>NC_060140.1:633008304-635508304 GCF_021461385.2 Schistocerca piceifrons
ATTGTGCAAATCTCGTAACAAAGTACTGGTTACGAAATGGTCGATACGTCAGCGAGAATATTCGTGTGAGGAATCCTAATTAGATTTGAGATTTGGCATTTATATCGAAAAATATTAAAATGAGTGAAGGCAACAATTGCCAAAATTTGGTAGACTTGGATACGGAACAATCGGTCGAACAGTGGGAAACGCGCAACACGGTACCCATTGTTCAGGGGCAGGCGGCTAGCATGAAAGACGCGACCGCCGAAACGCAACAAAGAGCAGAAATGGAATTCCAAACTTTAGAAATTGTTTCGGAATCGGAAGTGAAAATCGAATCTGAATCCCTAGATGAAGAATACAGGGGGACAATGAAAGAGGAAACCGTTACGGAAGTAAAACCGGTGGTTTCCGGGAATTTAACTGATTTATTGAATGTTTTGATTAACGAAATCAAGAGTCAATCGGCAGAAATTAAAGATCAGGCTGCCAAGCAAGAAGCTCAGGCTGCCGAGCGAGCAGCTCAGGCTGCCAAGCAAGTAGCTCAGTCTGAAAAAATTGAACGAATGCTAGACAATCAGAACAAAGCTATTAATGTTGTTAACAACAATGTTGGAGTTGTTAACACAAAAGTTGATAAAATCAAAGAAGATATTGTTGTAATTAATACCGAAATCGGTAATCTTAAACAGGAAATGATAGGCGTCCAGGCGGAAATTGCGAGCATAAATACTCGTTTTGATTCCGAAATTAGCAGAATCGAGAAAAGTGTAGGAGACGCAGTTGCTCCGATCATCGAGAATAAGGTGACGGAACAAATTCAATTAGTGAGAAAAGAGGATCATCAGAAGGTGGAAACTTTAAAGGCTTTAGTATCCGAAGTAGATACCAAAGTGACGAAGCAGGCTAATACCTGCGAAGAGAAAAAGAGGGAAGTGGAAACGCTTGCGACAACCACTTGCCAAGTGATTACGAGGGTGTCGGAATTAGAAAGGAAACTTGACGAAAAACAGAGCTATGTGCCAATCTGTGCACATAGTTCGGAGTTGTTGACGAAAGAGGAGCGGTTCGACCCCTTGAAAAAAGGCGGTATACACCCGACGGATTTCATTAAAAATTGTGAAAGAGTTTTACCCAGATCATGGACTGATGAGAGAAAAATTAATGCGATTATTGATGTGTTGGCTGGTGATGCCAAGCGTTGGGGCTTAAACCTCAACATTACGAACCTGACTTTTGACGAATTTAAAAATTTGTTTCTGGCTGAATACTGGTCAGAGCAAAAACAGCAAAGTGTCTGGCGCGAATTTGTCGTATCGAGGCCTTTCGATGCGAATTCGCGCGGTTCGATGAAGGAGTTTTGTGAGGGCTGGATCCGCAAGTTGGAATATTTGCGTGACCGCCGCTCGGAATCCGAAATAGTCTGGGAACTCTACAAGAAGCTTCCAGATGATACAAAACGATACGTAGGAAGCAATTACAGGACAATCAATGATTTCCTGGAAAGAGTGGAGGACGAGGACAATTGGCGCAATAATCGCGACAGTGGCAGAGGCCGTGGTAACAACAACGGGTACCACAGCAACCACAACAACGATAACCACGGGAATAATGCATACCGCAACCATGGCAGCAATAACAATAATGGTTCGGACCGTAATAACAATCGGTACAATGCAAATAATAACAGGAATGACGGAAACCAGTATCATACTAACGTGATACGGGCTTCACAGAATAGTAATAACGCCAGAGGGTGTGATCAGCCGCCTCAGCAGCATCCGGGGAGCGTATCTGCTGGGACGAGACAGGGAAACCATTAGCCGCGCCGGTGAGGGGCCGACCGGGCGTGGAGAAATTTTGGCGGCCCAATAGCAGGAGAAAACCCAGGTGTCGTCGGTATGAAAATTCCGTGTGGAATAATCAACGGCGGGAGAGTGTGCCAGTGTTAAGAGAAAGGAGTGCGCCCACAAGTAGTAGATCAGCTGTATACACGGCAGTAGAAGGTACATTCACTGTCAGTGAGAACAATTTAAGTAGTGTTCCGGAAATCGATTATAAGGTGCCAGCTGTAATACCCACAGCGGAACTGGAGATTGAGTTTAAGAATGATTCGCAATTGTTGAAAGAAGATCAGATGTCGGATAAAACGTCCGTCATCGAGCGAGGGGATGCAGAGAGGGATGAGGTCTGGTTAAGGCAGTTCGGTCGCTTATACGACGAACTAAGAGATTATAGGGGCCTGTACGGGAGAAGTGTTTATGGGGAGCGCGGGCAGGATTTGCCGCGTCTCGTCCCGCAGGAAGATAGTGATTGTGAAGTGATGGAAAGTTCTGGCCCTAACCGGCAGTCTTTACTAGAAATAGTTTATGTTAATGGGGAGCACGAGCAAGATGCGTCGTGTTTCGTCCCGCAAGAGTTGAATGTTGAAGTAGTAACGGAAAGCTCTGGCCCTAACCGGCAGACTTTACCGAAAGTTGTAGTGGTAGAAGTAGCCGACCCATCCGACGCGAACATCCAGTTTAAACATTGCGAGAGTATTAAGGAGAAAGATTACGAAAATTTTAGTGATAGCCGGAAACGATTGGTAGAAAAGCACGTAGATTACAGCGTGTATGAGGTTAGAGCTGACGTTATACGGTCAGACGGTAGCAGTGTGGGTTGCGCAGATCCAGAGGAAGTAATTTCAGATGCTACTGGGCACATTCTTCCAGGTAGATTGGCAGATGAGATCAATCTGACCAAAGAGGAATCAACGAAGGTGACAATTAGTGAAGTGATAGCAAAGCAGCACTCACTAGTTGACGAGTTACAGGAAAAGGTTTCGGTATTGGAGGCGAAGCTACAGACTAAGCCTCAGGACAGACGTGTTGAAATTAAAACTGTATGTGAACAGAGGCTGAAAAAGCCGCCAGATAAACCGGATTTAGGATCAAAGCCGGATGGTTTATTCTGGAATGACCTGGATATAGACAAGGATTTACTGTGGGAAAATAAAGAAACAGTCGAGGACAAGTGTAGACAGATAGTAGTGTCTGCTAATATGCACGACCTACAACTAAACGTGTTGATTGACACCGGTGCAGAATTGAGTGCTGTATCTGGGAAAATATTTGAGTTACTGAAAGACAGACCTGGCATCGTAGTTATGCCAGTAACAGGAGTGAAAATTATCGGTGCTACTGGGAAGGCCAGTAAACCGGTCACAAAACAGATTTTTGTCAACTTCGAGATGTGTGGGGCACGATTTGAACAAGAGTTTGTCGTCGTGCCAGACTTAACTGCGGAAGTAATTATCGGGTTAGATTGGCTATTAAAGTACCGTGCAGTGATTAATTGCGAAAGCAAAACTTTGACATGTACGTCCCAAGATAAAACAATAGTAGTTAGTTTTGACGAGGCAGGAGACGGTGTGCATAGGCAATACCAGCCTATACACATTGTTAACTGGCCGGATGACATTGACGTAGGAATCAGTTTGAACTGCCGTAATGTGAGGAAGTTCGGCATTGACAAAAGTGTAGAAAGTGAATTGGAAGAGATAATCAAATTCCCTCCACGGATTAACATTAGTATTGGTGTGAAAAAAGATCGTTTGCGAGAAGTAATGAAGCTAAAAGCCGATGCTCGCATACGTCGTCATGACGCTAAAGCGCGTTTTGCTAAGTTTGCAATCGGAGACGTAGTACTTGTAAAAGCTCATGAGAAATCGAGCGAGATAGACAATGAAATCTCTAAATTTAAGTTTGTTTATAATGGACCATTGTAGACCTGAAATTGTACCAACCAAGGATTGATTAGTACCACAGATAGGGTAATTTGTACAGTATGTAGATATAGAGTGTAAGATTTAAGGATGTGCCATGTTGCGATGCTTTTGCCTGACCTAGAGGTCATTAAAGAAGTTGTAATTAATAAGTAATTTATGTTGATTAAATGATTTAAGAGTTACTGAATATTAATCAATTTAAAAATCCAAGCTGCTAGTTTAAGTTTTCAGCTGAGTCACAGTAGATTAAGCAATGTAAATATGATTTTGTAACTAGCTGTAAGATTCCATGAATATGTGTTTTACTAGTCATTGCCGATGTACTTAGACGGTGTTTTAAGTTTCAGGCTTGTACATGTGTGATGATGGACAGTGTTGAGTTATCCACTGTGATAGTGTTAATGGACTCCTTGAGATTACTCGGGAGTGAGTTTTTCCGAAAGAATTCAGTGAAACGGACGTTCTGGAAATGCCGTTACACAGGCGAGTGAGATCAAGCGTGCCGCACAGGCGGGCGCAACAATACTGGCGAGGCGGTGCCGCTGTCGGCTCTTGTGCCGCTGTCGGCATTCTTTGTACTTGCGAGTACGGAAGGCGGAATTGTTTTTCTTCCCGGACAGATGATGTGGAAGAATTCTGCTGTCAATACTTATGTTTTTTTCGATCTACTGGATATTATTTTCTTGTTTAGCATTAAGTGGACTCTCATGGCAAGCGTATTAATTACGAAAAAGTTATATAAAATGTGTATTCTATGTAATTAATAATTAATTTGCGTATTTTGATCTACCTGTTTTTATGACCATGTACTCTGATTAATTTTGTAAATAGTATTCCATTTCATGATAGTGTTACGGATTTTGACGATTTTGGAATAGCTAAACCATTTTCTATATCTTCTATGAATTTTAATATGTTGTCAACCTGTTTTATTTTGTGCAAGATGACAGAGTGGAATAAGATTAGGAGTGTCTCCACTCAGTTATTATGGTCTAAAAATTGATTTATGATTAATTAGACGAATGCTAAATTTTGTTGATGTTTTGAGCATATGCATTTCCGCTGTTTCTTTTTTGGGACATTTTCTGAGTCTGTATACGTTACACGAACATCCTCAGACAATGTGGGGCACGTGTAACGCCGGAAATGCATATCCTCCTATTTCCATCTATTGTACTATTATTTTTTTTCCTTGTTTTGTTACCTCAAGATATGACATTTCTGTCTCTTTATATATTGTAATTGTTTTACTGTTTGTATATATATATTTATGCACTTATGTCGATGTATAATTGGTTTGTTTCGTAAATATTATTTGTATTTTTACGCTGGGTCTTGCCTAGGGAAAACTGCTATCGAACGATTACATCGATAGGTCGTGTGAAGAATCAAAGTGTGTAGGATCTTTGGGAGTGTTAACTCTGCCGCGTGGGGCGCGGGCAGTGAGAGTCTGGCGGGAGTAGCGAGTGGAGCAGGTGTTCTGTGACGCTCCCGCGAGTTGCCGCGCTTTCGGGGTTTGGCAGCATGTAATTGCGCTCGACTCGCGATGATAGTTTCTGACATGGTGTCGCGGACGGGAAGCATTAGCTGGCGCACATCAAGAGCCCATTTCGCCTGGTGACCGTGTCGAGAAGAAGGCGCGCCAACATCCAGCTTCTGCAACAGCGACGGCCGACAATGAGTGACTGTCGCCACCTCCTCGATCGACGGCTTCAAACCTTCAATCAACCAACAAGGAAGACTAAAAGCACGTAAAGTTTCAGAACTGTATGGCAGACCTCAGCTTTTCAAATTGTTCCATTTGCCTCGCAAAATTACAGCAACTTAGCATGAACCTTTGTTGCTCATTGTCCCAATTGCATTGCCAAGCAGGGTCCCTTCCTTTTCCGAAATGAACCCGAGTGTCGTTGAAATTCAAACGCCAGCATTAAAATAATATGATTAGATTTCACTGCTTTAATTTCAAAGTTCAGTAGCTGGCTACAATATTTAGGTTACACGAGCACAAATTTAGAGTGCGAGTTTTGTTAGCATATTTTAGCTTACCTGTGACTGCAGCTCAGCTTGGTACGTACTAAATTTTACTATTGTTAATAGTTCAGAATCATTTAATTCAAGTTCAAAGTTAAATCTCTTGTTTCTAAATTGCGTAGAGTCAAGTTGCTTTTGAAATGATTGTTGAGGTAGTCCAAGACTAACCGTATTTTTCTGGATTTCGATGTGCTTCAGAAAGAAAGCTCACTATTAACTTCAGTCACTAAATTAACTTTCGATTTTCCGGTTTTATTAATTCTTTTGCTAAATTAAGTAAGAGTGTAGCGAAATTTATTACTTCTGACAAACTTTCAGTTTTCACACTACACGTGTCAACCTCCAGTTGCCACGCTTCTAGTGTTAATTATATGAGTAATAACCTTTCTTTTTCAGTTACTATAGTAATTGTCCTTAGGACTGGCGACCGTGATTTCCCCCAAATCTCAAATATCTAATTACCGCTAGTTAATTGTTAACGTAACGGCCGCACATTTACTTTCTTTATTAACTTTACCCCTTTTCAAAATTAATTTCCACCAGTTTCATTTGCATTTCTCCTTTCATTTAGATGTAACCCTTTCCTCCCTCTTTACCGATAGATTAACTTCGGTGACGATTGCTTTTCCCAAATTTCCATTAGGTACACGCGGTTTAATTTTTCACTGTCATTAAGGTCGATAGTGAGGGGGGAGGTTACAACCTTCCGGAATTGAAATCCCTTCTTTCGTCCTGCTCTGCAGCTTGTGTGGTTCTCCAGGAATCTCATTTTACTGATGCTCACTCACCAACCCTCCGTGGGATCCGTGTTTTCTGTCGAAATCGGGTCAAACCCCTGTGGGTTTCTGGTGGCGTTCGTACGTTGGTCCGCACAGACATTGCTAGCACGTGGATTCCTCTTCAAACTACATTGGAAGCGGTTGCTGTTAGGGTCCACTTAGACTCTGCTGTCACAGTTTGCAATCTTTATCTCCCTCCTGACAGGACTCTTACACCTGCTGCCTTAACTGCCCTTCTTCAGCAACTTCCTCCACCCTTCCTCCTCCTTGGAGATTTTAATGCTCATCATCCCTTGTGGGGAAGTGCCTTTCCATCTAGATGAGGTCTTCTTATAGACCAATTTATTGCAGACCACGACCTGTGCCTTCTTAATGATGGCTCCGCTACTCATTTCAGTGCCGGTCATGGTACCTTTTCTGCCATTGATCTTTCTCTTTCTTCTCCCTCTCTCCTCCCTTCATTACACTGGTCACCACATGACGAGCTTTGCGATAGTGACCATTTCCCGTTGATTATCACGCTCCCTTCCCGCTCCCCGATGGACAGGTTACCTTGTTGGTCTTTCCAACGCGCCGATTGGCCTCTGTACACTGCATAGGTCGTGTTTTCTCCCTCATTATCGGGTTGTATTGATGACGTCCTATGTGACGTGTCTGACGCGATAGTTCGCGCTGCTAGCCTTGCTGTCCCGCGCTCATCTGGACCATTTCGTCGCCGGCAAGTCCCATGGTGGAGTACGGCCATTGCCATTGCCATCCATGATCGCCATCGAGCTTTGCTACACTTTAAGAGGCACCCATCTGTAGCCAGCCTTACTACCTTTAAACGACTTCGCGCTAAAGCCCGTTATTTAACCAATCAGAGCAAGCGGGTATGTTGGGAACGATTCATTTCTTCCCTTGGTTCTACTGTCCCTCTGTCACGGGTATGGGCTACACTTCGCTCTCTCCAAGGTTGCCATCGGCAGTCCACCCTCCCAGGGCTTCACCTCCCAGATGGCATTTGTACGGACCCATTAGTTCTTGCAGAACATCTTGCGACCCATTTTTCAGTCGCATCAGCGTCAGCCTCCTATCCAGCTGCTTTACTCCATCAAAAACAGCGGGCAGAAGCTTCCACCTTATGTTTCACCCCGTGTGAGTCACAATCTTACAACGAACCTTTTACTGAATGGGAATTTCTTTCTGCTCTATCTTCTTCTCATGATACAGCCCCTGGCCCAGATTCCATTCATAACCAACTGCTTCAACATCTCAGTGCTCCACAACGGCAACATCATCTTCGGGTTTTTAACCGTATCTGGCTCCAGGGTGACTTTCCTTCTCAGTGGAGGGATAGCATTGTCGTTCCTGTCCTTAAGCCTGGTAAGAACCCCCTATCTGTTGACAGCTATCGGCCAGTTAGTTTGACCAATGTTGTTTGTAAGTTACTTGAACGGATGGTAGCCCGTCGGCTCAATAGGGTCCTCGAATCTCTGGATCTATTGTTCCCTTACCAGTGTGGCTTTCGAGAGGGACGGTCTCCAATCGATCATTTATTTCGCTTAGAATCCGCAGTTCGGCAGGCTTTTTCCCAGCGCCGCCATTTGGTTGCAGTGTTATTTGATCTTCGCAAGGCCTATGACAAGGCCAGGCGCCATCACATCTTACTTACCCTTCATCAGTGGGGTCTTCGGGGCCCACTCCCGATTTTTATCCGCCAATTCCTGATCCATCGGTCATTCAGAGTTCGAGTTGGTACTGCTTTTAGTTCTCCATGGACCCAGGAGACGGGTATCCCACAGTGTTGTCTTGAGTGTCCCTTCTTTTCCTCATTGCTATCGATGGACTTGTGGCCTCTGTCGGTCCCTTGGTCGCCCCTGCCCTGTATGTGGATGATTTCTGCATTTGGGTTAGTTCCTCCTCGATGGCATCTGAAGAACGGCAGCTCCAGGTAGCTATACAGCGTGCCTCTGCATGGACCCTCTCACACAGGTTTCAATTCTCTCCTTTAAAATCGGGGGTGGTCCACTTCTGTCGCCGTACTACGATCCACCCTGATCCAGAGCTCTATCTCGCTGCACAACGATTACCTGTCGTCCCACGGTTTCGTTCCCTGGGTCTTCTTCTTGTCGACAACAAGCTAACTTGGCTGCCCCATATCTGACTCCTGAAGGTAGGATGTTTCCGTAAACTCAATGTCCTTCGCTTCCTTGCCCACTCCTCTTGGGGTGCGAACCGTTCCCTCCTCCTCCGTCTTTATCGTGCTCTAGTTCTGTCTCGCTTGGACTATGGTTGTCAAGTTTAGGGTTCAGCTGCTCCTTCCACACTGCACGTGCTGGAAACAGTCCACCATCGTGGTATCCGTTTGGCCAACGGTGCCTTCCCTATTTGCCCTGTTGATAATCTCCTGGTTGAAGCTGGGATCCCCCCCCCCCTTTCTGTTCGGCGGTCCCAGCTTCTGGTGTCTTATGCTCTCACTATCTGTTCCTCTCCCACTCATCCTTCCTATTCTATCCTGTTCCCAGACCATGGACGTCGCCCACCCGACTCCCGCCCTCAGGCGGGTTTACCGTTTGGGCTCCGCCTTGCGTCTCTTTGCCGTGATTTTCAGCTACCTTCTTTGTCCTGTCTTCCTCGTTCCCTCCCCTCCACCCCTCCTTGGTTAGTTCCTCGGCCTCGAATTCCGATGGATCTCCGCCGAGGTCCGAAAGATTCCATCCCTCCCGGTGGTGTTCCGTTCCTTTTTCCGCCAAATTTTATGGGAGTTTCGGGATGCTGTTGTTTTTTACACTGATGGCTCTAAATCTGCTGATCAAGTTGGGCATGCCTTCACGTCCTCTGTTGGAACGGAATGTCATCTGCTGCCACCTACATGTGGGGTGTTTACTGCGGAATTGATGGCAATTTCCCAGGCCCTTACCTTTATTAAACAGTCCCAACACAACCGCGTTTTGTTATGTACGGACTCGATGAGTGACCTTCTTGCTATTGACCGGTATTTTTCGCACCATCCCTTGGTCTCTGCCATCCATGACCATCTCGCTGATTTTCACCGTGCTGCTTGTTCCATTGACTTCCTTTGGGACCCTGTCCATGCGGGTATCCCGGGTAATGAGCTCGCTGATCGTTTGGCTGGGGGAGCAGTTACTTACCCCCCGTTTTCTGTAACCCCTCCTGCAGCGGATTTACGGCTTCACATCAAATCCCACTTCGCACGGTCATGGGCCAATTCTTGGGAGGCTACTCCCCAGTTTAATAAATTTCGTGCGATTAAGGTGACACCAGGTCTGTGGCGTTCTTCCTTTCGCCTCTCCCGAAGGGACTCGACCACACTGTGTCGTCTCCGCATTGGCCATACCAGGCTGACCCATGGTTTTCTTTTGCATGCTGAGCCACCCCCACTATGTGATTGTGGAGCCTTCCAGTCAGTAGCCCACATTTTGGTTGAATGCCCCGTTCTTTTGGCTCTGCGTGCTAAGTACAGACTCCCCCACACTTTACCTTTGATGTTGGCTGACGATTCCCGGATGGTCTCTCTGGATCTCGATTTCCTCCGGGAAAGTGGTTTTTATTCTCAGTTTTAAGGTTTTTAGTCTGTCTGGTGTTGGGGCAGGGCGGTGAGTGTTTGGGTGTCTCCCACGGTAAGCCGTGTTTGGAGATTCCCGATTCACCTCCCTGACCGAGATCTTCTTTTCTTCCCTTTTTACTCTGTTTTTACCTTTTTTTAAGGATTGGTTAGTCTCTTTTTCCCATACATATTTCTACATTCTAGCGGTTGCACCTTTTAAGTCACAGGTGGTCTTGTCTATGCCGCTTCAGCATAGTGTTGTGTTCGTTCTGTTGCCGACTTCCCTCATTTTGTTTTTTACCAATGTCAACATGACTGCCCTTTTACGTTTTTACATTTTTCCGTGTTATTGTTTTGACTTTCCTGAGATGTCCCATTAGCGGAATGGAGCATATTTGAAACAAGGGACTGATAACCTTGCTGTTTGGTCCCTTAAACCTCAAACAACCAACCAACTTTTGTGTAACATTCGATTTGGTGGAGACAGGAAAACTATTGAGACATGCTGCGGATCGGAATTGACACGATAAGCCCTGATGTGGTTGGGTAAAGATAGTCAACGGGACCACCCTTCCCATTCGGGCCTCCATTTATAAACATTTCACTGCTGAAAACAACAGTTCAAATTGCGACGTTCTTCACTTTCTTTGACACAGCTAGCACCCTCCAGATCATTCGACGCTTCTGTAATGACATAGTCTGGTCCCAATGGAGGTAACGCGACCACTGTTTTTGCCCTGGGATGCAGATTGGAATCACTAGGGAATGCTGAAAGCTATTCAAGGAAGTTTCGAAATAGGAACGCGATTCGAAGCAGGAACGCGATTTTATTCTTTCCCATTCCTCCTGTTTCGCGCCCTCGCGTGGTGCGCTCTCAAGGAGATGTGACATTGAGATATCTGTAAATAAAATGGCAAAGAGTCGCTCTAAGGCCTTCCATTTTGCAATACCTTAGGAGCTACCACGCACTTTTGTAGATCATCTTAAAATAAAAAAAAAACTACCGGCACAGAGACAAAGGTCTACTGATGCCTAGATCAGTGCAGACAGGCAATCCCTAGACATTTTTCTGCTCGATGTCACTACTCTAGCACCTGCTTGTAGGCCTGTGGGATGTGAGGGTTCGAGAGCCTGCAGGTTCCTAGGAATCAGGGAAGGTTTTCCGCTGTACATGTAAATTTTCATAGTGATGAAGAAAGGTTCGCGGGTGACACTATGGGTGTTGCCGACCTGTGAGGTCTTAGAGCGAGCAATTGCGATTTTATTGATACACTTGTCAATGTCGCAACCCGCGAGAAATAAGGACCTAAGAGGTGTTAACGCCCTTTCCTGAAAATGATCACATTCTGACTTCCTAGAGTTGTTTTGAACGGTCCCTAGTGGTTCCATCCCTAGTGGTTCTACCCCGTATACCAGAGCAAAATTGCGCTACACTCCAAAGATATCAGATCATATTCAATTGGGGTTGTAGTCCCACGACCTCATAAAAGAATAGTTGAATCATCTGGAGTGTGTCCGCAGTGGCAAAGGTTGTTAAGAATGTCGTTGCGTCACATACAGCACCGCACACTATCGTTTTCGACCGCAGAAAGTATATAAATGAACCCCCCCCCCCCCCCCCCCAAGGTAAAGGATGGTTTCAATGACTCGCTCAATGCCACCTTAGGTGGCATTTTCGTGTCGATTCTCAGCGGCTGTGTATATGAAATGTATTCCTCTGAAATAAGCGATTTCAACGCTGGAGTTCTCTGTTAAGACGCCCACTGGTGAGGCATCACGATATGTGGTTAAGGCGGCATGTGACGTCCTTCCTATCATGTCACACGTCCACGGTGGCGTTGGAACGAATTTTGCACAATTTGGTGGCAATGTGACACCGTAAACTCACCTTGCACCTCACATGAACATCTGAGCTCTGGACCTTTCTTCGCATCTGTGGACAGCATACTTTTTGAAGCGTCGCCGTTCCCGAGGTTGACATCGCAGGGTGCCACACTTTTGTACCATTGCAGAGGATCGTAATACACACCTTTTAGGCAGATTTCTAACTTGGGGTGAAAATCGACGGGATTTGAAAACATTTTCTCTTTCATACTTTGCCGGCCGGAGTGGCCGAGCGGTTCTAGGCGCTACAGTCTGGAGCCGCGCGACCGCTGCTGCCGCAGGTTGGAATCCTCCCTCGGGCATGGATGTGTGTGATGTCCTTAGAGCAGTTAGGTTTAAGTAGTTCTAAGTTCTAGGAGACTGATGACTTCAGAAGTTAAGTCACATAGTCCTCAGAGCCATTTGATCAATTTTTTAATTCTTTCGAGCTGTGTACTTTGCAAGTATGGAATTCTCGAACTGGCCAAAGACTTTCATTTATGATCTGCAGTCCTTTTCCTTGTTCTGCCAAGTTTATCAGCAGCGGGATATTACAGTTGCTGTACTAACTAACGGTTAGAGTATGTGCAACATTATAAGGCAAGCCGGTATATGTTGTGATAACAGCTGGATGCGATTTAATGTGTTCGCAATGACTGTGATTTTTGATGGTTGATTGCGGAAGAGGATGTATTATGTGTATTTAATGCTGTATTTTCTTTCAGATGTTGTAGATACAGTAGTACTCATTATCAGGTTGTGGACGTATATGATTAGTCGTAGAGCAAGGTCCAAAATTTGTGGTGTCATACCCTTTTGGTGCTGTCTTTCGTATCCGAAACCAACGAGTGATTGCCTATTGATAAGAACAGCACAGTTTTGAATCACTGTTATTTAAATTCACAACACCAATAGAAATAATATATATATATATATATATATATATATATATATATATATATATTGTATGTGTGTCAAACACATAGCTATTAAAAATTTTAAATTATAGTGCAGAGCAATGCTGATCATTGAGCCACAATCATATTCAAATAGTTCTATTCCCCTACTCCAATGTTTCGGGAGGTTTCTCCATCAGACGAATGCTGGAACTGGATACTCCCTCATAAATTTTCTTTCTCTGACCCTATCCCAGCCAGGTGGGATATTGGACTGTTAGGAAGGAAGCTTCACAACAGCAATCCATACCCTCACGATTTGCGACAGGACAAGCACAGTGTGACGCTTTCAGATCTACGGCTGCCATCTCCAGTGCACTGATGTACTTGATTACAATAATCTTTGTCATCCCGCACCATTGGCGGAAACTAGCAGCCGCTATGGAATTACCGTACCACTCGTAGGTTGCCGTTAACATGACACACAAGTGGCTGCAATTGAAATAGTGCTGTGACCTAAAACACAGACATGACATTGTACTGTGTTCAGTAATGTATCATGGCTGTGTATCGGACAACCATAGTCAGCGAATATAGCGGTGGTCTGAGAAGACACTCACTCTTCCAGTGTTTTGAAGAGGCCCAGTGATATTATTCCTATTTTCATGGTGTGGGCAGCCATTGGACACTTCAGGTCCTGGCTGGT
This sequence comes from Schistocerca piceifrons, assembly GCF_021461385.2. Lineage (NCBI taxonomy): Eukaryota > Metazoa > Arthropoda > Insecta > Orthoptera > Acrididae > Schistocerca > Schistocerca piceifrons. The sequence goes on from NC_060140.1 coordinate 633,021,881, forward strand.
AGTGACTGAGTGAATACTGATGGCACAACGTACGTCATGGAATTCCTGCAACCTCATGACTCACCTCTCATAGACGGTACAGTGGAGCTGTCTTTCAATAGGACAGCTCTCTCCTCGAATCGCCTCTTTTGAGTTTATGGTGGCTAGCAAGAATCCCAGATCTGCCCTCGAGAAAACATGAGTGGGACCAGCTGGGACTTCAACCTTGTCCCAGTGACAGTATCCAGGATATGAGACACAAGTTAGAAAAGTGGTGGGCCAGCTCGCCTAATGTGAGGATGCAACCGAATCAGTACATGTATCCAGATCAGAAGGGGCACAACTTCATAATCTTATGGTGGATAATAATGCAAAGATGTTTGTAAAGTGAACTCTACTTTGAATTTACCTACCCTCTCTACCTGTTGAAGTTCATTTCCTTTTCTGTTTGGTACCTGTTTTCTTCCTTTTTCTGAGCCGATGTATACATAAATTGACATGTTGTTGTTGTTGTGGTCTTCAGTCCTGACACTGGTTTGATGCAGCTCTCCATGCTACTCTATCCTGTGCAAGCTTTTTCATCTCCCAGTACCTACTGCAACCTACATCCTTCTGAATCTGCTTAGTGTATTCATCTCTTGGTCTCCCTCTACGATTTTTACCCTCCACGCTGCCCTCCAATACTAAATTGGTGATCCCTTGATGCCACAGAACATGTCCTACCAACCGATCCCTTCTTCTGGTCAAGTTGTGCCACAAACTTCTCTTCTCCCCAATCCTATTCAATACTTCCTCATTAGTTATGTGATCTACCCATCTAATCTTCTGCATTCTTCTGTAGCACCACATTTCGAAAGCTTCTATTCTCTTCTTGTCCAAACTATTTATCGTCCACGTTTCACTTCCATACATGGCTACACTCCATACGAATACTTTCAGAAATGACTTCCTCACACTTAAATCAATACTGGATGTTATCAAATTTCTCTTCTTTAGAAACGCTTTCCTTGCCATTGCCAGCCTACATTTTATATCCTCTCTACTTCGACCGTCATCAGTTATTTTGCTCCCCAAATAGCAAAATTCCTTTACGACTTTAAGTGCCTCATTTCCTAATCTAATTCCCTCAGCATCACCCGACTTAATTCGACTACATTCCATTATCCTTGTTTTGCTTTTGTTGATGTTCATCTTATATCCTCCTTTCAAGACACTGTCCATTCCATTCAACTGCTCTTCCAAGTCCTTTGCCGTCTCTGACAGAATTACAATGTCATCGGCGAACCTCAAAGTTTTTATTTCTTCTCCATGAATTTTAATACCTACTCCGAAATTTTCTTTTGTTTCCTTTACTGCTTGCTCAATATACAGATTGAACAACATCGGGGAGAGGCTACAACCCTGTCTCACTCCCTTCCCAACCACTGCTTCCCTTTCATGTCCTTCGACTCTTATAACTGCTATCTGGTTTCTGTACAAATTGTAAATAGCCTTTCGCTCCCTGTATTTTACCCCTGCCACCTTTAGAATTTGAAAGAGAGTATTCCAGTCAACATTGTCAAAAGCTTTCTCTAAGTCTACAAATGCTAGAAACGTAGGTTTGCCTTTTCTTAATCTTTCTTCTAAGATAAGTCGTAAGGTCAGTATTGCCTTACGTGTTCCAGTGTTTCTACGGAATCCAAACTGATCTTCCCCGAGGTTGGCTTCTACTAGTTTTTCGATTCGTCTGTAAAGAATTCGTGTTAGTATTTTGCAGCTGTGACTTATTAAACTGATAGTTCGGTAATTTTCACATCTGTCAACACCTGCTTTCTTTGGGATTGGAATTATTATATTCTTCTTGAAGTCTGAGGGTATTTCGCCTGTTTCATACATCTTGCTCACCAGATGGTAGAGTTTTGCCAGGGCTGGCTCTCCCACGGCCGTCAGTAGTTCCAATGGAATATTGTCTACTCCGGGGGCCTTGTTTAGACTCGGGTCTTTCAGTGCTCTGTCAAACTCTTCACGCAGTATCGTATCTCCCATTTCATCTTCATCTACATCCTCTTCCATTTCCATAATATTGTCCTCAAGTACATCGCCCTTGTATAGACCCTCTATATACTCCTTCCACCTTTCTGCTTTCCTTTCTTTGCTTAGAACTGGGTTTCCCTCTGAGCTCTTGATATTCATACAAGTCGTTCTCTTATCTCCAAAGGTCTCTTTAATTTTCCTGTAGGCGGTATCTATCTTACCCCTAGTGAGATAGGCCTCTACATCCTTATATTTGTCCTCTAGCCATCCCTGCTTAGCCATTTTGCACTTCCTGTCGATCTCATTTTTGAGACGTTTGTATTCCTTTTTGCCTGTTTCACTTACTGCATTTTTATATTTTCTCCTTTCATCAATTAAGTTCAATATTTCATCTGTTACCCAAGGATTTCTACTAGCCCTCGTCTTTTTACCTACTTGATCCTCTGCTGCCTTCACTACTTCATCCCTCAAAGCTACCCATTCTTCTTCTACTGTATTTATTTCCCCCATTCCAGTCAATTGCTCCCTTATGCTCTCCCTGAATCTCTGTACAACCTCTGGCTCTTTTAGTTTATCCAGGTCCCATCTCCTTAAATTCCCACCTTTTTGCAGTTTCTTCAGTTTTAATCTACAGGTCATAACCAATAGATTGTGGTCAGAGTCCACATCTGCCCCTGGAAATGTCTTACAATTTAAAACCTGGTTCCTAAATCTCTGTCTTACCATTATATAATCTATCTGATACCTTTTAGTATCTCCAGGGTTCTTCCATGTATACAACCTTCTTTCATGATTCTTAAACCAAGTGTTAGTTATGATTAAGTTGTGCTCTGTGCAAAATTCTACCAGGCGGCTTCCTCTTTCATTTCTGTCCCCCAATCCATATTCACCTACTATGTTTCCTTCTCTTCCTTTTCCTACACTCGAATTCCAGTCACCCATGACTATTAAATTTTCGTCTCCCTTCACAATCTGAATAATTTCTTTTATTTCATCATACATTTCTTCAATTTCTTCGTCATCTGCAGAGCTAGTTGGCATATAAACTTGTACTACTGTAGTAGGTGTGGGCTTCGTATCTGTCTTGGCCACAATAATGCGTTCACTATGCTGTTTGTAGTAGCTTACCCGCATTCCTATTTTCGTATTCATTATTAAACCTACTCCTGCATTACCCCTATTTGATTTTGTGTTTATAACCCTGTTGTCACCTGACCAGAAGTCTTGTTCCTCCTGCCACCGAACTTCACTAATTCCCACTATATCTAACTTCAACCTATCCATTTCCCTTTTTAAATTTTCTAACCTACCTGCCCGATTAAGGGATCTGACATTCCACGCTCCGATCCGTAGAACGCCAGTTTTCTTTCTCCTGATAACGACATCCTCTTGAGTAGTCCCCGCCCGGAGATCCGAATGGGGGACTATTTTACCTCCGGAATATTTTACCCAAGAGGACGCCATCATCATGTAATCATACAGTAAAGCTGCAAATCCCTCGGGAAAAATTACGGCTGTAGTTTCCCCTTGCTTTCAGTCGTTCGCAGTACCAGCACAGCAAGGCCGTTTTGGTTACTGTTACAAGGCTAGATCAGTCAATCATCCAGACTGTTGCCCTTGCAACTACTGAAAAGGCTGCTGCCCCTCTTCAGGAATCACACGTTTGTCTGGCCTCTCAACAGATACCCCTCCGTTGTGGTTGCACCTACGGTACGGCTATCTGTATCGCTGAGGCACGCAAGCCTCCCCACCTACGGCAAGGTCCATAAATTGACATATCGTAATTATTCTTTCATGTTACCACAACTTTGACAATGAGCAATATACACTACGTAGCAGAAAATAGTGCATCATCCGGAATGGGTGGCGTGTCCTGAATTCCTACCTGATGGCTGCCCACACCATAACGTCTGCATTAGCAACGTTGTGCTTCTGCAAAATATTGAAAGAATGTGTCCTTTCCCCAGTTCACCGCCATACTAATCGGCGATGGTCATCCAGCCTACTGCCGAACAGCGATTCAGCGCGGATCCCAAAGGGACGCCATTCATCATGCTACGCGTCACGGCGCCACACCAAACGCAGCTGTTTTTATTGTAGTGTTAACAGCAGCCCATTCATGGAACCATAATTACCTGTTCCGTCTGCTGGTAGTCTCTGATCAATGGTGTGGTGTAATACAGAACGTTGTAGGGAACCCATTATTTTTACTCAGATGTCAGGCGCAGATACGTAGGGGTCACGACGTGCACGATGCATAATATGGCGATCCTCCCTGGTGGTGGTCAGATGTCGTCGATCGGAAATTTAACAGCGACGAGTACTGCCTATCATTGTCCCACAGTCCACAGAACGAAGGCCTCACAAATCTGAAAACTGCACGGTCCGACAAGCGCGGGGAAATGGAGACAGACAATGAGACTCATTTGAAAGTCTGTATAATGTTGATATTGCTGTCTCACACGAGTAGACTATATCTCCATGTCCCTTATAATTATCTTTTACCCCACTCCAAATTATACCCTACAACGACTAGTAGTAACTACTACAACATCAACAAGTACTAATGTATTACTGTGACCATGCTACCTCTCACATGAAGCAGCAACTTAAATGTATTTACTTACCTGCAGATGGTGTATAATGTAATTATAATTTGTTATTTATATATATTTAAACCTACATATTAACGAAATATTATGGAGTATATTACGACACTACAAAAAGGAAGCTACTGCCAGAATGAGATTTTCACTCTGCAGCGCTGATATGAAACTTCCTGGCAGATTAAAACTGTGTGCTGGATCATGCAGGTTCGCAGGAGAGCTTCTGTAAAGTTTGGAAGGTAGGAGACGAGGTACTGGCAGAAGTAAAGCTGTGAGGACGGGGCGTGAGACTTGCTTGGGTATCTCAGATGGTAGAGCACTTGCCCGCAAAAGACAAAGGTCCCGAGTTCGAGTCTCGGTCCGGCACAGAGTTTAAATCTGCCAGGAAGCTACTGATTGCTAGGATTGAAAGGAAGTTTTATGAGCAGGAGTAATGTCATCTCTGACGTAGAAATTCAGAACGAGGATTTTAGTAATAGTAAGGAGGACCAAGAAAATATTGTGTATTCTGTGGCAAATATATATCATATGGACATAATCTCTGTTGGAAGGAAGTGAATGGTATGTTGAAGTTCCATTATTCTTTATGTGAGGCTTTGTGGACAGTGTTGGAGAGCTTTCGTTAATGTTATGAACTACAACTACACCACACAGTACACATGTGTAGTAGTTACGTACTTTTGAATATCGATTTCGGGTAATTCCAGAGCATCCGTGATCACAGATACTCTTTAACTGCTTATTCCTCAGTTTCAGTATAAATTTGACTGAAATTAATATTAAAATTAGTCACACAGATTTGTTTTCAAGAAGGAAGTTCTTAAGAAGTCAAAGAGGTAACCTGATGAACATGTCTCGTTTTAATGGTTCAAATGGCTCTGAGCACTATGGGACTTAACAGCTGTGGTCATCAGTCCCCTAGAACTTAGAACTACTTTAACCTAACTAACCTAAGGACATCACACACATCCATGCCCGAGGCAGGATTCGAACCTGCGACCGTAGCAGTCGCGCGGTTCCGGACTGAGCGCCTAGAACCGCTCGGCCACCACGGCCGGCTCTCGTTTTAATGCAAGAAATTAATGTAATAATGTTTCTGCAATGTACAGAAGAACGTTTATTAACAATGGAAAAATGGGTGAGGTTATTTGAAGATACAGAAGAATTATCATCCCTCAAAGGGCAATTCGACATAAAAGTGATAAGAATAGTTCTCTAAATTCGAGTAACAGCTTTCGTGATCAACTCTACACTGCTAAGATAACGTTTAGTAATGAAAATACATGTTAGGGGAAGCAAATATAACTGTGTAACCGGCAAAACAAATAATTATATGTAGGTATATTCTACTGACTAGTAAACACGATGTCAATAAATAGTGCGACGGTTCACACCAGACCAATATATAAAAACTTAGACTCATTAAATGAAAAGAGGTGAAGTATAATTTTAAACAATTAATTTTGTTGGAGAAATAATGTTAGATGAAGTAAGAACTGTGAAACATGATGAGCCCTGAACTGTTACGCAAATAATTTATAACTCTCTGTTAGTTAATTACAAGATATGTATTAATTATACTGTGTACTGAAATCGTTTGTCTAAGCGTTCCGCGTCATAGCGTTATGACGGTGACAAAACAGTTACCTCCTCTGACACACCAATACCACTGGATTGGAAAGGATATGGAAACAGTTCACAGTTAAAAACAATGTTATTGCTGAAAATGTTTTTGTTTCATTTACACGAGAGAACGGGGCGTGCGGCGAATGGCTACCGAGAGAAACGCGCCAAGTAGTCAGTGCGGTGGTAACTGGTATGTTCCTATGGAACCAAACTGCTAAGGACATCGGTCTCTGGGCGTACAAACTACTTAATCTAACTAAGTGTCTTAGGCTAAGGACAACACACACACCACACACACCACACCACACACACCACACACACACACACACACACCACACACACACCACACACACACACACACACACACACACACCACACCACACCACACCACACACCACACCACACCACACACCACACCACACACACACACCACACCACACCACACACCACACACACACACCACACCACACACACACACACACACACACTACACCACATACACCACATACACCACATACACCACACACACACACACACACACACACACACACACACACACACACACCACACACACACACACCCGAGGGAGAACTCGAGCCTCCGACGGGGTAGCCGCGTGAGCCCTGGCAAGGCGCCTTCGACCGCACGGCGTATAGGGTTGTAAGCTCCTTCGAGCCCAACTTCGAAAGTCATAAAAACGCTGAATTTTTAACAACAAATAGTTTACAATAATGCCAACTCAGGTTAAAAGACTTTTAAAAGAGAGGGGCCTGACATGCGAGCAAGAAACATTCTTGGATGTCAAGTGGTAGTTTTAGCAATGATTAGTGAAGCAATGATTAGTGATGTACAATGGTGTGGCTGAACTATACGTAAATGCTTAACATAAATGCTTCATTTTATTATGAAGTTTCAATAGTTTCAGAATGGTGTGTAGTATATGCATTAGACAATCACAGGCGGCAAAGTTTGACGAAACCGAAATACCATTTCAATAGATTAAATCATTCAGTGCTGTCAGACTGGAAGACAGCAGAAGTAACACCTTCCCCGAAGATCAAAAGGTCTGATAACGAAATGTTCAATATATATTAACTCATTAAAACCTGTAATAGAGGAAAATATAATTTCAGATTTCATGCAGAAGGTAGTTTGCCTACATTTGCGAATACAACAGGTTCTGACAAGGGGAAACCACGACGTTGAGATCACGTATCTACTTCAGACCTTGTACACTTTTAGTGCGCCATTAAATCAACATAATGTGTAGGTAGTAAGATGCACTGTTCTGGCAATTCCGAGAAAGTAGCAAGAGAAATTTTAAACGTCCGTTACGTAAGTGATGTACTATAGGAAAGTGCTGGCAGTAAGTTCAAATGGTTCATATGGCTCAGCACTATGGGACTTAACTTCTGAAGTTATCAGTCCCCTTGAACTTAGAACTACTTAAACGTACTAACCTAAGGATATCAGCCGGCCGCGGTGGTCTAGCGGTTCTAGGCGCGCAGTCCGGAACCGCGCGACTGCTACGGTCACAGGTTCGAATCCTGCCTCGGGCATGGATGTGTGTGATGTCCTTAGGTTAGTTAGGTTTAAGTAGTTCTAAGTTCTAGGGGACTGATGACCACAGTAGTTAAGTCCCATAGTGCTCAGAGCCATTTGAACCATTTGAACCTAAGGATATCACACACTTCCATGCCCGAGGCAGGATTCGAACCTGCGACCGTAGCGGTCACGGGGTTCCAGACTGTAGCGCCTAAAACCGCTCAGCCACCCCGGCCCAGGTTCCCGGGTTCGATTCCCGGCGGGGTCAGGAATTTTCTCTGCCTCGTGATGACCGGGTGTTGTGTGATGTCCTTATATTAGTTAGGTTTAAGTAGTTCTAGGGGACTGATAACCATAGATGTTAAGTCCCATAGTGCTCAGAGACATTTGAACCACCCCGGCCGCGGGCAGTAAGTAATCGCTGTGATCAAGACTGCATATCGTTTTCCGTTCTATGAATGCCGTAATTTATAACTGCAGTTAGCTATCACCTTATTTATGTCATTTCGTTATAAACTAGTCATTTTTTGTTACTATTTTTGTGAAATTAAAAAAAACGGTTAAAAAAAGCTGTTAAAGTGCGCGCTATGCCTTACTGTCGTGCACGAGGTGACGGTTCGAATCCTGCTGTCACCATTTTTTAATCTATATTTTTACGTCACTTGTCACATTATTTAATTTGTTTTGCATTTAAGAATTAATACAATGTGAAAAAACCATGGGCATTCTCTTGAGGTTCTAGTGAATTTCATATGTTGTTTGACCATTTGCTACTAGTTATTAAATATTCTAGGACGAGGGACAAGCTTGGAAAGCCCAAAATCCTCGATAAATATTACGCGATTACGTTATTCACAATCAGTACTATAGTAAGTCACATTGTGCCAGGCCACAAGAGGAATGTACGATTATTCGCCGGAGGTGTGCTAGACATCACATGTTGAAGGATGGTATTTGTCATACAGACATGGAAAACATAAATTGAAACTTCTGCAGATAGACGTGTTTTTTTCATTATATTACCTCTCAAACGTCACATAATATAAATAACATGACCAGTGATGAAAAAAAAGATGTACTTTACTGAGCGGGAGTGGAACCGTGGCCTCACACACGTTCGTCTTATTGAGCTCGAACGCTTATCGCTTGACACCATGAACTCTAACGTCAACACCTACACATAGGTACATGAGTAACGTAATAAACGCGTAAAACTTCTGTTGCGGTTTTCTTGGAATTTCCAGACTAGTACACCTTACTACTTGCAAATGTGTTGATCTAATGGCCTATTAAAGGTGTAGAAAGTCTGTAACAAATCTGTCAACACAACGTCCCTGTGAGTTAAACACTCCACGTGCAGTATTTCCGTCTACATTTACAACTAGTGCTTAGTAATTTGTCATGGTAAACATGTAATGAGAGTAAGATGTCTGTCCGCAAATATGCTGAAGACCTCTGTAAATTAATAAGACTTCCGTTATTAATTCTTCCATTGATCGCCCGTGCCTCTAAGAGGACAACAACCCGCACTAGTTGATGAATGTAAATCAGTATCAGTCTCTCATTTCTTTACACGTTCTCCACACCTCTCGGGTCAGTGATTGGAGACTCTATTAACTTCCAATGCATGCTGTATCCTTTTGATATACACTAAAATGAACTATTAGCATTTAGATGTCTCATCGTGTTTTCTTAACGGAGTAAGAAAGAATACTACGTCCCGGTGTCGCTAGAGGCGACAAATTCACCAGAGACGGAACACAATCTCGGGTAGGAGAACGGTATGAAAGGAAAACGGCAATCTTGCTGCTTGTCTAAACCTGTTCAGAAATACCACGATTAACCTGAATGTAGTTGATGTGAGAGGCGTGTGAACCCATGTGCTACAGAAAACTAAACCGCAATCCTTACCGTTCTATCGTCTCACATGGTCACATTGATTTAAAGCACAGCGATTTGCGCCTGTGGAACTTAGCTTTGTTGCAGGCGTTCGTAGTGGTTTCGTTTTTCATGACGATATTACAGTTTCAAAGGGTTTATTTATTGATATTTTTTATTTGTAGTGCAATGTTGCCATTTGAATTTATATATTTGCTTTTGTCATTTGTGTGGTGTCACCGCCAGACACCACACTTGCAAGGTGGTAGCCTTTAAATCGGCCGCGGTCCGTTAGTATACGTCGGACCCGCGTGTCGCCACTATCAGTGATTGCAGACCGAGCGCCGCCACACGGCAGCTCTAGAGAGACTTCCTAGCACTCGCTCCAGTTGTACAGCCGACTTTGCTAGCGATAGTTCACTGACAAAATACGCTCTCATTTGCCGAGACGATAGTTAGCATAGCCTTCAGCTACGTCATTTGCTACGACCTAGCAAGGCGCCATTGCCAGTTACTATTGATGCTGTAAAACATGTACCGTCAAGAACGATGTTCACCATTTAAGGATTAAAGTTAAGTATTCCAGCAGCTACGTACGTTTTTTGCTAGTCTAATTTCCTTGAACTGTTCCAGACCTCACGCCAGCCAGCGTGAGCTAAAACGCGTGCCTTTCGGCTTCCTCTCATACCTGTGGGCTCTCCTGCCAACCCACAATAAGCTGTGGACGCTACAAAATGGTATGCCAAGTGGATAATCGGAACATTTCGGACGTTCTCTTCTGTTTTAGTTCAATAGACTGGTGACAGCAGACGAGGCGGCCAGACACATTTTCCCCGTGTGCGAGGATTATGCCACTGGCCAGATCATGACATGAAAATGGTTTCCTCATTTTAAGGACGATCGTTTTGACATTGACTCTCCACGATCAGGAAGACCTTCGGGATCTGATGAAGATCGATTCTACGCATTATCCATAACGACCTATGTCAATGTACTCGAGAACCGTCAAATGTGACTAACTATGATAATTCCCCAATCGTGTGACATTTGCACGCGATGGTGAATGTCCAAAAATCAGATGTTTGGGTACATCCTCTAAGCCAAAATCATTAAAAATCTGAGGTTGGACACATTTGCATCTCTTCTTGCTCGTCATCAATTGGCGCTTGAACAGCAGCGACCATTCCTACCCTATACCAGTACTGGTGACGAGAAATGCTGTAATTATGTTAACATACGGAAAAGAAAGAACGTTCGAGCTCAAACAAAGTAGCAACTCCTCGTACAAAGACCTGTGCACATCCACATAAATTATGTTAAGCATCTTGTGGAACAACGAGGCAGCGGTATACTAAAATTGCACTGTTAGCACTTATTGTCAACAACTGAGACGTCTTGCAAACGCAGTCTTAGAGGAACAAGCAGCAAACCTGTGTGAAGTGATACTACTCCAAGATAATGCCCGCCCGCAATCTGCTAAACTGACAGAAAACACTATACAGGTGTAGGGGTTGGGAAGTCATTCCGCACCCACCTTATTCATCAGATTTTGCGCCCTCAGATTTCACCTTTTCGCTTCCTATCGAACAACTTTCAAGGGACTTATTTTCCGGATGAAAATTAGCTCCTGACTTAGCTAGAGGAGTTCTTCTTTTCAAAACCACGTGATTTGTACAGTCGCGCAATCGAAAAGTTACCCTAGCGTTGTTACACTGTTGTAAATATTGAAGGAGAATATATTTTTGATTACTAAAGTCTCCGTTATGTTTACCTGTTCGAAACGCCCGCTAAACCCGCTGGGCGGAACAGCTGATAGGATTGTGGAAAGGGCGAAGGGTTGAAGTCAGTTTCTGCTTCTAATTGTTATTTATTGTAATTTAGCAACTCTCTCACGACTGAAGGCCTCCTACAAGAAATCTTAACAAGATAAAATCCAATTAACATTGTAACAAAATAACTCAAAAACAACATACGCAAGGTGCAGAACAAATGGCTGAAGGCCACAATTAATTTCCAAAATTTTAGAAAATATTACCATAGACCTTTAAAGGCAGACGGCCAACAAGAAATCTTAAAAAAAAGGTTAAAAACCCAAAAGGCAACAGAAGCAAGGTGCAACACAAATGGCTGAGGGCCAAAATTAAATTTCAAAACTTCACAATATATTTCCATAGACCTTTAAAGTCAGAAGGCCAGGATGTTTAACAATAAGAAATCTTAAAATCAAGAAGGTAAAAATCCAATTAAGATAGCAATAAAATTATTTGAGGAAACAACATATGCAAGGTGCAATACCATGGCTGAAGGCCACAATCGAACTTGAAAATTTCAAAATATATTACCATAATCTTTAAAGGCTGAAGGCCGCAGTGTTTAAGCTTGAAAGACAAATGTATAAATTAATTTGCAAAATTTTAAGAAACAAACAATCACCGTAAGCCTAAAGTTTAAAGTAGCTGATATCAGATAATTAGAAACCGGTGGCACTCAGAAGGCCTGCAGGGAGGTCGGTCTGCCCTCGTTCACTTAGGTGGGACAGGTTCAACACCTGTCCCACTGTATTTGATCCGTCGGAACCCAACCAGGGGACAGCTACGGACCGACCGACAGGACGACTTGGTTCTCGTCAATCAGTAGGTGAGAACTCAAACAGAAATGGTTACAAACGTGATAATACACAATCAAACCTACACTCAACTTCGACGTCCTGGGTCGGTGAACCATGATGCTCGTTGCGATCGAACAGCTCCACACACGCTGCGACACTGTGCAGGGCCCGGCAGCGGACCCAGTCGGCTGCACCGCACAGAGATGTTCTCCGTGGTCCGCACCAACCAACCGACTGCCTGCCTGCTGATCCGTCCGCGACTGCTGCTCCGTCGCGACTGCACTGCTGGTGCGTCTCCGACTCCCTTCCAGACGCCCGGCGGCGGAAATACTGGCTCGGACACAACCATGCAAAGGAAACACGCCCACTGGGTAAACGACATCCCCGCACCAGGAAAGGACCGACCCAAGTTCCACAATATGGTAATTGAAGGTGGCCAGAAGCGCTCTGAGAACCAGTTACACGTCGCCAGATGAGAAGACCGACCTCTCAGAGCCACTACGGCGAAAACATTAAAAATAATCGTCATTAGGACTAACGTCAACTACACTCACAACCTAGCAAACACTTGCACGAAGACCTGAACGATATACAACAGTAACTAAGCACACACGAAGACAAATCAGGAGTTGATGCGCACGCGCGCGCGCGCGCACACACACACACACACACACACACACACAGCCGACTCTTTAACGATCGGTGAGTCAAAGCGCGTCGTCAGGTTGGACGACCCACCGACATTCCACCAAGACCGTAGCCCGGCTCAAGTAATGCATGACGGCTATGGTCGGGCGAGCCATGTCGACGCAGACCTCACTGCTGCTCCAACCCGACTGCACTACTGACACATTGCCACTCCCCGACTGGCAGGTTCGGACTGCGCTCCAGAGGCATTCCAACTGACTGACAGACCCGAACTCGCGACCTGAACTCTCGACACGAATTGCCCATTCGAAGTGCGACGAACTACGACATAAAACGTCCGGGAAGTAATAGCGGTTTGATCTGATCGAGGGAATCTATCGATACGCGCTGCTAACGCCCCTCACGGTCAGGCAAACCAGCAACTCAGAGGCAGTAGTAATTTAAATTAACGTAGTGAGGTGGAAGTACGTTAAAATCAGGGTGTAAAATATGTAATTGGTGGGAACACGAGCCACGCACGGCTCACTGTTGTTTCAATTAAACTTATGGGAAGACGCTACGAACTTATGCACCAATCTAATTAATAATATTACAGAGACCCTTCCAGAATACACAGTATCATTTAGTATAACAATGATAAAATGTTCCACGTGGGTTACTCAATACCGTTATTCCCGGGACATGCAGAAATATATCCTGTACTTTGAGTTCTCACTCAAAGTTACATGTGTTTCGTATCTTACTTCTGGAAATGTTTGCTGAGCGAGATATAGCAGTCTCGTGTAAATAAACCAAGCCATCCCACGATGTATGGTATAAATTTCTTCTATTAACCCCACTATCCACCTCACTCCCACCCCGCACCTCTCTGTTCCATAAGTGATGGTGTGTGGTAAGAACGACCATCAGCAACTCTCCACTCCGCAAGAATTTCAATTTCTTTGAGTTTCCCTTACTGAAGATATACGTGTAAAGAAATAATATCATTTAGCACTAATAGCAGTTGATTTCTCGACGGGCATATTTGTGCTCTGAAAATACAGTGTGAAGGCCATAAGTGACGATGTTTTGTGTTATATATAGCTATTGAACATTCTTGAGTCATGATAGAGGTACATTTTTGCCACCTTGGGACAATTAGTTACGAAGAGTGATAGTGGACTTTTGGTTTTGCCCGAAAATATTCTATTGGAGCGAGACCAGTTGTGAGGTAATGAACGTGCGTTTATTCCTTGAAATATATGGCTTGGTGCCTTTTATTAACGTTTAAACTATTTTTATAACTCGAATGTCTGTTACAGAGCTGTGCTGCTCATAATACTGACGAGAAGTATTCCTAAAATATCTGACATGATGGAGATTACATTGATATAATACGTTTGATCGAGTTACGATATCCCGCGAATTCGTACAGATGGGGTAAGAGGTTTGATGCTCTTATTCTCATTGAATATAATCATCTGTTACGGTCAGCCTGCATCCCTTTTCGGGGATCATGAAAAGATTTCCGGTCTTAGTGCTCTAATCGATTCGAATGAACTCTCGTTCTTGGGGCCTTCGCCAGTCTTGTCATTATGCACTAATGACGGATGGTTCTGCAGACGAGAAAACGTGTTTTTCATCATCTGGCGTTTCATTTGTTTTATTATGTCTTTCATGGCAGTTTTTGGATGCTCCTTGCATGTTTTTTTTCTACATTCAGCATTTTATGATCGAAAGCAATATGAAATATTGTTGGGAATTTGTACGCATCAATCAGTAGGCTAAAAGAGTCTCGTAATTAAGAGAGTTGTATCTGATGAGTGGCTAAATAAGACACATAAACACACCATGGCTATTTCTGCGCGTATAAAAAAATTCTCGTAGGATGTAATTAGCATTTGCTCGTCACAAAACAGAAATATACACGAAATGTGAATAAGAGATAGAAACGTTTTTGCCGATGTTTGGGCCACTGGGTAGCCACCGGATTTTGTATGGAAGATAATACTTCACTTTAGCGGCTAATATCGAATGTTTGCAATAATGCACAGTTCCTGTTGCGAAGTAATTTTGAATTTTGTGCGCACATTAACTCGTCGAAGAGTCCATTAACTCATCGAATTTCACAGCAACATTAGCAAACATCAGTGGGAGACATGACACCAACTGTATCTTGAATATTAATGAGCCAGATACCACTATGAAGAGCGATGATATACTGACCGCCTGCTAAGTGTGACATAATGAGTTCTTGGATTCTAACTAAAGAATGTTCTTTTTATGGGCTATACCTACACATACATTAGAAAATGGTTCCACTGTCTTCACTCTGCTGAAATGGTACCTAGACAAGAGATGCTTTATTCTTTCAAGATTAGTCAGTGTGGTAGTGTTATAAGTCACACAAATATATTAGTGTCAGCTACTTTACGACCGGAACAGACGCCATTGTGCGTGATGTTCTGGCGACACGCTGCGTTGCGCTGATCCTTCTCCTGCTTAGTGATCGCGGAACGCCTGAGTCTGCGGTTTGATAAATCACCGCAAATAATCTTTGTAGCTCGCTGCCGCAAATGGGCGATAACGTTCCCAGCTCCCCTGATGTTTGCTTATCGGCTTCATGCAGCTCTTAATTGCCACGATCTAAATGGCGGTAATGTTAATTTATTGCTCTATTGGACTACCCGATCCTACACGGATGGTTCACACCCATGTCTGATAGTGGTATGCGATATTCCCTCTCAGGAACAATAACTGTTCACGTTCATCATCTATATTTTCGTCACGAATTTTCCAATGATGAATTAACAGAATAAACTTTCCATAAGCTTTGCTCTACTTCAGGCATCGTTTACGTTTGTAGTGGTATATTCCTGGCCTGAAACTTTCAAGAATAACGTAACGCAGATATTTTCCATCAAATGGTTCTGAAGAAACCCTGTCAGAAAACCGCAGTAAAATTTGGCTTCGCACGTTCGAAAAAATATTAGAAAGGAACACACTCTGTCTCTTTGCTAGCGCTTATCTCGTCGTGCGTGGTCCACGCAGCTACTTGTGATGAAAATGCTACACACGGTGCAGTCGGGTTGTCTCAGTCAAGATGGGGGGCAGTCGTTCGATCTGGAGCAGAGAATACACTGTATACGTCGAAGATATGAAGATACAGGAGCCGAAAACAACAAAGCTCAATGCAGACGGTAAAGCAGAAATGGCCTCAAAATATATACAATCCCCTAGATTCGCTAATACGTCCGCTTCAACTCTTGAAACGTCAATCCAAAAATTTCCATTCATTGACATACATCAGTATATTGTGGCAGCACGAACACCTGTATTTACAAATGCTATTAGAAACCAGGTCTACCTCCATACCTACTGCTCCAGACAGTTAAAAGAAGGTAAGGATGTAAACATAACTGAGCCTACGACACTAGGACAGGTGCACTGGGGAAAACAGTAAATTAACAGCAGTGTCACTAACGATTCCTCATCTTTTGCGAAATAAATATTTAGGTGGCCGAATCAAATGCAAACTTAAAACAAGTGGTACCAGAACATGAAAATATAATAGTGTCTGATAATTATAAAAATTCCGTTTCTGATATTATGGAAAAAAAACCGACCTGAGGAAATCATTCAAGGATGCAGCTAAGCCTCATATCATTGCAGGAACCCAACAACGGCGGAGACACAGCGGGAAAGAAAAACCTCGTCTATCGAATGGCACACTTACTAAAGTTCGACATAAATAGATTCAGGACTCATGTGACTCGTGTGAAGGAACCCCACCGTTAGTTAAGTTGGAGTGCTTGTGTCTACAAGGCCCACGTTTTAAAGATTCTGACACTCCTCTACGGCGAGGGTACAGCCTCCATAGAAAGCCCGAACCATTGTGTTAGGACCTATCGATGGGGCGACCATATTTTCAGATGGTACGTGTCACACGTCAATCCTTTTTTTTAAAAAAAAAACAAAGGGAATATAGAATAACTTTACAGTAGTAGCCATAGATGACGAAAACATAGTTTGCAACGTATATTTACGGGCAAACACGGATGGCGTCAAATATAAATGTAATAGAAAGAGAATACTGTGCAAATATGATGAACTTGGTGATGCTGTCAGCAACAGAAAAACAGAAAGGCAACCTAGAAGGTACAATAAACGGTCGGCCAATGAAGTATGGCGGTACCTTACCTTGCTAATACTAAGAACGCTCCGTCTTTTAAATATAGGGTGGAAGAATGTGCATATATCAAGTGCATAGAGGAATGCAGTTGTCATCTCTTTTTTTAAAAAAGGTAAAATAGTGAGACAACAGAATAGTTTTAGGAAGAGAAGATAGTGCGTAGTGAGTGTATATGAGATTTAAGAGATGAAAGCCACGAGTTTAAAATGGAAATACATCTAGCCTTTACGGATTACGTGAAAGACTTTGCAACCCTCCCCTTGTGTTAACAAGTACGCGCCCAATTCTAACAGTCAAACCGTACCCACGAGAGTTGTGGTTGGAGCAGTGCAAATCCGTGACATCCAGGGAAAGTTCCCTAGGCCTCCTACATGGTATCTTCTAAAGACGTCCCCCTCAAATGAGATAATTGCGCCAGGTCGTGACTTCGGTGAGATATTGCATCGAAGTTATTTAAAACTGTAAGAAACTTGGGGACAAATCTGCATTAGTAAGCACATCAAGTGTGCCAAAGGATGCGTTCTTTATTACGGTGCATACGTGTTGTCTCAGCACCAACTTCACATACAATTGTTATCTTCACTCTTTCACTTGGTGGTAGATTAATCAGATAACGCCTAATCACAGTTTCCTATATCAAGATTGTCCTTAGCGATACAAAAGACCAAAGTTATTTTGGGCGGCGGCGATTTGGCCGCCACATTCGAGTATGGTTACAATACGTTTAATAAAGTGATTATCGACAACAGCTAGCTACTACCATCACCATCACATCTGATTACTTTGTCCGTCACTCCCTTATCCTCTGTAAGAAATAACTAGTTCTATTTTGCAACAACTGACGATCGTCCACTGTGCCGCTATTGCCGTAACAGACTGACTCAGTCAGAAAGGATAACAGAGCTCCTGCCGACACAAGGGAGCTTCTGTTTCGACTGTTTTAGCCAGTCATAGTAAAAGGCATTTTGTGCTACTATATATAGTGTGGCCCTGTTTTGCCAACACCAAGCGAGGACGTACGTGGATGACGCCGCACCTGGTCAGCTAAATGCCACGCTGCAACCTCCACGTGTCCTTTCGCCTCGAGTAAAGTTCTTGTGAAACACTGCAATATAATACGAATTTTCGAATACTATTTTAACTGTTATATTACGAATATAGTTTTCGTGGTCTGTTATCACATGACTGTTACACCATCGATAGTGTAAATATCAAACAGTCCGAGCGTTAAATCGACGTATCCCAACACATCATATTTGCTTTAGTAGGATATGTACACAGAAGCAAAAATAATTAGTAAATGAGGTACAAGAGCTTCTGATAAAATACCTAAGAATCAGTGTGTAGGAGTGCAGTTTATCAACGGCATTACTTGATGTAGGCCTATACGTTGACGTAATATTAAGAACTAGGAAATGACAAGTATATCTTCGCTTACAGATATCACAGTATGTGACCATAGAAACTGCCGTTTTGCAGACGATCAGTTTATTGTATCTGACCATGAAAAAAACTTGCAGTGTGCCATGTGTAATTTGGCTCTGCTTTCCAAAGGACAGAATATTCATATAACAGTTACTGAAACGAAGATAGTGTTTTAATAGAGCTTAGGCAATTAGTTCAAAACCTCTTATTAATAACAGAAGAGATACACAAGTTACTTGTTTTAATTATTTACGAAATCAAATAAGTTAAGAGTGTGGTGTCATCACCAGACACCACACTTGCAAGGTGGTAGCCTTTAAATCGTCCGTGGCCGTTAGTATACGTCGGACCCGCGTGTCGCCACTATCAGTGATTGCAGACCGAGCGCCGCCACACGGCAGGTCTAGTCTAGAGAGAGACTCCCCAGCACTCGCCCCAGTTGTACAGCTGACTTTGCTAGCGATGGTTCACTGCCTACATACGTTCTCATTTGCAGAGACGATAGTTTAGCATAGCCTTCAGCTACGTCATTTGCTACGACATAGCAAGGCACCATATTCAGTAATTAGAAATAATTCTGAACAGACAATATTGTGAATCATGTACCGTCAAGAGCGACGTTAAAGTTAAGTATCAAACTAATTACGTCCGCTTTCTGAATTCTCATTCCTTGTCATGTTCCAGACCTCACGTCAGTAGAGTCCTTCCCTCCTCACGACAGCTTGCGTGAGCTAAAACGCGTGCATTTCGGCCTCCTCTAGTAACACAGTGTTGGCTCTTCAGCCAACACCATATAGAAAATAGGTATATGCACTACAAACTTCTAGTACGTACGTGGCACCATTAACAAAAGCCTTGAAGGAATTTAGAAATGAAACATAAATAGCATTGTAAATCTGTGGCTGTGGTCTGTCTCCTGCGCGAGAGCGAATCTTAGCTTCTCGCAAAAAGACATGAGTGCAAATTGCAGGCAAATGAAATGTGATTTATCAGAACAGTAACAGGCTGCACGAGCAAAATCAACAAACATTAACAAATTAGACAAGAAATTGGTGGTGAAAGAATATGCAACACAGTAAAGGAATACAGAAACAAGTGGGAAGAGGTTATGAGCAGACTGCCAGAAGAAATACTGACGATACAAGAGTTGAGATACAGACCGAGAGGAGTAATAAACCCTGGTGGGCTCAAAATGAGATGGGCTGTACTTTTGAAGACTTGATTCCTGAAAGGGAATATAAAGGTGAGAAAAAACTTACTAGAAACTGGTGAACAGTATATTTTCACCACAGTCACTATATGGTTTGTAAAACATTAAGTAAAATCCAGAGATAGATGAAAGGTATCAAGTTACAGCAGTTGACCTAACTGCGAGAGAGAGCTTAGACAGTGGGGGAACTTTGTAGCAGGTTAATTGCCATCGCCAATCGAGAACCAACTTGCCTGCGCCATATATTACTCGATGAGACGGGTAGCATGGACTCCGTTTCCTCCAATGGTGATGCAGACATCTTCGCTTTTCCATTAACTGTGGAATGTGACAGGTCAAATGGTCACGGTGGGATACAGCCTATTGCGACGCCTGACCTAAACAACCAAAGAAATCGCTCAGCTTTTTTGTTTGAACTTCATTTGGGCTTCAGAACGAGTTTTTAACTCTCGGAACGAGTCCACTTCAGCCTCCAACTTCAAATCCTGGGAACAGCTAGGTTGTCCTCATTAAGCGTTCGAGAACTAACTGGGAATGGGTAATTACCTCCTCCTTGTTTGATTCTTTGTATCTAGGCAGCATCTTCGTTGCTTACAGCGGAGATTCTACACCCCTGGAAATGGAAAAAAGAACACATTGACACCGGTGTGTCAGACCCACCATACTTGCTCCGGACACTGCGAGAGGGCTGTACAAGCAATGATCACACGCACGGCACAGCGGACACACCAGGAACCGCGGTGTTGGCCGTCGAATGGCGCTAGCTGCGCAGCATTTGTGCACCGCTGCCGTCAGTGTCAGCCAGTTTGCCGTGGCATACGGAGCTCCATCGCAGTCTTTAACACTGGTAGCATGCCGCGACAGCGTGGACGTGAACCGTATGTGCAGTTGACGGACTTTGAGCGAGGGCGTATAGTGGGCATGCGGGAGGCCGGGTGGACGTACCGCCGAATTGCTCAACACGTGGGGCGTGAGGTCTCCACAGTACATCGATGTTGTCGCCAGTGGTCGGCGGAAGGTGCACGTGCCCGTCGACCTGGGACCGGACCGCAGCGACGCACGGATGCACGCCAAGACCGTAGGATCCTACGCAGTGCCGTAGGGGACCGCACCGCCACTTCCCAGCAAATTAGGGACACTGTTGCTCCTGGGGTATCGGCGAGGACCATTCGCAACCGTCTCCATGAAGCTGGGCTACGGTCCCGCACACCGTTAGGCCGTCTTCCGCTCACGCCCCAACATCGTGCAGCCCGCCTCCAGTGGTGTCGCGACAGGCGTGAATGGAGGGACGAATGGAGACGTGTCGTCTTCAGCGATGAGAGTCGCTTCTGCCTTGGTGCCAATGATGGTCGTATGCGTGTTTGGCGCCGTGCAGGTGAGCGCCACAATCAGGACTGCATACGACCGAGGCACACAGGGCCAACACCCGGCATCATGGTGTGGGGAGCGGTCTCCTACACTGACCGTACACCACTGGTGATCGTCGAGGGGACACTGAATAGTGCACGGTACATCCAAACCGTCATCGAACCCATCGTTCTACCATTGCTAGACCGGCAAGGGAACTTGCTGTTCCAACAGGACAATGCACGTCCGCATGTATCCCGTGCCACCCAACGTTCTCTAGGTGGTGTAAGTCAACCACTCTGGCCAGCAAGATCTCCGGATCTGTCCCCCATTGAGCATGTTTGGGACTGGATGAAGCGTCGTCTCACGCGGTCTGCACGTCCAGCACGAACGCTGGTCCAACTGAGGCGCCAGGTGGAAATGGCATGGCAAGCCGTTCCACAGGACTACATCCAGCATCTCTACGATCGTCTCCATGGGAGAATAGCAGCCTGCATTGCTGCGAAAGGTGGATATACACTGTACTAGTGCCGACATTGTGCATGCTCTGTTGCCTGTGTCTATGTGCCTGTGGTTCTGTCAGTGTGATCATGTGATGTATCTGACCCCAGGAATGTGTCAATAAAGTTTCCCCTTCCTGGGACAATGAATTCACGGTGTTCTTATTTCAATTTCCAGGAGTGTATATCTGACCCAGGTGGAGGTTCTATATCCGACCCAGCTAAAGGCTTATGGGCAATAGATTTTCGTCATCAGGTACATCTTTTTTCAGTTTTGAGGAAGCCTACGGTTCTACATGGAATCGTAATATCCTCGGACAAGTACTGGAAATGGAGTATCTGAATAACTCCAACAGGTTACCTACGGTAGAGTATTTTAAATAAATGGTCAGCAAAATCTTCCTCCATGACTCGGAGAAGAGAAATGGGTCGGTCATGGTAGCATTTTAATTGTGATAATGTATCCAAGTGAGACTTCCAGTAATATGTCCAGATTAAAGAACTATACTTGCAACAGTGCAGGTAGCACATGCCAGATGTAGCTGATAGTTGGAAACATAGGAAACAGGCAGATATATCTGGTTTTAAGTTTTCGACTAAATAGATTTCTGTATGTGTCTTCTTTAATCGCTGCTCCGTTTCCCACTTCTCCGAATTGAGAAAGAGCTAAATTTTAAGTTTTAAATAGTCTATTACGTTCCTGGAAATCAATTTTGAAGACGAACATCCTTGGCTATCATTCATGAGCGGTCTCACAGCAAAACATATCAGAGTACTCTATTTTTTTACATATTTTAGCCATAGGTCTGAAGAGCAAACCGAATATTTCAGCTCCTGTTTTGTACAATCCGCCCCAACTATGCGTGTACGCTTTCCACCTTTACAAAATTAGGCTGTACCCTGGGGCATATTTCCAGGCCTCATTCCCATCCTCCGTGCCGAGGCTGGCTAGTCGTCTGCCAGTAACACTAAGAAAAATCTAAGCATACGACGTAGACAAAAACTGATTTTTGTTCCTTCATGAGCACTGTATTTCTCTCCCAAATTTCAAACAATCCATTTAGTCCTACGTAAATTCGCTAAGCAGGTGTGAGGCATCCATCCAGTCAGTCTGGTGGGACAGCTGAAACAAGCAAAACGAAAACCCAAGTCTTAAACTTCACGTTTAAGAGATCACACAGGAGAATAGTACAAAAATACCGTCGATTGACCATCGAACAGACACCCGTATGGACTACACAGCAATAAGAATCCGTGGCGCAGAGAAACAATTGAAAGATTTGAGAACAAATAAATCGACAGGTCCGGATGAAATCCCAGTTGGGTGTTACAAAGAGAACTCGTCAGCGTTGGCTCCCTGGCTATTTTGGATTTATCGCGAATCACTCTCCTAGCGAAAGACACACAGCTACTGAAAACAAACAGGTGACTCCTGTATACAAGAAGCACAGGAGAATGGACCAGCCAAATTACAGACCAACTTTGCTGCAGACTCCTTGAACATATTCTCAGTTCATATTCTTGAGACCGAGAAGGTTATGTCCACAAATTTTAAAAGCAATCGCTAGTGGGTAAGTCGGCTTCTTTGCTCACGTGGTATACTGTGAACTTTTGCTGAAGGGTAACAGGCAGATTTCATACCTCTAGATTTTCCGAAAGCATTTGACACAGTGACCCTCTGCAGTCTGTTAACGAAGGAACGAGCGTATGAAATACGTTCCCACATACGGGAGCAGCTCGAATACTTCTTCAGTAAAAGAACGTGGTATGCTGCCCTCGACGCCGAGTGTTCATCAGAGACAAGTGTATCGATAGAAATGCACCATGGGAGTGGGACAGGACTGCTTTTATTTTACATAAACATAAACGATCTGGCGGACAGAGTGGGCAGCAGTCTGCGATTGTTTACTGGTGATACTGTGCAGTACGGGAGCGTGTCGACGTTCAGTGAAATGTAGAAAGATACAAGACTACTTAGATAAAATTTCTAGTGTGTGTGCTGAATGGCAGCTAGATCTATAACTAGAAAAGTTTAACCTAATGCGGATGAACAGCAACAACACACCCGTAATGTTCGGATACAGCGTAAGTAGTGTCCCGCATAATACAGTCACCTCGCTTAAATGTCCACCCCGATAACTGAGTGGTCAGCGTGACGGATTACCGTCCTACGGACCCGGGTTCGATTCCCGGCTGGGTCGGAGATTTGCCCCGCTTAGGGACTGGGTGTTATGTCATCTTCATCATCATTGCATCCCCACCCGGCGCGCAGGTCGCCCAGTGTATCGTCGAATGTAATGAGACCTGCACAAAGGCGGCCGAACCTGCCACGCAAGAGGCCTCCGGGCCAAAGACGCCAAACGCTCATTTCAATTTTTACCTTGCTTAAATATCTGAGAGTAACTTTGCAAAGCTATGTAAAATGGAACGAGCATGTGAGGATTGTAGTATGAAAGGTGAATAGTCGACTTCGGTTCATCATGAGAATTTAGGAAAAGAGTGATTCATCTGTGAAGGAGACCGCATAAAGGGCGCTTCTGCACCCTATTCTTCAGTACTGCTCGTTTGTCTGGGATCCTTGTCAGGTACGATTAAAGGAATACATCTAAGCACTTAAAAGGCAGACTGCTAGATTTGTTGCCTTTAAGTTCGAACACCGTGTAAGTGTTACGGCTGTGCTACGGGAAATCAAATGGGTTTTTCGAAGAACACTATCGAGAAAATATAGAGATCCGGCAGTTGAAGCTGGCTGCAGAATTATTCTACTGCCTCCAACGTACATTTCGCGTAATGTCCACAAGGATAAGATACGGCAAATTCGGGCCCAAACGAAGGCGTAAAGAGAATTCTTTTCGCATCGTTCGATTTGTGAGTGGAACAGGAAAGGAAATGATTTATAGCGGCACAGGATTCCCTCCACTCATCGTACGGTGTCTTACGGAGTCTGTATTTAAATGCACATGTACATGAAACTCTTAAACTTCCGTCACTGTTTAACGAAACCTTTCAAAAAAAAATTATCCTTTTAGAATTGATTTGATAGGTATTGATATTTTACGCTACTGTATGAGTAAAAACGCCTTTGCTTCTTAAGAATTAGAGATTTATTTCATAATTCACTATTTTGGAGAAAAATTAAGTAAAAAAGATAGCATTTAATAACTTTTTATGTTTTACGATAGTAAATGCAGATGGTTCGACATAAGATTATAATTTTGGCTGCTTTCTCCGACCGTATCTTCAAGTTTCAAGTCCTCAACCAGCTTTTAGTGTGGAAATGTGTGCGATCCAGCGGTCAAGACACAGGAGCAGACGAGGCGCAGGTCCACTAGTGCCCTAGCATTATTACAGAGTGTGTACCTAAAAGCACTGTCCCAACGTTACGCCTCATACCACGTCCTCCAACAGGAAAAGGTAATGCTGATTCGCCTCCAAATAGGATACAGTCCATTAGCACAAGTCTTCAAATGCGAACTGAAGGACCGCCCATTCCGTCGATGATTGTAGCGCAATCTAAGTAAGTGGGTTTTACTTTGTGACCAGACGGCAGTCATACGTGCACCCTGGTTTAAGTGTGCATTTGTGCGTGTGGGAGGGGAAGTACTGAAACGTATGTTGCTAAGCAAATGTTAATAGCCTCAGCTTTAGATTAAGTTCAAATGCTGAAATGTTCTGAATGTTGCGGAGTGGCTGCTCGTTCTTCATTAATTCAGCGATCAGCTAGCCAGAAATATATCTGTGTTTTTATCTCAGAACGTTGTTTTTTATGTCTCTATTTTAAGCAAAATTTTGAGGAACTGCAATAGAAACAACTTTTATTAGATCATACTGAGTGACTGTGATCAACATTTAACAATTCCTGGATCCCGAATTGGCGTAAATGACGTGGAGACGCAAAACACATGGAGTTACAAATGTCGGAAATATCCCAAAAATTGACGACAAATGTTGAACAAGTGACGTCGCATGATGACATACTTTGCCGCAAGTGCTGTGATTAAGACTGTCGATATTACTCTCGCTGGTATGGGCAGTATTTGCCCATAGCTCCAGTAGGTAACCCTGGTTTCGAATACCTTCGTAAATGTGATCTTTTGTAAATGCGTATGTTACAAAATCATTGTCTTTTGCGTAAAGAAGCAAAGACTTTATGTAGTGAAGAACATGAGGCGGTTTACTGGTAGAGTGCAATTGGAAATATTATACATATTTACTTGTGACGTAATTTTATAAGATTTTGCTGTACTGCATTTTGAGATGAACCAGCGGAGACAGCGAGACCGATAAATGAAATAACGAATATTACCTCAATGTAAACACTACCTAACGCAGTGCAAAAAGAAGAAACGAAATACAGCTAGAGCTCCATACTCTAGATTCGTGCTCATAGGCTTGGAGCCACAAAAAATACTTTACATGGATTAGGATGATCAGGTGCGACAGGTCGAGAGGCACCACCATGGCACGTGCGGCGAAGTAGAGCTACTTGTTCAACCTTTGACATCTAACTTTAGGGTATTTCACGACATCTGCGGCACCATGTGTCTTATACTACATTTTTTTGTTTCAGCGTAATCTACATTGCTTCGGCGGGTTCTAAACGTTAGTAGGAGTCTCTTTCTACATACAGGATGTTAAAAAGTAATTCCGAAAAATTTCGAAGGGTTACAGAAGGTGTCTTGAGAAACAGATAGAGGATGGGAAAACGTGTCCAGAAAGATCATCCAACGACGCTACAGAACATCGAATTTACAGGTGCTGGTGCCTGTCACTAGGGCATCCCTCTCGGCTGCAAACGTGACTTAGTAGGCTGACGGACCGTAGGCTAAACATCTCGCAATGTTGACAGTTAATGATTGTGAATGACTGTCACGATCAATTGTGGAGGAGGAACCCCTTAAATCCCCAAAGTACATAGTTACACAGGAGAAAAATAAAGCATGGAATGAAGACCGTGTCCGAAATGGTCATCCACAGAGGCAACATAGCATCGCGTTAATGGGTGACAACGCTTGTTTACCCAGTGATCGTGGCGATCAGTCGTGTTCACACTAGGACTGGTTTCCCCTACGATTTGTCAGTGTACAAAGTCACTATTGCTGCCGAAGCTGTGGCCTATTGGCCAGCGCCGGGACCTCTTCTTTTGACGCTCTGTAACATCGTGGACAACGTTCTGGACACGAGGTCTTGTCCTAAATTTGTTCATCAAGACAGTAAGGCTTATCAATATGAAGATGGTGTCTGTACTTTCGGACATGTTCGAAGAGACGTCAGTAGCAACTGGGTGGATTGAGCGCATCTGCAGATAATTTACCACAATCTTCCATTTCTTATAATTAAATCGCTTGAGCACACTAGAGGATAATTTACTTTGGTAACTCAAACTAACTAACGAATTTAGACCAGGTTCATAACTGAATTTTGTTAAGTTTTGTATACATTTAAATAGACCTCAAATGGGACTACCATAATTTACTGAGAAAACACACCCACGAGATGAATAAATGATTTTAATATTTATTCATTTAAGCTATAATAACCTCACTGAATCAACAATTTCTACATCTACTCTTATATCATACTGAAATGAGAATTCTTTCTTAACGTGTTTGATAACCAGATTTTTAGTATCTGCATCTCCGGTTATCAGACGGTATTGGCTGCTTTAACTCTTTGGTATTGTCCTGAAAATTAGAAAAATGTGCCAAACATTCCCTGTCGTACACCTTCCACTCAGTGATCACTGAGCTTCACATTTCTGCCTTCTGTATGTCAACTCAGCATGGAGTCCCATCTCTGAATTAACAGAATCACCATCCCACCTACAGACAGGTCTCAAATCCGCATCGATGGCGATAAATCGTATGGAAGCGAGGATAAAAAAAATGTTCTGTCAGACGGCTAGCACTACCCATGCATAACACACTTGTGACTATGTGAGATTATGGCCGTATCATTCAGTCGACGTATTCGCAGAGAGATTAGACAAAGTGAAGAACTTTCGAATTCATATACATAGTTGGTATCCGGCGACAAAGTTGGTACAAGAGCAAACAAATTATCCATTTATCCACACGCTGTAGTACATTAAAATCGATTTTCATCGCTTAGAAACGATAGGAAACAGTTTAATTAGTTTCAGTTCATAATTTAAATCACCCAAACCTGTTCAGAAATAGCGAAATTATTGTAATATTAATTTTCTACATCAGTGCCATCTATTGAGTTTCCTCAAGTGCTGCAAGACAAGTGTGCCTGGGAGCGACAGTGAGAGACATAAGGAGGCGTACTAAACGGGAAAGCGTGGCTAGGCTGCGCAGTAGCCTGTTTTAACGCGTTTACATTTCCTCAGTCGAGTTAAAACCGCACTCGAGGCACGACCTATAGATGCTGCTGCTGTACCAAGCGACCTTCAGTATTCAAGTAGATCGATTTTTTCATTATTTCTCAGCCAAATATTTACCGATCTTAAAAAATTTCGAAATTCAGACACGACGCAGTCTGTTTTAGCTGTCGCTAATCTATACGAAATGGCTATTAGAAATTATCAGTTAATATTCTCGTTTGTGCATCATATATCAAATGTTTCTTGCCGAGAATTACTATATGGGCAGTTGTATCTTGCGGAATTCTGTCTTTAAAAGTGACACATAATTTCATTGACGTTTCATGTGTAGTTAAAACATACACTCTTCCAGTCATGTTTATGACATAGATAGGGTAATTGCCAATAAAATTTAATTGACTCACATTAACGGCAACATTGAATTGCGTGACTTAATTAAAATCACGAAATGCATCGTTAGCCTCGAGATAATTGTTTGAAGGATCACATTCCATGCTTCTTGAGGAAAAACTTCATTTCTACGTTTTTAATATGGGAATTTTGTAATTTAACATCGTCAAATAAAGAGAAATCAACTAACTGATTACTTTCCTTTCTGTCTGGAAAACAGCAAAGATGATATAAGGCATGTCAACCTCCATTGAGTTATAGTAATTCGTGGTGTACAACTCAAAATTTTTCTTTTCATCTAATCCAGCAATTTCGATGGTTTGTGGCTCTTAAATATTATGGGAATTTTTGGATTTTTTAGTCGTTCTTTTTCTAGCTCAATTGAATATTCTGGCTCATATCTAGCTACAGGAACACGAATTTCCATCGATTCCACAACAATTGTATTTTCTTTTGGAAGAGTGTCTTTTATTTAAATTCAAGTGTCATTTTTATCAGCCCATCGAAGAACTGGGTCTCCAGCAGTAGAACTCCAAGTAAAAATTACTTTTGAATCTCCTTCCCACATGACTTCTTTATAATCTTTGAAAAATGGGCAATATAATTCTAATGTACAAAGTACCCCGATTCTCTTCTTTCCTAATTTGACAATGTTAACTATATGTCCTTCCATAGCTAACTCGTCTGTTAGATACGAAGTCAATCGAATAAGGGAAGATTAAGAAATGAAATAATGATCGATTCTAGTTAAATTATTGTTTCCTTTTTATCTGTGAGAATTTCGAAAAGCTTTGCCACTTAATTATCCATTAATTTTTTATTGGATTTTACATCATAGGTTGGATAATCTGTAACATCAGCTCCAGTAATACTGAAGTTCATGTACAACTAAGCGTGATGAGGATGAACCCTAGCATCTCCAATACTTACATTAATCACAATGTTCTTGTTGGGGAGATTTAAATTAGTTGTAGTCTTCTCATTCACAGGGAATCAGCAGAATTGAAAGTTCTCAACTTTGTTCATGATTTAACATGGATACAATTTTAATAATTTAAAAAATAACTGACTAACCAACTAATTAAATAATTGACAAACTGACATACTAACTGACTGACCAACTAACAGACTAACTGCCTGACAGACTGAATGGCTCACTGACTGAGCAACTATCTCTCCATCTGACTGACTGACTGACTGAGTAACTAATAACAACTGATTAATGTTTTTTCTTCTCTAATAAATGCTTCCAAAATAAAATCCATAGGTTGTTAAAAAAGTTAAGTGAAATGGAAAGATAAAGGAGCAAATAAAAAAGGAGTTAAAAAAAGGAATAAAGCAACCTAGAATAGAATATGAAAAATATAGAAAAGAAAGTCAACCAGTTATTGATGCAATCGAAACATTGAAATAAGGAATCATGGGCTTAGGTGATAATGTGCTGAAAGCTATTGAAGAAAACAGAGATGTTGAAAAACCAATAGTTCGTTATAACCATTATACAGAAGAATTTAATAACATACCACCAATTAAACAAGATTACACATTAAGTGAACCAGAAATAGAGGAGTTATTGAAAAACAAATTATGATGAAGAAAAGGAGGCTGTCAAGAAAATAAAGGACAGTGACGTTAAAAAGAAAGTAAATTTAAGTGGGAGAATGCTGAAATATGTAAACCACGGTGAAGACTATGTTCTTTGATTAAGACCTATTGGTACTTTTCAATACATAGGATTACTAGTAACATTTAAATGAGTAAATTAACAGTTGGTGAAAAGGTTTTTGAAAGAACCGATGGTTTAATGAACCTTATAACTAATAAGCATATTACCATGGTTGATATGGATGAGCCGGCCATAGTGGCCATACGGTTCTGGGCGCTACAGTCTGGAGCCGAGCAACCGCAATGGTCGCAGGTTCGAATCCTGCCTCAGGCTTGGATGTGTGTAATGTCCTTAGGTTTGTTAGGTTTAATTAGTTCTAAGTTCTAGGTGACTGATGACCTTAGAAGTTAAGTCGCATAGTGCTCAGAGCCATTTGAACCATTTGATATGGATGAGAGTCTCGATTCAGGTGATTTATCAAATAATATTGATATATTGCATAATATTAGAGCAATATGTTCGGAAAAGTACCCAAATAGAGTCAAGGGAAATGGAGGAATCAAATATAATGGTTTGATAAAGAAATTGTGAATGATCAGTTTCCGAAGTTAAGGGGACAAACTATAGATTCTTCAGATTATTCAGAATTTAGATCGCTCAGAGAAAAGAACATAGTCTGAAGACTGCTTCAACAGTAATTGGTGAAGGTTTATTTAAAAGTATGCAGAATAAACAGTTGAATGTGTCTGGATGAATGATGTCCATCAATTAATTGACAGATTAGCTGTAATCCATTGAGAAGAATTGGCCAGAAATAAAAATAAAATCATAATGGAAAAGTTAGCATAGCACAGATGTTAACAAATAAATTTAAAGATTTTTTAATCGACAATCCAAAAGTACTTCCAGCTTTAAATAATTTACCAATGCCAGAGATGCATTCACCAGGCTACTCGTAATGCAGACTATTCACCAAACTTGTAAAAAGACTAGCACACGTTGATCCTGGGATAAATAAATTTGAGGAAACTTGCAAACAACATGGCATCGCCTATCGTGATCATAAGGATTTAGAAAAAAGACACGAAACTGATAAAGAACTTCAATTACCTGTGTAAGAAACTATGCATGAAAGTGATGCTTCAACTGTCCAAAAAATAGCTTCAGTTACTGTTAGAGGTATTATGTATTGAAAGAGAACACTAGGAATAGGCTTAGGTGTGGATGATAATGGATGGGGACAGTGTTTAGCATTTGCAGTTCTTATTCAAAGCCAATGTATTATCATGTTTTACTGCAGTATTCAAGATCATCAAATGTCGCCTTTTGTGTATCATTTTGTAAATCTTCCATTTGTTCTTGCAAATTCGTAAAACATTACAAGATTTGGGACCTGTCCATCAGACGGGGTTGAACCATGTCGACCAAACAAGGTTAAAGGTAATGAAAAATCTTGAATAAAGCACAAAATGCCTTTTGTAATTGAATAATCATGGTTTAAGGAAAGAGATGTTGCAGAAATTTTAGAATATAAAGACACTGATAATGCAATTAGAAATAATGTAGGTGTTGAAGATAAGAGATAATATGTTGATATTTAGGGGCCTGCATCACTGAGGGGTCTAACTTATAATGAAAAGAGAACTATATTTAACATTGAAAATACGGTGTCAGTCATTTGCCCTCTCCAGAAACGAAATAATAAATAAGCAGGGTACTATTGTTGATTACTGATCATATTTTTTTATTTTTATACGATATTCCCATGTCATTACTTGACTGTGGCAAATTTCAGATAAACGAGATTATAATAAATTTGTGAAAGCTATGTTTATGCATTATTCTTTATGGAATTTCTGGGTTGCCGAGCAAGAACCTTGAAAATAGAGTTCAGTTTCTCCCACAGAAATACAAAATGATGATGATATTTTATTACTTATATACAATATTTCCGTGGTCAATTATCTAACCCCAGCAAATTTTAGACAAAGAGGGATTATGATAAATTTCTGAAAAGTATTTTATGCTTTATTCATTGTGGATTTCAGGGTTGCCAAGAAAAAAATACATGAAAAAGTACAAAGAACTATGGTGTAACCAAAAGTTACGCCCTTCAAACATGCAACCACATACTGTACTTATTAGTGAACCAGCGACAGCTAAAGCGATCATCAACTGTGATTGGCCTCACACATCTCACGAAATTCAGTCCAGGACAGTTGTAGTTGGACAGTAGCCTCTCATTGCTAGACCATTATATTGAACAACAATCATTAGTAGCAGCTGCGCTATGATATTTTAGATGTCGTTTGCATTATATTAATATAAATAAACTAATGAATAAATATCTTAATAAATGGAGGTGTTCAAGAAGAGCAGAAAATGCGAAAATGAGCAATTAATCTATAATTTTTATCCACACATGTATGAAAAGGATAAGTATTCAAACATATGTCAAGAATTAGAAAAATCAGCATCCACAAAAATACATACAATAATAATCGAGTTCTTTGTGAGTGTGAAAAATACATTATGACTAGATATTATAAGAAACATTTAAAGCAAATTTCGAGTGATGAGCATTATAAAATATTACTGTCAGTGGGAAAATAAGAAGAGGAAATTGATGCTAATTCTAAAATATGTATTGCATGTCAAGAAGTTAAAGATCTTCTGTTGTTTTTACTTAAATTTACCATCAAAGGACAAACACGCAAGTAGTTAACTTCAAGATTATTGTAAACAATGACAGATATTAAATAAAATTTAAAGAGTTTTAAGTGATGAAGAACATTCTGTAAATAAAGAACAAATACGATGTAAAAATGTATTGATTGTCAAGACAATATTTTAGCTGTTTCAACAAAAGCAGGGGCAAGCTCTGAAGTACATGTAAGCCTTGTCAACTACAAGAAAGACACAAAAGAAAAATAGTGTATATGTATGGAAAAGAAATAGTTAAAAGTGATCTAAAAAAAACATTTGACGACAAAAGGACACAAAAAGCTAAATGAAAATGAAATTAGTTCATTTGAAACGTTTTTGAAAATCTTGGTAAATGGAAGCCTCATTGAGAGAGTTTACAGTCGCTCAAATTCATAATTATTTCAGAGGGAGTGTATAGCAGATTTAGAAAAGCTGATTTAATTAACTTAATTATTTAAAGTAATTTAACACCACCTACAAGAACTCTCAATAATTTGAAAGCATGTGTACTTAAAGCTAGAGCTAGAGGTCTTGGTATTACAGGATACAGTAAATTAAAGAAGTCTGAATTAGTTAATGTTTCTTGGTTACAGGAGTTTCAATTTCATCCAGAATTACTCCAGAAGACTAGATCAAGACCAAAACGCTTACCTAATATAAATTATTCTTACATATTTGATGATGATCTTATTGAAAAAACTCGGCCTTTAAGTGTGGAGAAAATGGTGAGATGAGATCAAATTTATCCATTTAGTAGCAAACTATTTGAGCAAGAAGAAGAGGCCAAACCAATAAAAAATGATTTATTTGACATTAAAGAAACTAGATCCGGATTTAATGAAAAATTTAAAGAATGATCTGTTGACTATAAAATTGTCTTCAACTACGCTAATACTGCCAATCTCAATACTGTTAGTAATAAAACAGATTATACAAGGGTGAGTCAAATGAAAACTTTAAATATGTTTTTAAATATTATTTATTTTGCAGAAGTGGTAAAACGCTGTATCACTTTTCATCATAATCTCCCCCCACGCCCAATGCAAGTCCTCCAGCGCTTACAAAGTGCGTAAATTCCTTTAGAAAAAAATTATTTTGCTAGTCCGCGCAACCACTTATCCGCTGGGTGGCGTACCTCTTCATCAGAACGGAACTTCTTTCCTCCCATTGGATCTTTGAGTGGTCCAAACATATGGAAATCACTTGGGGCAAGGTCTGGTGAGTATGGTGGTTAAGGAAGACACTCAAAATGCAGGTCTGTGCTTCTTCCCATTGAAACTGAAAACGATAAGATTAAGGAAACTCTTTCAAACTACAGGACGTTAAAATCAATTGCAAATGAAAGATGTTCGCCTCGCTTTAAACTGAAATGATCAATGGGGTACGTTGTGTAGAGCTGTGCAACAACTCGACATGGCTAAAGCACTGAAATCCTGCAAGTATAGGCTTTCCATGTCAGGAACACGACAGCCCAGTGTGTTTTTAATAGCAAAGACAAGATCCAGTTACTAGCCAACAGTGGAGTATACAAAACCACCGGTTGTGATTGTGACAAATTTTACATTGGTCAGTCAGGCAGAGACATATCAACTAGGCTGGCTGAACATGAACGCACCTGGAGGTTGCATAATTCAGACTCAGCATTTGCTGAGCATGTACAGAGTGAGGGTCACAACTACCAGCCAGTTTCCATCATGTACTTCACTTAACAAACAAAGGCCATAAGCTGAACCTGCTGGAAGCCCTGGAAATTAACAAACATCTAGCTCACAGTCCAAATGTCATCCTAAATGAGCAGACACAGCTCAACAGTCCCCCTTCTCCTAAACTTTATATAATCAACTTTCTTGTTCATTACTTCCCACACTCTCTTTTCCTACATATTCCAATTTTCCTGTATTGATTAACTTGTTTTGTTTGTTGAAATTGTCTTTGTATTCCACATAGACTGTAGTTTTAATAGTTAAGGGTTTCTTTTAACTGGTACTTGTATTACTGTCCATGCTTAGCACCCCTTGTTGTTGTCTCATCAAATACTGTTCATATTTTACTTTGCTCATTTATTTAATGAAAACTGGTACACAGCCACTGCTTTGATTATAATGTTAATGTTAAAATGCAGTACCACCACACTCTCAAACTGTAGGTTCCCTCAAACACCTCAATTTTCCTGCATTTATTAATTTCTGTTTATCTTATTAATATTGTTTAAGTTCCTTACGTATTCTGTATTTACATTGATAACTGTGTCTTCTTTTAATTGGTTGTGTATCACTCTCCATGTTTCATACTTCCTGATGCAGCCTTCTCTAGTACTAATTATATTTTATTTTATTAGTTTTGTTTATTAATAGAAACTGTTATGTAGGCATGCTATTCCTATTTTGTGCTAAAGGTTTTCCTGTCTACTCCATTGTTATTTATGTAATGTTCAGTTTTTACTTTTTCATTGCAAAGATATTACTTACTATATGTTTCTACTTCAGTCTACATGTGTTACTTCTCTTCCTATGTTGTATGCTAACATTTAACTTCTTTGGTGATAATACTCAGTAAATGTCTGAAGATGGCCTTGTAAGCCGAAAACCGATTAACAATAAAAGTAATATTGTAGAACAAAAGCAAACTGGTGCTTTTCATTTATTATAATGTTGTTCTACCAATAACCGACGGAAGGTTCTGTTAATATGAAAATAAACCTTTTGTGAGACACCGCCGAGACATACCACCAAGGCAAGCATTCAGTCATCTATAATTTCTTTACGTAATTTTTGCAGAGCCATCGTCCCTCAGTTGTTGCAGGCCCGGGGGTCGTTCCAACCCATCAGTTCTGGTCTCCATGCCCTCAAAAATTGGATATTCTAAAGCGTGTGTTAACGGCCAATTACATACCCGTAGTCGAGAGTAGTTTCAATAAACACGCGCTAGAGGGTAATAAAAGCCTGGTGCGAAATATAACAGTGTCTTTGAGAAACCACAGTCAATATGGAAGCATCAAGCTGCCAGGAGCTCAAACGCCGAAGTGGAGAAACCAAGGACTGCAACGCCACGCTGACGATTCGAACCAAAACGCAAGAGAAACGTTATGGAGGCCCAGAACAATTCAAGATG
The DNA here is from genome assembly GCF_021461385.2 of Schistocerca piceifrons. Lineage (NCBI taxonomy): Eukaryota > Metazoa > Arthropoda > Insecta > Orthoptera > Acrididae > Schistocerca > Schistocerca piceifrons. The sequence goes on from NC_060140.1 coordinate 633,057,596, forward strand.
TGGTCGACAGATGCAAAGGTTAAACCAAACAGCCACGGAACTTAGGTCAACTCCAGAGGAGACAGCAACTTTCACAGTTCAAGGGTGGAGTTAATGATACACACCCATTACTGCGAAGATTTCCGAAAATATCTAGAATAGAACATTACTTGGTCCTTCACATTAACTGAACAAATATGAAACAAGTGCCACCCGATGACACTATCCGTGCTCATTCTTTCAGGAATTCACGTAAGCAAACAAATAAATCATCAGTCATGGTACGTGACTACATTCCAAATTCGTGTCCAGGATCACAGCACAACATCCACTCCCACAAATAACAGGAGTTAAAAAGGTCACTAACCAGTGGAATACGACCAGGGTAAACGATGTTCCCCTCCTACCAAACGCAACGAGTCAGTGCCTGTCGTTCTGAATAACGGTGGGGCCTCTACATTTTCCGTTCAGGTGGTCGCGTCGTAACTCATGCTGCCGCTTCCGTCCGGCCAGAGCAGCTCCATGCTGACCGCCCTGCGTTGATCACTCTGCAGACTGTGCAGTCGATCGTGCCCTCTCGCGTCCACCGTCGCTGAAATCGTGCTGCCGCCGCAAATACAGCGCCTCAACTAAACACGAACATCTCATAAGCGAATAAACAAAGAACAGACCCAAGGAATTCGAAAGAATTTAAGCCCCATGGCTCACCATTCATAAAAATTCCATCGTTGTATGGAAACATGGAGCCACCACCAGATTGTACAGTACCTTGTTGACAACGTGGTTCCGTGTTTTCGTAAGGTCTGCGCCACGCTCGATTCCTGCCATCAGCTCTTACCAACTGAAATCGGGACTCATCTGAACGGGTCACTATTCCAGCAGAGGCACTGCAGGTTACGTCGTCATCTTAGCAAAGGCACTCACGTCGGTCATCTGCTCTACAATACATTAACGCAAAATTTTGCCGTGTTGTCCTAACGGATATATTTGTCTACGCCCAACACTGATTCCTTTGGGTATTTCACGCAGAATTGCTTTTGTCTTAGCACTGACAAGTCTACGTGAACGCCGCTGATCTCGGTCGTTAAGTGAAGGCCGTTGGTCAGTGCATTGTCTGTGATGAAAGATAATGCCTGAAATTTTGTATTCTCAGCACACTACTGACTCTGTGGATCTCGGAATATTGAATTTTCTAACGATTTCCGAAATGGAATGTCCCAAATATCATACCGAGTTCAAAGTCTGTCAATTGGCGTGGTAACCTTTTTATACTAATCATCTCGATACAAACGACAGATGCGCCGAAGTACCATAACTATGCGGACAGTGTGACATTCTTTAACTATGACTCTTACCTGGTAGATATCTACTTGGTATCTCCACATATAATGCTCCATCGACACTGATTCGATTACCGGTAAAGCATGGATGATGAAGGTAAGTGATCATGCCCTGTAGAAGGAACTACACTGGTGTCCAAATTTAAAGCAACGAACAGAAATTCTGCAAGGTTGCGTTTATTTTGCCACAAGACAGTATAATCGGGTGATGGTAAAGTAGAAACACATAAAGAATATAGAACTTAAACAACTGCTCTATGCGTAACGATAGACAAAAATGTACATCGTTTTTTATATCTTATCAGACTTACACACACAGTCCGATAAGTGGTTAGTGCGCTCAGTATGGGGTGTGACCACCTCTGGCAGCAGTACAGGTCTCACAAACGATGGGGCATGCTGTTACTGACGTAATGAATATCACGTTGAGGCAATAACGCCCATTCTTCGTGCAGCGCTGCTCGCAAGACTCGTAGCGTGGTCAGTGGAAGCTGACGTGATTTAACCCGTGCCCCTAGTGCATCCCAGTGGAAGCTGACGTGATTTAACCCGTGCCCCTAGTGCATCCCAGACGTGCTCTAAAAAAATTTAAATCAGGAGAGCGAGCGGGTTACGCCATGTGTGCCTTATCTTCAGTTTCTAAGACTACATCAACCACACGTGCTCTAAGAGGTCGAGTACTATCGTCCAGCAATACGAAGTCTGGACCCACAGTACAAGGCAACAACCGCACATGAGGTCCAAAGATCTCTTCATAATACGTGACAGCAGTTAATTCTTGCACATTTAACAGTACATTTTAATGAATAAATTTTCCAGTGGTCAACATAATCCCTCCCCACACCATTGGGGATCATCCTCGACCTCTTTCCACAATATCTGTGGCCCGAAAATGTGTTCAACGATCCCTCCAAATTCGTCGAGAATCACTGTCTAGGAATAATCGGGACTCATCGGTGAAAAGAACGTGGCCCACTGTTCGAACGTCCAGGTAGCATACTGATGGCTCCACGCTAGACGTTCCCTTCTGCGAAGACGCATTCAGAGGTACACGGCCAGCAGGTCTCCGGCAATAAAGGCCACTCTGCCAAAACCTTCTGTACACCGTTTGTGACCGAGCGAGGTGGCGCAGTGGTTAGACACTGGACTCGCATTCGGGAGGACGACGGTTCAATCCCGCGTCCGGCCATCCTGATTTAGGTTTTGCGTGATTTCCCTAAATCGCTCCAGGCAAATACCGGGATGGTTACTTTCAAAGGGCACGGCCGACTTCATTCCCCGTCCTTCCCTAATCCAATGAGACCGATGACCTCGCTGTCTGGTCTCCTTCCCCAAAACAATCAACAACCAACCAACACCGTTTGCCTCACTATAACACGTCCAGTGGACGCCGCGAGTCAGATGCCAGCTTCCGTGCAGTACTAAGGTTGTACCATCGTGCCCTCACAGCCAAATAACGGTTCCCTCTTTCTGATGTTTCACGTGTCAGCCCCGCCCTGGTCTTCGGTTTATTTTCGATTCTATAAATTGTCGCAACAGCCGAAAAACGACAGAAGATTCATATTAAGCCATCGGGACGCATCAGAGTGCAACTGTCCGGCTTCCAGTCTTTCCATGGGCCTCCACCGCAGATAGCCTGGTAGGTGTCTACACTCTGCCATACTGCACCGTGACTTTGTGACTGTTTATATTGCAGTTATGAATGTGGGACTACCCGGCAAACACTATCCCATTTGATAGAGGTATTGACGTCATCGTTGGCATGATTATCCGTTGACCAAAATGCCATTTTCCGTGCATGACACGATGGTAAGGACACCTGTCGAAAGTTTGCATGATTTTATTGTGAATTACCCACAGGACGGGATAATGGTGGTTTGTTGCTTTAATTTTGAACACCTGTGTGTTACGGTACACGCCAGAAGACATTTAACAAAACCTGTGAATACAGGAATTAGAGTTACCTGGGGGACGAATCCTGCTACTCGTGCTTATAAGACAAGTTTCTTACAAACAGACCACTGAGGGTTTCTAGCTTCCACCAAAGTACTAAAGTTTCTCAGAACGATTACATAGCTCTTCGTCACTCAGTTTCTCTATTAATGCTGAAATCTTCTTCTGTAGTAGGGAAGAGTTTACCCCTAGAGGACAGTGTATTAAGGGACATACAATATTATTTGTCGGTACCTGTGATACCCCTTTTTCTATTGTAAGTAGATAATCGACCGTGCCGCAAATGGAAAGACGCGACTTTTTGGAAAACTGTCTCTGAAACTAACGATTCTAGCTTCCTTAGAGAGGGATCTTGTCTCATTAATTTCTTCCTTCTCCATCTTAGCCTCCGGCAAAGATGCAAGCTTTGCGAGGAGGTGAGGTATTTTCCTGTGTTTGTATATGTTATGACAATATTATAAACTTGGAAATCATTCTATTTAAGAAGATTATACATCTACCTTGTCCCGACACACATTATTCTGGTTTGGAATCTGCCGGCCGGACGAAACAACGTGAAAGTCCTGGTCTCCCTCTTATTTTTTATCATCTGTCTTCAAGCACTTTTGATTAAGCCCGCTACGTGGTCCTCTCCTGTGCCAACCTGGTCGTCTCAGAATAGCACTTGCGACCGACCTACGTCCTCAATTATTTGCTTGATGTATTCTTATCTCTGTCTTCCTCTACAGCTTTCGCCCTCTAGAGCTCCGTCTAGTAGAATGGAAGACATTCCCTGACGCCTTAACAGATGTCCTATCATCCGGTCCCTTCATTTTGATAGTGTTTTTTACATATTCCTTTTCTCTCCGATTCTGTGCGGAACCTCCTCATTCCTTATGAGTCCACCACATTTTTAACATTCGTCTGTAGCACCACATCTCAAATGCTTCGATTCTCTTCTTTTCTGGTTTTCCCACAGTCCATGTTTCACTACCACACAATGCTCTGCTCCAAACGTACGTTTTCAGATATTTCTTCTTCAAATTACGGCCTATATTTGATACTAATAGAGTTCTCTTGACCAGGAATGCCCTTTATGCTAGTGCTAGTCTGCTTTTGGTGTCCTCCTTGCTCCTTCAGTCATTGGTTATTTTGTTGCCTAGGTAGTAGAAATACACTCCTGGAAATGGAAAAAAGAACACATTGACACCGGTGTGTCAGACCCACCATACTTGCTCCGGACACTGCGAGAGGGCTGTACAAGCAATCATCACACGCACGGCACAGCGGACACACCAGGAATCGCGGTGTTGGCCGTCGAATGGCGCTAGCTGCGCAGCATTTGTGCACCGCCGCCGTCAGTGTCAGCCAGTTTTCCGTGGCATACGGAGCTCCATCGCAGTCTTTAACACTGGTAGCATGCCCCGACAGCGTGGACGTGAACCGTATGTGCAGTTGACGGACTTTGAGCGAGGGCGTATAGTGGGCATGCGGGAGGCCGGGTGGACGTACCGCCGAATTGCCCAACACGTGGGGCGTGAGGTCTCCACAGTACATCGATGTTGTCGCCAGTGGTCGGCGGAAGGTGCACGTGCCCGTCGACCTGGGACCGGACCGCAGCGACGCACGGATGCACGCCAAGACCGTAGGATCCTACGCAGTGCCGTAGGGGACCGCACCGCCACTTCCCAGCAAATTAGGGACACTGTTGCTCCTGGGGTATCGGCGAGGACCATTCGCAACCGTCTCCATGAAGCTGGGCTACGGTCCCGCACACCGTTAGGCCGTCTTCCGCTCACGCCTCAACATCGTGCAGCCCGCCTCCAGTGGTGTCGCGACAGGCGTGAATGGAGGGACGAATGGAGACGTGTCGTCTTCAGCGATGAGAGTCGCTTCTGCCTTGGTGCCAATGATGGTCGTATGCGTGTTTGGCGCCGTGCAGGTTGTAACCTCCCCCCTCACTTATCGACCTTAATGACAGTGAAAAATGAAACCCCGTGTACCTAATGGAAATTTGGGAAAAGCAATCGTCACCGAAGTTAATCTATCGGTAAAGAGGGAGGAAAGGGTTACATCTTAATGAAAGGAAAAATGCAAATGAAACTGGTGGAAATTAATTTTGAAAAGGGGTAAAGTTAATAAAGAAAGTAAATGTGCGGCCGTTACGTTAACAATTAACTAGCGGTAATTAGATATTTGAGATTTGGGGGAAATCACGGTCGCCAGTCCTAAGGACAATTACTATAATAACTGAAAAAGAAAGGTTATTACACATATAATTAGCACTAGAAGCGTGGCAACTGAAGGTTGACACGTGTAGTGTGAAAACTGAAAGTTTGTCAGAAGTAATAAATTTCGCTACACTTAATTTAGCAAAAGAATTAATGAAACCGGAAAATCGAAAGTTAGTTTAGTGACTGAAGTTAATAGTGAGCTTTCTTTCTGAAGCACATCGAAATACAGTTAGTCTTGGACTACCTCAACAATCATTTCTAAAGCTACTTGAATCTACGCAATTTAGAAAGAAGAGATTTAACTTTGAACTTGAATTAAACGTTTCTGAACAATTAACAATAGTAAAGTTTAGTACGTACCAAGCTGAGCTGCAGTCACAGGTAACTAAAATACGGTAACAAAACTCGCACTCTTAATTTGTGCTTGTGCGATCTAAATATTGTAGCCAGCTAAACTTTGAAATTAAAGCAGCGAAATCGAATGATGCTGGCGTTTGAATTTCAACGACCCTCGGGCTCATTTCGGAAAAGGAAGGGACCCTGCTTGGCAATGCAATTGGGACAATGAGCAACAAAGGTTCATGCTAAGTTGCTGTAATTTTGCGAGGCAAATGGAACAATTTGAAAAGCTGAGGTCTGCCATACAGTTCTGAAACTTTACGTGCTTTTAGTCTTCCTTGTTGGTTGATTGAAGGTTTGAAGCCGTCGATCGAGGAGGTGGCGACAGTCACTCATTGTCGGCCGTCGCTGTTGCAGAAGCTGGATGTTGGCGCGCCTTCTTCTCGACACGGTCACCAGGCGAAACGGGCTCTTGATGTGCGCCAGCTAATGCTTCCCGTCCGCGACACCATGTCAGAAACTATCGTCGCGAGTCGAGCGCAATTACATGCTGCCAAACCCCGAAAGCGCGGCAACTCGCGGGAGCGTCACACGACACCTGCTCCACTCGCTACTCCCGCCAGACTCTCACTGTTCTGCCCGCGCTCCACGCGGCAGAGTTAACACTACCAAAGATCCTACACACTTTGATTCGTCACACGACGCATCGATGTAATCGTTCGATAGCAGTTTTCCCTAGGCAAGACCCAGCGTAGAAATACAAATAATATTTACGAAACAAACCAATTATACATCGACATGAGTGCATAAATATATATATATATACAAACAGTAAAACAATTACAATATATAAAGAGACAGAAATGTCATATCTTGAGGTAACAAAACAAGGAAAAAAAATAATAGTACAATAGATGGAAATAGGAGGATATGCACTTCCGGCGTTACACGTGCCCCACATTGTCTGAGGATGTTCGTGTAACGTAAACAGACTCAGAAAATGTCCCAAAAAAGAAACAGCGGAAATGCATATGCTCAAAACATCAACAAAATTTAGCATTCGTCTAATTAAGCATAAATCAATTTTTAGACCATAATAATTGAGTGGAGACACTCCTAATCTTATTCCACTCTGTCATCTTGCACAAAATAAAACAGGTTGACAACATATTAAAATTCATAGAAAACATAGAAAATGGTTTAGCTATTCCAAAATCATTAAAATTCGTAACACTATGAGAAATGGAATACTATTTGCAAAATTAATCAGAGTACATGGTCATAAAAACAGGTAGATCAAAATACGCAAATTAATAATTAATTACATAGAATACACATTTTTACATAACCTTTTCATAATTAATATCTCGTCATGAGATTCCACTTAACGCTAAACAAGAAAATAATATTCAGTAGATCGAAAAAAACATAAATATTCACAGCAGAATTCTTTCACATCAGCTGTCCGGGAAGAAAAACTATTCCGCCTTTCGTACTCGCAAGTACAAAGAATGCCGACAGCAGCACAAGAGCCAACAGCGGCACAAGAGCCGACAGCGGCTCGCCTCGCCAGTATTGTTGCGCCCGCGTGTGCAGCACGCTTGATCTCACTCGCCCTTGTGACGGCATTTCCAGAACGTCCGTTTCACTGAATTCTTTAGGAAAAACTCACTCCCGAGTAATCTCAAGGAGTCCCTTAATACTATCACAGTGGATAACTCAACACTGTCCATCATCACACGCATGTACTAGCCTGAAACTTAAAACAGCGTCTAAGTACATCGGCAATGACTAGTAAAACACATATTCATGAAATCTTACAGCTAGTTACAAAATCATATTTACGTTGCTTAATCTACTGTGACTCAGCTGAAAACTTAAATTAACAGCTTGGATTTTTCAGTTGATTAGATCATGATTAAATTGATTAAAATTAAATTGATTAATCAAAATTAATTACTTATTAATTACAACTTCTTTAATGACCTTGGTCAGTCAAAAGCATGGCAATCTAGCAAATCGTTAAATCTTACACTCTATTTTACATACTGTATAAATTACCCATTGTGTGGTATTAATCGATCCTAGGTTGGTACAATTTCAAGTCTACAATATTCGGTAAGCATTTGTGTGAGGCATACCAATGACTTTATATGGTCCATTATAAACAAACTTAAATTTAGAGTTTTCATGGTCTATCTCGCTCGATTTCTCATGAGCTTTTACAAGTACTAAGTCCCCGATTGCAAACTTAGCAAAACGCGCTTTAGCGTCATGACGACGTATGCGAGCATCGGCTTTTAGCTTCATTACTTCTCGCAAACGATCTTTTTTCACACCAATACTAATGTTAATCCGTGGAGGGAATTTGATTATCTCTTCCAATTCACTTTCTACACTTTTGTCAATGCCGAAATTCCTCATGTTACGGCAGTTTAAACTCATTCCTACGTCAATGTTATCCGGCCAGTTAACAATGTGTATAGGCTGGTATTGCCTATGCACACCGTCTCCTGCCTCGTCAAAACCAACTACCATTGTTTTATCTAGTGACACACATGTCAAAGTTTGGCTTTCGCAATTAATCACTGCACGGTACCTTAATAGCCAATCTAACCCGATAATTACTTCCGTAGTTAAGTCTGGCACGACGACAAACTCTTGTTCAAATCGTGCCCCACATATCTCGAAGTTGACAAAAATCTGTTTTGTGACCGGTTTACTGGCCTTCCCAGTAGCACCGATAATTTTCACTCCTGTTACTGGCATAACTACGATGCCAGGTCTGTCTTTCAGTAACTCAAATATTTTCCCAGATACAGCACTCAATTCTGCACCGGTGTCAATCAACACGTTTAGTTGTAGGTCGTGCATATTAACAGACACTACTATCTGTCTACACTTGTCCTCGACTGTTTCTTTATTTTCCCACAGTAAATCCTCGTCTATATCCAGGTCATTCCAGAAAAAACCATCCGGCTTTGATCCTAAATCCGGTTTATCTGGCGGCTTTTTCAGCCTCTGTTCAAATACAGTTTTAATTTCAACACGTCTGTCCTGAGGCTTAGTCTGTACCTTCGCCTCCAATACCGAAACCTTTTCCTGTAACTCGTCAACTAGTGAGTGTTGCTTTGCTATCAATTCACTAATTGTCACCTTCGTTGATTCCACTTTGGTCAGATTGATCTCATCTGCCAATCTACCTGGAGGAATGTGCCCAGTAGCGTCTGAAATTACTTCCTCTGGATCTGCGCAACCCACACTGCTACCGTCTGACCGCATAACGTCAGCTCTAACCTCATACACGCTGAAATCTATGTGCTTTTCTACCAATTGTGTCCGGCTATCACTAAAATTTTCGTAATCTTTCCCCTTAATAGTCTCGCAATGTTTAAACTGGAGGTTTGCGTCGGATGGGTCGGCTACTTCTACCACTATAACTTTCGGTAAAGTCTGCCGGTTAGGGCCAGAACTTTCCGTTACTCCTTCAACATCTAACTCCTGCGGGACGAAACACGACGAATCTTGCTCGTGCTCCCCATTAACATCAACTATTTCTGGTAAAGTCTGCCGGTTAGGGCCAGAACTTTCAATCACTTCACAAATACTATCTTCCTGTGGGACGAGACGCGGCAAATACTGCACGCGCTCCCCATAAACACTTCTCCCATACAGACCCCTATAATCTCTTAGTTCGTCGTATAAGCGACCGAACTGCCTTAACCAGACCTCATCCCTCTCTGCATCCCCTCGCTCGATGACGGACGTTTTATCCGACATCTGATCTTCTCTCAACAATTGCGAATCATTCTTAAACTCAATCTCCAGTTCCGCTGTGGGTATTACAGCTGGCACCTTATAATCGATTTCCGGAACACTACTTAAATTGTTCTCACTGACAGTGAATGTACCTTCTACTGCCGTGTATACAGCTGATCTACTACTTGTGGGCGCACTCCTTTCTCTTAACACTGGCACACTCTCCCGCCGTTGATTATTCCACACGGAATTTTCATACCGACGACACCTGGGTTTTCTCCTGCTATTGGGCCGCCAAAATTTCTCCACGCCCGGTCGGCCCCTCACCGGCGCGGCTAATGGTTTCCCTGTCTCGTCCCAGCAGATACGGTCCCCGGATGCTGCTGAGGCGGCTGATCACACCCTCTGGCGTTATTACTATTCTGTGAAGCCCGTATCACGTTAGTATGATACTGGTTTCCGTCATTCCTTTTATTATTTGCATTGTACCGATTGTTATTACGGTCCGAACCATTATTGTTATTGCTGCCATGGTTGCGGTATGCATTATTCCCGTGGTTATCGTTGTTGTGGTTGCTGTGGTACCCGTTGTTGTTGCCACGGCCTCTGCCACTGTCGCGATTATTGCGCCAATTGTCCTCGTCCTCCACTCTTTCCAGGAAATCATTTATTGTCCTGTAATTGCTTCCTACGTAGCGTTTTGTATCATCTGGAAGCTTCTTGTAGAGTTCCCAGACTATTTCGGATTCCGTGCGGCGATCACGCAAGTATTCCAACTTGCGGATCCAGCCCTCACAAAACTCCTTCATCGAACCGCGCGAATTCGCATCGAAAGGCCTCGATACGACAAATTCGCGCCAGACACTTTGCTGTTTTTGCTCTGACCAGTATTCAGCCAGAAACAAATTTTTAAATTCGTCAAAAGTCAGGTCCGTAATGTTGAGGTTTAAGCCCCAACGCTTGGCATCACCAGCCAGCACATCAATAACCGCATTAATTTTTCTCTCATTAGTCCATGATCTGGGTAAAACTCTTTCACAATTCTTAATGAAATCCGTTGCGTGTATACCGCCTTTTTTCAAGGGGTCGAACCGCTCCTCTTTCGTCAACAATTCCGAACTATGTGCACAGATTGGCACATAGCTCTGTTTTTCATCAAGTTTCTTTTCTAATTCCGACACTCTCATAATTACTTGGCAAGTGGTTGTCGCAAGCGTTTCCACTTCCCTCTTTTTCTCTTCGCAGGTATTAGCCTGCTTCGTCACTTTGGTATCTACTTCGGATACTAAAGCCTTTAAAGTTTCCACCTTCTTTTGATCCTCTTTTTTCACTAATTGAATTTGTTCCGTCACCTTATTCTCGATGATCGGAGCAACTGATTCTCCTACACTTTTCTCGATTCTGCTAATTTCAGAATTAAAACGAGTATTTATGCTCGCAATTTCCGCCTGAACGCCTATCATTTCCTGTTTAAGATTACCGATTTCGGTATTAATTACAACAATATCTTCTTTGATTTTATCAACTTTTGTGTTAACAACTCCAACATTGTTGTTAACAACGTTAATAGCTTTGTTCTGATTGTCTAGCATCCGTTCAAATTTTTCAGACTGAGCTTCTTGCTTGACCGATTGACTCTTGATTTCGTTAATCAAAACGTTCAATAAATCAGTTAAATTCCCGGAAACTACCGGTTTTACTTCCGTTGCGGCTTCCTCTTTAATTGTCCCCCCGTATTCGTCATCAAGGGATTCAGATTTGATTTTCACTTCTGATTCCGAAACATTTTCTAAAGTTTGGAATTCCATTTCTGCTCTTTGTTGCGTTTCGCCGGTCGCGTCTTTCATGCTAGCCGCCTGCCCCTGAACAATGGGTACCGCGGTGCGCGTTTCCCACTGTTCGACCGATTGTTCCGTATCCAAGTCTACCAAATTTTGGCAATTGTTGCCTTCACTCATTTTAATAATTTTCAATATAACTGCCAAATCTCAACTCTAATTAGGATTCCTCACACGAATATTCTCGCTAACGTATCGACCATTTCGTAACCAGTACTTTGTTACGAGATTTGCACAATGCAAAATTCGTGTCCAGAACAACCTCAAATTTGAAGATTGTCCTGTCACCAGGTCGCCACGTGTAACCTCCCCCCTCACTTATCGACCTTAATGACAGTGAAAAATGAAACCGCGTGTACCTAATGGAAATTTGGGAAAAGCAATCGTCACCGAAGTTAATCTATCGGTAAAGAGGGAGGAAAGGGTTACATCTTAATGAAAGGAAAAATGCAAATGAAACTGGTGGAAATTAATTTTGAAAAGGGGTAAAGTTAATAAAGAAAGTAAATGTGCGGCCGTTACGTTAACAATTAACTAGCGGTAATTAGATATTTGAGATTTGGGGGAAATCACGGTCGCCAGTCCTAAGGACAATTACTATAATAACTGAAAAAGAAAGGTTATTACACATATAATTAGCACTAGAAGCGTGGCAACTGAAGGTTGACACGTGTAGTGTGAAAACTGAAAGTTTGTCAGAAGTAATAAATTTCGCTACACTTAATTTAGCAAAAGAATTAATGAAACCGGAAAATCGAAAGTTAGTTTAGTGACTGAAGTTAATAGTGAGCTTTCTTTCTGAAGCACATCGAAATACAGTTAGTCTTGGACTACCTCAACAATCATTTCTAAAGCTACTTGAATCTACGCAATTTAGAAAGAAGAGATTTAACTTTGAACTTGAATTAAACGTTTCTGAACAATTAACAATAGTAAAGTTTAGTACGTACCAAGCTGAGCTGCAGTCACAGGTAACTAAAATACGGTAACAAAACTCGCACTCTTAATTTGTGCTTGTGCGATCTAAATATTGTAGCCAGCTAAACTTTGAAATTAAAGCAGCGAAATCGAATGATGCTGGCGTTTGAATTTCAACGACCCTCGGGCTCATTTCGGAAAAGGAAGGGACCCTGCTTGGCAATGCAATTGGGACAATGAGCAACAAAGGTTCATGCTAAGTTGCTGTAATTTTGCGAGGCAAATGGAACAATTTGAAAAGCTGAGGTCTGCCATACAGTTCTGAAACTTTACGTGCTTTTAGTCTTCCTTGTTGGTTGATTGAAGGTTTGAAGCCGTCGATCGAGGAGGTGGCGACAGTCACTCATTGTCGGCCGTCGCTGTTGCAGAAGCTGGATGTTGGCGCGCCTTCTTCTCGACACGGTCACCAGGCGAAACGGGCTCTTGATGTGCGCCAGCTAATGCTTCCCGTCCGCGACACCATGTCAGAAACTATCGTCGCGAGTCGAGCGCAATTACATGCTGCCAAACCCCGAAAGCGCGGCAACTCGCGGGAGCGTCACACGACACCTGCTCCACTCGCTACTCCCGCCAGACTCTCACTGTTCTGCCCGCGCTCCACGCGGCAGAGTTAACACTACCAAAGATCCTACACACTTTGATTCGTCACACGAAGCATCGATGTAATCGTTCGATAGCAGTTTTCCCTAGGCAAGACCCAGCGTAGAAATACAAATAATATTTACGAAACAAACCAATTATACATCGACATGAGTGCATAAATATATATATATATACAAACAGTAAAACAATTACAATATATAAAGAGACAGAAATGTCATATCTTGAGGTAACAAAACAAGGAAAAAAAATAATAGTACAATAGATGGAAATAGGAGGATATGCACTTCCGGCGTTACACGTGCCCCACATTGTCTGAGGATGTTCGTGTAACGTAAACAGACTCAGAAAATGTCCCAAAAAAGAAACAGCGGAAATGCATATGCTCAAAACATCAACAAAATTTAGCATTCGTCTAATTAAGCATAAATCAATTTTTAGACCATAATAATTGAGTGGAGACACTCCTAATCTTATTCCACTCTGTCATCTTGCACAAAATAAAACAGGTTGACAACATATTAAAATTCATAGAAAACATAGAAAATGGTTTAGCTATTCCAAAATCATTAAAATTCGTAACACTATGAGAAATGGAATACTATTTGCAAAATTAATCAGAGTACATGGTCATAAAAACAGGTAGATCAAAATACGCAAATTAATAATTAATTACATAGAATACACATTTTACATAACCTTTTCATAATTAATATCTCGTCATGAGATTCCACTTAACGCTAAACAAGAAAATAATATTCAGTAGATCGAAAAAAACATAAATATTGACAGCAGAATTCTTTCACATCAGCTGTCCGGGAAGAAAAACTATTCCGCCTTTCGTACTCGCAAGTACAAAGAATGCCGACAGCAGCACAAGAGCCAACAGCGGCACAAGAGCCGACAGCGGCTCGCCTCGCCAGTATTGTTGCGCCCGCGTGTGCGGCACGCTTGATCTCACTCGCCCTTGTGACGGCATTTCCAGAACGTCCGTTTCACTGAATTCTTTAGGAAAAACTCACTCCCGAGTAATCTCAAGGAGTCCCTTAATACTATCACAGTGGATAACTCAACACTGTCCATCATCACACGCATGTACTAGCCTGAAACTTAAAACAGCGTCTAAGTACATCGGCAATGACTAGTAAAACACATATTCATGAAATCTTACAGCTAGTTACAAAATCATATTTACGTTGCTTAATCTACTGTGACTCAGCTGAAAACTTAAATTAACAGCTTGGATTTTTCAGTTGATTAGATCATGATTAAATTGATTAAAATTAAATTGATTAATCAAAATTAATTACTTATTAATTACAACTTCTTTAATGACCTTGGTCAGTCAAAAGCATGGCAATCTAGCAAATCGTTAAATCTTACACTCTATTTTACATACTGTATAAATTACCCATTGTGTGGTATTAATCGATCCTAGGTTGGTACAATTTCAAGTCTACAATATTCGGTAAGCATTTGTGTGAGGCATACCAATGACTTTATATGGTCCATTATAAACAAACTTAAATTTAGAGTTTTCATGGTCTATCTCGCTCGATTTCTCATGAGCTTTTACAAGTACTAAGTCCCCGATTGCAAACTTAGCAAAACGCGCTTTAGCGTCATGACGACGTATGCGAGCATCGGCTTTTAGCTTCATTACTTCTCGCAAACGATCTTTTTTCACACCAATACTAATGTTAATCCGTGGAGGGAATTTGATTATCTCTTCCAATTCACTTTCTACACTTTTGTCAATGCCGAAATTCCTCATGTTACGGCAGTTTAAACTCATTCCTACGTCAATGTTATCCGGCCAGTTAACAATGTGTATAGGCTGGTATTGCCTATGCACACCGTCTCCTGCCTCGTCAAAACCAACTACCATTGTTTTATCTAGTGACACACATGTCAAAGTTTGGCTTTCGCAATTAATCACTGCACGGTACCTTAATAGCCAATCTAACCCGATAATTACTTCCGTAGTTAAGTCTGGCACGACGACAAACTCTTGTTCAAATCGTGCCCCACATATCTCGAAGTTGACAAAAATCTGTTTTGTGACCGGTTTACTGGCCTTCCCAGTAGCACCGATAATTTTCACTCCTGTTACTGGCATAACTACGATGCCAGGTCTGTCTTTCAGTAACTCAAATATTTTCCCAGATACAGCACTCAATTCTGCACCGGTGTCAATCAACACGTTTAGTTGTAGGTCGTGCATATTAACAGACACTACTATCTGTCTACACTTGTCCTCGACTGTTTCTTTATTTTCCCACAGTAA
This sequence comes from Schistocerca piceifrons, assembly GCF_021461385.2. Classification (NCBI taxonomy): domain Eukaryota; kingdom Metazoa; phylum Arthropoda; class Insecta; order Orthoptera; family Acrididae; genus Schistocerca; species Schistocerca piceifrons. The sequence goes on from NC_060140.1 coordinate 633,072,882, forward strand.
ATCCTCGTCTATATCCAGGTCATTCCAGAAAAAACCATCCGGCTTTGATCCTAAATCCGGTTTATCTGGCGGCTTTTTCAGCCTCTGTTCAAATACAGTTTTAATTTCAACACGTCTGTCCTGAGGCTTAGTCTGTACCTTCGCCTCCAATACCGAAACCTTTTCCTGTAACTCGTCAACTAGTGAGTGTTGCTTTGCTATCAATTCACTAATTGTCACCTTCGTTGATTCCACTTTGGTCAGATTGATCTCATCTGCCAATCTACCTGGAGGAATGTGCCCAGTAGCGTCTGAAATTACTTCCTCTGGATCTGCGCAACCCACACTGCTACCGTCTGACCGCATAACGTCAGCTCTAACCTCATACACGCTGAAATCTATGTGCTTTTCTACCAATTGTGTCCGGCTATCACTAAAATTTTCGTAATCTTTCCCCTTAATAGTCTCGCAATGTTTAAACTGGAGGTTTGCGTCGGATGGGTCGGCTACTTCTACCACTATAACTTTCGGTAAAGTCTGCCGGTTAGGGCCAGAACTTTCCGTTACTCCTTCAACATCTAACTCCTGCGGGACGAAACACGACGAATCTTGCTCGTGCTCCCCATTAACATCAACTATTTCTGGTAAAGTCTGCCGGTTAGGGCCAGAACTTTCAATCACTTCACAAATACTATCTTCCTGTGGGACGAGACGCGGCAAATACTGCACGCGCTCCCCATAAACACTTCTCCCATACAGACCCCTATAATCTCTTAGTTCGTCGTATAAGCGACCGAACTGCCTTAACCAGACCTCATCCCTCTCTGCATCCCCTCGCTCGATGACGGACGTTTTATCCGACATCTGATCTTCTCTCAACAATTGCGAATCATTCTTAAACTCAATCTCCAGTTCCGCTGTGGGTATTACAGCTGGCACCTTATAATCGATTTCCGGAACACTACTTAAATTGTTCTCACTGACAGTGAATGTACCTTCTACTGCCGTGTATACAGCTGATCTACTACTTGTGGGCGCACTCCTTTCTCTTAACACTGGCACACTCTCCCGCCGTTGATTATTCCACACGGAATTTTCATACCGACGACACCTGGGTTTTCTCCTGCTATTGGGCCGCCAAAATTTCTCCACGCCCGGTCGGCCCCTCACCGGCGCGGCTAATGGTTTCCCTGTCTCGTCCCAGCAGATACGGTCCCCGGATGCTGCTGAGGCGGCTGATCACACCCTCTGGCGTTATTACTATTCTGTGAAGCCCGTATCACGTTAGTATGATACTGGTTTCCGTCATTCCTTTTATTATTTGCATTGTACCGATTGTTATTACGGTCCGAACCATTATTGTTATTGCTGCCATGGTTGCGGTATGCATTATTCCCGTGGTTATCGTTGTTGTGGTTGCTGTGGTACCCGTTGTTGTTGCCACGGCCTCTGCCACTGTCGCGATTATTGCGCCAATTGTCCTCGTCCTCCACTCTTTCCAGGAAATCATTTATTGTCCTGTAATTGCTTCCTACGTAGCGTTTTGTATCATCTGGAAGTTTCTTGTAGAGTTCCCAGACTATTTCGGATTCCGTGCGGCGATCACGCAAGTATTCCAACTTGCGGATCCAGCCCTCACAAAACTCCTTCATCGAACCGCGCGAATTCGCATCGAAAGGCCTCGATACGACAAATTCGCGCCAGACACTTTGCTGTTTTTGCTCTGACCAGTATTCAGCCAGAAACAAATTTTTAAATTCGTCAAAAGTCAGGTCCGTAATGTTGAGGTTTAAGCCCCAACGCTTGGCATCACCAGCCAGCACATCAATAACCGCATTAATTTTTCTCTCATTAGTCCATGATCTGGGTAAAACTCTTTCACAATTCTTAATGAAATCCGTTGCGTGTATACCGCCTTTTTTCAAGGGGTCGAACCGCTCCTCTTTCGTCAACAATTCCGAACTATGTGCACAGATTGGCACATAGCTCTGTTTTTCATCAAGTTTCTTTTCTAATTCCGACACTCTCATAATTACTTGGCAAGTGGTTGTCGCAAGCGTTTCCACTTCCCTCTTTTTCTCTTCGCAGGTATTAGCCTGCTTCGTCACTTTGGTATCTACTTCGGATACTAAAGCCTTTAAAGTTTCCACCTTCTTTTGATCCTCTTTTTTCACTAATTGAATTTGTTCCGTCACCTTATTCTCGATGATCGGAGCAACTGATTCTCCTACACTTTTCTCGATTCTGCTAATTTCAGAATTAAAACGAGTATTTATGCTCGCAATTTCCGCCTGAACGCCTATCATTTCCTGTTTAAGATTACCGATTTCGGTATTAATTACAACAATATCTTCTTTGATTTTATCAACTTTTGTGTTAACAACTCCAACATTGTTGTTAACAACGTTAATAGCTTTGTTCTGATTGTCTAGCATCCGTTCAAATTTTTCAGACTGAGCTTCTTGCTTGACCGATTGACTCTTGATTTCGTTAATCAAAACGTTCAATAAATCAGTTAAATTCCCGGAAACTACCGGTTTTACTTCCGTTGCGGCTTCCTCTTTAATTGTCCCCCCGTATTCGTCATCAAGGGATTCAGATTTGATTTTCACTTCTGATTCCGAAACATTTTCTAAAGTTTGGAATTCCATTTCTGCTCTTTGTTGCGTTTCGCCGGTCGCGTCTTTCATGCTAGCCGCCTGCCCCTGAACAATGGGTACCGCGGTGCGCGTTTCCCACTGTTCGACCGATTGTTCCGTATCCAAGTCTACCAAATTTTGGCAATTGTTGCCTTCACTCATTTTAATAATTTTCAATATAACTGCCAAATCTCAACTCTAATTAGGATTCCTCACACGAATATTCTCGCTAACGTATCGACCATTTCGTAACCAGTACTTTGTTACGAGATTTGCACAATGCAAAATTCGTGTCCAGAACAACCTCAAATTTGAAGATTGTCCTGTCACCAGGTCGCCACGTGTAACCTCCCCCCTCACTTATCGACCTTAATGACAGTGAAAAATGAAACCGCGTGTACCTAATGGAAATTTGGGAAAAGCAATCGTCACCGAAGTTAATCTATCGGTAAAGAGGGAGGAAAGGGTTACATCTTAATGAAAGGAAAAATGCAAATGAAACTGGTGGAAATTAATTTTGAAAAGGGGTAAAGTTAATAAAGAAAGTAAATGTGCGGCCGTTACGTTAACAATTAACTAGCGGTAATTAGATATTTGAGATTTGGGGGAAATCACGGTCGCCAGTCCTAAGGACAATTACTATAATAACTGAAAAAGAAAGGTTATTACACATATAATTAGCACTAGAAGCGTGGCAACTGAAGGTTGACACGTGTAGTGTGAAAACTGAAAGTTTGTCAGAAGTAATAAATTTCGCTACACTTAATTTAGCAAAAGAATTAATGAAACCGGAAAATCGAAAGTTAGTTTAGTGACTGAAGTTAATAGTGAGCTTTCTTTCTGAAGCACATCGAAATACAGTTAGTCTTGGACTACCTCAACAATCATTTCTAAAGCTACTTGAATCTACGCAATTTAGAAAGAAGAGATTTAACTTTGAACTTGAATTAAACGTTTCTGAACAATTAACAATAGTAAAGTTTAGTACGTACCAAGCTGAGCTGCAGTCACAGGTAACTAAAATACGGTAACAAAACTCGCACTATTAATTTGTGCTTGTGCGATCTAAATATTGTAGCCAGCTAAACTTTGAAATTAAAGCAGCGAAATCGAATGATGCTGGCGTTTGAATTTCAACGACCCTCGGGCTCATTTCGGAAAAGGAAGGGACCCTGCTTGGCAATGCAATTGGGACAATGAGCAACAAAGGTTCATGCTAAGTTGCTGTAATTTTGCGAGGCAAATGGAACAATTTGAAAAGCTGAGGTCTGCCATACAGTTCTGAAACTTTACGTGCTTTTAGTCTTCCTTGTTGGTTGATTGAAGGTTTGAAGCCGTCGATCGAGGAGGTGGCGACAGTCACTCATTGTCGGCCGTCGCTGTTGCAGAAGCTGGATGTTGGCGCGCCTTCTTCTCGACACGGTCACCAGGCGAAACGGGCTCTTGATGTGCGCCAGCTAATGCTTCCCGTCCGCGACACCATGTCAGAAACTATCATCGCGAGTCGAGCGCAATTACATGCTGCCAAACCCCGAAAGCGCGGCAACTCGCGGGAGCGTCACACGACACCTGCTCCACTCGCTACTCCCGCCAGACTCTCACTGTTCTGCCCGCGCTCCACGCGGCAGAGTTAACACTACCAAAGATCCTACACACTTTGATTCGTCACACGACCCATCGATGTAATCGTTCGATAGCAGTTTTCCCTAGGCAAGACCCAGCGTAAAAATACAAATAATATTTACGAAACAAACCAATTACACATCGACATGAGTGCATAAATATATATATATACAAACAGTAAAACAATTACAATATATAAAGAGACAGAAATGTCATATCTTGAGGTAACAAAACAAGGAAAAAAAATAATAGTACAATAGATGGAAATAGGAGGATATGCATTTCCGGCGTTACAAGGTGAGCGCCACAATCAGGACTGCATACGACCGAGGCACACAGGGCCAACACCTGGCATCATGGTGTGGGGAGCGATGTCCTACACTGGCCGTACACCACTGGTGATCGTCGAGGGGACACTGAATAGTGCACGGTACATCCAAACCGCCATCGAACCCATCGTTCTACCATTCCTAGACCGGCAAGGGAACTTGCTGTTCCAACAGGACAATGCACGTCCGCATGTATCCCGTGCCACCCAACGTGCTCTAGAAGGTGTAAGTCAACTACCCTGGCCAGCAAGATCTCCGGATCTGTCCCCCATTGAGCATCTTTGGGACTGGATGAAACGTCGTCTCACGCGGTCTGCACGTCCAGCACGAACGCTGGTCCAACTGAGGCGCCAGGTGAAAATGGCATGGCAAGCCGTTCCACAGGACTACATCCAGTATCTCTACGATCGTCTCCATGGGAGAATAGCAGCCTGCATTGCTGCGAAAGGTGGATATACACTGTACTAGTGCCGACATTGTGCATGCTCTGTTGCCTGTGTCTATGTGCCTGTGGTTCTGTCAGTGTGATCATGTGATGTATCTGACCCCAGGAATGTGTCAATAAAGTTTCCCCTTCCTGGGACAATGAATTCACGGTGTTCTTATTTCAATTTCCAGGAGTGTAGTTAAGTTCGTCTACTTCATGGTCACCAACTATGAAATTAAGTGTCTCTCTGTTCGGTTACTTCTCATTCCTATCGTCTTTTTTCGATTTACTCTCAGTTCATATTCTGTACTCACTAGACTGTTCATTCCATTCAATAGATCCTGTAATTCTTCTTCAGTTTCACACAGGATAGCTATGCCATCAGCGAATCGTATCTATAGGTTGCTTCAATTTTTCTCAGAATTTCGAACATCTTGGGCAATTTTATATTGTCGAACGCTTTCTCCAGGGTAAAAAGATCCTATGAAAGTGCCTTGATTTTTCTTTAGTCTTGAATCCATTATCAATGGCCTCGTCAGAATTGCCTCTCTGGCACCTTTACCTTTACTAAATCCAAACTGATCCCCATCTAACACATTCTCAGTATTCTTTCCACTTCGTCTGTAGATTATTGTTTCCTGCAACTTGTGTGCTTGAGCTGTTAAGCACTTCTCAGCTCTGGCCGTCTTCCGAAATGTGTTGATGACGTTTCTCCGAATGTCGTATAGTGTGTCGCCAGACTCATACGTTCTGCACTCCAACGTGAATTGCCGTCTTGTTGCCACTGCCACCAATGATTTTAGAAATTCAAATGGTTTGTTATCTATCCCTTGTGCGTCGTTTGATCTTTAGTCCTCCAAAGCTTTCTTAAATTCGGATTCTAATACTGGATGCCCTATCTCTTCTAAATCGACTCCTATTCTTCTTGTATCACATCAACAAATCTTGCCCCTCATAGAGACCTTCAACGTACTCTTTCCAACTATCCGCTCTCTCCTCTGCCCGTTCTTCTGACAATCATCTTTTTCTTCTACGTTTCGTGGAATTCCGCTTGACCAGTGTCCCAAGGAAAAGTATTATCCTTCAAAGTAAAAGAAAAACGTCTTTCAGACCAAAACTGGACGCCGATTTATAAAGAAATTTTGAATCTGGAACCCATTGTTGAATCCTATTCGACATCATCGTTGTTTCAGGTACAGACTTTAGACGTAACAAGCTTTCTACTCCAATGAATAAAATTAATAATATCAAAGCATTCGTCATTTAATTACGGCTTAAATGTGAAATTTCCTTTACTGGATTTAATTTTTTGTGCAAATTATTACGAGCTATGTGCCACAAGATGGCCGCACTTTCCTTAACCAACATGTAAAGACGCACAGTGTAAGCCCTGAAGTAAACTTCTTATGCCGATCACTATTTATTCTCAGCTTAAGGGGGGGTAGGACGTCAAACGGGCCGACTTGGAGCAGGAGGGGCACCACAGGACATTTTAATTTCCACTGTCTATACTTTTACAAATTAAATCATAAAACTTTGACAGCATGACCAGGAAGGATTCGGATTCATACTCATAGCAGTGGAAGCTCAGAAACGTAACAAAACACATTTTTTTACATGTGAAATTTCGTCATTTTTTTCACTTACTACTGGCAGCATTTGTTGCTGTAGGTACACTTTTCTTCCTAGGTAAGAAAGATTCTTCGATGACTTTTGCACAGCATACAAACCATAGTTACAGGTGTATGAAACTCTAGAAGTTATTTAATTTATGAAAATATGAATGAACTGTTACATTTTAAACTTCATGTTTAGAAAAAATTCAAGTTTAATACTTAATAATCTCAATTTTTTCCACAGTTTTTTAATAGATTTGGAAAATTCTAGAGTTTCATACACCTGTAACTACTGTTTGTATGCTATGAAAAATTCTTCGAAGAGTCTCTCTTACTTAGGAAGAAAAGTGTACCTATAGCAACAAATGCAGCCAGTAATAAGTGAAAAATTGATGGAACTTCACATGTAAAAAAAGAAAGGTATTTTGCTACGTTTTTGAACTTCCACTGCGATGAGTGTGAGTCCTCAATCCTTCTTGGTCATGGTGACAAAGTTTTATGAATTTATTTGTAAAATTATAGACAGTAGCAATTAAAATGTCCTGTGGTGACTCTCCTGCTCCAAGTCGGCGCGTTTGACGTCCTACCCCCCTTATTTTTGTAGACAGTTTTTAATGTCTTAGCTTACTGCAAAATTTTTCAAAACTATTCTATTGAATTTATTTGTTATGATGAAGATAGGAAAAGTTAAGAAACAGGTTTCACACGCTAACAATAGTGTTGTGATGAACGGTGAGCAAAGCGGACTAGACGATGTGGATGTAAAAAATTCTCATCTTTCCGTGTCCAAACCAGAATCGAACTCTGAAACAGGAATATATATCTCTGCTGCAAATCTTCTATGAGAATATGGTATTCAAGCATACAGTCAAATACCAAATGTAGAACTTGAATTTGATGACGTTTCACGTGAAGCAAATGTTCGATGCACAGCGATTCTTGTGAATTTGATTTGCAAACTAATAATTAGCCTATTGATCCTATTACGTATTTGGTGTAAGTATTATACACAGGTTTTAACATATTTAAAACAGGAAAACAATCAAATGAATTAATGACTTTAAGTGCTAATTTTAATAATTTGTCTATGCAGTACATTATTTTAGCAAGTGACGTATCACAACTGAAAACAGCTTAATGTGATGTTCCGGTAGTTGTATCTGTTCTGACGAAACAGTAATAACAAATACGTGATCCTACTGGACAGTTATAAAATACTTTCATCAATGAGTAGACGGCGAAAGTGGAAAACCAGTTGAAAGATCGGTGCAAAGTTATTGTAGACGATTTTTTTGCAATGGCTGACAGAAAACGTTATGGAAATATGTGAGAACTTAAACTCGGAACTCCGATGAGTTGTCAGGAAACCATCACTATCACCATGTCGCCGGCCGACGGTGGCCGAGCGGTTCTAGGCTCTTCAGTCTGGAACCGCGCGATCGCTACGGTCGCAGGTTCGAATCCTGCCTCGGGCATGGATGTGTGTGATGTCCTTAGGTTAGTTAGGTTTAAGTAAATCTGAGTTATAGATGACTGATGACCTCAGATGTTAAGTCCCATAGTGCTCAGAGCCATTTTGAACCACTGTGTCGAGTTGTGACAATTCTGGTGGATCTCTTAAAACAGAGCTCGAATAGATTAAACAAACCTTCAGTAAAGATTCACTAGAAAGGCACCGACAAATGACTACTCACATTACTAACACGTGACTAGAAGTGTCTGCAACCAAAAGTTTAGTTCAAGGTGCAGCACCAACTTCAAATTCAGTATGTTATCAAAGTGTTAATCTTACTGTTGTTCCTACGACGTACGATAATGTTACGACTTCTAGTGGTTTGTGACAGAGGAATATACCCCTACGAAATAGCGGCAAGGTCTACACTGCACAATGTCTTACTTGAAAAGGGCCTACACAAAAGCAGGCATTTCTGGCCTTAAACAGTGGAAAAGAATTACCTCACTAAGCTCTCCGACGTTCATCGTATCACAGGATGAGGGCACAGTTGGTAGTCACTGCAACATGTTGCGCTGTAATGAAGGTAATGACATTGGATTAGAATTTTGCAATGAACAGCATAAGGACTAGAGTGACATGCAACTTATGGTACATGCATCTGAAAGATGTAAACAGAGTTGCTACATACAAGCTACAAAATCGTCGGATAACAGGATTTTTTGGTGCATGATCGCAACCTGTCAAATGGCAAACTCAAGTAAATGTTTTAATAGTTAATATTTTATTGCCAACTTTATGCCAACTTCTAATTGTAAAGTATCTTGTAGTTGATTGATAGGCGTTGAGCTCTGAATGGTCAAGGAAACATCAATAGACTACTCCCTATAAGTGCTACCTTTTTATCGACAGTGAATATTATGAAGAGGTCTTAACAAGAATTACAGTTAAACGTGATAAACACTATCATGGAATAAAAGCACAAATCTTAACGACTAAGGGCGCACCTGCTACAGACTCATGGGCTTGTTACAATAAGAATTATTCCGATAACACTAATTTGCTTGATAATGTACTTTGATAACCACTTTGTGATGAGCAACAATGACAACTACTAAATGAATTACTAGTAACACACTCATGGGTAATCAATGAAAAACGCGGGGTAATGAACAATTACGTCTATCAAATGGAAGTGGAGTCATAATATACTTTCTGTAGGAAATCATACGCTATCCCATGGTGGAAATGTGAGGCTATAGGTCACGAAATTAAGAGAATGGTATCTTTGAATGTATTGTAGCGCTGTTTTATCTGTAATGAAAACTAATGGAGAAGTGTGTCTGGTCCTAGACCCGTGTGCGATTGACGTTTACAACCTGAGAATTAGGAAGAGTAACTGCCAAAGTTCCACGTCATATACTATTTATCCAACCCAGATCTGAAATATTTTTATTGGCAGATTCCATTAACAGCTGAGTCTAGAAAATACACAGTTTTTATATGATGGATGGTGACAGGAGCTATCAGTTTTGTGTTTTGCCATTTGGTCTAAATGAGAGCTTTTATGTATTTATTAGAGTGTCAGACACTATGATTATACCTGATCTGCTAGATAAGGCAGCATCATATGTTGATGAGATTTTAATTGATAATGCCATATGGAAGGGACAGTTAGACTTAATATCCACAGGATGGATTGACTGCTAATCAGCATAAGTTATCATTTTGTACAAAAGAAATTAAGTAGGCCTTATTATTTCCCCATCAGGCCTAGTACCTGATCATGATAAAATAAGTGCAATAAAGAAGTTTCCTGCGCTACACACTAAACGACATTTAAAAACATTTATTGGTGTATGTTCATCCTTCCATCGTTTTGCACACAGTCACTTGCTGCACAGCACATCACTCTTAGATTACTTAAGAAGAAAGCAATTTCGTTTTGGTCAGATAGTTATCAAACAGATTTTGATGCTTAGTTTAAGATGCCAGAAAGAGATAGTGAAGCTGAAATTAACATGATCAGTTTTGCAAGTAGAACTCTGTTTGAATGTGACTGTAGATATATGGCTTCTGACCTCAAAGCTCTATCTGTCGTTTGGGTTATTACGAAACTTAATTATGGTAAATATAGTGATGTATACTGCGACCATGTGTCTCTTAGCTTTCTGTTAACATGTAACTCGCTGCTCCCTAGAAATGCTAAATGGATAACATTTCTTGAAATACATGTCTTTGAATAATGCATTTCTGAGGTAAAGAATAATGACATCACTGACACTTTATCACGTCTGCCACAAGGAGTTACTCAACTCTCAGATCTCACTCAGCAAATTACATGCTACGGAATACTTTTGATGACAGACATCCGATATATGCAGTACTATTTAGACATGTATGACAACAAGATTTCATTGCATGGTTCAGATCCTAGGTAGCATAAGGTTAGAACCCTTCTGTCACACAACCCGTCTGAGAGAATTCAACATTACAAGAATCACAAAGGGGAATTTTGTACCGAAGCAATGTGAACAGTAATACCTAGCTTGTGTCTATCTCTAATGCATGTAGAGAACCTTTAGTCTTGCATAACCTATAGCGTTTGAGGTCATAACGGTGCTACAAAATGCTTGAGGAAACATTATTTATACTTCTACTTCCCAAATACGCAGAGGTACACTGAAAAGCTTATAAAATCCCTTATCAGGTGCCAGAAGGCTAAACCAACAAACAAATACTGTAATACTGAATTACACCCAGTACTGCCATCATAACAATTGATTTTAGTGTCTGTCGATACAGCTTGGAGAGCGCAGACTGTACAAGGTGGTGTCAAGCATTTACTAGCTTTCAATGATTTCTTTTTTAAATATGTTCGAATGTACACTCTTGGTGAAACAGTTTTGTTTAAATCACATACGAAATCTTCTACTCCCCATAAACACAGTATTAAACGGCAGTTGCTTTACACTGGTCCATATAAAACAGTTACTATGCCTAACGCTAGCAGTTATCTTTGCGTTCTCAAAGACGCGAGAAGATATAAGTTTTATACTCTCACTAATATGTGAAGAGGTATCCGCATAGCTAGTCTCAAAGCTTCCAAGATCAGAAATATCGTAAAAAATAACTATGTGTTATCGATAAACTATGAAATACGACAGATTCAAATTTTTGTACATGTAACTACGAGGGCAGTTCGGAAAGTAAGGTCCGATCTGTCGCGAAATGAAAACAAGAGTGAAAATCAAAAATATTTTATTCGAAACAGCCACATCTTCCAGCTACCTTTCTAAACAGTCGCCGCTCCGATTTACACATTTGTCGTGGCGTTGTACAAACTTTCCAGTGAACTGGTCACTGAAAGCAGCCCTCTCGCTTTCCGCTAAATCTGAACTCCTGTCCGTCTTTCGTTGTTTGTGCCAAAATGTTGTCTTGATCGCCATCGGTTGTTGTGAGCAGAGATGAACAACGAAGGGAGCCAATTTGAAGGGCTGTGTTGTGGGTGATCAAACACTTCCCATCGAAAACGCTGCAGGAGCGTCTTCATTGTCCCTGCAGAATGCGGCTGAGAATTCTCTTGAAGAAAGAAATGCATGACGATTATGTTGCGTGGGCTGCATAGATTTCTCACCAGATACACATACTTAGTGGAAGACATTGTTGTTTTAGGCTTTTCAACTTGATCACATTGCACACTGAACTGAGAAGAGCGACTTAAAGACACTGCCCTACCCAAGTTCCATTGGGTTTCCACAGTGGTTGACATTTCGCCCCTAAACGGACCTTACTTTGCGAATGCGCCTTGTACGTTCTGTGAAAAGTCATTAATATTGATACACCGAGAACACCGAATTGAAGAATTATTTGTACAGAAGGTGAAAGAGGAGTCTAAAATCGAACTATTTGTTCTGTAGCCGGCCGGAGTGGCCGTGGGGTTCTAGGCGCTACAGTCTGGAGCCGAGCGACCGCTACGGTCGCAGGTTCGAATCCTGCCTCGGGCATGGATGTTGTGATGTCCTTAGGTTAGTTAGGTTTAATTAGTTCTAAGTTCTAGGCGAATGATGACCTCAGAAGTTAAGTCGCATAGTGCTCAGAGCCATTTTTTTCTCTATTTCTCTTACTTTGCTTAGCATGAAAAGACATGTATTTATGATCTGAGATAGTAATATCAGATTCACTACATATTTATGTTATTAAGAAATCAGCCGTGGAGAGAAACAAGATTTCTATCGACTAAATGTTTATTGTGTCCATGATAATAATGTAAAACCAGTCCGAACATTTATGTAAGACCATTTATCTGAATAACAGGGGACAACTGTGCACTATGAAAACCGGGAGGAGGCCGAAGCTGTACGGTCTTCAGTGGCTACTACGAATTTATGCCGGAGAGTAATGTGATTGTGCAAAGTAATTTACAAGTTTTTGTAACTAACCGCTATACTCGCCTGTACTTGATGTAATGAGACTAAAATTAAGTACTTCTGTAAAGGTCGAGGCTAAATTAATTTATCCACAAGAAAGCCGTTAATGTGATGAACTCTTCTCAGGTGATCAGCCGAGTGGTGGCGTCGTCTCGTCGCAACGTTTTGATGAATTTCGTACGCATCATCGTCAAGCGAGGTGTCGGGATGCTGCACAACACCTCGCTTGAGGATGATGCGTACGAACTTCATCAAAACGTTGCGACGAGACGACGCCCCACCACTCGGCTGATCACCCGAGAAGATTTCATCACTGAAATACGCCGCGAAAGCATCCAATCGCATTTAAATCTGATAATACTCCTAAATAGAATGTACAGCATACTTAAATCTGTTCCCTGCCGAGATCCGTAGGAAAAGAATTACGAAGTGAAATTACGATAAGGGAACTACTGTCTTCTTGAAAATACATGATAGTGGACACTTCATGCGCTGGAGCTGGTACCCTCCAGTCGGGGCGCTCAATATCACGCCCGAACCGTTCACCATTGCCAAACTGCCACAACAAATGGTCAGCTCACCATATCTGACTTTCTGTGTTCTGGTGTTAGCATCCCGTATCCTGGATCTGGCGCTTTAATTTCGTATTCCATTACGCGCATGATAACAATAAAAACCACACACACACACACGCACACACACACACACACACACACACACAACGATGCTAATGATGTACGCGCATTTCATACACAGCTCTAACCAAACAGTACTAGAACTTTCCGCAGAACACGCCTTTCAGCGTCACATGTACAGTTACACTCCTGGAAATGGAAAAAACAACACGTTGACAACGGTGTGTCAGACCCACCATACTTGCTCCGGACACTGCGAGAGGGCTGTACAAGCAATGATCACACGCACGGCACAGCGGACACACCAGGAACCGCGGTGTTGGCCGTCGAATGGCGCTAGCTGCGCAGCATTTGTGCACCGCCGCCGTCAGTGTCAGCCAGTTTGCCGTGGCATACGGAGCTCCATCGCAGTCTTTAACACTGGTACCATGCCGCGACAGCGTGGACGTGAACCGTATGTGCAGTTGACGGACTTTGAGCGAGGGCGTATAGTGGACATGCGGGAGGCCGGGTGGACGTACCGCCGAATTGCTCAACACGTGGGGCATGAGGTCTCCACAGTACACCGATTTTGTCGCCAGTGGTCGGCAGAAGGTGCACGTGCCCGTCGACCTGGGACCGGACCGCAGCGACGCACGGATGCACGCCAAGACTGTAGGATCCCACACAGTGCCGTAGGGGACCGCACCGCCACTTCCCAGCAAATTAGGGACACTGTTGCTCCTGGGGTATCGGCGAGGACCATTCGCAACCGTCTCCATGAAGCTGGGCTACGGTCCCGCACACCGTTAGGCCGTCTTCCGCTCACGCCCAACATCGTGCAGCCCGCCTCCAGTGGTGTCGCGACAGGCGTGAATGGAGGGACGAATGGAGACGTGTCGTCTTCAGCGATGAGAGTCGCTTCTGCCTTGGTGCCAATGATGGTCGTATGCGTGTTTGGCGCCGTGCAGGTGAGCGCCACAATCAGGACTGCATACGACCGAGGCACACAGGGCCAACACCCGGCATCATGGTGTGGGGAGCGATGTCCTACACTGGCCGTACACCACTGGTGATCGTCGAGGGGACACTGAATAGTGCACGGTACATCCAAACCGTCATCGAACCCATCGTTCTACCATTCCTAGACCGGCAAGGGAACTTGCTGTTTCAACAGGACAATGCACGTCCGCATGTATCCCGTGCCACCCAACGTGCTCTAGAAGGTGTAAGTCAACTACCCTGGCCAGCAAGATCTCCGGATCTGTCCCCCATTGAGCATGTTTGGGACTGGATGAAGCGTCGTCTCACGCGGTCTGCACGTCCAGCACGAACGCTGGTCCAACTGAGGCGCCAGGTGGAAATGGCATGGCAAGCCGTTCCACAGGACTACATCCAGCATCTCTACGATCGTCTCCATGGGAGAATAGCAGCCTGCATTGCTGCGAAAGGTGGATATACACTGTACTAGTGCCGACATTGTGCATGCTCTGTTGCCTGTGTCTATGTGCCTGTGGTTCTGTCACTGTGATCATGTGATGTATCTGACCCCAGGAATGTGTCAATAAAGTTTCCCCTTCCTGGGACAATGAATTCACGGTGTTCTTATTTCAATTTCCAGGAGTGTATTATAACCACACTAATCGGCTTACATTAGAAAAGTTTCTCACGACATTACGTGAAGCCAAAGTTTTGAAGGTTTTGATTCATTGTTGCTACTGGAATGTGACTCATAAATGTAATAACTGTAAATAAGGTAATAACTGTAAATAAGGTAATAACGTGGTGTGGTGGTTGGCTCATGAAGTTATGCAGAAGGTCGCATGTTCGAAATTTGTAACGAACAGCGAAATTTTCCTATTTGTAAAATTAGTCAAAAGACTTCCGTCTTTATTTTTTTAAGTTAATTGATTTAAATGTAAGTTTTAAAAAAAATTATAATAGTTTGTCGTGTTATTTTCACTATTTATTGACTTTTTATCTGCTCTTATTTTTCTTCCTTTCAGTCTTTTAACATTTGGAAACTACCAGTATCGCCTATAATCTACAGTGAAGTACCAGAGAAGACTGCATATTGGTTCGTAAAGCCACTCTAAGGATAGTCACAGGTAACCAATGAACGATAGCGATATATAACAGTTCTTTTTTCAGCTGTGAAACTCAATTTTTTTCTCTCTTCAGTTTTCTCTTAGAGGTTACCTTTAATCGCAGTGAAAAAAGACATCGCCATTTTACGTCTGCAGCCGGCCGGAGTGGTCGAGGGGTTCTAGGCGCTACAGTCTGGAACCGCGTGACCGCTTCGGTCGCAGGTTCGAATCCTACCTCGGGCATGGATGTGTGTGATGTCCTTAGGTTAGTTAGGTTTAAGTAGATCTAAGTTCTAGGGGATTGATGACCTCAGAAGTTAAGTCCCATAGTGCTTACAGCCATTTGAACCATTTTATGTCTGCTGCAGATTATGGACGGCCATTTTCACTGATATATTACACATCATGAGGTTGTGGTAATATGCGATGTCCGCCATAGTTCAGTCATTGGTTATTTAAAATCAGCTGTTGACAAAGCATCTAGCATATCTGTCGTGCCTCGCCACTGCCATTTGCTACATTCCTCCGCAATATACATTAACAGCATTTGTGGCGTTATACGCCATGTTTTTGTGTCACCTATAAGAGAGTGGTAGGTGGCAGCCAATGTGGCAACAATGCAGCGACAAGTGACAGACGTCAACTATCAATAAATTTTTATCAGAATATACAGTGAAATCTGTGGGAAAATATTTTGTGATTGTGTGTCTTCCGTGATGTATACTTGAAAGTTGTGAGGCAACAGGCGAGTTTCGGCGCCCTGGAAATATTTTAAGTTCAGAGATGGCGGCTACCGCTTGGGCCGCGCAGCAGGGCCGAGCTCGTTAGCAACCGCGTGGTGCCTCACAATGGCCAGAGCACGTTGTCCATCCAGCCATGTGGTTGGGAATTCCGCTTTGATGAGAACGGTGGTTTGTGTCAATGAAGGAGAGGTGTATGCCAAGAGTGCCAAAGATGGCGGACTTTGTGAAACCATCGTGACAGCAGACATTTCACAGTTCACATAGAGATTAACGGTAGCCAGATGAAACATGACGCCTCAAAAAGAAACATGTGCATTACTATTATTTGCATGACGATTCTGATGGTGTAATCAGATTGTCAATATCATTATTAATTTAAAGTTTAATATCTGACTGTAAATTAGACAAGTAACATCCAGCAACGAATATCCAAAATATAAACGCTTCATCCGATTTTGTCGAGCGCCGTGTCTTTAGAAGCTAAATTGGTATGAATAACAGGCATGTAACTTAAATAGCACATGAGTTATTGGAGGTCAAAGTGGCCGATTACTATCGATTGCGACAGGCCATAAATATTCCCCAGTTACAGGAAAAAAAGGTAGCAGCATGCTTATAAATATATTGATTCATCTATGTGTTTGTTAATATCCGCTGTATGTAATTCATGAAGAAACTGGTCAATTATTTACTATGCTTTAGAAAGTACAGAGACATGAGGCCCCTGGTCCTCCTTTTGCTTCTTTTCTTTCGATATATGTTTATTTAATTGTTTATGTTTTTAATAATGTGTGTTAGAGGGTGTTTATGGTCCAGCCGTACAAATGTTTATTTTATTTCAGGTATTTAGATGTAAATCTATTATTTCTAATTCGTTACATTATGTTTTTTAGTTTACATTGGCTAGGAGACACAGAGGGAGCGCTCTAGCCAATCTCAACACTCGATAATGGTGAGACTGTGTGGAAGTGGGGTAGGAGGATCGTTTTGAGAGAGGACAGGGCGGTTTGGAACAGGGCAGTTCTGGACAGGACGGCACAGGACACGTACAGTAGGGCAATTGTGGGCAGTACTGAATAGGACACGGAAGTGTTGGAAGCGACGGAGCGACAGACGCGGTGTCGGCGGAAAGACTTGGACAGTGGAGCAGTTTTTGCACGGTCAAGAAGGATAGAAAAATTTCGGAGTGCCGACTTGAGCTCTTGTGTGATTTCCATGGCTTCTGCAGTAAAGTCGTAGTATGCGTTCAGAAGTGAATATCTCGCGAGCTGTGTTCTTGTTCATAACCAATTACGTGCTGCAGGTATCTATTGTTTCCCTGTTATTCAACCTATATTTTATCTAATTGCTGGACCATCGACTCCAATAAGTGTTTTCCAGAAATATACCGCAATCTCAAAAGTGCTTCTACTATCGTAGTCATCATTTCAAAGTCGTTAAGATTGTACATGCCGATTTTATTTAATTGTTATCTTTCATTTATAAATTTATATGTTACATGCATAATTCGCAATTTCCGAGTGATAGAAACCTTAGACCATTCGATTCATGTGTGTATTCTGATCGTATACTGTAGACTCAGCAGTATTAGACAGCTACGTATCCCTTCCCCTTGACAACGAAACCAGCCAAAAGTTTTGAGACTGAGGGTGCGTAGTTGATGGCCATCACACCATCACATCTTTCTACTTGAAAAGTAAAGATGTAAACGTGGTCCGGATTGAGCTGTCATTGTTTAAGTTGCTACAATCAAACAAATTATTTCACCGATACTCAAAGAAAGAAGAAATTTTTCTTATCTGATCTATATCCTGTGAGCACTTGACTACTTGTAGCTTATGGTGTGGGATGCTACGTGCTCGTAGACTCTTCATAGCGGCAGCATCTCAAGTTTGTAACCCTTACGACATTATACTCTTAAAACGTAGTCACGTCTACTTTGTCATAACCCACACTTCTCTGTTTCAGAATTTCGCAGACGAGGCAACGTGAGAAGTCTTGGCAAGGTGACACAGTTGGTCGGCCACCATTGTAGAAGCTTATATGCAAATTGGCATGATCAGTCACAGAACCTGTCTTCATTATCTATTCATGATCTACGAACACCGATTACAATTTGTTGCATGCATTTTTAAGCACGGCTCTGTTGGCGACATAAATCCATATTACCGATACAAGTGTAGCATCACCCTATTAATGATTGACCTCGAAAACCTTCTACGCTGGCCATATGACTTTCCTTGTCAGAATGTATTGTTTCCCTTAATTATAATAATAATAATATTAATTCCCGTGGAGGCCCGGGAAAAGAATAGGCCGCCGGTATGTTCTGCCAGTAGTAAAAAGCGACGTAAAGAACAAACCACTAATAGGGCTAACCCCCCTTTTAGTGTGATTATGTGGTTCAGGACAGAACTAAAGATACCTCGGACAAGCGCCGTCATAGTCGGGAACGACGCTTGAACCCTGTGCCCGCGCACAATGGTAACGACACTGCTAGCCAACCGGAAAATGATTCAAATCCAAATAGAGATGTTTTGCAGGATATGCTTTCTGCAACCACCCTAGAAGGAAAACGGACAGAGGATGAGATGGTCAGATGAAGTTAATCGACACCTCATGTTCTGTTATTACCAAGCAACAAACCTAGGAAATAACACAACTGGATACAGATCACAAGTATACACAACACATATTACCATATACCCAGAATTAAAATTCTTTCCAGAACAACTACTAGCTGATCCGATCCGTGTAATAATCAAAAATAACAGGATACCCCAGTCAGAATTAGAAAACATCAAAAAAGTACAACAAATACGGGAACAAAATAATGTGCAATTAGAAGAAGAAGAAGATACAGTAATAGACTCAAACATCCCAGACAAAACAAACAAAGAACAAAACACGTCAATTAAACAATCAGAGGAAAACGAAATCTTAAGACAGCCACCAGAACAAGCACAAATAGAACATGAAGTGACACACATGTTAGATATAGAAGAAAAATTTCAGTTGAGATATATATAATACAAAGACACAAATACAGGCATTAGACCATTCTTGCATAGACCACCAAATAACCCACAAGTCGAAACAACAACAACTATCAACATAATCATACACAACAAAATAATTGAAAATACGTCTATGGAAGAGTTAAAACTACTGGTTTATGTAGGAGCACTCACTACACTAAATATACACACTAGGCAGAGATCTGAACCAACCAACACAGAAGAAACCCACAAAACCAGCATGGCAACACAGGCTACAGATCAGAATAGAAAAACTGAGAAAAGACATTGGACAGCTAACACAAATTACAAGAAATGAAATATCAGACAAAAAACTAAAAAGGTTAGGTAAAATCTCACATCAAGAAGTAGTAGAGCAATTAGATAAAAAGAAACAGAAATGACAAGCATTGGCCAAACGACTTAGAAGATACAAAAAAAAGTGAAAATAGAAGGATACAAAACCTAACATTCAACACAAACCAAAAGAAATTTTACCAGACAATAGATAACACACACATTAAAATAGACAATCCACCGAACATAACAGACATAGAACACTTCTGGAGCAACATATGATCACACCCGGTACAACATAACAGACATGCATGGTGGATACGAGCAGAAACAGACTCATAGAAGATGATACCACAAATGCCTGAAGTGATAATTTTGCAACATGAAGTCATCCGAGCAATTAATTCTACACACAATTGGAAAGACCCTGGAAATGATAAAACAGCAAATTTCAGGATAAAGAAGTTCACCTCAACACATTCACATCTAACTAAATTATTTAAGAGTTACATTGCAGACCCATACACATTCCCTGATACACTTACACATGGAGTAACCTATCTGAAACCTAAAGATCAAGCAGACACAGCAAACCCGACTAAATATCGCCCCATAATATGCCTACCAACAATCTACAAAATATTAACTTCAGTCATTACACAGAAATTAATAACACATACAACACAGAACAAAATTATAAATGAAGAACAAGAAGGCTGCTGCAAAGGAGCACGAGGATGTAAAGAGTAACTGATAATAGAACAAAGGTGACATATCAAGCTAAAACTAAACAAAGATCGCTACACTATGCATACAGTGATTACCAAAAAGCTTTTGATAGTGTACCCCACTCATGGTTACTACAGATATTGGAAATATACAAAGTAGATCCTGAGTTGATACAGTTCCTAAACATAGTAATGAAAAACTGGAAAACCACACTTAATATCCAAACAAATTCAAATAATATCACATCACAGCCAATACGGATTGAGCGTGGAATATACCAAGGAGACTCATTAAGTCCTTTCTGGTTCTGTCTTGCTCTGAACCCACTATCCAACATGCTAAATAATACAAATTATGGATATAATATTACTGGAACATACCCACACAAAATCACACATTTACTATACATGGATGATCTAAAACTGCTGGCAGCAACCAATCAACAACTCAACCAATTACTAAAGATAACAGAAGTATTCAGCAGTGATATAAATATGGCTTTTGGAACAGACAAATGTAACAAAAATAGCATAGACAATGGAAAACACACTAAACAAGAAGATTACATATTGGATAACCACAGCGACTGCATAGAAGCGATGGAAAAAACAGATGCCTATAAATATCTAGGATACAGACAAAAAATAGGAATAGATAATACAAATATTAAAGAAGAATGAAAAGAAAAATATAGACAAAGACTAACAAGAATACTGGAAACAGAATTGACAGCAAGAAACAAGACAAAAGCTATAAATACTTATGCTATACCAATATTGACCTACTCTTTTGGAGTAGTGAAATGGAGTAACACAGACCCAGAAGCACTCAATAAACTTACACGATCACAATGCCACAAATATAGAATACATCACATACATTCAGCAACTGAAAGATTCACATTAAGCAGAAAGGAAGGAGGAAGGGGATTCATCGACATAAAAAAACCTACATTATGGACAGGTAGACAATTTCAGAAAATGCTGTCTGGAACGAGCAGAAACTAGCAAAATACACAAAGCAATCACTCATATAAATGCATCGGCTACACCACTGCTGTTTCATAACAACTTCTACAACCGTTTAGATCACATAACATCAACAGATACGAAGAAAGTGAATTGGAAAAAGAAAACTCTACATGGCAAGCACCCATATCATCTAACACAGCTACACATCGATCAAGACGCATCCCACACATGGCTAAGAAAAGACAATATATACAGTGAGACGGAAGGATTCATGATTGCAATACAGGATCAAACAATAAACACAAGATATTACAGCAAGCATATTATTAAAGATCCCAATACCACAACAGATAAATGCAGACTTTGCAAACAACAAATAGAAACAGTAGATCACATCACAACTGGGTGTACAATACTAGCAAATACAGAATACCCGAGAAGACATGACAATGTAGCAAAAATAGTACATCAACAAAATGCCATAAAACATAAACTAATAAAACAACACGTTCCCACATACAAGTATGCACCACAAAATGTACTGGAGAATGATGAATACAAATTATACTGGAACAGAACCATTATAACACATAAAACAACACCACATAACAAACCTGACATCATACTCACCAATAAAATGAAGAAATTAACACAACTAATCGAAATATCCATACCCAATACAACAAATATAGAGAAGAAAACAGGAGAAAAAATTGAAAAATACATCCAACTGGCTGAGGAAGGCAAGGACATGTG
Organism: Schistocerca piceifrons; assembly: GCF_021461385.2. Classification (NCBI taxonomy): domain Eukaryota; kingdom Metazoa; phylum Arthropoda; class Insecta; order Orthoptera; family Acrididae; genus Schistocerca; species Schistocerca piceifrons. Next base: position 633,094,592 of record NC_060140.1, read on the forward strand.
GCATCAGGATAAAGTTGACATTATACCGACTATACTATCAACTACAGGAGTCATACCACACAATATCCACCAGTACATCAACGCAATACAGCTACATCCAAACATATATATACAACTACAGAAATCCGTAATTATTGATACATGTTCAATAACCCGCAAGTTCCTAAATATAATGTAACATATACCGTACAGTTAAAAGGAAGTCACGTTTGATCAAGGTCCGCGTCACTTTCCATTTTTAACCAGACCTAAGGTCTGAGAAAGGAAAGAAGATGATGATAATATTAATAATATTTCTGCTTCCATTAATCCTATTCTAAAACCATTATAATTAGAATTTTGCAATGCAGTCTAGAGGCTACCCTTAGAATCATATCACGCAATGCGCGCTAGAAACCGTCAAAAGCAATTTCTTACAGTTGTTACTTTCGTTATACATGAGTTGAGTTTTGCGTATCATTTGTAAAAATTTCGCGGTGTCAAGGTTTAAGTGCGGTATGCCGTAATATTTTAAAGCCATTTGGGATATTTTGTTAATTCTTCAGTTACAAAAGTTTAGGGGTCGAAAATATTACATATTTTTAGAATTATTTATATGAAAAGTGGACAGTAAAACTATAATTTCTCGGCAATGCATCTTATACCTAGAAAAATGGGAACGCCTCTTAACCTATAACATATGATACTTAAAAGTGAACGGTATGTCTGTTGGAAATTTGTGGTGAAGTCTTATGGGACCAAACTGCTGAGGTCATCGGTCCCTAAGCTTACGCACTACACAACCGAAATTAAGCTAACTTACGCTAAGGACGACAAACACACCCATGCCCGAGGGAGGACTCGAACCTCCGACGAGGGGAGCCGTGCTGTCCGTGACAAGACGCCCAAGACGGCGCGACTAATCCGCCCGGCGGCGGCGTACGTTTCTGCGTATTGTTCTCCGCAACAAGCGCCTGGTTCATGCACCTGTGCTGACTGCTGTTACATCGGCGACGAAGGCAGAAATTTGCCCCCCCCCCCCCCCCAGTGAACGGCTACTGAGTGGCAGCAGGTGAACTTTTCCGATGAATCGTGTTTTAGGCTCCGTCAGACAAATGGCGTTTGGCGTGTACGACCCTGCAACAATCTTAGGAAGAATCCAGGACAGAGAAATGAGCGTAATGGTGCGGGGAATGTTTTTGTGGTAACTCCTGGGTGCTCCCGTCATTCTGGAAGCCAAAAGTAACTACTCAAATGTGTATTTATCCTCGGGTACCGAGTCCACCCCTACATGGAGTTTTTTCTACCCAGCTTGAAGGCATCTTGCAGCTGAGCAATTCCGAAGAGCATCGGTATGAGATCACGCTATTCTGTTGTCCACCAAGCTGCCCGGATTAAAACCTCCACGTCGACTGGGCTGTTTAAACCGTGGATTTTCAGCTCAGAAATATAGCGGAGCTGGACATGGCATTGGAGTAGGCGTAGATCCACATCCCTGTCGGTCCCTTCCAGAACGTGACTATCTTCCTGCACTTCCCTCAGCAGTCTGCACTGCTGGAAGTGGTTGTTCAGGTTCTTTACAGATGGTCACATTAATGTGACTGGAAAGTGTAGATAGCGCATCTGTAAGTTTTACTGAGTGAGTCTGCGAGTGACAAAATATGTGATAAAACGGTCATTTATTTTGACTGCAGTGACTTAGGACCTTAAATTTTTTACAGCACGAAGGGGATGCAAACATTAATATTTAACGTAAATGTCAAAGCGAAACCTCTAACAAGATCTGGAAAAAAGAGGTCGTAACTGTGTGACACACATTACGACAGATAACAGAAAGCAAATAAGAAAAATATATGATATTTTTAAAAATTAAAACTTTCCCATTTTTCCTTACTTCTTGCCGAATTTCATGGTTATAGTTCAACGGCAGGTACCCAACAGATTTTGATGAATAAGTTTGCGGCTATCAAAATGTATGATATAAATTGGTCACTGTAGGCTTTAGTGTTTGACGTAAGTTTCATCTTGATAACTTTTTGTGTTCGTGAGAGAAAGGGGTCGTAATAAACGGACAGACAGACAGACAACAAAATGATTGTATAAGAATTCCGTTTTTACCGATTAAGGTACTGAACCCTAAAATTGAGCTCTTTGCTTGGAATGAAAAATACAGAATAACATATATACTATACTGCTAAGTAGAGATGCTTCCCCACGCTAATAACAGGGAGACCTACACCTAGATTAATTTCTGCACATACTGAAACGTGTTAATTTAATGCAAATTTGTCAACAGTTGAACCAGCATGTTGAACGATACCTGGCACTGAATGAGGATGAAAAACCAGTTGAGATCTCCGATCCATCCTTTCGCACCAATTTACAGTTTTCTCCTTATACCAGCCGGGAAGCATAACTATAAGTTTCCGAGATGTGCGGTCGGATAGCGTTGTTAATAGCTGACTGCATACAAAAAGGAAAAACATGGTTTCAGATCCGATATGACGCATATTTAAAAAAATGGTTCAAATGGCTCTGAGCACTATGGGACTTAACTACTGTGGCCATCAGTCCCCTAGAACTTAGAACTACTTAAACCTAACTAACCTAAGGACATCACACAAATCCATGCCCGAGGCAGGATTCGAACCTGCGACCGTAGCAGTCGCGCGGTTCCGGACTGCGCGCCTAGAACCGCTAGACCACCGCGGCCGGCCATATTTTAAAAGTAGTTCATATAGATGTTGTTGGCTTTACGCAAGTGCTTCTTCAGTTTTCATTAACTGCATTAATAGTTCAACGAATGTATTTCACAGCCGGCCGGTGTGGCTGAGCTATTCTAGGCGCTTTGGTCTGGAATCGCGTGACCACTACGGTAGCAGGTTTGAATCCTGCTTTGGGCATGGATGTGTGTGATGTCCTTAGGTTAGTTAGGTTTAATTAGTTCTAAGTTCTAGGGGACTGATGACCTCAGATGTTAAGTCCCATAGTGCTCAGAGCCATTTTAAGCATTTTTTTTTTTGTATTTCACATCACAATTTCTTGTAGTACTCTAAAGTGTAAGGCCTGAAATTCGTCATGTTTGATTTGTTATTATCGGAGGGTGCCAGCAGAAAGATTTTACCCAGTCACTTGAATACAGGATATTACCCAATGGCGCTGGAAATGGTCTCAGTGAAAAGAGAAACGTTACCGTTTTCTAGTTTTGTTGACAGAAGACGACAAAGACTAAGTAAGCGGAATGTACATAATGCGCATATTTTATAGATGCTCGTACAATTTGTACTGAATAAAGCACCAGACATCGTTTGTCAGACGTGTTTGCTGGAATATCTTCTCTCGGATGCGGACAGTGGAAACACCTCATTACCGACCTGAGCCAGGTGCATAGCTGTAGTGCGGCTAATTTCACCAGCAGCCGCTAGCACTGCGGTGCTACAAAGCAGGCTGACGCTGCCGGTAATGCTCGCCCGCGGCGCGGTGTGGCGCGACACAGCAGAGTGCGATACACTGTCTGTGCACTGGCGGTCATTTAACGGCCGCGGCCGCTGCCGCTACGCCAACGCTCCGAGGAAACGCACATCTCATGATCTCATGAGCACGGCCCATTAGTGCACTCCACTACGTGTCAGCATCTTTTACGCTGAATACCACTGGCGGCCTATGTAACTAAGACAAGGGAGCTTTCGCGATAGTGTACCTAACACACATTACTAATATTATACAATATCCAGTTTGTGAATAAATATAGAAACAAATTCTTACGGTAGTTTACAACTATCACCTACAATATGAACATCAAAATTCGAAAAATGCTACCACCGGAGCAAAAGAAATGCGAATACCTTACTCTTTCTTGAAAAATATCTGACTGAAAAGTGAGGCACCTTACTCAGCAGCTTTGAAAACATTTTTAAAAAATTTTGGGATGCGAATATTTTCAAGCTTTCTTAAACTGCAGCTCAGCTCAAACTCCAGCAAGCTCCTCTGACTAATTCATTTACAGATTCTAGTCTATCACTGTAAGTCGCTTACAGCCATCCACTCCTAGTTTTCTTTTTTAACTCACTCATTCAGCCGAACTCACTATCTCTTTGCGTTCCTTTCTCATTGTCTCCTGCGCCACAGACACAGTGCCCTTCGTTCTGTCGTATCACTAGACTCTCCTCTCACTGGCATTGTCTCCCTGTTGCTCTCTCTTACTGCTGATGTTTCACACAGTGTTTCCCACTGCTGCTGTCTCTTTCCACTTTCACTTATTCTCTCTTCCTAACTCTTCTTGTCATGCCCTCAGTTTCTTATTGTCATTGGCTCTCACCCACTTCTACTTTCTCTTTCTCTTTATCCACTACCCTCCAGGACTCTGCCTCCTACACTGTTTCACAAGCAATCTTTTTTCGCTTTGAAATATACTCGAATGCAACTGTGACTATTACTCTCACTCTGCTATTGTCACTTTCGCTCTTTCTATAACACAACCACTGTTTACTGTTTTCCTGTATTTATTACTTTTCCTTCTCTTCGCCACTACCACTGTCTTCCTCAATCTCAGCATAAAAATGCGTGAGTATGTTCGCACGCCAGAATTTCGGGAAATTTTTTTAAGGAGGGTGGGATGAGACAACTGATACCCATCTCTCAGAATGTTTTGAATAAAACAGGAACATTCTTGGAATTTTTGTGCTCAGATGGTTGTACCTGTAGTCTAGGGTAGACGTCTCTCATTAATAATGCAAACATTCCAGTTGCTGGGTTCGAATGACGCCACGGCTTAAATTTAGAATAATGATCATCAGCAATGGCGGCAGAAGACGTCTGGCGTAAGAAGTCGCCTTCACTCCGCCAATGGCCTTGTCAGTAAGGGCGGAATAGTGGTCACAGGTTCAGGGTATTCTCCTGTCCTTGGGGTGCGAAACTGCACCAAAAAGGCAGAAGAAACGACAATGACCAACGGCTCGAGGATGTAGAAGGCAATGGAAGCCATGGCATTAAAGACGCCTAACGTGTACCCACAAGACATGTGGCGTGTAACTGGAAAAAAATGTCATGATCATCTCCCCATTGGCAAAAGATTCCGGAGAAGTCCCCTTTTCAGCTCTCTGGCAGGGTACTACCAAGGTGGAGGTGACTTGAGGAAAACAAAGAATAAATAACGAAAGGAAAACATTCTATAAGTAGGGATGTGGAATGTCACAAGTTGGAACGAGACAGGAAATCTAGAAAATCTCGAAAGGAAATTGCTAAAGCTCAATCTAGATATAGTGGTGGCAGTGAAGTGAAATGGAAAGAATACAAGGATATCTGGTCAGTCACGTATAAAGTAACATCAACAGCAGCAGAAAATGATACGACGGGAATAGGGTTTGTTGCGAATAGGAAGGTACGACAGAGAATGGGCTACTGTGAACACCTGAGTGGTAGTGTTTTTCGTATCAGAGTCCACAGCAAGCCAACACCTACAACTATGGTTCAGGTATACATGCCAACGCCACAAGCAGAAGACGAAGAGACAGAGAATGTAAATTAGGATGCTGAATGGATAATTGAGTCGGCAAAGGAAGCTGAAAATCCAATACTCATGGGGGATTGGAATGCGGTTGTAGGGGAAGGAGTAGAAGAAAGAATTACGTGAGAATATGGACTTGGTGATAGGAATGCGAGAGGAGAAACAGTAATTGAGTTCTGCAATAAAATTTTGATGGTTATAGCGCATTCGCATTTCTAAGAAACGCAAATGCTGGAGCTAGACTTGGAAAAGACAGGGAGATACAGGAAGGTTTCAGTTAAATCACATCATGTGATGCAAAGATTCCGAAGCCAGATATTGGACTATAAGGTATACCCAGGATCTCATGGAGACTCAGATCACGATTCGCTAATGATAAGGAGTAGGGTGAAGTTTATGACGCTAGTCAGGATGAATCAATGGATACAGATGTGGATGAGGAATGATGAGATAAGCCTAAACTTGAAGTTCGCTGAGGTTATACACATGGAGATAAACAGTACCTCAGTAGGGAGTTCATTTGAAGAGGAATGGACATATCTAAAAAGCGTAATCACAAACTAGGAGAGAAAAACGTAGATACAAGGGAAATAACTGCAAAAAACCGTGGTTAACAGGTGAAATGCTTCATTTGATCGACGAAAGAAGGAAGCGCGAATAGCTTATGTTCAATGGAATTGAGGATCACAGAAGTACATGTCATTTAGGAGTGAAATAAATAGGAACTGCTGGAAAACTGAAGAACATGGATGCACGAGAAATGTGAAGAAATCAAAGACGGAGATTTTGTGAGAAGGACTGACTTACGATGTAGAAAAGTCAAAATAGTCCTCCGTTAAATTAAATCAATGGCTGTAACATTGATAATACGATGGGAATTCCATTATTAAATGCAGAGGGGAGAGCGGATAGGTGGAAAGAAGACACTGAGGGCCTATATGAGTGGGAGAACTTGCCTGAGGACGTGACAGAATAGGAGTCGACAAGGAAGAGATAGGGGGACAGTGTTTGAATCACAATTTAATTGAGCTATGGAAGGCTTAAAATCGATTAAGGCAGAAGGGAGAGGCAATATTCCATCGGAATTTCTAAAATCATTGGGGGAAGTGGCAACAAACCGATTATTTACGTTGGTGTGTAGAATGTATGAGAGTGGCGACACACCATCTGACATCCGGAAACACATCGCCCGCATAATTCCGAAGATGGTAGGACCCGAAAAATGCGAGAACTATCGCACAATTAGCTTGACAGTTAATGCTTCTAAATTGCTGACAATAATAATATACAGAAGAAAGGGGAAAATGTAGACCTCTTAGATGATCAGTTTTCCCCAGGGAAGGAAAAGGCACCAGAGAGGCAGTTCTGACGTTGCGACTGATAATGGAAGCAAGACTGAAGAAAAAACAAGACCCATTTAAAGATATGTATAAGTAGAAAATCGTTCGACATTTTCAAATATTGCAAGACGTTCAAATTTTTGAGAAAAAACAGGGCTGCTCTATAGGGAAAGACAGGTAATATACAATATCTACAAGAATAAGGAGGGAACGGTAAGAGAGAAAGACCAAGAATGAAGTGCACAGATTTAAAAGGATATAAAGTTGGGATTGGCCTTTCGCCCCTTCTGTTCAGTCTATTTGTCGTAGAAGTAATGACGAAAATACGAGAAAATTCCAGAGTAGGATTAAAATTCATAATGAAAGGATATGAATGATAAGATTCAATAATTACATTGCTAACCCCAGCCAAAGTGTGGTAGAATATCGGGACCTGTTGCCAGGAATGGACGCTCTAATGAGTATAGAATTTGGATTGAGAGTAAATCTAAGAACGACGAAAGTAATGACATCTAGCAGAAATGACAACACTAAGAACTGTCGAACAAATAAGGTCCATCTATTTACATAAGAGACTTGGGTAAATATTGCACCTTCATTAGACAACGGTCATAGAACAGGTGTGTTATGGGAATGTGTCAGTGCAGTCTTTCGGAAGACAATCAAATATATCATTCGATATACGGTATCTACATGGATGCCCTTTACACTTCGGCTCTAAAGCTATTTACATATACGTAGGATACATAATACATTACGTAGGAATGTTATCGTTACATACACTCTATGGATAACACAGCCCGTTTGAAAGAGAATAAAATATTGCTTAAAGAAGAAAATTTGCAAACTCACAGAAAAAGCATCGTGAGAACGCAAGTTTCCACTTCGGTCGATAACTGAAGGGAATTCAAAGTCTGACACTAAAGGGAAAAACGTCCAGTTTCAGGCCCACATAGAAAAATTATGCCTACATATAGTGAGATGGAAGGGGGATTGTTGTATCTCGGTACGCTCGTTAGACTTTCATCTAATAGAAGTCTAATATATTTTCTTATTCCATTTTTAAATCTTGACATTTCCTTTATGGTGTCGCATCCTTTTTCAGAAAACACATTTCTTTATCCAGAAAATTAAGATATTTCCAAATATGAAAACATGTCCCAAGGTAAAAATGGCCGTGTACCTAGAAGTAAAGTAGAAATTTGAGAGCATTCTAATCGAGAAAATATTGTTAATCTGTATTTAATACTCTATATGTTTCATTATTCTGCTACACAGCATTAATCAGTCAGTGTAATCAAGCTAAGCGGAAGAATTAGAGAAAGCTAGTTACAAATTAAATATGTTTTGAGGCAGTAGCTAGTGGAATCACATAAATTTCCGTCTTCAATATAGGTAAAATTTGTAAGACGGTTCGAGTCCTCCCTCGGGCATGGGTGTGTTCGTCGTCCTTAGCGTAAGTTAGTTTAATTTCGGTTGTGTAGTGTGTAGGCTTAGGGACCGATGACCTCAGCAGTTTGGTCCCACAAGACTTCACCACAAATTTCCAACAGAGACGTTCGGTGAACGTTTGTTGAGGGCGCTCTGGTTGGTAGCCGCTCACGTGGGTGGTCAGTTGCTCATGGGCTGCACGTCTGCAGTACAAATTTCCGCAGCTATCGTTCACCCCCGTCACCCGTGGTCTGTGATGCACCATAGTTGCCTCGGCACAGGTTTTCGATGGCGCCATTTTATCATCCACGGAATAGTTTAATCACAATGACATGTAAACAGTTTACAAACTTAGCCGTTACGGTAATTCTTCCACCTTGTCCCTAAAGCCATCGTTCATGCCCTCTCCGGACGTGACACAAATCGCCCCTTTGCAGCAATACGGCCAGGACTTCAATGCTCTCCTCGAACCCCCAACACGCTTTATACACATGTCATTGTTTGTCCTACCACCTGACGTCAATGAGTGGTTCTAGTACGTTGACATCGAGCACAGGTGGTGGTCACATTAATTTGAATGGACCGAGTATTTTGCACTCCAGCAAGGAAAACAGAAGAATAAGCAACAATTATTCCTAAATACCGTGCCCTTAATAGTTACTGAAAGGACCACTGTATTGCAGCATGAACTGTCTCCACAGAGAAAGGCTGAGACCCAGATCGGATAGCCTGCATTTACAGCAAAGCCACAATGTATGGCAACACGTTCGGCCGTTAATATATGTGTTTGCGTTTTAGCAGCAAAGTATCATAATACCAGCGAGACGTACTCTAAATTAAGCGTTGTGCTCCCAGTTATAAGGTGTCAACTACGATCGCGGACCGAAGGAGGAGTAATCGTCGACTACCTCAGTGCCAAAGTGCCCGGTCGTCACTCGTTCAACTGCAGTCCGGTTCCGCCATTTGGTGAATTTTTATATATTTTTTAAATTTTTATTTAATTTTTTATTTTTCTTTAGTGTTTCCGTCGTGGTAGGTGGTGAGTACAATATTGGTGCATCCAATTTATTTTAAGGGAAATTGTTTTATAGAAATGAGAAGATATTATCACTTTGAGGAGTAAGTAATTTTAAATGATTTACACTTGCAGCAAAACTTAATGTTTTACGAAGTTCGTTTTCGAAATGTACTTATCACTTTGAAATGAATTTATCAAATAATCGAGGGGCTGAGAGTACAGCTGGTACAAGTGACATTCAGCAAGAAGATGATCTAAATGTACATTTGGAAAGCTGAAGAGTGGGTCTCTTCTTAGTAAAAGAAGTATAAAGCGATGTTCTGCACAGTACGGAGATCTGTGATGATAAAGTTTCAGCTGCAAGCCAAGGCCTGGACTACATTTAGAAAACAATTAATACAAGTGAAGTGGCGGGCATAAGGTGAATTTTTGCTATCCTTAATGAAGGTTCAGGTATGTACTTCTATATTTTTTAAGTACAGCAGTAACCTAATGTGAATGTCTTTATCAACAGTTATAGTAATATTTAATTAGAGCTAAAATAGGTCATAGTTTAAAATACCTATAGAAATCTTGATGCAAAATTAACGTATTGACACAATGGATCACAAGGTGTTTGAACATGGCCATACATAACTGGAATCTGACAAAGACTTCGGTTTCTCGGAAAAGTCAAAGAAGCACTTTTTGTAGCTGCTCCAGAACACAGGGCGGAAACAGTGAAGCAAGTCAACAGAACGTTCTCCGTAGTGGAAATGAAAGAAAAATTTCCTTCCGTTAAAGCCATGGATGCCGCAGCAAAAAATTAAGTTGCCGAAGACGCACAAGGAAACAAAACGCAACGGACGAACACCAGGTGACTGTGAATCTGCAAAGAAAATCCTCTAACAGTACAAATGAAGTATTCCCTAAAGCGTGGTCTTGCAATTAGAGAAACGTATTTTATGAGGCACACAACTGGTTTCTCATGCGTACCGCTTATGTAGGCTTTACATCGAGTTGAGTTTGAAATAAAATCCGAGAAATAGGAAAATCTTCAGAAGATGAACTACATTCCTCATCTTTAGCATGAGTCCTATAAAAATATCTTCCTTTCCCAGACAGCAGATACCGTGGGCGTAAGAAGAGAGAGCTCAGAAAGAAGAGGACGTGCTCAATGAAGGGGACGAGAAAGACTGAAGAATGAGCAACACAACGGTATGCCATCACAAGAGTTGCCCAGAAAGGACATTCTTCAAAAAATGTCACAGAAGGAAGTGATTTAGATTCTATAGACGCTGACTGTGAGGGGGCTTAAGAAGGTGATTATTAACAATCTTTTGTAAGTTTTAAAACTACCTCAAAATATTTTCGTTTCGGTATCTCATATTTATTTATTATTTACCTGCTCTTTTTCTGCTTGTTATATTTTTCTCACTTTAATTACACACATATCCTTTTTTCATAATAACATTTTTTGACCTACGTATATCGTGTGTGGTACCAAAAAATCTAAAAAATGAAGCAAAGTACATAAAATATCTTTGCACTTGTTCTTTTTTACTCTAAAAGATTTTAGATGCAAGAAGTATAAGTTTCTCAATACATTATTTTAGAAATGTGCATAGACACTATAAACTCTAGGCATGCCTAATATTGTACAGAGACTAGCTGACATAGGGAAAAATATTTCATGTTTCGATAGTTACTCACATACTTTACAAATTGCCTTTTAACTTTGGCAGTCGTTTACGCCGTTTGCTTCAGGAATCACTTGTACCGCTTCTACTCTCAGCCCCTAAATTATTCAATTCCTTGGCAGGAATTAAATTGGTAATTATACAATTTTTATCAAACACAAATATAAAAACATGCGCCGAGCTCAAAAGCAATTCTTTGCCGCTTTTATTCGGGAATACCAGCATTCACTACCACTCTCAGTTTCAAAAATAGTTGGGTCAGATAGAAGTTTTGTCTACATGGATAAAACTATTCACAGAAGTAGCACAACGGGAATGCAGATGCAGCAAAAGGAATCGCTGAGATGAAACTGAAGAGAAATAATAAATGTTTAACGATGAACCCACGAATTTTGGTCACAAAGGAAAAGTACGGGTATAGTAATTTTAACATAATGGGTCTGAAGAAAACGTTAAAATTCTTCCAAACAATATTCATTAAAATCCGGTTGGTCGTGTTAGATCCTAATGACATAAGCAGCAACGAAATTGACGACCTTATAATTGACGGTACAAGCATACAAAATGGTTTTTCTACACTAAGTATGGTTTATTTTTCTGCGATTAAAAAAAAGCAGAACTCAGTGATATCGGTGGCCTTGACTTGTGAAATTACGGCTGCACGTGTTGGAATGCACTACCGTTTGCATTATTGCAATTAGAATTTAATTTGGGGAAATTATTATTTATGTTTTGAGTTGATAGTCTTTAAAGTCACACAAGAGAGAGTATCCTTACTGGAAATTATTCTTAATGTAGAGGAAAGTTGCCTGTTAAGGGGAATTTGTTAACATGAGAATGCCGGGTTCTGAGTAATGTCAGTGCTCAGTTTGTAACAACAACGACGCTGTACTATTGTACATATAAGTAAATTTTTTTCCATCTACTTTTTCGATAAACAAGTCTAATTGATGTTCTGATTTCATTCCTTTTTTATTTCATGTCATTGTGTTAAGAAAACTGTAAACAAATTTCAGTGTGAATATTAATGTTTATGTCAAATGTCAAGCAATATTGTAATAGAATTTAAATGTAACAAATGTTGAGACTGTTGTAAGGTGTTTAAAATTGTAACTGTGCGTCTGATCCATACGTAGGTAATGTGTTAGGATATGTAGAATGCAAAACCTCGGGTGAATACCCGGTCTGTCAGGGAGAGTTAAAAGGTGGATGGCAGGCGAGCGCGGGAAAATGCGCACGGACACTGCACAGCACAACGGGCTCAGCAGTAGTAGTTGGAATCTGGCACTGCTTTGAGCAACACCTCCTGGAGCGAGGAGGCTCTCTTGGAAGACGTAGTATCACTGAGCCTCAGGTATGCCGTTCCAACGCCCACAGGCATGGCAAAAGTCCATAGGCACTGAAAGGAAAAGTATTGCGACGCAAAGAAGAATTAAAGTGCCGATACGTCAAGAGCCATAGCTGTGGTTGTATGTGTGCTCTGTGCCTCGCCATCTCGCCGTTCGCGAACCGCCGCATCGATACAAGCAGGTTGAAACTTTTAATACTGTATTCGTATGGACCTTAGAGTGAACTGTTCGTAATAACCTAAATTTTACCAGACCTTTCCCATTATTTAATTATCCTCACAACTGACCTAGACGGGGTCCTTTCCAAATGTTGTGCAATCCGAGTGTCCCGAAATGAAAAATTAAATTTTGTGTTCATAATAATTACTTGCAGACCTAGCTGTGTTAGAATGGTGTTTAAAGAACTGTTTTGTTAATGAACCAGTAAATGAATAACGAAGGTCTAACGAAGTTGAAAGATAACTTTACTACTGATATAGTAATGAAGTTTAATTATTTCGAGACAGATATAAAGGTATTTAAATGAGCAATAAATAAGATGAAAGGAGTAGTAACTTATATACTGGAAATCTTGAACGCATAATAAATTCAGTAATCAATTTTTTTACTGCAGTGATCATAAGTTTCAGGAACCCCTCCCACTTTTTATTCATTTGGATTCTGAAGTGTTCCACATTGGTTTCACCAGCAAAAGTTAAAGTCAATATTTAAGTCAAAATTTATCAGTGTTTTATCTTTATCAAAATTGACATTTTGTGTGTGTCACGAAAGTGCTATTGCTAGGGTAACCTATGCCTACTTGTAGTTTTGCGTGAATATATACCAACTTGTACAGGGAAGAAACTCAGTTAAAGCCTATTTAGGCTGGCGACCGTATTATTATCAAATTGATAGCATCTTCAGTGTTGCTTTTGGTCCATACTGACGTGTAATTGCATTTAGAACTTACTTGACGGATCATTGTTATTACAGAGTGGGTGTAAGTCTGATTTGTCACCATTCAGGTACACGCAGTCGATATCTATACGAAAATTTCTCATGAGGTGAACCCCGCTCAATTACCTTAGCACAGGCTTTAACGAGTATTGTGTGCTCCCCGCGCACATTACAAGCTCTGTTGAAAGGTATCATTACATCCGTCTCTTAGTGTCTGAGGCATACCGTAGTGTCAACAATACCATTCCGGATGTGGATATTGTCGAGAATTCTTGATGCAAATATTTTAAATATCAGACTTTTCAAGCGTATCTTCTCGCTCGGCTTTAATAACTGAAGGTGATTAGCTGTTGCAACAATGTTTACATTCTTCACAAAGCACTGCTTAATTGTCCTTCAGACTGAGAGGCATAACTAAATAGTTAGAGAATTTGTGAGCTTCGTGAAAGCATGTGGTGACGATACTGTTGTACAATAACAATGAAAAATGTTACAATGGGACTCTTCCTATTAAACAGGTATGGAGTCAATGATTTTACAATACACCAGGAGTTACATACAAGATGCAAACAAACATTTTGAATATATAATGCAAGTAACATCGTCCCCATACTGGGAAGGTTTGAAACAATTGAAAGTGATGAAACTCTAGCAGAATCACAGGAGAGAGAAAGAGAAGTCTTGTTATAGACGACAAAAGTAGAAAGGTACAGGAAACCATCTTCCTGTTATTCGGAGCCCGACAGAAATTTAATCTAGGACAATGTTGAAATCTGAAGGAGAAGACACTGAATTCATATCCCACAATGAACATTTCTCTAATGACTAGCCCAGAGAAATGGGTACAGCACATATCCTTAGGCTGCCAAAGGGGGTTGTAATGAAAGAGACTTTGTATGGTTTGATTGCACTTCTTTAAGACAATAGATTTGAAAATAAGTTTTAAGAGGAAGTAAGAAATATTATTGTGTTGGTGTTTACGTGTTGCTTTAGTGGTCGACATTCACTGTTTTCTCTTAGATTTTCATATTGAAACGCCATCTCCATTTCTATTCAAAGTACCTTCTTTGAGCTTTCTTCAGATTTACCTATTAAGTGTTATGTAGCGTTAATTCAATAAGTAAAATGTAAGATACGAAGATTACACTTAGATTTCCTATTAACAAACATACTGTTCCATCAGATGTAGAATGAAGTACAGTAAAGTGAGCAAGAGGAGTTTCACATCAGGGATAAGTTTGTTTAAGGTCCTTCCGTAACTGGCATCAGTTACCTGCCTCGTGTGACAAGGAATGGAGACGATAGGTCCCTGGAAGTACATATGTCTCATCGCTCCCGAGATTCTCCACTGTATCCAGAACCAAGTCTGAATGTCGAGATGGCATGTGACCCTTAATTTTGGCACAGATATTTTCCATGGGATTCGAGTCCGGCGCTCGAACGAGCCATTTGATCACGGCGGCGTACAGCCTTGATCATATCTGAGAGAATCCACATCCCCAAAGTCATCCACGCGGCTGCCGAGTGACTACACAGCTCATGTCTCAGATGCACATTCAAGGCAGAAACGCATTTCATACAGATAAATGTGTCACAGCGTATATATAATATGTGGTAATTACGCACAATCACAGAAAAACAAAGAGGTCCATATGTATAAACGTCTCAATAAGAAGGGAACAAATGCAGTGCTTAAAGTGTGTTATACGCGGCGCTGCTGCTGATGGAAACGTCAACTGCTTTCCCACCGGTGCGAGCTTACACAACCGAAGGAACCTGAGCATACCAAGAGATGCGAAGAGTTTTGTTTTGTCGACTGTACATTTACAAATGGTGGCTTCACCAGTTGGCTATGCATGTTGAGTAGTAAACTCTACACTACAGTGCAACAGATAAGAGTATATTCCTGACGAGTTGGCTGTTACGTTATTTGTGTACGAATAATTAGCAGCTCGCGAAAGAGACATAAAATCTATGTCACAGGTATCTTCTTTCGTGAACATGCAAATTATGGAGCTCCCATTGCCAACTAAAATCACGACTGCCACAAATTCGTGTAAGTATGGTATTTTCCTACTCAATGAGGGATTGAATTTAGATAGTGCGATGAAAATTTTCAATGTTTTTATGTGACTTGTAATCTCTGCTCAGAATGAAAAAACTTTGCCATATATATGAAAAGCTACCAGATGTCGCCTCTTGTGAGATTTGGTAGTATATTTAAAAGTTACAGACAGAAGATGAACAGCTGCAGACATTTCGCTGGACTATTGCCACGCCTGGAGTGATGAATTCCTTGCTGACGCAGGAGGGTATGCATTCCCACACACTGGTCGGGGCGTCCATTTCAATGGCCGGCCATCCATTTCGGTGCGACGCGTATTGGGTAAAGACGCGCCCGCGGAGAAACTTTCTCCTTCGTCTTAAAGCGTAGGCTCCAATTTTAAAATTCTTTCAGACGCTGCTGTCCGTTTAGACAACGGAGCAAACTAATTAGGCAATCTTCCAAACATTCTTCCTTTGTAGAACTCATTAATTTTTTCCAGTAGCCTCGTGAAGACTTAAATAAAATACTTTGTTACTTTCCAAGCCCTTATTTTCTGCTAACAAATACAGAACTGAGAAGATTTTGTTACTCCGGTTGTTAATAAGTGTCATACGATAAGGGTGGAACTATCAGACATTTGACAAAGATATCTGCCTTCCAGTTCTTAGAGCCTGCACGTATTGTGACACGAATTAAATGTTCCCACTGTTAACTCGGTTTGACATTCTTTAGCATTCATTACCTACAGAAAATGCATTAAGCATTGCGCCATTATCACCTGATATCCTGAAGTACAACGTGTAAACAGGTGAATTAAGATAATAATTTATAAATATTTCTTCCTTCTCTCTTCCCGCTGAAGAACAACGAACTGCCACTTTCATCTAACACGTTTCTTTTCCCTCTGCCCTTAGTACAATGCTGTTTCATAGTGTGATTCAGAATTTGGGCCGATTTTCAGTGTCACTGGCATGTCAGATCTTTTCCAAGGTAATGAAAAAAAAAAAAAAAACCTTGCCTCAGACCCAATATAATGAAGAGCCAAAGAAGCGGGTACACCTGCCTAATATCGTGTAGGGCCCCCGCGAGCACGCAGGAGTGCCGCAACACAACGTGGCATGGACTCGACTTGCGTCTGAAGTATGCTAGAGGATATTGACACCATGAATTCTGCAGGGCTGTCCATAAATCCGCAAGAGTACGAGGGGATGGAGATGTCTTGTGAACAGCAGTTTGCAAGGCATCCCAGATATGCTATATAATGTTAGTTTAGTGACCAGCGGAAGTGTTTAAACTCAGAAGAGTGTTCCTGGAGTCACTCTGTAGCAATTATGGACGTGTGAGGCCTCACATTGTCCTGATGGAATTGCCCAAGTCCATCGGAATGCACGACGTACAAGAATCGATGCTGGTGATCCAACAGGATGTTTACGTACGTGTCACCTGTCAGGGTCGTATCTAGACGCATCAGGGGACTAATATCACTCCAGCTGCACTTGCCCCAAACCATTACATTGTCTCCACCAGCTTGAACAGTCCCGTGCTGACATGTAGGGCCCGTGGATTCATGAGGTTGTCTCCATACCCGTACACATCCATCCGCCAGGTACAATTTGAACCGAGACTCGCCCGACCAGGCAATATGTTTTCAGTCATCAACAGTCAAATGTTGGTGTTGACGGGCCCAGGCGAGGCGTACAGCTTTGTTTCGTGCAGGCATCAAGAGCACATGAGTGGGCCCTCGGCTCCGAAAGCCCATGTCGATGATGTTTCGTTGAACGATTTGCACCGTGACACTTGTTGATGGCCAGCAATGAAATCTGCAGCAATTTGAGGAAGGATTGCACTTCTGTCACGTTGAAAGATTCTCCTTAGTCGTCATTGGTCTCTTTCTTGGATGATCTTTTTCCGCCTGCAGCGGCGTCGGAGATTTGATGTTCTACCGTATTCCTGACATCCGCGGTACACTCGTGAAATGGTCGTAAGAGACAATCCCCACTTCATCGCTACCTCGGAGATGCTATGTACCATGACTCGTGGGCCGACTATAATACCACGTTCAAACTCACTAAAATCTTGATAACGTTCCACTGTAGCAGCAGTAACCGATCTAACAACTGCGCCAGCCACTTATCTTATGTAGACGTTTCCGATCGCAGCACCGTATTCTGCCTGTTTACATATCTCTGTATTCGAATAAACATGCCTATACCACTTTCTTTGGCGCTTCGATGTATATCGATGTTCTGTATGAAGAGGCATTATTATAATCAGGGAGCAGCGAATGACATAAAGTCAATTTATTTACTATACAGTACTAAATCAGGATATAGGTTTAATGTGTAGCTGTATCACAGAACGTGCCAGTACAATATAATTACATTAACCTTGACAATTTTGCAGTAAAAAAACTGGGAATTCTGGTTCCTAAACACCTTATGCAAGACAACGAACTGCAGTACATCATTACTGTTATGATCAGAGGGCAGTATAGCTCAGTGTTCATTACACAACCGTTCTACTGTTAATTACATTTTAATCTGATTAATAGGTCCAAAATCGAAAGGCATTCTATCTGATGTTGTAACCGGATCTGTCACCGACCTCAGCGTATTGCATAACCGTGATCTGTATAATGACTGTATTCTTTGTGATGGGCTTGTGTTACCACCTGCTACATGTCTAAGCTAATCAATTCGACTCATGACCAATCTATACACGTATTCTAAACTCAAAGCATCTCATAAATGCAACATATGTGGACTGATTTGAATATTATTTTACAAATCAGAGTAAAGAGTTCTATTTTTGCATCCCATCTCAAAATTTCAAAGCAGTAATCGGCGTTGACACTGACGTTATTAATTAACATAAGACCACTTTCTAAAACCTGTCCGTATAAATCAGCAATCGGTTAATATTTAAAAATTTATTTATTTCGAGGTATAATTTGTTTCTTTAAGTCTTAATTGAAGCCGTTAAATTTTAATTCAGCACAAAGAGTTATTTCAGCGAGACCGTGATTTCATTTCTGTAGGAAATTTATTTCTTTGTAATACCGAAATTTATAAATCTTTGTCGTGTATTCTAGTTAATTTTCCATAATTTAGATCAAGAATTTTGTGTATTGTAACTATATGGCAATAGAAAAATCACTGAAGTTGAAAATTCTGTAGCTCCCTGGAGCATATCACAATTACACTGCAGAAAAGAAATAAAAGATCACATTTTTAAACCAGCCGTTTCCCAATAGTGACGCAGTACTGTGAAATTTGGTTTGGCTCTAAGGTGTCTACAACCTTGCTTCGTAATGGTTCGAATGCGCTGTTCCGTCAGACATCACCCTAGGGCTCGGCGTCGCTTCAGTCACCAAGGTGTCGACACGTACGGAAAAAAGGCAAAAGCACAGAAGTTCATGTGAGGTGTTATGTCGATTAATGATGTTACATAGACAACAAGTACCTCTTCATTTCTGCCGAACGCCACTGCGGACATATTGCACGGTTGGAAGGTCGTCACATCTGCCCGCGTCCACATCTCGCTGCTTCTTTTCATGCTTCTGTCTTGGAAATTAGAACCGCGACGACCAGCGTTGGAATCACTCGGTTCGTTATTGGTGACTAAAGATAAAATCACACACCTCCGACCAGAATCAACGAGGAAAGGCCTCAGAAGATGCCACAAAGGACGTCAATGAAACAACCCTTTTCTCTCATTCAAACACATTTAGCGGACGAAAGCGACAGTTTGCAGAGCGATATGGAACACTACTGACCCCTTCCCCTCGAACGATTGAGATCTTCTTTAAGGACCTCGGGAGTGTGCCACTGCACTGAACGTATCCTGACCACTTCTGAGAGTAGCACTATCGCAGTTTTTGCTCTGGCGTACAGGGCGGAACAGCTCGCTACCCTCCAAAACCTTCTATGAAATCAGAAAGTGATTCGAAGCAACAAAGGGTGTTTGTGCTTTTTCATTCCCACTGTTCCGTGTCTTCTTGTGGCGTTATTATTGGCCCATAGGATACTGATACATGCAGAAATAAAATCAGAAAGAGTCTATCTATGACCTGCAAGTTCGGCGACTCGTAAGTGCCACCCACACACCTTGGTTAAGTACTTGAAAATGTATCTGTAAAGAGATAACACTTAAAAAGTTCCTAGGCGCATGCGGGCAGTCAACCCCTTCGACAAGCCCCTGATTTTTCATTCTTACAAGTCAGCTCTAGAACAACAGTGCAGCGCCACTCACATGAAACTTGAATATGTCTATTTCAGCCCGGATGCTCCTCATCCCCCCCTCCCATCCCACCACAGGAGGGAGTGAAACAGGGGAGGTGGAAGATGATAAACATCTTTTGCAGCTTTTGATCACGGTCATATTTCATCAAATTGTCCCTAGTAGTTCCACCTTGTATTCCAGAGCAAAAATTGCAGTCCGACTACACATACTGGGATGGCAGCCCTATAATGCCCTAAAAAAGGGTTGACTGGTCCGGGGACTGTCAGCAGTGTCAAAAGACGTCAAGATTGTCTTTCTGTTGCACATCACTGCACTGCAGTGCACTGTTTCGTCCACGAGATATGTGTAAAGAAATTCATTGTCACCCTGTATGCCATTTCTTGAGGGCGTTCCTCGCCAATTCTGAGCGGCGACGTCTCTGATAGTTTTCATCAGCAACCTATAAATAAACTACGTGATTTAAAAGCTGGTTATTTTTGTCCTGCCATCGACTGCTGAGGCGTCAAGACAAAGGATGTGTGTCGTGATACGAAGTGCTGGGGCTGGGTTGCGCAGTGAGTGATTGTAATATTAAAGCTTTTACTTAAACAGAAGGTAGCGACTTCATATTGCAAGAAACGTAAAAATGAATTGTTAGAGCAATACATAAAAATTTCATCTAGTCGCTGAATAACAATGAATGTTCAGAATAGGCTAATCCCCTCTTGACGAACGCAATTAATTAAAAACCAAAACTTGCCGACAATCCGCAAAGATATTTATCATAATTCCAAAAATAAATAAAGTTGCACCAGGACAACTCAAGGTATCAGAACAACATAGAAATCCTTACAAGATACGTAAATGAACTGACTGCACATGGGCAAGAGCACAAAACACAATCCTTCTGTAACAGTGACAACATAAAAGTAAATGTTTGATCTGAACAATTGTGTACACGACCTGCCAAAGACCGCCGTGACAAGGAATCAGTAATATAACAAGTTGTCAGGAGATCAGTTACAATTTAAAATTACAACAGGATGAGAGAATGTTTCCAAATAACTTTCCTGATTAGCTTTAGCCCCTGTACACGAAACCAGCGTTATGGAAGAAAACATTAACCCGAACAAACAAGGAACAACAACACTAATCTCATTAACACTAGTTTTATGGCCACAGAATACGTCAAAGGTTTTCTCTAGTTAGGCAAGCTGTCATCGCCTGTCAAAAGGTACAATAACAAAGCCCTGTGATTCACAGAGCACTACTGCACAGCTGACCAAAATAACACAAGCGCTCACGATCAGCGATCATCTACTACATAATTGTTTTACAGTCACTCAGTGACGGACTTTCACACACTAAGAGCATACTTACACACTAGTAACACTGTGTTCTCTTTCCTGCAACCCCAATACCGGTCATATTAGGGAGAGAGTTGAGAACAGCTTGCTCTAGAAATGAGAGAACTTTGTTCGTTACTCAGGGCCTGTTTCATAAGAGGACATGCTAAAAGGAATTTTTTAAGTGAAAACACTTAAAGATATTTAATAAACATCTGTTATTAACATCCTACATCTTTATTCCCTGTCCCTACACTTTTTTACTCCTCTGCCGCTAGAGGGCTCCTAATTGTAGCATGTAACATTGCATGAGCTATGTGCCCATTTCGGTGCAAGATAAAATGGGTTCTCTAATCGAGCTTCGAATTCTAAGAGTCTGACCACACATGGAGCAACCTCTGCTGCAGCGCGACAATGTCAGAGCACGTATGAGGTCTGCGACATCTGCAGTAAGCTGAGCCATGGGTTCACTGTCATCGACCATCCTCTATACAGTCCCAGCTTGATCCCATCAGATTTTCCCGTATTTCCAAAACTTAAAGACCACATTCGAGGATTTAACCTTGAAAGTAGTGAAGCGGCACAAGCAGAGGTAAGGTTGTGGCTCCCTCGAAAAGGTCAAATATTCTACAGTGATGGTATCAGTAGTGGGCCACTAGACATAAGGGCGGAGAATGTGCCGACAGCAGCATTTGCGCTTTATTATCTGCGCTGTTATATTAGAACTG
The DNA here is from genome assembly GCF_021461385.2 of Schistocerca piceifrons. Classification (NCBI taxonomy): domain Eukaryota; kingdom Metazoa; phylum Arthropoda; class Insecta; order Orthoptera; family Acrididae; genus Schistocerca; species Schistocerca piceifrons. The sequence goes on from NC_060140.1 coordinate 633,116,172, forward strand.
AGATATTTCGGCATGTTACATTTCGCAGACTGCAGCACCAACAATACCTTATTCCTGAGACCATTACAGGGACCATGCGACACGGCGAAGCAGGGAAGGGGAGGATGACTGTCACTGCGTCGCCCACTGCCGAGCACTCACTCTAATGCGCAGCTAGTGACGTACCCAGTTTGGATGCATACCGTCAGGAGAAGCACCCCCACCCGCCCTAGTGCCCACCATTGGGCCACCATTGGCGTGCAATTGGCGTGTGTGTTGTCGTATGTACAACACACTCTAACGTATAGACGGTGTAGTTCTGTGTTCGCGCTTTAGTGTGTGTGACAGTCACACTGTGTGTGCCATGATGTTCCAGGGATTATGACCTGAGCATCCAGCCATGAGCAACCTCCTCCCCAGCACTACACCCAGTACGATCCCTGCTCAGCACTCAATGGACTGCAAATTTTGTTATTTGTATGCCATTCTCATTCTGAGAATATTGTAATCAGCGTCACCGCGTTCTTATTTGTGTGTAGATTAGAAATGAGGCAATTTCACAAGTTATATCAGCAGTAGCACTCCTTTATCACCAAGGCCATTCTTGAAATCATGGTATACAGTCACACTCTTAAGGCCAAAAAGGGGAGTGGGAGCCAGAGAGTAGGGGAGGGGGAAAGGGAGAACGACACCTATGCCCCTTCCACTGGACTCCCCTGCTCAGCACCCAAATATGTAAAGCATCTGAGTTGTATAAATCACTGAAAATTTTGCCGGCTACGTTTGCATTATCGATTTCCAGCAATTCGTTTAAGGGCTGACTAACCAGTGAAATAGGTAAAATTCATTCTAAGCTGTATATCATTCACCATGGAATATTGAAACCGGTATACAGCACTTTTCTCTACAAGTTTGTTAATACAAACTAACATTTGCATGTAAGATGTAAATAACGGAATAACAACCCGTATTTGACGAAAATGAGTCTCACATTACGAACTATACCCCAAACCATGAAAACGCGAAATTGAGTCCTGTTTTACATTCCAATTGCTCCTGTCACTGCCGCACTGTAGAACACGAGAGTTCCGGTCGATGTTATTACTGCCACCAATAAAAGGCTGCACTATAGAAACATAGTTTTTTTCTTTGTGCGATGAGTAGTTCTCACTGCCACCTACAAATGAGTCCACTATTAAAAAATCACAACAGAGTCTTAAATTAATTATTTTCCACATTCAAGACGTAGCAACATACTACAATGTCTGTAAAATACGTAGGCTACTCAAAGCCGGTGATGTTTTCACCGACTATCCATCGAGGTTAAAGAAAAGAAAAAAAACGCTTTAAGGCCGTAATAAATTAATGTCATATCACAATATTCACAAAAGTCCTACGAAATACGTCTGTAAGTGAATTTCTACGTATACGCATTTCGCCAAATTTTTACACAAAATTCTGAGTACGTGTGTACACCAACGCTAGGAGTCAACGCCTAAAAACAATTGACATACTAGAATGTAAGCCGAAGGATTCCATGTCGTAAAACTAAACTGACCGGGATTATAACTGCTTACCGTGCGCTAGGGTTGCCTGCACGGTAGTTCAGTGTGTTGCGTCAGAGGGCTTGCTCCCTCTGTATTGAGAAAGGCCTCGAACAATAAGACATAAAGTAAATAAAAAAATTGGTATCGTCTTTGACTAGTAATCTCAACTTTCTTGTTTCTTATGTTTGAAACCCACCAATGTTTAAATTTTGCGTGAAGATAATGAGTAATATCAGCTGAAGACTTCCGGCATAGAAAGTAATCCTCACTCTATCCACGGTCCTGTCCAAGCGAGCGGAGGAGAGGACAGAGGTCCAGGGCGCTCTCGTGTCCTTGGGTGGATAACTGCCCCTAGAAAGAAATGAGCACAGTGTGATAATGCAGTACGCAGTGCAAGCTACTGCATTAAAGACACGTAATGTGTATCCACAGGGTATGTGCCCAGCAATTGACTAACTGCCACGATGATATCTACATTGGCAAAAGAATCCGAACTAGTCCTCCATTCGGATATCTAGGACGGCATTGCCAAGGGGGAGGTGACCAAGTTAGGGGAAATAACGAAAGCGTAACATTCTAGGAGTTAGGACGTGGAATGTCGGAAGTGTGAACGTGGTAGGTAAGCTAGAAAATCTGAAAAGGGAAATGGTGATTCTCAGTGTAGATATAGTACGGGTAAGTGAAGTGAAATGGAAAGAATATAACAATTTTTCGTCGGATGAGTATAGCCTACTATCAACTACAACAGAAAATAGTATAACGAGAGTAGGATTCCTCCTGAATAGGAAAGCAGGGCAGAGGTTGAGTTGCTGTGAGCAGAAGACTGGCAGCATTGTTCTCATCAGAATCGACTGTAAGACAAAGCCAACGACGATAGTTCCGGTATACATGCAGATATCACAAGTATAAAATGAAGAGATACAGAAAGTGTATGAAGATATTTTGGGTGTTATCCAGTATACAAAGGGAGATTAGAACCAAATAGTCATGGGGGATTGAAAAGTGAATGTAGAGAAACATTTAGAAGGAAGGCTTAAGGTGAAATATGGGCTTGGAAGTCGCAAAAAGATAGAATAAACACTAAGTTATGCAATAAATTTCAGATGGTAATCGCATTTACTCTCTTCAGGAACCACAAGAGAACGAAGTATACTTCGAAATGGCCGGGAGATATTGGAAAATCTCCGATTACATAGTGCTGAGGCATATATTCCAAAATCAGATATTAGATTGTAATTGGTATCCAGGAGCAGATAAACACTCAGATCACAAATTGGTAAATACGAAGAGTAGGCTGAAGTTTAAGAGAATAGCGAGGAAACAACAATGCGCAAAGAAATGGAATACGCTTGAAGTTCGCCGAGGCAATAGATACGTCGATAATGAATAGCTCAGTTGGCAGGTCAGTTGATAAGGAGTGGACTTCTGTGAAAAGTGTACAGTGTGCGATTGTGGTAGCACGAGAAAAACAGAGCAGCCGCCAGCACCAGCCATAGGGGTCCAAAGATAAATAAGTAAATAAAAATACCTGAGGATGGCCGCAACATAATCCAAAACAGATCAAACGTAAACAAATATTACTGCGATCTTGACTATTGTTGTAATAAAACTTCTCCGCTTTGACTGAGGGACGCCAATCTTATCACTCATTTCCTTTCACCTTGAATATTAATTCCACTTTTGAAAGTTTCATTTATTTCCGTCATTACTTCTTCGATGCACAGAATGAACAGTACCAGCGAAAGACTAATTTCGTGTCTTATGCCTTGTTTAATCCGCGCACTTCGTTCGTGGTCGTCCAGTCTTATTGTTTCCTATTTGTTATTGTACATATTGTTCTTATCCGTCTTTCCTTATAGCTTACTCTTATTTTGCTCAGAATTTAAATATTTTGCGCCATTTACGTTGTTGAATACTTGTTCAAGGTCGAAAAACCGTATGTGTCTTGATTTTCTTTTATTCTTACTTCCATTATCAACTACAACGTCATAAACGCCTCTCTGGTACTTACCTTTCCTAAAGGCAAACTGATCGTAGTCTGACGGTTCATAAATATTCTGTTCCATTCCTCTATTATTCTTGTCAGCAATATGAGTGCATGAGCTGTAATGGTTACAGTGCGATAATTCTTGCATTTGTGGTATCTTACTGTCTTCGGAATTTTGCGGATGATATTTTTCTGAAAGTCTGGTGGTATTTCGCCAGTCCAATACATGCTACACAACAACGTGAATGGGCGTTTTGTAGCCCCTTCCCCCAGTGATTTTTGAAATTCCGGTGGAATGTTACGTGTCCCTTCTGCCTTAATTCATCTTAATTCCTTGGAAGATCTTTTAAATTCTGATTCTAAAACTGTATCACCTGTCTCTTCCCTATTGACTCCTGTGTTTTTTTCCGTCACGTTATCAAACACGTCCTCAATGTACTCTTTCCACCTATTCGCGCTCTCATTTGCAATTAACAGTGGAATTCTCATTTAACTCTTTAAGTTACCGCACTTGCCTTTATAATCACCGAAGGAGAAAAATCGAGGTGCCGTCGACACCAGCCACAGGTGGCCCTAAAATCTCAGAATAGTTTTAACATATGCCGAAACCGCTCATAAATAAACAAGTGATTTTGCGATCTCAGCTCTTGTTTTAACCAAGTATAGCATCAAGTCACAGCACTCGAAGGACCATGTTGTCTAAATCAATGACAGTGCAGAAGAATAACCGGCTTTACTGAATGGAATGAACAATCTAAGAAGTAAAGAATATGGATTGAGAGAAAACGGAAGAAAGACGATAGCAATGAGAAGTAGCAGAAATTCGAACAGTTAGGAACCTAAGGTCAGAAATGATGATCACGAAATAGATGAAGCTAAAATATTACGCTTCCTAAGTAGCAAAATATCCCATTAAGGACGAAACAAAGCGATATAAAAAGCGGACTTGCACTGGCTGACAGAGTATTTTTGCCCAAGAGGAGTCTGTAGTATCAGACATAGGTCTTAATTTGAGGAAGAAATTTCTGAGTACGTGCGATTGAAATATATAATTGTGTGGTAGTCAGACATGAACTTGGGAAAATCGAAACAGAAAAGAATCGAAGCTGTAGAGATGTGGTGCTACACAAGAATGTGGAAAATCTGGTGGACTGAAACGGTAAGGAATGTGGAGCTTCCATGTAGAATCATCGAGGAAGGGAATGTATGGAAAACACTGACAAGAGGAAATGACAGGGTGGTACGACATCTGTTAAGACATCAGGGAATAATTTCCATGGTAGTGGACTGAAATTTAGAGGGTAACAGCTGTAGAGGAAGACACAGATTGGAATACATCCAGAAAATAAATAAGTGCGTACGACGCCAGCGTTACTCTGTGAGGAAAAGGTTCGCACAGGAGTGAAATTCTTTGCAGTCAAGACTGATGACTCTGTGAGGTAACGGGCGAGTCGTCGCGCCCTGAAAATATTCTAATTTCTGAGGAAGTAGTGGCCGCACTGACCGGTCGGCGGGTGCGGGTCGGTTGGCGGGCGCGAGCCGCTTGGCTGGGTGACCACGTGGTGCTAAACGTTAGCCGGACGAGAAGGGTGCCCGGAGCACGTGGTCCATCGGCCGCGTGGCTGGTAATTCCATGTTGACACTGTGACGAGGACGGCGCTTTGTGTCGAAGGGGATGTTTATGCCGGGAGTGCCCAAGATTGCGGACTTTGTGAACCATAATAGCAGATATTTCACAGTTTGTATAGAAATTAATAGCAGCCAAATGAATCATGATACCTCAAAAAGAAACATGTAAATTACTATTATTTGTACGACGATTCTGAGGGTGTTATCAGATTTTCAATACCTTTATTAGTGTAAAGTTTAGTATCTGACGATAAATTATACAAGTAACACCCATCAACGAATTTCCAAAATTTAAATGCTTAATCCGTTTTTGTCGATCGCCATGTCGTTAGAAAGCTATTAGTGTAAACATAAATTGGTATGACTTACAGGCATGTAACTTAAATAGTATGTGAGTTACTGGAGGTCAAAATGACCGATTACTACCGAGCGCGTCAGGCCATAAGTACTACACAGTTACACGAAAAAACGGTAGCAGCATGCTAATAAATATATTGCTTCATCTATTTCTTTGTTAATATCCGATATATATACTATTCATGAAGAAATTTGTTATATATTTACTGTGTGTTAGAAAGTACAGAAACATTAGGCTCGTGCCCTACCTTTCGCTTCTTTTCTTTTGTTATATGTTTATTTAATTGTTTATGTATTTAATAATGTGTATTTGAACGTTTTTATGGTCCAGCCGTAGGAATATTTATTTCACTTCAAGTATTTAAACGGAAATCCAGTATTTAGAATGTGTTTCATTATGTTTATGACTGTATGTTGCGTTGAAGACAGGGCGGGAGTGCAATAGCCAATCACAGCGATCGTTGCTGGAAGGACACGTGGAGAGACTGTATGGGAGTGAGGGGGAGCATCGTTTCCGCGGAGGACACGAGGAGTTCTGGTGTCGCACAGGACACGGGGAGGGTGCTGGACGTGAAGGCGCGGCGGGCGGTCGCGAGAAAGACTTGGAGTCTGGAGAGGTTTGCGCGTGGTCGCTAGAGATAGAAATACTTCGGAGTGACGACTTGTGAATTTGTGAGATTTCCGAGGTTTCTACAGTGAAGGCGTAGTGTGCGTTTAGAAGTGAATATCGCGCGAACTGTGTTGTTGTTCATAACTAATTACGTGCAGTAGGAATCTGTTTCCCTGCTATTCAACATATATTTTATTTAATTGCTGGACCATCGACACCAATAAGTGTTTTGCCGAAATATACCGCATTCTCAAAAGTACTTCTACTATCGTACTCATCATTTAATGTCGTTAAGATAGTACCTGCAGATTTTATTTAACTGTAATCTTTCATTTATAAACTTATATGTTACGTTCAAAATTCGCAATTGCCGAGTGATAGGAACTTCGACTACTCGATTCACGTGTGTATTCTTATCGTATACTGTTGACTCAGCAGTATTTGGCCTGTAATGCGGCAACTACGTATCCCAGCTCCTATACAACAAAACCAGCCAAAACTTTTAATATTGCAACTCTGAGTATGAGGGTGCGTAGTAATTTTGGAAAGCCCGCAACTAAAAAAAAACTTAATCTAATTAAGTAATCCTGTTCATGATGTACGCTTGAATACACCCTCAAAGTAAGTATTAACACGTTTAATTTGTAGTAAAGCACAATTTCAGAAGGGGAAAGGTAACGCATGATATTATTCAGTAGAATAAATATAGCCGGTGCCAGTGATTGCCAATTATTGTTGTTATTACAAACGACAGTTTCCTGCTAATGGCTTTGTGCCATAACAACAGTTTTCAGTTAAAACTATGATGGAGAGCCTATCTAAAAGCCTAATCGTAAAAGTGCCACAACAAATTTTTGCAAAATACGTCGACAATGAAAAGAGTGCAATGATTACATGAGGTATCTAGGACCTAGTAGAGGTTCACTGGAAAAAGAAACAGTAGCTATAAAGCGGAAATCAACATAAGTGATGGCACAATATTCAAAAATACATCTAAAGATGTGGTGTTTACATCGCGGCAGAATCTAACCATGTACGATCTCTCTGTAAGAGTATTTTAGGGTACTGTGATTCGCTAAAATGATAAAACCGGCACTAATCTACACCAGCACACAATCACACACGCACACACACACAAGCACGCACAACGCCATTGTCATGATAGGGAAGGTGGGAATAAGGTGCCTTATTGCGACATATCCCTTAAACTGTAGATTGAAAGGAGCCGTTTATAATCAAATGATCAAAGATAATAAGAGTGGGAGATGTGACATTTCTAAGGACAATGACAGAGTCGATACCTCGAAAATAAATAAAAGTGCTATCCATTGATTGTGAGGCGTGTCACACATCGCAAGGGCAATGATGCTTGAATAATGAAATATAGCATTATATAAGTTGTCTCTACATTTCATTAAATTCACACCTATCGTAATACAAACAAGACCTCCACGAAAATTCCAACATAAATAAAGTTATATTGTAATGGGCTGGCTATAAAACTGGCTACTGTTTGCACAAAATTCTACTCTTAACGTGTTTCGAGACCACCTAAGAGTGTCTACATCAAAAAATTAGTAATTACGTATGGTAACTGACGAACAAATTTTAGAGCACTAATGCTCTTATCACATTAAATACTTTTTAATGAAGTTGATATTAAAATGACAATATTAAAAACATCGAAACTGACATAAAGCTGGTAACTGCCAGTATATCTATAGCTAAATGATGTAACACTGCTCAAAGATATTAATTTTATGTAGTTTTAATATTAACTTCATTAAGATGTTTTATATGACAAGAACATTATTGCACTCAAATTGTAATTGAGTAATTTCTGATGAATGCATTCTCAATCAGAGTCGAAACCTAGCACTCCAATTTTTTTTTGTTACTGGTTGGTTGTTTCATACATATCATACTCTTGTAAAGTTTGCTGTCTTACAGCATATTTGAATTTGTGGTGTTATCAGCAAGATTTCGCTCACTAGGCAAGCACAAATCGTATGCAGATAAAATATAATTAATAGTCTATCTGTACACCAGTAGACAAACAAACAGCAGAATCGCTGTAAACACCATGCACAAAATGTGTCTTTATTATTCATTAATTGGCACCACATGCACGCAATTGGCACCGAGTAGTGGAACTTCTACTCTCCTGTCAAGTTGAAACATAATATTGCCTGAACCACCAAAGCGAAAGAAGCTTCCAATCCATTGTTGGCAGAGGTGTCGGAGACACAGCAAATAAGTGTCGAAGACACACTGACGGATTTGTGTGCGGTCTCCCGAATCGTTTCAATTTATTTCATCGTTATTAGAATATAATACTTGCTTTGCTAAGCGTGTTTTGCAATTGGACTCGCAAATTGTGGGAGACAACCGCGTGCAGTAGATGATCAGCTATATGATGGCTAATCACTCTCCTATGTCTGTGAGAGTTTGCCATATACCACACGAAATAGTTTAAGCGATAGTAAACACATGTTGACAGCAAATGATTGTAGAGGGAACCCAGTAATTTTAATGTTAACTGCATTTGAGTTGACGATCGTGCATGATATTAGGTCAACATGGAGCACCTAAAATCACAGGAATGCCTATCACTAATGTGCCTACATTCACACAAATGTAATTACTGTAAATAGCACAGTACTTTTCGCCAAAATTTACATAGCAAACCTCTAACGAGTAAACTTGTGTATGTGTGTGTGTGCGTGTCTGTGCGGTGCGTGTGCGTGTGCGCGCGTGCGTGTGTGTGTGTGTGTGTGTGTGTGTGTGTGTGTGTGTGTGTGTGTGTGGGTGGGTCAGTGGGTAGGTTGGTGTGTGGTTGAAGCTTATGGGCTACAAAGGGCGAGGATATCAGCGCCCTTACACTTATTAAAACAAATTAATGTGAATAAAATCTCATGCACTCGAACTGACCACACAATCATTCCATATCACACAAGCTAAGAGAAAGAGTATAAGTAACAATATATGGGATTAAAACATAAGTAAAACGACAAAGGAGCTAAAAGGAAGGCACAGGCTGACCACTTACAAATAACATAGGTGAGCGAGTCACTATGTTAACTCATTAAAACCATCTGTCTAAAATCTTGGGAAAAGTATGGGACAACTCTCAAATCTGTAGAACTCGAAGCACATTCATATGAATGTCACTTAAACAGAGTGCATTTCCGCTGGTAAATCCGCCGTGGACTGCTGGTCGGATAATAAAACGACCCAGTAAAATGAGGAGCCCAGTAACCTCTATGCCCCAAGCATTAAACATTGGAGGGGCCTCTCACCAGAGGAAGAAGCCGTGCGTCGTAGGATTATGGCGTCTGCGAAGGCGAGTAGGGGGGACCTCGTCCCTTCGACGTGGCTGAAAGGCCACATTGTATGCTTTACTAGATGGAGGTTATTGTCTGTCACTTTTAGCCTCTCATCATCCCATCGTTGCATGACTCTGTACCTCAAGAGCGAGGAGACAACATGCAAAGTGATAGTACCCAGTGGGATGGCACACTGAACGAGCAAAGGACCGCTAACGCCTCCTTGGCTGCTGCGTCGGCCATTTCTTCCCCCGAAATATCCATGTTGCCTGGCAGCTAGCAAATGGAAATCTCCATCTCCCAACCGTTGTAGCGGCAGGAGGGCGTCATGAATATCCTGAACTACCTTACGAGGTGGATACATGCGTCACAGAGACTGGAGGGAGTTGGAAGGGACGAGAAATTTAACAGGCATGGCACATCTTTCCAGAGCCCTCAAGAGCGCAGATAGGTCGACATGAAATACAGTAATCTACAGAGACAACTGAATACTGAGGACATCGTCTAGGAAAAAAACAGAGCAAAATAGTGGAAAATATCACATTATAACCAGAAGCAGGAGTGCAATATCTCTAGTGTTGCACTAAATCCAAAACTACTCTAAGCCTCTGGAGCACCCAGGATGGTAGCCAGTTAAAACCCAGGATTTGAACCTGTACATGCCTCACAGCAAGGGTCTCCACACATGTAGCTCGGATCCCAAGCGGGGTCGTAGGTTGTGCCCAATTCGTAAAACGTTGTTTCACAACGGATGAGCAATGGTATGGTAGGAAGTGGGAGTGGCGAGGAGCTCATATACCTGGCGCACCATGAGAAGCTGCAGCCAGGTGGTAAGTGGCGGTTCATTAGCCTCAGCACAAACGCTGGGTATGGGCTGGTCCTGTAAGGTCCTGTGGGCAGCCTGAAGCCCTCATGGTGTACAGTACCAATGATTTCCTCATACAAAGGCCTCAATTACCCATAGACTGCACATCCATAGTCCAGCAGCGATTGAACGAAAGCTTATAAATCTGGAGAACAAGCATCATGTCCACATCCCAATGCCTGTGGCTAAGACAATTGAAAAAGTTCAATGCCTTCTGGACTCCTTCCTTCAAGTCCTTCAGGTGTTGCAGCCATGTCAGCTTGCATTCAAAAATGAGACCCAAAGACCACACAGAATCCTTGAAAGGAAGAACGGTGTTCCACATACGCAAGTCAGGTAAATTATAAGTATGACGAGAATGATTAAAATGAACACGTAACACACCTTTCCCCAGAAAACGTAAAACAGTCCCTGCAGCCCACTCCTCCAACCGATTCAGTGTCAGCTACAACTGACTAATTTATGTTGCAGTACTGGAGGGAGAAATGAAAACTGCAAAACTGTCCACAAATGAGGTTCACTGTACAGGACTCCTTACAGTAGACACGATACTGTTTATGGCTATGGCGAGGATGGTAACACTTAAAACACTACCATGATGAACACCATTCTCCTTCTCGAAACTAATCGACAACGTGTCACCAACTCGGTACCGAAAAAAGCGGTTCGATAAAAAGTTCAAAATAAAGGTGGGGAGATGGCCATGGATACCCCAATGGTGGAGCTGCCCTAGAACTATATTTCTCGAAGTAGTGTTGCATACCTTACAGATATAAAGGAATATACCTATACAACACTGTTTTCATAGGAAAGCCCCCTAAATAGCCGCCTCAAGCAAGGGCCAGTTGTTGACGTTGGAACTAAATCTCCTGATTCCAGACTGAGAGCATTAGGATCTGCCTGATCTCCAACAATCAAACCAAGCGATGGTTAACCATTTGCACCAAGGTCTTTCCTATATAGCTATATAAGGTGATGCTCCAGTAACTACTGGCACAGGTACAGCCCTTTCCTGGTTTGAGGAGAGGTGTCATAGTTACCTCTCTCCACGAGTTGGAAAAGTTGCCAGTCTGCCATATTAGATTAAAACATTCAAGGAGGATATCCTTTGATGCTTCTGACAAATATTGAAGCATGCTGTATCTGATTTGATAGTGACTAGGCGGAGTATCAACAGCCACAGAGAGCGCGGAATACATCTCCCAATGAGAATGGGCAGTTGTAGTACTAGGAAGTCCAACTCACCCCTCTCCATGGTGACATGGTAACAACAGAACGCTGGATCCTTGCTGGCAGTGGCAGTAGTCGGCGCAAAATGCTCTGCCATTTTCTGTACAAAGTCTCCAGGTATCGTGTGGAAACACCCTTGATTAAACAAATCTGCTGTAAGTAACCGACTGCCTTTACTGGAAATCCTTCTGATGGATTCCAATACAACAGTAGAACCGGTGGAACCGGTAATAGAGTCCAGGAACATTCACCATGGCCTTTTCTTGCTCTTCTTCATGTGACGAACCTTTACCCTCACTTATTGAAAAGTTGCGAGCTTTTCCGCCGTTGGACGGCTCTGACACCGTCGCCGAGCTACACACCTGACCCGAGTGACTGTGCTGCACTCAAGAGTCCACCAAAGCACAGGAGGACTCCTAGGAGAGGACTTTGGGATGGAGAGGTCACCGACATGGTAGATTACTCGTGTATGTGGTTCCCCCACTCCTGGATGTTGTTGCACCATTCAAACACCACCATCTTACCAAACATCATACAGTTGGCTCTGCTGATCACCCTTCGTGGCTGCGTCCCTTCAGGGAGAGCTCCATCCAGAAGCTGAATACAGATTGGGACGTAATAACTGGAATGAATGTCGTCAGTGAGTTCCAAAAGGATTGGAGAGCAGAAAGAGAGGTCGATGACAGAGAATGATACATAAACAGCTCAGAAATGAGTTGCAGTCCCTGTGATGAGGGAGAATTGCTCCTGAGACATCATGAGGTTCTCTGATACCCGGCACTGAGGGAAAGTAGAGGTTGAACCTCACGATGTATAATGGACATTGTTGTCTCCAAGTGGGAGAAAAGGTCGGGGGAGTAGTCCTTTAAGACTTGTTAGAGCTCAAGAGTCAATTGCATGACGTGGACGTAAATACAGTGAGCAAACAGTGAACCTCGGCTGCAACCACTTGCTGGTCAGTAGCTTGGGGAAGAGTTGTAAAGTGCTGCGTATTATTGACAAAAAAAAAGAAACACCTCTGTTGGCCCTTTCACAAATGAGGTCATCCTTGCAGTAGAGTGTACAGCCCCTTAGGAAAGAGGCACCAGACGATTTAAAATGTACTTCCTGCAAACACAAGCACAAGGGGCGTTCCTGGACCAGCAGTTTAAGTTCCTGCATATGTTTCCTGAAACCATTAAGGTCCCACTGCAATATGAAAGCAATTTTAATGGTGAGCTTGTACTCTCTCTTTCCCCTTCTTGTCCCACCATGGTAGCAATACAGCAACAGAGGGAATGTTACTCAGGTAAACTTCGGCGTTCATACCAGCGATGTTATCATCTTCATCATTTGCATCAGACACCAGCAAGACGGCACGGTCCAATGGCTTCGGAGTGGACTACTTTGGCCATTTGTCCTTCATACCCAGTTTTGATTTTAGGGACGTTGGCAAGACTTATGGAACAGAAACACTCTACTGGATCTCTTCCAATGATGTCTGCCATGTTTGTTTTCTGTTGAAGCTGATATTATGTTCTGGAGCGTTCAATGCTTCAGTGATAGGATGACTGGGCTTCAGTTTCAGCAGCGCAGGTTGCAGCTGGATTTACAGGTGCAGGTAGATGAGCCCTGCTCAGCAGTCATAGTGTGGGTGTTAACACTAACCTACTGGACAAGCTGCCTCAGTGCCTAGACAAAACTTGACGAAAATTATGGCTGAGTGATCTTAAATTCCTTCATCAGAGTACAAGATGCATTGGGTGACTTTAATATCACTAATCTTCTTTTCGTCAGCAAAGACAGGATATCGTTGCTGTTCCTGGGTGCAAATAACACATCTGGGTGTCACATTGATCTGAAATCCTGTTAGTTCACATGTACCTCGACCGATACAACAGATAGTGGTGTGACTGAATAACTGGCGCTTCAACCAGCGCATTGGATTTGGGACATATTGTCTTACCTTAAGGCGGAGAAACCCTGCTGCAGTATAGTCTGGCAACTTCGGCATGTTGAACGTCAGAATAGATGATTCAGAGTTTTGGAGCCTCCCATCAATCCTTTCCATATCGCTAAGCACGTTCCCTTCCCTGTTACATTTCTCTTTGTATCCATACCTATAATGTCCAGGCATGTTGACAGCTTTAACACTGTTGATGCCATATTCTCCAAGTCGCTTAGGATTCAGCAATTTCACAGTCTCCAGCAGAAGAGTATCATTCCGTAGCCTCTTGATACATATGAGGTGCCTTCGAGTACCTTGAGAGCTTTATTGACATAGAACGGCGACAATTTTTCAAAAGAACTGTCCACACATTTCATCACATCATCATCGTTATCCACCACAGGATGTGGTTTCTTACTATAGTTACTGTCGTCCACAGTTATAGAAGACCCAGGTAGAAAAGCCATACAAGGTCTTAGGATTTGGGGCGCTATAGCTACCCAGCGGCCTACCAGAATTGCTGGGAGTAGGAACATGACATTTAAGCTTCATTGTGTTCCCAATAGCAGTTAGGGAAGAAAGTCCATCCAGACAGAGCCCCACTTGCCTTGGTGAGGCTTATACAACTGAGGGGTCGCAGATTCTTCAGAGGCCGCCTGCTAACGGCTGCTCTACCTCAAAAGCCATGCAGCTCATCGGCATACAGCACACGTTGAGATTGAGGTTTTCCCTTTTTCTTTTCTTTCTTTCTTTCTTTTTTTTTTTTTTTTTTTTTTTTTTTTTTTTTTTTTTTTTTTTTGTACCGTCTTCGCGATCCAGACAGTCAAACCAAGACCCAGTTCTCTGAGACACACAACGTCCCACCACTGCCCTGCATGATGGTCGCTGAAACATGCGTAATGCTTATGGTAATACGGAACAGGCGTTGCGTACTAGGCCCCATCTCCAGAACCCCGGGTTCGTCAAGCCTGCACCCAGCAAACAAATGCTGAGCACCTGAGGGTGTTAATATTATTAAAGTATTTGAGACAAGCTATGAAAAAGGTTGAGTCACTTAGTCTCAGTTACAGTCTGTACCTGACTCTAATTAACACAAACTCAGATTTCGTCACAAGTCACAAATTTAGATATTTCTGCAATGACTTATTTAAATTTCTCATGTGATTTTACTAACACGATCTGAACTTTAGTTGATTTTCCGATTTCAGCATGTCTTTTCTTGCACTTTATGATTTGATATTCTTTGCATTCAGTATCTGATTTCTCACTGTCCGACAACAAATCATCACCCCTAGGTGGAAAGTTAACTTTCTCTTCTACAATATTTGGCTCTCTCTTTCCCCTCGTAATTTCGGTAGGTGTCTATACTGTACTTTCACATCCTAAGCTGTTTAAAACATTCTTCAAATCTGATACATATTTTCCCCAACTTTGAATCACTATAACACTTGATTCCTGATAAGTTTACACAGTTTTCCAGAAGTATTGATTAATTTTTATCCTTATACAGACATATCTGCAACTTTACTCTTCTGACCTAAATGTTTCCACAAACTCTCAGAAATGCCTGTTACCTCACGACCCATGTGAAAAAGCACCCCATATAATCCTAATTCAGTAAGTGTTTGTCCTCTTTTGAGTGATTGCTCTATATCGTCTTCTCATAGAAAGTCTCTTTCTATTACTTCAGTAATCCAGTTAGCCAACATACCATAAATTAATGTACTACTTTCTTCTGATGGGTTTTTTGTCTTCATCCTATCCCATATTCCTCTTGTGATTTTTCAGTTCCCTTACAATCCATTCTTCTAACCTTCATTGAGTTAACTAATCGTCTTTACCTGGAGACTTTTTCCTTCTTTCTCTCACATTCGTTCTGTGGTACAACCTTGCCGTCTTTTTCACTTGATTTAAGTCATATTCCTCTTTTCCAACTACCTCCTGTTCATTCTCACTATAGTTATTGACTACGCTCTTCCATCCTCACCAAGAACAACTGTGTGTTATCTTCTGTACTCAAAGTTTCTATTCCTTTATTACAATTATCTGACATATGTGTATTCGCCAAATGTTTCTGCTCTTTACCTAATGTGTCTTCTATTATTACTTTAGCAATATTTCACCTATTGTTATTCATTTGGTCATCATGAGTGGTAACACTTGCCTCAGATATTTCAAAATCATTGACTGTATGTAGCATTTACACTGATAATTTCCTCACCATATTCTTCACTAACGCTATCACTATCTTCACTATCATTACTGGAGCTGCTACAATTTCCCTCAACATCTCTATACTCCCCAATAATATTCGTAATATCCTCCTCCTTAATCTTATTAGAGTTCTTTTTAATTTTCTCATATCTGACTATATGCCCTCCTTTTTACTTCCTGTGTTCTATTACATCACTACATAATCTACATAATTCCTCTACCCAATTGTCAGAATTCTCTTTTACAACATTACTCATCGTATTATAGTTTCAGAAATCACATCTCCCATCTATTAATTGATACTACACCCACTAGTTATTCTGTGCACTTGCAAGATTTAATGTCTTCCTTATTTGGGAGAAGTTCTTTATTATATGCAATATCATTAATCTCTCCCTATATGTTGTCTGGCAAGTTTTCATCTATATTCATCTGATAAGCTTTTCTGAATTTACTACATGTCTGCTTTCCTTATCAATAACCATTTCTGTTAAACCTTGTATCCCCTTAATTAGGAGTCATAATCTTTTTTTCCTCATTTATTCATATCTTTCTCACACTAAGCATTGTATTCTTCATATTTATTTTGCGAACAAGAATTTACCCTATTCCCATTCGAATAATTCCCACCATTATATCTTCAATGTTTTCATTGTGGCCTGTCCCCTCCATCCACTCCAGCTCAGCCCTTCACCATTGTGACCCTACCTTTCCCTCCAAACAGTCATTGTAATATGGTATAAGACTATGACCACCTTTATCTCCAAAACCTCTTTCACCTCTCCCACATCAACCTACTCACACAGTCCTCAAAACATACTCTCCGTCTGTGTCATTTCTATTATTATTATTACTATTATCTCTACTTCAGTTATTGTTGAATCTGTGTTCATTTGAGCTGGTTGGTACAACGAATTCAGCTAGCCTTCTCAAAGTGGCTGACCTATAACAGTTTTCCAGACTAACATAAACTTGTACCGTCCATGGTAGGATAGGGTGCAACACAAATAATAAGTTTTCTTCAGTAACCAGTCCATTCACACTTTGTCTTCCTACATAACTCCTCGCAACAGGTCTTCATAGATTTATCCCCATTAGACCAATATGAAGATGGATTTCAAAATTCTTGCTATTTTTCGCCTTGCCGCTTGACAGGAATCCGTCCTCAAATTTTATTGAAAATTCTTCCAAACTTCAGCAGTCCTCAGTAGCCCTCTCTACCCCATTCCTTGCTTCACCACTAAGCTTAGTTTCAGCTATTAAGACTCTGTCTTTCTCCAGTAATTCTGTAGTTATGAACTTTGTGCATGATTTCATAAAGGTTTCAGGGTGGATCTTTCCTTATTGGTCATATTTTTCTATTTCTGCATCAAGCTGAAAATGGCAAGCCCTTCCAAATGGAAAAATTGTCGTTAACCCATTTATACTTTTTAACCTTTGACCCTTACAACAATATTGATATTAACTGTCCTCAAGCCTACTGCCTCTGGCAGTTTATTACCTTAAAGTTATTGATTTTCCAGTTAAACTAATGCTTTATTCTTACTCCTGACATCTATTTTAATTTTTGTCGCAGTTTCATTCAATTTCCCATCTACTGCTTCCTTAAATTCTTCAACCTTAGCATCAGTATCTGTCTGTATCTGACTAATAGAAACTTTGTTGTATATAATCTTCTTTCACATGCATCTACCCATTCACTCACAATTTTTAGGCCTTCTTTATACCTGCTTCTACATTTTCCTTAACTATTTCATCCACTGACTAACAACTCATTTCGTCAATTACTTTCACCAATCATTTCTTAAAGTCTTTGTATACTAGCCCGAACTATTCATTTAAAGCTTTGTTTAATGATTTATTTAGTGTTTTTTGAAATTCTTTTGGTGCAGACTTTACCTCTGTTCTTAATTTCTGTATTCACTGACTTACCTCTGTCTTTAATGCCTGCACTAATATACTCAATGCTTCATCCAACGTTCTTCGTTTAGATACTGATTCTGTGCTCATTGACTGTATAGACTGTCTAATCCCAGTAATATACTCTAAGAGTATTAAAATTTCTGGCAGCTTAAAACTGTGTGCCTGACCGAAACTCGAACTCGGGACCTTGGCCTTTCGCGGGAAAGTGCTCTACCATCTGAACTACTGAAGCACGGCTCTCGCCCGGTCCTCACATCTTTACTTCCGCCAGTATCTCGTCTCCTACCTTCCAAACTTTGCAGAAGCTCTCCTGCGACCATGCAGAACTAGCACTCCTGAAAGAATGATACTGTGGAGACATGGCTTAACCACAGCCCAGGGAATGTTTCCAGAATGAATAGTATTGTTATTACAACCTGTCTCTCGTTTTACTTTACCATCAACTATTGGGTACTTAATTGTACTTTTCAACTCTCTTTGACCTACATCTACCAATCCCTGCTTACAGTCAAGCTGAATAACTTCCTGCTTCACTGTCACATGACCTTTACCTCCAGTCCCAGACGAGCTACGTTCTAAGTTACTAATGTTAGCATTCACACCAAATGCGTTCATGTTGTCTATGTCACTAAACAATCTTTGGTCCTCTAAATTAGACTCGTTGTCAGCCCTCTTGAAAGTTGTTTTAATTTCACCCACTAAATTAAACAAGTTTTTGCAAGGTCCTTCCACACTTTCGCCAGTCCCAATATTATGTGTGAAACGGTCCTGAAAACGGCCGCCACGTGCGATGAACCTCTTCTATTCAATTTATTTTATCCTGATTAGGATGTAATAATTGCTTTATGAATAATGTGTCGCAAATTGACTTGTAAATTATGGGAAGAAGTCATGTGCAGTAGATGATCGGGTATGTGATGGCTCATAACTCACTTTTCTCTGTGACAGTTTGCTGTATATCACACAAACTAGTTTAACTGATAGTAGACATACATTAACAGCAAGAGAAGGTGGAGATAAAAACCAGTAATATTAATCGTAACTGCCTTTGCATTGACGATAATACAAGATGTAATTTTAACATGGAGCACTTAAATTCGCATAAATGCCTAATATTAATGTACCTATATTCACATATTGTAATTACTTTAAAATGCACAGCTTTTTCATCGAAATTAACATAGTAATCTTTCAGTGAGTAACTTGATACACATTGAAAATACTTATACGTGGTTGTAAAATATTTAACGTTATTACTGATACAGGGGATGAAAAGTTTAAGTCACTTAGCAATTGGTAATCAGAATTTACATAATGAGTCTCAATTATTACTTATGCCTGAGGTTAATCAACACAAGCACAGACTTCATGACATGCCACTGGTTTTGATTTCCAAAGTACACAAGTCACTGCACTTTTCTGCAGAAAAAAGTAGAAGTTTCGCTTTACCTTGTGTTGTCTTCTTCCCCACAGTAACAGCGACACATAACATCCATTACCAAATTTGGATGTTTTATAATTTCGGTATGAAATCTCAGTGTAAGTAGCTGAACGTTTTTTTACTCACATAAATACTAACTATTATTTCTGCACAAATAAATGGTTTAAAACAGTGAAACTCGAAAGAATTTGATTTTCAAATAAATAAATAAACTCACGACATAAGTAGTTGTTCCTTCATAAATAACCACAATATAATTACTCAACTTTCCACTCCGTTACATCCTGGCTTTAACATGTTTTGGTTATATGACTTCCCTACTCGAAGTCCTCTTTACCTTCTAGCACAGCTACTCTCTAGGCCTTCGACTAACACAGATGCTGACTCTTGATATTTCTTTACTAATATAAGTATTATGGAATCACTGGAAACGTGTCCATCGGGAATTTTTCATGCAAATTCAAACTGGCATTCAAAATACTATTCTGTCTTTGTGTGGTTCAGCACAACAAACACTAGTCCTTCATGCATACCATACAGAATGGAAACTCGACAGGGAACTCAAAACAAAACACCCACTCACATAGTGTATAAGATACGGGGACTGTGATTCTGTCTCAGGACTGGGCCCAGCGACATACTGCCCGGGAATGCCCCAGAATCTTTGGTGTTGCAATAGTGACATCTAGCAACAATATCTGAAGGAATTAAACTTGACGGAAAAATCTCAAAATCAAACAACATTACACTCAGTCGCACAGTGTAGTCGACATGTGGAAAGCATTGTTGCACAAGAACTACGCACCACCAGATGCGGCAGCAACCTCCGACAAGCGCACCATATGCCCCGCAGTCCACTCATGGGCTGCTTGTGTGAGACACCTTGTGTTTTTTAGATATAGTGAGAGAAGTAAAACAATAGTTGTAGTTTTATTGAGTTTTTCCAATACCCTATCCATATTTTCAAGAAAAGAAAAGGTGAATATCTCCCAACTGTTACAAATATACGTAAGTTCTGGAAAAAAATCCGAGAAAATATTTGAACCGTTTGGCACTTCAGAATGGTGTATCAAGAGCATCTGCTCACAGAGCTGTGCAAAACCTAAAACTGAAATCGTAGAAAGTAACAGTAGTGCATCATCTGAAGAACTGTTGCTCGAAATTGGCTGTTGCAGTCTGTGCATGGCGGGGAAGTTGATCCGGAAATTCTTTTTTAGTGTGAAGAAGTATGGCAGAATTTGTCAGGGTACGTAAATTCTCAGAACAATCGACTTTAAAGCTTCGAAATTCCTAATGAATTACGTTGAAAACTCTGAAAACAAGAGTGTGGTGTGCAGTTGGGGCAAGACGAATTACAGAACGATTCCTTTTCCTCGAAACAATATGTCTTGATAGGTATGTGAACAATATACTGCATCCATTTTTTCGAGAACTAACACGTAACGAAAAGATATACAGATATTTCATGTAGGACAGTGCTAGACGACACATCGCCACTGCTTCTATGACACCAATAACAAGTGTATTTGATGATAGGATAATTGACTGGTCTTCTCGTTCTCCAAATCATGTGATTTAAATCTTTGGGAAATGTCAATAGACAAAGGGTATATAAACAAACCCCACATGCACGAAGAGTTAGGAGACAGGGTTTGGCTGGTCATTTCCCAGCCGAAATTAATGGAGTGTTTGCTAATGTGTTCAGGGGATGTCGGGCTGCTCCCACCACAGAGGGATGTCATTTTGAGCACCTACTGTAAACATAGGCAAGATTAAGCAAATTAGGTGGTAATGTTGATATGCTTAACTCAGAGTATGTGCGCATGCAGCCAACTACTGGCTAGATCAGTATCCTAGATTCGGATTTGGTGGACACCGGCAAATGCAGTGGCAGCGGCTGGTGGCCATGCCACACAGCCCAATTGATATATCCTGGACATCTTTCGAGAGACACCCTGTAATTTTTCAATATCAATGGGTCTTTTCCAAAACTTTGAAGCTATAAAACTGGAATATAAAATATATTTTAAAGGAAATCTTAACTGTTATGTTTCATAAATCTAAGAATTAGTAATTACCGCATACACATAAAACACTGAGAACTATGATGAAAAAGTTTTTCATATGTTATTGGTGTTACACGTGTAACAGATGATTGTGATAGCTGTAAATATTGCTTAGGAAACGAAATAGGTACAGTTGATTTATTTTTCAATAGCAAATGTAGACAAATTAAATATGTATTTTATAAAAAGTAAAATATGTTAAATAAATATTCAACAGAAGTTATTATGTGTCTATTACTTTGAATTAATTTCATATATCTATATCGATAAATTTCGTTAAACAAACAATCTCTGTAATCTTATAAACTCATTTTACATTTTTCAACATATTTCTTAAATTGTTCTGAATTTTTCTCAGTACTATCAACAACTTTATGTACATGCATTTGTGACATTAACTCACAACATTTTTGCACAAATTTTGCATTACATTCATCTTTCATTTTACCTGATACTTCTAATTTACTTGACAAATGTTGTAAATATTGTCTTTTGTATGACCACTTCTACCAAATTATTCAAGAGACTTCGTCATATCTTCATATAATTCTTCTCTCTCAACAATGAAATTTCTCTAAATTTGGTTTCACACCTCTGTAATGAAAGTCATAAATCAATTCATCGTATAAAGCATGGTTACTGAATTGCAAAACGGTTTGTAAAAATATTTTTGCATTATATATATGAACTGCAGCATGATTTTCATTAAATATTGTTCTTCCATTGACATTTGATTTTTCTATAAATTTGTCACAATTTTTTCTAACCGAAACTAATTTTGCATTAACTCTATTCCAAATATGTTCCATCATTTTCTTAATACTTAATTATAGATCAGTTAACAAAAATCTGTTTCTAAATTGTTGGTTGCTGTAGTCCACGTTATTATATTTACGTCCTTATATTTTTCAACAAATAAGATTAAATAGTAAACTCTGTAATATACTACTTCCATTCCTAAAGATAAATACTGTTCAACATTCGTATTATGAGCTAGATATTTTTATCATTCAGTGTTGGTTAAAAATTTTTCCTCTAGTCCCAGGAACAGTTTTATTTTCAGGAACTGATAAATATTTCTGCTATATTTTTTGGAGATCCTAATTTGCTTCAAAACTGCAACTATGTACTGAATTGTCATCAATATGTACCGCATCAGTATTTATATTATTTACCAACTCAAACTGTCCATATGTTAAAAACTGACTCAAAGCCTAGCCATAGAAATTATTTTCATGTAAATACTTCAAATAACTTGCTTTCTTCTTTGAATCATAATTTTTGAAATGTTTATCATTTGCTTTGAGATACTCATTTACAACATTGAGATATATCATCTCCAAATACTTTTCCATTCATAACAACCACTTCCTAGACATATAGTAATTGTAAATTAACTTAAGTCATATTTAACATCGAATCCCAGGTTAACAACAAAACATCACTTTTGAGATACAAATCATGGTATGCATCAAAACTTTTACATTATATTCTTCCCAAATTAATTTTGAGTGTACTTCATTGTCAACATTAATGTCACATTCATATGATCCTTATGATAAACACACTTTTATTACATAATTAACTAGGATTTGTAGAAAATTTTTTCAGATGTTTGTCATTTAAACCTTTCCTATATTTGATGAAAGTTTGTAGGAGTTGAAACCATAAATTAAAATATTTAAATGAATCTCCTTGTGAAGTTTTCTTTACATAATATGTATATTGAGTAAGCAGTAAAGGAAAGAAAAATTCGGAGTAGGTATTAAAATTCATGGAGAAGAATTAAAAACTTTGAGGTTCGCCGATGACATTGTAATTCTTTCAGGGACAGCAAAGGACTTGGAAGAGCAGTTGAACGGAATGGACAGTGTCTTGAAAGGAGGATATAAGATGAACATCAACAAAAGCAAAATGAGGATAATGGAATGTAGTCAAATTAAGTCGGGTGATGCTGAGGGAATTAGATCAGGAAATGAGACACTTGAAGTAGTAAAGGAGTTTTGCTATTTAGGGAGTAAAATAACTGTTGATGGTCGAAGTAGGATATAAAATGTAGACTGGCAATGGCAAGGACAGCGTTTCTCAAGAAGAGAAATTTATTAACATCGAGTATAGATTTAAGTGTCAGGAAGTCGTTTCTGAAAGTATTTGTATGGAGTGTAGCCATGTATGGAAGTGAAACGTGGACGATAACTAGTTTGGACAAGAAGAGAGTAGAAGCTTTCGAAATGTGGTGCTACAGAAGAATGCTGAAGATAAGGTGGGTAGATCATGTAAGTAATGAGGAGGTATTGAATAGGATTTGGGAGAAGAGAAGTTTGTGGCACAACTTGACTAGAAAAAGGGATCGGTTGGTAGGAGATGTTTTGAGGCATCAAAGGATCACAAATTTAGCATTGGAGGGCACCGTGGAAGGTAAAAATCGTAGAGGGAGACCAAGAGATGAATACACTAAGCAGATTCAGAAGGATATAGGTTGCAGTAGGTACTGGGAGATGAAGAAGCTTGCACAGGATAGAGCAGCATGGAGAGCTGCATCAAACCAATCTCAGGACTGAAGACCACAACAACAACAACAAACTAATATATCTATTTTCATTATTTGGTAACAGGTGTATATCTTCTTTGACGCAACTGAGTTCTTTAATGAACAAATGAGAATTGTATCCTGGATGGTTATGCAAATAAATTGGTATAAAACTTGTAAATCCGAGTTGTAAATTACAATTATTACATAACAGATGGCAGTATATTGAATGTTTTGGTTAATAATGATATCTACATATTGTGTATATCTTTGAATTATTTTTTCCAGTTTGACCCTCATTTGTCAATGAATTCATTTCATTAATTATATAATTGAAATTACCAAATTACTTCATCTCTTTTTCCTACATTAAATAAATTTTTATAGTTCCACCACATACAAATTAATTTTTATGAGGTCAATTCATGTATTGTTGTGTAATATCAAACAGCACTTCTTAATGATTTTGATGTATTGTTGTATATTATCTTTCCGGATATGGTTGGCAAATGTCCATTGTTAAAAGTAAACTTTCTAAACCAATAGAAATAAGTAATAGAATTTTAAGTGTGTGTAGATTATGAGATGTATGTGAACTATTAACATGTTCGCATACCTTTGGAGGCTTATTTACTGAAGAATTTGGAGTGTGCTTGTCTAAATTTTCTTAGTGGTTAATATGTGGTGAAGACATCTTACAAATGAACTTCGATTCTTTGTGATTTGGGAACTAGTTGAAATAAGTTCAGGTTAATCCTTAATCTGACACTGACATAGCTTACTTACTTTTGTGAAGTGTAATAGATTACATTGATACCTTGTTTACATTTAGGTATTTGTTGTGGATATAATTGATATTTTTCATCAAATGAATAAACAGGAATAGATATGTTGATTTAAGTCTCAATATTTGGAATATTGTCAGTCACAATTGACTATTCTAAATATTCATGATTTGGTTGATAATGATCACACCATTTTTTATATTTTTTGACCCAATCTGGATAATTATTTACAGGACTTAATTATGATTCTGTGGACCACAGTAATATTTTTATCATTATTTTTTACATTAATAAAAGCATATTTCTATTTTATTTCCTCAAGCAAGTCGACATCTGGTGACAATCTTAGTCGAAAATATTTATTAATGGCTAACAGTAATCCTATAACTAGATCTATATTGCAGACATATCTTCAACTCGAAGTACTTATTTTTGTAGCAATTTTTATAAAATTTCATCCAATGTATTTCATTCTTGGCTGTCTTAGAGATTTAAATTGTATTGAATTTTATAGAATCGTATTTATTTTTTATATTTTAGTAACAAATGAGTAAAAAATTTATTTACACTTTACTGTAACATTTCTAAATTTTATTTCGTTTGTAAGTTGGCAGAACAAATGAAGATCAATTTCGCACCATACCAAAGAGTTTTATACATCGTAATGGGAAGGTGAAAATGACACCTAACTTACTTTGGCGGAAATAAGCAGATTTGCATATAAGTATGTAATGCAAAAGGGATGACACTCAATCGACAGTATTAACGCACCACTTCTATACAATGCATGTCAATGAGCAGAAGGGGAAACATGCAGCGAGAGGAACTGTTTTGTGTGGATGCAAGTGCAGGCAGAAGCAGAGGCCACACCATGGGAGGCACCACCAAAAGCTCTTAGGGGTCACTCTGTGGTGGGAGTTAGCGACTGGACATATGACAAGTACTGGAGAGCAAGTAATGGGCCACCAGATGTAGGACAGAAAGAAGCTTTATAAAACTGTGTCTCGGAATTCCTAATAGATTAACCAGTGTGATGCAGTTGATCACATGAACAGTGAATGGTACACATGCAATGTATGCCTGTAACTTTTAGGTGTCTGGAGTGGGCACAAAACGTCCGACTGGCGGATAGGGACTAAGAAGGAGTAAAGTTCCAAGATTACAGCGCAGTTCAATAGTAGGGCACTGGCCCTTGTGATTGGCAGAGAGAGTTTCCACAAAAATTAGATGAACTCTCCTATTGGTCGAAAGAAGCTGTGACGTAGGGAATGAAAGGAACCCAGGTGGGGAGGCAGTTCAGGTAAGGGAAAGAAAAGAGCGAAATTTTTCCAGGACTCTTCTGTGAACAGGTCTGAAGTGCAGAACAGAGCGCATATCCCTCTGTACAACGCAGAACACTGTGTTCACTGTGGCTGACATTCAGCTAGATATGTCATTGATCTCCAGCTGTGAAGAAACGAAGCAGCCTGTTAGTTAATCGTCATCGCAAGGACTGAGAGGGCATTTTAACATGCATCCTGCTCGAGCCATGCGCATGCATATCGCCACATTCCAGGACTGGGGATGAATAAATGTTGTCTCGCATAACGAGAAACATAGGAAGAGTGTCTGCTGGAAAATTTAACAGTGGCGTAATTAGTATCTATAGGAATTTCACAGGCTGTGAGTAGCCATGTAGATGACACCTCAATGCAGCTAAAGTAAATACTGCGAGCAGAGGTGTAAACTTGTTGGTTCACCAGCTTGGTCCATCATAAATTCGAGTGGCCTTTGGTGATCTTTTGCTCAACTTGTCACAAAACTAACCATCCTCTGTAGACTTGATAGTCATCGTAAAGAGTACCGAACTTTGAACCGGAATTGGATGATTTATCATTGTACTGGCAAACATCATGCTGTAGGGATAAGAATAATTTTGTAAAGAAACTTGTAGTTAAAATTTACCATTGATGTGTTTAGGATTGTTTCACTTTCTGAGGACGAGATAAGTTCATTCGACAACTGCTGTAACACTGTCACATTTTAAACTGTGTAAGTGAGTGTATTTCTATGATAAGAGTGCATTATTAAAACAGCAATGATTATAGCTTACACAGTTGTTGTTCTGATCTCAATGCCTTACAGAATGGCGACCCTGCTAGGATGGCAATTGGTCTGCTTGGATGGCAGTTACTCAAATTGGTAAGGAAAATTAAACTTTTTTGAATAGAAAATTTTTTAATGTTTTTATGACGAAGTTAGCCAATGTATGTGTATGTATACTGGTCGGATAATAGTAAATGTGCGATCCAAAGTGTAGAAAAGTATTAATAAGTTTGATAATCTTTATGTTTGTGTAAAAGTAGCTTTTGCATGACACTGTGCGCGAAGTTATTCACAACGTTGTTGAGTTGGTTTGAAGATCTACAAAGAGTGAACGGCGTTGCTAATGATGTGTACATAGCCTAAGAAGATTCCTATGATGTTGCGAGAGTTCAGGCTCGCGCAATTCGAGTAAGACAGAGGTTAGATGGCGAGAGAACGGATATTATCGCAGATAGGGCAAAGTGAAGATCTTGACTGAATATAGATTGGTGTACAACAAAAAGTGCAGGGTGCGAGTCACATCTTGAGAGTCACGGAACGGAACGTAGTGATAGTGCAGAAGGAATTGTGGTAGTTTCGCGATTGGCATCACAGTCTGAGAATGCACAAAAACAAAGAAATGACAGATCTAGAGGGTCAGAAGTAAAATCAAAGGACGAGCAACTTCAGTACGTTGAATCAAATATAGTAATTGAAATTATATGGGATAGTTTCAAACAGAAAGAATGTGTATGTGTCCACACTATGTACAGAAGTCGGTGAGAGGCTACGTGAAAGACGTTAACGGCAATGTTTACATCATATAGAGACAGGTGACGACGGCAAAGAGTCAGATAGTGTGTTCGCAATATTGAAGCAACTCAGTATTGTTGTCAAGCAAAAGGATGCAGGGTTAGCAAACTTAAAACATGAAACAAATGCAGGGTTAGCGGACTTGAAAACTGAAACGGCGGATCTAAAGACCGAAACGACTAATTTAAACAGTCTCCACAACGAAACTTTGTCTCGAAACCTGGCATAAAATCCAAAGAGATTCTGGTCGCATATAAAGTGAGATAACAATGGAGATACTATCGAAGGCAGTGCTGCCAAAGCAGATTTACTAAACACAGCCTGCCGAAATGTCTTCACAAAATAAGACGAAGTAAATATTCTTGAATTCTAATCGAGAACAGCTGCCAACATGAGTAACGTAGAAGTAAATATCCTCTGAGTATTAAAGCAACTCAAATCACTTAATAAGAGCAAATCTTCTGGTCCAGTCTGTGAACAAATTAGGTTCCTTTCGGAGTATGCTGATGCATTAGCTCCATATATAACAATCATATACAACCGTTCGCTTGACGAGAGATCCGTACCCAAAGACTGGAAAGTTGCACAGGTCACAATGATATTCAAGAAAGGTAGTAGGAGGAATCCACAAAATTACTGGCCCATATCGTTAACATCGATATGCAGCAGGATTTTAGAACATATATTGTGTTCCAACATTATGAATTACCTCGAAGGAAACGGTCTATTGACACACAGGCAACATCGGTTTAGAAAACATCGTTTCTGTGAATCACAAGTAGCTCTTTATTCATACGAAGTGCTCAGTGCTATTGACAAGGGATTTCCGATCTATTCCGTATTCCTGGATTTCTGGAAGGCTTTTGACACTGTACCACACAAGCAGCTCGTAGTAAAATTTTGTGCTTATGGAATAACGTCTCAGTTATGTGAGTGGATTTGCGATTTCCTGTCAGTGATGTCACAGTTCGTAGTGATTGACGGAAAGTCATTGGGTAAAACAGAAGTGATTTCAGGCGTTCCCCAAGGTAGTGTTATAGGCCCTTTGCTGTTCCTTATTTATTTAAACGATTTGGGAAACAATATGAGCAGCCGTCTTTGGTTGTTTGCAGCTGACGCTGTCGTTTATCGACTAATAAAGTCATCAAAAGATCAAAACTAACTGCAAAACGATTTAGAAAAAATATCTGAACGGTGCGAAAAGTGGCAGTTGACCGTAAATAATGAAATGTGTGAGCTCTTCCGCATGAGTGCTAAAAGGAACTCGTTAAACTTCGGTTACACAATAAATCAGTGTTAACTAAAGGCCGTAAATTTACCTAAATACCTAGGTATTGCACTTACGAACAACTTAAATTGGAAAGAACACATTGAAAATATGGGGAAGGCTAACCAAAGGCTGCGTTTTATAGGCAGGACACTTAGAAAATGTGACAGACGTACTAAGGAGATTGCCTACACTACGTTTGTCCGTCCTCTTTTAGAATACTGCTGTGCGATTTGGGATCCTTACCAGATACGACTGACGGAATACATGGGAATAGTTCAAAGAAAGGCAGCACGTTTTGCATTATCGTGAAATATGGGAAAGAGCGTCACAAAAATGATACAAGATTTGGGCTCGAAAGCATTAAATGAAAGGCGTTTTTCGTTGCAACGGAATCTTCTCACGACATTCCAATCACCAACATTCCCCTCCAAATGCGAAGATACACTCCTGGAAATGGAAAAAAGAACACATGGACACCAGTGTGTCAGACCCACCATACTTGCTCCGGACACTGCGAGAGGGCTGTACAAGCAATGATCACACGCACGGCACAGCGGACACACCAGGAACCGCGGTGATGGCCGTCGAATGGCGCTAGCTGCGCAGCATTTGTGCACCGCCGCCGTCAGTGTCAGCCAGTTTGCCGTGGCATACGGAGCTCCATCGTAGTCTTTAACACTGGTAGCATGCCGCGACAGCGTGGACGTGAACCGTATGTGCAGTTGACGGACTTTGAGCGAGGGCGTATAGTGGGCATGCGGGAGGCCGGGTGGACGTACCGCCGAATTGCTCAACACGTGGGGCGTGAGGTCTCCACAGTACATCGATGTTGTCGCCAGTGGTCGGCGGAAGGTGCACGTGCCCGTCGACCTGGGACCGGACCGCAGCGACGCACGGATGCACGCCAAGACCGTAGGATCCTACGCAGTGCCGTAGGGGACCGCACCGCCACTTCCCAGCAAATTAGGGACACTGTTGCTCCTGGGGTATCGGCGAGGACCGGCATCATGGTGTGGGGAGCGATCTCCTACACTGGCCGTACACCACTGGTGATCGTCGAGGGGACACTGAATAGTGCACGGTACATCCAAACCGTCATCGAACCCATCGTTCTACCATTCCTAGACCGGCAAGGGAACTTGCTGTTCCAACAGGACAATGCACGTCCGCATGTATCCTGTGCCACCCAACGTGCTCTAGAAGGTGTAAGTCAACTACCCTGGCCGGCAAGATCTCCGGATCTGTCCCCCATTGAGCATGTTTGGGACTGGATGAAGCGTCGTCTCACGCGGTCTGCACGTCCAGCACAAACGCTGGTCCAACTGAGGCGCCAGGTGGAAATGGCATGGCAAGCCGTTCCACAGGACTACATCCAGCATCTCTACGATCGTCTCCATGGTAGAATAGCAGCCTGCATTGCTGCGAAAGGTGGATATACACTGTACTAGTGCCGACTTTGTGCATGCTCTGTTGCCTGTGTCTATGTGCCTGTGGTTCTGTCAGTGTGATCATGTGATGTATCTGACCCCAGGAATGTGTCAATAAAGTTTCCCCTTCTTGGGACAATGAATTCACGGTGTTCTTATTTCAATTTCCATGAGTGTATTTTATTGACTCCGACCTACATAGGGTGGAATGATCACCACGATAAAATAATGGAAATCAGAGCTCGTACGGAAAGGTATAGGTGTTCATTCTTTCCGCGCGCTATACGAGATTGGAATAGTAGAGAGTTGAGAAGGTGGTTCGATGAATTCTCTGCCAGGCACATAAATGTGATTTGCAGAATATCCGTGTAGATGTAGATTCGATACAAGCGTTGAAAACATAGTCTTGAAAAATCAGAAACAGTATGAACAGCTTCGTACAGAACTGAAGCAGTGAATCGAGAACCGTATAGAAAGCAGTAGTGACGCAACGGAATCGGTAGTATCATCCGACTTGCACAGATATCCAGAAGTAAACAAGTCAGTTGTGCAACGTTCCGTAGCAGTAGTGGAAACACAAAAGAGTCATGAGATTCCAGTCGTATTTCCACAAGAGGTCAATAATTACTGAAACGAAACAGAAGCAAATGGGAAAACAGTGATGAAATCCTAAACTCAGATTGGAATGTATACTGCAGAGACAGGCTGGACAGTGAAGGGGGAGGCGTGTTTATAGCGATAAGAAGTGCAATAGTATCGAAGGAAATTGACGGAGACCCGAAATGTGAAATGATTTGGGTGAAGATCACGGCTAAAGCAGGCTCAGGCATGGTAATTGGATGTGTCTATAGGCCCCCTGGCTCCAGCAACTGTTGTGGCTGAGCACCTGAAGGACGAGTGGCAGGGACAAAGAATCCAGTGAAATTTTTTTAAGTGCGTTACCTGGAAACTACCTTGAGCAGTTAAACAGAGAACCAACTCGTGGCAATAACATATTAGACCTTCTGGTGACAAACAGACCCGAACTATTTGAAACAGTTAACGCAGAACAGGGAATCAGCGACCATAAAGCAGTTACGGCATCGATGATTTCAGCCGTAAATAGAAATATTACAAAAGGTAGGAAGATTTTTCTGTTTAGCAAAAGTGACAAAAAGCAGATTACAGAGTACCTGACGGCTCAACACAAAAGTTTTGTCTCAAGTACAGATAGTGTTGAGGATCAGTGGACAAAGTTCAAAACCATCGTACAATATGCGTTAGATGAGTATGTGCCAAGCAAGATTATAAGAGATGGAAAAGTGCCACCGTGGTACAACAACCGAGTTAGAAAACTCCTGCGGAAACAAAGGTAACTTCACAGCAAACATAAACATAGCCAAAGCCTTGCAGACAAACAAAAATTACGCGAAGCGAAATGTACTGTGAGGAGGGCTATGCGAGAGGCGCTCAATGAATTCGAAAGTAAAGTTCTATGTACGGACTTTGCAGAAAATCCTAAGAAATTTTGGTCTTATGTCAAAGCGGTAGGTGAATCAAACCAAAATGTCCAGACACTCTGTGACCAAAATGGTACTGAAAGAGAGGATGACAGACTAAAAGCCGAAATACTAAATGTCTTTTTCCAAAGCTGTTTTACAGAGGAAGACTGCACTGTAGTTCCTTCTCTAGATTGTCGCACAGATGACAAAATGGTAGATATTGAAATAGACGTCAGAGGGATAGAGAAACAATTAAAATCGCCCAAAAGAGGAAAGGCCGCTGGACCTGATGGGATACCAGTTCGATTTTACACAGAGTACGCGAAGGAACTTGCCCGCCTTCTTGCAGATGTGTACCGTAGGTCTCTAGAAGAGCGTAGCGTTCCTAAGGATTGGAAAAGGGCACTGGCCATCCCCGTTTTCAAGAAGGGACGTCGAACAGATGTGCAGAACTATAGACCTATAACTCTAACGTCGATCAGTTGTAGAATTTTGGAACACGTATTATGTTCGAGTGTAATGGCTTTTCTAGAGACTAGATATCTACTCTGTAGGAATCAGCATGCGTTTCGAAAATGACGTTCGTGTGAAACCCAGCTCGCGCTATTTGTCCACGAGACTCAGAGGGCCATAGACACGGGTTCATAGGTAGATGCCGTGTTTCTTGACTTCCGCAAGGCGTTCGATACAGTTCCCCACAGTCGTTTAATGAACAAAGTAAGAGCATATGGACTATCAGACCTATTGTGTAATTGGATTGAGGAGTTCCTAGATAACAGAACGCAGCATGTCATTCTCAATGGAGAGAAGTCTTCCGAAGTAAGAGTGATTTCAGGTGTGCCGCAGGGGAGTGTCATAGGACCGTTGCTATTCACAAAGTATATAAATGACCTGGTGGATGACATCGGAAGTTCACTGAGGCTTTATGCAGATGATGCTGTGGTGTATCGTGAGGTTGTAACAATGGAAAATTGTACTGAAATGCAAGAGGATCTGCAGCGAATTGACGCATGGTGCAGGGAATGGCAGTTGAATCTCAATGTAGACAAGTGTAATGTGCTGCGAATACATAGAAAGATAGATCCCTTATCATTTACCTACAAAATAGCGGGTCACACAACTGGAAGCAGTTAATTCCATAAATTATCTGGGAGTAGGCATTAGGAGTGATTTAAAATGGAATCATCATATAAAGTTGATCGTCAGTAAAGCAGATGCCAGACTGAGATTCATTGGAAGAATCCTAAGGAAATGCAATCCGAAAACACAGGAAGTAGGTTACAGTACGCTTGTTCGCCCACTGCTTGAATACTGCTCAGCAGTGTGGGATCCATACCAGATAGGGTTGACAGAAGAGATAGAGAAGATCCAACAGAGAGCAGCGCGCTTCGTTACAGGATCATTTAGTAATCGCGAAAGCGTTACGGAGATGATAGATAAACTCCAGTGGAAGACTCTGCAGGAGAGACGCTCTGTAGCTCGGTACGGGCTTTGTTAAAGTTTCGAGAACATACCTACACCGAAGAGTCAAGCAGTATATTGCTCACTCCTACGTATATCTCGCGAAGAGACCATGAGGATAAAATCAGAGAGATTATAGCCCACACAGAAGCATACCGACAATCCTTCTTTCCACGAACAATACGAGACTGGAATAGAAGGGAGAACCGATAGAGGTACTCAGGGTACCTTCCGCCACACACCGTCAGGTGGCTTGCGGAGTATAGATGTAGATGTAGATGTATATTTCTTTTAAATTCAGTATACTCTTAAAACACATTAACATTGAAAAATACAACATTCATTAACGTATGTAAATTCAGAATTAATTCCGGCAGGCACCCCAGGAAAGACACCTAATAACTCCAGGTAATTAAAATTTACAATTAGATTCATCCAGCTCTGTGGAAAAAATGAAAATGTTCTACAATAATATGTATCACCTACATCACTGACTGCCAAATTTTGATGTTTTCCTGCAGTAATTAGCTATTTTGGATATTTTGAGATTAAGTGTTACATATTTAAATTTGTCATAAATATAAAGTTATCAAAAGTCATACAAATATTGTACTTGGTGTTTCATATCTACCATTAATTTTTCTAAATTTAGTGATAAAAATATAAACAATGTTTTACCAACTATGGTTTAATTTTTTCTTCATGTAATATACATCCATTTCTGATTAAAACTATATAAAATTCCATTCACAAATAATAAATAGCCAGTATTGTTAATTTGATATAATGATTAGACCAAAGAATCTGTTACAACTCTTTCAATTTTTGCGATGTATGATTGTGTGGATTAAAGTAGTATTTTACCTTAAAATTTTTGAATCACATTAGATTCATTTTTAATTTATCCAATTTCAATAAGTATAAGTTATTTCTCCAAAACATATTGCAAAGCTAATGAGCAAAATACTTCGAAGGTATTTATTTGTTTTTTGTTTTTTTGGAGTACTATATTGCATCTTCATCCATATGTTTTCTCTACTAGCTTATTAGTAATATCTGGAAATAAAGTATGAGGCATCACCTTACGTTGTCCCAGGAATCCTGACAGATTTCAGTGTGAGATGCATCTATTTGCTTTTCTGAACAAACCAATTTGACCCACAGGCGCGATGGTGTGTGCTGAAATTTTCAGATGTCAGATGGCTGTCTCAGGACGAATAAGTTCTCCCTCACGATAAATGATATATACAAAAGGATACGTAGTCCCACTGTTGGTACAGCTGGCTATTGGCACAGGCCCACCACAAGATACAGACTACAGGTCTCACCCACTATGGAAAGACTTGAAGTTCCCCACCAAGGGAGGACCTGAAAGTGAAGACCCCAAAGAATCACAACCAGTTTCTACTAAGCATCGGCATGGAAGACGAATTACCAAATTATATCCACTCTCATGTTGATGAAACCAATAGAACCACTTTCCACTCATTGAATCTCCCCCTTTTACTGTTCTGTTTGTCTGGTAGCCAATGCAAACACATCGCCAGGGTTCCCACATTGGGCTAGCAAGCCTTTGCTTTGCATATCCTGAGATGAGCCAATCAGCGACTCCAAAAGCCTCATATCTCAAAAAAGAATATCGTAGACAACAAAGGCGTTTACTCATGCTAAGCACGGCCATGATTATGGAATGGTCTAATCGTTCCAGGGCAATCATTTCCAATTTCTGAAAGAAGGCTGATAAGCTTTCCAGACAATTTGTCCACTCTCTAAAAAGCCTGGAGACCTCGTAGCGTGGCGAGGGAGGTGGGTGTTACATTGCTATCTCAACTATACACATATTCCAGGTTATCTGTATCTGTCGTCCCAGCTTCTAACATGAGAAAGCACAGAGTTTTATGACCTTCCCACCATTTGCACAAAAGCTTCCTCCGCTCACTCTCAGCCATTGAGCTGTCTTCTGTGGCAGACTGGCGCCTGAGACAGGTAAAATGTTTTGCAAACCAGAGCCACTCTGTCTCACTCTCAAGGGAAGGAGGAGTGGGCTTTCGTCACAAGTCCTTCAGCAGGTAAGAACCACTTAATATTGTTTCCCACAATCATTCGCGTAGCCAGGTCACTGTGCTCAACTTTCATGGTCCACAGTTAATCTGGTTCCCCATTGCTGATGGCCTATGCTACGGCCCCCTGGGCACTTGTTCCCTTCAGGTTACATGTACAGTTAGAAAAACTTCCTGTCCACAATTTCCTCATATGGAAAAGGTCACTATCCACAAATATCAACAGTAGTACTGGGGAGATATGAGATTGTGTCCTAAAGTATGAATGTTAATCTCACTGCCAGTGCTCTTGAGGTGAGAGAGTGGCATACAACCTCTCAACATGACACACAGAATAAATATTGTAGTGACAGAAAAACAATGAAACTATGTGCTAGTTTTAATGCTAATATACCAGCCGATACACTTACATACTTAATTATGTGTGGAAAACAGAATTTAACATATGGTAAAGTTAAAAAAATATATCGGCTCAACCACTTGTTTATAGCGTAAAACACTAAGATTGATGGGTTTCGGAAGTCAAGCTTCCATCATCAAAATAATAAAAAGTTGACATTCACAACCATGACCTCTCATGCAGTATGGATAAAATGAAAATTAACATATGGTGGTTAACGTAGGAAATTTTTTAAATTTTTCTCCATTTCACATTTTCTTTAATTTATCTTCTTTTCTTGTATTCCTTAATTCCATAAACAAAAATGGGAGTTTTTATGTTTCCATTTTCAACTTCAACCAACTGATATTATGTATCATATTTTCTTTCTCTTTAGTTGTACAAATATTTAGGTTTGATTCTCCTTGCTGTGACGTCTAAAGAAGTCTTTAGACTTTCATGTCTTGAGAGTCGATGAATACACTTTGACTTTTAAAAAAAAATACTTTTAAGTATGTGGATGTAAATTTTTGAAACCAAATAGGAAAAAAATTTTAAACCGACTCAACAATGAATTTAAAATGTTTGAAGCTGATAAGTCGATAGGATTTTCAATTTTTTGAAGATAGAAATATTTGAGTAAGATACAAAGTGAGGGAAAAACAAGATGATGATTATTATTAACTTCATCATAAAAAATCCAGTATATGAATTCAAGGTACTGAATTTTTATTTTGTCAGTTTTAAACCTTTAAACATTTACTAATCTCTCTTGAAATTTTACGATGTGCCCCAAACTCTTTGGAATGAAATTGTAAACTCTTTGAACAAATGAAATAAATATTTGAAGGTATTACTTTAAGAGAAAGAAAATAGTAAAAATATTTGAAAAACGCAATTATAATAAGTGAGAAAACAGTGAAAAATATTCGCAAAACAGTTGATGGCTTGAAAACAAAAATGGACTGTTGCTCTTTTTCTGTGGCCACCACAGTTTATTTTTATTAAAATCTGCCTTTATGATAAAATCATCTGTTTTGGTAATATTTTGTTGATTTTGGCCTATTTTTGTGAAAATTAGTGAATTTTACAATTTTTCAAAATCTGTGGAATGTGCACCAGAAAGCCTTTCATTTAGTTTCGATTTTACTCGGCTATATTCTAGATACTGACTGTAAACATTGCTGTTGTCCTGTTTCTGATGTATTTTGCTTACATTTCCAGAACTATTGTGACTTCGTAGCTGTGGAAAATACTACTGTCTGTAAAACATAGAGAGCTTTACCATTATTGCTGTGTCTGCCGACTACTGTTATTGTATGTAGCCTTCAGTGGGCCTCAGTCATTTGTAATAATAGCAGTAATTGATATCAATGTAAATGTTGATATAATTAATTTGAGGGTGGAATGTGACTTACTGTAAGTTTAGGCGTAATTACTTACATTCAGATAACAAATCTGCTTGCATGCTGGCCTACTTAGCTTTGTGTTTTAGTTCACATACGTTTGATGCAGTTACTTTAAGACATTGAATCCTGAAGACTGGCTTCCAAAATATCAATTGCTATTAGGCATCGATGTCCAGTGCAGGAGTACATATGATGTTAAAATGTTCTACACTGTTTTGTAAAAACATGTACATGAGGAAAGTAACATGTAATTTATTTTACATTGCAGATGTGTTTTTCAGACCTTCAGAGTATTGAGATATGAAATTAATTCACGTGATCCTTAGAGTGTTCTTGTCATGTACCTAACGTCAATTTGGTACTATTTAACAAGTGTAAGTATCTCACTTTCTTTGTCTGACAGACATTTTTTAAATTTTATTATACATTACCTGAGACGTGTTTACAAAGAACTAACTATCCATGTTTCCAGTGTACTCCCATCTGCTGGTGACAGTAAGAACCTCACAGAATATCGTTGTACAATGGAGGATATTTGCTTATCCCTATAATGTCGCCATATGTTGTTTTCCACAGTGCAGCCACATACTGGTAACACAAGCAATTGGAATGTAAAGTAGGGGTGGATTTTATTTCTTGTTTTCATGGTTTGTGGGCCAGTATTTAACATTACACTCATTTTCAACAAATATGAATTCCTATTTCGTTATTTACATTGCACATGCAAATGTTGATTCATTATTAATTATGGAGAAATATAATATCTACCCATTCTAATTTTCCATTGTGAATAACATATATCTTCAAATGAATTTTACCTGTTTGACTGATCAGTCAGTCATTAAGCGAAATTTTGGAAGTTAGTAATGCATAGTTGACAAAATGTCTGGTATGGTAAGCAATTCAGATATTTTATCGTATTTGACTGGATGTCCTAAACACTCAGGGGTGGGGCATGGAACCCTCGCCTCCTTCCTCCTCCTTCGCCACCTTAGCCTTGGTATGTGGCTGGATGTCACGATCTCTAGTATGTTTTGGAAATAAGGAAGTGCTGATGGTGATACAAAATGTGTAATTGTCTCATCTGAATACGACACCATGAATGCAGTTTATAATATTTGCACATCACTGCCAAGAAGGGAATTATATAGCATAGGGTAGGAGTGCTCGTGGACAAATGCTGATTCTATGATCTGTGGAACATATCGGCGCATTTGAACGACAGCTGACTCTCGCAAAGGCCGCAACTAAGCTCGCTAAGCATTAGAGAAGTGCTTACATATGAAAAAACGCAAGTTGCACACCATTGGCTACTGAGTGGGGTGTGCTGTGCTGAGGGTGAGAGGAATGTCTTCTTGCTGACAACACAAATGCAAATTTCGTGTCATTGGCGGTGCACTGGATTGGGGGCCCTCAGGGCCAGTGGGGTGGTGACTGACCTCCTTCTCCTCATCCCAGTTTGCCGATATGCTGCAGTGGAGGTAAGAAGTGGGAACTGATATAACATGAAATAAAAAAATAATTGTGAAAGGTTAAAGTGATATGCCAATTCCGTGCATAAGGAACCTTAGTGCTTCCTAATCCGAAATAAATTTGATATTAGACAGATTTATTCTGTTCATTAGCTGTCGTTTGTTCGTGCCTCGAATGGCGCTAGTTCACCATGGAGCATGTTATCATCGATAGATGTATTCTGGAATGCTAAGCCACTGAGCCCTCTATTCAATATTTGATTTTGTCGATCAAGCAAGATTAAAATTTTGCATACAGTGGTAATTGAAACATCAATCCCATTCGATCATAACTATTTTCAAACAGATACTATGACAGCGAAATGGGCTTTGAACCTCAAACAATCAATAATTTAAGTAGTTAGAAAATTTTTGAAACGGATCTTAAGGAGCATCAATGGCCTTAAGCCCTTAAAACAGTGAAGACTTTAAAGTCACTGAAAATTGCTTTTTTAGAAAAAAGCTCTACACATCTGTCTCAGGCTTACAGTAGGCTTACAATAAGAAAACACTTTGAAGTAATTTATCAAAATTCAATTATCTAAGTTGAATATAGACTGGCATTCAATTATTCAAAATTTCTAAATCCAAATGTTGTAATTGGCATTCTACTCTTTAAGGAAATTTAATTCAGAGTAAACGATCAAATTTTACCAGTTTCAAAAAATTTTAACACAAATTCTTAGTTATTAATAATTACACATTATAATACAAAAACAGACATAAAGCAATGTTAATGAAGGAAATGGTTTATTGAATTTAGACCTGACACTGCCTTTTATCTCGTTCTACAGACTGTGTCAGTTGCTATCTGCAGGGGAAAATCGTATCAGCTGTACAACAATTCACTTAAGGATATATTGTGAAAGAGACACTTGTATTGTACAGTCTACAAGTGTGCCCACATCCCACACCAAATAAGTATTATGAATACAATTACCATTCATTCCTACAACCAAGAGAGACAAGCACATCAATTCACACATTACAATAAGGCTAATCATTTACAAATGAATTCGCAGTATTGCCATGCTCAGGCTCACAAATAGTAGGAACCGTCAGAGAGAATATTTAACTCTGAATGGAATTAGGATCATATTGGTTAACGCCCCATTAATAAGGGCAACGAACGATTTTTGTAATCCAGTGCTGACAGAGCACATGATGGTATCCATGATTTCGATAAGAGTAACTTGGGATTTCACGCTATAAGCCCACCATATTTCATTATTAGTATTTGACATCCTAATTGCCAACTGAAGAGTTCATGCAACCAGAAGAAACTTTATTTCAAATCGAGTATACTGCTGTTTCTCAGCATTAATCAGACAGTGGAGACAAGACTAAGCAGTTACCTTCCCCACATTTATCTTTTTCCTGTTTCTCCCAATCTATGTTAGCGCGTACCAGTTGCGCGTGTGTCATGATATCTCACATGCGCACTGCCTACCCACTTGATTTAGTATTTGATTGATTAGGTGATTATCATATTACGATTTCGCAATGGATAACGCAGGGGAGGGCTCAAGCAACCAAGTGGGCAGGTAACTAATTACCACGCTCCAATATGATTTCTATTCCCCATCCTTGTTCGTACTAACATTGTTCTCAACACATGATAGGGATATTACGATCACTCACTGAATCCACGAAATTAAATTCATATGACATATTTATTACTTACCTAGGAACTATACATATGTTATAAGCAATTTTTACTAGCTACTTAAGCGATCTCATAATTGCAATTAACAAAGCAAAGACGAATAAGTTCTATCTTATCTGGCAGTGAAGGTGCCCATATTCTAAGAAATCTATTCAACGCTCTCTCGCACAGAAGGTGCCTATATTATCAGGAACCTGGTCTCGTTTATAATGTTGTACACTGGGAAAGGGATGTACTTTGCTGCATCTGTTGTCCATCTGCTTGGATTGTGATTGAAATTCGCATCCCATGTCTTTACTTGGACCGAATCGTTATGAATTAATGAACTGCGCTTCAGTTCCTCAATAGTCACTATTTCCATTATTTCTCAGCACCGTAACCTTGCTCTAAATTATAGCAAAGATTCTTGGCGGTAAAATGGGGGGAGCAAAGCAGACACAAACATCTCTTGTATGCACAAAAAGCAATTGCTTTAAAAATAAAACGTCATATAAAATTTGGCACACCCAAACTAACAATTTTTAGTGGAACTTGCGTTAACTGTTTTCAAGAACGAACTGGTAGCTCGCTGGTGGTGCAATGTGACACCACGTGGGTGATTGACACCAATGGCTATTTTTCTTTTTGTACTCATCCCACTGTTCATTCTGGTTTTCAGTCTACACAATTATTCTCACTTACAACCTATTATTTACCAATTAGTTAGGACATGGAGCCTATTCTAGGTTGTTGCTTTCAAACTGGGGTAGTCATGAATCAAAACATCCATGCACAAAATTTATGAATTATGCCAAATAATTACGTCACACGATTAGATAGTTAAGCAACGCACACAAATATGCTAGCAGGTTTCACATGGGTCTAAATTTCTGATCAGCAGTTATGACCAAGTGTTAAGCTAACTAGGCAGGGTGAGGGTCCATGTTCCTTTACCAAATTCAGTAAAAAATTTAAAATTTGCCAAATGCTCCCGCTAAAAGTGGAACTATATGATTTTTGATAGTTTTGCTGTTACCAACCCTGAACTACCACTGGCTAAAAGGTGTGTCATCGCTACCTTTATTCCAGATTCATGTTGGCACTAACCGACCTACAGAATGACCACATCTCTGCCTTGCCACTACCAGCAGACGAGCTCTAAATACAAACTCAGTTATTCAACCCAAGGCATTGAAGAGGGATCAAGATAGGGAAGTGCATTTAAGTAATTGTGAATTAAATAAACATAAATAATAATGAATTAAATAAACATTTCTTCGCCCCAGTTAGAACATTTCTTAAATTTGTAAAAATGAGGGAAGTATCTCAAACACAAAAAGTATTCAATATAATGCGAAGTTTCAAGCTGCTTCCTCTCAAGCTCAAGACCTCAACCTAAAGCACAGTGATGCATACACACCTCACATCATGATCTGTTGGGTGAACAACAGCACACAGAACTGTCATGTGTATTTTCCAGACATATGTAGTTACAAGATGGCCTGCCCCAGTACTTGTGCTTCTTGGTCTTGGAAACCAGCACATGATCCTGTCATATTACTCATGTTTTAAGGAACGTATGTGATCGCTCTCGTTCTTTACAAGAGAGAAGGCTGTATGAACTATGGCTCAATTAAACAGAATTGATACACCCCATAAAGGCAGTGAACAACAAAAGAATATAAACTAAGATATTAGAAGTTGAAATTACTAGAAGTTCATTAATAGACGACTTTTCACTTTTCCTGCGCTGTCTTTTTCTCTCAAGCACATTACATTCGAGGAAACCTTTTAAGAATAATGTAATTTATATT
Organism: Schistocerca piceifrons; assembly: GCF_021461385.2. NCBI lineage: Eukaryota > Metazoa > Arthropoda > Insecta > Orthoptera > Acrididae > Schistocerca > Schistocerca piceifrons. Next base: position 633,157,922 of record NC_060140.1, read on the forward strand.
GAGATTGCATGATATCAGCACATATTTATCATCATCAAACAAATTGTTAACTGTTAGCAAGGCTTTGAGTAGAACATGCACTTCAATTTTTTACCAGGAGAAAAACTTTGAGTGGTCATGGAGAGCGTCAAATGTAGTTGAATTTTTACAGTGCCACTGGACTGGAAAGGGACTGTCACAACGTATGATAAAATGTATTTCAAACTGCTGGCATGAGATGAATTTTATTGGGACTAAGGACTCTGAAATACCTTTAGTGTTGTTTTTGGCACAAAACTCTGTATAAAAATTAATTCAGGTGGAAGCTTGTCAATGCTTATCATCAAGATATGGAACTCGTTTACAGTATTCTGAGGTGAGTGGCTGGTCTTTTAGGAGTGATTGCACTTGTTCTGATAACCATAAACAACTACAGATATTGGAAACCACAAAAACTATGGTTGTGAAGATATTTTTTTTGCGGGGGGGGGGGGGGGGTTGGCTGGTCTTTTAGAAGTGATTTCACTAGCTCTGGTAAGCATAAACAACCACAGAAGACGGAAACCACAAATAACTATGGTTGTGAGCACCTGTATTAGTAGGGTCATACCTGTTTCAACCAGTCTATGTGGTTGCCATATCGCCTTCTCCCTCCTCATCCCTTCACTCTCTCCATCTCCCTTCTAGGGCTGTTGCCTTACGTATACATGGTGGGCTGTTATCTGACTGGATGTGGCATAGTGGCCTTGTATGTGTGATTCGAGATTTCTTAGACACTTATTGGGTATTTTATCACCCTGTTTAGTGTCATTATTTCTGTAATCATTACTTTGGGTTTTATCCTGTTTGTTGAAGGTTAGATGTTGTTTATTTAGGATCATATTTGTCATCATCATTCCTGATATTTATTAAGCAGTTAGGATAATTAATGACCCAATATGGTTTCCACAGTCAAACAGTGCTGCTCGAGATGAGGCCATCACTGTGGTGTTGAAGTGGAGATGGCGATGTCCACACAAGGCATTGCCAGCACTGTGTTAAGAATAAAACTGCTTGAATTTTAAAAGGAATACTGCATGGTTTGGTTGTTAATACTTTCTGTTGAGTTTCAATACATTATAGCTTTCTAACGATGTTAATCATGAAGCAAAAGATTCAAAGAAACATAGCCTTTGTAAGGAGCTTGAGCTTGCACCAGACAATATTGTCAAGTTTTAAACCATGAAGCAAGCATTTACATACTTCGAGATGCATCGCCACAGCACCCATAGAGACAAAAGTGCACAGCTGGCAGGAGCCCCATACCATACTAAGTGGTGGTTCGCTGACTGACATCAGCAAACATGCGCCCAGCCATCCCTGCTGTACCTGACACACTCGTCAGATGCAGTGCAACTTTCCAAGCATAAATGGCTACCTCACGTTACTGTAGGTTATTTCCATAAGCTCTGTCTCGCACCCCAAACCGACACACTGATGGCAGCATTCCATAGAGGTGCAGTGTGTCCCAAATACTAGGCAGCTGTAGCTGCTGAATTGTCATATACCCACCTTGAAGCTACATTAGCCACATAACCTCACTCAGAGCCACTTACCTATCTGTCTATGATCCACCCTGGTTATATCATTCATAGCTGGCCTGTCCTGAAGCAATGGAATGTAGCCCTGCCTGCCACCTGAACAGACACTACTATAAGTGGATACTATAATCAGTTAGTGACTGCATTCCACATTGCCACCACGTTAATGGACTGTCACACTAGTCCTGGCTGAGACATCGAATAATACAAAGCTGTCTATGGGCCCAGACTGCTCAGACTGCCACATCATCACCACATTAATACATTGTCTCACTAGCTCTAGCTGAGATGTTGAATAATACATAGCAATCTATGGGCAAAGACAAATGCGTCATCATCCTCCCATCATCCCTTCCAGAGCTGTTCCCCAGTTGGTAGCAAAAATGGCAGGGTTTTATTCGATTGGCTATATGCATACGATGTGGGCCCACCAACATTAGGCAGATGTGGATGCATCCTTCTGCCTTCTCCACTCCATGCTCTGCTCAATTAATATAGGAGAGAACTGCATCCTGTATTTACATCATTTTTAGCCTAACAGCCATGAGACATAAATTAGAATATAACACTGGAGATGGTGATGGGGATGATAAGTGTTTTGTCATGATGACAGCATTGCAGGTATACATTGAATCATTTGTGTACATGTGTTTGACTCTTACTTTGTATATGGGCATGATCTAATATTTTTTGTTGTTACAGATGAAGCATACCCTCACCATTGATGGGTGCAAATATGCTGATCCTCCTGACAGATACTCACCATTCCATAGAAAGGGGGCTGGTTTGGATTTGCAGAACCATCACCATCAACCATTTTCAATTACACTTTTAAGTATTACACTTTATATATATATATATATATACACCAAAAAAACATTAAAAGATTGTGTGTAATGTTTATCGTATATCTTATTGTATTCCCAGGTTTTGTATGACAGCGCTAATTTTATTTTACTGTCTACAGATGATAACATATGTAATAAAATGGCTCTCTCTACACACATGTGTGTGTATATACCTATTTACACCTCATACTTATAAATCACTGTCAAAACGTTTTTCTGAATTCCTAGCCAGTCTTCACTAACATAGCAAGGCTATTGGTATTGGGATCGTTCTAGCTCCTGCACAACAATGAGACATCTACATGCATATAAATGACTCTTTGGTGACATATTGTATGCCATCATTCTTAGTCATAAGTTTCTAGGGCTGGACTTCGCTTGTGAATAGTTAAATCAGTAAGTCGTACATCATAAAAATCGTTCTGTAATAATATTAATTTATGCTTTAATGCAATGTGCATATGATGTATTGTTTTAGGATTGGTATGTAATGAATTTTTTATGTCAGAACTGGTTAGCGCTACAGCCAGTGACACTTCCCAATTACAACATGATATCTAATATTTCAGTGACACATTCTATGACATCATTCACAGTTGTTAGTTCCCAATGTTAGATTGCGATTGTGGGAGAGTGAACACGTAAGTAATAATTTAGAAAATTCCTTTTATAATAATAATAATAATAATATACACTTGTTTTTTTATAGTCTTTGATATTGAAATGGGTATGTCAGAATGGGTTGATTGGATGTCAAATGACATTGTCCATCTAGAAGTCAGAGATTATAAAGAACAATCCTGAAAGAAGCATGATGAGGAGGAGATGAAGTCAGTATACACAAACACCGAAGTGGATAGTTGCCTTTATGTAAGAACGAAAAATTATTAATGGTAGCGTAGATTCTTGTCTCTAGTGGTGGTTGTCTCAAAGGAATCGTCAGAAACAGTATCTATTACGTTTCTGTCACTCTTGGCCTGCTACCCAGTAACAACTTCACATATGGTAGACAATATGGTCTGTGCAGCTATTTATGAGTGTTTTACGAGTGTACAGGCTTCACAGAGAGGGAGTCTTTGGCTGGTGATCAAGAAGAATGGTTGTAGCTGGCTAGATGAGCAGGCACTCCATTGTGAGTTGACAAACTGACAGCATGGTGGAGTGCACAGTACCGGCACACTGTCTGTGTGTGTGTACAGACAGTAGGTGTAAGAGTGATTGTATATAAAGTAAAGGGATTATCGCCTCATGGGGTATGACTAAAGGAAAACTGAAGCACCAGTTGCCACTTGGAACACTCCCTGCTGAACGAGAGGGCACTGAATCTGGTGAGCATGTTTCTGAACATTCTCTGCTGCAGTACACTTGCATTGTGTTTCCGACTGAAACAAACAGTCCAATTTAGTTTAGTGTTATTTTCCAGAACTTTGGTCTGCAGTCGTTATCTTATTTGGTGTCTGTTATTAGTGCGAGGATGTGGAGAATAGATCTGAATGACACAGCTGGTCTGAAACTGTGAATGTTGTAACCTGGCCTAGTTATTTCTGTACCTTGAGCTAAAATCTGTCCCATTAGGCTTCCTTTATCATCAATCTTTCTCGCATTTTAAACCTACCTGTGTTACGGTTGTACCATATTCTTTAGGGGTTGTTGTTGCTGGTTTTTTATTGAAACGTTAATAGTTGTAGGTGTTAGTTACAAGTCCTATTGTTTACTTAGTCTTCTTCATATTTGTTGGGTTTGAATTATTACTTAGTATTGGGAAAGAATATTTTCAATATATTTCGGCATATGGGTACTGCATCGTGCAATCCTTTGAAACTTTGATGAGTCAGCCGCTTTCGTGAACTGCGCAGTGTATGTCTGTTAAATGTACTCCATTTATATGTTTTAAAAGTACCTGTGACTGTGCTATTTGGCTGTTGAACGGCACATCGAGTACAGTGAAATATCGGTGGGTATGAGTATTGCCCACATTTTATTAATGAACCAAGTGTGGTCAATACCCACAGCCACCACCAGTTCACCAGTTGTTAAAGGAAGCCAATTGGACTATTGCTGGCATTTATACTATACTGTACTCTCAGAAACTTAGAAAAGAGTTTGTGATAAAGCCTTAAGTGGAATTCTTCTCTTAGACAATCAGTCACCCTCTTCCACAGGGTATAGCAAGATAACAGAGTATTATTAATGGCCAAAATGATGATGACCGTACCTTTGTGTCCAGTTATGCTTGCAAAAGAAGTTACGAAGAAGATCCACATTGTACAATGGAATACGAAGTGGAAAATATTTGTTTATATTGGTATTGATTTCCCCTAAAACACTAGGACGTAACAAAATGTGAAAGCCAAAATTCTAATATATTAATTACCTTCATGGCCTGTGGAAAGCCAACGAAGGAAGAATGTGGTTGCTAGCCCTGTCAACTTTTTCCAACCTGGCGATATAATTTTTTGCGGTATAATGCCTAAACCATTTCGTTGTTAAGTTAATTTCTCTGTGGTTTCAAACATTCTCAATTGTTTTCCCTAAAACTGTGTTGCTCATAAGTTCGTAGTTTTTTTTCTCAAAACCTCATACATGTTACTGAAGCGCGCTTAGCGGTATGTATTAATGTCAGAGTATTTCTTCAACCCTTGCGAATGGTGTAACGTAATAGTGCGAGATACTCTGGTTGAAGCAACTGAAGAAATTACAACCTGGAACTAGCGACATCCTTGTCAGCTTTGATATTGATCCATTCTTTACCAGAGTGCAATAATTGTTTCTCTGAAATATGTTGCTTTAATTTTCCCATATGACCTCACCAAGCTCTGTCATGCACTTGTCACCATGAGTTATTTGGCGTGGAATGGCAACTTCTACGAACAGCTGGAAGTCGTCGCCATGAGTAGTCCTCATAGTCCAGTGGGGCCTCTTCTCTCTGGAACATTTTGAAACGCAGGCTCTGCACTTGGCATCTTGAAAAACCAAAGGTATGGTACAGAGGTGGGAGAGGAACAACAGCTATCCTCGGTAGAGGTACTAGTAATAAGGGACCTCAGAAGCGTGGTGCAATAACTGGAAAACGTCCTGCCAAGCAATGGTTACCCCTCCAGTTACACCACTGCTATCACGCAATATAAAACTCGACAAAGTTATACATCGGAAAAAGCAATGTCGGTTACAGCCTTTCTGCCATACACCAACACCAACGGAATCGGTCGTATAGATCGTAAACACGGTTAGACACTACAGAAATATCCGCAAAGCAAAATCAAATAGTGTCTCTGATCGGCAAAGGGCAAAAGGGATACATCTGCAATCCAAAGACAGCATGAGCACCTTCACGATGAGGAAGAGAGTATACTGTTCAACAATGTGAGCAATTATGTCGTTATAAAGAAGACATATAAATCTTAAATAAGGGACCTCATAATCACTGAATCCCTTCTGATAATTTGTGTTGTCTGTAACTTATCTTACTTAGTGACTCACAAAACATAACATTTCGTGGTTTCTGGCAACCGATGCTGACAACACAGTTTTCTAGTGACATTCACCATATGTATCAAGTTCCTGACATAGCTGTTAAATATCATTTTAAATCAGACCATAGTTGTAAAATTGCTGTGAAGAATTCGAGGTCTTCTGGACGCTTCATGATGGATCTATGACTCTGACACATGTCTGCCTGAATGTAGTGCATGGCTATGAGAACTAGAAACTCACTGATGCAGTAATTGTGGTTAATTTCAGGGATTATCCTTACAGTCTGTAATCGCAGATAGTAACTTGTCTTTACCATTTCAAAGGAGCGAAGAAGGAACTACTTACTTCTTCCTTCTTAATCGTTATTAACGGATCGTGCTTGGTTAGTGTGAGTGCTCCAAATCTCTGCATGCGGTATTACGCATATGAAAGCAGGTAAACTATTTTTTCATATGTCTGAGAAATGTGCAACTGAGGCGGAACTTGGTACCAGCACATTATTCGCTTCTGGGATGTGGGAAACCTCCTCAAGGCCGCATCCAGGCTGGCCATCAAACCGAACCTTGTCTTTAACTCGCCAGAAGGATTTGATCTGGGACCGGCGCACCTCCCTACGCCGTAAGCAGGCCGTTAACATACATAGCTATCCGGGCAGGTTAACAAGTAACTTTATTTGTGTAGAGAAAAATATGATGCTTAGATCATAATATCACATAGACAACCTTCAGCTGAACTGACAAATTAAACTTCTGTTCAGAGAATTTACTCTCACTTCAAAAATTTACTCTGGAAGATCACTAAGATCACGTTCACATTCTTCAATAGAGTCAAAACAGTTCCAGGCGACAGGTATTTTCGAGAAGCGAATAGCCAAAACCTAAACGATGTGATGTCTAATGAATAAGGCAGATAATCCTGTAGTTTGAACTTCTCATCAGTTGGCCATGTCAGTGCAAGTGTGTCGTCCAGCGCGGTAGCCAATTGTAGGATTATTTATGTTATACAGTTTTTACATATTAAAATCTCTCATAAATATATTTCATTACGTGGATGCAAAGGACAAGCGAATTATTTCACATTTACTGTTTTAACTTCGCAGTGTAATCATTAGCAATAATTCCTTTTGGATGGCATACTTGCAGGTGGTAGTCAATCCAGAAATGAAAGTGGACTTCACATCCTTTTGTTGAAGAGTCTCGACTTTCCATCAGATTAGTATGTGGATCCTGCTCTGAGATATACTTCACTTGGTTCACCATAAACATAAATACAGTATCTTTAGAGTTCAGGTGTAAATTTGGTAAATTTTGGCAGCAAAGATGAAGATTTCTAACAAACAGTAACTAACTTCATACTACTTTTCACGTTCTGCATGAAGCTTTCGAAGTAAATTAACATACATTTATTTTCAGTCCGTTGAGGGATTCTTAACCACAGGCTATGTTTTTTAAATATGAAGGTGATGGTAGGTGACTATCAGTTTGTGTGTAGCGGGCAGAGATACAGTCCTGGCGTTGTTCTTGACGAGGGATACAAGACATAAGAATAATGAAGGCACGTTCATAGCACTGGTACCCCACAAAAAGTACTCTGAGGTATGAAATGGGAAAAGCTGTTCAAAATTTAAGACAAATGTGTGAGAAGCAGTGAAAAACGTGTAGTATACAATGTGCAGAAGAATCGAGAAGGTAACAAGGGAATGAAATACCGAAAAAGTAGGGCTCATGTTTATGACAGGGGTGCAGTCTTTCTCTTGTAATGCTCAGTTTCTACATCTAAGATGGAATGACGGAAATAAAAGAAAAGTCAAGGAATGGGATTCAAATACACGGTGAAAGAACATCAGTGATAAGAGTCTCAGATGATACTGCTAATCCCTGGGACATAGAGGATTAATTACAAGACATACTGATTGGAACAAAAGGTCTTCTGAGAACACACTATGGACTCAGAATAAAGTGAAGAAAGTCGAAAATAAGGAGATGTAGCATACATTAGATCAGTGACAAAGTAAACGTCAACATTGTTGACCACAAAGCAGATGAAGCGAAGGAATTCTGCTACCACGGAAGCAAAATAACAAATGGCGGACAAAAAATGGGCACCGAAAGCAGAATACCACAGGCAAAGAGGGCATTTCTACCCACAGAAGGCATATTTAATTCTGTTTTATTCCAGTATTAGCCTCGATATAATAAATATGTTACTGAGAAAGTAAGACTAGTGGATGTTATTGTTAGGCAGTGAATCTTGTGCTCTGGAGGAACCGAAAACGAAGAGGATCGAAGAGTTATAGACGTGGTACTGCAAAAGGTTTCGGCAGTCTGATAAGAACTGAGAGGTTCTCCACACAATCTGTGAGGAATGAACCATATGCAGAACACTGACAAGTATATAGAGCAGGATGACAGGTTTGTGTTAAGTCCTCGGGAAATAACTTTCAAGATATTAGAGAGAGAGGCAAAGGGTAAAAATTATAGCGGACGACGTACTTTCCAAATGATTATAGAGGACATTGAAAGTAAGTGCCACTCTAAGTTGCAGGGGTTGATACAGAGGATGAATTAAGGGCGAGTAGTAAACAGTCAAGAAACTGATAGCGAGAAAATAATTCATACCCATTCCATTACAATCGAATGATCCCTCATTTCCAATGCTCAGGTACTTTTAGAGACCACAATTAACGCTGTTGGGTAACAGAGGAGGTCCCTCTCCTTTTTTTGTGATCGTTGTCTTATGCGAGAACTCTGTCTTTCCCACGAAATGATTCTCAGAGCGAAACTGTACATATGTATTCAATAGGACACATAACCAGCTGTGTGTTTCCTGATAGACAAATAGTTTCTCAGACTAATGCAAACATTCCTTATGGATAAAAACTGTTTGGTAACATATAGCATAGTTGGCGCTATAATAATGCCACTAGCTAAAAGAAGCAGGTAACTCTTTACTCCGTTTAAATTACAAGTTACGTTAAATTCGCGATATGTCACGCAAACATATGATTTCGTAATTGCAGCACTCTATCACTCATTTACCGACAGCATCAATATTCTGTCGGTTCCTGCTAATGTTACTGGAGACATGTCAGTTATGGCGAAAGAAGTAGTGTAACCTAGCTAGAGTATCGGCTTTGGAGCAATTAATTTTGCGTGTCACGCCGGTAATCGGATCTTCCCTGAGATTCACTCATTTATCACAGGCGATGAGTCTCACCTCCCTTGTTCATTGAATTAATCTTTGTCTTCTTACATGGATTACATTGGAACTTTCTGTGTAATTTAAGGAGTGAATCTGTGATATGCTTTTGTTTTTACTCTTTTATTTCCGTAATTTCCTGATAAATAAGAGATTGTATACCTTAATGTCCTTTGTGAAAATTAAATTATTCTGTATATTAGACCAATTCATTAGGTAGCCAATTCCGTCTCAATGTAATTGTCTCTAATCCAGCAGTAACTGTCTCAGAATGTCTACACTTTTCGTGAATTAACTGAATTTTTATATTTTTTTTCCCTGTAGGTCTCCTGTTATATCTGAATAACCTGACGTCCCTCCAAGCACAGACATTACCATACATGATATGAAATTGTTCATAACGTCTTCATTGTCTTATTTAGGATGATTTATTCCAGTTATTATCGAGATGACTCCTCGTGTATCCGGAGTACTCACTGGTAATTTTTCTGCCTTTTTCATTTTGTAACACTTTCAGTTCCACTGTGTCGTTAAACCACGCTCCATAAACGGTTGGTGGTAAACTGACATCCGTTTCAGATAACACATTTGGTGTTTGAATGCATCAATAGTATTCTCATTCATGCAACAATTGTGGAACTGAGAGTGCGAATTGCTACTTAATTTTTTCGAAATAAAAGTGGAACTGCGGTTGATTACCTTAGGGTTTCGAATTATTTTGGAAGCATAGCACATTAGGGTAACAGGACGGTAATTAATTTTCTAACTCTTTTCAATTTTCTTACCAAGAGACAAAACAGTGACGTATTTTCAATCGTCCAGAGAACGTCCATGCGTCAGTGGTGCCTACCTTATGTATTAGTGTTCTGTATTCCTGCAAAAGTGGTTTACATGTGAATAAAACTTGTGCTACTACTACTACTAGTAGTAATAGTACTAACTATGTGGTTTACTTGTTAAGTTAGAAGAAATCTTTTGAATTGTGACTGAAGCTCCATGAACAATAAATCACCTGGGTGTTTGAGAACTTTTCTAAATAGCTAAATTCAGTAAAGTGTGAAACTTCCTGGGAGATTAAAACTGTGTGCCGGACAGTGACTCGAACTCGGGACCTTTATCTTTCACGGGTAAGTGCTCTACCATCTGAGCTACCCAAGCACGACTCACAACCCGTCCTCACAGCTTAACTTCCGCCAGTAACTCGTCTCCTACTTTCTAAACTTCACACAAGCTGCCTTGCGAACCTCAGTGAAGAGTGTTCATGGTACCTTTAGTTGTTCGAAGTTCTGTGGGTTGAGATTTTCAGCACATGTCTTTCACCTTCATCCGATCAATTTTATCTTATTTGTGGTGTTACTCTTAGAAACTTATTGTTATAAATACAAGTATCTTGTTAATTACTAGGCAGACATTGTCATTCAATTTAACACAATATCTCATACAACAATCTTATGATCTCAGCTACTAACTTCTGTAATGAGCTCCATCTTTAAGGAGGGTTTGCGTTGGGTTGTTTGGGGGAAGAGACCAAACAGCGAAGTCATCGGTCTCATCGGATGGGGGAAGGATGGGGAAGGAAGTCGGCCGTGCCCTTTCGAAGGAACCATCCCGGCATTTACCTGAAGCGATGTAGGGAAATCACGGAAAACCTAAATCAGGGTGGCCGGACGCGGGATTGAACCGTCGTCCTCCCGAGTGCGAGTCCAGTGTGCTACCACTGCGCCACATCGCTCGGTCTTTAAGGACATATTAAAGATAATAATTAATGTTTTGATGATTTCCCTTAAAATACTACACCATTTTGTTGCAGGAAGTAACTGACATTAGGTGTTCATTTGTTGTGGCTTTCGTACACACTTCTCTTTTCGTCTTATATGATATTTTAACTTTGCCATCTATGGTTTTTGATATGTATTGCTGGATAATATTTTAAGAAAGATACTTACAAGAACTGACACAACATTGCTGTGAAATTACTGAATATCCGACCAGAATCTCTTTTCATATACTATGTGTTTATAAATTAGTTATAAGAGAGCAACCTTTAATAATGAGAAAGGTAAATAGCTTACATGAATGATTGATACAGTACTGAATGCAGTGTATGTTCCAGTTTCATTTAGGAACCACCAATGTCACTGTCGTTTGTAACACGGCAAATAACCGTCTTCTAATCAATTTCCGGCCAGGTGCTGCGATGTATGGTGGCATCTTTCTGTGTTGTGTGTAGTCACAGCTCATTAGCGCTTTCCCAAAGCAGAGGAACAAACGCTCTATCTTCATTGTAATTCAATACGCAGGATTTCGTTGGGGTTAAAGTAATGTGACCTTGGTGACCAGGATATTGTTCCATCATACCCACTCGAAGGTGGTGCATTTCTACGGAGACAGGAGACAACTTCAAGATGGTTAGAGGCGTACTATTTTGCTGGAAAACAAATTCTGTGCCCATATGCTGCTGCAATTGAGGCTTTAGATAATGTTCAAGCCCGTTCAGGTACGAAAGGCCGGTTACGGTTTAATCGTCAAAAAAGGACCGCAAAACTTATTACAGTTTAAATCCCAAAAAAAGTAACCTAAGTGATACAAAGCCAGTTTCGGTGAAACGATTACACCATTTAAGAACAGTTTGTCTTTGAGTTGGTGGCTTGCGTGTTTTACACCCCCATGATGACTGTTTCACCAAACCATTCATGCGTGTCACATAGCGAGAACGTCGGGAGTATCAGAGGGCAATAAAACTTGGAGGCATGCTACATTCAATGTTGTATCAAACACTCCTGTAACTTATTAACTATTTTAACAATAAAAGGTTGCTTCTGTATAAATAATTTATAAACACCGTCATATTATCTCTTTAAGTTAATCTGAAAACACCGTATCTTGGTATTATTAATAGTTTGCGGTGCTTTGTATGAAGAAGCGTCTATGCTGTAATGTGCTACGTTCTTAATTTTCGTTAAATGTGCGTTGAGATTAGATAATCCATAAACAGTTTTGTACATTTTATTAGTTTTAACTTAAGCAGTGTCTATAAAAACGTTATCAATCAGTATCTTGCTAGTCACTATGCCACCCTAAGGTTGGTGTAGTTGACCATATTTCATCTTCGTATGAATTATTGATCCAAACGGTGCGTTCCAAGAGAAACTACAGCAGAAAAAAAATACGATACATTTCTGTCTGTCACCAATATCACTCCCCAGAGCACCAGGAGTGTTCTCGTACTAGTAAAAATACAAGTCTGATGTAGTAATATCTTCCACTGTCAGTACCATGTCAAAGGACCAAAATTTATGATACTTAGAGAACTTAATAGGTCATGATTATTCGGTAATGGCATATGAAATTAGTTTTGATGGGTATGTGATTGTTCAGTATTAATGTGTTTAGTAGTGGCGAACAGTTTGTGGAAGTTACATTATTTGAAAATCAAGAGAGTGATCAGAGTCCGTTCAAAAAAAGGTCTATGCATTTAACGTAGCCCTAGAACGAAGTTCCACTTCACTAAATTGCAACTAATGTAAACTGATAACGGGACTGAAAGTCCTCCAGAAACTAGAGTAAATGTGAAAAGAGCTGGCCACTGAAGAAACAGGTGAAGTGAACGCTCAGATTATATTAACATCATGATCTAAAAACTAAGATTACGGTCCACCTACAGAGATAAATGTTATTTAATACCGAAAACGTGTTTTCATTTTAGTCTGACCCAAGGATGATATACCTTTGAACAAAGAATTCTGGCATAGTGTTTCTGGCGTAGGCACCGCAAAAGTCAATACAAAGTCATTAAATAATTAACTTCTAGACAGTACTCATCAGAATTAATTTTAAAACTTGCGGTTAACAACGTATTCACAAGTATCTTATTTGTAAAGCGATAGATTTCACATGACAGTTTATGAAAGTACGGATTAAAAATAGCGTATGTTTCACTGAACTCCCTCATAATGTAGGAAAGTGCTAAAGAATTTTTAATATGAATGTAACTTAAAAACAGTTAATAAGGAATGTGGTGTCACAGAACAGGACGGAATAAACGGACGAGCAGCCTGACATGGCTGAAAAATCGCTAGAAGTTAAATAAATGCACAAGAAATTATCAAATATGGATTTTAATAATCATACTCAATCGAAAATTACGTAACATAATTCATGTTAATGTGAGGTTCATTTTTGACGCTAGATACGCGTGGTTTAATAGTGCCTCTCACTTACAGAGACGTCCGCTTCCGGAGGCTGAGTGGTCAGCGCGACTGAATGTCAATCCTAAGGACCCAGGTTCTATTCCTGGCTGGGTCGGAGATTTTCTCCACTCAGGGACTGGGTGTTGTGTTGTCCTAATCATTATCATTTCATCCCTCATCGACGCGCAAGTCGCCGAAGTGGCGTCAAATCGAAAGACTTGCACCCGGCGAACGGTCTACCCGACGGGAGGTCCTAGTCACACGACATTTTTTTTACTTACAGAGACAAATATGATTGAAAGTGATATCAAAATGGTCAGCTTAGTGACACCGTTGTAGTATATTAGGTCCCAATACCATGCAGACATGCTTTGTAATCTGCGGCAATGGTATCACTATATTCTGCATTTTTATAATTTTAAGCATAGTAATTCAGAATGTAGCAGCGATCAGAGGGCACAATACGGACAGGAGAAATGACAGATAATTTCTGTACAGCTAGAACTGCTCTGTTAGGATACTGTTTAATTGTGCTTTTAAATTAATGATAATATGACAAGTGTACTGGTCGGATGTAGACCTTGGTTGTATATTTACTACCTCTGAACTCTTCCAATTCAATAAATCAGTTCATTCGATGGGGTATTATAACTTATTCGCCAAACATTTTAATGGTTGATGGGTCCTGTCGACGATGGAGGGAATGCGAATAAAGGTTAATTTGAAGAGAAGCGGCAAAATAGTTACTTGTGCTGACGCTTCCTCTGTTTCCCTGCAAGTGGTGAGGATTGTCATATACCTACCTGCCGGCTGTTGTCCCGGTAGTGAGACCTAATTCACTTCTACCAGCGGTTGAGTTGATGGGTAATTTACGAAATAGATAGGACAACAGAGGGAAGTTAGAGACAAGAGAAAATCTATAGTATGATTCCTCCAATAACACGTAATGTATTGGCGAGGTAAACTGATACACGAATGTAACTGAAAATTTATGGAACCCATATGCATTGGCTTCTTGCTGCAAGACAAGGATATAAAATTATAAACTTTTCAGTCGTATGCAAGCACTGAAATAAACTACTAGAGAGAGCGAGGACAAGAGACACGGAGAACTTTGCTGAGTGGCATGAAACGTAGCGGATAACCAGTCAGGACGCTTTAGACAACTATCCGGTATCATCTTAAATAGCACCGGATCTACTTCGCAGTGAATAATTAATAGCATAACTAAAAATACTTCAGAATGTGAACTCTAAGACGAATTTTACCATCTGAAAACTCGCGTGCGCAAGCAAGGTCACAGAAGCTAACATGGTGGCTGGTTACGAACTCACGACTTTTGTAACTTTTCACCGATGTTCATCTCGAGCAGATAGTCGCAACTGGGTGATCATGGCGCTTCTCGTCACTTTTGTAGCCCAGAAGACCTCGACACAATAAGGTTCCGCCGACAGGAAGAGGGCCGTACAGCAAGCCAAACCAGTGCTGTGGTTGCCGTTAGCTCCGCTTTGCAGCGGTCAGAAGCCACGTCCCAGGGTTTGGACAGCTCAAGAGGCTATAACTTCCGCGAAAACGACAGAACTCTCGTGTCCTGCAGAAGCTAGCAACTGTCATCTGAGTTTGAAACTGATCGCTACGTAGACTCTGCCACCGTTCGCCATCTTGCGATACTGCTGGATTAATCAAATTAGAACCCAGAAAATATGTCTGCTCCTCATGAGCCCCTAGTCCTCTAGTTAGATAAGCCGAAGCTTATGTCAAATCGTCGGGAAACATCAGTCTGATAGCGAATAATTAAAGTTTAATTATGACGTCCTCCGAGAAAACAATGTAAACAACTCGAGATGCATGTCAAAAGATTTTCAGAATGACTCAAATCTGATATGAAAAGCGTTGATTTAGTTTACTGACAGCACTATTCCTACGTCACTGAGCTGGACCATGCCCCAATGCAGGCTGGTGTCAGGCCCTGTGGGCAGTCCGTGAAAAGCCTGCACTGTGTAATGTGATTATGTATCGCATGAAACTGGTGCAGAAAAGTTTGTATGCCTGGTAACATCTTGAAATTAACCAGCCTGATCTGTTTGGCGCGCGCGGACTTATACCGCATGCATCTACAAACACTGCCGAAAAGCGAATTAAATAAAGAACATATGTCCAGAAGACCTACCAGGCAGTATAGCACATAGTACTGACTACACACGAGTGCGCGAAAATTGGGTTAAGAAGTGCACCCGATTCGATGCTATAGTATATCAAACATAGTGTCCCTCATTTGGAATGTTAGAGTTGATATGAACATATAGTTCTAGTTTTCTGCTCCAGCGGTGAGAATTCGAAGGCATATTCCACTGCCAGCCACGCGATTCCACCTGAGAAGGCTTTTGACAAATTAGTTTTCTTCCCTTTGTTTCATTTCATTCTAATTTAAAAAATCTTAAAGTGTTGATATAATCTATTTTGGTGAAATAGCAATATGTAGCTCATGCTTACCCTGGTGCAGCTGTGCAATTTCATGCAGGTAGGCAATACACTAAGAATCTGAGTTATGGCCAACGGTATTTTTAATTTTTCGTATGACATTTCTAGAGTGCACATTCCTTTTAATTTGAATATTTAAGTTTCTCTCACTATTTATGACACAGCATTAAGTAAGCACATACCGTTCGATACATTTCTCCGTCACCAGTGGTTGTTCCTTCTAAAACCTCTATCAGAGACGCGCAACACTCACTAGAATCCATTTCGTACCAGCGGTCACAGAGGATCCGTTGCTGCTAATATGCTGATGAAGAGTTGTATAAAATTACTTTGCTCTACTGGTATGTCTGCGAACTTGCAATTTCTGCGTAATATTAGCAAATTTACCTGTGGAACAGCAGTATTAATCTTTCTACCCTTCTCATCTGACTCTCTTCTATCATCAGACACTCTCTTACAAAGCCCGTTTCCTGTGAAGAAAATATTATTCGAAGACCTCAGACATAACTGCTGACAGATTTTGACCTGGCATAGTTTTAGTTTCGCCAACTGCACTGTAATGATTTAGAGCAGAGTAGCTGGCTTCTGTGTGACTCGGTACGCACGACGTCTTTTACACTATGTCTTCCACAGCCTAGCTCTTGAGACAAATCTACGAAGGTTTTACACTGCTTCGATTGCCAAGAGACACTCAGTTGTCCTGTTTAGTACCCTGACAACAAACATAGGAAGAATGGATGTTTCACCTGTTTCGCAATGAATGTCTACGTTCGGCAGTTGCAGCGATTTTTAGCGCAAGCGTCTTTTCTCTCTATTGTAAATAGGTCGTCATTAAGGGCCTGTCGCAGAAAATGGCAATCCGGTATTCATGAAAGTTTTAATGATATTTGATCCAAGTACCACCGATATAGATACATTGGTGGCCTTTAAAACTGTTGCACCAGAAAGGGACAGAAACAACGGTGCTGTACATATTTTGTGTATACAATAGACAGGGTGTTAGGTGTACGGTTAGAAGTATTGTAATCATTGGTACTTTAATATACACCCAATTCAGTGTGTTATTCGTTTTTTCTCCCCGTGTCAGAGGCTTCCCACAAACGCATAACAAAATTTACTAACTGATGTCCTCTTCACAATCGTAACTGCACTTCGAAGCGGGCTACGCCTTTCAGTATAGACTTTCCGATTTGCATTCACACATCCACATTTACATACCTGACTTACGGCCGATGGGAAAATAAATATTAATGGCTTACTAGTGGCTCGCGTAATTGGTAATATTGATGATGATGATGAGTCCCATACTCCTTTACAGAGCGTAGGGGAGCGACGCGGGAGACCCGCGCCGCCTTACTAGGCAAGGTCCTAATGGAGGTGGTTTGCCATTGTCTTCCTCCGACCGGAATGGGGATGAATGATGATGATGATGACAACACAACAACACCCAGTCATCTCGAGGCAGGAAAAATCCCTGACCCCTCCGGGAATCGAACCCGGGACCCCGTGCTCGGGAAGCGAGAACGCTACCGCGAGACCACGAGCGGCGGACTTGGTAATATCATCCAGCCGAAAAACATATTAGTCAGCAAATGAAGTAAATACTGATGTAATACGGTTAAGTGCACTGTCCTCAATCATGAAAAGAAATATCTGCTCTTACCCATCTGAAACAACGTATGACGGACGTTACATGATTAAACTTGTAGATAATTTGGTGAATTAAAAGTTGCGATATTCAGTAAAGGCGGCTGCTACCTGTGTCAGCAACGACGTGTCTAACCTGGCTGGGCACGGATTTGAACTACGTTTGAATGAAGGGTGTGGGTACGACATTTAAAGACATTCAGTATAAATTTATATCAAATAAATTCCCAGCGTATCATTCAAAATTATGCTACACAGACACCGATAACTTAAATTATCACATTAAAACATCAAGTATTAAAAATTTATGAGGAAATGTGTCCATATACAATTTGAAACATAAGGATACGCTGTAAACACCAATATAATAAAAAATTTGTAGTTTGAATCAAAGACAAATTGAATGGTGAATAGGTTAGTGACTTGTTAATCGTGTATAATTTAAAATGTATGTACCCATGCCCCAGTCAGGATGCATGGCTCACAGGGCAAAGGATATAAAACAGTCTCTGTCTCGAAGTAAGTCGGTGTGGCACTGGCAATGCAGTAGCTGGTGACTAAATTACCGGTAGTGAAAATGAGACGTGACAATGTTGTGTATTCAATCACAACCCGCATCATCGTGCGTGATGCTGCACCCGCATTATGACGACGAATCCATCCTGAGAATGTTTTTTTCTCTTGGAGCCTCCTTATACGTACCTCCATATGCTGAACCAGTAGTCCTCTAAAATGACAAAGATGTGCCACTGTTGTATCCGGTGTTGTCGATGGACGCACGGCAGTCAAAACGCCTGCTGTGTCAACGGAAGCCGCGATCATGGTCGCCGTGCTGACGCCGTCTGGGCTCTACTTTTAGTGCCCGTGTGGACAGTTGACTTCCTGAAAGAAAGCCATTTACTGACTCAAGTGGCTATACTATTCAACTTGCCGAGCTAAGACTGTCTGTACTCTCGGGAGCTAATTGTAAGGTGAAGCTAACAGGGTACATGGGGTTGCGTGTGGTCATGCTGATTCCATTTGTTCCACAATCACATAAAAGTCCTGGTATCCCAATTGACAGATTTCGTGGAGGTTTCTACAGAGAAGACAAAACACTATCATCTCAGAAACAATCTATAGAAAGTGATTACAGATTGAGAGACCTGATGCACATTCTTTCGTTATATACTGCAAATGGCATTCTCGCACTCTACTGTATACCATAGTGGAGAAATGCCAAATATTGGCATATACACTGAAGAGCCAAAGGAACTGGTATGAATCCCTAATATCACTTACGGTCCCTGCGAGCATGCAGTAGTGCTGCAGCATGACCTGCCATGAACTCGACTAATGTCTGAAGTAATGCTGAAGGATATCGACACCATTAATCCAGCAGTGCTGTCCATAAATCCGTGAGAGTATGAGGTGGTGGACATCTCTTCTGAACAGCACGTCACAAGGCAACCCAAATATTCTCAATAATGTTCATGTCTTAGTAGTTAGCAGTTCAGTGGAAGTGTTTAATCTCAGAAGAGTGTTCCTGGAGCCATCTGTAACAATTCTGGACGCGTGAGGTATCGCATTGACCTGTTGAAATTGCTGAAGTCCGTCGGAATGCATTGTAGCGACACTACCGTTTGGAATAGGAAAGAGTTTTGGTGCAATATTTCTGAGCGCGCAATTTACAGGCAGGCGCGGGCCTTTTTACAGTGAGTTACACTCACCAGCAGTTGTGAAGTAAACTAGAGGCCACAGGGGCATAGAACCGCTGGAAAAAGTACACGCAGCAGTTTGCATGGCACAAGTCATAGGCAGAAGGGGCCCACTGGCCAACCTAAGTGTTATGAGTACGTGACATTGAGCAGCACGTTTAGCAAAACAGAGGCGCACAGCTGCATATAAATAGGGCTGGTTCACTAACAAAGCACTCAAGTGTGGCAGCTCTCCAGGATGGCGGGGCGTGTCACACCACTGGCAGCACGTGGCAGCAGATGAGGCGCCATTGTTCCAGTCCACGGTGGGCCATGCCATGGCTCGCTAGTGTGGGCAGTCTTGTTGGCTCCCAACACACACCAGAGGCATCCCGAGGCGAGGGCTGCAGATTCGGACGCCGGATCATGGGTGCTTTTTGTCATCACGATCTTTGACCTGCCCGCGAGGAAGAGTGCCACACATCCCCTCCTCGCGAGTGGCACTGAGACAACAGGGACAGAGACCGCTGAATTGACTATCGGCATGCCCTGATGATGCCACAACTCTGCGGCTGTACAAAGCCGACACACAGCAGTGCGTGCACAGGTTGCTGAGGCAGCCATTCTGCGCCAAGCCGTTTTGCAATCAACGAAGTGGTGTCCTCAGTATTGCAATACCTGGTGACGCTGTCCGAAGGGAGTGTGGCACTGTAGTTGGAAAGCTCAGACAAATCTTAATACGGTGCCTTCTACCTCTTCCCACTACATTTGGTGCTGCTGTCACATTCGGTGGCAGAAGTTGCCACCACATTAGGCGTCAGAATAGCGGACACCATCTGTACAGTACGACGTTCGAGCCCACCGCCTGCATTCCAGTCAGAAGATGTGGTGAGTTTTCACGAGTTTTCTTTTTGAGTGTTGGACGTTTTCTTTCCTTTTGTGGGTTTGAGTATGGCTCATGGCAGGAAATCGTAGATGTTTTGCGTGGGCATAGTATTTTTCTTTGTCAGAATAAGTGTTAGTGTATTTGGATCAGTAAGATTTTTTTTCATGGCATTTAATTACTTTTGTGTTGGTTTGAGTACGCTGTTACTGAGTATGATAATACTGAGGTGTAGGTACTTGGGTTATTTTTGTACTTAATTGTTTTGTTTCAGGATTAACAGGGAATGAAAGCAACACAATGGCTGAGTCAGGAACGTGTTGTGTGTCGGAATCAGAAGCGGTATGGATTTTGTTGGAAACGGTAGCACAGTTGACAAGGGACAATACGCAGTTGAGGAGTGAATTAACATCTAGAAGTGAGAGGGAAACCGCATCGGATCAGACGTTGTTGCCTTGGCTGCTACTGCAGGAGATTTATACAGGTGCCTCGAGTTTGATTATTCTGAGTTCTGACAAGGCAAATGACGATGTGTGTTCGTTTGTTGAGGACTTGGAAACTTCAGCTGTGATTATTGGATGGTCTGATTAACAATTGTTACTTGTAGCCAAGAATAGATTAATGGGTGAAGTGAAGACATATGAAAGGTGTTCTTTGGGCTTAAGGAAGGTGGGACAGTTTAAGCAGTTGAAGGAGTGGCTTTCCCAGAGATAAAAGATACAGAATAGTGCTCGGTACTTCAGGGAGAGGTTGAGTGCAATGAAGAAGAGGCAGGGGAAGACGGCAGAGAAATTTGCAGGCAGAATGAGAGAAAGTAACGAGTACACTTACGAGATGGGTCAGAGTGATGTGTAAGTGTGGTCGTATGGGATGTGTGCTGAGGCAGTGTAATTGGACACCGATGAATAGAGGAAGGGGTGGAAATCAGCAGTGTGGAAGATGGAGAAGTGGAGTTAGTAGAGGTGGTCAATCGTTAATCGGCATAGGGGGCCGAAGACCCACCTAAGGGAGCTCCCGTTTAATTTCAGTGCTACAAATACGTACGCAGAAGTGGAACGTTCAGTGGTAGTATCCATAGGATCTAAAACCTTAAAGATTCTGTGGGACATAGGGGCGCAAGTGTCAGTGGCTACTAAGAATATAATGGGACGAAGGAAGTTAGATCCACCACCTTATGGGTTGCGTGGAGTGGGGGATAAGGAGGTAACACCTTTGGGGTCAATGACAGCTGACTTTCGCATAGGGAAAGTCCGATCTGATGCATGCATAGCCGGCCACGTTGGCCGAGCGTTTCTAGGCGCATCAGTCTGGAAACACGCGGCTGCTATGGTCGCAGGTTCGAATCCTGCCTCGGGCATGGATGTGTATGATGTCCTTAGGTTAGTTAGGTTTAAATAGTTCTAAGTGTAGGGGACTGATGACCTCCGATGTTAAGTCCCATAGTGCTTAGAGAAATTTGAACCAATTGTTCGATGCATGCATGGAGGTAGTACCATGGGTAAGCGAGGGCTACGACATGATCCTAGGAGTAGATTTCTTGCATCAACTTCATGCCAAAATGGACCTTGGACAACGAACTGTGGAACTTGGTGGAATATTTTTCAGCTAGGGAAACTGTTGTCGACGCAGAGCTGTCACGAGGGCCGTTCTACGTAATGAACAAAGCAATTGAACTGCGTTCATTAGCAGTAAGGCTTAATTCGCATGAGTATGTGTCTGGTGGCCCCAGGAAGTCGCTTTGGGTAAGTGTAGAGTCAAATCTACCTGTGGGTACAGTATGTCTTATTGAACCATTGGAGGATAATGCAGTCTTAAGTCAATTGTGTTGTTTTGTGAAACGTAGAATTATACATGTACAGGAGGGGAACGACGGGTGAGTAGTTCCTGTGAACGTGGACAATTTTAGCGCTGTAGACGCGAATTTGAGAAAAGGAGCTTTAGTAGCAAATTTGGATGTGCCAGATGACAAAGACTGGCGTTCGAGAGGTAGGCGAAGCGAGCAACCACTAACTGCCGATAGAACAGCATTGCATGACAAAATTAAGTATTTCAAAGGAGGAGAAAGAGAGCATGTGGAAGAACTATTGTGGGAATTTAAGGATTTGTTTCTTCCGCAAGGGCCGTTGCCAGCAATTCCAATATGTCAACATAGGATACCAACAGGTAACGAAGCACGTGTTTACCGTAAACCATACAGAATAACGAGCTATTTGCAGCCGATTGTGGACGATTTAATTGATCAGAAGCTTGTGGACGGTATTATAGAGCATAGTAATAGTTGTTGGGGTATTGTCATTGTGCCTAATAAAATCTATAGATGGAACTAAGAAATACAGATTCTGTTGTGCCTACCGACACCTCAATAATAAGACAGTAACGGACGCATACCCCATTCGAAACATATCGGAGACTTTGGATCACTTAGGACAGTGCCAATACTTTTTTACGATGGATTTGACAAGTGGTTATCATCAGTTAGAAGTAGCTCCAGAGGGTCGTTCAAAAACTGTGTTCTCTAATCGTGGAGGCAATTACATCAGGATGCCATTCAGTTTGAAAAACGCTCCAGCGATGTTTCAGAGGTTGCTAGACAGTGCCTTGAGGGGTTTGAAACCACGGCAATGTCTTGTTTATTTGGTTGACATTATAGTGTTTTCAAGTAGTATGGAGCAACATAGACAGCTGTTAAGGGAAGTCTTTATGAGGTTAAGAGCAGCTCGTTTGACGCTGAGCCTGGAGAAGTGTTATTTACCATTGGAAGAAGTGAAATACTTTGGTCATATCATGAGTGAGAATGGAGTCTGAATAGATCCGAGGTTGGTACAGGCTGTAAGGGATTTTTCGGAAGTGCAGTCATTCATCAAAATTAGGAATTTCTATCGAAAGTTTGTGAAGGGTTTTGCAGATTTAGCAAAGCCATTGACGTGATTGTTACAGAAGGGTATGAAATTTGAGTGGACAGAAGAGTGTCAGAAAGGGTTTGACGAACTGAAAGAAGTGTTAACATCAAGTCCGGTTCTTGTGTTTCCAGATTTTGAAAAGGAGTTCATACTATCATGCAATGCATCGAATCAAGCATTAGCATGTATTCTTAGTCAGGAAATTGATGGGAAAGAACATCCTGTAGCCTATGTGGCTAGGCAGCTGAATGCAGCAGAGAGGAGTTACTCAACAACACTAAGGGAGATTCTTAGCGTAATCTATGGAATCACATATTTTAATGTCATTTACATGGGAGAAGATTTCGGGTAGAGACAGATCATGCTGCGTTGAAGTTGTTGTAGGGGTTTGAGGATCCGTCCACTAGACTCGCTAGGTGGGCTGTGTGGCTTAGTGAATTAGACTACGAGGTGGTGCACAAGCCTGGGAAGAAGCACGTGATGTGGATGCATTGAGTAGAATGGTGGCAGATATATAAGTCATAGGTTATGGCCTAGCAGTATGGCCAGAATTACAGGACTCTGACAACGACTGTAAATTGTGTCGGACACAACCACAATTTAATATGTAAGATTGTCTTCTCTGTGCAGTGAAAAGAGGTTAGGGCCAAGGGTAGTAGTTCCAGCGAAGCTGAGGGATAAGGTTTTAATGGAAGCATATGATCACGTGTTGTCTGGTCATGGAGAGTATAGAGCGACGAATAGGAGAGTAGTGGAGAGGTATTAGTGCAGAGGTAGGAAAGCAGATGTGAATCAGTATGTCAAGAACTGTATACCATGTGCGCAGAGATCAGATTTGAGTCGGAAACAGATACAGTTACAACGATTGCCGGAAGCGACATGTCCATTCTCTGTGTTGGGGATTGATGTCTTAGGACCTTTCAAGCGAACACCATTAGGGAACAGATTAGTTCTGACTAGTAAAGACCATTTTTCGAGGCATGTGGAGATGGTGGCTGTGCCAAATCAACAGGCAGCAATGGTCGCGCAAGCGTTAGTAAACGACTGTATTGTGAAGTTTGGTGTACCGGAGACAATAATTACTAACCAAGGGACCAGCTTCATGTAGGATTTAGTTTAGGGGCTGTGTAAATTGTTGAGTGTAAAGAAGTTGAGGACGAGCGTGTTGCATCCACAGGCGAACGGAACGACAGAATGGGTACAGAGAACAATCGGGAAGATACCGAGTTTTTATGTGAATTCTCATCACCATCAGTGGCACGAGTATTTGAAGCATATTGTATGCGCATATAATGCAAAAATCCATACAAATACCGGTTTTTTTCCATATGAGGTAGAGTACAGGCGAAAAATGCCGTCATAGTTTGATTTAGTGAAGCTACAGGAAGGACAGACCGGTGGATCTGTATGTCAATTCGCTAGAACAATTCGGAATGCTTGGGAAAGGAGACAAAAGGCGAATACGAAGGCTTAGGAAAGGCTGGAAGACGCAGTGAAGCGGAAAGGAAGTTTACCGCAGCATAGAGTAGGGCAATGGGTAATGCTATTCAGCCCCCATACGCCAAAAGGGATAACGAAGAAGTTCGTCACAAGGTATCAAGGGCCATACCTAGTTGTTGAAACCACATGCCCCGTTAATCTTAAGCTTCAGCTGCCAACTAGAACAACGATAGTTACACATTGGGCGGTTGCGGCCATTTAAGGGTTGCCCACATGTAATTCCAGGCGTGTCACAGGAAGGAAAGAGGAAGAAAGAGAGAGTGAAGAGAGGTGCTAAGCACAGAGAGAACCAGAAAGACAGAGTACTGCATGAAGTACCGTATGCTTTGTGATCCAGAAAGCAGTGGAGTATTTGTAGTTTTTTTGTTTTCTTGTTATATATCACTCGGTTTCCATAGATTAATTAGGCACTGTGTTCTCATCTGTTGTACGTGTTTTATAAAAAGGGAGAAATTGATAATGTATACAATTTTAGACCTATTTCTATGCCATCAGTGTTTGCTAATGTTATTGAAAAGGCTGTTTATGTAAGGATAAATGACTCTGAGCACTATGGGACTTAACATCTATGGTCATCAGTCCCCTAGAACTTAGAACTACTTAAACGTAACTAACCTAAGGACAGCACACAACAACCAGCCATCACGAGGCAGAGAAAATCCTTGAGCCCGCCGGGAATCGAACCTGGGAACCCGGGCGTGGGAAGCGAAAACGCTACCGCACGACCACGAGATGCGGGCATATGTAAGGATAATTGATCACTTTACATCACAAAGATTTTCTATCAAATGTACAGTTGAGCTTTATAAGTCGTTTAACAACTGAAAATGTTATATTCTCTTTTCTCTGTGAGGTACTGGATGCGTTAAACAAAAGGTTTCGAACTCTAGACATTTTTTTTATTTAACTAAGGCGTTTGATTGTATTGACCACTTAATATTGCTCCAGAAGTTGGACCATTACGCAAAAGGTCATTACCCACAGTGTTGAGAATCACTGTGAAGTGGGGTCTGAGTGGGCTGAAGTGAAGTGGGGGATTCCCCAGGGATCAGTGTTGGAGCCTCTCCTGTTCCTTACTTACAGGGTGTTACAAAATGAAAACATTCCTCACACACAAAGAAAGAAAATATGTTATGTGAACATGTGTCCGGAAACGCTTACTTTCCATGTTAGAGCTCATTTTATTACTTCTCTTCAGATCACATTAATCATGGAATGGGAACACACAGCAACAGAACGTACCAGCGTGACTTCTAACACTTTGTTACAGGAAATGTTCAAAATGTCATCCATTAGCGAGGATACATGCATCCACCCTCCTTCGCATGGAATCCCTGATGCACTGATGCAGCCCTGGAGAATGGCGTATTGTATCACAGCCGTCCACAATACGAGCACGAAGAGTCTCTACATTTGGTACCAGGGTTGCGTAGACAAGAGCTTTCAAATGCCTCCATAAACGAAAGTCAAGAGGGTTGAGGTCAGGAGAGCGTGGAGGCCATGGAATTGGTCTGTTTCTACCAATCCATCGGTCACCGAAGCGTATGAACACTTCGAATGAAATGTGCAGGAGCTCCATCGTTCATGAACCACATGTTGTGTCGTACTTGTAAAGGCACATGTTCTAGCAGCACAGGTAGAGTATCCCGTATGAAATCATGATAACGTGCTCCATTGAGCGTAGATGGAAGAACGAAAATAAATGAGCTCTAACAAGGAAATTTAGCGTTTCCAGACACATGTCCACATAACATCTTTTCTTTATTTGTGCGTGAGGAATGTTTCCTGAAAGTCTGGCCGTACCTTTTTGTAACACCCTGTATATAAATGATATGCCCTCTAGTATTGTGGGTAACTCTAAGATATATCTGTTTGTTGGTGACACTAGCTTCGTAGTAAGGGATGTATTGTGCAACATTGGCTCGGTTTCAAATAGTGCAGTCTATGACCTACGCTCATGGCCTGTAGAAAATGAACTCTAAATCACAGTAACACTCAACTTTTACAGTTTCTAACACACAATTCAACAAAACCTGGCGTTTCAGTTTCACAGAAAGGGCATACGATTAGTGAAACTGTAGAGTTAAAATTTCTAGGTGTTCAGATTGATAGTAAACTGTCGTGGGAACTCACGTTCAGGATCTTGTTCAAGGACTTAATGCTGCTATTTTTACTATTCAAACGGTATCTGAAGTGAGTGATCGTTGGACACTAAAATTAGTCTACTTTGCTTATTTTCTTTTGCTTCTGTTGTATGGTATTTATTTCTTATAACTCTTCCCATTCTAAAGTTATACTTTTGGCTCAGAAACGGGCGATTCATGCAGTAAGTGTATAAGTTCACCAACCTCTTGTCGTCACCTGCTCACGAGTCTGGGCATTTTGAAATAGTCCTCTCAAATATATATATATATATATATATATATATATATATATATATATGCTTTCCTTGCTGCCATTTCTTGTTAACGGCGTTAGCTTATTCCCAACAATAAGCAGATTTCAATCAGTTAATACTCGACAGAAATCAAACCTGCATTTAGATCGAACTTCCTTAATTCTTGTGCAGAAACGTGTGCATTATTATGCTGCATCCACTTTATATAAGCTACCACTCCAATTCAAATATCTCAGCATTATATCTACATCTACATACATACTCCGCAATCCACCATACGGTGCGTGGCGGAGGGTACCTCATACCACAACTAGCATCTTCTCTCCCTGTACCACTCCCAAACAGAACGAGAGAAAAATGACTGCCTACGAGACCTAATCTCTCTTATCTTATCTTTGTGGTCTTTCCGCGAAATATAAGTTGACGGCAGTAAACTTTTACTGCAGTCAGCCTCAAATGCTGGTTCTCTAAATTTCCTCAGTAGCGATTCACGAAAAGAACGCCTCCTTTCCTCCAGAGACTCGCACCCGAATTCCTGAAGCATTTCCGGAACACTCGCGTGATGGTCAAACCTACCAGTAACAAGTCTAGCAGCCCGCTTCTGAATTACTTCTATGTCCTCCCTCAATCCGACCTCATAGGGTTCCCAAACGCTCGAGCAGTACTCAAGAATTAGAGTTTTATAAGCGGTCTCCTGTACAGATGAACCACATCTTCCCAAAATTCTACCAATGAACCGAAGACGACTATCCGCCTTCCCCACAACTGCCATTACATGCTTGTCCCACTTCGTATCGCTCTGCAATGTTACGCCCAAATAATTAATCGACGTGACTGTGTCAAGCGCTACACTACTAATGGAGTATTCAAACATTACGGGATTCTTTTTCCTATTCATCGCCATTAATTTACATTTATCAATATTTAGAGTTAGCTGCCATTCTTTACACCAATCACAAATCCTGTCCAATTCATTGTATCCTCCTACAGTCACTCAACGACGACACCTTCCCGTACACCCCAGCATCATCAGCAAACAGCCGCACATTGCTATCCACCCTATATCGAAAAGATCATTTATGTAGATAGAAAACAACAGCGGACCTACCACACTTCCCTGGGGCACTCCAGATGAAAACCTCACCTCCAATGAACCCTCATCATCGAGGACAACGTACTGGGTTCTATTACTTAAGAAGTCTTGGAGCCACTCACATATTTGGGAACCAATCCCATACGCTCGTACCTTAGTTAGGAGTCCGCAGTGCGGCACCGAGTCAATCGCTTTCCTGAAGTCAAGGAATGTGGCATCCGTCTGATACCCTTCATCCGTAGTTCGCAAGAAGTCATGTGAAAAAATGGCGAGTTGAGTTCCGCAGGAGCGATACTTTAAAAAGCCGTGCTGATGCATGGACAGCAACCTCTCTGTCTCAAGGAAATTCATTATATTCGAACTGAGAATATGTTCGAGAATCCTGCAACAAACCGATGTTAAGGATATTGGTCTGTAATTTTGAGGATCCGTCCTTCTACCCTTCTTATATACAGTCATCACCTGCGTTTTTTTCCAGTCGCTCGGGACTTTACGTCGGGCAAAAGATTGCCGGCCGCGGTGGTCTCGCGGTTATAGGCGGGCAGTCCGGAACCGCGCGACTGGTACGGTCGCAGGTTCGAATCCTGCCTCGGGCATGGATGTGTGTGATGTCTTTAGGTTAGTTAGGTTTAAGTAGTTCTAAGTTCTAGGGGACTGATGACCACAGCTGTTAAGTCCCATAGTGCTCAGAGCCATTTGAACCATTTTTGGGCAAAAGATTCGCGATAAATGCAAGCTAAGCAAGGAGCCAATGCAGTAGAGTACTGTCTGTAAAACCCATCAGGACCTGGCGATTTATTTATTTTCAACCCATTCAGCTGCTTCACAATCCTAGGGATTTCTATCACTATGTCCTCCCTACGGGAACCTGTACGGGACTCAAACGGCGGTATGTTTGTACGATCCTCGTGCGTGAAAGATTTCTCAAATGCTAAATTTAAAATTTCAGCTTTCGTTTTGCTGTCTTCCGCTACGAGGCCAGACTAATCAGTGAGTGACTGGATGGATGCCTTCGACCCGCTTGCCGACTTTACGTAAGACCAGAATTTCCTTGGGTTTTCAGCAAGATCTTTTGCTAAGGTGTGACGGTGGTAGTGGTTTTTACAGCAGCACGAGTCTCTACTAACTTTTGTCTGTCCTCATTCTCCCGATCCTTCTTGTACCGCGAGTGCAACTGTCTTTGCTTCCTGGGCATTCTCCGAATTGCGCTGTTAAACCACGGTGGATCTTTTCCGTCTGTAATGCACTTTTTCGGCACATTACTTCTCCAATGCATGATTTACAATATGTTTAAAATTTGCCCATAATTTTTCCACGCCCTTTCAGGTCGAAACTGAAGAGTTTCCTCTTCGGTCACTCCTTCTATTCTGTCTTGTAGTTCATTGAAAAATTAAGCTGATTCTTGTTGTATTGTTGATTTTGTTTACTTAAACTTATGGATTAACTTTTTTGCGGTTCATACACATTTTATTTTTATCTGTTATTACTCTTATGTTGCAATTTCATGTACTGACACGTTCCATGACCTCGGAGATTTGCTCCTCAATTTGGTCCCATGGAACGTGTAAATAAATAAAAAAATAAATCAGGTTTTCCCAGGACCTGTATAAGTCCACTCGCTCAATACAGTTTGAAACGAGACTCGTCTGAGCAAACAATATGTTTTCAGTCTTCGAGAGTCCAATTTCGGTGTCGACGGAACAAAGGGAGGCGCCAAGCTCTGTGTCATGCAGTCATCAAGAATACACGAGTGATCCTTTGGCTCCGATAGCCCATATCGAGTATGTTTTATTGAATGGTTCGCACGCTGACACTTGTCGTTGACCAATGATAGAAATCTGCAACAATTTGCGGAAGGAAAATCACCACGTTATCGCTACTCGAAAACGCTGTGTCCCATTGCTCGTGCGCCAACTTTAACACCACGTTACAACTCGTGTAAATCTTGATAACCTGCTAATGTGGCAGCAGCAACCGATCTACCAACTAAGCCTGACATTTGTCTTATACAGGCGTTGCCAACTGCAGCGCCGTATTCCGGTTGTTTCCGTATCTCTGCAATTAAATACGCATGCCTGTACCAGTTTCTTTGGCGCTTCAGAGTACAAGGGTGTAGTACACTTAATGCAAGTTCGATATTTAGTTGCATGCTGTCTTAATGGTGTAGTGAACTCTGTGGGACATCCCAAACTATTGCTAAAATTTTTTGTTATGAATAAATCCACTATATTGTTATTGACAAATCCTTTATTTGATGTCAATCATACACACGTCCTTAGTTTCAAGATGTAGATCCCA
The DNA here is from genome assembly GCF_021461385.2 of Schistocerca piceifrons. Classification (NCBI taxonomy): domain Eukaryota; kingdom Metazoa; phylum Arthropoda; class Insecta; order Orthoptera; family Acrididae; genus Schistocerca; species Schistocerca piceifrons. The sequence goes on from NC_060140.1 coordinate 633,188,067, forward strand.
TCTTCAATCGCTACCAAAACCAAGGGTAACGGAGAGGGATACTAAATAAAATAAATTAACATAAGAGGCTCAATTCAGATTTCAACATCGGGTCATGCCTGGGTTCTGTACGACAAATCGTACCAGTCACGTAAAGTAATCTAGCAGACACATCGAGGTGCCAAAGGTCATGGGGTACATATTAATGTCGTGCCGGACCTCACTTTGCACGGTGCGGTGAAGAAACTCGACGTGGCTTCGACAAAAAAGCCGTTTGAGATCCTCTGCAGAAATAATGGGCCAAGCTACCTCTATAGCCGTCCATAATTGCAAAAGATTTACTGTGACCTCTAAGTTATGTCTTATGAATATTCGATGGGGTTGATAGACGGTGGTGCCTTCCAGGCAGGCCACTGCCAGGGTAACACCTGTCAGGCACTTCCCCTTTTTTATTTGGTTTCAGTGATTATCATAGAGTTTCATTCACCTTTGGTGTATCTAAATTTTCCCTGACTGATAGTAATCAGACTATTAGGGCTAGGGTCAACTACTGATTGACCTCACAGTACTTGCATGACTTGAGTAGCAGCAGTAGGAGTAAACTTGGCTATAGAAACAGATTTTTGTACGCTGGATGTGAGCATTGCATTAGGGGCTGCTTTAGAACTTCCTCCACACAGCAAGTGAGTTGCTGGAGCGTTCTGATTGCTAGTTTGCCTTTGTAGTCGCCGAAACTAGCCGTGGGCCCTGCAGGACAGTAGGTTACGGTCCGCCATTCTGGCGGTTGGCCTTGTTTCTCCGGTGACCAAGCAAGAGATTGGGAACGAAGTGGCTGAATTTGAAATGACACTTCTTTAGAAATCGGCCACGCTGGGTATCCTGGCGTCGGCCCAACCGCTGTGTTAGCGAGTGCACTTACTGTGGAAGCCTGGTCTTCTTATTCTGTGTTTAGGTCCAGGTAAAGTGGCGTCAGGCTGGTGCCCGACCAATGTTTTTGTTACAACAACAGCATACCTTGTCAGACTGGATGACGAATTTCTCTGGATGTCGCATTTCTGAGACGCGGAAGTGCCTCGGCAAAACAGCGCCCGATGTATCGTGTTATTGATGAGACAAAACTTGTTTTCAATAGGAAGCTTCCCTCATTTTGTAAAATGTGCCAGGAGTTTGGCTGCAGGACATCCAGGTGCTGTGTACTGTTTTTTTTTCAGAGAACAGAATGTTTACTGCACTGCAGTGATTGGTTGACGAAGATCGGATCTCCTTGTTGAAATACATCATTGGCATGGGAACCACTGCTGGGCCGTAATAGGTTTACTCGAGAACATCAGGGGGAATGGCTGTTTTTTGGAACGATGTGAGCAACAGGAGAGGACAGGACTGGCTTCTTGACTGTCACGGACTACAGTCACTAGAGCTCTTCCATTTTAATGGAGAGAGCAATTAGTTGTAAAGATGTCCAGACACCCAGGTGAAACTGTATTTTTTTATGGACGTGAGACAATCACTGGAAGATGTAGGGTCATCTCCCGCAGTACGATGCACCACCGAACCTAGAAGCTTCAGCAGAGCCTGCACGCAGACGGCAGCATCTCGTGTTGCACTCGCTATGTCGGTAATGTTGTGCAGCTAAAGGAATTTCAGAAGATTATCAATCGTTTTCTGGGCCTTTTTTTTTTGTAACAGCCCCTTACATACAGTAGTCAGTACCAGTGTCCATTGCATGCTTAATTTAATTTTTACATGAGAAACCAATCAGAGTAACTATACAGCAGAGTGTGCTGACCTAGATTGGCATTCTTCCACTCTCAGTAACCAGTCCTATCTACACATTAATTCCAGTTAGGTTACCCAGGTCTATTGCCAGCCAACCTGAGTTTATGTTAATGAAATATTATACCGTTGACATTTCTGTTTATATGTTTGTTCTATCTTGACCTTCATATTAGTTAATAAACGTCTTTGTGATACCATATACCCCTGTTATTAATTTTTCGTTGAAACCCAGTCTCATTCCATATGATGTCATTTATTTTGCTGATAGGTTTGAAAGCATTAAATTAATTTGAGGTCAAGTTAGTCAAGTCATTAGGTGATCCAAACAGGGCCCACTATTTACGAATGTCAGATTTCATTGTTCTATTGATAAATGTGGCACCTCTTATGTGTAATGGTTACTACTTTAAGTCATTTGGCAGATGGAGAATTGCAGCCACCATAGGCTAGCTTGCATATTGGCTACCCTGCCAGAATCGAATTTTTTCCTCGGTTTCCTCAGTTATCAGTAGTCAGTGTGTCATTACATTTCTGACACTCTACTCCTTTTCACCTTTGTCAGACACCAGTAAAAACACGCTATGAGTGAGTTATTCTTACTAGAATAAATGGCTGAGGTTAGGAGTGGACCCTTATTCTAAGACAGAGCACATCAGTTTTTAGCTATACACAATTTGTTTAATTTCAGAATTATTGTCAAAGAAGTACGCGAATTTATATAGATTGTGACATACCAATTTCAGGACAGATGTCAAGATAGCGCATTATGTCCTGTTTAATAGATATAACACTCAACAAAACCATATCATATTTAAATACAATGTTCTCTACAAATTATTTCTTACTTATACACCGCGACATTGGCCAATATTACTACAAATCATCCGATTCCAGTTCTAAGTTCGGTACTATTTAGGATGACAATCAAGTCTATGGAAGATGGTTAGTTTTGTGACAAGATGAGCAAAGATTACTCAAGATCTCTGGAGTTCACAGTGGACGCAAGCTGGTGAACCAACAAGTTAGCGCCTCTACCAGTGGCATTTACCTTTTAGCTGCAATGTACTGTTGGCTGCATGGTTGCTCTCGCCCTCTGAAAATCGTATGGAAAGGTAATCAAAATCTGTACTGATTTTATCAACTGAAACTGTCCTATGTTTCTTGTTAGATGAGGAAACATGCACACACCCCTGGTCTGGAAAATACTGCGATATACACGTGCATAGATGGTGCAGCGTGTATGCCTCAATGCCCTCACCATTCTCACAAGAACAATTAATTATGTGACTGTTTGATTTCTCTGCTATCGGAGCTCAACGAATCTTCAGCTGATTTTAGCTGAATGTCAGCCAAAGTGAAAGCAGTGTTCACACAATATTCCTCTTTTTGTGTCGTACAGAGCATGATGCGCCCTGTTATACACGTGACACTGGTTCAGAGGAGAGTCCTCAAAGTTTTCGCTCTTGTGTCTTACGTAAACTGTCCCCCACATGTGTCCTTTTCAGACCAATGGGAGCATTCCATTCATCTTGTGGAATCTACCTCTGCCAATCGCAAAGGGCTTACGTTTCAACTGCGTCGAATTATCGCTGCTTTCTACTCCTCCTTAGTTTATTTTAGCCAATCGGACATTTTGTGCCATCTCATGACGCCTAAGAGTTATATGTGTACATCATGCACATACCACGGGCATTTCACATAATCATCTCCGACACTGGTCTGTTGTATTCATTTGGAAATTTCCCAATGCAGTTTTCTAAAGAACTTCTCTATAGCAAGCAGCGCTGCACCACTAACTGATTCTCTTAATGAATAGTCTGGCACGTTTGTTGTCCCCCTTTTAGCACGTCACCAACCCCTTTCAGAAGCATTCTGTTGTACTTGAGCCATCAAGGTGCAAATCGTACTTGGTCGAAAACAAACATTTCTTCCGAGAGCTTTTTTCACCTTTTGCTCATTAACACGGAGGATTTGTGTTCGGTGAATTAATACCGTCAAATCAAGTATAATCCATTTGCATTACGTACTGTACATTTTAATAAGAAAATCTGCTCATTACCGTCAGTGTATGCCAAGTGACATATCCTTCTATTTGCTATGCCATATAAAATCTCATGTAAGGTGCAAAACTGACATTCATTCAAGCTGCCACCTTCCATATCCACCTCCTTCTGTGTTCAATTTTGTGCTGGTTTAATCAATTCTTGAGAAATTGATTGAAATCAGTCCAAAATTGTTGTCAGCTGCTGAATGTAGTAGTTGTTACATATTTATATTAACCAGATCTCTATTATAATATGGCATAATCAAAAAGTTGTTCTTCCAGTCTCGTTTTTTTCCTTTACCGCATTTGATTTAATATATACCACTTATTTGAGCACTAAAGTAATATTTTTCTAAACTTGTAATTCTTTTTCCTAATTTTCTGTTTTAATACAAGTTTTTACATAATATAAAGACTTCTTTTCTACTTAAACAAATTAGAGAATCTCTATAAATTTGTACAACTCATATTTATAAAATTTGTGACTGTTTTTCTGTTTTGACATCAAGACTTAACTTAAATGATGATGGATGTGTATTGCAGTTGAGGAAACCTACATTTAAAATTATCCGCCCCTTTCTCAATATTTATGTTTCATTTTCAACGTTAACTTTTATGTCTGGTGGTAGCTTCTATAGCAATTATAATTTTAAGAAGTTTCATCTCATACAATAATTTCTCAGTTTATCATATACTTAACAGCACCCTTTCCACAATATTACAAGCTCAATCTCATTCACAAACATATTTATATCCTCCAAAAAATCTTAAGCTTATTCATTGTAACTTTACAGAAGCATTAAATTATTCATTGAGTCTTACAAACATATTAAATTCCTAATTCTACTAATTAGCTTGTAAATATTAAATTAACTTCATGAAATAGCAAAATCCATTTTCTACATAACCTATACCTTAACAAACACATGACATACTAGAATCTTAACTTCCAAAGAAAATATAAACATTAGGTTTTCTTAACTTAGATGTTTTGTAAAAATATGATATACAAGGAAACATTATTGATCTGTGAAGATTAAAACTCAAAACTACTGCTGACAAAAATGTGTTTCTTGCAGAAAACTCTTCAAAAATTAAATATTTTTAAACAAAAACAAACTTTGTGTATTTTTAATTTCAATTTTTTTCAATTTAATCTGATACTACTCACAGAGAGTCATTACATATATACATAAGTATATATATATATATATATATATATATATATATATATATATATATATATATACAAAGTGGTTCTTGTTCATGTACCTATGTGACACAATGTGTCTTGTCTCCTCTGAAAATGGAATGGCAGTCAGCAGAGAAAAAGATTGCAGAGGGTTTGAGTGTATAGTGAATGCTTGGTTGCCTTTGTTCCATTCCGATTCTACCCATGACGAAGTTATATTAGAGATCTATTATTAGCTGTAAAAGAACTTATAATTCTCGTCAATCCTCGAGTCTTTATGCCAATCCATTGTTGGTTACCTGATCTTCTGTTATCTGTATGAATAGTCATCTCTCCCCTCTCGGTGTGACATTAGAAAGTGTTGTAATTTGGCATAAGGAATTTCGTACATTTGTATTGCTAGAACAGTTGAAATTGGATTCTCTGTTGGTAGGTAGATGCAATAATGGTCTTATATGGGAATGGATTTTGAAAGGTTTCTTGATTTCTTCTGGTCTAGGCCTTCTCTTCTTCTTAATCTTCTGTGTTGAATCGTCTTTTCTCGTTGCATCTTGCTGTCTTGTCACTTGTGCCTTCGTTCTTCTCTGGACTGGGAATTGGGATTTAAGACCTGCTTAACCTCTTTATTGTATAATCTGTTCTTATGGTATTTTCTATCAAATCGTAGTGTATTATTTATTGTATCAGGTTGTTCATCACAATAGATCGTAGAGCGTTACACCGTCCTCTTGCTTACTCATATTACTCCCATGAGTGTTCAGGGAATGTTTCGCAGTCACTGGCTTTTGTATGGTATGACGATAGTTTCAGCCATTCTTTATCTTGGGTTACAGAAATGCGCCTCTTCTTCTTCCGATGAATTAAAACATCTGTTCGTCATTTATGTAACATGTCTGCCTTCACTCCAGTTTGGTGGACATCTATCATATCTCCTTATGCTGCTCTGAACAGTTTGCGACAGAAGTGCTAACGATCTTGCACTTAAGCAAAAGTGTTGTTCTGAAGATCGCATGCGACTTTAACACGAATAAAGATCGTGTCATGGCACATATTGACTGCATCCAGGATTCACCATTGATCCCCATTGCGGCATTGCGGGCTTTCACAACTAATAAATTCAATAAAGTGGTGGTGTGGTGTGGTGGCCCTAAACTACATACCCACTGACTCAGAGTTGAAATATTATAAGTTTTCGCTGGATTCGTTGTCTAGGCGCTGGGATGCGTAGTTGCCGCATTACAATCCAAATACTGCTGAGTCTACAGTATACAATACGAATATACATATGAATCGAATGGTCGAAGGTTCCTATCACTCGGCAATCACGAATGTAAAGTAGAAATTTATAAATAAAACATTGCAGTAAATAAAATCTGCAGGTACCATCTTAACGACTTTAAATGACGAGTAAAATACTAGATGTAGTTTTCAGAATGTGGTATATTTCTCTAAAACATTCATTGGTGTCGATGGTTAAGCAATTAAATAAAATATAAGTTTAATAACCGGCAAACAATAGATTCCTACTGCACGTAATTAGTTATGGACGACAACACAGCTCGTGAGATATTCACTTCTAAAAGCAAACTACGTCTTCACTGTAGAAACCTCTGAAATCTCACACGTTCACAAGTCCGCACTCCAAAGTATTTCTATCTCTCGCGACCACTCGCAAACCGCTCCACACTCCAAGTCTCTCTCACCAACGTGCGTCCCTCGCGCTGTTCTGTCCCAGGCTCCCCTCTGTCTTCTACCTTACTTCCATTCAGTCTCCCCATTGACGAGCGCTGTGACTTAAGAGAGCGCTCCCACCATGTCTTCGTGCCAACGCACATTCACAAACGTAATGAAACACATTCGAAATACTTGACTTACATTTAAATAATTGGAAATTAAATAAATATTGTTATGGCTGGACCATAAACAAGCTCTAACATACATTAGTAAATACATAAAAAATTAAATAAACAAATATCAAAGGAATAGAAAGCTAAATTAAGCTAGAGGCCTAATGTCTCTGTGCTTTCTAAAACACGGTAAATATTTGACCAATTTATTCATGAATCGTATATATCGGATACAAACAAAGACATGGATGAATAAATATATTTATAATCATGCTGCCACCGTTTTTTCGTGTGACTGTGGAGTACTCATTGCCTGACACGATCTATAGCAATCGGCCACTTTGACCACCAATAACTCATGTACTATTCATTACATGCCTGTAATTCAAACCAATTTAGCTTTATACTAAAAGCTTTGTAAAGACACGTCTATCGAGAAAATCTAATGAACAGTTTAGGTCTTGGAAATTCATTGCTGCGGGTTACTTGTATAATTAACAGTCACATAATAAATTTTAAACTAAGAATGGTAATAAAAATCTGATTACAGCATCAGAATCGTCGTGCAAATAATGGTATTGTACAAGTTTCTTTTTGAGGTACCATGATTCATCTGGCTACTATTAGTTTCCATACAAAATTCGAAATGTCTGTCATTATGGTTTCACAAAGTCCGCTATCCTTGCTTTGACACAGCATCACCATGGAATTCCTAGCCACGCTGTCGGCCTGTACCCCAGCTAACGTTCGGCACCACGTGGCTGCCGACGAGCCACGCGGCCTGCTGAGAGACCCCAGCACAGCCACGCCAAGTCGAAACTTATAATATTTCCACTGCGCTACAACTCGCCCGTTACCTCACACCATACTTTTTGCCAGACGTGTTACCCTCTTGGACTGTTGCTTCCACCAAGGCATTTCCTCTCGTCATCACCGTACTCAGCTCTGCTGTCAATCTGACCACAATGATGATGCATCGCACTTGATGATTTCATGTATAATACTTCAGTGCACACACTTTGTCCATGTAATATCGCCAAAATTTCCTAATTCACATAGCGTTACTACCTATCTTATCACAAACGTTTCTCCCTTAAGATAAATTACAGTCTTCACAAACATAAAACTACTAAGAGACATTATAAAACTTTCGTATTTGAACAGTACATAAGATTTTCCTTATTATAATATACAAAGCTTTACATGTATTTTAACACATCAACATCTATCACCGTTCTATATGTACATTTTATTTTCCCCATTCTTTTCTATCAGTATAAAGGTTATGTTTTCCTCATCTTCATCACGATGAATAGTAAGTATGTTAGTATGCGTTCTTTTTCTTTTCTTCTAACTACAAGTACATCATATTATAATTAAAACTTCGCACCTTGACCCCTCCTCCCTCGCCTTTTTCTCTGAAATATCTTCTATTTAGCATAAACTGTAACGGAACTTCTCTGCTTCCCCCTTTTCAGAACTTTCTCCACTGTCCTATTGCATTGTTCTAGAGCTTGTACTTTTATTATTTGTAGTTATCTCTATGTCCATCTTCTAAACAGTAAACTTTTATATTACTTTCTCCCCCTATCATAATCTTCCTTATTGAAATCATCCCTGTGTTAAAACTCACATGCCTCATGCCTCTGTCTACATACTTCCAAGAAATAACATCTTTCTCACTTTCCTTAATAATTCAATTCTGTTTCTTAATTTTTATCTCCTAACACTCTTTTATATCTACTTCCCTCACATCTGCATTTAATATCAACTGGTGCTAACTTCCACAGGTCGTATATGCTTCTCATTTTCCTCCAAAATATCTCCTCAACCGAATATTCACTCTCTGCGATGGAGCAAACCACAAATGAGTATTTCCTTCGTGCCTAAGTCTTTAGACAAGAAATTTTTTGGCTTCCTTTTGTCCACAAAAAATCAACTTCTTTCTACTTTCCACTACATTTTAGGAGAGAATCTACTACTATTTCGTCAAACTATCCACATGCTAATCTTTATCTTCTTCCTTTCTTTCCACTTATTTCCCATAAGACATTTTTTTCGGCAGAAGAGTTACTTTAGTTCTCAGTGTATTGTTCTTTCTTCACAACTATCCTTTTGATCCACTGAGAAAGTTAACCATTTAATTTATTCAGATAAGAGCAAATTAAATTTTTTTTTGTACGCATATTCTTAGCTTCCCTACTCTTTCACTTCTAGATTTTGCTCTAATTGGAATCTGGATATTTGATACACCAAATTTTTCTTGTGGAGTTAATATTTGCTGTTTTACCCTTTGTACAATTTCAAGTGACTCACATGGTGCAAGCCCAATGATTTTCCTGTTCTTGAGTAAATCAGTTCGACTGCATTATATTGAACCACTTTACTTACTTCCATAGGACCTTTATATACTGAAATGAATTTATGGCTTTGATGTTTTTTCTGGTCAGAGAGATGGTAGGTTTCTACAAGTACATTTTGTCCTAGTGAAAATATTCGTGAGGTTGCCGTTTTGGCCGCTCGGTTCTTTCTATGTAATGCCACAGCTTTCAAATTTCCCAGTTCCAATTCCACTAAATGTTGATGTTGTACTCTGGGTACTGGTGGGAACTTAATTATTTTTCGTGTAAGTCCCTGTCATATATACATCATCTGACTTGTGCATCAATACTGGTATTGCCAGTGGTGCATTATCCTCTTGGCATAACATTTCACTCTCGATTTCGTGTAAATGAACTACATCCTCCACAATTTGGTCATCATCAGTTTTTGTACAGCTGCCTATATTAACTGTTGACAACTCTTGTTCCTCATTCTCGGACGATTCCCAGTCAATCGTCTCCCAACATGCTGGTATTTGTATCTGATCACCCCCTAAACGTATTTCTGAATCTTGTCCATCAAAGCTAAGTCTATTTACATATTTAATTATGAAATCAACTTCATTTGTCTACTGAATCTCTTGTGGCCGGCCTTCGTACAGTTCATCTAGCAAATTCTGCTTTTTACCAGGGTTTGGTGGCCTCAACCCGACTTGTTGTACCGGTTCATCTCTCGTGTGTTGTACTGCTGAAGTCTGATTCTCCCAACCTTTCTGCTTTCGAGGCATTGTAGTTCCACCCTATTAATTTGGGTTTTGTTGTGGAAAACCTCTAAACCTTTCTGCTTCATTTGTCTGGTGATCATATTGTGAATTATAGTTACCATCATAATTTCTGGAACCAGAGCCATTATTGTAATTCAGCGGCTCACCAAAACCATAATTATGGTCTGACATGTGTGAGTTGCCAAAACCAAAGGTATTATAGTCCCATGGACTATTACTATTCTTCCCAAAACGATTACCTTTCCCAACATTGCTATTGCCATTGTAAGTATTATTAAATGCCAATCGGTTGCTATTATTTCTCCCTACCATTGGTTTCTGTCACTGAACGTTGTTTCTTCGCGTCATTTTCACTGAAGGTGTATTAAAGTTTATAACATCCCTTTTTGTGCCTTTATATTATCTCCAGCTCTGCCAACCAACTATTGCTGATAACGCAAGGGTAACTTCTTTGTGCACATATGTATCAGTTCCCCATCACTGTTTGGATTGTCTAAACACGGAGTCTTTTACACCATTTGTTGAAAAAAGCTAACTGGCTTCTTTTCTCCTGAAGTTTCCAATGACGCCTTCTGTAACCATGCGTATTTTGTCATATTTTGGGTTTCCGCGGACCAATATCGCTCCAAAAACGGAGGCTTGAATTTTTCATACAACTGATAGTTTGCAGCAATTCTTTGCATCTTTTCCGCTATTACGTCTTCCATACGAGCACAAATGAAACCAAGTTTATGGCTAAGAGTCCAATGTTCTGTTAAAACGATCTGGAACTGATGTACAAACGTACGGGGTATAAGCCGTTCCTGTTTTCTTTGTAATGTTGGATTTTTCTGATTGTAAAAAAATTGTCATTGTCTAATTTTTCTATTGCACCATATCGCGTTTGTGTTTTCGTAACATTTTCCGTTCCTTTCAATTGTGTCACGTTTTCTTTTATTCATCCTACGACATTTGGATCCTAAGTCGACATTTTTGAGTCCCCTCTAGCATCGCATATACGTAGTGGTGTGCAGTTGCCTAAACAGAACCGACCCTTGGGTATGGGACAGGCAGATACTTTCAAATTTGCCGTTATTAGATTAGTGTTCTGTCTTTCTACTTGCTTTACATTGACCTTCGGTATATTACCCGTTATACTGTAACTAGTAAACTGAGAATTTGTTACGTGTGGCGCAGTAAACTGCTCTGTTATCGCGTCATTCGCTTACGTTCGGAGGGTCGACTGTCACTCTGTTGATATGCGCTCAGTTACCGCCTCTCGTCTCATTGTCTGCTGTGAACGCGCATTACCTGCTTCGCTCACCTGTGGCGACTGTACCTCTACCATTTGCTTCTGTTTCGGATCGAAAAATACTGACGCAACATCTTGTGGACATACAAACGGAGTCTCATGATTTTATAGATTTCCGCAACTGATTCGGGAGATTGAATAACGGACTTTGTCACCTTTAGATTGTTTTCCACCACTACGTCAGATGATACTACCGAATCCGTCGCCTCACTACTGCTTTTAGTACGGTTCTCAGGACACTGCTTAAGTTATATACGAAGCTTTTCATACTGCTGCTTATTTTTCGAGACGATGTTTACAATGGGTGTATCGAATCTTTTTAACGCGGCTTGCGTATCACGTTTTCTGACATTAAGTTCTTCCACGATTAGTAGCGCCTTGCCAGACGCCTTACGTGCTAAATTATCAACTCTTTGGTTGATATTAGGCACTGCATCCTGCGCCTGGTCAATGTCAGTACGCATCTATTTCTAATCGGCCATAAGCGATTGAATTAGCTCGCGAGTCTCTCGCCGCTTTCCAGAATCAATAAACTATTCATTAACTTCCTTTGGCAATTTTTGCTCATCATTGCGGACTTATTCGAACCCAGCATTGGTTTCAAAGTTGAGAACATTCAAAGCCACGTTTTTTTCGGCTTTTAAATTCGCCGTTTCGGTTTTTAAATCCCCCAATCCTGCATTTGTTTCGATTTTTAACTCTGCTAATTCTGTATTTGTTTATGTTTTTACGTCTGCTGACCCTGCTTTTGTTTCTGTTTTGAAGTCTGCTAACCCTGCATTAATTTGCTAGACAACGATAGTGAGTTGCTTCAACATTGCGAATATACAATCTGACTCTTCACCATCGTCATTTGTCACCAGTTGGTGCAAAACTTGCCGTTCACTTCTTTCACGTGACCCCTCACCGACTTCTGCGCATAGTGCTGACGCACATACACACATTCTTTCCGTAGTAAATTGTCCCGTTTCATTCAGAATTACAACATTTGGACAACGTACCTAAGTTGCACATCGTCTGATTCCGCTTCTGATCCACTAGGTCAGTCATCTGTTCGGCTTTGTGCGGTCTCAACCTGAGACACCGATCGCGAAATCGTCACCATTCCCTCTGCATTGTCACTTCGTTCGGTTTCGTGACCTGCATTCTATACATTTTGTTGTACCCCAATTTCTGTCCAATCCAGATCTTCAGTTAGCCCTATATGCGATGATCTAAGTCCGTCGGCCATCTCAGTCCTTCTGTCTTATGAAGATCTTCAGTTAGCCCTATATACGATGATCTACGTCCGTCCGCTATCTCTGTCAGTCTAACTAACCTGTGTCTTTCACGATTTGCGCGAGCCTGAACTCTAGTCAAAATTAAGTTATATGACCTGACGCGTCTCCAAAAATCTTAGAAAGTCTCTTACGCCTTTCATAAATCATTATCAACGCCGTTCACAGTTTGTGGGTATAGAAATCAACTCAACAACGCCGTGAATAACTTCGCACGCGCCTGGAAGGTCATAGACAAGCTACTTTTACTCAAAACACCAATATTTTCCTTTGCTCTGTTGATCACACATTTATAGTAATCTGGATACTATGCAGACACATATATTGAGTAGCCTTGTCACTTTTTGTTTAAAAGATGTATTTATTTCTTAATAGTAGATTTTAATTACTCTTTCTAATTCGACTAATTGCCATCATGGCAGCCCAACCGCTACCCTAGCAGGATCGCCATTATCTGGCACTCAACTCCTTTCCACGTTTCTCAGACATCAGCAAAGGCACCATATGAATAGATGTCTAGTGTTAGGAGTGTACCCTTATTCTATGACAGCGCTCATTGGTGTTTAGCTGTACACAGTTTGCTCAATTTCAGAATTACTGTCAAAGAAGCACACAAACTTACATAGATTGTGACATGACAATTTCAGGACGGTTGTCAGGATAACGCATTATGTCCTGTTTAGCAGAAATAACACTGAACAATACAATATCAAATTTAAGTGGAAGATCCTCTACAATATTTTCTTACTTATACACCTCGAAGTTGGCCAATATTATGACAAATCATCTGATTCCGATTTTAAGTTCGGTACTATTTAGGATGACAATATAATCTGTGGAAGATGGTTAGTTCTGTGACAAGATGAGCAACAGAATACTCAAGGTGGCTCGAGTTCACAGTGGACACAAGTTGGAGAACCAACAAGTTTACGCCTCTGCCAGTGACATTTACCTTTTAGCTGCCATGTACTCTTGGCTGCATGGCTGCTGTCGCCCTCTGAAAATCCTATAAAGAGCTAATAAAAATATTTACTGATTTTATCACCTGGAACTGTCCTATGTTTCTCATTATGTGAGGAAACATACACTCATCCCTAGTCTGGAAAACATGGCGATTTACATGTGCATAGATGGTGCAGTGGCTATGCATCAATGCCCTCACAGTTCTCACAGGAACAATGAACTGCGTGGCTATTTTGTTTGTCTGCTATTGGAGGTCAAAGACTCTGCAGCTAATTTCTAGCTGAATGTCAGCCGAAGTGAAAGCAGTGTTCACACAAAATTCCCCTTTTGCGTCATACAGAGTGTGATGCGCCCTGTTCTACACTTGACGCTGGTTCAGAGGAGAGACCACGAAGTTTTCGCTCATCTGTCTTTCATAGCAAACTGCCCCCCACCTGTGTCCTTTCGTGCTTCACGTCATGGCTATTTCAGACCAATGGGAGCATGCATTTCATCTTTGGGAAACTTCTTCTGCCAATCACAAAGGGCGTACCTTTCAACTGCGTCGAAATATCTCTGCTTCCTACTCCTCCCAACTTTATTTTAGCCAATTGGACATTTTGCGCCTGCTCGTGAAGCCTAAAAGTTACATGCATACATCAGGAACGTACCATGAGTAATTCACATGATCAACTCCATTAGTGGTCAGTTCGTATCCATCTTGAAATTCTCCAATGCAGTTTTCTAAAGAATTTGTCCGTAGCAAGCAGCGTTGCACCGCCATTTGCTCCTCTCGATCCATTGCCTGGAGCGTTCGTTGTCCCTCTCGCAGCAGGTCACCAAGCCCTTTTGGAAGTGTACCATTGTACTCGGGTCGTGACAGCACAACTCACGTCTGCCCCCAAACTAAAAAGTTTCTTCCGGCAACTTTTTCACTTTTTTCTTATTGACCTACAGGATTTGGGTTCGGTGTGTTAATACCGTTGGATCAGTGTCATCCCTTTTCATTACATACTGTACATTTTGATAGGCAAATCTGCTTATTATCACTGAAATATGTCAGGTGACATATCCTTCTACTTGTAACGCCGCATAAAATCTCGTGCGAAATTGACATTCATTCAAGCTGCCATCTTAGATTCGTGTTTTTCTTTTTGTGTTTCAATTCCTTTTTTTTTTTAGTTCTGCAGTGGTAGTTAAAAGTGCACGAATGTGAGGGAAAAAATGTTCCCTTTTACTATATAACATAATTATTTGTGTTCATGCTTTGGTTTTCTGGGTTCTGTACCACATCCACGAATTTGGCAGTTCAGTGATGCTACCAGTTTTGCAAAAGCTCTTTTTTGTTGGGGTGATTGTGTTGTTTTTGTTTAGTGTATTTGAGAGTCTGATAGTATTATATGTTCTTACATATGCAGGGTTTTTGTTTTGTGTACCCTTTTTTGTTCACTTTTCAGGTCATGCAAGATAATTTCTGTTATTCGTCATTCCTTGTCGTCAATGCTGAGAAGGAGTCAAGTGAAGTTACTTGGTGGCTAAAGTCTAGTAGACTTGGGAAGTACAATGGAACATGCTAATCATGGTAACGTCAACCCTTATGGCGACATGTTGGATGGGTTTCCCAGGGAGCAATCAGGCGCAAACACGTGTGAGAGGCATTCGGTATTGATAGATGATGCGGGATTAGAACAGGGAATTAACAGGGGTGATGAGTCTGATTATGGAGAGAACTGTGGCCATTTAGACCTATTAGTTATGAGTAGAAATTCGGAAAGGGAGATAGTAGCCAGACAGTGTGACGCTAATGCAGCAGCGCTCGGGAATCACGGGTCCTTTTGTCACTGGCAGGCACACATTATGAACCATAACTTGAGTCATCGCTCTTTTAGGTCAGCTTAAGAAACAGATAGATGATTCAGAAAGGAAACTGAAACAGGAGGTACAAGAAATAGAAAGGAAATGGATACAGGAGGTACAACAGTTACAAAGAGAACGAAAGCAGGAGGTAGAAGAATTAACCGGAAAACGAGAGCAGGAGGCTGAAAAATTAGAAAGAAAACGAAGGGAAGAGGCAGAAAAATTAGATAGGAAACGAAGGGAGAAGGCACAAGAACTGGAACGGAAAAGAGAGCCCGAGGACATCGCATTCAAGGAGGAGACTAGCGAATGCATGGACTAGTTTCTAGCAAAACTTTCTGATGTACGCAAACACGGGACGGAGGCCAAGAAAGACGCTCGCCTTGCCCGAATAGAGGCAGCAGGTGCGAAGGAGATCGCTCTTGCTGTTGACAACCGAGCAGAACATGCGAACTCCAAGGCAAACAATAGTTCGAAAGCCTTGGTGCAGGGACACAATGCAGAGGTCACCAACCCGGAGAATACTGCCAAGGTAGACAATCGAC
This sequence comes from Schistocerca piceifrons, assembly GCF_021461385.2. Classification (NCBI taxonomy): domain Eukaryota; kingdom Metazoa; phylum Arthropoda; class Insecta; order Orthoptera; family Acrididae; genus Schistocerca; species Schistocerca piceifrons. The sequence continues at coordinate 633,203,923 of NC_060140.1, forward strand.
TATCTCAAATAGAGGAAAAGTTGCACACAAAAGCTTCGGGACCTAGTGAGGTGGAACAATAACGAGGCTGTGAAACTACAACGGGACGAGTGACGCCGTCAGGTGGGTCACAGAGCAGTGCAACGCGAGCCCCATCTTCTGCCGAGTGTTTGCGCACGCACGTGATACCTGTCAGCCGACGGATAAGATTACGCCAGACGTGTTCCCGGAGAATTTTGGTAGATGTGACGGCCGCAGATGACATGAGGTGTCCCATCACCTGAACCAAATCCCCGTGACCGAATCTGACAGATTCTCTAGAGCTAGGGTCGCACTTACGTTCGACCAGAAGCAATTTCTGTCTGTCCTAAAATGTCAATAATATACGGAAAATGGAGGTGGGTAACATCCTAAAGTTTGGATTGCACAATTCATCCGGTCGTTACCATCTTCATGGCCCCTCAGTGCTAAGCTGTAATTCATGAGACGGCAGCCGAACACATGCGAGCTGTCGCGGCAAAGTGCAGCACATTAGAAGAGTTCAAGGAAGCATTTCTTCCTACCTATTGGCACGAGAAATGCAGCACAGAGCAAAACAGGAGAGTATGATGTGGCTCGAACTCGAATCTTCGGGACACAAAGACCGGTAAAAATGTTTGAGGCGTTATTAAAGAAGAACGCATCCTGCAGCCCGTCGGAAATCATTCGTTTCTGTTTCTCGGAGCTCCCCATGCAGTACAAATAGGCACTCGTCGGTAGGTGCGGAGAGAGCACTGAAACTCTCAGATGTCCACTCAGCTGGCTGGAATGGACATATGAGAGGCAGAATGTAAGGGATGAACGCAGAGAAAATGACAGTAACAACCAACAACTGCATAAGAACAAGGATTGGTGCACTGAGCCCCATGGGCCACAGGGAGAGAGAGAGGAAACCCGACTACAGAAATTACGTGTACTAGAGCTGAGCAGGGAATAATGTGCGGCACTATGACCGTAACTGGCGGGAGCGGGAACAGAAGCAGCAAACTTCTGGAGCATGGCTTGGTCCAGACAGGAATCAGTGAGTAGGAGAAGCAGTTGAGATTCGTCCACCCAATCCCTCTCAGAACACGCGTAACCATAGCCCTCCACGAAATTGACGCCAGAGGGGCGTGAAAGAGGTTCGCAATCTTCGAGTGCGCACCATCTCCCACGAGATCGCCAAGCAGTTAGAACCATTGAAGACGCAATGGTCGATCGGCCCTTTCCACGTGTGTCACGTGAAGCACTCCATAGAATAGGGTCTTCGTAATGTACCACATATCTGTTTACAAGTTTTAGGTATTGTTTGTTTTATGTTCTGCAAATATAATTGTGTAAACATTAGGTGTTATATAGGGTTTACTTTTGGTTATATGGGTTGAGTGAAGTCTGTAACGGGCATTTGTATCTGACTACTGCCTTTTATCTTTGCCATTTTTCAGCGTCACATCATTCTGAAAGTTGTGCTTTTTCCTGTTTGCTTTTTGTTCCGTGACTGCTTTTCTCGTGGAGCATTGATGTGGAATGTGAACGCCATAATTATAAGCGGTACCTATCGGTGTTTGGGTGAAGACATTTTCTTTCTGAGGTCATGACTCATACGTGGATAATTTCGGCCTTTGCGGCTTTGATGGGGGAATTGTCATCTGGCATGTGTAAAACCTGGGCCGGTCGCGTGTGTCTGGTGGTGTAGTTGGGTGCTCACCACTCTTACAAATTCTTATGACAACGGGTGGGGCACTCTCTAGTAGCGTTGCACCTATCCCCTCATCAGTTTCGAGTGCGTATGGGCACGCCCTTGAGCGTTGCACCAGTTTTCTGTGGTGTTTTTTCGAGTGTGCTTAGCCACACCTGAGTCCCGTGTGCTGAATTCAGATTCGTAACATGCTAAGGAGGCCGCCGAGCCCGCCCTCGCCGCTGTGCGTTAGGTCTTACTACCGTGTGGCGAGAGGTGTGACTCACCTTCACGTTTAAGTACGCGTGTGTGTCTGTGTGTGTGTGTGTGTGTGTGTGTCTGTCTGTGTGTGTGTGTGTGAGTGTGTGTGTGTGTGTGTGTGTGCAGCCTCATCGTACAGCAAAGATACTGGGGAATAGTGATTCGCACGCCAACAACAAAAAAAAAAAAAAAAAACGCGGGACTGAACTGCATGTTTCTCAAGCATATCAGTTACGTCTCACTGCAGCCGTAGTTCCGTCTTACTGCTTGTGTTTCTAGTCTCTTGGTATAACCACAGACGTCTGGACCTTTGTCCGGCTTTCTTTATGGCGTTTCAGAGTCTGCTACGCATTTCGTCCTCGAGGTTACAGGAGCATCGGAGAAGAACTGCCTTCGAAACATCAATATCTCGGTGAGATGAGGGTGACGGCATTTCGCAACTCGGTTGTAACAGACCAGCCCAGATGGACCCATAAGTATCGAAATTTTATTTCCCTTCATGTAGGTTGTACTGCCGGTATTCACTGTCTTTTTTGTGTTGCCCTTTGTTTTGTTACTGTATACCACTGACTTTGTCCTTAAAATGTTCACAGATCTCCCAGACGCCACCACCACGTACGAGAACCAGGTTTTTAGACTTACAGTTGCATGTCGGGCTTAATCATTTAGATATAAGTAGTTGGAGGGTAGTTTCCAAGTACAGTTAGAGTCTAACATGCGAATTTCCATATAAGGTAATTAATAAATAAGGGGTACACCTGTCTGCTGTAGGATATTAGAAAATTTTTTGTGATTTTTCACGTCCATAGGTAAGTGCCACGTCTTTGTATTTTGTTTTATCTATATACAGTGTGGTCAGAAAATGTCGGAAACGCTTGTAGGGATGTTGCAGGGCAGGTTTTACTGAGATATGAATGTTACAAAAAAATTTCATATGTTGCGCCGTTTCCGAGTTATTTAGCATTGAAGTTAGCCAATCAGATCGTCGCGTGCGTAAATTCAAGTTTCAGCTAACGAGACAAAGCGTTCGTTGGGAAACACCGCCCCTGTCAGGCTGCTTGAATGCGAGCGCGCGACGCCCCGATTGGCTAAATTACACGCTAAATAACTCAGAAACGAAGCAACGTATCGAATTTCTTTCTTAACATTTATGTCCCAGTACAACCTGCCCTGTAACATCCCTACAATCATTTCACACATTTTCTGACCAGGGCGTGGCCATAACATTCAAATTTGTTAAATATAGGTAATTTTTCATTTGAAACCCTTATAATGTATGCATCAATGCAATGAGGAAAGACTTTACAATATAATAATAACATAAGAAATTTCGATTTTTCCATCATTTGTAAGTACCTTGTATCCATAAGCAAGCAATGGACATTGGGAGTGACTACTGCGAGTACAAGGCTGCTATAAAAAATGATGGCTCTGAAAACTTTTTATAAGCTTCTGAATTTGCCGAAAGTGCTTAACATTACCTATATAGCAGGTGAAATGCGAGATCCTGTCGTCTGTGTGCGGTGCTGCTGAAGCTGCTAGGTTCGGCAGTGCATCCGACTGTGAGAGATGTCCCCATTTCCGCCAGTGGTTTTCTCACATCCAAAAAAATATACTGTTTCGCCTGGGTGTCCGAGCGTCTTTACAACTACCTGCTCTCTCCGTCAAAACGGAAAAGCTGTACTCCACGACGGTGGAGAAGCAAGTCCTCTCCTCTCCTGTTGCTCACTACCTTCCGAAAAACAGCCGTCCCTCCCGATGTTCTTGAATAAACCTATAATGACCCAGCAGTGGTTACCGTGCCAATCACGTTTTCTAGCAGGGTGACTCAATCATCCTCAACCAGTCACTGCAGTGCAGTACACTTTCTGAACAAATACCACACAATGCCTATAAGTCCTCCAGCCAAACCCCCGGCAAATTTCACAAGATGAGTGAAGCTTCCTAATGAATCCAAGGCCTGTCTTGTCCATAAAACGATTTAGTGGGCGCCATTTTGGCGAGGCGTAGCGCCATCGAAGAAACATGACATCCAGGGAAATTTGTCATTCCGCCTCACAACGTGCGTTGTTCTTGTGATAAACACATTAGCCGGGTGCCAGTCCGACGCCCCTTTGCTTAGACCCGCACACGGGTTAAGGAGTCTACACTGTCACACCATGTCCACTCTCTAATAAGGCGGTTAGGCCAATGCCAGGATGCCCGGTGCTGGCACTTTCTAAGTAAGTGTCATTTCCATTCACGTCATGCTTAGCCGCCAGAGGAACAAGGCCATTCGCCAGAAAGGCGGCCCATAAACAACTTCCCTGCAGGGCCAACTGTTAATTTAAGTGATTATAAATGCAGGCTAGCAATGAGAAGGCTCCGCGAACTCCCTTGCTACTTGGGGAAAGTTCTAAAGCAGCCCCTAATGCAATGGTCACCTCCAGCTTGCAAAAACTGTCTCTACAGCTAAGTTTATTCCTACGACTGATACTAAAGTCATGCAAGTACTGCGAGGTCATTAGTATTTCACCCTAATCCTAATAGTTAATCAGATTACTATCAATTAGGGAAAAATTACATACACCAATGGCGAATGAAGGTGTATGATAATCACCGAGACGTGATGAAAGGGGAAGGGCCTGACGGGTATTACCAAGGGAGTGCCCTGCCCGGAAGGCATCACTGTCTTTCATTACTCTTCTTTCACAGCAGATCATATTTCGCCGTGTGGCTCATTTAAGGTAAGGGACAGTGTGACACAACGCGAGAAAAATGTCTCAAATAACACATCATAATAGCTACTGGTCGTGGTGAAGCAAGAAAAGACAGAGATCATAGAGGCGAATATTGCCAAACTCACAGCCAATTTCACTCTCATACTTCAAGTGATGCTCATTCATTCACAGGGATACCCACATGCACACACACATCCTAACCTCTAGTTGCAAGGAAGCGGAGCACTGCTGGGTGTTGCCATTGTCAGTCCCATCGACCACATCGTCTGGAAATCATCCAGACTTAATACGTTAAGAATGCGTAGTGTAATTGTTCCCTGCGCAAACACACACATTCACTAGACGAAGGAAAGGGAAAATCCTTACAAAAGATATTCCTCCCTATGTGAAAAGTGACCACATACAGTCAGTATCCCTGAGCAAAGGAAAGAGACAGCCATAGTGATGTGACCTAATGTCCTCTCACACTGATTGATCCATGAAACATGAGTATTACGCAACTTGCATTCACCTTTCTTTAATACATGGAACACACACTTGTGTAGAGGTATTTACAAAATGTGTGTCATAATTTGTACATGAAAAACATTTTTTATTACAAGTCTAACAGTATGCAAAAAGCTGGTGAGGATGCATACGAAAATAGATTATGCAGGGAACACCAAAAAAATGGAATCTGTTAGTAACTTTACATGAAAACACAAAACTAGGGATGTTTATACCAGGGACTGACTGGCAGTGGTCAGTTGCGGTTTAGTGGTTACCTTTACAAAAATGACACCTACTTACATCTATGGCAGCAAACAGACATATATAGTGTACAATGTTCAGCAGTGAAATAGATGATGATAAGAAACTGTCACTGAACGTTCGCTCATACAACAACAATGAAACACTTTTTTCTTGTCGTTTATGACATAAGTTGTAGATGCTAGCGTGCTTGGGCTCTCGTGTAGGTGTCAATAGAATTATTTTACGCAAGACACTACATAACACAGGCTGATGGCACAGTAGACTTTCTTGTACAATTTGTTCATGGAGGTGTGTCGAAGTGGCAGTGTGAATTGGTGATGCGAGTTGTGGGCTGCGTTACGGATCAGGTCCATGCTTCAGTCAGGGGGTGTGGCGTTGGTGGCCATGGCGCAAGATGCTAGACGCAAATCACAGCCCAGTGACGTCACTTGCCACTGTGGGGTGCAGTTGGTCACACAGACCACACTTACAAGAGGACCAACTGCACATATGACAGCCACCATTTCTCACAATGTGTTACAGCTTATGTATGATGTGCTAATAGGAGGACCAAGTGGCACCTCCTGTAGAATTTGCGACGTGCTGATGGCCTTAACAAACTGTAGGCAGTCATGCGGACTGCATCTACATGTGGACCAACTGACTGGCAACATCTAAAAGGCGCTCCAGGACGTCCCGTGGCAAATGCAGATGCCCCTCCAGTGGCACTGTTCATTGTTCACGGGTAGCCATGTTGACAGCAGCACGCCCCAAGCACCCCTCCTTCCAACTCACATAGCTAGTCGGGCCAGACCACTGGCTGGCGTCAGCTCAGCCCCCATAGAATGAAAGTGCGCACTGGCAGATACTAATCCACTCTCGGGGATCCCCCAAGGTCACTTCCCTAGTGTCACCTGCCGTCAAAACCGAGCATGGCACAGGCAGCCATTGTTCGCTGCTCTGAGAAGGGGTAGCCCTAGTGATCTGGCTGTCACAGCGTGGTCTACCGTGCCAGCTGTCTGGCGGGTTATCCCACATGCTTCTCATCAGTGGCCTTAGCCTCATCCCATGGTAACTAGTTTATTGTCTGACCTCCTCGTAACTTCATGAACAGTGCCTCTTCAGACCTTAACAAAACCTATTTGGTATGCTTTCCACGCTTCTACAAAATCTTGTACATAGTTACAGCAATGCGATGGATTCCGACTTACAAAGAAACTAAAATATTTTCAATCTAGATGATAATAAAAACACATAAAAGTTAAAATAGATATTTACGGATTACTACCATATACAGGGTGGTCAGAAAATGTGTGAAATGATTGTAGGGATGTTACAGGGCAGGTTGTACTGGGACATAAGTGTTAAGAAAGAAATTCGATACGTTGCTTCGTTTCTGAGTTATTTAGCATGTTATTTAGCCAATCGGGGCGTCGCGCGCTCGCATTCAAGCGGCCTGCCAGGGCGGTGTTTCCCAATGAGCACTTTGTCTCGTTAGCTGAAACTTGAATTTACGCACGCGACGATCTGATTGGCTAACTTCAATGCTAAATAACTCGGAAACGGCGCAACGCATGAAATTTTTTTTGTAACATTCTTATTTCAGTAAAACCTGCCCTGCAACATCCCTACAAGCGTTTCCGACATTTTCTGACCACAGTGTATATAGATAAAACAAAATACAAAAACGTGGCACTTACCTATGGACGTGAAAAATCACAATAAATTTTCTAATATCTAACAGCAGACAGGAGTACCCCTTATTTATTAATTACCTTATATGGAAATTCGCATGTTAGACTCTAACTGTACTTGGAAACTACCCTCCAACTACTTATATCTAAATGATTAAGCCCGACATGCAACTGTAAGTCTAAAAACGTGGTTCTCGTACGTGGTGGTGGCGTCTGGGAGATCTGTGAACATTTTAAGGACAAAGTCAGTGGTATACAGTAACAAAACAAAGGGCAACACAAAAAAGACAGTGAATACCGGCAGTACAACCTACATGAAGGGAAATAAAATTTCGATACTTATGGGTCCATCTGGGCTGGTCTGTTACAACCGAGTTGCGAAATGCCGTCACCCTCATCTCGCCGAGATATTGATGTTTCGAAGGCAGTTCTTCTCCGATTCTCCTGGTTTCTATGTTTCTGACTAGATATTCCTGTAACCTCGAGGACGAAATGCGTAGCAGACTCTGAAACTCCACAAAGAAAGCCGGACAAAGGTCCAGACGTCTGTGGTTATATCAAGAGACAAGAAACACAAGCAGTAAGACGGAACTACGGCTGCGGTGAGACGTAACTGATATGCTTGAGAAACATGCAGTTCAGTCCCGCGTTTTTTTTTTTTTTTTTGTTGTTGGCGTGCGAATCACTATTCCCCATTATCTTTGCTGCACGATGAGGCTGCACACACACACACACACACACACACACACACACACACACGCGTGTTTAAACGTGAAGGAGAGTCACACCTCTCGCCACACGGTAGTAAGACCTAACGCACAGCGGCGAGGGCGGGCTCGGCGGCCTCCTTAGCATGTTACGAATCTGAATGTTATGGCCACGCCCTCTTTATTTCTGTTACAGAAACGAGTATTATTTCGGAAAGAACTGTGAATTTTCTTTTTCCAGTGATAATACGTATGACACATTGTATATGTTGATAACAGTGCAAATTTCTAGTGTATGTAAATGATTATGTTTGCTTGTATATACTTTTGTTTCACTGAAGCAGTTTGTTCACGTGTTACTGAACGTCTGTTGCTCACGTGCTACATACATTTGAGGAAGCACATATCCTTTAATGTGCAGTAAAAACGAACCATGCCACACATCAAGAATTTCAATAAAAGGAAATTCCGTGGTAACCAGTTCACATACAAAGCAAGCCACACTTTTGAAGGTAACCTACGTACCAGCTCTTCAGGGAAGAAACTCCCACATGGCACGCCTCCTGATGATTCAAATTTAGGTGTTAACAATGACGCTGTTTGTAGTGGATTTGTTGTTGTTGTTGATGTGGCCATCTTATCTTCTTCGGTAAAGGAAGTGGTGAAATATAAACAATGTGATGGTGTAGGCTGAACAACAGAGAATCAGGAAGGGGTTAGTGTCGAAATTCGTTGTTTTGTGTAGATCCTGCAATAAATATACCTCGAAAATGACTTCGAACATTGTGCATAATTTATATGATGTGAATTTGAAGATAGTGTATGCAATACGTGCAATAGGAAAAGGAGGATAAGCTGTTCAAACGTTTTGTAGTTTGATGAATCTCTCCTCGTCCCATTATGGTCAGCAAGTACATAAAGATACTTTTAGGAGCCTTCACAGCTGTGTGTAAAGCATCTATGGAACGTGCAGTAGAAGAAACTGTATATATTAGTGGGACCAGGACATCGCTGTTGCACTTGACGGGACATGGCAACGTCAAAAACATCGTTTCTTGAATGGTGTTGTAAGTGATACTTCTATGGAGAATGGAAAATCTGTTGATGTTGAGTGCTTATCTAAGTACAGCCATACCTGCCATGGTATCACTGAAGGACACAGTGAACATCAGTGTTCTAAGAATTACGATATTTACAGTGGAGGTCGAGGCCCATTTATAATGTTAGATATACGTAGTACCTAGGCGATGGGGACTCCAAAGCTTTCAATAAAATTAATGAGTTCAATCTTTTTGGTGATACCTTGGTAACAAAACTGGAGTGTTGTGGACATGTGCAAAAGAGGATGGGTGCTAGATTGAGGAGGCTACGAAGAGAAATGAAAGGAAAGTTACTATCTGATGGAAAATCTCTGTCTGGCCGAGGCAGATAGACAGAAACTGAAATAGACCTTTTTGAGAGTTATTTAGGACTGGTCATTAGACGACATGCACCTCTTAATGATGTTACAGTAATGAGAAAAGCTGTATGGGTCACGTACTTTCATAAGTTGTCCACGGATGACCACCCTGTTCACGGACTTTGCCCTAAAGGAGCAGGATTTTGGTGTGGTTACCAAAAATCAAAAGAAAGTGGTCAAATATACCTTCGTAAGCTTTATATTCCTTAGCCTGTCATGAACGAAATACAACAAATTTTTAGAGACCTGAGTGACCCTGTTTTGCTAAGTAAATGTCTTCTTGGGGGCACTCAGAATACAAATGATGGTTTCAACCATTGCATATGGGGAGGATTACCCAATAGTGTTTCTGCACGGCTTAATACATAAAAAGTCGATGTGCTAGATGCACTGATATGTTTCAGTGATAGAGTGATAGGAACGTTGGATGTACGGAGAAATGTAGGCATAAAGTGTGGCTCCAATATGGAAGATCAATTGCTTGCATGTGACAGACAATGGATGTATGACGCTGATAGATTCGCTCTTCAAATTACTAAAGAAACAAGAAGTGCTGAAAGGAATGCCAAGAGGAAGCCTGAAGATGAAGAAGTACTGCAGGAAGAAGACTATGCTTCAGGAATGTTCTGGCGCACAGTTTAATTGGACTCATATCTTCATTCGCAATTTTTCAGAATTCAGGTACAAATATTTCCTAAAGTTTATAAAGCATTGCTCTAATATTTTTTCTGTAACTTGCAATACTCCGTATTTATGTAGTAGATCTAATGTTTACTGCAGAATAAACTAAATCATAAAAAAATAACATTTTATCAGGAAAAAATTGTAAAATTAAAGTGTAAGTTGTAATCTTTTTTATCCTTGTAATATACATAGTAGTTGGAATTAAATAGGTGTAGTACCTCAGCCATCATGTCATGCATATCTCGTAATAATTTGGACTCCTTCAAATGTATAGCATTGGATTACATGGCACCTCAGTTTGGGGAAGCAGTGCCTGAAATCTGGTATTGTCGGCACACTCTTCACATTGTGGAGCTCGCAATGTTAAATTCCCTAACGATTTCTGAAATGCAATGTGTCACCTGTCTACCTGCAATTACCATTCCATGTTGAAAGTCTGTTTATTCGCGTCATTCAGTCATAACCACTTCGGAAACCTTTTACATGATTAACCTGAATGCAAATGACATCTCCGCCACTGAACTACCCTTTTATACATTGTGTAAGTGACAACAGTTCCATCTGGAGGTGAGGCATGAAAAGCTTCCCTGAGTCAATCATTACAACACTGCGAAACATTTTAACGACCAGGAGTTAAGTTTCAATTTACGCTTCACTTGCTGTTATTTTAGTCACATATTTGTTGATATTACCCCCTTGGATAGGTGCACATGCAAGCACGCTGCTTCCGAGATTCAGGCATGTGTACCGGCTCGAGACCGAATCCTGCCGGTGGTTTAACGATGAGGGCCAGTATGTCGGTCAGCCTGAGTCTGGCTTTTAGGCAGTTCCCCCTCATCCGACTAAGTGAACTCGGTTTGGCGTCCAAGCTCACCTAAATTATATGGCATGCGGACATTTAGAAAACGATCGCCAAGTGTCACATGGTTAACAGTAGACGCAGACAGCTGGAGCACAGAAATTTCATCTAGGAAGGGGGAGAGGGGAGAGTAAAAGGATGGTGACAAGTAGGACATCCGGCCAGACACTGATAATACCAAATACGAATCTTGACATTCCGAATACTTGTCGATGGGGGATAAAGGCAAAAGGAATCGTAGGAGAAAAGGAAGAAAAAGACAGACGTGACTGGTAATACTGTTACATGTCCTCAGTTATGTACAGTTACAATGGTTCATAATGCGCAGAACTGGGTTTCGTTATGGGAGTAGGCGCCGTCGTTTAGCCGTGCCAGCTAGGCTGAGCGAAGTGTAGGTGATGGTGAAACTGCTGCATGAGGGTGCCATTTTTAACTCGGCAAGTGACACGAGAGGTGTTTATCTTGCTCAGTGCACCTGTTTGTACCGCTGTATTTACGCCAACGCTCTACTGACTGCTCTCTAAAGCGAGACACGCTAGCAGCGCTAGCAAGTTCCACCTACCAGTGCGGCAATCGGTTTGGCAGAGGCTGAGTTTTCAGTACTGAACTGACATTTACAGACCAAATATGTGTAAGAACCAATCCTCACTTACGTCACAGCACTGGAACAAGAGGTGGACTGGCAGAGTTAAAAATAATTGACATGTGGGTCCTTGATTAAATGCCGTCCGTGGTGGCCGAGTGGTTCTAGGCACTCCAGTCCGGAACCGCGCGACTGCTGCCGTCGCAGGTTCGAATCCTGCCTCAGGCATGGATGTGTGTGATGTCCTTAGGTTAGTTAGGTTTAAGTAGTTTTAAGTTCTAGGGGACTGATGACCTCAGATAAAGTCCCATAGTGCTCAGAGCCATTTGAACCTTGATTAAATCTCAATTGAATACTATATTCCATTGCTTGCGTTGTTAAGAAGATTGTCGCAACGTTCCTTCTGACATGCTTGTATGTCTGAAGGAACATTGCATCATTCTTCCCAATAACACTGCCACGCCAATTTCTTACTTATCCACCGTTACCAGGCAGCGGCTTTCAATTAACTTTTCCTCCCCTGTACGAACATTATATAGTTTGTGTACGAGTACAGGTTGTGACAAAGAAACGACGACATGTGGAAGTTTGGGTCTGGCCGTGATTTGTGCACGGAGAGCCACAGGGGGTAGCGGCCGCTCGCGTGAAGTTTGAAATCCGGGTTCGAGTCATGCTACGACGCAAATTTTCATTGTTGTCTTTCTTTTGTACAGCTGATGGTTTTTCCAATTTACTACTACGAATAAATTTTGTGCATCTCCATCTTGTTTTCAACATATTCGTGGTAGGGGTGACGCCACTCACGTCATCAATGATGCTACAGATGGCCATAAGTGAGAGACCTTTAAATGTGTTGTCAGTAACGTGATATCTTTTGCTCATCGAATAACTGAAATGTAAACATGAAAATAATGTTCACAGTTGAGATATTTACGATCGTTCACCAAATGATTCTGTATTGTTGTTACACTTTCGGAGAGCTGAATCAGAAGAAAGCGGAAGTTCTAGATGACATACTGACAAGAGTTTGCTTTATGCTAAGAAGACGATTTACGTACACCGCCTGGCAAGAATGTGAAATGCCCAGAAATGACGTTTCACGGGATGGAAGAGTATCAGAAGTTATTTCAGCGATTACAAAGTAGAGTTAGTTTTACAATCAACAGTGGAGTATAAGCCCACTTATCATTTTGACGTTGCAGCCTCTCTGGCCTGGATGCATGGTACGATTGGGTTGGGGCTAAATTCGTTATGTCCCCTTATGGAGCAATCTGTCCGACATCTGATGTCACTGGCCCTTGGTCTCCTAAAATGTGTGCTTACAGGCACTCAACGAGGAACGTATCAACGCGATACGCTGAATACTGGCACTTGCTGTTCCCACACTTGCTCTATTAAGGAAAGTCACGGCATTTTACTCCACGGCAGTACCTCAACATCATGCATGCAGTTTATAGATCATCCTGCTGTGTGTGGGCGAGCACAGTACTGATGAAAATATACAATGCTATATGGTTGTATAAGACGCTTGAGGAAGTTGTTTGTGGCGTACCTTTGTGCTATATGTCCTTAGCACCAACATCTGGGTCCTGTATTCGTCTGCAGTGGTTCCTCACACCATCTTCACATGAACTGCACAAATTGGTGCTATCGCACACACACAACCGAGAGCTGCGTTGGGCATTTCAGCATATCCTTTTGTGGGATGGGCTGCAGCGGCGTGGGGCTACTATTTCCAGAGACAGATGACTGATACCCAGCTGTCTGCTGAGAGATACCGCATGTCAACGCCACTAATGTGATACCATATTCCATCTCTCTCTCTCTCTCTTTCTCTCGCACCATTCTTCTTATTTGAAAAGGTAACATGCTTATCATTATGTACTGATAAAGTGAGATTATGTTGGTTAATATCAGATATTGCAATGTTCTTAGGCCGAAATATATGCTGCACAATTGTTTTAAATTTCAGGTACTACACACACACACACACACACACACACACACACACACACACACACACACACACACACACTGTGCCCGTAATCATTGATGATTAACCCATTAACAGAAGATCGGTTTATATATTTTGTTCTGCGAATTTCTGGACTCGGTCTTGAATACATACGTTTCAGCTTTCAGACCTACGCATTTGATAATACGTTCACCTATCAATTTCTCTCATTAATCCTACCTCTGATTATTTACCAGCGTATTATCATGCTTATTATTTACACGGAAACCTGATGTATCGAAGTATGTATGCACATCATTCCTGATAGACTTTTAAATTCGACATTTCAGTGTGATAAACTAAGCTATCAGTGTCTGTGTAGCACAGCTTTACACGGTTTGCTGCAGATTTGTTTAATATATATTTATAGTGAAAGTATATAGAAAAGTGTTCTGAAATATCTAAAATAACTAATCTGACTGCATTAAGCACGTGGTTCAATTCAATAACAACTAAATTTTCCTTAAAAATAACACTTCATTGAATATTTGGCTGCTCTTGTTACCTTCGCTTTTGTCTTGCTAGTCTTTTCTCCTGCACCTTCCACAAAATGTGTTTCTTTGCAAACACACTATTACCATTTTGAAAAACATTGTAAATTAATTGATTCCATCTTGTGCATTAATCCCAATACGTGGCCTCATCCATGAAGAAAACAGTACAAAATCAGACACCAGAAGATACTACAACTTCGTCCGTCTCAGAAGAAAAGATTCGTGAATGGTGTCATCATGATGGGCAATGAATCTGTTAGTGGCAACATAATGTCTTGTGAGCGTACAAGCTGTGGCTGGAGATTAGGGCGCAGTTTCCCGGTGCAGAGCTCGTGGGTGACGGTTGCTACCGGGCAGTGGCGAGGGACTAGCTTTTACACGGCCTTGGAAAACCCCGAGTGGATGCCTGGCAGGTGAGAGGAAAGAATGTTAATTGGAGAAATTTATATACCACAGAAAAATTGATAAAAACAGAACTAAGAGTTACACAGAGGTGCGAGTTCCCACTTATGGACAAATGAGTTTCTAAAGTTAAATTATCTGATGAGCCACAAAAATATATAGCAGTTAAAAAGTTATTGTTGTCTTAAATTGTAAATTTATGACAGTTAAAACGCTAATATCAGGACAATGCTTTGGCAGGTTAATATCAACATAGTGGCTATGGATGCGTCTAGCAAAGTTGCATCGAGGAATCATAGCCGTTTTAAAAAAATCTATGAGAGGTTGGAATATGGGATTCGACTGAGAGAAACTGTGCTTTTGGTAACAAATAAATTTAAGAGACGAAACTAGCGGCAGCATTCAAACTTTTAAAGAGGTAGATGAGTAATTAAGTACGTATTTTTATTTTTTAATTTATGTTTAGTGTCAAAAATTTGGGAAATGCAAAATCACTTCAAAGAGAATTACTTGTGGATAAACGATGGCAGATACAAAATATTGGATGTTAAACTGTTATTTCTCGGAAATTTTCTATATTTTGCATTATGTCATATATATTTTTGTGTTTAGTTTTAGAATATTCGTAATTTTTCTCAAACATTGTTTTGAGTTAGGCAGTCGTTTCGAGGGTGGATAGGGCAGCCATCTTTGAGGACAATTGGTTCTGAGCGACGCTAAGAGCCAGACGTGCTGCGCATCTGAGGGTGGTAATGGGTTGATAGTCACCTTCGAAAGCGATGAAGTCGAGCGCAATATCGTGGTTTCGGACGGCAGACAAGAGTGTATTTTGTGAATTGTGAACAGACTGTCGAGTGCCGTGATCACGACATATGAATTTTATAGTGAATTGTTGTAGCATCAGTTTTTAAAGGCCACCCTTACGTAAAAAGCCTGTCAGACTACATTTTGAGTGTTTAGTAAATATATTGAAAAATATAATGAAACAACTTGTTCAAATTATAAATCAACGTGCGTGACTCAGTATTTTAAATTTCACCGCAGTCCCTGCCTGCATTGTTTTGTTATGCATTATTTCAGCTTAAAAATTGAGTTTACAACAGATGTGAGCTGGCATCCAATAACGAAAAACGTAGCTAAACGTTGAGATCAGCTAAATTTCCGGGTCGCGCAATTAAGCTAAGTGTAACAAATTTATATTTTTTCGTGCCATAGCACGTGGGGGTTCAAGTCAAACTATTCAAGTTTCCATGTGTAGTTCCCTACACTGTCATAACATGGGGACTTTTCCGGAGATGTCTTGAGTGAACAGTCTCAGTAGGCAGTTCAGGATTGCGTTTGAAAGTGAAGAACATTGGGAGAAGCGCGTTGCCGATCACCGAGCAATACGCTGAGTCCGACGTTGACCACTAAAGCGGGAGCTGAAGCGCCGCTGGCAGCCAAACATCGCCGATACGAATTTGCTGCCGCACTCTGGGGCCGGGGCCACTTCTGCAGCCAACCTACAAGCCATTCCAAGCCACACTGCAGCCTGCAGCATCAAGTAACAGTCGTAATGCGGCAGCAGTCTCGACAAAGCTAACTATTGGCAGCAGGTGCATTAATTTCTCAGTTCTCTACCTTCCAACCAGTTGAGTTATGGAGCCGAATTTAGCGAGATGGTGATAAAGAAGTCAGCTAGTGATGTAGAGTCCATGGGGATTGGAAGTGAGCTTCAGAGCCCACATGGAAAGGAAGAAGCAGAAGTTAGTGTAGTGGCTAGGCTTAGATCATTAATGAACCAAATGGGGGAATTCCGAACTGATATGGGGGATTTAAGGAATGAATTAAAACTGATATGGGGGACATGGAAAGTTCTTGAGGGCAAAAATCAGATAATTAAATGATCAATTGAGGGATCTATCAGAAAAATTTGAGGCGGTTGAAGGAAATATGAATACTCAGATTGATTCAGGCAGGCAGTTGTGTGACACAATGAATGATGAGACAAGACAAGCTCTGACTGATATGGTTCAGAAGATTATTGCTAGTTGTGATAATACCAGAGCATTGTTATTTGGTCAACTGGCAGGAACAGTTAGCGACCTAAGAAAGGAAGTTGAAATTTTGTCTACTGTTACTGTAAAATGAGTAATATAGAAATTGACAAAGTTAACAGTAGTTTAAGTAATGCACGATTATGTGGGGCTATTGGAAGTATGGGGTGTCCTACAGTACAAGTATCGAGTGGTAGGACATTCTCAAGGGAAAGCAAGTGCCATGCTGTAGATTTTCTGGCAGCATGCAAGGATTGTTTTATTGATTACATGAGTGACAACAGCAAAATTAAACTGGAAAAATATTGTTGGAGTATTCTGCTCAGACATGGGCAAATCAATGTAGTTTACAAATTAAATCGTGTAGCATATTTCAACAGATTTTTCGAAATAGGTATTGGAGCTGATCAAAACAATGCTGATTAAAGAATGATTTTTTTAAATGGGCCAGTTTACAGAGGAGATAGGCAAACTACGAGAGAATTTTGTCAGGAGGAATTAAGAACGTTGCTACATTTGGAAAGAGCACTGGCAATTTTGACTGAGATTTCTACTCTAAGGAGAAGGTCACCTGAAAAGTGCAGTGTAACTGAAACATTATCCAAAAGCTTCTAAGGAAAATTTCTTGAATTTTATTGAGAGGATGGACCAGGCAATGTGCCAAGAGCTAAACTCAAGAGGCAATAATTCAGGGAATAACGAGAGGAATAATGGAGTGAGAAGAAAGAATGTTAATTGGAGTAATAAA
The DNA here is from genome assembly GCF_021461385.2 of Schistocerca piceifrons. Taxonomy (NCBI): domain Eukaryota; kingdom Metazoa; phylum Arthropoda; class Insecta; order Orthoptera; family Acrididae; genus Schistocerca; species Schistocerca piceifrons. Next base: position 633,220,991 of record NC_060140.1, read on the forward strand.
CATCATGATTAAAGCAGGGAAGGAAACCAGAATGGAACTGGAGAGAAAACAGAGACAGAGTTAAAAATGAAACTGGGAGGGACAACAAGGAAAGATTTAATGATGATGTCAGGTACCAGAGAGGTCCATGTGGAAATTCAAACAGGAGTGATCAAAGGCCAATGCAAGATGAGAGATATGGGAGAGGAGAAATTAATGCAAGGGAACCACAGGGACTAAATTCTTTAAACTGAGATAGGTTCCAAACAGGGTCCTATTTGGGACAATAAACCATGCAGTAAATATGACCATAAGATGCGAAAATAATTGTGGGAGAAATAATTGTGGATATTTTAATAGTTTTAGGAAAAATAATGGGAGGTATTTTAATGAAAGCATAGGCAGTGGAACAAGGGAAGAGAAAGTATTGAATAAGAATTAAAGGCAAGCTAACAGGGGTTTGTTGATCATGATAACAAACAAGTGAGGGTAGAAAGGATTTGTGGAATGGAGGCAATTACGGATAATTATGAGATGTTAGGAGGCTGGTGTAATCAGCATGATACGAGGATGTTGAAATCAGGAGGGAGAAATAAATGTTGGGGCGTTGTTAAATGAAAGGGATCAAAATTTTGGCGATAATGTTGCCTTTAGTATTGGCTTGGCAATTAAGTTAAGTAATTAGCAAGTATCAGCTAGCAACCTGTGGGACAAAATGTGTTCTGTGATGTTGAGAGTTTGTATGTGAATGACTGCAGATACAACAATGCGTTGAATGCAACGGAACTTTCACCTGTGGTAAGAGGTATAAATTATGTGGAGGCCACAGTGAATGATGCAAATATTGTTGTAGATTGAGATATACAGGAAGGTATCTGCTCCAGCAGTGTGAATGTATTAAACAGTGAGCAGGCAGTAGATTCTGTATCAGATGTTGTCAATGGTAATGATATTGAGATGTGGCACAATGCTGCAGAATGTGTCGTTAATGTATGTGGAGGCACTCATACCAGTAATGATAGGGAATGTACCAGTTATGAGATTATAGCTCCTGTAACCGATGAACGAGCAGTAGGTATGTGTGAAGTTTTAAATGTGCAGAATGGACCTGCAGCTGTTGATATTGTGGTTAAAACTGTGAGGGATTCTGTTGCTTTAAGTAAGTATATATCTGTTGTTAATGGTGTGAATGAAGAAGCAGGGCAGACACATTTTTTTTAAAGGTAACATGGGAGAATCAGGCAGAGAGTGATTTTGATTCCGAGGGTTGGATATCCAGAGAAAAATTCTTTTAGAAGTAGGCACCAGACGATTCGGAGATTAGCAAGCATGATTATGCCAGGCACATCAGGGATTTATGTGGGGAAAGTGTGGTGTTTAAACATGCTTACATGGAAGTAGTTAATGGCGATAAAGATATTAAACCATTTGATGGAGAAAGTGTATTTATGATGGTTAAGGATGGTATAGTTGATAATAACAATGATACAGTTAGTATGGAAGTGAGGATCTTGCTGAAATCCAAAATTTCATAGTGTATAATGATGAATAACAGATAGCCATGCATGAGGAGCTACATACTGAATGGATGGGGAAAATGTGTGATTATGATGATGCTGATGACAGGGTCAATTTTGCAAAGTTGCACCAGTAGTTGATACCAGAGACCTGGGAGGAAGAAAAATATAGACTTGCTAGAAAGCTAGATGGGTTGAGTGTAGGAAACTCTGGAATTAAAGAGTCCTTTGATTTAATATTTTCAGGCGATACAGATATTGAATCTTTTAGTGGAGAGCAGGGGTGCAACATGACTAAAGAGTACATACATGAGACAGATTAGGAATTATTGGCCGAAACAGAACTGAAGCATGATCTTATTAAAAAGGTGCAGTCAATAATAGCTGATGGTGTGGCAGCGGTCTGTGAAACTGTTTTGGTGGATACTGGAAGTTCTGAGTCTGGGGTGGTAGAGAGCTTTCATGGTCATATTAAGAACAGGGAAACAGAAATTTCTGGTCACAGGGATAAGAATTAAAAATGCTACAGGAACTTTCAGTAAACCAGTGAGAACGGAGGTACCTGTAGATGTAAGCTTTGGAGATGTAGTAATTAGTCACTCATTTGTGGTGGTCCGAAATTTAAGTATGAATATGGTGTTGGGAATTGATTTCTTGAGTAAATATAGATTGTAAGGTCCAGGTGGTGGAAATGAAGGAAGAAAACAGTTTAAATTCAATAATGCACTCAATGATGAAAAATTGGTGGCTAGTTTGCATGTAGTGCAGTGCTTAATGGATGTGATGGAGGCTGAGGAAAAGGTAAGAGTAAAGTAAGTGGTACAAAAGGGATTTCTGAGGATGAGAAGGCAGAATAATATCAATTATAGACTAAAAACAAATACATGTTTTCTGAAAAACCAGGGAAGGTGACTGATTTTCAGTATAAACTCAGGGTGAATCCACATGAACCCACTAAGGTCAGGCCACACCCTATAGCACTGGCAGAGATGGAGGTAGTTAGAGAACTGCAATGTATGTTAGAACAGGGAATCATGGAATAGTGCAGAAGTGAATATTGCAATCCATTAGTAGTTGTCAAGAAGGACAAATCAGTGCACTTGGCTCTAGTTGCTAGGAGGTTGAACATAATAATTGTAAGGGGAGGTGACCACCCTGAGAACATGGATAAACTGATTTTAGGGTTCAAAAATGTAAAACTATTAAAAACTATGGATCTGATGGCAGGGTGTTGGTAAGTGCCTTTAATGGTGGAAAGCAGGAAGTATACTGCCTTCCTGTTTGAAGGCGGGGCCTATCAATACAAAGTAGTCACTATTGGGCGATGTGTATCTGTAGCTGTATTTGTGAGAGCTGTCAGTTATGTACTGGGAAGTGGGAGCTCATAAGAAGACGGACAATTTATGTAGACGATATCCTGATTGCTACATCAGCTTGGAGAGAGCACTATGGTTTGTTGAAAGTTGTGTACAGCTTTGTGAAATGAGGTATAACTCTGAAATTGGAAAAGCATGAGTTTTTGAAGGCAAAAATAAAAATTTTAGGACACGTACTGCCATCAGAGCGTTTTGTACCAAATGAAGAAAAGATAAATGCAATAGCTGAGTGTGCCAAACCAAGAAATCGCAAGCAACTGAAATCATACCTCGCAATGGTAAGGTTCTACCGAAAGTTTGTAGATGATACAAGTGTTAATTCACAGAACATATCGCGATTGTTAAAGAAAAATGCACCATGTGTGTGGAGAGGTGACTGTGATAGGGACTTTACAAAATCAAGAATAGTTTAAGTAACAGTAGCCTACCCTACTACTCAGATGTGTCACTCCCATTTTACCTTGACACTGACAGCTCAGACTATGGGATAGGTGCTGCTGTGTTTCAAAAGAAGATGGTTGATGGAGACGTGGAACACTGTAGTATATCGCTTGCAAGTAGGATATAAGGCCACTAGTGGACTTTGATTAAAAAAGTGGAGTCCTACTACAATGAAATTGCTAAGCTGAAAGCAGTGCTCTCTGACAATGGGTCCCCATTCACCTCAGAGGCATGGGAGAACTTCAAGGAGCAGAGGGAGCAAGAGAGATGTGAAACATACAAGGACCTGAGTTTACCACCTGGCAGGAAATCCCGCTGAGAGGTACATGCATGAGCTTTGACGATTATGCAGGACACACTGCAGCCACAGACATACCATCTGGACAGAATATGTGACCAAGTTTGAGGACATAACAGTGTGAAAAGCAGTGCCACAGGGTTCACACGTTATGAAGTAATGTGGAATAAAACGGCAGCGAACCTCACAGCTGAGGCAGTGAGCTTTCCCCCAGGCCCATATATTTCTGAACAAGAGAGACAGAAGCTAATTATTGAACAACTGGCAAAGGGGGCCTGACGGAAAACATAGGCATGATTTAAGATAGAAGCCTATAGAGTACAAGGTGAGTGACCTACTATTAGTGAAGACAAAGTAACGGTCAAAGGATTTAGAAGTTGAAATGAAAAAGCTTGTTGAGTTGTGATTGAAAACATAGGCATGATTTAAGATAGAAGCCTATAGAGTACAAGGTGAGTGACCTACTATTAGTGAAGACAAAGTTACGGTCAAAGGATTTAGAAGTTGAAATCAAAAAGCTTGTTGAGTTGTGACTGAAAACATAGGCATGATTTAAGATAGAAGCCTATAGAGTGAGCCTATAGGTGAGTGACCTACTATTAGTGAAGACAAAGTAACGGTCAAAGGATTTAGAAGTTGAAATCAAAAAGCTTGTTGAGTTGTAACTCAGCTGCGACCGTACAAACAGGCACTGTAATGGGGTGGAATCTTTTTTTTTATAGTAAGAATAGGTGTTTAATAAATGGTGCTTATATATTGACAATAATTTATATTATCTTTCTTTTTTTGCAAGAGACGCCTTGCTGTATACTATATACATTTGTGTTTATTTTCGAGAATTTTCTGGATGACCTAGTGGTTTTCATATTTATCTTGGTGAAAGTATAGTGGAACTTGAATTTGTGGAACAGCTGTCTGACACAGCTAATTCTCTCATAAATCTTTCATAATGACTCTTGATACAGGCTACAGTAGCTGCCACTGTACAGCACTTAGATCGTGCATGATAGGATGTGATGTGAGAGAGGGACATTGAGTGGCATTTTTCTTATTGTTTATTATGATACGAATACTGATTAAATTTTTCATGAATGGTGAATGTGAGTTGGTCACATACAAAAATTTTTGTAGCGTTGGGGTGGAGATAGTTCAGCATGGGACTGACTGATGAGAATATGGAATTGAATGGTATTCATATGATATGTTCTTTTATTCACTGTAGAAATTTTTAGATTTGAAGGGATTATAATTAGTTTTTATTTTTGTGTATATGTTTGCGATTACTTAGTTTCAGGGGAATATAGGCTGAATTGTGGATTATGTTTCAACATGGGGTATTTTATAGATTTGATTTTATACAGTTTGCGTGCTGTAATTTTCATTGGTGATTGAGAAGCAGTTAGATTATTGCTTGAATTAAAACTAGAGACAGGGTTGTTGCTGGAACCTACCGTGGGACTCATAATAAATTTTTGAGTACTATTCTGGTGAGATATTTTGTTGGTTCCGCTTTGGTTAGAGAAATCTTGTCTCAACTTTGTACTGTTGTAACGATTTGGGCCGTTTCATTTCTTGAGTGGAACAAATTGTTGCCATCAAAGAAAAGTCTGTAGCCAGCTTGTATCTCTTGGTAACACTACCATCTGTATGTTTGTGTCGGGTTTCGTCTGAAATTTGTATTTAACTGTATCAAGTCCAGATACCAAAGCGAGTAGGTTTACATCTTTGGGTTCTTGGTACCCAGGCACCTCTATTGATGGGAAATTGATCGGGTGAATTTTGTTTGCTCCTGATAGAATCGGGTTAGCTGACTGGCAGGAGAAGTTGAGAAACAGTGTCTGAGGTCTGTGCTGCAGCACTGATGTAGATCAGAGGCACAACACAGAAGCCAACAAAAGGTGTAGTGCTTACTGTATGTGCCGCGCAATTTCTACTAAGATATATAATGCAGCCAAATAAGAAGAATTGAAGCTGCAAGTAGGGGTCGTGTGTCGCGTTTGGGCAGCTCAGTTGGTACAGCACTTACACATGAGAGGCAAAGGTCCCGAGTCTCAGTCTGGCACACAGTTTTAATCTGCCAGGTAGTTTCATTCCAGTGCGCATACTCCGCTGCAGAGTGAAAGTTTCAGTCTGCATATGTAGAGTTTACTTTTGTGTATTATTTCGTTGCCAAGAGCGCAGATTGGGTTTGGTGCTACTTGCGACACCATGCACTGCGTTTACGGAGTAGCAAGTGGGGGTAACTGTGAGCGTACAAGCTGTAGTGGGACACTAGGGAGGCAGTTTGCCGCGGCAGAGTACGTGACTGGTGGTTGCTACGGGGACGTGGCGAGCGACTAGCGTTTACACGGCCTTGGAAAGACCCGAGTGGAGGCTAGGCAGGGATGCGTGCAGCCGTTTTTGTGTGCTTGGAGAAATTTATATTTTACAGAAAAATTGATAAAAATAGAACTAAGAGTGACACAGAGGTGCGATTTGCCACTCATAGACAGAAAAATATGTAAAGCTAAATTACTTGACATGCCACAAAAATAAATAACAATTAAAAAGTTATTGTTGTCAAAAAATTGTAAATTTATGATTGTTCAAAAGCTAATATCTGGGTAATGCTTTGGCCAATTAATATGAATTAAGTGTGTATGAATGCAGCTAGCAGACCTGCTTCGAGGATTCACATCTGATTTAGCAGAACCTATACATTTTTTGAATGAGAGGTTGGAATATTGGATTCGACTACGAGAAACTGTGTTTTTGGTAATCAATATATCTAAAGAGACGAAACTAGCGGCAGCATTCTAAAGTTGAAAGTGGTAGATTAATGATGTTTTTATTGTTTACTTATGTTTAGTATCAAAAATCCAGGAAAAACAAAATCACTCCGCAAGAACATTATTTGTGAAAAAACGGTGGCACATACAAAAAACTGGACGTTAAACTGTTATTGCCCGGAAAATTTCTATATTTTTCAATACATCATATACATTTTTCTGTTTAGTTTTAGATTATTCGTAATTTTTATCAAACTTTTTTTCAGTCAGACAGTCGTTTCGAGGGTAGGTAGGGCAGAAGTCTTTGAGGACAGCAGGTTCTGTGCGATGCTAAGACCCCGACGTGCCGCTTATCTGGGGGTAGTAGTGGGTTGGTAGCCACGTTGAAAACGATCAAGTGGAACGGATTATAGTGGTTTAGGACAGCAGACCAGAGTGTATTTTGTGAATTGTGAACAGACTGTCGAGTGCCATGATCCGTCAGACTGCATTTTGAGTGTTAGGTGAGTATATTGAATAACAGAAATGTACAAGGTGTCCGAAAAGTCGTTCCCTGATTACATAAATTGATAACTCAGGCTAGAAGTAAGATACAAATATGAAACTGGTGTCTAATTGTTTACAAACTATCAAAATTTTTTACACACATCAGTAAACTTCTTCATGAGTACTCTTGGTAGCACGTAGCACATCTAGGCGGTATTCAGTTTCCCTCCACACATCAGCCAACGTCACTGGAGGGATCGATTCAACGACTGTGGTTATCCGTTGTTGCAGGGTTTCAACATCTGGTACACGTGTTCGTTAGACTTCCATCTTGACATAACCCCATAAAAAGAAGTCTAATGGGGTTATGTCAGGGGACCATGGAGGCCAAACCGTTGGCCCATCACGACCAATCCATCGCCCTGGAAAGGTCATATCGAGATAGACACGGACGTCCAAATCCCAATCAGGCGGTGCACCGCCTTCGTCTTGCTGAAACAAGACATCGGGGTGACACTGAAGCAGCTGAGGAACAGCATGCAGTTGCAACATGTCCAGATACACTGCAGATGTGATGGTTTCCTCAGCGAAGAAGAATGGACCGATAATTCGATCGTGCAATAGCGCGCACCAAACATTCACCTTTGGACTGCCTCTGGTGCACTCCAAGACCTCGCCAGCGTGTTGTGAACCACAAATGCGCACATTATGGCGATTCACTACTCCACTGGCAGAAAAGGTCGCTTCGTCGGAAAAGGCAGTTCGTCTGAGATAACCATCATCGTCCTCAATACGTGATAGCATTTCGACTGCAAAGTCATATCGACATGTACCGTCATTGGGCAACAAGGCCTGAACAATTTGCACTTTGTATGCACGAAACTTTGATAGTTTGTAAACAGTTAGACACCAGTTTCATATTTGTATCTTACTTCTGGCCTGAGTTATCAGTTTGTGTAATCAGGGAAAGACTTTTCGGACACCCTGTTCTAGTTGTTCAAATTATTAATCAACGTGAATGATTCAATATTTTAAATTTTCCCGCAATACCTGTCTACATTATTTTCTTTGTATTTTATTTCAGCTTAAAAACAGAGTTCACGACAGGTGTGAGCTGCCACCCTATGACGAAAAACGTAGCCACATATTGAGACACCCGGGTCTCTGGGCTGCTCAATTAAGGTGAGTGTAAAAGATATATATATTTTCGTGCCATAGAACGTGGGGGCTCGAGCCAAACCATTCAAATTTCAATGTGTAGTACCCAGTACTGTCGTAGCCTGCAGCAATATTGGGCAATACTGGCTCTCTCTCCATGTTGTTGAATATCGGCAAAAATCTGCACTTCTGCTTTTAGCAAATCTTTCGACCGCAAAATTAGTGGACTAAAATAAGGAGTAAGATATAATTCCTACGTTTAAAGAAATGGATTGTCGATGTTTTTGCAGCATCCCCAAGAAGCAGCACGCCAATTTTCAGAAATATAATGTATAAACACATGGGAACCAACAAAGCTCTTCACCACAAATTTTCTTTATACAATTATTCCATTCGATGGTAATTATCATCATCAAACTGATAAAAAAGAGATTGAAGCAGAGAAATAAGATGCATCAGTGCAAGTATAGAAACGGAGATAAGTGATCATGGTGTCATCATTGTACATATAGGACAGCGTCCCTCTCGCTCCTCGCGCGGATGCAGCTCCACGGTGGGTCGCGTCCCGCAGAGCAGAGACGCGTCCGTGCAACGGAGGTTAGAGGCAGCTTCAGTGGGCCTTTGGCAGCCGATATCAGCCGCCAAAGTGTCGTCTTGGGTTTCCTGCACTTAAAACGATTGTTATTCTCCTCGGTTCTAGTCGTGAAAAATGGTGTTACGACTGCCCGCTTTCAGCCCCCGGGCTCGCTTATTTATACGTCTTCCCGCTGCGGCTCTGTCGTAGTTCCTCTGGAGGAGCCACGCGGAATGGCCGCGTGGTTGGAGGCACCACGTGACTGATTACGCAGTCCCTCCCGATGGAGTTTCCAGTCCTCCTTCGGGCATGGGTGTGTGTGTCGTTCTTAGCATAATTAGTTCAAGTAGTGTGTAAGTCGAGGGACCGATGGTCTCAGCAGATTGGTCCCGTAGGAATTCACACACATACATTCTCTGGAGTGGACAAATAGAGGGCCCTTTAATAATTACAAGGTCAAGATTTCCTCAGCCCGCTTCAGCCACTACACACAGGCTCCTAGGCGCTATTGTAACTGCAGCATACCGCCTCTTAACAGCACATTGGTGTTTAACAGCACATTGGTGTTCAACAGCACATTGGTGTCTTGCGCTGCCATGATTACTTCACATATGTATACAGCGCCCGCCGGGCCGTGCGTTCTAGCCTGCGAGATGTGTCGTAAATATGTCTCTCAGAGTAGTTTGCAAAATATGAGCATCGCCAGCGCCTGTCATCCGAGGTGCCAACAACTACTGCCTTCCAGCCTTAGCTGCTCGAAATTTACAAGAATTTCCCAAACCCACGTCTGTACTTATTTGTGGGGAAGTATACTACTTCCTACAAGGTAAAACCACGAAGACAATGACAGTAGAAATTAGTGGTCTTATGGAGGGATATAGACAGTCATTTTCCATCGTTCTATTAGCGGGTGGACTAGGAAAGGGAGTGGCTAGAGTCGTACAGGGTATATTCCGACAAGTGCCGTAAGGTGGACAGAAGAGTAGCTGTGTAGATGTAGATGTAAATGTAGATGTAGTTGCACTGATTTATTTTATCAGAGAAGCATCTAACATATTACATACCTGTCAGACACCGCTCAAGAATAATACACAGTCTGGGGCAAATAAAAGTGGCCTGGAGAACAGAATTCCAGTGTATAAAGAAAAACATCAGAGAAAAGGAAATAGAGTGACTGCCATTCATCTCTTGATACTTCTAGGCCCTGGACAGGAAGGTGTTGAAAGTGGATTGATGCTGGACTCTTTCAATTGCTGCAGTCTCATTCCAAATGTTGTGTTGCAGTTCTTGAAGGTTATTGTGATACACCTTAGAATTGAGGGCTCCGCATACAAAGTAATCGCACACTGACAGATTATGTCATCTGCGTGGCCTTCTAGACTGACCTCCGCTAACAACTCTGTCAGGCATTAAGATTGTGGTAATTTGCTCCAAGGAACCGGAGTGGATCACTTGTCGGGCGTACATGTGGTTTGCACGTCTTGGGGTGTGGGTGTATGCATACATTGACGTCCAATAGTATCCTGTGATCCGCGACACTTTTATTTGCCCACTCTCTACTTGTTACTTGGCGGTATTCGTAATATCAGTGCGAATGTTCACTTTGCACAAACTCTTGCGGGAATCAAATAAAGCTGCTGGCATAGAGTATAATGGGAAGTGGATGCCACATTTGTAGTTTGCGATACGTTTAGACTTTGTTTGTAACGAAAACGTGTCTGTATAGCTGCTGCTGAGGTGACCGCCCATGTTCAGCGGGAAACTTTGGTCGAGTGTCAGTCCGGCACAGATTTCCACTAGTCTCCATTGCATTTAATTCAACGTCCAGTTGCAGCTGAGATCTGTATTGCTTTTCAATAATATGTGTTAAAGGCTTTTGTATCAAAAAGGGTCTCTGTAGTGGGTTATGTCCAGCAGAACAGACACCACACTTATTATTTCATTCATATATCGTCTGTTTCACAGTAAACTGTTTATCGTGTGTTGCATTCCACCTACGGCCATGCTGCAGTACTCCGTCGCTGGTCGCAGCAACCAAGAAACAGGCGCCCTAAAGACACGTATGGTTTTGTTTATATTTGAAATTTAAGTAAATGTAACATTTTGCTTATCCAGCTGTCTGCCAGTAAAACTCAATCCTACACTCCCCAACGACATTCTGTGGTATAAACTGGTGGCAACGAGTGTGCTTCATGGTGAAGAGATTTGGATGAAAGGGTAAATTTAGGAAATAGTTTTACTGAAATGGACGGAAATGTTATGTGACAATTTACTAAGGCAATGGGAGACTTAAATTTTTGTTAAGTCGGCGTTGCTCAGTATTGCGAAAATATGGACAGCCGCCTGCCGGGAAGTGTAAACATTTCAACGCCGTTACTGAGGAAGTCAGCAACTTCGACGCTATCGAGCGAGAGTGGTGAGTGAGCTCTGCAGAAACGTCACATAAGAAATATTTGGTAGCAAGGATTTAACTAAGCAGTAAAGACACTGTATCAAATTCGAGGAGGACATTGTAACACCATCACAACAGACTGGAGAATGAATGTTCGAAATATCGTCGACCACAACATGTACTACTGAATATCTCGTAGACGTAGCCCCAGTTGGTATACTGATGTGACAGGTAGGCAAGCGGGTAGGTTTAAATGTTAAGCGTAATGGAAATAGTAGAACGTTAGGATACCAACTAATTTTGTTTTATTCGTCCAATCACAAAATTAGTAAAGCTGTAGCTGGAACTAGTCTGTAGATGATATTAGTAATATTATTTCCTGTCATTAATCATTGGTTCCCGAGCACCGCAAAAGGCACAATCTGCTCCACACGATCTCACAATTCCCAGGATATCGTACAAATATGTTTTTCGAGGCAACACAAACCGTGAATGCTGTCTTTAAGAGGAATTACATTTCACACACTAGTTCTCGCGTTGCCGTCTCGAAAATCAACCGTAGACTGCCTTGGATCAAAACAACATCGCACAAATACACCATCCGAGGAAATATCTCAATAAACACTTCCGTCTTCAGATAAGATCAGATTTTTTTTGTACCGATTCATATATTACCTCCTTCGAGTAGTGAGCTGTCGTAGCAATTTGGCGCCTGCCTGTCAGGGCGTTTGCGGTAGGTTCATTCTTTCCATCAATTCGCACTGACAGCTACTAGAATCTGTATTTATTTCCTGATAAACTGAGTGACATGAAATTATCAACACAGTGGAGCTGTATATTAAAATGTAAACAGTAATCGCAAATAGCACAGGAACCGCTTCTCGCTCTCCCAATGTTGTAGGAGAATCCCCACTTCCTCTCTGTGCTCCAGTACAACAGATCCTGCTCCCCAGGCCATTCTCAAGATCTGGTGCGACATTCGATTAGTCTGCCTTGTGATCATTAGTACTCGCTGGCCTCCCGTAACAAAATATTCCTATACTGTGCATTAAAACATAGAAACGAAACTGTAGTAAAGTGGGCAGAGATGTGGCATAAAGGCCACAACATGTAGCGCAACTGAAGACTGCTGACGACTTTAGAGGAGCAAAACTGATTCCCTTGCTACGAATAACAAAGTAGAGCGAAGCCTCTCATCGACGACATGAAATCTCCACCCACACTAGCTTAGAGCAGTCGATCAGTAGGATTGCTACCATTCATGTGGTCTGCACTCGATTATCTGGTTACGGTATGGCAACATCTTGTGTGTGAGACTCTTCTAGTGTTGGTCTTACAGCTGCTGTCTTGCGAGAAGTTCAAGTGTTAGTAGTCACCGATAATGAAGTCCTGCATCCAGTACTGATGTTAGCATGGCTGCCCACACTGACTGGTAGTCCACGGGTTTACCAAAATGGGTCCACATCAGGGAGCAGCTGCCTCAAAACACAGTCTGATGGCTTAACATAAGGGTTCACCATTCAGCAGAACATCGTGGCATCCGACATGACGTTTCACCTAATGGGACACCACGGGCAGCAATCTGTGAGCGATTTTGTACTCCCTACAACGGCGCACGAATCAAACAGACACTTCACAGTCACCGCCATATGCAAGCATGGCTACCGATGGGGTGTGCACACCCTGTTAACGAGTGGCAAACCGCTGCACCAGGGTGTCACCAATTTCCTCTCCAAGCTGATGCAGCGTCCTGCATAGCCTTAAGTCAGCTGTTGGGTTAAGCGCATTCCTCTCAGTCGGCAAAGAAGACACAGCAACGACTTTTATTCTAAGTATTCAATGGAATAATCTTGAATACTGTTCTATTGCGTCTAACGACAACACACAGTCCTCGGTCTGCATCCTGACAAAAAATTGGAGTTTCCATTCCGGCAGTAGGCGACCCCTACATATCTTCTAGAAAATATATTTAACAATTGTCCTTCACGATAACGAAGAAGTATAACAGTATACTCAAGATGCTTACTGTAGTTTGAAGAACTGGAGATGGAAACATGGAATATCGTTAGAAAAGTAAATATAGCATTCGGCGAATACCACATTTTACAAAAGTGTTTTGCGAGAGCAATGTTTCAAAATGAATAGCGAGGATGCTAGAGTGTGCCACCTATCGAGGAAGGCTGAGTTGCGAGCGATGCACAGACTGCAGTCTGAGTCTTTTAGTTTCCATCACGGCGTGATAAACAGTCAGGTTTTTGGAAAGTGGAAGAACACCAGGAATTGCACACATGCCGCAGAACGTCATCGTAAATGTTAAGGTAGCCTTTACGGGAAATTCATTCTGTTTGTTAAGTTTTCTGTCAGTTTCTCTTCCTTCAGAAGCATAAATTTCAAATTCTTCGAGCACATTAAGATCTCGACCCCGGTTTTCTCTATGCAAAATTCCCATGTTATGATCCATACTAGTGATTTCATGTAATGTGTTAATAAATGATTACCTTGTGCTGTTTCATTTTGTGTCAGCGTATGTTCGCTAAAGCCAGTTTTAAACGTTCCTCCTGCCTGATTAAAGAAGATCTTGATTGTCATCCCAAGTTATCTGGTAACTGTAATTACGAGTTCATTCTTCGTGGAATGTTACAACAAACCTGGTATCCCAACGTATTTTCGATTCTAGAGCCAACTGTTGCGTTCGACCTACCTAGTGGCCTTTTGATTTTGTTAGAAATAGTGCCATGGTATGTCATACTTACAAAGTGTAATTTCTTTCTATGATTTAATTTTTGCACATTCACTTAACCGTAAAGTCACATATCGTGGCACAGCTAGCAGACGGGAGAAAAACAAACACACTCAAGATGTTGTAAGAACTATTTTCTACCGTCCCTGTTATCTCTGAATGTGGTTTCAGGAAATCATCAGAATGCGAAGAAGGTCAAGATGGTTTTTCTAAAAAAACTCGGTGCTTGACTTAACTTTCACCGTGCCGTCTAGTGCTCTGGTGCTCTAACGGCTAGGAATCAAAAAAATGTGTTAAGTAAACGTCTTTATCATTAAGTTCTTTGATACCTGGCTAAGACAAGTAAGTTCTAACAAGAAACCAGTTGGATGGTTGACGCGTAATACTTATCATTGCTTTTCCGGTAAAATAAAAAAATACCTTTCTACATAAACCAACTGATTTTCGTTAATTTTTAGCGGAAGGATATTTGTCCTCTCCAGTGTCTTCAATCGTCCGCTAAAGATAAATTTTGAATTAACATCAGATCAGCGCGTTACAGCACAATTATCATTTCTTTTACTCGATTTTGTTACCCAAAACGTCAGTATGCCTCATGGAAAGAATGTTTAGAGCTCTGTTTCACAGCTTTGACAGACCGTTCAATTGACTTCACAGTGAACACCTAGTTATTAATCAACATGTGCTGTATCAGCTGAGGGTATTACTCGACAGCCAATATGTCAACTTCCTTATGAACCTCAGAAGTTCAATGACTACATGCTTTCTGGCAGTTTTGTTTGCCAATTGTGCTCTTTCAAACACATCCACAATATTAAAAAGCGGTTGCATCTGTCAGAGCTTGCTGATTGTTATTTTTTCTAGCGGCATTTCGTTCTTCAATGTCTGTCGTTAATCTACTTCATGTACGTCACGTGTCTGTTCCTAAGACTCTTCTGCCGTTGACAAGTTATACGCCATTGACAGTAGCCTTTTCATGTTCCTTTAGGGACATAACGCATAACGCATGCAATTGTAAAATAGGCCCTAATACTAATCTTTAATGAATATGTGAAGCAATACTCTGGCGTGACGGAGGGGAACTACTTATTCAGGAAGTATTTCTGCCGCGAGAGGCTTATTCGTCTAGGGCAGAGAGGTTGGTGTTTGAAAAATTACTTGACCACCTGTCACACCTTTATATGTAAGTTTATTTTAACTGTTTTCAGGGTGATTAATTTATTGTACTCTCGAATTTGAGAAAGTAATTTATATCATTTACATCAACTGATTACAAAAACCTTCCTTTGTCTGTCTCATTTGTATTTAATGTCAAATAAAAGGGTACGTTGCACCACCATAATGAATTTCATTAAATGTAATTAATGTTTATTAAAATATCCTAAATTATTTGAAAATATGTTGTGTAACGTGGGTAAGGAAACGGTAGAATCTTTGTGTCAAGTACTAAGATTAAAGGAAAACTACGTGCACATCATATTAATAAGTGATATCTAAGGGTAAGTTATTGGGTGTTAATATTCATAGACAAATGGAACCTCACTGACGGACTTTAAAGGAATGCTTGGAGAAAATAAAAACAATGAAGCACTGATTAAACAGAGTGTTCGAGTAGTCTTTAAATCCTAAAGGAATGATTGGAGAAAATAAAAACGATGAAACACTGATTAAACAGAGTGTTCGAGTAGTCTTTAATAGAATATAACACCTTGTACTTACATATATGAAATATGTATGCATTGAATCTGTATGTGTAGCATCATGCCTTGAACGTATATCGATATATCTGCCTGTTTTCCTTGAAATCATGCATAGCTTTGTAAGAGATCTCCTTCGAAGTGCATCGTCAGTATCTTTGCACAGTCCTCCATTAGAATTGTGTTGACACTGCCACGTATGAGACTTGATTATCTCCTATTACATATGGCATTATAAAGTCCATGCTTCGTAATACTCAAACGGACTGAAAATGTTACTGAACCACGTCCAGTTCAGTGGCCACGAATTTGTTGATCAAGGAATTCACGTACCTTAATTAGTAACACATTACTCGTGGGTCAGTTATCATCAGGCTGAGTTAATAACCGTTCTGTAGCATATCCAACTAAGAATTTCCATTCATGAACCCTTCAAAAGAATATGATCCGCAACAGTATTTTGATGCTATACCGGTCCTTATCGCAAAATGAGGGAGGTTCCTTTCAAACTCTTGCGCCTAATAGAGAATTTCCTTGGACCATAAAACTACGTTCTGTCTATCGGAACTGCGATACGTCACACACACCTTAGAAAACAACATTATACCGACCCATAATACTTTGAAATTCTGTGAACCGACCATTTCATCCTGCAACATGTTTCTCCATTTCGATGTCAGGTAATTCATCCACAAACTACAGTCTAACTCATTCCTTTTGAAATAGTTTTTTCCTATGAACATGTATTATTCAGGATGGTTCTTGAAATTCAGTGACTCTTTTCCAAATGGCGACGCATCAATTAATACTGGAGCTAGATCTTCGTTACTGTTATATTTATTTAGCTTATAACCACGTTAAAACTACGAAAACAGACAGCAATGAGTTTCCAGAGTCATGATCATACCATCTGGCGGTCCATTTTTAAACCATTAAGCAGTTGTACTGCAACATGCGAAACAGCTGTCACTAAATAAAACGCCTTTGTCTCCGATAGTGGTCATGAGGCAAAATTCTTAATCTTTCATTTACACTACTGGCCATTAAAATTGCTACTCCAAAAAGAAATGCAGATGTTAAATAGGTATTCATTGGACAAATATATTATACTAGAACTGACATGTGACTACAATTTCTCGCAATTTGGGTGCATAGATCCTGAGAAATCAGTACCCAGAACAGCCACCTCTGGCCGTAATAAAGGCCTTGGTACGCCTGGGCATTGAGTCAAACAGAGCATGGATGGCAGCTTCAACACGATACCACAGTTCATCCAGAGTAGTGTCTGGCGTATTGTGACGAGCCAGTTGCTCGGCCACCATTGACCGGACGTTTTCAATTGGTGAGAGATCTGGAGAAAGTGCTGGCCAGGGCAGCAGTCGAACATTTTCTGTATCCAGAAAGGCCTGTACAGGACCTGCAACATGCAGTCGTGCATTATCCTGCTGAAATGTAGGGTTTGGCAGGGATCGAATGAAGGGTAGAACCACGGGTCGTAACACATCTGAAATGTAACGTCCACAGTTCAATGTGCCGTCAGTGCGATCAAGAGGTGACGGAGACGTGTTACCAATGGCACCCCATACCATCACGCCGGGTGATACGCTAGTATGGCAATGACGAATACACACTAAAAATGTGCGTTCACCGCGATGTCCCCAAACACGGATGTGACAATTATGATGCTGTAAACAGAACCTGGATTCATCCGAAAAAATGACGTTTCGCCATTCGTGCACCCAGATTCGTCACTGAGTACACCATCGTAGGCTCTCCTGACTGTGATGCAGCGTCAAGGGTAACCGCAGCCATGGTCTCCGATCTGATGGTCCATCCTGCTGCAAACGTCGTCGAACTGTTTGTGCAGATGGTTGTTGTCTTGCAAACGCCCCATCTGTTGACTCAGGGATCGAGACGTGGCTGCACGATCCGTTGCAGCCATGCGTATAAGATGCCTGTCATCTCGACTGCTAGTGATACGAGGCCGTTGGGATCCAGCACGGCGTTCCATATTACCCTCCTGAACCCACCGATTCCATATTCTGCTAACAGTCATTGGATCTCGAGCAGCGCGAGCAGCATTGTCGTGATACGATAAACTTCAATCGCGATAGGCTACAATCCGACCTTTATCAAAGTTGGAAACGTGATGGTACGCATTTCGCCCCCTTACACGAGGCATCACAACAATGTTTCACCAGGCAACGCCGGTCAACTGCTGTTTTTCTATGAGAAATCGGTTGGGAACTTTCCTCATGTCAGCACGTTGTAGGTGTCGTCACCGGCGCCAACCTTGTGTTAATGCTCTGAAAAGGTAGTCATTTGCACATCACAGCATCTTCTTCTTGTCGGTTAAATTTCACGTCTGTAGCACGTCATCTCCCGGGGTGTAGCAATTTAAATGGCCAGTAGTATACATTCATCCACTTGCGTTCTTTCAATTACATAACTGCACCGTTAGACTCCCAGAGTGTACACTCTCTTCAGCAAAGATTCTTGCCACAACTTCTTGTTCCCCTTCAAGCTCAATTAGCACAACAGCATCTACAGCGATACCACTTCACACCGCAATGTGAGTGCACTGTATAACAGACAATCCCTCACAATACAAATATAACAAAATATAATTGTTGTTCAATGAAGAATGTGGGCCACTTAACACTTAACGTGAGATACTGGACTTAGCAGTATCTCTGACGTCATGTGCTAATGCTACAGTGGGCTACCTACATAGCGTGCCAATGACGTCACAGCCCAAGATGGCAGTAAGCAATGACGTTGCTCCGCACCATCATTTCGTGATACGCCATTCCCTTTTTCAGTGAAATCCTCGTAATCTTCGGATCCCTCACCCTCTTCCCTCCCCCTCTCTAGAAAATCACAGAATATTTTTGTAGAGGCGCTAAAATAAATCAGACATTTGTAGCATAGCATTTTATTGGTCATTAATATGAATCAGTCAGTCATGTCAATTGCATAAAAATGGCACCAAGTTCAAATTTACGCTCTGTTTGAGAAATTGTGTAGAGTTCACTTGAAATGTGTAAAAATGGCACTGTGTTTAACGATATTTGTCTCGGAATTGTGTAAAGTAGCATCAAGTTCGAAGACATAATGTATTTCACACACACACAGACACACACACACATTATAATGATAAACCTCTGTAAATACCGTACTGATTTACCATCGAGTATCTTCTTACACATGTGCGCATATTATTTCACGTGTGTGTAGATAGTATCAAAAAAATACATTGAATGTTTCCACATCAGCCTTGTTATCATCGAATCAGTAAATTTCATCTCCCTCTGTCTCTCTCTTTCTCTCTACCTGTCTCTAATTCTTACTGTCATGCGGCAACAACATCATAGCACATTAGAGAGCCAATGGAAGGAAAGAAAACAAACAACAAAAGCTATAGGTACAAATTGTATAGTAGGTCTTCGCTACATTTTGATTTATTACATCACAGATAACTTCGTATTGCAACATAAATCGTGTGTCATTATATAATCCATGAAAAAGTGAAAACATACGAGTTTAACTATCATCTACAACACTTTGGAATAACGTTTAGTGCAGTCTGTTACAATATGAATAAATATTTTAGATATGTCCCTTTAGGGAGATACTATTTTCTAGTAGACAGATCCAAACTAAATATGTTGGTTTTCCACTTTTATAAAACATTATCGAACTGATTCAACTGTAGCAAATCGGTATGTAGAGGCAAAATATGCTATCAGCCAGTTGAAAATTGTGTGAGCCACTTCCGTGCCGTTTGTACGTGATATTGGTAGCAGCTAGTGTGCGGACTGCCTGACCAGGACCACGACGCACTTCCGCAAACGGACAGTGTTGTGGCACCGGCACTCATGTGCAGACATGAGTTATTGGAGGCACAGCCATGTGTTCGTGGTTCCCTGTGGCTGCGGTCATGTTTATCTTCCTGGCTTTATACAGCGGCCGCGGGCGCCGGGAGGCTGGTGCGTGTGGCCTGGTCTGCGCCTAGTGCTGAGGCATCGACAGCAGCGCTCACAAATATCAGGAACGCCGCCCAGCGTCTGTCGTTTAGGTCACTGGGTTCTGGCCAGCTTTCCAACGCGGCAGGTCAGGATGTCAAAGTTAACTGCTCCAGGCGATTGGTTGTTATACTTATTGGAAGTACACTGCTCAGAAGTGTTACACAAGACTCCTGTGCTATGGTGTTATATTTTATTGATCTGTGTTGCGGAGAGTTTTGTTTTAAAAATTCCTTGCTGGTTTTCATTTTATACCTTTGTCTACAATAACAAGTAGATTTGTAAGTATGTGCCTCTATTGGTAGCGACTATATTGTTACAACTTTTATGTAGGACGTGAGCATAGGATTATTATTATTATTGTTGTTATTGTAATATTTAGTGTATGTACATAGCAAAAAAGCCTTGAAAGGGGCCTCGCTATGTAGTCATATTTGCCTGCTATCGGGCTTCTCAACTGACAGATAGTCCAAATCAAACAGCCACCTTAATTTCTGAATGAAGTGAATAATAGCTGTGTCCTTTCATTTAAACAGTTGGATTATAATTAAATTCCTGTGCTTCTATAGTAATTTTTCAATGCTTGGGCCTGATTTCGGGTGATACTGCCACCATTTTCTGTTCTTATCTACTGTTCTGCCTTCCTCTCCTGCACCAGTTGGTGAAAGATAGTTTAAGAATCTAGTAGTTACTATTCCTGACTATTCAACAGCTTTAACTGTTACTTTTTCCTTAAATATTGATCATCAAGAACTATTCAATTACAAAAGAAAATTAATTTTCTGGGTGCCACGCGTTTTACCCGAGTTATTAATTTAGTACCTGAGTTCATTTTACTTAAGTATCTACGTTGAAAGCGCTCATTAGCAGCATGATAGTCCAACTTCAGTCTTTTTCCTTATTATTGGTGCAAGGCACTTGTTGTATGTCTAATGTCTGTGGCCATTAATGGTAGTTCCTTTTCATTAAATAAACTAAAACAGGACTTTGATTGCAGGATCGAAAGCCATTTCTCAGTCTCTTACTTGTAACTGGCCGTTGTCGACGAACTGTGCCTTAAAACTCCTTTTCGTATCGTCAGTGCGGCTTACCTACAATCCTGTCTGTAGTCTGTGTCAGTTAATATGAGCTTTGAGGTGCTGCAATTAACAGAAACGTAAAACTGGCCATTATTATTTATTCATTTGCGAGAAGGCCTTGAGCTTCTTAAAACTGTTGAATTCAATTTTTATCTTTCCTTAAATATTGCCATGAGGTGTCCAACTCGTTATTAAGCTGATGTTTGTGTGAGGTGCTGAAAGTACAGTGAACAAATGTTTCCCTAAATTTCATTGTGATATTCATATATTTTGCCTTGCAATATATTTTTTCAAGAACCATAAGAGTTTCCGAACTAAATATTTACTAATAGTTCATGTCGTGACACTTCCTGTTAATAAAATAACGTTAAAGTATTATACTGTTTAATTATTGCAACACTTTACTACTCACACTACCAGTTATCCACCATGGAAGCAAAACGTGCTTATATTAGAGTGGCAGGGTTATCATACAGTCTACTGGTAGCGAAAGATAAATCTGGCTGTTTAATTTGTACTACATATCAGTTTCAGGCAGTTGAGAAACCACGTAACTTTGGGCGAGTCTGGGCGTGGAATGTCAACAGTTTGAACGTTGTAGGGAAGCTAGAAAATCAGAAAATTAGGAATACTAAGACTAATTCAGTATACACTGGGTGTCAGTGAAGTGATATAGATAGAGGACATGGATTTCATGATGGGGTAGAATTATCAGCAGCAGAAAATGGAACGGCTTAGGGTTCATTATGGATAAGAAAGTACGGGAGAGAGTGTGCTACTGTGGATAGTTCACTGATAAGGTTGTTTGTTCTCATTACAAACGACAGCAAACTAACAACGACAGCAAGTTAAGCTGAAGAAGAAGATATAGAGAAAATATTGAAAGGGTAATTGCGCACATAAAGGGAGGTGAAAATCTGATTGTCATTGGGAATTGCAACGCCGTTGGAGCGGAAGGAGCGGAATACAGGGTTACTGTAGGATACGGTCTTGTTACTAAGAATGAGAGAGAAGACAGACTAACTGAGTTCTGCAACATATTTCTGATGTTAATAGCGAATACTCTGTTGAAGAATCAGAACAGGAGTAGGCGTACTTGGAAATTCAGAGAGATACGGGAACGTTTCAGTTAGATTACATCATGGTTGGGCAGAGATTCCGAAATCGCGTACCTAGGAGCAGATATAAATCCTGATCTCAGTTTAATAGTGATGAAGAGTGCGTTGAAGTTTCAGAAACTAGTCAGGAAGAATGAATATTCAAAGAATTTGACACGGAAGTACTAAGGAATGGAGAGATACACTTTATGTTGTCTAAGGCCATAGATACTGTCGTAAGGGAAACCTCATTAGGCAGTTCAGTTGATGAGGAATGAACAACTCTAAAAAGAATAATCATGAAAGTTGGGAAGAAAAACGTAGGACCAAGAAAGATAACTGCGAAGAAACCATGGGTAACAGAAGAAATACTTCAGCTGATAGACGAAAGAAGGAAGTACAGAAACAATCCTGGAAATTTAGGAATACCAAAATACAGGTCGCTTAGGAATTAAATAAACAGAAAGTTCTAGGAAGGCAAGGTGAAATAGCTGCATAAAAAATGTGAAAAAAACTCGAAAAAGAAATGATTGTCCAGAGACTTTTTGAGCATACAGAAAAGTCAAAAAAGCTTTTCTTGAAATTAAAAGCAAGGGCGGCTACATTAACAGTGGACTGAGAATCCCACTATTTAATCTAGAGGGGAGAGAGGATAGGTGGAAAGAGTAATTTGAAAACCTCTATGAGGGTTAAGACCTGTCTGATGTGATAGAAGAAGAAACAGGAGTCCATAGGGACGAGTTAGAAGATCCAGTACTAGAATCAGAATTTAAAAGAGCTTTGCAAGACTTAAGATCAAATAAGGCAGAAAGGATAGACAACATTCCATCAGAATTTATAATTTGGTGGATTTGGCAACAAAACAACTATTCACATTGGCGTGTAGAACGTATCAGTCTAAAGATATACCATCCGATTTCCGGAAAAGTACTACTCACACAGTTCCCAAAGCTTAATTAGCTGACAAGTGCGAGAGTTATTGCACAAAGAGCTTAACAGCTCATGCGTCCAAGTAACTAAAAATAGTAATATACGACGAATGGAAAAGAAAGTTGAGAATGTGTTGGATGACTATTAGATTGGCTTTTTGACAGGTAAAGCCACTAGACAGGCAAATCAGACGTTGCACTTGATGATGGTAGCAAGATTAAAGAATGTCAAGACGTATTCACAGGATTTGACGACCTGGAAAAAGCATTCATAACGTAAAGTGGTGCAAGATGTCCAAAATTCTGAGGGAAACATTGGTAAGGTATTGGGAGAGACGGGTAATACACAAGATCAACAAGGGTGAGGAGGGAATGAAATGTATGAAAGACCAAGAATGAAGTGCTGGAAGTAAAAGGGTGTAAGACATTGATGCTGTCATTCGCCCCATATGTGGATTCTATACATCGAAGAACCAGTGATGGGAATAGAAGAAAGTTCCGGCCCTGGAATTAGCGTTCAGTGTGAATGCATATCAATGATATGATTTGCTGATGACACTGCTATCCTCGAAGAAAGTGAAGAAGAATTACAGGATCTGCTGATCTGAATGAATCAGTCACTGCGTACAGAATATGGATTGAGAGTAGATCGAAGGAACAAGAAGGTAATGAGTAGTAGCATAAATGAGAACAGCGAGAAGCTTAGCACCTGGTGTAGTGATCACGAAGCAGACGACGTTAAGGACGCTACGCAGCAAAATAACCCATGACGGCGGAAAAAGGTGGACATTAAAAGCAGACTAGCGCTGACGAAAAGAGCACTCTCCGCCAAGGGAAGTGTCCTGGTATTGAACGTAGACCTTAATCTGAGGAAGAACTTTCTCAGAATGTACGTTTCGAGCACAGCACTGTAGTGTGGTGAAACATGGATTGTGGGAAAACCGGAAGACAAGGGAATCGAAGCAGTTGAGATACGGTGCTATAGACGAATGTTGAAAATTAGGTGAACTTTTAAAGTAAAGAACGAGGAGGGTCTGCCCAGAATCGTGGAGGAAAGAAATACCAGGGGAACACTGACAAGAGGAAGGTCTGGGTGATAGGACATTTGACAGGACATCTGTTAAGACATCGGGGAATAACTTCCATGGTGCCAGGGGGAGATGTAGAGGGTAAGGACTGTAGAGGAAAACAGAGGTTGAAAAACTTCCAGCAGACAGAAGAATTCGTGGCGGGCCGTGTCAAACCAGTCAGAAGGCGGGCGACTAAAGAAACAGAAAGAAAAGGAAGTCGTGGTCATGCATCGGAGACGAATCTTAGGAACCCCGTACCTTGCAACTGAGTACATTTTGGCCTTATGTGATGTGGAAGTGGCACAGCGCGCCTCATCCTTGTTGTTACAGAAAAAAACAGTTGGCTACATATGTGATATTTGCTCTGTACGCGGCGTACTCCTGGCAGCTTTGCAGGCGACCACTGAGCTACTGCAGGGGAGCATTAGTGCAAGGGCCCACATATTTAGGATCACCTAGCTAATCGTATCCAGACCCTAATGGTCGTGATACTCGTTCCTAAACAGAAGTCCTCTATTGAAAATTGTTCAAATGGCTCTAAGCGTTATGGAACTTAACTTCTGATGTCATCAGTCCCCTAGACTTAGAACTACTTAAACCCAAATAACCGAAGGACATAACACACATCCATGCCCGAGGCAGGATTCGAACCTGCGACCGTAGCAGCAGCAAGGACTGAAGCGCCTAGAACCGCTCGGCCACAGCGGCCGGCTGCTGGATATATTCCAAACTCTTTCTTCCTCTACAGATTTTGTCCTCTGCAGCTCCCTCTAGCCCCATGGAAGTCATTCCCTGATGTCTTTAACAGATGTCCTACCATCCTATCCCGTCTCTTTATTAATGTTTTGCACGTATTACTTTCCTCTCAGATTCTGTGCAGAACCTCCTCATTCCTTACCTTATCTGCAACGTACGTGTCTTATATGGTACATTATCATGTTAACTGCACCATGCAGTTGTCGTACTTAATGAAAGTGCATTGCACGTCGCTCACACAAACCTCGGAAGTTACGTTGCTACATTTTAGTGAGCTGTGCTCTTAGGAGACTTGTTTTAAATATGCGTGCTACTTTTCATTTTATGTTCTTCTCTACGTTGTCATGCTATTTGATAGTGTATTTGTGTGTGCATGTGTGTATGTTTCATTGGTACAATTTCTTACCTTGCAGAAGAGTACAGGATTACTATCATTATAATTATTATCCTTTTCTCAGACGTTATTTCTGGTTAAAAATGGAAAGTGACGCGGACCTTGATCAAGCGTGACTTCCTTTTAACTGTACGGTATATGTTATATTGCATTTAGGAACTTTTGGGTAACTGAACATGTATCAATAATTACAGATTTCAGTAGTTGCATATATATGTTTGGATGTACCTGTATAGCGTTGATGTACTGGTGGATATTGTGTGGTATGACTCCTGTAGTTGATAGTATAATTGGTATAGTGTGAACTTTAACCTGATGCCACATGTCCTTGACTTCCTCAGCCAGTTGGATGTATTTTTCAATTTTTTCTCCTGTTTTATTTTGTATATTTGTTGTATTGGGTATGGATATTTCGATTAGTTGTGTTAATTACTTATTTTATTGGTGAGTATGATGTCAGGTTTGTTATGTGTTGTTGTTTTATCTGTTATAATGGTTCTGCTCCAGTATAATTTGTATTAATCATTCTACAGTACATTTTGTGGTGCATACTTGTATGTGAACGCATTATTGTGGCCATAGATACGAAGCGCACACCTACTACAGTAGTACAAGTTTATATAACAACTAGCTCTGCAGATGACGAAGAAATTGAAGAAATGTATGATGAAATAAAAGAAATTATTCACATAGTGAAGGGTGACGAAAATTTCATAGTCATGGGTGACTGGAATTCGGTAGTAGGAAAAGGGAGAGAAGGAAACGTAGTAGGTGAATGTCGATTTGGGCTAAGAAATGAAAGAGGAAGCCGTCTGGTAGAATTTTTCACAGAGCACAATTTAATCATAGCTGACACTTGGTTCAAGAATCATAAAAGAAGGCTGTATACATGGAAGAAGCCTGGAGATACTGACAGGTTTCAGATAGATTACATTATGGTATTTCCAGGGACACATGTGGACTCTGACCACAATCTGTTGGTTGTGACCTGTAGATTAAAACTGAAGAAACTGCAAAAAAGTGGGAATTTACGGAGATGGGATCTGGATAAACTGAAAGAACCAGAGGTTGTACAGAGTTTCAGGGAGAGCATAAGGGAACAATTGACAGGAATCGGGGAAAGAAATACTGTAGAAGAAGAATGGGTAGTTTTGAGGAATGAAGTAGTGAAAGCAGCAGAGGATCAAGTAGGTGAAAAGACGAGGCCTAGTAAAAATCCTTGGGTAACAGAAGACATATTGAATTTAATTGATGAAAGGAGAAAATATAAAAATGCATTAAATGAAGCAGGCAAAAAGGAATACAAACGTATAAAAAATGAGATCGATAGGAAGTGCAAAATGGCTAATCAGGGGTGGCTAGAGGACAAATGTAAGGATGTAGAGGCTTATCTCACTAGGGGTAAGATAGATACTGCCTACAGGAAAATTAAAGAGACATTTGGGGATAAGAGAACCACTTGTATGAACATCAAGAGCTCAGATGGAAACCCAGTTGTAAGCAAAGACGGGAAAGCAGAAAGGTGGAAGGAGTATATAGAGGGTCTACACAAGGGCGATGTACTTGCGGACAGTATTATAGAAATGGAAGAGGATGTAGATGAAAATGAAATGGGAGATACGATACTGCGTGAAGAGTTTGACAGAGCACTGAAAGACCTGAGTCGAAACAAGGCCCCCGGAGTAGACAACATTCCATTGGAACTACTGACAGCTTTGGGAGAGCCAGTCCTGACAAAACCCTACCATCTGGTGAGCAAGTTGTATGAAACAGGCGAAATACCCTCAGACTTCAAGAAGGATATAGTAATTCCAATCCCAAAGAAAGCAGGTGTTGACAGATGTGAAAATTACCGAACAATCAGTTTAATAAGTCACAGCTGCAAAATACTAACGCGAATTCTTTACAGACGAATGGAAAAACCATTAGAAGCCGACCTCGGGGAAGATCAGTTTGGATTCCGTAGAAATGTTGGAACACGCGAGGCAATACTGACCCTACGACTTATCTTAGAAGCTAAATTAAGGAAGGGCAAACTTACGTTTCTAGCATTTGTAGACTTAGAGAAAGCTTTTGAAAATTTTGACTGGAATACTCTCTTTCAAATTCTGAAGGTGACAATAGTAAAATACAGGGAGAGAAAGCCTTTTTACAATTTGTACAGAAACCAGATGGCAGTTATAAGAGTCGAGGGGCGTTGACGTTCAAACTCATTCCAGTGTTCAGCCTGGGACTTTAGAAAGCCATTGTATTTTAGTAATATTATTGTTCAAACATCATTGCCTCGAAGACGCTTCTTTGATACAGAGTGCTTTGTCATGCTGCTACAATGATTGTCTTCAGTTCCTCTGTAGTATGCAGTATACAATGCTGCAAAGTGTTTATATCCTTCTGCATTTAGCGTTAAGTCCAATAATGAGACCACGAGCTAACCACGAAATTCACCATCATACCCCGAATCAATATCACTTGTACTTCACTTTTAGTACTACTCGTGACGGCAGTTAACGATCGCAAGCAGGCATTCACCGAACCGAAACGTTACCATCGGATTGCTGCATTGTACAGTATGATTCATCACTCCATATCACTCGTTTTCACTTAGCCACAGTTCAGTGGCTTTGCTCTTCGCACCACATCAAGTGCCGCATTCTCCTGACTACGAAAATGTTTTCCATGTAAGGAGCTCCTCGACAATTGTACCCCGGTTTATTTAACTCACTCAGCACAGACATTGTGCTAACTGGACTGCCCGT
Organism: Schistocerca piceifrons; assembly: GCF_021461385.2. Lineage (NCBI taxonomy): Eukaryota > Metazoa > Arthropoda > Insecta > Orthoptera > Acrididae > Schistocerca > Schistocerca piceifrons. Next base: position 633,248,523 of record NC_060140.1, read on the forward strand.
AGCACTTCCGAACTCATGACTCTTTCGTGCTGTTGATTTGATGCGCTTTCTTACAGCCATCTTCTGCAATACTTGGCGGTCTTTGCCTGTCCAGTACATGAGGCCTGCCTCGTCCTGGTTTAGCCGTGCCAGCTCCTCTCTGTTGACGTGGGCAGGCATAGTATGGTTGAAAAGTCCCTGATGGTTCTTTTGTTCAGTTGACAGCCAAAGATTAGTCAAAGTTCTAAGTTACTGAACTCTACTGACCGAACCATTGTGCTGTTATTATTTCTCTGATGACAACAGAACATACGCCACCTCCTTTTTGTACCAGTCAGTGTTGTACGGAATTTTTTCATTTCAGATAAACAGATTCAAAAAGGAACCTAAAAACTGTTCTACAAAGACTAAACGGGTCTTACCTGTCAGAAAGTCCCACCACGAGAAACACGTAAAGCTATTAAAATTGCAGTTTGGTAACACAATAACACTGTTTCTACTGCATAAAATTCAGTTTGGTAACACAATAAACACTGTTTCTACTGCATAAAATTCACTTGATGCTAGCACATGGTAGTAGTATGGCCATCATTATTCAGCTATAGCATGTGAGCTTTGCCTGTGCTATTTTTTTCTCTAAAGAAATGTGAGATCCACACTAACTGGCATGAAATCACAGAATCACAAGGATATACTCCTGTCTGATTGACTAGACCTCACTCTTAAGGGAAATATGCTTCTACTCTCTGCAACTTATCAGTTAACTCTGCACAATTTAATCCATCTAACAGTGTCCTGCCCAACGGCAAGAATAAGTTTTTAAACTTTACAAAATTACGGAACCAACTGAAACTACCATTTGTAATTTATTCTGATATGGAATGCATTTTACTGCCACTTGCTAACTGCGTTCTTAGTAGTGACTCTGCCTTGTGTTCTGACCACGTACATCACTCGGCATTCCTATCACATACACTGCGGCTGTGGCGAAGGTTACTCTGAGTTTAGTGGAACAGCTGTATGCAATCTCTAAGAAAGTGAAAGAAAATTAAAACATGTCTCGAAGAACATTTAGCATTTAACCCAGCACATGTCTTCCCTATTAGCCGGGAACCATTCCACAAAAGTAAAACTGACAGAGACTGTTGCTATTTCACCAGTGCAGATCGAGGTACCGTACATGTTAGACGCAACGTTTGCTGCTACTCGTATTCCACAATGTAAGCAATTACTATGGGAATATTTGGCAGACATATTGTGAAGAAGTTAAATTAAATCCCATTTATATATATCTGCTGGCATGTAATATCCGGAGATATCAGTAATGTATGAAAAGCCTTTCAGTATTTCTTCAAGAGAGGGAATGCAATATAAATATGAAGTATAACGATGACATATTTTACTGATAATCAAGAGTTTCATTTAGTTTATTAGAACATAATTTTTCCATATGCATATATGTGCAATGAATCGTTTTTATTGGACGCACATTAATCATCAAATGACCAATTTGTATTTTATTAACAGGCGAGGCAATAACAGAAGGCAAGTACCAAAGAGATTACATGGAGTGGCCTCTATTCATATTTAAAACGTATGTAGACTATTCTGATATTTATTTAAAAACTGTCACGCTTCGTCTTGTTGATATGTTTCAAAACGTTTATGATTTACAGTTTAAAACATATGAACTGGTTCCTACGTATTATAATAATGCACCTGGCTTGTCGTGCGATTTCTCGCTGAAAAATAATTACTCATTTAAGCGGAATTGCATGTTATAACGGATGCTAAATAACTCCAGTTCTTTGAAAAAGGAATTCTTATTTCGGGAGTGTGGTTATTGTCCTTTGTTCATTCACGCGAACAACCAATTCTTGGCCTGTTATGATGACAAAATTGGCGAATCTTACAAATGTATCTTGATGTGAACAAACTTTACAGCTACAATATATTACAGTAACACCTGATGTCATATTTTGTATGGCATTCTCCGGAGAGTAGTGAAGCTTTCAGTGTGGAAAATTTACAACATGAGTCCGACGTAAGGTAGATTATGAAAATGGGTCTTGACTAGTCTGATAGCAATAATCATTTTCTGTCAGATTTATTCTTATATCCAGAAAAAACGTCACAGCCATCTGGTAGTAAGACACTCAGGAAATTAATTTCGATATTGTATGAGAAGGATATCTATGTTATTTGTTTAAGGAAGTTGAAACAATATTCGCAAAATAAATTGGTATCAAGAACTTTATCGAATATTATCATTTAAGTACGCTCCCATGGTGTGAAGCCATACGTAGGGGTTACTACACAAACGCATATAAGTGCAACCAATGACCATGCGTAATTTGCAAAACACACATTACATAAGACTACCGACATCCTGGAATGGCTGAAATGGAACAGCTGCCTTAATTGCCAAACCAAATTTTCCAAGGTAGAACCTTTTTTTGCGATAATTTAGTTGCCGTTTATTTGAAAACACATTTATTTGTAAAGACTTAATGTAGTCTTTCTTATATCCATTGCTGTATGGATGAGTGTTTTCGAAATTTCTAAAACCATTATTATTGACTTTTATTATGGATATAGATTTTAAAAAATTGTGGTAACCCGTAACTGTGCTACATGGGCACTGATAGCTTCATTTAGCTTACTGGAAGTCCAAAAATTTACAAGAATATCACGAATGATGTTCACACTGGGGTAACTCAGTCCATGTACAATTTAATTTCGATTATTAAACAACATAAAGTAGCTTATCTGCACTGGATGACAGAAGTTATATACTTTCGGATGAGATAAATACATTGGCTTCTCGTCGCAAATACATGAAAAAGGAAAATTGTGATGTGTGATTTTATTGTAAATAATGTAAATACCGGTAAATGCAAAAACATATAAAATTTGTGGGTATGTATGTATTTGTGTGTGTGTGTGTGTGTGTGTGTGTTTGTGTGTGTGTGTGACTAGACTAAACTCTCCAGGAAAATATTCCCTTACCATGTAAACCTTACCTGCTTACCAATACGATGTATATTCTAGGATTAAGCAGCAATTCATATGTTTTCCGATTGTACTTCTGATCGAGGGAACGTAAAAAAAGTTATTAGATAGTATAGGGGTGGCAAAGTTTAATAAAAGAATGTTGAAAACATAGGACGGTTTAAACTTCAAATATCACTTATCGTAGCTAGAGCGTACGTAACAGCGTATCTCAACAGAGTATGTTAATGTGTATAGTCATTCAAGTGTGTATCTAACTTTAATATGGAATAATAAAATGAGTATTATATGTAGAGTATTTGGGGTAAAATACGGGTAGACACCCACAAGGGGTAGGTGGCCAATGGTTGATGTTCTCAAACTACTCGCTTTACAGTGCTGCCTATCAGTCAATAGTGAGTCTTTGTAGTGTGTAACACATTGAGTTTTGCCTTGTTTCATCCAAAAATAAGTATTTTTAATGATTTTAGTTTTTAATACACCTTAATATTACACAGAATATTAATACTTTTCCCTTTTCCCATAAGCTAGACTGTGAATGGTTAAGGAAACTTACGTTTTAGGACTGTGTACATCTAGATTCATATCGTCATGTTTCACTCTGCATTCTCGTCCACCATGTTCGATGATATGGTGCACCATCTCTCCATGCCGATTCAAACAGACGGCCGTACCACTTTGGGACAGTTAACCAACCTGTAAAACTTTGGTTATCCTTTAGTTTCGACGACAATTAATTTTTTTTCAGATGCCAACTAAGAATGTTTACAAGAGTGGTTCTACTAAAGGCAGGTGGAGTGAGAACACCTTCAAAAATAACACTTATTCAGTCACAAAAGGTTCTATACAGTTTACTATGCCACGGGAAATCCTAGAGTGTAGAATTAACGGTTTATGTTTCACAAATTGCAGTGGCTTCAGAATTCTGCTTGGGATTAGCCAATGAAGAACGACTTGTATGATTTCCTGTAATTTTTTCTACAACATTTACCTGCAACAAGTAGTTCAGTAAAGAGATGTTACTGGATATACTTTTGATACGATTTCCTCATTTTGTTTCTAAAGTGTCTTGCAACGTAGTCATCCATCCCTTGTGTCTCTTGCCACCTGTCCCTGATGCATGGGTGACATGGCCAAATGTTAGATAATTTTTTAAAAATCGTAGGTTTGGTCTTTCTCTCTCTACTACTCCTAAGGTCATCCTCCAAGTGAGTACTCTGATGTGCATAACATGTTACTCATATACAGGGTGGTCCATTGATAGTGACAGGGCCGAATTCCTCACGAAATAAGCATCAAAAGAAAACACTACAAAGAACGAAACTCGTCTAGCTTGAAGGGGCGAAACCAGATGGCGCTATGGTTGGCCCGCCAGATGGCGCTGCCGTAGGAAAAACGGATAATAAGAACCCCCATTTTCTTATTACATATTCGTGTAGTACGTAAAGAAATATGAATGTTTTAGTGGACCACTTTTTTCGAATTGTAATAGTTGGCGCTGTAATAGTCACAAACGTATAAGTACGTGGTATCACGAAACATTCCGCCAGTGTGGACGGTATTTGCTTAATGATACATTACCCGTGTTAAAATGGACCGTTTACCAATTGCGGAAAAGGTCGATATCGTGTTGATGTGTGGCTGTTTGATCAAAATGCCCAACGGGCGTCGGGCGTGTGCTATGTATGCTGCTCGGTATCCAGGACGACATCATCCAAGTGTCTGGACCGTTCCCCGGATAGTTACGTTATTTAAGGAAACAAGAAGTGTTCAGCCACATGTGAAACGTCAACCACCACCTCGACCAAATGATGATGCCCAGGTAGGTGTTTAAGCTGCTGTCGCGGCTAATCCGCACATCAGTAGCAGAAAAATTGCGCAAGAATCGGGAATCTGAAAACGTAGCTGTTGAGAATGGTACATCAACATCGAATGCACCCGTACCATATTTCTCTGCACCAGGAATTGCATGGCGACGACTTTGAACGTCGTGTACAGTTCTGCCACTGGGCACAAGAGAAATTACGGGACAATGACAGATTTTTTGCACACGTTCTATATAGTGACGAAGCGTCATTCACCAACAGCGGTAACGTAAACCGGCATAATATGCACTACTGGGCAACGGAAAATGCACAATGGCTGCGACAAGTGGAACATCAGCGGCATTATGAGAGGAAGGATAATTGGCCCCCATTTTATCGATAGCAATCTAAATGGTGCAATGTATGCATATTTCCTACGTATTGTTCTACCAATGTTACTAAAAGATGTTTCACTGCATGACAGAATGGCGATGAGCTTCCAATATGATGGATGTTTGACACATAGCTCGCGTGCGGTTGAAGTGGTATTGAATTGCATATTTCATGACAGGTGGATTGGTCGTCGAAACACCATACCATGGCCCGCACCTTCACCGGATCTGACGTCCCCGGATATCTTTCTGTGGGGAAACTTGAAGGATATTTACTATCATGATCCACCGACAACGCCTGACAACATAGGCCAGCGCATTGTCAATGCATGTGCGAACATTACGGAAGGCGAACTACTCGCTGTTGACAGGAGCGTCGTTACACGTATTGCCAACTGCACTGAGGTTGACGGACATAATTTTGAGGATTTATTGCATTAACGTGGTATTTACAGGTAATCACGCTGTAACAGCATGCGTTCTCAGAAATGATATGTTCACAAAGGTACATGTATCACATTGTAACAACCGAAATAAAATGTTCAGACGTACCTACGTTCTGTATTTTAATTTAAAAAACCTACCTGTTACCAACTGTTCGTCTAAAATTGTGAGCCATATATTTGTGACTATTACAGCGCCATCTATCACAAAGCGAAAAAATTGGTCCAACTAAAACATTCATATTTCTTTACGTACTACACGAATATGTAATAAAAAGTGGGGTTTCCTATTTAAAAAAACGCAGTTGATATCCGTTTGACCTATGGCAGCGCCATCAGCTGGCCAACCACAGTGCCATCTGGTCTCCCTCTTCAATCTAGACAAGTTTCGTCTTTGTAGTTTTCTTGTTTGACGCTTATATCGTGAGATATTTGGCCTGGTCACGATCAATGGACCACCCTGTACACACACACACACACACACACACACACACACACACACTCACACACACTTAACTAAAGGTGAGGCTTGGATAATTGTACTCTTCGCAACGTGGCGCAAAAAAATTACAGATCGAATTTTTTTTTTTTTTTTTTTTAAGCATGATAGTAAATTCAAAGTTGCGTATGTGCGTGTGTTCGCGATTAAGGGGCAAAACTTTTTGTACTTTCAAGTGAGGGTTATATATTGTCTTTCCCAATGGAAACATTGTTTCTCTTAGAACATGTCGCCGTTTTACGCATCACAGAAGCCAGGATCTTTGAACACGGTACCATTTTTACGGGATAAAATAAAAGCTTACGTTTTTTTTAAATATTTTAAGTACTGCATATCCCTAGAGTTGATGCCCTTTGTACGAAATTCAAGTGACTGGCTGCCTCATTTTAGTCCTATTAAAAAACTACACCATCATTGGCTCCAGTATTTTAACGGATACTAACGTACTATGCTATAAGTGGGCAGGGGAGGGGTCGATATTATGCCGTTTATGATGGGGCCGCTGTGTGGCACCTGATGTTGATGACGTCACTGATAAGGATGGGCCTTGCATACCACCATTTTGATAGAGACTTCATTGATCCTGAGTGTAGGGAACCCATAGCTGCATTTGCATTTAGTGTCAGTAGCGGCGTCGCAAGTTTCAATATCTCATTTAAATGCTAAGTGACCCAATGTCGAATTAGACTACCAACTATTATTTCTGGAAAACGACTGAGAAGCTATGTTTACACTGATATTCAAAACGTTCCATGGAACAGTTGAGGATGTACATATATCAGGCAGATTTTTCGTAAACCTGCTCTTTCGGACTGCACACATGTATCATGTCGTGATTACCTCATTGCTTGAGGTGTGAAACCCAACGTAACTTTACAGAGTTTTATTGTCGGCTTGATCTCAAGTTTTGTAATATATGACGTATCCTGATTGTGTCATTATGTTGGAGAATTTACAGCTTACGTGGGAAATATGTTTTGAACTTTTTTCATCGTATGTGCTGTTGTGTTAGGTGAAATTTCGAGCACAACCTACGCATCAGTGGCACTACTCTCTCATTGCTTTATTGAGTACCAGTCTCCAACAGATTACTTTATTTGCAAAGTATGATAATTAGTGTTCAAAAATAAATAAACTGCTTAATGGCGTTTTAGTTATCTGACGAACTTAAGGGGTATCTAAAGGGTGTAGCTTGAAATCTAGTCTCCGTCATGTGCATTTACATTACCAAATATTCCATTACAACTTGCGTTCCGTACAGGTACTGCGGAATTCACGTTGGTTATACGGTCATAACGGATTGAAACGATGTTCATATATGTTTCTACTATTTATACATGTGATTAATTTCATCATTACTTCGCAATGGTGGAGAAACAACTCTCTGGAGAACCTCGCTAGTAGATCCCGAGTTGGAATTTATGTACACATAGATTCACTCTTTGGTGTTTTAATTGAACATTGCATTTAATGCATAAGCTCTTGCTAGGTCGTACTGGAAGTTGTATTCTTATTTTTGAATTTATTTTTTTCCTTTCTGTATGTATAAATGATCTTTAGAACAGGACTAACTTCAATCTCTGGTTGTTCGCTGATGATGCAGTGGTGTACAGGAAGGTGCCGCAGTTGAGCAGTTGTGGTAGGATACAAGATGACTCAGAGTACACAATATTTGTAGTGTACTGCTTAACACAGTCACGTTATGTAAATATCTGGCTGTAACTTTGTAAACTAATATGAAATGGAGCGAACATGTAGTGATGGTGGTAGGGAAGTCGAATGGTCGACTTCGGTTTATTGGAAGAATTCGGAGAAAGTGTGGTTCATCCGCAAAGGAGGACGCAGACAGGATCCTACAAGGAGCTACCAAGAGTACGGTTCGAGTGTTTGGAATGTGCACCAGGTCATCTTAAAATAAGACATTGAAGCCGGTAGGAGGCTGGATGCTACATTTCTTAATGGGACGTTCGAACAACACGCAAGCATTACGGACATGTTTTGGAAACGCTAATGGCAATCTGACTCTAGAGCCACCAAGAAAAATTTCGCGTAAGGACCATGAAGATAAGATACGACAAATTAGGGCTTCTACAGAGAACTGTAATTGAAAAGTGTCATGGTTACCTCTCTATTGGCAAAAGATTCCGGACTAGTCCCCGATTCGGACCTCCGGCAGGGGACTGTTAAGAGGGACGTGACCATGAGAAAAATATTGAATAACCAACGAAAGGATAAAGTTATACGAGTAGGAGGGTGGGATGTAAGGACTTTGAACGTAATGGGGGCGCTAGAAAGTCTTAGAAGGGAAATGCCAAGAATCAGTCCAGATATAGTGAGCGTCAGTAAAGTGAAATAGAAGGAATACAGTTGTTTCTGGTAAGATGAGTATAGTGTAATGTGAACAGCACGAAAATATGGTATAAGGGTAGTGGGATTTGTCATGAATAGGAAGGTAGGACGGAGAATGAGTTACTGTGAACAGTTCAGGGGTAGGTATTTTTATCCGAATCGACAGCAAGCCGACATCACTAGTTCGCTTATATATGTCGACGTCGAAATCAGAAGATGAAGGGATGGAGGAAGTATATGAAATTATTGAACGGGTTATTCAGTTTCTAAAAGCAATTGAAAATATAATAGTCATTCGATCATGCGCTTGTATGCGAGGGATTAGAAGAGAGATTTACGAGGGAATGTGTACGTGATAGCAGTAATGAGAGAGAAGAATTACTGAGTTCTGCAATAAATTTCGGACGGTAATAGAGAGTGCTCTGTTCACGAATAACGAAAGGATGCGGTATACTTCGAAAACGCCGGGAGTGACAGGAACATTTAAGTTAGATTACACCAAGGCATCTCCAGGGACAAATATAGATTGAGATAAAAATTTGGTAATGATGAAGCGTAGGCCGAAATTTATGAGGCTGCTCAAGGAGAATCACATCCAAAACAAGTGAGATATGGAATTGGTAAGGAATGGAGTGATACGCTAGAAATTCTGTGAGGATATAGATACTGCGATAATGAATATCTCAAGAGGCTTTTATGTTGAAGAGAAATGGACATTCCTAAGAACAAAAAAAAAAACCGCAGTAGGAGCGAAAAACGTAGGTGCAACGAAGGTAACGGTGGGTACGTCAGAAATCTGAAAGGGGTCAAAAAGGAAATAATAGTCGGAAGGACTGACGTAGCATATAGAAAACTCAAAACAACCTTCGGTAAAATTGAAAGCAAAGGCGGTACATTAAAAGTGCAACGGGAATTTCACCGTTAAATGCAAAGAAAAGAGCGGGTTGGTGATCTCTATAAGGGGGAGAAGAGATGACGTGATAGCAGAAGATACAGGAGACGATGCGGAAGAGATAAATGATCCAGTATTAGAACCAAATTTAGAAGTACTTTGGAAGACTTAAAATCAATAAGGCAGGAGAATAGATAACATCCCATCGGAATGTCTAAAATCGTTGGGGGGAGTGGGAAAAAAACTATTATTCACACTGGTGTGAAGAATATATGAGCGTGACGATATATTGTAAAACTGTCGAAAAATCATTATCCACACAGTTCCCAAGATCGAAGGAGCTGACAAGAGCGAGGATTATTGCACAATCAGGTTAATAGCTCAATCATCCGAATTGCTGACAAGAATAATGTACACGTGACGGGGAAAAAATTCGATGGCCTTATCGATGACGACCAGTTTGGCTTTAGGAAAGATAAAGGCACCAGAGAGGCAGTTCTGATGTTCGGTTGATGGAAGCAAGCCTAAAGGAAAATCATTACACGGTAGTAGGATTTGTTGACCTGGGGAAAACTTTTGACAAAGTAAAATGGTGCAAGATATTCGAAAGCCTGAGAAGATGTGGGTTAAGGAATAGGGAAAGACGGGTAACATGCAGTATGCACAAGAACCAAGAGGGAACTATAAGATAAAGATGTTGAAAATTACGATGACTGTTGTGGTGAGGATCGAGGATAATCTCCGCTAAATCTGCGAGAGAGAGAATACATGGAAAATACTGTCGAGAAGAACGAACAGGATGATAGGATATGTGTGAAGACATTAGGTAGTGGCTTCTATCGTACTAGAAGGAGCTGTAGAGGGTAACAACCGCAGAGGAAGACAGAGATGAGACTACATCTCCAAAATAATTGAGGAGCTAGGTTGCATGTGATACCGCCAGGTGCCGTTTAGTGGCTTACATAGTTTGTCTGCAGATGTGGATCCGTCCTGTAAATTATTCAGGAAAAATCTTCTCTTTACAAGGATATTTAGAAATGTACATATACATTTCACACACACACACACACACACACACACACACACACACACATACACACTTCCGATGCTCTGAAGTGAAATGTGTAGAATTCGAATACAGTGTTACGTTATCATATATTTCAAAGCACCCGGTCATGTCTCACAAAAGAAATATACCAATTACGACACATTCGCTGAGAGGCTATTTAGCCGACATTCTACCTCCATCGTTGAGTGGACTGGGAGTAAGTTTAAAACGTGACAGAATAATTACTTCTTTCTGCTGTGTATTTCGTTGTAATTTGTAGGGTGTGGATCTAGATCTATGGTCATAAAAGTTCAGAGGGTCATACAATGGCTGGCACCCACTCCTGCACTGTAAAGAGGGTTGTCATGTATCCCAACTTCCTTACTGGTTAATGCTTTATGTGTAGCTTCGCAGTGTTTAGTCAAATCTCTGAGAAGTTAAGCAGGATAAAGTGCTTTGAAACGAAAATAGTTGGAACATGTGCAGCAACGAGTCTTTAGTACATGGTAAACGTTAACATATTATTAGTAGTTAGGTAGTGCATTACATAAACATTTACAGTGACTAACGTATAACATGGAAGACCTGGTAAGTGGATTGTCAAATGTTTGTTGACAAAGAACACGTGTAAGTGACACCGTTATGTCTGAGGTGAAGAATAAGTTTGCTCTTGGCTAAAGGAAAAAGACGAGCGTTACCCAGCAATTACGAAATGCTGATGTGAAGAGCTAGAATACATTGCTACACCGCCTCGGTTTTCCTAGCTGCAGAAATTACTTTCAGCTTTATGAGTTTTAAGCAGTACCTCGTCGTTGCTGCTCTTTTTTGTTATTTTCAGGAAAGCTGCTAGCAGCGAGTAATAAGAAAATTTCGTAAAGAATTCGTTATAGCACAACATAACCGTGTAGCGTGCGACAACGTTAATTACGTGCACCTCCTTCCGAAGGGATGTATTTATTAAGGTTCATTGTAAAACAATGAATTACAAACAGCATTACTGTTTTCTATTGAACTGCTGATTCAACCGGTTAAAGACAATGGAAACATAATCCCACATTGTAACTACATGTAAGGTACAGTAGTCACATGACCGGCAACCTATTGGTAAATGTACCTACGTTGACTTATGAGACATATTATAGATTCCTGCTACATAACGACCTCACATTTGTAATAGCTACATTGGGAAACCACAGAAGATAAGCGTAATCTTGTCTTATCCGAACATTGACAATCTGTTCTTAGCAAATTTTACTAACATAGCATCTACAGATATATTGTTTCCCGGATTAATGTCGAATGAAACTAGAAACTGATGTGAACGTCTGGTACTGTAGCCCTGCTGACGTTTGATTCTGCCCCATTCAGTTATCAGTTTGTATCTTTGTCGTATGCATCTGCGAAACAATAATTTGAAACTTAAACTACTAGGCTCCCACGTCCTTAGCCTTGTAAGGTCTCTTTTCCGGTTACTGGGCCGCCTCTCGGTCTTCCTAGAAACTCAGACTGTGACATACCGGTTAGATGATCAGACAAAGGGATCCAGAACAAGTTTCTAATTGCTATACATCTACAGTTGTCAACTTCTGTTTCCGTTCGTTATCTTTCCCATAGTGGAAGGTACGTCAATAGATTGCACCCACCTAAGCCACTCTTTTTGATTAATTTCTCATGCTCGGGGTTCACAGTGATGTTGAAATTTTTAAAGGTCATTTTATTCGCCTTCGACAGTCAATGGCGAATATTACGTCCTTTAAAAGAAAGATACATACATTTTGTAATAGGTCATGTTTTCACATACGACATTTTAACGATATTTTCATGTAGTACTTTATTCCTATTTTCATAATTAACTGCAAGAGATTATACATTCAACGGTTTTTATTAAGTGGAGGTGGTTACGAATAGCCTTAATTTCATAATGAAATCTCCCATACTTTAACTAAAAGTGGGAAAATATATTCCCAGTATCATACGGTATATATTGCGACCTCTGTGAAACATATTATTTTATTATTTTTTACGTTTCCTACTGCAGTAACAAAACTATCTTTAGCCATGATCAAAGAGTATTCCCACACTGCTTTGGGTCGCTAATGATGGCTTGGAGAGGGACAGTTATCACTTCCAATTGACTGGAAGGCAAGTGTAAAATTCTTCATCTGTGCATGCTCTGTCCAGCTCGTCATAGCGTAGCCTATCCCTATTATCTAGGCTTAGAAGAAAGAAGTAGAATAGCACTACGATAGCAAAGTAGCGTAGCTGCTTAAATGAAAGGCACTACTTTATTAATACATTATGGGATGTTGTATCTTTAACATAATGTGTGTAGAGAGCCGCGTTGTACTTTCGTCTATCAAATGTGAAGGTAAATGGTCAAATATAGTCACAATACACCGAATTTTTCTCGTGAAAAAAGCGAGTATAATATTCCCTTACAACGAACAGATAACGGTCAACAGCAGTTTTAATGCTTTTGCCGATTATATGCTCCAACATTGGAGAGTGGAGGAACTGAGGTGAGGAATTAGCATTAGCAGCGGCATAGTTTCTGGAGTAGACATCATTGTGAGTTGTGAGGTTGTAATAATAATACGGTAATGATACCATTTATTAATTTCCACTGAACCCAGTCACTAAAATGTTACTCTGAAGTCTCCCAAATCAATTATTTGGAAAGATCACAACTATGAAAGTAAAGTCTTATTAGTTCAAAATGAATAATATTACCCACACAATAATATAAAAACGTTCAGTGAGAGAAATAGCGTAACAAATAATACACTAGCAGTGGCACTAAATACAGTAAACATGTTTCAGGTCACCACTTCTGTAACAGTTCTAACTCAATAATACTCAGTCAGAGAATAATCATAAATCAACACTAAAACTCTAACCAAACTATCATAAAACAACATTACAAGTGAGAATGGAATTATACAGAATAAATGTAGCTAATAAACCGAGCGCACCATAATACTGAATTGCCCTAAAATGTTACATTGCACACGCACGACACCCAACGAGATGAATAACACCAGATTGTAAGAGTATGACAAGTCCTTATGATAGCTCAACCTCAGTCCAGAGGGCATTGTGATAGAAAACACTTGAGAATTAAGAAGAACGTTTTCTTAGTATACCAGACCACTACTCCGAATGCTGTGCCCTGGAGGTTAAGGTGTAACAGCAGGATGATACGCATGACTGCAGTATTAGGATATGTAAAACATCAGGTACACACTGCTTGGTTCTGAAAGTCATCTTACATTTTCTCCATTAATTACTTACAAGGCATCTTAAACCGGCCCTGGAAATTACATTTTTCTTTGTTATTATTGCATCGTATTACTACCAGAACATGTATACAGACATGTTCCATATCTGTTCAGTGTTCTGTTCCCATAAGTGCTGTCATTAACAACATTCATATTTATAATCGTTTGCTCATTATCATCGACCCTTTATAGAATGTTCTTTACATTCATGAAAATGAGTCTCGCACACCTACCTCCAGCAGTCACTTGTTCTCCTGACCTACATTCTTTCTTGTTGGCGTCCCCTCAAGACAGCCCACGTTAGGGTAGGGTAGGACACCCATCGCGCAGCTACCTTTTCCTTCATTTACCCTGCCATATCGCTGACCTATACGACGCTAGCCTAATTAGTGTCATCTCTTCTCATCTACTTAATATCCTGAAACATAAGTGTTTTCCTTATACACATTACAAAATTATCACAATTAGAAATATAAAATTTAAGCATGCTTCTGAGAATGGGAGGTATCGTACATTCCGTCTGAGAGATTTGGCTTTCCTAGAAGTATTGATCATTTGTTCCTCAGCTTATACCATATCTTACAAAGATCTATTTACAACCATTCTCATCTTGGCTAAACAACACAAACTGATACATTCTGGATAGGTCTGTTTCATAATTTTTGTTTCTCATTTCGAAAGTAACAGCTCGTAAAGGTGCTTCATTGTATAGTTTCTATAATTCAGGTTCTTTATTGATTCATTTAATGAACATAAGTTTGACTGTTGACAAGCTATTTTTATTTTATGACTCTCTGTCTCCTTTGTATCTTAATAAAATTAACTTTCTGTACACTCTTGTCTTATTTATACATATCAGCTTACTCTTTTCCCTACTTAGCGGCTGAATTGATAATTGACTAATACACTTCTCTTTGCATCAGTACTTCTATTGGCAGAATTACTCATTTCCTACTCAGTAATTTCTGAAAGTACTTTCTATTACAATGTGGCGCACATGTGGTCGCTTACAGTCCGTAATGTCTTTTACCTCTTTTTAATATCCTTCAATAAACAAAACTATTTGCTACAGCTGATTACCTGTAAGACTGAATAACTTGCCACTTGTGCATTATGGGATATCGTACCATTTGCACTCCCTTAACACCAGAGTCGAACATTCGTTTCTCGTAGTATGCTATTCACCACTTTTTCCATTTTCTTTCAAGTAATACGGACGTTTTCATCATGCTCATTCATTTTGCATTTGACCGATTTACATGTTCACGAAGTTTTAATGTATGCCTGTGTAACGATTGCAGTTAAGTACACCATACTCATATAGTGCATTGTTGACAACATGGTGAAATAACTTTCTACTATCTGTTGTAAGTGTTGTTCACCCTATATAGTTTACTCTGCACAAATTCGATTCACCTTCATGTTACACATTCTTTTGAACATCGTTTCAAGCTATGACACGTCTTTTCAGATAATTTATGTCCTGTTTGGTATTCGATATTTTTCTAGTGTATCTTTTTAATCATGACCTTTTTCGAAATAGTCAGAAAATATTGTCTTTACTCTTAGTAAGGTTGATACGACAGTTGGAGAATAACTCGTCATACATACAACTAAATGAGAAGGAGTAAGCCAGTAATCTGGTACCTTTAACTCGTCACTTTCGTGGTTTGCATAGTGGTATACCACAGAGGTCTTAGTATATCTTATGCTAAGATCATTGAATCTGTTCTCAACAACCTCGTTCTTATCTTTTATTTTTGGGGATGTATAATGTCAGCTTTAACGAGGTACATATCATCCTCATCACTGTTTTCCAATAACATCATTTCCTGTTTCTCCGTCTTGTCTTCTCTCTATGACATCGATATCCACGGGTCCTTAAAAGATAAACTTCTTCCTTCCTTCATTTCTTCCTTCTTACCTTCGTGTAATGAGTCCATTTTATCTTCTATATTTATAATATCATCAAAACTTTGGCTTAACTATTTTTCCGTATTTTCTCTATCTATATTCTTTAACATTAAATCCTCTCGCTCTTCAGAAAAAATAGTTTTTTATACGACTAATATTCAACGAATCATAATTCCATTGATTTACGTGTGGCTTACCACAAAGATTGCATTCTGTGGAGTATACCTGTCGTACCATACTTGCGTGAGAATCATCACTCCTGTGAGACTTTAAGTTCTTTCACACACTTCTCTGCTGTACAGTTTCCATCAAATCAAATTTCTTACTTTTATCTGTGAATCTGTATTATCTCGATATACAATAATGAGCCTGTTTGATGATAGTGACAACGGTTCCTATCTTGTACATGCATTTTCTCTTCATACGCCCACCAGGTGTTTCTTTCTTTGACTATTTGTGTTAGTAGACTCAAGTTATTAAATTTTGGCTCTCCTCTTGTGATTGAAATTCGTGACTGGACCTCATCCGAACATCTCGTCAGTTTCCCTGAGGTGAACCGACTTGTTCACATTTTCCATTATCACAGTTATAGTGATCTACAAATTGCCATTGATAACATTCCGTCATCTACTAAATCCACCCCCTCCACATCTAAGAGAATTGTAATAGCAATCACACAACCCTGCCCTTCTTACTGCGATCTCTCCTCAATTTCCGAATGCACGTCTATCTGCGTTGGTGTAGTGTTCAATTTCGGTGGTGGTATGCCTTCCTACTTTGAGAATCTTTTTGCCAATTGCTTTTCCAGCTGATACTGCTCCAAACATTTAAATACTGGCAGTTCAACACCTACGATCTAACTGATCCAGAGCCTTTGCAATTGAGGAACTACTGCTTTCGGAATATCCTGTACTGATGCTCGTAATTATTTCGATCAAATTAGATCAGACTGTTTCTGTGGGTTGTCCAAATACAGATTATTCTTAAAATGTGCCTGCAGGAACTCTGTGTAACACTTGCACCATCTAGTGATTAGCCTTCAAGACCTTAAAAAAGGCCAATAAAATTCTTCTGGGTTCAAGGCCATATTGTCAACTATAACATTCCGACGTTTCGGCGACTGTTACAAGACGCCTTATTCAGGGTGTATTAGCAATACACCCCGAGGAAGGCGCCTTGCAACTGTCGCCGAAACGTCGGAATTTTACAGCTGACAATGCGGCCTCAGACCCAGAAGCATTTTATTGACTGTGACAACGGCCGCAGAAGCCTTCTTTTACCTTCAAATAGTTCTCTCCTATCGCAGTTTGGATCATTATTCAACCAATATTGATTCTTGAATGCCCATATGAGTGGTTGGAGTTTGTTGTATTGAGATGCAGTTCCTATTCCCCAGAATAATTCATCCACTTCAAGTCTAATAATGATGCAACCAATTAGAAATGCCCTGTTTAACCCGCAGGACAGGACAGATAGAATAAATTGTGGAAAGGGGCCAAAATAAGAGCAGTCAGTTACACTCGAACATACAACTTTCTTATTTGATCAGACATTAGAAAAGCCCCAAAAAAAATTTTTTTTAAACAGCTTAAATCCTTGGGCCTTAATTACCGGCTGAAAGCCAGTTGATTTTTAGAAACGGCTGCTTAAAACACAAGCATAATCAGAAATTTAAAAGACAATCCTTATCTTAAAACAGTTCTTTAGTCAGGCTGAAGTAAAGAAGTTAAATTCAAATCGATGAAGGCCTAACACTTAAAACCACAAAACATTAAATTTTTTAAATACCAGAGGCCTTATGTGATACAGTTCTTTAATTTGGGCTGATGGGCTTAAGAACAAACAACTGAAACCCAAAATCGGCTGAGGGCCAAAGACTTAAAAATTCTACAACATTAATTGAAAAAAAAAAATGCCAAAGGGCTTACGTGAAACAGTACTTTAAACTAGTCTGAAAGCCTTAAGAGGAAAACAACTCTAATTTAAAACAAAATCGGTTAAAAGTCATTCAAGTACAAAAACAAGAACAAATAAAAAAATGGGGCAGTTCACACATAAGGGCGCCCAGATGTTCCAGGGTCGGCCTGTAATTCAAACACTAACGCTCGCTCAGGTGAGACAACCAGTCGGGCCAACCATTCACGATCCGATGACAACCCAATCGACCGACAGTCAGCGGACCAACCGACAAGACAACTTGCACTTCACCCGACCAGGGCACAACAGGGAGTTGAACGGAACAACGTAGAAGACATTGGCACCCACAACCAATCATACACAGAGCTGTCAAACTACACGCCGTGATAGACAGCAACAACGCGATGAGGAAACTACACTGCCTGAAATTTACCTCAATGGCCAGGTCAGGTAACCGAAACGTTAAAGGCCACAAGGCAGGGGATTCCGCTGGTGCACTTCAATTCAAATAAGCAAATACAGTGAATCTCCACCGGAGGGTGGCTACAATTTTCGAACTGGAAAACCAAATTGTTGCTCACATGAATATCCCAGCAGCTAACAACGAGCTCCAAACGACACAATGTGGCCTTGACTTGCTGGTAGGTTTCATCGAATTCAGCTTTCGTGTCCAGGGTCGGTGAGCCACGGACCTCGTAGAAATGGGAACAGCGCCACACACTCCGATACCGCGTAGAGACTGCCAGCGGGCCCGGCCAAACTACGGCCAGCTGACAGTTCCTCGCTGATCCATGCCAACTGACCGACTGCTAAGAGCCAGTATGCTGACAACATTTAAAATAACTTGTCAGTCAAAATGACGGAACTGCACGCAGTTTCATGATTACTTGCACGAAGAACTAGACAGTGTTAACGGTAGTGACTGTACAATAACAGGGACGAATCACGCGTCGGCACACACAACCAACCCATAAGCTATCACCGACAAAACACACGTCGTCCGGCAAGACGACCGACCGAGGACAGACGAAAGTCGTCCCCACACCAATCATGTGTGTCGGCAATCATCGGCGAGTGATGGCTATCCGCGCCTCTGTGGCGCTACATGCCCCACTGGTGTTACAACGCAACTGCGCCAACCGACCAACTGTTACACATCAGCAAGGAAACAGCACTAAAATAACTGGGAGTGAACATTATAGGCGACACACAATTTCACAAACACTTAGACGAAGAACGCGACGAATGCTAAAAGCAGTGACGGTGCAATGACGAGGACAAACCACGAGTTGAAACACAGACCGCCAACGCATGAGTGATACGCGAGCAAATACACGTCGTCCGATAAGACGACCAACTGAAAATCAACCAAGACCGTCCCCAGCCATGTGTCCGGCAACGGTCGGGCGAGTCATGGCTATCCGAACCTCACTGCCGCTCTAACCCGACCGAACCTCTGCCGCGTCCCAACTGTCCTACAGCCAGGTCTGACGTCCATTGCTGGCGTGTTCCAATTGACTTCATTGCCCGGTCGGACTCGTAGGACGACACACGACGACCAGGAAGTAATAGCAGCCCCAATGATAATATGGCAGGGCCTATATCGATAAGCGCTGCTGATTCCGCTCACGGCAGGTAAGGCAGCAACTCACTGACACCATTAAATGAAAATTAACACAACGAGGCTGCAGTATGGTAAAAAGACAGGGTATGAAATAAGAGATGGCACGGACACGAGCCACGCACGGCTCACAATTCAATTTTTATCATCCCTGCTGAGGAAATATTTCCTGAAATGTTTGTTTGAAAACATCAGGGTGTATGCTCTATCTGGTGAATAGCCGTGGAACTTGCAGACTCACAGATACGTACCTTGAGACATTACATAATTTATGTTTTTTATTCTCTTATTAAACTCCAATTCTTTGCCTTATTTCAGACTCATATTGAGTGCATACGAAACTATTTCGAATGTACTGTCAATTTTTAACGAAATTCTTTCAATTCTCAATAACACCTGCATTCATAGTACATGTCTTTTTAACAACCTTTACTGCCTTATATGAATGAATACAAAACTTTTCTATCCATAAATCCTGCTGTTTATGAGCTACTTAATTCCTTTATATCATTCATAAATTGTATTACACCAAGTGTGTCCCAAACTTGCTTACTCTTATCTAAATCTTCTTCTGAAGAATAAATTATTACTTTATGCTTCTCATTGTACTTGTTAAGTAAGTCTGTGGAAAAATAGAAAAGAAAACAAGTAATATCAGTTAAGGGAAGATAGTTTGAGGTGGTTTCTGATGTAAGATAGATATAGTTTTTTTTTTCTTTTTGGCACCATAGTGAATATGACACGTCATCATTGATTATTTACCCGCTAACAGATAGTTGTGAATGTGTGGCACCTAAGGAACATTATTATTTGAAAGTTGTTTGCACACATTTAAGTAACTAAAACTAGTGATGTAGATGTGTTCTTCTGTTAGTCTAGGTCAAAGAGCCGTAGTTGTGTCTCATAGCACAGGGGCTGCTACCTTGTAATGGGGATGATAACCCAGCTGAGAGGTTTGTTGTATGCAAAAAAACTCATTATCTGATTTTGTGTCATAATTAAACAAAATGTGGTGTGCGTGGTTCAGAGTGGTCGGTTCTTGGATTTCTGGTGAGCAAGTCTTGAGATGTGTGTCTTGAGAAACGACTCATGATTAGAGGCTGACAACTGAAGTGAGTGGTCCCACGTGCAAAGTGCATGGCTTGGCAAGTGTTGTCTTGCGGTCCAGCGGTACATCAACAATCAATGGAACCATGGATCCCTAGACTGTGCTCTTGTGGAGACGAGTGGTATGAAAAATTGGGATAGCAGCGTCGTATGCGTAGAGGATGAAGTGACCAGTGTTATGTTGGTTTCAGTAGTAAATAAGGGAGCAGCAGTGCACCCTAGTCAGGAAACTTACACCTTCAGATACGAGCTGGCATCTGTCGACACCATGAGAGCTAAACCAAACACAGGGAGATACGGGCTGTATGGTATTCTGCTGCTTCCCAGGAAGACAATGCTTACATTAAACAGACATGGCTGAGTTTAGTGCAGTGTGCCCTGCATACAGGATTGATCGAGAAATATTTTTGGCGGTGTAGTGTGCATTCAGCAATCTCGACTATGTGTTATGGATCTTGTGGCTTATCAAATTGAATCCATTTAGTTTGAACTTGTATTTTGAACCGGTACAACATATTGTTTGCTACCTTCAACAGGTGATTCCAGACACAATTTTGTTAGCAGAGTGATGCTGCTCACTTAATTCAACTTCATTATCACTGTTTGTTGGATGGAACTATGGCATTTTCAAGTTAGATTTTTCTATAATTTATAGCAACTTAGAACCAAGCAAATAGTAGGGCTGTGCCATATGTCCCAAGCCCCACTATTTGGATAGAATATTGCAACGTTGTGGTGTCATAGTTTCCAGGGGTGGTAACACAGTTTTGTTGCAGACAGCATCTCCACCTACTGTCTGGTGCATCTCCACGTAACTGAGCACAGCTCTTCCTTGACGCTGATTCGTCAAGGCACTTGAGCTAGAAGCTCCACTGTCGCTGACAGAAGGGGTTTGATGTCTCCTCTACTTAAGTGTGGTCCTGTATGTGAAGTCACAGATGATAATTATTAATATCTTGAGCTGAATTAAGTTAAATACAGTAATATTTATATTGATTACTGAAACGTACACTGCATTCATCAATATTAATATCAGTAAAGGTCAAATATTGATTTACACAGGTGGAACTTTATGTAA
Source organism: Schistocerca piceifrons (assembly GCF_021461385.2). Taxonomy (NCBI): domain Eukaryota; kingdom Metazoa; phylum Arthropoda; class Insecta; order Orthoptera; family Acrididae; genus Schistocerca; species Schistocerca piceifrons. The sequence continues at coordinate 633,269,857 of NC_060140.1, forward strand.
AATTTCGGCTGTAAAGCTAGCAGTGTCGTGACGAAAAATGGTGCACTAAATGAACGATAGTCATCCGTTAAAACCAATAATCATGCCACTTACTTAGGTACAGACCCTTACATTCGACAGTCACATCAGTTGTAGTACCATTTCATAGCGGTAATATGATTGAGCGTGCTATTCTGCAGTGAGAGGGACTCTAAACTCAAGAAAATGTAGGGTGGGCTTCGGAGTCCCAAAATGTATATACTTGATGCCGTACATGCTGTACACCACTCAGCCGGCCGAAGTGGCCGTGCGGTTAAAGGCGCTGCAGTCTGGAACCGCAAGACCGCTACGGTCGCAGGTTCGAATCCTGCCTCGGGCATGGATGTTTGTGATGTCCTTGGGTTAGTTAGGTTTAACTAGTTCTAAGTTCTAGGGGACTAATGACCTCAGCAGTTGAGTCCCATAGTGCTCAGAGCCATTTTTTTTTTTTTTTTGTACACCACTCAGATACACAGCTTGGCTGTTAATCCCAGCCATGACCTTCAGAGTGGAGTTGTTGTACTTGACACCCTTCGTGGAGATGTACTTGACTATGGCTGCGAAGGATTACATTGGAAGTGATGAAAAACAGTGAATTAGCAAGGACGGTGATTTTACTGTGGTAATCCACTGAGCGTTTACTTTTATAGGATGAAGAGAGCCTTTGATTACTAATAACACTTTAAAGCACAGATTCAGAGTGATTTATAGACAGCTGAATATCGCTTAAGTGTCTGACTGCGCAAGAGATTTCGTGAAAGTAGCAATGTGGATTGTTTTCTTAGTTTTCTAAGTTATACAATAGCACCGATTAGTGACATCTGATATTTTGGAACTTTACGTAATGCATGTGGAATGCTGTGTTTTGTGAAGTGCATGCAATCAAAACAAGCTGATGTACAAGAAAGGAGACTTCAAAACGTTGTTTATGAAGCATTGGCGACGTGGCATGAGACAGCATGCAGCCAGCAACTGCGGCCCAGTTGCTTTGCAACATGCAGGCAACATTTTCTCAGGCATCACGCCTGGGAGTAGCCCCATGAGAGGGATAGCTTACACCACACACGGTTAGCAAGAAAGGCTCAATGTCAAAATGCAGCAAGACATCGTAAAAGTCACGGTAGGCCGATCTTATTTCTGTTCAATGACCAGAAGTGTAGCTTGATACAGGTCCACAACGTAGGATAGCACAGTCTGCAAACTTAGCATAGCAGGTACCGAGTGCATTATTGTACTTATCACAATAACAAAAGTCAGTATCATTTGCAAGTGAAGGAAGAGGAAAAGTTGGGTCACTGTGTAATAGGAAAATATATTACTCTTCTAATAGGGGAGGTGGTGGTAATGGAGGTGGTGATGATGATGACGACGATGATGAAGCACCTTTGGTATTACTACATAACGAAAGATCAGCATCAAGCCAAGACATTTCAGGTGGCACGAAAGATGCAGCTCAGGACCATTCAATAACAGTGGGTATGGAGTGGTTGTACCGAGTATAAGTCATGGCACTGCATTGGTAGACACTGTCACTGTCAACAGTGACGAAGAATTATGAAGAATATATGTAGTAGTATATGTTAGTGGTATTAACGATGGATTGGTGACGTTTATCAGGGAATTGTTGTATCAATCGAAAAAACTAAAATGAAAAAGAAAACTTCTATTGACGAAAAACTGGGGAAAATGAAACGAAAAGATTCATTCATTCTTCCCACGCACTATTCGAGTGTGGAATTGGTTGGAGGGATCACATAGTGGTACCAAAAGTACCCTCCATCACACACCATTAAGTGGCTTGCGGAGTATGATTTAGATGAAAAAAAAAGACAGATATGGCCTTGATAACTAAAAGATGAGATTTCAGAGATACTGCTTTGTCTCTCATAAAGATTCCTCACTTTCACCCACACATTCACAGCTACCTATGGTCAACAGACTCGCTTTGATATTCCACAAAATAATGTTTCCCTGGACTCTCCATACTGTTACAACAAGTTACTGAAAGTTGGGTAAGTGCAGCCACACAGCAGACATAGATTACTCCTGACCAAAGCAAATAGTTACGTTCTTCCGTAAAGCACATATCGCGGTGTGTGTTGCGGAGTACAAATATAAACGTATACTTAGATGTAGATGTTACGATATGAATTTATAACTTATAAGAATTTGGCGGGGGAGCTATGGCGTATATATGTTCATTAAATTCTGAAACAGTTTTCCAGTTTATTGGCAGAATGAGTGAAACCCCATGTCAGGTGTAAATCAATATGTAAAAGTCTCTTTTGTTTCCATTCGTACATTTGATTGCTGCATTCTGATCACGACAAACATGTAAATTTCTATATATAACAATATATGTCACTTCTGTGGAGCAATTGGAAGATTTCTTTGCTTATTACGATGGTGTTCACTTGCTCGAAGCGGTCTGACCCTACTTGCCATTCTCTTCAGCTGTCTCCTCCCAGTAAAAGGAGTAGGCCGCCGGCGTGAACCACTACCCAATGGACGCATCATCACGGTGCAAGGATATAAGTAATATTCTCCTGTCACCAGTCTCAGCCGAACATGGTGTTGAGTCGGATCCTAAACCCTCTCAGTTTCTAATAAATGGTTAAGTATTGTCTTACGTTCGTTGATTCGAAACATCTGTGTTCTAAGTGCGCTTCACTGATCCATAATTTGAAATTCCAATTGGAACGGTTTTCTACTCAAGAATTTCACTTTCCCCATGCAATTAAACTTCTCATGGCCTGATTCGTGTCAGAAGCCGCCATTATGATTTGTGACTTTATAGAGCATCAGTTTATCAGCACTATCTGCATCGTTCACTCCGGTTACCTGGGTTAGTTAATACACCGTACGGAAAGTATAACAGCAGTGTTAGATATCGCAAATAGATGGTGGAATATATACACACATGGAAACGTAAATCTGTTACAAGAAACTGCATATTTGCACCCCGTAATTCCCTTACACAGCTCTTCCTTTACAATACAACACTACAAACAAGACTTGGAATTTACATCAAATATTACACTTCCAGCTGAGTCGGGAATTGATCGTACACGTAACGTACTTAATTTACATATTTGTATTACTGTGGCCTTCTGCCAGTATACTCTTTTTGTATTTACGAATACAAGAATAGCCGTTACATGTACGAGTACTTTATGCCCTAGGCAACACAATTAAAGGATAACGTTCCCGAAACCTGACAGTTGTCTTCTGTTCCCACACAAAGGTTTGAAATTTGGATCAAAGGTATATAAAATCTTCCTCTGTACGGGTGAAAAAGCGTGATGCCCCGCGCGGCACTCTCAGGCTTGTCAACGCTCCAAACAGCAACGGGTCGACACATTCGAAACAAATGCCAGAGCTGAGAAGTTCAAGTGAGGTGTAAGGAGAGTTAATGATGTCAAGTTGGCACCGCAGTTCACCAACAATCCGCCCAATGCCACCATGCACGTAACACACACTGGTAAGGTCGTCACTCCCCCTGTTAAAAACATTTCACACCTTCATTTCACACCTCAACAAAGGAGGGTAGAAGTGCGTCTCCCAGTGTTAAATAACGCGATTTTCTTGTAAGTGACGCGACCGGGGAACACATTTGAGACATTTCGAGGCTCAGAAACGCCACTAAAAGGCCCATGCTGTTACAGGCGCCAATGAAACAGCCCCTTCCGTTAGGGAGTTGATTCCTATACATTTCGTTGTCGAAAACTAGTGGTGTTCACAATGTGATGAGCAACAGGAAGATATTAATCAATATATTTGACATTGCTGACACCGCAGGGACAATTAAAACCTTATCTAAACACACTGTGATTCAGGAGCCATTTCTTGCTATGACATATCCATTTCAGTCTATTGATTCGATTGATCGACTGCTGCTGCATGTGCATCCTTTACTAGTTTACGTTCTCATTTCCACAGCCCCTAAAATAATTATTGTTCTTATTTTCGGCAGAGTATTTTCTCTAAGTTGTAATGTTTTCTCTTTAAACGTCAGCAATTTATCTCACTAACTGTGCATACGTTAACCTAGCTGCTGTTTACCTTCGTAAATTGTTATTAATTTTTCAGCCTAAGCAGTCTCTATCCATGTTCTCCATTTATAGTTAGTTATTTCAGATATTTTTCTTATAACGTCATTTGAGTTGCTTCCTGAAAGCTTTATTTCAGTTATTTTGTCAGCGTGCGTCAGTATCTTACAGTAACGCCTTATATTGAGTAATTCTTCATCCATTCATTCTGCATCTAACCTCTTCTGCTCTAAATAAGTCCTATCTAAACATTCCACATTATCACCCGACACAGAGCGCAAATACTTCGCATCGAGAGGCTGAAACCTAATAGCTCTAACGTGCTACCCTCTTGGGGATTGTGCCTACCTGCGCCCAGATTTTCAGCACCAAACAAATATTCATCTAACTGTCACCTAATAATACACGCAGTTGCTACTCTATGAACCAAGTAACTGGAGATACAAATTACACTCACGAAATCAAAAACCGTTAGAACAAGAAATTTATTCCAGTGTGGGTAAAAAATAAAACATACTGTTAACTTCTTCACGCTACTGTTAATACAGCGTAACGTTTATTAACGACACCATCGTCTACACATAATCGTAGACGGCTGCTTAGTTGGTATTCTAAATCTGAAATATAGATCAAAAGCAGCGGAACGCCTCAACACTTCCTTAAGCAGCCTCAGATTCGACTTCTATTCCACTCTATGACTTCCTGTCAATTACTGCTACAAAGTTTGATATTTCTAACAGGAAATAATGAATAACGCACAAAAATGAGCAGATATTCATTTTCATGCAATTTTATTAGAATTCGCTTGTGAGGAACGGCGTCAAACGTCTTCTGGAATTCTAGTGATATGGATTAAACTGGAGATCCTCTGTCCGCAAGACTCATTACTTCGTCTAAATATAGTCAAATGTGGCTCACAGCAAGGATACTTTATGTGTTCTCTCAGTGCATGTGTCAATTAGTCGTTGTGTTCGAGGCAGTTCATAATGTTCGAACACAATACATGTTCTAAAAATGATCTGCTGACAGCCGTCAGTGACATGAGTCCATAATTCTGCAGATTACTCGTATTTCTCTTCCTGTTCGATATTGTGACCAGACGAACTTCCTAGTATTTAGGTACACAACCGTGAATTTATTGTCAAAATCTTTTGTTAATAAATTTACTTTATTTCCTGGCGATTCATCAAAAACATTGACACATTTAATCACACTAGGTAAGCGTGGAAGTAGTTGCCAGGAAGTAAATGATGGAAACTTACCTTTAACAAATGTGAATTTATTCCTAAAAACCTTTTCAAAACAGATTTAAAATTAAAAGCAGAAAAGCACACTCGAAATATCAAGTCACAACTTAACAATTGTGAATTTTATTCCTACAAGCCTTTTCAAAACAGATTTAAAATTATAAGCAGAAAAGAAAACAGATTTATAATTATAAGCAGGAAAGCACGCTCGATATATCAAGTTACAGTTTTATTTAGGAGCAAGCACAATATTAACAGTAGGATCCTTCGGGCTGAGAAGCTTGCCTGCTCCCTTTCAACACGGCTGTGTTGATGACCGCTCACAACAACCTCTGAAAGAGTACACTGGTGCAAATCTGCAATACACCTAATTACATTAAAAACAAAATTTTGACAACTCATACAAACATGTGAACTACGCACTTCGTAAGAGGAATGGAAATGGTTCAACCCTCAAATTATTTGCCACCGAAAGTGGAATTTGTTTTTATTTTTAGAGGACTCTTACGGTGTAAGGGTGGCAAGCCTATAACCTAAAATGACTATTTAAATAAAACCCATAAAATGCAGACTTACATAAAATGTACAACATACTCTACATTACACATATACCACCTCGCAAGATGATAAGCAAGATAGAAACATATTTCAAGAATTCGGCCTTTAAACAATAAATTCGTTAACACAGAATCCGACAAACACGACGAAGGCAGCTATTAACGTAAGGCAGATTAAGGGGGGGGGGGAGGGAGGGTTTACTAAACAACCCGAACCGCAGAGTGCTCTAAACCTCCCCAATACCACAAGGGAAAAACGGACCACCCAATTCACAATAACCACCTTCCTGCAGGTAGGCAAACGGAGAAGAATGGTGGGACGACCCCAAAACAAAGCTGCTGGTGACCTCACCAAGAAAACAAGTAGAATTTAACAAGTAAATGAAAGAACATATCTCCAATCACATAACTTCTAATAAACTGCGGTATCTGGTGAAGACCTCGCGCAGCACCCCAACGCTCTGCCGAACCATCCGCTGCCAGCCGCTTCAATGGATGCAGGAAGACGCGCCGATCTCCCGTCGCACGGCGTCGCAGCTCGCCCTGGCCAGCCCGATGTCGTGGTTCCGCTCTCTTGTGAACCGCGAAGCCACTACCCCTTTCTATACTGCGCTGCCTACTGGACTCACGTGGGGACCTGACATGCGCCGACACTCAAGGCGGACAAGTCATCTCGTGTCTCAGTGCGCTACCAACCAACCGACCGATCCAACCGCCAATGACGTTGGTCGAGCAACTCTAGAAGACTGGCGGCCTAACGGACAGACTCAGATGCAGGAACTCAGCCCCGACCGGGCGACCACTAGCAGAGTTCTGTTACTGGCGGAGTGGCAAGACTCTCATTTTCTGGCTTAAGGTTTGATCCAAAGGACAGACATACTCGCACTCCGACGACTGACAGACACTGACTGCTCCACACTGAGCCGGGTGACCAATTGACTAGACTCGCCTCGACTGACCGACTCCTCTCTACCGAGATCATAGCGCCCCTTAAATGCACATGAAACAGGCAACCTTTCCCCTTTCCCAGCAAAGCTGCGATTACCACAGCGGTGCCCCCGCCACAAACGGAGGGCGACTGCTTCACACAATGCGCTGTGGAGCGCTCTTCAAAACAGCAATTTTTTTTTACCATGGCTCATACACTAAGAGTGCAAAACAAAATCCAATGTCGATTACAGTGGAGGCAATACATCGGTGGGAGGCTACGCTGAGGGCCCCTGCTAGGAGAAAGAACACTGTAATGGATGACAGAAGAGGTGCATGTTACTTTGGTGTACCAGAAGGTAATATGTAGCGACGTCTGACATTTTCTAATCTTCAATAAAATTATACATTAACACCAATTATTAAATCATTAATCAGAGTCTTGCTTGTTCGGTACACATTCTGTGGATTATATTTCCCAATCGATATTTAGCAAGCAACTTTCAATTAAATAATCCACAGGAACTTGTATCTAAATAGAACTACTTCCTTTCAAAATTTTAATTTGTTTGAAATTACTCAACCAAAGAATTGTAACAGCATAATGAACATTTACCACAATTGAAATTTACTTGTAAATGCTTTACCAGAAAAATCGTAAAACAGTAATCATAAATTAACAACTCATTATAACAGGCAGAATTTTCGACTAGCCACAAAATAGTAACTAAGGAATTCTTGTCTAATTTATGTCCACGCCTCGCAATCAAGAAATGAAAGCAACTGTACTGGCACAATCAGGCCGCCGGCTTTAACAACCCTAAGGATTAAATTAAAAACCAACACTTGACAAGGATTAGTAAATTTCTTTCGTAGACGACCATTACGCAATACACAGCGGCCAATGGCGCCGGACAAGTACTACTGTCAATATTCACTGGAGGGCTACGAACTTTACACAACACTTTCAATCAGATGATCTGAAAACACCCGTAATTAGTTCCCAGAAACCAGTATGACGAAGAGCAAACACCCGAAAGATATTAACAACTTATGAAAAATTCACAGTGAGCCGATTAAGATACTAGTCTCCTCTAGGTAATTTCTCTTTTTATTTTATTTATTTTTCTACACAATAGCACAGTGGTCACACGTTATAGTTTCATCAGTCATATAGCACTAGTCCTTTACACAATTCTCAGATACCCTGACAGATAATTAGCTCAAACATCATATGCTAACAATATGAGTGAACAAAACCAATGCCTGTTGTTTTAAGTTTTTAAGTAGATGGATCCCCTTCACCATATTTAACTACCAGATCCTGCATACATATGTCTGTACTTGAATGCTAACCTTTAAAATCAATGTGCTTATATCTTACAGAAAAGTCTCATTCGACATCCGTCTGCTCAGACGTGGCATGTTCCTTACACATAATCAGAAGGCTATGGCGAAGTGAAAAACGGCCCGGTCTAACATACTAGTTGTAACTGTTCCTAAGAGGGTCCATTGTGCGATGTAAGCGCAATCGTTAGCAACAAAATGATAACAGAATACTGATATGGTACAACTAGTCTCCACACAGGCTGCATAAGCACAAATGTAGGAACGCGTTATGGAGTACTAACATGGGCGTAGAACATACTATTGGAGGTACCGACTCAATCCTTTGCTGTCCACAGGACCCCAGCACACTACTGACCTACATAATTCAACTATATCCGCATGCAGCCACGTCTACACGACATCTTCACAAACACACTCGATCTTGAATGCTGGATACATACTGATCTCTGCCAAGGTCCAATGAGTGCCTTTGGCTAGACACACACAATCCGTACTGAGCGTCCCAGGAGGAACCTGTCCTCTCCTTGTGCCAATTTACAGTGACCGCCACTCTGCACCTCTAGCCCCGGTTCCGGCCTAGGATGTCGCCACGGACAAGCCTCAAATACGCTTGTCATCGCAAATGTGCCACCCCAAGTGTCACCGGAAGATGTGGTTGAGCCGGTATTCCAGTTTGTTTGAACGTTTTCTAGTGTCCTGTCAAATAAGGTAGAAGGTGTAAGACACATTGCTTTATGATGTCAAACACCGCTGGAGGGAAGAGCCAACCACGCTACTATCGAATTTAATGTGGGTAATCCATGAGACTGGAGACATACCTACGGATATTTGGAAAAAGTTATCAATTCGCAGATGACGGTGAAAATTATGAACAGGTGTCCAAAATTAAAGAAACAAATGGAAATTTGGCAAAGTTGTGTTTATTTTGCCACAAAACATTATAATCAGGTGATAGTAAAGGAGAAACAATGTCAAGGATACTGAAAGTACACAACTGCAATATGCATAATGGTAGACAAAAATGTTCATCTATTTTTCCAACTTAACAGATTTCCAAACACATTCCGACAGCTGGTTAAGGTGCTCAATAACGGGTGTGACCACACAATGACGGGGATTGCTTGAATGATATCATCAATCTCATCATGAGTCAATAAGTCCCTTCCTTCTGCAGCGCTGCTAGCAAGTCTTGGAGGGTGGTTGGTGGATGCTGACTCAGGCCGTTATTTGAAGGAGAAAATTCCTAAGGCTAAATGTTTAGAAAACAGCACTGAATTGAAGTTAGTCATTGGCTTCGTTTATACAGGAAAGAAGAGTCCTGAAGCTTTTGAAAGAAGAGCCTATAGCAATATGTTGAAAATGAAGTGCATTGACGAAAGATGAGGAGTTCTCCGAGGATCAGGGGCGAACAGAAATATGTGGAAATCACTGACTGGTAGAAAGTAAACGTTTTGTATCTTTAAAGACCACTAAAAGTATGAATTTTCTTTAAGAATTAAGTCTTTGTGACAAGGGTTTTTTTGACCCAGCCATATGCCATCTTCCTCATTTTAGCAGTAATTTTTTAAGGTGTTTTAACAACATAACTGCGTAGGTTTCTGAGGCCAGTGTCATGATGATTAAACTTTTTCTGGCTGTTGTCACGCGTCACTGCATAAAATCTTAGTGTAATTAATTCATAACTAATTTACAATTTATAACTTATTTGTAATCAAAGTATTTTGTACAGTGATGTGGTACTAAGCCAGGATAGGTTTAATCATCGTGTTTAAAGAAAATTAATCCTTACTTCGACTAGACACAATACCTTCGTTATTGAGCAAGGTACAACAAAGCAAAAAAGCAGAATTTGGTCTATATGAGCACTATTTCTTTATGATGCTACGTTATTCCTCTCTTGCCGTAATATTAAGAAAAGTTCCATGAACTGAGTCGGTAGTATCAGCTCCTTACGAACATCAAAATTATAACAATACAAAATAAAAAAACTATTTTTGTTTTTTTGTTTGTGAGGCCTCACTTACAAAGTAGCTGTTCGTACTAATAATATGGGGTTATTTGGTCTTTTGCGATATTAAAACGTATTGTTTAGGACAACCGAGTTTCGCTCTACTTTAAAAAACTCATCAGTGATCACTGTAACAACTACAGTTATGTTAATCCTCAAATTAATTTAATTCCTTACACTATTCCCATGTTTTCTCCTATATACAAAAGTCTGTTTTAAATTATATAGTTGCTTAAATTCTCAGTACCAAGACTTATCTCACAGCTGATATTCAACTGACTGTATCCATGTACCTGAATATTTTTGTTTGCGGGAGCACATTCAAGTGTATGTGAGTGCACATGTGTTCATAATTTTTTGTAACAATATGAGGCCTGTACGGTGCTTGTAACTGTGAGTGCGTTTGTGTGATCATCTTTTATACTTCAGTGAAAGTGTGAAAATGGGAGGGGGAACGGATGGGGGCAAATGTCGTATGTTCTAACATGCGTATATATTTTTGCCACTGCAGCTGTGTTGAATCATTACTTAACTAAAGATATTTATTACGATATTATGGATGTTTTCTTGAATAGGTACAGCAACCTGGTTTAGGTGATGAAGTTTTCAATGTGGCGCTATGAAGGTGGCTCTTTATCCACAAGAAGTCGTACTGCGGAAAATAACGTTTTATTTGTAAATGTTATGCGATCATTTAGCTGCTATAATTTTCTGTCAGTGTCTTTTGAATTTGGAAATGATATTCTAGTGTTAATATGTGTATTTATTACCAGATCCAGTTCTTTACCTGTCTATTTCTATTGTGATAGGGTGGTCTTGTTGGTGGCTTTCTGCCAATGAAGAATGACTGGCGGCATATTTCAAATGTTCTACTGCTGTGCCTCATGTGCAAGGCCTTAGAGTAACGATTGGAACACATAGCAGCAGTGGCATAAATATATACACATGTTAGGACGTACCACATTTGCCCCATCCCTTCACGGTCCAATTTTCACAAATAAAACAGTTTTTACGTAAGTCGATTGTTTACTTTATCACCATGCGTTTTGATGGTTCATATCATCATCTTCAGGTGGAGAATTTTTTCTTTTCATACCTGGTGTTGGTGGAGAGCACAGTCGTCTTTTCACATTACCAGACTGAAAGCATTGTAGACCACGTTGCGTCTTTTGCTAACAATATTTATTTAGAAAAGGAATTTATAGGTTAAAGAAACATGAATTTCTGACAGCAAATTGTATTCACAGGTACGGTAATTTAAAAATTCTGCAGACTGCTGCATTGCATTTACACTGTCGTGTGAAAGATGGTATAAAGCTAGAGATTTGCTTGTTTACATTAGATACAAAGATAAAAATTAAATATTTCCCACATAAATATGTTTTTATTGCTTTAAAAATATGAATGAGCTGCATCAGAATATGTATACGTGCAACATTCAGTTTTATTAAGCTGTTATATATGTAATATTTTTTAAATTTTTTATAACTGTGGATGGGCTATAACACTGGTTACAAAAATAATTGATTAAATAAATATTTTTGGCTTTTGTTTTTAAAAAGATATGAATGGAATGCACCTAAATATTCCTCAACTATATAGAGCAAGAAACTTTACACAAAAAAGAGCACAAATATTCAAAAAGCTCAGTTCTACAGAAGATACGTAGACAACAAATTTCTGATGCTTGATGAGGAGAGCAAAGACGATGTCCAAGATCACCTCCTAACTTTCAGCATAATACACATGAGTATTAAATTCACTTATGAACAAGAAATAAATAATACCATTAATTCTCTTAACTGCCTGTAAGCAAAATAACAAATATGTCTTCCAAATATACAGGAAACCAACCATTACATGTACATGTTATCCCCTGCCATCCTTACATGCAAAAGCTAGCAGCATACTGCTCAATAATTCGTTATACTGAGTGATGAGATCTTTCATAATTAAGTACAAATTATAGAACAAGCTGCAGATGTGAGTATAAACCCACACTAATAGACGATTCAGTTATAAATATAAAAAATTAACAAAATGACCATCAACAATAAGGGAATACAATAGCATGCATTCCCGTACTTAGTAAATCTCCCAAAAAGTGGCTAATACTTTGAAGTGACGCAAAGTAAAATTTGCATTCCAAATGAACAATAATATTTGCCAGAACTGCCTCACAACCTGAGATCCAGTCAAGATAAATTTTCGTCTCTTGACATATATGAAATCATATGTAGTAAATGCCCAGCTCAGTACTTGGGTCAAACACACCATATCATCCACACAAGAATCAAAGAATGGACTGACACCTTCGGATATAACACACCACATAGATCTGAAATAACCTCCCATATAATACATACAAGACATCCATCTGACAGTGTAGCAAGCAACACTGAAATATGACACACAGTGAACATAGGCATCAGAATGTCTCTATATGAAGAACTACAAAACTATATCCACATAAAGTAACTTGGGGAACATCTGCTCAAAGATAACATTAAGAGGGGCTCAGCCAGCTTTTTAAAAAGCCTTAACACGGTGCTTCAGTCATTTGTATATTTGACAGATTGAATGAACAGCAATTAATGTAACCAATCCCATTTAGCTCTTGGAAGTTCAACCTCAGTACATATACATGATGTCACATTGTTTTCATATATATGAAATTAGTATGATAATTGAATGTTCACACATCCATATTCAGGTGCATCCCATTGACATTTCTTAAAACAAACCGAAAACGTATTTGTGTACATAACCCAACATTTTCGTATCCAATGCTTGTAGCTCATTCATATTTATCAAAACATTAAAAACGTTGTATACATAACTACCTATTATACATGGTAAATGATGACAGCCCTGTAAGTACCTATTATAATAACTAAATTGTGCACATATCCATATTCTGATGCCACCCATTCAGCTTTTTTTAATGTCATATTTATGTAGAAATCATTTAATATTTTATCTTCGTATCTAACGTAAATAAGCATATCTGTAACATGTACAACATATTGGAAGTGAGATTGGAAACAATATATGCAGTGGAGTGGATATATGGCAGGCAGCTGTATGCAGAATTTTTACGACCCTGCTGTCCCTGTAAGTACTAATCAGTGTCACAAATTGATGTTTTTCTTTTTTTACCTTGTAATGGGTAATTTGAAATTCCATTTAATGCTGTTGTTGTGGTGTGTAGGTGATATTGTAAAAATATGAAAATGAAGCAGCAAGAATAACATTATTACTTGAAAGAAAGAAATAAACTCTGATTCTTATTTATGTGCTGCCTAGACCGACTATAACGAGTTTCAGTAATTCCATAGTTGCCATTAAAATGTATAACTAATATAGCACCCCACCATCTCTACCCATAACTACAATGGTGTCGTAAATATTTCTATTTACAGTCACTGATGACTTAGTATTGGAAAAATTAATCTTACGCACCAATCATAAAATGATTTCAATAAGTAAAGTCTAAAATTGTTCTATTGAATGTTATCATCACTTCTAAGATAGAAAAATAATAAATTCCTGTGGGTTCTTGTCCTCTGAGTTTTAATATTGTAATATCGATCGAAAGAATTAGTGTCTGATTATTTCTGCAGTTTAAAATTGCCGCTCCATACGCTCACGTAATAGCGGCAAACAAAGCACAGCCTCGTCTGCTGCGGACACAAAACTTAAAACACTCATGGTTCAAATGGTTCAAATGGCTCTGAGCACTATGCGACTCAACTTCTGAGGTCATCAGTCGCCTAGAACTTAGAACTAATTAAACCGAACTAACCTAAGGACATCACACACATCCATGCCCGAGGCAGGATTCGAACCTGCGACCGTAGCGGTCACGCGGTACCAGACTGAAGCGCCTTTAACCGCACGGCCACACCGGCCGGCAAAACATTCATAGTTGGTTATTTAGTTACAAATAAAAGTCCGTACACTAGAATTCCTTTTAGTAAATTTTACGTTGTATTTTTCCTTTGACCGTTTATGACTACCTATTACAGTATTTAAAGGAACAGACTTCACTTATCTTCGATCTCACCCGCTTCATACATAGAGGGGAAGAACATAAGAAGGAAGAATTCCACAGAAAATACAAAGCCAATACACTCTTTTAGTGGTATTACCTTTTGTTATGTGGCTATTTTTTGTAGGAAACTGGTTATAAAATAATAAAACATATTGTTGTTATTTCACAATATAATAATAATTCACAATATAATAATAAGCCTTTCCTCAGTTAAAAGTCATTTCTGGAAAAATAGTCGTTAATTCACAAGCACAAGTCCCGAGCACTGTCCCACACACTGGCGACACAAAATATTCGCGTTGACATTACAACCTCAAAAATATCTTTTACAAATGAACATATAAAATTTTTTTTCGTTAACAAAAGAAGCAAAATAACTTATACTGTGCTTGGTCTGCTTATGTGATAAGACGCCTGTACTCTTCCCCAGCACCATCTATGCAAGTAAGCGTTCTCCACCAGAAAGTGACGGTGTGAACCATCGAAACGCCTAGTGGCCAAATAAGCATGCGACTTAGGCAGAAACTGTTTTATTCGTATTTATGAAGAGTCGCTGCTCTCATAATACCGTCCCTTACGGACGAAATATTCATTCAGAGATGTTACACTGAAGATGGAAAATAGTAAAATTTTTATATATGTCACTGTCATAGGTCTTCATTAACTACGTCCTTACGAAATTAGTTCTTCTTCAGGAAAATTTTATTCCTTGTTTGTCGGCAACACTATCCTGTGTCATATCTTATGTACATATGTGTGTTCTAGACTTAACTGTTGATTTTGCGGCGGTATAATATTAAATACAAGGATAAATAATAAACTGTCTTTGGTTTTCATCGTGGTCTAAGAGCTTAGTGTCCTTAGACGTCGCTTTCTTAAACGAAAAACATACAATTAATTGTTCCTGGTAAACAAAATCGGAATGCAGATCTCTTAGATGAACTCATAGTAACGCTGCAGCGTGCAAGAAACGTTCTCCAACGAAGAGTGCAGAATTTAATACGTTTCACTATTTATTTATTAACAGAAGACATTAAATGGCTAACTGGTGGTAAATCTACTCGCTGTAGCTATTCAGATCTAAAATTACTCTCCTCCCCATATAACATTTAATGGTTATGAACTCACTACAAACAATTTTAAAAAAGTCTGACGGCATTGCAAAATTATTTAAAGTGGAAGTGTTCACTGTCCCAAAATATTCCACGTATAACTCAACACTATTTGCGACAATTTTCAGCCTGAAACTAGACGAAATATATTCCTAAGTACATGACATGTATTCGCAGCTGCGATTACGAACAACCATTAGTGCACAAAGGATTGACGCGAATGATGCCGACAATGATACCAGACCAGGACTCGAACCGGATTCGCCGCATTATACGTGCGGTCGCCGTGACACCATTGACTATTATTCCACGACTCACGGAGAGACCCAAACGTCCATATGTTGTAATCCTGCGTCACAATCTATGCTCATACACACCTGTGCTGGAGGAGCTATTATAACTGAAACTCGCTGAATGGTTTCGGCGGATAAGTGCCAATATGAAAAGGAATACCACACAATCCGTGATAAGAAGACTGCAGCACTGCATTGATACCAACGGTCATCACTTCGGACACCTTCTGTAAATACACGTTCATGTCACTTTTGTGAACTTCGTTGACCCTCAAAGACCTTACTGTTACACACTGTTACACATCATGGAATTAGTCTCGGTAGAAGCTATCAGAAACTAAGTACCAAACTATAGCATCCCATTTAGAAAAAAAACAAAGATGACCATCATGCCTGTGACAAGACCCTACCTAGCAACAAAAAGAAACACGTCGCATTATGGCTTCCGTTGTCCCATGCAACTTTTGTCCCACAAACTTTTCAGCTCCAATCAAGATTTCGGAGTTATTCCTGGTGGCAATAGTTAGTGACTCACACTGTAGTACTTGTTTGTTTCGACGAAACAAGAATTTTCAAGAGTGCAACTCGGCTGCATCATGTAAGAATAGAACCCGTCGTGCACTTATTATAAATCCGTACCAGGACAATACGTGAAAATCGCAGGTTCATCCAAACAACTGACGAACTTGTTGTAAATGGCAACAGCAGCGGGCATGTCCGAAAAGACATATACCATCGATGACCATGCAGCTCTCTATAAGGAAATGCTAATTATATCCAGACCCTACGCTGCCGACAGGCGTTGATATATATCAACGGGGACGGTTGAAAATGTGTGCCCCGAATGGGACTCAAACCCGGGATCTCCTGGTTACATGGCTGACGCTCTATCCATCTGAGAGGGCACAGAGAATAGTGCGACTGCAGGTATTTATCCCTTGCACGCTCCACGTGAGACCCATATTCAAAACATTATGTCCACACACTACATTCGTTGTGCCCCTGCCCAATACACTCATTACTCGCGGCACACAATCTGACCGAGTCCCGTAAGAGTTCGGGCAATGAGTGTGCATCAGTACAGAAGAAGGTCATGGCCGGTTAGCCTTAACTATATAAGAAGATGGTATCTGTTCTTTCGGATTGTCTGTTCTTTCGGGCATGCCCGAAACAACAGATATCACCATCTTATATAGATACCATCTTCTTATATATGTGCTCAGCACATCACTCAGGCGTCCGTTGTCAGTTTTCGTGACTCGTACAATTACTTCACAATCAAGTAGCTCCTTAATTGGCGTCATAATGACTGAGTGCACCCTGCTTCCCAACAGTACTAGGTAGACCCGGATGTGACCCACATAAGTGCTGCCCAATCCAGACAGTGCTTATGACTTCTGTTATCTGACGGAAATCGGTGTTATCACTGCGGCAAGGCCATCGGCACAATTAGTTGTAGCCATAAAATACTTTACGTGGTTATTGAATTGAACAGACTTTGAATTTAAAACGTTTGCATGCTGTTTTCTCTCCGCCTACAAAGTTGATCCAACTGTTACACGTCATTCCGTATTACGTACTCTCAGTTACTTCTATGTCAATGCAAGCATCAGTAAAGGTACTATACTGCGTGTTGTCGGAGTATGAAATGCCTCATTTACCTTTACTCTACTCGCCTGTGCGTTCAAGAAAATGTGTCTCGTGAGTATGCCTAGATACAGCGTTTCGTCACTTCCATTAGTATTTTACCAACGAGAGATACTCAATGGGTTTTAGTAAAACTGGTGTGTGTGTTTGTGAGTTTGGGGTCCATAACGACGATGTCATCAACGTTCATACGAAATTAGTAGAAACGATTTTAGTTGGAGCGTACAAATTGCGAGGAAATAGATAAACAACAATCTGAGATAAAACAGCACTCTTAGCCATTAGCACCCACGATCAGCACCATAATCATAGAAGCTCGCATCAGGCAGGATAGCACTACAACTGATCACGTGTTATACAACTATTAATTAAATATACGTAAGACAAGAGGAAATTCAAAACAGTTTAATAGGAATATATGGCTGGCTGATCACTTACAAAAAGAAAAACGGATGAGGAAGCCTCCGTGGAAAACATTAAAAACGTCGCTCTAAAATTTTAGTTAACAACTCGAACAATACACAAAACCTCAAAAGATGTACCACATTGTTTGATTGTTAATTGGAAGGGAGGGCAAGTCTGTCAGCGAATAAGTTGTCGCCCTTAGGTATGAAAATGAAACCCAGTCAAGTAAAACGTGGTGCTTTGTGATCTGTACGTCACAAGCACCACACATGCGAGGGTCCTCTCGCTGGAGCAAGAAGCCGTTCCCGAAAGGGCTGTGTCCTATACAGAGACGAATAAGGAAGGGGGTACCCCCACGCTACGTTGTGTACTAGACGCAGCTTATTGCCTGTCACCTCCAGTCACTCTTCTTCTCACCGACGCATGACTGTGTGACGCAATAGTGAGGCGATAGCATATAGGGTGATGTTACTCTGAAGGATTTGAGGAACACAATACACCTTCTTGGCTGCTACATCCACCTTTCGTTCTCCTTAATGCCAACGTGCCTTGGCACTCAACAGAAACAAACTCCCATCCCTTGTTTTTGTACATGTGGGAGAACATACCGAATATTTTTAACTACTTTATCTGCTTGCTACATGTGTTGCAGAGTCAAGGTCACAGAGGTAGTCTGAACTGAGGAGAAAATGAGCGTTTGAAGTATATATCACTTGCTCTACTCCCGCAAGAACGCATAATTCAGTAACAGGCAATAAAGTCTTAAGGCAGTCAGATCTTGACGACACGATCAGGGAAAACAAGAGATCCTTTAAAGAAGTCTTACTGTTTTGAAGCAGGCTTCAACACACCAACAAAGTAGTGCTGCTCAGTTAAAATGTCATTAAAACTTGTATTAAAAACATATGCAGAGTAGAGCCTCTTCGGTAGCACACTAAGACTAAAACTACTTTGGGCCTCTACAGTAATCTGGGTGGCAAGTTGTTAAAACGCGGGATTTGAGATTGTGCCAAGCGACTGCAGCACACGCCGCACATGGATCACAAATGGCCTTGTTGCTCATGGACGAGTGGATAAAAGGTGCTCGATAGAAGAACGACCTAATCTATGATATGCCGGCTGATTCGGAGCAGTGAGGAACTTATTTGATGTACTTACATGCCTGACGCACCGTGAAGAGTTACCACCGGATGGTGAGTGGCAGTTCTCCATCGTCAGCACAAAAACTCGGTATGAGGGAGGTCCTGTAAGCAACCGTAACCAACTTAACTACCCATGGTGGATGGTGTCAGTGATTTTGAGATAAAACGGCCTCGCTCATCATACACTGTGCTCCCATAGGCTAGCCGCGATCGCACGGAACCACTATAGAACTGGCATTCATCAAGGCTTGTGGCTAAATCAGATGGTCAGTGCCTCGTGGGTCTTTGTTTTTAAGTCTCTCAGGTATCGTAACCATGACAGTTTGGAGTCACAAATGAGGCCGAGAAACCGCACCTAGTCTTTAAAATGTAGAATGGTGTCCGTCACGAGCAAGTCAGATAAATTAATAATACAACGAGAACGATCAAAGTTAACACACACACACCACACACACACGCACACACACACACACACACACACACACACACACACACATACAGTAGAAAACTGAAAACCCGCATTGCATCAAATTCCTTTAACCACGGATGACGATACGTCTTCTTGACTACTGCATTCGGCCTTTCGTTCTCCTTAATGCCAATGTGCCTTGGCACCCAGTAGAAAGAAACTTCCTTCCCTTGCCTTTGTAAGGTGCAATAGAGTCGCTGTTGCATTTCTGGCTGAGAAACCGAAAAATGCAAAATCGTCCTCAAATAACGAGGATTGTACAGTTTTTTGTACTACAGACGTGATACAATTTATGGTTATGGCTATGGGGTAACACTTAAAACGCTGCCCTGAGATCACCATTGTCCTGCTCAAAACAATCCGACAGCACGTCACCAACTAGCAACCTAACAAAGCGCTTAGGTACGAACGACAGAATTAAGATGAGAATTGGCCAGGAAAGCCCCACTGGTACAGATGCCTTCGAATACTGTGTCTATAGTATTCTTGTATGTCTTAATGATGCCACATTCTATACCTACACAGTGATGTTACGTAGGAGAGCCTCTAGCCTCTACCAGGACCAGGTTGTCGACAGTGGACTAAGGAGTTTAATGGTCTCTATCATCCAGACCAGACGACGGTTAGCCATTTGTTCCAGGATCTATCCTACATAACTCGTTAACAATATCCTGGTTTGGCGAAAGGTATCAAACCTGCTTTTCTCCACAAAATGTGAAAAAGTCTATCTGCCATATCCGATTCATACATTCGAGGAGTATTACCTTTGATGCAGCTCGAAAAGGTTAATTTTATTGCTCGTTTCTCGAAAAGTGATTCCTTAAATATGACGGTATTATTTCATGGGGAAAGCGTATTATTTATTCCAACGATTCCCAGTTGATTTTCCTGATTATCGGTTCGAATAGTAGTATGTATTGATCTGTTACATTCGTTAATTCAAATGTATCTCCTGCCATGCTTGCTTAATTAGGGCGCGAAATGCTGGAAGAGAATTACATATATAGTCGGAACCGAGTATTGTACACAAATCCCTTTATAAATTCACCATACGTTTGCAGAACACTCCTCACAAATACAATTCCTCGACTTGGCACCCATCGCTTCTACAGTAAGTGTTCCGTAGAATTTTAATGGTTGTGATGGGCTCTAGAATTTACTTTTACATAAGTATTCCTAGTTGTGGGACATCATATCATTTAGTTAGTCATTTTATCTTACTGCCTAAATAGCTACTAATTCCAGCACGGTGCGTGTCCTCGGACTGCCACGCTTCCAAGAGCGCTCGCGTGACTAACTCGCTTCGATCGTTGGCGCGCGCCGGAGTTTGGGAATCTCGCCGGCGAGAGCCAAGTCCCGTGTGGCAGGCTCTTTACGGCTTTCAAGCGATCCGTAATCGAGTTACACAGACTGCCAGCGCGCTGCCGAGTCCCCGCCCACCCCTCGCGTTCCCCGCCACCGCACGCCTCCGCCACAGGGACTCCCGCATCGCGGAACGATACTGGCGGTGGGCGAGCGCGGCCGCGCTGCTGCAACTCGGACAGGGGCGCTGAAGTGACAGCAAGAGTGAGGCCTTGTTGCATTGCCGAACACACTGAATATGATCATGTTCCCCTTGGAGTTCAGCTCAGAGTATAAGTAATGTAGCACAAACGTACGCAGTCTTGTTCCCTTGTTCTTAGGAGTAGTTTCCTCAACACATCACTTTCTGATGACCACATTTTACACTGCTAGTTTATCGTCCGCAGCTTTGCTCTCGATGATTGCATGGTATGCACAGATTTCTTTTTGTTTCCGTTTCACCTTTGTTTACGTATTGAAACATCTACTAAACTTTTCACCTAATACAGCCATAGAATCGTGACCTTTTCCGCACTTACTTCTGACCAAAAAGCGACTTGGGAAGCTACAGTCGAAGATCTTTGTTGGTCCTGCCTTTTGAGATCTTGTGGTGATATTTCCACAGAAACTGTCGTTACCGAATACGTATTTATTTACAAGTTAAAGACAAATTTTCGTAGATTTAACTTTAAAATTATTTAAGGTAACCAAAAATTTTCGTAAAATATTTGATGTCCTATTTCACCGGCTTAGGTGCTGAATTTCCAAGAACATTAAACACGTAGTTTTTTTTTATTTATTTCTAACTGGTAAACCAGATATTAGTTTTCATATGTGTTGTTTTAAAATGCTTTTTTACGTTGTAAGAAATGATTTATTTTGCTAAACAGTAATCACCCACTAGTTCCCCTTAGTGACGAATTTTCAGAAACGCTGAAGCACTTATTTTAATTTCTGCCAGATACTTCAAATAAAAGGTTTTGTTGTTCTAGCTTCAAAATTGCCGTACTAATGACCTACCTCACCTCCTTAGGGGTGGAATTTTGAACTATCCCTCACCAAACGGTGCCTTAAGTATATGATCAACTTCTATCCTGAGTGGTTTGGGCTAGGCAGTGATGAGTCAGTGAGTGAATCAGTCAGTTGGAAATTGCCTTATACATGTAGATGAAATACACAATTTTGTAGCGTATAGGTCTTGCTAGTTTTTGTCAGTTGTGATAAAATATGAAACGTTCCCTGTTTCTGATAAAATAAACACATGCTACAGTTGTGTGTACCAATAATGTATTCCATTTATGGTTGTAGAAACACTGATAGAACGTTTGCATTCCATTCTTCCGGAATGTGAAAGTCACATGTCCACCTCCATAGCTCAGATCGGTAACAGAATCTATTCCATTGGTGTTGAGACATAAAGTAACCTGCCTTATTCTTGTGATGAAAAACCGTTGTAATACCAAGACGTAGCCGGCCACGAACGAAGACTTTACATTGGTTGGTTGTTGATTGATAAGATTCTAATGTTCAGTCTTTCATGTTAATGTACTAAAAGGGGTCCACCTTCTTGAAAGAATAAAATTGTTCTTATGTTTATTCCCCAAAAACGTTTCACCGCAGTTTTGGCAATGTCAGTGAGTTACATTCTTTTATTTTTTGTGAAATGTATAAATACAAATTTTACGAGCGTTGCGAATATATCGCAACCATATTTTGTTGTTTTGTAGATTACAGAATTATCTGCTTTACCTTTTCTATTTTATGAGTGCATAGCAGCTGCCGACAGACATCAGCCACAAATCTAATTTGGTACCATATATTGGCTACATAAGGATGTTCAGAATATAAACTTCTAAGGGGCTCCGGAAAGGCTCAAAATCATGAAAAGTTCAATTTTTACTTTTTTGCGTTTTCTGAATCTGCAGACTATTACCTTTTAATAGATATATAATTTATTCAATTCCGAAGACTACAACTATTTTTAAATTTTTTTTGAAATGTGTTCTACATGGGCGTGACCCACTGTGGCGCTGTTAAACTGCTGTCAAATGGTGTTATTATTAACGTCCGTGTTCATCAGGTACATTTTAGTGATGTGAGATAAAGTATGTGTTGTGGCTAACCTATTTTCAGAGACTTAGCAGCACCTGAACTGTTGAAAAAGTGTATTCACGGAAAAACTCAAAACCCCAATGAAAGTGTAAATAGTGCTATATGGTCGAGAATCCCCAAGACTGTATTTGTTGGAAACACTTCACTTTGGTGTGTATGATGCTGTTGCGACTTTCAATGATGGCAACATTGTAAGGTGCAAGGTATTTAGAAATATGGGAATGAAGATAGGTTCTAACATGGTACTAGCGATGCTTGCTTTAGACAAGGAACGCCTTCGGGCTGCAGACAGGGCTGTAAAGAGTCTAGAAATACAAGCAAGAGTAAACAGGAGGAGGAACAAGAGGAAGCAGGAGGAGGAGTTTGCAGAGGATGAAGATAATCCATCCTATGGACCTGGAATGCACTAAAAAGTTAATCCAATCTTTGTCGCTCGATTCCCAAAACTTTTATTTTCTCATACTAATTACATGTTTTCTAAGGATCTTCCGAACATATTTGTTTCAAACTTTCAGTAAATGTTACACAGTACCTTCTGCATAATTTAACACAGCCTTTTTCCAAAAAACTGTATATTTTTGAATATATAAATAAAAAATTCCAAAAAAATGTTGTGAATTTTCATTACAATTATAAAAAAATCATCTTTAATAACTGCACTAAAATTTTGTAAAATCCCTGTGTTAAGTTGTAGCCCATATTCCAATAAATAATCTGTAAAAAGTTCAACTTCCTACCTCAAATACTTTGTGAGGAAAGATGTAATTTACAAGCGTTATTTTAACATTGCAAGTATAGGGCGTTCCGGAGCCCCTTAAGTATACGTTTTACTAAAAGAGGGGCATATGCCTAATTTAGACACTTACAAAAGTTATATTTGACTTGTCTCGCGCTGCACTTAGTTTTCATTTGCGTGTTAAATTTGTTTTTCTTGTTCTCATGTTCAAGTGACCTTTGGAAATCGGCAAAATTTAGTGAGGCTTTTGTTTATAAAACTATTTCGTGAGCTTTGATTTTAATAGATTGTATTGCGTGTTTCTATCTACGACCAGAGACAACACATGACGTAAATTACAATTAAGTCTAATGTCAAACGTATTATAACCTACGTAAAATATTTAATACATCTGTCAGAAACAGTCATAGAAAAATTGACTTTAGGATGACTCACCTTTAATGAAACATGTTTAGGGACTAAATAAAACAAAGAAATTGTAGTCTCGCAAAAGGATGGACCCTCTTTAATTCATTATTATTGTCTGCAATCACGGGAATAGAGTTTAAAATACCATCATAAGAGTTTCATGCGTTACTCGTATGGAACACTGCTCGTGATGAGACACACATGTGTGGATGTCCAACTCACTCTCTCTCTTGATGCTTTACAGGAAAAGTACCATATATGCTAGCAGTGAGCTTAATTCCAATCCAGTTATTCGGCAAAATAAGCCAATAATAATATATTAGTCACATCCTATAGTGCCAAAGAAGTGCAGAGAAATATTCTTTCATTCTAAACAAATTCAACTGAGATGTGGCAGTACAGGCACTTCTGACCCCTACGTTACAGACTAATTGATACAGACTGCAGAATGAAATGATTGGGGAACTGTGGTACAAGTTCTCCAGTACTGCAGCTAGTGCAAAGACAGTATTACTCAACAGGTACATCCTTTATTATATGACCTCTTTCGAACATTACTTCGATGTCAGCTGTCTACGAGCCCTCTTGACAAATAGGCAGCCTGTGACATCCCAGAGCTTTGCTGAGACAGCGGCAGCTGGAGGCAGCAGCGACCTACATGATGCAAGTGCCGTATGGCCAAACCAGGCAGCAGAATACTGATTCTTGGATTCGTCTCAGCCCATTACAGGAGCTGCGGTGATTAAGCCAAGTAAAGGTGCTGTAACTCTTCTGTCCTGAAATGGATTAATATAACACAAGACTAAATTATATATCATATTCAAATTACGGAAATATTAATCACAAATTTAACTAAAAACTGGAAACAATCGGGAGAGTACTGAAAGTAATCCACCGACGACACACAAGAGACGCTTTTTCGCTTTAATGTCCATACAACGAGCCTCTATGTAATCGAAACATTGCCCATGACATTTAAGAGTCAGGATATGGAACGCTACTCTTTCTTTTATAACTTCTTCTACACAAGAAAGCACTCAGTGTGCTGCTATTCAAGACCATCGAAGAAGCGTCCGACTACTTGAGCAATGAGAGTCACTGTGTCGAGAAAAATACGTTATTACGCAGAACGTCCACATTTCTCTTTCATGTGTTTTCTATTCCGCATGTGGAGGCTTGCTGTCCGCATTGTAACAGCTCTTCACTGGAGATTCTGCCAGTATTGGCAGAAGTTCTTTTTTATCTTTTGTTTGGTAACTTTTTTCCTGGTGGTCATTTCCAAAGTGGCCCGACTTCTTCGGGTGTTGGGAAGCACGTTTGGATAGGTGATGTGATATTTAAGTCAACAGGCGATTTTACTGACAGCGTAGGCGTACCATTGGTTTCTAGAGTAGTCGACGAACCAGCGTCAGCAACTGAACCACAACCAACTACCTCAGGACCACGACTATATGTTATGCACTAAGACATTGGCGAAAAAAGAAAATAAACAAAAAAAAAACGCAATTCAAAATCAGTGTAGGACACAATTTGCTGACGCAAAAATTGCATTGGGTATGATACAAACTTTGTCTACGTTGGACGAATTTAAGTTAATGTTCGTATTTACCCATAGAAAAAAAAGCGGGGCAGATTGCCCGCGTGGGCCGGCGTGCACCAACTTAACCCCTTAAGTGGGCCTCACGGGTATATCTGCCCACGCTCAGGTGATGCAGTAGATTGGACGGATATATCCGTCAGCTGCTTCCTGTGGGTGGAAACTAGTGAGAATGATGAGTCATCGCCTTGCTGTTCTACCTGTGGTGTCAGTTGAGCTTCGTCCACTATATGCGACCTCTCTTCAGGCAACAAAGCATACTATGGGCTAGTTATAAGGTTTTCCACTCAAGCGGGCGTAGACAGTATGCGTCCTGTGAAGCAGCCGCAAAAGCGCGCATTTTTCGTCTGTGTTTGCCGCAGCGTTAGTGAAAGAACTTTTACAATGGCGAAAAGTCATTTATCGGATAAGGAGATATGTAAGTTGCTTTTAGAAAGTTACGATAATGTCAGTCTCAGTTATGAAAGTTTTCAAGACATGGATGTTTAGGTTAGGGAAACTAGCTTCTACTCAGAAACATTTGACGATGGGTCACTACTGCAGCAGGTGATACCTGGTACATTTGTGCATGCTACTCCAGTTCATAATAAGTATTTGTTCAGTGGCAGTAGTGGTGCAATTGTGCCTTCAAAACAATATCATGTGATGAGCTGTTTCATGTGCTTTGTGGATAATGGTTTGTGCGATGTAATAGACGAATTTACAAGCACAGAAGTTAATAGCTTGTCTTCACAATTTAGCAGCATACTCCACGTTTCGGAGTTGACAGGGTACTACAATGCATGAGGTAAATATTTATTGCAGTGCTCATACTTCAAGGACTTTTCACAAACCAGAACACATATTCTAATTTTCAAAATTCTAATTTTCAAAACGAGCAAACTGGTGAATGGAAAGTGGTTTCATCTTTTATTCGAATTCCTTCACTGTTCTGACAATACCTCGCATGATCCAATAGGCACTATGAGCAGAAAACTGTTTAAAATTCAACCGATTATGGAGCATCTGCTGTGTAAATTCAGATCAGAAAGGAACATCACCAATGAAAATCGTTGCTGCTTTGGAAAGGACGTCTTGAATGGAGGCTATACATTCCATCAAAGCACAGCATGTTCCGAATCAAATTTTACGAACTCTGTGGAAGCATCTACGGGTATGTATGGGACTTTATTTTTTACAGTGGAAAGGACACTAATTGTGGTAGCCACCATCCAGGAGAAACCACAACCTTTCGTATGGCTTTGGGGCTTGCACATGATCTACTCGGAAGAGGTCACTGCATTTATCATCAGAACTGGTACACCAGTCCATATTTGGTGGACAAACTAACCAGCAATAAGACAATAAGACCAACGTTGTCGGCACACAATGCGACAAGACAGGAACCGGTTCCCTGACTTCCTTAAACAAAGGGAAAACTGCAGGGTACAGAGGCGAGCAGATGGTAATGTGGTAATGAAATGGAAGGACAAAGGAAATGTTGATATGGTCAGCACTTTCCATGGTGATACAGTTTTAAAGTAAACTCGAAGAAGGGAATCGTCCGGAAACCATATGTTGTCACTGTTTTTATTTTTAATTTTTTTTTTCAGTCATCAGTCTTCTGACTTGTTTGATGTGGCCTGACACGAACTCCACTCATGTGACAACCTCTTCATCTCAGATCAGCACTTGCAAATCTACGTCCTCAAT
The DNA here is from genome assembly GCF_021461385.2 of Schistocerca piceifrons. Lineage (NCBI taxonomy): Eukaryota > Metazoa > Arthropoda > Insecta > Orthoptera > Acrididae > Schistocerca > Schistocerca piceifrons. The sequence continues at coordinate 633,297,021 of NC_060140.1, forward strand.
TATTTGCTGGATGCATTCCATCCTCTGCATTTCTCTAGAGTTTTTCCCTCTACAGCTCCCTCTAGTACCATGGAAGTCATTCCCAGATGTCTTAACAGATTTCCTATCATCCTGTCCCTTCTACTTGTTAGTGTTTTTCACACATTCCTCTCTTCTCCGACTCTGCGCAGAACTTCGTTATTCCTTACCTTATCAGTCCACCTAATTTTCAACATTCGACTGTAGCATGACATCTCAGATGCTTTGATTCTCATCCGTTGCGGTTTTCCCATAGTCCATATTTCACTACCATTCAATGCTGTGCTCCAGACGAAGTGTCTCAGAAACTTCTTTTTCAAATTAAGGCCTAAGTTTCGCACTAGTAGACTTCTCTTGGACAGGAATGCCCTTTTTGACAGTTATAGTTTGCCTTTGATGTCCTTCTCGCACCTTCCATTATTGATTATTTTGCTGCCCACGTAGCAGAACTCCTTAACTTATTCTACTTCGTGACCATCAATCTTGATGTTAAGTTTCTCACTGTTCACATTTCTGATAATTCGTATTACTTTCATCTTTCTTCGATTTACTCTCAGTCCATATTCTGTACTCAGACTGTTCATTCCATTCATCATTACCGAATCGTATCATTAAATCGTTTCACCCTGAATTTTAATTCCACTCCTGACCCTTTCTCTTATTTCCATTATTTCTACTTCGATGTACAGATTGAACAGTAGCGACGAAAAACTACATCCAAGACTTACACCCATTTTGATTCGAGCACTTCGTTCATGGTCATCCAGTCTCATCATTTCGTCTTGGCTCTTGCACCTATTGTACATTACCTGTCTTTCCCTATAACTTGGCCCTATTTTCTCAGAATTTCAAACGTCTTTTACCATTTTACGATGTCTAACGCTTTTTCGAGGTCGGCAAATCCTATGAACGTGCCTTCATTTATTTTAGTCTTGCTTCCATTATCAGCCCCAACGTCAGAATTGTTTTTATAGTGCCTTTATCTTTTCTACAGCCAAACTGATCGTCATCTAACACATCCTCAGTTTTCTTTTCTATTCTTCTGTATATTATTCTTGTCAGCAACGTTGACACATGAGCTGTTAATCTCATTGTGCTATAATTCTCACAATTATCGGCTCTTGCATCCTTCTAAACTGTGTGGATGGTATTTTTCCGAGTCATATGATATGTTGCCAGTTCCGTACATTGTATACAACACTACGAATAGTCGTTTTTGTTGCCACTTCCCCCAATGACTTTAGAAATTCTGATGGAATACTTTCTGTCTCTTTTGCCCCATTTGAATTAAAATCCTCCAAAGCTCTCTTAAATTCTTATACTGGATCCCCTATCTCTCATAAAAGGACTCCCGTTTCTTCTTTTATCATATCAGTCAAATTTTTACCCTCATAGAGGGTTTCAATGTTCTGTTTCCACCTATCCGCCCTCTCCTCTGCATTTAACAACTGTAGCACTTTTAATGTTACCACCCTTGCTTTTAATTTCATCGAAGGTTGATTTGACTTTCCAACATGCTGAATCAGCCCTCCCTAATTCTTCACATTTTCATGGAGCCATTTCGTCATACGTCCCCGCGCTTCCTATTTATTTCATTCCTCAAGTTGTATGTCTGTATTTCTGAATTTTCCTATACATTTTTGCATTTCTTTCTTTCATGGATCTGTTGCATTACTTCTTCCGTTGCCCATGGTTTCTTCGCAGTTACCTTCTATGTAACTATGTTTTTCTTTAAAACTTGTGTAATTGCTCTTTTTAGAGACGTCCATTCCTCTTCAGTTGTACTTTCTACCGAGCTATTCCTTATTGCTGTACCTGTAACATTAGAGAACTTCAGGCGGAACTCGTCATTCCGTAGTACCTCTGTCTCCCACTAATTTATGGACTGATACTTCCTGATTAATGAGTTAAACTTCAGCCTTCTCTTCATCCCTAGTATATTCACATCTGAGTCTATATATGCTCCTGGGTAAAATCCAGTGTCGGGTTTCGAAATCTCTGTCTGACCATGACGTAATCTAACTGAAATCTTCTTGTGCCACCCGGCCTTTTTCAGGTATACTTCCTCTTCTTCTGATTCTTGAGCAGAGCACTCGCTATTACTAGCTGAAATTTATTACAAACTCAGTTGTCCTGCTCATTCATTCCTTCTCTCAAGCCCATATTCGCCGGTAACCGTTTCTTCTACTCCATCGACTATGACTGTATTCGAGTCCCCATGACTTTTACATATTCCTTTCCCTTTACGTACTGTATGACCCGTTCAATATCATCATATACTATGTGTCTCTCTCTTGATCTTCAGCTCGATATGTCGACATGTGTACCAGAACTATCGTTGACGGTGTTGGTGTGCTCTCGATTCTTATAAAAACCACCTTATCATGTAACTGTTCACTGTAACACATTCCCTTCCTTGCTTCCTATTCATAACGAATCCTACTCCCGTTATACGGTTTTCTGCTGCTGCTGATGTTATCCTATACTTGTTGTTGTTGTTGTGGCCTTCAGTCCTGAGACTGGTTTGATGGAGCTCTCCATGCTACTCTATCCTGTGCAAGCTTCTTCATCTCCCAGTACCTACTGCAGCCTACATCCTTCTGAATCTGCTTAGTGTATTCATCTCTTGGTCTCCCTCTACAATTTTTACCCTCCACGGTGCCCTCCAATGCTAAATTTGTGATCCCTTGATGCCTCAAAACATGTCCTACCAACCGATCCCCTCTTCTAGTCAAGTTGTGCCACAAACTTCTCTTCTCCCCAATCCTTTTCAATACCTCCTCATTAGTTACGTGATCTACTCACCTTATCTTCAGCATTCTTCTGTAGCACCACATTTCGAAAGCTTCTTTTCTCTTCTTGTCCAAACTAGTTATCGTCCATGTTTCACTTCCATACATGGCTACACTCCATACAAATACTTTCAGAAACGACTTCCTCACACTTAAATCTATACTCGATGTTAACAAATTTCTCTTCTTGAGAAACGCTTTCCTTGCCATTGCCAGTCTACATTTTATATCCTCTCTACTTCGACCATCATTAGTTATTTTACTCCCTAAATAGCAAAACTCCTTTACTACTTTAAGTGTCTCATTTCCTAATCTGATTCCCTCAGCATCACCCGATTTAATCCGACTACATTCCATTAACCACGTTTTGCTTTTGTTGATGTTCATCTAATATCCTCCTTTCAAGACACTGTCCATTCCGTTCAAATGCTCTTCCAAGTCCATCGCTGTCTCTGACAGAATTACAATGTCATCGGCGAATATCAAAGTTATTGCTTCTTCTCCATGAATTTTAATACCTACTCCGAATTTTTCTTTTGTTTCCTTTACTGCTGGCTCAATATACAGATTGAATAACAGCGGGGAGAGGCTACAACCCTGTCTCACTCCTTTCCCAACCACTGCTTCCCTCTCATGCCCCTCGACTCTTATAACTGCCATCTGGTTTCTGTACAAATTGTAAATAGCCTTTCGCTCCCTGTATTTCACCCCTGCCACCTTCAGAATTTGAAAGAGAGTATTCCAGTTAACATTGTCAAAAGCTTTCTCTAAGTCTACAAATGCTAGAAACGTAGGTTGGCCTTTCCTTAATCTATTTTCTAAGATACGTCGTAGGCTCAGAATTGCCTCACGTGTTCCAACATTTCTACGGAATCCAAACTGATCTTCCCCGAGCTCGGCTTCGACCAGTTTTTCCATTCGTCTGTAAAGAATTCGCGTTAGTATTTGGCAGCTGTGACTTATAAAACTGATTGTTCGGGAATTTTCACATCTGTCAACACCTGCTTTCTTTGGGATTGGAATTATTATATTCTTCTTGAAGTCTGAGGGTATTTCGCCTGTCTCATACATCGTGCTCACCAGATGGTAGAGTTTTCTCATGACTGGCTGTCCCGAGGCCATCAGTAGTTCTAATGGAATGTTGTCTCCTCCCGGGGCCTTGTTTCGACTCAGGTCTATCAGTGCTCTGTCAAACTCTTCACGCAGTATCATATCTCCCATTTCATCTTCATCTAATTCCACTTCCATTTCCATAATATTGTCCTGAAGTACATCGCCCTTTCATAGACCCTCAATATGCTCCTTCCATCTTTCTGCCTTCCCTTCTTTGCTTAGAACTGTGTTGCCATCTGAGCTCTTGATATTCCTATACTTATCTGCCCAGAAATCCCTGTCTCTTTTCCACTTCACTTCACTGACCCCTACTATATCGAGACTAAGCCTTTGCTTCTTTGTTTTCGGTTTTCTAGATTTCCTACCACCTTCAAGCTTCTGTCATTGAACACCGCCACTCGTACAACGTTATCCTTGCGTTTGTTATTCAGTCTTTTTCCTGACGTAACCTCCCCCATGGTAGAGATCCTAATGGAGGATTACTCTCGATTCTTTCGCCAATGGAGATATCACGGTGACAATTTTTAAATTGCAGGGCACATGTCCTGTGAATGCACGTTATGTGCCTTTAATGCAGAGAATTCCATTAGCTTCTGGATCCTCATATAGTTGATCATTGCTGATTCTTCCACCTTGAGAGGCAGTCTCCCACCACAAGGACGGGAGAGTGACCCGAATCTCTGTCCTCTCCTCCGCCCTCTTTGGCCTCCTCCGCCACCTAATACTGGGAGTCTTCGCGAAATTTAATTGCTGGCAGGATTCGAAACCGGAACCATGATGTTTTTATTACTAACCAAACACGCTACTGATAGACCACTGGTCAATTACAACAACAATATGGGAGTCGTGGATAGGAGTGATTACGAGTTGCACAGCTATCAGATGCCGGGTAGCAGACTGAAAAATATTCTCAGAGGCTTTTTCGCCACTTGTTGGACACTGGATGCTTCAATGCTTACGTTCTGTACAAGAAATACAAGAAACATGGTGACGAACTAAGTGGAGAGAGTTTCGTTATTAGTCTTTGCGAGCAACTGACTGTATCTTCATCACAACAAGGGACGCCAGTATGACGGCCACCTCGAACACCGAAAGCAACAAACCTTACAGTCAGGCATTTTCCATACCATCTGCCACCAACGACGAAGAAAAGAACAAGGAGGTGTGTGGTGTTCACGAGGGAAGGCCTTCGCAAACAGAATTCATACTGGTGTGCAGAATGTGAAGTTTCCTTGAGTGCAGTACATTGCTTTAAAATGTTTCACACTGAAAACGACTTGTAATATAGTGAAAATAATTTTTCATTAGCCTCTGGAATATATTTTATTCCTTCCCACTCCATATCAATTTAAACTTAAAAACGAAAACTTTTATGTGTGAGCCGGCCGGAGTGACCGAGCAGTTTAGGCGCTGCAGTCTGGAACCGCAAGACCGCTACGGTCGCAGGTTCCAATCCTGCCCCGGGCATGGAAGTGTGTGTTCTCCTTAGGTTAGTTAGGTTGAAGTAGTTCTAAGTTCTAGGGGACTGATGACCACGGCAGTTAAGTCCCATAGTGCTCAAAGCAATTTGACCAATTTTTTTTTTTATGTGTGAGAACATTAAACAGCACCACTGCGCCAGGGCGCGATGGCTGTGCGTGCGCGAACACTTAATAGGTTAAATTGGCCATTGCAGCCTATTGCACTATTTCAGTTCATATACGAAAGACGTTTTCAACCTTTATCGCTTTATATAGCGTCAAAATTGTAAGTCTACGGAGGTTAGCCAGTCTGTTTATCGGTTTCGAAACTGCGGTTTGTTTGAGTACGCAACAAAATAGGTACTGGGGAAGAAAACTTACCTTCGCTCACAAAGAAGCGTAAAATGTCTATCCTTCCTAGCTCGACAATGTAACTGCACTGTCGCGTTTATGAAAAGATGACGGTTATTTTTGTTACCAATATCCATGATCGGTGGCGTATTCAACGAAATATTACCAATTAGCCACCATGCCCCTATGTTCAAAGTGTCCCGTTCTCCCCTATTGATGTTTATGTGGCTGTCTGACATTTGTAGGCCGACTTACATTTTCGTTCAGTTTGTCAACAGAAATTTTCAGCGCTATATTCCGCGTTTCTACCAAAGTGATAGGACTAACACGTTATTATTGCTCTGTTGCCTCTGCTAATGTCAGATTATGCTATTATTGTCGGTATATTATGTTCTGCCATCAACAAAAATTCGTTGTTTCATTCTTTAATTATCTTTTGTTAAGTTAAAGTGCTAGTTTTCGAAAATGTTTTGGATATGTGTTGACGATGATTCAGATTTCTAATTTAGTAAGGGGATCGGTGGGATGTGTATGTGATGATTCCATTCCTAATGCCTCTGCAGCGTGTGTAAACCGTGCTTCCTAACACGCTCTATATCGCTATTTATCTGGTATTCACATCTTCCGCGATCTTGTTTCATGTGTCCCAAAATGTTGCTACAATATATACATGTTACAGTGTGCGAGGATGTAAACCTGGATTTCTTCAGATTACGAGTCTCTGCATGCAGTTCAGATACTTAAAGCTGTATGAAACACTAAAATATTAGCACTAGACCCAAAATGATGCCCTCTGTTCCACTAAAACAGAGAATGTTAACTTAAAAGTACTAACAGATAGCAGGATAAAGCCCGAAATTGACTGCAGGGAGATTTGGGATGTAAAGATAGTTGTATATCGAAAATTCATGCTATTAGCGAAGTGAGTCAATGTATTCGTGCCGGTAGGCAAGGTTTCCAACGAGATTAGAATTTACGCAGCATGCGAATTCATTTGGATAATAATAGTTATCAACATACATCTGTGTGTCCTATCGACCAAGAGATTCACACGAAGATGTAACAGAAAATCTCACAGAACATGACTTGCAAATACATGTGTTTCACAGTCGTAGTTTCATTACTGGAACTCTTGAAGCATTCAACAGTTGTTAGTATAATTACTGTTTTCACAATTGTGTTTGTAGTGGGATCACAGTCTCGTAGATTTTTTTAAGAAAACTTCACATTCACCATCGACTGTACCACTTGTTACGCTATCTACTATTGCCGTTTCGGTAGTAGGTGAGTTGTAGCGGCATTGATGAAAATGTGAAAGGGTTACTGTAGCACATAAAAATATTTACACGTTCAGTTAACCAGAGAAAGACAGTATTGTAAGATCATCCTTAATAGTAATCGGTCTTTTTATACAATTATGTTGGAGATACAGTACAATCCTAGGAGATAAGAAATAGAACGACCAGATAGATTCCTTCACAAGTAAAATAGGTAGCAGACTATTTCGTTGTTAAGGTACTGAGATAATGCAGTCAGTGTGATAAGGGTATTGCAAATACAGTTCTGCCCAACTGCTCAAGTGTGTGGGCTAACAAATAACGATAACTGGGAATATGTATAGAAAAGAAAAAAGAGGAGCACGCATGAATACAGTTTTGACTCGTGGAAAAGATTCACTGAAATGCGAAAAACGTGAAACAAAAGATATCTGGATAGAAACGTCTACCATCCCATGAATACCTCCTAACACACTTTCTAAAACTAGTAGTAAATGTCGACTATTTGAATATACTACAGACTCTAAAGTATTGTTGCTATGATACCCACGAAGAGAAGATGTACCTCATAACAGCGACAGTGAACTCAGAGGCATTTGAGCAGGAATTCCTCCTGCACTACATATGAAAATGGAGTAGGACGACATTATATAATATGTGGTAAAATGAGAAATACTTCAGCCATTTACTTCGCGGTTGTTTCTGTTGAATATACAGAGTGGTCCAAAAAATTTATCGACTGTTTAAAAGTTCATAACTTGCAAACTAATTGACCGAGTTGTCTCATTTTTGGCGACGGTGTAGCTTAAAGTCCAACTTACAGGTATCATTGTAGGTGTTCGAAATGGTCACCGTTAACATCCACACACAAACGATGCCGCCGAACTGCAGCACGAACTACTGACTGCAACGTTTTCAGTTGGATATTTGCAGATGAATGTACGATGGATTCTCGAAGTTCTTCCAATGTGCGTGCCTTTTGTCGATTAACGACGTCCTTTAGTGTTCCCTACAGGTAAAAGTCCAGAGGAGTTAGATCTGGGGAACGTGGTGGATACTCCACAGCACCTCTACGGTCTATCTTCTTCCTGGTAGAATTTCGTCGAGATACGCCCTAAACGATTTTGGTAGTGGCTGGGGTACACCTTGTTGAACGTAAACTCTTCCGTCTCCATAAAAGTCTCGGATCGCAGGTAAAAATGGATGTCTGAAGCTTCTGAAGGTACATCTCACCGGTAACTGTGCTGTCAAGGAAGAATGGCCCAATCAAGCCCCGGTAAGACAACCCACACCTCACATATACTGCTGGCAAATTCACGGCTTTGTGTACATGGACGTTCGGATTTTCGGCGGCCCAGTAGCTGCAATTGTGGCGATTTACTGTACGATTGAGTTTGAAGTGTGCCTCATCAGACCACACAATTGTCTCTGCAAACTCTTCATCGTTGCGCACCATGTTAGTAAACCACTCGCAGTAAGTACTCCATTCTACAATCTGGGTCGTCCTCGTTCATTGCGTGTAGCAATCGTGGGATGTAGCACTTCCACTTTGCTGTCTTCTAAGTTCGCCGAACACTTACGCGAGTCACTCCAGGTTCATGGGCACACTGTGTCACAGACTTCTGTGATGTGCGAGTGAATTGTCGTAACACACAATGGCAGTTAGCTGGACGTGTTTCTGTTACAGGTCGTCCAGTCTGTTGTTTGTGTACATCTTTAACAAAGCCTTCGGCTTCAAATTTGTCTCGAATGCGACGAATCGTTAAACATGTCGTTGGCTCTGTGTGATACTCATTTCGCCATTGCCATTGAACCTCATTAATGTTTTCGTACTTAAAATTCCACTTCAAAACTGGCTTCCTTTCATCGAATGTAAGCCTTGCGCCAGCCATGTGTACTCGAGTAACTAGGAGCAACTAAGAACAAAACACTGACTATCTGGAGATTTGTCATCTGACAAAACAAAACAACGGTATACAACGCTTGTGTGGCGATTGCCGGAACTACGAACTATTGCAGTACCAAAGATCAACTCCGTCAATTAGTTTGCCAGTTATGGACTTTTAAACAGTGGATACATTTTTTTGGACCGCTCTGTATTTAGATGTGAAACCGTGTAACTGTCATTAAATTAATCCATGATTCATTATGGAGTTTGCTATAATGTACATTTAATATACCATTACTGAGGTAGGACAATGAATTTTATGATAGTTACATCTCCAGCAGATTCCTTGCAGGGTTTTGTTCTACACAGTCTTAAAGTTTCATGGAGCTACTTTCTTCATTTGAAAAGAACTTACGTGATACCAAGATGATGAGAAGAACAAATCGTGATGTCACATGGCGCAAACGTTGCGAGAAAACCGCTAATTATTTAAAAAACATTTATGTTGCATTCGAGAGATGAGACAATTAAATATTTAAAGCACAAAATAGGAGCAACTAGACTGCTATTAATATTACAAATTTACAAATCAGAAATCACTAATAGCATTGCTAAATGGAATATGTATGAAATCCCGAATATTACTAATTTAATTCTGATCTCAGATTCCAGTTATGCAGTACTTCTCGTTAATGGACTATGAACAGCTTTCACCATTAAATTTGGCACCTATACTTACCTGTTTAACAGTCCATGAAGTTAGTGACCCACCATCAATTTTCATATGTTCCATTATTAAGCTTAGTGTAACAATTCGACAACATTTAAGCACCATAATGGTTGTGTACAGTGTACCTCTCATGCATAATGCATTTAACGAATATATTAACTTCATTAACAATCTTATGTGCATTAGGGATGTTATGAATTGTGTAGGCTAATGGACGCGTCTGCTGCTTTCTGCTGACATTACAATATTTGCGATGGCTACCGATGGAGCCTGGAGCAGTAATGAAGGCAACTGATTTCAGTTAGGAAGCAATGGGTTTAAAATCACATTTCAGACGTCCAGATTTGTTCTGCGGTTAGCTTAATTAACAGTAATTTAAAGTTTTCCATCGGAAATATTACGGTGTAGCCTGACTGGATTTAATTAGAAAAAAGGGAGAAAACGACAATGGTATTAGCCCATTGTTACCCAAACCGAAACTGATAATACCCTGTGGTATCTCTCCCTGTCAAGGTAGTAAATTCAGAAAGTACGCTTGAGGTGTGATAGGAGACCATTCACTAGGTCGTCATTAATTACAGGTTCTTCAAGAATTAACGACTCAAATATTCTGTTTCTTCTGGCTACCAGTCTTTCGCACCGCAAGAATGAAAGTGGTGGATTCTTATCCGCCTCACTGCAAAATCTACACTTAGGGATATCTTTCCGTATACCCATAGTGTACTGGTGTTTCCTGAAGTTTCCGAAACCAGTCATAAGATCTACCATCTGTTTACGTCTCCTCTTCAACTTTTCTTAAACCATTATTTCAGCATCGTTGGCTCACCATGTATTTTTTTAAGTCCAATATTGAGCATATTGCCTCAATTATATTTTACGAACCTGTCTGTTCTGATCAAGTTATTATTTTGAACTAGATGTTAAGGCCTGACGTTTCTACAAGTACAGTACATTCTATTTATTTTCTCATTAATCGATAAATGGAGAATGTAGTAGAAAGCTGTAATATTAAACGTTAAGTGCCCTCACAATAGCATAACGGCTGGAAAGAAATTATATTTCAGTGATGACAAGTAAAAATAAATTCCAAGCTCGGTCATTTTGTTAATGAGATTTTTTATGCATAATGTGCAATATTTCCACAGTCGTGTAACCAGCATTTAAATCTTTCCTATGACAGAATACGGCACCAAACCGTTCGGTGGCACAAACTGTATTTTCATAAATTTGAAGTAATTCTTTCCTCTACAGTCTTATTGTTTTTCTCGTACATGTTGGGATCTCTCACCAAAGAATGCTCTCATACTACTCTCCAAAATAGTGTAACCCGTGTAATCTGCTTCAGCTCTGTATAACAGCTGCAACTTATAAACATTCAAATAGTCAAACTATGATGTTCCGTAGCGCCACATTTCAAACGCTTCTATCCTTTTCATGTCCGAACTTCTTATCGCTCATATTTCTCTTCTGATCAGTGTTACATTCCAGACAAACGGATTTATGACAGGCATCCTAGCGGATGAATAAAATTCAACTTTGCATGCTTTTACCTACTTGGTGTGGCAGGACGCTAGCTGTTATTGCGTTTATTGCGTGTGCAAATGTACACGTATTTCACCAGAAATATTTGTATATGTGATTAACAGTTAACATACATTTCCTGATGGATTGTATATTATAAACTTGATGATGCATGTTATATGGACAGCATCAGTGAACTGTATATTCAGGAGGTCTGGAATCTTTCATATAATAAAATAAGTTACAGTATTTCAGTGAATTTACAATTAACTCCAACGCTATACAATAACACCAGCTGAAATTTAACGTGAAACGATCTGATTATGTTATTATGTATGGATTAATACATGTATTAGTTTTCTGTAAAATAATCGAGGCTATATATATTTCTGCTAAATGAATAATCGACGCAGTGTTAGTATGCTATCAAACTTAAATTCATGTACATTCAGTGTGCTATTAGCAAATTCGTAGGTTTTTCTGTATATTTGCAGGTTTTTCAAAATAGCAGATCGTTGCTCGAAAATCAGTCGATTGTAGTTTTTGTTGCAGTGAAATTAGGATGTTAGGTGATTCCTCTAAAGCACCATTAACCGTGACCAATGAAATTCCAGGAACTTTCGGAAATGAAAAGCTTCATTTTATAGATATTCACGTTTTTGTAACAGTATCAATTTGGCTATTGACCTAGGTTAATTACCGGTTGCTAAATGAATTACTTCATGGCCTCGTGGGCTGGAGTAAACTTTTTCTCATGAATCTAAGCTGTGACAATATTGCATAAGGTGTCTTAAGGTTACTGACCTCGTTTAGGTGATGGGAGATGATGAGCGAAGGTAGAAGAGAGAAACGAGAGAGGAGAAGCCGAATCTTGGAGCCAACTCTTCAACGAGTCCTCTACAATATCATGAACTAGTCCTCCGAACATACCCTTCCCAACATTACATTTCACATCTGTGTGAAATAAAAAATAATATTTTGGAAGTGATTGATACATCCCATAGAAAACATATGTTTAATACATTCTTTCCATTTGGTGCTAAAGTCAACCGTTCACAGGACGTAATTGAATAGATTCTCTTGCATACATTTAAATTTTGTCTACTTGCACGGTTGAAAAGACACTTAATTAAACATTCCATCATAGCCAATGATTCCTTTATAATAAGCAACTGTTCCCGAATAACTATTATTAATGTTTCGTTAATAAGTAAACATTCGCAATACACGTTTGTTCCATTCTCGATTGCTGTAACGTGACGTTGTAACATCGTTGTTGTGAGCGTGGCTTACTGTTCCCGCTCACAGCACAATATCGATGGAGATCGTCGTGGTTCCATGGTCTGAAGTGATTTTCAGGGAACGAATAACACTTCAATCGCTCAGTGGTCACACTGATCAAGGTATCTGACATATACAGCTACGTTTCTTGGGACGCCCATGTCTCAGGTGAATTTTCAACGCCTGGAATGTAGAGTTCAGCTGAGAATGCGAATAAATGGTGGCTGTAGAGTATAAAATCTATTGTTATGCCACAGTATTGCTGTATTCATTACATGGCACACGTTGAACAACTAAGATGGTACAGATGACGCTACCTTGTCTCTAAAGAGTGATACATGATTGAACTCACGCTATAACTAGACATTTGCCATTAATATTTTGACTGTTTCACGATTTCTTGATGCTGTCCGATTTGTTTGGTTTTCCTCGCCTATTTTAGAGAATGCTCGTAGCTATATTGTTAGTATCAATAATAATAATAATAATAATAATAATAATACCCATAATAATAGTAATAAACCTCATTTAATATCCAAACAAATTCAAATAATATAACATCACAGCCAATACAGACTATGCGTGGAATATACCAAGGAGACTCATTAAGTCCTTTCTGGTTCTGCCTTGCTCTGAACAAATTTTGGATATAATATTACTGAAACATACCCACACAAAATAACACATTTTCTATACATGGATGATCTAAAACTACTGGCAGCAACAAATCAACAATTCAACCGATTACTAAAGATAACAGAGGTATTCAGCAATGATATAAATATGGCTTTTGGAACATACATATGTAAGAAAAATAGCATAGTCAAGGGAAAACAAACTAAACAAGAAAATTACATATAGGATAACCACAGCGACTGCATAGAAGCGATGGTAAAAACAGATGCCGATAAATATCTAGGATACACACAAGAAATAGGAATAGTTAATATAAATATTAAAGAAGAACTAAAAGAAAAATATAGACAAATACTAACAAAAATACTGAAAACAGAATTGACAGCAAGAAACAAGACAAAAGCTATAAATACTTATGCTATACCAATATTAACCTACTCATTTGGAGTAGTGAAATGGAGTAACACAGACCTAGAAGCACTCAATACACTTACACGATCACAACGCCACAAATATAGAATACATCACATACATTCAGCAACAGAAGGATTCACATTAAGCAGAAACGAAGGAGGAAGGGGATTTATCGACATAAAAAACCTACATTATGGACAGGTAGACAATTTAAGAAAATTCTTTATAGAACAAGCAGAAACTAGCAAAAAAAACAAAGCAATCACTCATATAAATACATCAGCTACACCATTGCAATTTCATAACTACTTCTACAACCCTTTGGATCACATAACATCAACAGATACGAAGAAAGTAAATCGCAAAAAGAAAACACTACATGGCAATCACCCGTATCATCTAACACAGCCGCACATTGATCAAGACACATCCAACACATGGCTAAGAAAAGGCAATATATACTGTGAGACGGAAGGATTCATGATTGCAATACACGATCAAACAATAAACACCAGATATTACAGCAAGCATATTATTAAAGATCCCAATACCACAACAGATAAATGCCGACTTTGCAAACAACAAATAGAAACAGTAAATCACATCACAAGCGGATGTACAATACTAGCAAATACAGAATACCCCAGAAGACATGACAATGAAGCAAAAATAGTACATCAACAGCTTGCCTTACAACATAAACTTATAGAACAACACGTTCCCACATACAAGTATGCACCACAAAATGTACTGGAGACTGATGAATACAAATTATACTGGAACAGAACCATTATAACACATAAAACAACACCACATAACAAACCTGACATCATACTCACCAGTAAAAAGAAGAATTAACACAACTAATCGAAATATCCATACCCAATACAACAAATATACAGAAGGAAACAGGAGAAAAAATTGAAAAATACATCCAACTGGCTGAGGAAGCCAAGGACATGTGGCATCAGGATTAAGTTGACATTATACCAATAACACCATCAACTACAGGAGTCATACCACACAATATCCACCAGTACATCAATGCAATACAGCTACATCCAAACAAAAAGAGAAAGAAAAGTAATCAGAAAAATTCTAGGTCCAAAATATACTGAAGAAGGAACATACAGGCTAAGAGCAAATAGTGAAATTCAACAATACACCAGCATATATTCGGATATGAAAAAACGCAGATTAAAATTTTATGGGCATATTAAAAGAATGAATGCTACCAGACTAACTAAACAAGTAGTGGAATTCTACGAAAATCGAAGTAAAGCTAAATTTGAGACAATAAAATGGATTGCTGCTATAAAAGAGGACATGAAAGAGGCAGATATAAAACAAGATGAAATTCAAGACAGAAAATTACTTAGGCAAAAAATTCATGACTGGGTAGTTGGTCAAGCTGAAAAACCAAAGACAACTGGAACCACATGGTCTGATGAAAGGAAAAGAGCTCATTCTGAGAGAATGAAAACAATTTGGGCAGAGAGAAAGTCTAAAAGAAAATAACTGAATGCCCCGTGATTGTACTTCGTGTGGTCCAGTAGGGCCCAAACGTGAATAATAATATATATATATATATATATATATATATATATATATATATATATATATATATATACATACATATATATACAACTACAGAAATCTGTAATTATTGATACATGTTCGATTTCCCGAAAGTTCCTAAATGCAATATAACATATACCGTATAGTTAAAAGGATGTCACGCTTGATCAAGGTCCGCGTCACTTTCTATTTTTGACCAGACATAACGTCTGAGAAAAGAAACAATAATAATAATAAAAGGAGCCCTTACAATTTTTATAACAATCTTGTTCTGTATTGTTTTTTTTTCTGCAGACGAGGATCACTTACTACTTCGTAGTAGAGGGGTAGCGTGTCCCAGTTTTTTTTTTCTTAGTCTGACTACCGCCGTTCGGATGCAAAAAAACAAAACTAGCCTAACAGTCATAGACGTTTCATTTTAGCAATAATTATGATTTTTCACTCCAGAGTTGGCAATGTAGAGAAAATATTTAATATGGAACAAAATTCAAAGGTGTTTCTTGTTGTTATATCTCAATCAAAACATTTTACTAAGGACGGTAAATACATATAAATAATAAAGGTAACGTGTTTTATTTTTGGGGGGGGGGAGCGGGGGGGAGTTAATGCCCACAGTCTTCGTAACGTACTTTACAGAGAGCCCTTTGTTCAAATGGACTATTACATTACAAAATGGAAGGATGCGATCCAAGGGGATCAGTCAGGTTCTAGAAGTGTATTTTTATAACGTCACAAAAGTAGCATGCACAGTGAGGTAATAGAAAGAAATATCTTTACGTAAGAGCAATGAAACATTAGGCAACAATATTAAATGTGACTGCGAATGTGACTCCAAGTACTATAAAAGTAATCCAAATAAAGTATGTCTAGTCAGTGTACCGTATGTCATTAGTAATCGCAAGGATGGTGTCATGGGTACTAACCCTATAATTCAAGGTTAGGATGACTGCTGTTACAAGAAATGAGGAAATTCTTCGCAAAATAGGCGAATAATCTGTAGGTGGGCATGTGCATATTCTGGTGTGATAGAAATCAGACAAAACTAGACATAATTGTCTGAATGGTAATTCCGCGATCGTTCATTAATAAAATATGATGTTTCAGTCTTCGACCGCTATATAGCGATCGTAGACTGAAACGTCATATTTTAGAAATCAGACAGTATGCAGTGGTTATAGCTGGTGGTATTTATAACTGATTGCTTCAGTTTTGTTTTATTAGTTATTAGGTAACTCAAAGACTACTACCTTAAATTTGGTGGGGAGGTTTGTGTGTATCAGTGACCAACTGAGCTATACTGGGAGGAGGTATGCTCCCAGTAGGGTCAACCATGCCAGACAGGTCAGTTGGTGAGATTCCATACAAAGAATAGTACCCCTAGGGGGTCCTGTCTTGGGAGTATGTGGGTGGCAAACACATGTGACCTTAGCTAAGTCTGATAACATTGGTGGGGAGGTTTGTGTGTTTCAGTGACCCACCGAGCTATGCTGACAGGAGCTATGCTTCCATTAGGGTCACCCATGCCTGACAGGTCAGTTGGTGAGATTTCAGACATAGGGGATTTCCCCCCCGCCCAAGGGAGATCCCGTCTTGAGAGCATGTGGGTGAAAAATACGTGGGCCCTTAGCAAAGTCTGACATTACTCCCACTTACTTGTGTCAGGCTTCTTCTGTTTTCTTTCCTATCGGCTGCCCTTGGCCAACTCTTACTTTTTCGACCCCAATGGTATTAGGTTTCGAGGCCTGAGGGTGTTTCTCTTTTCTATTCTCCAACAATCATAGGTGGACAAAGGACCCCAGAGTCTGCTCAGGCTGCCGATACCTGTTTGCAGAAACAAAACTCTGGGAAATGTCCACTGAAATTTGAAAAATCAATCAGACCTCAAGGATTTCCATGAAGCTTTCCCAACAAACCCTACTCTCACAGCCTAGAAGGCAGGAATTGTGAGACTCCTACACAATATAGGACACACAGTGGATACAGCCTACAAAGCCAATGGGAGAGGATAAAAAGGCGACCTTATTTCTGGCACCATTAAATAATCGGAACATATCGGCTAAGGGAGATTGCCTGGAAAGAAGATCCTGGTCCTCTTAGAAGGGGTCAGGGTAGATGGCTGGTAAACGAACTTCAGAAAATACAGACTACTCGCACTACCCAAACGAGCCTCAGAAACAAGACGGTCTCGAAAGTAAATGACAAAGCTATGGAAGAGGACAAACGAAAATGCATAAATGGACACATCAATGTAGCAACCTGGAATGTGGGAGGGATTTCGAAAATGGAGATAGAGCTTGTATAAATACCAACCAACATCAAAATCGATGCTGTAGCACCCACAGAAAGTAAAACGAAATTAAGAGGAAATAAATAGGTGCAGGAATACATTGTGTTCGATAGTGGTGCTGAACAACAGAAATGAGGAAGCAAAGGTGTAACAATACTGCTGCATAAAAAATGGGAAAAAGACATTCAAGATTGTACATACTTAAGTGAAAGAATACATGAAGTCAGACTGGGACTGATAAGGGGTAACGCCACCTTTATAAGTGTATATGCACCTGACCAAGGGAAAAAATATGAGATTGAAAGTTTCTATGGAGAACTACAGAAGAATCCGAGCAAATACAGTGCTACTCATCAGATTATTATGTTGGGTGGTTTCAATGTCATAGTAGGAAATCTCCTTAAGGAGATGGGACGTGGATAAACTGACTAAACCAGAGGTTGTACAGAGTTTCAGGGAGAGCGTAAGGGAACAAATGGCAGGAATGGGGGAAAGAAATACTGAAGAAGAAAAATGGGTAACTTTGAGGGATGAAGTAGTGAAGGCAGCAGAGGATCAAGTAGGCAAAAAGACGAGCGCTAGTAGAAATCCTTGGGTAACAGAAGAAATATTGAATTTAATTGATGAAAGGAGAAAATATAAAAATGCAGTAAATGTAGCAGGCAAAAAGGAATACAAACGTCTCAAAAATGATATCTACAGGAAGTGCAAAACCGCTAAGCAGGGACGGCTAGAGGATAAATGTAAGGATGTAGAGGCTTATCTCACTAGGGATAAGATGGATACTGCCTACAGGAAAATTAAAGAGACCTTTGGAGAAAACAGAACCACTTGTATCAATATCAAGAGCGCAGATGGAAACCCAGTTCTAAGCAAAGAAGGGAAAGCGGAAAGATGGAAGGAGTATATTGAGGGTCTATGAAAGGGCGATGTACTTGAGGACAATATTATGGAAATGGAAGAGGAATTAGATGAAGATGACATGGGAGATATGATACTGCCTGAAGAGTTTCACAGAGCACTGAAAGACCTGAGTCAAAAGAAGGCCCTGGGAGTAGACAACTACTGACTGCCTAGGGAGTGCCAGTCCTGACAAATCTGTACCATCTGGTGACCAAAATGTATGAGACAGGCGAAATACCCTCAGACTTCTAGAAGAATATAATGATTCCAATCCCAAGGGAAGCAGGTGTTGACGGATGTGAAAATTACCGAACTATCAGTTTAATAAGTCACAGCTGCCAAATACTAACGCAAATTCCTTACAGACGAATGGGAAAGCTAGTAGAAGCAGACCATGGGGAAGATCAGTTTGAATTCCGTAGAAATATATGAACACATGAGGCAATACTGACCCTACGACTTATCTTAGAAGCTAGACTAAGGAAAGGCAAACCTACGTTTCGAGCATTTGTAGACTTAGAGAAAGCTTTTGACAACGTTGACTGGAATACTCTCTTTCAAATTCTAAATGTGGCAGGGGTAAAATACAGGGAGCGAAAGGCTATTTACAATTTGTACAGAAACCAGACGGCACTTATAAGAGTCGAGGGGTATGAAAGGGAAGCAGTGGTTGGGAAGGGAGTGAGACAGGGTTGTAGCCTCTCCCCGATGTAATTCAATCTGTATATTGAGCAAGCAGTGAAGGAAACAAAAGAAAAATTCGGGGTAGGTATTAAAATTCATGGAGAAGTCATAAAAACTTTGAGATTCGCCGATGACATTGTAATTCTGTCAGAGACAGCAAAGGACTTGGAAGAGCAGTTGAACGGAATGGACAGTGTCTTGAAGGGAGGATATAAGATGAACATCAACAAAAGCAAAACGAGGATAATGGAATGTAGTCGGATTAAGTCGGGTGTTGCTGAGGGTATTAGATTAGGAAATGAGACACTTAGAGTAGTAAAGGAGTTTTGCTATTAGGGGAGCAAAATAACTGATGATGGTCGAAGTAGAGAGGATATAAATTGTAGACTGGCAATGACAAGGAAAGCGTTTCTGATGAAGAGAAATTTCTTAACATCGAGGATTGATTAAGTGTGAGGAAGTCGTTTCTGAAATTATTAGTATGGAGTATAGCCATGTATGGAAGTGAAACATGGATGATAAATAGTTTAGACAAGAAGAGATTAGAAGCTTTCGAAATGTGGTGCTACAGAAGAATGCTGAAGATTAGATGGGTAGATCACATAACTAATGAGGAGGTGTTGAATACGATCGGGGGAAGAGAAGTTTGTGGCACAACTTGACTAGAAGAAAGGATCAGTTGGTAGGACATGTTCTGAGACGTCAAGGAATCACCAATTTAGTATTGGAGGGCAGCGTGGAGGGTAAAAATCGTAGAGGGAGACCAAGAAATGAATACACCAAGCGGATTCAGAAGGATGTAGTTGCAGTAGGTATTGGGAGATGAAGAAGCTTGCACAGGAGAGAATAGCACGGAGAGCTGCATCAAACCAGTCTCAGGACTGAAGACCACAACAACAACAATAGGAAATATCCCAGGAACAACTGTTATAGGTCCATTTGGAGATCCAATATGTAATGAAAATGGTAAATTACTAAGATTTTTTGCCACTTACAACAATTGGAAATTCACAAATTCATCTTCTGAGATAAAGGATATACACAAGTATACTTGAGCCAGCAGAGATCTTAGATCAATAATTGTCTACATCTTAGTAAATGACGAGCTAGGAGGGCCATGGAAGGGATACAAGGTTTTATAGAGGACAAGAAATAGGATCACATGATTTCTTACTAATCTCCAGAATAGGTCTTTTTACAATATGGAAGAAAATAACTAAACAAACCAATAAGATCAAGTCGTTTATAAGGTATACGTGCTTGAAGAGTACAGTATCCGACACCTTTACCAAAGGTGATTAATTGAACAACTAGCAAACTTACAAATTAAGGACAATATAGAAGAAGAATGGAAAACTCTGAGGAATACTGTATGCACAGTAGTGGGAGAAGCTCTAGGTGAAAAGAAAAGAATATGGAGAAGGAAAGGTCTATCAATTTGGAATGAGGATATAATGAAAGTTGTCATAGAAAAACGGGATGCATGTATAAAGTACTAAGGCTAACCCACTATTGATAACAACCAATACTATACAGAGAAAAGAAGTAACAATAAATACGTAGTAGGGAAAGCACATCAGAAACACTGGGATACGATAATTTCTAATATCGAACATGATATCCATGGAAGACAACAAACGGCATATAAGGTTTTAAAAACCTTAAACACAACATAAAGAGAGTTGATACAAATAAATAGTTCTGAAGAAGAACAGTGGTTGAATCATTAGAGCGAACTGTGGTACGATCATAAATCATAAAGCACAAGAAACAGAAATTGAACAACTAGCGAGAAAGGATTAGATGAAATACAGTCTGATGAATTAACATCTGCACTAACATCGCTTAAGAACAGAAAAGCAACAGGAAAAGATGCCATTAATGCAGAATTATTAAAAAATGGAGAATGGTGCTACACCAACGAGTGGTACATGTCTTGAGCGAATGTTCTACATCTACATCTACATCTAATGGATACTCTGAAAATCACAATTAAGTGCCTGGCAGAGGGTACATAGAACCACCTTCAGAATTCTCTATTATACCAGTCTCGTATAGCCCGCGGAAAAAATCAACACCTATATCATCCCGTACGAGCTCTGATTTCCCTTATTTGATCGTGGTGATCATTCCTCCCTATGAAGGTCGGTGTCAACAAAATATGTTCGCATTCCGAGTAGAAAGTTGGTGACAGGGATTTCGTGAGAAGATTCCGTCGCAACGGTAAACGCCTTTCTTTTAATGATTTCCAGCCCAAATACTATTCATTTCTGTGACACTCTCTCCAATATTTCGCAATAATACAAAACGTGCTGCCTTTCTTTGAACTTTTCCGATGCACTCCGTCAATCCTTTCTGGTAAGGATCCCACAACGTGCGGCAGTATTCTAAAAGAGGATGGACAAACGTAGTGTAGGCAGTCTCCTTAGTAGGTCTGTTACATTTTCTAAGTGTCCTGCCAATGAAACGCTGTCTTTGGATAGCCTTCCCCACAACATTTTCTATGTGTCACTTGCAATTTAAGTTATTCGTAATTGTAATACCTAGGTATTTAATTGAATTCACGGCTTTTATATTAGACTGATTTATCGTGAAACCGAAGTTTAACGAGTTTCTTTTAGCGCTCTTGTTGATGACCTCACACTTTTCGTTATTTTGGGACAACTGCCACTTTTCGCACCATTCTGATATTTTTTTCCAAATCGTTTTGAAGTTTGTTTTGATCTTCTGATGACTTTATTTGTCGATAAACGACAGCGTCATCTGCAAACAACCGAAGACGGATGCTCAGATTGTCTCCCAAATCGTTAATATAGATAAGGAACAGCAAAGGGCCTTTAGCACTACCTTGGGGAAAGACAGAATTCACTTCTCTCTTACTCCATGACTTCCCGTCAATTACTATTAACTGTGACCTCTCTGACACGAAATCGCAAATGCAGTCACATAACTGAGACGATATTCCATAAGCACGTAATTTCACTACGAGCCGCTTGTGTGGTACAGTGTCAAAAGCCTTCCGGTAATCCAGGAATACGGAATTGATCCGAAATCCCTTGTCAATGGCACTCAGCACTTCATTTGAAGAAAGAGCTAGTTGTGTTTTACAGGAACGATGTTTTCTAAACCCATGCTGAGTGTGTGTCAATAGACCGTTTCCTTCGAGGTAATTCATAATGTTCGTACACAATATATGTTCTAAAATCCCGCTGCATTTCGAAGTTAACGAAATGCGCCTGTAATTTAATTTATTGGTGTGACCTGTGCAACTTTGCACTCTTTGGGTACGGATCTTTCGTCGAGGGAACGGTTGTATATGACTGTTAAGTATGGGGCTAATGCATCAGCATACTCCTAATGTTGGAAGAAGACTGGAAAAGAGCTAGAGTGATATCACATTTTAAAAAAGGAGACAAAAGCCAATGTAATAATTACAGAGGAATAAGTTTACTTGATTCAGTACAAGTTGTGTGCTAATATTTTAGACACGAGACTAAAAAACATAGGAGAAGCAGGACTGCTTAAGGAACAAATGGATCTCAGGAAAAGACGCTCCACAACATATGCAGTTTTTTTTCTACAGCAAATAATAGAAAAAACGTAGAGAGTCTAATAAAGAAACACACGTTGCTTTTATTGACTTTGAAAAAGCTTTTGACAGTGTCATGACAGTGTCAACAGACCAAAACTTTGGGAAATAATGGTCGAATCGTGGATATCCAAACCATCTAGTAAATGCGGTAAAAATTTTATATCATCGCACAAATATCACTCTAGATCTTAATGCTTAAACAACTAATGAGATACTAACTAACAAACTGGTAAAACAAGGCTGCTGCATCTCTCCAACTTTGTTCGACATCTAAGTTAATGAAATAATACATATAGGGAAATTAGACAGGAACATAGTTTTAAATAATTTACTATAAGCTAATGATAAAGTGATCCTATGAGATAAGGAATATGACCTTCAGAAAGGAATCTACTTGCAAAAACAAATGAGTGCAAAATTTAACATGGAAATTTAAAAGGATAAGCTAAAACATTGGCTTTCATTGGCAAAAAGTCAATCAGAACCTAAAATAGGGGTATATCACAAGATTTTAGAGCAAGCAAACCATTCCAGTTACCTCGGATGTGAAATGACATATGGGTACAGCAAAGATATTTAAATTAAGCTTAGTAAATGCAGCCAAGTATGTGGAACAATTAACAGAAACCCAAAAATCAAAACCAGGAAAGACATTAAAATTAAATTTTAGAAATTGTTGCAGTTCTCACACTGATCTATGCAAGTGAAACCTGGGTGATTACCAAGAAGGAAGGAAGCCAGATTCAGGTCCACGAAATGAAATTCTTTACATGTGTTAAAGGTTGCACTAGAGAAGAGAGGCTAAAAATCGAGGTATTTGAGAAGAACTGCAAATCTTTAGCCTCAAGAATAAAATTCGAGATTACAGAAGAAAATGGAACGAACATATCCAAAGAATGGAGTAGAGACAAAGGAAGGCCCCGACAGAGTTGCATACCATAACGGGCAATTCCTGCCTAATACCTGAAGAGAAGATGAAGATGATGAAGGTAAGTCACATGGAAATCGTTGGAAGAGGAACCTTCTTTCGATAAAACCAACATATAACAATTTAGGAAGCTACTATTAGTGATAGGCTGTAAAATAGTAATTTAGATTACACAAGTGGTCGAAGCCCATAAGAACAGGATATGAGACAATAAGTCAGGAGTGGATTCTTACTTTTATATTAAAGTCATCTTTTAATCAGTGGAACGGAGAATAGAAAGATTGAGTACGAAGGTATTTGTAAAGAGTTTATGTAGAATTGTCATTTATATGACTGGAAGATGTAGAGCAGCGTTCAGTGAGCAGTGGTGTCCTGAACACCTCACACATCCCCAGACATTAGGTAGTCTGCATTGGTAACGACCCATGGCGACTCCTGCATCAGAAATAGTAGCTGTCACGCAGTGTATGTAAAGAGCTTACCGACAACACGTCCTGCGGAGGACTGAGCCCCTCAGATGCAGATAACCCGGCGCACAGATAGCACCGCAGTTGCCACGTGGAGCCACGCCGCGTAGCACAATTCAGAGCGTGTTGGCGACGTGCAGCTCAGGTAAGTGCATTCCGCTGTCACACAGATAGCGACGCTCCGTCTTCTGCGGACGCGACAGCTGCTCTGAAAAATGGACGCTGTGCAAACTGCGCAAGTTGAGTGCACGTGCAACACATCTCGTACACGAATTTGTGAGCTGGCCTCACACAAAGCTGGTTGGCCCAGAAATGAGAGAGAGCACAATCGCCGTTGTTTATGAATGTACATGAAAACGTATTAGGGAAGATACAGCTCAAATTAAAGGAGGAGAAAGGGTGCATCATTACTCATGCATATGCGTGGCAAAGAAATGTTATTCGCTTTCTCTATAAGTGTATCACCCACAGGGTAAAACTCCTTATCAAGCACACAATTTTAACACTGAGGAAAATGCCGCAAAGTCGCTGGTGTACAAGAGAAATATCAAAATACGAATATACGGCGTATGTTGATAAATGGTTGACTTTCTCCGAGAGCTTTTGAGAGTTGCTATCCCGTACGTATGACATAGTCCTCCTGTCGTCAAAACCTTTTTTTTTTTTTACCAACGTGGGGTTTGTTAGGTAGAAGGAAATAAGTAACACCAGCAGCACTCATTCATCTTCTTGAATCATAAGTTTTGAGAAAAAACTGCAATTTCTCTGGTTCTAATAGGATAAATTTCTCGTCTACGTATTCGTGGTTGGAGTGAAAGTAATATGCCTCAGTTCTTTCGACTGTAAATATTGGTTATCACTACACATAAAAACTGCTTTGTATTTTAGCATTAACATTTTTATTTGTTCATAAAATAGCTTACAAGCTGAATGATGAATTGGAGGGACTCAAGACATGTCGCAATATATAAATGTAACCTAGGCCAAACAACGTAGTTACTGGATGTTGCCTGTGTAATCGGCGTACTTTTCTGTATACAGGAAATGGTTACCTAAAATTGCTATATGAATTTACATCAGACACAACTATCTCTACATTAATAGCAGAGCAGTTTCTTCCTTAATGAACTGCCCTTTTTACGCTAGGTTTGATGATAATTCTATTCCAGAACCGATAGAAGAAAAAGAAAGCACATTACAATGTTAAAAACAAAGATAATTGCAAATACACTCTGATACTCAATTTACTAATCTCATCTGATGAGACTCTCTTCTCACGTATCTTTTCATATCAATCTAAACATGATACGATGTACATATCAGATGTATGGTGATAACATAGAAGTTTACCTTTTACTGAAGACGAAAGCAAAAGATGAGACTTCTAATACAAGTTGCATTGTAATGACGGGCGTGGTGCTAAAACGTTAATAAATAACAGTGGAAAACTCCCGTAATAAATAAGCAAAGGATATCCGTGGTCAGTTAAGAAATTTAATTTTTTGACAATTTCGTGCAGTACAAGAACGTATGAAACTCCTTTTCCTAACGACAGTAATGAAATGAACACTTACAGGTTTTTTTTATGTAAGCATACCACACATTAATTGCATTTGGGGTACTGGATATGTTCCGTGTAAAGTAGCTGTTCTAGGTTGGAACACGAAACTTCCTAAGGCAGACTACGCTGATATGCTTCAAAGGAAACCTATCACCCGCAGATTCACGACAAGAAAAAGAATGTCCGCTTTCAGCAACTAGGACTCTCAGGAGACACCTTCAAAATAGGAGATATTGACGATTAACTTCACAGACTACGCTGTAGACATAATTTACTAGAGGAGACATGGTTGTAGGAACAGATGTGCCGTTTACTAACCAGAAGCGAATTTTATTACATCATCTGTGTGCTTTAATGGTTTAGTTTCTTGAGTTTCTGCGTGTAAATTTAATATCTAATAGCCACTGTTCCCGCGTCTTCGTTTGCGTCGGAAAGGAAACCGATTTTGTGACATATTACAAGTTCCTAATCAGGGTCGAATCATTTAGTTTCTCCTGAGGGCTTCAGTAATTAGGCTTTTGTATATCTGCGTGTTACTAGACACAGTTCGTACGTTTTCGTGAGGCTGTACAGTAGATTTCCGTAGCGCGAGTCGATAGACCGTTTATCTGCGTAGTTTATTTTTCCACGGTCTTTAGCATGCACAGGGACTGCGATTGTTGTGTGCGGATACAAGCGGAGTTGGTGACACTTCGCTCTCGGCATCAGGCTGTGATGGCTTCGGACTTGAGGCTGCAGTGGATGGTGGATGGGTACCACTGTTGTGGGCCGGCCGTGGGAATCCAACGGACGTCTAGCACGTCCGAGTCCCCCGATCGGTCTTCATCGGCGGCCAACCCAGTAACTGCTAGCACTGAGGCTTACCCCTCTCATGAGGTCGCCCCAGGGCTAAGGTGGCGGCGAAAGACGTCCCAGGCGGCGGCACGTAAGGCTACCCCGGTTTGTCTCACTAACAGGTTCCTGGTGAGGTCTGTGTCTCTGTGTCTGACACTGTTGCTGAGCCACATGCTGTCACATGTCCTGTTTCAGAGGAAACCACTCAACCAGAAAAATCCGGGCAGTCACAGAGGATGAGATTATTGGTAGTTGGGAGCTCCAACTTAGGCGCGTTATGGGGCCCCTTAGGGACTTGGCTGACAGGAAGGGTAAGATAACCAATGTGCACTCCGTGTGCATACCGGGTGGTGTCATTCCGGATGTGGAAAGGGTCTCCCAAATGCCATGAAGAGCACAGGGTGCAGCCTGCAGGTGGTTGCTCACGTCGGCACCAATGATGTGTGTCACTTTGGAACAGAAGAGATTCTCTCTGGTTTCAAGCGGTTAACAAAAGTGGTAAAGACTGCCAGCCTTCCGTGCAAGATGAAAGCAGAGCTGACCATTTGCAGTCCGATTGCGGACCACTTGTACAGAGCCGATTGAAGCGTCTGAATCAGATGCTCAGACGGTTCTGCCACCGTGTAGGCTGCAGATTGCTCGACTTGCGCGAAAGGGTGGTTGGATTTCGGGTTGAGCTGAATAGGTCAGGTGTCCACTATACGCAGTAGGCGGCTACACGGGTAGCAGGGGCTGTGTAGCGTGGACTGGGCGATTTTTTTAGGTTAGAGGGTCTCGGGAAAACACAAGAAGGGCTTCAGTCACAAAGGGTGTAGGCTGAAATTGAAGTAGATACTTCCTGTGAGTTAGTATGGGCAGAGGTCATTGTTGGTAAATGGAATAAAATAATTATTGTATCCTTTTACTGACCTCCCAATTCAGATGATTGAGTTGCTGACATGTTCAAAGAAAACTTGTGTTTGATTTCAAACGAGTACCCGACTGATACGATAATACTTCGTCGTGACTTTAACTTTCCCTCGGTATGTTGGTGAAAATAAATGCTCAATTCTGGAGGTACACATAAAATATCATCCGAAATTGTGCTAAACGCATTCTCCGACAAGTATTTCGAGCAGTTATTTCATTAGCCCACGTGAATAGTAAAACGTTGTGAAAATACACTTGACTAATAACGAGCCTCAAAACCGATTCAGGGATTAATGAACACAGGATTGTCATCGCGAGATTTAATATCATAATCCCCAAATCCACCAAAATTAAGCTAAAAGTATACCAGTTCAAAAAGAGCAGATAAAAATTCACTTGAGCCCTCATGAGAGACAAGCTCCACTCATTCCAAATTAATATTATAAGTGTAGACCAGATGTGGCTTGAATTCAAAGGAATAGTATCGGTAGGAATTGAGAGATTTCTACCAAATAAGTTAACAAACTATGTAGCTAATCTTCCATGGTACACAAAACTGGTTAGAACACTGTTGCGGATACAACGAAACAAACATGCGATATTTAAACAGACGAAAAGTGCCCAAGATTGGCAATCTTTTAGAGAGGCTCGAAATTTAGAGCGGACTTCCATACGAGATTCTTATAACAGTTTCCACAACGAAACTTTGTCTCGAAACCTGTCAGAAAATCCAAAATGATTCTGGTTGTATGTGTAGTATGTTAGCAGCAAGCACCAATCAATGCCTTCTCTGCGCGATAGCAATGGAGATACAATCGAAGACAGTGCTGTCAAAATAGAGTTACAAAACACAACCTTCCCAAATGCCTTCACAAAAGAAGACGAAGTAAATATTCCAGAATTCGAACAGAGAACTGCTCCCAACATGAGTGACGTAGAAGTAAATATCCTCGGAGTAGTGAAGCAACTTAAATCACTTAATAAAATCAAGTCTTCGGGTCCACACTGTATACCAATTAGGTTCCTTTCGAAGTACGCTGATGCATTAGCTCCATACTTAACAATCATATACAACCGTTCGCTAGACGAGAGATCCGTAACCGAAGACTGTAAAGTTGCACAGGTCACACCAATATTCAAGAAAGGTAGTACGAGTAATCCACTAAATTACAGGCTCATATCGTTAACATCGATATGCAGCGGGATTTTGGAACATATATTGTGTTCGAAAATTATGAATTACCTTGAAGAAAACAGTCTATTGACACAGAGTCAACATGGATCTAGAAAACATCGTTCCTGTGAAACACAACTAGCTCTTTATTCACATGAAGTGCTGAGTGCCATTGACAAGGGATTTCAGATCGATTCCGTATTTCTTGATTTGCGGAAGGCTTTTGACACTGTACCACACAGGTTGCTCGTAGTGAAACTGCGTGCTTATGGAATATCATTTCAGTTATGCGACTGTGATTGTGGTTTCCTGTCAGAGAGGTCACAGTTCGTAGTAACTGACGGAAAGTCATGGAGTAAAGCAGAAGTGGTTTCAGGCATCGGCCAAGGTAGTGTTAAAGGGCCTTTGCTATTCCTTACCTATATAAAAACGATTTGGTAGACAATCTGAGCACCCGTCTTCGGTTGTTTGCAGATGACGCTGTCGTTTATCGACTAATAAAGTCATCGGAAGATCAAAACAAACTGTAAAATGAATTAGGAAAGATATCTGAATGGTGCGAAAAGTGGCATTTGACCCAAAATAACTAAAAGTGTGTGGTCATCCACATGAGGGCTAAAATAAACTCGTTAAACTTCGGTTACACGATAGACCAGTCTAATCTGAAAGAAGCAAATTCAACTAATTACCTAAGTAGCACAATTACGAACAACTTAAATAGGAGGGAACACATAGATATTGTTGTGGGGAAGGCTAACCAAAGAGTGCGTTCTATTGGCAGGACACTTAGAAAATGTAACAGACCTGCTAAGGAGACTGCCTACACTAAGCTTCTCCGTCCTCTTTTAGAATGCTGCTGCGCGGTGCGGGATCCTTACAAGATAGGATTGATGGAGTACATCGGAAAAGTTAAAAGAAAGGCAGCACGTTTTTTATTATCGTGAAAAATAGGAAAGAGTGTCAAAGAAATGATACAGGATTTTGGGGTGGACATCATTAAAAGAAAGGCGTTTATCGTTGCGACGGAGTCTTCTCAGGAAATTCTAATCACTAACTTTGTCCTCCGAATGCGAAAACATTTTGTTGACACCAACCTACGTAGGGAGAAACGATCACCACGACAAAATGAGTGAAATCAGAGGTTATATGGAAAGATATAGGTGTTCATTCTTTCCGGGCGCTACACGAGATTGGTATAATAGAGATTTGTGAAGGTGGTTCTATGAATCCTCTGCCATGCACTTACATGTGATTTGCAGGGTATCCATGTATGTGTAGATGTAGATGTCACAGTATTCTCACACACACATAACGTTGTACGAAGTATAATTGGATTAGGCAGAGCTAAGGACATTTCGTATGACCTGCATGACAACGATGCAAGTGGGAGTATTATAGGTGTAAACAAAACCGAGAATTGTCTATCGGGAACACGGAACAGCTGGTGATTCTTGCAGAATCTTTTCAGTAGTTGCAGGGGAATCAACCTGGATGATTTCATAACCTTGGAAAATCTGTCAACATGGCCTTCGTGTGCTGGTACAGCAACAGCAGAAATCATGTAGAAACTGAAGTCCACTCACCCCCCCCCCCTTCCCCCCCCCGCCCCACCCATGGGCATGACCTTCTACTCTAGAACTTAGTGCTACAGGCTACCACCACTTGTGTATAATATCCGGGAGGAAATATATTCAACCTTTCAAATATCTATGCAGGTACTTTTCAGGAAGGTGTCATCATCAGCAGAAAAACAAACTTCTATAGCATGGATCGAAGAATGGAATGATTGATCCATTAAAAGGGTAGACAGATTAGTTCATTTGAAATGGTAATAAGATTGGTTCAAGTCAGGTATAGTGGTATCTAGTAAAATGAAGTGCCCGTTTAATACAGGGTTTTCAAGACTAAATGAAATAAACGTAACGCAGTAGTAACCCTAATAACGAAAAAGAAAACACCAATTGTTTAAGCTACTTTCTTCAACATAGCCAAACGGGACAAGCACCAAACACCCACAACAGTAGTACGAGATTATACGTAAACTAGCTCCACAGATGAATAAGAGAGTGAAAGAACAAGTGATGAGATAACTGAACTTATTGTAATAATAAAAAAACTCGAAAATTTAATTGAGATGGTTGACATGAATTCTACAGTTGGAGAAAGAAGAGAAGGAAAAAGAGTATGACAACAAGGACTAGGGGCAAGGACTAGAAGATTAAGCCACCTTGTGAAATTTTTCACAGAGCATAAATTAATCGCTACTGGAAATAGACTTAAGAAATGTTAAAAATTGTTTTACACATCAAAGAACCATAGGAACAATGGAAGGCCTCATGATGACAACATAACAGACATAGACAGAGATTTAGAGACCAGATTGTAAACTATAATACGTTTCTTTGAACTTTTGTTAAATTTAACCACAATTTGTTGGTTATAAACTGAAGCTTGAAACCAAAGAAAATGAAAAAGCCAGGAAATAAAGGAGATGGGATGTTGACACACT
Organism: Schistocerca piceifrons; assembly: GCF_021461385.2. Lineage (NCBI taxonomy): Eukaryota > Metazoa > Arthropoda > Insecta > Orthoptera > Acrididae > Schistocerca > Schistocerca piceifrons. The sequence goes on from NC_060140.1 coordinate 633,327,928, forward strand.
GAAAGAGGCAGCGGTTGTTCATAGTTTCAGAGGGAATGTTAAGCAAATAGGGGAAAGAAATACAAAAGAGAACGAAATAGTAAAGTACAGAAATGAAGTAGTGAATGACAAGGCCTAGAACAAACCTTTGCATAACATAGGAGATACTGAATTTAGCTAGTGAAAGGAGAATTTATGATAATAAAACATTTGAATCAGTCGAAAGGGAGATAGAAACAGCAAAAAGACGAAACAAGAATGGTTATAACTCATGTGTAAGATATTATAAAGTTGCTGTATAGTCTTCTACTTTTTTAATACTTACCGGATAACGAAATAGAGATTTTGAATAGGAATGTTTTGTGACTTTTAACTGTGAAGGCAGAAATGGAAGTTAATGAAACCCTTTTACTGCCAGCTGCAGAACGGACATCATCAGGCACATCTGAAGTAAACTTTCTAGGAATTTTAATAATAAATATTGTTAGTTGTATTTTACCTGTTTCCTGCTGCGATGGTCGTCTCGAATAGAACCGCTGTGGAAGTTGCTAACTGTCGACAGTGTTGCCTAATGAAGAAACTCATATTTGTCAAATAAATAGGCAGGCACTCTAACTCACTTCAAGTTACTTAAATTAACCCATTAGCCAATATCATTAACAAAACTTACAACAGGAAGAACGATAAAAATATTCGCGTCCTCCTTTCGTCAAAACGCGTTACAGACTTTTGCCGACTTAAAAAGAAGTGTCTCATCTCCCTCATCTAACAGTATCTCTGGTGCACCGCATTTCTACATTTTTGTGTTTGGTATACCACTTTGGACACGTCTATCAATGTATTACTAGTTTAAAGATGTCACTAATAGACAACTTGAAAAAATCTTGAGACGAAGAGAAGCAGGTATACGAATACCAAAAACACAGATGGCAAGTTAGTACTGAGCAAAGAAAGAAAACTGAAAGGTGCAAGGAATATATAGAGGCTCATGAAAGGAAAACAAACCTGAGGACAATGATTTAAAAAATGTTGTTGTTGTTGTGGTCTTCAGTCCTGAGACTGGTTTGATGCAGCTCTCCATGCTACTCTATCCTGTGCAAGCTTTTTCATCTCCCAGTACCTACTGCAACCTACATCCTTCTGAATCTGCTTAGTGTATTCATCTCTTGGTCTCCCTCTACGATTTTTACCCTCCACGCTGCCCTCCAATACTAAATTGGTGATCCCTTGATGCCTTAAAAAATATAACATAAAAAAGAACAGCTGGTGCAGGTGAGCTGGGAGACAAAATTCAGCGAGGAATAAAATTTTACAGATACTGAAAGACCTAATCAAGGCCTCTGGAATATACGATACTCTTTCAGAATTGTCGGCATCCTTGGGAGGGCGAACTGTGACAAACCTTTTCGTGAGAAATACACTATCTGCGCAAAATAATCTGGACACCTCTTTATATGAACAGTAACTTGAGTTGTGTCCACCATTTACCATTATGATGGCTTGAACGTAGCTGAGACACATTTACTTAACTTTATGAATATCTGTTCAGGAACAGTTGTGAATCTTTCCGGAAGTCGAAACCAGTGAAGGTAGATACTGGACACTGAAATATGGATAGAAGTCGACATTCTCAATCATCCCAAAGGTGCTGTATTTTTTCAGATAAGGACTCAGAGTAGGTCAGTCAACTGTAGTAATGTTGTTGTCCACAAACCATTGCCTCACAGATACCACTTTATGATACCGACAGTTGTAATGCTGATACAATCCGTCGTCGTCTCCAGACTGTTACTCTAATGTATAAAGTACATAGTGCTGTAAAATGTGATAAGGAGATCATGACTCAGCTACGAGAAACACAAACGTAACGTTACACCACTCCTCTGTACTTCGCTGCTATCACTACATGTGGTACCAGGTAACACATGGCTCTGAACACTATGGGACTCAACTGCTGAGGTCATTAGTCCCGTACCAGGTAACATTCTCCAAGTATTCCCCAAATGTAAATCCTTCTATAGGATTGCCAAACGATTAAGAGTGATTCATCTCTTAAAATTAATCAGTTTCAGTCGCCCTCTATCCGATGGTATCGATCTCTGAACAACCTTCAGCAGCGCTTAGCACTGACTACAGAAACGTATAGCTTATGCAGAGCTACTCTACCTTTGTCATCCACCCCTTGAAACTGTCTACTCATTCTGTTATCTGCACTAATGGTAAGACTACTGTCCTTGTATCTTATTTCAGATAATACGTTGAGGGAAGTAAATCTACGTTTGCAACATTTCTAAAGTAAGGAATATTTTGACAATGTTGACTGGATTACACTCTATAAACATTCGAGTGTAGAAAGAGTGTAGAAGAGATCAAATACATAGCGTGAAAGGTTTCTTACAACATGTACAAATATCAGACAGTAATTATAAGATCGAAAAACATGGGAAAGAAGCAGCAATTGTTAAGTTTGTGGGACAGGTTTTTGTCCATGTTATTCAATCAATTCATTGAACAAGGAGTAAAAGGAACCAACCATTATTTTAGAAGGGGAATTCAAGTGTAGGGAAACAAAACAAAAATTTAGACGTTTCCTGATGACAGTGTAATTTTTTCATAGAACTGAAAGGACAGTTTAAAGGAAGGGAGTATTGAAACTGTCTTGAAAATAAGTAGAAAGACGAACAACAAAAACACAATAAGGGCAGGGAAACGTAGCTGAATTAGAGGAATTAAATCAGGTGATGTTGTGGGAATTAAATAACGAAACGAGAAACTAATAGTAATTTGGTTCTGAGTTGCCTAGTACTTGAACATATCAAAAGTACAGAAGATATAATATGCAGACTACTAACAGAAAGAAAAACACTTCTGAAAAAGAGGAAATTTCTAACATTTAATATCAGTTCACGTGATAGCAAGTCTCTTCTGAAGGTATCTGTCTGGGGTGTAGCTTTGATGTGAAACCAGAACAGTAGAAGGGACAAGAAGAAAATAGATGTTTTGAAATATGGTGCAGCAGATAGACCGCTAATTACTAGATTGTCTGATCGATTAAGTAATGAGGCGGTACTGCACTGATATAGGGAGGAAAGAAATTAATGGCATAATGCGACTATTAGAAGGAATCGGTTGGAAGAATACAGCCTTAAGCATGAAGAAATAATCAGCTTGGTTGCGAGTGTACTGTGAGAGTGCAAAGATTATAGAGAACATGAACACATTCAGCAGGTTCAATTACATGTAGGTTGCAGTAGCTATTGAGAAATGAAAAGGCTTGTAATGAATAGCTGGAGACAGAGAGCAGCGTCAAATCGGTTTTCAGGCAGACCGTAATAACAGCAACAGTATGGCAATAAATATGTCAAAAAGTAAAGGCCTCATAGCTACTTTCTTCACTGCGACAATTTTGATTCTATAATTTATTTGCAATATCTTATGATGTTTCTTAAACAATTTCATTAGATAATACAATTACAACAAGCAGTTGCTGTCAAGATGTTTAAGACATACATGAAGTCTAATTGTGCTATATTAAGGAAGTTGGTTGTTCGACGTACGCGTTCAATTTTTGAAGAATTTCTGTACGGTAACTCACGAAATGGTGAACACTGAAACTTTTGAAAAATTCCATGTAATCATTATCGATATATACAGTGCTTACTGTGTAAGTTGTCTATCATGAGATGTTGCGCTGGAGGTATGGTCACCTTCGATCGCTTTGGCTCGCTTTCAGCAAGTCAGTGCACTGGCGATGGAAAGTGAATGCCCTGGGACAGTTTTGGAAAATATATGTTCCTGCTGGCTTGTTATGGACGATCGAAGATCAGATGCAGTTCGCTTTTTTTCGATAATGGTGAGAATGTTTAATTTATTCTAAATGGGTGGTTGTAGGCAACTTTTTCCAGTCAGTTCATTCATGTGGTGTTTTCTATCCTACGGCTCGTTTTTACTAATTACGCGTATTAACATAGCTTTGAGTTGGTGAGCTGACATTCAGGTGCGTGGTGTTTAAAAATTTACGAAATTTTACACGCTCAGTAAGTTTGAGGCCGATTCTGGTCATTCATTTCAATTGAATTTCTCCTCTCTCTCCTTCAGTTTAGGTCATACTACTCTTCTCTTGAAGTTATAAATGAAATATCCAACTTACGTTTCTCTTGTACCTTTAGTAGCTAGCGGCTTGTGTCTTCTGTTTGCTTGATTAGAAGTCAATACACAATTTAATTACATTTGCAGTTCCCCATTCCCATTATGCTGTCTTTTACGGAACATTTACGATTACTTTGATGCGTGCTATGTCTACCTTTCCTTAATGGACGTATTGCTAAGCACCAGAACTGTCTCTCTGTTGTGCGAAATGAGGAGAATATCGAAGACATTCAGTACTCAGGTAGAATTCGCCTTATTCTACGAAAAAACATATGGTTCTCTGCACGCAGATTTTCCATTTGTGAAGGTGAGTCTTGACGTTATTGGCTGCCACAGAGTGTATGTGCATCTGTTCAGTACTAAGTAATAGGTCATGCATATTCACTTATTTCAAACCTTATCACTCAAATAACCTTAAGCAGTGTTACCAGCAGTTAGTCGTATTTCATATTGGAATACAGTGATTACAGAAAAGATCTCCAATCTCTATGCACCGTGGATGTCTGTCACATGTATTACATTAGATATGATCGTCTGAGTGATTTTCACGTTGTTTAATGTTTAATTATAAATTTTATTTCTGATAATTATTAACTGGGTGATTTATGTATGTTTGTGACTATTACTTAACTTTCTTTTTCTTATCGACATCAGATAGTGTCGGCCGGAGTGGCCGTGCGGTTCTAGGCGCTACAGTCTGGAGCCGGGCGACCGCTACGGTCGCAGGTTCGAATCCTGCCTCGGGCATGGATGTGTGTGATGTCCTTAGGTTAGTTAGGTTTAATTAGTTCTAAGTTATAGGTGACTGATGACCTCCGAAGTTAAGTCGCACAGTGCTCAGAGCCATTTGAACCATCAGATAGTGTTCCTTCACTAAATCAGGGGTAATTATACTAACTGCATTAGTAGTTAGATTACAAAATAAGTAGCCACTTTGCAATATTAATAATAAAAATTGTGGAAAAGAACAGATGCTGTACTAGTGATATATTATATTTAACATTGTGAAACGTTAATGTGTAGAAATATATAGATGCGCATAATAAGTCGAAGTTCAGTTAATGTGTTTGGTTTGTAATACAGTTTGAATTACAACGTAATTATTTATTATTAAATTAATCTATGTAAGACTACTGGGTTTAGTGGTCCTCATCAGTGAAAACAAAATCTTATGTGTTTTAGATCGTTGAACATACACATAAAAGGATGATGTTGCCTAAAACTCAGTAGCGCCATGATCATACAGATTAGTGTATGTCAGTGTTAAGTTTATATCTATGTATAGATATGATGTTCCTTTACAGAAGGAATGACTGGAGATAAGGTAACAATGACGCATTTTTAAATTTTATTTTCATATGCCTGAGCTACCTAAACACAACAAAACATTGTTATTAAAACTACATATACTAATATCCCATCTTTGTATGTCATAATTTAGGTACTGCTCCTTGTGTTGCCATCAGATAGCGAATGTTGTATAGGTTCACAATTTAAAAGTCAGAGAGATAATATCGTTGTTCTCAAAGACATTTACATGTTTCAAAAGTGTGAAAAGCGTAAGTATTGAGGCTACAGTAATGAAACTATCGTTAGAAATTACAATTTTAGGGAAGTTATTTGCAGGTTTGTTAAGCAGCTTAAGATTTATTGCTTTTAAGTGCGTGTTTATATATTTGACTCATTTTACTGACGGTCTAAAGATGTGTGAACCTGTTATCAGAGTTGTATCTTAAAAGAACCTGTTATCACAATTGTACTGTTTATTTCTTATATTTAGGTGGCGCTCCACGACTCGCTACAGTTATCTCGTGAGAATATTATGTAGCAACCATTTCTGTGAGAGGGCAATAATATTATTTGCAAAAATATTATTTGTTGTCATATCTCGCATTAGGATTTGTCTCTCGCTTTGTTACGTCCGAGATGTACAGATATAAATAAATTTTATTTTCAGGGGCATGTTTAAACACTCGTTGTCGTAAATCTGGCAAATTATTTGTGGAACGAATCTCATCTACGTTGCACGCCTGCAGAACTGATTTTATTTACCTTAAAAATGTTTGTCCCCCGGTGTGTTATAGAAGTTATGGTGTAATTTCAGTGACAGTGTGTGCTAAGCATTATTTTGTTTTCCTTAGCGGATAGCCACATAGCGTGCATATGCAGACTTGTGGCCTTTTAGTTTAAAATATGGAATATGGATTTTGAATTTCTGAAAGAGTTCTGTTAGAGCTATTGAATTTCCATTTTGAGCAGTTTAGGAGGAATTGTCGAAGTTTTGAAAGGAAACTATTAATTGGAAAATTTACCCATTGATCAAATCGTGTGTGGAAGTACGTAGGTTGCTGATTCATTACATACTATTTTAAACTCTCAGCGTTGAATGTGAACAGTGTTGTAATGTCGTATGTAATTTCCTTGGATTCTGCTAATTATAATATCCAAAACAAGTTACTAAAGGCTATTAAACGCCGCTCGCTTTTTGCTTAAGTCAATTTTATATGTGTCACGAACATATTGAAGTTCACATGGCCTACAGGAGAAAATTGTGTAGTAATGCGAATCATAGACAGGGAAGTATACAGAACGTTTAAGATTTTTTCAATCCATCATACTCCATGGAATCGAACCGTTTCTGTTTCGCTAACATTATCCTAACGTATGTAGTACAGAATCAGTGAAATAAGTTACAAAGGGAAGTAAAGGTACTAATCAGCCTTCTCGTACCTCATCGCACAAGGTGCATTTCAACACTAAATTTCGAAGAACGTCGGGTCTGTTGAACATTAACTCATTTGCAAGCAAAGTTTTCCTCGTAAGAATTGCTGATAGTGATATGTCGCTAAAGGAACTGGATAACTGAAGGGAGAGTGTTTGGTTCATTTATTAATATGATGGTATAAGAACTGTCTTACCGAACTATACCACCAATTCTGTCATAGCGATGTACATATTTTTCAGTGGTAAGTTTGTCTCAAGGAGCAAATATGTAAAAGGCAATTTAAATTAAACATATAACGCAATGAATGTACTTCAACAGGAGATGGCAGAAACTATAACTTTTAAATATAAACAGGTACATAATCAATAGTTATAATGAATTAATGAGAAGGTGGTTTTGCGGACGTCTAGTATTTCATTTACACTGTTACTTCCCGTTATGACCGAGTCTTAGAGTTGATCTGATATGTAAAGCAAAGCATTTCTGTTCCAAGGAGTTGATGATCCACAAATGCCTCGGCAAAGAGGTTTTCTATACCATAATTCTATATGCCTTCAGTATGTGCTTTATTGTCACATATTTAGCATTAATACCGCCTGTCTGGCAGGTTCATTCAGCCTAAATTCTCATTCGTAGAAGATATTACTTCAATTACTTTATGATGAGTTGCTATGTAGTGAGAACTGGACTTTGTTTTTCGCCTGTATTAATTCACTGCTGCTTCCAAAAGCCTATGTAAGCAGATTAAAATGTAAAATAATTCAGAAAGACGTTCAGCCCTCTCTGTTGAAGATCTCTAACAGTGACGTCGTTGAAATTTAGTTATAATTAGCTTACTCCACTATTTATCATGTAAGAAATCACACAGTAAATTTTTCTCCTCTGCAACGAGTTTTAGTAACGCTGCAAGCTTTCAGAATACCATGTTACCGAACGACGGCACGTAGAAAAACCGTGGAAAGTGAGACACGAACGCTAGCGTTCGGCACTGATTTCGTATAACTGGATTTCCGTCGTTGACTTTCTTATCACACAGCAGCACCTAACAGCTACAGTTCGTTCAAGGCCTCAGCAGAAGTTCGTCGTGCGTCGGGAAAGAGCGGGGCAGGTAATGCATAATGCATCGGCTCAGCGGCTGGCTGCCGTAAACAACGTGCTAGCCCGGCTACGCTTCTCCACGCCAGGGACGGTGCACGGCCGCCCTGCTGCGGTTCTCGCCATGTGACAAATATCTGCCACCGTCCCTCGAAAGCTGCGGCTGCTGGAGGAAATAGCGCAACCCGTGTTTTCCTTGCCGCGGTTCATATAGACACGAAATCAAGAAAATCGTTTTGAAGAACAACGTTCCCTCTTTGTAAAAGAAGGTTTTGAGAGAAGCCTCCAATTCTGTATCTTTCGACAGTGGCATGTTCACTGTTGGCACCGAGTAGTCCCTAAAGTACAAGTAGATATTGAGCATCATTTCCAGTTAAGTTAAGACCAAGGTAACTAATACAGTACCAGTTATTGTCCTGTTGAGAGAGGTAGTACTATCGTTGTTAAAAATGTGTATAGTACTTTGGTATACTAAAGAATTTTCATAGAATTTTGTTTCGTCTTGACACACATTGAACTGAATCTACGGCAGGTATCTTAACAGTTCGGATGGTTTCATGTGCCTTAGTCAGTAAGTATATATATTTTTTGGAACATTTATCTGAATTTAAAATTCAGTTTGTAGTACTAAAACTCGTTGAGCAACGATATTTCAGCATCCTGCTTCGTGTCCTATGTGCATAACGATTGAAGCTAGTAATTGAAACGTCGAGGCTCTGTAAAGAATTATTCATTCAAATAAACATTATAAAAGCAGTATACCAGTTACCAGTACTTCCTTTTTGGCACTGTGTGAATTTTTGACAAGGTTCACGTTTGCATTGTGAAGCAAGAGTAATCCACAAGAGAAAATTACTGGCTAAATCACCATGTCGTTATATAATAGAAGGTTTATATCACTAACATCACTTTGCAGATTTGTACTTGCCCCATTAAAGCCGCAGCATTCAGATTCAGCTAGTATTGTTGAACATATCTAACTTTTCTTCATGTGACTGCACAGAATGTAAGACTCGTTGAGCCTGCATCACCATTTCGGGTTCACAGGAGACCAAACACTGTTGTTGGCATGAAGAAAATCTCCGTTACCCATAGTTATATTCCAAAATATTTACACGTAGCAACTACTGAAAAACTAATGCTCCACAAAAATTTATCTGTTTCCTGAGCGTAAACGTAGACTTCTGTTACCTAGCTAAAATATTGCATCTGCGGCTACTCCAATCCGCAGGCATCCCAAGGTGCCAGCAAGAAAGTTAGTCGAGGTGTATTTCTAAATAGGTACCACTACATCACAATTGACTGGTATAATTTGGCTGATGAGTATAGATATTATGCGCACTACCCATCACGTTACTGAATGCCACATAGTGACATTTTGGGCACAAGATGCAGTGAGCAAAAGGAACAGGGTGATTGAGCTCGACCACCTACGGGTTTCATGAAACATACAACTCCTTCAAGTACAATAATCAACGTTTTCATATTCTCTCCCTGAATACAAGCAAACTATTGGTCTTACAACACAACAAATGAGATCCTTTTGTATGAAGTTTAATGTAGTTAAACTTCATTCTAGGATTCATTTTCGCTATAGGCGGAACCATCCTTAAAGAGAAACTTACAAAAGTCATCATCAAACGAGATTTTTTTAACAATTCGAAGTCTGTGACCTCCAAGGGAAAAGTATACTAGTACAAAACTTCTCCACATTAAATTTCATTCAAAAAGTTTCTGTTCACTTTTTCCTGTAAGACTAACAGTTTCCTCGTAGCAAGCGAGATAATATGAAATACTTACACGTTGTTTTTAATGCATTGCAGGTTGCATACAGCCCATCGATAGAGGTAGCTGAATCGTCCTGTAGTAGCGCAGCAGACATAGGTGGCGAAGGCAATGCCACTGGTGATACAGGCCGCAAATGACATAGTTCACTGACTTTAAGGTCTACAACAAAAGGAAGGGTTGACGCCTGGGAACGAGAATGCCGGGTATGGGGAAGCTGGTCTGCTGTTTGCGAGTGACTGTGTAGAGCATCATCACAGAAGATGACAGTCGGCCGGCAGCCTGCGCTACAGGGTGAGCCACAACTCCACTAATAAACTTTCAGAGGTCTTAGTGTGGATCAAAAGAATAAAAAAATGTTGATTAAACAGCGGATCTAGAGTTACGAGCACTTTTTTAACTTTGCAGGTGTGAAACACATCCCTTCCCTTTAACAAGTGCTCATGCATTGTAAGGCCATTGTTTACTGGAATTTTTTTTCTTCCTTACGTCCGTACTATCAACTCTGAAGGTTTGTCTGTGGAGTTCTTGTTCACCCTGTATACAGCAGGATAGGCGACGATCTCTGTAGGATCATGCAGGCTACAACACTGGTGTAGGCATAAGTCTCACGGAGAACACCAAGCAGCGAGCGATACTGAACATGGGACTCCACAACGGATGACCGTTACGTGTTCCCATGTTGAGCCAGCGACACTTTCAGCTACGATTGCTCTGGGCATGGGATCAACAACACTGGTCCCTGCATCGAAGGAAACATGTCGCCTAGTCACATATCAACAGTTCTTGTTAAACCAGGTCAATGGCCATGTTCTGGTACACCACCATCCAGACGAAGGGCTGCTCAAAACCTGCATCATTACATGCATGCTGATCAGTGGGGGCAATATTAGGCTATAGGTGATATTCATCTGTTTATCATGACGCCATGACAGCTGTCAACTACGTGAACACTCATGTGGCCCACCTGCCTCCCTTCATGTTTGATATCTTCCGCAACAGCTACACCATCTTCAAACAAGATTTCCATCAGTCCAGGATTTGCGAAAACGTATGATGCCACATACCTGAAGGAACATAGCAAGGACTTCCATGACATGCAGAACAGAGATCGTAAATGATTGATTTAAACTCGATAGCGAGTATTGCGACATCATCTCAGAAACAACTATCTTAATATGCCCAAAGACTCGACTCGAGAGTCTGCTTTGTAGAAAACTAGTTGTGTGTTGTCAGATACAAGTGGACTCAACTCGCTCAGAAAGAAGAGTAAGTACACGAGTCCGAAGCTACAGACGCGGACTCCTGGCATGCCCACTACATACGATAACGTTCTCAAAGCAATTTCCGCCATTAAACTATGAATTATTATTCATTTATACTTCAAAATCATGATTTCTGCTTTATAGCCATTCTCACGTGCAAGCTGAAATGTCACAAAAGTCTGACCTGCTTAAGCTACAGAGGGAGGCTGTGCACCAATATAAAGACTGATCGGTTAGCAGTAAATATTGTTCTGTTTACATTTACACAGATAAAATTCTCTCGAAGAATGTTGTAAATTTATCTTCGTATTTAAAAAATATACTGAGGCTTTTAAGGTGACAGAGTATTCTACGACCTCTGATGATTCTCCACCTCTCGCCGATTGGATTGACGTTGCACGTGCCTGACTTTGGACGAAGCTATTTTTCATAATGAGGATTGCAGTAAGCAATGGGCACACACGTGGCTTTTGTGTACATGATATTAGTAGTCCCTTCCTTATCTACATGCCGATAAATGAGTAAATGTTTATGGTAACGGAGAACTGAAGTGAAAGAGGACACTCACTGAGGTTAGAAAACAGAAGCGCAACATGGAAATTAACTTTACGAAACATTACTGAGCCACAACTAATCGATCCTCATGACAGGGAGTCATTTTAATACAACAATGTTCTGGGCCATCGCCCTTGCACATTTATAAGGCAGGTAGAACAAAACTTTCTGCGTCGTCACAGTTTCAGTAAACACTTGGATGGCATGATCCGGTCGTGAAAAGCGCGCAGGCTGCCCATGTAAGGTCACTTGCCCCGGTGAAACTTCAACGCAATTACAAAAACTCGGAAGGTGATTGAACGAAATGAAAACAAAGAGGTAGAAGGCGAGGTTACTGCGATGCTGAAATTTACTAGGAAAATTTGTATTGACTCGAACAAGCATGTGCGAAATGTACCGAGCGCTCCCGTTGGCCGATACCAGCGTTGGCACAACGTAAGGCCGCGATAGGGTGTGGGCTGTTCATGACAATATACTTGTAATCAATTGTGGAAGGACAAATTAGGTTCTCTTTTCTCGAGTGGAGTCGACAGTTGCATAGGGCATTTAACCCTCTGTGGAGACGCAGAGAGATGTTTTGTTTTAATATGCTCTGTTTCAGCCATATTTATACTCAATCCCTCATAGATCAGGTAAGTGGGCAAAACGATGCTTTCTAGTCAACTTTCTTATGAGAACTTTGAGGGTAATCTTGTCACGTCACTGAGCCTTGGGAAATGTACAGAGCCATTTTGTCTTAGCCTATGGACACATGCAGTCTTCCACTTGACAGAAACGTAGGGAAGCTTTCGACTGGTTAAATTTAGTCAGAAATCCGAATTTTGTTATTGGATTGACAGACATTAGACACATCACACGCAGCAGTCGGCCATCGCCATCACTGTCACTGCACATTTCAAAGGGTAAATGACACATTGCTGAGTCACTACACGTTGAATCCATTAGCCATAGTGACAGTGTACACTCTTGACTATAGAGAAATAAGAATAAAGAATGGAGACGCAGCTACAATCAGGAGAGAAAGTTGTCGCTGTATGTCCGCTGCAAAGCTTGGTTTCCAAAGCTGAAACCTGAACAATTTAACTGAATTATCTATGATTCAAAATGTTCAAATGTGTGTGAAATCTTATGGGACTTAACTGCTAAGGTCATCAGTCCCTAAGCTTACACAGTACTTCACCTAAATTATCCTAAGGACAAACACAGACACCCATGCCCGAGGGAGGACACGAACTTCCGCCGGGACCAGCCGCATAGTCCATGACTGCAGCGCCCCAGACCGCTCGGCTAATCCCGCGCGGCTATCTATGACTCAGTTCAGGACGTAGTAATGCAAGAAGACGAAGGGAATCTACCTCCAGAAGAACTTCGACTAGTTAGTGTCAAAATCAGGAATATGGTCATTAATGTGTTGCTTGTTAGAGGTAGTGCAGTGGCGGACATTTCTGAACAGTTATTCGGTCGATGCAATGAAGAAAGTGAAATTCTAGTGTTAAAAACCATAAACTGAAAGTGGAGGGACCAATTGTAGCTCATTCCACTGATGGCACCAAGCAGACGAGAACTGCTTTTACATGTCAGACGATAATAGAAACAAATTTATTGGATGATATAATTTGTGGAGCTGACTTTCTAAAATAACAACAACCTGTACTTGACACTGGCAAGTCAAGTGTGACTGTGGGCAATGTTACCCTTTTCTTTGAGGACAAACTGAAACTTAAACAAACTCTGGGGGAGAATATGAGTTTAGGATATTAATACAGGATGGAGGGACAGAGAAAAAGAATAAATGGTAGGTTTGGGCAGACAGACCAGCTCAAATAGAACTTTGAGATGAAACAAAAATTATAGCAACTGAGTGACATCTCTGATCATGGATAGTTGATTCTAAATTTTGAAAACAAAAGGGATAGTTTGCTTTAAATGTAGTGTTAAACATGATAGTACTGAACAACTATTTCATTCCCTGTGTATGAGACATAAATAAAGAAGTAGTTAATGCAAAGAACATTGAAGATAATGTGTACATACATGCATGTTTTAGTCAACAGTTGTACTGAACTGCAGAAATAAGACGTTGCTATATGACACCATTGTGAATTGATTAAAGGTTGCAGTAAATGTAATACCAGATGTAGTCTATAAAGCTGAAGTTGCAAGCTCTCCTTAGCCGGCCGAAGTGGCCGTGCGGTTAACGGCGCTGCAGTCTGGAACCGCAAGACCGCTACGGTCGCAGGTTCGAATCCTGCCTCGGGCATGGATGTTTGTGATGTCCTTAGGTTAGTTAGGTTTAACTAGTTCTAAGTTCTAGGGGACTAATGACCTCAGCAGTTGAGTCCCATAGTGCTCAGAGCCATTTGAACCATTTTTTTGCAAGCTCTCCTATCGAAGAATGTGGCAGGATTTCATCATGGTCGGTGGACGTAGAATGTACAAAGTTTAAATCGAGGAGGTTCTGTACACATAATGCGACCGAGGCATTAAAGGTATTTTGGCTCATACTGAAGGTGCATTAGATCCCACCATTTTTATAGGACTTAGCAAAGATATGTGGACCTTTGACGAACATTAATAGGAAGGACAGGATTTTTTGATTGACACCTTGGAATGCCAATATCGCGATTTGATAACATCTTATTACATAAGGGAGAGAGGTTGCCTAAGGAGGAGTAAGCCAGTGACGTTTTAACTTTCGTATGGCATTAATATGTCTTTGTTGTGTAGGTGAAAAAATTTGGTCATTGTTGTTGAGCATATAATTAAGAAGAATTGGAGTAACTACGTGGACATTAGGAAATATGTCGCCCAGAAGAAATTGCTATAGAAAAAATAAAGAGGCAAGGAAGAGTTAACAGAGGTAAAGTTGAAAAACCACAGGTATTCGAATAATAATGTGAATAATAATGTTGAGATACCTGTTGAATGAAAGGAAATTTCTAAACCATAGGATAAAACGCCTCTACTTGAAAGATCTATGTTTCAGGGACCAACAGGAAAGACAAAGCTTTTAAATGGGTCAACATTCTTCTGATTCGTTTGAAGCAGCCCGCCGAAGAATTCCTGTCCTGTGTCACACTCTCCATCTCAAAGTAGTATTTGCAATCTACGTCCTCAATTTTTGCTGATTTATTCCAGTCTCTGTCTTCCTCTACAGTTTTTGGCTTCTACAGCTCCCTCTAGTACCACTGAAGTCATTCTCCGACGCCTTAACAGATGTCACCATCCTGTTCCTTTTCCTTCTCAGTGTTCTCCACACATTCCTTTCCAGTCTATTTGTTCACAGAACCTCCTCGTTCCTCAATTGATCAATCAACCTAATTTTTGACATTGGTTTCTAGTACCACATCTCAGATGTTTCGGTTTTCTTCTCTTCTGGTTTTCCCACAGTCCATGTTTCATTACCATACAATGCTGTGCTCCGAACGTACATTCTCAGAAATCTCTTCCTCAAAATAAGTGCCGTGTCCGATGCTAGTAGACTTGGCTTCGACAGGAATGCCCTTTTAGCAGTGGTAGTCTGCTTTTGATATCCTCCTTGCCCCTTTCATCATTGGTTATTTCGCTGCTTAGGTAGTAGAATTCCTTAACTTGATCTGCTTCGTGACCATAACAGCTGATCTTAAGTTCCCCTCTGCTCATGGGTACGCCTAACATTCCAGTATCTGATTTCGGAATTTCTTTTTAACAATGATGGAATCTAACTGAAATCTTCCCGTATCACCCGGCCTTCTCCAAGTATACTTCTTCCTCTTCTGATTCTTGTGCAGAGTATTCCCTATTACCAGCCGAAATTTATTACAGAACTCAGTTACCTTTCTGCTCTCTAGTTCCTTGTCCCAAGCTCTTATTATCTTGTAATATTATCTTCTACTTCTTCCCCTACAACTGCATTCCATTCCCCCAACACTATTAGATTTTCATCAACCTTTCGATGTCCTGATATACTTTCTCTCTCTTCACCTTCCACTTGCAAAGTCATCATGTATGCCTGTATTATCGTTGTCAATGTCGGTTTGCTGTTGTTTCTGAGAACAACCCTATCACATTTCACGGTAACATATTCCCTGCCCTACCGCCCTGTTCATAGAGAACCCAACTCCTGTTATAACATTTTCTGTGGCTGTTGATATTACCATATACTCTTCCGATCAGATATCCTTGCCTTCTTTCCGTTACACTTCAATGTTCCCGACTATATCGAGACTGAGACTTTGAATTTCCATTTTCATATTTTCTTGCTTTCCTACAACGTTCAAGGCAATGGCCTTGCTGCAGTGGATACACCGGTTCCCGTGAGATCATCGAAGTTAAGCGCTGTCGGGCGTGATCAGCACTTGGATGGATGACCATCCAGGCCGCCATGCTCTGTTGCCATTTTGGGGTGCACTCAGACTCGTGATGCCAATTAAGGAGCTACTCGAACGAATGTTAGCGTCTTTTGTCAAGAATACCATCATAACGACCAGGACAGCGGTGTGCTGACCCCACGCCCCTCCTATCCGCATCTTCCACGGAGGATGACCCGGCGGTCGGATGGTCCCGGTAGGCCAGTCGTGGCCTGAAGACGGAGTGCTACAACGTTCAATGTCCGTACATTCCACGCCTCCTCTCCTACAAAGCTATCCTTTCGTTGGTTATTCAATCTTTTTCTCATGGTCACTTACCCCGTGGCAGTCCCATCCCAGAGGTCCGAATGGGGAACTATACTGCAGTCTTTTACCAATGGAGAGATCATCATGACACTTTTCAATTACATGCCACATGTCCTGTAGATACACGTATGTGTCTGTAATGGAA
The DNA here is from genome assembly GCF_021461385.2 of Schistocerca piceifrons. Classification (NCBI taxonomy): domain Eukaryota; kingdom Metazoa; phylum Arthropoda; class Insecta; order Orthoptera; family Acrididae; genus Schistocerca; species Schistocerca piceifrons. The sequence continues at coordinate 633,344,281 of NC_060140.1, forward strand.
TGGTTTCCATGGCGTTCTGCATCCTCATGCCGTTGGTCATTGCTAATTCTTCCGTCTTTAGGGGAACTTTCCACCCCATGGACTAGAGAGTGCCCTAAACTTCTGTCTTCTCTGCCGCCCTCTTTGAAAAGACCGTTGGTAGAATGAGGGTCAATTCTTATGCCAGAAGTCTTCGGCCGCCAATGTTGACTGTTAATCAAAATTTAAGACTTGGCGTGTTTCAAACGAGTGACCGAGGTCGTTTTGGTGAAATGAGAAACACTACCCCTAGACCACAGGTAGAAACTGACAGGGAACTGCTTTGCTGTTAAAAAGTCCAGCCCGTAAAAAAAAGTAAGATTGCTAATCATGACAGCGCCAACCTTTTTGTAGATCTAAATTATAAAGTGAAAGGAAAAGAAAGACTGAGAATTATGTACGTGATATGACAAACCTTCCACATTGTGCATCACCAATATTTGGTACCTGTCCTTTCTCTATGAACCTGAGAAACTTATAAGTTTTGGATAAAGAAAGTGATGTAGCCTCTTGGATGCAACATCCACAACATGTATTTTATGAGTTAATATCCATTCCTTTAGTTGTAGTTTTAGTTTATGTTGAGTTTATATGCCTGTTGTAAAGGCAAAAGCAGGGTGACGAGTAAGGATAGATTTCAGTTATTATAAAGTTTAAAGTAGACAACCATTGTAAGGACGAGAGTTCTACACCCGTCACAACCCAGCGACACAATTGGACGACGATTATGGGACAGTATGTATTTCAGCAGCAGGATATATGGCAGCGTAAATCCGACAAAAAGAGAGAGAAAGTGTGAGCGGAGACGCGACTATCAGTACCGCTCATCTGCTCTAGCAGACAATTTTAAGAAAGGCAAACGGCAGAGGCAGTGGAATTCGAAAGCGGAACCTGGAGTCAGGCATACGACGCGGCAGCACCAATTTCCAAGAGCTGTTCGGCAAGCGTCATACACCTGATCAGCGAAGCAAACTGGGGCCGTAAAACCATTAAGAGAATCGCTCGCTACAGCAAACAGCAAGTTTTACGATGGGAGGCTCGCTGAGAGAGCGCTTATTTCAAATGAGCCTCTTAAGAAAGATGAAATTCGGTTGCAATAAAGTGTATTGGAAATGTGAAACAGACCGCTGAAAACAAGTGCCGTAAAATATCCTATAATATCAGACCACATATCACGATATAACAAATATGCTGGTAAGCAAAATACACAAATTTTTAATTTTTAATACGTTTCTCCATATCCCATCACTAAATAAAGAAATTACATGAGAGAAGATGGGAAGATGCGGCAAGAGCGGAATAGAAGACCATCAAGAAAGGGAAAGGAAAGAAGATGGGGTAGAAGCACGGAGACTTTGCCTCCCCAAATCTATCCTAGAATTTTAATCATTAGTATGAGACCAACGAGGATGACTAAACTGCAATGGAATAATTTATCTGCATCTCTTATCCGTAATGAAAGCACATTTTTTCTTGGATATCCACACAGCAATCTCTGATGCAATCGATTCCAAAATTGAATTGCCACAACTACTAAAGACCGATACCACTTAATGTCTATGACCCACATATGAAGGGAACCGATGATCTGCTGAACCAGTCGGCTAATGAATTTCATCTTTCACAGAACTTTCCTTGGAAGCAAAACGTAACATCCTTCCGGCACACACACTGTAAGCTGTCTCCATCTCTTAACTCTTCGACCTAACGCCATCGCTTTCCACTTTCTGAAAACTGCGGCTCCGACAATAACAAACAAATGTATGTGACTGTGAAGCACACCCAATTAACTAACAACAAAAAGCAAAAACGTTCATAGTGTTGCGTCACGAACAGCGCATTTCCATGCAAGTGTCACCTAAAGCTAATTTCTTTTGTCCAACAGTTAAAAAGACTTATCTCTCTGAACTGAGTAGAACGAATATTATGCTTACGTAAAGCTGAACTTGTATATTTGGCCGTTTATGTGCCTTTATTGTCATTGACAAGATTTCTGAGTTAAGTGTATTGTAATTCATGTAATATAATGTTTGGTATTTTTGTTGTTGATGCGTATTTGGTGTAAACAAGATGTTTCTGTACTGTGTATATTGTTTATATGTATATGTGGTAATAATTGGCATAATTACTTTACTCATATGTTTGAAATAATTGAAAAACAACGATAAAATAGATTGAGTATATATATAAGATTATATACAGTAAGATAATGTTTCCTTATCTTCACTCAGTACCATCATCGAACTTAAGTGCTAAGAATGGGTTGTTATCACAATGATTTCTTAATTTAAATTTTGGATTCACTAATGGAATTAATCTAGATTCTCTTACATTTGAAATTAGTACTGAGAAAGTTCCCCGTTTTACAGAACTGTAAGAGATAAGGAGAGTTTATCATTTTCCAATTTACTGTAGTGAGACTCTACATACATTTATCAGCACTGAGATTGTTCCAAGGAATCACCAAAAGAAAAAAAGACAATTTGGATGAGAGTTAAAATTTCATTATGTGATTTCTGGAAGTCTAATTAATATAGACAAGAATGCAAGACAAACATCGAGAAAGGTGAAAAAGAAGCTAGAAGACCTGCTAGAGGTCAAAGAAGAACCATCATATGAAGCAGGACAGTTTTCATTAACTGTAACAAATTTCAAATGTTTTTTTCTTTAAAGTCAATTTCCCGCAAACTAAAATTATCAGTACATACGCCCCACTATATCAGAGAGTATCATAGATAAATGAATGAAATTTTCAGAGACTCTATATAACATAAAAAGCCACCTCTGGTACTACATTCATTAATATTCCCCTTTTAGGAAGTTCACAAAAATATTTTCTGCAGAAAAAACTTAATATCTTTTGTTAATAAATTTAAAGAAGTATTTCTTAAAAACTAAAAAATGGATAAAGTAAATTTTAGCGCAGCTGACTCTATCAGCATCATGTAACATGTAATGAAAATATGAAGGTCCTGCATCAAATAGTTATTTCAGAAATGGATCAAATACTTGCCTAAATTAACATGGGTTAGATAGGCAGGGAGGCAGCAGTCTTGCCGCAGTGGATACAGCGGTTCCCGTGAGATCACCGAAGTTAAGCGCTGTTGGGCGTGGCCGGCACTTGGATGGGTGACCATCCAGCAGCCATACGATGTTGCCAATTTTCGGGGTGCACTGAGTCTCGTAATGCCAATTGAGGAGCTACTCGACCGAATGGTAGCGGCTTCGGTCAAGAATACCATCATAACGACCAGGAGAGCGGTGTGCTGATCCCATGCCCCTTCTACCCGCATGACACGGCGGTCGGATGGTCCCGGTAGGCCACTCCTGGCCTGAAGACGGTGTGCTTTAGATAGGGAGGGTATGGTCCCCTTAACATGCTACGTATGTAGGGTTAGGATCTGCAGCAGGCTGTACTATGAACCCATACCGTCCTTAACTATACTACAGCTAACAAATATCTATCACCAGACACTCATTAGACATTATTGTTTGTGTGCTTAAGTAATTCACAGAGTTCTTACGAATTAGACTAACTGCTCATGCATGTGTATGGCACAGACGGTTTCCTATGAGAAGGTCTCCATTAAACCAAGATATCATTTACATTCACTCCGTGGTTTACTTATACTTTTTTGCTTGGAACTAAGGTATCGTTCTCATGACGGAACAGTTCTTTTGGATACTCGAGAGCAATTTTTCTATTGTGATTGGGAAGATTAACTGTTGTCACCACATAAATAAAAGTTGCACGGGTATTTACTTGTATTATAAGATGAAAATACTATAACGAACTTGGAGATATTACCAGTTTAGTTAAGATGAATCATAAGACCACATTTGGCTTTCATCTTTAATGAATGGCAGTAATTCTGGAACCTTGCACAGATTTCTTAGACATTAACTGAGGTTTACGAGTATATTTTCTTTCTCCAACCTAAATGACATCTATTATCTTCCAACCTACAAATGGCTCTCTGTCTTCTCTGTGTAGATTACTACGCTAATTAGCTCATCCGATGTACGGAGGGATTTGTCTAATCCAGAGATTGTCGGGTAATTGATGGAGTCTCAAGTTTAAGCTTTTCACATTGCTACAACAATCGACCCTACCTAGTAGGTAAAAATCACCAGCTACACTTCGATCCTGTGTGCAAAGTCAATAGTCTATTCTGTTTAAGCTAGGAAGAATTCTTAACCCAGGCGTCATGCTTCGTTGGTGATGCCTTGAACCACTACATCAGTCAGCTTCAACCTTGTGATTCGATAGCCTGTCAACAAATCCTGCTCCGCATTTTGAACGTCATTTAGCAAAGCAATTCGACAGTTAACTGTCCTCAGCCTATTACTTACCTAATATTCGTTCTCCTTATAACAAGAAACCCATCAGTCAGTGTTATGCAATAACGGAAAACAACACCCAGTACAGCACAACAATTTTTTTCGACAAAGAAAATATGGATACACTATAGTTGCTTCGATATGTCGCAATCTCATTCCGTGCCAGGTTGTCATTAATTGCAGAATAACATTAGAGAATAATCTAGATTATCCATTTCGAAGCAATTTGGTCTAAAACAAGCGTTGATGCTATCCAAAATGCAATCCATTTGAAATTCAGTGAATAGGTCACGAACGTATAGTGTACGCCAGGTAGAGACTTTAGTGTTGCACGACTCGAAGCGCCTTCCAGGGGCACATCAGCAGTGTCTTATCTCACATTTCTTCTTATCTCACATTTCTGAGGGCACACTGTTGCGGCTTACCAATAGCCAACGGAATCGTTGATAGCGGACGCCACGAAGTGTTCACCTCGCAGTCGTACGGCAGAGATAGAGCACGGACTTTGCCAAAAGAGTACCTTCAGTCCCTACGTCTTATACGACTCACGTACATATACACCCTCGTTCTAATTTGAAGCGCATGACAGAGGTTAAACCCCACTGCACCAGTTACTAGGAAATCTTCCCATTCCATTCACATATGCGAAATGACAGCCTTAGGGACAGCTCACAAGATTCAGCACCCGAAGCTGTATGGAGTGATACGGTTAACCCAGCAATATCAACATCTTTCACAGTTTGTATGGTAATGATTTACTCGTGGTCTAGGGGTAGCGTCTTTGATTCAAAATCAAAACGTCTTCTGTCCCGGGTTCGATCCCAGCCACTGCCTAAATTTTGATAAACAATCAGGACTGGCGGCCGAAGACTTCCGGCATAAGAAGTCAGCCTCATTCTGCCAACGGCCTTATCAAAGAGGGCGGAGGAGTGGACAGAGGTTCAGGGCTCTCTCTTGTCCTAGGGGTGGGAAATTGCCACTAAAGGCGGAAGAATCAGCAATGATCAACGACATGAAGATGCAGAAGGCAATGGAAACCACTGCATTAAAGACACGTAACGTGTATCCACAGGACATGTGGCCTGTAATTGAAGAAGTGTCTCTCCATTGGCAAAAGATTCCGGAATAGTCCCACATTCGGATCTCCGGGAGGGGACTGCCAAGGGGAAGGTTACCATGGGAAAAAGATTGAATAATCAACGAAAGGATAACGTTCTACGAGTCGGGGCGTGGAATGTCAGAAGCATGAACGTTATAGGGAAACTAGAAAATCTGAAAAGGGAAATGCAAAAGCTCAATCTAGATATAGTAGCGGTCAGTGAAGTGAAGTGGAAGGAAGACAAGGATTTCTGGTCAGATGAGTATCGGGTAATATCAACAGCAGCAGAAAGTGGTATAACAGGTGAAGACATCGAAAAAGATATGATTGTCGTAAGGACAGACTCAGCATACAGGAAAGTCAAAACAACCTTTGGTGACATTAAAATCAACGGTGATAACATTAAGAGTGCAACGGGAATTCCACTATTGAATGCAGAGGAGAGAGCAGATAGGTGGAAAGAATACATTGAAAGCCTCTGTGAGGGTGAAGATTTGTCTGATATGATAGAAGAAGAAACAGGAGTCGATTTAGATGAGATAGGGGATCCAGTATTAGAATCGGAATTTAAAAGAGCTTTGGGGGACTTACGGTCAAATAAGGCAGAAGGGATAGATAACATTCCATCAGAATTTCTAAAATCATTGGGGGAAGTGGCAACAAAACGACTATTCACGTTGGTGTGTAGAATATGAGTCTGGTGATATACCATCTGACTTTCGGAAAAGCATCATCCACACAATTACGAAGACGACAAGAGCTGACAAGTGCGAGAATTATCGCACAATCAGCTTAACAGCTCATGCATCGAAGCTGCTTACAGGGATAATATACAGAAGAATGGAAAAGAAAATTGAGAATGCGCTAGGTGACGATCAGTTTGGCTTTAGGAAAAGTGAAGGGGCGAGAGAGGCAATTCTGACGTTACGGCTAATAATGGAAGCAAGGCTAAAGAAAAATCAAGACACTTTCATAGGATTTGTCGACCTGGAAAAAGCGTTCGACAATATCAAATGGTGCAAGCTGTTCGAGATTCTGAAAAAAGTTGGGGTAAGCTATAGGGAGAGACGGGTCATATACAATATGTACAACAACCAAGAGGGAATAATAAGAGTGGACGATCAAGAACGAAGTGATCGTATTAAGAAGGGTGTAAGACAAGGCTGTAGCCCTTCGCCCCTGCTCTTCAATCTGTACATCGAGGAAGCAATGATGGAAATAAAAGAAAGGTTCAGGTGTGGAATTAAAATACAAGGTGAAAAGATATCAGTGGTACGATTCGCTGATGACATTGCTATCCTGAGTGAAAGTGAAGAAGAATGAAATGATCTGCTGAACGGAATGAACAGTCTAATGGGTACACAGTATGGTTTGAGAGCAAATCGGAGAAAGACGAAGGTTCAAATGGTTAAAATTGCTCTGAGCACTATGGGACTCAACTACTGAGGTCATTAGTCCCCTAGAACTTAGAACTTGTTAAACCTAACTAACCTAAGGACATCACACACATCCATGCCCAAGGCAGGATTCGAACCTGCGACCGTAGCGGTCTCGCGGTTCCAGACTGCAGCGCCAGAACCGCGCGGCCACTTCGGCCGGCCAAAGACGAAGGTAATGAGAAGTAGTAGAAATGAGAACAGCGAGAAACTTAACACCAGGATTGATGGTCACGAAGTCAATGAAGTTAAGGAATTCTGCTACCTATGCAATAAAATAACCAATGACGGACGGAGCAAGCAGGACATCAAAAGCAGACTCGCTATGGCATAAAAGGCATTTCTGGCCAAGAGAAGTCTACTAATATCAAATACCGGCCTTAATTTGAGGAAGAAATTTCTGAGGATGTACGTCTGGAGTACAGCATTGTATGGTAGTGAAACATGTACTGTGGGAAAACCGGAACAGAAGATAATTGAAGCATTTGAGATGTGGTGCTATAGACGAATGTTGAAAATTAGGCGGACTGATAACATAACGAATGAGGAGGTTCTACGCAGAATCGAAGAGGAAAGGAATATGTGGAAAACACTGATAAGGAGAAGGGACAGGATAATAGGACATCTGCTAAGACATGAGGGAATGACTTCCATGGTAGTAGAGGGAGCTGTTGAGGACAAAAACTGTAGAGGAAGACAGAGATTGGAATACGTCAAGCAAATAATTGAGGACGTAGGTTGAAAGTGCTACTCTGAGATGAAGAGGTTAGCACAGGAAAGGAATTCGTGGCGGGCCGCATCAAACCAATCAGTAGACTGATGACCAAAAAAAAAAAAAAAAAAAAAAAAAAAGATAATAATTTATCGGTTCAAGTTTCATCAGTGAGTGCATGGACACAAATAAACAATATGAAATGATGATTACACATTAACAATTTGTAGGGAGGAAAGATAGGTCACAACACCCAGTAAAGCAGATGTGCGTAAGAATTTAAGTAAACTTCAGGTTTAAGAAAATATGCGGATAGCGCTTACTACACTATATCTCTATAACAATTTGCCTTTTCAAACAGTTGAAACTAAATTTCCAATTTTAGAAAAATGCTCACCTGGCGCTTACCAAATTGTGTTAACGACCTTCTGCATAACATTTGTTCTTACGAAACACATTCCACCGCGCTCACTAAGTCTTTCACTGATAGAAATTCTGGTCATAAGACATTTAAGATCCAAACATGCGCCGGCGTTCAACAGATCGTCATTCAAATAGCAACAGGTCAGTTCGAAGTAAGCTCTGAACTTAAATGTTAACAGTCATCAGAATAAAGCCAGATATGTTCAAGAAAGTAGGACGCATAGATCAGAATTAGTAGTGTTTTACAGCTCTGGTCAACAGACTGACATGAAATGGCTCATCCTTTTTTAACACCGGCACGTCAGTCGTTCGGTGGGTCGGTCGATAAGAGAGCGGCGCTAGACCGTGGCCGACAGGGGGCAGCGAAAACCTTCCTTAAGCTCTCGTTCGTTAACTGGGAAAATCAAACAGGCCCACGGATGGACTGAACGGCTGCAGACTAAAATTCTGAAAGAACAAATTGTTGAACACAAGGATGAATCATTAGAAATAGGGAAGAAACCAATTGTACTTAAGTGAAGTGTGAGTGACGTTCCTACAATGGTCTGCACAATGTCTATGCACATTAAAAACGGTGGGCATTTATGCTACCAGAAACTGAAAACTCAACCACAAGGCAATTAATATTGTCCCCAGAACATCACCAACGGACACCAGACACATGGTATAATATTAGTCTTACAACGGCACAGTGATCAGTCTGTAACGACTATATTACATTTTGACTACTATGTGATTTACTGCTTCGGAACATAACCTGTCTTAATAGGCGGTTATTAGGCCTCAACAAATGGTAGAATTCTTGTCCATAAGCCCCATTAGAAGTTCAGAGCAGCACAGGGCGTTGTCCTTTTCGTGTAAACCTGCACTTATCAGATGAAATGTTTCACTACATTCAGAAACTGGTATTTGCTGCATATGTTGTCGAAAAGTCGTGGTTGGAAATCAGTACCTAAAATGGTGTCGCTCCTCCCAGCAGTGATACCGACATCCAAGCAGCCTACAGGCTAACACGAAGGCAGCAGCCCCACCAACCACGGCCCGATCCCTCTCCTTGGCTCTGCAAACGGCACTCTCCGCATTCACTCCAAGTTCCTCACTGCTTATCCTTTTCGGCGTACAGCGCCCCTCTGTATTCGCAGCCACACTTGTTGCCGATGTACCACCTGCGTTCTCTCTCGGACTTTACCATCCCCCCACCCCCTCTCCCCACCAGCTAGACAATGCTGCATGCAAGGATGGCGAACCAGCCCACTAAAGATATATCGAATCGATCGTGAGGGCTCAGTATGGAACGCGAAAAAATGTTTAAATGCATGCTGTAATTATTCTAATCTTGTCCTCGTGATCGATTTGGGGACGCTGGCTGGAGTGGCCGAGCGGTTCTAGGCGCCACAGTCTGGAACCGCGCGACCGCTACGGTCGCCGGCTCGAATCCTGCCTCGGGCATAGATGTATGTGATGTCCTTAGGTTAGTTAGGTTTAAGTAGTTCTAAGTTCTATGGGACTGATGACCTCAGCAGTTAAGTCTCATAGTGCTCAGAGCCATTTTTTGATTTGGGAACGATTCTTAGGGGGTCGTAGTATATTCCTGAAATCGGAATTTAAAGCCTTCCTTGAAAATGTGGAAGCAGGCTTTGTCGGGACAGTTTGTGTCTATCTTCAAAGGGCTGCCAATTCAGTTCCTTCAACGTCTCTGCGACACTCTGCCATGAGTGAATCAGACCTGTGATCATTCCTGCTGTTCTTCTCAGTGTATGTCCAATACCCTCTATTAGTCGTAATAGTATATGTCCGACACCCTTGATCAGTATTCTGAGATGGATTGCACGAATAATTTTTTAGGTAAACTCGTTTTTATACTGATTGAATTTCCCTAGTATTCCATCAATAAACCGAAGTTCACTGCTCCTTTACCCACGATAGAGGGTATGTGACTGTTCATCTGTAGTTTCAGCAATAGACAATAAATCACATGCGTTTTAATCGGGAACGACCCAGTAACCATACGCACATTCTTCTTCTACGATAAATAATTCAAAAACTCATTTGAGAAAGTTATTTTTCGAAACTGCCTTATTAACGTATGTTCGAGATACATTATCCTCGCCTTATTACTTTTTGAATTATATGTATGCGTTTCTTGCAATTACTGTAAAAATTCTTGGTTTCTTTTTAGTGTAACAGCGTATCACTGGCAGAATTCGTGGGGTCTCTAAAGACAGAGTGGTGCCGAGTGTGGGGCCAGCAATTAACGATCCATCGAAGGCCATCACTTTCTCACAGAAGTGCTAACGTATTGTCGCTGTAACCTCTGGTCAGTGAGAACTACGAAATGTTAAACAATTTAGTTTCTTGTTTTCTTCTGCTGGATGAATTTTTTCAGTTATTAAGACGATGCTGCTGAGTCACAGTATGATTAGAAGATAAATGTTTGATTAGAGGTTCACTATATTTACTTCTATGAAGTTAAACAAAATAAAGTAGTGTTGGATAGATTAATGAATGCTGCGAAGAATATTTTCCATGAAGGAATTATTATATATATGCTTGTTGTAAAGTTCGTCGATTTCTGAACAGAATATTTCAACTAGAAGTGATAGTTGATTTCATGAAGAGTTTGAATTTTAAGGGAGGAAAGCATTCTATATCCGTGAATTTTCCTCACATCCATGCCACCCACCAGGTTAGCCAAGAGCGCGAATGCGCTGCTTCCTGGACTCAGATAGGCGCGCTGTTCCCTTATCGAATCCACCCAGCGGATTCACGACGGGGTCTGGTGTGCTGGGTAGCCTGGATGTGGTTTCTATGCGGTTTTCCACATCCCACTACGTGAATACCAGTCTAGTCCACACGCCCCGCCTCAGTTACACGCCTCGCAGACATTTGAAACACGTTCGCATTCTTTCATGATTTACACTGGACGGAGACATCTGGGGTACACTACTCCATCCCCAGGGGGTAAGGGATGGCGCCAGGAAGGGCATCCGGCCACCCCTTAAAATTAACCATGCCAGATCTAAACTTGATGCTCTCAGGACACACGAAGATCAAGACGAGGATGTAAATAAACAGTGGAACACTGTGAGGAATAATATCATAGAGGCAGCGAAGGTCACAATAGGTACAATTAAGAAGAACAGGAGGAAACCGTGGTTTGATGAGGAATGCACGAAATTGGTAGAGGAAAGGAGAAAAGCGCGATTGGATTGGGGTGGAATGGAAGACAGGAAACGAGAGGTCTTGAACTTGAGAAGGGAAGTTGGTCGTAGGCTACGGGCAAAGAAGAGTGATTATTTGAACATTCAAATTACAAAAATGGAGACAAACAGTAAAACAAAAAACATAAGGGAACTTTACCTAGACATAAATAGGTGTAGGAAGGGCTTCAAGGCTAGGACAAATCCACTTCGAGGGGCTGATGGGGGAATACTGACAGACCCCAGTGCTATATTAAGTAAATGGAGGGCATATTTTGAGCATCTATTAAATGTACACCAGGAAGTAGGAAATGAGCAGGCGTACAAAATACATACAGCAGAATCCCAGATACCTGAGCCAACGTTAAAGGATGTAAGAGATGCAATGAACAAATTGAAAAACCATAAAACACCAGGATCAGATTGCATGACTGCAGAATTAGTTAAAAATGGGGGACAGAAATTGGTGGAAGCAGTTCACAAAGTGATAACTAAAGTATGGAACTCAGAGATGATACCTGAAGAGTGGCAGGAGTCGATTCTGATCCCAATTTTTTAGAAAGGTGACAAAATGGATTGTAGTAATTATAGAGGCATATCGCTATAACCACTATGTTCCAAAATTTTCTCGAATATTCCGCTAAGCAGGCTTACACCATATGCAGATGAAATTGTGGGGGATTACCAAGCCGGTTTTCGGAGGAAAAGATCAACTATAGACCAAATATTCACCCTGCGCCAAATTTTGGAAAAGAAATGGGAATACAATAAACCAGCTCATAATCTTTTCATAGATTTTACAAAAGCATATGATTCAGTATAGCAATCAAAATTGTACAGAACTCTTTTGGAACTTGGAATACCAAAGAAGTATGTTAGACTTTGAGAAGTGAGTTTGAAAACCACAAAAGGTAGAGTACTCGTGGGGAAATTGGAGTCAGAAGAATCTGTAATAAATAACGAACTTAAGCAGGGAGATGCTCTGTCTCCGCTACTTTTTAATTTAGTCCTAGAATATATTGTACGAATGGCAGCAGATAATTCAGAGGGTGTGGAGTTAAATGGAAATATTAAGATATTAGGGTATGCAGATGATCTAAACATCATTAGCGATAGGAAAGAATCTGTAACAGCAAATGCGAATGAGTTAATCAAGGCAAGTGAAGATGTAGGTCTAAGGATAAGTGATGACAAAATTAAATACCTGGTTACTACTAGAATGCCAACAGCAGTAGGTCAGGAAATGTTAAGAGTTGGAGACATGCAGTTTGAAAAAGTGAACACTTTTAAGTATCTAGGCGTGGACATCACTTCGAGAAATGAGATTGCATCCGAACTGAAGAAGAGATTACGGGCGGGAAATGCGTGCTATTTCTCACTGAATAGATTACTTTCATCATGGATATTGTCTAGAAATTTAATGATTAGAATATACAAAACAATTATTCTACCAGTTATGCTGTATGGGTGTGAGACTTGGTCTCTCACTGTGCAAAATGAAAAGCCGTTTATAGTATTTGAAAACAAAATTTTCAGGAATATTTTCGGAGCAAAAAGAGATGACATTAGCGGAGAGTGGCGAAAACTGCATAACGAAGAGGTTCACGAACTCTATTCAACCCCTGACACAATCAGTATTATTAAATGACGTAGGCTGCGATGGGCGGGTCACGTAGCTCGAATGGATGAGGGCAGGGCAGCGAGCAGAGTACTGGTAGGGCACCTAGAGGGAAAACATCCTGTGGGGAGACCGAGGCGTAGATGGGAGGACAATGTGAAGGCAGATTTGAGGAGCCTTGGTATTGAAGGTGAATGGAAGGAAATAGCCCAAGACAGGGACAGACTTCTGGTCGGCCGCGGTGGTCTAGCGGTTCTAGGCGCTCAGTCCGGAACCGCGCGACTGCTACGGTCGCAGGTTCGAATCCTGCCTCGGGCATGGATGTGTGTGATGTCCTTAGGTTAGTTAGGTTTAAGTAGTTCTAAGTTCTAGGGGACTGATGACCATAGATGTTAAGTCCCATAGTGCTCAGAGCCAATTGAACCATTTGAACAGGGACAGATGGCGAAAATACGTTGCTCCTGTAATGGACTCTCGAGTCCGGTATGATCAGTGAGTAAGTAAACCTAAACTTAAGCATGCCAGCCCTGCGCTTGATGCCGGACCAAGGAACTAGCGAAAGAAGCATTAGATTCACGCCAAGTGCATCAGAATTCTCAATTATGTCGTAGATCCCAGGTGGCACCGACAGCCCCAAAGGAGGTTCCACAGCCGTCGCCACAAAAACCCAATCTCTGCGACAGCTTGAGGAAGGAGCATGGCCACAGCTGACGCAGATTCGACCTATTATCAGGCTGTAGCAAACTCTTCGTGCATCTTTGTAGACAGATCAGGACCTTTTCTGAAAGATAGACTCAGTTAAACTCGAGTACGTGTTAAAAATATAGAAAGCGATCTAATCTGATAGCCAACAGAATTAAAACACTGAGAGCTATGGACACAACTGCCTGAACTACTTTGTGCTACAACGATATGACGTGCTATTTTAACGCTTCGAAATGGAAGAATGTATAAATACATTAAAAATGCTACTAAACTCAGAAAAAATGGAGACAGAGATATACTTGATGAAAAAGTGTAGCTGTTCATTGAAGCTCACTTGTTGAGAACGGGCACGCTATGTATAGTTTCCATAAATCTTTATTTTTGATAGATACCATCCAGATATTCATTTTTTTCTTATTTACTTGTTTTACACTTTTAATGAGCTAGTTCAATCATGGCAGCAAACTAGATACTTTTGACATTTTCCTTCTTCATTTTCGCCTTCTTTTTGTACAACACAAACGTTAGTCATTTTTCTATTGACTCACTGTTCCACTGTATTCTTTTTTCTTCTTCTTTTTCGTTTGCTTCTTATCGTAATTAGAAGTTAGATTTCGGTGTTGCTCGTACTAATGTGTTTATTCGTTAACTTCAGTTTTCATGATTTTAATTTTCTAATTTATCGATGTTCATTTCACTTCTCAAGTTATCATTCTCATTTCTGTATAATGTACTGGATGGTTCTACCTAAATTCTAATCTCTTGTTATTCATACATGATACACATCTCACATCTAGAACTACATCTATATCTACAACTATGCAGATCACCGTGAAGCGTATGGAAAAAAGTGTACATGCAATTGTACCGGTTGCCAGGTTTTCTTCCTTTTCCATTCACTACTGGAGCGCGGGAAGAGTGATGGTTTGACAATGTCTGTGCGTCCAGTAATTATTATAATATTATCCTCACTATCCCTAAGTGAGCGATTCATGGTACTTGTAGTAAATTCCTAGAGTCATCATTTAAAGCCTGTTGTTGAACCTTTTTAATAAAATTGCTGGTGACAAATTATGTCTATCTTCAAGGGTCGTCCAGTTCAGTTCCTTCAGTATCTCTGTGACACTCCGCCTTGGAAGAAACGAACCTGTGACCACTCGCGCTGCCCCTCTCTGCATACGTTCAGTAACCCCTGTTAGTCCTATTTGGTATGGGACCCACACATTTGAGCAGCATTCTAAAACCGATCACTCAAGTGATTTGAAAGCAATGTCCTTTATAGACTGATTGCACTTTCCTAGTATTCTATCAATAAACCGAAGTATACCACCTGCTTTACCCACAACTGAGCCTAAGCCATCATTCCATTTTGTATCCCTTCAAAGCGTTACTCCCAAGTATTTGCATGAGTAGGCCGGTTCCATCAGTGACCCGCCGCTCGGGATTGGCCGAGCAGTCTAGGGCGCTGTAGTCATGGACTACTGGTCCCGGCGGAGGTTCGAGTCCTACCTCCGGCATGGGTGTGTGTGTTTCTCCTTAGGATAATTTAGGTTAAGTAGTGTGTAAGCTTAGGGACTGATGACCTTAGAAGTTAAGTCCCATAAGATTTCACACATCCCTCCATCAGTGACCCACTGATGTTATAATCATAGGATACCTCTTTTTTTTATTTTGTGAAATGAGCAATTATCGATTTCTGATATAAAGCAAGTTGCCAATCTATACGTCACTGACACAATACTTATGCACTTATATTCAGACACCACTTCTTTAAAAATAACTGCCTCGCCTATAAAAATTCTGAGCTTACTATTAATATTGTCTGCAAGGTCATTAATACACAGCATGAACTGCGAGGATTCGAACACGATTTCCATGGGGCACAACTGAAGTTATCTCTACTTCTGATGATGAACCTCCATCCTAGATAACGTGCTACGTCCTCCAACCAAAACGTTCTCTATCCGGAAAACAATTCACTTGATGCCCGTATGACTGTACTTTTGACATTACGCCTAGCAGTGAAAATGAAATGTCGTGTGGCTAGGGCCTCCCGTCGGGTAGACCGTTCACCTGGTGCAGGTCTTTCGAGTTGACGCCACTTTGGTGACCTGTGCGTCGATGGGGATGAAATGATGATGATTGGGACAACACAACACCCAGTCCCTGAGCGAAAAGTATCTCCGACCCAGCCGGGAATCGAAACCGGGACCTTAAGATTGACATTCCGTCACGCTGACAACTCAGCTACCGGGGCCGGATACGCCTAGCAGTGGTACTGAGTCAAATTCTATTCGGAAATCAAGAAATACTGCATCTCCCTAACTGCCTTGATCCAATGTTTCAGTATGACCTGTGAGAGATAAGTTCTAGTTGAGAGTTTCGCATAATAGATGTATTCGGAATCGAAGCTGGTTGGCATTGTAGAGGTTAGTCTGTTCCAGAGACCTCATTATGTTTGAGCTCTGAATATGTTCTAAGATTCTGCAACAAATCAATGTCGAGGATATTGGACAGTAGTTTTGTTGATTACTTCTATTACCCTCCTTGTAGACTGGTGTGAGCTGTGCTTTTTTCCAATATGTGGGCACAGCTTTTGTTCGAGAGATTTACAATGGATAAAAGTTAAAAGATGGGCTAACTGAGCCGCAAATTTAATACAGAATCGGACAGAGATTCTTTCAGGCCCTGGAACTTTGTTCAATTTTAACGATTTCCGCTGTTTCTCAACACCACTGCCACTAATATGTCCTTCATTCAGATTTTCAAGTCTACGAGCATTAAATTGGGGCGATTATCCTGGCTTTTCTTTATAAAGGATCATTTGAAAATAGATCAAAGCAGTTTAGATTTTGCTTTGCTATCCTCAATTCCAGTATCATTCGCTAGGGACTGTATACAAACTTTGGTGCTACTGATAGCCTTTACATACGGCCAGAATTTCTGTAGGTTCTGTGAAAGATCATTTGACATCATTTAATACAGATATAAAAGCTACAAACTTACACAATTTCAGTAGTACTTCTTTTCGCGTTTTGTTTCTCATGGCATCAATTTTTTGTTCCGTAAATTTTACTGAATTTTGCTACTTTCTTTCCCGTATCTCGTACATCCTAGAAAAAATATTTAACGTATTCTTATATTTCATTATCAGCCAAGTACTTTGTTGTTAAAAAATCTTTTCCTTTAAACTCTGTAGCTTTTGATCTTCCTCTTCACATCGTTAGGTTAAGCTCTTTACATGCTGTGTCCAATAGAAAGTTACCCAACCAGTGACGAACGGCAGATGAAAGCGAGATGCGCTGTGCTTGGAAAGGTTTTTTCGTGTAATACGTCGAATTCAGAGCATGCCAGAAAACAAAGTGTAAACACAAAGTGAGGATTTTGCGCATCGGTACAACATGACTAGAGCAACATTATCAGGTTGGGAGTCACAGAGATTGAGGAGGCACCAAACTATAACATAGTCAAAACCAAACTCCTCAGATACTTCAGCGTAACTTTTCCCCGTAAAATGTGGATGTTAGAATATTCCACAGGTACATCAGAATTTCCTTAGGCAATGAAACATGAACGGATATCATATGTGATTAATATTTATCTCAGTAGCCACGTACTTGGTTTAGTTACCCGGATACACACACCACTGAAGCCGGTGGGTATTTACCTTAGCTGATAGTTTGCCTCAATCTCTTACTGTCAAAAACGCAAGCAATCCTCCTACGGTTTGTGGATTTCCGTTCCTGCGTGTGTTTCTTACTTTCCGAATGGGAAGCACATAACATCAGAAAAATTTGGCTTGTAAAAAGTCCTGTTTACTGCAGGACCGTTAGATTTTAACAAACGTGAGGAACTTTGTTTCTCCACGGAACTAGTCGGGGTTCTTTTACTCTGCTCTCATGCGTTCCAAGTGAATATAAACGAAAACTTAATGTTTTCTTACGAAGATAAGGACTACGACTGATTATGTACACGTTAAGGTAATCCACAAATGGAAGATAGCTCATGCTCTTGCATTCTCTGCAGCTACCGTTTCCTGTGTCGTCTTTTATCGTGGTTTGCCTGCCTAACATTACTGCCGGTACGGAGGTCATTAGGACTAGGGCACGACGTAGCGCTAACACCAGAATAGACCAGTTTTTTTTTTTGAGTGGTTCCGTATTCCACGAGCGCGAGATTACTTCTTTTCCGTTTTTTACCGTTACAGAGCAGCGTAGCGTCCACGTAGCAGCATTTGGGGGCTCTTAAATTCTGACTCGTTGACATTACAGAGAACACATAACTTTTGTGTTTATTTGGCACGACCTCAGCTTCTGTTTTCTGCTTTTCTGCAAGGCAGCATAGGTTTTGCTTTAGTCGAGACTTCCGTAGCAGTGAAACAAATACAAAGGTATCTGAGCTACCGTGTGGCGCAATTACAGTCTGCTATTATCAAATTTAGCAACTACCAAATGGAAAACAATAATACAGTAAATCTACATGAGTCCAAGAGTTCGAAAATTTTTTGTTTGGTGCTAGCTTATTTTCAGTAAATAAGACGATACATAATAGAAACGAACGAAAAATGCTTGTAAAACTATATCTGCGTGCATTGCAGGATATTGAGCACAGCAGTGTTTATGTTAAATTTAAAATAAAAAAATTGTAATTTCATTTACGTGACACAAGTAATCAACAGAATTTAATACAAAATAAAATGTGTTTGCAAATTAATTAATTACAGATCTACATACGGAAGTCTTGTTTAGATTCCCTTAATCTCAAGACAAAACGAACGGATTCATAAACTTGACTTGGTACGCTTGGAGTACGTAGATCTCTGGATACAGATTTTTTTAAAGGTAACAAGACATTATTTTCGTTTACCGGCTAATTAATGTCTTGGGGATAATACGTGGAAACCGAATTTCAAAATTATGGGACAACAGGTTTTTTTCGTGGGCATGAAAGAATTGGTCAGAAATTTGCTTCTTGCAGACAGGGTTTCAGATTAGAAGCCTTCTGCCTCTGTCGTCTGTCTAAATTGTGACAATCACTCAGTCACTGACAAGATCTACGAGTACCAAAAGTTGAGTGTTAAGGCTGTCAATCAGCATATTCATTAGTTTTGACCCTAGTTTTTTGGTAATGAATCTGTCACTGGTCTGAAATATCCTCATTTTCATTATCCAAGATTAAAATAGGGGAGCTAACACTGGAAGCTGAGGAAGTATAGCTGCTACTCTCATTTCGTCTCACGTTATTTACTACAACTTCGGTGGCCTTAAACGTCAGCAACGCAAGAGCTAATATAACTATATTCAGTTTGGCGGTTACTTTGTGTTGCATTTCGTTAGTCGCCTAAGGAGGGGTATCAGTCGCTATTAGAGATACAAATATATTTCGAGGCATCAGGATTTACTAGTATTCGTTTAAAATACTTCAATAAAAATTTAATTCTACTACTTTGATGAGATAATCCTCAAATTATTCGGCATGCATTGTTCTCTTAACAAATTGATACTACAGGCAATGGGCAGCATACACTGATGAGCGAAAACATTATTACCACCTGCTTAATAGCTTGTTTGTCCATCTTTGGAACGAAATGTGTCACTGATTCGAGTTATCAGGGATCCGAAAGTTTGATGGTTGATTTTTGGCAGTATGTGGCATTAGACGTCTACGATTAGGTCATTCAATTCGCCTAAATAAACTGATTTGCGTACGCTATGATGACGTCCGACAGTGACCCAGATGGGCTCCAAAGGATTTACATCAGTCGAATTTGGTAGGGGGGACATCAACGAGCTGCTCAAACCTCTTTAGCACGGTTCTGGCTCCGAGACACGGACTGTTACACTGCTGAAAGATGACTTCGCCGTCGGAGAAGACATTGAGCATGAAGGGATGTAGTTGGGTCGCAGCTGTCAGTGTGTCTTCGATTACTACCACAGGTCCCATGCAAGCACAGCAGAAATTCCCCCACAGCGTAACACTGCTCCCAGCAGCCAGTCCGTGGCGAGCAGCTCATTTTCAGCGGGCGCTCACCTCAGTGACGGTTTTTATTGAGGCGACCATCGACCTAGTGAAGCTAAAATGTGAGCCACCGGAAGAGCTGACACGTTCCCATTGATCGACGGTGGAATCGCGATGATCCTGTGCCCACTGCAATCGCAGTTGTCGAAGTCTTTGGGTCCACATGTGAACACACAAAGGCGGTCTCCTGCGGAGCTCTGTGTTCAACAATGTATGATGAACGGTATGCTCCGAAACAAGTGCGCTTGTACCTTTAAAGTCCTCTTTCGGAAGAGATGTCACTGATCACCATCTCTACCAGCAAAGGCTAGCATAAAAACTTGATGCCGTTGAGAGAACCTCTGCAGATAAGATGTATGACATGGTTAAAGAAGCCATCCAAAACGCAGCTTATGAAGCACTGGGAAGAAAAGAAATGCCCCGAAGAGTAATAAAATATGTGATGAGAGGTGGAACGACTCGGTACAATAGAAGGTAGAAAGTAAGAAGAAAGCTTATAATAAATAGTTGAACTCACGATCAATGATTGGCGGGAATACAGAGAGTTGAGAAAAGATGCACAGAAAACTATAATTAAGACAAAAAACGAAACCTGCCAGATAACCGGTGAATACATAGAAAAAATCATGGGGAATACAGTAATGATAATATACCACCGATAACCCCGAAGGAAGTCCAAAATGCAATTGCAAATGCGATGAAAAACAGAAAGTCACCATATCCAGGACGAATTTATATAGAATTGGTTAAAGCAGCACCGTCAAAACTCTTTGAGGTAATGGCAGTGATTTTTGTCAAATGCCTTAAAAGGTGACGAAGCCCCAAAGGAGTGGGAAAAGGTGACAATAACATCAATATTTAAGAAGGGCAACCAGAGGAATTGTGCAAAATATCGTGGTGTTAATGTGATGCCATCTATGGCGAGACCCTATGGCCGCTTCCTAAAAAAGAAGACAGAAGAAGAATAACTCAATCTGAAGCACAGAATGGATTCAGACCTGGTCGCACCTCTACTAATGGAGTATTTACCCTCAAAAACCCAGTGGAGAAAAGGACAGCAAGGGGCCTCACGCCCCACTTTATCTTTGTAGATCTCCAGAAAGTTTATGACACAGTTCCACAGAACAAGCTATGGACAAATCTAATTGATAATGTCGTGTCACCGAAATATGTGAAAGCCACACTCCCCTAAAAAGGTTGTACAGCAATGGGAAAAGTGAGAAATCAATTAACTCAAGAGTTTGAGGTGACGAAGTAACTACGCGAGGGATGCACACTCGCCCCTACACTCATTAAGATCTACCTAGAGGAGGACCTAAATTCCGGGAAAAGGAAATGCGGAGGAAAAGGTATCCCCATAGTCGATGAGATCTTGTTCATTTTATATTTTACTAAAGAGCAAGTGTTAGGACCCGGAGAAGAGGAAGATGCCAATTACACGCACCCCAATTTAAACGAAGAATACCAAAAATGGGGTCTTGTCATAAACGTATCTAAAACAGAATACCTCAAAGTGGGAGAATATACTGTTAACGATGTACAACTCGGTGGTGATACTGTTAAACGGTGCCATAATTTTAAATACCTGCGAGTGACACTGTCGTCCAATGTTAGAAGTAGGCATAATATAATTAATAAAACTGGTCAGGGCAAGCGAGCCATAAAACAGCTAAATGGTATTCTCCGGAGCAAACACATAGCGCGCAGAACAAAACATACAATCTACCACACAATTATTGAAAGTATCACAACATATGGTGCAGAGTTGTGGGAACTAACTCAGAGGCAGAAAGATCGCATGTTGGCTGTCGAGATGGATTTCTGGAGACAGAGTTGTGGATATTCCAGGCTTGATCATATTAGAAATGAAAGGATCAGAGAGGTTATGAATGTCGAAAGCACTATCCTAGACTAGATAGAAAGGAAGCGCCTACTCTGGTATAGTCCCTTACAGCGTATTCCAGGCACAAGATGGCCAAAACGTGTATGGCAATGGACTCCACATCAAAGAAGAAAGCCCAGTAGACCTGAGAGATGCTGAAAAGACGACGTCAGCGAGCAATGGCGGCGACAGATATTAATGAAGGAGACTGGAATGACCTTGAATGATGGAGATTGTGATGCGAGACTTGGCAGCAGCCGTAGAAACCCCTCTCATATATATATATATATATATATATATATATATATATATATATATATATATATATATATATATTTTGGTTATGACCTGTAGATTAAAACTGAAGAAACTGCAAAAGGGTGGGAATTTAAGGAGATGGGACCTGGATAAACTAAAAGAACTAGAGGTTGTACAGAGATTCAGGGAGAGCATAAGGGAGCAATTGACAGGAATGGGGGAAATAAATACAGTAGAAGAAGAATGGGTAGCTTTGAGGGATGAAGTAGTGAAGGCAGCAGAGGATCAAGTAGGTAAAAAGACGAGGGCTAGTAGAAATCCTTGGGTAACAGAAGAAATATTGAATTTAATTGATGAAAGGGGAAATTTAAAAATGCAGTAAGTGAAACAGGCAAAAAGGAATACAAACGTCTCAAAAATGAGATCGACAGGAAGTGCAAAATGGCTAAGCAGTGATGGCTAGAGGACAAATGTAAGGATGTAGAGGCCTATCTCACTAGGGGTAAGATAGATACCGCCTACAGGAAAATTGAAGAGACCTTTGGAGATAAGAGAACGACTTGTATGAATATCAAGAGCTCAGATGGAAACCCAGTTCTAAGCAAAGAAGGGAAAGCAGAAAGGTGGAAGGAGTATATAGAGGGTCTATACAAGGGCGATGTACTTGAGGACAATATTATGGAAATGGAAGAGGATGTAGATGAAGATGAAATGGGAGATATGATACTGTGTGAAGAGGTTGACAGAGCACTGAAAGACCTGAGTCTAAACAAGGCCCCCGGAGTAGACAATATTCCATTGGAACTACTGACGGCCGTGGGAGAGCCAGTCCTGACTAAACTCTACCATCTGGTGAGCAAGATGTATGAAACAGGCGAAATACCCTCAGACTTCAAGAAGAATATAATAATTCCAATCCCAAAGAAAGCAGGTGTTGACAGATGTGAAAATTACCGAACTATCAGCTTAATAAGTCACAGCTGCAAGATACTAACACGAATTCTTTACAGACGAATGGAAAAACTAGTAGAAGCCAACCTCGGGGAAGATCAGTTTGGATTCCGTAGAAACACTGGAACACGTGAGGCAATACTGACCTTACGACTTATCTTAGAAGAAAGATTAAGGAAAGGCAGACCTACGTTTCTAGCATTTGTAGACTTAGAGAAAGCTTTTGACAATGTTGACTGGAATACGCTCTTTCAAATTCTAAAGGTGGCAGGGGTAAAATACAGGCAGCGAAAGGCAATTTACAATTTGTACAGAAACCAGATGGCAGTTATGAGTGTCGAGGGACATGAAAGGGAAGCAGTGGTTGGGAAGGGAGTAAGATAGGGTTGTAGCCTCTCCCCGATGTTGTTCAATCTGTATATTGAGCAAGCAGTAAAGGAAACAAAAGAAAAATTCGGAGTAGGTATTAAAATTCACGGAGAAGAAATAAAAACTTTGAGGTTCGCCGATGACATTGTAATTCTGTCAGAGACAGCAAAGGACTTGGAAGAGCAGTTGAATGGAATGGACAGTGTCTTGAAAGGAGGATATAAGATGAACATCAACAAAAGCAAAACAAGGATAATGGAATGTTGTCTAATTAAGTCGGGTGATGCTGAGGGAATTAGATTAGGAAATGAGGCACTTAAAGTAGTATAGGAGTTTTGCTATTTGGGGAACAAAATAACTGATGATGGTCGAAGTAGAGAGGATATAAAATGTAGGCTGGCAATGGCAAGGAAAGCGTTTCTGAAGAAGAGAAATTTGTTAACAACCAGTATTGATTTAAGTGTCAGGAAGTCATTTCTGAAAGTATTCGTATGGAATGTAGCCATGTATGGAAGTGAAACATGGACGATAAATAGTTTGGACAAGAAGAGAATAGAAGTTTTCGAAATGTGGTGCTACAGAAGAATGCTGAAGATTAGATGGGTAGATCACATAACTAATGAGGAAGTATTGAATAGGATTGGGGAGAAGAGAAGTTTGTGGCACAACTTGACCAGAAGAAGGGATCGGTTGGTAGGACATGTTCTGAGGCATCAAGGGATCACCAATTTAGTATTGGAGGGCAGCGTGGAGGGTAAAAATCGTAGAGGGAGACCAAGAGATGAATACACTAAGCAGATTCAGAAGGATGTAGGGTGCAGTAGGTACTGAGAGATGAAAAAGCTTGCACAGGATAGAGTAGCATGGAGAGCTGCATCAAACCAGTCTCAGGACTGAAGACCACAACAACAACAACAACAACATATATACCATCTATCGTGCTTTGCAGAGGCGGTAAGCATCGTAACCCCACGGTCTGTGAAGAGTCGAGGACGTCCTGCCATTCATTAGCCTGTAGGTCTAGGGCTGTCATCTTTGATTAATAATCAAACCCTGCTTCGAATCCCGCATCTGCTTAAATTTTGATCAGTAATCAGCATTGGCGGCCGAAGACTTTCAGCGTAAGAAGTCACCCTCATTCTGCCAACGGCCTTGTGAAAGAGGGCGGAGGAGCGGACAGAGGTTCAGGATACTCTCTTGTCCTAGCGGTGGGAAACCGCCCCTGAAGGCGGAATATTCAGCAACGGTGTGAGGATGCAGAAGGCAATGGAAACCACTGTATTAAAGACACGTAACGTGTATCCACGAGACATGTTGCATGTAATTAAAGAAGTTTCATGATGGTCTCCCCATTGGCAAAAGATTCCGGAATGGTCCCAAATTCGGAGCTCCGGGGAGGACTAGAAAGGGGGAGGTTACCATGAGAAAAATATAGAATAACGTTCTACGAGTCGGGGCGTGGAATGTCAGAAGCTTTAACACCGTAGGGAAACTAGGATATCTGAAAAGGGAAATGCAAAGGCTTGATCTATATGTAGTAGGGGTAAGTGAAGTGAAATGGAAAGAAGAGAATGTGTTCTGGTCAGATGAGTATAGGGTAAAGTCAACAGCACCAAAAAATGGTATAACGGCAGTAGGAATCGTTGTGAATAGAAAGGTAGGGCACAGAGTTTGTTACTGTGAACAGTTCTGTAATGGGGTGGTTCTTATCAGAATTGACAACAAACCAACACCGACAAATATAGTTCAGGTGTAGATGCCGACGTCGCAAGCTGAAGAAATAGAGAAAGTGTATGAGGACACTGAAAGGTTAACTCAGTGTGTAAAGGGGGATGAATATCTAATAGTCTTTGGGGACTGGAATGCAGTTCTAGGGGAAGGAGTGGAAGAAAAGGTTACAGAAGAATAGGGGTTTTGGACAGGGAATGAGAGAGGAGAAAGACTAATTTTCTGTAACAAGTTTCAGCTAGTAACAGCGAATAAGGTCAGACAGAGATTACGAAAACAGATACTGAATTGGAAGACGTTCCCAGGAACAGATATAAACGCATATCACAATATAGTAGTGATGAAGAGTAGACTGAAGTTTAAAACGTTACTCAGGAAAAATATGCAAAGGAACGGGATACGGAAGTATTAATGAATGACGAGATACAATTGAGGTTCTCTAGGGCTATAGATACAGCAATGAGGAATAGCTCAATAGGTAGTACAGTTGAAGAGAAATGGACATCTCTAAAAAGGGCCACCACAGAAGTAGGGAAGGAAGACATAGGTACAAAGAAGGTAACTGCGGAGAAACCATGGGTAACAGAGGAAATACTTCAAGTGATCGAGGAAAGGAGGAAGTACAAAAATGTTCCGGGAAACTCAGGAAAACAGAAATAAAAGCCGCTGAGGAATGAAATAAATAGGAAGTGCAGAGAAGATAAGACGAAATGGCTGCAGGAAAGTGTGAAGACATCGAAAAAGAAATGATTTACGGAAAGACACACTCAGCGTACTGGAAAGACAAAATCAACCTTCGGTGATATTAAAAGCAAAGGTGGTAACATTAAGAGTGCAACGTGAATTACACCGTTAAATGCAGAGAAGAGGGCAGATAGGTGGAAAGAATGCAATGAAAGCCTCTATGAGGGGGAAGATTTTCTGATGAGATAGAAGATGAAACAGGCGTCGATTTCGAAGAGATAGGGGATCCAGTATTAGAATAAGAATTTAAAAGAACTTTGGAGGACTGAAGATCAAATAAGGCAGAAGGAATGCGTAACATTCGACCATAATTTCTAAAATTATTTGGGGAAGTGGCAAGTGTAGAATGTATGAGTCTGGAAATATACCATCTGACTTCGGGAAAAGCATCATCCACACAATTCCGAAGACAGCAAGAGCTGGGAAGGGTGAGAATTATCGCACAATCAGTTTAACTGCTGATGCATACAAGTTGCTTCCAAGAATA
This sequence comes from Schistocerca piceifrons, assembly GCF_021461385.2. Classification (NCBI taxonomy): domain Eukaryota; kingdom Metazoa; phylum Arthropoda; class Insecta; order Orthoptera; family Acrididae; genus Schistocerca; species Schistocerca piceifrons. Next base: position 633,370,270 of record NC_060140.1, read on the forward strand.
ACATATAGAAGAACAGAACAGAAAATTGAGGATGCGCTAGATGACGAGCAGTTTGGCTTTAGGAAAGGTAAAGGCACGAAAGAGGGAATTCTGAAGTAGCTGTTAATAATGGAAGCAAGACCAAAGAAAATTAAAGACACTTTCATAGGTTTTGTAGACCTGGAAAAGGCGTTCGACAATGTATAAATGGTGCAAGATGTTAGAAATTCTGAAAAGAGTTGGGGTAAGTGTAGTGACGTAACAAGACTGTTACGCCACACGGTAGTAGCCGAAAGACAGGCACGCGTACACACACGCCGACGGGCGTCAAGTACTGGAACAGGCTACGTAATTAATGCTATGAAGAAAAGTACGTAGCTGGATTAATACTTATCTTTAATCAATCATTGTGGTACATCGCTCTTGACGATACACAGGAGACTTTAATTACAATCACTGTAAGGCTAATGGCGCCTTGCTAGTTCGTAGCCATTAACTTAGCTGAAGGCTATTCTGTCTCTCGGCTAATGAGAGAGGAAGGCTTCGTACATCTAGTCGCTAGCTAGGTCGTCCGTACAACTGAGACCTGCCTTGTGGTGGCGCTAGGTCTGCGATCACACAGCGGAGACACGCGGGTCCGACATGTACTAAATGGACCGCGGCCGATTTAATCTACCACCTAGCAAGTGTGGTGTCTGGCGGTGACACCACAGTAAGCTATAGGGAGAGACGCGTCATATACAATATGTACAAGAGAAAAGAGGGATTAATAGGAGTGGATGACCAAGAACGAAGCGCTCGTATTAAAAACGATGAAACACAAGGATGAAGCCTTTCGCCCCTACTTTTCAATCTGTACATCGAGGATGCAATGATGGAAATAAAAGAAAGGTTGAGGAGTGGAATTAAAATTCAAGGTGAAAGAATATCAATGTTACGATTTGCAGATGACATTGCTACCCTGAGTGAAAGTGAAGGAGAATTACATGATCTGCTGAACGGAGTGAACAATCTAATGAGTACACAGTACGGGTTGAGAGTAAATCGAAGAAAGACAAAGGTAATGAGAAGTAGTAGTAATGAGAACAGCGACAATCTTAACATCCGGATTGATAGTCACGAAGTAGATAAAGTTAAGGAACTCTTTTACCTAGGCAGTAAAATAACCAATGACGAACGGAGCAAGGAGGACATCAAAACTAGACTAGCAGTGGCAAAAAGGGCATTCCTGGCCAAGAGAAGTCTACTAATATCAAATATCGGCCTTTATCAGCATGCCGGAATCTGTGTCCTTGAGAAAATTATAAAAGTGTGAACCAGAACCTAAGTTTGGCTGAGCCACTGACAAAACGAAATAGAAATAAATTACACGTGGAAAGATTAGTCACCACCTCAGGACCACGACTACCTCATGGTGAGGCCACGATGAAAGATCAGAGACATGAAGACGATAGTGGATTCTGATGATGGCATAGCGATGGCTGTGATGTGGGTTCCTGACTGATGAAATGCTACTACATTCTGTATCTGGTCCAGGAAACCCACTCGGAGCGAACTGGCTCTACGGGGCCTGTGTTCTGGCCAAATTACAGCCCCTGCGCAAGGATACAGCTGGTTCCATTTTTGTTTATGTGGCCATTGTAAGGAAGAGGCCTGTTGGGCTAGCGACCTTCAACACTACTTTGGTTGCTGTATGGTGGCCATACAGAAGGTGTCCGATGTCTTGTTTCAACTGTTATGAAGATGGTTTCCCACGTAGCCACGATGTAACGTGATTGTCTGGCAGAGTAGGAGCAGGGCTACGATACAACAGAAAGTCCAACCACAGCACACGGCTACGAAGATTTTGCCAATGTAATAAGTTTGGGCATTTCATTACCAAGTTTCGAGGAAGATAAGGGCGTAAATCCGAAATTGTTTTTACGTGAGGTGGGCAATGATTTACGTAAAAAGTCTGGTGCAGACTGTAATAGCTGAAATCGATCTGAGCAGACCAAGCCTCAACTAAGTGACATTAATGTTAATCCATTACAATGTAGAGACATAGCATGTAGGCGGAAGCTGATACTACATATAACTGATGGCGGTTGTCAAGTATCGTCATATGTGCTTAAATTACGTAATTAAAGCAACTGTTTTTCTAAGGCTCCATTTCAAGGGGTATGAGTGTTTAGGGAGGTATTTCACCGCTGGACAGAAGACTCTTAAATAGACCGAAATACACTGAGCGGTTTGTACTTGTTCATGAAGAACAAACATATTTAATGAAAACCGTTGCACTAGAACACCCTTTTCCACTCAAGATTATACTGAGCTAAATGGCTTAGTAATTTAATATGGAACTGCAATCTAGGAAGAATCCAGATACAGTACAACACATGCAAGCACAGAGTGACAAGGAGCAATTGTGTTTTGTTCGTGTTATTGACTATAGTCCAAAAACTATTAAGTAAGGAGTGGAATGGGCTTACGAGTGAGCAGCTTTGATAATCATTATATCAGACGCACTGGTCTCGTGTCCACTCTACGAATAGAGAATAATTCTGTCGTATGAGTAATATCTGAATGAGATGACTTGCTGCAGCAGTCATGAACATGAACTGCATTTTAGCCAATAGTTGCACAAATTATTCTTTATTCATTATTGGTTTCGGTGGCAGCGACCATCGTCACAGGAAGAAAAGCAATTTATGAGATATTTATCCAATTTATGTTTCGTTAGATGAACCGAAAGTTGTCATCAATGCTACAAGATGTTAACTTAACCATACATAATACACCATGACTCAAAATGGCTTGAAACTGGCGTCACTGTAACTCACAACTGAGTATGAAAGAAACAACATGACAACTGATCAGAATAACAGTTGAACAGAGAACGACAAGTGATTGGGGCCAAATTTGTGCTATTTGGAGTCATGGTGTCTTACATATGCGTACATAAACATCATCTAGCTTTGAGGATTTTCAATTCATCTAAAGGAACGAGAAGTTACTTATATATCTGATACACAGCTTTTTTGTGCCTTGGATGGTCGCTACGACTGAATCGCCCAAGAAAAAAGAAAATTTCCACACCTGATGGCTAAACTGCAGTTTTTCAGATTTTTCTGTCATTCATTGACACACTGATAAACTACACATTATGACCACTGCCCACCGTGACGATGGACGCTGTCTAGTGGCGTCGCGAGCGTGTGACACGGTAACGAAAGTATATATGCTGAGCAGACACGTACGGGGAAACACAATGGAAAAGATACGGGTTGCAAATGGAGAAATCTATTGATAAATGACTTTTGCAAGGAGCAGATTATTATTACTCTAAGCCTGAAAACTAGTATCTTGATGATGCCGAAGCTGATCGAACGCTCACGTGCTGCTCTCGTGAGCATCTATAGATACAGGTAGAGCAACAATGAAACTTCCTTTTTTTTTTAATCAGTTTTCTGACTAGTTTGATGCGGCCCGTCACGAATTCCTCTACTGTGGTAACCTCTTCATCTCAGTGTAGCACTTGCAACCTACGTCCTCTATTATTTGCTCGATGTATTCAAATCTCTGTCTTCCTCTACAGTTTTTTCCCTCTATGACTTCCTCCAGTACCATGGAAGTCATTCTCTTATGTCTGATAACATGTCCTATCATCCTGTTACTTCTCCTTATCAGTGTTTTCCACATATTCCTTTCCTCTCCGATTCAGCGCAAAACCTCCTCATTCCTTACCTAATCAGTACACCTAATTTTCAACATTCGTCTGTAGCACCAAATTTCAAATGCGTCCATTCTCTTGGGTTCCGCTTTTCCCACAGTCCATGTTTCACTACCATACAACGCTGTACTACAGACGTACAACCACACAAATATCTTCCTCAAATAGAGGCCGATTTTTGGTATTAGTAGACATCTCTTGGCCAGGAATGCCCTTTTTGCTATTGCTAGTCTAATTTTGATGTCCTCCTTGCCCGTTCGTCATTGGTTATTTTACTGCCTAGGTAACAGAATTCCTTAACTTCATCTACTTCGTGACTATCAATCCGGATGTTAAGATTGTCGCTGTTCTCATTACTACTACTTCTCATTACCTTCGTCTTTCTTCGATTTACTCTCAATCCATACTGTGTACTCATTAGATTTCTTCACTCCGTTCAGCAGATCATGTAATTCTCCTTCACTTTCACTCAGGGTAGCAATGTCATCTTCAAATCGTACCATTGATATTCTTTCACCTTGAATTTTAATTCCACTCCTCAACCTTTCTTTTATTTCCATCATTACATCCTCGATGTCCAGATTGAAAAGTAGGGGTGAAAGGCTCCATCCTTGTGTTTCATCGTTTTTAATACGAGCGCTTCGTTCTTGGTCATCCACTCCTATTAATCCCTCTTTTCTCTTGTACATATTGTATATGACGTGTCTCTCCCTATAGCTTACCTCAACTTTTTTCAGAATTTCCAACATCTTGCACCATTTTTACATTGTCGAACGCCTTTTCTAGGTCTACACAACCTATGAAAGTGTCTTTAATTTTCTTTAGTCTTGCTTCCATTATTATCCGCTACTTCAGAAATGACTCTCTCGTGCCTTTACCATTCCTAAAGCCAAACTGCTCGTCATCTACCGCATACTCAATTTTCTTTTCCGTTCTTCTGTATGTTATTCTTGTAAGCAACTTGTATGCATCAGCTGTTAAACTGATTGTGCGACAATTCTCACCCTTCTCAGCTCTTGCTGTCTTAGGAATTGTGTGGATGATGCATTTCCCAAAGTCAGATGGTATATCGCCAGACTCATACATTCTACACATTTTCATTTATTCTGGCGTCATCCGTCATCTGCCACACTATCTGATCAGTGATCGCTTGAAAGAATATTATTTTTAGTTTATTGTGACTCTAATGGGCTTCAACCTCAGTAGCTGTACAGTGTTCACTTTCAAGAAGGGTTGTTTCGGTTTGAGAACTAGTTACAAAACTACTGCTTCCTGAAAATACTCTATTATCTATTAATTAGGTATCCAAAATTTTAAGTTCATTCCCCACCTGATTGTAATTTCTGCGGCCTCTATCATTGGACATATGAATTACAGACAAGGTGATTTTTTCACATTAGTTCTCAGACATGTACTCCAACCTAGGTGGGTTTGCCCTCCACGCTAATACTATCTCACGTTTCTCATTTCCAATGGCCTTAGTGCGTTTTCATACATTTGAGATCCTTGGTGCCTTTTGCCACACAATGCCAGCTGTAATCAGCTAATTTCCGTCGTTCAACCTTGGCAGCTTGGCTTAAATTGGACGAGCTGAGGCAGCTCTGGCAAGATCACCTGTAGCTTCAGTGAAATATTCTTCAAATTTTGGCCCACCTGAGCACTGCCTTATAGCAGGCCTCAGTCTACTTCATTTCCGAAAGCAGTAGTTGCATCAAGTGTGGATATGTGTGAGAGTGGTCCTACCAACTTCATTTCACGAATGCGAAGCGACGACAAAACCTTGGCCAGGCTTCATCTACGGATTGGTGAATCACTATGCGACCTCCACAGTTCACGATGGCACATGTCTTTTCCGTTTGCCACGTTGGTACTCACACCTATCAAGTTTTCCGTTTGCCCACGTTGGTACTCACACCTATCAAGTTTTTCAACACCTCCGCCCTGGTTTCGATCCTGGTATCTTTCTCATGTCCATCTCAGAGACCAGCTTGCGGTACATTTTGTTCAAAATAAAACTTCTGTACTACTGGCATTTGCCTCCTCCCACATCATCTTCTGCGATGCTCCTCTGTGCCGCAGACTATACCGGTGCTCAGGTGAATGTTGTCACTCCCACATCATCCCCCATGCCATACGTTTTTGCTCTGGCACACCTACATGTTTTCTCGTCATCTTCCATCATACACATGGATTCATTGACAGTCATCAGTGTCTCTGACCATGACAGCTATTCCAACCATTACCCCAGAAGCTTTTCAGGTTGTCAGATGTGTCGATCTCGCCGGTCCTTGCCGGCTCCTGTTACCACAGAGTCAACATAGTCCCTTACGTGGGAACACTTTCCCTCCTCTTTCTTTCAGGAGGCGTTAGTCCTCATGGATTCCATTTCATTCTTCGCAGGACTTTATGATTCTTACTACCTATTGTGTAGCTCCCTGGTCATCCCCATTGTGAGACCGATTCTGCAAGGATTTTACCCTTAATCTACTTCTTTCTCTTCTGATTTGCTTTTTGTCCCTCATGGGCACCCATACAACATGTCAGACAACACTTCCTTCTCTTCTATGATGTCATAGCTACTCCTTCTCATTGTGCGGCTCCATTTCTTTGAGATCCAGCACCCTGTCGGCCTGGCCTAGTGGTAGCATATCTTTCATATGGAGAAGCCTGCTTCCCCAACCCTAAGAGTCGCACAGGACCATGTACCTCCATTTGTTCTGGCATGAGCTGTTACCCAGGAGCACCAAGGATGTTGGATGTCCAGCTTCACACTGTGTGTGGCTCATCTTTACCTGGATTCACTCTGTCAGCTCCAGGTTTGGCTATCTGTCAGATGGGCTGACTAGGCTAGGTGTGATCTGCTGGTGCACCTTCCTATAGCCGGCCGGTGTTGCCAATCGGTTCTAGGGGCTACAGTCTGCAATCGCGCGGCCGCTACGATCGCAGGTTAGAGTCCTGCCTCGGGCATGGATGTGTGTGATGTCCTTACGTTAGTTAGGTTTAAGTAGTTCTACGTTCTAAGGGACTGATGACCTCAGAAGTTATGTCCCATAATGCTCAGATACATTTGAACCACTTGATTGTTCCTATATTTCCAGGAGCGCGGTCTGGATCGTCGCCACCATGTGCTAGCTAATGGCTGCCGTTTTGGGAAGCTGCTGACACAATCTCCAGACCTCCCTGTTACTATGCCTCTCCACTGAGAACTGTTATAGATGATAGTGCTGGCAACTGCCATATTCATTGTATTTCCATTTGCTTCTGCCACTTTCTCTTAGGGTGCAGTTTTCCTCTCTTAGGTTTGGTTGCCCTCTTTCTCCTGTGTTTAAGGGATCTGTGGTACTTCCACTTCTTTGAGACTGATAGCACAGTGCACCATAGTCCATCGGCTTGGAGCCCTCATCAGTTTACTTTCTGTACTTTTAATTCTTCGGTGGACGACATTTTTACCACCTTCAGTCATCTGGCTTCCCTCTGGTATGTTGCTTTAGTTACCAGGGGCGTCTTTTGAGGGAACCAGTTATGTTTTCCGAATTTAGAGATTGCTTATTCTGGAAGGCTCCCATTACCATGTTGCCAGACGAGTCTGGTCGTGGTACCAGGCTCTCACCTGGGGTCAACCACTGCTGGACAGTACCTCTGTAGTAGTGTTCTTTGGTCTCAGCACTGGAAGCTGTATGTAATCATCCCATCATCAATGAACCTCTCAGTTCCTCCTGCCACTATACAGACTTACTCCCATCTATCTATTTCCTCGTTGCCCAGCTTATCCCTACTTCCTGCATGCAATCTTGGACTATGTTTTTATTGCGCTTCTTTCATGTAAGCTGTCCCTGATTCTTTTGCACATCCCTAATCTAAGCACCCAACTTCTACATTTTATTTCTGGGATTATTAACAGCACGTGATTTCTACCTGTCATGCCTATATCGTCTTAGCTGCTGCTCTTGCTACTAACTATGCCCTTCGGGGGCAATCATTTTTCTTGAAAAGACTCCCAAACCCATTTTGCCCTCTGAGCATACAATTTTTCTATCCCATGCGCTGCTGCGACTACATATAGCCTCCCAGCTCAGTTATTCCCCATCTTATTTGCATCTGTGTTCATTTCTGCCTCTCGACGTGACAGCAATCTTTCTCTTTTGTTCCTGCACTCCGTTAAACCTCCGAGATGCCACAATTTCATTTCTGAATACCCTCACCAACACAACCAGTCCCTGGAGGCGATTCTTCAATATCCTTTTCCTAGTGCTTTCGCATCATGTCCAGTCAGCTCAGGCCAGTACGTGACTTATACTGTTTGGTCTCTTTCTAGACTGGCACCAGGTAAACAACTTCTTAACCACCGATCTCTTGCCAGGTGAACCAGGTTCACATTGATATAGCCAGTTGGCGCACCTGGAATTCAATACTACTTTCTCAGGATGCAGCTCCATAGAGAAAATGACTCCACACAGGAGCCTTCTGCAACTTTGCCAACTCAACCAGCACTGAGACTGATGGAGATGGACCTGACCCTCCCTGTTGTGCCAGCATACTGTTGGACATTCCCCAACATCGAAAGGATGTCGATTGGTGCACCATAGCCCCTCTCCTTCCTGGGGCAACAGAGAGGGTGTTGGGGTAGGTAAGCTGTATCGTGGGTCCGTACCTACACTGCCAGCAATCCATCCACAGCAACACACGCCATTGGTTTTGGCTATATCCTGCATGGACACCAAACATGGACCCAATTGCTGTCAGGGATCGTTTGCCCAATGGATCTCGTGACCGCAGTTAAGACCAGCTGTATTTTGGTGCTTGGGCTGTATTTAAGCCCGGTACGGCCCCTGATGAGCTACTTCACTCTGAGTGGGCTTTCTAGGTCAGACACCAAATGAAGTTGCTTTGCTACACCGTCATCATGGGCCACTTACATCTTCACAGCCTGTATCATCTGAAGTGAACATACCTTGATGAAGGATTTTGATTCTAGCACAGTGGCGCCGAGGCTCAGCCAGTGAACTTTTTTGATCTATTATGACTTTATTGGCCTTCTGTCGCAGTGACAGCTCAGTGTTTAATTTGAAGAAATGGTATTTTAGTTTATGGTGAGTTTCATGGCCTTCTGCATCAGTAAAAGTAACTGTTGTATGTCCATTTTTGAGAAGATTTCTGTTCGTTTATTGTCATTGTGCAGTCCATCCGCTTCAGTAGCTGTTCAGTATTCGTTTTTTAGATACGTTTGGTTTAATGGCTATTTCTAAAAGACCTACTTCTAGAAAATTGTTTGTTAATTCCGGACAATAATCTGTAAGTTCATAGTTCACCTGTGTTTTATATATCGAGCAATCTTTTGTTGGCACATTAATTTTCTTTTGTGTAGTCACTTCATGTTCGGTTGTAGTAAGCCACGTTGTTTCTAGATGTAGTCTGGTACTAACAGTGTAGTTTTCTTTGTCTATCTGGCCTATCTGAATCTTTCTCCGAACTGGTTTGCTAGCAAATTCCACGACAGTTTTTCACAAACTCTGCCGATGTTCGCAGCCCAATCCATTCTTTCACCGTATGCTGATTAGTTTTACTTCTCATTCTGCAGCTCTGTTTTATAGATTCATCACTGAATGTTTTGGAACTTTCCAAAAGTTTATGAGACAGTTTCGCATTCAGATGCTCAGACGTTCTAATTTGAAGGAGAAGAAAGGCACTCCACGCATCAGCCTGTCTTATTTTAATGGAACACTAGATATGCTTGTCAACACCTCATATTGATCATCTCCTCCATTACTATTTCTTTTCGACCACGATTGGAAATCTGAACCCGTTCTGCAGTCATTACAAGTCTTAAAATCATTTTGAGTATATAAGCAGGCTACAATCAATCATACATAAAATACATCGTTAAATCAGGCATCTCCAGACTGAAACACACTGAACGAAATAATAATTTACATATTAAGTGCAACAGTAGAGACCAGCCAAAACATACGTATTTCATGAATTAAAACTTCAGTGGCACATCTGCATGCACGTTATCTGACTGCCAGCTACATCACAAGCCACATAGACAAATATTAAAGTCAAGATATACTTACCTAACCCCACTGCAACAAACGAGAGGTAACACGAACTGCCTAAAACAAAAGCAAGTTCGTTATAAATGGAGCAATATGCCGCGAACTGTAGGCTACACATATTAATTAGGGGTTAAGTACAAGCTATAAACTAAAATCATTTCTACACAGAAAAACTTTGAAAGTCGTACTATGCATTTGTGCAATAAATCAAACAATATATTTGTTTTTGGATGGACTTTGGCTTGATCAAACTTGTTTTCAACTCTTTTCTATCCAGATATGTTTCGCTTATATTAAACCATAATCAGTGAATTTTTTTTTTATTTTTCTTTTTGTTCAATAACATGATAAGCTCTTTACCAACTGTACATGTAGAATTTCAGCTTTTTGTGAAGTATTCATAAATTCTAATAGTTATTCTTTTGTACTAATATGAAAATCTCTTTTTAAAACATGCTATGGTTTTTGTGGCTTTCGGTATTTTGCGTTATATCTGTTTTTCTTTCACAGTTTGTCAGCTGCACGGTGTAGAAAATTTACGTCCATGTATGTTATACACTTGTGGTTAACATTATTGTATTCTTCGTGGAAGTGCCTGTGTGTATGTGTGTTTATGTATGCAGTATGTTACCATTTACTGTATTAGATAACCCCAGTGTCATGACTGACGATATAAGGGCATGCAATATTTAATTTGCATATGAGACACGAATACAATGTGGCAAAGAGTTGAATATGTTCTTGGTGGGGTTTTTCAATCTTATTTAGGTCTTAGGCAAACAAAACACAAAAATTATAGACGTCTAGTTAGTATTACTGAAGTAAATTTCCTGTATAAAGAATCTAAATAGTATTTCAGCCCACAAATTACACACAAGACAGTGGAATATCGTATTACAGAAAATAAACGCATAATAAATACAACAAGATGAAAGTAGCAATAACTCAAACTTTACTGCATGTCTTACAACTGAGCTAACTGCACAAGAAATTAGATGAATAATAAAGGAAACCAAAAGTAACATATTGTCAGGAACAAAAAGTGAACAAGAGAAGTTCTCCAGAAATATAGTGAATAAACTTATAAACAATAGGACTTTGATCAGATAAATCAATAAGACCACAATATTGCAATATTGAAACAGAGGAGAACTATAATAAAGCCCTAGAATATCTAGACGACAACAACATAGTGAAATTAAAGAGTGAAGTAACACAAAGATGCCGGAAAGATACACAAATACTTCTAAAAGCCTCTGATACATAATCACAAAAAAGAAAATGAAACACATGAAACAAAATAACACCTAGCCCTCACTCGGAACGCCCGACCACAGCCAACAACTCCACATGACATTTCCATTTAAAAATTAAATTCATCATAGGAAAACTGACAAAATGTTGCTTACACTGAAGTGCCAAAGAAACCTTTACACCTCCCTAATTTAGTGTAGGACCTCCGCAAGCACGAAGATGTGCCGCAATATATCGTGGTATGGACTCGAATAATGTCTGAAGTAGTGGAGGGAATTGACACCACGAATCCTGCAGGGCTGTCCATAAATGTCTAAGAGTACGAGGGGGTGGAGATCTCTTCAGAACAGCATGAGAGCTAACATCCCAAAGATGTTCCTCTTCGTCGAAATGTCTTGCCTCAAACTAGTCTAGGAGTTGAACCACTAATGTCGCATTATGCGCCCTAAATTACACACTTCTGACCCTTTGGTTAAATTGTCTGGCTGATGGCAAGTTTGCGAAATTGTACGAAACACAGTACGTTTAAATAACATATAACAGCAGTAGTAATGATTTGGGAGCGTTATTAACGAGCGATAAATGATGTAGGCCACACATTTTCGATTTGGTTTCAATAATGTTTATTCAGGAAACAAACTAATGGTGAAAGTGGTCATATTTAGAATTACTATTACACTCGAGCGCATATCCATTTGACACAGTTCGATCATTCACAATCTCATCGCGAAGACCAATAGTACACCTCGTTAACTACGCCAAACTTTAGAGACCACACCAGGTGCGTAGCTGCGCAACGTTGAAAGTCTAAGTCCCGCGACACCACACAACGCGAAACTTTCTAAGTCGTTTCAGGTCCTAGCTACCTGAAGTCTGTCCGTCCGCTTTCGTGTCTCCACCCGCACTGTCCCTCTGCCCGTCCCAGGCCGCGTTCCTCGCGCGCCGAACATACTCGCTCAGCTGACTAATGCAGTTCCCTTTCCTGAAGCCGTCAGTCTGATAGGCTACAGCTTATTCCACAGTATTTTACATTGTAACATATTTAAATAATCAAAGCTTGACCATTTTCACGTTCTAAATAAAGTAACAATAATATCCATTACATAAAAACTAAAATTCTTTTACTTAAGACCAATACAAATTCCTTCTTATCTTTGAATGTCACTGCCAGTAGACTTGTACCAATGTGCTTTCTGATAAATAAATAAAGAACAAAGTAACTATTATACATTAAACATTACAATAAATGTTCTGTTACCTAATGATTCAATAAGGTGTCATGCTGCCATAGTTCAATGTGTTTTGTGTGGAGGAAATGATGATCTGATGCTTAACTGGAAATACTGACAATTTAAATTTACTATATCTTTTAAACACATAAAATTACACAGTTGATATTTACAACTTTTGTTATTTTAATGATGCACTTCTATATGAAATATCGATCGTAAAGATCGACTAAAGCGTTCAGATTTTAGCATTGAGGTCTTTGTTACAAACGTATAGTTATGATCAATATTCATATTTAATTGGGATCGCTATGAAAATCATGAAGGACGCTAGATTAAAATTACTATGGCTTCATTCTCTGAATTACTACAGAGTTAATTAGTTTTAATAAAATTTTCCCTTTATCGCCTATATTAGGTCCGACATATTTAACACTGTTGCGTCTCCATGGGCACAAACAGCTTCTACGAGGTTTCCCTATGACATATGTTCTTGTATGTATCACTCGCACACTGCAGCGTTTAGGCCTCATTCAGCACAATAGATGGCTGCGAATTTCCCCATCTTGTGGCAAATCTGCGCTCCTTGTGGCACATAGTCCTGGATGACAGGGTTCGTTTCACAATTCCTGAAGGCTGACTCTTTCGGTCATGTACTTAAATGAGAGAGAAATGATGATTAACTCACACACCTCCACTTCATAACATGTTGGTGTGGGACATATGTTATGAGGGAGCACCCACATTTACAAGATACTAATTAAAAATACTATAACATAAATATCGTAAGCGCCAGATCAATAATGTAATTATTTGTGGTGGTGTTGATGCAGCATGCTTTAAATTTAAAGATACTTACATCTAACGTAAGTTGTGAATTGTGGCATATTAATTAAATGCCAAATAAAACTATACACTTATCAAACTCAACTGTTTACCGAAATGCCGCAGACGTATCAGCGCCAATGCGCGCACTTTCACACAGCTTTTTCGTCAAAACGAAGTCTCCAGCGGAGCTCAACAGATTAGGATCCGAGTACCCCACCGAAATGCTGTATGCCTCAGCATTCCACGCCATCGTTTTGAGGGAAAAAATGTGTTGAAATTCGAATCAGGTGTAAATACCAGAAAACATACACTTTCCGAAATCACCCGGTATCTGCACTGAACACTCCCCCAGTGAAATCGAACAGACATATCTAAACTACACACAAAAAAAATTGATTTATAGCGTTTGCAAAACGCTCGTAAATTATTCAATGATTCTGACTCGTTGTTCGAGTCCCACTATAAACATATATCTCGTGACAGACTTCCAGTCGACTTCATCGGCAAATTAATATTTTCTTTTAACTTAAATAACTCCCTTAGACTAAAAACTAGCAACAAATATGACCAAATCTCACCCCTCGTTTAATTCCTTGCAGTGAAGCTGCGTATACAAATCGTTTCTCCATACAACAATTAATTATTCCCCTAAAATATTCTCAGATAAGTAGATAAATATACATCTGTCTTCCTAGGTAAGCATTATTAATTTTCATTTTCCAAATTTCTCCAACCTCCATGCACCCAAATTTGTGTGATCATAATTTATAATTTGGAAATTACAAAATAAAACCATCCTAAAACTTAAGACTAACACGTACATGCACATAAATGAATCCTACTGAAGTAAAACATTGCAAACTATCCCTTCAAATAATATTATAATCTTAACACAGTTCCCTTAATAAATCATTCTCTGTGTCTCGTTCCCTCTCTTCCATCTTTATAGTACACATATCCTGTTCGATCCAGCCTTCAATTTCGTACTCGTCCCAAAGTAATTCATTAAAGCCTTCTTTTGCCCGAATTTCATTTTTTCTCCCTTCTAGACCTCTCACTACCTTAATCTTCCATCGAGTACACGAATGAGGCAATAACGATAGTAATGTTCTACCACACCATCGCCAATCAGTTACAGTAACATCACAGTCCTCCTTAAGATACCATTCTGTCCCAATATCAATTTCTGTATTAGAATCAAACTCACTATATTATCCCTTACAGTTATCGACATTAGTAGCTACAACATCACTATCATGAATTAAAGTATTACTCTTCACTTCCACGTCACTACAAACATGTTCACAAACAGCACTTTCAACAGCCGTTGATACATCATACAACTCGATACAGAAAATCTCATTTACCTCCATCGACAAATCACCATCTAAAGAACCGTTCATATTTTCACCATCCCCTGCTGTTACATCACCTAAATTGTAGCTACAGCGTTGTGCAATTTCAGAATCGACACTTAGATTAAATTCCGCTGCGTTTTAATTTAAATATGAGCATAATACCTTTTCCTCTCCTACGCGCCCCTGCGCCACTTTAATTTCAGATCGCACATCAAATTCAGATCCACATTCATTCTCAAACAAACATCCAAGATCCACAGATCCGTCCTGACTTTCGGATTCACCTCCACTAGTAGAAAGATTCGCACAGATTTCTTCCTCTGAAGTATCAGTACCAGCAGCTTCAACTTTCATAACTTCAGCACGTAAAAGATCTTTACTACTTCCTTTCCCTCAGATGTTAAGTCCCATAGTGCTTAGAGCCATCTGAACCATTTTGAACTACCTCCCTTCAAAAATAATTCACCTATATCCGCCCATACACACACCAATTCATCAACAGCTGACGAGACTAATGCTACGTCGCCTTGTTAACCCCATTAACAACTTTCGCCGTCACAATATCACCTGAAACATCATCACTTTTATCATTATAATCGTCACCGCTGGTTAATACCTCTTTAGAATTTTGTATACCATGTAACTCCACGTAAATGACCTGCACCTCAGCCTCCTTTTGGCGCATAGGATCTTTCATTTAATTGATATTTACACCCTCTTTCGGCCCACATTCATAAAACAAATCGTTTAGCCCTAAATCGTCGTCATGGCCTTTATCGTTATCTTTACCTATCTTAGGATTACACATTTTACATACTATCTGATTTGAAAATTTACCTACTTGATTCTCATCTCTCACTACTTTCATTTCAAAATTCTGATGCCTTTCTGCCAATTTATTGACACCTATCACATTTCAGTTTACTCGCGTCCTCTTCATCGCCGATTTACTTTGCCATCTCCGGACCAGAGATGCGGCGAAGCTTAGTTTCCCGATCTCCCATTACGATGGCTCATTTCGCCAGATGCCGAATTCTGAAATTTACGTTCTTGGTGTCGGTCCCTCTCAGGGAAGTATCCGTTTCTATTATCCCTTTGAAATTTATCATTGGATGTGCTCCTGTTACCGTTTCCCTTATCGAAACTCCTGTTTGCGTTCCGTTGATAACTTCCCGGATGTCTTTCATAGTAACTATTCGGACTGCAGTTATGATTTCCACTCTGAAAAATATTTGTCTGCTTACTTTGCAGTTTAAATTTCAACGCCAGTTCTAATTTTTCTACAAAATCCAAAAATTCGTCTATTGCGTTGCTTGGACTGTGCACTAGATCCCGTTGCAAATTTTCCAGTAAGCGCCTTTTCAACGTGGTAATTACAGTAATAACTCCCAATGGACGTTTAACATGAATTAATCTCGCAAGTTTACGTTTGCAAAATTCTCGCATCGACCCGTGCCCTTATTTAAATGTTGGCCCGTTTAGAAAATCATTTTGGAGTCGCGTTTGCTTCGCTTCCTCCAGAACTTGTTCAGGTAACTGCTTTCAGATATTTCATACGTAGTGAACGTATCACTGTATTTATGCCGATGTTTGCGGATCACCTTCAAAATGTCTTTTCACGAATTTTATCTTCGCCTCGTCCGACATTACCCTTATCAAACTATCCCTACATGCTGCTACAAAATTTACTGGGCCATTTCCCGGCGTCTCCAAAACATTTGACCGTTCACAAGTTAATCCGCGGAACACCGATTATTGCAGAGGTTTGATGTGCAGCTAAAGAATTCAATTCGCTTTTCATTTCATTGATTTGCTTTTAACGTCACCGTTTTTCAGTTTTATTGCCTGATTCTAGTTGTTCCTTTATTTCATCTGCTTCTTTCTCCCCATTACCTATTCGAACGGAAAAGTTGCTAATAGCCTCTGTCGTCTCAGCCATTAGAGCATCTTGCCTACTCATACAATTTCTTAAGTTGCCTCCCAGATCTACAGGTAACTTCTCCATCTTATCACCGAAACTTTCCTCCGCTTGATCTACCGTAGAGTCAAGTATTCCAACTTCATCAGAAATTTCGCCCATTTCATCCCGAATGGTTTTCAATTACGGACACACAGAACAACCCTAAGAGGTAGTCTACAGAGGGAAGGTAAAACCAAAGAGGCGCCCAACTTAGGTCAGCTCTGGAGCAGACAGTACAAAGATGGGGATTAAAGATACACACACATTGCCTCAAAGATGTCAGGAAGTATCTATAATAGAACACAAGGTAAGCCGTTAGATTACCTGAGTAAATATGAAACAACTGCCACCAAGGCGACATTGTCCAGGCTCGTTCTCTCGGGAATTCACGTATGCAGACAGCTAAGCCATCAGTAAGAGTTTTGTAACCAGGCTCAAATTCGTGTCCAGGACCACAGCACTAGAGCCACTTTACCAAATAACAGAACTCAAAGAGGGTCAGTATGTAGTTTATAAACGACCAGGGCAGACGAACGCAAGCACCTGTGGGCCTCGCTTTCTGGAAAGGGATGGGACCTCCTCCAGTCCGTTCTGGTGGTCGCGTCCTAACTCATGCTGCCATTTCTGTCTGGCCAGAACTGCTCCACAAGACTCTCTTCCATTGATGCCCTACTGCCGATCGCTCCCTCTCGCCGCCAGCGTTACTGAAAACTACCTGCCGCCGCGAGGCCAGCGCCTCCATCAAATCACACAGGCATACGAAGGAAGCTGAGCCGCAGGGCTCAATCTCCCCCCAAAAAGCCAGAGAAACATCCTCCACTTTTTCGTGTGCTGAATGTTCAACGTGGAGGTCAGTTGTCCTTACCCTAGGAGACGTGAACCTGGGACAGCTTAAACTCAAGATTGCGGACAGGCAAGTTGGATGGTTAGAATATCCGGTCGATCTCAAAGGGAAGCAAATACTGGGGTAGAAATCTATTAGAATAGCCTTTCGCCGCACCCCGTTTCTGATTAGCATTGGGGTGGCGCACGAAACCGCGATCACCTCCCTTACCTGTAAATTCCCGACGACCCTGGCTGTAAAGATTGGATTGCTGAATATTTCGATGTAACTTCCTCCAATTCTTCTGCAGAAACTCAGCGTCAATACTCTCCAGAAGCAAATCGTTAACTGACCACAAGTTGGGCAGAAGGGAATTAATATGATAGCCCTAGGCCAGAGAAAATGAGCTGCTTTCAGCGACTCTTGTTGGGCTTTATTAAAACCATCCTAAGAAGCGGTCCCACCCACTCCGTGAATTACTATGGAAGCTGTGATGTGACGTACAGCCTGCCCAAAACCAAATCACCTAAAGTCCTTAGATGTAAAAGCCGGGGCATTATCGCTGACCAAATACCTCGAAGAACCAAATATGGAAATTAAGTCCGACAGATATTGATTAGTAGGAGAAGCCGTAACCCCTTGACTAGCGATTAACCAACAGATGCGTGAGAAGCCATCCGCCACCATGAGTTGCGAGTGTGTGGCGAATGACTTATATAGTCGATGAACCCCACTTATCCATGGGATAACTTTCCTTAGTGGAATGCAGAAGAAGAAGTGGAATGAGACTAGAATTTGTTTTGGCTCTTTTGCAGATTACACACTCATTCACATTGATTCACTAAAGGCAACTCGAAGATTGGGATAGCCAGAACGGGTGGGTCACTAAGAGATTGCTTAATACCTTCGAAGGTTAACTGGTGAGTTTGATCCCAACGGAAATAAACTCCTTTCCTGTGTAATTCATTAAGAGGGACGGCCAATTGTGTGAAGCTAGGCACATGCTTGTATTTGCGGAAATGTGAATCTGACGACTCTCTTTCTAGTAACTTGAGGGGGACATTTTCGCGGATCTTTCGTACGCTCCTGATCTGTGCTAACCACTTCGGCAGAGACTAAGCGACCTAGAAAGGAAATATGATGGCGTGCCAAGGTAACCTTAGAAGATTTCTCGGACAAACGTGTCTCCCTAAACCGTTCTAACACAGCTTCCAACTGCCGCAATTGTTCCTCAAAGATGGATCTACATGTAGCAACAGTGTTCAAAGAGCTGTATGCACTCTTAAATTTGAAGTCGCCTAGCAACTGTCTACCTCCCATTTTCACTGAACCGGGCATTTATGAACAATTGTCGCAGCTTCCGGCAACGAAAACAGAATTGAATTCGTTGTCACTGGTCAGTATCGAATTTAGGTTGTACCCAACAGACATTAACTCCCAGACAATTAAAAGGTCGTTGAACCCACTGATTATCGGCGTAAATAAGCCCCGCAATGCTGGAAACCGAAGAACTTGATAGAACAGAAGTGGAGAGTTTATCAGCAAAGGTAATGCAAGATAGATCCTTGGGTCTCGTCCCTTCCGATATGTTATCGGTAATTTGCCCCTCGTTAACTTGCAATTCTGAGACCAAAGCAGCGGTTCGGATCCGCTCAATGTATTTACTTGAGCTCATTACTTAATTGCACCGCCAATAACGCTGACACCACAAAACGTTATTCAAACGGGGCGATAGTTTGAAACTGATCAGCCTTTGTCGTATCTCCTTCAACCAATTTACCTCTCACAAAATGTCAGCAAATATTTGACTCAATGTACAACTAGTTAACGGGTGCTAGAATTGTAGATCCTGATCACGAGGCAAATTGAAACCATTAGTATTACGCTCAAATGGAACAGAAAAATTAACACAAAACCATAAAACCGCCTTGACATTAACCACGGGCTCAATGGACAGCTTATCAATGTCCATGAATATAATTCCCATACAGTGTGGTAGTTTGCTGAAATCACTCATACCAAAGCGCTGAGGCAAAGTAAGCACCTGACCAGGGTAATTCAAAGCAACTCAGGTGTCAGAAACCTGGTCCGCACTCGAACTTACTAGATCCTCTAAAGCAAGCCGTGTTACAACACCCTGCTGTTCAGCAACCTGACCCTGCAGTTGTTGAATAAATTGCACTCGGTCGGCAACTAGGTTTAAGATGGGCATGATCACTAACCCAGGTTTTCCAGTACAATAGTTGCATCTGGAGCCGGCACAGTTGTTTACGAGTGAGAGGAGTGCCTTCAAGAAAATTAGTTTCATGCCCGAAATTGGGCAACGCAGCGGTACAACATGACAGCGCATCACCAACCTCACCAACAATTTCCTCGATGACGATGAGGGGCTTATCCAACGCCGTCTTCGCCCTAGCAGTGAGATCGGTAACACTTCCTTTGTCAACTTGAGAGTGAATCTTAGTTCCGTATAAGATCAGCTCTTTCTTCAACAAGTTGTGCCCCTGGCAAGAAAGCGTCTCCATACTGAACTCTGAAAATAACAAATGTATAAATAACAATAATTTATCTTAAATATTATATCACTAAATAAACAAACCAAGGCAAAAGATGCTTAAAACCCCTGAGTAATCATTTGACGTGGCCTATCAAAACGTAAAACAGTTTTAAAACCAAGGCTTATGGAACGTGGAATGGCTTGGCAAGGTTCAGGGAAAACGTATTCCACCCTCTCGTTTAAACAAGACCCAAAACTATTTTAGTAATAAATATAATGACATAGCTTAAAGGGTTTAGATAGAAAACACATAGCATATACTACAGGCCTACGGAAGTGCTTGAGGAAGATTTGGATTGCTCAGTTCTTAAAAGAAGTGTTAAGCATTTAAGAAAAGAGAAAAAATGTGGGAAACATCCCAAAAATTTGCTTTCAACTATACCTTGTAAACACACTGGTACCCAAAATTAAAGCCAAAGCCATAAACTTATTTTGCCACGAAACAGCATGAACTGGTGGTAGTAAAGTAGAAACTATGTAAAGGATACAGACAGTAGACAAATTAGTTGTTCATTTTTTCTAACTTAACGGATTTAGAAATACATTCCGACAGTCTTCAGTATAGGGTGTGACCACCTCTGGCATTAGTACAGGTTGGTTGGTTTGTGGGATTAAAGGGACCAGACTGCAACAGTCATTGGTCCCTTGTTCCAAAACTTAAGAACACCCACACAGAGAAAAAAAAACGGATAATAGAGACAACAGATGACACAGGACAAGAAAAACTCAGACAAAGAACAGACAAAACAAATTAAAATCACACAGAGTGTGGTGGTGGTTGGCCGACCATAGAGAAAAAAAAAGGGAAAAGCCAACCACCGAGAGACACGTTAAAAACTCAGTCTAAAATCGTAGGCCAAAGGCCAGAATCAACAAAATAACATAACAAACAGTCAGATTAAAGGATAAAACCCCCTTCCCGAATAAAACGTAAAACTAAACAAGCCATAGCAGGGTCATCAGTTAAAAGGACAGGGAGCGTATCAGGCAGCACAAATGTCTGCCTGAGCACAGCTAAAAGGGGGCAGGCCAACAAAATATGGGTCACTGTCAAAGCTGCCCCGCAGCGACATAGAGTAGTGTCCTCCCGGCGCAGTTAATAACTGTGTGTCAGCCGGGAGTGGCCAATGCGGACCCGGCAAAGGACTACTGAGTCCTTGCGAGTGGCTCGCATAGATGACCGCCACACAGCTGTCGTCTCCTTGACAGCACGGAGTTTATTATGTGTGGTCAGATCGCGCCATTCATCGTCCCATAGCGCAAAAACCTTGCGGAGTAAGACTGCCCTCAAATCAGTCTCCGGGGGGGCCAACGTCCATAGATGGTTTACTGGTAGCCTCTTTCGCCAGGCGGTCAGCATGTTCATCACCCGGGATACCGACATGAGGGGAGGTCCACACAAAGACCACAGAGCAGCCGCAACGGGCAAGAGTATGCAGGGACGTCTGGATAGTCATCACCAGACGAGAATGAGGGAAACACTCATCGATAGCTCGTAACCACTCAGGGAATCACTACAGATAACAAAGGACTCACCTGAGCAGGATCGGATATACTCTAGGGCATGAAAGATGGCGACCAGCTCAGCAGTAAAAACGTTGCAGCCAGCCGGCAAGGATCATTGTTCGTAGTGGTCCCCTAGAGTTAGAGCATAACCGACCCGACTAGCAACCATCGAACCATCACTGTATACAATGCCAGAGCCCTGATACGTGGCTAGCATGGAATAAAAGCGGCGGCGGATGGCCTCCGGAGGGACTGAGTCCTTCGGGCCCTGTGCCAAGTCGAGCGGAAGGCAAGGGCGAGGAACACACCATGGTGGTGTATGCAGAGGAGCCTGGAAAGGAGGTGGACCAGGGAAATGCCCAAGCCCAGAGAGAAGCTCTTTGATGCTGACCGTGATCTTGCAACCTGACCGGGGCCGACGTTCTGGCAGATGGACGACCGATTTCGGCAATAGAAATCGATAATTTGGATGCCCAGGCAAGCTAAATACATGGGCAGCATAAGTGGCCAGTAAATGTTGGAGCCACAACCGCAGTGGAGGGACACCTGACTCCACAAGTATGCTGTCCACAGGGCTAGTCCGGAAGGCACCAGTGGCAAGTCGTATCCCACTGTGTAGTGTTGGGTCCAGCACCCACAACGCAGATGGGGATGCTGAGCCATACGCCAGACTCCCATAATCCAGACGGGACTGGATTAACGCCTGGTAGAGCCGTAAGAGGGTAGATCGATCGGCGCCCTAGCTGAAGTGGCTCAAGCATCGCAAAGCATTTAGATGCCGCCAACACGTCTGTTTAAGCTGCCGAATATGAGGCAGCCAAATCAACTGGGCATCAAAAACAACTCCCAACTACCTATGTGTCTCCACTACAGCAAGAAGTTCACCGGCAAGATAAAGTCGCGGCTCAGGGTGGGCTGTTCGGCGCCGGCAGGAATACATAACGCAGGTCATGGCAGCCGAAAACTGGAAACCATTCGCTACAGCCCAAGACTGCGCCTTCGGATAGCGCCCTGCAGCTGACGTTCAGCAGCTACAATGGCAATGGAGCTATAGTATGGTCAGAAGTCGTCAGCATACAGGGAAGCAGAGACAGAATTGCCCACCGCTGCAGCAAGCCCGTTTATTGCAATTAAAAACAGGCAGACACTGAGGACAGATCCCTGTGGTACCCTGTTCTCTTGGACTCGGGAGAAACTATGGGAGGCTGTGACTTGCACGCAGAAGGTACGATGCAACAGAAAATTTCGGATGAAGATCGGCAGTGGACCCCGAAGACCCCAACAATGAAGTGTAGACAGGATGTGATGACGCCATGTCGTATCGTATGCCTTCCGCACATCGAAAAAGACAGCCACGAGGTGCTGATGGCGCGCAAAGGCTGTACGGATGGCTGACTCCAGGCTCACCAGACTGTCGGTGGCAGAGCGGCCCTTACGGAACCCACCCTGAGCCAGAGCCAGAAGGCCCCGCGACTCGAGTACCCAACTCAACCGTCAGCTCACCATCCATTCTAGCAACTTGCAAAGAACGTAGGTGAGGCTAATGGGGCGGTAGCTGTCCACCTCCAAAGGGTTCTGGCCAGGTTTCAAAACAGGGATGACAACGCTTTCCCGCCATTGCGACGGAAACTCACCCTCGACCCAGAGACGGTTGTAAAGGTCGAGTAGGCGGCACTTGCAGTCCACTGAAAGGTGTTTCAGCATCTGACAGTGGATGTGATCTGGCCCAGGAGCGGCATCAGGGCAAGCGGCTAGGGCACTGTAAAATTCCCACTCACTGAATGGAACATTGTAGGTTTCATGATGGTGGGTGTGGAAGGAAAGGCTCCGTCGGTCCATCAGCTCTTTAACGGAGTGGAAGGCCAGTCGGTAATTCGCAGAAGCGGAATTCAGAGGAAAATGCTCTGCCAAGCGGTTGGGAATTACGTCGTAGTCAGTACTAACTGCTCCATTCAGTGAGAGCGCAGGCACGCTGACTGGGGGTCCGATAGCCATACAGGCGTCTAATCTTGGCCCAGATCTGCGATGGAGAGACATGGAGGCCTATAGTGGACACATACCGCTCCCAGAACTCCTGCTTACGTTGGCGGATAAGGCGCCGGGCCCATGCACACAGCCATTTGAAGGTGATGAGGTGCTCAATGGGGGGATGTCGCTTGTGACGCTGTAGCGCCCGCCGGCGATCTTCAATCGCCTCAGCGATCTCAGGAGACCACCAAGGCACAGTCTTCCGCCGAGGGGACCCAGAAGTTTGGGGAAGATTCTGCTGCAGTAACGATGCTGTTGGTGACCAAGTGAACCACCACATCAATGGTATCATTAGAGAGAGGCTCAATAGTGGCAATGGAGGAGAACAAGTCCCAGTCAGCCTTATTCATAGCCCATCTGCTAGGGCGCCCAGAAGAGTAACGCTGTGGCAGTGACAGAAAGATCGCAAAGTGGTCACTGGTCATCATGCACACTCCATTGGACAGAATGTGCTACGGCTGCGGATCGAAAGGTCGATGGCGGAGTACGTGCCATGCGCCACGCTGAAGTGAGTGAGGGCATCATCATTTAAAATGGAAAGATCGAGCTGTGCCAATAAATGCTCAATGGTGGTGCCTCGACCTGTTGCAAATGACCCATCCCACAGAGGGTTGAGGGCGTTGAAGTCGCCCAGTAACAACAAAGGTGGCGGTAATTGGGCTATCAGCACAGCCAGCACATGCTGCACGACATCACCATCCGCTGGAAGGTAAAGACTGCAGATGGTAACAGCCTGTGGCGTCCACACCCGAACAGCGACAGCCTCTAAAGTTGTTTGGAGAGGGACAGACTCACAGTGAAGAGAGTGAAGGACATAGATGCAGACGCCACCAGACACCCTTTCATAAGCTGCCCGGTTCTTATAATAACCCTCATAGCCACGGAGGGAGGGGGTTCACATTGCTGGAAACCAAGTTCCCTGAAGAGCAATGCAGAAGAAAGGGTGAAGGCTGGTAAGTTGTCGGTGCTCAGCTAGGTATTGGAAAAAAAAAACCGCTGCAGTTCCACAGGAGTATGAAATTGTCCATATCTGGGAAAGGCGTGACGGGACTGGGAAGGCAATTCACGCCACTTGGTCACTTGCTGCCACCGATTCAGAACCCGCACGAGTGACATCCATGGGATCTGAGGGACCGGCGAGATCCAGGTCTTCAGCAGACGCCAGAATCTCGACCTCGTCCTCAGAAGCTGATCTTGTAAGCTGCGGTGGGATGGGTGCCACTGCAATGTCGGTATTCTTTGGTACCTTTTTCTTTTTCAGCTTATTTCGCTGTGCCTTCGGTGGTGCAGGCTGGGAGGGCTTCACTGGGTCAGTATCAGGGACAGACGACGATCTTGAGGCCCTACGACCAGGAACCGGTGGTTGTTTGAGCCACTTGTGGGTGTTTGCTTTTGTACCGGTCGGAACTTGCGAAGGGAGGTCCCCAAGGGACCCCTTCCTGGCGAGAGGAGCCGAAGAAGTCTTACGCTTCTCCAGCTGGGAAGGGGGAACTGATGAAATCCCCAATGGTTGGGGGGGGGGGAGCATTACTCTTGAAGTAGATGGAGCAGGAGCAACCGGGAGTGAAGTGCCCCCCAGCATCAAGGGGGCAGGTGTGGTTCTCTGGCTCTGAGAGCTAACAGTGTGTGGTGCAACTATGGGAACTGTAACAGGACGACAGTGGCAGCATAAGTGGATGGACGTCATGCATACTGGATGCAGTCGTTCAAACTTACGCTTAGCCTCAGTGTAGGCCAGCCTATCCAGGATCTTTTATTCCATTATTTTCTGCTCCTTCTGGAGAATCTTACAGTCCGGCCGTTGATATAGATGGGAGGCGGGGCACATGGAGTATTAGGATGGGACGGTCGATCACAATCGCAACAAATGAGGGTGGAAGCACAGCGAGAAGACATATGGCTGAACTTCCAACACTTGAAGCACCGCATCGGGGGAGGGATAAGGGGTTTGACATCACAATGGTAGACCATCACCTTGACCTTCTCAGGTAATGTGTCACCCTCGAAGGCCAAGATGAAGGCACTGGTGGCAACTTGATGATCCCTTGGATCCGGTAGATGCGCCTGATGAAATGGACACCTCGTTGCTCTAAGTTGGCGCGCAGCTTGTCATTGGACTGTAAAAGGAGATCCCTGTGGAAAATAATGCCCTGGATCGTATTTAAACTTTTATGTGGCGTGACAGTAACGGAAACATCCACCAGCTTATTACAAGCGATCAAGGCCCGTAACTGGGCGGAGGATGCGGTTTTTATCAATAAAGAACTGGACCGCATTTTGGACAAGCCCTCCACCTCCCCGAACTTGTTCTCTAAATACTCTACAAAGACCTAAGGCTTCACGGATTCCCCATCAGCTCTGGTAAAGACGAGATACCTCAGCGAATACGATTCATTCTCATTCATTGCCTTTCGTTCCTCCCATGGTGTGGCCAGGAAGGGGAATGATTTGGGGTCATAAATGTTACCTTTAAAATGAACCCTCGGAAGCTTAGAGACTGTTGGTGGCTGGCCACCAGCAAGAGATGATGTGCCACGCTTCATTGCGTGTCATCCACCCTGATGCCACCTACTCTGAACAATGGCCCTCCCCACAGGCGCCACCCAGCCACAGCCTGGGCCACCTGGCTGGATGGCCATTGCTGTGAGTCCTGATGCCCCAAGGAGATGGGCATCTACTCCTTGGCATACATTGGGAGTAAACAGTAAACGGCGCAGGCATCAGCAGAGCGATTCCTGTGTTTTCAGGGGGCTACGACCAACAGAAAAGAAAATATCAACGACCCACTCTCTATGAGGTCGAGCTTTACTGTTCATGAGTACGAAGACCGAGACCACAGCACCTCGCATTGAACCCACATGAGGAGCCATGTCACGGATTGTGCGGCCCCTCCCGCCGGAGGTTCGAGTCCTCCCTCAGGCATGGGTATTTGTGTTGTTCTTAGCATAAGTTAGTTCAAGCGAGTTTAGGTAGTGTGTAAGTCAAGGGTTCGATGACCTCAGCACTTTGGTCTCTTAGGAATTCACACACATTTGAAACCTCTTGAGGTGCCAAGATGTTGTCACGATACCTGACCACAGATAAACCTTACTGATTCAACCATATAATTTCATGAGGAGATGTTGGTGTGGTCAACATAATCACCTGCTCTCATGATTAGGGACCCTCCTCGATATTGGTCACTTTCCAGGATTTTTGGCTCCCGAATTTGTGTTCCACATTGCCTCCAGAGAATCACTCTCCAGAAAAAATCGGGCCTCATCTGTGAAAACAACATTGACCCACTGTTGGACCGTCCAGGTGGCATATTGACGATTCCACTAAAGATGTTCCCTTGTGTGAAGACGCGTCAGAGGTACACATACAGCAGGTCTCGGGCAAGACAGGCCACTCTGAAGAAGCCTCTATACAACATGTTCGGTGGCCGCTGTGAGGTTAGATGCCAGTTGTCGCACTGTATAAGGCGGTACCGTTATTCCCTTACAGCCAAATAACAGTCCTCTATTTCTGGTGCCACACGTGGTCGGCGCTGCTCTGGTATTTGGGATATAGTTCCGCTCTCTACAAACTGTTGCCACATCCTTAATACAACAGAACAATTCACGTCAAGGCATCGGGCCACATGAGTTTGCGACTGTCCTGTTCCATTATTCCTATGTCCCTCCACTGCAGGGAGTCTGGTAGGCGTCTTCAATGTGCCATACGGCACTGTCTATGACAGGGAATACAGCGACTGTGGATTTGGACTACACGACAAAAACTACCCCGTTTGGTAGGTGCCATGAAGTCATCATTCAGTGGTTCTTCATTGAACGGAAAGCTACATTCCATACAGAACACGACCGTATGGACATGGTTGATAGTTTGTATGATGATATCGTGTGTTAGACATAGGACAGTGAAAGAGTGGTTTGTTGCTTTCATTTTCGACAGCAGTGTATGTATCAAATCCCTTTAATATATTAAACACCCAATGATTGCACAATGTTTAGCAATGCCATACATTTTTCTCTCTGTTAAAGAAGCACAGGATATCTTTTTTTTAAAAAAAGGTATCAACCATTTAAGACAACGATTATTTGAAGGAGACCCCCAAAAAGCATTCAAACTACGTTTCCAAATGTGTATAATTTTCCTGTAAGATATTAAAGTCTCTGTGGGTCTACCATAATTAATAAAACCTTATAATTTTTTCAGTTAAACTTGCAACAATTTTTGTTTTGTTTTAAATGGTAGTAACCATTGAGGAAAACATTCATTTAAGAGATACCCCCAAAAGGTGTTATCCAAATAACTTATCAAAT
Organism: Schistocerca piceifrons; assembly: GCF_021461385.2. NCBI lineage: Eukaryota > Metazoa > Arthropoda > Insecta > Orthoptera > Acrididae > Schistocerca > Schistocerca piceifrons. Next base: position 633,397,864 of record NC_060140.1, read on the forward strand.
GTGTATACATTGCTTGATTCGGCAAGCCATTTGAAGAGCCATTGTGTCTCGGTTGTCACAGGTCTGGGCGTCCTCCCACCACGTCAGACTGGCGTGTTCTTCCGCAAGGCGTGGCCCTCACGCCAGCAAAATTAGAACACACTAATGCGTGTGTTAACGGTAGGTTCCATACCATGTGTTCAGAAGTAGTTTTAATAAGTGCACGCGGGAAGCAAATACGAGTCTGGTCCAAAAAAGTACAGCTGCTTTACAAAACCACAGTCAGTATGGAAGCAACGAGCCATCAGGTTCTCAAAAGGCAACCGGCAGGAAACAAGCCTCGCAACCCCCATGTGGTCCTGTCGAACTAAACCGCAAGAGAGACATTACGAACACCCAGAACAATCTGAAGAGGTCTCTTGTTGATCCACTGTGGACTTGGAACTGCGGGTGGCAGATATTAGACAGCAGCCAAACAGCAACGAAATCGAGAAGTTCTTTTAGTTTATATTTGCTAACACTTTCGGCAATTCATTATGCCATATTCAGGCCCCATATGCATCTCTGAAAAATAATTGATATTAGCATACTGCGGCTATATGTTTCTCGATGTCGTGAATTCTCAAGACTTCGAAGGAAGCGCTCGGGAATTAATGACATGCAGGAACACATGGACACAGTATGCCAATGTCGGATGAAAATTTTATGCTAGTCGCGTAAGAGCGACGCTTGTAGTGCCACCTTGATGATGCAAATCATATCCGTTCTAAATAAGCGCTGTAAAGGTCTTGAGCTTTAGTTTGAGACTAGTAGTGGTGAGTTGATGTTAGTCTTGAATGCCTTTAAGACGATGAAGACGCCATTTCCTACAGCTAACTGAGTTTGAGCGAAGTGTGAAATAAACCTACGTGGAGAATCTTGTTCCTTCCGTGATATTTCAGAAAGACTTGGCAGGAATGTAACCGCTGTATCTGACTGCTGGCAGCGGTTATCACGATAAGTTATGGTCGGAAGAAGACCATATTGCACTATCGAGTGCAAGGACAGCTCTGTGCCAGACGCCTTACAGCGTGAATTCCACTGACCCTAGACCATTTACGACTTGTGTGGTGCGTGTCAAGGAGAATTCATTGGAGGGCAGAGGTATGTCTATTGTGTTTACTGATGAAATCCGCTTTTCCCCCTTGGCCGTATTTTGGTTAGAAGGAACGTAGGTGAGAGCCTGCAACCTACCTGAATACGACGTAGACACACTCGACCTAATCCCAGAGTAACACCCCACCTGTCACTTATCTGGTTTTGGCGTGTGTTCACCCCAGCTAACTGACTAACAGATCAACAGAGAGGGCAAAACTGCCGCAATATCGGATAACGCAAAGAAAGTAATAAGGCCCCGTGACTCCTGATTGAACTGCAGTGGCAGTGTTGACATTAATTGATTCAGAATTGACCACTTTTAATTAAAAAGGGGTGCACATTGATGTTATATGCAGCTATTGAACACCAGATGCAAATGATAAACAAAAAATGAATTAAGAAAGTGACTTGGGATTTCAACTACTTGATTGAAAACAGATGCAGTCGATTATCACAAATTTATTTTAACTCACGACCTTCAATCATCACATAACATGATTCTCCTACCAGCCAGTGGTATTAAATTGCGTTTGCGTGGAGTAAAGCTCGATAACTCAAAAGTAATTCCTATCGACTGACCCAGGCGTAATGCGAAGTGTGAGAAGAATTGTACAGTACACGGCCCATGAAACCTTCATGGAAACTTTGCCGACATGATCGAACAAATTGGTCAGTGGCCGGAGTGTGCGAAATATCACCAAATATTGCGTGGCGGAGCGGCGTCTTTGTGTGGACGTCGGCCAACCTCGTGGTGCTGCAAGGCTGCACTCATCTATTCACTCCTAGCTATCTTCCTCAGTACATAGCTGAACCAAAACTTTCTATCTCCAAGCTCAATCGTTCCATTTGCTAACTCTTAAACTACAGAGATGCTCACTCTTTCCCAAGCAAGCTGAGTAAAAAACGTCACGTCCGCACTCTAGGCAAGCTGGGAACGCAAGACCTCTACTGAGACTTTTGCCAGTCCGCTCTTCGCCTCGGTTTCCCCTCCGGCAAAATCACTTACGCCAACTGCAGCACAAGTCGCGTTAATTATGCGTCGCTTACCAGTGCAGACCAATGCCTGCTCTGGGAAGTGAACAAACTCCCACAAAATTTCCCTTCCTCTCAACTTCTATTTAGCTCCCCCCAGGCCACCCATCAAGGTTAGCGTCTGCACAAACACCAAGTTTTCCGGAATTCTGACTCCCAGGAGAGTACTTCAAATTCCTTGGTCCTACGTTCCCATCGAAGGCTGGTGTATTTCATGCTGTCGCTCTTCACCTGATTTACTTCAGGCTCTGTGGACAGTGAATACAGTGTGAAGTTGCTGTAGTCACGAACACGCATATTTTGACCTCTGTTGACCGCTCCATCATACCTTTGCACGGCTTTGTCACATGTTTCAATGAATACGTGGCGACGGACATTTATCAACAGGTGTACAAGTTCTCCGTCAGTTTTACCGGTACACCAGCATGGAGTCAGGGTCAATCACCCACTCACTGTCACCCTACTTAAGGTGGCTGGAGGCTGCACTTCATTACTGCTTTCTCAGAGCTTGAGCCAACCTAAGCTGCCTATTGTCGCTTTCCTTTGCCGTTCCCCAGCTGGCCACGGTGAACTCTAAATGCTTCCCTAGGGTAAACTAGCATCCAGTAAATCGACTCATTTCCACAAAGTTTTCATGTCGTGTGAATTACTTTAAAACCATCACCCGACATTAATTATTCCAATATGTCTATACTATACCCTCTACAAGATGCATTGTGCCTTGTCAGTCATTTTTTGTTCATACCTACTGTTTGCTCAATGTGAGTTAGGTGATCTATAATGACTTCATGTAAGGGGCATAGTTCTTTCCATCTTACAATGGTATGGGGTGTAAATTTCCTATGGCAGCAAGGGCACTCTCGTGGTTATCCCATGCACCCTGACAGAAAATCTATACAAATAACTAGTGATTTGACCACTTGCGGTTGAAATCAAATAGCTCTAAGCACTATGGGACTTAACTTCTTAGGTCATCAGTCCCCTAGAACTTAGAACTACTTAAACCTAACTAACCTAAGGGCATCACACACATCCATGCCCACAGCAGAATTCGAAACTGCGACCATAACGGTCGCACGGTTCCAGACTGGAGCGCCTAGAACCGCTCGGCCGACCACTTGTGTTGCCATTCAGTAACAGAATTGCAGGTTTTTTTTTCTTTTTTTTTCTTTTTTACAACAGGTTAATGCTCGCCCACTTACCACTTTTGTAACCCAACATGCTATACAGAATGTCGGCATGTTGCGTTGGACTGCTCGACCACTAAATCTGTCTACAATCGAGAAAATATGGGATATCATTGGACGACAACTCCAGTGTCATCCATAACCAACAATAACTGTCCCTGTATTCACCGACCAACTGCAACAGGTAGGGAACTGCAACCAACAAAGTGTGATACAGAACCTGTAGAACATAATGAATGTTCATTTTGATGGTTGCATTCAACATTCTGACCGACTCTTGTGATATTAATTGTTCAGCATTTCACGTATGCAATTTCTTTCTTGTACTCACATTAATTTACGAAACTGCAGACAATAATCGCTAAAATGTCTTATGTAGACGAATACATTGCCGAAATTTCATTGGTATGCATTAATTACTTGTTGGTGTTGGAATTTTTCCAATCATCATATGAACAGTAATTTATAGTATAACAACGGAAATATCTTTCAAAATGATTACGTATGTAGAGGGAATGCTGCAAGTCCATCTCTATACATGCACTTGCGGACTCCTGTATGCGCTTTCCTTTCTGAGCGAGTCGAGTGTATTTGTACCCGATAACAGACTCTGGTGACGAGTGGGCAGCGATGAAGACTCACGAACGTTCTTCGAACACACCGATGCGACGAGTTCGGGGCGTCATCGGACCCGCTGGCGAGTTTAATGCGAGAATACGCCCCTCACTTCTGATCACTAATATCTGACACGCATTATTTGTGACGTTCCGTTTATTTGGGTTACTTTTTAAGTACCGTACAATTTTTTATACTCCGGAAGCATTAAGGCCCACAAACGAGGGTGAAAATCATTAAGCTTAAAATCAGCCACGCGCCTTTCATGAATCCTGGAACTTCGTTAGATTAAGTTGTATTAGCACTAATGCATCTTCTGTTTCCACGTAAAATAACATCACAGGCAATCCCTATGGGCGAGAAGAAGGGCACTACACTGGATCGAAAAAGAAGATTGAAATTTTATATCAAACTGGTGCATCATGACTACTTTTGTTCCTCTGAGACGAGAGCACAACGTACGTGACCATTATGAAGGCATTGTCACAATGTAACAACTCAATTGGACATAATACTTTTTTTTATTAATTTCGGATGGCTGATAGCCGAAATAATACTAGTGACGTTTCTCCTTGCACGCGTAATATATAAAAGATACACGAATGTGGCTCAAAAGAAACTTACTGTTAATTTTTCCAATACTTCATCAAAATTTGTGAAACGCATATGTAAACTCAAACAAAAAAGAGATAAAAAGAATGACGCGCCGCGAAGGAATTATTCGAATGGGAAGGAAACTGGTAGACGGGATGTACATTCAAAGGAAAACAAATGATCACAGTTTCGGAAAACATTTGTGATTTATTTAAGAGAAAGCGCTTCAGAACTGGAACAAGTCAATAAAGTGGTGGTCCATCGCTGGCTCCTATACAAACAGTTATTCAGCTTGGCTCTGATTTACACTGATTTAGAAAGTTTTTTAATGTCTTCCTGAGGGATATCGTGGCAAATTCCGCCCAATATGCACGTTAGATCGTCCAGATCCCTTGGTGATTGGAAGGTCAAGCACATAATGCCCCAGTTGGGGAGATTTCTGGCAATCTGGCTGCCCAATGTAGGGTTTGGTAAGCACAAAGAAAAGCATTAGAAACTCTAGCTGTGTGCGGGTGGGCATTATCTTGCTGAACTGTAATCGCAGGTTGACTTGCCATGGAGGGCGGACCTGAAGCAAAAGAGGTAATGACACTTTTGGAGACACTGACAGAGACTGCAGCCATTCCGACTCCAGTGCTCAGGAGAGATGCACTACGATTCTCGGTTGAGGATCCATTGGGTTAACAGCCTGATCGAGAGGATAGTTTCGATTGGACTTAAATCTGGAGAGGTGGTGGTCAGTAAACTCAACGAATCACTCTTCAATCAAAGCACGTACAATGCAAGCTGTGTGACAATTAGCATTGTACTGCTGGTAGATACCAGTAAAACAAACTGCATGTAAGGTTGGACATGGTTCGAAAGGACCTGTGTTGGCAAGGACCAGTGTTGATCAAGTGTAAATTCGAGAATGTCGAGTTCACCCAGAGAAAGCCACAAAAACATTCCCCAGACCATTACGCTAGCTTCTCAGGACTGGACCCCTTTCGACGATTGTTGCAGAGTTCTTGCTTTCAGACGTTTAAATTTCGTTGGAACATAAAACACGACTCGTATGAAAAGGCTATCTGTTGCCAATTATTGGACGTCCTGTTACGGTACTGGTGTGCAAATTCCAGCCTTCGTCGCCGATGAACAGTAGTAAGATGGATGCAAGAACCAGGCGTCTCCTGCAGAGGCCTATATGCACCAACGTTCGGTGATCGGTCGTTGCGGAGACGCTGTTAGTAGCCCTTGGTCCATCAGGGCGGTCAGTTGCTCAGTGGTTGCACGTCTTTTCGACGGTACACATCTCTGTAACCGTCTTCCGTCTCTGTCTCTATGAACAGTGGTGCAACATATTTCCTTTCGCACCGATTTTGGATTCCGCCATTTTGTGGGCATGGTATGTTTCAACCTAGACGGCAAGCGAACGGTTAACAAACTTGGCCGTTACCGAAATCTTACACCCCTGGCGTGAAAGCCAACGATGATGACCTTCCTCACGTCAGATAAATCGTTCAGTTTCCGTGTGTCCCGGACATATTTTATACACCCTCCACTACTCGTGCTGACACCTGCTGTCTGTGAGCGGCTGTTGCACATTGACGTCGAACATAGGCCATAAAATGGGGCCGAACCGTATGGGTCGTACTCCATTATCTTCGAGGATACGCAGTTTTGTAACTGAATCAGAATATAAGAACGAAAACTTCTATGTCCTAGTCTGGCAGTATGATAATTAATCTTTGAAAATTCAGTGACACAGAGACAGACATGAGAATAGAATAGATGTGTGTAGACGAAAAATGAGGTCATTCCCTCTCTAGTCTCCAGCAGAAGTCAGCTTCACGTAGATACGTGTTGTTGTATCTTGGTATGCTTCCCTTTACGTACATGCTTCGGTTGATACCCACAAGTTCAGTCATGACCATAATAAACTTAAGTGGGGATGTAATGAATATTGGTCCAGATATTTGTTTTTCAAAAATATTATTTTCTTGATATACAAAGTTTAATCTATGTGTGTGTGAATTTTATCGTGATAGCAGCTTTAGAAATGACTTTAAATTGTTAAACTGATTAGCTTTGCACTGGCGTCCACTCCCACTTATTCCGATATTTGGGAAACTACTTGCTCCAGCGAAATTTAGTCAGTGCGATGAGTATTTTCTTTCGATATCTTTGGCTGACATCTATATCTCTGGCTGACATCTATATCGTTGCCTGAAAACTTTCCTGCATGTGGTTTATTTACGTTTTGACAATCCTAACACATATTAGTAGGTGTAAGATTGAATTCACAAACCTTTACGTGGTAGTCATGATTCATGCATAACGGATGGTGGAAAAGCTGTGTTTAGAAAACGGAGGTTTCTCGTAAATCGGTTTACCAACGAAAAGGGGGAAGGAGCTCGAAATGAAGAACATAAGCTGTCAGCTTGTAAGGGATCCGTGATTCCACGAACATAGATGCTAGTACCCGACGCCCAGGTCGATAGCAGACAGGAATCGATTGTCGAGCGCTGCAGAAGGCAATGAGACGAGTGTCGAGTGCGGAGTAGCACGGGAGTGTGTCGAGTGAGAAGTAGTGCTGGAGAGACGGCCAAAATTGGTGGTCGAGTAAATATACCGAAGTGTCACAGATGAGCGCGTCCCCTAATCGTCGTGGGGTGGACCCTCATCGATACCGATTCGCGAGTGATATGACACCAGTAGTGACAAGTGCCGAATTTCGTGTTTCGCGTCAACCGCGTCGGCCGGCAACAACCATGGATTGCAGTGGGGATTGTTGTGGATGTTAACCATCATCATTGCGTGTGACGAAACACCTAAAATCGGCAACCAATAAGAGATATAATCGTAATCAGATGTGTAAGGCGAAGGTAGCAACTGCCTCAGTATTTGCGTGTTAGTAGGAAATATATATTAGTTGGTACATTGCATCCTTTTTGCTCTTTAATAATAGACAAACTTTCAATCATTCCACTATTCAGTTGCAAAACAGCCGCACTCGGTTGAAATATCCCCGAAACCACAGCAGAAAAACCGATAGCCTTTCATCCATTAAACACACAGTCCTATAATTGTAATAATTATCTGTTTGGCGGCTTCGGAAAATTACACAAAATCCAATAAGGAATTAAAACGGGGGTGTTTCATCTTGGCTCCCGTGAAAAGGACAGTTGCAATCTTCGGATCCGAACAACAGATTGACCGCAATTTTTCGTTTCAGTGGAAAGACATTTGCAATTATCGGACGATGTTTGCGCAAGAATAATTCCGTATTGTCGTTACCGTGACTAAAATTAGTGTATTTCAGCTAGAACTAGTGTAATATAACAGGTATGGTGAAATTAGAAATCGCGGGAAAGAAGCACATTATTGAGACAATGAAGTGCAAAAGTGACTGAGAAACAGTAAACAATTTGTTTTTTACGAGTTTAAATGACAAGAGCAGCGTTAACAAACAATAATTTGAAGTATGGACAGGAAAACCAGCGTGAAGTACTGTAAAATTCATAGTCTAGGAAAGAGAGCGTTTGTGCATAATCTCGAGTGAACCCGCCAAAATTCCGTTTAGAAAATATCAGGAGGATGTTTTCAAGCGACTTTGTATCCGAAATTATCTTTTGAACCGTGGAAATCGCTCAATCTGATGTGGACCCATAAACTGTTACTGCATTTGCGAGTGTTGACTGTGGCGTAATTGTTGGATGACGTCACAGAGACTGTGAGCGGCTAGCCAAGGAATCGGAGGCAGTGAAGAAGTTCCACATGCCGCGACAGCAAGGATTTGGATAGCGGAGATGTACCACACTGACCAGTGACTGCAGCGGAGCCAAGTGGCTGAAGTTGAAACAACGACGACGCGGAGTTCGACATCTAGTGGCGAACCCCCGAAGTATATGACGCCTGCGCCACCTACCCGTCGATCAACGAAATACATGATAGCAGCTCCATCCCGTCGCCATCCACCGTACTGCGAGACTGCGTCAGCCCGATTCGCCGCGAGCTTCGCTTTGCACACGGCACTACACATCAGCTACAGCAACGCATCGCCTGACAGCCGCCGCTCCGTAGGAGCCAACGCCAACACGACTAGTAACGCGACTTCAAACGTCAAAACATCGCGACTTCGACAAGCGTCGAGGGGTGAGTGATGGCGATTTGCTGGCGCGAGACTAATTAATATTCCACTATCTTCACAGTGCAGAAGGAACTTCAAATTAAATTTGTCAATTGTAGAAAAAATAAAAACAATATTTTGTTAACATATCTTTGGGAATTTGCTCTGAAGCATGGTATGCTAATATGCTCGTGTTTTCATGCTGTACAACAGAATAGTGTCTCATTTGCATTTTTTATGGTAAACTATATGTTTATACGACTTCTAAGTCGTGTGTATGTTACTTTGAGATTTCTTGTATAAATGCAGTCATTGATGTTTGTTCTGGGTAGGCTTCTGTAATTTATGTTGTTCAATGGAGAGGTCTGTTTTGCCAGTCTCGGTTAACCTAATACTGTGAATGATTATTTCGTTATTAGGTAATTAGTGAGTGTTTGGGTTACTAGGAGATTACTTTATTTTTCTTGTCAGTGCATAGTGAATAGCTGAGAATGGATCCTGAATTGAAAGAAAAGATTGTGGAGGAGGTATTAGAAAAATGAGGATAAGGTCAACCCAGATAATGGAATAGAGTCAGAGAAGGTGTAGGGAGCCAGCAACTCTTTTGCTGGTATACCGAGTGGCGATTGGTACACTCCCAGCTGGGTGAGACTTTATTTCTCATTTCAAGTTTCACTCCTCTACCATCTTTCTCTATCCTTGGGTTAAGAAATTTAGTGTGTAGTAGTTAGGATTGGTAGTGGTCATCCAAGTAATTCAGTCAGGACCCAGGTAGTAGATTTATAGTTGACTTAAAATAAGGATAAGTAGTTACTGTTGATGTTGGATGTGAGGTGTCAGGGAATCAATAAGTTAAAAATCAGTTTAGTGTCAGTACATCACAAAATTAATAGTGCCAGAAGTAATAAAAGGAGAACCAGATCAGAAATTTAATGTTTATTAAATGTGGTGGGAAGCTAATTGGTCAAACAAGAGTTTGTGTAATCTTACAGAGATGTGTTATGAGGCATAATAAGGGCAAGCAGTTGTAAGAGAATTGAAGTAATCTGTGAGCTTGTAATTAGGATGGCATATAAAGAAAGAAATATATGAGGAGATGGTTGTTCGAATAAATGATGTGAAATATGATGAACGGAGAGGCCATGGAGCCTGGAGAAATATTTTTTATGTAGTTATTGCAGCGAATATGGAGGGTTGATGTAGTTGGAAGATGTATATTTATTTGCAGTTGAAGTTGCTGTTAAGTTGTGGGAGTTATGTGTAATGAAGTGTACTGAGTATGAGATGTTTGGAGTATTGAAGTATATGGAGGATTGATGTAAGTTGAAGATATATATTTATTTGCAGTTGAAGTTGCTGTTAAGTTGAGGGAGTTATGTGTAATGAAATGTATGGAGTATGAGATGTTTGAAACATTGAAGTTTCTCATTTAGCACATGAGTAACATCTGTTTGCAAGTTATTTGTAGGTATACATGTTTATCTGATCTATGCTGAATAAAACAGAAAGTGTAACTCATGAGTAATGGGTAATTCATGTATCCAATTAGCTATCGAAGTCAAGTATGGTTGTACTTACATCAAGCTTTGGAAGCAGAATTCTGGCACTTTGTAACGAGTAATAAATATCCATATAGCAGATTTGGATTAATGTCAGTATAATAGGAAATATTATATTTTTCATCTGAGGATTAGCGATGGCAGTAAATGTTTGGCAAAATGAAATGATCAGTAATATAAAATTTTCATTGGGTGACCACATTACTTATAGTGATGCAGTTAGTTACATAAGACATACTTAGTGCTATAATGGAGCATTTGATATTATGGAATCAATTTGTAGAGGTATGAGGGATTGTAAAATAATTGAATAAGTCAAGGTGTAAATGCTATATTTTGTTCTGATATTCAATTTCGCTTGTGTTAAGGACTCAAATGAATAAGTTGTGGATTTTTTCCTTAACTTTTATGTGTGTTGGCAAAGTGAGTTATAAGTTAGTGTGATAGTAGTATGGATTGCAATAACCCCACTGAAAGGACGGCATACCAAAGGGGTAGCAGGCATTCAATTAGCTGTTTTCTTGTCTTTGCTGTAGCTAATTATAAAAGATTAATCAGTAACGAATACATAGTTAATGGCTCGTACAAACCTTTGAAAGTGAAGATTTTTGGTAATTGAATGTAAGAGAACATTTGTAAAAATATTTAGCATGCTACGTTAATCAGGTTAGATTGATTTTGTATAATGTTTCTGTAGGGGCAGTTTGCTACCGGAGTCAATAGGGTATTATTTGTGATACGATGTAACTTATGTTCCTCATTTTCATTTATATGCTATGTTATGATTTTTTTCCTATTATTCTTTTTCGCCTGTGGCTACAAAGAAGGTATTTAGGGCGGGGATGTAAGGGATCCGTGATCCCACGAACATAGATGCTAGTATCCGACGTCCAGGTCGATAGCAGACAGGAATCGATTGTCGAGCGCTGCAGAAGGCAATGAGATGAGTGTCGAGTGCAGAGTAGCACGGGAGTGTGTCGAGTGAGAAGTAGTGCTGGAGAGACGGCCAAAATTGGTGGTCGAGTAAATATACCGAAGTGTCACAGATGAGCGCGTCCCCTAATCGTCGTGGGGTGGACCCTCATCGATACCGATTCGCGAGTGATATGACACCAGTAGTGACAAGTGCCGAATTTCGTGTTTCGCGTCAACCACGTCGGCCAGCAACAACCATGGATTGCAGTGGGGATTGTTGTGGATGTTAACCATCATCATTGTGTGTGACGAAATACCTAAAATCGGCAACCAATAAGAGATATAATCGTAATCAATGTGTAAGGCGAAGGTAGCAACTGCCGCAGTATTTGCGTGTTAGTAGGAAATATATATTAGCTTTTACATTGCAACCTGTGTGCTCTTTAATAATAGACAAACTTTCAATCATTCCACTATTCAGTTGCAAAACAGCCGCACTCGGTTGAAATATCCCCGAAACCACAGCAGAAAAACCGATAGCCTTTCATCCTTTAAGCACACAGTCATATAATTATAATAATTGGCGGCTTCGGAAAATTACACAAAATCCAATAAGGAATTTAAATGGGGGTGTTTGAAGCTTCAGCACCGAAACTTGGGATAGGATAATTGTACAGATGCGTGAATGATGTTGATATGGATTCCACTTGATTTAGATTTATTGATTTAGAGCCTCTCTGCCAGGCTATTAAGTTTTCGTGTTCATGTGTTAGCTCTAAAAATACGGAATGCATGATCGTCCACATCCAAAAGAGGCTTCGTGGGAGGTTTCGTCCCTTGCTGATAGAGAAGAAAGATGAAGTACTTGAGGATGGAAAACCACTAGGAGGAAAAGGCAGACTTACTCTGAAAGAAACCGATTCCCTTCAATTACTTTATGGGAGAGCAATCAGGAAAACCACACATAATTTAGAAGCAATGAGGCGTGCTGTGTGGGCAATTTTTTTCCACAAACTATCCACTGACCAAATACCAAGCACAATCTGTGCCCAAAAGACGATTGGTGTATGTTCAGCAACAGAAATGAGACCTATTCACATAACCAATTATTACAAGAACCTGTTATGAATACAATTAAGCCCACATCCATTGCAAATCCTTATCTATTGAGGAAGTGTCTTCAAGGAAAGACACAAAATGCCAATGGAAGCCGCAATAAATTAATTTGGTTTAATGCTCAAAAAGAACATTCTGTGGACATGAAGTATTCAAAATAGGTGTTATGACACAGTTTGACGTTGCAATAACGGAATATGTGCCGAATTGAAGTACTGATAAGAGCTGGTATAGATCGTGGGGTGTTTACAAAGAAAATATTTCCCACCATCGACGATAGCAGGGTCAAGAAAGCTAACAGATCAGTGTCTTACCTGCAAATGCAGGCCAGGCAGATGCGAAGAGGAGAGACCAGAATGCTGGAGGGTGAGTAGTATGGAGGATCTGATAATTGAGATAATCTTATTGCGTGTAGAAGTATGAGAAGCAGATCTTTCAACCTCATTGTCTCAGTTTTGCAGTTTTTACGGTATTAGAAGCCTTTTCTCAAAAAGTATATGCGCTAATTCTATGAAATTTTCAGGATCTGTTCGCGACGTGTTGCTGTCTCCCTGGAGCTAAAAAATACGAGATCCTGCTAATACATTGTGAATTTTATTAGATTTTACGTAGAAAAAAAAGTTAATTTTGGATGTGCAAAATTAAAAACTCTGTTAATGATACAATTTGTACCATAAATTAGTAACTGTGGTTCAGTGGTCTTAGAAACTTCTCAGGATACTACAATAAAATTTTCAGATAAATTGCGTGATCAGAATTTGAGTTGTGGCTTTTTATAAGCAAGACAATAAATAATTTAAAATACAACTTTCTGGCAAAATTTTAATGCTGCAAATTTTACTATATTTTTCCGTTACGACACAGCTCTCTTGCTTTACGCAAGCTAAATTTTAGATTATTTCATTAATAAATATGGCTGTAATGACTTTTTAAATTAATGTTTACCCCGCCACCCCCCTCCGCTTAAACAATGCCATGTTTGTCTTTCTTAATAATATGTTCACCCTCAGCAAATACCAGATGCTTACCGTGGTTCTACAATACGTTTTTCAGACATCTTGATGACCACAGCTGACCCTGTACGTCACTGCTTCTTTTTTGGGGGGTGGGAGTGGGGTGTTTTTTGATGCAGCCCACCACGAATTCCCCTCCTGTGCCAAACTCTTCACCTCAGACTAGCACTTGCAAACTACGTCCTCAGTCACTTGATGGACGTGTTCCGATCTTTATCCTGAACAGGTCCATCAAGTACCAAAGAAGTTCTTCTGTGGTGTCTTAACAGCTGTCCTAACATACTCTCCCTTCTTCTCGTCAATGTTGTTCACATATTCCTTTCCTCGCCGATTCCTTACCTTATCAATCTACCTAACTTTCAACATTCTTCTGTAACGTCCCATCTGAAATGCTTCGGTCTCTTCTTTTCTGGTTTTCCCACAGTCCATGTTTCACTAATACACAATGCTGTGCTCCAAACATATATTCTCACAAATTCCTTCCCCCGATTAAGACCTTTACTTGATACTACTAGACTTCTCTCAGCCTGGAAAGCCCTTTTGGCAGTGTTAGTCTGCTTTTGGCGTCCTTGCTCCGACCGTCATGGGTCATTTTGCTGCTTAGGTAGCAGAGATCCTTAACGGCATCCACTTCATGCTCGTTAGACTTAACGTTAAGTATCTCACTCTTCTCATTTCTGCTACTTCTCATTACTTTCGTCTTTCTTCGATTTACGCTCAATCCATATTCTGAACTCCTCAGACTCTTCATTCTAATCATCAAATCCTGTAATTCGTTTTCACTTTCACTGAGGATAGAAATGTCATCAGCGAATCTTTTTATTGACATCCTTTCACCTTGAATTTTAATTCAACTCCTAAACGTTTATTTTGTTTAAGCCGTTTCTTCTACGACGTATGGACTGAACAGTACTTCCGTGTTGGTCTTCTACATTTACATTTCCCTATAGAGTACCACTACTTTTCTCAGAATTTCGATCTTGCTTTATAGTGTCGAACGCTTCTTTCCGTATCGATAAAATCTCTGAACGTGTCTTGATTTTTCTTTAGTGATGCTCCCATTATCAACCGCAACGTCACAATTGCCGCTCTGGTGCCTCAAACTTCACTAAAGGTATACCGATTGTCATCTAACACACCCTGTTTTCTTTCCCATTCTTCTGTGTATTATCCTCGTCAGCAACGTGGACTCATGAGCTGATAATCTGATTGAGTGATATTTCTTGCTGTCTTCGGAATTGTGTGGACGACGTTTTTCCGAAAGTCATACGGAATATCGTCAGATTCATACATTCTGCATATCAACTTAGTCGTTTCGTTGACACCTCCCCTAATGATTTTAGTAACTCTCAAGAAATATTATCTATCCCTGGTGTCAAATTCGATCTTAAGTCTACCAAAGCTTTTCTAAATTCTGATTTTAATACTGGTTCCCCAATCTCTTGTATAGCGACTACTGCTTCTTCAGTCACGATATCAGACAATTCTTCACCCCCATCAATGCCTTCCACGTGCTATTTCCATCTATCTGCTCTCTCCTCTGTTTAACAAAGGAATGTTCATTGCACGTTGTAACGCCCCAACCACCACCTTAAAGTCAATTAAGAAGAACATGAAGTAGGGAAAGTTATATTGGCAGTTAAGACATCTTTGCCGATGAGCTAACACGAAAGAGTTTTGTCAACAACTACATTGTACACCACTGAGCATATTTGTTAGCGAAAGAGAATGAAGAAACATCGTATTTCAGCAATGGACAAATACCCATGTGACAAATGTGAAATTAATATCTCAAAAGTTAAGTCCAAAGTAATGTCTTCAGAGATATATGTGGAAGAGAGTTGTAAGCCCAACGAAGAAATTCAATGCGCCTACAATGCTCATCCACAGAAGAAGTCGCTTGCTAGAACTCATCCAGTGCAGACGTACGAGAGCAGTTCCGATCTGAATTATTGAGATTGCGAATCGTGACGAGACTGTTTTCGAGTTTAGAATAGTTTGTTGCGTGATGGGATTCACGGCTTAAGTAACTGATTTTATGAACTGAGACAGGAACAGATACACTCATTTAACCGTGCACTACGGATTAATTGAAATCTAATTACAGAATTAGTGAACATTGGACTTGACTTTAAATTAGTTGGACCTTAAGGAGAAGTGAACATTCTGCGAAGGAAAATACACGCAATTAGTCTTGAGTAGGACCCAAGTACACGACATCAAGAAGATAAAACAATTACGCTAAAGTGGTGGGTTTTGATAATTGCCAAGAAACTATAACTCAGTCGGACTGACTTAACTAAACTATTCCATGTGCGTGTGGTGCGAGACTTATAACTATTTAGTGACCAAATAGCAATAAACTGTTCGTAACCAGTTAAATAGCCGGTGTGGACTACATCATTAAATAGTTTGATAAACGACTAAATCAACGAGAACTCATGGAAGACTATTTCATTGAAGTGCAAATATTCACGTCATTAGTTGAGATGTCTACTTTAAAATATTTTCGTATTACGACGCAATCTTACAAAGACTGAATCAAAGAGTACCTCTGGATCTCGCTGCATACCAGCACAACAATTCCACAGCAACGAGACAACAGCGTAGGAAAAAACTGTTAACTAAAATATTTCCTCGCAATCAGTGGTGCGTGCTATACGAACGAGAGAATTAATAACTACTGCAAATCCGGGCAATTAACAATACAATATTAATAATAAAAAGCATCAGTTATACGAGTTCGCGTAAGTGGAAACGCTGCGGACTTGTAATTGAGATACAACGACTACGCGAGGAACGCCTTTTCAGAAGTTTTTCAAGTTTTTTTTCTCCCGTTAATCTACGGTGACTGACGTTATATCGCATCGTGTCTCTACTCTGCCGCGAGAGCTGTGGCAGTAGCAGCTCTACGGCGTCGACTACATCAGCACGTGGTTGGAGTCCAGGGGCACACGCCACACACACCATTTTGGCGCCTACAACGCAGGGCTCGAAGACGCCAGCTGTCGTCTCATCTGGGAGACAACGCAGCGGCTAACGATGCCTCATCGAGAAGACGAAGCTAGACGGATTGTTGCAAGTACGAAGTGCTAGTTGTGAGCAACAACTACACATTGTTTTGTTTACAGGAGTTAACTGGACTTAACGACGCCGGACATCACACCGTCCGACGTTTCTTCTCAACGATAACTGCAGAGACGATGTGGGGGGCGGACTCCTCCACAACGCAGACAACGCTCCACGACAGCGAGTGAGCAACAAGCAAAACGACGCAGCGCGTTGGACAACAGTCAACAGTGACCACACCCACGCCACGACAATCCATTACGACAGAGAAAAGTAAGCAATCCACGAAATAAGTGATCATTTGAGTATGTTAGAATAGATTTTGTACTGTAGTGCTAATTGAGATTTCATTGTGGTTGTGTTCAGTAGTTATCATGATGCCTAAAAGAAGTTTAATACTGCGTAGTGATGTAGATAAGAGAATTCCTGAATCAGAAGAGGAGATTAGTGATTTGCCAGAACAGGAAGAAAGTAATAGGAATAATGTCAATGTAGGAGGTGACACGTTTGCTGAACAAGAGAAGGAAGCGATACCAACTGTATCGGGAATTAGAACAAGGGGTAAAGTCGTAGAATTACCAGACAATAATTCTGCTGTTAGAGAAGGTACCGATCGAGAATGAAGAATGAATGTCGCACCGAACATCTTTGGAGGTGTAGATATACTTAGTACGATGTTATCAAAATTAAATATGATGAGTGAGCAATTTTCAGAACAGCAGGCAATACAACAGGCATTTTTCAGTAATAAATTTTCTAAAGTACTCGAACAGCAAGTTATTAAATTCTCAGAACAGCAAGCATCGTTTAATAGTAAATTTTCCGAATTAGCTGAACAACAGGCAATATTACAGGCAACCGTAAATAGTAAAATTTCAGAAGTAGAGAGCCGGGTAGAGGATGTTGAAGCTAGATTTGAGGATCAAAAAGTTAAAGTAGATAACAAATTTGAAGATGTTGAATCCAGGTTAACAAAAGAAGAAAAACAGGATGTTAAAATTATGGATTGTATCTATAAATTGCAAGAAAATCTGAGTAATTTATCGGAACAATGTGATGTGGTATCATTAACAGATAATTATAGTAATATCACGGACCACCTGAATGAAATTGAACAAAAGACGGTTAAAAGGATCGATAATTATTCAATCAGTCAAGGTAAACAATTTGAGGAATTAATATTTAAGTTTATTGATGAATTTAATCAAATTAAAAACAAGTTGTTCGTGATTGTCATGTACAGCTCGCTCGAGTAACAGACCGACAATTTACTAATGACGCAAAACCAGAAAATGAACATATAGGTCGTCAAAGGGAATCCAACTACGAGACAAAGCGTCCGTATATGTAGTCTAACACCTTTACTAATGATCAGTGGGAATTAAACCCACATTAGGATGTATTTGTGTTTCTTCTTTAAAGGTGGAACAAAGCATATTTAAGAGTTGGCAGTTTCCTACATCCTCTAGTGAGAAAAAACAACATTAATCCCAAAGTGTTCATAAATTCATTTAAGAGAATATTTCCGCGCTGCTGGTCAGAATTTGATAAGATCCAATTTATCGTGTCTAAGATAACAGGAGAAGCTGAATTATCGGCCGCGGATATTAGCGAAACTTGTAATACGTGTTCAGAATTTGAAAGGGTTTTCTAGGCGAAATATTGGTCCTTGAGTCGTCAATAACTTTTACGGAATGAAGTTTACTAACCCGAATTTTATAACCCTAGAAAAGAAACATTAAGGCAATATTTTGAACGCTACATAAATAAAACTAGATACTGGACAGAACCTATTTCAAGTAGAGAGGTAATCCCTATATTGAAGGGCAGGCTGCCTTTCAATATAATTATGACGTAGAACAGTTCTTAGTAGTAATTGACTCAATAGATGTGTTAATGGAAGACGCCAGACAATGGCACAACAACCATAGTAATTATAATAGTGGGAATAATAGTAATAACAAGCACTGGAACCAAAATAGGTCTAATAATAATAAGAGTTTTAATAACTGTGACCACAACTTCAAAAACGGCAATGCACAAAACGATCATAGGCAAAAAGAAAATCAAAATTGGAATGGAAATTATAATCGTCCTAAAGGTGCTTTTACACCAAACAGTAACCAAGGGCAAGGACAAATAGTTTTCAACGGGAAAATGTAGTAACCATGAATAAGAAAAGAAAGTATGGAGGGCGCCAATCGCCAAACCACCAATGTTGTGGCGATGGCCGACAAAACAACTGTGCTCTGATTGTGCCTACGACTGAATCTAGATGGGGAACGTGTCAAATAACTAATATAGATTGGAATAATCCCAATACTGCCAGTAGTCCATGTAATGCTAATTGACCTATACCATTACCTGATAACAGGAATGTAAGAGGATTTGACGTGTACCAACAAAATGCGAATGAAGTGCATTTAGTTGAGATACACGTACCACCGAGGCGGTGGTTCGTGTATCGGTTAAACGAAAGCCAGTCATTTTAGGCCATCCTCGGATGGCTGGTTATGAGGAGGGAGGCAAACTTCACGGGATAATCAATGTCCTTAATTAGATTAACGGCTCTGACATCAGAGACGAATTAATGAAGGAACCAAGGGCTGAGGTCACCAAAGAGGACTTTACGTTACAGGCGATAGTAGATGTTAAGATTAATAGTTTCCTATAAGTATTCTGATTGACACACGTGCAACGGTCAGCGTAATGGCGAGTAATTGTTTAAGTATAGTTATTAGGCAACAGAGTTACACACTTTACCAGTGTCGGAATGTACCGTTTCGGGGGCTTTTAGTGCTAAAGCGCAAAAGATAATTAAACAAATGCAAGTAGCAGTAGAACTACAAGAAGCAAATTTGGAATGTAATTTCTTGATAGTGTCTAAAGTGACTACACCGTGCATCTGGGGAATGGATTTTTTTATGTGAATATGGTGCAATCCTAGACATTAAGGAAAGAGTTTGTACCTTAACTGTTAACGACAAGCCATTAAGATTAATGTTAAGAAAGAAGAGAATAATTTTAGGAAGATATTGTCAACATTTGGTTGTAAATTATGTTCCAAGGAATATTGTGCATTGCGTAGGTGACGACCGTGACAAATTAACCGATGTTTACACTGAGATGTTAAGCATCGATGAAAAGGTTAGGGAATAGGAATAGTTGGCAAATCGACACCAGATAGAGTTAAGTGAATTGTTAAGATCATATTTGCCTGTATTTAGTAAGAAGCCAGGCATAATTAAGAACTCCGAATGTCACATTGAGACCTATCCCCATAATACGTTCTGTAAGACGACATACTCGGTCCCTTGGTCGAAAAGAGAAGCAGTGACGAAGGATATCAAGAAGATGTTAGACTGGGGTATCATAGAAACTTCAGATTCCGAGTACTGCAGCCCTCTTTTAGCTGTAACTAACCAAAATGGAGAAATACATTTAGTTTTAGATGCGAGAGTTATTTATAAAATAGTTAAACCAGTAAGGATTCGTCACGAAAACCTTGAAGAACTCATAAAAGAATTCCATGGAATGTTTTTGACCTGTCTTGACCTCAAAAGTTCATATCTGAATCTATATCTGGTCCTCGGAACGCTTTATAATCCTGTGTCTGATTTCGGAATCTCTGGCTGACTATGATGTACTCTAGCAGAAATCTCCCCGTATCATCCGGCCTTTTCCAAGTGTACCTTCTCCTCTTGTGATTCTTGAAGAGACTATTCGATATTACTACTGAAATTTATTTCAGACATCAGTTACTCTTTCTCCTCTCCTATTCCTTGTCCCAAGCCCATATTCTCTAATAACCTTTTTCTTGTACTCCTTCCCCTACAACAGCATTCCAGTCCTCAATAATTATTAGATTTTCCTTCCTCTTTACGTACTGAATTTTCGTTTCAGTATCCTCATATACTTTCTCTGTCTCTTCATCTTCAGCTTGCCACGTAGGCATGTTTACAACTATCGTTGTCGTTGTTCGTTTGCTGTCGATTCAGATAAGAAGAGCCCTGCGACTGACCTGTTCATAGTGACTCACTCTGTGCCCTACCTTCCTATTCATAACTAATCCTACTCGCATTATACCATATTCTGATTCGCTCAACGTTGTCCCTTCGCTGGTTATTCAATCTTTTTCTCATGGTCATCTTCCCCTTATCAGTGTCCTCCCGGAGATCTGAAAGCGGGACTAGTTCGGAAACTTTTGCAAATGGAGAGATCGTCAAGACACTTTTCAATTACAGGCCTGTCGATACAAAGCGCAAGTGTTTCCATTGCCTTCTCCGTCCTCATGCCGTTGATCAATTACGATTCTTCCACCTTTAGGGGCAGTTTCCCATCGCAAGAGCTATAGAAAGCCGTCAACATCTCGGCACTTCTGTGTCCTCTTTGTCATGGCCGTTGGCAGATTTATGGTGAATTCTTGTGCCGGAAGCCTTCGGCAGTCATTCCTGATGATTTGTATTCAAACGTAAGTGGTGGCTCTGTTCGAACTCGGGACCAAGGACATTTTGATTACTAATCAAATCGCTACACGCTACTCCTACTTCAGCCATATTTTTCCTTTACAGGAAGGGAAGGACCCAGCCAGCTTCAGCCTTGGTGACACGTGGGGTCGAATCCCGAGGTCTGACCACGATGCATCCTCCTCGCCCCTCACTGTGCTGGTCCCTCACATGGACATGGTACTACCTTCGTTTTTCTTATTTGATTTTTATTTTTTTAATTTTTTAACATTTTTTTAATTGTATTAAGCACTCCGTTGTCAGGCCACAAGTGGCCCACAGGGACGATCGACCGCCGTGTCATCCTCACTGAGGATGCGGATAGTAGGGGCGTGTGGTCAGCACAGCGCTCTCCCGATCTTTATGATAATTTTCTTTGACCGGAGCCGCTACTATTCGGTCGAGTAGCTTCTCAATTGGCATCACGAGGCTGAGTGCATCCCGAAAAATGGCAACAGCGCATGGCGGCCTGGGTGGTCACCCATCCAAGCGCCGGCCACGGCCGACAGCGCTTAACTTCGGTGATCTCACGAGAACCGGTGTATCCACTGCGGCAAGGCCGTAGCCAAGATATAGCTTGATAGACATATATTCCACAATTCCAGAACTCAAGAGGATAAAAAATATTTTCTAGGAAGAGAACACTGTGAGAAGGGTCCAGAACAAAGAAAAAAAAACCAAGAAAGCTATTAAGTTCCTTGACGATTAAAGACAATGGTGCAACATATTTGCAAATAAAGCACGATAACGTGGCAGCCTCTGACGCTTCCAATGAGAGTTCAGTATATATTGGCGAAAAACACAGCGTTCGGTATCAGTGTCACACGCCTTTACAGAGCCATATGATCGAGTTAGTCTTCATGTGACCGGGGTTCAACGGAGAAACCAACTTCAGCAGATAGTGAATGAAAAGCCAGTTGTCGGTTAATCCAGTGCCAGAGTTGCCGTCAGCCACAGAGCACCCTGTGTGGTAATGTATATGGTTGATGACAAAGACCGGTCGGACTAAGACCAATGCGATGGAGGCGTTCGTTGGGCGGGATCAGATTATGATTGACCATGTACCACAATGAGGCGACCTCCATCAGGAGGACAGGAAAACTAACGGGAGCGACACTGTTTCCTGTATATCAGTGTCACGACCATTCCGGGTGGGGACAAGGATGACTGTACGTCCCAATGAGAAAGCAAAGACCTGGAGGAAAGGCGTGCCAATGATAAAATGTCAGCTCCAAATTTAGAATTGATCCGGTCCCCGTCGTCAGGGGAAATCAGCTGGCCAATCGAAGACATGTAAATAATCGAGAGGTAATAGAATGAGCAGCTTGAGTACATTAAAACGTTACGCCGTGTAAAAAAATATTGAAGCCTTCAATTCGATGCTGGGAGGTCCCAACCTTCCAGGGGAACGGAGCCTCGCTACCACTTCATACTGAAGTCTAAAAATATGATATTTCCAACAAAAAGAAGGTCAGATAATTGAATCAATTTGCATGCCATCTCCGCGAGGAGCTGGAATATCTGTGCAACATAGTACACCTTGCTGAATATGTAGGCATCTCAGATCATCACTTTGTGAGGAAGACTAAGGGAAACGCTTTCGTGTTCACGAGTTGCCACTTGAATTCTGTTCGTATCCTTCCACCAATTGAGTTCAGCCATTTTCATCGAGCAGCTATCTTCGGTAATCCCCAACCGGTTGTGGTGAGCAACCACCGTTGCCCATGAAGTCAAAATGTGTTGAAAACACCACAGTAATAACAGGGTACATTTCCGCACGGTAATGAGAGCCCCAGAGAGAGAACAAAAGGAATCCAGTATGTCCTTCACGAAGGATATGTCATCGATATGACTTATCTATACCATAACAACGCCTGCGTACGCCCATACCGAGAAGGTTTC
Source organism: Schistocerca piceifrons (assembly GCF_021461385.2). Classification (NCBI taxonomy): domain Eukaryota; kingdom Metazoa; phylum Arthropoda; class Insecta; order Orthoptera; family Acrididae; genus Schistocerca; species Schistocerca piceifrons. The sequence continues at coordinate 633,420,595 of NC_060140.1, forward strand.
TCCTAATACCCTGCTGACGCTTAATTGATCAGCAATACGGCGAAGCAGTGGGTCTAGGGACAAGACAGAAAGCGGCATGGTGAGGGAGCTCCATTGCCGTAAGCGCCGTCGGATGGTGATCTGGGGAGTAAGTTGTCCATTCACTACGACAGATGCTTGAGTAATAGTAAAAATATTGGATAATACGCAGTATGAGTAAGACCTGTTGCCTTGAGCGCCTGCATCAAGAAACCATGACTGCCTCGGTAAAATGCCATATAAAAATCAATAAAAAGCAAGGCTCCAGAGACAGAAGTTTCTGCAGCCACAGGGGCGACGCCTCAGCACTCGACTACAGAAGTCTGAATTGTACGACTAGGCTCACAGCTTTGGCGAAGAGCAAGAATTTTCTCTAACAATTTCGACAAAGGTAGTGTGATCGGGATCAATTTAACGGTGTCTGGAGGTCCGGTTGTCGTCGGAATTAGAATAATTTTATCATCCTTGAAGGGGTCAGGACTCATATCACCTCTGATCACCTCACTTACCAATGACGTAATGGTATCACTTACAAGAGACCAAAAACATACAAAACATTCCTTAGAAATACGGTTGGGTCCCGGAGATTTTTGTGATGGTGAACTGACCGTAAGGCCATATGTATCACTGCGATTAGAGGTACTTAGAAAATCATCTTCTTATGCGAGAATAACCGCACATCCATGGAGAGGAAAAAACAGTCAGGAACTGTCGTATCCGTAGCAGGGACGTAATGAAGGTCGATAAAATAATCATAGATTCCTCTGGAAATGTAGCGTTCGGACGTCAGTACACGGCCACCGGTGTGACTGAGAAGGGACTCGACACTTGCTCGTCTACGCAGTGGCGATATAAGGGAAGTCAGTTCGTACTGTAAGAGTTAGCGGTAATTTCGTCGCGCCCTCAGTCCTACTATTTGCTGTCTCTTTAACTTATAAAGTCTTAACACGGCTGACATCCACAATCCGTGATGGAGCTTGCCTAGCATCATAAAGTTGATGCAAGACGGAATTATAAAATTGCTGGGTCCAACTTAGATCCCTCGCCCTCTCAGCGCCATAACGCTGTACAACATCCAGGGGAGTCGATAAAGTTTCAATGGCTGCCGCACATAATTTAAGGTTACAGCTACGCAACAGTGTCACGTCTATCGTTTACAATTGTATACATAAAGAATCAGAAAGATAAAACGATCGAATCTGCTGCTGGAAGTAGTCGTGTATACCTGACGAGAGTGGGACAGTGACAGATCCACGCATCGGATATTTGCGAAGAGCGCACAGAATCGTCCAGTTCTTCAATATCTCTGCCTAGCAGAAGTTTCTGCGGAGTTTTACGAAATAAATAAACTGTACCCATTAATAAAAACGTGCTCGATCTGTGGAGTGGCCAGATCCTTAAGCGGTATAAAGAAGAATTAATAAAGGCAGTCGTTTTTCCCTCTCTCCATCTGCGTGCGGAAGAGGAAAGGAAATGACTATTGGTGTAGAGGATACCCTCCACCACGCACCGTATGGTGTCTTGCAGAGTTTCTGTGAAGATGCAGTTGTAGAAGAAAGGTATAGGCCTGAATCTATCTATTATCAAAACAATGCAGTTGTTTATCTGAAAGCGATCTTTTATAGCCGTGTATCACAGTCCGTGGAGCGTCAACGGATGAATCCGAGTGTGAACGGCTGGATCACTCGCTTCTCCCCCCTTTCTGTTATTATTTTTCGTGATGCCGCACGCTCAGGTTGGAAACGCTGTTCGTTATGGGTTTGTCGAAAGTGATGCATGTGGCAACGTTGTGGGTGGGGACGCGGACGGCTCCTGGGAATCAACGGGAAAGAAAACCGATGGTCAGTCTTTTACCGTCTCCACGTCCTTCACTGGCACACTTGTGCCGATCTGATACTGATCATGCCTGTGACATTCTTTCCCCATCTGGGAGCGCCGAAGAAGGGTGGGAATACGTTAGAGACTGAGGTATTCCCGGAAAGTCCGTCGAAATATTTGGCGATAAAAAAAAATGGCTCTGAGCACTATGGGACTTAACAGCTCTGGTCATCAGTTCCCTAGAACTCAGAACCACTTAAACCTAACTAACCTAAGGACATCACACACATCCACGCCCGAGGCTGGATTCCTACCTGCAACCGTAGCAGTCGCGCGGTTCCGGACTGCGTGCCTATTCGGAGATCCGGAACAAGTCTATCCTCATGCGATTTCGAAGAGGCAGTCTCGGAAGACGCTTTCGAATCTTGCACAGCTGCTGACATGCTATTATCCGGTCTGAACTCGAGGTGGGGAGAGGCCCCCTCCATTGGAATCTTTCCAGTAGAGCAAGAGGAATCGTCTGAATCCTCACCATCTAGTGACCGTCTAGGCTTCTTTTGAGATGGAGGTAGCGGCGGCGTGGAAACTGCAGTGGGAATGTTCCTACGCGAGGTTAACGGTGGAAATGCTCTAGGACCATCACGCAGTGACTCGTGTTCGTCATCAGAAAACTGCTTACGCACAATGGCTGTCATGTGGGGAATAAGTTTCGCTAAAGTCTGCCTTTTCCGATGTTCGCAAATGGATTTTAAGACCGTGACACGATGCGGGCAATTAGTGCGGAGGTGTCTGCTCTCATTAAATATACTACAGGTGCCTTATTGTGCTGTTTAAAATGTATGTACTCGGTATCCATAGACCTGGAAATGGGAGAGAATATTCCGTCTGACTACCATGTCCACCGTTCAAACTCCGCTAAATACTTGTGATCGATGTTGAGCGGACCAAGGTTCCGTATGTCCCCCACACGAAGCAGGAAGGCCTTGAGGAAGCTGTCATTAACAACAGGGAGAAGGTTAAACACCTTCAGATTCGCATATTCCAACTCTGTGTTCGCTAAAATAACCACACTACTAGACCGCGCCACAAAAGCAGCCTGTCAACCTGAAACGGGTTCAGAAACTTGACGTAACACACGTAGGATTCAGAATCGAAGTAACCCCTGTGAACCTGATCAGAAGTTAGCTTGATCGCATTTACAAGCCAGTTGAGAAGTTTTAACGAACTAGGCTGCATATGCGGCGTGCAATTGTCAGAACTAAAATTGACAGCACCTTTGTGTCGAATGTTCCTAGAAGCCACAGACGACATCACGGCGCGTCGAAACTGAGTCATAAAAGCGAGACACTCAGAGGCTAACAACGCTGTGACGCACACAACGACCTACAGGAAAAAGGAGTAACAAGCTCTCGCAGCGCTACGATAGAGGCGGGAGCAGACAGAACCGTCTCGCTGGACTTGCCAAGCGGAATATATCCACATGCTTACATCACTGCTATGAATATCCCATACGCTGGTCACTCCCGGATTCGCACTCGCAAGACGCCATCAACAACGTCATCGTTGCATCGCCTGCTTTCACTTAACATGACTTGAAACTAGTATTTATTCCATTTTTATCTTTTTCAACTTCATTATAATCGTCCATAACGTCTGAAATGTGAAAAAGGTTGTCACGTAAGTTGCAAATATGCCCGTAACCCAGCCGAAAGATATGCTGTTCCTGAGGCTACTAGCTGCCATTTGAAATGTAACATTGTTCATGATGATCTCCATTATTTTCGAAGGTGAATTCTGTATCTGTAACTAATAAAATATATATTTTGGAACTGGATATCTCACAGATACAGTAAAAATGTAACAATGGTTTAAATTCCTGTCACAGTTACCGTGGAGTCTACAATAGATTTTGTAAGATGGAGTACCACACAAGGCAGTTTGTATGCCGTTGCTGTGAGTAACAGTGACGGTGAACATGGACCCTCTTCATGTACCACCAGCGCAAACACCTCCGACAGTCTGTGCCTTGTGTGTGTGGGCATTTTTCAGGCACAGAAAGGCGCACACGTTTACTTTCCTACAAGTACGTTACCTGTGGAGGTTATTCCCACCACTGTCAACATGCCTCGTCTCACGTGATGAACGAAAGAAACAGATGATTTTATTCAGCAGTTAGAACAGAGTGTCTATTGGATCAATATTGTTTCCTCAGATCTTCATATTTGCTTCGTCTACACTTTAGCAGTTTGAATCACTGCAGTGTGCTCTGACAGTGATCTTTGCTTGCACCTCATACAAATGTTACTGCGTCACATCTTTATGACCGTTCCTTTAACATGTCCCAGTGGTGTTCATGGTGACTGCAAGAACGTGTGTATCTATTTAATTCACAGCTGCACAGGGGAAAACAAAAGGATGTAGTTACTCTAAGTGCATAGCTAGTTGACGTGTGGAACTGTTACATAGATTCGTATGGGAAACTTATCATTTGTGGTGAGGTGAATGTCAGTTACTTGGACGTGCCATAGGAAAGTTGTTCACTGGACAAGTAATAAAAACGTTTATTACATTGGTGTCAAACATTTCAGCAAATCCTGCCCTACTCAGTTTCAGCGCACACATTTACGTGGTTACATTGCCAGAAAAGTCCTGTTCGGTAAACCGAAACTGATGCGAATCTGGGTTATTAATGGTTGATTAAGAGTAACGTTTCCTGTGGCATCTTGATCACTGTGCCGCACAGCCAATGGAAGAAGCTAAAAGCTTAGATACACTATGTGATCAAAAGTATCCGAAATACTTTATTGAAAATGACTTAAAATTGGTTCCATAAAAACACGGGAGAACTGCCGAATATCAGTAACTTCCTGCCACGATAATTCGGCGCAGAGTCTTCTGGCCATCTTCAGGTGAATGCCACTGTAGTAGTACTGGCGAGTACGCTTTTTTTTGTTTTTTTTTTCTTTATTGTATTTCAATTCCCCAACGGGGCGGGCTGGCAGCAGCATATGCGCTGCTCTTCAGCCGAAAGACATAGAACAAAACAATAGAAGACATTTAAAAACAGCAAAGGAGAGAAGGCGAACATAGATATAAAAAAGGGAGAACATCATGGAAGGCAATAGACAAAAAACGGGGTGACTGTAAAATGGAGATAAAAAACTGTTTAAAAGTAGCACGCACAAAAGGCCACACACTGCGACGATTAAAAGAACAAGGCACAGTATGACTGGAGCATAAAGGTGTTGACGGATGGCATAGCACACAACGTAACACTGACGGCGAACCTCAAGGCAGTACACAATTAAAATCACACCTCTTGACGCACACGAGAAACAGCACTAAACACAACACTGATGTGGCACACTGATGATGATCAATACAGAGGATCTGCCAGGTTCAAGGAGATGAGGGAGACCTGAAGAAGGGAGGGAGGGGAAGAGATGGGGGAGGGGAATGGGGGGCGTGCGGAAGAGGGCCAGGTAGGGAGGGATGTGGGAAGGAGAGAGGCAAGTATGGGGTGCAGGGTCTCAGGGGAGGGGGGGATGGAGGAAAATCCGCTCTGGGAGAAGGAGGAAAGAGGAGAAGGGGGCCCTGGGGAGGGGGGGGGAACAAGGCCGGGTTATAGTTGGAAGGAAGGGTATTTGTCACGGCGAAGTTCGTCATCCGGGAGGGGGAGGCGTTGGAAATTGCCCTGATGAAGGAGATGGAGGGTGTGGAGGTGGAGAGAGGGAGGGATACAGCAATAGAGGCGCGGCAATGGGCGGGGGGTGGAGAGGAAGGAGGAAACCAGAGGGTGGGGGGGATCAACTCTGCGAACAATGTAAAGGATGCGGAGATGTTGGAGGAACAAGAGGAGGTGGGGGAAGGGGATCAGTTCATACAGGAGACGTGTGGGGGAAGGAAGGCGGATACGGAAGGCAAGGCGGAGCGCGTGGCGTTCAAGGATTTGGAGGGCCTTGTAAAAGCGGGTAGGGGCAGAGATCCAGGCGACGCTGGCATAACAGAGGATAGGACGGATGAGGGATTTGTAGGTGTGGGGGATGGTAGAAGAATGCAATCCCCATGTCTGGCCGGACAGGAGTTTCAGCAGGCGGAGGCGGGTATGGGCTTCCTGCTGGATGGTCAGGAGATGAGGGGTCCAGGTGAGGTGTCGGTCAAGGGTGAGGCCAAGGTATTACAGGGTGGGGGTGAGTTGGATAGGACGACCATAAAGGGTGAGGTAGAAATCATGGAGGCGAAAGGAGCGAGTGGTGCGGCCTATGATGATTGCCTGGGTTTTGGAGGGGTTGAGATGGAGGAGCCACTGGTTACACCAAGTGGTGAACTGGTTAAGGTGGGTTGGGAGGGTACGTTGAGACCGTTGAAGGGTAGGATAGAGAGCCAGGAAGGTGGTGTCATCAGCATATTGGAGAAGGTGGACTGGTGGGGGTGGCTTGGGCATATCAGCTGTATCAAGAGATAAAGGAGAGGGGAGAGGACAGAACCCTGGGGGATGCCAGCCGTGGGATAAAAGATACGGGAGTTGGTGTTGTGGGGGGTAACATAGGAAGGACGGTGCGAGAGGAAGGAAGCGACCAGACGGACAAAATTGATAGGCAGGGCGTAGGTTTGGAGTTTAAAGAGGCGGCCGGGATGCCATACACGGTCATAGGCATTTTGGAGGTCAAGGGAAACAAAAATGGCGGAGTGACGGGAGTTGAGCTGGAGGGACAGAAGGTGAACAAGGTTGAGGAGTTGGTCGTCAGCAGAGAAGGAGGGTCGGAAGCCACACTGGGTAAGGGGGAGGAGGTGGTGTTGAGCAAGGTGCCGATGGATACGGTGGGAGAGGATGGATTCAAAGACTTTACTGAAGATGGAGGTGAGGCAGATGAGACGATAGGAAGAGGTGGCAGAAGGGGGTTTGTTGGGTTTGAGGAATAGGAGGATGCGGGAGGTCTTCCACAGGTCAGGGTAGAAGCCAGTAGAGAGGATGACATTATAGAGATGGGCGAGGACAGTTAGGAAGGAATAGGGGCTTTCTCGAAGGTGACGGTAGGTGACACAGTCGTGACCAGGGGCCGTGTTGCGTTTGGACTGGAGGAGAAGTTTAATGTCTTGTGCTGTGATGGGAGTGTTGACATCGGAGGGGGGCAACTGCCCCAAGTACTGGAGACTAGGAGCAAGTGGAGCGACTGAGGTATCAGCACGTTCCATGACGGTGGGGAAAAGAGAATAATCAAAGTGGGGATCATCGGGGATGGAGAAGACCTCGGAAAGGTGGGAAGCGAAGTGGTTGGCCTTACTGAGGTTGTCTGGAAGGGGGCGATCGTTATGGAGAAGGGGGTAGTGGAGAGCGGAAACGGAACCAGTAAGACGATGGAAGGCGGACCAGTACTTGGAGGAGTTGATAGGGAGGGTGGCATTGAGTCGTGTGCAGGTCTGGCGCCAGTCCCGGCGTTTTGTTGCTGTAATAAGGTTCCGTACGTGTCGCTGTATTTGTCGGTGGCGTTGGAGTGTATCCCTGTCACGAGTGCGGAGGAAGGAGCGATAGAGGCGGCGGGATTCACGGAGGAGGAGGACAGCCCGCGGAGGGAGAGTGGGACGGTGTGGGTGGATGGTTTTAGTAGGAACATGGGCCTCCACGGCGTCAGTAATTACCGTTTGAAGGAAGGATGAGGCGCGGACAATGTCGTCAGGATGGCGATAGGTAAGAGGGTGGCTTTCGACCTGGGTGGAGATGGAGTCCCGGTAGGCATCCCAGTTTGCACGGCGATAGTCATGGACGACCTTGGGAGGGGGTGCAGGTTGCGGAGCCGGAGGGGGGCGGTTTGCAGACGTTATGGTGAGAAGGACAGGGAGGTGATCGCTACCTGTGGGGTCAAGGACGGCGACAGTGATACGCCCAAGGAGGTTGGCGGAGGCAATGACAACATCGGGGGTGGTGTTACTTTCGGGTCGGGTGTGCTGGGGAATGGGAACAAGGTCACCCTGGATTGTGGAGAGGAACTGATGCCACCGCCGATGGGCAGCAGGAGTGCGGCTATGGATGTTGAGGTCGGCGGCAATCACATAGGTGGAGAAGGTGTGGTCAATGTGTGAGATGAAGTCATAAGGAAGAGGAGCAATGGAGCAGACATAGATGGTGGCACAGGTAATGGTGAGGGAGGGGAAGAAGACGCTAAGGATAAGGTGTTCAGTGGGGTCATTGAGGAGAAGTTGTGGCCGGACGGGGATATGCTTAAGGTGGCCAATCGCGACTCCACCCTGCGCACGAGGACCAGGATCATCAGTGCGGTGGAGGATATAGGGGGAGGTGCGGATAGAATGGTGGGGCTGGAGAAAGGTTTCGTACAAGAGGAAGGTGTCGACCTGGTGGTGGGAGAGGGTGTGCATGAGGAGGTATTTGTTGGAGCGGAAGGAGCGAATGTTCTGGAAGAGGATGTGAGACTCGTGCCGCGCCATGACGGGAAGGAGGGGGGGAAGAGAGGGAAGGGAAGAGACATAAACTAGGGTGTCGAGGCGGGTGAAGGTGAAGTGGGCTTGGTTGTGGGAGTAAGTGGCGATGGTGTTCAGGTGGAAAACAGAGCGAGCAGCAAGGGATATCTGTTGGAAGGTGTGCGGGCACTGAAAAGGGTGAATGTTTTGCAGTACAATGGTAATGAACCGGATGATGTCCTCGGCCGTGGGGGGTGGACGGAGGGAATTGTTAGGATGGACAGGAGGATCGACGGGACAAACTGGGACTGTAAGTTCAGGGGTGGCTGGAGGGGGTTTAGCTTTACACTTGTGGGAGTATGTGGGATGGGGGCCATTGCAGGTATTACAGGAAGGAGGAGCAGCGAGGTTGGGGCAGTTCTTGAGAAAGTGGGAGGCCTTGCTATGGGGACAGGTGGGGGGGTTTTTGCAGTTGGGAGTCAGGTGGTCATTGTACATCAGGCACCGCTGGCAACGGTAGGATTGGGGAGGGGATTTGGAGGATTCAACAGGGTGGCGACGGTGGTATATCGGGGCACCCTGGGTGAGGAGATGGTCTATGGATGGGGCGGACTCTGAGAATATCCGCATGAGGTAGGTGGGACCAGAGGCATTGTGGATACGGCGGGCAGAGCGGATTTCCAAGTCCGGGTGGGAGTTCAGTTCTACCAACACTTCATCCTCTGTGATCACCGTGCTGAGCTTGGTGATCACAGCGGTGTAGGTGGGGGGGCGACAGAGAGGCTGGGGCTGACGAGGAGTGGAAGCAGAAAGGAAGGGTGTCAGAGAGGCGTGGGGGCCAAACATAACTCGTGGGAGTTTTCGCAGGAGGTCTGTGTGAAAGGATGGGGACGGGGACTTGATAAGGACTGAGTCCCTGCGGGGAATGAGTTGGGAGATGGGAGCACCAGGTAAGTACTTTCGTATTTCCTTGGTGAGGGTACGAGCGTCGAGGAACTTAGGATCGGGAGTTGACAGGACAAAGGTGTGGAGGGTGGGGGCCAAGGTAGGGGTGGCAGGAGGAGGGGTGGTGTCCATGGTGACGGCAGGGGGAGGGGGAGGTGGTGTTGATTTTTTGTGGGAAGTGGCGGGAGCAGAGTCGGTAAGGACGCGCTTTTGGGGTTTTTTGGAGACTGGAGGCTGGGAGGAGGGGAGAGGGACGGGGAGGAGAGGGAGGTGGCGGGTGGCAGATCCCTGTGGCGTAGTGGAGGCACCGGGAGAAGCAGCTGGTTCAGTGGTGGCGATGGTGGCTCGGCGCGACGTGATGCGTGCGGGAGATGCAGAACACGAAGCGACAGGGTCGGTGAGAGAGGGGAAGCCAACCACCTGAGGGGCGGCAGCAGAGGCGGCAACAGAGGCGTACGTGAGGGCGGGGGTAGTAGTGGGAGCTGTTGAGGGTGTGGAGGCTGGATGATGGGTGTAGAGGTGTGGGTATACAGCAGGGGAGGAGATAGGGGGCTGGGTAGGTGGGGAAAGGGAAGGGGAGGTAGAAGGAGGGAGGCCAGAGGCGGCACTCCAGGAAGTGACTGTGGGAGAGGGGGAGGTGTAGATGACGGTGGAGGTGGGAGTACTCATTGCAGACGAACGGCGACGGACAGAAGGACGTGCAGCAGGCGGCGTCGGCGTCGGCGATGGGCAGCGGCGAACAGACGGACGAGCAGCAGGCGGCGTCGGCGTCGGCGGCGAACAGACGGACGAAAATCAGGCGGCGGCGGCGGCGGCAGCGGTTACGACGACGGCGATGGACAGCCAGCAGGCGGACGGACGGACGGACGAACGAACAGCGACAGCAGCGGGCAGACAGACAGACAAACACACACAATCTTCGAAGACGGAGATTCCACCCTGAGAGTAGCCCAGGCTTTGCAATCTGACGCTTTCGAAGGAGGGGATCCAACCCTCCAGATCAACGAGTACGCGCTGAGCTCCGCTATTTAAAGCCTTCTGAGGTGACATTGCGCATGCGCTGCTCAGCGTGCGCGTTCATAACGGCTCCGTGCGCTACGCCTCGCGCCCTCCACTGCGAAAGCCTGGCGTATCGGTGTCAGGTCGATTTCCATCTTTATGCAGATAACTACGTCGACTACGAAGTTTCTCTATAACAGGATTCCAAGCAGAGTTCAGCTGATAACCGCTATCTCGATTGATGAGAGTCTCGTTGTCAGACAATCTTATTTCCACAGATTCATTGAAAATCGAACTCCTAAAGTTTGATGTATGGGCCAAAATTTTTGTGTCGTTGTAATTCATGGAATGGTCTGTGGAAATACAATGTTCGGCGATTGCGGACTTGGAGGGTTGGAGAAGGCGAGTATGGCGTTGGTGTTCCACAATGCGTTCCTGCACAGTTCGCGTTGTTTGCCCTATATATGATTTGCCGCATTCACACGGAATTTTGTAAACACCTGGTTTACGCAGGCCCAGGTCGTCTTAAACGGATCCCACCAGTGATGAAATTTTGGAAGGAGGGCGAAAGATGACTTAAAATATCACGACTTAAAATTTCGTTGCGGTAATGCTGGAATTCAATATGGTGTTGGATCACCCTTAGCCATGATGACAGCTTCCACTCTCGCAGGCATACGTTCAATGAGGTGCTGGAAGGTTTATTGTGGAATTGCATACCATTCTTCAAGGGGTGCTGCACAGAGGAGAGGTATCGATGACGGTCGGTGACGCCTGGCAAGAAGTCGGCGATCCAAAACATCCAAAAGTTTTTTGCAGTAATTTTTGGCTTTGCTGCCTGATCCCATTAACATTCTGCATTTTGCCACGATATTTCGGCCCAGTACTTCGTCTACTCACCTTTGGCTGGCCGGACGTTTCTGGGCCGAAATATCGGGGCAGAACGTTGATGGGATCCGGCTGCAAACCATAAAATTACTGGAAGAGGAAGTCCGCCGGGAAAATTTCAGAACTCACATCCTAAAGGTTTTCTATAGGAAACATGTCAGGACTCGGTGCAGGCCAGTCCATCACAGGAACGTTATTGTCGTGTAGCCACTCCGCCACAGGCGGTGCATTATAAACAGGTGCTCGGTCGTGTTGAAAGTTGGCATCGCCATCCATGAACTGTTCTTCAGTAATGGGAAGCAAGATGGTGCTCAAAACATCAATGTAGGCGTTTGCTGTGATAGGGCCACGTGAAACAACAAGGTGTGCAAGCCCCCTCCATGAAAATCACGACCACATCATAACACCACCGCCTCCGAAATTTACTGTTGGCACTACCGAAGCTGGCAGATGACGTTCACCGGGCATTCGCCATACCCACACCCTGCCATCGGATCGCGACATTGTGTTCCGTGATTCGTCACTCCCCCCAACATTTTTCCACTGTTCAATCGTCCAATGTTTACGTGGCTTATACCGAGCGAGGCGTCTTTTGGCTTTTACTGGCGTGATTTGTGGCTTATGAACAGCTGCTCGACCATGAAATCCATGTTTCTCACTTCCTGCCTAACTGTCATAGTAATTGCAGTACATCCTGATGCAGTTTGGAATTCCTGAGTGATGGTCTGGATAGACGTCTGCCTATTACACATTACGAACCTCTTCAACTGTCGGCGGTCTCTGTCAGGCACGAGACGAGGTCGGCCTGAATGCTTTTGTGCTGCACGTGTCCCTTCACGTTTCCACTTCACTATCACATCGGATGCTTAGGAGTGTGGTAATCTGACGTACAGATATGTTACGCAAGTGACGCCCTGTCACCTGACCACGTTGAAAGTCCGTGAGTGCCGCGGAGCGCCCCATTGTGCACTCTCACGATCTCTAATGACTGCAGAGGTCACTGATATGGAGTACCTGGCAGTAGGTTTTTGAGGGTGACCGGATTCTTTTGATCACATAGTGTATACAGTCTGTGAACGTTGCTGGAACAACGCAAGGTGGTATAATCTCGAAACTATCGTAGTTATCGTAACAAGGACGATTAAGTTACTTTTGCGAAGTTGTGGATCCATTTATTTCTGGAAATATTCTCAGAGATTTTTGTCGCTACTACGCAATGATCGGCTTCGTCAACGACGGTGAAATAATTTAATAATACCTTCTAAAAGCAGGTATTAACATTCTACTGTCCTACGTTCGTCCCATTAGTGTTGTCGTTTCTTTTTTAATACCGCTAACAGCGCTAATCTTCACAATAGAAAACCTTGATATTGTAGGAAGATTTTACAACCGTGTCCGGACGCTGAAATCGCGAAACAGTAAGGAAAAGTAGGTGCTCTATGTAAAGTTTTCACCCCGAGAGAGCTTGTTCGATATTTATGTCTTCACTTTCGTAAATAACATGTGAAGTTCAGGTAGTAGTAATCCAGTAAACGTATGACTGAAAATGTCCATAATGGTTTGGAGAGACGTTGGTTTAGGAACATAGACACTATTACGGTAACAGAGTTTGTTACTTATCAGCAACATGTTACAGTAGCGAATAACAAATGCATTTAGTGGAAATGTTGACTTACCGGAATGAGTTCCCGCTCTAGTGCGCTGCACTGCCCTTTCTAGTGCAGAATTCTGTGCTCGGACTGACATCCCATCGTAGTTTACTGCAGTCTGGACCACAAGCTCGTTCCACTGTGTTCTATAAACAAACGGGCAAGTACCCGACAACAGTGATGTATTGACCAAATGTTCTGTATGCCGAATGATATGATACTGCGTAATCAAACTGAAACTGTTCCGCAGTAACCAGGTGCCCTAACAAGAGATACCCCGAAGTCAATAAACACGAGTTATGTATGGCGTTCAGACAGGGAAGCGTGGTGTTCTCATTTGTGAACCTATATGAACTTTGTTTTCTTTCTGAGCATTAATCAAGCAGGAACTGGAGTTTTACCTTAATGTGTTACTCAAGATTCGATGATAGAGCCATTTCTCATTCTGATCTGCAAAATATTTTATTATAGCCGAATGAATAACAGTTTTATTCGTATGATAAAATGGAAGTTTTGTTATTCCATCAAATCGTATGGGATAAATCTTCGGGTCAACTTACACTTAATTTACGGATAATCTGGTGGTCTTTCAAATATGGTATCCAGGTAATGATTTTGATTAAAAGAATGCCAACATTCGTCCTGGAAACAGGAAAGAGAGCAACCTTAACTTTAGGATATCATTTACCACAGATACTCTTAAGCTGGGTCTTGAAAGGAGGGTATAATATGAACATCAACAGAAGCAAAACGAGAATTTTGGAACGTAGTTGAATTAAATCGGGTGGTGCTGCGGGAATTAGATTAGGAAGTGACACTCTTAAAGTAGTAAACGAGTTTTGCTATTTGGGGAGCAAAATAACTGATAATGGTCGAAGTAGAGATGATATAAAATGTAGACTGGCAATGGCAAGGGAAGCATTTCTGAAGAGGAGAAATTTATTAACATCGAGTATAGATTTTAATGTCAGTAAGTCGTTTCAGAAAGTATTTGTGTGGAGTGTAGCCTTGTATGGAAGTGAAACGTGGACGATAAATATTTTAGACAAGATGAGAATATAAGCTTTCGAAATGTGGTGCTACAGGAGAATGCTGAATATTAGATAGGTAGACCACATAACTAACGAGGAGGTATTGAATAGAATTGGAGAGAAGAGAAAGTTTTGGCACAACTTGACTAGAAGAAGGGATCGGTTGGTAGAGCATATTCTGAGCCATCAAGGGATCACCAATTTTGTATTGGAGGGCCGCGTGGAGTGTAAAAATCGTAGAGGGAGACCAAGAGATGACTAACTAAACAGATTCAGAAGGATGTAGGTTGCAGTAGGTACTGGGAGATGAAGAATCTTGCACAGGACAGAGTAGCATGGAGAGCTGCATCAAACCAGTCTCTGGACTGAAGACCACAACAACATTTAAGTTCTTCTTCATTCACGTCAAAACTTTTGAAATTTTAATATAACAACTGCTATAGACACCTCTCTAGGGGCACGTAGAAATACATATTAGGGGAGAATTATCGCAGGAGTTTCTTAGTAAAAGAATTTTATTGAATTTTTTTGCACGGATGTTGTTCGTATCTCTCAATACGGAAGGAAATCTGTTGCTATCCCTATGGCAATCAAAAAGCAAATATTCTAATCAGGACATGCGCAAAAATTAATCGCAGTAAAAAAAATACTATGTATTTTGCCGTGAAACGCATTGTCAGGAAAACATTGCAAGAAAAATTAAAACAATCCAGTAAATTTTCATGTGAGGGAAAGATCTGAAAAAGACATCATTGACGGCATGGAAGACTCGGTAGTGCCAGATTGACCAAGAAGAGAAGCAGGCACCAAATTTCACTTGACTACAGCACGTGGCTGTTTGGCCGTTCATTTGCATAATATATCCATCCTGTCGTCTTCAGAATGTATTTTGTGTCCCAAGATTGGTTCTATCATGGACAAACAACATTTAAAGAGTGTACAAAATGAAGTGATTTTAGCTCTAACTTAAGAAAATTCTAGTGGGAAGCAAGAAGGCGAATGACATTAAGTCAAGTGCCGGAGCAATATAATACTATATCTAAGTTTTAAATGCCACAAACTCCTTGTAAATGACGATGCTGACAAACTGTGCCACATTTTTTTCGAAGGAATTACTTGCAGAAAATACATTGAGTAATCTCTCAGAATCCATGCCTGACACTAAGGAGTAAGCTGTATGTTAATTTCTCCTAATAACAATAGTTTCATTAAGGTAATTCAAGTATTTTGACTGATGATCTAATTATCAGTTATGGCGTATGATGTTTTAAATCGCAGAAAAGCAATACGTAATCTCTAGAGATCAAGTTAGAAAGAAATTCCTATTTGTTCTGAATCGACGAATCTTTGGCGCGCATTATGTGCACTTGCTGTAGATGGGACGGCATAACTGGGAGTGTCACGATGCTTGACACTAACTCCATCAGCAATATGTTGTAAGCAGTAAGACAACATATGAGCTGTAATCAAAAAGTAATGGCAATTTTTTTAATTTCACTGGCTTTACACATTTGATTTTAAAAATGTGCCTGCTGTATGTTTCCATTTTATGCTGTATTGATTATTCAGTTTATTGTAGTTCACTGTTGACAGTCGGGAAAATTATACGTACATTTGAGTGATCGGCGCACTGTTACTTTCGGGAAAGATGGAGCATGTTGTTGTTGTGGTCTTCAGTCCTGAGACTGGTTTGATGCAGCTCTCCATGCTACCCTATCCTGTGCAAGCTTCTTCATCTCTCAGTACTTACTGCAACCCACATCCTTCTGAATCTGCTTAGTGTATTCATCTCTTGGTCTCCCTCTGCGATTTTTACCCTCCACGCTGCTCTCCAATGCTAAATTTGTGATCCCTTGATGCCTCAGAACACGTCCTACTAACCGGTCCCTTCTTTTTGTCAAGTTGTGCGACATACTCCTCTTCTCCCCAATTCTATTCAATACTTCATCATTAGTTATGTGATCTACCCATTTAATCTTCAGCATTTATCTGTAGCACCACATTTCGAAAGCTTCTATTCTCTTCTTGTCCAAACTATTTATCGTCCTTGTTTCACTTCCATACCTGGCCACACTCCATACAAATACTTTCAGAAACGACTTCCTGACACTTAAATCTATACTCAATGTTAACAAATTTCTCTTCTTCAGAAACGCTTTCCTTGCCATTGCCAGTTTACATTTTATATCTTCTCTACTTCGACCATCATCGGTTATTTTGTTCCCCAAATAGCAAAACTCCTTTACTACTTTAAGTGTCTCATTTCCTAATCTAATTCCCTCAGAATCACCCGACTTAATTCTACTACATTCCATTATACTCGTTTTGCTTTTGTTGATGTTCATCTTATATCCTCCTTTCAAGACACTGTCCATTCCGTTCAACTGTTCTTCCAAGTCCTTTGCTGTCTCTGATAGAGTTACAATGTCATCGGCGAACCTCAAAGTTTTTATTTCTTCTCAATGGATTTTAATATCTACTCCGAATTTTTCCTTTGTTTCCTTTACTGCTTGCTCAATATACAGATTGAATAACATCGGGGAGAGGCCACAACCCTGTCTCACTCCCTTCCCAACCACTGCCTCCGTTTCATGTCCTTCGACATTTATAACTGCCATCTGGTTTCTGTACTAATTGTAAATAGCCTTTCGCTCCCTGTATTTTACCCCTGCCACCTTTAGAATTTTAAAGAGAGTATTCCAGTCAACATGGTCAAAAGCTTTCTCTAAGTCTACAAATGCTAGAAACGTAGGTTTGCCTTTCCTTAATCTTTCTTCTGAGATAAATCGTAAGGTCAGTTTTGGCTCACGTGTTCCAATATTTCTACGGAATCCGAACTGATCTTCCCCGAGGTCGGCTTCTACTAGTTTTTCCATTCGTCTGTAAAGAATTCGCGTTAGTATTTTGCAGCTGTGAGTTATTCAACTGATAGTTCGGTAATTTTCACATCTGTCAACACCTGCTTTCTTTGGGGTTGGAATTATTATATATATTCTTCTTGAAGTCTGAGGGTATTTCGCCTGTCTCATACGTCTTGCTCACCAGATGGTAGAGTTTTGTCAGGACTGGCCCTCCCAAGGCTGTCAGTAGTTCTAAAGGAATGTTGTCTACTCCCGGGGCCTTGTTTCGACTCAGGTCTTTCAGTGCTCTGTCAAACTCTTCACGCAGTATCGTATCTCCAATTTCATCTTCATCTACATCCCCTTCCATGTCCATAATATTGTCCTCAAGTACATCGCCCTTGTATAGACTCTCAATATACTCCTTCCACCTTTCAGCTTTCCCTTCTTTGCTTAGAACTGGGTTTCCATCTGAGCTCTTGATATTCATATAAGTGGTTCTCTTTTCTCCAAAGGTCTCTTTAATTTTCCTGTAGGCAGTATCTATCTTACCCCTAGTGAGATAAGCCTCTACATCCTTACATTTGTGCTCTAGCCATCCCTGCTTAGCCATTTTGCACTTCCTGTCAATCTCATTTTTGAGTCGTCTGTATTCCTTTTTGCCTGCTTCATTTACTGCTTTTTTATATTTTCTCCTTTCGTCAATTAAGTTCATTATTTCTTCTTTTACCCACGGAGTTCTACAAGCCCTCGTCTTTTTACCCACTTGATCCTCTGCTGCCTTCACTACTTCATCCCTCAGAGCCACCCATTCTTCTTCTATTGTACTTCTTTCCCCCATTCCTGTCAATTGTTCCCTTATGGTCTCCCTGAAACTCTGTACAACCTCTGGTTCTTTCAGTTTATCCACGTCCCATCTACTTAAATTCCCACCTTTTAGCAGTTTCTTCAGTTTTAATCTACAGTTCATAACCAATAGATTGTGGTCAGAGATGGAGCAAAGCATTACATTAAACTGTGCTTCAAAAATGGAATAAAGTGCAACAACGAATTCGAAATATTGACTGTGGTCTTTGGCGAAGCTACTATGAATAAGAGAGAAGTCTATCAGTGGTATAAACGTTTCAAAGTGGGTCGAGAAGACAGTGAATGTGAGGACCGCCCTGGACGCCCTAGCACAACTATTACTGACCACAAAGAGGAAGACGTAAAGAGCGTGGCTCTGGAAATTCGCTAAGGCACCATCAGAGTGGTATTTAATAATGTCGGAATACCCTCTGGCTCATGCCAAGCAATTGTTTCGTATGTTTCGGCATGCAACATGTTGCTGCGAATTATGTTCGGAAACTGTTAAATTTAGACCAATAACGGATGTAAACTTCGACTGCAGGAAATATCACTGTAAATATTCCAAAGGAATTTATAATAGGTGGGGAAACATGGATATACGGGTATAACTTCGAAACCAAAGCCCAATCGTGCCTACCTGAAGAGCGAAGACCGAAAATAATATGTACAAGTTCGAGCACATTTCTAGATTCTTTTCATTGTTTTCTTCGATTAAAATGGGATAAAGCATTACTTGTTCGTGCCTTACTGTCGTAGGGCCAACATGGAATACTTCCTAAAAGTTATGCGCCATCTTCGTGAAGCAATCCGAAGAAAATGACCAGAATTGCGACGAAACCACTTGTGTAAATATCATGAGGATAATGTCCACCTTCACATGTCAACTCTTGTCCGTTATGTTTTGGAAAAATACAAACTTTTATGTAGCCTCAGTCACCGAATGCACTGGACATGGCCTCCATGTGACTTCCTTCTGTTACCGAGGCTGAAGAGAATAACAAAGGACGTTGTTTTGCCACAGTTAATGAGAGAAAAACAGTAACGCTGAAGGAGCTGAACACAAAGGAAAGTGAGTTCCGGATCTCCTTCCAAGTTTGGAAAAAGTACTGTCACATGTGTTTTATATCTTAGGCAGGATTACTTTGAAGGGGATAGCGTTGATGCTGATGAATAAATAAGGATTCTTTAACAACACCAAAAATTCCTGTTATTTTTTCAATCACGGTTTGTAGGCTGAGTGAATACGCTGAATTTTACCACCTCTATCTCGTCCCTAGGTTATTCCTTCCAAATTCGTTGTCATATGCTTAGCATCTGTGTAAAATCTCCTCTTAATGCCGAACCCAAGAACAGCTTCCCACCGCGACTGATACGGCACTTTCGGGAAGAAATTGAAGGAAAAAGTCTCAAGCTAAGTGCGGCTGCTTCAGGAATTACATTTAGACAGAGAGGGGAATGTAGCAGTAATTGTCAAAGCAATCGCGTGAAAAGGCTAAGAAAGTAGGGATGGCGCGCGTAGCATTGCGAGCGAGCCTTTAACTCGTAAGGTCCATAAGGGCGGCGGCCGCATCTTTCTTTGATCTGGTGGCGCTCCACAGGCGTCTTCTCTGCCTCATCTCGGCTCAAAAGGCGGCGCTGGCGGCAGGGGCCGTTGGCGGGGAGGGACGCAGTGCGCCGTGACGAGGCTTATCCTGGCGCTGTCCCAGCCATCTGTCCTCCCTCCCCTTTCTCTCTCTCTCTCTCTTCTCTCTCTCTCTCTCTCTCTCTCTCTGTGTGTGCCTGCCTCGCCAACCTCAGGTCTGCGAAAACTTAGCCACGAGGCAAGCACCGGGCCGGTGATGAATTGCCAAACACCTAGCCCAATGCTCTCGCAATGGATACATCACAAAAACCTAATACATCTGTCGTATTCGGGCTTTCAGGCAATTTCTTTCATCACTTTTAATAAAATATTCCGCACTATTATACCGTGGTCTAAAGAATTTCATATTTAAACCCAATGTTTCGTTCCATCCGTGGAGAACATTTTCAAGGGGGATCGTAGCATGTTTTAGATTCCACTTGAACCATGGCTCGCTAGCGAGCCAGAATGTGAATCGGACACTCAAAGAAGCTGCGATCGCCCTTGTCTTCCACAGATGAAACGTCGTGTTTAAACGTGAAATCGATTCGACTGCTGTATAATAGCCAGGAACATTTCATTAACAGTGATATTTCCTGCAGTCGAAGTTTACTTCTTACACCATAAAATTTCGTGCAGTTCTAGTTATATACCGGGCATCTGTACAGACGAAAAATATAATCTACTACGTAATATTTAGGAGGACTGAGAGGGGTCTGAACATAGTTTCTTATTATTTTTAAGAATAAAGATCGTTCTGTGTTTTTAAAAGATTAATATAGATTAAAAAGTATTTGCAAGATATAATAGAAGACATTATTTTAGTATAAATATAAGTCTATTTTTTATTAAATACAAGTATATATTTTAGTATAAAATATATTTACTCATTTCATCGTACACTGAAGAGAAAAAGAAACTTGTATACCTGCCTAATAACGTGTAGGGCCCCTGCGAGCACGCAGAAGTGCCACTACACGACGTGGCATGGACTCCACTAATGTCTCAAGTAGGGACACTGGAGGGAACTGACACCATGAATCCTGCAGGGCTGTCCTTAATTCCGTAAGAGTACAAGGAGGTGGAAATCTCTTCTGAACAGTCCGTTTCATGGCATCCCAGATATGCTCAATAATGTTCAAGTCTGGGAGTGGGGCGGAGGGCGGTTGGTGGCCAGCGGAATTGTGTTCCTGGAGCCACTCTGTAGCAATTCTCGACTTGTGAGGTGTCGGATTATCCTGCTGGAATATACCGATCTGTTTGAATGCGCAATGGACATGAAAGAATGGTGATGACCAGATAGGACGCTTACCTACGTGTCACCTGTCAGAGTCGCATATAGAAGTATCAGAGATCACATATCACATCAGCTGCCCACGCCCCTCACCATTACAGAGCCTCCAACAGCTTGAACAGTAAACTGCTGACATGCAGGGTCCATGGGCTGCTGAGGTTGTCTTCATATCCGTACACGTCCATCAGCTCGATACAATTCGAAACGTGACTTGTTCTACCAGGCAACATGTTTCCAGTCATAAACAGTCCAACGTCGGTGCTGACGGACCCGGATGAGGTGTAAAGCTTTCTGTCGTGCAGTCATCAGGGATACGCGAATGGGCCTTCGGCTCCGAAAGCCCATATCGATGGTGTTTCTTTGAATGATTCGCACGCTGACACTTGTTGACTGCGCAGCACTGAAATCTGCAGCAATTTGTGGAAGGGTTGGACTTCCGTCACGTTGAAGGATTCTCTTCAGTCGACGTTGGTCCTGTTCTTGCAGGATCTTTTTCCGTAAGAAGCGATGTCGGAGATTTGATGTTTTACGTGATTCCTGATATTCAAGCTACACTCGTGATATAATCGTGCTGGAAAATACCCACTTCATCGCTGCCTCAGAGATGCTGAGTACCATTGCTCGTGCAACGACTATGACACCAGGTTCAAATTCAGTTATATCTTGATAATCTGCCGTTGTAGCAGCAGTAACCGATTCAAAACTGCGTAGAGGTTCTCTTCCATAGGCGATGCCGATCGCAGAGCCGTATTCTGCCTGCTTACATATCTCTGTATTTGGATACGCCCGCTTATACCAATTTCTTTGGCGGATGAGTGTAAAAATAATCACTGAAATTAATAGCAAAAATAAATATCAGTGAATATAACAACAAGTACAATCTTCAGTTAGGTTTATTTACTAACAACTATTAATTCACTCTATCAGTGAGGTTATTAAACAATGAAAACTTCAAATAGGTGTATAACCACTCACTCCACCAGAAGCCGTGTGTGCTGTGAACAAGACCTTTTGCACATTAGGTGCTCTGTGGGTATGCAGATGAGACTAATGTAGAATTTATCGCCCGAATCATATAGAACGGTAGATTACCGCCACGAAGCTAAAAGCCCACTTGAAAATCAACCCGCACAGGCATCGGGAAAAGGTTTTTTATAAGTTCCTGAGCTCGTCAGGGGCTCTCCCCTGTTGTTTATAGCTGGAGACCTGGCGCTTTCAGTAACATAATTTGCATTGATGGTTGCTGAATCATAGATCTCGACCTGGCAAATAACGTTTCTCGAAACAATGTGCACATCTCTTCAGAACACATTACCTTCGAGGTAAACAACATGTGGAGGATGAATTTACATGATTAAAATTGAAAAATGATGAAAAAATGAATAGCTGGTAGGGTCACCACCACGATGATCCTCGACAATTACGGCGGCTATGGGGCACAGACGTATGATCGACACGAATTACATTTTCAGCTACGATTGCAGTACTATAAAATTACACGAATAGCTTAAGAATTCGAAAAGAGAACACCACAGAGCAATGAATAAAGGAAATATCAGAAAGAATCAGCAGCAGACGAGTGAGCCCAAACGAATTTAGCGCGATAACGAAAAAAATCAGTGATTACGAAAAAAATATCCTCTTTGTAGCAAGGATAAGATTGCAGAAAAATATGCCTGCTAGTGAGTGAGGTGCGTAGATGAAATTATGAAGACTGAAAATAGAAAGCAGATATGAACTCCTCTGCCCTCAGTATAGCGCAATATCTGAAGTCATGACTGCACATAGCAAATATGGTCTTATGATCACTGCTGCCGACGTCGCTGCAGACATATCTCGGTGTGCCGAACTGTAGCTGTTGTAACGGTTGTTGGGTGAGCCGATGTGCTGTGACTGCGAATCGCGGATCTCGTTCCTCCTGATTACTGGTCGCGGATGCAAGAAAATCCCAGGGTGAAATTTGAGCAAATTGTCAGCAGGCAGAAGTCAAGACAGACACGTAGGAGAGGGAGTCCAGAGTAGAATCACCAATCATAAGTTCGAACCAAAATGCTCTCCCAGTTTTTATAGCTCTCCTTTAGAACTCAGAAAGGCACGCCTCACAGTCTACTTAGCCAGTCGCGAAAGGACCTAAGTGCTCTAATGATGAGGGAGCTGGAAATCCGTTCACTGGCTCAACCCATAAAGATATAAATGTGTCCCCCTATGAGATACGGGATATTGAAATGGGAAACGAGTGTTGCCTCTTTTCCACGTTTAGACTTGTTTGTCGGAAATTCTGGATATTTTGTTGTGTTTCGCATAGCATTCCCATGGGGAGGGAGACTGGCTACACATTTCACTTGAGTAAACGTGTTTTAGAGACAACACACAGCTGAATAACGGCAAGTGGACAGTTAAGCATTCGACGCAATGTTCAGTAACAAGCAGAGCTCTCACCCTTTCCGCCAGTGGTTTCCTGTCTGCTACAGAGGATATCAGTCCTGTTTTCCACCGCTAATCGTCCGCGGAGGCTGAGCCAGGAGGATTATCCCTGGAAAGCTCTCCCTACTGTCCGTGCAGACCACTTGCGTGAGACCTGCCTTCTGAGCGACCGGCAGCTCCTCCAGAGAGTGTGAAGGTTCTTGTTTCTGCGCCAGCGAAAACGAGTTCCACTGGTTACTACCAGATGCATTTAATAGTCAAACTACTACAATGTAAAAGATTATGTTAGGCACAAAGAGATGAGTAACCTACGTGGGTGCAAGCTACCAGCTAACCACACATGTAATCAGTGCACCATACGGGTGAAAAGTAGACTATTGAAACCCAAAGTGAAGAAAGAGTGCCTCGTATGCAAATTTACTTGACGACTGGGGTCTCGCAATGGTATTAAAAAATTGACAGGGAAACAAATAACGGGCTCCTATAATTAAACAGAAAGTAACAAAATTAAAAACAGCGTTTAGAGCGTTAAAACTTCAATTTAAACGCAACTCAAATGCTGCAAACATCTTGATAGATTTACGGTGTTTAGGGTTGATGACGTAGCGCCATTTCCAAAACGTCCTGTTTGCCAGGTCCGAACTTCGCAAATGCTAAAATAAAAAAAAAAACACCTTATCTGCCGAGTGAAGACTTCCTATTGGGGAAGTCACCATCGTTCTGCAACGGCCTTGACATAAAAGCAGGAGGGACGGACAGAGCTTCAGGGCTCTCTCTTGCACTTACGTTGAGAAACTCTTCATAAAAAGAGGCGGGATCAGCAGAGATGAACGGCATAAGAAGGCATTACGACACATAATGTGTATTCACAGAACATGTGACCTATAATAGAAAAACTGCAATGATGATCTCTCCATTGGCAAATGATTCCGGAATATCCCCCCATTCGGAGCTCTGCCAAAGTGATGATGACCATGAGGAAAAGATTCAATAACCAACGAAAGGATGATGTTCTACTAGTTGGTGTGTGGAATGTCAGATGTTTGAACGTAATAAGGGAACCAGATAGTCTGAAAGGTGGAATGCTAAGGCTGAATCTCGATAAAATAGGACAGTAGAGTGAAAGACAAGGTTTTCTGGGCAAATGAGTACAGGTAATATGTGCAGCAGCAGCAAATGATAGAACGGGAGTCGGACTCGTTATGAAATGGGACGTAGAGCAGAGAGTGAGTTACTGTGAACTGTTCAGTGATAGAGTTGTTCTTATCAGAATTTACACAAACCAACACCGACACCAATAGTTCATGCGTACATGCCGACGTCGCAAGCAGATAGTCGTTGGGACTGGAATGGTGTCGTAGGGAAAGGAGCAGAGGAAAGGGGTATAGGAGAATATGGGCTTCGTAGTAGGACTGAGAGAGAAGAAAGAGTAATGGAGTTCTACAATAAATTTAAGCCCGAAGTAGCGAATACTCTGTCCAAGAATCATTAGAGGTGGAGGTATGGTTTGAAAAGGCCGGGTAAAACTTGAAGGTCCCAGTTGTATTAGATCATGCTTAGACAGAGACTCCGGAATCAGATATTGGACTGCAAGGCGTACCCAGCAGGAAATATCGACTTACATCACAATTTAGTAATGATGACGAGTAGAATGTAGTTCAGGAGACTAGTCATCAATAATCAACTCGTAAAAAAAGCGGTACACAAGAAGACATCCGTATTAAGTTCTCTGTGGCTGTAGATATTGCGGTACTGAATATCTCAGTAGGTAGTTCAGTTGAAGAGGCACGGACACGCAATATGTACACTTATGTTCAGAAAATGCAAAACACCTTGAACGACTAGAGATAGGACGCTGATATTCAGAGGATATGTTCATTAATATGTTCTTCAGAACAGGTAATTATCACATCGGATCAGCATGTGTCCTGTTGCCTAGTAGGTACATGGTCCACCAAGAGCCCTGATGGGTTTTCCATGCGTAATGGCATCGATGTGAGTAAGGTGCAAATGCCGTCCTGTGGTATAACGACCCATGATGCGTTCACTTGGTTCCAAAGTTCATCTGTAGTAGTTGACAATTGGTCACTGCACTGTACACGGCACTTCACAATATCTCATACATTTTCGACTGGCCACAAGTCTTGTGATCCGGTCGTCCAGGGCAAATGGTTGAGTTCCTGCGACACCAACAAGGCAGATGTTCGTGCTGCAAAATGTGGTCGTGCATTGTCTTGGGAACAATTTCGTCTGGGGTGTTGTGTAGAGGGGGTATGTCTACGGGTCGCAGGAAGTCATTCACGTAGGTCACACTAGTCACATTGCCCTGGACACGCAGCAGCTGTGATGTTTAGTGGTACAACATAAGTCCTTCAGTTGGCTCTGTATGTCTTGCGCGAATGAAGTCACTGTGATGCCCTTCCCTCTCTCTGCAGTTAACTAAAATGCCCTGTATTCGTCCGGAAACACTGTCCGATGCCGTTCTTGTCCCCAGTGAGTCTTTCGCACCGTTTCCGTCTGTGCATTCGTCAAAGTTAGGCGGGGAAGTCGACGACGCGCACGTAGCCCATGGCGTAATAAAGGACGATCGACTGACACTCCCGATAGTGTATGAACGTTACACTGTTCCACTGTTGCGCTAGATCTCGGGGAATGGTGTGGGTAGTGCCACCAGACATATTTCGTGGTGTTCTACGACCTTCGTAAACCACTCTGCACACACCCTTTGCACTGAAGAAACTCCTGGCACGAGCAGCAATTTCCCCGTTGGATGGATCACATCGCCGCGCGGGATTAGCCTAGCGGTCTTTGGCGCAGCAGTCATGGACTGTGCGGCTGATTCCGGCGGAAGTTCGAGTCCTCCCTCGGGCATGGGTGTGTGTGTTTGTCCTTAGGCTAACTAGTGTGTAAGCTTAGGAACTCATGACCTTAGCAGTTAATTCCCACAAGATTTCACACGCATTTGAACATTTTTTGATCACATCCTCCCATGCCAAAAATGTGCCCTCTTTCAAACTCACTGATTAGCAGGTACGGTTCGCGCATACGTCTTCGAGACATCCTGCACGTCTGCTCAAGTCACACTAATCCATTACCTTCGGTGTAAGGCGACAACGAGAGTGTACAAGGACCAGGAGGGAACAATGAGACTTAAAGACCAAAAACGAAGTGACCAGATTAAATATGGTGTAAGACTAGGATATAGTTTCCGCCCTTACCGGTCAATTTATTCATCGGAGAAGGAATAAGAAATAAAAAGAAATTTCAAGTTCGATTAAAATTGAAGTTCAAGGGTCATCAGTGATAAGTTTCGATGATGGCATTGCTATCCTCAGGCAGGTGCAGAATAGTTACAAGATCTGTTCGATGAAATGAACAGTCGAATAAGTACTGAATATGGGTTGAAACTAAATCGAAGGTAGACAAACGTAATGATGGGTAACAGAAATTAAAACAGCAAGACACTTATTACCAAAGTTTGGAAGCACAAAATGGACAAACGTAAGGATTTCTGCTTCCTTGGCAGCAAAATAACCAGTGATCTATGGACGAAGGACGACATGAAAAGTAGACTAGCACTTTCACAAAAGGGCGTTCTTGGAAAAGAGACGTTCGCTAGTATCAAACATAGGCCTTAACAGGAGGAAGAAATTTTCGAGATTGTTTGCCTGGAGCATAGAGGAAAGAGGAATGAGAATTATCAGGGTGTAAACAGAGTATATGTACAAAGGATACCAACGATCTATATTTTACCCTGCAAGGAGAGCAACTGACGCTGGTCAAGAAATTTAAATGCTTAGGCTGTTACACACAAAGTGATGGAGGACTGGAGGCCGAAATACAGCACAGGATAAATAATGGATGGATGAAATGGAGGCAACTGAGCGGAGTATTGTGTGATAAGAAGGTTAGCAGCAGGATGAAAGGAAAGGTTTACACGTCTATGGTGAGACCTGCAATCCTGTATAATGCAGACACTTGGCCAATTACAAAGCCCCAAGAGAAAAAGATGGAAGTGGCAGAAATGAGGATGTTAAAATGGATGAGTGTGGTGACACGAAAGGATTGACTAAGGAATAAGTGCATCAGGGGGAAAGTGAAAGTGGGGCCCATAGGGAAGAAGACCCAAGGAAGTAGGCTAAGATGGTATGGAGATGTACAGAAAAGAGGGGACTACCCCGTGAGGGGAAGAGTTGAAGACCTGGAAATCGAAGGATCAAGGAGAAGTGGGAGGCCGAAACTGAAGTGTAAAGACAAGGTAGCAGGGGACCTACGGGAGAAAGGATGGCTCAGAGAAGAGGCAGTTGCTAGGCATTAATGAAAGAGAAGGATACAGCGATGCAACGCCGACCCCACATGATGTGGGAAAAGTCTGAGATGATGAAGATGATGGTGATGATGTTCGTTTGGAGTACAGAATATTATGGGAGTGAAACAAGGGCTTTGGGAAAAATGGAATAGAAGAGAATCGAAGCGTTTGAGGTGCGGTGCAACGGAGGAGTGTTGAATATTATTTAGAGTGGTAAGGTAAGGAAAGTGAAGGTTCTCTGTAGAGCTTCAAGGAAAGGGACACGTAGAAAACACTGACAACGAGAAGAAACAGGATGATAGGACATCTGTTCAACACATTAGGAAACAACTTCCGTGTTATTAGAGGGGGCTGTAGAGGACAAAAATTGTTGAGGGTGACAGAGATTGCAATAGTCCTTTCAAATAATTAAGGAGTTAGCTAGAAAGTGTTACAGTGAGATGAAAAGTTTTACAGAGGAAAGGATTTAATGCTGGACCTCATCAAACCAACTGATAACTTAAAAGAAATTATAAAAAAACACAGAATCATTGCCATCAGCTACCATTCCGCTTTGGGTCTTCACTTTCCATCTACCGTACAGCATATTCGCTATGTAGGATACCTGTCCTCCTTTGTTAACCTTACCTCAGTCAATGACATCAGACAGTTTTTGTGCTCATTTACTCTTTCTTGACACGAAGTCGTAGATACATGTGCCACATTTTTCTCAGGAATTCACATAATGATGGAAGATAGCCATGACTAACTAATTCATCACTAATAACACAGTCAGCCTACAGATGACAGATGTTGCCACACAGACAGATCTGTGCATTAATCTGAAGTAGACCGCGTTTCAACGTCCCATATTTACTAGCAGTATTGGAAAGCACTTAAGTTATCATTCTTGTTCTTGTCGAAAGCTTCAGATAAAAAATTCGAGCCATTCTGTCATTGCTATCTCTTGCATTCTCTCCTGAGTATAGCTTTTTACAGAAATATATATTACACACGGTTATAGCGGCTACACATCTCGACGGTTGGATCCCCTCAATTATAAGATGAAGGATTCCACTGCCTGGTCTACCCTCAGGGTGCAATCTACGCCTTGGAAGAGCCCCTTGCTGTCGCTGTCTCTCTGCCGCCTGCCTGCCAGTCGGCCATCTTCGTCCGTCCACTGTCGTCTCCGCCCGGGGCTCGCTGCTGCATGCCGCTGTTGTTCTCTGGCTGTCTGTCTGTCAGTCCGCCTGCCTGCCTGCCTGCCTGCCTACCCATCTGTCTGTTCGCCTCCGCCAGGAGATCGCTGCCGCCGTCCGGTGCTTTCCGCAGCCGCCGCCACGTCCGCCGACGCCGGCCGAACGTCCGTAGCCATCCGCCACTCAATCTACCGCCGTCCGCTGCCTACCATCGCTGCCATTCGTCCGTCCGTCAGTCGCCACCCGTCCGCCCATCTGTCCATCACCATCCGTTTGTCATGAGCTTTCCCACCTCCACTGTCATCTACACCTCAATCCCCTCACCTCCACCGTCACTTCCAGGAGTGCCGCCTCTGGCCTCCCCCTTATGTGTAGCATCCCCTCTGCCTCTCACCCATTCCCCCATCTCCTCTCTGCTGCTTAACCCAACATCTATGCCCTTCCCACATCCTCCACACTCACAACAGCTCCCACTCCTGCACCTACTCTTGGCCTCGCTTTCATGTACGTCTCCGCTGCCGCCTTTGCTGCCACCCATCACATGGTCGCCTTAGCCTCTCTCACACCCCCCATCACTTCATCCTGTGCCTCCCCCACCCACATCACATGATGCCAGGACACAATTACCACCACTGAACCGGCTGCACATCCCAGCACCTCCACTGAACCTACAGGATCTGCCACCCAAAACCTCCCTCTCCTTCCCAGACCTCTCCCGTCCTCCCAGCCCATACTCTGCAAAAAAACTCAGAAACATGTAAATGCTGACTCTCCTCCCACCACTTCCTACAAAGAGTCCCTGCAACCTCCTTTTCCCACAGTCGTCTCCATGGATACTACCCCTCATCCTCTCACCCATAACCCAGCCCCCACACCTTTGTCCTGTCAACTATGGACCCCAAGTTCCTTGATGCCCATACCCTCGCCATGGAGATACGAAAGTATCTCCTGGGTGCACCCATCTGATTCCTCACAGGGACTCAGTCCTCATAAAGTCCCCCCCCCCCTCCTTTCATATGGACCTCCTCTGAAACTCACACACATCATTTTCGGCCACCACACATCCCTGACACCCTTCCTCTCTCTTCCTCTCCTCATCAGCCCCAGCCTCCCCGTCGCCCCCCATGTACTCTGCCGTGTATAACTAGCTCAGCCAGTGATCATGGAGGATGCTGTGTTGGCTGAACTGAACTTCCATTACGACCTGGAAATCCTTCCTGCCCACTATTTTCAGTGCCTTCAGTCCCACTTATATCATGCGGATCTTTTCAGAGTTTGCCCCGTCCATCGACAACATCCTTACCTTGGTGCCCTGATTTTCCACCACCACCGCCACCCTTTTCAATCCTCCAAATCTCCTCCCCAATCCTACCACTGCCAGTTCTGCCTCATGTATTATAATGGTTACCTGACCCCCAACCGCAACCTCCCCCACCACCTGTCCCCATTGCAAGGCCTCCCATTTTCTCAAAAACTGCCCCTACCTCTCCACCCCTTCTTTTCTGCAACATCCACAATGGCCCCCATCCCACCTACTCCCCAATTGTAAAACTAGGCCCCTCCTGCAATCTGCAAGCTTACTGTCCCTGTCCTTCCCATCGATCGCCCCATCCAACCCAACAATTCCCTCCATCCACACCACATGGCTGGAGACATCATCCGTTTCCTTAACATAGTTCTCCAAAACATTCACGCTTTCCAGCGTCCCCACATACTCCAACAGATCTCACTCACCATCCACTCCATCTCTGACCTCAACACCTTTGCCACTTACTCTCACAACCAAGCTAACTTCACCTTAACACAATTCAGCACCCTAGTTTAAGCATCTTCCCTCCACTGTCTTTAACCCCGTCTCTTCCCATCATGGTGTGACATGAGTGTCCCACACTCTCCCAGAACATCTGCTCCTTCTGCACCAACAAATACATTCACATGAATACCCCCTCCCACCACCGGTTTGACACCTTCCTCCTGAACGAAACCTTTCTCCAGCCCCACCATGCTATCAGACATTCTCCCTATATCCTCCACTAAACTGATGCTCCTGGTCCTTGAGCGCAAGGTGGAGTTGCCATCGGCCACCTTCAGCACATCCCCATCTGGCTGCAACCCCTCCTCATGGACCACTGAACATCTTATCCTCAACGTTTTCTGCCTCTCCTTCACCGTTACCTGCACCATTATCTGTGTCTGCTCCACTGCTGCTGTTCCCTATGACTTCATCTCGCATGTTGACTGCACCTTCTCCACCTATGTCATTGCTGCCGACATCAACATCCATAGCTGCTCCCCTGCCGCCCTCCTCATGATCCAAGGAGATGTTGTTCCCCTTCCCCAGCAAACCTCTCCCTAAAGGAACAACACCCCTGATGTTGTTTTTGTCACCATGTATCTCCATCAACCACCTTGACTCCACAGATAATGACCACCTCCCCATTCTTCCCACCATAATGTCTGCTCACCATCCCCCTCTGGTTCCCCACCCTGCAGCCCCACCCAAGGTAGTCCATGACTACCATCGTACCGACTGGGATACCTACAGGGAATCCATTGCCACCCAAGTCGAAAGCCACCCTCTTACAATTCACCAACCTGACAAGTTCATCCATGCCTCTTCCTTCCTTCCGGAGGCCATTACTGATGCTGTAGAGGCCCATGTCCATACTACTATATCCACCGCCACCACCCCACTCCTCCTCTATGATCTGTCCTTCTCCTCCATGAACCCCACTGCCTCTATGGTCCCTTCCTACACACTAGTGACAGGGATAACTCCAAAGTCATTGACAAATACAGCCATATATTCAGAACCCCATGACAGCAATGAAACGGAAGGACTGGCCCCAGACCTGTACATGAGTCAACCCCACCCTCCCTATAAACTTCTCCAAGTACTTTTCAGCCTTCCATCGCCTTATGGGTTCCCATTACACACCACATTACACCCTCCTCCATTACGACCTACACCTTCCCACCAACCTCAGTAAGGCCAACCGCTTCACTTCCCTTCTTTCCAATGCCTTCTCTGTCCCCACCTTGATTATTCTCTTCTCCCCACTGTCATGGAACACGCCAATACCTTGGTTGCTCCACTTGCTACCAGTCTCCAGTACTTTGGGCCGTACATTAAACATTAAACTTATCCTCCAGTTAAAATGGAACACGGCCCCTGATCATGACTGTATCAGCTACCGCTATCTTGGAGAATGCCCATTGTCCTTCCTGACTGTCCTTGCCAGTTTATATGATATACTCTCTACCAGCTTCTGTGGAAGACTTCCCACGTCCTCTCATTCCTCAAACCCATCAAACCACCTTCCATCGCCTCTTCCTACCCTCCCATCTGCCTCACCTCTGTCTTCAGTAAGGTTTAAGACAAACTCCTTAACCTCATACACTTTCTCTCCCTCCAACTTATCTCTCATCGCTCTGCCATTTTCGTTTCCTTTGACCTCCAAAGTGCCTATGACCATGTTAGGCATTCTGGTCTTCTCTTTAAACTCCAAACCTACACCCTGCCTATCAATTTGGTCTATCTGATCGCTTCCTTCCTCTCACACTATCCTTCCTTTGTAACCCTCCATGACACCAACTCCAGTACCTTTTATTCTATTATTAGCGTCCGCAAGGTCTCTGGCCTCTCCCCTCTCCTCTCGTACAGACTGCCGATATGCACAAGCCATCCCCACCTGTCCATCTCCTACAATATGCTGATGACACTGCCTTCCTAGCTCTCTATCCTACCCTTCAACAGTCCCAACATACCCTCCAAACCCACCTTGATCTGTTCACCATTTATGGTTGTCCCATTCAGCTCACCCCTACCCTGAAATACTTTGGCTTCACCCTCGACTGTCACCTCACCTCGCTCATCTCCTGACCATCCAGCAGAAAGCCCTTGCCTGTTTCCGTCTCCTAAAACTCCTGTCTGGCCACATGTGGGGATTGCATCCTTCCGCCACCCTCCACACTTAAAAATCCCTCATCCATCCTATGCTCAGTTATGCCAGCGTTGCCTGGATCTCCACCCCACCTCCCCCCAGCTTTTATAAGCCCATCTAAATCCTAGAACGCCATGTGCTCCACCTTCCCATCCATATCTGCCTTCCTTCTCCCACACGACTCCCTTAGGCCCCCCTCCTTTCCTCCAACATCTCTGCACCCTTTACAGTTCCCTCAGGCTTGGTCTCCCCCACCACCTGGTTTCCTCCTCCCTGTCCACCCCATCCCACTTCCGCGCCTCTATCGCTGTATCTCTCCCTCTCTCCACCTCCACACCCTCCATCTCCTTCATCAGGGCAATTTCCAGCACCTCCCCCTCCTGGATGTTGGACTTTGCCGTGATATCTACCATTCCTACCAACTGTAGCAAGACCTTGTTCCTCCTCCCTTGACAGAGCCCCATTTTCCTCTCTCCTCCGTCTCCCAGAGCAGATTTTCCTCCTTCCGACTCTGAGTCCCTGCACCCCCTCCTTGGCTGTTTTCCTCTCCCATCCCTTCCCTCCCCAGCCCTCCTTCAGCTCAACCGCCACCTCAAACCTCTTTCTCTCCCTCCTTGTCGCCTCCTTTTCCTTTCTCCCTTGTCCCCTGGCAGCTCCTTCCAGGTTTTTATTCTTTCCCAAGAGTGCTGCATTGATGTTGTGTTCGGTGCCGTGATCTAATGTCATAAAGTGATGTGGTTTTAATTGTGTGCTCGAACTGTATATAGTCCATGATTGTTCCGTGCTACGCCGTCCGTTAAGTGGCTGTTTTAATCCGTGTGCTTCTTTTTACGCTCTGGCCGTACTTTGTACGGTGTCTTTTAATACAGTTTGTGTTTTTTTTGTGTGTAAAATATTTTTTAGATTTTTTCTCCGTTTCACAGTTGCCGCTTTTTGTCTGCCTTCATCTCTTCTGTTACCTTTTTCCTATGTTTCGTCATCTTTTCTTCTTTATATCGTTTTAAATGTCTTCCTGTCTACTTGTAATGTAGACGCTGCGTTTTATGCAAAAACATTGGAAGCGCTTAAGGTGCGATCACGAGACAAATGAAATCAAATTACATCAGAACGCTGTGATGAGGCTTCGCAGTGATGTTTGGCCCAGTTGTACGGCAACACAAAACAAATTAAATGCGAGGGCCTGTCAAAAAGCTTTTAATATTTACAGATTTGTTTGCAAGTAGGATCTGCAGTCATGGTACTCACACATTGTAATGAGTTGCAGAAGAGCATAAAGCGATAATGGAATGCCTCCAACATGAAGTTTAATTAGAATATGGTGGGACATTTTGAATTATTCGGACTTCCGTCAGACCCTATCCTAACGTCCAGCTGCAGTTGTTGCTGGCATTCTTCTTCTATCAGTTTTTCCTGAGAGGGCTAAATCGCCATGGCTCCAAAAACGATTGATCACCACAGGTAAAGTACTGTACACGCTAAACCATTGAACATTTTGTGTGTCAGTGTTTCGGACGTAGAACTGCTGAAACCAATACAAATGTGCAAACTCGGCATAACAATGACAAGAATTTAGTAGAGGCAAACGTATCACAATCAAGAGTGTGAAAGAGAGAGACATCCAGTTTTATAGTTCGAACTACGTTTCAGTCACATTGCATTCAGTAAGAATACTGGCAAAACGATATAACAGTGACAGCCCAGGTGTACTGTTTAGGAGCGGTCACTGCCTTCTGCTGCTCTCCAGTCACGCAGTCGGTCGACAGGGCCCTGCCTGTCTACCACGGTATCTTACATTAGAGGTCCCCAAACATTTATGTCTTGTAGCCTACGTGCCAGATGTTTCTGTTTCGAATCGACCCCCTTCCTTCCATATCTAATGTTTTACAACCGTTATGTAACTATTACATTATTCATCAACTTCAACTGCGTTTTTGACAACTGGCATAGTCATAGCCACTTTGATGGGTTTAACTGTAAAAGCAGTGAAAAACGTAAGAACAACATTAAGTGTTATTGATTTATTACTTTGAATGACAAGAATGCATATGTAGGAAAAGGAATACAAACATGTTTTCAAAGGGAGCATGATGCTGTATTAGCGATCTTAAATTTCCTCGGTCATGAACTTCCAGTCTGTTTCCTTTCTCTTTCTTTATTCCTAGACTGGCAAAGAAGTTGAAATCCCTTCACACGATGAATGAAGAAGGAAAGGCTAACGAAAACATTCTCATGGTACTCCATAACACGTGGTATGTAAGCGGTATGTCTCCCTGAAACCAGAATTGCTGATGTCCGCTTCTAATTGCATCTTCAGCTCTTCGTTAGTGTTTATTCCGATCTTTTAATATGACATGCGTTTCTTCAGTATCATTGTATAGACTAGAATCCACCGTGGTATTTTCATAGTCAATACATACTCAAATCTACTTTCGAAGTCTATCCGACATACATTTCAATGTTGAACGTGTGTTGTAACGTCATCATCCTGGTAGGCTGTATGCAAAAGTTTCACGAATTCTCGCCCCCAGGGATTTTTTTTTCAGTAGTTTAATTCTGGCAGTAGGAGCAAATACGATGGACTTTGCTTTTAACACATTTACACTGTCACCTTCCAATTGCGGATGAACCTAATTAAATTTAGTAAACAATGTCTGGTTTAGATTTGATCACATTTCCTTTCAAAATTTGATCTTTATCATACTAAAGCTCTAAAATAGCTTCAAAAACTGAGAAAAATCTTGTCAAACTAACCCATTTCTCAGTCAGCCCACTTCGGTGTGAAGGAGTAATCGACCAAAGTTCTCATCGTTTTGTTCACATTACTGCGCAAACGTCCAGGAATTCAGCGAGTAGCTTCGAAATTTGTTTACTGCGTTAATGACAAGTTGAAGAGATTGATTCAATCTACCACTCATAATTTTAGGAGCTACATGTTTTTTATGGATGAGTACTGCACTGCAAACGCCACGGGTACATTCCGTTTTAAATGGTTTATAAATGCACGAGAAAGCCTCTACCAGACACTTAAATGTGGTTTGCAGAGTATCCATGTAGATGTAGTAGATATGACAGGTGCCCCATCTACTACCGTTGATCTTACAGGGTGACAAATATTAAAGCTTGGTCGCGGTGCATGATGGAAATTAGTATGCCCATGTATGGTTTGGTTTAGCAACGAAGCCAACTTTCATTTGGATGGATTCGTTAATAAGCAAAATTGGCGCATTTGTGGGATTCAGAACCGCATTTCTTGATCGAGAGTTTCTTCTCCGTGAACGGGTGACTGTGTGGTGTGCAATGTCCTGTCACGGAATAGTCGATGCGATATTACTTGATGGCACGGTGATTGCCGAACGGTACCTGAAGGTTTTGGAAGATGATTTCATCCCCATTATCCAAAGTGACCCAGATTTCGACAAGATAAATTCGATTTAAAGTCGGAGCTCGAACCCATCAAAGAAGGAGAGGGTTTGATATCCTGTGGAAGCACTTTCGGGACCGCATTCCGGCTCCCGGGTGCCCAGAGGCCACTTTTATGAGCCTCAATTGACCGCCATATTCTCTGGATCTCAATATTTGCGACTCCTTCTTGCGGGACTATATTAAAGACAAGGTGTATATCAATAACTGCCAAATCATTGCTGAGCTGACAACAGATAATCAGGAGGTTATCGACAGCACCGATGTTCTGACACTTCAGTGGGTCATGCAGAATTTCGCTATACATTAGCGCCACATCATCGTCAATGATGGCAGGCATATCGAATACGTCATAACCTAAATCCGAATATCTGTAGTGACGCTTACACGTTGAATGAAGTATGTGCATGCCGTAGTTTCTAAGTAATTTACGTTCTTTTGTATACTTCAATAATTTTCACACTCTATATCTGATGAAGGGGTAGCTTATGCATTAAATATTTTTCAAAACATTAAATACTGATTCACCGTTAGTGGCTGTTATGACAGTTCTCAGGACTAGCAGTTCTTCATGCGGTTTTTGGTCCATTACACAACGAACATATGCCAATATTAAAGCTTCATAACCAGGTAAAGCTTAGTCATCCAGTTGTACACACAACTGGATTGTTTGAAGGCAGTTACACACGATGTTGTCACTATCGTAATTCATGTCATCAACACTTATTTGAACTGCGTTATTGCTCAAAGGAAAATTATGATTAAATCAGAAGCAGGTAGAGAAGGTTTTTAAGTCTTTTCTGTGGGTGACTCAATGTTTTCCTCGATAATTTGCAGTTTTCCTGATTTTGATATAAGTAGTGAGATAATGGTAGACACCCGAAAACAATCATTACATCTTTACGACTTCAAAATGAACACACCGTGCACAGTGAGTCTCTTTCGACGTTTATATTTAAGTATTTGAAAGTATCTCATAGCGAAAATAGCGTGCACTGTGAGTCTCTATCTACTTTTTTTTCCTGCTAAGTATTTCAGTGTAACTGAAAGTTTTAACAGTTTTACCAGAGTGACAACTTGTCATATACTCTTCCACTTTAAATGATTTCATAGCGTCATTGCGTAGCACTTGGCTGCATAAAACAAAGATAAGTAATCGTTTGTCAGAACATTTATCTATGGACAAACATTAAGCTATATACGTAAATATGAGAGGAATAATAATCAAAATAGACCCTATAAATCTCAAGTCATGATCCATTAGTCAATGAACAATGATGGGAACTACAAGTAGATAAGCCGCGCGGGTTTAGCCGAGCGGTCTCAGGAGCTGCAGTCATGGACTGTGCAGCTGGTCCCGGCGGAGGTTCGAGTCCTCCCTCGGGCATTGGTGTGTATGTTTGTCCTTAGGATAATTTAGGTTAAGTAGTGTGTAGGCTTAGGGACTGATGAACTTCGCAGTTAAGTCCGATAAGATTTCACACACATTTGAACATTTTTTGAACAAGTAGATAATATGAAAAAAAAATTATTTACTTTCCTCCAGCACTCGAAAATAACACGACATTGAGTGACTTTAACTCGGATGGCATCTAACAACAATCTTTTCACAAATAGATGAACAATGGCTCAGAGGTCGTTCGAGTTGGACCCTGCTCATGTTTTGTGATCGGCCGCTGCCAACCTAATTGATGTAACATAGCCACTGATAAGTGGCTGTTATGACGTTTTATGCTGTATCGAAAACTGTTACGTATCATGGCGAAAAACGAAGCGGTTCCTAGACCGTCAACTTCTTACACAAGCGTAACGGATAGCACTATGAGCGGTCTCAGGAAAGTAATTAATAATGTCGGTGAAATATGGTAGCAGGAGAGCGAAAACAAAAAATAATTACTCCATTCTCTTTCTTAGCAGATAAAATCGACAGTGGCATACACACGTGAAAGCTTCAGCGCTGTGAGAAGAATTCGGGCTTTGGTTGCGACCTGCCTAAATGGGATCCAGTCTCGTGAACCCTATCTACACGTAATGCACCTCCAGGTCTTGCTCTTTCTGACATGGTTCCTTTCAGGTTGGCGTCCAAACCTGGGAGTCGATGTAGACCACTTCTGGGATTCACTGTGTTATATGAAGAATATCTTTATGAAGACCGAGCACTAAAGTGAAAAATTCGTAGTTACTACTATTATTGCTCATCATCCTTAAATGTAGAAATTAATTTCTGCTTGTATTGAATTTTGTCAACAGAAATTTGCGCCATACTTGATATGATTTTTTTCCTGTGGTTTGGTGTTCACGTTGCATCTACTTCAGAAACTATTTCGGAAAATGTGCAATAATCTGCAACATGTACTGATAACTTCCTAAGTGTTATGAAGTTGAATTTTATATTATGTGACACCCTATGACTTACTGAAGGAAACCATATGTTGCTTCTACACATATTGCAGGAATAAAATACAATAAACGATATCATTTTTATATATTAGCGTCGATTATTTACAAAATTTATCTGTAACGAAGCGTACAGTTTTGTGAAATTTGCTAACCCTTAAAACCGTCCGTTGAAATGAGTTCCAGACGCTCGCTTTTCACGTATAATGGTGCCCCACAAACCCAACCAAATGGATAATGGGTTTGGGGCGCTATCCTGACATGAGTCACGATCAAGTTCACAGTGCACACTTGCAGTATTCTCTCTTACCCTGTCTCTCGTATGTCAAAACTTCCCACACGTTATGCTGCATACCGCACTGGCCTACATGGCACAAACGAAACAATTTTGCAAAATATGCAGTCAGGTTGAATTACAAGTTTTGACAGAAGGTAGCGGGACTTCATCCCCTAATTCTGAAACCAAAAATGTTGTGTTATTCTTCGTGTGATGGGAGGACAGATATTCCACATTACTATGAGAGGCAGGAAAAGCAAATGACGCAGGAGAAAACGTGCTTATGTGTAATTGAAACTGTATGATATGCAGTGAGGTGGGTGGATGACTAATTAATTAAGGAAGTTCTTTGCAAGATTCAAGGACAAAGGGACTGAGATTCTCGCGTAACACAAGACGTCCGACGACGTTAAATTATTTGCAGCAGCACTGAAGACCGAATGACTGGAAAAGAAATGACTGAGATGCTGGCCCAGTAGTAGAGGGTAGACGACATTTAATTAGGTGCAGCAGCTGCAGTGAAGACGGAAATAATGAGAAAGTGTAGACGACGCCGTCATAAGTTAGTAGATAAGAAATGTTTGATGTTAAATGGTGTATATTCTGGGAATGTCTAGTGTGGTAATATTGGAAATTTGACGAGAGCAACATTTATTAACTGAAGATCGTAGGAGCCTATCAATAAAAGCGTTTACAATTTTCACTTGGACAATATTCAGCAGTTCAAATTATTATTATTATTATGCATAACACAGAAAAACAAAACAAAGCATTCCCATGGTTTTATCTGTATTATTGCGTTATGTAGCGATAGGAAACAATAACACGAAAAAGTAACTTATGATTATAAACAAATAAAATTCACCGAACAGTAATATACCATCTACGTCGTAACGCTGCTTCGACGTGACCTCTCGCGGGAATTGACACATAGCTCGTCCACGCCAGGCCACATGGAAGACTGACTTACACGCCACAAGTTGGCAGTGTGCAGTACTTCCTCGAAAATTAGCTACGTTATCTCAAGAACCCCTTATGTCAAGAGCCTTTAACGCTCTTCAGTGTAAGTGGTAAAACGTTCTTGGCACTTTCTTCAACGTCGATAACTTCGCGTCGAATTTTAATGGAAACCGGGGTTATTTAAGTTGGATTACCAGTTACACAACCGATCATTAGTTCCCTTAGTTTCAGCTTTCTCTATTTGTATGGCTCTAAAACTACTGAAAGTGGTTCCTGTAGTTGAGTCTCGTGGGTAAGTGAGAAGTGATAATACCCTACAACAATATTATAATGCTACAATTCAGACAATGCAAACTTAAAAAATTAAGAGCACTGAGGAGAGGAGGAGACGAAATGAGACTTTGCGGGCTGAAGAGGTACGTAGTTTTTGCAGTGATTACAATATCTAATCACGTATATAAAAGATCTTGGCTGTGCGAGCCCACTCACCAGCATGACGTGGCACCCCGCTGGCGCTGATTCGGTTTGGAAGAGTGACAACAGGCAGTTGTTTCCTCTCCTCAGGCAAGGTGACCCATAACGATCTTAATTGTTCTTTTACATCACGTGTACGTGCACTTGGATGTACTTAACGTCGGAACTGGTCTCTCACTTGTTATATCGGCGACACATCTGGGGATCTTACTGGCCACAGGGATACCTCAGCATCACGCAGGCGTTCGTAAGGTATCATGCCATATGTCGACATGCATTATCCTGTCGAAAAAAGGACACCTCATCGCTGTCTTATGAGAGGTAACACAACATGAGGACGAAGGATGTCAGTGATGTACAAGCAGTCACTACCAGCCTCCATCACTACCAGCCGTGGAAGTAAAGCCGCTGTGCCTCTCCAAAACGTTGGAAGAATTGGACCTCTCCTCAGGTTGCGGCCGTACTAGCGGACGATGGTCATCCAGGGAAGTGCAGAACAGCCATTTATTTCAGTCCGTGGACCTTGGTCATAGTAGCACTCCAAGCGCAGTCCTTTGTTCTCTGATGTTAACGGCAACGCTTGGGACGGTTACTTCTTAATGCGGCGGCTGCTTGTCTCCGGTCAATGGTGAGGGATGACAGAGAATGATGTAGTGGGTCCATTACTTGTTCTCGGATGATGCCTGTAGATGCTAAAGTTATGTGATGTACTTACAACGGTCTTTACTTTATTTTCTGATTCTGGCCACGGCCCTTAACTTATTTTACTGATCCTACTGATTTTACTTTTAAGGCTTCATGAAATAATTTTGATGACTCCCAAACTCGCAATTAAATTATTATCGTTGGGTGCGATTATGAAATAATCGAAAATCGCTCCAGTAATTTTAAGAAAATTGTCCGCTCTTAAAATCGGGCCGTAACACGATGATCCGTGGCTCCGCCTACTGGGCCGGGAGATCGCTCGGTGGCAAAAATGGAAAGCAACCCTGTTGCCCAATAGTTACTGTAGTTTGCTGTCGGACAGTATAGCTAACGGTCGTGATAGCTAGCGGTGGACGGCAGGTCCTGCATTCTCAAGCGAGGAAATTCGTTGTTCGTGTATGGGATTATTGAAGGAACTATTCAGCTGTGTCAAATGTAGTGCAACGAACAGCAGATGCGCTTGGTACTGGAACTGCTACAGTGAACCGTGTGCCTAAGGAAAAACATATAGCCCTTAATAGAGGTACTTACGACTTTAAGCTTAGCACGATAGGTAAATGCAGGAAGGGTACGAAGCGAGTGACATCTACTGACAATTTTATTAGGGACGATATTTATAATTATCACTGTAAAGGCGAATTACCAACTAGAAAAACTTATTATTTATCTTCGAGAAGCAAGGCTGTTTTCTGGCGGTAAGACGTCGCTTTCTTTGATTCTGAATTCTTTAGGCTTCAGGTATAAAACATACAACAATAGTAAATTTTTAATGGAGGGGACGAACATAATGATTCTGCGCTGTAGTTTCCCCAGATAAATGTGCACTATAGACTTCGACAAAGTCATATTTACGGATTAGACTCTGCTTAATACAAACCACAGTGTTTCACACATTTGGACTGACGTCACGAGTTCTTCAATTCTACGACAACCAAACGGGAGACATGGCAGATTAATTGTTTGCCACGCTGGAAGAAGTGCAGGGTTCATAAACGGTGTTTTATGGCCATTCGCTTCGAAGAAGTTGGGAGTTTTCTATGAAAAAATGTTTCAGGATAAAGTTATTCCGAATATTCCTCCCGAGTTTATTATAACGATAGATAATCCACATTATCATTTTACTCAGGTGGGCAAAGAGCCGACTGTTTCAAATAGAAAAGACGATTTGTTAAGTTGGTTTCAGCGATATAATGTTACTTGTACTGCTGAAC
This sequence comes from Schistocerca piceifrons, assembly GCF_021461385.2. NCBI lineage: Eukaryota > Metazoa > Arthropoda > Insecta > Orthoptera > Acrididae > Schistocerca > Schistocerca piceifrons. The sequence goes on from NC_060140.1 coordinate 633,462,263, forward strand.
TCAAAAAGGCAGAACTGCTACAGCTTGTTAAGCTTAAAAAGCCACAAACTATTGTATACACGGTCGACGAAATAGCTAGAGCTGCTGGTCACAAAGTTATTCGTTAGCCACCATACCATTGCACGCAGAATGTGGGTGAACTTATATGGGCTCAAGTGAAAGGAAATGTAGCAAGAAATAACACGCATCAATCCTTCTCACGAAGCAAGGTGTTAAAATTGCTTCATCAAGCTTTGAATGAAGTTACACCAGATATGTAGCGATTCGCGGTTCTAAATACGAAAAAAAATCATTGACAACGCTTGGGAGAGAAACGAAATTTGGAGACCCATATGGAAAACACTATTGTTAATCTTGGTGAAGCAGATGGTGATACGAGAGCTAGCAGAAGCTTTGAGGACGAGATTTCAGCTGATCGTGAAATTTCCAGCGGCTGCTCCGACCACGATAATCTTGGCGTGTCTCGCTTATCGGATTATCGCAGTACTGGTGAGTTCACAATCCAGTTATTCTTATTTAACATTCTCATGGATAGACGTGAACTCCCTTGTTATGTAAAGTAAGAATTTCAGGAAACATATTTCGCCATATATCACGAACGTTTGTTACATTTCTTTTAGGGTAAGATTTTAATAAATGATACAACTTTGTAATATACTTTGACGCTTAACTATCGCAGTTTGAAAGTAATTCCTCGATATAATATGTATTACAAGAACAATTAGTGATAATTTTAGCAAAGGGTGATTAATATATTCCCATAACTATTTACTCTCTGGTATTGTTTCATCTAACCGTTAGTTTCTTAAGGTTTATTACTTCTATCAGAAATGCATCGCTTTCAACAACTTGAGTCGAAATATCGAAAGGAACCGTGTGATGACACAACTATCATTAATTATCGTTGGAAATTTTAAGAATAAATAATAACTCACAAATCTTGAACTTTATCATGGTAAGAACTCACTTTATAGATAAATATCCTTCAGTAATGGTGCTTCTTGCACGTGATATAAAACAAAAAACTGAAACGAAAGGCACAGAAAATAATTTCGAAAAGTGTGGATCATATTTTCCGGTCTGTCGTGCCGTATGTGTCTCGTGGTATCGAATTCCATGGCGTTAAATTAAAACGAAGTAAATTATTGAGTGTAAACTTGGTGATTGCTATTTTGTTCAGGTGCACAAGCACAGTTTTTCAGGCGCTTGTTTCAAGCTGAGTACCGGGACCGTATCAGCTGTTGTCACTGTTGTCTGACAGAACTGCCTAAACTGCACAGAGCAGCCGAACTTGCGCACGCGCAGAACAGCGTTCGCGTTTGACTCACTCCAATGGTCTGCTGCCGCAGCCGGCCCTCAATTCCGATTGGCGTAAGCACCAGGGATCATCGCATTTCGGCTCGACTATAGTAAGTTATTTACACACGAGATTTTTGTTTTTAGGATTAATAAATAATCCAGGAACAATTGTTGTTAAATGATTTCACAATTGAGAGTTACTTCATCAAAGAACTCAACAAGTAACCAAATAATTGATCAATAATCATTGTGTGCCTAGTCTGTGACTTAACTGGCCAATAGGAAATCGGAATACGAAGACCGTATAGACTGTATTATGACCGTTCTTATACCAATCAACTTTCATAAATAATCACCACCTGCTTATTATCTTCTTCTCCAGAGTTCCAGTTTTGTGGGACAGTGCAGCGTACTTACCGTTTCAAATGGAACTGTTACTCACCATTATTTCTTCTACCTAGGAGTCTGGAAATCCAAGTTGTCTAAGTTTTATCATTAACTATAAAATTTGACTGTGTCTGACTCAGTAAGCTTTGACAGTGATCTTAAACAATCATTGAAATGCGCTGCCCGAAACAGGCAAAAACTTTGCGGTTATCTGGTGCTATTATCTCTTCACGTATGTAGACTGTTACTGTGTTTAGTTCTAGGTTCATGAAACAATAAATGACAGCATTAACTATGTAGTGCGACATAAAAGAACGAGAATTCGCTATATTCACAGTAATATTAATACTAATGCAATTAATGAAAAACAAAATCTGATTTATCTTCATGCATTTATGCAATACTGATCCTATAGTTTAATGTATAGCAAAGGGAACTGCGAACAACATAGATTCTGGATGAATTTGTATTATAACCTTAAGATGTTTGTGTTACTAATTTGAGAAACAAAGTAATTGCGTGCTAATTTCAACAACGATTTAAGATCACTTCTTGACATACTAGAAGAGGCACTGACAGTAAATAGCAGAATGTTACTCAAGTTGTGGAATGAACTCTGCTTCTGTTAACTTTCATAGCAAGCCAAATATTTATTTACAGTTATGAGTACAGTACTGCAAAGGTAGAATTGTCTTTGTTGTGTAATACTGGCAACCTCCATTGAATTTATTTCCAGCATGGCTGGATAAAATCTAGGTACATGACCTTTACTGTTGTATTATCTACATTCTTATGTAAATTATCTGTATACTTAACAGCTGCAAATCCATTGACTGTAAAAAACATGTACATAAATAACAGTTCCTCTTGGTCTCAAAGGTTCTTGCCTCATCACTTTAAAATTTCATGGGGTAGTACTTTTACTCTCTTGATAAACAATTTTGGCTATAAGCTTAATTGAGATAAAGATACTAAAGCCAAGCTACTAAAACGAGGCTCCACCTCTACCGTAAAGCAAACAAGTATTAGATCTGGCCTTATTTCCTGGTCGTGGTTCTTTTACGCACAACTTGTAATAGTACTCATATGAAACGACAGTTTCTTTTTTGTCTCCAGAAAACGATGATCATATTCCTGTTGATGTATCAGCATGAACATATAATTTCCTCTTGACGTAAGTGTTGTTAAACATCCATTACATGCTGGTAAACATTATTTTGAGAACAGAAAGAATCTCCAGAAATACACCTCCAGAAATGCACTGCCATCTTATCTTTTGGCTTTCCTTTGAAATAGAACCACGCTACTGCGTAGTAGCACTTCATAACGCTTTATGCACAGGCTTATCACTGTATAAACAAAACTTCCACAATTAAAACGGCTCAACTGTATACAGAGTCATTTCGCAATAGAGCACATTCAGATAGGATTTTTGTCACAGTTATAATTACACCACGTGACCACGTCTCACATGGGTTAGTGACACCTCCTTGTGCTTTGTAGTTCTCACACAGCCTCTAACGCTGTTCACGTTCGTGATGCATCCTACCTGGCACGTTAGCAGTATCACACTAAAAGCACAAATGCACACAGGAGGTCTTTCTATCAAAGAGAACTACACCTGTAATCATTTATATACCAGCCTATAGTGTGTACTTGTACGAAATTACATTGAGATGCGACCACATCTTCTGGATGCTTCACATTCCTTATTAGACAGTACTACACATGATATATTCCTGTACAGTGATGACTCCATCTTGTCGGAAACATTTTAGTGACTCGTAATTCATAGGAGGTGTATGGGGTGTCGTGTCTCACATTTTGCCATGAAGAGATTTACAAGCTCTCGTAAGAAATTTGCAACGGCTTAAATATGGAAATGGCTTCAAATTATTTTCTTCCCTTTCTGTACTGTATTGCTCAAACTATTTTCACTTCCTAGAAGTATATTTAGATTTTCCTTCCGATTCGATGAAGTCTACGAAACAGTCGGTCTTGATTTCGCCATTTTACTATACGCTTTTGTCAGATAGAGTAAGGTTGTATAGATTTATTACCCGAAAAAATTACATTTGATGGTGTTAAAAATCGGGAGAATTCGATGACCATAACCGTTGTAAGTTGTACATAGTGGGTGAAGCTATGGACTCTTCCTTCATTCTTAGAGCAAGTATGATTGCCCTTACTACACTTCATTAAATTCAGTATTACGATGGTGTGCCGACGTAATAGGTATAACCAAATGTTATGGAATGCTTAACGCTCCATTAATAGCTACATTCCTACCCACGTTGTGAAAGATGTAGTCGCTAGGCCTACCTTTTAGATCTTTATTCTCTCATTGCCATATGTTTGGCATAATTCTACTTAAAATTCTTGTTTAGGGCTCTCAGCTAATATCTAGAACGTTTCGGATAAACAGGGACTTCACATAGCTGACGTTTGATTATTCCGAATGCCTATGCAGTCAAGTCTCTGTAAAATGATCTGTTCCTACAGCGGGCTGGACGCAGCAGCTCCGTGCACCTACTGCAACAATTCACGATCCTCAATTTTTTTAAACGCCTGTATGGCGACGCTCCAGCGTTTAGTGTTTCGGGGCTGTATAGAAGACTGTTGCATTTTGCGAAGACTCGACTATTGTTGATGTTCCTTCCATCCTATTTTTGTTTTACAGTACAAACAATAATGGAGCAGCCAAGCTGCAACCATTAAGGGGGGTAGGACGTCAAACGGGCCGACTTAGTGCAGGAGAGGCATCACACGACATTTTAATTTCCACTGTCTATACTTTTACAAATAAATTCATAAAACTTTGTCAACATGACCAGGAGTGATTCAGAATTCACACTCTTAGCAATGTAAGTTCAAAAATATAACAAATTAATTTTTTTTACATGTGAAATTTCATCATTTTTTCACTTACTATTGGCTGCATTTGTTACTATATGTACACTTTTCTTCATAAGTAAGAGAGAAGGCTCTTCTGTTGACTGCTCGTACGTCTTGTCCAAGTAAAAAGAATACATAGTATGAAAAAATGTACTTGTCAAATATGAACCTTAGCGCTGGAAAGTACAATTTCTTGATGATGTGATTCTGCATCGATCTGCGATTGAGCAAAGGAGGGTGGATGAAACGAATTAAATAGGTCATGTTCACCCTGATGGGTGTGAGCATTCGCGTAAAAGTCCTGTTCGTGAAGACTGAAGGTGTTATACACATCCATCCCGGTGCAATTAATTTCTTTATACCATTACTAATACTCAAGAACGATTTAAATTCCCGCAAATTTGTAACTGATATCTGTAAAGAGAATTACTTTCCTATAAGGAAATTGATGATCGCAGTGAACAACATAGAATTCATTAAGTAACAACTGTAGCAAAAAGTTTGGAAACTCTAGATATTTTTCCTGGCCTTTGTATCGTATCTCTAGCGTTATGCAATGTAAAAGGAAACAATGCTCTCTGAATATTTGCGAATCTTGTAACTGAGGCGAGACGTAGGAACCAGCCTGGTATTCACGAAGTCGGATGCAGGATATCGTCTAAGAATCCTGTCCACATAGTCTGACACAACGGCACTCGATCTTATCCTTGCTGGCAGATACGATCCGAGGTGATGCGTCTCCCCGAATCCCAGATGCGACGTGCTAACGCTTGCGTCTTTCCAGATGGGTCCTCTGGCAACGCTAGGAAGCTGATGAAATCGCAGTAAAAGCATTGTATCTCACAAATGCATATAAATGACATTAAAATTCTGTCATATGGTGGAAGTAGGTTCTCTTTTGGAAGATACCATCCAGTACGATAAAAACTCCGTCATTTGCATACATCACGTGGTTCATTACGTCTTTTATTTTTTGGGACCTGAGAGAGGAAAGGAGATCATGAGATAACCAATTACACTGTTTTTGTACTGCAGAGGTAACTACTTAGTGTCGGTTATACGCAACGCACGTATTTCTGTATGTTGGGATTTTATTATTTTTACTTTCGGTAATGCTTAGTGCTTCGGTAACAAAGCAACGAAACACTTTGGTTGTTCTCGATTACATTAAACAGAAGCTACCATTGAACTGCAAATCGCTAGGAGACGTAATGAACACTTCGCAGTTTACCATAAGTGTATGTTATACATTTTTCTTTCTGGGTGGAGTTACTGTTTAGGTACTCATCTCTTTCTTACGACAGTCCATCACATGATATTAGTTTGGTGTTTCCGACTCAGCATACATTCTACAGGCTCTTCTGTAGTATGAAACTTTATATAAAAGATCTGGCCGTTTCAGATAACCTACAGAATGTGAAATACATTTATACTTCACGAACTACTGTACGGTGCTTCAGTAGACACATACTGATCCTATGTTGTATGATTATCAACTAAAATAAAGGGCAGAGAATTGTCGAAAGCATTGGGTACGAGTACACTCCAGGTTTTCCGCAGCGGACATTACTCATAATGTGTATTAGAGGATTATCCCGTTCATTGGCCCAATTGGCATGTGACATAGGGATGTGACATCTCATTTCTTCGTTTTATGTTTTATTATAAAGCATTGCTATTTATTACACGCTTTTATGGTCATCAACTCTGGGGCCACGTGAAGAGCGCCAACTGGCTAGGATATGCCAATAATGACCATTTGCCGTTGCAGTAAGCCTTCAAGTAAATCAATTTGTTTTCATGGGTATATTTTGACGTAATTCTTATGCAATTTATATGAATTCTATCTGATATTTTATTATGAAATGTAACTATATCTGGTTACAACATATTTGCAAATACAAAGACTACTAGACTGACCAGGCATGGGTGTTACTACTCCTTGCGCGAGAGAATATTAATAAACGAGCTATCGCGCGTAGGTAAGTGGCTTTCGAGCTGAGGAAGACGTGTGTCCAATGTCTGCTCGCTAAACGGTCGGTGCGAGAGCGATGGAAGAGCCATGCGTTGTCTGGTTCCAATTACTGCTTTGCAAATGTTGCTGGACTCACACTTTCACGAAGATGTAGAAGGAATCCGCAAACGTCAATCGCAGCACCGCTAAACAGTACGAAGTTCGAAATTCACGATTTTCATTGATGCTACAGTTACGTGAAATACTAAACCCTGCTTTCACCTGGAAAGAGATTAGTTACTTCAAACTATACTTTACAGAACATATTTCTGTAAATACAATTACGGGAAAGAGATGAGAACAATCATAGTAAATAATCCATGTACGTGGGCAAGCTGAAAAGTAATATCTCCGTGTCTTGCATGACAATATTCATAAACCTTTTTTCCTTGTTAAAAATCATATATTGTTAACATTTTACAACTTTATTCTTCACGTGCACATATTGTCAGCCTCCTACCGCTAGATGAGTCCGAATGGCTGTGTGTAACGTAACTGTATTGGCCCGTGAGAAACACATGGAGCACCTTTTCCTTCAGCGTGACGATGCCAGACCACTCTCACGAGCGCTGCGACATCTGCTGCTGCTTTCACTGTCAGTGATCGTCCCCCATGCAGTCTCGACTTGGACTCTTACGATTTTCGTCAATATCCATAACTTAAAGAACACCATCTAGGGCTTCACTGTGATAGTGATGAAGTGGTGCAAGAGGAGGTGAGGTTGTGGCTCAGCCAAGAATGCCAGACTTCCTACAGGGACGGTATCAACAAACTGACCTCTCGTTGAAAGAAATGTGTTCGTGGCCTTAGTGTCTATGTTGAGAAATAAATACATAGACACGAAGATTAAAGATGAATCATGGTAATAAAGTCCATTTTAATTAATAAAGCCTGAAGATTTTCCATAAATATTCGGAGACATTACTTTTCAGCAAGCCCTCGTAATGCAAGGTTGTTCACAGATTTCACAGCAGCTGTGCAATAATAACGTATAAAAGATAAAGCACAAACGTTTCTACAATAGAGATCCTCTCGTACTTCAAATGGATTACATTTATACAATGTTTACGACAAATGAAGCAAATTAGACGTTGACAAATTAAACAACAATGTCATACAGGAACGAGTCACTTAATTAGAAACTAAGACGAAAATCTGATTTTATAACATATGAGTGAACTCAGTTATAAAGGAGAACTTAAGAAAGGAATTAGAGAAACAAATACTATGCGTATAAACTAGTACTCTGGCAGTTACAAACTAGTGATGGACAACTAGAAATACACTGGAACTCCGGCTGAAACTATCTCAGCATACATACTAACATTAAAACTAAGAGAAAAATTAAACTGGGTTATCAGGCTCGGGATCGGAATTAAGTGTCCTGCATCTTTAAATCAGAACAATCTCACTGTCATACACAGAGGAAGCAAAGTACACCATACACACAAACTCAACTCATACACACTCTTAAAAACACAGTTCTTGTTACACTAAACTCTTCAGGACTTAGATTCTCCATTCAGTTTAGTCATCCAATAAGATGCCTTCACTTACATTTAATCATATCTACGTTTGTGCAGATAATACACGTCGATGAATTAGTGAAGATTTAGCAGTGAATTACCAGAAAAATACAGCAACTTAAGTTCCCTTTGTAACAGTCTGATTATAAACATCATTAACAATTATTGGAAACAAGGGAAAACTCAGAATTGTTCATACAAATTTGAACCCCTTTTTGTATGGTTATTGCGTGTCAATATCAATCAAGAATGATCATCTGTAGTGCAATACTAAGTCCTGCTGTCTAATATAATCATGCAAAAAATATAACTTCCACCAAAGGAGTTTATCGTGAAGAACATACCAATTACTTAAATTTTATGTACAACACTTACTGTTGCATTGAAGATTATCACTCTGTGATCGAAATGGATATGCAATAATAATAATAATAATAATAAACAACATTTCAAGACTATAGGACCAATGCTGGGGTTTCCCTTGTTTGCAATACTTGTTGTGTGATCGAGATACACAAACTTCCCAGTGGAGTCCAGTCTCAGTGTAGTTAGTAGTTAACTAAAGGATAATATGTACCTGTAAATACGACACACACCTCAGAAACGAAACAAGCAAAGAACGACAATAATACTAAATGGGCAACACTAAAATTGCTTCTTTGTGGATACCTGTCGGTGCTCAAACTGATTTAAAACATACGAGTATGAAATAAAAAGCTAATCCGTTACTGATGACAGATTTATGAACGACTCGAAACAGAATTGACGTTATTCGCAAATTTCACTTTCGTCCTATTAGTGATTCAGTTGTAGGGAGATTAATATGTTCACAATGCGAGCGGAGAGTTCACCTTTTACTCTGCAGCCATCCTTTTTTCTCATCCTTCCTGACCCCCCCCCCCAAAAAAAAAACCCACAAAATTAATGGACTAAGTTCCGGGCACGATAGTGGCTAATGGATTTGGCCGCCGCGTCCCATCCATCGTTCGGTGAGTGTTATATGCCGCTGACGTGTCGCCCGCCGCCACAATGCGAACCGCATCCGTCATTCTGAACGAGCACGTTAGGCATGGGAACCTCTTCCACATACACTAAAGTGCTATTTTACAGAAAATCTCCCCACATTATGTCACTGGAACAGCGCGATCTTAAGACAAACGTAATGTTCAGGTGTCTGCAACATATACAGTGCGGCACGAAACAGTCTGAAAAGCTTGTAAGGGTGTTGCATGGTAGGTTGTGTTGAGCAATAATTATTAAGAAGAAATCCCTTACGTCGCGCCGTTTCTGTTACTAAGGATTGAAATTAGCCAACGAGGTCGTTGAGTGCGCACAATGCAGCTACCTGCTAGATACAATTAGTGTCAGAGATGACAGCTCGCGGGACTGTCTAAGCCTTGCCTCTGATTCGATCCTTACTACAGTCGCATGTCCTAATTTTCTATCACTTTCTTGTTCGATTTTAGGAAACCAAACGAATCATACGTCTGGCAACGCAGTCTAGCGGGCCTCTTGAATTACCGCGCGCAATGCCCTGATTGGTTAACCTCAGCGCTAGTTCACTCAGAAACGGCGCAACGTATCGAGTTTCTTTTAACAATGAGTTATCACCACAGCGTGCCCTGCAACAACCTTACAAGCTTTTCCGACTGTTTCTTACCGCTGTATTAAGGACGATCAAAAGGTTTCCGAACGCCATACTGTCTATAATCGGTATATCAACCACGCAAAATCACCCGAAGCATTGAGGCAATCATCCCTCCGAAACAGCAGGTTGAAGGTACACGTTTGATAAAACAGCATGTCATGCTGTGTGAAGAAATCCGTTAAGTGGCAGCTGTACATCCTTGTCTGATGCAAATCATCGAGCCTTGACAATCTTTTCTAAGGGATCGAAAGCTTGATAATCACATGATCAGAACTGCAAGATGGGTGTTCGTCTGTCTCTCACATTCTTTTTTTTTGCCATCACCTTAAAGATCGGAATCTATTGAGCTTGTACATGCATGAATTTCTTTCATGCCTGACGTCAGCGTCAGTTGCTGGCAAGCAGCAGTTGAGTGATAGTAGCGTATAGTGCTCTCGTCGGTTTTCCATTACAAAGGAAATTACGATAAAATGGAGCAGCGTTACTGCATCATATTGAGAGGTGGCATGAGCCCCCTCCCATATTTCTATCTTACGATTTTCCTCTCTAATTGCATGCGGTGAAAAGTTGCTATTCCTTCAAATGCGGACTTCCCACGCAGTGTCTCTCATCACCAAGGTGGTCCAGTGGCAGGCGCGCTCTTCTGATCCTGAAAGGGTAAGCCGATGGGTGTGAGGGAGTCGAGTGAATGCTTTTCAGACGCCGACATTGTCAAAAGACACGCCCGGACGGGCCTGAAGTAGCGGCTGGGATAGAGGTTCCGTTACTTTGCAGATACTTTGCGAAAACACTTTCTGGCGGGCTACCAGCGAGGCGTGGGAATGATTTGTGTATCCAGGCAGTTGTGGCGGGAAAATTCCCGCGCTTTCTGCAAAACGGTAACTATGATTGGCTTGCTCAGGGCATAGCTCCGTGACGTAGCAAAATCAGCGCAGAAATTGGCGCCAAGAATCTCCATTGGTGGAATGGTAGTGCTCCGGCAATAGAGTGGAATTTTCCGACGGTTTTCGAGTTGCTGATTGGAACGTTTAACCACGGCCACTGTCATGGGGGCGGGAATGTTCGGTGTTCGGCCTGTATGGGTGCTCTAAGGGAGTTGGCTCTCGCCTTTCGGTCAGAGTAGGTTACAAGACTGAGCCCTCGCCGCTCTGGACAGCTGGCCTCCCATTGGTTGTCTAATCTACTTTTATTTTATTGTAACTGTTTGTCGAAGTTGCTGAAGTTTCGACTTCAATGTAACTTTCCGAGTACAGTTGGCAATTGAGCATTCTGCGTACAAGCGGCGTATGTTGTCTGTCTTGAGCAGTTTTGGCTAAAGTTGACTGTATCGGAGTTACAGTGTGACTTCGCTTGATAAAATCAATCACTGTACCGTCAGTGATTGTGTGGCGGGCCTTCTTCATCTCCCTCTGAGGCGCATTTCTATTGCTAGGAAGTCTTTAGTCTCGAACAACCAGACCAGGATAATTAGTTTCGGGCTATACTCGTGACATTATCATCACCACGATGGGACGTCGAAGCAACCAGCCATCGCCTCCAGTACGCCAGATCGTGTTCTTGCAGTTAAGAGGACAGTTTGGTAATGTATATCCGCTGCACCGGCAGATAGGGATTTTCCTAGGTGATAATCAGAGCTAAGCAGAGTGCGCCTGTTCGTCTTTCTCTAGCTTTGTCCTGTCTTGGGTGTTCATCGTCTGAGTTCTCACTAATGTAGCTGCAATGAATGTTGGGTTGGCTGTGTGTCTCTCTTAAGATTTGAGTGGCAAGGAATTGGCTCCACATACCACTTCGTCATAATCCCCACAATCTAGTTTAGGGACAACTTCACCTTCACAGCGTTTGTTTGAGTATCCAATTTGAGCCAATTTGACATATTGTAAATGTTTCATGCGTTTTTGTTTATTATTTTGTGTTTAGTCTTAATAAATCATATTGTTATTTTGGACAGTACTTTCATTCTGTTAATCGGTAGAGCAACCGTATCATTTCTCACTACGTTAATGAAACCTTCGTTTATTTAACTTATTTATCAAATTAAATTATTGCAGGTGCCAAACTCTTTTCTACTCCACTGGCAGGGTTGATTAGAGTCAGTTCGCGTATTTTTTTTAATCCATGTGCAACAGCAAAAATCGGAGTTAGAATAGGGTTGGGGGGGGCTTAGAGCATCATTTACAAATGTAGATTCTAGAAGAATTTAATGTTAAATACACTGCTAGCCCCGGCACCTCGCATAAAATGGCGACCCTGCCAGGATCTTTCCTGTGAATCACTGATTAACAAAAAGTATTCTTAATAGGAACATTCAAAATTTTTTCTCTACTATTTTTATGATTAGTACCCAAGTTCTTTTTCTTGTAGTTCCGCGATTAGTATTTATTAGCGGCGCATGATTACAGTTTTTGTTTTTGGTGTATATATTTTTTGTGTGTTCATTGTTTTTTTTGTGTTTCTTTGATGTGGTGTCCACACCTCATCACACTTTGTCGGGTTTGTGTGCAGTTTCTGTACCACAACAAATCGTGCTTGTAGCTACAGCGTTGGAATGGCGTTGTTGAAATTTTATGTCTATGTGGAAAAATATTGGGAGTAGATGATTTTTATTGTGAATTTTAGATAAATTTGTTTTTTCATGAATGATCACGAGAAGTAAGGCACGACTATTATCGAGGGAAATGAAAGAGGATAGCATAATGGATAAGAGGCAGGTTACTGATGAGGATAGGTTCGGAGATGAGATGGGCACATTTCTGGCAGCACAGGACGACAGGGTCATTGATGAGGAAGGTGATTTGGACGCGATCTTAGAGCAACGTCGCGACCGTGATTATGATAGTGAAGTGGAGGATGGAACAGAGACAGGCACACAGGTCGAGACGGTAGCAGAAGTTTATAGTCTAACGAACGAGTGCAGACAGAGGCCAGCTCGGTCACGTCAGAGCTCTAGCGTCCAGGTGTCCAGAGCTACATCGCCCATGTTTGAAGAGGATCAAGAAGATGACGTAAACCCAATACTGAGCTTCCTACGATCAATGAAAGAAGAAGCTGATGAACAACGTAAGAAGGAGAAGGAAGAAGATGAGAAACAACGTAAGAAGGAGAAAGAAGAAGCTGACGAACAGTGTAAGAAGGAGAAGGAAGAAGATGAGAAACAGCGTAAGAAGGAGAAAGAAGAAGCTGACGAACAACGTAAGAAAGAGAAGGAAGAAGATGAGAAACAACGTAAGAAGGAGAAGGAAGAAGCTGACGAAGAGCGTATGAAGAAGAAGAAGCTGACGAACAACGTAAGAAGGAGAAGAAAGAAGATGAGAAACAACGTAAGAAGGAGAAGGAAGAAGCTGACGAACAGCGTAAGAAGGACACTCAGGCAATAATTTCACATATAGGAGAAATTCGAGGGGAATTACTAGCAATAAAGAAAGAATGTGGAGAAGTAAAACAAATGTCAAAGGCTGCACAATAAGTAGCAGGCCTGGCCAAAACGGCGGCAATAGGGGAAATGAAAGTCGCGGAAGCAACTTCTATACTCGCAGGGCGCTTGCGACGTACAACACAATCCCACTCCAAATCCCTAGCGTTCTTAAAAACTCAGGGTAATATCGCGGTTGCGAACAACACGAAACGAATGGAAGAAGTAGAGAGTCGGATAGCAAAACTAGAGCTAAACGGGCACACGAGCACTGCGCGTTCGGATACCAATGATGGAGTACACAGGATTATGTCTCCGAGGAAAAGCCCGCCGCGCTCTAGCCCAATGACCGAGTGCGGAACTAACAATGCACACGCAGAAACAGCGAGTAATAGCTCCAATAATTGTAGCCCACTTAGGAGAGTGAATTCTGAGTGCCACTTCCACTGTGATACAGAGGTAGCACATCACAGTTGTCAGCAAGATAGATCAGGACACTCAGCAGACGTGCAAGCATCGGAAACGAGTGACAACACCAGTGCGAGGATCAGACAGGATTTTGATCACAATCACTTCCTGTCGACACTAAAATTCCAGAAGCTCAAAGAAAATGGAGGGTCGATGCATCCGAAGAGCTGGGTGATGCAGTTTACAAATTCATTACCGACATCATGGCCAACCCAGGAAAAATTAGAATTCATGTATGGACACATCGAAGGCGAAGCCGCGGAAAAGATGCGAGGTGTGGCAGCGACGTGTCGGACTTATCAGGAATTTGTTGGTGCATTCCTGCGGACCTACTGGTCAAAGGAAACGCAAGACAGGATTAAAGAGGAAACAATATTTTGTCCTGAACTGGAAGTGTCTGGGCATAGGAGCGCAACCAAATTTCTTGATGATTTACTCAAGAAGAATCAATTTTTAGATAGTCCATATAGCAACGGAGAAATCATTAAATTTTGCTTTTCCAAATTGCCAGTTAGGTACCAACAGACACTTGTCGGGAATTGTGGATCTGACATAGTAGCATTCAAGAGTCTATTGCGTGAACTCGAAGTTGTCTTTGATAAACAAGACGCAAAGGACAGGAAGAAGAGGCAAAGTAACAAATACCACGGGCCAGGAAGGGAAGACGACAACAGATCGCATAATCGCACTGGTCAGTTAGGAAACCAGGGTTACGGAAGCCAAGGTTACGCTATTCAAGCTTATGGAAACCAAAGACACGGAATGCAGAACGTCAGGGAGCAGGGTCAATCTAGACAAGGAATCTGGGACAGGAGGAATAACGAACGGCAAAGCGACCGTAATTCGAGAGAGCGAAACCAAGGACAACAGTGGAGCCAGGAGATTGAAACTAGATCCACAAATCCTAATGCACTTCAGAGGAGGAGGAGGAGCTTAACAAGGGATTGACGCCAGACTAGTGCGAACACAGGCCGCCGGAATTTCGCACGTAATCTAGGACCTGGCCTACTACTGATAATAAATTACGAAGATTTATCAGAAATCCTGCTCGAAGAACATAAAACAACTCCTCGACAGGATCGGCAGCCTCTTATCACAGTATCAATAGCTGAAAAGAATATGAATGCGATAACAGATAGTGGAAGCTACATAACAGCAATATCTGAGGCAGCATACAAGAGATGCTCTTAGGAGGTGGACTGGCCTGTTCTATGGGTTAAGAAAACCAAAATAAAAGAGGCATTAGCGGGTAAATGTACGGAGGTCGCCCAACAAACAAGACTGGAATTCTCCTGCCAAGGACACAAAATAGAGTGTAACTTCTGTATCGTGCCAAATCTGGCGATCGACATGATAATAGGAACGGACTTCCTAAATGAGCATGAAGCGATAGTTGATATAGGACGAGGTGAAGTGGTTCTGAGGAAAGGAAATCCCGTCCACATTAAGTTCGACGACCAGCTGATCCCAGCTCAACTACCGTCTAACTGTGTCAGAAAGACAGAAAGGAAGAACAGGTCGACGATGCGGGTAGGAGAGAGGACACGGATGAGAATGAAGTCGTAGTAATGGGAGAAATAAAGGAGAAAATAGGAGAAAAGTGGAAGCAATAAAGAATATAAGGTGCGACCACCGCAAAGAACTTCATAAATTACTAGTAGATCATGCGGAGGTTTTCATTCCCAAGACAGGATCAATAAAAACTTCCAATATGAATCCGTGTACGTCCGCACAACCAGTTTCGTGTACCACCCTACCCAATCCCCTTGGCGTATCGACAGAAAGTAGCAGCTGAAATTACGCGAATGCTGAGTGAAGGAATAATAGAACCTACGGCTTCAGCCTATAATAACCCGTTAAGAGTAGTCGAGAAGGCAGATGGTAGTATTCGTTTAGTCTTGGACTCGCGACAGATTAATACCAAAATAGAACCCGAAACAGACAGACTGGAACGATTAGAGGTGCTCTTACAAAACTTCCATGGAATATCAATCCTCTTATCAGTTGATCTAAAATCGAGTTTCTGGCAGATCGAGCTCCATCCAAATTGCAGACAGTATACAGCCTTTTTAGCATTTGGAAGATGTTACCGGTTTCGTCGTCTGCCATTTGGTTTAAACATTTCGTCTGCCGCATTCATTCGGTGGCTGGACTGCATACTAAGCGGCAATTTGAAACGTCATTTCACCAGCTATGTGGACGGTTTTCTGATCGCGGAGAAATCTTGGGGAGAGCACAATGCGGTCCTCGGTGAACTCCTTGGGACATTCAAGGAATACGGAGTGACTATCAATATCGAAAAATCGAATTTTGGGACGTCCTCTGTCAAATTTCTAGGACATATCATCACGGGTGAGGGCATTGCGCCAAATCCCGAAAAGATCGAAGCGATTGAAAAGTTTCCCATTCCTACGACAAAGATGCAGTTAAGGGGGTTCTTGGGGATCATAAATTTTTATAACCGCTTTATACATGTCAAAACTCAGAGCAGTCCTAGGTTGCATCAACTTACAGGAAAGAAGATTCCTTGGGAATGGGATGAGGCTGCCGAATCCGAATGGAAAGCATTAAAATTCGCATTATTACAAGCACCCATCCTCTCACACCCTAATTTAGCTGAAGAGCTTTGCATAGTCACGGACAGTTCATACTCAGGTCTGGGTGTCATGGTGTTCCAAGACTATGTACATGAAGGAAACAGGGTGTGGAAGACAATTGCGTTTGGTAGCACAATACCAGCCAAGAGTGAGAGGAATTACTCAGTAACCGAGTTAGACGCGCTGGCTATTTTATGGGCGTTTGAAAAATTCAGATACCTTCTGTTTGGTCGCAAGACGAGGGTCTACACTGACCACAAGGCATCGAGTTCCTGATGACTGCAAAGCTTAATCACAGGCGGCTCATTAGGTGGGCATCATATCTGTAGCAATACAATTTTTCGATAGAATATATCCCCGGCAGTCAGAACATTATTGCAGACGCCTTATCACGGTCACCGATCGGATTTGAGCACAACATGGAAGAAGATCTGGAGGAAAATCACTACTGCCTTTTCTATATGCAGAAAGTAGCCTTTGAAAACTTTATTACCTGTAGTATGCAGGAGATCAAGAAGGAGCAAGACAAGGATCCTGCCCTAGTGTTATTGAAACAGAAATGGATAGACAGAAGACACGCCACCGTCAGGCAGTTCTACCTCTTGCGGAAAGGCATAATTTTCCACCGAAATTATGCCAATGACACTGAATGGGGGGTGTGCATCCCTGAACACCTAATAAACAAGATTATATGGCATACTCACCTCAGTTATGGACACTTCTGTCCACGCAAGTGCAATCTCAAGCTAAGGACCATGTGTTACTTTCGAAACATGGAGCGTCGAATTCGGAGGGTACTGTCGGTGTGTAAAGACTGGCAAAAGGCTAAGCACACCACTGTGAGCATGCAGGTACCATTATACCCAATCGTAACGAACACATTAAGACAATTAGGAGCAACAGATTTGATGGGACCTTTGCCAAGAACAAGAAGAGGATTTACTTACGTATTAGTGTTTGTTGAACTAACGTCCAAATACGTTAACTTTACGGCACTGAAGAGGGCGACAGGACGAACTGTATCACGAGCCCTAATCCGGGATTTCCTACCACAGGTTGGTGTGAGTAGAATTATTTCTGATAACGTGCCACAGTTTAAGTGAAAAACATGGAAGGAGACGTTGCGTCGATGTAAAATTGATTCCATTTTTATATCTTCACACCATCCGAGCTCGAATGCTGCAGAACTGGTTATTAAGGAACTCGGAAACTTGTGCCGGTTGTACTGTAACAAACAGCACACGACATGGGACGTTTTCCTTAAAGACTTCCAGGAGGTGATCAATGAGGCACCCCATGGGATAACAAAATTGGCACCCATTACAGTACTGAGAAACCGGATTCCTAAGGACTTGATAACCGAAGTGGTAAACTTCCCACCAGGGGCGCGAACGCAACACCGAGCCATAGTGGATTTGGCTCTCAAGAGGATACGGGCTGCAGCAGAGGTCAGGAAGAGACGTGCCGACAGGGGAGCTCGTCTACGACACTTCCAAATTGGACAAAGGGTGCTCTTGAAGTCTTTCCGACTCTCTAACAAACAAAAAATGAAATGCCAAAAATTCTATTCTGTTTACAACGGCCCGTACCGTATAAGGAGAGCAGCTCACCACAATGCTTATGAACTGGAGACGCTGAAAGGAAAGAAGTCCATAGGACTCCACCACATCTCTCACATAAAGAAGTTCGTGGAACAGCAGTAGTGTAAGTGGTGTACATAGTAGAATGGGCAAATACATGAACCTTGCTATTGTAGTAGTGTAAGTGATGTGCATAGTAGAATAGGCAAATATATGAACCTTTCTTCGGGGAACAATAATCGTTGCATTAATAGATTAAGATTGCTAAAGTATTAACACGCTGCGTTGTCTCGCATAAGATTTTACTGCTGCTAACTTTTTTTTGGTTTATGTTCGCGATCTCCACTGTCGATGGGATAAGAGGCACTACCTTTCCATGAGCAATGTTTTTGTCCTTTGGTATCTGGTGTCCATGTTAAGGGATAATGGTGAGTGACGAGATGTCGCACAAACGGGCGCATACAAGAACGTGCTCTTAGAAGCGTTCTGAGAAGTCGTGATACGCTCCATAGCGGCCACAACCAATTCGTGAGACATTCATACCTATGCTTGCAGGCACGCGTCAATGCACTGCAAGAATGTGGTATATTGCGTGATTTCGAGGATGGATACGGGCAGTATAGTTTTTACAGTGATGCGCCAGCATCGTTGTCTTGCAAGTCGGGGTGAACCTGGGAGCGTTTGACTCCAATGGTGCCCTGAACGGTAGAAATGCGGGCATAAAGCCTACCATGCCAATGTGCAGGTTGGGGATTTAGCGTGCTGCTTGTGACTGTCACAGGAATTATACTTGGAGATTGGTGACATACTGTGTAGCTGGTGTGTGGTGGGCGACGGAATCCTCAACAGGAACCAGTTCTGGCTTGGTCATATTACATTGCCTCTGGAAATGTGCGCTTTCATTGCTAAAACTGCATCACATACAAAATTAAGGTCAACTATAAATTTATTGTCTTGTACAGCCATTGCTAACCCAGTCTCCGGAGTTTCAGTGAGGCATAATGAAAACTCGGAGGTCTTGTCGTAAGGCGCGCACATCACTGTCGTCAATAGCAGCGAGCAGCGAGACATCTCAACGTAACGGGAATTATGGAAGACTATTGTATAAGGTAAACAAAAATTATAAATAATTAAAAATAGAAAAAAGGAGAAAACTATATACTAGGATAAGTTAAACTTTAGGATTTAACAATAGCTAGATCCTTAATATTGTGGGGGTTTTCTACCATAAGTGTTTGGCGCGCGCCTGTTGGGATGCTATGTTTCAGGTCACCAAACCACAGACCCCAAGTGGAGGGATGACGGGCGAGTGAATGCAGAATAGTTGCATGTTCTTTATAATTCAGTAAAACTTCCACCTGCATAATCAGCTAATTTATTCAAAAGACATAGAATGTAGATCGTTGGCAGTTGGTAGTTAACTCTTGAGCATATCTGCTGTCGCTCTATATAAGTAATAGTAATATAAGTGCGGGCCAGCACATTTAGCTGTTCATCCAGTATAGCGTCACACACGATGTACAGTAGTGAGATCTGTCTCTACATAAATATCAAGGTAGATTATTTCCCTGTCTAGCTTAGATACACCAAGATTTGGTTATAGTGATAGCCATAGATTGATAACTATAAAATTAAAATAAGAGTGTCTGAAATGACAGACCATCAATGTATCGTTATGTAAATTTATTATAACATAGAAGGTCATGGGAAAAAGTTAGGCATAAGATTTTTGTCAGAACTGTGCAGATGACGGGAATCGTGGCAATGCAGAGACCAGGCGGAGCAAAAACAAGAGGTCATCGGCTACCTGCAAGAAGGGGCGCGTCAGCGCACCACCTGACGTGAAGGGCGCGAGAGCATCGGGTCCTACAAGCTGTCAGTCACCGGGCCATATACCTGAGGGATTAGGCGGGATCCTCGCCGGGCCACAAGCGAGAGTGATGTTGGCCATTGACACTGACACGTGACCCACACGCGAAAGCCTGCTAGCTCTCCAGACGCGGCAGCCGTTTGGAGGGATTCCCTGCGACAGACCACGTTGTCGTGAGTACATGAAGAAGAACACATATCGTGTCAGAACCTGCGCCTCATGTGCCTCAGGACAGAAAGGGACGCTATATACTCACCTGTTTGGGTTTTTACAACTCACTAGCATTGGCCGATCTGCATACACAAAGCAGTATCATGCCACACACTCTAACAAATGAATGGTCTCATTTCTAACTTCTCCTCTCTATTAGAGAGCAATTGTAGCAATCGTCGCTCCTAGTTCGATCCTGTATGGATGACCTCACACACTTGTGGAGTCACTCCACGTGCCATCATCCCTCGTCGAACTGCAATATTGGGAAACGTAAAGTACTGTCCAGCGAGAGAAGAGACCTAGACTAGTGATGTATCCCAACAAGTAGACCTCAGAGACAATTAATCAACGTGAGGAGAGCCTATCACTGTGTCTTCCTACCATACTGCCATGATCATATGCGTGGGTCTTGCTGCAATCTCAACAGAGTACTGCAGATGCTCCAGCACACCCTATTGCTGTTGCAACAACATAGCAACAAGACCCGACGTTTAGCCCTATGTGCTGTCAGTACTGTGGAATTTGTGAAGTGCTTCGAATATTTCTAGCAATGTGATTTAGTGCCTCATTCTCAGCACAGTCGTGAACATTGTGCAATGTGGAAGCACAACTTGACACCCCATGAACCTTGTTTTTTTTCTTAAATTTCTTTCTCTAGTGTTGTTTTTGTAATGTATGTTATACCTTGTATGTGTTTGTGTTTTACACTGTAATTCTTATGTAAGTGATAGAGTAGGGCGCACAAATTACAAATTTCTGTATTGTTCTCCACACCAATTTTTTTGTTTGTATTTTGTATTTATTGTTGTGTGTATGCAAACAGTGTGCCTGAAGTCCCCATAAACTGAAGCAGATACACCACCACTGTCATTGTGAATGGACCATCAGTTCAGGGAACATTATGTAAAGGTTATTCTTGCTGCAGGGAGACAGAATGAATTGGAGGTTGTAATTAAATTCAGAAAGCTCACAAAGAGATTGTTAACCTAAAAAGGATCGTGTGTGAGTGAGTTCAGGTTAGTTTAATGATTCAAATTGTTGTAACATCTTGGGCATTTAATTGCGGAGTACTCCAACTCTGATTGTAAAGAATAAACTGCTCCATATTTGGCTCACATGCCCGGGCCATATTTAGAGGGTGGATGTCTGTGTGAATCGGTGTTTGGAAGGGGCTCCCTGGGTATGGATGTGTGATGTGAGTGTTAGTGTTCCATATTAAGAAGGTGAAGTTGGCTACATCATAAAGAATCCTCCCTCTATGAGCTGCATTTTTCAGTTGCAGTGATTTTCTTTATAGAGTGCGGCATGTGGAGTCAGTTTGTAAGATTGTTCTTGGGCGATTGACTCACTACCTTGCTCCTAAGTGAGCCAACCGCTCACTAACTACAATCTAAAATGGCGTAAGGGCTATGAGAGGTGGCATGAGCCCCCTCTCATATTTGTATCTTACGATTTTCCTCTCTAATTGTATGCGTTGAAAAGTTGCTATTCCTTCACACGCGGACTTCCCACGCAGCGTCTCTCGTCACCCAGGTGGTCCAGTGACAGGCGGGCTCTGCTGATCCTGAAAGGGTAAGCCAACGGGTGTGAGGGAGTTGAGTGAATGCTTTCCAGACGCCGACATTGTCAAAAGACATGCCCGGAGGGGCCTGAAGTAGCGGCTGAGATAGAGGTTCCGTTACTTTGCAGAAACTTTGCGAAAACACTTTCTGGCGGGCTACCAGCGAGGCGTGGGAATGATTTGTGTACCCTGGCAGTTGTGGCGGGAAAATTCCCGCGCTTTCTGCAAAATAGTAACTATGATTGGCTTGCTCAGGGCATAGCTCCGTGACGTAGCAAAATCAGCGCAGAAATTGGCGCCAAGAATCTCCATTGGTGGAATGGTAGTGCTCCGGCAATAGAGTGGAATATTCCGCCAGTTTTCGAGTTGCTGATTGGAACGTTTAACCACGGCCACTGTCGTGGGGGCGGGAATGTTCGGTGCTCGGCCTGTACGGGTGCTCTAAGGGAGCCAGCTCTCGCCTTTCGGGCGGAGTAGGTTACAAGACTGAGCCCTCGCCGCTCTGGACAGCCGGCTGTACGTTGGCTGTCTAATATACTTTCATTTAGTTGTAACTGTTTGACGAAGTTGCTGAAGTTTCGACTTCAACGTAACTTTCCGAGTAGAGTTGGCAATTGAGCGTTCTGCGTACAACCGGCCTATGTTGTCTGTCTTGAGCAGTTTTGGCTAAAGTTGACTGTATCGGAGTTACAGTGTGACTTTGCTTGATAAAATCAATCACTATACCGTCAGTGATTGTGTGGCGAGCCTTCGTCGTCTCCCTCTGAGACGCATTTGTATTGCTAGGAAGTCTTTAGTCTGGAACAACCAGACCAGGATAATTAGTTTCGGGCTATACTCGCGACATTATCATCACCACGACGGGACGTCGAAGCAACCAGTCATCGCCTCCGGTATGCCAGATCGTGTTCTTGCAGTTAAGAGGACAGTTTGGTAATGTATGTCCGCTGCACTGGTAGATAGGGTTTTCCTAGGTGATAATGAGAGCTAAGCAGAGCGCGCCTGTTCGTATTTCTCTAGCTTTGTCCTGTCTTGGGTGTTCATCGTCTGAGTTCTCACTAATGTAGCAGCAATTAATGTTGGGTTAGCTGTGTGTCTCTCTTAAGATTTGAGTGGCAAGGAATTGGCTCCACATACCACTTCGTCATAATCCCCACAATCTAGTTTGGGGACAACTTCACCTTCACAGCGTTTGTTTGAGTATCCAATTTGAGCCAATTTAATGTATTCTAAATGTTTCATGCGTTTTTGTTTATTATTTTGTGTTTAGTCTTAATAAATCATATTGTTATTTTGGACAGAATTTTCATTCTGTTAACTGGTAGAGCAACCCCATCATTTCTCACTACGTTAATGAAACCTTCGTTTATTTAACTTATTTATCAAATTAAATTATTGCAGGTGCCAAACTCCTTTCTACTCCACTGGCTGGGTTGATTAGAGTCAGTTCGTGTACTTTTTTTAATCCATGTGCAACAGCAAAAGTCGGAGTTAGAATAGGGGGGGGGGGCTTAGAGCATCATTTACAAATGTAGATTCTAGAAGAATTTAGTGTTAAATACACTGCTAGCCCCGGCACCTCGCAATATTTTGCCAGAAACTGGATTACAGCCAGCTGTAAGCTTTTCGGTAGATTCAGACGGCTTCCGGTGACGATCTTATGGGAATCATACAGATTGAGGACTGGTATAAGACAGGTGCACATCTGAGAAGAGCCAGCCATGCCCCAGTTGACCATCAACATGTTGATATGACCATGTCATTTTCAAAGTAAACACTGTGGTGATGCGGGAACGCCGTGTGACTATGAGAGAAGTCGTAGAAAAGGTGGACATCAGCTCTGTTTCGGCACATTCCGCTGTGACCGACGATTTGGCCATGAAAGGAGCGTCGGCGAAATTAGTGCCGATGCTGCTGACGGCGTAGCAAAAGCAACTTCTGTTGAAGTCACACAGGGCATGCCGAACTCCACAAACAGTGATCTCGATTTCGTGAACATCATAAGCACTTGTGACGAATCCTGGGACTGTGGTTAGGACCCGGAAACTAAAACCCAGTCGTCGTAGTCGAAGTATTCCTCGTCACCAACACCAAAGAAGTCTCGCCAAGTGTGCAGCAATGCCAAAGTGATGTTGACTGCTTTCTTTGATTCCGGCCGTGTGGTACATCACGAGTGCGCACCACAGGGTCAAACAATCACCAAAGAGTACCACAGGGATGTCTTCCATCGCCTACGTGCTGCTGTGAGGCGCAAGATAACGGACTTGAGGTCAACAGGGGCGCCTCCATCACTACAATCCACCATCACGTTCCTCGCATTTGATTCAGCCTTTTTTTTTTTTTTTTTTTTTTTTTTTTTTTTTTTTTTTTTTTTTGGAGGAAAACCGGATTCCTGTGCTTCAACAGACTCTTTACTCTCCTGATATGACCCTCTGTAACTTCTGCCTTTTCCTGAAACTCAAGAGGTCAGGAGGTCATTGAAAGGAATGCGATTTGGGACAAGAAATGACATTGCGGCAGCAACGACCGCCGAGATGAAAAAAACCATTCCGAAAGAGGCTCTTTCGGCGTGCTTCCGACAATGGCTACACCGCTAGGAGAGTTTTTTGGAGTCTCAAGTGAAATGTTGGAGGGTGATTTGGTGTCCGGTGTTCCAGGTAAGTCAGTTTTTTCCTGGACAGAGGTCGGATAGATTTCTGACGGATCTCGGAATCTTAATATTCCAATGGATGTCCATCAGTGTTTGTCGTTCAGTAGCCAAGAAATTAATAGCAGCACATTGGGGCCGTTTGGACTCGTCCGGTAATAACGTTGCCATAGCCCATGCTTCTGCATTCACCACACACATTTCGGAAATGAACGAATGCCGCACTAACCTCTTGGACACATGTCGGTGCTTATATATCCTCACTGGATATATCATCAAAACACGTCAGAACACTGTTGCAGAAGCAACGAAAAAAGCATGTCAAATTCAGTAGAACGGAAAATCCCCAAGACTGACTAAGTTTCAGGGAAGCTCAAAATATGGTGCGTACGTTAATGTGAGATGCTTTTTATAGTTTCCACAATCAAACACTGTCTCAAAATATGGTAGAAAACCCAAAGAGATTCCGGTTGTATGTAAAGTACACCTGTGGCAAAAAAACAGTCAATACCGTCACTGCGTGATAGCGATGGAAATGTTACCGATGATGGTGACACTAAAGCGGAGTTACTAAATACAATTCTCCGTAATTCCTTCAGGATAGAAGATTAGTTAAATCTTCCAGAATTCGAAACTAGAAATAGCATGAGTTACATAAAAGTAGATACCTTAGGTGTTGCACGACAACTCAGATCACTTACGAAAGGCAAGTCTTCCGGTCCAGATGGTATACCAATCAGGTTCCTTTTAGAGTATGCACACACAATTGCGCCTTTCTTAGCAATCATATATAACAACTCACTTGACGAAAGGTATGTTCTTAAAGACTGGACAGTAGCACAGGTCACTCCAATATTCAAGAAAGGAAATAGGAGTAACCCACTGAATTACATACCCATATCACTGACCTCAGTTTGCAGTAGGATTTTGGAGCATATACTGTACTCGAACATTACGAATAATCTTGAAGAAAAGGACTAATTGACACATAACCAACACGGATTCAGAAAATATCGTCCCTGTACAACACAGCTAGCTCTTTATTCCCATGAAGTAATGAGTGCTGTCGATAAGGGCTCTCAGATCGATTCCATATTCCTAGATTTCTAGAAAGCTTTTGATACCGTTCCTCACAAGCGACTATTAATGAAATTGCATGCATATGAGTATCGTCTCAGTTGCGTGACAGGATTAGTGATTTCCTAGTGATAGACGGTAAATCATCGAGTAGAACAGAAGTGATACCTGGCGTTCCGCTAGGTAGTCTCATAGGCCCTCTGCTGTTCCTGATTTACATAAATGATCTAGGTGATAATCTGAGCAGTCCTCTCAGATTATTTGCAGGTAACGCTGTAATTTGCCGTCCAGTAAAATCATTACACGATCAATTCGAACTACAAAATGGTCTAGATAGACTTCCTGTATGGTGCGAAAAGTGGCAATTAGCACTAAACAAAGGAAAGTGCGAAATCATCCGCATGGGTGCTAAAAGAAATCTGATAAATTTTGGGTATATGATAAATCGCACAAATCTAAGGGCTGTCAATTCGACTAAATACCTAGGAATTACAATTACGAGCAACTTGAATTGAAAAGACCACATAAATAATATTGTGGGGAAGGCGAAACAAAGACTGCGCTTTGTTGGCAGAACGTTTAGAATATGTGACAAATCCACTAAAGAGACAGCCCATATTACACCTGTCCGTCCTCTGCTGGAATATTGCTACACGGTATAGGATACTTATCAGGAAGGATTGCCGGAGGACATCGAAAAAGTGCAAAGAAGGGCAGATCGTTTCATGTTATCACGCAATAGGTGTGAGAGTGTCACTGGTATGATACACGAGTTGGGGTGGCAGTCACTGAAACAATGGCGGCTTTCTTTGCACCGAGATATATTTACGAAATTTCAATCCTCAACTTTCTCTTCCGAATGCGAAAATATTTTTTGACACCCACCTACGTAGGGAGAAATGATCATCATAATAAAATATGAGAAATCGGAAGTCGAACGGAAATATTTAGATGGTCCTTTTTCCCACGCGCCATTCGAAAGTGGTATGGAATAGAAGTAGTATGAAAATGGTTCTATGAACCCTCTGACGGGCACTTAAGTGTGAATTGCGGAGTAACCATATAGATGTAGATGTAGATAGTCACTAAAAGAGGTGATATAATATGTAACATATTGCATTTGCATTCTACGGAGTGAAGGGTAATACATTTTCTAGGCACCCCGTTAAAATCTGTCCATCATTTCTATAAATGATATGCACCGAAAGCTTTTAGCCCCAGCCTGGCTGCTGCGCTGCTGGTATACGACTATACTCATCAAGGGCCGTTCAGTTTTAATCTTCTTTTTTAGAGTTTAATCACCAATTTAAGTGCAGCTCATCGACAGATTCTCGCCTGAGCTTGCTTAAGTAGTGGCGATGCTACATACTTACATATACACTTGTTTGCAAGAAATAAGAGGGCGTGCTATAAAGTGATGCTTCTAAGTTTTTCAATCGAAAACTCTTAAAGATTTCTAAATGAAGCAAACGTTATTAACATTCTACTACTTTACTCTTAATTTCTTCCTATTTATTTCTCAAATAGGTACCTTGACGAAGAACACATTTCTCCCAGCGACAGACGACATCATAAATACCATCACTACAGAAGGTCTGACTTTGCTGACGGAGTCACAACCTCATCCGCTCTATCACTGTTAAAATAAAGTCCTCGAAGGTGTTATTTAAGTTTTGCAAACTGATGAAAATCATGTGTGTGCAAGTTGGGCCTTTATGAGGGATGACCGATGACACGGACCCAAGGACTCGGATTGTTGCATGTATCGCAGCGTGGTCTGGCACTGCCATGTGGAAGGGGTTGGTGCTGCATGTGTGGGTGAACTCGATTACATCACGCTATGTCTAACGCGTCGCCGAAGTCGCACCGCCAAGTTACACGCTACAAGTAGGCGCCGTCTGGCGTCAGAGGGCGGAGAATATGCAGACATGAAGAATTAATACGTAATATGTAATGTCGATAACGTTTGTTTTCTTTTAAAAAGTTTTGAGAGTTCAACACAATAAAAATTTGGAGGCATTACTTCTCAGCACGTCGTCGCAATACAAGTGATAAATGTCACACGTACTAACAATTCATCGGATGCTCACAAAAAGGAAAGTGATGTAATATACGGAAAACTTTCGAATGAAACCTTTTGACTTGTCGTATAATAGCTTATGAAGCACAGTTGCGTGGCACGTGTTTTGTTATTTACAGTTGCCTGTCAACTCCCCTTCCCCAGAGATAGCAGACTGCTGTTTTAGAATGATTGCCGAGTTCGCTGGAGAATGGAGGTATTGGCAACGGCTATCCGACAACATTTGCCCAGCGGGCAACGTTGGCACGCTATTGGGAGATTGGAAGCAGGACAAACAGACGCCCGCAGTGGATGATGGCTGACTGATCGTCAAATGATGACCTTTAGACCATGAAAAGAGGCCCAGAACTAACATTTAATGAAGAGACAACCATACACGGAGTCGAACCTTATGCGTTGCATTCTGATTAAGCTGAAATGATCCGACGATGGTCGATAACGACCGAAACCGATAATAGCCTACATTAATAATCAGTTTTAACTGAAATGAAAAATGAACTAAATCCGAACTAACATATTAATGTGTAGGCAGCCTTATATGTAGTCGAATCTTACGCATTCGACTATAATTAAGCAGGAAAGGTCTGGTGATGTCCGATAATGACCGAAATCGACAACAGCGTATATTAATTAATAGTTTCAACTGAAATGAAAAAAAACTATAACAAAGAAACGAAACTTTTACTGGCGTTGCACAGACTGCAGATTTCGTAGCAAAACTTCGCCTGTGAATTATTAAAGGAAGCCTATATTCATCGAGTAGAAAACTAGTCTGCGGTAGGAGTAGAATACGAGAAATAGTCATCAGTTCCCTCTACAGATTAATAATGGATTTCTCTAAACAGTGAATATTGTCATTAATACTCTATACCGAAATAGGATGCAGTGCCGTATGTCAATTACACTGAATATGTCTAACGCTGAAGTGGGTCTGGCTGCTTTGTGAGATGTAACTCCACTAGAGCTGGCCAGCGGATCAGGTTGACAAGATACAGAGTCACAAGCAGTGCGCTGCCTGTGGTTTACATCATTGCTACCGCACCAGCAGGCGTGCTACAGGGTCGCTGCGGCGGCCAACGGAAGGTGAGGTCACGTGACTGGGTACAGCTATGTACATAGTTAGCGAATGCGACTAACTGGTGGGTGAATATGAACTTCCCACTAGCGCGCTTCCTCTGGTTAGCTAAAGTTCATTCACAGCATAAGTAGAGGATACAGACTAAATGATTCGACAGACAGCAGACGGACATAACACTATCCATCCTTATGCAACTGCCGTGTCATACAGGGAGGCTGGTATGCTGAAACTTATACAGATTTTACTAATATATCTAGAGTAAGTGCTTTATCTTACAAGGGAAACTCACCATCGCACCCCTCTCAGTTTTAGTCTTCAGATGAGCCAGTCGACTGCTCGTAAAAAACTGAACGCAGATAGAGCATGGAAACAGGAAGCAGGTGTCCTGAACTGTGAAACAAGAAGCAAAATATAAACAGTCAACATTCCCAACTAAAGGTGTGCAGTGCAACATCGAGCGAATTGGAAGAGCCACAGCGTCGTGCGTGGTTCCGTAGTCACGGTATTGACTGAATGGCGGGAGATCGATGTTCAAATATCTCTCGTGCCAATTTCTTTTTTTTTTATTCTTTTTTCACAAAAATTATGAACTGTCTCTCTAGTCACTGACTTACGTGTTTTCCTTCTGTAGTCTTGGCAATTTTCGTACATCGGTTACAAAATATGAGTCGTGGTAATAGCAATAAATGTGATGCATAATGAGAGCAGGCGAGATGCAGCATAGACCTCTCACGGAAATGTAAGCAGCAATTAAACGGGTATAAACTATGCTACAAGTAAGGAATTCAAGAATAAAATCTTCGAAAAGGAATACAAGAGTCATAACTTAAGATACTTATGTATAACAAGTAGGAAGTACATACGTCTGGAGGCTCATCGTCCCAGTGTCTAGTACCGATGACAAAACACAAGATCTTTAACACAAACCTACTACTGGTATGAAACCCACTGTAAACAGTAACTGCGATGAGAGGTAACTCTGCTGTGTATGAGGACGCTACGGCTAAGCAAACAACCATCGAGACAAAAGAAAACAAACATATGACGAACTTTAGTTGATTACAGTGCACGGCGAAGAATGGATTCCCGTGGACGAAGATGATTGGCTGGCAGTGGATTGTTTCTAACTTTGTACATGGGCGTGTTAGCTACAAGAGTGGTATTCCGTGGGCAATATGAATCTAGCAAATACAGCTCGCGACCTGCACAACAAGACCCACGAAGTTTTACCAAATTTAAAGGTATCTACAAGTTCTTTAAGAGATAGGATTGTTGTGAAATATTTCTATAATTATTTCCTACATTTGTTGGTAAAAAGTAAGTGTGTGCTGAAGATGCGTTGCTGATCTCTATGGATCTGTATGTACTAGACGATGAGAATGTAGATAATCTGTACGAAAAATATGTAGAAGAGGTCCTGCGACGTCAATCTGAAGGTATTTCATTGGTTACATGAAGGAAATTCTCGATTTTGAAGTATTGGCCAAAGCAATTAAATTACGCAATCACAGATTATGGAGTGAAGTTACAAATATAGCAAATAAGCATACAGGGATGGAGGGAAACAACACCGCTAAATATTGTAAAGAAGACGTGGAACGGGGTTGAAACCGAAGACTAAGGAGACTGCCTACACTACACTTGTCCGTCCTCTTTTAGAATATTGCTGCGCGATTTGGGATCCTCACCAGATAGGATTGACGGAGTACATCGGAAAAGTTCAAAAAAGGGAGCACGTTTTGTATTATTGTGAAATAAGGGAGAGAGTGTCACTGAGATAATTTAGGATTTCGGATGGACATCATTAAAACAAAGGCCGAGATACCTTCTCACGAAATTGCAATCAGCAGCTTTCTCCTCGGAACACGAAAATATTTTGTTGACGCCGACCTACATTGGCAGATACGATCACCATGATAAATCAAGGAAAATCAGAGCTCGTATGGGAAGATATGCGTGTTCGTTCTTTACGACATTGGAATAACAGAGAATTGTGAAAGTGCTTCGATAAATACTCTGCAGGCACTGAAATGTGATTTGCAGACTACCAATGTAGATGATGAGGTAGACGGAACATCATTTAATTAGATAAATCATGTATACCAACAATTTATTAAAGCCATAAAAGTGCAGTGCATGATACAGACTTACAAATATTGTCTTAGAGACTTACAAATATTGTGTTACAGACTAACAAATATTGTGTTTAGATTATTCTGAACGGTTCGTTGTGGAATTTAAGGCTTCACCTCATTTGCTATTCAATTCACTTCCAAAAGAAAATTCAAAATAACGAGCAGAAAGATTACCAAATAAACAAGCAAAATCTATGTCAATAAACTGGAAGAACTTGTGTACTGTTCCAAGAAGTTTATTACAGCAAATAACGTCAAATTCCAACAGTATGAAAACGCGGCCGACCCGAGTGGCCGTGCGGTTCTAGGCGCTACAGTCTGGAACCGAGCGACCGCTACGGTCGCAGGTTCGAATCCTGCCACGGGCGTGGCTGTGTGTGATGTCCTTGGGTTAGTTAGGTTTAATTAGTTCTAAGTTCTAGGCGACTGATGACCTCAGAAGTTAAGTCGCATAATGCTCAGAGCCATTTTGCCATTTGAAAACGCGTATGTCAGCAACACAAAACGGTCCAGTTATAACTATGAGATCAAATAGACCTACACGTTGTCGTTAGTTGAGGAAGACGACACTAAATGTAGGGTGGACCAGCAGCGTGGCGCTTGCCACAGTTGCGCCTTACAAATGCGCTTAACGAAACAGAATTTCTTTAACCTACATTTGACTAATGTCTGCAGAAAAGATGGTGTATATGGAACGCAAACCCCCAATGTCATTGTGAATTGTGGTGCGTCAGGCAAAATTAAGAAAAGATAAGTGAAAGATTTTAATGAACGTGTGAATGCTCTTGACGCGAACAAAAATTTTGCTTTACCACTTGACAGCTACACAGGACAGAAAGATAAGATATTGTATAAGTTTGGTGTGGGAGCAGACGCGACTACCATCCCTCCAAATTGTACAACTCTTGTGCAAGCGTTAGATGATTTTCGCTTCAGAGAGGTAAAATACTTTGTGAAAAGACTCTGCCATTTAGCAAAGTTGCGCAGACACACACAGCTGTATTGTTTACGTGACCGTGTATCTGCTATCAATGTCAAAGCTCTCGCGCATAATCAACTTGCAGGAAATGCCCAGATTTGCTTGGACATACGTAGGTTCAAATGGCTCTGAGCACTATGGGACCCAACTGCTGAGGTCATTAGTCCCCTAGAACTTAGAACTAGTTACACCTAACTAACCTAAGGACATAACAAACATACATGCCCGAGGCCGGATTCGAACCTACGACCGTAGCGGTCTTGCGGTTCCAGACTGCAGCGCCTTTAACCGCACGGCCACTTCGGCCGGCTGGACATACTTAGGATTTAATGGCATACATGAGGAACCCTTCAAAAACATTAAATATAAACGTTTCTTAGAGCACAGCGGAAACCGTGTGTTTGTGAAATTGTTGCGTCCCTTTGTTGCAACTTATCTGACAAACTATTATGATTTCATCATGCTTTGGAAATGATCCCATTCACATTAATACGAACACCTAAATCGGGCAAGGACCCCTACCTCATTCATTCACCAGATGTACAGTTGTGTTCAAAAGTATCCGAACGACCTGAATTGCATTTCGCTTGATTCACATGCAACCCATATAACGCAGATGTCTAGAAAGTCCTCTAATCGCGCCTCGGTACAGTCGTTTGACTATTGACAATGGTTCCAACAAGTCACCACAAGAAAATACTGCTCTGTATCGCAATATCTCAAGATGTACAGATATACCACGATACTACAAATATCTGGGCACACCTTATCACAGATAAGACTGTCCTTAAGGCTTGTATGCTCACATTTATTACAATAAATGACATACCTGAAATGTTACCACTCTCATTATTACGTCAGATAGGTAATGCACGTAGTAAGTTCGTCGTATTCATGATTTCCTCCTCAAAGTAACATACCGTACCTATTTTTTACACAAAATGACATTAAAAAATTAATTATTCAAGAGCAATTAGTTCAGAATATGTATGAACTTCAACTGACACGATGAACCGTCTCGTTCTGCATATGGATTCAAACATAGGTCATGCAGACTAAGCAAGGATTTCGTGACTGACGGAAACTAACAGTCATTCCTGACAATGCATACAGACTGTGATATACCTCGATTTCAGACAGTATCTGGTGGCAAATATTAACTTTAAATTACATAACATTTTTAACGGAGTGGAATTCCTACCCAACATCTGTTGTCCCTGTTAACGATCTACGAGAGATGTTAAATATTGCTTCTGCGCAAGTAATCTACTTGAAATGCCTTGAGGTAAAGATTTGTGTTGGACAGGGATTCGAACCCAGGACCTAATCACATTGTTATCGAAGTACAATCAATTGTGCATATCGCATTTTCTCAGCAGTAGCTAGATGTTTTAACTGAAATAACGAGACGAAACATTAATTTTTTCCTTACCCGGACTCCCACCAAACACTTATCGCTGTTATTTTCTAGAGAAATCGGACGTTAAATATGGGTCTGTTACACCAGCAGCGGAATTTGAGCATGTTTGAACTAGAAATATTATGACGAAGAGTTCAGTGCTGACTGGAAACCGAACCCCACACATATTGTTGTTGACTACACACAAAGAGACGTCAGCTACCGAATTTTTCTCCACGAGAATCCTTGAAATTGGACTTATCTCGCAAATATTTCTGTGTCTCACTAGGAGTCAAAAACGTCAGATATAGTTAGTGTTGACAACGAACGAAAATACATTAAAATCAAAATTATTTTCCACCAGCAGCTAGGTGTTCTCATGCTAGAGATTGATAATACATAATGAAAACTTTAGTTTTGGGCCAGGATTCGAACACATGCACGCGCAATATGTGGAGATGTTCAAGAATTTGCAGTTTTGTACAAACAACAAATTATAGTCGAGCTGCATTCCCAGGAATGGATCAGATTCCGAGTTAAGGGCGGTCTGAGTTGCATACCCAGTTCAGAACCACTTATCGACATGCAGAAGTTAAAATATAAGATGAAATAAGCGTCCTGTAACGCTACATAGCGTTTGTTTCGTCACTAGATATAAATAACTAGTATAATATAGATTACTGGTGTTAGAGTTTCTACATGTCGCCGCTCCAGACTTTATTGTGGTTCAACCTAACGTTTACTTGGTTGAGAAGGAATATCACGATTATTGTGAATTTCAGACCACAATGGCATTACACCTTCTTCACCTGACGTAGCCAGAAGATAATAGAATCTGTTTCTCCTAAGCAAAAATCATCAGCAGAAGCGGGAATCGAACCCGGACCATAAGTATATTACCCTACTATAAATCCAACAGACCACCGAATTCTATGCTTATAAGGCCACACTGGGTCGGAATCCTGACACACCGGCTACCTCTAGTTGTTTGCAGCATGTTCAGTACATTAATTTACTTGGTTGACCGAATCGCCATGAACTAGCTGCCGCAGTTACCCAATGCATACATTCGACTCTATTTTGTAATCACTGAAATAAAATCACGTAACAGCCACCTACACAGATCTGCCAACAGTGTGGGATGCAGAAATTTAAATAGGTAGTGTTCCTTTCCACTTGAGCTACTCTATTGCACTATCTGTTTGTTGAAAACATCGTGCACTGCAAAAGATAAATTCTAACTGTCTGTCCATCAGAAATCTAGATCCGGCCATATGCATTATCTCACAGCACTGTGAAAAGCGGAGGTTCTGGAGGTGCCAGCACTACGTTTCAGGTAGTAGCGTAATGGTAAGCGTCGCGCTCTGTAGGTAAGATGTCGCGAGTTGGAATACAATCATTACTACATTTTTTTAAAACGCAATTCTGCTGTCTGCTGAAGTTATCGATCTAATGGAAGTTTGAACATAATTCCCCTCACTTCTCAACCCAAAATAGTAGCATGTGGAAAAAGGGCTAACTTCGGTGACATTTTGTTCTTTTCAGATGTAATAGACGACCAGGCCGCATATGCATCTCGAAACTTTTTTATTGTGCATGCGGAGAGCGCATCGTGCCAAAATACGCCAGAAAAGTATTTTCTACATTAGCTGTCATGTGGTAGTGGCATTTTATTCTTCGTCAAACCTTGATTGACAGCTTTAACTCAGAACAAGTTTTCTACATGCATGTAATCAATAAACTGCCCATGCTTATCGGACTGTTATAAAGAACATCAGAGAATTCGCATATATCGTTGATGATTAATTTCTCTCTCATGTTTACTATTGTTTTAACAATACTAAAAGCAACCTTACGAAAATTGTGCACTGTATTACAAGAAATGAAATAAAACTACCCACGATAACCTTATGATGATAGTCTGCTTTAATAAAACTGAGTATCTGTACACAAGTGTGCCTCTATTGGCACGAATTGGTGGAACACTACTCACTTTGACTTCTATTGGGGCTGTGTTTAATTAGTAGTCTCTCTCTGGCTCTGAGTACTATGGGACTTAATATCTGAGGTCATCAGCCCCTAGAACTTAGAACTAGTTAAACCCAACTAGCCTTAGGACATCACACACATCCATGCCTGAGGCAGGATTCGAACCTGCGACCGTAGCGGTCGCGCGGTTCCAGACTGAAGCGCCTAGAACCGCTCGACCACTCTGGTCGGCTTAATTAGTAGGATGTGTCATATTCAAGAGGTATGCAAATGTAGCATTTCATAAATAAAGTTATGTATTCCTAGAAACCCAAAATCTGCTTGTCAGCTGCATAAAGAGGCGTTACCTGTAGTGCAGCATTGTAAGTTTTTCACCATTCCACTATGAGCCGAAAGTATTTTCTTGCGATTTCCTTATCGATGTTTGATCGGACTGCTTGTAGCTCTTTCACAGATGGGATAGAAACGTTATTGTCAGCGAGACTGGAACCGCGAAACATAACACCACTTTTCTTTACGTTAGCACATAACTACACAGCCAGCCAAGAGGTATATGTTTTGGTGTCCTCTTAAGAGGTGCATGATGCCTAGAACTCGTAAACAGCTATGTTAAGGACGAGATTAGTTCGATTTCCACGTGCAACGACTTCCCTGGACTATATATCGTAAATTTACAATCTTCTGTTACACCTCAAGTGATAATAAACCAGATTATTCAATGGAATTGACTGGAAACATCTAGTGAACTTTGAGGCTTAATTCCGTGCACACCGGGAAGTAACTCGTCGAACACAGAGTTGCCAAACATACCTTGCCATGTTGCCAAATCTCAGTTACATTACCAGCAGGAAGAGGTTGAACCGATGTAGGCCTACAGTGGACTGGGAAGTGACCGTAGCTGGTGTCTCGAAGACGATGCTTCTACTGCCTGGAATACATAAAGCGTCTAATTCGCATTTTTGTAACCAGGTTTAGGGACTGGAGTGGAGTAACTGATAATACTCAGAACTGACTGCGAACTAATCATCATAAATCAGTAACTCTCATAGTTGTTTTTATATTTCTTTCGCAAGTGTACTCACAACTAAGAAACTCGTTCACGGACGTTTTCGTGCCTCACCAATAGTATTGCATAACAAACAAATACAAATAATAAAAATGTGTGTTTGTGTGTGTGTGTGTGTGTGTGTGTGTGTGTGTGTGTGTGTGAGAGAGAGAGAGAGAGAGAGAGAAGAGGGATAGAGAGAGTGATAGAGAGGGAGAGAGAGGGAGAGGGAGAGAAAGAGAGAGAGAGAGGGAGAGATCAAAATAAAAATGAACGAGAGAGAGTGTGAAAAATTGTTGTAAAGAAATTGAATCGTGCTTTGTAAAGAAATCTTTCATTAAAATGAGACGTTCCAATCGTAACAAAATCTTGTATTCATTATCTATGAAACAAGTATTACTCTAATCTAATCCAAATATTTCATATTGCTAACTAGCCATGAAGAGTCATGAATTATCGAAATTTTCGCCAATGTCAGAAACCAAATCTAAACTTGAATATAAAGACGACAGTTTTCGTAGTAAACTGAGATTCCTATCAAGACCCTTTTATCCCTATTAAGTAACCACGAAAGATGTCTGATATAGCTTCATTCAGAGGTAACAAGGTGTCCATTCATTTAAAGATGAAGCGCATGATGTGAAGTTCTGTGATGGAGATACGAACCCAACACGTAATCGAATTGTTAACTAAGCAAAATTGAATGTTACTTATCAGTTTTTCTTACCAGCAACTAGGTGTTTGAATCTAACATAAGTATACAAATATTTGTGCCTGAGCGACAATCAAACCGCACACCTACCGTGCTCCTTTATCATCCACGAATATAGCTTAAGTATCAATTGCTTACTCACCAACAGTAAGATATGTGCGTGTTTGACCAGAAGTAACGACACCTTTGCGATTGTTGGCAACACATGAATAGACATTAAAAATGCGCGTTCATTTTTACCAGTTGGCTGGTGTCCATGTGACAGGGCTTGAAATGAAATTATGAATATTTTTGTACTGGATCAGGATTCGGACCCACATACTTACATTTGGAGGATATCTAGAGAAGATTACAGTCTTGGGAAAAGGAACGAAATGATTGTACTGTGGAAGAGAGCACCACTAAATTCTACAATCCGTATGCATTGCATACACACAGAAATTACTGTTACAGTGTACTTATGGAGACCAATGGGTGAATAGCGTATTTTATGGTGAGAAGGAGCACTGGCAGACAGTCTTCCCTACATTAGGTACTTAAACTGGTGTCACTCTGAGCTAGAATTCATGGTCTGCGACCAAGTGTAAGGTCAATGAGTCGGATCCGGGTTTTGGAACTGTGAAATACTTTCCTACATTATAGAAGCGAATGTTAAATTTGGACTAATATTGCAAAAATTTGGACGTTGATAGCTTAGAATGAAAATCTTCCTGTTTATTGCAAAGGAAAACAATTGATTTTATACAACATTCTCTGTCATACACAACTTATAACAGGTCACGTCGACCAAATTATATGGAGTAACTGACAGCGACGTATATCGGAATGAAGTTAGATCCCTTGGCTTTTGGTTTGGCAGCATTCGACAGCCAATTCTAGGCCCCAGTAAATGAAGAAACGGAGCGCGTTTATGTTAGCAAATAAAGTCTTCATCAATTACTTTAGTTTCAATGTAATCTAGGAGTAATTTCTGATGTTTCATATTAACATGAAAAGGATTCCGTAGACAGCGAAAGAACCTGTTCTTGGGCAACTACTTCTGTAATGCCGAAAAGGCATTAAATGATCTTCAAGCATATGTGTTCCAGCAGCGGCTTGAAAAAAATGATAGTAATAATGACGGTAATAATAGAATTATCCGGTAACTTCACACTTCACAGTGGATTTTCTCAAAGATATTTGCGGAATTGGTGAAAATTTCCAAATGGATTCACATCGAGGCTATAATGCCTAAAAGAGTCTTTCTGTCCCGATGTAATGAGAATAGCATAATCTCCGCGTCAGAAGCTTGCTTCTACTTAACCATTTAATAGACTCGCATTTCTTCCACCGTGACTGATATCGTAAGGTAAGCACATCATCCGTTACAGCACACTCCTGGGACTGGGAAATGTAGCCACAATGGTCTGGTGAAATGAACTATCGCAGGTGCAATGGGTGCGTACAGATATTTACTTTTAAGAGGCACAAACGTATTTACTTTACCTCTGGGAACCTCGAGAGAAAGACGATATAATCGAGAATCCGCGTTAAACATCAGGTTCCTTCTTTACCAACTGGACAGAGCCCCTTTACGTACGGAAACGACATAGGCGAAAGTCATGTGAAACAGAAATACTGTCGCAAGTGAACTTACTTACACTAGAAAACTTTATTTTATTTGATGAACCGGTAGCCATTTAAAGGAACAGGGCACTTACTTTACCTGTACTTGATTGAATTAGAGTCGTTAAAAATATCGTGCTGAACTGTGATTCGAATCCGTATCTCCTCTTTCAAGGATCTCAATCTCTTGGTATAGTACAATCATTTCGTTCCTTTTCCCAAGACTGCAATCTTCTCTAGGTATCCTCCAAATGTAAGTATGTGGGTCCGAATTATGATCCAGTACAAAAATATTCATAATTTCATTTCAAGCCCTGTCACATGCACACCAGCCTGCTAGTAAAAATGAACGTGCATTTTTAATGTCTCTTCATGTGTTACCAACAATCGCAATGGGTGTCGTTACTTCTGGTCAAACACGCACACATCTTACTGTTGGTGAGTAAGCAATTGATACTTAAGCTATATGCGTGGATGATAAAGGAGCACGGTAGGTGTGCGGTTTGATTGTCGCTCAGGCACAAATATTTGTATACTTATGTTAGATTCAAACACCTAGCTGCTGGTAAGAAAAACTGATAAGTAACATTCAATTTTGCTTAGTTAACAATCCGATTACGTGTTGGGTTCGTATCTCCATCACAGAACTTCACATCATGCGCTTCATCTTTAAATGAATGGACACCTTGTTACTTCTGATTGAAGCTATATCAGACATCTTTCGTGGTTACTTAACAGGGATGAAAGGGTCTTGATAGGAATCTCAGTTTATTACGAAAACTGTCGTCTTTATATTCAAGTTTAGATTTGGTTTCTGACTTGTTGCGTAGATATTGAGTACAACATTTTGTTACGATTGGAACGTCTCATTTTAATGAAAGATTTCTTTACAAAGCACGATTCAATTTCTTTACAACAATTTATCACACTCTCTCTCGTTCATTTTTATTTTGGTCTCTCCCTCTCTCTTTCCCTCTCTATCCCTCTTTTCTCTCTCACTCTTTCTCTCTCTCTCTCTCTCTCTCTCTCTCTCTCTCTCTCTCTCACACACACACACACACACACACACACTCACACACACACACTCCACACAATTTTTTATTGTTTGTATTTGTTTGTTACGCAATACTATTGGTGAGGCACGAAAACGTCCGTGAACGAGTTTCTTAGTTTTGAGTACACTTACGAAAGAAATATAAAAACAACAATGAGAGTTACTGATTTATGATGCTTAGTTCGCAGTCAGTTCTGAGTATTATTAGTAACTACACTCCAGTCCCTAAACCTGGTTACAAAGTGCGAATGAAACGCATTATGTATTCCAGGCAGTAGCAGCTGCGACTTTGAGACACCAGCTACGGTCACTTCCCAGTCCACTGTAGGCTCACATCTGTTCAACTTCTTCCTGCTGGTAATGTAACTGAGATTTGGCAACATGGCATGGTATGTTTGGCAACTCTGTGATCGACGAGTTACTTCCTGGTGTGCACGGAATTAAGCCTCAAAGTTCACTAGATGTTTCCTGTCAATTCCATTGAATAATCTGGTTTATTATCACATGAGGTGTAACAAAAAATTGTAAATTTTCGATGTTTAGCCCAGGGAAGTCGTTGCACGTGGATATCGAACTAATCTCGTCCTTAACATAGCTGTTTACGAGTTCTTGGCATTATGCACATCTTAAGAGGATACCAAAACGTATACCTCTTCCCTGGCTATGTGGTTATGTGCTAACCTAAAAAGAAGCGTTTTTATGTTTCGCGGTTCCAGTCTCGCTGACATTAACGTTTTTATCCCTTCTGTGAAAGAGCTACAAGCAGTCAGATCAAACATCGATAATGAAATCGCAAGAAAATAATTTCGGTTCGTAGTGCAGTGGTGAAAACTTACAATGCTGAACTACAGGTAACTCCTCTTTCCGCTGCTGACAAGCAGAATTTGGGTTTCTAGGAATACATAACTTTATTTATGAAATGCCACATTTGCATACCTCTTGAATATGACACAGCCTACTAATTAAACACAGCCCCAGTTGAAATCAAAGTGAGTAGTGTTTTACCAATTCGTGCCAATAGAGGCACACTTGTGTACAGATACTCAGTTTTATTAAAACAGACTATCCTCATAATGATATCATGGGTAGTTTTCTTTCATTTCTTATAATACAGTGCACAATTTTCGTAAGGTTTCTTTTAGTATTGTTAAAACAATAGTAAACATGAGAGAGAAATTAATCATCAATGATATATGCGAATTCTCTGATGTTCTTTATAACAGTCTGATAAGCATGTGCAGTTTATTGATTACATGCATGTAGAAAACTTGTTCTGAGTTAAAGCTGTCAAAGTAGGTTTGACGAAGAATAAAATGCCACTACCACACGACAGCTAATGTAGAAAATACTTTTCATTTGCACTGCACGATGTTTTCAACAAACAGATAGTGCAATAGAGTAGCTCAAGTGGAAAGGAACACTACCTATTTAAATTTCTGCATCCCACACTGTTGGCAGATCTGTGTAGGTGGCTGTTACGAGATTTTATTTCAGTGATTACAAAATAGAGTCGAATGTATGCATTGGGTAACTGCGGCAGCTAGTTCATGGCGATTCGGTCAACCAAGTAAATTAATGTACTGAACATGCTGCAAACAACTAGAGGTAGCCGGTGTGTCAGGATTCCGACCCAGTGTGGCCTCATAAGCATAGAATTCGGTGGTCTGTTGGACTTATAGTAGGGTCATATACTTATGGTCCAGGTTCGATTCCCGCTTCTGCTGATGATTTTTGCTAGGGAGAGACAGATTCTATTATCTTCTCGCTACGCCAAGTGAAGAAGGTGTAATGCCATTGTGGTCTGAAATTCACATTAATCGTGATATTCCTTCTCTACCAAGTAAACGTTAGGTTGAACCACAATAAAGTCTGGAGCGGCGACATGTAGAATCTCTAACACCAGTAACCTATATTATACTAGTTATTTCATTCTCGTGACGAAACAAACGCTATGTAGGGTCACAGTACGCTTATTCCATCTTATATTTCAGCTTCTGCATGTCGATAAAATTGGTTCTGAACTGGGAATGCAACTCAGACCACCCTTAACGCGGAATTTGATCCATTCGTGACAATACAGCTCGACTACAAGTTGTTGTTTGTTCGAAACTGCAAAATCTTCAACATCTCCACATATTGCGCGTGCATGGGTTCGAATCCTGGCCCAAAACTAAAGTTTTCATTATGTATTATCAATCTCTAGCATGAGAACACCTAGCTGCTGGTGGAAAAAGTTTTGATTTTTAATGTATTTTCGTTCGTTGTCAACACTATTGATATCTGACGTTTTTGACTCCTAGTGAGACACAGAAATATTTGCGAGATATGTCTAATTTCAAGGATTGCTGGTGGAGAAAAATTCGGTAGCAGACGTCTCTTTGTGTGTAGTCAACAACAATATGAGTAGGGTTCGGTTTCCAGTCAGCACTGAACTCTTAGTCGTATTATTTCTAGTTCAAATTCCGCTGCTCGTGTAACAGACCCATATTTAACGTTCGATTTCTCTAGAATATAACAGCGATAGGTGTCGGGTTGGGGTCCTGGTAAGGAAAAAATTAATGTTTCGTCTCGTCATTTCAGTTAAAACATATAGGTACTGCCGGGAACATCCGATATGCATAGTTCAATGTGCTTCGATAACAATGTGATTAGGTCCTGGGTTCGAATCCCTGTCCAACACAAATCTTTACCTTAAGGCATTTCAAGTACATTACTTGTGAAGAAGCAATATTTAACATCTCTCGTAGTTCGTTAACAGGGCAATAGATGTTGGGTAGGATTTCTTGTCCGTTAAAAATATTATGTAATTTAAAGTTGTTATTTGTCAACTGATACTGTCTGAAATCGAGGTGTATCACAGTCTGTATGCATTGTCAGGAATGACCGTTAGTTTCCGTCAGTCACGAAATCTTTGCTTAGTCTGCATGACCTGTGTTTGAATCCATATGCAGAACGAGACGGTTCGTCGTGTCAGTTGATGTTCATGCATATTCTGTACTAGCTGCTCTTGAATAATTTAATTTTTAATGTCATTTTGTGCTAAAAAATAAGTACGGTATGTTACTTTGAGGGGGCAATCATGAATACGACGAACATACTACGTGCATTACCAATCTGACGTAATAATGAGAGTGGTAACATTTCAGGTATGTCATTTATTGTAATAAATGTGAGCTTACAAGCCTTAAGGACAGTCTTATCTGTGATATGGTGTTCCCTGGTATTTGTAGTATAGTGGTATATCTGTACATCTTGAGATATTGCGATACAGAGCAGTATTTTCTAGTGGCGACTTGTTGGAACCATTGTCAATAGTTAAACGACTATACCGAGGAGGGATTAGAGGTCCTGCTAGACAGCTGCGTTAAATGGGTTGCACGCGTATCAGGCGAAATGCAATCCCGGTTGTTCGGATACTTTTGAGCATGACTGTACAAGTTAGCTGTATTGATACGAGATTCCTGTCATGACACACATATTGCCACCAATGTCTGGTATCACGGATCAGACGTGTAATCCGGATCATGATTCGGTTGACATGTCGCCGTGTCATTAAAGATTTGTGGTTCCAATTCTAGAGCCCTTCCTTTCAGCTGCTAATACAATAGTTGCTTGGATTCAACTATAAATAATGGTCTCTATCTTAAACATTTTTGTTGCAAATGGACGTTGCACCACGACACAGACACAAATTTGAATACAGCAAACAGATACGTCAATGATCGGTCGAACAGTTTACAACTTTGTGAAAAAAATGGGGCACAAGGCAGATTTGTCGACGAATCTTCCGTTTGGAGTCCAAGATCGTGGCTACATATCCACGACGCCGTGGTACTACTAATTCGCTCGATGTTGCACAATTTGAACTTGGACCGTTCACTGTTTCGATTTTGCTTCTTTTTGACACTTCAGTACACCTTCTTCCTCTTTTCATGCATGGTCTGTTTTCAGTTTTTGAAGATATGTCCATCTGTCCATACCTTAGCACTAATTCTGATGCGAGTGCGTTGGGGAGTTTTTCTTGTGAGAACATTATTTCACCCATTATCAAGAAGCATTTCTACGGTATCGGCTGAAATGGCGCCTCCTGAGAAACAACACAGTGACAGCGCTACTCGGTGCCGTATGCCGATGGTTCAAAATGGTTTAAGTGGCTCTGAGCACTATTTGACTTAACTTCTATGGTAGTCAGTCCCCTAGAACTTAGAACTACTTAAACCTAACTAACCTAAGGACAGCACACAACACCAAGCCATCACGAGGCAGAGAAAATCCCTGACCCCGCCGGGAATCGAACCCGGGAACCCGGGCGTGGGAAGCGAGAACGCTACCGCACGACCACGAGATGCGGGCTATGCCGATGGGAATGTGTATCTTCTCAAATCGTACTATATCAGTTAGATACATGGCATTGGCATTATGTGGGGGGACATCTTGTTTCAGATTATTCCCATATGACTGGGAGAGGATATCATCCATAATTACGTATTTCAGCAACAATACTACATTTGGTCAATAATGTTTGGCTGGAAAAGCAACTGGAAAGCAGCACGTAAGGACTATTATGTCAGAATACATTTATTTCATTTGTTTCTCAAACCCAATATACACTCCTGGAAATTGAAATAAGAACACCGTGAATTCATTGTCTCAGGAAGGGGAAACTTTATTGACACATTCCTGCGGTCAGATACATCACATGATCACACTGACAGAACAACAGGCACATAGACACAGGCAACAGAGCATGCACAATGTCGGCACTAGTACAGTGTATATCCACCTTTCGCAGCAATGCAGGCTGCTATTCTCCCATGGAGACGATCGTAGAGATGCTGGAGGTAGTCCTGTGGAACGGTTTGCCATGCCATTTCCACCTGGCGCCTCAGTTGGACCAGCGTTCGTGCTGGACGTGCAGCCCGCGTGAGACGACGCTTCATCCAGTCCCAAACATGCTCTATGGGGGACAGATCCGGAGATCTTGCTGGCCAGGGTAGTTGACTTACACCTTCTACAGCACGTTGGGTGGCACGGGATACATGCGGACGTGCATTGTCCTGTTGGAACAGCAAGTTCCCTGGCCGGTCTAGGAATGGTAGAACGATGGGTTCGATGACGGTTTGGATGTACCGTGCACTATTCAGTGTCCCCTCGACGATCACCAGTGGTGTACGGCCAATGTAGGAGATCGCTC
Source organism: Schistocerca piceifrons (assembly GCF_021461385.2). Lineage (NCBI taxonomy): Eukaryota > Metazoa > Arthropoda > Insecta > Orthoptera > Acrididae > Schistocerca > Schistocerca piceifrons. Next base: position 633,506,724 of record NC_060140.1, read on the forward strand.
CCCACACCATGATGCCGGGTGTTGGCCCTGTGTGCCTCGGTCGTATGCAGTCCTGATTGTGGCGCTCACCTGCACGGCGCTAAACACGCATACGACCATCATTGGCACCAAGGCAGAAGCGACTCTCATCGCTGAAGACGACACGTCTTCATTCGTCCCTCCATTCACGCCTGTCGCGACACCACTGGAGGCGGGCTGCACGATGTTGGGGCGTGAGCGGAAGACGGCCTAACGGTGTGCGGGACCGTAGCCTAGCTTCATGGAGACGGTTGCGAATGGTCCTCGCCGATACCCCAGGAGCAACAGTGTCCCTAATTTGCTGGGAAGTGGCGGTGCGGTCCCCTACGGCACTGCGTAGGATCCTACGGTCTTGGCGTGCATCCGTGCGTCGCTGCGCTCCGGTCCCAGGTCGACGGGCACGTGCACCTTCCGCCGACCACTGGCGACAACATCGATGTACTGTGGAGGCCTCACGCCCCACGTGTTGAGCAATTCGGCGGTACGTCCACCCGGCCTCCCGCATGCCCACTATACGCCCTCGCCCAAAGTGCGTCAGCTGCACATACGGTTCACGTCCACGCTGTCGCGGCATGCTACCAGTGTTAAAGACTGCGATGGAGCTCCGTATGCCACGGCAAACTGGCTGACACTGACGGCGGCGGTGCACAAATGCTGCGCAGCTACCGCCATTCGACGGCCAACATCGCGGTTCCTGGTGTGTCCGCTGTGCCGTGCGTGTGATCATTGCTTGTACAGCCCTCTCGCAGTGTCCGGAGCAAGTATGGTGGGTCTGACACACCGGTGTCAATGTGTTCTTTTTTCCATTTCCAGGAGTGTATAATATAAATAATTTTGTTATATTGTACTTACATAAAATCATTTCGATGTGTTATAGAAGATATCGCCAAGCAGAAAGTCACGTTTAATAAACAGTACGTAGTAAATAGCAACTTGTTTTATTTTAGGGCGCAAAAACAACAGAGCTCATACACGCCCATGTCAGAACCGTTAACACGAAGACGAGAAAGGAGTTCAAAGCGACTATTCGGTAAGCCCAATCGATGGATGGAAACACCGCTTAAAACAGGGACTTGGAGAAAGGTGCATAAAATATGCCATAGGAACAACGAAGGCCCTCAACTGAAGATTAAATATCCTACGCCATATTGGTACGACAGATAAATAGTAAAAAGTGATCAACAGCCCGCGGGGCGTTAGTTAAAACGCCCAATATGTAAGTTAAAACATAAGTGATTAAAAAAGGTTAGCTAAACGATCTTCTCGTTGCGAGAGGACCGAAAGGAGGTAGGTCAAGTCGCTGGGAGAGCTTTACTTCCCCGGAGTTTGTTCCCATGAAGGGTGGACCAGTGGTTATACCAAAATGACACCACCTGCTGAAAGATGGCAACACAGAGATCATCCGAGGAAACGGAAGAACTAGACGGCTGAGGTACGGGGACTGCAGCGCAGCAGCGTCAGCGGTCTCGTTTCCCATCAGACCGACTTGCTTGTGTATGTTGATATTTATCTTCTCCTAATACGTGCGTCATTTAATTATTTCATGTCTCCTCAAAGGAAAGAAGTGAACTATACGTATTGCATCAAACTCTGTCATATATCTTCGTCTCATCTAAGATAACATCCTCAGAAAAATATAATTGTTGGTCGAATCGAGGTATGCTGCTTTGGAATGGTAGGTTCACAACTGCATAGTACCGAGAAAAATTTTATAAATTTTTATTTTTCCATATCAGTTGCACGAGTGTTTAATTTATTGCTGCAGTGGTTCCCGATTTCGGGATGACCCGCCCATTCTCAAACCACTCACCGCCACAGACAAAAAAAAAGTACGTGGTTTGAGAATGGGAGCGTCAGTTCGAAACTGGTATCTACTGCAGCAGCCATTTGTGTATATTCATGCATATGGGACATAAAAAATTAAAATTTATCATATTTTTCTACATAATAATCGGCCAAATAATATCTTGCACTACTTCACGGGATCCTGCAAGTAGTAATCGACAATATGACTGGAAAAAGACTGAGAAACCGTTACCATCGTTTCATTAAAAAGATAACAGGAAAGTAAGTTACGGTCCATATTTTGTTTATATTACCCATTTCTATGTAGTACGCTACAATTAAAGATGGTTTATTATTTTTGCATTTATTTGAGATAACTGTAGCAGATTCACAGGTCTTCTGTTTCGTATATGTTTACTTATCTTTTATTCAGCAGTTTATAACAAAGTAGTTTATCTGTTTTGAACTAAAAGTTCTAAATATTTTTTCCACAACTAGAAAAGAAATGTTCACACCAGTTTCTATAAGTCGCACTGTCATGGTTTAAATGCTGCGGACTTGAACTTATATGTTACATAGAATCCCACTCTGAGCCCAACTTCGGTATATTTGTGAACGTTGGAAATATCCTGATAAGTTCTCACTCATTCTTCGTAGTACTCGAATCATCCCCCCCCCCCCCCCCCCCATGAACCATGGACCTTGCCGTTGGTCGGGAGGCTTGCGTGCCTCAGCGATACAGATGACCGTACCGTAGGTGCAACCACAACGGCGGGGTATATGTTGAGAGACAAACATGTGGTTCCTGAAGAGGGGCAGCAGCCTTTTCCATAGTTGCAGGAGCAACAGTCTGGATGATTGACGGATCTCGCCTTGTAACACAACCTTGCTGTGCTGGTACTGCGAACGGCTGAAAGCAAGAGGACACTATAGCCATAATTTTTCCCGAATGCATACAGCTTTAATGTATGGTTAAATGATGAAGGCGTCCTCTTGGGTAAAATATTCCGGAGGTAAAATAGTCCCCCATTCGGATCTCCGGGCAGGGACTAATCAAGAGGACATCATTATCAGGAGGAAGAAAACTGGCGTTCCACGGATCGGAGCGTGGAATGTCAGATCCCTTAATCGGGCAGGTAGGTTACAAAATTTAAAAAGGGAAATTGATAGGTTAACGTTAGATATAGTGGGAATTAGTGAAGTTCGGTGGCAGGAGGAACAAGACTTTTGGTCAGGTTGAATACAGAGTTATAAATACAAAATGAAGTAAGGTTAATGCAGGAGTAAGTTTAATAATGAAGCAAATAATAGGAGAGCGGGTAAGCTACTACAAACAGAATAGTGAACGCATTATTGTGGCCAAGATAGACACGAAGCCCCACGCCTACTACAGTAGTACAAGTTTATATGCCAACTAGCTCTGCGGATGATGAAGAAATTGATGAAATGTATGATGAGATAAAAGAAATTATTCAGGTAGTGAATGGAGACGAAAATTTAATAGTCATGCGTGACTGGAATTCGAGAGTAGGAAAACGGAGAGAAGGAAACATGGTAGGTGAATATGGATTGGGGGAGAGAAATTAAAGAAGAAGCCGCTTGGTAGAGGTTTACACAGAGCATAACTTAATCATAGCTAACACATGGTTCAAGATTCATGAAAGAAGCTTGTATACATGGAAGAATCCTGGATATACTAGAAGGTATCAGATAGATTATATATTGGTAAGACAGAGATTTGGGAACTAGGTTATAAATTGAAAGACATTTCCAGGGGCAGATGTGGATTCTGACCACAATCTATTGGTCATGAACTGTAGATTAAAACTGAAGAAACTGCAAAAAGGTGGAAATTTTAAGGAGCTGGGATCTGGATAAACTGACTAAACCAGAGGTTGTACAGAGTTTCAGGGAGACCATAAGTGAACAATTGACAGGAATGTGGGAAAGAAGTACAGTAGAAGAAGAATGGGTAGCTCTGAGAGGTGAAGTAGTGAAGGCAGCAGAGGATCAAGTAGATAAAAAGACAAGGGATAGTAGAAATCCTTGGGTAACTGAAGAAATATTGAATTTAATTGATGAAAGGAGAAAATATAAAAGTATAGTAAATGAAGCAGGCAAAACGGAATACAAACGTCTCAAAAATGAGATCGACAGGAAGTGCAAGATGGCTAAGCAGGCATGGCCAAAGGAAAAATGTAAGGATGTGGAGGCGTATCTCACTAGGGGTAAGATAGATACTGAATACAGGAAAATTAAAAAGTCCTTTGTGGAGAAGAAAACCACTTGTTTCAATATCAAGCTCAGATGGAAACCCTGTTCTAAGCAAAGAAGGGAAAGCAGAAAGGTGGAAGAAGTATATAGATTGTCTATACAAGGGCGATGTTCTTGAGGACAATTTTATGGAAATGGAAGAGTATGTAGATGAAGATGAAATGGGAGATACGATACTGCGTGAAGAGTTTGACCGAGCACTGAAAGACCTGAGTCGAAACAAGTCCCCGGGAGTAGACAACATTCTATTAGAACTACTGACGGCCTTCGGAGAGCCAGTCCTGACAAAACCCTTCATTCTGATGAAGAAGATGTATGAGACAGGCAAAATACCCTCAGACTTCAAGAAGAATATAATAATTCAAATCCCAAAGAAAGAAGGTGTTGGCAGATGTGAAATTTACCGATCTATCAGTTTAATAAGTCACAGCTGCAAAATACTAACACGAATTCTTTACAGACGAATGGAAAAACTGGTAGAAGCTGACCTTGGGGAAGATCAGTTTGGATTCCGTAGAAACACTGAAACACGTAAGGCAATACTGACCTTACGACTTATCTTAGAAGAAAGATTATGGAAAGGCAAACCTACGTTTCTAGCATTTGTAGACTTAGAGAAAGCTTTTGACAATGTTGACTGGAATACTCTCTTTCAAATTCTAAAGATAACATGGGCAAAATACAGGGAGCGAAAAGCTATTTACAATTTGTGCAGAAACCAGATGGCAGTTATAAGAGTCGAGGGGCGTGATAGGGAAGCAGTGGTTGGGAAGGGAGTTAGACAGGGTTATAGCCTCTCCCCGATGTTATTCAATCTGTATATTGAGCAAGCAGTAAAGGAAACAAAAGAAAAATTCGGAGTAGCTATCAAAATCCATGGAGAAGAAATAAAAAGTTTGAGGTTCGCCGATAACATTGTATTTCTGTCAGAGACAGCAAAGGACTTGGAAGAACAGTTGAATGGAATGGACAGTGTCTTGAAAGGAGGGTATACGATGAACATCAAGAAAAGCAAAACGAGGATAATGGAATGTAGTCGAATGAAGTCGGGTGATGCTGAAGGAATTAGATTAGGAAATAAGACACTTAAAGTAGTAAAGGAGTTTTGGTATTTGGGGAGCAAAATAACTGATGATGACCGAAGTAGAGAGGACTGGCAATGGCAAGGAAAGCGTTTCTGAAGAAGAGAAATTTGTTAACATCGAGTATAGATTTAAATGTCAGGAAGTCGTTTCCGAAAGTATTTGTATGGAGTGTTGCCATGAATGTAAGTGAAACATGTACCGTAAATAGTTTAGACAAGAAGAGAATAGAAGCTCTCGAAATGTGTTGCTACAGATGAATGCTGAAGATTAGTTTGTTGGATCACATAACTAATGAGGTGGTATTGAATAGAATTGGGGAGAAGAGGAGTTTATGGCACAACTTGACAAGAAGAAGGGACCGGTTGGTACGACATGTTCTGAGGCATCAGGGGATAACAAATTTAGCATTGGAGGGCAATGTGGAGAGTAAAAATCGTAGAGGGAGAACAAGAGATGAATACACTAAGCAGATTCAGAAGGATGTGTGTTGGAATAAGTATTGGGAGATGAAGAAGCTTGCACAGGATACGGTAGCATGGAGAGCTGCATCAAACCAGTCTCAGGACTGAAGACCACAAGAACAGCAGCTCGAGTCATACACCTTTCTGCGTTCCTGCTTAATTACTTATGTATTCTGACAGCGGTAACTGGAACACATTCCGGTATTTAAGGAGTGAGGATACCATTGACATACCCTCACATTGTGGGTACTTTCTTTATATTATTCCTGTTAATACACGGATAAAACTATACCTTCGCTCATTATATAAATAGCTAATAATGCAAATATTTAACAAGGAAAATAAAAGCATCGAATTTTCGGCGATATAGCGAAAATAGTTGTCATTTCTATTGTGAAGTATAATAAATAAATTTATAATGTTGCAGCATATTAGATGTCAAATAGTTCTTTTCAACTTTTCGAGTTTGTATCTTACAAGTCGTAATGGTAGATAAATTCATACATTCAAATACGATTTGCATGTAGTCGAGGTTTCTGTTTTTGCTACCAGAAAATTCAAATAATTAGCGATTGGGCGCTGGGTCCTGTATGCCACGTCCGGTAGCATCGTCATCTGCCCTCCTGGAGCGTCAATACCAGTCATTTTGTAAACAGATGATTCCTTGATCTCTCAGAATGTGTCCTATCAGCCGGTATATCTAGAAATTCCTTTTCTACCCAGTTCTATTCAGTACTTCCTCATTAATTACGCGATCGACTTTTCTTCTCTTTAGCATTATTTTGTACCACCACATTTCAGAATCTTCTATTCTTCTCTCGTTTGAACTGCTTATCGTACATGGTTCACTTCCGTACAAGCCTTCACTCTAGACAAATATCTTCAGAAAAGTCTTCCTAACACTTATCCTCAGAAACGTTATTGTCCCCCTCAACAGTCTTCTTTTGATATTACTACTACTTCGGCCCTCATCAATTATTTAACTGCCCAAATACGAAAAGAAATCTAACATCTCATTTCCCAATCTAATCTCCTCAGCGTGACATGAACAAATTCGACTACAATCAATTACCGTTGTTTTAATTTTCAAGTTTTTCATCTTATATCCTCTTTACATGACACTATTCATTCCGTTCAGCTGCCCTCTCAAGTTCCTTGCTATGTGTGGAAGATCTACAATTTCACTGGTAAACTTGAAACTTTTCATTTCTCCTTCCTGAACTTCAATTCCTTCTAGATATTTTTGTATGGTGTTTCTTATTGCTTGCTCTATGTACAGAGTGAATAACATTAGGCATGGGATGGGATGGGTGCTGTATCGTTCTCTCCTCTAACACTGCTTCCTTTTTATGTCATTCTACCCGAAACTCTGCACAATTTGTATATAAGCTTTCACTCGCTGTATTTTATCCTTTCAACATTCACAGTTTTTTCTTGTAACTGCTTGCAGGATTGGGAGAATAGTGAGAGAGTGAAAGTTTGCAAGTGCAGTTTTCACAGTGATGGTAATGGGGAAACCAGAAAAATTACTAGCTCTGAAAGAGAAATAACTGTAACAGAAAATAAAGAAAACCACTAAATCCAAAACACGTGATAACAAGAAAGGAAATTAAAAAAGACACATAGTGCTGTAACTAAGTGAAACATGTCTGGGTTAAAAGAAGAAACATTTGTTCCCCCTTGGTGTATTCTATGAAAAAACAAATTCATTTGTAGGCTAACACGGACACAAGGGTGATACCTCAGGATCACTATTCCAACGCAGTTCCAGGCTCTAAGTCAAGAAATTCTACAACCGTAGGTTTGGCTTTATTTAACCTGTCCCCCAAGACAAGTCGTAATGTTAGTATTGCCGCATGTGTACTCAAATTTCTTCGAACGCAAACTGATGTTCCATAAGATCTACTTCTACAAGTAATTGATTTAGTTAGTAAATAATTCCTGTCAGTATTACGCAACGCTACCTTGACTTATTAAAATCATGGTTCGGTAATATTCACATCTTCAGGACATGCCTTCTTTGAATTGCAATTATTGCATTCGTCTTGAAATCTGAGACTATTTCGCCTGTCTCACACATCTTGCACACAAGGTGGAACAGTTCTGCTTGGCTGTCTCTCCCAATGATATCAGTAGTTATGAGGAAGTATCATCTACTCCAGGGGTCTTGTCTAGGGTTATGTTTGCAGTGCACTCTGAAATTCCGCCCACGGAATCATGTCTCCCAACTCATCGTCGTCTCCTTTTTCTTCCCGATCTACACACATCAAAAAAAAAGTCTTACATCAACCTGGTTCCCAGAACTCCTGAAGATAGATGTTGACTGTGGGTATTGTATAACAGACACAGTCCCTTTGACTGTTCAGAGGTGTCACTAAACCAGCCCAAAGATCTAAATAACAATGCATGAGCAGCGCCTATTAGATGGAGGCGGTCCGACAGCCATCAGTTACAGTCATTCAACCAGGAAGGGGGTACACGGCTCGTGTTGTCTGTAGTTCAACCATGCCTAGACGATCAATGCCGCGGTTCCATGGCGTACGCATTGTTACTTTGTGCCAGGAAGGGCTCTCAACACGGTAAGTGTCCAGGTGTCATCACTATGTTGCCATTGGGCGTCGTGTTACGATTCAAACTGTGCACAGTAGGCTGCATGATGCGCAGTTCACTCCCAACGTCCATGGTGTGGTCCATCTTTGCAACCACAATACCATGCAACGCGGTACAGATGGGCCCACAACGGTCCGAATGCACCGCTCAGGACTGAAATCACGTTCTCTTCACCGGTGAGTGTAGCATATGCTTTCAGCCAGACAATCGTCGGAGACGGTTTTTGGGGCAACCAGATGAGGCTGAACGCCTTAGACACACTGTCCAGGGAATGCAGCAAGGTGGTGGTTCCCTGCTGTTTTGGGGTGGCATTATGTAGGACCGAAGTACGCCACTGGTAGTCATGGAAAAGCGCCGTAACGGCTGTACGATACGTCAATGCCATCCTCCGAGCGATATAGGTCAACCATATCGGCAACATATTGGCGAGGCATTCGTCTTCATGGACGACGAAAAACTGAGCGAACCGATCAACGAACAACCTGAACGGGTGTCATCGACGTCCGCCCCGAACGAATTCAACGAGTACTTTAGGACAAAATGAGATCAACAACAAAAAATAAAAATAAATAAAAAATAAAAAGAAGGTGGTCAGCGTGACGGATTACCGTCCTACGGGCCCGGGTTCGATTCCTGGCTGGGTCGCAGATTTTCTCCGCTCAGGGAATAGGTGTTGTGTTGTCTTCATCATTATTTCATCTCCATCCGGCGCTCAGGTCGCCCAGTGTGGCATCGAATGTAGTAAGACCTGCACCAAGGCGGCCGGACCTGGGGCCAAGGCGGCCAATAACACCAAACGCTCATTTCCATTTTGTAGAGCTCTATTTCTAGAACGATAAATCTTTGACCGTGTCTTGATATGTCTTAAGACTTGCTTCCATTACCGAGCGCTACGTCAGAACTGTCTGTCTGATGACTTTACCTTACCTGAAAGTAATCGTCATTAAAAACCATTCAATTTTCTTTTCATTTCTGCTATATATTTTTCCTGTCTCCAGGTTCGATACACAAGCTGTTTAGCTCATCTTGCAATAATTATCGCTCTCATCTGCCCCGGCTATCTTCAGAATTGAACAAACTTGGATAGCGTTTTGCTCCAATGAGCACAGAAATTCCAAATGAATGTTAGCTATCCCTTTTGCCTTATTTCAACTCAAGTCTTCCAGAGCTCAGTAAAACTTTGACTAATTTTTTCTGAATTCCTTCCGTCTTCCAAATAGGCCCCCATTTGTTCTTTCATGACGTCAACAGAAAGTTCTCCCCCATCATAGATGTTTCAATGTATTATTTCCATGTAACTGTTTTCTCGTCTACGATTATACTCCGCATTTACTCTTGCACCTTAATGTTGACTTCTTTGCTATGAACTTTATCAAAGCTCGTTTTGACTTTTCTAGATGCTGAATCAATCTTTCTAATTGCTGTTCCCTTTTCTATTTCTCTGTATTTTTCTGACAGCCGTTTAGCCTTAGTATACCTGCACTTCCTTATTATGTGATTCCTCAATGACTTATCTGTTTGTGTTCCTGAATTCCCGTTAGCATTTTATTAAATCCTTCCATCGTCCGTCGACTGAGGTGTTTCCTCTGTTACTCAAGGTTTCATCTCAGTTACATTCTTTGTAGCTATGTTGGTCTGTCTATCTTCTGTGATTGTCCTTCTTAGATACACCCATTTCTTTACAGCTGGACTACCTACTTTGGCATTGATTATCACAGTAGCAGCATCTTTAGAGTACTCCGAATACATGTAAGTATTAGTCAACACTTCAGTACCCAACTTTGTTGCACACTGATTATTCCGGACGATTCTGATAAACTCCAGCCTTCAGCCTTACTAAATTCTGATCGGAGTCAATATCTGCTCCTGACTATGCATTGCAATAAAATATCTCATTTGGGAATCGCAGTCTCACCATAATGTATTTCATCTAGGATCGTCCCGTATCTCCATGTCTTTTTCAAATATACCTCCTCGTCTGGTGATTTAGTAACAGTGTAATCGCAGTTGCTAGCTCTAATTTATTGCAAGACTCATTTAGCCGTTTTTTTCTCACATTCCTACTACTAAGCCCAATTTCACTCAAAGCTCTATCTTCTATTCCTCCCCTCGTACCGCGATCTGTTCACCCCCCCCCCCCCCCCAATTATGAGCTTAGCTTTCTTTACGTACTGAATTACTCAATCAATATCTGAATTGACCTTCTCTATCTCATCATTTTCTGTTTCTGACTCCGGCACGTATATCTGAACACTTGTTGTGAACGTTTAATTCCGATTCTGATGAGAAGTACCCTGTCACTGATCTTATAACCTAACATCGTTATTGTTACATTCATGGAGTGTGTTATCGCTATGTGACATGGTTTAGTACTGATTATTTAATGATAATTAAGTGTAATGAAATATCATCAAACGACTGTAAAAGTAATTTGTAAATACTAACTGCACTTTGATTTTGGTGTTATATACTGAAACCTTCAATGCAATTATTTTTGTTAAGTCTGACCTTTTCCTAACCATGCTATATTTTATTATTACGAAAAGGGTAGTATTCTGCAAAAGAATTGAGGAAGACTGAGGTAAGAGGAGGGCCAAGGTTTTTCCCTTCTCCTTCCGCCTTGTGAATGCACTTTCTACGAGGGAAAATGAAGATAATGAAGAAAAGCTAATTCAGTGGGCACCGTGGAAAAAGGGCTTTGATGAGCGCCATATTTATCGTGGCACCTTTTTACGTGGAATGAAATATGCATCAGACGGACCGAACTGTGGTGAAAAGCGTTCCAGTAGCGTGTGTGATCAAGACTTTTCCATAATTGCGATTTGTGTCGCATCTTAGCGGTCGCCAACCTTTGCTATGAAAGAATTAGTGCATTAAGTACCTTCTGAATTAGTAAGGAGTTCCGTGGAAACTGTGAACGTGGAGTCAAGACTTTTCCTGTCTAAAAGAAGTTGTTGCGAAGATGTATCACCTTACTTCAAGAATGTCTCTCAAAGGTAGACATTATGGTGTCTCGTCTATCTAATTAGTAAGGAACTTGAAGAATTTTCGGTAGTATTCTTGTACCAAATTCTAAGCTTTACTGCTCCTGACAAGGCAAACTACTGACTATTTATTTTATTACTCATGTACAGGAAAACTTGATTGTATTAACATAAACGGTTTTGAAAGGTGTTTCTTGGTTCGATGTATTGACATTTAATGCGAAGCAGTGCCAACTACTTAATTAAAGTACGTACCAATACTTACTTTATGATTATGTGGTACATTAAACTAAGAAAGTGGAGACATAGAATTCTGATGGGTTGCTTTGACACAGTACTTGCTTAAACTTCTTTTTCTTAAATTCTTTTACCAATATTTGTAACATTTGCGTAACTCCAATCTAACGACAACTACAAATTTCATTTTGTCTTTGCAAGTTTTCGTAAAGTTATACTTGAAACGTAAGTCATTTAAAATCTTGTTGGTTTCATTGTGGTACAAAAAGCTGTAGTTATATCTCTGGAATTACGAAAATATTATCTATTCTGAATGGAATGAGCAGTATTAACAAGCGGAAGCACTGATCTTCAGAAGGAAAACTCTCTAGGTGAGATAATATTGGTTCGTGCCCTGGTGTTGAATGCTGCCACTGTGCTTTAATGGAAAACATTAATTATCAGAACGATAATTACAGGAAATAAAGAAGTGAAGTGTATACTACGTTTCTGCATACAATGATGAGTAAATGCTCCATAAGAAATACAATAGCACAGTTAATGTTCAGAAGATATAAAAGCATCTACTATTAGTAATAGAGTTCATTTACTCTAAAATAGTGTTCAAATTGGTAAAATCTTGTTTTTAATAGCGATTCCTAATTTAGGTTCTAGGAGAGACACACCGTTTATGAGGCACGACAAGATACTCAGCAAAATAGATGACCAGAGAACGGTGCAAAATATGAATAGAAAGAAGGTTGTATATTCATTATACGTGGCGATCTGGTGCAGAAATTTGTAAAATTTGATATATTCTAATGTCGTAATATAAAATATCAATTTTGGTATGTACAGTTTCACGAATATGCACTCAGTGACAAAACAGTATCCACTACTTCAAGTCATGTACTATTGGATTGGTTTTACGCACCGGTAAAACATGAATGTGACCAATACTACGAAAATGTAAAGAACAATATACCAGAGAAGTCTGAAACTAAAACAACTCCAGACGAGCATTGGAAGGAAGTAGTGGGTGGACGTCGCGCATGTCACTTACCGTGTGAAGGGTCTGCAGACAGTTTCACGACCACAAGCTTTCCTAACATTGTTATGGCAGTGGATCAGCACATAGCACTTGAAGGAACGGTGGAAGCCGGGGCCTTGAATACCAGCGAAGTGTAAAAAGCGACAAATTATTAATGAACTTAAGCGATATGAAATCTTTGTCATTATAAGCGAATAGGAATATCCTGAATGTGGAAAGAAGAATCAAGACAGGATAAAAATCTCACTCAGCAATCGTTTAGTACCCAAATTATGCAAATCTTGCGGAACTTGAATACCAATTAGGCAAAGATCGTCACTTTATTTAACTCCTATTATTTGTTTAACGCCTACAATAACGAAATTAAGAAAAGAACTTTTTGGTAAGTTGCAATGTAACATGAAAAAGAAATAAATGAAATGAAATGAGGAAAGTGAATGCCAGCTTATCTGATACGGTTGAGACACAAGGGGAAGAGATAACAAAATTAGACTTGGACTGTGTGTAGTTGGCCACTCCTGTTTACTAATGACGTCCTAATCTTGCGGGTTGCTGACCCTTGGCGAGGGCCGCTCTCCCTTCACAGATAGATTACGTACCGCATTAGTACATCACATGATTAGACTAGGTGCTGAAAACAAGCTCTTTACAGGCTTATTGCTATCTGGCTCCACCAGGAATCACCATTGTCTCCCGAAGGCAAATACGGTGTCCCTTCTGTCGGGGACCAGCTTGCATCCACGGGTCACATGGGCATCAGGAGCCCGCGGTGCAGCCCCCAGCAGGGAGCTGCAGTCGCAGCTCCGACCCAGGACACTCGCTCCGGCTGCCTTTGGCCACCCACCAGTTCCATGTGCAGGTCAGTCTGCACCACAGCACACCACATCGCTTTGCTACATCGCCCAGCAGCTAACGACTATGTTCCTGAGAACGCCATGCTACTGTGTACTTGTGACACTGTAAAGTGTAATAAGAGCGCTACAAAAGCACTTGTTCAAAGTGTAGTCTGCCACTTTAGTGACACATCCATGCACAGGGATGCGAATGTAAAGTATCACAAGGGTTTAATGCTTCCTATTAACATTAACCGCTTTCTAAACGCATTTATCCCCCACAAGGGATGCCAAGTATTGAAGTATTCATGAGGGTACTTCAAGCATAATTACCAAAAGATGCAAATTGTTACCCTTAAATGTAATACAGTGGATTCTTGAATACAACGCTTCCGACGAAAGAAATCTGCTAGAAATAAAATACGCGATGGATTTCAGTAAATAATGTTCGCGTTCACTATCCTTAGCATAACTGGAAGCAACTTGCCTATTTCTCATCTTCTGCATATGTACCTGTCGTCTCAATTGGTTTCTTCACCTCTGACCGCAGGCTCCGATGTGCATGCAGTAAACAGCGCATAACCAAGTGGCAAATGAGAAAGAATTCAGTGCTATTAAAACTGAAATTACGGAGTATTTGGATGCCAGTGGATTTAATTTCTGTTTATAAAAGGAAAAAAATTAAGTAAAAGATACTGAAGAGCAAGTCTATCATTAATCAGGTCAAATTTAGCGGGTGACAATCATTTCTAGAGAACTGCAAAAGAAACAGTAAATATCTTCATCCGATCTTAGAATTCAGACGAGATTAACATGAGCTAGCACGAGAACGACATCCAAGGCAATTCTAACAAACCTTTCAGTCTTAGAGCGAGATCACGTTTGCTACACTAATGTACTTATTACTTCTTCCGAACACTCTCGTTGGCTAGTCGTGATCTATTTTAGCAGTTTGGTACCTGCCCTATAAGAGCGTACCTGTGATTCGCTCAGCGTTTCAATCAATAAGAACTGACAGTTACTAAAATTCGTAATTATCATTTCCCGGTGAAGTGCCGATACTGAAGTTATTATTATCACGTTCTCAGTGCAAGTAACGTCATCAGCACGGCTACAGCCATATATTAAATTGCCAATAGTAAATATATGTAACAAAATATTCGCTTCTTGGTTCCCAGCATTGTAGGTGAATCCCCACGGTCTCTCTGTGTTCCAATACGATGCGGCTCTAGCTCGCCCGGTCGTTTCCACGCTATGTGACCATCTGGCGCGTCGTTTGTGACTCTGCCTTGTCATCTTACCTACGTTAAATGCTCCCGTAGTAAACTCTTCCTGTACTGTGCATTACATCATACCAACAAAAATGTAGTAAATGTGGACAGGGATGTGGTATAAACGTCACAGTACGGTGATTATTGAACCGACGTTTCTGTGGACTTCCATTCGTAATTTAATGAGATCACAAACTAGAGTCTTATGTGGAACTTTAATTTTCTGTTGTATGGCTGCAATAAATATATATTGTCAAACTATCTGTGGAATCATCTATCATTTGCGCAAAGTTACAGACTGGACACCAAGCAAAGGCTACAGACATCAGGTTACAGGGGTAAACGCCATCTGTCATAATATTCTGTGATGATCAGAATAGACATCTGCCCCTCGATATGTTTTGCAATATAAAATCTGGTGTGTAATCTCTGCGTTGCCATTAAACTATCTTTCTGAAACCTTTCCTTTCAGTGTCTCTATAGGACTGTATCTTACGCGTGAAAACGTTCTTTCATGAGTCTTAAAATATATATAGGTAACCAGAGTGTCTGATTAGCTAATGGATCCATGTATCTATCCTTGAAGATTTTAACTTACATGAAGACAGAGGTGCAATGTATATCACACCTACATACACAGGTATGCTGGAAACATTATGTTTAGAGTTAACACCGAGATTAAACGATAGTTACATATACTACTGTCGTTAGGTTTATACTTTCTTCTAAGCAAGTTTGGGGAGCGTTTCTGATAATACTCTGCTTAAATCCTCGAAAACGTGTCATGCAGCTACACTATATTTGATTAGGAAGTTGACTACTAAAGTTGCAGTCCATGCTCATCCTAAAAGGGCACTAATTAATCTACGTTGTGATTGAACTTTAAAATCTTCCGAACATGGATTCCAAGATATCGGTAGGCATGCGATGGCATGTGCTACCAATAATTTACAAAACGCCGCAGATAAAAATCGGATTTTCCCGAGGCTCTTACCTCGGTTTCTATTGGCGATAGATTGGTTGGTTCAAGTGTTTTGGATATCCCATGAGCTAGGGACCATTCTTAACGCAACATAGGGATCGTCTTGCTGTAACTATTGTACAGAACATGGTCAAAATTTAAATATTTGACATTTCCTTCATTTTAGGAAAACGGAGCAATTCGGTGTCTTTTTTTTTTTTTTTTTTTTTTTTTTTTTTGCATTAGATGTGGTCTACGTTGCCTCTTAAGGGGCTTATGGAAGCACTACTTAGTTCATTCGTGGTTCTGAAGAAACCCAAATGAAACCTAATTCACCCTCCTTCAGGAACATCTGTTTAAGTAACCGCAGCAAATTGCTCAGACGCTAACGCTTTATTCAATACTGCCATTTACCCATTTTGAAACCTCTTTATCCGTTATCCAGATACTACGAAAAATGTTTTTTGGGTGCCAAAACCGAGCCGCGGATTGCAAGACATCTATGCAGAGTAAATAGCTGTGGTCTTTCAAATATATACCTAAGACCCCGATGTCGAACAGCCTTGAAAACTTTCTGGATATCTTTATCTGCTTTGGCACTACAGAGGTTTAAAATTACCCTGCTTTTGCAAGTAGAAAACGCATGTAAAAACGGCGAAAACTTAGATTATAAAATTACATAACACGGAGAAACGTGCTATTGCGTGACTCCACTATCATCAACATGGTTTTAGGAAGCCAATATCGTAGTAATGAAGAACATGCAAAATTTATGTGCACTCTAAAATTCGGTCTGGGGTATAATGTTAGCTTTGCGTTATTTCAGTTTCACATACATAAACTAACAAAATATTCCTCACCCCCATGTAGTTGTCGTCGTATCTGTGACATACCCTGCTCTAGCAGTGAAAGGAAGAGGGAAGCAGCAGAAGAAAAAATAAAACACGGCACGAAAATGTTCGTATCGGAGCGTAAAAATGTGAATATGCTTCTGTTTAATAGACTCGGACTGAAAAGTGGGGTACCAGCTGTCTCATTCTACCGTCTTCAGCACTTTTAAAAAGTTCCCCAAATATTTTCGCATGCGAAGATTTTCGCGCTTTTTTATGCTGAGAGAGAAGGAGACATTGGCAGTGTGAATGAGAAGTAATAAATATTGGAATGTAGTTGACAGTAGTTGTAGTATAGAAAGAACAAAGGAGACAATGGTAGCGTGACAGAAAGATGGGGAGGTGGAAGTGGATGACAACCAGTGTTAATTAGAGAGCCTATTATAATGACAACGAAGAAGAGAGAGACCGTGGCAGTGAGAAGGGTCAGATACAGTGGATAGGAATGAATGAGATAGAACCAGTAAGTCACAGCAAAGTGACGGTGAGAGGAAACAGCAGTAGTAGGACAGAATGAAACAGGAGTGACACAAATAGATAATAACCACTTCTTGGGCTGAATGAGTGAGTGAGAATGACCAAGTGGGAATTGATGGATTAATGAAAGTGAGCTAGCTATAGTCAGGGAAGCCTGTGGTAATGAGATTTGAGTTGAATGTTAAAAAGAGCACAAATGTGTTCGTACGCCAAAATGTTTTGGAAAATATTTAAAGATGCTGAGGAAGATCGAATGACGCAGTTGTTACTCCACTTTTCGGTGAGACGCTTTCACACTGGAGCACATTCGCCTTCTTTGTGCTTCGCTAATAGCATTTTTACGCTGTTTTAATAGATCTGACTGCTTCCAGAAATTTTTTGACAGTTGCGAAATGAAACAGTAACAAGTTTTTCGGTCGATTTATGTACTAAATGTAACATTTATTTGTGTTGAGACTCAGCTGCCAATCAGTGCAATAGGCATCAATCCTCTGCATATCTTCCAGCATTTCGCCACGATTTCCTAGCATCGCATATTCTCTTTATACCTCAGCGTCATCCGCGTACAGCGTCAATGAGTTTCCTACGTTACCAGTTTGGTCATTCATTTTTGTTGTGAACAGCAGTTCTCCTATAATACTCCCTTGGATATGTCCGAATTTACTTTTAAGTCTGAAAATTACACTGCGTTAAGAATAACATACTGCGTTCTATTCAATAAAAATTCTTTAATCCATAACAAGAGCTGTATTCCGTACTCTTCTATGTCGTAACTAGTTATTCATAGAAGTAATTCCTATTATGTGCCATAGAGGTAGCTACAACGATGAAGTATTCGACCGCCAGGTATCTACATTATTGGATTCAGAAAAAGGAAAGCTTTATGAAATGCAGATGAAGAAGATAATTTATTGTAGCATTTGAGAATTATTCATTTGCTTCATTTCGGGTTAAATGTAGCGCCAGCGTAGAGTTAATGAGAACATTTGCATTAAGTGCATGCGCCTTCTTCTCCCTCAGCGTTATGCGAGGATCGTGGTTTTTGCCACCAGGCTGGCTCTTGTTGCAGCTTCAGACCTGTGTAACAAACGGTGTGTTCGGTGCTTTGAGTGTGAGCTACACCATCAGAGTGTCTTCAATAACCTATGTTTGGAGCATTTTATCGGACCGTTATTTTGTATACTGTGCAGTTTCATTTACCGTCTTCTAAGTACCTGTATTGAGATATTTCTAAATTTCAAATAGATAAAACAATCTCGTCATAGTTCCGTCTGGCGAAAGTGCTTGTAGCTTGAAACGAGTCAAAATTATGTTGCATCGTTCTTTCAAAGAGCAGGTGCTGAAAGCTGAAACAGTAGCTCGTACTGGGCAAGGATATTCAACAAATGGGTGGTAGTCGTTTCCTGAAACGCTGTGAATTGCCAAACGTTAGTATTAACCCATGCCTTAACCACAGTTCCGTCTCTCCTTGGATGTTACGAAATTAGATGACTCGTTATTATGGATAAATCTACGAACAGTTTGCAGTACAGTAACAACGTAGCGGATGTAATCTCACATTCGATTTAAAGTTCGAAAGCATTGTAAGTAGATCACATACTCCAGTTTCTTACTTCTCTCCGTCTGCTCCTAGGACACTGAAAGAAGTGCTTCCCTACATATGAGGACCTATCAACGAAGGCAGAGACTGACTTTTCCACCGATGTGTATTACTCCATTTCAATGTTTACATGACCTTTTTCAAAGCATTCCACTCCTACTCCGATGCACTATTTATAGTGTATCTGCCAGCCCTCGTACACATGGGGTTGGTCATTCTTTGTTAGGTCCTTGAGAATCGCCTCACTTTTCTTGAGCATTGCTACTGAGTTCTCAAAGCTTTGCCTTTAGTGATGCGAGTAAAATAAAAAGCACAGGGTGTACGGTCGGGGTTATAAAGCAGATGCGGTACACAGGTAATGTTGAATTGATTTGTGACGTAAGACCGCGCATTGTCATGATGAAGTTGCCACCCATTCCGAGAAATTTCGGGTAAAGTTCGGGTCGTTTCCTCGGAGTGTGATCCCTCAGTTTAGACACTGGTGACGTGTAATATGCTGTTGTTCAGGGGGAATTGCATGCCGGTAAATCATTCCATGACAGTCGGAAAATGCTATCACAATCTCTTTCCCTGTAACATGAACAATTTTCGCCTTGTTTGGTGCTAAAGAAACCTGGCGCTTTCGACAATGTGCTACTTCATTTTCCAACAGGACCATAATGATGGAACCATGATTCATCACCGGTGGCAATCGATACCAGAAACGGATCCGTTCCGTCACCAAACAAATGCAGCACCTCTCGGCATGTAACCATTCGCATAGCATTTTGTTCGCGAGTGATCTGGCACACAAACATGTTTCTTATGGAGATGAACATGCTTAATCATAAAGACACTGTCATATGAAGCACTCAACACATCACCGAGGTTAACTAACATTTTCTGCCGATCCTCAAGGACAATACAATAGATGTGTTATCGTTGATTTCAGTCACACCAGAGCAGAAACAACAGGTACACCTTGCTTAAAACAGACAAGTGTGTCATCTTTGAAGTCCTGCAACCACCTAAACAATGTTGTACGAGGCACTGCGTTTTCTCCGTACGCTTGCAGCAGCTTTTCTAAGTTTCAGTGGCCACGTGGTTTAAATGAACACAGAACTTTAATGCGTCATACTGCACCTCTCGCATCGCCACCATAGTATGATATGCGAAATGCAAAGATTGTATACAAGATGGACCATTACTAAAAAGCTACCGATACTGGATTGCTGCCGTCTATGAACATTATAAATAAAACCTGTTCTTTTCAATTATTCATGGTACAAAGAGGAGACTCCCAGTGGCAGTCTTTGTTGATCAACCATCGTACCCGTGGTTAGTATTTGTGTTTTGCCAACACTACTGCATGTATCCCAAATGGTTGACAGAATATGATGTATTTATCACAGCCGATGCTAAACGAAAAGTAGTGTCGATGACGAAAAATTAACTTGAGATACGGGACGAAACAGTATGTAAACATTGGTATGAGCATTTTTTACTAAATGCTCTCACTAAATTTAGTTTTGTATTGGGTACAATGTAGAACATTACCAATTCGTGTCGTCAAATTATACTCATAAGGAGCGACTGCACTGCATAATTCTACAGAGGATGCATGACAAGCAGCTACACGATGTATTGTGAAACATATTTCCACAAAATTTGATGCTCTACTACAGTGAGTAAACCTACCCTTGGGTGCTGTATATAACATGGAAGGGCACGGAGAAGAAGAGGTTCTGTGGTTTGGTATCAAAGTGCATTTTCCACTGCTTAATATCGAGTGTGCGTACAGTACCAAGTCGCCGAAGTTGACAGACAAAGTGGACACAAGTGAGTAGCGTACCAAGGACTTGTGGAGACGCGACGTTATTAAAAGCAGTAATGACAATAATTATAAGAGTACCATCATCCACACGGGGCAAGTTGACCTATATATTACATGTCGATCCCGTCGACCTTTCAGATAATGTAGAGGTGAAGGTCAAATTAAAGGCAGACTGAAAATTCCTGTGGTTCCGACAGGGATTCGATCTCGCGGCCTCCCGGATTTTGGGCAAACGCTTTACCGCTCCACAAGCCGGTCCGACATTTCCACTGACATCACTGAGAAAAGTGGGTCAGTAGACAGTATACTGGACTCTCATTCTTTAGGAGACGGCTCAAATCCAAGAACTGACACCCACATTTAGGTTTTCCGTGATTTCCATAAATCTTTCCTTTGAAAAAAGCGAGGCCGATTTCTTCCCCATTCTTTCTAAACCGAGTTTGTGCTCCGTCTCCAATGACTTTTTTCTTTCCTTCTTCCAGGGATTACGTTAGCATGTAGTGCTACTTTCTCTCTCCGGAAAGTATTTGTGTGAAGACCTGCCAAAGAGGCATTGCATTTAGTGGTACTAAAAACTGCACAACGGTATAAGTACGAGGATGAGTCATTAAGTAAATCACAAACTGGGACAGGCACATCACAGCCGTGTGTACCAGCCTGAAATTTATTTTATTTTTCGATATACACCCCATGTGGACTTACACTTTTCCCATCGACGAGGCGTTAGAAGCCTGCAGCATAGAATTCTTGTGGCAGCGTTCACATCCACCGAGTGACTTCTCGGGATATAGCAAGTTTGTATGGTGTCTTATACTGCTGCATCCCATAAGACCGATGTGTACCAATGGTAACAAAATTGCCCTAGCGGTGGAACAAGTGCCTTCACTAGATAACAAATGCGGCCACGAGGCTTGTTGTCTGTGGTTTCTCTTATCCTCTGCTTATTTCCTGTATCTCCTTGAATACAACTTTCCAAGACATAAAGTTATAACCATATACCGTACGAATTTCACTACGGACGAGCAGTGTTAACGGTTCCACGGCTCACAAAAAGCGCGTTATTTTACTTGGGTACACGCTTACTCCGACTGCAGGTGATCAAGTATTGACTGTGGAACAGAGTGTATCAGCTGCCTTAGACACGACATGAGATGCCAAATTCTAGATATTTACAGACACGAAATTTAAAACGATATGTGGTATTCTGGCGTTTGGGTCTTATTTACTGACTCACTATCGTGTGTTACGCCTATGCACTGATTTAGATAAAATAAAAACGCTGTTCTGTAGACGACACGAAAATTCTTAAAAGAAATAAATAAATGGTTATTTACTTATGACAAATCGTAGCTTTGGGAGGAGTTGCGTCTCCAACCTTTCTGTGTCACTGTTACGTGCCGGAACGACTTCTCTTTGGAATACAGACACTGTCCAGCACGAAACATGATGGCAATGTTAGAAATTCGCCGATAATAGCTGAAGTGAAATGTTTATATGCTTCTGTCCTGTATTTCAATGTTTTACGTGTAGTGCGTAGCCGAAAAATATGTATTCCAGAACACGACGCCGTCTTCTGTCCTACGACTTCATTCCTCAGGATGCGTCGTATCAGCTACTTCCTTCTATTAGTGAATCTATGCCACAAATATCTGTTTTCCTCTATTCGATGAGTACCTCTTCATTAGTTATCCATGTAACATTCAGCTTTCTTCTATAGGAACAACCTTAAAAATGATCTATCCTCCTACAGTCGTAACTGTTTATCATCCACGTTTCACTTCCGTAAAAGGTCATACTCCAATGCCAACGCCTAAATTTATACTCGGAGTTAACCAATTTCTCTTTTCCAGATAACTGTTTTTTACCTATTGCCAGTCTGTAATTTATATCTTCTCTTCTTTGGTCATCGCCGGCTATTTTTCTGTCCAAATTTCAAAATTAATCGACTGCTCTTAGCGACCATTTACTAATACAATTCCATCACCATCAAGTGGTCTAGTTTCACTGCTTTCCATCACCGTTGATTATTTTTTTATGTTAACCTTATGACCCCGTTTCAACAAATATTGCATTGAGTTCAACTGATCTTACTAGTTCTTTGTTGTCTCTTCTGACATAATTACGTCATCGAGAAACATGGAAGCCTACATAACGTTCTTCATGAACTTTAACCCTTTATCTATACCCCCCTCCGATTTCTTTGTTGCTAACTAAAATAAATGTCGTTTGACTAGGGCCTCCCGTCGGGTAGACCATTCACAGGGCGCAATTCTTTCGGTGTGACGCCACTTCGTCGACTTGCGTGGCGATGGGGATGAAACGATAATTATTAGGACAACACAACACCCAGTCCCTGAGCCGAGAAAACTCCGACCCAGCCCTGAATCGAACCCGGGCCCTTAGAATTGACATTCTGTCGCGCTTACCTCGCAGCCATCGGGGGCGGACTCTTGTTTACTAAATATACAGATTAATCAGCATCGGGTAGAGGCAGCAACCTTGTCTTATTCTCTTCTCACCTACGTTTCCTCTTTTGTGTCCTTCGACCCTTATACGTACAGTCTTTTACTGTACATGTGGCAGATATATCTTCGCGCTCTATATTTTATCCTTGGTACATTCAGTGGATATAAGAGTGAATTCATCATGTTACGTATTAGTAGAAACTTAAACTAGAAGTAGGTTAATTTGTACTATGTTTAGTATACTTGTAACGGCAGTAAAATATCAGGCCCACTGTACCTAATGTGCCAATGGTTTTGGCCACATGGTATAGACTCTTTGCACCGGTTATTGTACCATTTTAATTGTCTTCATACAAACATCAAATTTACGATGGAAATTGAGAAGGAGGAAAAGTTATCTTTTTTGGATGTACTAGTTTATAGAAAAGAAGACGGAACCCAAGGACACAGTGTTTACAGGAAACCGACTCATACCGACAGGTACTTACATGCTAGCAGTTGCCATTCACCTTTTCAACGTACACAAGTCTTCGGATTTTGGTTAAACGAGCATATGCTGTCTCGGATGCTGAAAATTTTCCACAGGAGCTGCAACGTCTTAAGGACGTGTTCAATAATAACGGCTACACGGACCGACTAATTCGACGTGCTTTTGAGTTAGGACCTCTACCTGAACCTTCTGAAGACACCTCTAGGTCCGTGGCATTTCTTCGTATGCTGGGAATGTGTCAGCCAAGATAGGTAGACTTTTGAACAAATATGAAATCAGATGAGTTTTTCGTCCACCAGCTAAGATTCGAGCACTTCTTGGTTCGGTCAAAGGAGATTTAGTTTTGAGGAAGCCTGGCGTCTACAAAATACTGTGTGTGTGCGGGAAAATTTACATTGGCTAAACTATTCGTACCGTCAACGACAGGTGTATTGAACATTGTTGCTGTAGGCGATTAATACAACCAGATAAATCTGCGGTGGCTGAGCATTGCCTTACAGAGGGACACAGGATGTTATACAATGAGACGCAAGTAGTTTCAAATGCTTCTCGGTACTGGGATTGTGTTTTAAAAGAATCTGTTGTGATCAGACTAGTGGATAATATCATTAATCGTGGTAATAGATAGCCACTAAGTAGAACGTGAAATCCTGTTTTATCAGACATGAAGAACCAACGGCATCTTAATCAGCCGGCTATGAAAAATCAGTTGTAGCGATACATCGTTTTCAACAGTACCCACCATCGGAGGCGCTGCATCTCTCTTTGCTCCAGGGGGCAGCAGGAATGATTGAGAGCGTGCGCACTGCACCAGCGCATGCGCTGTTGTATTCCTGATGCATATAAAGGTGCAGTCATTGTTATAACCAGGAATAACACAATAACCTCTTCAGTCTGGTTTATTAAATCACAAATCACTTTTTAACAATTATGTTAGCCAAGCGTCTACCCAGGCTCACACTCAGAAGTAATGCAGAATTAAAGTTTGGTTATACCAATGTCCGAATGTGCATGGTGGGGTGCACGTTCCGTAATTATTCCCAGGTCCAGTGAAGATCAGTCTCTCCAAGTGAAGTCGCAAGATTATCCCGCCGAGCAGCCAGGTAACCTCGAGTGGTGCGGCGAGTCATCCACAAGCAGCTGGAACACGACATACTGCACTTCCCGATGAGAACTGTCGTTTTCGGCGGCGGCCGGGTTTATATAAGGCTTGCTAGTTAATGGAGCCGTCGGCTGGGGTCGCTGTTTTCCAGGGAAAACCAATCGCAATGTTTCCTGGCGTAGCCAATTGCTGTGTGCTGACAAACGCGCGCGCGCGAAGGCGGCCAGCGATGGTAGCCGCGAGCCGCCCGGAGAAGTGCGGCCAGCGATGTATTTGGCGGCCGCGTACTGGAGCGCGTTGTTCGGTGTTTGTTAGAAGTGGTGTATACCACACCCCTTCCCCCGTGGGAAAGCGTGGAAACATTGGCTGCGAATGAACGCCGCATCCATGAGGTCCTCCTCCTCCGAAACCTCGGCGTCGGCGGTGAGACTGGGCACAGGAGCATACGGGCGAAAACGGCCCGGCCGTGGGCGAAGGTTATAGCGTGCGGACCGCGGCAGCAGAGGAGGCAGTGCAGGAGGAACCAGTGGCATGTCTTCATCGGCATCCGGAGTGACCTGGGGGTGGCGATCGTGGGAAACCTCGGAGTCCCTGGCTGGCTGTGACTGGGTCTGGTCCACGTCCGGGGAAAGAAGCTCTGGCTGGGAGGCGTCGTCCGTGAGCCCACCGGGGGCCAACTGCGAGGACCACCCAGGCGTGTCCTCCTCTGGTTGGCGTGGGGAAGCAGGGGACGCGAGGAGAATATGCCGAGAGGGGGGGGGGGGGGGGAGAAAAACGATAGGGAAGGCTTGCGAGGGCGAAGCTCATTGGCATGTCGAAGAACCTCCCGGTCGGGAAGTTGAACCCGGAAGACTTTCCTGCCCCTGCCCTGGATGATGGTGGCCGGAATCCAGGCTGGTTGTTGGCCGAATCCCTTCGCCCACACCAGAGTACCTGGGCGGCAACGAGAAGCAGACCGCGACGGAGCCAACTGAGGTGGCGGCAGAAGCAGATTCAAGAGGGTCCGGGGCTGCCGTCCGTGAAGAAGTTCCGCTGGGCTTTTATCTCCGATGGGCGTGGACCTGTTACTGCTCAAGAAAAAAGTAAGAGATGCGTCGGGGGAGGGAGTGATCCTGGAGGGATTTCTTCATCTGCGTTTTGAAGGTGCGGACCATCCTCTCTGCCTCGCCATTAACTTGAGGATGGAAGGGGGGCGTCGGAATTTGGCGAATGCCATGCCGGGCACAAAAAACCCGAAAATCCTCACTGCGGAACTGCGTACCGTCATCCGAGACGAGAATCTCCGGCTGACGTTCAATGGCAAATATTTTGTCTAAGGCTGCAATAGTGACGGAGGTGGAGTTGCAGCGGACAATATATGGAAACCTGGAATATGCGTCGACGACAATAAAAAACATGGAATTAAACACCGGCCCAGCAAAATCAACGTGCACCCGTTCCCAGGGGGGGCACATGGTGGCCAAGAGACAAAGGAGTGTCGTGGAGCTGCCTGCTGGCGTTGGCAGGAGGGACACGTCTGCGTGAGGCGTTCAATCTCCTGAGTCATAGCGAGCCAGTATGTGAACCGGAGAGCCAAAAGCTTCGTCCGGGATATCCCTCAAAGACCTTGGTGTAACAGGTGAAGAACGTGCTGACGTATAGACCGCGGAATGACGACCCATGGATGTCCATCGTCCGAAAGAAGTAGAAGGACCCCGTCAACCAACTGAAGCTGATGGCGGACAGTAAAGAACTGACGAAACGCCGCAGAAGCCGTGGGAGCCGGTCGTGCGGGCCATCCATTACGCACGTGACGACAGACTTGTCGGAGCACCACGTCGCTACTGGTAGCGTCCGCTACCCGAGAGCTGGTAATGGGAAACGCCTCTACTGCGGCCTGTGATTCTTCGTCT
Organism: Schistocerca piceifrons; assembly: GCF_021461385.2. NCBI lineage: Eukaryota > Metazoa > Arthropoda > Insecta > Orthoptera > Acrididae > Schistocerca > Schistocerca piceifrons. Next base: position 633,533,002 of record NC_060140.1, read on the forward strand.
ACGTGAAAACACAGAATTTCCTCTTTGTCGAAATCCAAATCCGGTCCCCATGGAAGGCGGGAGAGGGCATCAGCGTTGGCATGCTCGGTTGTGTTGCGAAAGTGGATTTTATACTGGTATCGTGCCAAAAACAAAGCCCTGCGCTGAAGACGGTGAGCAGTCCGGTCAGGGATCTTTGCTGCAGGATTGAATAACGATATGATGGGTTTATGATCTGTAATGCGGTGAATCTTTGTACCATACACAAAAACATGGAACTTCTTTAAGGCGAAGATGATGGCCAGTGCCTCTTTTTCAATTTGGGAATATCGGCGTTGTGTATCGGTTAATGTTTTCGATGCATAGGCCGCAGGGTGCTCCGACCCATCCGCCTCCCTGTGAGCCAGGACCGCCCCGATGCCTGTATCAGAGGCATCCGTTGCAATGACGATTGGCTTAGTAGGGTCAAAACGTGCGAGGCACGGGGCCTGCAGTAATTGGGATTTAAACCTGTGGAAGGCGCGGTCGCATGCCGGCGTCCACACGAACCCCTTTTTTGCACAACTGAGACAAGGGGCAGATGCCGTCGCAGCTGCGGGTAAGAATTTTCGGTAACGGACGAACACCAGAACAGGAAATGACGTACTCAATATCAGATTGGAGAAAACAACATTTTTCTTTCCTACATTTTAGGCCAGCCTCCCGTAAGACATAGAATAAAGATTGCAGGTTGTGAAGGTGTTCCTCCGTCGTACGACCCGTCACCACGATGTCGCCCAAATAGTTAATGCATCCACCCACTTTAAGGACTAATTGTTCCAAAAACCGCTGGAAAAAAGCAGGGGCACTGGCTATCCTAAACATAAGGCGATTCAGACGGTATAACCCGTGCGGTGTGTTGAGGGTCAGGAACTGCTGAGATGCGGCATCAAGTGGGAGTTGTAGGTATGCTTCAGCGAGGTCTATTTTCGAGAAGAATTTTCCACCCTTCGATTTGGACAGCAACTCCTCCGGCTTTGGAATAGGATATGTCTCGATCTCTGATTGGGCGTTGACTGTTACTTTAAAGTCGCCGCAGTGATGGAGCTGCCCTGACGGCTTCCGAACAACGACGAGGGGAGTAGCCCACTGACTAGAAGGAATAGACTCAAGAATGCCACTTGCCGTGAGGCGGTCCAACTCCTTCTTCACTTGATCTCTGAGAGCTAAAGGAACGGCACGGGCACGAAAATACCGTGGCCGCGCATTCCGTTTCAGTGTGATGTGTGTCTCAAAATTCTTTGCGGAACCGAGGCCGGAGGTGAACAGGTCTGCCTAATCCTGGCAAAGCATGTCCAGATCCGAGTACGGAACCTCGTCCGACACCAAATTCACAGAATCGTCGATTGAAAAACCAAATTTCCGAAATGCGTCCAGCCCAAACAAATTCTCAGAGGAATCCCTGTTAACGACTAAGAAGGTGACCTGGCGGGTGACATTCCGGTATGTCGTCGGCAGGTCGACTTGACCGCGGACTGGAATGGAATGTTTACCATACGCTATGAGGCGCCGCTGCGTGTCGTGCAAGGGAGGAGCGCCAAGTGTCAAATATGTGGCGTAATTTAGAATGCTCACCGCTGCGCCAGTGTCGACCTGTAATTGAATCGGTTTTTTCGCAATCAGGACTTCAATAAAAAGCCTATTGGTGGTCTCCTGATGATCAATAGCGGCGATCAGATTAACATCCATCGGAAGATCCGAAGGTTGCTGAGGTCGGCGGGACTTTCGACACACAGAAGCTAAATGGCCCTCGGAAGAACATTTGTAGCAAAAGGCCCATCGATCAGGACAGTCATCTCGTTGGTTTTTTTAAAAACAATCAGGACATGAGGGCAAACGTTTTGGCACCCACGACCGGTTTGAGCGGTTGGAGCGAGTTGGTGGACGGGTCTGCTGAGTGGACCGGCGGCCTGCCCGCACTGTCGCTATTTCGGAAACTTCACTCGGGCGGGCCCTAGCCGCCGGCTCTGATGTGTTGACATTGACTGTTGCGATGTCGACCCATGATTCTAGTTTCTTGCCTGCTGCACGGGTCTCCTCGAAGCTTTGTGCCAAGTCCAAGACTTTATCCAATGAGGGGTCGACGAGCTGAAGGGCCTCATGTTGGAACTCCCTATCTGGCGTACCCCTGATTATCATGTCCCGGATCATTCCTTCGGCGTAGTAGTCCTTATTTTTAGAGGTAACAAAGTGACATCGTAGCCCCAAGCCTTGCAATTCCGCTGCCCACTCTCTATGCGTCTGATTCGGCTGTTTCTTGCATTGGTAAAAGGCGACTCGAGATGAAATAACATGGGTATGGCGCTGGTAATATTTAGTGAGCAACCAGCAAATCCCGGCAAAAGTTAGCTCCGATCGTTTTGATAAGGGGGCCAGTTTGCACAAGAGCCGATAAATCTCAGGTTTAGACCAAGACAAAAACAAAGATTTCATGAGGCCAACTTCAGTTACCTTGAAAACACGGAAATGTTCCAGCAATCGGGATTCGTAGGCTTCCCATTCCTCTATCGTTTCTTCAAAAGACGGAAACGGCGGTACATGCTGCGTGGCCTGCGTCTGCATGAACCCTTGTATAAGTGGCTGGAGGGTGTTGAGTAGCAGCCTGTGGTTCTCGCCCTGCTGCTGGAGAAGTTTCTTGAGGAGCTCTTCCAACGTCTCCTGGTGCGTGCTCGTCGCCATTTTATTGTGTTATAACCAGGAATAACACAATAACCTCTTCAGTCTGGTTTATTAAATCACAGATCACTTTTTAACAATTATGTTAGCCAAGCGTCTACCCAGGCTCACACTCAGAAATAATGCAGAACTAGAGTTTGGTTATACTAATGTCCGAATGTGCATGGTGGGCTGCACGTTCCGTAATTATTACCAAGTTCAGTGAAGTTCAGTCTCTCCAAGTGAAGTCGCAGCCAGGTAACCTCGAGTGGTGCGGCGAGTCATCCTCAAGCAGGTGGAACACGGCATACTGCACTTCCCGATGAGAACTGTCGTTTGCGGCGGCGGCTGGGTTTATATAAGGCTTGCTAGTTAATGGAGCCGTCGGCTGGGGTCGCTGTTTTCCAGGGGAAACCAATCGCAATGTTTCCTGGCGTAGCCAATTGCTGTGTGCTGACAAACGCGCACGCGCGAAGGCGGCCAGCAATGGTAGCCGCGAGCCGCCCGGAGAAGTGCGGCCAGCGATGTATTTGGCGGCCGCGTACTGGAGCGCGTTGTTCGGTGTTTGTTAGAAGTGGTGTATACCACAGTCATTTGCGAGTAGAATCAGTTATCGGCGAGAGCAGCGTAGCTTTTCTCACCTGATGATGGCGGCCAGATGGACCGCTGAAATATTGTGCTCAGATGACAATTTGATCCGGCTGGAAACCGGACAAGATTTTGAAATAATAGGATGTATCAGAATGTAGACCTCTACAACAATATGTACGTGTTTAACAGAACGAATGTGCTGCGGTGGGTACTCAGAGCGGGATATAGTAGAACACGTCCTGTAGATCAAAGCAGTCTGACTGAAAGGGAAATACCGTATTCTCTAGTACGTTCCCTCTTCAATTTTTATGTGACATTTCTCTTGATGCTGAAACTGGTAATGTATTACCGTCAAATTATCATTGGCATTCAGTTATTTTAATGGTTTTCCTGATAATGTACGAAATCCAGACTATAAATTTTAAAACGGATACAATTTATCTTATTTTGATTATTTACATCTCACTTGCAGTGTCTGTTAAGACTGTATTATCGACAAACGAGTGAATAAAGTAATTAGCAGACGCCGGCTACGTATTTCCTGTCTTGTAAAACGGCACACAGATGTTTCTATGACTGAGTGCCTACTAACCAAGTTACAAGCCAGACGTCGTAGTGAGATGTTCACCATCAGTCGCCTGCTTGTTCGTTTGCAGCGTAATGTGGGTTTCAGATTACCTCTACCGTACCGAACCATTCTGAACAACTCGACTCTTACAGTTGAGCAATTAAAGCGGTAGTGTTGTCACGAGGGAATTACGTAACGTAGAACTAATATCTAGTTTGTCTGCTGCTCTAAGCTGCGGCTTGCTATGAGAACTCAAATTTGTTTATAGCTGCGTCTCGTGCGACCTTGAGGTTAACGGGTAATTACTCTCCCATCGTCCAGCGATAACAACAACCAGGTGAGATTCTAAAGCCCGAACAACAAGCCGTCAGTTTTTTTAACTGTCTGCAAATGTTCGTAAATATTTGATACTAACAGCCAAGATGATTCCCCCCTGTGCGCAAGTATGACATGGAATCACACAACATTGTCACTGTATCACTTGATGCATCACATGATTTGCTCTTATGAAATGTGAAGTAACGTTTTTATGTGTGTCCGTTTGCTTCCTTTCTTAACTGCAAGTAAATATCTAAAATTGTTCTTAGTTATCTTTAATCCGAAAATCAGTTTCACGAACGTTGTAGATTACTCAGCATGTACGTTAGGCTAAGACAATCATGATTTAGGCAGTGGGTATCTGAACCAATTGTTTAGACCTGCCACAATCCTTTCTAAGAGGTGTGAAATTATTTACAGATTTACCAGTAGGCTTAATGGTGTCATTTCGACCCCAAATAATGTGGTAGGGCTAAAACAAAATAAAAAAAAACCATTAACGAGTCTCATTACGGATAAACTTTTACGGTATAGATTTAGAAAGAGGGTTTCTTCCAGTGTTTCATAATGAAGGTAATTGACAGCATGAACCCAGTTCCACTGAACAGATATTGGAAACATAAACGGTAACAAGAAACTGACAAGCTGGGATACACTACACAAGCGCAGTGCTCTTTCACACCAGAGACGTACGTGAAATAACTGTAATGCCCTTGTGAGATCAGTTGTCAAGCACATGTCGGTATTGGAATGAAACTCGCTTCACATGACAATCGCTGTTCACATTCAGTGACATTCAATGAATCCTTCAGACAAGAGATGAGCGATATAGCCTACTAGCAGTCGTTACTAGCACAATGAAAAGTGCTGGATCTGTTGTTGGCAGCTACAAATGTCAGACTTTACCATGTATAACCTTAATAAGCACCTTTCGAATGGAACTGACCAATTGTATTTCAGTTGACGTTGACATCCACATGGATGGCAACAGGAATTATAACAAGGAATTTTATTCTCAAGTGAAATGAACAGGCTCATAGGTCTGCAAGTAGATATAATTGCAACGAAAAGTATTATGTATGGATGTTGCTTTCCCATTTTTGTAGTAGAAATACAGCAATACAAATCAGAAATAAAACATGTAGGAAGCCAAGATGAAATGGCTGAAGAAAATCATGATGATATCGAAAGAGAAGTTATCGTCTGGAAGACTGGCTCAGCATAAAGAAAACTTAAAGCAGTATCTTGAGAAATGGAAAACAAGGTTGTTAACATCATGAGTGCAATGGCAGTGCCACTGTGGTTCGCAGAGGAGAGAGAGGATATGGGAGATAGTACAATAAAGGCCTTAACCATAGGGAGGATTTATCTGATGACATGCAGAAGAAGAATCTAGAGTCGGCGTGGAACAGATAGGGGACTCTGTACACGTGTCAGAATTTGAAAGAGCTGTGGAGGAGACCAGAGCAAAAAAGACAGAAGGGATGGATAACATTCCACTATAATTTCTAAAATCTCTGAAGCAAAAGGCAACCAAACGATTATTCAAGTTGGTGGTATAGTCGCCCTCCGTCGGTCTGCTGTCGTCGACTTCTCTGACGAACGATAGTAATGCGGTTATCTATTGAATGTGCCTGACTGTCCGTTATATCTGTAACTCAGATGGAGCAGCCACTAAGATCGTCACTGTAACGGGAACAAAATTTCGGATTTTAACTCTAATAATAAGTGTTAATTGTTTGCTCAGTCAATCAGCCTTCACTTTTTGCTGCTTTACCGAAGAAAAAATAGTTAATAGCGTCTTGAGATGTTAGTTATTATTCACTAATATGCATGTAATTTACGGAAACCACTTTAGTTTTTTATTAACAACGTTCAATAATAATTAAACGATCATAAATGATTGTCTTTTGTATGTAGGGAAAAGGGGGGCTGATCCTACAATTACTCTCAGCAATTACGGCAACTAAAATATAAGTGAATTTTATAGTTCGTCACTCAAAGATATTATACCAAGGACTATGATCCACTACTATACTTCGCTACCGTCATTCGAACATTGTACATCTTTACTCCCGCAAATCTAAGTGTCAGTTCCGTTCTTATATTCAGTTTAACGTCCCTTCGTATAGTCTACAGATCCTAGTATCGGGTACTCGGCATAAAATAGAATTTAATACTGAGCGCTACTCCTCTCGCGCAGACAGGTCCTCAGATATTCTTAGTCCTTGAACGTACGACAAAAGTCTGTCCCGTAGAAATTAACTATAGTCAATTTTCTCGCAGTTTAACTAAAGTGCCCCGAACCCCGTAGCATGTCACATGGAAAAGCCAGCTATATCGCCCGTCGTAGCTACGTAGACTTACTCGAAGCGCAGAAAACGAGACAACAGAACTAACAATACCCGCACATGGTTTATATTGCAGAATCTAGAAACAAAAGTAGCCACGTTAAACCCTCTTTGATATCCCTGAGGCGCTACCTTGCTGCGGGCGTTATTCTGATGAGAGATTACGTATTGGTAATTTTAATTAAAACTTTTTCATTGCTATTAATTATATCCGATATTATCGATCAGCTCTCCCCTATATGAGCATAAGCCTGATAATATTGTTCTTAATTAAAAGAGCGGTTATAGTGGGCGGAATCTATAGCACCGGCGTCGTAACATTAGGCTTTCGCATTTCCGGAGGTAGCAAGGGCAGATAGGTTCGAAAATTATGGCAGAATGAGCTTAATAGCTAATGCACACAAGTGACTGACAAGAATAGTATACAAAAAGAACGAAAAGAGAAGTATCTGTCTGTTAGATGACGTTCAGTTTTTCTTTAGGAAATGTAGGGATAAGAGAACGTCAGCACCGACGTTACGCTTGATAATGGTAGCAAGACGGAAGAAAAATTAGGACACGTTCATATGATTTCTCGATACATAAAACGCATTCCATACTCTAAAATGGTGCAAGATTTTCAAGAGTCTGAAAAAAATGAGGGCAAGCTACAGGGAGAGGTTTACCGTACAGTATATACAGGAATCAAGAGGGAACAGTAAGACCAGAAGACGAAGTACGGAGTATTACGATTAAAAAGGGTGTTTGACGGTGATGCAGTCTGCCCATCTCTACATCGAAGAAGCGATATAGAAAAGGATAAAAAAGGGGATTCCAATTCTGGGTGAATATGAATGATAAGGTTCACCAACGACATCGCTTTCCTCAGTGAAAGTGAAGAACTGCATGATCTGTTGAACGGTGTGAACAGTCTAATGACTATAAACTGAACGTAAACTGCAAATAGACGAATGATTGAGAAGTAGCAGATACGAGATTAAAGAGAAACGTGACATCGTTGGTGGTGACGAGAGAGGCGAAATTTCGGAATTATTCTATCTTCGCATCAAAATAACGTGTGACAATCGAATCGTGGATGTCATGAAAAGTAAACTAGCACAGGCAAGGAGGGCTCTGCTTACTTAGACAAGTCTACTGGTTGCAAGTTATTACGTTTATGCCAATTCGGGGAACAAATTTCTGAGGATATAACTTAGAAGCATAGCATTTTATGGTGATAAATGACGGACAGCGGGAAACCTGAACGGAAGATAAATGATGCGTTTGCAATGTGCTGCTGCAGGAGAACGTTAAGAATCAGATGTACTGATAAGATAAACGATCATGAGCTTGTCCGCAGAATGGCCGAAGAAGGGAAAAAATATGGAAATCATTGACAAGAAGGGCTAGAATGACAGGATATGTGTTAAGACGACAGCCTATTACCTCCATGGTACTAAAGGAAACTGTAAGATTAAATTGTGAGGGGGGCAGAGACTGGAATAGAGCTAGCAAATAATTTAGACTCTGAGCTGAAGAGGTTGGCGCAGGAGAGGAAATAGTGACGAGTTACATCAAACCAGTCAGAAGAGTGATGACTCAGAAAACCGCACTCGATTTTGTTCTTCACTATTCCATGTTATTTAAAATGGGTCCATTGTTTTCAATTGATGGATTTGTGAAGAGAAGGGATTGTCAGCACTTGTACCAGGTTGAGAGTCTTAACAGAATGAAAACTGATATAAAACAGTTGAAACTATCGTGGCCATTTGACGACGCAGTGCTTCTGTCTCAGGATCTTCGGCTGGCACTGCGCCTCACTTTCCACCAACACGTGTGACTGACTTTGTGCAAGACCCACCCTCAAGAGGTGTTTGTCGCAACGCTTCCTTCTCTCTTGTTAAAACTATTTTCATGTTTGTGAACACGTATGGCCTCAGTGTGCAAGCAGGTGTCGTAGGTCATCTCCACAGTGCAATCCTGTGTGATGGTGAATTTTATTATAAAATATAGACTGCAGCAATCAGTCCTCCTTTTTCAGATTTTATTACGCAAATCCAGATTTCGGCTAGTAGCTAGCCATTCTCAATGCACTATTTTCAGTTCTCTATGCTTGTAAGTCCCTGCTGTGGGCGTCAGTCACAGTTCTTTGAATACTCTTCACCTTTTCTAAGACATCTGAACGGTCTCCATGCTAACATTATGAAATATTGTGCAGATGTATAATGTCAAACAGCTAGCATATCTAGCTGCGGTGGTTATGAGGAACAGTTATGTAATAACACATCTCTATACCAACAATGAGAAGTGTAATTGTCATGAAATATTATTGTTACCAAATATTTATTGCAAGAACTGCATATAAAAGATTTCAGCTGCGGGGGGGGGGGGGGGGAGGTCATCGGTCTAGATTTTAGCACTGAGCGTGTGGGCAAAGATCACAAAAGTAGCGTAACTGTCAGAAAAACATTATCAACTGCGGTAAAGACGGTCTCTGCAGTGTGGGGTATTCTGAGACGTTATTGGGACGAGAAGAAAGGGTGGAACGGAGACTATGACTTTTGCACTCAGCTGATGGCGATAATGGACATCGAGGAGTATGCGGAAATTTTCCTAGTGTTGAAGAGCTGCCATTGTGATATTTTTTTATAGACAGAAGCTTATTTAAGAGCTAAGGCGCATAAAAGTCAGCTTAAATGTAATGAAATGTTAATAAGGGCTACAAGAACATTAAATAAATAAAAGTTTGTGGGAAGGTGAGCTATTTTTCATTCATAACGAATTTTACTGAAATGTGTAACTGTTCACGTGTACGTGCGTATACAGTAGTCTCTTTTGATGAATGAATGCCAGTTGGAACCTGCACGCGATCCAGTTCCATTGGAGAAGGGTCTCCTTTCATCATAAATGTCTGAATTACATCAGTATCTTTCTCCGAACCTGACGCAGCCATTCAAGAATCATCGGAGTGTACTGCTGCACTTTCCCCTCAGTCACTTCTGTCTATAGAAACGCTGTATAAATATAGAACGGTTCAGAGAACGACGGAGCCTGCCAAGATCAGCGGCCCGGAGGAGAAGAGAGCTACATCGTTCGAGCACACTTTCAGAACATGCTAGGTAAAGTCTGTCCTGATGAGGGATACTTGGGCATTCAAGAGGCTATAGAGACTTTCTAGTATTACACACTCCATACAGGAGAAACTTTCAAAACTTTATCAATTTTTGAACAGTAAGTAAATGTACAAACATAAAAGTGGAAATCTGGGGTTAAGTGTGTACTGAAAACTGGTACACGTGGACCGATACCCTGAAAAAACCTAGCCAGAAAAGAGGAGAAATTAATACGATCGTAACGCACTTAATAGCATCATTTGAACCACAGCGTCTCTGACGTGAGATGCAGCATCTAGAATGAGAAGTCGGGTAAAGTTTTCTGCCATACATTCACCGGATGACGGAGAGAATCGGCGGTATATTGCGCAAACTGGCGCAAAGGGATTATTGAACAACCGTTCAGGAAAATCAACGATAGGCAGAGGACAAAAGAGACCAACTTGCAGTCAAGGAAATATACTGCGTGCCGTCTAAGTGTTGAAAAATCTATGTTGTAATGACTGGATAATCCATCAATACCAGGACCACTGAAAAACGATACTGCAGATTGTGACAGGTGGACAAATCGGTCGCGGTACAGAACGTGGTTTGTGAGACCAACCACACAATAAAATTCCCTGACAAGTAGGTTCTCGGTGTGGGGAGAAGTTACGGCGCCTGCTTGTTCAGGGACTTATTCTCAAACGTGACAGTAGTTAAAACAAGGAAGAAGAAAGCCTCAAGGTTAACGGATCCTGGACTCCAGTGCTGCAGCGAACGACCGTTATAGGTACGAAGGAGAGTACCGCAGCGGTAACGTCGGCGCGACATGTGCATTTAACGTCGACAGCTGGCTCTAGTCCAGTCCATCAACAGCAATGGAGAGTGAAGCTTTGAAAATGCCAGAACGTCAGTAAAAGCATTAAACGAACATCGGTCTAAGGTCTACAGACAGAAATAAACAGACAATACATTAAACAATGGTATTTGCAATTCTTCTGTTTCTCAGTCAATGATTGGTGCATTACCGATTAATAAACGAGGCGTGTATCCTCGAAACATGCACAAATCTGGCATCACTGTGTTAGAATGGTGCGAAGCAACTTGTTATCAGCACACCCACGACAGTTCTGGCTCCGAGCGGGTAGATGGTTTCTGAGGTTCCTGTAAAATCTGAACTTCAATTGAATTGCACCCATAGTGCGAGTTCCTGCACGGCAACACTCCAACAGTGAAAACGAGATAGAGGGGATGGACAGAAAGAAAGAGAGAGAGAGAGGGAGAGAGATCCTGGTGGTGCTTGGGCGGTGGTTGTCTTGAATGTTGTAGCAGGTAGTGTATCATTCTGTGTATGATTAGCTTAGGGGCTGCTTCATTGTAAAATTTTGTTGTGTTATCTTCAAATACACTACTGTCCCGTAGTGTTCAACTAGCCCCCTCGGGAGTGTTGTTATATCATCACTAAGCTTATGTTAAGGGTCTGAGTTCTTATCTTTAGTCTGTGACATAGTGTCTCTGTAGCTGCGGAGCACTCTTTCTGACTCCCATATTTCCCCAACAAGTAGGCCTTGTCGGCACTACTTGAAGTTTTTGTTGCTGGTGAGATCATTTTCAACTGCAGAATTAATTTAAGCTTTCGCGAGATTTCTGTGTACTAATTGCTTTAGTTTTTAAATAGTATTCCTGAGTTTCAGAATGGCAGTCCTTTATAATAATCATTGTTTACAGCGTAAATTAATTTGTTGTAGGTTTGTTGATTTGTTCTGTGTGCTCATTTTCCAGTGAAGCAGCATTCATTGTGTTTATCTAATTTTCACTAAGAGGGCATTTGGTGCAATATATATTGTCTTGTTTTCTAAAGCAATTTTCAGTTTATAATTTTCTAAAGTGATGTATTTGTAATGAGGTGCTCTGATTTAATGGCTGTATCAGTAATAAATTAAATTATTTCTATAGATACTTTCATCCTGTCAATTCCAGTAAGCTACCATTCCCTACGTTATCTGATGGAGAAGAACAAGTGTTATTAATTGTCTGACTAACATTCGCACCAAGAAAAGAGGAACCCGAAGAGACCTAGTATTGTTAATGGCGTACTGCAGCTTTGTCAGGTTTGAAGACTTCTGAGTAATGATTTGGACTCTTGAGTGAAAATCTGAGAGTAAGAGAGGTGAAAGAAGACTGTAATGGCGAGTGTAACCATAACTTAATGTGTCAGGTAAGTGGAAGGTGTATGTAGATTGTATCGTACTGATGACAGCAGAGAGTGAACTAACTGTTTACATATATCAGTGACCCTTATATGAATTTCCGTGAGAGACATATTAGGAAGGTGAAGAATTTGGATCCATATGGACCCAGCCATGGGAATCAGACAGACCATGACTTATTGAAATCCTAGGAAAACTGACTGGGAGGGACCTTGACTTACGCTTATCGGGAATTAAAACCACGATAAGGAACCTAATAGAATTTGAGGAAGTTACAGAGGCTGTTACCTCTGCCATAGTGACCTCATATCAGGACAACTGCAGAATCACCACTACTGCACAAATAGGAGTGTTCCTTGGTGGAATAACAAATTCGAAACGCAAAGAAAACAGGTACGAAGACTGTTTAATATTGCGAGACGTAAAGAACAATGGGCTAAATATCGTGAGGCCCTTGTCAGTTACAATCTTGCAATAAGACAAGCAAAGGAGGCATCCTGGAAGGCATTCTGTGAGGAAGTGGAGGTCACAGCTGCACAAGCCAGACCTCACAAGATTCTCACTAGAGTACCAACTAATCCAGGAGGTACGTTGAGGAAGGAGGATCGGGAATATACAAAGACAGCACATGAGACGCTGGAATTGCTCCTCAAAACTCACTTTTCTCAATATGCTCTGCCGGATAACACAGACTAGTATGTGACCCCAGAGAGACAACGGTTCTCAGACACTCGAAGAGAGGACTGGCAATCGGCCAAGGAATGTGTGAACTTCAACAAAATCCAGTGGGCGGTGGGAACATTCCAGCCGTTCAAGTCACCTGGCCCAGATGGAGTTTTTCCAGGTCTCCTGCAAGAGGCAGGAGGAAAGCTTATAAGAATCCTATGCAGGCTATTTAGGGTTGGCTTAGCAGTAGGAATCATTCCCAATGTTTGGAGGGCAGTGAAGGTTATCTTCATTCCAAAGCCAGGAAGAAATGATCATACCAAGGCCAAGGAAATGAGTCCAATCAGTCTGTCCTCCTTCATTTTCAAAACATTGGAAAAACAGGTTAACGTATACGTTGGGGAGAGGAGGTTATGTAGGGTCCCTCTACACCTGAACCAACACGCATACCAACTAGGTAAATCAGGTAAGACAGCTCTCCACCAACTCGTCGGGAAGGTGGAAAATGCACTTCACTTCCAAGAAATAGCCCTATGCATCATCGTCGATATCGAGGGGGCCTTTAGTAACACGACCTTCGATTCGACGGTAAAGGCAGCAGAAGTGCATGGCATGGGGACCACTATATGTAGGTGGATCAGAGCCATGCTTAGTGGAAGGAAAGTAGGAAAGTAGAGGCAACCATGATATACACCTACATTTATACTCCGAAAGCCACCTAACGGTGTGTGGCGGAGGGCACTTTACGTGCCACTGTCATTACCTCCCTTTCCTGTTCCAGTCGCGTACGGTTCGCGGGAAGAACTACTGCCGGAAAGCCTCCGTGCGCGCTCGCATTTCTCTAATTTTACATTCGTGATCTCCTCTGGAGGTGTAAGTAGGGGGAAGCAATATATTCGATACCTTATCCAGAAAAGCACCCTCTCGAAAACTGGACAGCAAGCTACACCGCGATGCAGAGCGCCTCTCTTGCAGAGTATGCCACTTTAGTTTGCTAAACAACTCCGAAACGCTATCACGCTTACCAAATAACCCTGTGACGAAACGTGCCGCTCTTCTTTGGATCTTCTCTATCTCCTCGGTCTACCCGACCGGGTACGGATCCCACACTGATGAGCAATACTCAAGTATATAAATGAGTGTTTTGTAAGCCACCTCCTTTGTTCATGGACTACATTTTCTAAGGACTCTCCCAATGAATCTCAACCTGGTACCTTCCTTACCAACAATTAATTTTATATGATCATTCCACTTCAAATCGTTCCGCACGCATACTCCCAGATATTTTACAGTAGTAACTGCTACCAGTGTTTGTTCCACCATCATGTAATCATACAATAAAGGATCCTTCTTTCTATGTATTCGCAATACATTACATTTGTCTATGTTTAAGGTCAGTTACCACTCCCTGCACCAAGTGCCTATCCACTGCAGATCTTTCTGCATTTCGCTGAAATTTACTAATGCTGCAACTTCTCTGTACACTACAACATAGTCTGCGAAAAGCCGCATGGAACTTCCAACACTATCTACTATGTCATTTATATATACTGTGAAAAGCAATGGTCCCATAACACTACGCTGTGGCACGCCAGAGGTTAGTTTAACGTCTGTAGACGTCTCTCCATTGAGAACAACATGCTGTGTTCTGTTTGCTAAAAACTCTTCAATCCAGCCACACAGCTGGTCTGATATTCCATAGGCTCTTACTTTGTTTATCAGGCGACAGTGCGGAACTGTATCGAACGCCTTCCGGAAGTCAAGGAAAAAAGCATTTATCTGGGAGCCTGTATCTAATAATTTCTAGGTCTCATGAACAAATAAAGCGAGTTGGGTCTCACACGATCGCTGTTTCCGGAATCCATGTTGATTCCTACAGAGTAGATTCTGGGTTTCCAGATACTACATGATACGCGAGCAAAAAACATGTTCTAAAATTCTACAACAGATCGACGTGAGAGATATAGGTATATAGTTTTGCGCATCTGCTCGACGACCCTTCTTGAAGACTGGGACTACCTGTTCTCTTTTCCAATCATTTGGAACCTTCCGTTCTTCTAGAGACTTGCGGTACACAGCTGTTAAAAGGGAGGCAACTTCTTTCGCGTACTCTGTGTAGAATCGAATTGGTATCCCGTCAGGTCCAGTGGACATTCATCTGTTGAGTGATTTCAGTTGCTGTTCTATTCCTTGGACACTTATTTCGATGTCAGCCATTTTTTCGTTTGTGCGAGGACGTAGAGAAGGAACTGCAGTGCCGTCTTCCTCTGTCAAACAGCTTTGGAAAAAGGTATTTAGTATTTCAGCTTTACGCGTGTCATCCTCTGGTTCAATGCCATCATCATCCCGGAGTGTCTGGATGTGCTGTTTCGAGCCACTTACTGATTTAACGTAAGACCGGAACTTCCTATGATTTTCTGTCAAGTCGGTACATAGAATTTTACTTTCGAATTCACTAAACACTTCACGCATAGTCCTCCTTACGCTAACTTTGACATCGTTTAGCTTCTGCTTGTCTGAGAGGTTTTGGCAGCGTTTAAACTTGCAGTGAAGCTCTCTTTGCTTTCGCAGGAGCTTCCTAACTTCGTTGTTGAACCACGGTGGGTTTTTCCCGTCCCTCACAGTTTTATTTGGCACTTACCTGTCTAAAAGGCATTTTACTATTGCCTTGAACTTTTGCCATAAACAGTCAACATTGTCAGTGTCGGAACAGATATTATCGCTTTGATCTGTTAGGTAGTCTGAAATCTGCGTTCTATTACTCTTGCTAAACAGATAAACCTTCCTCTCTTTTTCTATATTCCTATTTACTTTCATATTCAGGGATGCTGCAACGGCCATATGATCACTGATTCCCTGTTCTACGCTTACAGAGTCGAAAAGTTCGGGGCTGTTTGTTATCATTAGGTCCAAGATGTTATCTCTACGAGTCGGTTGTCTGTTTAATTGGTCGAGGTAATTTTCGTATAGTGCACTCAGTATAATGTCACTCGATGCTCTGTCCCTACCACCCGTCCTAAACATCCCAGTCTGTATCTGGTAAATTGAAATCTCCACCTAAGACTGTAACATGCTGAGGAAATTTGTGTGAAATGTATTCCAGATTTTCTCTGAGTTGTTCTGCCACTAATGCTTCTGAGTCGGGAGGTCGGTAAAAGTAGCCAATTATTAACCTAGCTCGGTTGTTGAGTGTAACCTCCATCCATAATAATTCACAGGAACTATCCACTTCTACTTCACTACAGGATAAACTACTACTAACAGCGACAAACACGCCACCTCCGGTTGCATGCAATCTATCCTTTCTAAACACCGTCAGTGCCTTTGTAAAATTTCGGCACATCTCTGGCTTCAGCCAGCTTTCCGTACCTAGAATGAAAAGATGGTAATTAAGACCACTAGAGGCTGCCCACCAGGAGGAGTTTTGTCGCCTCTACTGTGGAATCTAGTGGTGAACGAACGCATTGAGGAACTAAATTCCAGACAATGCTTCTGCCAAGGATACGCAGATGACCTTGTCATAGTAATACTTGGCAAATTCACTGACACAGTCAGGAATATCACACAAGGAGGGTTGGACATTGTGCAAAAATGGTGCATTAAACAGGATCTGAGAGTTAATCCTAAGAAGACTGTTGTGGTGCCATTTGCGATGAGACATATTCAGCATGCAAGTTGGAATCTAAAGCTCTTCGATGAAACTCTACCTGTCAACGGGACAGTGAAATACCTAGGGGTAACCTTGGATGAGAAGCTAACTTGGACCCCTCATATTAAGAGTATCTGCTCCAAGGAAAAAAGCGGAGGGCTTGTGGCAAAAACGATAGCCCAAGCCCCTGGGGTATGCACTGGATATCCACCACAGTGGTTAGACCTAGGATTTCCTATGGGGCCGTAGTGTGGTGGAAGAAGGTAGAACAGCGGGTTGCTGCTAAAGAGCTTGCTAAGGTGCAAAGATTGGCCTGCTTAGCCATAATGGGCGGAATTAGCAGCACACCAACCGCTGCTATGGAAGCCATGCTGGATATGCCTCCTACTTTTGGTTAAGATGCAGGCAGCAGCTGGGGCATATAGACTTAAAACTGGTAAAAACTGGGTCTCATTCGGATATCCAGAATCACACATTAACATAGTGAGTGAAGTAAATGTAGGTATGGCTAGGGAAATGCCCGCTGACTATATAATAACTATGAACTGCTTTTGCAACCCTTACAACATCATAATTGGAAGTAGGGAGCAGTGGGAGAAAACAGTTTGACACCGTATAGGGAACAACGTTTGGTTCACCAATGGGTCAAAAACAGACCAAGGCGTTGGCGCAGGGTTGTACGGGGTTCAGCCAAGCCTGGAGAGCAGCATCTCTCTAGGGAAACTGGCCTCTGTATTCCAAGCCGAAATTATTGCTATCAGGGCATGTGTGAAGGAGAATATGAGTAGGTGCTACAATGACCGTAACATCTACATCTATTCAGACAGCCAGGCAGCCCTGAAATCATTGACAGCTCCTGCAATAAGATCTAAGATTGTTGCAGATTGCCACAGGGCTCTGGTGGAGCTAGGGGGAAGCAATAGGGTGTACCTAGTGTGGGTCCCTGGCCACTCAGGGATCTGTGGCAATGAACGAGCCGATAGAGTGGCTAGGATGGGAGCAACAACTCCATTTATTGGACCAGAACCTGTATTGACAATCAACAAGGCTATAATCAAATTAGAACTACGGCACTGGCTTAGGAAACAGCACGTAGGATACTGGACCAAGGTCCATAAACAAAACATGGTTAGGTAATGATGCCGAAGCCATGTTTTAAAAGAAGCTCTGTAATCCTGGGATTGAACAGGAAAGAGATCTAACTCATGACTGGACTGATGACCGGCCATGGGAACTTCAAAAAACACCTACACACAATGGGTATAATGGAAGAGGACCTTAAATGTAGGATCTGTGATAAGGGTGGAGAAACTGCATCAGACCTAACCTTTGAATGCATGGCATTGGAGAGTAAAAGATACAGAATCTTCGGGACAACTAGACCTGAAGAAATTGTGTCTAACAAAAAACTGGTAGACGGACTCCTTGCACTATTTAAGGCCACTGGTTGGCTTTACTAGATATACAGGGAGCGATACCACACAATAAACCTAGTTTCGGTGAGGGCAGTGGCGGGCTAGACCTAAGCTGTTTTAGCTCTAATGTTAAAATCAATCAATCAATCAATGGGTGGACTCATGATTGAAAATCTGAGAGTAAGAGAGGTGAAAGAAGACTGTAATGGCGAGTGTAACCATAACTTTATGTGTCAGGAAAGTGGAAGGTGTGTGTAGATTGTATCGTACTGATGACAGCAGAGAGTAAACTAACTGTTTACGTATATCAGCGACTCTTACATGAATTTCCGGGAGAGATATGTTAGGAATGTGAAGAATTTGAATCAATATGCACCCAGCCAATGAAATACATACGACAGTGAGTGTGTTCACTGTTGACATTAGATATTAATATTTCTTCGAAAAAAACCCAATGAGATGAATCCTGGATTTCTCCATGCGTTTTACCTTTTTTTCAAATTTTAGAACATGAAATGTCACAATATCTGACCACATAATACAGCTCAAAGGTAGCAAATTGGTGCAGTGAGTTTCAGACAGCATCCACGTTCTGGCAATTGTCTTCTGCCAGTGGTAGGTGATAATCAGCACTGGTTTAGTGCAAACCTCCATAGAATTCACACAGATCATGTGTGTCATATAAATTATTGAAACTTTTTGAACCACGAGTAAGAACTAAATAAAAAAAAGCAATTTGCTGAATTCAGGCTGTGAACTATAGATCATTTTAGCAGTAATAGCTACATTCGAATGTTGCCGTGCCTAAGATGCAGTTTAGCTCGGAGTTACATTTATACAGGGTGATCAGAAACACTCTGAAATGCTTGTAAAGTTACTGCCAGTGATGGGAACAACCGAATGAAAACAGTCGATTCATTCGGTTGTAGGAAAACCATTAATTTGATTTTAGTTTGATATAGTGATTAAATTATTCATTCATTCTTTTGATTGAAATCAGTCTGTGGGAGCCACCGAGTGAAAACAGCCGACACCTTTGTAGATTTCCATATTGACTTAATTACTTATTCTTTCTTTTGAAGTGAAAACAGTAAGTAGTTTTTCTGTCGATTGAACCATTTATTCATTCTTTCAGCTGAAAACACTCTTGAGTATTTTATGTTAAGCTATTCAATCTAAAAGAAACCAGCCTTCAATACCTTCATTTTTTTAACTTAACCAGTGCTACATTACACCGCCATAGGGTAGCCGTACTCCAGCGGTAGGTGAAGTTTTATCTCAGCAGGTTCAAAATGGTTCAAATGGCTCTGAGCACTATGGGACTTAACATCTTAGGTCATCAGTCCCCTAGAACTAAGAACTACTTAAACCTAACTAACCTAAGGACATCACACACATCCATTCCCGAGGCAGGATTCAAACCTACGACCGTAGGAGTCGCGCGGTTCCAAACTGTAGCTCCTAGAACCGCTCGGCCACAACGGCCGGCTTCTCAGGGGGTATGCCAAAGTTAAAATAAGCGTTTTACATTTCATTTAATTACGAACCGAATGGAATAATTTTTCTTTTCATCATTTAAAACTGATTCATACATTTTTGTGCATTAAGTTGTTTCAGCTGTTATTAACGGGTAATTTATAGAAGTCACATACGCCATGGTGGGCCTGCCATCACTTAAATTGCCGAACTTAGACCAAAACTTCGAAAACCCCGGACATGCTGGTCAAATTGAATTATTTTCCGGGACACACACAGTCTGCAGACGATAAGTTGGCCCATGGCAACGAAGTACCGCCGGAGCGGGGTCTTCAGAGGGATAATGTTTCCTTGCTTGCGTTTCAGTACTGATTACACGAGTGGGTGCACGCTTTTTACTGATCAGCAGATATAAATTATTCACGGGAGTAACAAGGATTAGTGAAAGCATATTGTAGAGATGTCCATGTTCAAAAGCAGTACTCATTTGCAGTAAGAAACACGAACGGAAATTAGGTCAGTTTCAATACAGCTCCATGAGTAGAAACGCCATTTAAAATATTGACTTTTCCGGTGGACCGAGCGGCGTCAAGGTGGATGCGACCGCCACTTCTCACCGACTCAAAAAAGAAGTATGAAAAATACAGGGTGTTCCAAAACTACCTTTTCAAATTTGATCACATATACTGCAAGAAATGGGCATTGGGGGGAAATAGAAACTGTCGGTTTGCGGCATTATATTCATTCACACAAATAAAAAATTTTTATATTTCAAAATGGTTCTAATTAAATGTGATAAATGAAAACCATAACTTTAATTTTAAAAAATTATTAATTTATATTTTATTAGTACCTTCTAAGGTGAAAGAGTGCGAGCAAACAATTTTTTAACAATACTGCAAATTTCTTCAGCATGTCTGTTTTCTTCAAGAGGATATGAAAACTTTCAAATGAAGTTTCATCATAATTAACTCTGGCAATTAACATTGATTTCGTAGTATCTACAACAAAGTGAGTTTTGTCACTGTTCCATACATTACCTTTTTGGAAAAATACCTTTCAGTACCATCTTACTGATATACATGAAGTTAACATTTAATTTGGGCTAAATCTTTCCATAGTTGTTAAATCCAGAACTAATAGGCGCCCCTAATTACTTTTCAAAAAATGCTGGACAGATCTACAAAACTCATGACTGATCTCTGTGTGGCAGACTTGGGATGTCAAGAACCCTCTCGGTTTGATTCCCCGTCGCTTGAATCGCTTTTGGTAGGCAGCCTGTGTGGGGTTTTTTAAACGGTTTCTCCACATTGGTCTAGGCGAATGCTGAGCTGGTTAACCACTATAATCCCGTTTACACGATTCACAATCCTTAACAACTCTAAAGACATATCTGCAACTAACTCCGCTATGAAGGAACATTTCACACACATATGACTACGATTAGAGGTAAGCTTGGGTTGCGTAGTCAAGATTATTGAATCTCGTTTGTTGTAACAAACTGCAAAGCTCGAAAGTTGTAAATGTATATCTTCATTCTTTTGTACACTTAAATGGAAACAAGTAATACGGCAAGTGATTCTGATCCACCAAAAGCCTGTTGAAAACAAAGAAGCATTAACTATTACATAAATATTTGTATATATGAATGAGAACAATACATACGAATGATCCTGAATGATCCCGAAAATAAATTCAATGGAATAAACTATATCTTCAAGGATGGTTCGTATTAGTAAACTATATTAACCAAACAAATTTAAAGGAAATTAACGAATGATGACAAATATGTATCACAAGAAAAACTTGCTTAAAATGCAACTGATCAAGTCACCAATTAAAAAATTATATCGCATGTGGTTTATTTCACGTCACCGCAGCATTTACAAAAGAAAAAAAAATATCGATGTTGTGTGCTAAACCTCTGGAAGGGAGAAATAAAACTTCATTAAACTCAAATTAAAAGTAATTGTTTAAGTAAAAATCTTTTCAATATAACACGTTTGTAAAACGGGCTAAAATGTAGAAAATAGTTTCACCTAACGCCATACAAATTCGTAACGTCATACAGACAGTCATGAAAATTTGTCCTTGTCCATTTTTAATAGCTACGAAAATGCATGTAAAATATAAAACGAGAAATGTGGCACGCATGCTTGTATAGTTCACCTAAGTAACTAACAATTTCATTGCACTGCACATAATGTGAAGTGTTCTGTGATTTTTCTCATAGACACTCTTTTCACTCCTTGGTATTATCTAAAATATGCATCCCCAGTTTACAGGTTTTCAAATATTGTCGTATATATTCAAAATTCACAAGAACCAGTTTTGAGGACTATCTGCATGGGATTAAGAACCTATATGGGGCCAGGAGAGAATATTTGATAGTTTTTAGTGTGTTTTGTGTGTGTGAAATCTTATATGACTTAACAGCTAAGGTCATCAGTCCCTAAGTTTACACGCTACTTACCTTAAAGTATCCTAAGGACAAACACACACACGCATGCCCGAGGGAGGACTCGAACCTCTGCTGGGACCAGCCGCACAGTCCATGACTGCAGCGCCTGAGACCGCTCGGCTAATCCCGCGCGGCTAGTGTGTTTTAAAAACGTGTTATATTAAAAAGTTTCTATTTATATTTTTTTTTTGCTCTTTAGTCTTGTGTGTATGACATTTTTCAACTAATTTCAAATATTTTGATGAGATTAAAACAGAGACGTGTGGTGCATTTCAGATTTATTTCAACTTCCCTTCAATTGAGTCATTCAGTTTATTGCTTCCTACTACGTATATCTCGCGAGAAGACCGCGAGTGTAAAAATGAGAGAGAATGAGCCCAAACGGAAGCCTAGCAGCAATCATTCTTGACTGCGAAGTATTCTCGACTGGAACAGGAAAACAGGGAAACAGCAATGGTGCATCAAGTACTCTTCCACCACACACCAGAAGAGATGATGAGTTTACGTTGCACTGTCATCCAGTTCTGAGGTATGTTGAAGGTTTCAAGTGTTTAGCTTATCAGGAACTTAATTTAAAATCAAGTGTAAAATTTTTACCGAACAGACAAGAAACCGGTCTAATAAAAAAGAGTTAAAAAGTTATTGATTATTTATATGTACATAAATTTACAGAACATCATCAGATATTAAGCTTAAAACCAACGCCACATTGGTATTTAATGCACAAGCGTCAAAATTCGTATTTAAGTAAGTAAATACATGATTTAGATATTTATTGTTATTATTATTATTCATTAGCACCATTAATTAGCACTAGTCTCCTTAGCTTTCTTGTTCTTCTTTTCTTCCCAAAACTTCCTCATCCTTTCACTATTGGCCTGTGTACTTTCTTCTGTCCATGCGTTTTTCAATTTCTCATTCTTTTCCATCGAGTTTTTGGTTGTGAACTTACGAGAGTTGATTTTCTGTCTGTACGCAGTCCGTGTGGTTTCCAGTGGGTCAATACTGAGTCCCGTGAGGTCATTTTGGGTTTCTGTTAGCGTGCCATGGTTTGGCGAGTTCCTTTGATGATACGGAAGATGTTCTTGGTCATTCTAGAGAAGTTAATTCTTGCTAAACGTCCATAGTATTTCAATCATCTTTTCCGTGAAACTGACGTGAAACGTTCAGTCCTTGAGTACAGTTCTTCAGAGCTTTTGCGCATCCAGGTACCATCTTCGATCTTGGGTCCAAACATTTTCCTGAGTATTTGCTTTTCCATTTTCTGAATGTCCTTGATGTTGATGGTTAATGATGATTTTTCAGTTGCACAGAGCGCTTCTGGAAGAGTGACTGTATGATAGTGGTGAAGTTTGGCTTGGGTGGATACCGATTTCTTATTGTATGTGTTCCAGGTCATTGTATAAGCTTTAAGTAATTTTTCTGTTCGGGGTTTGTGAGCTACTTTTTCGTTGCCAGTGTTGCTTAACTTATTTCATGTCACCATATTTTGTTGCAAGCGGCTTCAGATTTGAACTTTTGAAGTCTATGATTTGTGTTTTCTCGTGCGAAATTTGGAGTCCAGTTTTGATGGCAACCTCACGAAGTTTCTCGGTGGCATGTTTGGCTTCCTCGGGAGTTCGCGTAATCATTGCTCGGTCATCAGGAAAAGCAAGGCATTTTATGTTGATACGTTTGTCCTTTGTTGCCATATTTATTTCAGGTATTTCTTTCTCCAGTACCAGGTTAAAGAGGGTTGGGGCAACCCATCACCGTCGCACTCTTGTCCTAATTTGAAAAAGTTCAGAAACTTCATCCATGAATTCTACGTTGGAGGTTGTGTCTGTTAACGTCTGCTCAATTAATGAAGTAGTTTTGTTATCTACACCATATTCACGAAGTGTACTGAGCAGACTGGTGCAATGAATCGAGTCGTATGCTTTCTTGAAAACTACGAAGCTGACTATTGTGCGGTTCGACTGACGGTGTTGCAGTACCATCTCCAGGTTCCAGATCTGTTCCTCGCAGGATCGATGTGGGTGGAAGTCTGCCTCATATTCACCTATCATATGTTCTGTCTGTTGTTCTGATCCGGTGAGAAGAGCACGTGAGTGGCCTTTGTAAGCGACTGGTTGGAATGAAATGCCTCGATAGTTGTTGGGACCGGCTTGTCGCCATTTTTGTGTAGATGGTGGTGGTGGTGGTGGTGGTGGTTAGTGTTTAACGTCCCGTCGACAACGAGGTCATTAGAGACGGAGCGCAAGCTCGGGTTAGGGAAGGATGGGGAAGGAAATCGGCCGTGCCCTTTCAAAGGAACCATCCCGGCATTTGCCTGAAACGATTTAGGAAAATCACGGAAAACCTAAATCAGGATGGCCGGAGACGGGATTGAACCGTCGTCCTCCCGAATGCGAGTCCAGTGTGCTAACCACTGCGCCACCTCGCTCGGTTTTTGTGTAGAGGGTGAATCAAAGCAGTTTTCCGATCTGCTGGTATGACTCTACCTTCCCATATATTTTTAGGCTGCCAACCAAGAGTTCACCTTCTATCTCGACCATTTAGGCAATTACACCGTCCTCCCCTGGTGCTTTGTTGTTTTTCAGATGTGACACAATGTTTCATTTCTCCTCATGCGTAGGTGGAGTCGAGTCGTGGTTTGAGGTCGCAACATGGAAGTCCAGTTTGTCTGCTGGTGGTTCACAGTTGTGTAACTTCTCGAAATGCTGTTTCAGGATTTCACAGCTGGCATTTGTGTTCGTCTTAAGAGTTCCATCAGGGCGCCGAAAATAAAGAGTGGGTGGCTTGAAGTTTGCTAATTCTTCCCTAAATATATACATTGTATTTAGAGATATACTTTTTATTCACATCTCCTTGAAATAAGATACTCGTGCTTTATTTGCCTGTAAAAAAGGTGTCAATTGTAGTCATGGATCATGCATAGTCGGAAATGCTGAGAAAGTGTGTAAATAAAACGACCCACACCCAGAGACTCAGTGGAAACATTCATATAACGGCCGAAACGGACAGAGACTTGTGTCGGTTCGTTGTCCCACATTGAATGGAAGCACTCAAGCCACGTGAGAGGAAAACGTTCATATAACGGCCACAACCGACGGAGACTTGTTTCAGTTGGTTGTCTCGCACTGAGTAAAACCACTCAAACATGGCGAATCAGTGAAAACATTCATATAGCTGTCGTGGCCTAGATTTCCAGACTGTTTCTGACCATCCATTATAATAATTTCAGCATTAAACTGTCCATTCAATAGTCGTGTTCTTGATCATATTACTCGACTACATTGTATGTGGTAGACATTTAAGTACGTCACTTTGATGATCATGATAGGAGTATGACATATTCATTTAAAACTGACTACATAAAGAAATAGTAATCCGACATTAGCATCACTTGTCATATATCACTAAACTATGATACTGATTTAACTTAATATGCATTCCATCACATAACTAAGTAGTTTTTACTGATATTATTTCAATTAATTGCTGTTTACTTTACGTTCTATTTGCCTTGTCGGTGTGTGTGTGTGTGAGCTTGATTGCGTGAGTGTGTATTCATACTTATGTTAGTTACTAATAAAGTTTGAGGCATCGCTAATACAGGAAGTTATTTATCATGTGTATAGCGACCGATTACACCGACAGGTGTAGAGTAGTAACTGCATTGTTGGACAGTAATTTCATTGAGTTGAATAATTACTGAAATACTAAACCTATTTGAGTACAGAAATAGTAGCCCAGTTAGGCTGAGAGTAATAATTGAATACAGGGAATGAACTGAATTTTATACTTATTTCATAATACAGATAAAAGTTCAAAATACATCATTTTATCTGACGACCATGTTGAAGCAAGTTTTTACTGCAGTAACAAAAACATCTGCTGTTATACCAGTTCAGCATTCTTTGGATTTCAAAGTCACTATTGAATGGAAGTTTATGCTTTCCAGGCACAGGCTAAACTCAAAATAATTAAGATGGCAACAGTGATTGAAATACTCGAACAGGTAGTCGGAGATTATGCTGTTCGAGATGAAATGGGAGCAAGTGAAACACCTGAGGCAGAAACCCAACCACCAGTAACAGAAACTACATTAGACACAGATACATTGGACGATATAAACACAAACGTTGTATTGAGTCAGTTATTCAATAAGATGATAGAAATTATAGTTGTAGTAGAAAAGTTTTTTGTGGGAGCATTGAAACAAATTTAAGACAAAACCCAACAGGTCAAAGAGGGCTATAAATGGAAATGGAAATGCGTCAAGCGTAACTGCAAAATGAAATAAAGGCAGGGCAAAGCCAGGTAGAGGATAAAATATCTAAAATATGAGCAGGTCAAAGAAATATCGAGAATAACGTGGGAACTGCTCAAACCATCTTGCAGAGCCATACGACAGTTGGAGGTAGGAGTGAAAAAAACCTGAAAAATACTAGGCAGGACTTACAAACAGAATTCAAGGCTGTAAAAGAAGGAACTGGACATGTCTTTGTGAAAAGTATCTTAAGCGTTACATGGGAGGAAGCAAAGATATCTGAAAAAGTCAGACATGTAGAAGAAACCAACGTAACACTAGATCCAAAGTAGAAACTCTATCTGAACAAACCACAGAGATAGTTAAGAAATAAGCAAATAGGGATCAACGGTTCCAAAAGGTTCCAGGAGTATTGTTCTACGGGAAATACACCACGAAAAATTGAGTCACACTCTGAAGAGGTGAAATTTACTAATCTGGTATTTAAAGGAGGAGGATATATAGACCATACGAATTCTGTGCATGGACTGCGAAGGAATATACAAACACATTGGTTGAAATCAATAAAACAGAGGTTGCCTGCGGGCTCATAAAGCAACTAGCAATGGGTGTACGATACCCAAATCCAGTGTTGAACATTAACGGAGTTTTTCAGAAGCTTATTAAGAAACACTCGTCACTTGACATCCAGGAAAACGGAGTGAGAAAGTTTATATGGAGCTGATTTGTACCACAGCTAGTGTTTCAGCCTGTTGTCAGAATGTGCCTAAGAAGTGACGTCACACAGATGTTTTTCCGACTGATGAACTGAAAGTTGGAGAATGTTGGTGGACACTGAAAAAAGCGGTGCAAGATTTGGATGGTTGACGGTACGGTATAATGTGTACAGTTTCATGAGAAGATTGGAGTGGCTGGAAGCCAAATTCAGTAGTAATTGAACAATGAACAAATAGCGTGCATATTTAGTCATGGAACTGTGGAAACAACGGAGGTGGAGGGTTTGTAGGTGGCAATAATAGAATATCTAACAACTGGAGGAATAGGAGGAGACTGGAAGAGCTTGATGACAGGAGAAGAAATGATCCCAAAGGTGAGCAGATGGGTAAGTCAACATACAATACGAAAAACGGCGTTCAGGACCAGCAACTCTAAACATGCTGAGATGGTGATTCAACAGTTGTGCGTCAGTAAGTAATTAACATCGGAATAAAAACTGCGGATATTACTGCGAAGACTGTTCAGCAAATTTTAACGGATTGTCTACAGTAAATCAGCGAATTAGAATGTGTATAGCATATACAAACATGAGTGACATCACACACAATGAGGTAGCAGGCGAAGCACATTGCAGAGAGCTTAACAGTTAAACCAGCAGGACTCATGCAATGCAAAACTATGAAATGAGTGAAGCAACAGTGGAATTTGGCAGAAGCATCGATTGGGGTGACATCATAAACAGCAATGTGGAGAGGTGGAAATGTTATATGGAATTTGACTCTTGTGAAAACCAACATATTGACGTACGAGATTATCAAATATCGGCCTCGCTACAAAACAAAGGGGCATGCACGGCCTGGCTAAGGGCCTCTAGTTCCTGACTGCGGGCAGTGCTGTATGTGATGCCGGACGAGTGTTACTACTGCACTGGCGAGTCCTTGTTGCGGATTGAGGAAAGATCCTGCGGGGACTGTGCAATGGCGCTTTCGCAATTGCATGCGTGATGTCCTTGCTTAATCGACGTCGCGTGCCTAGCCATGGAATAACTGCGATAGGCACAGTGAATGATTGCCGCCTACTGTATGTTAATAGAGGTGCTGCACATCGGTGAACCGAAACACTGGATGGAGTTGTCAGTCACTGCTCTTACTAGTCGCCTGCTGTGTATGAGTCCCAAGATATGTTTGCTGACGGAGAGCAAACCAACACTTCAGTTCATTGTGAGCGTCACATTTGAATGCAAATATTTTTTCGTTGGCATTAGGACAAAAGTATCTGTTATGTCCTAGCCAGTAATGCCAACCGAGCCCGCTGCCAAAAGGTTGGCAGCATCAAAGTCCGGACGCCGTCCGCATAAGCAGCGCCAGCGAGACAGCAAATCGCCGCAAGCCTGCGCGCGCCACCGCTGGCTTCTGGCTTCTTAAGCGCTGGAGTCGCGAGCGCTAGGACAGTTCTGTATTCGCCGCTCAGTTGTATACTCGCCACCGAATTGTGTACTTGCTAGTCAGTTGTGTGTTCATCGCAGCAGAGTTGTTGTTTGTCGTCAGCCGACGCTGACCTAGCCGCTCCGACTCAAACTAGACGGATCTCTGTAGACACCGAGTTCACTACTGTGTTACTGTATCTTCATTAATAAAAGATAAGTACCGACTTTTATTTAATATGAGTGTTTGGGCTTTCATCTTTCTGTTCACTGTTCCAGCGGACCGGTCGGCCCGCTATTAAAAGTGTGGCGGTGACTTCGTAAGCCATTTCTACAGCCAAGTGTTTGTCGCTACGAACACCGCCACAAAAGTATCATTTCTACTCTGGGCTTTGAAACTGCTGAATTTAACTGGGTCTAATGTTTTCTTTGTTTATGAATTGGTTGTTTTAAGAATAAAACTTAGAAGTATCTGAATTTTATTATGTGATTGTTGACGCAATACCTATTAAACATCGGCGCAGCGTAGCCGCGCTTTCTGGGGCGTCTTGCCTTGGTTCGCGAGGCTCCCTCCATCGGATTTCCGAGTCCTTCCTCGGGCATGGGTGTGTGTGTTGTCCTTAGAGTAAGTTAGTTTAAGTTAGATTAAGTAGTGCGTAAGCTGAGGGAAGACGACCTCAGCGGTTTGGTCCCATAAGATCTTGCCACAAACTTCCAAAATTTCCTATTACACACTTTATTGTGTCGGCCCCATTATTTTAGTGCCATAAACTTTCTGTTTTCTCTTAAATGTTAGTGATTATGATGCTTGAAACAAGTTACGATAGATTACGCTAGCGTATAAGGCCTCTATCAGCTTGTTACATTGAGCTGAAACTGAGTTTACGTAACTTTCTAGTGTAGAATTTCTACCTTAAATCTATTTGTATTTTCTGTTAAAATTTTCCTTCGTACTCCTGGTCATAACCTTTCCAGTGAATATCAAATTTTAGTACAGGTTCTTAAACACATCACATTCGATTGTCACCTCAAAATTAGCTACATTAAGTTTCAAGTAGGTTTCCTTTAATTATGTTGAATGATTAATTGTTAATGTATGTTTTGTAATTTTTTAATATATTGTGCTTTAGATTTCGTCTGTACCTGACGTGTTTTAATGTATTCTGTGGAGGCAGCAGTCTGCAAGGTCGTAAGCACATATTGTTTGGGCGCTACGCCGTTCGTTGCGTGCCAGCGACACTGTTATTTGAAAATCTTTGAACTATTCAAGTTTTTATTTGTTGTGAAGTCGCCAGAGGCACGTGAACGCTCGAGTGGAGGCTGTGCGGCGGGGCACAGAGCAGCTCACTGGCGCAGAGAGACGCTGCGGCAATCTCGAAACATTTTATTTTCTTTTGCCTCAGGCAGTACAGATGCCCATCGTCCCGCTCACGTCGAATTCCTCTCACTCGTCGGGTTAGGTCGCTCTGCTTTGCCGAGGACGCAGCCCCGTTTTCCGCAATCCAGTTGCGGCAGTCACAGCGAGCCACGCTACCCCAGCAACGGCCTCTTTGCTGACGCTCGCGCACCAACCTCTGGTGGCAAGTGGATCTCGGGCCACGCCGACCCGCTCCCCGCGACGGCGGGAGGCAAATGGTGGTTGGTGGACGTCCTCTGCAGCAGCTGGAATGCGAGCCCTGTGCCTCCTGGCGGAAGTCGACAATGCTGCTGGAGGGTCTGATATGGCCCCTGCTCGCTGGCTCCGAGTCCTATGGGAACTCAGAGGATCGAGCCATGACACTACCACAGCCTGGAATAGTAGTCCTCCGTCGTAAGCTTCATGTGGCCGCCTGTGAAGCGCAGCACCCTTGTCAAAGAGAGTTGTAAAACTAAAGATTTTGATGTTACTTGACTACCCACTACTTCTATTCGGCAGTGCGCATATGTTATATTTTATTTATTTATTTATGCATTTATTTTACTTGGCAAGATTAGGGCCTTCAGGCCCTCTCTTACACCTAACCAGGCATACTCAGATTGAACAAATTTCAGTTTCTACAGAACATCAAGGACATATAACATGTTATACAGTATTAATGTTAAAGAAATAAATAGAGATTATAACAGTAGTACAATGATAATTACCAGAATCAAAAAATAATTATAACAATCAAGAATCATAATAATAATAATAATAATAATAGTAATGAATATGTATATAAAGTAAACATATTTTTCTTTTATGAATGTCAGTCCTATTGCTAGTTGGTAATTTTCTCGTCATATTCTTGCAGCTTGTGAGTTATTCTCATCGAGCAGAGACATAAGACGATAGAATGGGGTGAAAGAGATATAGAAGAGTTAAATAGGTTAGAGGAAGAGAAATAGAATGGTAAAATTTGAAGCTATGATGGAGAGGAGATAGAAAGAGATGAGAGGGGCACAACAATGGTGGCTATACCGTCCCTAATATGTAAGTTTTGAATTCCCTCTTGAATGTTGAGTGGTTCTGAATAAGACGCAGATCACAGGGGAGCGCGTTCCACAGTCGTATGGCTGAGATGGAGAATGATACGGAGAAAGGTTTTTTGTTATATAAAGACCAAGCCAAGATGCTATGCGTATCCGATCTGGTATTGCGGTTGTGAGAAGATAGGTATTGGGGGCACCAGTGGCTAAGAAATCGATGAAGTAAGCACATCGTGTGGAGATCGCGTGCCTTATGTGGACGTATCCAACCTAGCTGGGAGTATGAAGGTCTGATATGACCATACAACCGTATTTTGCACACGTATCTAACGCAGGCATTCGTCACTAGCTCGAGGCATCTCGAATTTTCACTATTTGTGCCGTGTTGAACTACATCACAGTAGTAAAGATTAGACAAGACTAGTCTTTGGATTAATTTTTGTTTCACATGGGTTGGAAATATTTTTCTAAATTTTTGAATTGCATGTAGGGAGGAGAGCGATTTCCGGCAAGCTGTGGCTGTTTGTTCTTCCCTGTTTAGGTGTTCATCAAAGATTATTCCATGGGCCTTTACTGTTTTTTGGTATTGTAGTTGGGTACCATTGAGGAGTATTTGAGGGACTGTTTCGCGAAAGTACCGGCTGATTAACATTGGATGAGATATAAGTATGACCTAGGATTACTTGGGGTTCAGACCTAGGTTCTGTGCCCATCGAGAAACAGAGCAAAGATCTGCGTTCATACTCGCTACTGCGTCAGCAATGTTCTTGGGGCTTGCACTTATGTACAGTTGGATGTCATCGGCATATAGATGGTAGTTGCAGGAGTGAATCACTGAAGAAATATCATTAATGTACAGTGAGAAGAGTAATGGACAAAGGACGGAGCCTTGGGGAACTCCAGAGCGCACGTTTTTCCATGATGACTTTTCCGACCCAAAAATTACTTGTGGACTTCTGTTTTTGAGGTGGCTGTCGAACCAGTGTATTGCGCTGTTTGATAAATTCAGCTGGTTCATTTTAATTAGTAATATATCAAAGTCAACTGTATCAAAAGCCTTGCTAAAGTCAAGCAGTGTTAGGATGGTAGCTTCACGTCTGTCCATAGCATGTTTAATGTCGTCAGTTACTTTGATTAATGCAGTTGCTGTACTATGGTGCTTTCGAAAGCCTGACTGATATTTGTCATGGATGTTATGAGTTTTGAGGTAATCCGTCAGCCCTTCATGGACGATGTATTCTAGGGCTTTAGATATTGCAGGTAGTATGCTGATCGGCCTGTGGTCACCTGGCGACTTGGGGTTGTCATCTTGGGTATAGGTTGAATTAAACTTTGCTTCCACTCAGTAGGATATGTTTTGTGAAGGCGCCTATTCAAGTCACGTAGTTACAGACATTAGGTTAGCGTCACTGCGCTGGTTTCGATGGCGATTTGTGTTACACGCAGTCACGCTGACCACGCCGTTTCGAACTCTTGCGCCCATGTGGGCCCAGCATTCCTGGCTACTTCACGTTTCACAAAGTTATTATCAACAAATACGCGCCTTAATTACGGGTGTGGCTGCAATCTGTAATATTTCCGGTTTACTCAGCCATCATATTAGGCTCCTGGAAGCCATTCCCAGGGCAGTGGAGAAACAAGAAGCATAGAGATGACGTAATGTGGAATGACGTATCATTCCCGTGAGAAAGACCGCCTGCATGATGCTGCTGTTCTGTGAATGGTTGCTGTGTTCGGTGGTGGGCACCAAAACGTTAAACTTTAGTTGCTATTATTAATTAAACCCGTCATCCAAATTACTTCATTTTTTAAATAAACATCTCTCAACAGTCAGCTATCAATCAGTCATTTCTAAAATATTAAAATCAAAGTATTACTAAAACAAAAGACTGACGATATTACTGCCGATGCACTTCGGTGGCGTTCGGGTCACGCCTTGCTGGCTTGGCGCGCGAAGTGTCTCAGGCAGTCCGGCTCTCCAGTTCTGACCGTTCCAGTAGACAGACACGTTGTCTGTTATAGCAGTAGTTGTTTCACGCAATTTTATTTACTATAGTTCCGACCGTCGCTAGGTAAGACATGTTGTCTGTAATAGTAGTATTTCATTCATGTAATTTTATTCTCCAGTTCTGATGGTTCCAGTAGACAGAAATGTTGTCTGTGGCAGGATGTATTTCATGTTATTTTAGCCAGATACAATGACTGTGGAAAGATATGTTCAATAAGTTGAGATAAAGAATAGTTTCTCGTGTCTATGTCAATAAAAACGCGAGTGGCATCCCAAATGAGTTATAGTTTATTCGTAGCAGCGATTTCTTGCGAAGTTAATTTCAGCTTCAAGAAAAAGAATCCACGACCTGCGTGCTGTTTTCTGCGCTGGGGACATCATCATCATGAAGACAGCAGGTTAGTGAAGTTTACAAGAACTTATGTATTCCACACAGAGCAGTGGAAACAACTAGGCACCTCACGTGTACTGCATGCACAGTACAAATGTGCTCAGTGACACGTCGTCTGCAGTAATGCAGAGGAGGTAAAGAAGGATGAAAGTATTAACACCATCTCACTTTTATTCCTTTTCCTTGCCGTAAATCCAATACCACATATTTACGCATTTCTACCACTGATGTTTCCTTCTGTATGCTGGATTTCCACCTTATAGCAATGAAATCAACACGTAACAGGGCCAGGGCCGCTATAGTACGCGGTACAGTGGCCCTCTGAATGCCTGTTACCCTGTGCTATCCTTCTCTGTAACGCCTGTCACGCTGCACCAGCTGCTCGGCTGCGATGCGCCCCTCCTGACCATCTCCAAAGTCTGGCTCAGAGAGGTTACATTTCTTTCGGGCAAAAATTCTAACATTGCCTCCGGCCAGTACAGCTGTGGCTCTATGATGTTCATTGTTGTGATCCATGAAAATGACGTTAGTAGATGAAAGGCTGGTCCTATTTTGTTGCACAAGGTCCCTCCGAGTTTTACGCTCCTAAATTGAAAATTTGTGGTACGTTCCTATGGGACCAAACTTCTTATGTCATCGGTCCCTAGGCTTACGCACTACTTAATCTAACTTAAACTAACGTACGCTAAAGACGACACACATACCCATGCCCGAGGGAGGACTCGAATCTCCGACGGGGGAGCTGCGCGAACCGACACGTCAGACCGACGGCTACCCCGCACGACCTCTACGCTCCTAGCTTCCGTTAATCTGCCCTGCTAATAGCAGCTTGCTGCTACCACCAAACCTTCGTGAGTGGAGTAAACACAGTGCAACCCGACTTGCTGTAGATTCAGCTTGGATTTCAGTATATCCCACGGACAGTCTATCTCCTTCGCTCTGGTTAGAAACAACTGCAACGCACTTGCATTCGGATGGACGTGTATCACCCTGGATGGACACAGTTATCTTCCCTCTATCGAAATTCTGAATTTCTTTCTTTCAAATGTTAGCGAACCTGCCTTTATCTTCCGGGATTAGCAACATACCCTCGTTCTTTACTTCCCCACTTCAATGGGTATGTATGGATGGATGGTATAACACTGGAATTTCCCATGCTTCCCCATTATTTGAAATCGAACCAAAGTCAATAATCAAGCTTGGTCAGTCTTTACTTCTACAGATGTCACACGATAGTAACCTTGTAGGTTTTGCGAATGCCATTACCAAACTTAACCCTGACGGTAGTTCTTTCTGTGCTTTATGTAATCCCAGCAAGTGCCGGCACGATGGTACAAATCAGTACTCAGCTGCCCGTGTGAGGCGTGATGCGAAGCTTTCTGCATTCTCGGCACTACTTCCTACACATCCCACATACAGTCAGCTATTCCTCGAAAAAGTCTCTTCAACACAGTCCTAGTAGCCAGCGCTTCCAAGCGTCCCTCAAATACTTCGAGATTTTATTTCACGACGTCTTGCGATATTTTAGCATACTGCACCATCTTTTGCACTAACTTTTGAAGTGACCGCGTGTTGTTCAGAACTTACCCTTCCAAGGTCTCTGTGTTGTGTGCCACGCTTCTGTTGATAACACTCTCATCTGCTAATTTCTTTACGGTTTCCACCGTGTGGTTCAGTTCTCTAACATCACTTTCGTCTGCCGTTCCAAACACACTGTCCTCAAAAATTTCCCACCTGTGTTCAGCCAACACACTTTCGCCTCGCTTGCGGTATCTTCCAGTAGCATTCCATTTGCCTTATGCAGTTTCTCAAATTCCCCCGCTACTTCCCAAGCACTCCTTTGGTTTCTGTATCCCGTTTAAGCCTATCACATGCCTCCTACAATCTCCCCACTTCATGCTGCATCTCCCAAGCGTTCAGTGCTAACGTTAACGTCCACTAGTGACTGGTCACCACCACATCCATCGGCCACAAGTGAGTATTCCTCTGTCCAAGTGCTGGACCTATAAGACGTCTACTTCGATGAGGATGACGAGATGCCCCACCGCCAAGATTCCCATTTTCTGTGACCTGAGGACAGTGGTCACCATCACCTTTCCTCCATTTTAAAAAGATTTCTGCCCATAGCAGGCTCTATAATACACAGGAAACAAAAATAAAATTACTAAACTGCAACAAAATGGAACAGTCATCCGTTCCTAACTAATAGTAAAAATTACACATACTTCCTATTACTTCGTACATCTGAACGCATATGGTACGTCATGCTCTGGCTCAATCACAGCCGGCTGCTGTGGCCGACCGGTTGTAGGCGCTTCAGTCTGGAACCGCGCGACCGCTACGGTCGCAATTCCGAATCCTGCCTCGGGCATGGCTGTGTGTGATGTCCTTCGGTTGGTTAGCTATAAGTAGTTCTAAGTTCTAGAGGACTGATGACCTCAGATGTTAAGTCCCATAGTGCTCAAAGACATTCGAACCATTTTGAGCTCAATCACATCTTCCTGTTCCTCTCTTCGCTCTAGGTTTTTCTTCATCCCCCGTTTTCCAAGCGAAATAGCCAAAATACACCCGGAAAACCCTTAAACGGCTGCATATGCCATATGAGCGCAGTTGTTGTTCTGATGGGCAATTGAAGTTTAACGTTGACAGACGAAGTGGTTTCTACTACCTGATGTGGCCCTTGACATCTGTCGATGAATTTTTTGGTCTTCCATTTCGGCGTATGTAGGCTGCACAGCATAGCCCGTTTCCCCAATCGGTACTGTGGCTGTTCTTCTCCTCCTGCTTTTCCAAAGCTTTTGTATTTGCCTTTCACTCTTTTCCATACTTCTCGAACCGTGAACACAGATGACTTATGCCGATATTCGTCCCAGTCCTGAAAATGTGAGTTTACATAGTAACCAGCATCTTACCAATCGTTCTGTGCACAGGTTACATCATCCTGTTTGTCTGAAGATGCAGTGCGATCGTCCCTAACTTCTTTACGTTTCAGCAACCGATTATGTTCCTTCAGTGGATATCTACATCTACATTAACATCTACATGGGTACTCTGCAAATCACATTTAAGTGCCTGGCAGAGGATTCATCGAACCACCTTCACAATTCTCTGTTATTCCAATCTAGTATAGCGCGCGGAAAGAATGACAACCTATATCTCTCCCCACGAGCCATGATTTCCCTAATTTTATCGTCGTGATCGCTCCTCCCTATGTAGATCGGTGTCAGCAAAATATTTTCGCATTCGGAGGAGAAACTTGGTGATTGGAAATTCGTGAGAAGATTCCGTCGCAACGAAAAACGCCTTTCTTTTAATGATTTTCAGCCCTAATCCTGTATCATTTCTGTGACACTGTCTCCCATATTTCGCGATGATGCAAAACGTGCTGCCTTCCTTTGAACTTTTTCGATGTACTGCGTCAGTCCTATCTGGTAAGGATCCCACATCACGCAGCAATATTCTAAAAGCGGTCGGACAAGCGTAGTTTAGGCAGTCTCCTTAGTAGGTCTGTTACATTTTTTAAGTGTCCTTCCAATAAAACATAGTCTTAGGTTCGCCTTCCCCACAATATTTTCTATGTGTTCCTTCCAATTTAAGTTGTTCGTAATTAAATTACCTAGGTATTTAGTTGAATTTACGTCTTTTATATTAGAGTGATTTATCGTGTACCCGAAGTTTAACGAGTGCCTTTTAGCACTCATGTGGGTGACCTCGGCCTTTTCGTTATTTAGCGCCAACTGCCACTTTTCGCACCATTCCGAAATTTCTTCTAAATCGTTTTGCAGTTTGTTTTGATCTTCTGATGATATTAATAGTCGATAAACAACAGCGTCATCTGCAAACAACCGAAGACGGATGCTCAGATTGTCACCCAAATCGTTTGTCTAGAAAAGGAACAGCAAAGGGCCTATAACACTACCTTGGGTAACGCCAGAAATCACAGCTGTTTTACTCGATGACTTTCGGTCGATTACTACGAACTGTGACCTCTGTAACAGGAAATCACAAATCCAGTCACATAAGTGAGACGATATTCCGTAAGCACGCAGTTTCACTACGAGCCGCTTGCGTGGTACAGTGTCAGAAGCCTTCCGGAAATCCAGATATAAGGAATCGATTTGAAATTCCTTGTCAATAGCACTCAACGCTGCATGTGAATAAAGAGCTAGCTGTGTTTCACAGGAACGATGTTTTCTAAACCCATGTTGACTGTGTGTCAATAGACCGTTTTCTTCGAGGTAATTCATAATGTTCGAACACAATATATGTTCTAAAATCTTCCTGCATGTCGACGTTAGCGATGTGTGCCTGTAATGAAGTGGATTACTCCTACTACCTTTCTTGAATATTGGTGTGATCTGTGCAACTTTCCAGCCTTTGGGTACGGATCTTTCGTCGAGCGAACGTTTGTATATGATTGTTAAGTATGGAGCTATTGCATCAGCATACTCTGAAAGGAAACTAACTGGTATACAGTTTCGACCAGAAGACTTGCTTTTATTAAGTAATTTAAGTTGCTCCACTACTCCGCGGATATTTACCTCTACGTCACTCATGTTGGCAGCTGCTCTCGATTCAGATTCTGGAATATTTACTTAGTCTTCTTTTGTGAAGGCATTTCGGAAGGCTGTGTTTAGTAAGTCTTCTTTGGCAGCACTGTCTTCGGTAGTATTTCCGTTGCTATCGCGCAGAGAAAGCATCGATTGTTTCTAGCCGCTAACATACTTCACATACAACAGAATCTATTTGGAATTTCTGCCAGGTTTTCGAGAGAAAGTTTCGTTGTGGAAACTGTTATAGGCATTTCGCATTGAACTCAGCGCTAAATTTCGAGCTTCTGTAAAGGATCGCCAATATGACAGGGAATTGGTGTCCATTCTGTAATTATCGTTTTGGACACATCAGATTTCAGAATCGAATTGCTCACAAACACCTGCGTGACCGTCATCGCCAGTTGATTTGGCATGGATACCATTTCTATCGTCGTCTATTATCGTCAGAACGAATCTGTTCCCTGCTGGTGTTCAACTGAACGGTCCCATGGCACCAATCCCGAACACAGAAAGTCAGTTTGAACCTACGGGAAATCTCTGCAATTGTATCTGCTTCTGGCTCAAATCGGTCCTTTGTGCACACTGTATGCAATTCCCCACATTCTGATCTACGTCATTCCTCCTTCCCTTCCACCAGTAATTTTTTATCACTGTCCTAATCGTCGGCCAACATCCACCATGACCGGCAATACATAAGCATGCACTTCCCTTAATAATTTCTCCTTCAACTTTGCTGCCATCACTACTCGTGGTCCTAACTTTGTTTCTCGGCGCAGAAGAACGTCGTACATGCTAATCTGTGGTAGTGTCCAGTACTGCTTACAATCACCCTTAGTATCCTATATTTTCTGCCATACCGCAAGTTTGTGGGCCAGGACTTTCACCACTGCCACGTTTATACTCAGTGCATCTGAATCACCGTGCTTCATCCCTGACTTCATAGTGAATCTCCATGAGCCTTGAAGGCCACCTTGAGAGTCTGTTAGACGGATATTTTAGTCCCAATAACAAGTTCAAAGCAGTGTGGTCTGTTAACAGACGAAAATTTTTCCAATGCAAGTAACACTGTCAATTCATGAGGCATACTGGCTTGTATCAGTATCTATTTCATGACGTACTGGCATAACATCACCATTCTTGGCCGCTGCCGGGTGGTGCAACTGCCCGCTGTTGCGGGTTTTGCAGTGATTATTGATTCAAGTGGAAGACGGGGCTCTCCGAGGAGAGGGACAGAGAAAGAAACAGCCGTTTGGACACAAGGCGCTGCCCGTGTTGATATAGTGTTTTGCCTTCTGCGCGGGAACAGTTACGGTGAGCTGGACCTTGTGGCCGAGCGGTTCCAGGCGCTTCAGTCGGGAACTCCGCTGCTGCTACGGTCGCAGGTTCGAATCCTGCCTCTGGCATGGATGTCCTTAGGTTAGTTAGGTTTAAGTAGTTCTACGTCCAGGGGATTGATGACCTCAGATGTTAAGTCCCATAGTGCTTAGAGCCATTTTTGAACAGTTACAGTAGAAAGTTGATCTACAGGGAACATGGAAATCGCTGCATTTGGAAAGGTGTTTGTCGGGTGCATTCCATTCGTGGACTAAGTGGATCAGCCCACCGCATTCCAGACAGTTTATTGCTGATGTGGTCTTCCGTCTAGAGACTGGTTTGATGCAGCTCTGAATGCTACTCTATCCTGTGGAAGCCTCCGCTTCTCAGAATAACTGCTGCAACCTATATCCTTCTGAATCTGCTTCGCCTATTCATCTCTTGGTCACCCTCTACGATTTTTATCCTCCACGCTTCCCTCCAGTACTAAAATGGTGATCCCTTGACGCCTCAGAGCCTGTCCTATCATCTGATCCCTTCTTCTAGTCAAGCTGTGGCACAAATTCCTCTTCCCTCCAATTCTACTCAGTACCTCCTCATTAGTTACGTAATCTACCCATCTAATCTTTAGCATTCTTCTGTTCTCAAAGTTTCGAAAACTTCTATTCTCTTCATGTCTAAACTGCTTATCGTCAATGTTTCACATCCACAAATAGCTAGACTCCATATAAATACTTTAAGAAACGACTTCCTGACACTTAAATCTACACTCGATGTTAACAAATTTCTGCTCTTTAGAAACGCTTTCCTTATGATAGCCAGTATACATTTTAAATCCTCTCTTCTGCGACAATCATCAGTTATTTTGCTCCCCAAATAGCAAAACTCATTTACTACATTAAGTGCCTCATTCCCTAATCTAATACGCTCAGCACCGCCTGATTTAATTCGGCTACACTGCATTATCCTCGTATTGGTTTTATTGATGTTCATCTTATATCCTCCTTTCAAGACACTGTCCATTCCGTTGAGCTGCTCTTCCATGTCCTTTGCTGTTTCTCAGAAAACTACAATGTCTTTGGCAAACGTCAAAATTTTTATTTCTTCTCCGTGGATTTTAATTTCTTCTCCATGGATTTGTGTTCCTTATCTCCTGCTTCATTTACTGCATTTTTATATTTTCTTCTTTCATTAGTTAAATTCAACATATCTTCTGTTTTCCAACGGTATCTACCAGCCCTCGCCATCTTACGTACTTGCTCCTCTGCTGTCTTCACTATTCCGTCTCTCATAGCTACCCATTCTTCTTCTACTGTATTTCTTTCCCCTATTCTTGTCACTCGGATCCCAATACACACTGAAACACTCTATAGTCTCTGTTTGTTTCAGTTTATCCAGGTTGCACCACCTTTGTGCAGTTTCTTCAGTGTTAATATACGGTTCATACACAATAGAGTCCACATCTGCCCCTGGAAATGTCTTACAATGTAAAACCTGGTTCCTAAATCTTTGTCTTACCATTAGATAATATATCTGAAACCTTCTAGTGCCTCCAGGCTTCTTCCGTGTATACAAACTTCTTTCAAGAATCTTAAACCAAGTGTGAGCCATGATTAGGTTACGCTCTGTGCAAAATTCTACCCCTTTCATTCCTGACCCTCCCGCAGTCCATATTCACCTACTACTTTTCCTTATTTTCTTTTTCCTACAATCACTTTCCAGTCCCCCATGACTACTAAAATTTCGTCTCCCTGATCTACCCGAATAATTTCGTTCATCGCATCATACATTTCTCCAATCTCTACATCATCTGCGGTGCTAGTTGGCATATAAGCTTGTACTACTGTGGTAGGAGTGGGCTTCATGTCTATTTTGGCTACCACCAGTTCTGTTCCTCCTGCCACCGTACTTCACTAATTCCCATTACACCCAACTTTAACCTATCCATTTTCCTTTTTAAATTTTCTAACCTACCTGTCCTATTAAGGGATCTGACATTTCACGCTCCGATCCGTCGAACGCCAATTTTTTTTCTCCTGATAACGACATCGTCCTGAGTAGTCCCCTACCGGAGATTCGAATGGGGGACTATTTTACCTCCAGAATATTTTACCCAAGAGGACTCCATCATCATTGAACCATACAGTAAAGCTGCATGCCCTCGGGAAAAATTACGCCTGTAGTTTCCCCTTGATTTCAGCCGTTCGCCGCAAGGCCATTTTGGTTGATATTACAAGGCCATTTCAATCAGTCACGCAAACTGTTGCCCTGTAACTGCTGAAAAGGCTGCTGCCCCTCTTCTGGAAAAACATGTTTGTCTGCAACGGCAACGTCCACGGTTCATGATGGGGGAGGGGGGGGGGCTAACATTTTACACTGCATTAACTTGGACGCCGTGCACTTCCTGCAAGAGTCTACAGTTTCCTCGTGTATTTGGCGAGGCGCTCAATCGCATGATTACTGATGCCTCAACTTCTTTTTCCCAAGCTGCCTTTGGCTTCTTCTTGCGAAGTATTCTTCTGTCATTTTATTAATGCTACTGTGAGTATATTTAATCCAGTATACAATTAAGAATTTATCATTTCTTATAGTTCTAGTATTGAGGTTTTTGTCAGTATAACAAAGTTTTTTTTGTAAAAATTCCTGTGCAGGTCATGGTCAGTCCTCCTCATAGTGACCTCATAGTGTGTTTAAGGTTACTGCACTGAACTAAAAGTTTCGGGGCATGTCACTGTGGTTTAATATTCATTCCTCCTGGGGTGCTAGTTTAATAAGAGTTTATGCTCATTTCTGCTTAATGCTGGTTATTTATTTATTGTATGGTTATATTTTAATACATATTGATTCTGACTATGTTTTAGATGCGTAGTCTGAATAGGTCCTCAAGGGTTTTTTTTATGCTGTTAATAAGGAGAAATGGCTTAGTATCTCGCCATTGCTCTGTCTGATTCTGAGGTTCTGAGGTAACGTCTTGTGAGGCTTTTCTTATGTGACTGCTTCCGTCTCTGGCCTTACGTTCATGCCTCAACACTCAAAATATTTGGGCTGCTATTTCACTTTCCTCACTATCCCAGAGGAAAGTATTTGTAACTATTTTTAATTTAATTAACTGGTGTCGTAAACTTCACTAAGATTGGTTTGTTTCTTTTGCAGGATTTAACAAATGAATTTGTTTAATACACAATTTAATCGATTCTCTAACTCTAACTTAGTGGGCACTAAGTTGATTCAGTTTGTTTTTAAATATTTCTCATTTGATTCCACCTAATTGGGGTGTCTGTTTACACTGCGCTTCCTTTGGTTAAGCGTTGTTGTGCCTGCATTACTGTTTGATTTGAATCTGTCTTGCTTAGGCGATTCATCGCTGCTGCGCTGTTTCCTGCCTGGCAGCGCGTCTCGCCTTGGTTGCGGGTCCTATAGGAACCCAGTGCTGGAGTGACTGTGTGTTTCCATGTGCGTCTGCTCGGTGTGGCACCATTCCGACATGCTCTTTGGCGGACACCTTCCCTGAGCGAGAACCTTTCATGTTGCTTCATCATCCACTACGATGAGCTTGTCTTTCCTTCTGTTACTTCTAGCCCCTAGTTCATCAGTGCCTGACGTACAGAGATCCTTCGTAGCCCCTTGATCGTTAGTGTCAGTGCAGTCATTCAAATACTCGTTATTCAATTGTATTTTTCCTAATTAAGACATTCCCTAAGAGGGGATCTTTCTTAATGATTGTTGTCGAAAATTGTTTCGGAACCGCCCTCTGCTAACTTGGTATTGCTTCAAATGCTATTTTAAGTTTTCTTACCTGTTGAGTTTTGTCAAATTCACAAGTTATCTAGTACTGCATATTTTTCTAGCACTTTATATGTCAATTCTGGTGTTGTCCTAATTGTTATTCAGCTAAGTATTTTTATTTTGGTGGTTTCTTAAAATATTGGATTGTCGAGCACAGTATTCGAACTTGTAAATTTATTAATAGTTTTACGATTATTCGAGTTCTTTATGGAAAATTAGTCCTTTTTTCAATTGTGATATCTCCTTAAAAAAATTAATTAAAATGTGAGAAATGATGAATGATACCATAATTGGTTCTTAGCCTTCCACGTGGCGTTTTAATCCTTGTTTTACTCCTTGGGGATTTCATTTGTAGCAGAGCGTGGTTGATTTCCACTGGTAAAGTCGGGCTGAGAGAACTGTCTTGTTTCTTTGAGATCATTCATCATCTGGTGTTATGCTACAATTGTATATGATTTGTTAAAGGAAAACAATACGCCACGATGGAACGTAGAGGTTGTCTTGGCCTCTCATATTCAAAACGCAATCAACTGAAATATGAACTTAAGCTACAGTGGCTGCCCATTAGGGGCAGTGTCACGGAGCTGGTGGCCAGGTTACGTGCAGCGTTGGTTAGTAATAATGACAACTCTCCTGACACCACTTCTGAGGTAAGTGTAGCTATTTCTACTTGCTCTGTGTTATTGGCCGAATGGCAACATAATATTCAGTTCCTTGAGAGTAATCAGCCTACCCGAAAACAGTTGTGTAAGGTTCAGACCCAACTCATTCACTGAGATACCCTCCTTGCTGATTTAAGGGATTGTCAGCTTAATAATAAACAGGAGGATATGGTTAATCACTTGATGGCACGTGTGAAGGAGTTAGAAGTCAGTGCAAGTACCTTGGCTTTAGGTGGGGAAATGGGTGACATGGGGGAGGGTGTTCCCACTGAGAGTCGGTCAAATCAGGTTTCAGAGTATTAGACACCCAGTCTTTTAGTAGATCTGTTTCCAACCTACTTGCTAAGTTTCTTAACAAAATCACACATTTTATTCATGTAGTTACGGAGCTGAGAACTGATCAGTTAGCCCAGGCTGAGAAATTATTGTGGTTGATCATGCATTTTGAATTCCAAGCCGATGCTTAGCAAAGTGCACACTGTCCTTCGTTTATTATATCCTTTGTCCTGATGGTTGTTGCGTAGTTTGTTTTCTGCAAGCCTGCAAGAACAGAGCGCCTTAGTTTAACTGTGAGGCCGAATAATAGCACTGAAATTATCGCCAAGTATTCGAAATGACCTCGAGGGTGACCATCATTGGCAGGTACAAGCACCCATCGAAACCCTAGTTGAATATATTGAGCGTGTTCACACTGCCCTGTCTGCCTTGCAGATGAAAGTTATAGAGAAGTATAGCATTTTAAACATCTTCGATGAAATTAGGCCGTAACATCTGTAACGTCTTGTTTTCGCCGGGAAACCTACTACCTTTTTCTACATCTACATCTACATTATTACTCTCCAATTCACATTTAAGTGCTTGACAGAGGATTCATCGAACCACAATCATACTATCTCCTTACCATTCCACACCCGAACAACGCGCGGGAAAAACGAACACCTAAATCTTTCTGTTCGAGCTCTGATTTCTCTTATTTTATTTTGATGATTATTCCTACCTATGTAGGTTGGGCTCAACAAAATATTTTCGCATTCGGAAGAGAAAAGTGGTGACTGAAATTTCGTAAATAGATCTCGCCGCGACGAAAAACGTCTTTGCTTTAATGACTTCCATCCCAACTCGCGTATCATATCTGCCACACTCTCTCCCCTATTACGCGATAATACAAAACGAGCTGCCCTTTTTTGCACCCTTTCGATGTCCTCGGTCAATCCCACCTGGTAAGGATCCCACACCACGCAGCAATATTCTAACAGAGGACGAACGAGTGCAGTGTAAGCCGTCTCGTTAGTGTACTTGTTGCATCTTCTAAGTGTCCTGCCAATGAAACGCAACCTTTGGCTCGCCCTCCCCACAATATTATCTATGTGGTCTTTCCTACTGAAGTTGTTCGTAATTTTTACATCCAGGTACTTAGTTGAATTGACAGCCTTGAGAATTGTACTATTTATCGAGTAATCGAATTCCAACGGAATTCTTTTGGAACTCATGTGGATCACCTCACACTTATCGTTATTTAGCGTCAACTGCCACCTGCCACACCACACAGCAATCTTATCTAAATCGCTTTGCAACTGATACTGGTCTTCAGATGACCTTACTAGACGGTAAATTACAGCATCATCTGCGAACAACCTAAGAGAACTGCTCAGATGGTCACGCAGGTCTTTTATATAGATCAGGAACAGCAGAGGTCCCAGGATGCTTCCCTGGGGAATACCTGATATCA
The DNA here is from genome assembly GCF_021461385.2 of Schistocerca piceifrons. Lineage (NCBI taxonomy): Eukaryota > Metazoa > Arthropoda > Insecta > Orthoptera > Acrididae > Schistocerca > Schistocerca piceifrons. The sequence continues at coordinate 633,577,740 of NC_060140.1, forward strand.
CTTCAGTTTTACTCGATGATTTGCCGTCTGTTACTACGAACTGCGACCTTCCTGACAGGAAATCACGAATCCAGTCGCACAACTGGGACGATACCCCATAGGCCCGCAGCTTGATTAGAAGTCGCTTGTGAGGAACGGTGTCAAAAGCTTTCCAGAAATCTAGAAATACGGAATCAACTTGAGATCCCCTGTCGATAGCGGCCATTACTTCGTGCACAAGAACGATGTTTCGTGAAACCATGCTGATTAAGTATCAATAGATCGTTCCCCTCGAGGTGATTCATTATGTTTGAATACAGTATATGATCCAAAACCCTACTGCACACCGACGTCAATGATATAGGCCTGTAGTTCGATGGATTACTCCTACTACCCTTCTAAAACACTGGTGCGGCCCGCGCAATTTTCCAGTCTGTAGGTACAGATCTATCGGTGAGCGAGCGGTTGTATATGATTGCTAACTAGGGAGCTATTGTATCAGCGTAATCTGAAAGGAACTTAATCGGTGTACAATCTGGACCTGAAGACTTGCCCGTATCAAGCGATTTGAGTTGCTCCACAACCCCTAAGGTATCTGCTTCTAAGAAACTCATACTAGCAGCTGTTCGTGTTTCAAATTCTGGAATATTCCATTCGTCTTCCCTGGTGAAGGAATTTCGGAAAACTGCTTTTAATAACTCCGCTTTAGCGGCACAGTCGTCGGTAACAGTACCATCGGCACTGCGCAGCGAAGGTATTGACTGCGTCTTGCCGCTTGTGTGCTTTACATACGACCAGAATTTCTTCGGATTTTCTACCAAATTTCGAGACAATGTTTCGTTGTGGAACCTATTAAAGGCATCTCGCATTGAAGCCCGTGCCAAATTTCGCGCGTCTGTAAATTTTAGCCAATCTTCGGGATTTCGCGTTCTTCTGAACTTCGCATGCTTTTTCCGTTGCCTCTGCAACAGCGTTCGGACCTGTTTTGTGTAATCGCTGTTGCTACTATATCTTTGAATTTGAGCCGCATCTCGTCTACATTTGAGTAGTCAGTTCGGAAGGAATGGAGATTCTCTCTTAGGAAAGCTTCTAGTGACACTTTATCCGCTTTTTTAAATAAAATTATTTTGCGTTTGTTTCTGGTGGATTTGGAAGAAACGGTATTGAGCCTAGCTACAACGACCGTGTGATCAGTAATCCCTGTATCAGTCATGATGCTCTCTGTTAGCTCTGGATAGTTTGTGGCTAAGAGGTCAAGTGTGTTTTCGCAACCATTTACAATTCGCGTGGGTTCGTGGACTAACTGCTCGAAATAATTTTCGGAAAAAGCATTTAGGACGATCTCGGAAGATGTTTTCTGCTTACCACCGGTTTTGAACAAGTATTTTTGCCAACATATCGAGGGAAGGTTGAAGTCCCCACCAACTATAACTGTATGAGTGGGGTATTTATTTATTACGAGACTCAAATTTTCTCTGAACTGTTCAGCAACTATACCATCGAAGCCTGGGGGTCGGTAGAAGGAGCCAATTACTAACTTAGTTCGGCTGTTAAGTATAACCTCCACCCATACCAATTCGCACGGAGTATCTACTTCGACTTCACTACAAGATAAACCACTACTGACGGACACAAACACTCCACCACCAATTCTGCCTAATCTATCTTTCCTGAACACCGTCTGAGACTTCGTAAACATTTCTGTAGAACTTATATCAGGCTTTAGCCAGCTTTCTATACCTATAACGATTTCAGCTTCCGTGCTTTCTATTAGCGCTTGAAGCTCAGGGACTTTCCCAACACAACTACAACAATTTACAACTACAATTCCGACTGTTCCTTGATCCAAGCACGTCCTGTATTTGCCATGCACCCTTTGAGATTGCAGCCACCCCCGTACTTTCACGAGGACTTATAACCTAAAAAACCGCCCAGTCCACGCCACACAGCCTCCGCTACCCGTGTATCCGCCAGCTGATTGTAGTGAACCCCTGACCTATTCAGCGGGACCCGAAACCCTACCACCCCATGGCGCAAGTCAAGGAATCACCAGTCAACACGGTCGCAAAACCGTCTGAGCCTCTGATTCAGACCCTCCACTCGGCTCTGCACCAAAGGTCCGCAGTCGGTTCTGTCAACGATGCTGCAGATGGTGAGCTCTGCCTTCATCTCGTAAGCAAAACCGGCAGCCTTCACCAAATCAGATAGCCGCTGGAATACAGAGAGATTCTCCTCAGATCCAAAGCGATACACGTCATTAGTGCCGACATGTGCCACCACCTGCAGCTGGCTGCACCCTGTGCTCATCATGACATCCGATTGGACCCTTTCCACATCAGGAATGACTCCACCCGGAATGCACACGGAGTGCACACAGGATTTCTGCCCCTCCTTAGCCGCCATATCCATAAGGGGCCCCATTACGTGCCTAACATTGGAGCTCCCAACTACCAATAAGCCCATCCTCTGCGATGGCCCAGACTTTGAAGGCTGAGATTCATCCTTTGAAACAGGGCAGGCAGCTACATCTGGCTCAGCCAGGGACAGTTTGTCAGACGCACCGGGGAGGCTTTCTGATCAGCCTCCGGGGACGTCTTCCACTGCCTGCCACGCCTTGGAACGACCTCCCAATCAACCACAGGCGAGGACTCAGCCCCACTGCGGACAGCAACCGGGGCAACCACAGCGGCAAACCGATCTGGGGACAGACGGAACGAGGTTGATATCCCCGTGATATCCAACTCCGGCTCCCCACAGTGGTGCCCATTGGCAACAGCCTCAAGTTGCGTGACCGAAGTCAGCGCCGCCTGCAACTGTGAGTGAAGGGATGCCAACTCAGCCCTCATCCGAACACAGCAATCACAGTCCCTGTCCATTCTAATCGATGTTGAACAACAGTTACTGAAACACGAGTCCATGTCTACATAACGCAAGGGAAACACGCAAAGAATGTATGAACTGACATGTACAAATGCCTCACGATCTGCCTGAATTTACGGTTACAGTAACTAAAACTCGAAATTACACCTCCTATACGAAACTATGTAACAAATAAGTGAGTTGGGAGTATACGACTTGCTGCTGGCAGCTGCTGATCCAACGGCGGCAGGGAGCACACTGGCTGTGACCAACTGACACTGGCCGTTCAAAACAAAAACAGAAGATAAACAACTACGCGAATTTCCACTATTCAGGTACTAAAGCGCGATGCTACAATTCTCGAATACTATAATACGCCCGAAATTTATGAAGTAAACAATGCAAGTACCCAAAAACACAAAAAGAAATTAAGAATTAAAACATGTAACAAATAAGTGAGCTAGGAGTATATTTTTCGAGTTGAATAAGTTGGTGTCCTCTATGGATGCACTTCGATTTGTGGACGAACAGCGTGATCGAGAAAAGGGGTTCCAGCCCATGGCTCATCCTCGAACTGAAATCCCACGTAAGCTGTATCTAACTCCCCAGGCCGTAAAGGCTGTTTTCGGTGTAGCGTGTGCGACCATCTTGTGGACGAGTGTCCGTTTATAAGCGGCCCATTGTCTAATAGCTGAGGCCACCAGTGGCGGAATAAACTCTTTTCAGACAGTGCCCATACACATTGAACTCTTATTGCGGTTGTTGGGAATCATTTTTTTCTATACTTACTTACTCACTTTAACCGAGTATCTATCTGCTGCCTTGTGGGGAGTTCTGTTTCATTGCTGGATTACAGCTGATGTATATTGTTATGCCGCATCCAAGGTAGCCCCTGAGGACGAGGTTGTCTTTCCCCAAGGCGTACCAACAGCACCATGGTAAACACCAGCTATTTATATACAAGATAAAGGAAACAGACATTCCAAGCACTAATTCCTGCAGGGAAAGTTCGAACCACGGACTGCAGGAAGTATCACTACGAAAAAACCTGATCGGCTGGAGATAGTTATATAGGGGCTAGATAGAACCAGCCCCGACAATTCGAGGATTGGATTCCCTCGCTTCCTGATGGAGGACTTACACTGCCTGGGCTACACTCAGGGTGTATCTCCGACGTGGAGGTGCTTGAACTGTTCCTGTCATGTTGTCGCCCGTGTGCATGCCGTCACTGCTGCCCGCGGTCTGGTTCTCGCCGCACCCGCTGCCGCTGCCGCCGCCGCCGCCCGACGTCTCCCAGTGCTCGCCGCTACCGCGTGGTCGCCGCCTTCCGGTGCTCGCTTCCGCCGCCGCGTGGTCGCCGTTGCTCGGTGCTCGCCCCAGCTGCTGCTGCTGCTGCCGCCGCCGCCGCCTCCCGGTGCTCGCTGCCGCCGCCACGTGGTCTCCGTTCCTCGGTGCTCGCAGCAGCTGCTGCTGCTGCTGCCGCCGCCGCCGCTGCCGCCGCAGTCTCCCGGTGCTTGCCGCCGCCCTGTGCTCGTCGCTGCCCCCCATTTTAGTTCCTTTTGTACGTCGGCGACTCCTGTCACTCGTGGACAGTGCCTGCAACCATGTACACCCCCACTACCACCATCATCTACATCTCCCCTTCACCTGCCCCCACTGTAACATCATGGAGTGCTTCCTCTGGGATTTACCCGTCTCATCCACCTCCCCTACTCACGCTCTCCTCCCCTTCTATCTCCTCCTCATCCACGTATCCGCACCTGTATGTCACTCCTGCCCCTGCTCCTGCCCCCCTCCCACTCCTGTCGCCTGCCGAGACGACTTCCCCCCCTACCCACCATTTCCCCTGCAACTACCCCTGCTTCCCCTGACAGAGTCACTGCCCGCTGCGTCACAGTTGCTACCACAGAACGACATAAACTCTTACCTGGTGCCACTGCCTCACAGGAGGGCCCTGCCTCCCACCACCACATCCATCCAGTCCATCATCCCTCCTCCCAGGCAACACCCGCCAAAAAATCTTCCAAACGCCCCAGTGGCGACCTCTCCTCTACCCCTCCTCCAAAAAACCATGGCCTACCTCACCTCCCTCTAATCCCACCATGAATACCACCCCACCTCCCTCCTCTCCAGCCCCCACCCTGTATACCTTCATCCTAGCCAACCCCCGATCCAAAATTCCTGGAAGCCCACACCCTCACCCTTGAAGTCCGGAAGTACATCCCCACTGCACCCATCACCCAACATATCCCTCGCAGAGACTCTCTTCTCATCAAGTCCCCCTATCCCTCTTTCCATACTGATCTCCTCCAGTTTCTTCCCCACATCACCTTTGGCCTCCATGCATCCCTCACCCCTTTCCTTACATTCTCCTCTCCTCATCCATCCCAACCCCCTCAATGACCGCCAGCTCTCACCGCTGTTATCACAAAACTAAGTCCTGTGGTCATTGTGGCTGAGTTGTTGGAGGAACTGAACGCCCACCCCACCTTAGAAATCCACTCGGCCTGCCGTATTTACAAATCCTCTGGCCCTACTTTCCTCATGTGTATATGTACAGAGTCTGCCTCCTCCATCGACCACCTCCTCACGCAGGGAGCCCTGATTTTCAACCACCGCCACCCTGTTGACCCATCCTTTTCCCCTCCTCAATCCTACCACTGCCGGCACTGTCTCCTGTACAACGAACACCTAACCCAAATTTGCAAGACATCCCCCCCCCACCTGCCCCCAGTGTAAAGCCTCCCACTTCCTTAAACAATGTCCCAAACTCGCCTCACCCCCTTCCTGCAACACATGCAACGAACCTCACCCCACCTATTCCTCCAAATGCAAAGCCAAACCCCCTCCCACGAACCCTAAGCTCACTGTCCCTGTTAGACCCATCGACCCGCCCATCCATCCTAAGAATTCACTCTGCCCTCCCCCTACAGCAGAAGACATCATCTGGTTCCTCACCATCATCCTGCAGAACATCCACCCCTTCCAGCGCCCCCACACACTCCAGCAGGTTCCTCTTGCTGCCCACTCTGTTTTCCACTTAAACACCTACGCCACCTACACCCACATCCAGGCCCACTTTACCTTCACCCAACTTGACACCCTCGTTTAAGCCCCACTCTCCCCTTCCCACCTCCTTCCCACCTCCAACCTACTGGCATGTCAATAGTATCGTCTCCTCTACCTCAGCATTCGCTCCCTCCCTGCAAACAGATGCCTCTTCATGCATACTCTATCCCAGCACCAGGTTCATCCTTAAAGAAACCTTCATCCAACCCCAACATGTTGTCTCCAACTCCCCCGCTCTCCTTCACTGCACTGACAATTCCCTTCCCCCAGCCCGAGGCAGTGTCACTATAGGCCACCTCAAGGATCTCCCTGTCGGGCCACAACCCCTCCTCAATGACCCGTTTGAACACCTTCTACTCGGCCTGTTTTTTCCTTCCATCACCATTACTTGTGCCACTATCTATATCCGCCCCACAGCTCCTCTCCCCTTCACCTTCATTTCCCATGTTGACTGTACATTCTCCACCTATGTGATCGCTGCTGACCTCAACATCCACAGCCGTGACCCAGCCTCCCATTGGTGGTAGCATTAGTTCCTTGCCACCCTCCATGGTGATCTTGTTCCTCTCCCACAGCACACGCTCCCTGAAAGTAACTCCATCCCCAATGTTATCCCCAACTTCCTTGGTTTCATCGCCGTTGACATCCTCGATCCTGTTCATAGTGACCATCTCCCTGTCCTTCTCACCATCTCATCTGCCTCTGCCACCCCTGCAGCCACCTACCCAGCTGCCGCTCCAAAGTCTGTCCATCACTACTGCTGTGCCGATTGGATGCCTACCGGACTCCATTGCCTTACAGGTCAAAAGCCACCCTCTCACCTTTCACCACCCAGCTGCCATCACCCATGCCTCTTCCTTCCTTCAGAAAACTATCACTGATGCTGTGGAGGCTCATGTCTCTACCGAATTCATCCACCCTCACTGCCCTATGCTTCCTCCACAGTCCATCCTTCTTCTGTGCTAATCCCGCAGGCTCTACCGCTCCTTCCTCCGCACCCGGGACCGAAATACTCTCAAATGCCACCGGCAATTACAGCGACACATCTAGAACCTCCTTACAGCAAATAAACGCCGGGACTGGTGCCAGACATGCACACGCCTCCACTCCACCCTCCCTGTCAACTCCTCCAAGTACTGGTCAACCTTCCACCACCTCACTGGTAGCCATCCCACCTCACATTACCCAATACTCCATGACGATCGACCCTTTCCTGACAACCTCAGTAAGGGTAACCATTTTGCTTCCCACCTCTCAGGGGTCTTCTCCATGCCTGACGATCCCCATTTTGATTAATCCCTCTTCCCCACCATCCTTGACTGCACTGACACCTCTGCCTCCACGCCCCTAGCTTCCAGTACTTGGATCAGTTACCTCTCTCAGATATCAACACTCCCACCACCGCACAAGAAATTACACTCATCCTCCACTCTAAACGCAACACTGCCCCTGGTCATGATGGTGTCACCTACCGCCACCTCAAGGAATCCCCCTCATCCTTTCTGACTGTCGTTGTTACCCGGTACAACGTCTTCATCTCCACTGGATTTAACCCCGACCTGCGACCTGTGGAGGTCTTCCCACTTCCTACTGTTCCCTAAACCTAATAAACCCCCCTCTGATACCTCTTCCTATCGTCCCATCTGCCTCACCTCCATGTTCAGTAAGGTCTTTGAGGCCATCCTCTCTGATCGCATTCACCACCGCCTTAACCGTCACCACCTCCTTCCCCATACCCAATGTGGCTTCCGGCCTTCCTCCTTCACTAACGACCAGCTCCTTAACCTTACCAATCCTCTTTCCCTCCAACTTAGCTCCCGTCGCTCTGCTATTTTTGTTTCCCTCGATCTCTAGAACGCCTATTACAATGTCTGGCTCCATGGGCTCCTCTTCAAACTCCAGACCTACGCTCTCCCCATCAACTTTATCCATCTTGTTGCTTCCTTCCGCTCCCATTGTCCCTCCTGTGCGACTATCCACAATTCCAACTCCCATAATTTCTATCCCTCAGCCAAAGGGCCCCAAGGCTCTGTCCCTTCCCCTCTCATCTATCTCCTGTACACTGCTTATATGCCAAAACCTCCCCCACCTGTTCATCTTCTCCAGTTTGCTGATGACACCGCCTTCCTAACCCTTTATCCTACCCTTCAACGGTCCGATCGTACCCTCCAAACCCAACTTGAGCAATTCACCACTTAGCGCTATCAGTGGTTCCTCTGTATCAACCTCTTGAAGACACAGGCGATCTTCATAGGCTGCACCACCTGCTTCTTCCATCTCCATGATTTCTACCTCACCATTTACTGCCGTCCTATCCACCTCACTCCTACCCTCAAATACCTTGGCCTCATCCTCGTCTGCCACCTCACCTGGACTCCCCATCTCCTTACCATCCAAAACATAGCTCACAACAGACTCCGCCTCCTGAAACTCCTGTCTGGCTGGATCTGGGGACTGCATTCGTCCACCATCCTTCACACCTACAAATCATTGATCTGCCCCATCCTCTGTTATGCCAGTGTAGCTTGGTTTTCCGCCCCTCCCCAGTTCTTCAAAGCCCTCCAAATCCTTGTATGCCATGCGCTCCGCCTCGCCCTCCACATCTGCCTTCTGTCCCCCATGCACATCCTCTACAACCTCATCCCCTTGCCCAACCTTCTGCTTTTCCTTGAACACATTCACACACTATATATTATCCACCACCTTGATCCCCCTCACCCCCTGGTGTCTCCCTTCGTATCCACCCACAACCCATTGCCGCACCTTTCCTGCTGTGTGCCATCCTCTCTTCATGTCCACTCCCTCCGACTCCTTTCCCAATGCAACTTCCACTATCTACTCCTCCCAGATGATGAGCTTCGCCCTGACATCTACCCTTCCTACCAACTCTAACCCCATCTTCCTGCCTCCTCCTCAGGGCTACCTCTCCCTCCTCCCACCCTTCTCTTGAGCGGCTCCCCCTTCTACTTCCCCCTCTCCTGTGCTCCCTTTCAGTGTCTCTGCACTCCCTCATGCGTTGTCATACCACTTCATCTCCTGCCCCACCAGTCTGCTGCCTCTTCGTGTACCTGCTGACACCCCTACTCTCTTCATTCCGCCGCCTCCCCTGCTGCCCCTTGCTCTCCCCTCCTTTTTCATCCTCTCCGACCTCTCCCTTGGCAGGTCCCACCTGGCAGTTTTGTACTTCACCGTGTGTGTGCTCCAAGTGGGTTTCAAGTGTGTTGTTCTGGAGTCTTTTTAATGCTGTGGCCGACTTTTAACCTGTGCATGTGCATTCAGTGTCTTGTTTGTGTTTTAAGACTCGCCAACTGTGTTTTTTAACTTTGCAGTGACTTGTTTTTAATTGTCCTCCCACGAACGTCTCCCTGTCAATGTATTTTTACAGGCATTATCTCCCCTTACTCTGTTTTATGTTCCCCTTTTTATCGCCTTATAGATGTAGCCTTTTATTCTTGTTTTAGTTGTCATGTCACTAGGCTGAAGAGCAGTGATTTGTGTCGCTGACAGCCCTCCCCTGCCCATATGAGACAGGGGAATGAAATCACAATGAAGAAAAAATAAAAAAAAAAACAGCCTCGAAATTCAGTTCACGCCGATTCCGACCTCGTATAATGCGACCGTTGAAGATTAGGTCTTCGTCTCGGAATTGGACTGTTACTAATGTGTGAGTGTGTTACCACGAACCTTTGTGGAAAATTAAAAGTGAAGTTTGCCTCAGTTAGGAGTCTTTTACTGGCATCATTATTGTTACCTTTCGTTTGTATGTTGAATCATCAACCTTGTGAACTTACATCAATAAAAGTTGTGTTTGTGAAAAATTGCGAACTGTCAGTCACAACACAAGTGGCGACGAGTTGGTGCTTGCGTGTGTCTTCCTGATGACGGAAGTTGTCCTTCAGCAGCTGGTCCAAATTGTGCATGACCTACTACAAGGTTTTCAACAGTTTTTCAAGAACTCTCAGGATACACAGGAACGTTTATTTACGGAACTCTTACAAAACCACCCGGTTCCGCCACCTCCGCCGTTTCCCGCTTTCAACGAGGATGTTAAAGAAACATACGAGAAGCGGCTCCAGGAGCATTTTCAAATGCACCAGGTCGTTCAGAAGGCTGCTCGTCGTTCCTACTTTTTGTCCTGGAACCAGTCCAAAGTGTGTGTCCTCTTAACGAAACTCCAACCTCGACTCCATATTCATTGACTTTCTACCAGATTTGTGAGCTTCTCGTTGGTTACTACCGACGACAATTCCACGTATTGGCTACCTGTGTCAAATTTTACAAGTGTTAGAAGAAGGCTGGTGAATCCCTTTTGCCAGTAGGCAGTGGAACAGCAGGAACTTTGGATCAGGATTGGAGAGGATGAAGGTATGGATGGAACAATTTGGAAGGGGAGGAGTAGTATGCATCGTCAAGTTCTGGTTGCGTTTTTATAGTTGTGGGAGTGGGAGGGATGCCAGTATTTTTGATGTTTCGTAGGATTCTTAATGGCTGTTGGAGGTTGGAGGGAAGGATGGTTGTGTGACCGGGGGGAACGGGGGAGGCAGGGTGGTTTGACATGATATTGTTGACCCTTAACTGGAAGTTCAGTAGATTCATGAGCATGAGTTGTGTTGGTCAGTGCAGTGAGACTCAGTGAGGTGACATATTTGTTGTCATCTGATACATCTCTGACACAGTGGGCAGTGATGTGTGCTGCTGTGGTGGAGATGGATGGTGAGTCACTGCTGAAAGAGAAAACGTAGGGGAAGATGGCGACAGTGATACGTGCATGTGTAGCTGTTGTAGTAGTGCAAGATATCGTAGGTAATGAGGATAGATGTAGGGGTTGGCTTAGTTGACATGCTCCATCTCATGATGCTTGGAGTAGGAGATGGACAAGTGTAGATGCTTTACATATCACAGTGTTCTATGATGGCGGAGACTGATGAATGTCATTGAGTGTGGTGAGAGTCCGCCGAAACAGTGTTGGGACTACAGTGGCGAGTTGTGGTGAATTGTGAATTATTCTGATTTGACAGCTATGTCAGGTATATTGTGGTGGTGGCGATCAACGGATGGAGGCGGCGGCGATGACACATCGGCAGTGAAACGTCGGTGACGCTGATGGAAGAGAAGACTGGCAGTGAAGATGAGGGAAAGTGACGATCAGTGGCGGGGGGAGTTGTCGATGTAAAGATGAAGACTAACGGAGAAAGCGATAGCGTGTAGAGAGCGCAGTCGGCGAGGAGTGATAGTGAAGGCGACGGAGAAGATTCCCTATAGGAACGTAAACTGTGAGAGCAGCGTAAACGGTTCTATTTTCTGAGAAGAAGAAGGGTTCAAAGTCTTGAATCTCCTCGAATGGGAATATTCATTGCAAGCTATAAATCATTCTTCATGGTATAAAATATAAACAACGAATTAGGAATTCGTTTTTGTTGAAAATGAGTTTTACCTCACATACCATCCCACAGACATTGAACATGCAAATCAAAGGAAGTCCACTTTCTCAGTCTGCTTGCTACAGTCACCAGCAGATGGCTGCATGGCTGAGAATGAAGTTCTTAGCGCTAGTAGCAGATGGCTTCACTGTATAGCCAAGGAAGTTCGATCTTTGTACCACGATTTCTTACTGATTTCAGTAGAGTCCAACACGGTTAAAGTACGCTGCTAAGTCGTAAGTTAATAATTTTTCACATCTAATATAATGAAAATTTTTTAACCTGTCTGCAAAATGCTTAGGCAGCGAAAACAGTATGATGTTGACGTGGCTATTTGATGTTCAAATTCAAATGGCTCTGAGCAATATGGGAGTTGACTTCTGAGGTCATCAGTCCCCTAGAACTTAGAACTACTTAAACCTATCTAACCTAAGGACATCACACACATCCATGCCCGAGGCAGGATTCGAACCTGCGACCGTAGCAGTCATGCGGTTCCGGACTGAGCCCCTGAACCGCTAGACCACCGCGGCCGGCTAACTTATTCACAGTGACGATATTAGGGGAACCAGACTAATAAGAGAAGCATACTGCCGACACAGACACTAGTCGGTAGAGCAGAATTGATCAGGCGTTCCCTTAGCCGTCCGCACCGCTGTAAGAGAAAAAAGAGGCCCCAGTTCTCTCCAGACGCTGAATGGCACACCACCTGTGCCGGGAGTCGCATCGCGTCGGTATCATTGCTATAAACAGCCTCGGATGCCGTAATAAGTTACTCGGGATACGAGTAACCATGAAATTGTTTTCGAGTGAAGTGTTAATTCTGGGATGACTTTAATGATCTATCTTCAGTTTGCGTATGTCGTATTTTCACGTGCCGCCGCGGGACAGACATTCTGCCACCATTTAGCGTGGCGTTTGATGAACATTATCATCAAATTATGGCGAGCATTCAATCAAACATTTCATTTGAACAGTTATAGTCCCATTAGCGCATTAGACTCATAACTGCTCTGGTAGTTGGATTGTGTGGAATCTTTTTGGTCCGTGACTTTCAGAATATAGTGAACATTTTAGAGAGAATGGATTTTGATTATGAATCCCAGACAATCTCCTAATTCCTCAAAGCTATAAGCTGTAGCTATAAGTGTATTTCTCAGATGAAGTGGGCACTAGGAATTCTAATTACTGGCTTCACGTTTTGCTAATCACTTTCTGGCTGTCAATATTGTAGTTAGAGAGCCAGTGTTGAGAACAGCAAAAGACTGCATAAATAATAGGAATATTTTTATATCAATTAATTCCACCCATCGCCCCATATATGGTTAATCGTCCGGGAAATGCATCTTTTCTACATAACATTCTACATTTATAAACCAATTAATTCCACTCGCCGCACCACAGCGCGGTTCCAGACTGTAGCGCATAGAAACGCTTGGCCACTTCACCCGGCCTATTTGATGTTAATACAAGAAAAAGCACTGTAAGTCTCAGTTCAATGTAAAGTCATGTATGCCTACAATGTAAAAGAAAGTGTGAGTCAATATCTACATATACTCATATTCGTGAAACCGATGCCCCAAAATTATAAACTCAGCGCCAAATTTTAGATTTAAATGGCTAATAGCGGTTGACATTTTAGAAGTTGTACCTAATAATTTGATGTCGAAATAGTACCCTGACCAGGCTTATAACTGGAGAAAAATACCAATTAGCCTAGCAGACAAAGAGAGCGACTAAATGTAACTAATTGCTCCTGATCTTTATGTAAGTCACAACACGCGATACAGTATACATTCCTGCACTTAAAAAAAGTTCTTGTGCAGCAGGTTAGAAGGAACAAAGTTAAAATATACCGTGTCATTCAGTAGAAATAATGTTAATGATGTGATTCATTACCAATTATTGGTGTTAGTACTAATGACACATGCCTACTGAACTAGCACAATAGCAGCCAATTTCAGTCAGAAAGCTCCCTAAAACCTAGTTCATTGTTTTGTCCGATATTATTGCTCACAATATTCTAAAAAACACGTCAGGAGCGCAGAAAGAGCGATGTTCATGTGACAATGGTTCCGAAATACGTGAAGTGTGTATTTCATGTGTGCAGTTGCATTTCCGGAAACCATAGCTCATGAAGATAAAAACTTCTAACCCTCTACACCACCATAAATACAAACGCTACAGAATTGTCTTATTATCGAAGGAAGGAAGGAATAAGATATTTTTATTACAAAGTATTACTTATACCATAGAAGAAAATGTACTGCATGTAAACACACGACCTAAGACGATAATAGTGAGAGACGTGACATTTTCCGAGATAAAGGACAGAGTTAATGTCTGGTAAAAACTACTTATCAGTTACTGCAAGATGTCTCACACTTTTTATGCACAATTCAAGTATTTCCACAGCTAAATTGTCTGATTTACTCACTAGAAGACATCTTTATCGAAATACAGGGCTATTACAAATGATTGAAGCGATTTCATAAATTCACTGTAGCTCCATTCATTGACATATGGTCACGACACACTACAAGATACGTAGAAAAACTCATAAAGTTTTGTTCGGCTGAAGCCGCACTTCAGGTTTCTGCCGCCAGAGCGCTCGAGAGCGCAGTGAGACAAAGTGGCGACAGGAGCCGAGAAAGCGTACGTCGTGCTTGAAATGCACTCACATCAGTCAGTCATAACAGTGCAACGACACTTCAGGACGAAGTTCAACAAAGATCCACCAACTGCTAACTCCATTCGGCGATGTTATGCGCAGTTTAAAGCTTCTGGATGCCTCTGTAAGGGGAAATCAACGGGTCGGCCTGCAGTGAGCGAAGAAACGGTTGAACACGTGCGGGCAAGTTTCACGCGTAGCCCGTGGAAGTCGACGAATAAAGCAAGCAGGGAGCTAAACGTACTACAGCCGACGGCTTGGAAAATCTTACGGAAAAGGCTGAAGCAGAAGCCTTACCGTTTACAACTGCTACAAGCCCTAACACCCGATGACAAAGTCAAACGCTTTGAATTTTCGGCGCGGTTGCAACAGCTCATGGAAGAGGATGCGTTCAGTGCGAAACTTGTTTTCAGTGATGAAGCAACATTTTTTTTTAATGGTGAAGTGAACAGACACAATGTGCGAATCTGGGCAGTAGAGAATCCTCACGCATTCGTGCAGCAAATTCGCAATTCACCAAAAGTTAACGTGTTTTGTGCAATCTCACGGTTTAAAGTTTACGGCCCCTTTTTCTTCTGCGAAAAAAACGTTACAGGACACGTGTATCTGGACATGCTGGAAAATTGGCTCATGCCACAACTGGAGACCTACAGCGCCGACTTCATCTTTCAACAGGATGGTGCTCCACCGCACTTCCATCATGATGTTCGACATTTCTTAAACAGGAGATTGGAAAACCGATGGATCAGAGATTGAGGAGATCATGATCAGCAATTCATGTCATGGCCTCCACGCTCTCCCGACTTAACCCCATGCGATTTATTTCTGTGGGGTTATGTGAAAGATTCAAGAAACGTGCCGGAACTGCGAGCACGCATCAACGATGCTTTCAAACTCATTGATGGGGACATGCAGCGCCGAGTGTGAGAGGAACTTGATTATCGGCCTGATGTCTGCCGAATCACTAAAGGGGCACATATCGAACATTTGTGAATGCCTAAAAAAACTTTTTGAGTTTTTGTATGTGTGTGCAAAGCGTTGTGAAAATATCCCAAATAATAAAGTTATTGTAGAGCTGTGAAATCGCTTCAATCATTTGTAATAACCCTGTATAATTGCCACAAAAATCTGATTTCGCTAGGCATACAGATACAAAGAGCCATCATAATACGCCTAATGCTTAATGCTAGACCTCGTATGACCGCCATACATTGATATAAATGCCAGGCAAATGTTGCAACTCGTTTTAACATGTTACTCTCTTAAAATAAGGATACGTAAATCTAGATGTGCAAGTCGTCATATCCAAAAAAAATTGTCGATCACTGCCGGAAATGATGTTGGAGATTCTGCCAACCCATGGCGCTGCGTCAGCTGTAATATTATACACGCCATATCAAGTCCTGAACCACATGATTCATGTTCGGAACTCCAATGAGTAGAGCTTAAACCAATGGTTCTACATATTAAGACTTATGGTTCCTCAACATTGTAGTGTGACAGCTTGACAGTTGCGGTTTCCAAATAAGACCTGTATCTCATGGTCTGAACATCGTTGAATGTGATTCAGATACTCAATATTATCACTTTTCCATCGATTATAATCAAAGTTACGCTTTCAAACCGCTGTAGAAAAAACACCACTGGCCAGAATGACGTCAAATTGCAACGGAATATTATCGGATAAGGGGGGAAAACATAGGGCAGAGCCGGCCGAAGTGGCCGTGCGGTTCTAGGCGCTGCAGTCTGGAACCGCGAGACTGCTACGGTCGCAGGTTCGAATCCTGCCTCGGGCATGGATGTGTGTGATGTCCTTAGGTTAGTTAGATTTAACTAGTTCTAAGTTCTAGGGGACTAATGATCTCAGCAGTTGAGTCCCATAGTGCTCAGAGCCATTTGAACCATATGGCAGAAGAAAAATAAATAGTTACAAAATGTAGCAACTGATGGCGCTGCAAGTATCATAATTTAATAGTGGTCGACTAAAAATGACAAATGAATCATACAACAATGCCTAAGGTGTAGGTCTAACGTTGAAGAAACTGCACAATTCAATGTGCCTGGGTGTACAGATGTGATACTCTTAGATACGTAAGCCCATCCACAATGGCAAGTAATATCACATCAAATGAAAAAAAAAACCGCTTTTTAATTGTCCTGAGACCAAAAACCACAGAAAAAGCATCCGTCCCATCGGTTTTTAATTGTCCTTAGTCCAAAACACCGCACAAAAAGCATCAGTCACATCGGTTTTTAACTGCCCTGAGGCCAAAAACTGCATAAAAAGCATCAATCAAAATCTTATCGGGTTATTAATTTCCGGGTGACAGGCGCAAAACATGTTCAATATGCTCCCCACCGTTTTCTGCAACAAGCAGAAATCGAGGAACAGCATGTTCCACAACTGATTAAAGTGTTTCCAGGGTCACGTTCAGAATGTGTTGCCAGTGCATACATTCAATCCAGCTGCGTTTGCAATCGAAACACGAAACGCAACATAGCCCCACAACATAGCCCCACAGCCAGAAGTCACTTGGATTAAGATCAGGTGATCGGGACAGCCAGGCTGTAGGGAAATGGCGACTAATAATTCTAGCATTTCCGAAACAGCGCTTCAGCGGCTGCTTAACTGGATTTACAGTGTTCGGAGGTGCGCCAATTTGCATAAAAATGATCACATCCACATACCCACGCTGTTGAAGAGCTGAGAAGACGTTGCTGAGCAAAAGACACTCATAGTGCTTATCAGTGACGGTACAGGTAACAGGTTCCTCCCTGTACCAGGTTGCACACGAAAACAACCCGTCTTCTCGAATTTCTAAATTATTGGCTCCACAGCCACGGCAGTCATCATACCAGCATCTTTTTTCACACTCTTCACTGTCGTGAATTTCTGCAGAGCGACGTGGCATAGTCTTCATTCTTCTGATACAGCATAACGAGCAGAGCGCGACCCTGCCTTGAGACGGTCATGGCGAACGCCACAAATGTGAAAGGGGGAAAAGCCTTTCCTTCATTTTCTTTGCTGAATTTTACTTCCCCATCCTAGGCGGGCTGGCAGCAGCATAATTGCCGCTGTTCATCTGAGAGACAGTGTACAACATGGACACATTAAAAACAACATAAAGAAGAAAATATGGTGAAACAGAGATATAAAAAAGTGGAAACATATTGGAAGATAGCATACAAAACGGTTGACTGTAAACATTTAGATAAAAATCTAAAAATGTGTACATACATAAACCGCACACTGTGACGGTTAAAGGAACACAAGGTGAAGTACGGTTGGAGTATAAAAGTTGCGATGGGTGGCGTAGAACAGAACATTCACGGACAGCAACGCTATGTACAAGGACAGCAGATGATTAAAATTACAGCACTTGGCATCACTGTAGAACAGCACTGAACAACACTGACATGGCACATCTATGCCAAACAACAAATTGAGAGGACCTGCCATGGGTACAGAGACGAGTGACAAGGGAAGAAAGGGGGAATGGGTGGTGCTAGAATGGGGGGAGAAGAGGAGAACTGGGGGCACATTGTAGGGGGCCAGGGAGAGAAGGACAGCAGCGGGAAACACCCGAGGAGGGAGTGCTGAAACAAAGAGGGGAAGAAGGAGGAAAAGCGTTCTGGGGGAAGGAGAGGAGGGTTGAAGGGGGGCCATGGGGAGGGCGGGAACAGGGTCAGGCTACAGTTGGTAGGAAGGCTAGATGTCATGGTGAAGTTCATCATCTGGGAGAGGGAGGTGCTGGAAACTGCCCTGATGAAGGAGATGGAGGACGTGGAGGTGGAGAAAGGGAGGGAAACAGCAGTAGAGGTGCAGCAATGGGCGGGGATGGATAGGAAAGAGGACACTGGGGGTTGGGAGGATCAAGCCTGTGGACAACATAAAGGATGCAGATATGTTGGAGAAAAAGGAGGAAGTAGTGGAAGAGGATGAGGTCATAAGGGAGTCATATGGGGGACAGAAGGTGGATATGGAAGGCAAGGTGGAGCACGTGGCTTTCTAGGATTTGCAGGGCCTTATAAAAGCAGTGAAGGGAGGGGGGGGGGGTGGAGATCCAAGCAACGATGGTTTAACAGAGGATAGGACAGATGTGGGATTTGTAGGTGTGGGGGATGTTGGAAGGATGCAATCCCCAGACAGGAGTTTCAGGAAGCGGAGTATATTGTGGGCTTTGTGTGATCATAAGGAGTTGAGGCATCCAGGTGAGGTGGCGGTCAAAGGTGAGGCCAAGGTATCTTAGACTAGGAGCTAGGTGGATAGGATGACCATAAATGGTTAGATAGAAATCATGGAGTCAGAAGGAGCAGGTGGTGCAGCCTATGATAATTGCCTAGGTTTTGGAGGGGCTGATACAAGGAAACCACTGGTTGCACCAAGTGGTGAACTGGTCAAGGTGGGTTTGGAGGGTGCATTGGGACTGATGAAGGGTAGGATAGAGAGCCAAATAGGCTGTGTCATCAGCATATTGGAGGGGTACAGGTAGGGGTGGCCTGGGCATATTGGTAGTGATGTGAGGCGAGAGGACAGAGCGTTGAGGACTCTGCTCATGTGGTAAAGGTATGGGAGTTGGTATCATTGAGGGTGGCATAGGAGGGATGCCATGGAATGAGAAGAAGGGAGTGACCAGATGGACAAAATTGTTAGACAGGGTGTTGGTTTGGAGCTTACAGAGCAGACTGCAATGCCATATATAGTTGTAAGCATTTTGGAGGCGAAGCACAACAAAAATGGTAGAACAATGGGAGTCAAGTTGGAGGGAGAGAAGGTGGCAAGGTTAAGGAATTGGTCTTCATTGGAGAAGGAGGGCTGGAAGCCTTACTGGGTAAGAAGGATGAGGTGGTGCTGATTAAGATCGTGATGGATACGATAGGAGAGGATGAACTCAAAGACCTTACTGAAGCTGCAGATGGGACGATCAGAAGAGGTGAAGGAATGGGATTTGTTGGTTTTGAGGAGCAAGAGGACATGAGAAGTCTTCCATATGTTGAGGTGGAAGCCAGTGAAGAGGATGACTTGTATAAATTGGCAAGGACAGTCAGAAAACAGAGGTAGTATTCTCTGAGGTGGGGGTAGGTGACCAGGCACCATGTTGCATTTTGACCAGAGGATATGTATAATGTCTTTTGTTGTGATGGGAGTGTTGACGTCAGATGGGTGGTAACTGCCCCAAGTACTGGAGACTGGGGACAAGTGGAGCATCTGAGGTATCAGTGCATTCCATGATGGTGGGGAAATGGGAATAATCAAAGTGGGGATCATCAGGGACGGAGAAGACCTCAGAAATGTGGGAAGTAAAGTAGTAGGCCTTACTGTGGTTATTGGAAAGGGGCCAGTCGTTATGGAGGAGGGGGTAATGGGGTGCGGAATGGAAACCAGTAAGGTGATGGAAGGCAGACCAGAACTTGGATGAGTTTATAGGGAGGGTGGCATTGAGTCATGTACAGATCTGGCACCAGTGCCAGAGTTTCCGAACGTGTTGCTGTATTTGGAGGTGGCAGTGTAGTTTATCCCTGTCACAAATGCACAGGAAGGAGCGTAAGAGGCTGAAGAATATGTTGAGGGGAAGGACAGCCCATGAAGGGAGAGTGGGGCATGGTTTTAGTAGCAACATGTGCCTCTGTGGCATCAGTAATGGCCTTCTGAAGGAAGGACAAGGTGTGGATGATGTTGTTTGGATGGTGATAGATAAGAGGGTGGTTTTTTACCTGGTAGGCGATGGATGCCTGGTAGGCATCCCACTTGGTGCGATGGTAATCATGGACTACGTTGGGAGGGGGAGCAGGGAAGAGAGGAAGAGGCTTGTGGTGAGCAGAAATGGTGAGAAAGACAGGGAGTTGTCGCTAGCTGTGTGGTCAAGGATGTTGATGGCGATATGCACAAGGAGGTTGTCAGAGGGAATGACAATATCAGGGGTGGTGTTGCTTTAAGGATGGATGTGCTGAGGAAGAGGAACAATATCATCTTGGATTGTGGCGAGGAACTGATGCCGCCACCAAAGGGTGGAAGGGGAGCGACTAAGTCTGCTGATGTCAGTGGCCATCACATAGGTGGAGAAGGTGCGGTCAGTGTGGGAGATGAAGTCGTAGGGATTAGGAGCAATGGGGTGGACATAGATGGTGGCGCAGGTCATGATGAGGGAGGAGAAAAAGATGCTGAGGATAAGGTGTTCAGTGAGGTCATTGAGGAGTGATTGTGGCAGACAGAGACATACTTAATGTTGCTGATGGTGACTCCAGCCTGTGCTCATAGGGAGAGGTGTGGACAGGATGGTGGGGCAGGACAAAGCTTTCATTCAGGAGGAGGGTGTCGACCTGGAGTTGGGAGAGGGTGTCCATGAGGATGTATTTGTTGGTGCAGAAGGAGTAGATGTTCTGGAAGCAGATGTGACACTTATACCACCCCATGACCGAAAGAGAGGGGGCGTTTAGGAAGGGGAGGGGAGAGGTGAGGCGTAAACTAGGGTGTTGAGGTGGGTGAAGGTGAAGTAGGCTTGTTTGTGGGAGCAAGTGGCGAAGGTTTTGAGATGGAAGACAGAGCTAGCAGTGCAGGAGATCTATTGGAGGGTGTGGGGACGCCGGAAAGGGTGAATGGATTCAAAGACTATAGTTAAGAAACTGATGATGTCTTCAGCCAAGCTGGCCAGAGTGGCCGAGCGGTTCTAGGCACTACAGTTAGGAACCGCGCGACCGCTACAGTCGCATGTTCGAATCCTGCCTCGGGTATGGATGTGTGTGATGTCCTCAGGTTAGTTAGGTTTCAGTAGTTCTAAGTTCTCGGGGACTGATGAACTCAGATGTTAAGTCCCATTGTGCTGAGAGCCATTAGAACCAGCCATTTCTTCAGCCAAGGGGGTCAGATGGAGGGAAATGTTGGGCTTGATGGGGAGGGAAGGAGGGTTAATGGGATGGATGTGGACAATAAGCTTGGGAGTGGCAGGAGGGAGCTTAGCCTTACATTTGTGGGGGTATATGGGGATATGAGCCATTGCAGGTGTTACAGGAAGGAGGGAGGGCGAGGTCGGGGCAGTTTTTTATAAAATGGGAGTCCTTACAATGAGGACAAGTGGGGTGTTTTTACAGGAGAGGGAGGTGGCGTGCGGCAGATTCTGTACGTTTGGTGGAGGTGTGGGGAGGTGCAGTTGGTTCTTTGGTGGCAATTGTGGCCAGGCCTAACGTGATGTGTGTAGGGGAGGCAAACAATGACGTGATAGGAGGGGATGAGAGGGGGAAAGCCGACCACCTGAGGGGTTGCAGCAGAGGTGGCAGCGGAGGCATATGTGAGGGCGGGGCAGGAGTGGGAGCCGTTGCAGGTGAGGAGGCTGAAGGAAGGGACTAGAGACGGAGGTAGACAGCAGGGGAGATGATGAAGGAATGGATGAGTGGGGCGAGGGGAGGCGATCTGTAAGAGTGAGGCCAGGGGCGCAATTCCAGGAAGTGATAGTGGAAGTGGTGCAAGGGGGAGGTGAAGATGATAGTGGAGGCGAGACGGCTCATGGCGGGTGGCGACGGACGGACGGCGGCAAGCACTGTGAGGCGGCTGCGAGCACCGTTTGGCGGCGACGGCGGTGATTGCGGCGGAGGCGGCGAGCACCGGTCGGCGGTGGCGGCGGCTGGCTGCGGGCGGACGGACGGCTGCCGGCAGTGGCGGCGGCGTAGAACTGGACGGACGGCCGCGGTGACCGGCGAACAGATGTCGGCGGCGGCGAGCTCTTTCAGAAGTGTCGATTGCACAATGAGTGTAGCCCAGGCAGTGTAATCCTCCGATTCGGAAGTGAGGGTATACAACCCTCAAGATGTTTATACCAACTTCAATGGGTCGTGCGCATGACCAGCATTTGATTTACGTATTCTGCCGCATACAGCGCTATCTGCTGATCAATCAACACTATTTTTGTTTCTTCTGTCATACATTTTCTCCCTTCTCCGATAATATTCGGTTGTAATTACACACCATTCTGACCAGTGGTGTTATTTCTACTGCGTTTTGGAAGTTTAACTATAATTATAATCACCCTGCATAAAACACAAGTTCATGGATACAGTTACGAATTGCATATGCGTGAACTTCCTTACCTGAAAGATGTTTATTGTGCTTTGCAACAGACTGATATTAATTTGGGAGTTGTGAAGTTAACCAAGTAGTCATGGCAAAATCCACTTTTTTTGCTGATACTATCTCCATTACGTTGAATGAATATTCTTAGGTGTAGATGGTATAAGCTCCCAACACACATAAAACCAGGAAATGGAGACCAGACATCTAATACGGGTAGTAATGTGTCCACATGGATGGAACATTGTACCCACCTCGTCCTGGAAGTAAATTATACACAAATGAGCAGTGGTGGCTGCTGTGTAAGAGCACAAGAGCACGCGAACGCCCTAACGTTTGCCAGCTTGCGTGTTTATGTGTTTATTTTTCCTTGAATGCTGATAGACATATCTTAGATGCTGTAATCTGAAATATACGGCACTAAATCTAACATACTACGGTATATTGCTTTTCTAGATTCGTGGTGTGTTAGGGCTTATGGGCGCTCAATCTCTAGATTCGGTGAAACTTGGCATCAGGGTCGCAAGCACATCTTCAGTAGTGCACGTTTTATGGATCTTTTGCACATGCGCGACTTGCCTGACGAAACTGCCTTATGGGTCAAATACATACGGATTTGGTAAATAACATGCACGGATAACGGCGAGCACAGCTAGCCCTTACTACTCAACTAGAAGTATATTTCAGTGCCACCAGGTGGTAGCATAGTGTTGCAGACCTCGTTTGGCATAAATCCTGCTAGACGGTAATACATTTCCCAAATATGCCCTTTCACTAATTATACAGTACAGTTTGATCGGACATCAGTGTATGTAGTAGCTATACAAAAAATATATATTTTGTGGAATTCTGAATTAGACATAGGATATTATGTTTTGCATTTTATAATACATTACTCCATTTGAGGCAGTGAGAACCATAACTCACAACATCTTCGATTGTGAGACTATAGCATTTATTCATGCATTTGACATCTGCAGAAATTAAGTTGGTCAGATGTATTTATATATTAGGCCCACATAATACGTATATATGAACATTCACGTAAAGCTGTCTCAGTGGTTTCTCTGATATTCACTTAAATGTGGGGTCGAAGAGGGTGTGATTTTGACCCTTGTGGTTCTTAGTGCCTAATTTGTATTATAGTCAAGTAATCTTGTCGGTAGATAGTTCTACTTAAATTTAATCATTTCCACAAATGGCAGTTTGTGTTGGGAGTTGGTTGTTTACTATGCAGCAGTCGGCTTTCCTGTGTAGTGTCAACATGAACCCAATTGAATATGTGTTAAATGCTAATAGAAAAAATTAGCTGCAAAGGAACCTGGCAATCACAGACCAGATCAGTTGTATGACCAAGTGACAATATCAAATAAGCGTGATAGAAGCGAACATTGAGAATGGTATGTTTAATAATTATAAGTTGTTGAATGGGTGCTACGTCAGAATTTACCATTTTCAACCTGGAAGTTAATTAGTTAACTAATACATGTAATAGGAATATTGTACATTTGTCTGAAAAAATAAAAAAGCACCAAAATTCTCACTTACACAAAGATGCGAATCGGAGAGTATTGAAAGCTTAAATATTATTTCATTCTTGCTATAAACTGTGCTTAATTGTGTAGAAAACAACAAAATTAAAGAACGGCAATTTTTATTTTTGAGACTGGTTATGCATACTATTATTATTATTATTATTATTGACAGTGGCTGAAGCTGTACAAACATGTTGATAAGTATAACTGCTATACAGTGGATGCTGCTAAATTCACACTCTCGTATTTACCTGAATTTAAAAATTTGGGAACTCCCAGAATGTAGACTTACGACCCCCCACTACAGATGAGTACACCTCAACCACATGGTTTCAGATGACACTGCCTTATGCAGAATATCTCACTCAAGTTTAATATCTAACACATCGTTTGCCGTGATTATCGCGTTTCCCGGTCGACAGGTAGTATCCACGAATTCAATACTCTTTACACAAATCAGAAATATATATTTGGGTAACCGCAGAGTGCGTGTTGCCCATGAATCATCATTTTCTTGCCAATACTTCAAACAACGACCTCAATGATAACAAAACGTTTCATCACCATTACCGGTGTAAAAGTACCCCACTTTACTTAGCTCATCTGGTCACTGCGTAGAAGCCAAAGACTACTCGTCAAATCCTGCTTATCTAGCCTCCTAAGTGCAGTATTATGCGACACTGCTCACTGCATGATTTCAGCATAACTGTAGTCAGGGGTTGGTTCTGGAAAAGGTTTTTGGGTGTATTTTCCTTCTTCGCAGGCCTGTCTGCTCACATCACATCTATACATTTATTTATATACTTAGGATGGTTACTGACTATTATCGAAGTGTAACTGCGATGAACTGGAACCACAACGCACACTACTCCACCATGCTCTGCAGGGGAATCGGAGAATTGACGACTCAACGCAGCAATACCTTGTCTGGTACGCTCTGCTAGTGCAACCCGAGAGACAGGCTCTTTTTGGCATCAGACAAAGATGGGAAGCTGAGAACCGACGATCTGGCACTATGCCTGTTAGGACCTGCAGGCGTGTTTCCCACTTACCAGCAACAGATGCGCTGCCTCTACTGGTCGATGAACGCCAGAAATTGAGTTCACTCTCTAAACCATGTGTGGACATCAACGTATTGGATGATTGGTATTTTACCATATACAAGAAGCTCACAAGTGACCCTGGATGCAAGAAGCAGTCACCTGCTGGTACTCTGATCGTCGTATCAATAAGGTCTCCAACAATATTTCTCCTGTTCTTGAAGAGGAGCACAGACGACTTATGTTAAGCACTTTCCCGAAGCCTGCAAGTAAGAAACTGGAAAATAGCAGGTGAATAAATAATCACAGTGTTCGGTGGAATATGTGCTGCCATTTTGCGTAAGCAACCAGTGTAGTCTCTACACTCACATCACAGCTGACCACGTGAATTTTCCGCGGTAGATGCCCCAGATAACCCTAAGTGCTTGCACTAACTGCAATACATGGAACGCCTAATGCCGAACGCCTGACAATGTGATGTCTAACGCCTGATACCTGACACAAGATGACCGTCACTGACGCCTGCTGCCTAATGCAGTAGTTAATCATTAAAACCATATACAGAAACACTCTCTCTCTCTCTCTCTCACACACACACACACACACACAC
Source organism: Schistocerca piceifrons (assembly GCF_021461385.2). Taxonomy (NCBI): domain Eukaryota; kingdom Metazoa; phylum Arthropoda; class Insecta; order Orthoptera; family Acrididae; genus Schistocerca; species Schistocerca piceifrons. Next base: position 633,602,985 of record NC_060140.1, read on the forward strand.
ACACACACACACATATATATATATATATATATATATATATATATATATATATATATATATATATATATATATATATATATATATCATTGGGTGCTTTTAAAATACAAAGTTACTGTAACGCTTGACTGAGCATTTTGCAAGTGTTCATTCTGTATTGCCTCCAAAACTGCAGCAAACATTCTGCTATATCATATATTATACACACATAATATCATATATATATATATATATATATATATGTAGATATATATATACTTACGTGCAACAATGAGCTCACCTGAGGTAATAGACATCTACACGTAGATATTGCAATAGTTATATTCCTCTCAGAAAAGTATTATGTTGATATTAGTGATGATCATCATGCGGGTAGGTGTACAGGGCGGATTATCTGCTTCTTCTAAATCTACATCTACGTTTATAGTCCGCAAGCCACCCAACGGTGTGTGGTGGAGGGCACTTTACGTGCCACTGTCATTACCTCCCTTTCCTGTTCCAGTCGTGTATGGTTCGCAGGAAGAACGACTGCCGGAAAGCCTCCGTGCACGCTCGAATCTCTCTAATTTCACATTCGTGATCTCCTCGGGAAGTACAAGTAGGGGGAAGCAATATATTTGATACCTAATCCAGAAACGCACACTCTCTCGAAACCTGGACAACAAGGTACCCCGCGATGCAGAGCGCCTCTGTTGCAGAGTCTGCCACTTGAGTTTGCTAAACATCTCCGTAACGCTACCACGCTTACCAAATAACCCTGTGACTAAATGCGCCGCTCTTCTTTGGACCTTATCTATCTTCTCTGTGAACTCGACCTGGTACGGATCCCACACTGATGAGCAATACTCAAGTATAGGTCGAACGAGTGTTTTGTAAGCCACCTCCTTTGTTGATGGACTACATTTTCTACGGACTCTTCCAATGAATCTCAACCTGGCACCCGCCTTACCAACAATTAATTTTATATGATCATTCCACTTCAAATCGTTCCGCACGCATACTCCCAGCTCGTATAATCATACAATAAAGGATCCTTGTTTTTATGTATTCGCAATACATTACATTTGTCTATGTTAAGGGTCAGTTGCCACTCCCTGCACCAAGTGCCTATCCGCTGCAGATCTTTCAACATAAACATAAATGGTTGGAAGTGGAACAGTGGCGTTCTGCTAATGCAATATGAAAGGTGATTTCAGAGCAAACGGCTGCAGGACTACGAGCACCAGTGGTCACATTTAACAATACAATACAACAATAAGCTTTCTACTTCCCGTATTTGCTGCAACATAATAGCACAATAGCGTGGGACACTGGTGTCAGTACAGATATTCAGACCGCAATAACCAGTGCTTAGCCGATTAACTTTATACAAAGAAAATGTAGCAACAAAATAAAAATTTAAACTGACAATATATGGAATTTTTAGTTCAGAGCCACTGGTGATTAAACAGTGAAATATGACACAGTAATTAAAAGTTCAAATTCTTAAGAAAAGTTGAATATTTATATATGAATGCCTCAATGTAAACAAAATCACATTTGCAAATTGAAAAACAGGCAAGACTAGTGAAACTATATCTCAACTGGCTTTTAAATTCTGCTTCAAAATGTCTTACTTTTATAAAAGAATTAATCATCACAAAGATACAACCAGTCCCCTGTAAGGGAGATTTTAAACATGATAACATTTCACAGCACTTAACCAACTTATCTTAGAGAAAACTAGAAAAAAATAATTTCTTAAAGCAAAGATTTCAGTTTTTGTATCCTGTAGCCTGATGGACCCAATAGAATCAGTGCCCCTACTTCTTCTTACTAAAATAGCATGATTTACAACCAAAACTTTTTCTTAAGGAAGGCACTTTCTCATTAACATTGTGTCTTGCACTATGGCCTCTTGAGGGGCACAGTCTCCATGACAGCTCCCGACAACAAGAAGTAAGGCAACCTCGGACATGACACAGACATACAAGTTACACTGTACCACATATGGAAAAACCAATAATTTCTTAGCAAAGCGTTGTGACCCTTGTGAAGCCTTCATCATTTCACTCAGCACTGATCTAAGATAGCGAACATTGAATTATCTGATCAGAGGCAACACCTGTTTCGTTAAATACCACACAGCTCACATTGTGGCTTATACTGACAAACTTTCTGAGAAGGAGGTTAAATTTAATTATTAGTAATCGGCTTCTACCATTCCTCTTTACATAACCACAGGGTAGACGGACATCGTATTAGTATTTAATTGATAAGTTCAAGTTATAGAAGCACTGAGCAATTCAGAGGCTTAACTAACCCAAGTAACACCAAATACCAGTAACTTGCAGCACACAGATCTGAAATTTACACTGTATATAGTAGCACCTGTCAGACTAAGTCATAACAGAAATACAGTAGCTTACCATTTATCATTGGCTTCACAGAAAAACATTTTAAATGGTATGTGCGTGACATGACCATGAAAAGTCATTTAAACGGGCGACAAACTGTTTTCAATATGTATATCAGCACTGAAAGATCAAAACTTGGGCACTGCTGCAATCACAACAGGGTACGGTTTCCAACATACAAATAACTGCCAGCAACTTGGTATTTCAGAGCACAGATATTAGAATGGCTCATCCGCTGGGAAGGACTCTGCCTATAACAGCAGCATTTGGGTTGGAAAAATCTGCGATTGCTACAGGATAGGAACAGCCACACCCAGACCTAATTTCCCACAGAATGCAATAGCTTTCACTGAAAATGGTAACAGCCCCAGTTCTACTACACAATTGTGGCACCATAGTGCCAAACCACTCTGGTTTGGCGCTCCTCCAGGTCACGACAAACCAATGGTGGCCCTGCACTTCTCCAGGGCTGACTGCTCGCTGCAACCACTGTAGCCGTGCCATGCTTGGTACAGGAGAATACTGCCCTCTTCTGAACGTGCTCATAATTCTCCCCAACGTCAGTGGAAATCAAATTATCCGCTTGTCTTAGCTTGCTCCTTTTAAACTTCAAGTGGCCAATCACGCCATGGCAAAGCAAGCTAAATCGAAAAGTTAACACACGAATGGTGCCAGAAATAAGGATAAGATGCCGTGGGTCAGTAGATATCAAGTCAACATCTCATCCTGGAGTGCAGCAACAACATGTTGTAACCAACGGTACAGAAAAATAAGTGAAAAGCAGCAGAGAAGCAATGCATCTGATGTCAGTCCAGGGAGACATAAGCACCTAGAGAATTTCATGTTAATAATCATGAAATGTGCAGATTGTAAGGCTTGAGATATACATGCGGACATTTTATCACACCATGACAGCCTTGACAGCTTATACAAGATTTGCATAAGTGCAAGGGGGATAGGAGGGCTCTCCCTTCACTCCCCTCACTGCCCTCACTGACCCTCTGCCCTCTTTCCTAACCTCAGCACGTGAAGGGTGTCGTAATTCGTGGGATGTTCTCGGAGTTAAGAAAGTGCTGATGCTGCTGTCAGCAAAATATGAAATTCATAGCTGCGTGTGATTTCCCAGAATGACCTCGATGTGGGGGTCAAGGTTGGTTCGTTCCCCCTTTGTCACACTACTACACACTTCGACACATTTCGATGGTGTTCGCCAACCTTCAGATGCTAGAGCAGCCGCCACGTTGAAATGATATATACTTTTGTAACATGCTCAATAAACCTACGTAGGTGGCACCGAGGTTGCTGCCGAAATGGGAGTCTTGGCAGTTTTATTCATCAGACACTAATGTGGCACTCCCTCAGATCACATCAAAGGTTGACGGAGAACAGGAGGGCGGGAGAAGCAAAACTACCCCATGCTGCTTCAAACCATGTTCAGATTTCTTCTGATGATTCTGAATGGTCCCTAGTGGTTGAACCTGTACACGAAAGCCAAAATTGTGGTCGCGCTGCTGTCCAAAGTGGTGCGACCACTTTCAGTGGAGATTGTGCCATACATTAACCTAAGAGAATTGTTCAAAAGTCCGAGGGTGTCATTAGTGACAAATGTTGTGAAGAACGTCTTCCTGTTGCTCATCGCACTGCGAACCGGTGATTTCGACCGCGACACGTGCCTGAATCAACGCCCAATGGAGAAGGACAGTGTCATCAATGAACTTCGTGTCACCCCCGATTACTTTTAGTGTTGATTCTGAGCAGCAGTATGTTTGAAATGTTTTCTTCGGTCATCCATAAGGAAACAATTTCAGCGCTGTGTGTGGCGGTTCTGACCTCCATCGCAGAGACATCGAAGAGGGGTTTAAATGTTGATAAAAGGGTGCGTGGAAGGACCTTCCCATCGCATGACATGGCCTCGCAGGATTTGGGCATGATTGTCGTTAAATTGGGAGCTCATATGACGTTATTACTCCCCCTTAAATCTCACATGAACTTCTAAACTGTGGATCTTTTTTTCGCATGTGTCGATACTTTGCTGTTTGAAGTGTTACGAAGCCGAAGGATGACGTTAAGGCTGCGACGCTTTTGCACCGTTAGGGAGAAAGTTTGCCGACCCCTTTGAGCCAAATTTCTCAATTATGCGTTGCAGTGGGAGGTAGTGTCTGGTTGCGAAGAAAATATTATTTAATTCCGTTGCGCAGTGTAATTCGATGGAATAGCGCTGCTGTAGGTAGAATTGCTGTCAGATGGCCTGGAGGTAATTTTGACATTATCCTCTATCACTGACATTCAGTACAGGGGTTCATGTAGTTTCTAACGGATCGGTAGCGACCTGGTCAGTGGTAACTGTGTTTGATTTAATCTGATCTTCACCAATCCCAGATATTGGAATGTCATGGGAAAACTTAAAGGTAAGTGCCCTATATGCGTTAGGGGGATGAGCTTTCATCGATATTCTCATACAGTGTTCCGTTTATTAATTGGAATTTTCCATCTGTCAGTTCCTCGTTCTCCAAACCTTATGTGATTTTCAGCAGTGTTGGATTCACCCTCTGGTAAGCACCCGTGTAAGTTAATGAAGCGTTGACTCAGATTTTAAGCTCACTACCTAGTTTCCCCATGCATTCCTTGAAGTGCAGTTGGTGTCCTTGTGTTTTTATCCCCTTCTGTGTACCACTGTGAAGTAGTACATCGGAAGCCTCTGTGCCCATTTCATCAGTCGACTCAATGGATACTTCAGGATATCTCAGAGAATGGTGATTTATGAGAAATGTGAAAGAATTGCCAAATAAATACGGCTAAAACTTGTTAATAGCCCAAAAACTGCAAGGCATTCTTTTCCGGCTGTAGAGTAGATCTTCTCGGACTAAGACTACTCTTGGAATCATTAGCTATTACCTTGTCAGTATCTTCGTAAATCTGAACAAGGAATTCACATGTCTCATAACCATTCTACATCTACATCTACGTGATTACTCAGCTATTCACAATAAAGTGCCTTGCACAGGGTTCAATGAACCACCTTCAAGTTGTCTCTCTACCATTCCACTCTGGAACGAGGCGCGGGAACAACGAGCACTTAAATTTTTCTGTGTGAGCCCTAATGTCTCTTATTTTATCGTGATGATCATTTCTCTCTATGTAGTTAGGTGCCAACAGAATATTTTCGCAATCGGAGGAGAAAACTGTTGATTGAAATTTCATGATAAGTTCCCGTCACAACGGAAAACGGCTTTCCTTTAATGATTGCCACTCCAATTCACGTATCATGTCGGTGTCACTATCTCCCCTATTTCGCGATAGTACAAAACGAGCCGCCCTTCTTTGTACTGTTTCGATCTCGTGGGTCAGTCCCACCTGATGCGGATCCCACACCGCACAGCAATACTCCAGAATAGGACGGACAAGCGTGGTGTAAGCAGTCTTTTTAATAGACCTGTTGCACCTTCTAAGTGTTCTGCCAATGAATCGCAGTCTTTGGTTTGCTCTACCCACAACATTATATATGTGATCGTTCCAGTTTAGGTTATTTGGAATTCTAATCATTAAGTATTTAGTTGAATTTACAGCCTTCAGAGTTAAGTGACTTATCGCGTAATTGAAATTTAGTGGATTTCTTTCAGTACTCATGTTAATAACCTGGCACTTTTCTTTATTCAAGGTCAATTGCCACTTCACGAACCATAGAGCCCTCTTATATAAATGATTTTGCATTTCGTTTTGGTCATCTGATGACTTTACAAGACGGTAAATCACAGCATCATCTACAAACAATCTAAGATGGCTACTAAAATATCCTCCTGTATCGTTAATATAGATCAGGAACGATAGAGGGCCTATAACACTTCCTTGGGGAACGCCGGATATTACATCCGGTTTACTCGATGACTTTCCGTCTGTTACTGCGAACTGTGATCTTTCTGACAGGAAAGCACGAATCCAGTCGCACAACTGAGGCGATATTTCATAGGCAATCAGTTTGGTTAGAAGACGCTTGTGAGTAAGGGTGTCGAAAGCCTTCTGGAAATCTAAAACTATGAAATCAATTTGAATTCCCTTGTCGATAGCACTCATTATTTAATGGGTATCAAGAGCTAGTTGTGTTTCGGAAGAACGATATTTTCTGAATCCGTGCTGTCTATTTGTCAATCAATCGTTTTCATCGAGGTACTTCATAATGTTCAAATACAGTATATGTTTCAAAACCTTACTGCAAATCGATGTTAGTGATATGGGCCTGTAATTAAATGGACTACTCCTACTTCCCTTTTCGGCTATTGGTGTGACTTGAGCAATTTTCCCGTCTCTAGGTACGGACCTTTCTGTGAGCGAGCGGTTATTTATAATTGCTAAATATGGAGCTACACTCCTGGAAATTGAAATAAGAACACCGTGAATTCATTGTCCCAGGAAGAGGAAACTTTATTGACACATTCCTGGGGTCAGATACATCACATGATCACACTGACAGAACCACAGGCACATAGACACAGGCAACAGAGCATGCACAATGTCGGCACTAGTACAGTGTATATCCACCTTTCGCAGCAATGCAGGCTGCTATTCTCCCATGGAGACGATCGTAGAGATGCTGGATGTAGTCCTGTGGAACGGCTTGCCATGCCATTTCCACCTGGCGCCTCAGTTGGACCAGCGTTCGTGCTGCACGTGCAGACCGCGTGAGACGACGCTTCATCCAGTCCCAAACATGCTCAATGGGGGACAGATCCGGAGATCTTGCTGGTCAGGGTAGTTGACTTACACCTTCTAGAGCACATTGGGTGGCACGGGATACATGCGGACGTGCATTGTCCTGTTGGAACAGCAAGTTCCCTTGCCGGTCTAGGAATGGTAGAACGATGGGTTCGATGACGGTTTGGATGTACCGTGCACTATTCAGTGTCCCCTCGACGATCACCAGTGGTGTACGGCCAGTGTAGGAGATCGCTCCCCACACCATGATGCCGGGTGTTGGCCCTGTGTGCCTCGGTCGTATGCAGTCCTGATTGTGGCGCTCACCTGCACGGCGCCAAACACGCATACGACCATCATTGGCACCAAAGCAGAAGCGACTCTCATCGCTGAAGACGACACGTCTCCATTCGTCCCTCCATTCACGCCTGTCGCGACACCGCTGGAGGCGGGCAGCACGATGTTGGGGCGTGAGCGGAAGACGGCCTAACGGTGTGCGGGACCGTAGCCCAGCTTCATGGAGACGGTTGCGGATGGTCCTCGCCGATACCCCAGGAGCAACAGTGTCCCTAATTTGCTGGGAAGTGGCGGTGCGGTCCCCTACGGCACTGCGTAGGATCCTACGGTCTTGGCGTGCATCCGTGCGTCGCTGCGGTCCGGTCCCAGGTCGACGGGCACGTGCACCTTCCGCCGACCACTGGCGACAACATCGATGTACTGTGGAGACCTCACGCCCCACGTGTTGAGCAATTCGGCGGTACGTCCACCCGGCCTCCCGCATGCCCACTATACGCCCTCGCTCAAAGTCCGTCAACTGCACATACGGTTCACGTCCACGCTGTCGCGGCATGCTACCAGTGTTAAAGACTGCGATGGAGCTCCGTATGCCACGGCAGACTGGCTGACACTGACGGCGGCGGTGCACAAATGCTGCGCAGCTAGCGCCATTCGACATCCAACACCGCGGTTCCTGGTGTGTCCGCTGTGCCGTGCGTGTGATCATTGCTTGTACAGCCCTCTCGCAGTGTCCGGAGAAAGTATGGTGGGTCTGACACACCGGTGTCAATGTGTTCTTTTTTCCATTTCCAGGAGTGTATTACACCAGCATACTCTGAGAGGACTACGACTGGTATACAATCTGGACCAGAAGCTTTGCCTTTATTAAGTGATATAAGCTACTATGCGACACCGAGGATATCTACTTCTATGTTTCTCATCTTGGCAGTAGTTCTTGATTGGAATTCAGGAATATCTATTTCGCTCTCTTTGGTGAAGGAGTTTCGGAAAACCATGTTTAATAGCTCTGCTTTAGTAGCACTGTCTTCAGTGACTTCACCGTTGCTATCGCGCAGTGAAGGTACCGATTGCGTCTTGCCACTGGTGTGCTATATGTATCACCAGAATCTCTTTGGATTTTCTGCTAGATTTCGACACAGAGTTTCGTTACTGAAATTATTAAAAGTATCTCGCATTGAAGTACGCGCTATATTTCGAACTTCTGTATAACTTTCGCAGTCTTGGGGATTTTGCGTTCTTTCAAATTTGGCATTCTTTTTTCGCTGCTTCTGCAACAGCGATCTGACCCCGTTTTGTGTACCATGGGGGATCAGTACCATCACTTATTAATGTATGTGGTAAATGTCTCTCAATTGCTGTCGATACTATCTCTTTGAAATCATTCCACAACTCTTCTATGCTTATATGACCACATTCTCTTAAGACGGCGTTAAGAGAATTTTTATCTGCTTTTTTAAATAGATATATTTTGCGTGTCTCTCTGGTGGTTGTAGGTGTTAAGGAATTCAGCCTAGAAGCAACTGCCTTGTGGTCGCTAATTCCTGTAATCGTCACGATATTCACTATTTGTCAAGGATTATTTGTTGCGAAGAGGTCAAGGATGCTATCGCAAACATTTACGCTTCAAGTGGGCACTTGAACTAATTGTCCAAAATAATTTCCTGAGATAGCATTCAGTACAATTTTGGATGACCTTTTATGCCTGCCGGCGGCTTTAAAGGTATAATTTTTCCAGCATATCAAGATTAGATTGAAGTCACCACCGACTATAACTGTATGAGTGGGGTACCTATTTGAAATGAAATTCAAGTTTTCTTTGAAATGTTCAACAACCTTATGATCTGAGTCGGGTGGATCGGTAAAACGATCCAATTAATAGTTTAGTCCGATTGTCAAGTATAACCTTTTTCCTTACTATTTCGCAGGAACTATCTACTTCAATTTCCCTACAAAGCAAACTACTTCTGACAGCAATAAATACTTCACCAAAAACGGTATATGATATATCCTTTCTGAACACTATTAGATCATTTGCAAAAATTTAGGCTGAACTTATTTCCGGCTTTAGCCAGCTTTCTGCACCTATAACTATGTGAGTTTCGGTACATTCTATTAGGGCTTGACGCTCTGGTTCTTTCCCAACACAGCTACGGCAATTTACAACTACAACACCGATCGTTTCTACAACTAACTTACTGTGTTTTACCTGTCCGGTTTTGGATGGATGCCCTTTCTGAGGTTCCCTGAGACCCTTTGACCTAAGTGACCTCAGAGCCCTTTCTACACAGCCCCCGATACCCATGTAGCTGCTTCCTGTATGTAGTGGGCTCCTGACCTAAAAAGCAGAACCCGGAAACCCACCACCCTATGGCGCAAGTCAAGAAATCTGCCGCCTTCACGGCCACTGAACCGCCTGAGCCTCTGATTCAGACACTCCACTCGCCTCTGCACCAAAGGACCACAGTCGGTTCTATCCATGATGCTGCAGATGGGGTGCTCCGCCTTAATCTCGCAAGCAAGACTGGCAGTCTTTACCGTTTACGCTATCCGCTCGAAACCAGATAATATCTCCTCCAATCCAAAGCGACACACATCATTGGTACCAACATGAGCTACCACCTGCAGTTTGCTGCACACTGTACTCTTCATGGCATCCGGAAGCACACTTTCCACATCAGGAAGGACTCCCTCCGGTAAGCACAAGGAGTGCACATTGGCTTCCTTTTCCTCCTTCGCAGTTATGTTCCTAAGGGGCCCCATTCGGTGCGTAACATTGGAGCTCCCAACTACCAGCAAACCCAACCTCTCTGTATGCTCCGACCTTGCAGGCCGAGAAGCTTCCTCTGGAACAGGGTGGACGACTGTATCCAGCTCAGAGACATCGTCAGCCACACATAACGCCCGAAACCTGTTCGCCAAACGAACCAGGGAGGCCTGACGATCGGCCCCTCAGAAAGTTTTTCTCTGTCTGTCAGACTCTGGAATGATTTCCCACTCGACCACAGGTGAAGGGTCAACCTTAGTGCAGGCAGTACCTGGGGTGGCCACAGTAGTGGAACGATTGGGGGATATGTGTGATGTGATCAACGTCTCCCGCATCCCCGTGTCTGACCCCCCACAGTTAATCTCCTCAGCAGCAGCCTCAATCTGTGTGACAGAAGCCAACGCAGCCTGGAGCTGTGAGCGAAGGGTCGCCAACTCAGATTGCATCTGTATACAGGAATCATAGTTCCTATCCATTACTGCAGTCGCTTCCGTTTGAAGATCGTAAAAATATGTCACAAACGAATGGAGTACTCGGCTTATTAGCAGCAGGAATTCGAAGAGATCTCTCACTAACGGTCTAAACGACATTTAGCTACACTAACCAAAATAAACAAAAGTCTATACGATATGAGGTTATTAAAATAAGAGCTTGTGCCTAGCAAGCACTCAAAAACGCAAGAAATTACAAAAATAATGTAGTAACTACACAGGTATCTGTAAATAAGTCGCTTATGTTGGAAATTCGTAAAACCATATAACAAACGAACGGTGTACTCGGCTTATTATTGGCAGGAACTCGAGGTGCTCTGTCTCTGACCGTCTATCGACACTATTAGTGTCACAGAGAAGTTTTGTTTTACCATTCTCGTCTTACAGTGTTGTGACTATAGAAGCTGTTAGCGCCCCATTAACGTTAAAGAAAGACATCGTTCCAGGCAAATTTGGCTTCTCCATACAGCACTTGCTGCAAGGATGTGTCTTGGTGCCGAAGTCCTTTATGAGTTACTAGCTGTACAAGTATACTCTGTAAAAACTCTTTATACCATGAATGAACCCAGAAGTCGGCCAAACGGTGAATGCTCTTATGTTCTCTTGTACGGGAGACACTCCATCGTTACTCACAAGGTGAAAAAGATACATATTTCTTGGGAAACGAAAGTCACTTTTCGGATTCAAACTGAGGGTTGCTGTCTGAAATCGGCTTTTATGTTCTTTAAGTGCATTCGGGATAACAGCTGTGTTATCACTTTAATGTGCCAAATAGGTTGTCCACGATAGGCTAGAAGATAGCTGAAGTGTTGCATAGTCCAAATGGTATAGCTTCGAATTCTCAGATCCCATCAGGAGCTATGAAGGTAGTCTTTTGCAACCAACTTCGTCACTGTATATTTGCCAGTACGCAGTAACCTGTCTGCAAGTGCGAGGTTGAGGCGTACTTTGCTCCTTTAAAGCAGTCCAGTGTGTTATTAGCCTGCTGCAGTGGGTAATAGTTACTCTTTTTTGCAATCTTGTTCGGTCGTCAGTAGCCGATAGGAAATACCATGTCTAATCCTTCACCTTCACAAGGACTAGGGGAGAAGATCGAGGACTGCGAGGTTCAGCAGTGTTTTCTTGCAGCATCTCCTCCACATGCTCCAAGATTTTATGGATTTCATCCAGCGACAACCTATACGAGTACTGGCTAACAGCTGGATAATTGACATCATTGTTGAAACTCTGTTGTATCTAGGGCTCCTTGGTCTATCTTCTACATTAAGTATTTGAAAGTATCCAAAAACTGTGGGAAAAGGACCTACACTTACCTCTACTGTTCTACGATCTCCGGCCGTGGTGGCCTAGCGGTTTTAGGCGCTACAGTCTGGAACAGCGCGACCACCACGGTCGCAGGTTCGAATCCTGCCTCGGGCATGGATGTGTGTGATGTTCTTAGGTTAGTTAGGTTTAAGTAGTTCTAAGTTCTAGGGGACTGAAGACCTCAGCAGTTAAGTCCCATAGTGCTCAGAGCCATTTGAACTATTATTTTTTTGTTTTTGTTCTTCGATCAGGCCAGACCCTATTGGAAGATCGATACTAATTTCCTTCCCTGTGTTAAATGCAGAGGTAATGGAGCATGATTCATCGTCCCTGGGACTCAACCACCCTTCCTGGACTGGCTCAACTGCACTAAGCACATAGCTTTAGGTAGCAGTTGGTGCTGCTCGTAACAATTAGTGAGCCAGTGTGCTCTTTGATCACATATAATGCTTGTAATCGTCTGTGAACTGTGGATTTCCTTGGAGACCCTCGGTATCTTCTTGCGATGGAAAAAAAACTTCATAATTTCAATGAGCATCTAGATTGACGGCTGTAGATCGTCTCAGTCATCACAGCTGGATGATAACGCCTTCAGTGACGAACAACCCCACAGAGTAATTATTGTCACATGTGCTTGTTTGAATAGCTTTTTCAGTCTGGAGCTCTAGTCTCCCACAATCGTGATACCTGTAATAAGTCCCATCGGAGAAAAACATTATGTGAAAACCAGAAGTTCGAAGACTGTGTTCTGTCACTGATAGTTACTCTTGCAACCCACGTTCCTGTTGACCGAGTGCATTTCTCATAAGCGACATTCGATGTAATCGCTTTCGTCTATTGGAACATAGTCTGCTCTAGCTGGCGATGATAAGCACTTAGCGGGCGTCGATGATGACCTTTCGTTTGCCTGATACATTGGTGACTGTGAAAGATGTTCATTTCTGGCTGCCCCACCAACATAGACAGTCGTCTCACTACGTCCTCCTACTGCGTGTTAGGGAGTGACTGCGTCGAGTGTTCCTCGTCCAGGGTGATTCAGCTATAATCGTCTGGAGTTGACTGGCATCAATACAACTGATATAGTGGTTGACATCTGCTGGAGTGGCTTACTTGGTCCGACTGTTCTGGCTGCCGTAAGGTGCTGCATCTCTTCCCCTATTACCTGGAGTGTGAGAGAGGCGAGATCGTGGTAGTCTTGCACAACGGACATGTACACCACATTCTAATGTCGGTCATGCTCCTTTCGTCTGATTTTTTTCTGTTGTAGTTCCTCAGGGTATTGGCTCCATATGATGAATTCTACTATTGTTGGGACACTGTGAGGCTGCGATTAAGTATTTTAGCATGCCCCTGAGATGATAACAAGATCTATAACCAGCCATCAAAACAGTAAACAGATCACTCTCTATTTCATCAGGTGCAATATTAAAAAAGTCACGCAATTGAAATTAACAAGGATCAGAATTTCAACACGGGTGTCCAAGTCAAACATGAAATATGGATACCAGAGCTCAAACAAATACAAGGACAGGATGGTTTCATCAAACTGCTGAATGAAATTAATGGTCATAGTACGACACCGCTTATTTCTAAGCTGCATTAATTGGGTTCAACTGAGATTACGATCAATAATAAAATGCACAAAGTCTCAATTGGATTATAAAAGCAACATGGAAAGACCTTGTAAGAAGAGGGTGGCAGTGGAAATTTAACAACACATTAATTATGCCCATGTAAACCACAAATGATTGTGGAATTATTGAACAGACTAACAAAAATATGCGACAAAAGTACATGTACGCATCAATACCCTTTCCTAAGAACATTCAGAGTTTAACAGAATGTGTGGACTAATCTTAGAACACCAAATTCTAACCTACGACAAACAGCTCACTGACCCCAAATCACGATTCTCACAAATGCATCTTACTCTTGCCCTCGTTCCTAGAGTCAGGTGCAGGAAAGTGCTGTATTGATTGGTGAAAGTTATAAGTTAATTCTTGGCACCAGTGACCAGCTGTCGGACGACGTTGCCGTCTATGCAACACTTGTGTAACTGTAGCTCTCCCCTTCTCACAGCCCAAGACAAAGAGGCTGTCTGCCATCCCACTCTAATTTTTGTGGTTTCTGCTAGCACCACAGTATCTTCAGCCAGTTACTGTAGACGTTCCGACCATTGAAACATTTATAAAAGAAAGTCACTTCGCCTCAAACGTTTACCATTATTAAGTGGTTTTGCTCGTTTCTCTCTCAATATGGCGTAAACCCTAACTACTCTCCCGTAATGAGAGTAGTTTCACATTTTAGCTAATGACTATGTTCTGCACATACGCATTCACAAGTCTTCCTCTCTATTACAAGAATAATTTTGGTGAACAAACCTGGAACGCCTTGCAAAATTTATACAACTCCTGCTGACCCCATCTGAGTCCTGGAGCAGGCTTTGGCCTCACTTCCATGAAACTACTGAACTCACTGAGGAGCTCAGTGTTTCCCTCCTAATGAAATTCGATGCCTTCTGCCAACAGACAGGAACTAGAGACCATACTGGAAGTGAATCTTCGAAGTGAGTAAAATGCAAAGCTTTCTTCTGTATCGAACATTTTGCAGTAGTCACAAGAAAATAACCACAAAACAGTGGCAGGAAACTGAATCAGTATTGCCTAGGGATAAATGAGAGTCATGTCACAAGTGCCAGTTGAAAAATCTGTTGAAGGAGTACACAAAATAATATAGCAAAGAATTTTGAGCAACCATTATCAGAGAAACACTGCCGATCTGCCAACGATGGAGAGTTAGTTTTAATCAGTTGGCCTTCATAGTTGGTACTACCATTCTGACGAGGTATAATGACAATTTTCAATACATATTTTTACTTTTTTTAGCTCGAATTGCTCATTCAAAATAGAATTTCGTTGTTCAGCTTAGATTGAAAAAGTTTTCTGTCTGCCATGAGATACATGTTTCTGCCTTTCTCGGCTGCATGTAAAATAATTACTCTAATTTTAACTGCATTTGGATTACATTGGAAAAACCATTGTGTTTTGCTCTGTAACACCAACAAAAGAAACCTTGTATCATCTGTTACATATTTAAGACAGGAAAAAAATTCATGAATGGTGCTATTACCATTCATAAAGCAGAGAAAGGTAGATAAATGGAGCTCATGGAAGCGATAGAAGAATTTTCCCATTACGCTAAAGAACCAAATTCAGTTCTGAATCAACAACCCGAATTGAAAACTAATATGTATATCGAAAATTTCCTTGACATCTTGTTACAAAGATAGTAATAGTCTTGAGGGAGAGTTCGTTAGAGCTGATTCCATTTTATGATTAGCAGTGTTCCACTGTAATGGCCGCTCATGATTATTTGCCACTTTATTTTGTGTATTTTTTATTTACAATTGATGCTCCATGCACCTTACTGTAAATGACTGAGCATTATCTATGAATGTGGTATTTCTGTTCCTTTATACGTATGTGTATAACACTTGATGTTAACAAAAGTCTGTAATTATTGTCTGTGTTTTTACTGTGATTTCGCAGTATCCTGTTTACTTTGAATTTCCCTTTATCATTTATGTGCATACAGAAAGGTAATGGTTTATGACCATAACTAGCTGCACAGTAAATAATAAAGTGAACAACAGCTTAAAGTACTACGTGGTGTCATTTCTACTATTTATGAAAGCTGTGGAACACATTCAACAAAAATATTTTAAAATAAATAAATTTTATATCAGATTGAATGTCGCCACACATGTATTCAAGTTAAAATAATGTCTTCAGTTTTCAGGCTGCTGTGTCCACCATAATACTCAAGTCTCACCTTGGACACGGTCTGAACTGAAAGCAAAATTATTATTGACTAATTATGTAACATACTTTATGTTGTGAGAAAATTAATGAGAATTTGGTTTCCTTTCGTTCAACGGTAGGTAGATATGGAAGTACCTACTGGCTGTCAACTGACATTCCCTCAGAGATATAGAGTAGGCCTGACATGGATCCCTTACAGGAGAGATGACGACCTGCTAGTGCAGTTCATATGTCAACCAGCTACTAAAGCTCTATTCCTGTGGGCGGAAAGAAAGGAGTGACCGGAGCAAGTTGGTTGTTAATGAGATATTGAAGACGGTGCTCGCTGTCTAATTAGTTTCTGCTCCCAGAAGGAGGGGCAAGTACAAATTCCCAGAAGCGACGGACAGGCCTCCCTTAATACAAGGTACCAGGATCTTATTGCGCGGACAGGCGAGCTGAGTTGAGGAACATTGTGCCTTTAGTGCAAGAACATTCAGAGAGGAGGTCGAAGATAGCATGAGCTCATATATTTTCTTCAAGGGACGCTTTATTTCCTTTGAGCAATGGGCATTTTTAAAGGAACGAAAAGTAAATTAATTTAAAAATTTCGTTTTCGATCACTTTCATGTTTTTATGTTTTACCGTTTTTCATTTCGTTTATTTAGATGTAGCGTGTACAGGATGTCCCACGCGGAATGGACAAGACTCAGGATTATGACAGGAACGCTGATTCCAAGTAAAGAACATTATATGGACATATCCCCTATTCCGAACGGTTCCCGATATAGGAAACATTTAATGTACATTTGGTTTTGAACTTGTGGCATACCGTTAGACATTAATATCGATTAGCATACGAATACTCCATTTAACACTCTGTTCAGTACATTAAGGAAATCGCTTTAACTTTCATCTGATCCATTGTCATCGATTTCCAAAAGTGTACTGACGCACTACAAGAGGCAAAGGCAAGAAGCATGCGTCGGTGTGCGTTCCTAAATCGATTATAGTGGATCATACAAAAGTAAAATCGAATTCTTTAATTTACTGAACAGAGTGATAAGTGGAATTTCAATCTGTTAGTAATTTTAAAATTTTCTGGATGAAATGATATACATTAAAAGTTTTGTATTCCAGAAACAATTCGGAACAGAGAGTAGGTTCATATGAAGTTTGGTGGTGGTGGTGGTTAGTGTTTAAAAATGGTTCAAATGGCTCTGAGCACTCTGCGACTTAACTTCTGAGGTCATCAGTCGCCTAGAACTTAGAACTAATTAAACCTAACCAACCTAAGGACATCGCACACATCCATGCCCGAGGCAGGATTCGAACCTGCGACCGTAGCGGTCGCTCGGCTCCAGGCTGTAGCGCCTAGAACCGCACGGCCACTTCGGCCGGCTAGTGTTTAACGTCCCGTCGACAACGAGGTCATTAGAGACGTAGCACAAGCTCGGGTTAGGGAAGGATTGGGAAGGATATCGGCCGTGCCCTTTCAAAGGAACCATTCCGGCATTTGCCTGAAGCGATTTAGGGAAATCACGGAAAACCTAAATCAGTTTGGCTGGAGACGGGATCGAACCGTCGTCCTCCCGAATGCGAGTCCAGTGGGCTAACCACTGCGCCACCTCGCTCGGTCATATGAAGTTTCCGACGTCAAGTAAGTTTTCTTGTCGTATTCCTACATATTGACCATATTTCCTTGGACATCCTGTATGAATGAATCTGCAACCACAAAATTGTCGCCCGTAGCGGCAGTTTTATATAAGTTTCTACCGTGATTCGCTTAATCTGGCAGGATTTGTTTGTTTACGAGACACAGGGTACATGTTTATATTTCAGAAATTGTATTGAGCACTTCATTCAGCGTGGTACGAGTTGCTTTATTTATAGGGTAAATGACGAATGAAGATTGGCCGTCGGAAAGCTGCGGTATGAGTAAATTTTACCCAACGTCTGGCTTCGACAACATTCTCAACATCTGCTTAATTCAAATGAGTTAACTGAGATAAATGTCGCGAGCAGTTGTCATCAGATGCCCCTAATAATTGTTACAAGCATTTATATAAGTACTTGAATTATTGACATGCTTATGACATGGTGAAATTTACAGTAAAATGTTCGTTTGGAAACCAATTCCCAAAACAATAAATAAGCTGCAAGTAGAGGTGCAATTAATCCTCTATTGTTCCACACAAGAAGGGCCAAGCAGCTGAAAGTTGAGACTGTTACAACGGCGTCCATGCTTGCATCTTCAACTTCAGTTTCAGCTACACAGCTATTTGTTTGCTGGCACCAATTAACTGCTTACCAAAGCTAATATCTCCACCTTATAAATTGTAATGTGGTTTTTTGGCATCAACCTGTTTATTAATTAACGAGTTGAGATAATACTTTTGGGACTGTTCGTTGCATAACATACGTACAGCTGCAGATCCCTTGTAGTCGTGTCTTCTTTTACAAATACTTAGGATTTGTGAATCACAACATACAAAACCTTATGTTATCTTCCTTCCGATTTTATGTTCTTCGTTTTATATACTATATATAATGATCTTCATTTGCTGACAAATATTATGCAGTTTATTCCCTACATATATACGGTATTTACAGCGCCATTAGCCGATTATTTACTGTGTGTGTAACCTATGAGTAATGAATGCGTGTATCTTAAATGGAGGCTTTTAGGCTCTTTATTAAAATTAGTATTGTCATTAATATTACCACAAGAGCTTTAGTATTGGTGCCCATACAGTCAGCAGGGCACCAGTTCCGGACGGAGAGTTACTCCGACACGAACCGAATCCGCCAGGCGGACTAATGGCGAGTCGTCGGCGTGCCGGCCAGCCTGGATGTGGTTTTCAAGCGGCTTGAAGAGTGTCCATGGGTGTTTACCGGGCTGGCACCCATGTTCCGCCTAAAATACACATTACGCCAACACCACTTTCTCACAGATGCACATATGGTTTACCCTACACACAGACGGAATGGGTATAAGCTTCGGTTTCGGGAGGGGGTGGGCGGGTGGAGGGGCTGGAGGTAGAGTGAAAAGCAGCTGTTTGGTCTCCTTAAACACTTAACTACAATCAGCACCGCCATCTCCATATAACCATCCCTCTAATGTTTGTTAAACTCTGCATATTACTGGTGACAAAATCTAAGAGACATATAATAGATCATCGTAGCCTTCATCTGTATTAGTCGCGGTGTTACGTATATCCAGAAGAAATTTAATAAGATGGTATGAATCTGTAAAATTCGGGAGTATATGCATAGATGGAAATTTGTGACTAATTATGTCTGTGGTGGGCTGAGATAAGAATGCGAGTATTTATCATCGACAGGCAATATGTTACGAAATGGGCCAGCCTAATAAGAATAATGGACTGAGTTGCCAATATTAACTCCACACGTCTTCGGAACTCAAAAGACGCTCTTTCACCGGAAAGGATGCAGGGCAAGCAACTGATATTTCGTATTTTGTTTGAGACTTCTCCTGTAGTCAGTGCTGTACAGATTCAATGTGCTTAAAAACCAACATTGTGAACTTACTAAAATCTGTGGTAGTTAATCTTTATTGGCAGACAATTATCTTTTTGTAGTTATTGACTGCAGCAAATTGTATCAGATAATATGAGACGTGTATTTCAGAGATAATACAAGTAACAACAAGTATATGTTGGATACCAGGGAACACTCCTTTACCGTATTGGCTAATCGGTATTTAGGTACCTTGAGCAAAGGTATCACTACAACCATTTTTGGTGTTTAAATAGTGTTATTGTTTTAATCACTGCCTTCTGGGATTCAGAATGTGCCACTGGTAGCACACTAACTATGAAAGACGAGGAACGCGTTATCACTCCTGTTCGTGAGGCAGTATTTTCACTTGCCACAAATGACTGAAATACGTATAAAATTATAAGAAAATTTCTAAATTGTTATCTACAAATGAAAGATCAAGAAGTAGACGATAAAGACGAATTTACAATAGCCAGTGGTCACAGCTCTGCTAGCGAACAAGACGTGATTGACAGGTATAACTTTAGGACAGTTCTGATAGCGACGTCTGTTTCTCCAATAAAGTACTTACCGTGTTCGTTAAGATCAAATACATTCTGAGTGGTAATAAAGAAAACTGTATGTCCCAGAACTGAATTGACATTTTTGCAGAAGTTGTATTTGTACCTATCCAGTGCCACTTTTATGTGCCAAATTAAACACAGGAATTGAGTTTTATATGAACATTTACTTGCAGCTGAGATATTACAGTGTTTCACAATGTAAAATTCAGTTCTCTAACAATTCATTTCAGTGTACTATTTGGAAAAAAATCGCACAAAAGTGTGCGATTTCGTGTGATGAAAAGTAAAATATTTTATACTCTATTTAGTCCAATAAAATCAACTTAGATTCTTTAAACAACAGTTAAATAAATGTGAAAGTAGTTGGTATGTAACTTACATTAAAATTTCAAATGATTTGTGTTGTAATTCTCGAGTTATATGTTGTCCTTAGTATCACGGAGACGTAACCTCGTAGAAAACATTACAGAAATGTCACCTCTTGAATTAAGGGATAGACGTAAGTCTTGCATTCTGATTTACGTCTCCTGCCCACTCCGTTGTCCCGGAACTGAGTATACGTAATATAAACGACTTCTGCGTGTTACTATCAACACATATCAAACAAATGACGTAAAAGGTCCGTTGGTCGCCATAAATAAGAAGGGAGAACTTTCAGCCCGTATTGGTGTTGAGATTAACTTTCATACGCAGTAAAACGAGCGCAGTTGGAGGACGCTACAGCCAGTGGCAACTCATCGCCTGCGTCCATTACCGAAGCCCACAGCAGACGGGTAGTTAACCTCTCTGTCCACGCTGGAGAGTCAACGCAGTCGCGTGCCGAGAAATTCATGACGCGCAGTGGGAGTGGGGGTAGCTGTTGCCGTTGCAGCTCCTGCTGCAGAGAGGGCGTTGTTAACGCCCCTTCCCCGCCCAGTGCCGCCCACACAAGAGCAGGAATTTTATAGTCGGCCGCAGTGGAGAGTTTCTGCGTCCGTCGCAGCGAAACAGCCACCTGCGACGCTCGTTTCAAATTCAATTATCTGGGTGGCGAGGGCGCGCGTTTGCTCACCACGCGGCCACCGAAACCAGCGCCAAATCCTGTCCGTTGACCTCCCTCCCACACGCGGTCCATTGCTTTCCTATCCTCCACACAGCACCGCCCGCAGTCCAACCTCGACCATTCAGTGCTCGCGCGATAAAAATCGCCAAATCATTAATTGGCTACAATCGTGTGTAAGTGCTCTATTTTTTATGGAATAACGGTCCTGCGCCTAGTGTGTAAGACGAAAGTTCAGGTAAGCACTATAACGACTAATGATGGCTATTTAACAATATATATATTTGGAAGCTATTAGTCAAATTCCCATTTTTTTCTGTATACAGTAGACGTCCAATCCACTATCGTCTATCTCACTTCAATGGATATAAAGCAAAACGTAGTAATTTAACCTTCAGACTACGCCAGAATAAGAAAGGAAACAGCTACTATATTAAGGTAGGAGAAACGGAAGTATTACAAGGAACTAATAAAAGAGGCAGAAGAGGATTTTATTCATCACAGGACAAGACATATGTACCAAAAAGTAAACAAAATAACACAAAAATATTCAAAGAGAGAAACATTTATTAAAGATACCCAAGGAATAATCCTCAAAAGTGATGCTGAAAGAGAGCAGACTACTTCGCTAATTTACTAAACTGCGAAGACCCCACTGAAACTCTTTTATGTGACGTGCCAGACACAGTAGACATCAAAGTAGAGCCATCCAGAGAAGAAAAAATACAGGGAGTAATTAAAAATTTAAAACATAATAGAGCTTCAGGTGGAGATAAAATTGTGGGTGAACTAATAAAGAATGGATGGCCAGAATTGGTAAAAAGATTTGCGAAATTGGTAAGAAAAGTGTGGGAACATGAAAAGATGCCTGACCACTGGAAAAGGGCCAAAATCTGAGCATTTTAAAAAAGAATGACCCTCTGGACTGTGATAATTTTAGAGGAATTTTTTTTGAAGAAATTATAGGCGACTATCAGTGTAGTTTTAGGAGAGCCAGGTCTACTAGTGATCACCTCTTTACACTCCGACAAATAACTGAGAGAGCATGAGAACATTACGTTGACATCCACGTGGTATTTGTTGACTTCATAAAGCTTACGACAACGTACACAGGAGCACACTAACCAGGGTTCTCAAAGAGTTTAAATTTCCTGGAAAGTTAATATGCCTACTAGAGATGTGGTTGGAGGAAACCTATCGTAAAGTAAGGACCAACACATGAGTGTAAAAGGAGTTTGAAGTCAGAACAAGCCACAGACAATCAGCTGTTTTATGTCCAATACTTTTCACCCTAGTTAAGAGATAGATAGAGAACACCGAAAAGTAAACCCAGTTGGAGTAAAGATGGGTAGGAATAAAATACATCGTCTTGCTCATGCAGACGGTGTTGTCCTAATAAGTGGAAACAAAGAAGAACTACAACTCATGACAAGTTCCTACAGAAACATTGCAAGGAATGAAGGATTAGAAATTAAAGAGAAGGTAACAGAGTATAAGGCACCCAGTGATGGTAGTCCACTGACAGTTGATGATCTCACTTTTAAAAGAGTAGACACCTTCTAATATTTGGTAGACGTCGTCAATGAACAGGGTAAAATGGAATCTGAAATTAAAGCGAAGATAGCGGCAGCGAATAAAGCTTATTATGGCCTACAGGATGCGTTATCCAGCAGAGCTGTATCCAGAAGCTTCAAACTCTGGCTACATCAGAGCGTAATTCTGCCAGTAGTTCTATATGGGTCGGAAAGTTTCACATTTAGAAAAGCAGATGAACAAAAATTATTAGTTTTTGAAAAGAAAATATCAAGGAAAATTTTTGGACCCAAGAGAGACCCAGAAACACAGGAGTGGAGAATATTTAACCAGGAACTGAAGGAGTGGTATCAACAAGCTGCCATTAGTCAAAGGATGAAGAGGGGGAGACTGATGTGGGCCGGACATCTAATTAGGATGGAGGGGTAACGACTACCTAAAGTAGCATTCTCTGGATCCATAGGTGGCAGATGGAAGCGAGGAAGGCTACGAACCAGATCGAAGGATGACCTCGACGAGGACGCAGTGGCAATGGGCCTGAGTGAAAGAGAATGGATTACAAAAGCCAGGAATAGAGAGCACTGGAAGAGGAATGTTGAGAATGCGTATGGTCTCCAAGGCCCAAGCGACAGTTTAGAAGAAGAATAAGTTACAGATAATGAAGATACAGTAGTTGAAATTCAAACAGTGCTAATGAAGAAGATACTGTTAATATACTAACTCATAAAACGTATTTAAGTAAATATGGAATATCTTGGTCTAATAAAAGATATGTGCTGAACAGTTCATAATATTACTTAAGTGCTTCCAGGAGTTCTAGAGAACATGTTGGACCTCCCGCTGAAGTTCAGCTTTCAAAAGAAGCCAGTGTCACCGGCATCCTATAAAGTTTGACAGAAACTGCAATGTCTTCTCTGAGATATGCAAGACTATATATTCGCAAAACATTCAAAGAAAATTATAAAAAAAGCTTGTGTATTGTATGCATTTACAACATTTAATAGAAAAATGCTTCGATCTGTGACAGCCTCCTTTTTTTCAGTCGTGTTGTCATTACTCATTTTTGTTTTGTAATATTAAGAAAGGTTTAACTTGTACAACATAGTGTAAAAATATTAGTCAGCTTTCATGTGTGTGAGAGAGAGGAGAAATATGGAGAAAGGTATTATTTCAAATTTAGTATTCACTGCTACAGCACTGTAGCCTCAATTAACTGGCTGAATGTGTTATTGTTATATCAAAAGATAGTACCTATAGTATTATGTTACGTTTGGCGTTCATTTCTGTTCAAAGATCAATATTATGTGCGGAGTCTCATTTGAAATCTCTTTGTAATATCTCTTTATCCTGGAACTTGGTAGTCCGAAGGTATGCATACTGTACACACTGATGAGCCAAAACATCATGGTCTCAGACCATCAGGAGGCTGAATGCTGTCTGGTTGCTACGAGGACGTGTTAGGTGTGTTGGTGGATCAGAGATGAATGAGTCACTTAAGCGATAATACGAGTCACGACTGGGGAAATCCACTGATATAGGGTAGTGTTAAGAAAGTCAGATAGCTATGGAGCGGCTCTTGGGAATGTATATTGCGGTAATGGCGAAACTCTTCGGCTGGTCACTTGCTATGGTTGTGAGAAACAATGAAAAGCGGTTGGAAGACGGTGAAATCAAGAGTTGGCGCCACGCCAAAGGCGCGTGGGAAAATATGGAAGCTTGTAGAGCACGATAGGTGCGATCTATGACAGACAAAACGACAGCGAGTAACATTTACGTCCTTTATCGACTGTAGCAGTTTCAAGCTATTTCTGTACTGCCTTATGTATTCTGCGAAATCTGTGTCACTACGCCCTCTAGTTCATCTCATATGTTAATATTTGTTTATATGTTCTGTGAAATTATCTGACACGAATTAATGTATATATGTAATTTTATAAACTAAGTTCTGTAAAAATGTTAATATCTTAAAATAGGATTTGTAGAACAGGTGCAGGCATAGGATACGTAGGTTTGTACGTTATAAAAAGTGATAGGTATGAATAGAAGAGATGGATTTGACGGTAGAGCTGCACGGATCAGCTGTTGCTAGGATACAGTCTGTTCTTACCTCGTATGTTGAAGTAGACGGCATTTATTGATTGGCTCTGAATCGTAAAAACCCGTCGCCAAGGAGATAAATTTCAGAGCAGTTCTGTTTCAAGAGTTATGATTAATTCTGCTGCCTCTATTTTACCATCGAATGACGGCACAACCACATTCAGGTCAAGTAAGAATTTAGTACTGTATTTATTTGCGTGGACCTGTAATTTGTTTCTGATGCGAGTAATCAACACTTTAATTTCTACTTTTTTGATAACATTCATTCGTTTGTAACGGAACTGAAATGATGGTGGGCTGACAGTAATTTGGAGCCCGCGCGTCGGAAACGGGTGCGCTGGTGTGAGACTGCCAGGGAGTGCACCCTGATGCCATCTATTGCCGAAACTGGGAATTAGCGCTACCTGTCAGACAATGCACTAAGCTCTCGGAGTCAAATGTATTCTTTTTCTTGGTAATTATAAGTTATTACTGTATAATTTAATGTTGTAAAGCGCTAGTAGTAAATCATTATGACTGGGATGAACTCCAGGGTAATAAATATAAATATTCTTAAATACTAAATGATTTCGGTAAAAAGGTGGTAGGGGAACGCCCCCACTCTTGGTGATACGAGCGTAGCTAGGGGTAGCTGGAGACACAGGGACTGAACAATGGAATGGCCTGGGGAGTGTTGACGTGATCGGACGTACGTAACTGTGCTCACACAAAAGTGATTGTGCAACAGCGAAGAGGCGAATATCGTCGCCATTTGTGGAGTAGAACGCGACGAATGGTTGTCGAAGCCGTCTCTATGCCACTGGGGCCGATTGTAAGAGTTCCTGCGCCCAGATTTTATGGCGGACGTGCAGTAGCTTATACGAGTGCTACAGATCGTAGTTCCAGCCGCCATTAAGGGCATGAGGCGTGAAGAGCTGCGTTAGCCACATGCATCTCACCACCAGCACCAACACGCCTACCCAAGGCAAGACTGCTTACAATTGTTAAGTCGAACTTTGTATACATGTAAAAGGAGAATACCAGTTTTCTTTTATGCAAGTGCAGAGGACAGAATATAGTAATGAGAAAATTACGATGCATGTTGTTCATTGTAAAGTGTAGTAACCTCAAACATAGTATAGTGAAATCAGACTGAGGCCACCATTGCCTCTTTCATTTACAATTCTTTTGGTTGTAGAATACTTTAGCGTATAATAATGTTGAAAAGAGCAATCGTCACACCAGAATGAGTCGCCTATTTATAGTTACTTAAATTTTTCTGAGTAACCTTTCAAGTAAAGTCACTTAAGTAATTCTGTATCAATTGTCCAAAGAGTAATATCCAATATCATTAAATAAGTTGAAGGATAGAATTTTGTTAACTTAAGTTGCATAAATAGTCTTGGTAGTAATTACCAAGCCAACTCACAGAAATTGAGAGAGTATTTGCTTTGTAGAATCACCTAGAATGATCAGAAATAGTAATATTCAGAATTAAGTTTAAATTCAACTCAAGCAGTTTCACTTTGAAACGAGCCAAAAAATTGATTTATTCTTTTGCTCCTTCAGAGCTGGCGACCGTAGTTATAAGTATTTTCAGGAGGATTCGACGGTAAGTCTGCTGCTCTCGTCGTGCTGATAGGATTATCCACTGCTGCTAGCAGTGGTGATTGGATACATAAGCTCACTACCAAGTTAAGTGGGTCAGGTAGGCAGTGTTACCTCGTGAACTGTAGGGCACTGTAGGCTGTGGATCGAACCCGTTCAATCATCACAGCTCTTTGGAAATAGTCCGGTTAGGAGTGTACTAATCATTAGGTAAATACTGGCGAGTAACGGTCTAAACTGCATATGCAAGTGAATTTAGCAAGGTCCATGTAGCACCTAGTTAATGTGGTGCAATGGCGAGGGTAGGAGTGGAGTAAAAGTGAGCTGAGCTTGTGGCAGCTGTGCTGTATTCAAAGATTAACAACGTGAATTCACTACTACCTCTTACTATTAGGACTGAGCTATTTACGGTTAAAATAGTAGCAGTAAGCGTAAAGGCGTGACAGCTACAAGTCCGTATTGGCTTTATACATACGGAATTAGGAAGTGGGTCATTCCGTCAGTGGAAGGGGTTAAAACAACCGAGTCAGTTGAGAACATACCCCATTTACTGATGGAAAGATTCGGCGGTTCGGTCGCATGTGGCGACCGTGACAGGACTTACCAAGTTTGTAGAATAATGGCTGCAATAAAAGTGTTTTATATAAACTTGTAGTTTCAAGAAAATTTAAAATTTAAAATTCTGTTGTAGACAAATATACCACAATTGGTAAGATCAAGATGACAACCTGCAAAGCAGCAAAAGAATGTCCTATAGTAGGAGTTAAACAAGTAATACTTGGTTTAATAAACATTTCTATTAGGCACGAAATACAGCAGCATAAGATAGAGTCGAATAGTAACAAGCAAGACGAAAACATTACAAGGTCAGACCCAGAATTAGGGACCATAGATACTGTTGTAGGGTTCGAAAATCTTATAGATGAATCCACACCCACAAGACAGGAGGAACAGGAAGTGAAACCAAAGGTAGTGAAAAGTGAACCCAATGTATCTGTGGATGCAAGTCACAAGGAAGAGGATATGGAATTAACAAGTTTGTTAAATAGGATGATGACGCAGATTCGAGAAGGGAATGTTAGTTTGAAAGCAGAAATGGCTAGTCATATATCCCAGTTGGATGAAAACCTATCTGGTAAAATAAAAGCCAATTTAGATATTTTCAATGCGCAAAGCCAACGTATCACAGAGGTAAACAAATCAGTAAATAGCATTAGGGCTGAAATAACAAATGTTCAGAGAAAAGTCACAGAAATAGAGAAAAGATTTGATACCGAAATTCAGAGAATAGAGAAATCAGTGGAACCTTTGGTTAGTGAAAAATTAGAACCTATAATTGAAAGTAAATTACAGGTGGTAGTACCACTTGTAAAGAAAGAGATTGTTAAAGAAACGGCAGCTGATATTGAAACACTGCGCAATACCATGTTGAGTTTTGATGCATGTGTGCAGGAGCAGGAAAATACACTGCGTAATGAGATAAAATTGTTAAATCAGCAAGTTCAGAATCAGACGTTTCTTAACTGTAGTGGTATCCCATTGGTAATGCAAAAATCGGAAATACTGAGTAGGGAGGAAAAATACGACCCTCAAAAGAAACAAGGTGGATGGAATCCAATGGATTTTATAAAAAATTGTGAACGTGTCTTACCAACAGACATGTCGGATAAAGAAAAAATTAATTTAGTAATAGACGCTTTAGCAGGTCATGCTAAACGTTGGGGATTGAATTTGGATATCGACAATTTGAAGTTTACAGACTTCAAAGAAAAGTTCCTTGAGGAATTCTGGAGCACACAACAGAGAGATAGGTTGTGGAGAGAATTCTTTGTCGCCAGAATGCCAGAACATGGGCGTGGGCTCATGAAAGAATACTGTGAAGGATGGTTCAAGCGTTTGGAGTATCTTAAAGGTCGTAGATCAGAATCGGAGATAGTGTGGGAGTTGTGGAAAAAGCTACCTGACGATTCAAAGCGTTATGTAGGAGGCACTCATCGAACATTCGATGAATTTTTAGAAAAAATCGAGAATGAAGATAGGTGGCGTGAAACTAGAGAGTTTCGAGGTTTCAGATATCAGAATGGAATAGTAAAAGGTGGTAGGAATGAACCGCAAATTAACATGATGGGAGAAAGAGGTCGAGGAGGTAACTCTCAGCGAGGGAGAGGACACTATCAGGGAAATGGGATACACTATCAAAATCAGGAAAACTAAATACCGCGCAGGTCAAGGGCCTAACGCGCGCGGGACGAAAGAAATGGCCCAAATATAGGGAAGGTCGGAGTATTCAGTACTATAGTAGGATAGTGCGACGTTCGCTTGAAGAGC
Organism: Schistocerca piceifrons; assembly: GCF_021461385.2. NCBI lineage: Eukaryota > Metazoa > Arthropoda > Insecta > Orthoptera > Acrididae > Schistocerca > Schistocerca piceifrons. The sequence continues at coordinate 633,631,393 of NC_060140.1, forward strand.
AGTTTCATAAACGAAACTTTGCGAAGTATAATGCAGGGATACAAACAGAGGAGAGAGAGTAGGGAGGAATTGATAAGGGAAACGAAGTAGGAAAAGAATATCGGTCGGATGTGAATGCTCATGTGAATGAAATAAGTACAATTCGAGGTCAGAGTGACGAGTTAATGAAGGATGAGTCAGAGATGGCGTTGTTTGTCGGTAGGGATGGCAACTGTGCAGAGAGGCAGGGGCAAGGGAGGAGTGATGTGACTTATGGTAGAAGGTTCGTACGAATAGTCGATGAATCGCATCGAGAAGTAATTAAAGAGGAAAGGGTGGATAAGAAGAAGGGGCATAGTGCAGAGACGCATGCCGATTCAGAAATTACCTGGTATGCAGAATATGTACATCAGCTCAAAAGCCAGCCAGCACAATTAGAAAGATCTTCCACTCAAGTGATTAATTTGGACTCGAATATGACAGTGTTAGAGAGCCATACCGATTATGATGTGTACCTAGTGACAGCAAGAGTACATGACTGTGATGAAGATTCTTTTAAAGAAATTAGGGAAAGTGTATCTAACCAAGAGAAAGAGTGTTGTGATCCCTGTAGTACTGAAGCAAATGAGTTGCGTGAGACTGGGATTCCATTAGTAGGGGAAATTAATGAAAGTAAGAGTGGCGAATGCACTATCCAACAAAGGGAAAGTAAAGAAATGGATTATAATTTGCGAGAATTATTTGAATCTAAGGAGGAGGAATCATCGTCAGAATCATCAGAAAACATCCAGGGAGAAAAAGAAGTAGAGGAAGTTTCCGATTCCGCAACCGAGGGTTCAGGCATGACAGATTCGAATGAGAACGAGATGGCATTAAAGAGCCTAGACGAAGGACTATTGGAAAAAGTGGTGAAAGAATTTAGGATGAAAAGGAGAAAGAAACCTCCAGATGGAATGGTCAGTATAAAAACCGGAAAAATAATATGGCAAGACTTGGCGGTGGAAAAGGATTTATTATGGGAAGATAAAGAAAGTATGAAACAGGACAATAGGATGCAAACAATCCTACCCATTAATGTATGTGGGTACGATTTATATGTATTGTTGGATACGGGTGCTCAAATAAGTGCTATTTCGCACGCATTTTTTAAGATGATCAAAGAGCAACGAGGAGTAGTCATGATGCCAGTAACAGGTGTTAAAGTGATAGGGGCGACAGGGAAATGTAGTAAACCTGTTGAACATCAAGTGTTGATGGAATTTCAGACAAAAAACAAGCTATTTTCGAATGAATTTTTAGTAGTTCCAGAGCTCAGTGCCGAGATCATTTTAGGCATTGACTGGTTAATAAAACAGAAAATAATTATAGATTGTGACAAAGGGATAGTAGTTTGTAAAGTTGATAGTGCGGTATTAGAAATACCATTTGAATCATCTAGAGTAATGGAAGAGAACCAGCTGAGATGGGTAGAATTTAGAGATGATCATGATTCAGGAATAGGTCAAAAATTCGATTGGTTTCTGGTGAGGCAGATAGTTGAAGATGGAAATAAGTAGACACTCCTTCGAAATGTAGTGGATAAAACGGAAGGACTATCTGATGCCCAAAGAGAGGATCTATGGCAAATTCTGAAAGAAAATCTGGAGGTATTTTCGGACAAACCGGGACGAGTGATAAATTATGAGTACTGCATGGAGGTAGAGGAGCATGAACCTTTCTTTAAACCACCATATAATGTACCCTGGTCTAAGAAAGAAGCAGTTCAAAAAGAAATAGATAAAATGGTTTCATGTGGGGTCATTGAACGGAGTTCTAGCCCATATAATAACCCATTGGTGATAGTAGGTAATAAGGATGGAAGTGTACGAATAGTGATAGATGCTCGTACTCTGAATAAAGTAGTGAAGAGGGAGTTGGATCGTCCAGAGAACATGGATAATTTATTGCAGAAGTTTAATGGTGTAAAGTACATGACTAGTTTAGACCTAACTGCAGGATACAGGCAAATTCCATTAAGTGAGGAGTCTAGGAAGTACACGGCCTTTTTATTCAATGGCAAATGCTACCATTACACAGTGGTACCATTTGTTCTAAATACTTCCGTTTCAGTGTTCATTCGGGCTTTAGACAAAATTTTTGGGAGTGAACTTAGTTCGCTAATCACGGTTTATGTAGATGATCTGTTAATTGCTACAAGGACATGGGAAGAGCGCATGGAGTTATGCGACAGGGTGTTCAAAGCTTTAATTAAAGGACGAATGACCCTGAACCTGAAAAAATGCGAGTTTGTGAAGAAAGAAATAAAGTTTTTAGGTCACATAGGGAATTGAAAAGGATCCCGATAAAGTCAAAGCAATAAGAAATTGTCCGGCTCCCAAAAATAAAAAACAACCAAGTCGTTTATAGGACTTTGTTCCTTTTATCGTAAGTATGTGGATGATCAGGTGTTCAATAGCCCACATCTGAACAACCTACTTAAGAAGAACAGTGTGTATAAATGGACTGAGGAATGTGAAACAGCATTCAACCGGCTAAAAGACAATTTGGCTAAAAACATAAAGTTATGGCACCCTGACCTGTGTGAACCATTCCACATGGCAACAGATAGTTCAGATTATGGATTTGGAGTATCCATATTTCAGGAGGTAATGATAGATGGGGAAAAAACTCATAGACAAATAGCATTTGCGAGTAGAACCATGTCTAAGTACGAAAGAAACTATACGGTTTCAGAGAAGGAGGCTTTAGCTATAGTATGGGGTTTTAGGAAATTTCAACTTTTCTTATGGGGACATAAGACTGTCGTCCATACAGACCACAAAGCTTTAATATTTTTGAAGGACTGCAGATTGTTACATAGCAGGTTGACCAGATGGGCGGTGTTTTTACAACAATTTGATATAGAGATCTAGTATGATAAAGGGAAAGAACATGCAGTACCGGATGCTTTGTCGAGATTACCGGAAGGATGTGAGATACTAGAAAGTGTAAAGAATAGGGAAGATGTTTTTGAGGTGAATTACTTCAAAAAAGCGGAAGGAAGGGATAAAATTAGGGAAACATGTCGGAATATGCGAAGATATCAAAGTGATGATGATGCACTCAAGTCGGTAAAGGTCAAGTTTGACAATCCGGACGCAACTAACATAAGGGCTTCATATAAAATACATAAAGGTGTACTGTATCTTCAAAGATTAAATAATCCAGGGAAGGGGAGAGTATGTTGGCCGGAACAACACACTGAAGTGCTAATAGATTATGTTCACTTGGCATATGGCCCTTGTGGTGCACGGAAGTGTACCGATAAGTTAGATGAATGCATTACCTTTAACAACATGGCACGAAGGGTAGCACAGAGGATAAGATCTTGTGATCTATGCCAAAAGGCGAAAGTAGCAAATGCAACTAATCAAGGGCCCATGCAATCAATGAAACCTGATGAAGTATTAGAAATAGTAGCAGTAGATATCTTTGGACCATTACCGAAAACCATGGGGGGTTTTGTGTACATATTTGTAGCAGTTGAACTTTTCTAAAAGTATATAAAGCTATATCCCTTGAGAAAAGCTACTGCCAGAGCTGTGTATGATAAAATGGTGTGTGATTATTTTGTCAAAGTAGGGAAGCCAGAGAGAATACTATCAGATAATGGTGTTCAGTTTTGCTCAAAAATGTGGAAGGATGGGATAACTGAGAAACAGGTAGAAGTGGTACATATATCAGCTTATCACCCATCAAGCAATCCGGCAGAAAGATATATGCGCGAGATAGGTCGGCTATTTAGGACGTACTGCCATAGTAACCACAAGAAGTGGGGCATGTATGTGAGTGAGTTCGAAGAAATCATGAATTCATTAACAAACGAGAGCACTGGATTTACTCCAGAAGAAATCCTGAAAAAGACAAGAAGTAAAAGTCTAGTAGAAGACCTACTAGAATTTCCAAATAGAGTTGAATTAGATTATGATAGTAAAAAGAACTTCGTAAAAGACAAGATGAGAAAACAAGCAGATGCGAGAATTCGTCGTCACGACGAAAAAGTAAGGAATCCTAAATTCAAAATGGTGATCTCGTTCTTGTAAAAACACATGAAAAGTCAAGTGAAATTAATAACGAGATCAGCAAATTTAAATATATATATATAATGGACCATTTAAAACAGTGTCCATACCCAATGTGAATGCTTACTATTTAGAGTACCCATTAACAGGCAAACGCCTGGGAGTAAGAAACATAGTGCATCTCAAAAGGTATGAACCACGAATTCTACCAGATTGAAAATAAATATATAAATAAATATTAAAGTAAACCAATATGTAAATAGTTTTGTTTCTTTTGTTCTATGTGAAAGGTAAATGTTCACTAAAATATGTTGCAGTATTCTAATGAAATTTCTAGTTTAAGTAGAGACTAAACAGACTGGGAAAGACTGAGCTTCTAAGAAAGCCTTAATAGATGTGTAAATAAGTGTTGTGGAAGAGGTATAAAAGTGAGGAGGTAAAGTGAAAAGGACGGGCTATAAAGTAATAGGCGCTTAACGTGTGTTTTACTTGCCTGAGATAAAAGAAGTGTATTTAAAATTTTTGTAAAAAAGATGTTTAAAGTGTACTGTGTTTAGAAGTAAGAAAATTGGAAAGAATATATGTAAATCATTTATGTAATGTTAAGCAGGAAAGAGAGAAAGAATTGGTGTTTAATTTTAAATATGTAACATAAGTATCGAGGTGTATCAGTAAGAAAGGGAAAACCCTTGGTAAAAAGCTTAACGAAAATTTCAGATTCATTATAGGAGAGACTTCTTATGGAATTATCACTGTTAGATACTTCAATAAGAAGTGGGGCACGTTGCTTAGTCATTTCAACCAGACATGATTCTTTTCCCAGTGGTGCAGTGTATCCAAGTGTGTCCTATATTGTTGAACTGCTAAGTATTTATTATTTTAATAGTTCTCATTAAGTTTTGTGGAGTAGAAAACTCCTTAAGTGACAAATTAGTTTAATTTTTGACAACATGTGATTTGTATATTTGAATATTTGAAGTTTTGCAAAGGAACTGAAAGCTTAGAAAAGAACTATTGCTTGTTTTTTTTTTCGTTGTTATCAAAATGTTAGTTCAGCACTAAATGTAACTGAATGCAATATTGGTCATAAAAAATAGTTACAACTCATTACATGATGGGTTACCTGCTTCAAATTTGTGTTATAGTGTTGTTTTATTGCTTTATTTGTGTTTATATGTCTATCTTTATTCAAACATTCCGAAAGTATTTGTCCTCAGCCCAGTTCTCACCGACACCCTCCATGTAAAATTTAGGGCCAGTATTATAATCATTATTAAATTTTAATACATTTTGTGCTTTTTAAAGATTGAAAGATTAATTGGAAATAAGTTGTCAAAACCGTAATACATTCAGGGTCACCATATTTCACTTATACTCTACTTAATGTAAAGAAATATATGTTCCCTTTGAAAACAAACAGTAATCATGTCAGTCAGTACAACAAATATCACTTCTACATAAAAGTTTTTCCATAGTTAAGTGATGAAATCTCCTCGTGTCTGAGTCAGCTGTGCTCTCACTCATTGGTCGCTTTTGTATTACTGACTGATTTGGTATAATAAACATTGGCTCCTTTGTTTTGAATACAAACAGTATAGGTTAGTGAAAGACAGTATATTGCCAGAGCTGTTTAAACTTATATCTGTACTGCTCATGACAATCTACTTTTCCAACGTGGCATTTTGTGTAGCACTTGCAAAACAGTTTTTAGCACTAAATAAATGCATATACAGTAGCTGTTTTCTTAACAGTATGATCACATGGTACCACTTTACCAAACTAGGCTGGCACCGTTTTTGTTTTATTTAACCACAGTTTGCTTTACAACGACCAACACCATGGCTCGATTCCCGCTAACTTCACTATTGCTTCGCACGGAAATAAATCAGTCGGATAACGAAACTTCGTCCTATACCTTTAATTACTAACACACAGTTACTAACTTTTTAAATTCTTTCCGCAATAGTCACAATATTTACGAATTTTTTTATATGGCAGTTGCCAGTAGTGTTAAAAGACGACAGTGCTGCTGCTGGCACAAGTGTTTTGAAGTACGCCGTTCAGCGCACATCGCTGAACGTGAGGCTTCACCGCAGATCCCAATGTGATGCCATGTTAGACCAACGATCGTGTCAGTTATGACTGCATTTGTCTTTGGACAGTCGAGACTGATTCAATATAAAAATGACTACTCCTAGGATGAATGGCTTTTCTGGTTACACGTCTATGGCTGTGTTCGGATATGCAGTTATACAAGAAATACGCACAGCACCACCGACGAATTCCGGAGGCTGTAGAGTTGTGCTGTGGCACACATTCACCTGGGCCTCCATGGGACCTGCGTCTGTAACTGAAGGCACAGCGAGGATCTGTAGACTATGTTAATACTATCACCGACCGTCTACATCCCCTCATGCTTAATATCTTTGCTGGGGGCACCTTCCACCAGGATACGTCCGAGTCACAAGGCCACAATCGGGCAGTTGTTATTTCACTTCGATGATATCGTCTCCAAATTTGTCTCATGATAATCTGGTACAACATATATGGCCACATGAAATGTGTGATCTGAGCGCAGCTATCTCGTACCGAGTGTCTACGGAAACCGGTCAAGGTCTTATCGATTCCATTTCATTTAGCATAGGGGCTTTTTGATTTATAAAATGTGTATTAACCCGTTATTAAGCATGTGGTCATGATGTCTTGGTCCATCAGTTTGCCAATACGGATCATTAGCATGTAGTTACAGAACGGAGCTAGATTGTGTGACAAGTTTTCTCTAAGGTTAAAATAAGTCTGTTTAAGTGACATTGAGGATATTAGTACTTCCTATGCTTCATTGGGGCACTGGAAACGGTGGGGGTAGAAAGTAGCTAGGGGTTTTGGAGTGTGCTGAAATCCTTAACCAAAGTAAACTCATTTTATTAACAAGTATAAACAACCTATATGGCATTCAGAATAAGAATCAACCAACGAAAGCGCCTCCATTAATAACTGTCTCTTAAGCCGTAATAGAAGATGTTACACTAATCTGTGGTTGGTTAAGTTAAGCCTTAGAACCACCATACGTTGTACTTTGATTACATTACTCTACTCAAATTGCTTACTCACTTCAATTAATAACAAGCTCAACAAATTACGTAATGGAAAGAGCAGACACGTCAACAGAAACGCAGAATGCATCAGAAAAGAACCACAGAAATAAACGCTCAGGCTCAGTAGTGTAAAGCGCTTAAACACATGATCCCGAGAAAGAAAACATAAAACATTCACAAAACTAATTAAAAAAGGGAAAACTCATGAAATAAAATCATTTCATCACTGCACTGAACAAGTGAATCTAGTCGCCACCAGCTACAGGCCCTTGCAGAACGCCAGCACCGGCCGCCTGAGATCCTCTTAAAAAACACAACAGTTTTCAACAGTATGAACAGAAATTTCTAAACACACATAAAATAAAACAATTACTGCACATGAAATTTTTCAGTAAACCATGAAATTTATATCCATAAGACACACTTTAAAAATTAAGCCTCCCCGAGCTCGGGACCGTATGTGACTTTTAACCAACAAATGGATAAATAATTATCGTTCCCTTAAACATGATAAAACACGTACATTGCCCAAACGCACAGAGATTAGCACAAGCTTAAAAAGGTATTTATAAAACAAGTGAAACTTGAAACCAAGCGTGCGAGTACAACAGATAAAATTAATGGCTCAGATCTAAAACGTTAAATAGCTACACTGTTAGCCGCTCTGTTCTCGAACAGATTAATAGTATCCTCAGTTGTGAACAAAATGAGTCACAATATGCTTTAAATAAACACACGAATAAAGCTGCACACGCGTTGGCACTGCTACTTTACGACTGCAAAGGGAATCATAAAATTTTTCAAAACCAGTAACGGTGCGCAAGCAGAGCTACCAAGTGGTACAATATTACACGTAAGGAAGTTCGTAGCAGCTCATTATAACTAAAACGTAATACTGATGAGGTTAAGGGAGAGTACCACTTTCAGTCAGTTATCTCACGCCGGCCGGAGTGGCCAAGCGGTTCTAGGCGCTACAGTCTGGAACCGCGCGACCGCTACGGTCGCAGGTTCGAATCCTGCCCCGGGCATGGATGTGTGTGATGTCCTTAGGTTAGTTAGGCTTAAGTAGTTCTAAGTTCTAGGGGACTGATGACCACAGCAATTGAGTCCCATAGTGCTCAGAGCCATTTGAACCATTTGAAGTTATCTCACGGCGAAAACAAGAAAACACTTACATGTAAACTGGTCGATGCTCACTGTTCTCCAAATATAGTGCTGCATCCTCCACAGATAGATTCCATGAGCCAGTTAATCATACACTGTGAGTGCCCGCCATCCGATAAGACAGGATTTTATGGAAGTTGAAGGTTGAGAGGGGAGAAAGGAAAGGAAAGAATAGGAATTATTGCTGTCAGCTGTATCGGTACTTCAAACGGAATCAGCTACGACGAATGAAAATGTGTGCCGGACCGGGATTCAAGCCAGGGATCTCTTGCTTACTAGGCAGTTTCATTAACCACTACGCCATCTCGTCACAGTGTCAGTCGCAATTCTGCGGACTATCTCGGCACGCCTGCCTGCCGACTTACACTTCCACCTAGCGCCACCTTTCCGGAGTCAACGTGCATGACTTCAATGTTTGTTACATTGAGATTCCCACGGTAGGAGGAACTTTATTGGGCATCTGCAGTGAAGGTGGTGGATTTACTGCCCATCTAGCAGAATCAATTATATAAATGTGCCTTCACGAAAGACAGGAGTTCGCAGACGCCTTCATTTATCCAAACTGAATCCACCAAACCGCCTGTCCACTGGAACGCGAGAGCCACCACACACCACAGATATACTGGCAGGCACTGTCAGGAATTCAGTGTGGCAAAGGGTACACAATAGGACGTGTCCCAATACAGGTCCCGCACTACATTGGGCCTCGTACGACTTCGTCAACTCAAAATAAAAGCGTTCAAGACTGGCTAACGCTTCAGCCAGGACAAAAGGTATGGTGCGCCGACAGTCTCTCTGAGACAGCCCACGTACCAAGTTCAATGATCAATGGCACGATTCACTTGCCTTCTGGTGGGCGGTGATACCGTGCATCTAGGGGGTGGAAGCAAATCATTGGGATCGACTGAAGGCTGGCTCAGTCTCCTCTACTAAAGTTTCCACACTGGGAGAGGGACAGTTCTCAGATTTCTTTCTGTCACTGCCCTTACAATTTAGCTTCATCTGGCTTTGAAATGAACCGTCATTCGTTTCCTGGTATTTATGTTTTAGCTTTAGAGGTTGACTGAGGAAATTCTCTGAACTATCCTTCATCGCATGAAGGGAGGCAACGTCTTTTGGGCAATACTTTGGCTCTTTTATTCCGTTTCTAAGGTATACCATATTCCCTGAGCCTGTGGTTGTACTGTGTTGCCTGCTTCTGATGCGCTAGAGCTGTATTCTGACGAAGCACATATAATTTATTTCTAGTATCAGACGAATGAAACTTATCAGGTAGTAGGTACCAGTTTTCCACGACTCTGAGAAAGAACAATTGATGGGGTGCCCCAACGTGAGTTTTATGAACATCGTTTCGTGCATCTCACGGCCAGCAGTACTGAACGCGACAGCCGAACATCTCATGGATTTCTCCAAACACCAAACAAGACTCGCTTTTTTATTATCTATAATCAGGGATGACTTCGAAACGTGGTTGATTCTTACCACAAATGACAGCTGATGGAAGTAAGGAATAGGGGTGATGTGAGTAACTTCATGGTTGAAAGACAACGTTTCAAAGGCACCAGATAAAAATGCCACATGCGTTACCGCAAACCACAAACTTCGGAGACCATAACCTAGAAAAAGTACTTGAAAGATGTCGTAAAGTGCCCGTCATAATAACTGATCTACTTGGAATTATCCAAACAAAAAGACTAAATGCGTCGATGCTCACATAAATATACTACTAACCTTCTTTATTACATCGCAATGGCCCGACATAATCAATAAAAACCTTACCTGTTGGACTGTCTTCAGGAGATGAACATGAAAGGCCGCGGATTTTGATCCGCGATTTTACATAATTCGCACTGCGCGATCATCACCTTAATATCCTTGACCAATCCATTATAAGTCAAACATTCTATCACCTTCTGAAGGGTTTTGGCCAAGGCCAAATGGTCACCAAATAAGGAGACAAGAAAGTAATTAAAAGGTACTGATATAGACTATTCGGAATGCAGACTTTTAACCGCTGATCATAACGGGTCTTAATAAACACTGAATAGCAGTCGACCACTTCGGCCCAGTTATTTCTCTCCCAAACCTCAGCTAACTCGGTGTCTTGCTCCTTTAAATTAGCAAAAACAGAACTTACCTCAAAATCACCACAACACTCTACGCAGTCAGCTCGGCTCTCTCAAGATCAACTCCTGTGTCCTCTTGGAATATTCCATTCAAAGTGTCCGCCACCTGGTTTTGGCACCCCACGTATGTTTTCCACAATACGCAAACATGGAAATCCGCACTGCCACCCGTGTTGTATACCTCGTTTTGTGAGGTCTTGAGAGTATCCAGCTTTCAACTTGGATGCTGTGTCAAAATGAAAAATTTTATGTTAGAAATACAAACGGAACTTTTCTAAAGTAAAGGGTACCCCCAGCACCTAAGGTTCAGACACAATGTACTTACATTTCGCAACAGATAAACGACTTAAGGCGTAGGTGGGGGGTTATATTCGCATTCACTTGCTTGGAACAAGACATCAGCAATGCCGGTATTGGATCCATAGTCTGGACCACGAAATCGTTGTTATGTCTGGTGCACCATCAAGCACCTGCTTCAAGGAATCAAACTCTGTCTGACAGGCAATTGTCCAAAAAGATTCTCATTATTCTAGGGAGTTGTAGAGGGGAATATATTTTATAATTTTATAAAGTAGAGCTTTCCGAAAAAATTACCCACCCTCTTTTTTATCCTCAGCTAGCTGTAAGTCATAAATGGCATGAGTCGGGCTCTGATCGACTGTAACACCAGCACTTGGCACAATGTGTCCCAAGAAGGAGATCTGGACAAGTATGAAATTAACCTTCGCCATAACGAAACCTGAGGCCACCCAGAACCGAATCTAACAGTCTGGACAGGATCACAGATCTTGTAGCCAGACTGAAGGGCAAGTGATTACACCCAAAGGGGTTGTAATCTGTCCAAAAGGTGATAAAATCCTTCGAGCCTTCGGCTAATGGTATTTGGTAGTAGGCCTCATTTAAATCAATAACAATGAAATATTCAGCTAAAGAAAATCTTAAAACACTATTTTGCAGACCAAGTGTGGGTACCGGCTGAAGGTTCACATTCTGGTTCAGAGCCCTGTATCCGACCACCATGAGATAACGTGAACCACAGGACTTTGGAACTAATAACGAAGAGGATGCATACGCTGAGACCAAAAGTCTCATAACCTGTCAGACTCTTAAAAATCGGTAGACAGTATAGCCGAATCCCTTCGTTTCAGAGGTGACAGTTTGTATGGAGTCTCTGTATCTGGAACAAAATTCGTCAACTAGATGTTATATTGTATATGGTTAATGACACCTAATCTAACCATGAGAACTTCGGAGAACTAATCTAACACCCGATACACTCGCTCCCTCTGTGACTCATACAAGTGACTTACATCTTACGGACTAGTGTCGCTGGCAATAGCGCAAAGACTACACTGGGAAAATGCTGGCAAACGGGAATTTTAAAAGTCTCCCTAACTTAAAAAACTAGTGTTTCTCAGAATAATTAAACACGCAGCTGGTTTTAAGTAAGAACCAGCACCCTAAGCTACAGATATAGTACGTTTCTTGAAGACTAAAGTCTGAAGTGACATGGAAATTTGCCAACCGAAGTTTCCAACTGTCCTGGCCAAGGATAGAGAGGGATCTACTGTTAGTGGCCTATTCAGGGCAATAATAATTGGGCCAGAACATCTCACTCCAGGATAGCAGTAACAATACACGCTATCTTACAACGATACAGAACTCGCAGAATCACTGAGGGCAGAGAGAGACTCAGGATACAATAAACAAAAGAGTAAAGGATTAACATGAACTTGGTACAACTAGTGCACAAAATGCGGTGATCTGCAAACCATTTACTGAAATTATTTTTGAGGTATGTGTCATTGTATCCGACCATGGTTAGTTTCACGCTCGCCACCCACTGCTGCTAACTGCGCTTATAGCCCACAAATTTAATAGTATACGTGGTAGATATCATTTTCTGTAAGTCCTTGAATATACGTCGTTTGCCTCAGAGCGCCAAACAACCTCTACCTTGTGGATGCATCGCGTGCTGGATAATATGTTCCACTTTGACTTCCGACAGCTCTAATGGCAAATAAATACACTCAATGCGAACACGTTCTGCTTAAGAACCGCATTATTTGTGCATTCTGAACCCTAAGACGAAATTTGATCACCAAGTCATTCTTCATATGATTTTCTATACTCCGTTTAAAAACTAAGTTGCGAAATTTGCGCAATGTAATTTCGTCTTGTACGGCTTCAGAAAATAATTTAAATAATTTATTCAGGAACCCACAGAAATGTGTGTGGTAGGTGTAACACTGTGCCTAGTCATTCCAATGCTACCGTTAAGAGCAGGAGTTTCATAATCGCCTAACTGCTATCTACCAGTAAATTTTTATGATCATTCGTGATAGATACTAAAGACCTACGAAGTTTCGCGTATCCCTTCCAGAATCTATTTTGACTCATTTTGGGTACAACCGGGCTGCCCATTACTATCGTGATCACGCTGTGGGGCACGTGGTGGTGGTGGGGGTGGGGAGAGGGGAGGGGCAGTGGAGGAAGGAGGTTCAAATCTTACACCCTAGTAAACCCTTGCCGGTATAACAACCACACAGAGACTCTGGCAATTGTAAATTTGGCGAACGAGAGGTGATCTCTGTATGGATGGACAACAAGCCCATAATCTTATCATACAAATGCTAACTACTCACGTAAGCACATTATACTTGTGACCACGAATACCCAACCGGCTCTAGGACTTCTACATTCTCTTGCGCATCAGCTAACAATTTGGCACAGACAGCACAAGCTTCAGCCACCTCGCCAAGTGAATTTACAGATACTTTCAGTGGGCGATTTAAGTGGCCCCTCAACATGTGCGCCAGGCCTGTCACCGTTTCCTTTACTGAGGCCCTCAAATATGGAGGTCGTCGAGTGAGCATGTCTTTTTCAAATCAGAAATTTCCCGAACGGCTTTAGGTAGAATCTCGATCTCTGCAACAATTACAGTGAACACAGTACATAAATTTGTACAACCTAGGGTGTATACACGCCGCATCATGACTGAGTCGTGCTATTGATACCAGTGAGCTGCGGTCGATTTACTTTGTATTTGAGAATCACTTTACATTGTGCTTTTACAGTAATAGAAACTCAACATTTTTAAATATAATTTCCCACTGGCATGAATCTGCTTTCTAATAATGGGGCACAGATCGATATACCAGAATAATAACAACCTAATACATAATAAAATAGATTACAGTATCACTAATCGGCCTCTCTGACTTCATTCGGCTTTAGAGTAAAACTTATTAATTAATAGTAACGAATAACAACAAAACGTAAAAGGAGAATAAGGAAAATAACCAACGAGTGAACCATATCCCACAGTGCACACAATAAACTCGACAGTTTACTTCATATCAGACAGGCAGTAAAAGAGAAAAAAATTGCTTAGCAAAACGAACCATATGTGTTCTCCGCTAACAGCATGAGGCAAGTGAGCCGTGGTGCAACTGAATTAGTAGACTGTTCTGTCTGGCACCACTGGCTCACGTAGTATCAACTATCCCTCTTGCTTCCCCATTGCCAATATCTATGAGGAAGAGATGGTATCTGTGTGGTGTGACATTAGAAGGTCTTTGCTTGCCGATTTTGTACGGGGTTCGCTGGCCTGAGAGGGAGACACGAAGTTCGGGGACTGGCGGTAGCGTCGCGACAAGAGGTGGTCACGAGGTTCGAGCAGCCGAAGCCACGAGCTGCGCAAGGAGGGCCTCTGCAGAACGAAGATACCGGAGTACTTCACCGGCGTCAGCGTCGACTACAAACAGCAGGCCGACATTCCGTCATTTGTTTGGCAACATTTGTGTCGGAAGACCGCTCGTGGCCTGGCTTCCGACTTCTACTTGGCTTTCATCGGCACCGTTCAATACTGCTGCGACGCACCATGGATCCATGGAACTGCTTGCTGACAAAGGGGAATAACATTCTGTAATCCTCGTGGTGATTTGTTCCTTTGTCTAGCTGTCCTCCTTACTATTTCCTGGTTTGTACCCGACCCTCAGAGTTTTTCTCGGTCTCCTCTTTGGTCTTACATATAGGCAGTAGTATTGTACTAAGACACCAGTCGACGTTTGAAAATTTGTCTCGGTATTATATTGCCTTTTCTTGCTGGTTTGTATCGGATCATTGATGTTCTAACAAATCAGCTCTTGGTCGTAAATACAGCCGAAACAATTGTACTAAATCAGACGTTGCCATTAAACAAAAGAGGGACCTTGTGATTAGATTTAGCTGTTAACCGGTTCACTTCTTTGATTGTAATTGCATTTCTTAGTCACTAGTTCGAATCTGAACAATCTGTTGTACTAAGCTGTTCGTTGCTGTGTTTGAAAGACCGGGTCATTATTGGTGTATATTAGCTGGATATTATGGTTCCGCCGAGTGAGTTCTCTTGCAATGTTTTACGTCATCCCTTCAGAGCGGTCTTAATAACTGACAATCAGGTTTACATTGAAAATAGTAACAGCCAACTGCCACCAGGGCTTTAGTCAAAACAAAATTGTCAGAAGGGATGGGTTAGGATCTAGTCGCACTTCGGTTGCCGACTGCAATTAAGAGGTTGGTTGCTTTGAAGTAAGCCTTATCATTGTCACATTGTTTGCTAATCTGTTTAGCCTTTAGGCACAGGTGCGCATCTTAGCCCCGATCCTTTCGACATACAGCTGTCAAATTATAAGTTAAGTCAATGGTTTTGAGTGACTGAATCGCTCTTGTCATCAATGGTGCTTATATAGTTTTCATGTGTTGCAGAATGGCATTTAATAAGACATTAACACAGCTGTTTCACCCGATAACGGGCGAGCTGCAAATTCGACAGTCTTGTAATCATTGTCATGAAGTTTGCTGTTTTGCAGTACTGCACTTCAGATTTCTTCTGCAAATATTAAATGCTTATTTAACCTACAGTTTAAGGTCAAATGACTTTCCCTAATTTGTTCATTTTGTTAATGAATATATTAAGGTTAAATGCCTCGATTATCTGTAAAACACAGTTTATATATTGTTAAATAAAGTCACGATTTTTATTTCACGCAACCTGCTTCAGTTTAAATTTTTACATCATTCCTTTGGAACATGGTCTAATTATTCTCTTTTGTCCACAGCCGCAACATGGATCCGAGTCAATGTCCCGGTATTTCGTATCTAAAAAGGGATCAGCTCGAGTATGAACTGAGCATTGGGCAACAAAATGAGTGCGGCACTGTGGGGGAGCTGGCAGCCAGGCTACGGGCAGCGTTGTCGACACCACTGTCCCTTTCTGTCAGCACGGTTGGCGAGGTGAGCATAAATTTACAGGCTGTTGTGGTAGCATTGAATCAGTTACAACAAAACCTTTCCTTTCTCCAAAATAATCAACCAACCGTGAGACAGGTGAATTGCGTTCATGCCCAATTAGTGCATCTGGGCAATAGAGTAAAGTATCTTATACTTCTAGAACTGAGCCCTGAGCAGATTGCACGTATCATTCAGTTAAATGATCTTTTGTTTGATTTGTAAATCAAATCTGCAGCTTTAGAATTATAAAGTGGTGCTGATACAAATAATATAGTCTGTGTTTCTGACAATCCAATAGCCTAATGTGCATCCGTCGTCCGAGGTCTAAGTGATCGGTCTAGGAATTATTTTGCACCCCACTCCCCGCCCCCCTTACCCGATGATGTGTCTCTTATATAGTATTCATGAATTGTCAAATGAAACCTTCGAAAAAATGTAATAGGTATTCTGGCTGCTAGTTAAGTTTGAGTAGCATGCTGACGGATTAAGGATCCCCTATCACGTAGTACTTATCACGCTCTACCCGTTAGCACGCGGTAGCTTAAGTAATCTGCTATCCGAAACCTTACGGCAGGGTTAGACGATCGGGCAGCTGAGGCAATCGGTCGTGAACGATAAGGTATCAGACCGTATACGCAAAGAGCTAGAATGATGATATTATTGGAGCGTGCAGGATTCCCACGATTCGTTGTTTGAATATGTAGAGCGGGTCCGTGAGGCAGTATCGGCACTACGTATGGATCTCCTCGAGGCGAATTTAGCTGCCAATATCTTGGTAGGTATTCGGCCTGATGATAGGCCTCCGATAGCACTTTTCGTCGAAAAATAAAATGCTTCAAATGGCTCTGAGCACTACGGGACTCAACGTCTGAGGTCATCACTCCCCTGGAACTTAGGAACTACTTAAACCCAACTAACCTAAGGACAGCACACACATCCATACCCGAGGCAGGATTCGAACCTGCGACCGTAGCGGTCTCGCGGTCCCAGACTGAAGCTCCTAGGCACGTTCGGCCACAGAGGTCGGCACTCTTTCCTCGACCGGTCACTCTTCGTGAATTACAGAATGTTGTTAACTCTGTTATGAAACTGTCTTTTGCTGACAATCAGGGGGACCTCAACAGTTATCTAACTCCGGTCCAAAAGGTAGCTTGATAGGTATAGGGTGTGGTTCAATGAAATCAGGGGCTTGTTTCAGATGGGGTGCACGTGACCATTTGGTACGAGGATGCCCAGTTCTAAGGGTGCCTATCGCTGAGAAATGAAACCAGGCGGTGGCGCGGTCGCATCCTCGGAGACAGGGGTGGTGTAGTCGTATACAGGCAGGCAATACGCGTACCTTACCATTTGTTTGTGTGGCTATGGCACGAACCGTTGTGTGGGTTGTTAGATTCAGGCAGCCTGTCACTCCTTAATTACGAGTGGATTATTGAGTATGGAAACTTATGTAGATTATCTCCAGTACGTCCCTCGGTTGTGACATGTCGGGTGCCCAATGGCCACGAATTACCTGTGTGCGGGGAAGTTAGGGGAAATCTTTCCTTGTGTGAATTTTCGTAGCCTATCACGTTTTTATTAGCTAAGTGGCTGGTGCCTGACTTAATTCTAGGGCATGATTTCATCCGTATTGTGTTAGATTTAGGTATCAGGACCTTTCATTTAAAATTTTACCCAACGATCGAATAGCCTTTCGATCATGGGATGGGATCTGACACCAGTAGTAACACATGCCAGCTTGTGGTGGACCTCCTGTCTAGTCAACAAGGGAAACAGTTAAGCAAACTTTTGGGAAAATTATCTGACGTACTTTATGACAGGTTGGGAGTCACAGACTTCATTAGATACCATATTGGTGTCATGGATGACGTGCCGGTTCGCCAGTCTCCACATTGCTTGTCACCATCTAAGATAAAGATATTGCGGCACAAAATTGAGGGATTGTTAAAAGACGGAGTCATAAGACCGTCCTCCCTAACCCCCCCCCCCTTATGATTCGCCCATTTTCTTAGTATCTAAAAATTAGGGGCAGGATTTCTGACATGTGGTTCATTACAGGCTTCCCAATAAAGAGATGATCTTGGAATCGGTGCCACTGCCTGATCTCCACAAGTGTTTCATCAGGTTTTCTGGATCATCTAGGTTTACGGTGTTAGGACTTAATCAGTCATATTAGTAGATATCATTAACGGAGGAATCTAAGCATCTCACCGCCTTCGCACGGACTGGAATTTATATGACTTTAACCGGGTTCCATTTGGTTTGTCAACCGGTTCAGCAGTTTTATCCCGTTTACTGGATAAAGTTTTAGGTGATTTAAAGTTTAATTTTGTCTTCAGTTATTTGGACGATTCATCGTATTTAGTGCTTGCTTTGAGGACCATTTAGAGTGCATCCGGAAGGAGCTATCCACGCTCAGGGATGAGGGGCTGATTGTGAAACCCTCAAAGATACCATTCTCTAAGTGACAAGTGTCTTTTTGGATCACTTGGTTTCCAGGGACGGAATTAGCATTGATCAGGAACGCACAAAGACGTTGAGGAATTTTACGCAGCCATGAAATAAGAGGCAGGTTGCCGATTTGTAGGAATGGCTAATTATTTCCGCAGAATTGTCCCAAACTTAGCGCAGCTTGCAGCACCGTTAAATATGTTACGCAGCAATGAGAAATACGTTAGGGCTGAAAGTCAGCAGGCAGCCTTTGAAGGAATTAAAACTGCGATTGGCAACCCACCGGTTTTAACCGTACCTGACTTTAAGAAAAGATTTGTGGTCCAGAATGATGCTTGCTGTACTGGTGTGGAAGCAGTTCTTTTACTCGAAATGTGATTCTATTTCATAAATAATATTTCAAAGAAATAGCGGCAGTTAGCCTGTGGCTGATTGCGATAGATTGTAATACGTTTTTTTTTGTTTTAGAAAGTAAGTGAAGAGGGTTCCTACCCGGGTCTCACTTTCGTTTGTTAGCTTTTATACTGACAGGACGCTTTATACCTGCGTTCCTTGCATATGAGTTATTAATCTTTCTTTTATGTAGACGGATCTAATATAAGTGTCATGTATTGGTTTTACAACCATTTGCAATTAAATTCATGTAAATTAGTTACGTCTCATGAGTTCCCCCTTTAGTAGTTCTTCTAATAGATGTGAAATATACGAAATGTTTTAATGTTCCATTATTAGAGACAACTACCAGTTCGAGCTTAAAGTATGGCCTAATACAATTAGCATTCTGTCATTTATTCATCTGAAACTTTCTGCACCGTCCCTAAAATTAACTGCAGATCGTCACGAAGCATTTTGCAAACTTGAACGCAAGGGTTAGAACCTTAAGTGATCTGCCCCGTAAAAAACTTATACCATGCTTCCAAAGTTGATAGTGGTATTAAAAAGAAAATTCTTCTCTAAATTTTAATGCATTTTTCTAGCAGTCAATTTGGTCACTAACAAAAATGCATCCACAATCAGCGACGCCCGTTAATTTGAAGTGTTCTTTCCAGTGATTAATTTCAATTTCTACTTAAAACTAAATTTCAGTAATATTTGGCGAACAGACGCTTCATTTTGGAATACAACGTGGGCTCTGTAATTAGGCAGCCATCTTGTCTTCCGTATTTGTAGCACATTTTTCTGATGTGTTTATGTATTTGCCGGTTGTTTTTATAAGTGTGTAATTATTTGCATTTATGCAAATAGTTTTAGTTTGAGGTTTACTCTCCGATTATGACATTTGGAAAGCCTGGAGGCATGGATGCCTACCAGAAAAAGGAAAACCAGGCTCCAGTCGATAGGGACAATGCATTCGTGTCGATTGAACAGAAGACAGATTCTGATACAGAATTGTCAGAATCTGCAATAGAAAATGTAAATGCCTTGTTCGAGGGGATGGCAGTCCAATCACAAATTTGCGAATCAGTCATGCCACAAAAACAGTTAACTTCCACGCTAGACGATTTGATCCTGCGAATTACTGCGAGTTTCATGTAGATCGTGAAATAACAGAGTATTGACATTGTCAAAAACAATCTGAAGAAATTGATAATAAATTCAGAGAGCAATCAGAAAATATCGCCAACATAGTTTGATTATCGAAAAAGGAAAATCGGACATAATCGAAAATAAATTTAAACAACAACATGGCGAAATTGATGATAAATTCAGAGAACAATCAGAAAATGTTCTACAGCGAAGTTTAGTTGTTGACAAAGAACAATCAGATAGAATCGAAAATAAACTTAAAAAATAATCTCATGAAACTGAAAATTTTGACAACAATCCGAAAGCATTGAAAATGAATTCTGACAATAATTGAAAGCATCGAAAATAAATTCAAACAACATTATGAAAATTTACACAGGAAAATATAGCAATCACGAAACATCAGAGCAAAAGGTTGGATACAAAGTTCGATGCCATAGTGAAAGGCATAAATACACGGATCACTACGACAATGGACGAAGACAAAATAGAAATTTTTAATTTCACTATGACATACCGCGAGATTTCCGGTATCATATATAAATTATCAGATGATGTCACAAAAAGAAACACATTCAATCCGAATTTCACACTAAAGGCGCGAACCCCACTAAAGTGGTAATAAGTTATCTCTTGAGCAGGGTCGGAGGGTGGCACAAGAACTAACTGCACATGGAGAAAAATATAATAAAATATTTCATGAATGGGTTTCTAAAAATGATGCCGAAATAATGAGAAAGACCGAACAAGAAATGTGTGCTGCAGCGCAGGCGAAACTGTTCGCACAGATCTTGGAGAAATGCGGAAAATTATAGCAGAAGATTTACCACAGTGGCGCGCTCAAGTAAACGACCACAAAGAACAGGTCGAAAGAGTTGTTAAAAAGCAGCATGACACAATGCAGACACTCATCTTCAGGGTGCAAATGTACCGGTGTGTACCCATTAGTACCTTACGGTAAGCCGTCTAATGTCTAACGCACGGCTTTCTGGAGGGGGACGGAGCGTCTGGTCCCCGGCACGAAACCTCCCGGCGGACTTGGGTCGAGGTCTGGTGAGCCGGCTGTCTGTGTATGGTTTTTAGGCTGTTTTCCATCTGCCTCGGCGAATGCGGGCAGGTTCCCCTTATTCCGCCTCAGCTACACTGTATCGGTGATTGCTGCGCAAACAACGTCTCTACGTACGCGTAAACCACCATAGCACTGCCACGCAAACAAAGGGGTCACACTCGTCTGGTCTGAGACGTTCCCTGGGGGGGGGGGGGGGGGGTTTCAACCGGGGTCCGAACAGCACAATAAACCTGGGTTCGGTGTGGGGCGGCGCAGAGGGGTGAAGTTGACTGCGGAAGTCGTCATGGGATTGTGGACCTCTGTAGCTGCGGCGGGGACGAAGCCTCTCCGTCGTTTCTAGGTCCCCGGTTAACATAACATCTTATGGTGTATGTGCAAGATGCTGTTACTATTCTGCAGGAGCAGCACCGACATTAGGAGCTTTGCTTTTGGAAGAAATACTTCTTAAGCACAGCAGTTTCATGTTTTCATTCCAGAAAAAAAATTTCCATATCTGGTGATATTTATATACTGTTATATGGGCATGTTGCCAAAGACGGTGGGAAGAACGACAGAAAATTCAACTTAACGCCTCGTACATGCACGGTGAATCCGAGTTATGGGCCGTGGCAACGGCAGAATCCTGTTCTACGTATGAATTGTTCGAACACGCATTCTTAAACAAATATTGCTCAAAACAAATATTGGTCACCACATATTCAAGCACGTCTAAGGCGTGAAGTATTCAACCCGGAGACTTACAATGCTAAGTAAAGCTGTCTTCGAAACATTTAGAAAAATTCGGTGGAAAGATGCGATACTGGGACAGTCCCATTTGAGACACAGGTTCGATAAGAATTTCAGAAGGCAAATTGCCAGTCAGTATTCGGGAAAAGCTCATACACATACCCGAAGACACTTCGGAAACCTTTTTGTCTGTGATGGATTCGCTTGATTTAATTCAAGAAGGCGTGAAACGTATGAACGGCAACCGCTGTGATGGCCCGAATGTAACTGTAACCACAGCAAGAATGGCTTGAATCACGCTGGAAACGGCAACGGCGCTTCTCCTGCTGGCGAGCACAGGATCGTCAGTTCGCACTCAAATAAAACCAGAACGGTTCCTATTTGTGCAAAGAAATAATAATAGCCACAGACATGATCCCGGGTATCAGAGTAACTCGCAAAGACAGTCATACTGGGGGCAAAACCAAAACCAAACCTGGAGTCAAAGGCAGCCTAATTTTAGGGGATCACGGCAGACTAATTTTTCACAGCCCTCACCAGATTGGCAAGACCAGCACCATCAAGCCAGGTATGATACCCAATCAATATAAATACTCGAGATTGACGATCAGCATCCTCAAGAACGAAAACAGGTGTCAAAAATAAAAGCGGTCTTACCCTGCTCCCATACTTCGGCCACGAAATGGAACTGGGGCAAAATGAACAATCTTATGACGAATATGATTCGCTATGAGGAAGAAACTGAAACAATGGATGAGTTATATAATGATCCAATGTCAAGTACAGAATGTTGTGAATAGCAAGTTTATGCGGCAGTAAACACTGTAGTAGGTGGAATAGGAATCAGAGTCATTATAGACAGGGCGATGAAATTAAATGAACTTACTTTCCATTTTTAATAGGATGTGTGAGACCAAGAAGGTTCCGACTTGATCTGTACAGAACTGTCTCTGGAGCCATCGCATCGAAAAGCACGCATAGACTACATTATTATTTGAAAGCGGAGCTATAGAATTCACATTTTTCATCGTTAGGGGCTTGTCTGTGTCCTACCTGTTAGGTATGGAATTTCTATGAACGGAGGATGCAAAGGTCATTCTCCAGAGTGGAACATGCGAAACAAATGTTGGAGGTAAAGAGTTTACTTTGAATTTGTTGTGAATTAATACGCGTCAAGGCAAATGGGTAGCTTTGAGGGATGAAGTAGTGAAGGCAGCAGAGGATCAAGTAGGTAAAAAGGCGAGGACTAATAGAAATCCTTGGGTAACAGAAGAAATATTGAATTTAATTGATGAAAGGAGAAAATATAAAAATGCAGTAAATGAAGCAGGCAAAAAGGAATACAAACGTCTCAAAAATGAGATCGACAGGAAGTGCAAAATGGCTAAGCAGGGATGGCTAGAGGACAAATGTAAGGACGTAGAGGCTTGTCTCGCTAGGGGTAAGATAGATACTGCCTACAGGAAAATTAAAGAGACCTTTGGAGAGAAGAGAACCACTTGTATGAATATCAAGAGCTCAGATGGAAACCCAGTTCTAAGCAAAGAAGGGAAGGCAGAAAGGTGGAAGGAGTATATAGAGGGTTTATACAAGGGCGATGTACTTGAGGACAATATTATGGAAATGGAAGAGGATGTAGATGAAGGCGAAATGGGAGATAAGATACTGCGTGAAGAGTTTGACAGAGCACTGCAAGACCTGAGTCGAAACAAGGCCCCGGGTGTAGACAACATTCCATTAGAACTACTGACGGCCGTGGGAGAGCCAGTCATGACAAAACTCTACCATCTGGTGAGCAAGATGTATGAGACAGGTGAAATACCCTCAGACTTCAAGAAGAATATAATAATTCCAATCCCAAAGAAAGCAGGTGTTGACAGATGTGAAAATTACCGAACTATCAGCTTAATAAGTCACAGCTGCAAAATACTAACGCGAATTCTTTACAGACGAATGGAAAAACTGGTAGAAACGGACCTCGGGGAAGATCAGTTTGGATTCCGTAGAAATGTTGGAACACGTGAGGCAATACTAACCTTACGACTTATCTTAGAAGAAAGATTAAGAAAAGGCAAACCTACGTTTCTAGCATTTGTAGACTTAGAGAAAGCTTTTGACAATGTTAACTGGAATACTCTCTTTCAAATTCTGAAGGTGGCAGGTATAAAATACAGGGAGCGAAAGGCTATTTACAATTTGTACAGAAATCAGATGGCAGTTATAAGAGTCGAGGGGCATGAAAGGGAAGCAGTGGTTGGGAAAGGAGTAAGACAGGGTTGTAGCCTCTCCCCGATGTTATTCAATCTGTATATTGAGCAAGCAGTAAAGGAAACAAAAGAAAAATTTGGAGTAGGTATTAAAATCCATGGAGAAGAAATAAAAACTTTGAGGTTCGCCGATGACATTGTAATTCTGTCAGAGACAGCAAAGGACTTGAAAGAGCAGTTGAACGGAATGGACAGTGTCTTGAAAGGAGGATATAAGATGAACATCAACAAAAGCAAAACAAGGATAATGGAATGTAGTCAAATTAAATCGGGTGATGCTGAGGGAATTAGATTAGGAAATGAGACACTTAAAGTAGTAAAGGAGTTTTGCTATTTGGGAAGTAAAATAACTGATGATGGTCGAAGTAGAGAGGATATAAAATGTAGACTGGCAATGGCAAGGAAATCGTTTCTGAAGAAGAGAAATTTGTTGACATCGAATATAGATTTAAGTGTCAGGAAGTCGTTTCTGAAAGTATTTGTATGGAGTGTAGCCATGTATGGAAGTGAAACATGGACGATAACTAGTTTGGACAAGAAGAGAATAGAAGCTTTCGAAATGTGGTGCTACAGAAGAATGCTGAAGATAAGGTGGGTAGATCACGTAACTAATGAGGAGGTATTGAATAGGATTGGGGAGAAGAGAAGTTTGTGGCACAGTTTGACTAGAAGAAGGGATCGGTTGGTAGGACATGTTTTGAGGCATCAAGGTCTCACAAATTTAGCATTGGAGGGCAGCATGGAGGGTAAAAATCGTAGAGGGAGACCAAGAGATGAATACACTAAGCAGATTCAGAAGGATGTAGGTTGCAGTAGGTACTGGGAGATGAAGAAGCTTGCACAGGATAGAGTAGCATGGAGAGCTGCATCAAACCAGTCTCAGGACTGAAGACCACAACAACAACAACAAGGCAAATTTTTCCAGAATTTTAAATTGAAGGTCATAGGCATCAAGGTGTTGTAGGCAAACAATTATCTTGTTGACTGTGAACATGGAAAGCCAATATCAAATCAAGCAAATGATGAGTTACCTGATTCTAACAAGGTTTTCGCTAAGTCAGAGAATCAAAATACATAGCGATCAGCAGAAAGCTGAGCTATCTGGTTTGTTATTATCTTTTGTAAATGTGTCTTCTTGTAAACCTCAGTCATAAAAGGATACGTTTAAAAGTGAGTGCTGTTCCACATGAAACGTTTTTACGTGGAACTAATTCCATTCCGTGGTCGGAAAGAGAGGCAGTTAAATGGAAAATACAAAAGATGCCTCCCTGGGATGTTACAGAAACACTGTATAACGGTGTATTAAAAATTGGGAAAATGCCTAACGAAAGATCTTATTTCCTGGCACGTCCAAACACAAACAATATCATAGGATTGTACCACCACAGCGATCTGAAATATTTATTCAGTAAAGATATATATTTACACACTTTGAAAAACTTTTCAGTAACTTGTCGTTGTATAATTATTTTGTCATGTATGAATGTATGTCTGTATTTTATAATTTTTTTTTATCTTATACTACTTTATATTGTCATAAATTGCCCGCCCCTGATCTACGATATTTCAGAACCGGGGAAGAAACTTTATAGTGGCGCCCCCTCTCCTCCAAAGTTTGCGATAGGACATACAAAAGTTGAAAAAATCTAGCTATCAATAATGTGTTCATTTGTAGCGAACATCTTTCTGAAAGGTTTGATATGTAAAACAAATATCTTCGAAGAAATGTAAGACATATTACTTAGTCTTAAGCTTGCCAAAGTGCAGTGCTACGGCTCTTCACACAGTTTCTTCTATCGCACGTCACTGAATTGCGGTCTGTGTAATTCAAACGTGTATATTTTGCAATGGAAGCCATCAAAAAATATATCCAAGACAGTGGAAGTTAATGCCCTGTGGTGCCTCTCCTGCTCTTAGTCGACCGATTTGACACCCTACCCCCTCCAAAAAAATCACAATTAATGCCAAACGGGATTATTTTTGACCTGGAAAAAGAGCTCTTCAGGAAATTTGCACTCTTTATTGCTATTAGATAAAAAATGAAGTATAAGAAACATAAAAGCAATAAAGGCAAGAGACAAGCAATGCAGTACACATTTCTGCAATTCTTACCTCTTGGCATACTTTGTTCCCTCTCTAATTTTGCTACAGCTTTACACGGCGTGCATTTTCTGCGAAAGAACCTATTAACTCATCAAAGTTCGTCAAACGTTTTGCTGCATGAAAAATCAGTATGCCGTTGTCTAATACTGAAACAATCGGTAAAAACGAATAGTATCCAAGCATGATGTGGCTTCTCGATTTTATTACATCTATTTTATCACTGTCCGCTAGATAAAGCAAAATAGGCCTTTCCAGTATTGCAGCAGTTGTAACACACGCCAAATAATCGAGACTGTTATGGCGCAAATGGTCATTTTTATCTACCTATTTACATAAATAGCACGAAAGAATATAATTCACTAAGTACTAACATCAAATGCTTATTAGGCCGACTAAAAGCAAGTAATATTCACATTTCATACAAAGTAGGCTTTGAAGGCCGATATTGTCTTCACTTATAACTTCCGGGCTGGCAGGCGGTGGTCGATGTATAAAACTCTCCCCTGACGTTTCGTCTCCGACTGCGGGAGACATCCTCTGAGGTAAAACGCCGCTTTACCTCGGAGGATGTCTCCCGTGGTCAGAGACGAAACGTCAGGGTCCAGTTTTAGCAATCGACCACTGCCTATAAGCCCGGAAGTTTTAAGTAAAGAGTTTCACATTTCATTCCCCCGCTCCAGTTTCTCAAGCATGAGATTAAAAAGTTGTAGTACGTAATTTTTATATAAATTTCGAATCGTCATTAAATATAATTTGTGTGATGTCCCTGTTACTTCTCCTTCCTCGTTCCAACAAACAATCTCGTCATCACTAATTCTGTATCTGTTCCCGCCATTGCCACAACCTATTCTCCGGCAACTTGACTAACACTGCGAGACTCAACGGTTCAGTTACCCCGCGTTTATTCCCCGGTTACGCGTTATGACGCGTTCATACAACGCGTTTTCCGCGTTATTCCGAGAATAGAACGTAAGCGTCTGCTAATCGGGGACCGTACAACCGGCCCTTAAAAAAGCTGTCGGCGCACGGGACGAGGCAGCTAATGTTGAAGTGCATGAAGACGCGATATCCCACGTCAGGAGAGAGAGCGCTGTCGCATACGCCATGAGCTGCTTGTTGTGAGTTTGAGCTCTCAAGCGACGATTGTCGTATTTATTTGGCTCCATTATCATACAGTTTGGTGACAAAATGGATGTGCGCAGAATTCCTACGTTACAACGAAGATTTCATTTTCTGACCGTATGCCAGTCATGTTGCTCTCTCTGTTGTACATAAATAAATAAAAACTTTAATATCCGTGAAAGTGTAATGAGAATAATAGCTGAAGCCCACCCGAGATCACCTTGCAGACATTTATTTAAGGAACTTGAGATATTCTCATTACCTTCGCAATACATATATTCACATATGAAATTCGCCATTAATAACCCATCCCAATTCAAAAATAACAGCGAAGTGCTTAGCAACAACACTAGAAGAAAGGATGATCTTCACTATTCTGGATTAAATCTCACTTTGGCACAGTAAGGGGCGAATTATGCTACCACAAAAGTCTTTGGTCATTTCCCAAATAGTATTAAAAGTCTGACAGATAGCCAGCCAACATTTAAAAGCAGATTAAAAGAATTCCTGAATGATAACTCCTTCTACTCAATAGATGAATTCTTAGATATTAAGAAGTAACTGTACAAAAATTAATTAATTAATTTGTGTAAAGAAAACTTGTGTTGAAGTGACATGTTCCACATCATTACGAAATGTTGCATTCAAGATGTATGGAACAAGGATTTATGTATGAATGTATAGAACAGCCATATCCACTCAGGAAAGACGTCAGCTTTTATAAGTTCAACAAATCAAATGCACTCACTCCTGACAGAGAAGTCACTTCTATATATGAAGTCTTCACGGATTGTGACCGAGAAAGCCTGCACTCACATACAAGGCACTTCTATTTACATAACATCAAATATTTCTGAGATTATTTCTATTCATTTCATACGAAACACCCATAACCTTTTAGATTACACGGAGGTGAAAAAAGGGTAAATAAATACATTTGGAAGTAGCGGAACGCGAACCCTCTACCCTGCGTACGCGTACGTAATAGAGCGCAATGCTTCACCCGACTACGCTATTTTATGACTCACCTACCGCATGTATCTTTTCTTTCCTTTCCCTCCGAAATGTTATTCACAGTTATAACATAAATCGTAATAGGAACGACACTGTTCATGAATCTTAAATGGATCGTTACCTTAAAACGGCTTACTGTCATTACACGCGAGACATAACGCGAAAATAACTAAATACGAAAACTGTTTAATCATCAGTATGACGTTTCCCTTCATTTTCTTACAAGAAATCATACCAATAACGAATCGTTCTCGAGAAATCCTACGTGCAAATGCGCAGAAAGAGCATGTACTCATAGGGTGTAACGTAATAACGTAAAAACCATCGGTCAAGGGCTTATGCACAGGACGGATACAGTATGGCATCTTGCTTTCTGCTTCTGCCGTAGGGAACGTTCTTGCCGCCTAGTTGTTCTACTTAACGTCGCACGTTGCCGAAATATTGCCGAACTTGTTTTGTTTCACGTCCGAAATGGCTTCTAAACGAGAAGCAGCAAGAAGTGACATCACAAAACTCTTCACGTGTGCTGACAGTATTAGTAGCACAGCGTTCTGGAAAAAAAAGCTCTGTTAAAATTTCGTTTTTTTGGAAACGCCGAGAAGGTAGTATGTAATCTTTCTCACCTGTTATTCCTGTTAGTCGTTAATTTCCACTCTTGCAGCCTGAAGCTATGGATTTAGCTAATAATTATAACAACGCTTATCACTGGCACATCTAATAAACAACATAAACTAACAGCGCTTGTCATGCACCCGTTCAGGTTTATCCAGCTCAGCTGGTATAGCCCCGTCCCCTCTTGTCTGCGGGGACTTTTCTTTTTAATTTCTAGATGCGACGGTGATTCTCCTGGCAGAGACATCAGGTGCACTGTGCACACATTCAAACATCAACTTATGATTCGTTCAGTAATCAAATTAGAAATGTGTTCAAAAGTGTTAAAATACCTACAGGGATACGTCTAAAAATCATGTGAA
This sequence comes from Schistocerca piceifrons, assembly GCF_021461385.2. Taxonomy (NCBI): domain Eukaryota; kingdom Metazoa; phylum Arthropoda; class Insecta; order Orthoptera; family Acrididae; genus Schistocerca; species Schistocerca piceifrons. Next base: position 633,660,342 of record NC_060140.1, read on the forward strand.
CAACTGATAGACCAACGTGCGCTGGATGCTAGGCACTTTGTGAAACAAAGTTCTTTTCTTCAAGAGTGTGATTTTGGCGCCCTCTGAAATTGCCGCTCCGGGTAGGTACCCCCGTTTGCTCCCCTCGTCCCCCCCCCCCTCAAGGTCTGGGCCTGTAAAGTGCCTAGATACTATTATTTGTAATGTGTAAGAGATTGCATGACTATACCATGTCTCATCAGCACAAAGATGAAAATTTTTTATGAAGTTTTATAATGAAGAAATTTATTCATGTCATGTACATTACTCCAGTTGTAAATCTTTTATTCTTATCAGGTGAAATAATTTTAAACAAACCGGGGACTGCAGAGAACACAGAACAAACACTGTCAATGTTTTTCAATGTACAAAAACGAGGTGCTATGCACGAAAGAAAACCAAAGACTTCTGTAAAATGCGTATCCCAAATACGAGTACGTTTACTTGACAGTTCACAGTATGCACTGAATTTTGTGGTTTGTTTTGGAATGTAGCGAGCAAATGGTATGTTTAGGATAGAAAATGTATTACTTCTTTCCGATTTTCATGATTTGCATTAGAAATAAAATGTCATTGTAATTTTCTTTGTGTTAAATAGTTCAATGGCTCTGAGCACTATGGGACTTAACATCTGAGGTCCTCAGTCCTTTAGAACTTAGAACTACTTAAACCTAACTAAAATAAGGACATCAAACACATTCCTGCCCGAGGCAGGATTCGGACTTGGGCCCGTAGCTGACGCGCGGTTCCAGACTGTAGCGCCAAGAACCACTCGGCCACTGCTGCCGGCTTTCTTTCTGTATTTACTGCATTTTTCTCATATGTATATGTATGTCGTGGTATCTAAATGGGGATGAGCCATACTTTATTTACGTGAAGGATGAAATCGAGAATAGAATTTGATTATTTGCCATGACCGTTTGTGTCATTCGTCTCTTGCTGATGCTTTATCACTTAAATTTCCATCTTGAAAAGTAAGGAGCCTTGTGTCACATAGTAGTCGGTCTTACACTAATCTGTGTCCTAACTTTTCACCCTCAAAATAGATAAATGTGTAAGATAGTGGGGCAAGAAAGGGTATCTGACCGTAGAATCATACGCAGCAAGGCATGAATATTTCAAAAGCAGAGCAAACAAATTGTAAGTTTTGTGTGTTGTAAAATTCTAAATATCAAAGTTTCACCACACGGAGTAATCCAAGGACGAGACTAAATTCTCTACAAACAACTGCCGGCCCAGGTAGCCGAGCGGTTCTAGGCGCTTCAGTCTGGAACTGCGCGACAGCTACGGTAGCAGGTTCGAATCCTGCCTCGGGCATGGATGTGTGTGATGTCCTTAGGTTAGTTAGGTTTAAGTAGTTCTAAGTTCTAGGGGACTGATGACCTCAGATGTTAAGTCCCATAGTGCTCAGAACCATTTGAGCCAATCAATCTACAAACAATTGTGTACATAAAATAACATGGACTGAATAGCAGTGAAAAATGCACCATCGGAATGCAGAACAGACTATCAAAGACACTTAAATGTGACAATGTGTTATCGAAGTGAAACAAGCGATACAAGTGTAAATAGTGAAGCATTCACCTTCGCCAAACTGTGACGCGAAGAGACTAATGATGAAACAGTAAACGCAGTATCCTGGCACCGACGGGACCCTAAAAAACAGACACAATTCATAAAACACTCGTACATATACAAACGTACTGCTCCCATACTTCTTCGCCGGTCAATTTTGCCGCTGACAACACTGTGGAGTAATTGTTAGCGTGCGGGGTTGAGTATGTGTTTTAAATTTGAAACTGTTATCGTGCGCAAGTGACTAAATGCACAGCTACCAAGACACTTATGTGCGCTCTGTAAATATTTGGTTAGTGCAATGTATGAACTGTTAACGACCAACTCCTTCGGCAGTGAACAAAAGAAATTTCGTTCGTCCTATGTGATCTAAATAGCCCCGGAGATATGTCTTACTAACTTTGCAAAAACGAACAATACACGTTTATATAAACTGCTAAATAGTGATCCATAAACTAACTGCGAGTGCACTTTATGCAGATAAACAGTCAGTCAGATATTACAGTCTGTGCAGCTTAGCGCCTTACAGCAACTATCAAACAACTGATCCTGCCATTTTGTCTTTTCTATAAACAGCCACTTACGATGGTGAACCTGTTGGCTACACTGCAGCTGCTCGCTTCTCCTCAAGGTTGCCATGGGCCATATGTCACAGCAAGCTGAAAGCTAAGCCAGTCACGTGTTGGCTAGGTGCAGATGTAAACATTCCATCAGAAAGGGGGGTGGCGCCTTCCCTGCCTGAACTCCATGTCAAGTGTGGGGTCGCTCTGTGGCATAAAACAAAAAAAAAACCGTTATAATTCCATCTACCAACAGAACAACGAGTCTACATAGTCTGGTATAAATCAATTTCATCTAAATTCTCGGGTTCCATACCTAAAATCATCGCTCTCTTATACATCATGAAAACTTTGTGAATTCATACCATGAGGACAACGAGTCTACATAACATTGTATAAAATCAAACCTATCAACATCTCAAGAAATCAACAAAAAAGAGACTAGATATAATAAATCAACAAAAATTATGAAATATAGCAATTTGTGTAAAACCTTTATCATTCCACCTCATATGCAATTTACTCTTGTGATGTAGCAATCTGGGAGAATTTTTACTTCCCATCTTGTTTTGCTATCTACATCCCCAATTTCGTTTTTTCACTTTGAACTAATTACCATTAACGTATGTGAATACAATCCACATTTTCGTAAAAGAGAAAGGTCGGCCCCAAGTTTTAAAGAATACAACACCAGTCCTAATTTTATGCTTAATTTTATGTATGTAATTGATTTTATAATTTATTTTGATTCTTCCTAGTTAATACTTCCAATACAGAGCGAAATTAAAAATTGTTTCTTAGCTTAAATGTTATTTTTGACGTACAAACAAATACAAGTTATATACTAATTATAAAAATTTGGAAGACAAACTAATAGCATTCTTAAATTATGTATTTGGATCTATTTGAAAACATGTTAGCAAAACCAGCCCTTCATTAATTCCAAAGTAATTAAGTTTTGTTAAAACTATTGTTTATGTAACTATATATATTAATTTTATGACTTAAACAAATAATTTGGCCTAATCCTTGCAGTAGAAGGAACTTTTAAAAAGACGCAATTTTTCGATGTAGTTTTAATTGTGATTTCTGCAAATTTAACTTCAAACAACGTGCAGTTTAAGTACCTTTTATTGGGATGATATATAAGGGCCAGATTTTTGGTCACGAGACGGTTAGTCCACGGCCGAGTTTCAGACGAGGAATCTGCTTTGGTTAGAACAAGGTATCGACTTAATAGTGAAATATGTGTTACACCAATAGGCCGTGTGTAAAGACAATGGCAGCGTCTGTTTCCATACGTACCTCATTATTCCGAGAGAACTGTGAATTATGTGGTTATGTTTTTACTGCTAGTAGATGTACAACAGTAATATATTGTAATAGTATGTGGATGTTCGCCTGCAAACTGTTAATTAGGTTTATGGAGAGTTGAACAATAGCGCACTGGTCATATAAATGTGTATATGGGGGTTGTGGAAAGTGAAAGTAAAAGACAGTGAAATGCAGCTGTGTATCTGATGGCTAAATTATTTACAGTAGTCAGTGTCCAAATTACAAACCCCATTTTTCAGTCAGTGTAGCAACGCAATACGTCAACACCGAGGATAACAAACGTAATAAATAAGGCAGACGGAACCGCCACACTCTGACTTACTGCATTCCAATTTCTATAACTTATGTAATGTTTTATTTACTTACATATGTACATTGGTAACTACATTTTAATTGCCATTTATGTGAATGTATTGAAACAACAGTTATTGTGTACAAAGAATTTCAAATGCACAAGCATGTTATATGAAGAACTGTACTCTCAAAAATGCCATTTTTAACTGTACTAAAAAGGATATAAATATTTCTCAAGCTAAGTACCGAACCCTTAAAGGCAATTTATAAATAAATAGGTTCAAGCCTTCATGGTGACGAATCAATCATTAGACGGACAGATCTACGTCACGTTTTGTAAATTTAACGTGGCAAAAACCACAGAAAGTACAAAAATGTGCACTTATCTATTTATTTATAGTAAAAACTTGAAGTCCAAATGGTTTACGTCAATTACTTTCGCGACATGTGATTATTATTTCATAAATGTTTCTAAGGTATAGAAGCAGCCAGCCTGTGGCTGACTGCGATCGATTGTAATAGGATTCTTTTGGAAAGTAAACGAAGATCGTTCCTTCTCAGATCTCTCTCTTTCTCTTTCTCTGTCTCTTTCTCTTTCTCTCTCTCTCTCTCTCTCTCTCTCTCTCTCTCTCTTTCTGTGTGTGTGTGTCTTGTCTGTTAGGTTTTCTACTGATAGGACGCCCTCTATCGTTCTTTGCGTATTATCAATTAATCTCTCTTTTGTGTAGACAGATTTGATGTATGGGTCATGTATTAGCTTTAGAACCATATGCGATTAAACTAATGTAAATTAGTTTCGTCTCATGAGTTCTCATTTTAAGTTATCTTAATAGATGTAAGGCATACGAAATGCTTTTACAGTTTATTGTTACTGCCAACTACCAGTACTAGCTTAACGGATCGTGGCGTGGAGGCGCAATGGCTGAATACATTAAATATTATGCCATTTATTCCTTTGCAACTTGCTAGAGCGTCCCTGAAATTAACTGCAGATCATCACAAAGCGTTTTACAGATTTGAATGCAAGCACTGAACCTTAAATTATCTGGCCACGGTTTCCAAGCTATGATTCTATTTCACCCATAAAAGATACAGGCCCCACAAAATTGATGGTGCTATTAGAAGATGTAATCTTCTCTAAATTTTACAGCATTTTTCTAGAGGTCTGTTTGGTCACTAACAAAAATGCATCCCTCAACAACAAGGGCCGTCTGCACCAGTTAATTTTAACTGTGTTCTCCCTGGTGATTAATTTCAATTTCTACTTAAAAACAAATTTTATTAATCTTGCGTGAGCAGAAGCGTAGTGCAAACAGAGAACTCTGATGACAAGGGATAGGGACTAGTTCTAAGCGAGAGGAACTGACGAGAATGAGCTGCAAATAATGTAGGAGATATGCCTTTTGTAACAGAAGATGGTCCGTTAGCTGTCTTTCGAGATTTGGAAGGAATTTCATTTGCGTGGCGTTTTGAGGGAGACTGTTTCAAAGTCTGGTTCCTGGTGCAGAAAAAGATTTAGAGAACGAGGCAGTGTTTGTGATGGTAAAGAGCAAATTTTGCTTTGTTTAGGATGAGCATTTCTTCTGAGCTCATCTGACAGTAAAGTAGGGGTTGAAGAGAGTTAAGACCGAGCGGGATGATTAAGAATGTGACAGTTCAAACATAGAGTATGAAAGACTGTACACTTATCGGTATATAGCCATGATAATTGCTTGCAGGCTGGGGTATAATCTTCGGAATAGCAGTACCTCTCAGAGGTATCGTAAACAACCAGTATTCGCCAGTTCCAGCGTTTGTGAGTTTTTGAACAAGAGGTCTTGGAGAAAGGCATCACCATAATCAAGTACAGAGGACATTGGTGGCTCTATGAGCTTCTTACTAAGCTCGAAAATTAGTCCTGTAAAGAGACTGTATGTTCTACGACAGATTTCAATATTTGCTTCCTGAAATACTGTATCCATTATATCTAAATTTATTTTTACATTATTTACATAATAATAAAAAATGGAACTATAACGAGGAGCGAGTGAAAACTGAAAAAAGAACGAGACCAGGCGCACGAGATCGAGATGGGAGTGTAGCAAGTAGAACGAGGAATAAAGGCGACTGAACGAGACCGAGGAGGGAACGGGACTGGGCGAAGTCAACATTGAACGACTGTCCAACGAACGAGACTGACTGTGAGTGCTAGCGAACGAGGTAACGATGAACGACCGTTCTGGGAATGCCGCGCACTCTTAGACGCCTTACCACAGTTCGCACGGCTCCCCCCCGTAGGTGGTTCGAGTCCTCCCTTGGACGTGGGTATGTGTGTGTTGTCCTTAGTGTAAGTTAGTTTAAGTTAGATTGAGTAGTGTATAAGCCTAGGGACCAATGACCTCAGCAGTTTGGTCCCAGAGGAACATACCACCACCACCGTTCTGGGAATGGCATAGACCGACGCCAAAGTGAACAGTGAACGACCGTTCATTTGAAGTCATCCCTCAGTCCTTATGTTCACTTTACTGAAACATTCCTTTGGACAGGTTCGTTCGCGAACGACCGACCTCCACTGCTTTGTCTTTTGGGGCGGCTAGTCTCGCACTCTGCGAGTCTGAAGTCTCAACTCTTCAGCTGCACCGAGGCAGGCCTTAGCTGATGATACAGCCGTGTACCATGCCCCGAGTACCTGGAGCTGCATCGTGACGCCAGCTCCCTTGGCCAGCCACGCCGATGCACAAACAAAATCGCCCCCATGTCACACCGGCGACATGTCCGCCACGGCCCCTATGCGCTGTATCCAAAAAGTCGCCGCTACTGTTTGGGTGTCCCACTCACTGAAACTTCACCTCCACGCGACGCTGCTCCTGCAGCTTGGCAGATACGCACACACCCAGGGCGACAGGAAAACAAGAACCACGCTGGCGCCGCCTACTACGAGAGGACGACATTTCTGCACAACGGCATGGTAATTAAAAGACCAGCACTGAAAGTATCTACGGCACAGCCGTCATTAGATGACATCATGGGAGGAGGAACACCAAACTTAATGTAGAGTATGGTCAAGATATTCTGTCACAAAATCTAATTTTTAATTGTATTAATTAAAACTTTCGTGTTGTTATGCAGGAAAACTGACGAAGGAATACACTTTAATGAAACATACCTGAAGCATGTGGAACAATTGGGTCTACTGCCGGATGTTTGTGTCGCTCTGGCACAATATTTCGGCCACGTAACTCGTTGCCTTCTTTAGGTGCTACCTGAGACTGCCGTGTTGGAGGATCTTGTCCAATATTTATGCCCAAAGGGCGCTAGGTCCTCTCTTTGCCGTCCGCGCCCACCTGGCGCTGCTTGTAATGTGTTGTCTCTTCCCTGGTGTTCCCTCGGACGTCCGCGCCCGACTTGGGCGCCATCTGTGGCAGCTCTCTGAGGCCTGTCCTGTGTCGGGCGTTCCGTTCGCGGTCCGTGCCCGCCAGGTGCTGCTCCTGAGGTTTTTACCCCTCCCTGGTGCTCCCACGGACGTCCGCGCCCGGTTCGTCCACCATCTGTGGTCGTGGCAGTTGTCTGGGGCCGGACCCGTATGTGGCGTTCCGTTCGTGGTCCGCGCCCGCTAGGAGCTACTCCCGGGGTGTTGGCACTTCCCTGGTGCTCCGACGGACGTCCGCGCCCGCCTAGTCCACCATCTGCAGTTGTGGCAGCTATCTGAGGCTCGTCTCGCGTCAGGGGCTCTGTTCGCGGTCCGTGCCCGCCTGGCGCTGATCCTGCGGTGTTGGCACTTCTCTGGTGCTCCGATGGTCGTCCGTGCTCGACTCGTCCAACATCTGCGGTCGTGGCGGCTGTCAGAGGCCCGTCCTGCGTCGGGAGTTGCGTTCGCGGTCCGCACCCAGCGCCCAACAAAGGACAGGCCTCAGACAACTGCCACAACTGCAGATGGTGGACTAGGCGGGCGCGGACGTCCGTCGGAGCACCAGGGAAGTGCCAACACCCCGGGAGTAGCGCCTAGCGGGCGTGGACCACGAACGGAACGCCACATACGGGTCCGGCCCCAGACAACTGCCACGACCACAGATGGTGGACGAACCGGGCGCGGACGTCCGTGGGAGCACCAGGGAGGGGTAAAAACCTCAGGAGCAGCACCTGGCGGGCACGGACCACGAACGGAACGCCCGACACAGGACAGGCCTCAGAGAGCTGCCACAGATGGCGCCCAAGTCGGGCGCGGACGTCCGAGGGAACACCAGGGAAGAGACAACACATTACAAGCAGCGCCAGGTGGGCGCGGACGGCAAAGAGAGGACCTAGCGCCCTCTGGGCATAAATATTGGACAAGATCCTCCAACACGGCAGTCTCAGGTAGCACCTAAAGAAGGCAACGAGTTACGTGGCCGAAATATTGTGCCAGAGCGACACAAACATCCGGCAGTAGACCCGATTGTTCTAAAAGTCAAGATCTCGCCGGGAAAGCCTGAAGAGTTACATACCTGAAGCACTTTATTTGGCATTGTACATTTCGTGTTGCGTGTAAATAAAGTTTCACACTGCTTGGAACTATTTAAGGTATAAAATATAAATCTATGTCTTAAATTGAATTATAACAAAATTAGGCATATAAAGAAGGATGTGGTAAAAACAGTAGACGGTTTCTATACTGACGACCCGTGAAGGCTGTAATTGTATCGATAGCAAAAGAAATAAAAGATTAAAATGTGACGCATTCAGGTTGAAACTAAATAATATTTAAAAACACTCCAAGTAACACAGACACCACTGCGGAAAATAATTTAGTATAATTAAGTATAAATAATTTTGTATAATAATTTAGTATAAATGTCGGAAAATACCCTGAAACTGATGACAGATTTTGAGCATGTGACGCCAACAGGTGACCTGTCTCGCCGCAAATGCGGTGGCTTGGTTTGTTTGTTCCTCACTCGCCGGTAGGGTCAGTGCTATACTTTGCTGCACAACGGTGCAAATTTCGAACGTATTTTGTAAATGTGATCTGGTATGAACATAGAAGTCACAAAATTACTGTACTCTCTGTAACCAGGCGAAAGCTGACCTTATTTTGTTTTTTATTTCCTTATGTCACTTCTTTTTTTATTTGTTTACAACATTATTTAGTAAAGAAAACATAGATTATGTCCTCGTAACAACGAAATTCGAAGGCTTATATTCATTTACTTGTCATGCAATACGCTAGGTTTCTGTTGTACTGTGCGTAACAGTAAAGTGGCGGAAACCGTGAAACATGTAAATAAAACAATAAATCTTACCTCTATGAAACACATTACTGTTTAACGCAATGAAAATAATAGTTTACTAGGCGCAGTACTCGAATACTGAACCACACGTGGTAAAATTGCGCATCGAATTCCAACGAGACACCGACGTAGATGTCACAGTTCTGCGACATAAAAATTGTTTCAAATTTATTAAGTGATTTTTATAGTGTTTTCAACGCTGATTTCGGGAAAAACAGTGAAAAGATTCCACCACGTACAGTTATTTCAGAAACTGCTTGTCTAGTTTTAGCTTTCTTCTATATTCCAGCACTCTAGTGAGTTTGAATTTTGGTTTTCAAGAACTCCATAAATTGTTATTTAGCCGTTTTCATACTAGATATACGTAAAATAAAGAGTAATTAGGAGAAACCAGCAGTTTCTTCATGTCGATGCCTGTCTGTCGCGCTGCCCCTTCCCCTGCTATCACCAAGCAGTAAGCTTCTGCTGTTGTCCTTCAGTTCTCAGTACCTCTTCACTCTGTGCTGTTTACGTGTTGTTGTTACTAGTACTTTAAACTAGTGACTGTTTTCTTGTGTTGTGAAGTTGTTTTATGGACAATGGACAGTGGCTACCAGAGGATGTATAAACTTGCCAGATTGCTTCTGCTACATTTATCGTAACTACACCGTTAAAAAGCAAAAAAGAAACATTACCGATTTTGTTGAAAAAATATATTTCGCCTGTTTTGTTATAAAGTTAGGCGATCAAGATAAGCCTTGAGCCCCACACAAAGTTTGTTCAGTGTGTGTTGAGGAACTGGGGGAATGGTTTAAAGGTAAAAAGCAGTCCTTACGTTTTGGAATATCAGTGGTTAGGAGGGAGCCTAAAAATCATAGTGATGACGGCCATTTTTGTTCTTACAACGTACGAGGTTTCAACTGAAAAAACAAAAAGGGTATTTCTTACCCTACCATTCAATCAACCATTCGCCCTGTTCCTCATGCTCCTGAAGTCCTCCAGATTCTTTGGATGATATAGATGATCACGAGCCATTGGCTCAGCAAGGTGATAGTGAAGAGACAGAGATTGCTACTATCCTGGCACAACCGATCCAATTTCATTCTCACTATCTGAACTGAACGATTTAATTAGAGACGTGGGTTTTTCTAAAGAATCGGCAGAGGTTTTAGGATCTACATTGAAAGATACACATATGTTGGCTCCGAGAACATCCTTGTCTTGGTATCGATCGAGGGAAAAGGAGTTTGTATCTCTTTTCTCTCAAGAAGGAGCACTAGTGTTTTGAGTGATGTTCCTGGACTTATGGCACGTTTCAAAATAGAATATGCTCCTGATGAGTGGAGACATTTTACTGATTCTTCAAAAAGAAGCCTTAAAGCAGTACTTATGCACAATGGTAGTAAGTATGCTTCTATACTAGTTGGACACTCGGTTCAATTAAGAGAATGTTACGAGAACCATGAACTGATTTTAAGCAAACTCTGCTATTGAGACCACAAATGGGCACTACGTGGCGATTTCAAAGTGATTTCAATGCTGCTTGGTCAACAAAGTGGCTATACAAAGTTCCCTTGCTTTCTCTATGAAGGGAACAGTAGAGACAGAAAGCAACACTACATAAAAAAAAGCTTGGCCCTTGAGAATAACCTTACAGGTAGGGGTTAAAAATGTTGAGAGAAAAAGCCTTCTCGATCCCAAAAAGGTGTTACTTCCACCACTTCATATTAAGTTGGGGCTGGCGAAACAATATGTTAAGGCATAGCCAAAAGAAGGGGAGTGTTTCAGATATCTTTTTGGACAGTTTCCTGGTTTATCCGAGGCAAAGCTAAAGGATGGAATCTTTGTCGGACCCAACATTAGAAAACTAATGACAGATCACAATTTTGTGGACAAAATGGAAACAAAAGAAAAGGCTGCATGGACATCTTTTAAATTAGTTGTTAGCAGTTTCCAAGGAAACAAAAGAGATCCCAACTACAAGACACTCGTTGCCGACATGCTCAAAAACTTTTAGAAGCTGGGCTGTAACATGAGCATTAAATTTCATTTCCTCCACTCACATCTTGGCTACTTCCCTGCAAACCTTGGTGATGTGAGTGAAGAGCAGAGCGAAAGATTCCACCAAGACATCAAAGAAAAGGAAAGAAGATATCAAGGAAGACAGAACGTCAACATGATAGCGGACCACTGCTGGATGATAAAAAGAGATGATCCTCAACGAGTCATCAGCCGGAAAAGCAATAAAAGAATTTTCGACAGAAAGCGAAAGCGTTATTTTAGGACTTATGAGCTTAAAGAGAAGTCGAAGTGTACTGGAAATGTAGTTTAGAATATGATTTATAAATAAAATAAAATTTTATAACGTTGGAAAGAATGTGATAAACTGATTAAGTTTTGTTATTATACCCAAAAATACTCCCAGTTTTGTGAGAAAACCTGACGTGATAGAAAAAAAAAAATGGATTGCATTTTTGAAATCAGCGCTGAAAAGTACATAAAATTCAGTTATCAATTTTCTAAACATATTTTTTGCAGACCTGTTTACTTGACTGTGGTTGGGATAGTCAGATGCGACGCACCATTAGGCTCATCGGCTAAATACCTGAATGTGCGGCGACATGCATCTGGTGACGTTTCATATTCAACATTTGTCACCCAAGTTAAAATCTTCTGGGTTGTTTGGCTGCGTGGAAACATATATTATGGCTTCCATTTATGCAACATCGTCATTGGACGGTAAGACAAGTATTCCTGCGCTAATGCCGAAGAGAAAGATAATAGATTAACACTCTTGTTGCTGCCATTGGTGGGACAAAGCCATTGGTTACAAAGAGACTTTCCCGGCCCTTATCCTGGGGAAAATTTATTGCTTAAAGTTCCTCCTGTTGCTATTGGTGAGCCAACATCGTTGATCAGAAGCGTAACGGACAGAGCACAGGAAGGGAAATGTTTATTGTCCGAAGAGGTGGCTTCTACGAGGCTGTTTATATTGCTCGCTCCCCACGGTCGCGTATTCACTTCTTTTATTGCCACGATGCCGTAAACCTATAGTCGTCCTTTCTATCGGAGTTACATGCTGTCTTAGAAATTTCAGTCGCTTCTCGGACATTGCATCCACAAATGTTGGCTTCCTTAGCCACACGCTCCTAAAACAAAGTATAAAATCGGCGGTAGCAAAAAATCTCGAGAACTGTGGCTTTGGCATCGATTTCCATAACGTACGTGTTATGGCTAAGGAAACCAACATTTATAGATGAGTCCGAGAAGCGATTGCAAATTCTAAGAACGCATGTAACATCAACAGAGAGGACGGCTATAGGCTTCCGGTATCGTGGCTCCCCGCGAGCCGCCTTGTGTGGACAAGCGGTTCTAGGCGCTTCAGTCTGGAACCGCGCGACCGCTACGGTCGCAGGTTCGAATCCTGCCTCGGGCATGGATGTGTGTGATGTCCTTGGATTAGTTAGGTTTAAGTGGTTCAAAGTTATAGGGGACTGATGATCTCAGATGTGAAGTCCCATAGTGCTCAGAGCCAATTGAACAATTTTGAGCTCCCCGCGATAAAGGAATTGAATACGAAGGTGCGGTGCCCGAGCTACACGAACAACGTCGTAGAAGCTACTGCTGCGGAAAATAAACATTTCCCTTCTCTTACTCTGTCCGTTACGCTTCTAGCCAATGATGTTGGTTCATCAATAGCAACAGGAGGAAGTTTAACGAATAACTCTTCCCTAGCATAAGGGCCGACAAAGTCGCTTTCTAACCAATGGCTTTGGACCACAAATGACAGCCACAAGAGTTTTAGTCAGTAATTCCATTCTTCGGCATTAGCGCGGTAATACTTCTATTATTACCCAATGACAAAGCCCAAGGAATGGTAGCCATAAGATTTTTATCCAATAATCCCACTGCTCTGGCACAACCGGGAGAGAAATTCCTTCGTAAGAGAAGGTGACACTGGCCTCTGAAAGTGCTCAGTCTACTGGGGACACCTAAGATCATGAAGAAGATCCTAACAGAGGGTTCAAAACATCATTCAGCTGAACAAATATGGTGTGTACTAACAACCCAGAAGATTTTAACAACCGTCACGAAAGCCTGTAGACTTACATTTGTCACCCTTCTGGGTTTTTTGCCACCACTTCTGGCCCCATGTGTCTTGAATCGTTCTGTGTATTCCGTGTCAGGGAAATCTGAGGCGTGATATTGAAAACTCTCTTTAGCTTAGTAAATACAATACTGTTAACTTTTATTGGAATTCTGTACAAAAACCTATTGGTTTGCATATCATTCATTCACCAGGTATTACGTCACGTCAACGTCAATTTCCATTTCATTAGATTTAGGTTTTCCACAACAGTCTCTGATTAATTTGTTTGTCTTCTTCTCAACTCTCTATTCATGAAGCTTGCTAGTAAAAATTGATACTATATATTCCATGTTATGACTGATGATAATGATATGCATAATTTAATTGTGACAACCACTGAAGTCCTGATAGTCTGTCTCCATGCACTGATCGGAAGGAAACTATGAATTACTACAGGAAACAAGAAGACAAACTAATCGATCAGAGACTGTGGTGGAAGACCTTATTAGGATTGTAATGAAGCTGAAATGACTTTTAGCGAACCATAAAACCAAGTGAGCGAATGGAATTTAGCACAACAATGTTATTTACAGGATTCGATACAACTTAAATAAGTGCCAATAGGTGTATTATATAACATGCTGGCCACATTTTGAATTCACATACTTAAATACTCAAATGCGAAAGCCACCAAAAATAAACGCAAAATATATAAATTTAAAAAAGCAGATTTAAGTTCACTTGGAGCCTTCCTAAAAGACAGTCTCCTCTAGTTCCAGTCTGTGTAAGCGTAGACCAGATTTGGTTTAAATTCAAGGAAATAGTATCAATGGCAATTCGGAAACATATACCAAATAAGCTAGTAAGAGATGGTACCAAAACAGGTCAGCACATAGTTGCAGAAGCAACGAAAAAAGTTTGCCAAATCTCAAAGAAAGCAATACCCCTATGATTGGGTATAGTTTTACAAAAGTTCGATGTATGTTTAGCGCGACGTTGAATGCGAGATGCTTCTAATATTTTCCACAACGAAACTCTGTCTCGATATCTGGCAGAAAATCCAAAGATATTCTAGTCGTATATAAGGTATACCTCCATAAAACCATTATTAATGCGTTCACCACACGATTACAGACCCATACCACTACACGTCAATTTGCAGCAGGATATTGGAACGTATACTGTGTTCGAAAACTCTGAGTTCCTTTGCAGAAAACGATTTATTGACAAACAGTGAACACAGATTCAGAAAATATAGTGGAACACAGCTTCCTCTTTAATCTCGCAAAGTAATGAATGCTATCGACTGGGGATGTCAAACTGAATCTGTGTTTTTTGATATCCAGAACGCTTTGTCACTATTCCTCACAAGCGACTTCAAATCAAATTACGTCCCTCTGGAGTATCCTGTCCGTTGTGCGACTGGATTCGTGGCTTCCTGTGAGACAGGTCACAGTACATAGTAATAGACGGATAATATAAAAGACAAATAATATGCGGCGTTCCCCACGGAAGTGTTATACTGCTGCCCCTAATCTACATGACTTAGGAGACAATGTGAGAAGCACTCTTAGATTGTTGGCAAATGAAGCTCTCATTTACCTCCTTGTAAAGTTATCAGATGGTCAAAAGAAATTGCTGAACTATGTAGAGAAAAGTGCAAAAAGTGGTGGTGGTGAAGTCATCCGAATGAGAATATCAGTTACTGAACAAATCACACACATTTAATGACTGTAAATCCAACTAAATACTTAGAAATAACAGCTACGAATTAGTGAGACTGGAGGGATTACATAGATGATGTTGAGGGGGAAGCAAACCTAAAACTGCGATTTTTAATGGAACTTTTTGTTTTGCAAATAAAAACCGCTTTTTCTTACTGCACTGTAATTACAGTATTATTGGTAGAACACTGGTTGTTGTTCTGGTATTTAGTCCAAGACTCTCCATGCTACTCTATCCTGTGCAACCTTCATCTCCGAATAACTGCTACAATCTACATCCTTATGAATGTGCTTATGTATTCATTTCTTGGTGTCCCTCTACGGTTTTTACCGCCCACACTTCCCTCCAGTACTCAACTGGTGATCCCTTGATGGCTCGGAATGACTCCTACCAAACTAACACTTCTTTTAGTGAAGTTGTGCCACAAATTTCTTTTTTTGCCAATTCTATTCAGTACCTCCTCATTAACTACGTAATCTGCCCATCTTATCTTCAGCGTTAATCTGAAGCAACACAATACTATTTATCGTCCATGTTTCACTGCCATTTATGGCTACACTCCTACTGCCATCATAAAAGTCTTTTCAACATTTAGGTCTACTTTTCGCGTCAACAAATTTCTCTTCTTCAAAAACGCTTTCCTTGCCATCACCATTCTACATTTTATATTCTCACTACTTCGACCATCATCACTTATTTTTCTGCCCAAACATCAACACTCATCCACTACATTAAATGTCTCATTTCCTAATGTAATTCCCTCAGCATCACCTGACTTAATTCGACTACATACCATTATCCTCTCTTTGCTTTTGTTGATGTTCACCTTATATCCTCCTATGAAGATACTGCCCAATCCTTTGAACTGCACTTCCAAGTCCTTTGCTGTTTCTGACAGAATTAAAATGATATCGGCTGACCTTAAAGATTATATTTCGTCTCCCTGAACTTTAATTTCTACTCCAACTTTTTCTTTGGTTTCCTTCTCTGCATGCTCAATGTTCAGACTGAATAACATCGGGGACAGACAAAAACCCATCGAACTCCCATCTCAAGCACGACTTCCTCTTCCACTCCCTCGACTGTATTAACTGCCGTCTGGTTTCTGTAGCAGTTGCAAATAGACTTTGGCTCCCTGTATTTTATGCACCTTCAGAATTTTACAGAAATAATTTCGGTCAACATTGTTGAAAGGTCTCTCTGAACCCACAAGTGCTATAATCGTAAGGTAGCCTTTCCTTAACCTATCTTCTAAGATAAGTTAAAGAGACTGTGTTGCATCGCGAGTTTGTAT
Organism: Schistocerca piceifrons; assembly: GCF_021461385.2. Lineage (NCBI taxonomy): Eukaryota > Metazoa > Arthropoda > Insecta > Orthoptera > Acrididae > Schistocerca > Schistocerca piceifrons. The sequence goes on from NC_060140.1 coordinate 633,676,458, forward strand.
ATTTCTCCTAAATTCAAACTGATCTTCTCCGAGATCAGCTTCTGGCAGTTTTTTCCATTTTTCTGTAAAGAAATAGTTTCAGTATCTTGCAGCCATGAGTTCGGTAGTTTTTAAGATTGTCGCCATCTACTTTCTGATGGAATGATTATATTCTTATTCAAGGCTGAGGGTATTTCGCCTGTCTCATACATTTTGCATACCGGATGGAAGAGTTTTGTCGTGGCTGGCTCTCCCAAGGCTATCTGAAGTTCTAACGGAATGTCGTCTACTCCTGGGGCTAAGTTTCTACTTGAGCTTTTCAGTGCTCTGTCAAACTCTTCTGGCAGTACCCTGTCTCATATCTTATCTTCATCTACATCCTCTTTCATCTGAATAAAAGTGCCTTCAAGTTCATCTCCCTTTTAGAGATCAACTGTATACTCCTTCTATCTTTCAGCCTTTCAATCTTTGCTTAGAATTGGTTTCCCGTCTGAGCTACAGGTATTGATACAGCTGCATCTCTCTTCTCCAAAGGGTTCTTTAATTTTCCTTCAGATTGTACCTATCTTTCCTCTAGTGTAATATGCTTGTAAATCTACACATTCGTCCTATAGCCACTCATCTTTAGCCATTTTGCACGTCCTGTCAATCTCATATTTTAGATATTTGTATTCCGTTTCGTCTGTTTCGTATAGAGCATTTTTATATTTCCTCGTCTCATCAATTAAATTCAACAGCTCCTGTTTTATTAAAAGATTTTTGCAAGCCATGTGTTTTTACCTACTTGATCCTCGGCTGTCTTAACTGTTTCACCTCTTAGAACTATACATTCGTCTTCTACCTTACTCCTTGCCACAGTAGTTCTCAGTTGTGTAACGCTCTCTGTAAAACTCGCAACAAACTCTGGTTCCTTCAACTTCTCCAGGTCCCATCTCCACAATTTTGTCTTTTATCGATTTCTTTGGGTTTACCAATAAATTGTGGTGAGTATCCACATCTGCCGCTGGAAACGTCTTACAGTTTTATCATCTTGTACCGAAATCTCTGTCTTACAATTCCACAATCAGTCTGAAACATGCTGGTGTATTCAGGTCTCTTGCACGAATTCCAGATTCTGTCATGAATATTAAACCAAGTGTTAACGATAATTAAACCATGGTCCGTGCAAAATTCTACCAGGCTGTTTCCTCTTTCATTCCTTCCACAGAGTCCACGTGCTCCTACTATTTTTCCTTCTCATCCTTTTTCTACGTATTGAAATCCAGTCTCCAACCACAATTAAGTTTCTGTGTCCCTTAACTGTCTGAATAATTTCCTTTATCTCATCAGAGATTTCTTTAAACTCTTCATCATCTGCAGACCTAGTTTTCATATAAACATGAACTAGTGTAGCCAGCTTGGGTGGACGAGTGGTTCTAGGCGCTACAGTCTGGGACTGCGCGACTGATACGGCCGCAGGTTCGAATCCTACTTCGGGCATGGTGTGTGTGATGTCGTTAGGTTAGTTAGATTTAAGTAGTTCTAAGTTCTAGGGGACTGATGACCTCAGAAGTTGTCCCACAGAGCTCAGAGCCATTTGAACTAGTGTAGAGGGTGTGGGCTTCGTGACTACCTTGGCTTCAATAATTCGTTTACTATGCCGTCCATTATAGCTCCCCCGTATTCCTATATCCTTCTGCAATATTAAACGTACTACGGCATTAGGTCTATTTGAATTTGTATTTATAATCGTGTATTAACCTGACCAGAAGTCATCGTCCTCCTGCCACCGAATTTCACTAATTCCCACTATATCTATCTTCAACCTATTCATTTCCCCTTTTATATTTCTTAACTTACCCGTTCTATTAACGGATCTAACATGCCACGCTCCGAACCATAAAACGCCAGTTCTGTTCTTCCTGACAACGGCGTACTCCTCATTAATTTCCTCCCGGAGATCCGAAATGGGGGACTGTTTTACGTCCGGAATATTTTACCCAAGAGAACGCCATGATCATTTAACCATGCAGTAGGGCTCCATGCCCTCAGGAGAAATTACGGCTGTACTTTCTCCTTCCTTTCAGCCGTTCGCAATACCAGCACGGGAAGGCCGTTTGGGTTCATTTTACAATGCCAGCTCACTCAATCATTTAGGAACCACACGGTTGTCTGGCCTCTCAACCGATACCCAACAATTGTGGTTGCACCTACCGTACGACTATCTGTATCGCTGTGCCACGCAAGCCACCGTACCGACGACTAGGTCGTTATTGTTTAAGGGGGGGGGGGGGGGCAAAACAGTAAAAGTAATATTATTGAAACTACGCTTACACTACGTTAGTCCGCCCTCTTCTGGAGTATTGCTGTGAGGTGTGGAATCCATATCTAATAGGATTGACGGAAGACATCTAAACAGTTAAAAACCGCAGACCGTTTCGTATTATCGTCGAAATATGCGAGAGAGTGTCACGGATATGATTCGGGAATTGGGGAGCTAATCATTAAAACAAAGGTGTTTACTGTTGCGGCAGGTCCTTCCCATGAAATTTCAGTCACCAACTGTCTCCTCAGAGTGTGAAAATACTTTCTTGGATTTCATAGAGGGAGGAACGATTATGAAAACAAATCAGAGCTCGCATGAAAATAATTAAGTTTTGGTTATCCTGCGCGCTATTCGAGAATGAAACAATAGAGAAATACCTTGAAAATAATTCAGTGAACCCTCTGCCAGACACTACATTGCGTATTGCACAGCAGTCATGTCGATGTAGACACAGATGTTATTTTCATGTTTTACTTGCGTGAAATGTGTGATCGTGGAAAGTGAGACAGTCTTGTTGAGAGAAATAGAGACTGGCGTAAACAGCAAGGGAAAAAGTGCCCTAAGAATAATGGAGTAATTTCGGAGACATTGAGAGTGAAGAGCAAACAGAGCGGCGATACGAAAAGCGATGCTTCGGGTATGCGTACAGTTCGGGGAAAATACGTAAAATAATCTTCGAATCGGAGATAACCGGGACAAATGAATTACTAACACAATAATACTCAGAGACAGCAATGAAGTGGGGATTTTCCCACACGATTATATGACAAGTCTACCGCGAATAACATGAATCCAGTAAAACATCAAATCTCCGACATCGCTGCGGCCGGAAAAAGATTCTGCAAGAACTGGACGAACGACGACTGAATCGTTCAAAGTGACGGAATTGCATCGCTTCCACAAGTTGCTGCAGATATTAATCCTGGGGCACCAGTGAGTGTCAGCGTGCGAACCATTCAGCGAAACATAATCGATATGGGTTTTTGGAACCGAAGGCCCACTCGTATACCCCTAATGTCTGTACGAGACATGCCTTTACGCCTACCCTAAGCCCGTCGACACCGCCATTGAACTGTTGATTGCTGGAAACATGTTGCCTGGTCGGACGAGGCTTGTTTCGAATTGTACCGAGCGGATGGACGTGTACTGGTATGGAGAATACTTCATGAATTCATGGACCCTGAATGTCAGCAGGGGACTCTTCAAGCTGGTGGATGCTCAATAATGGTGTGGGACGTGTGTAGTAGGAGTGATATGGAACCCTGATATGTCTAGATACGGCTCTGACAGATGACACGTAGGTAAGCATGCTGTCTGATCACCTGCATCCATTCGTGTCCAGTCGCCATTCCGACGGGCAATTCCAGTAGGACAATGCAACGCCCCCTACACGTCCATAATTGCTACACAGTGGCTGCAGGAACAATGTTCTGAGTTTAAACACTTGCAATGGCCACCAAACTCCCCGCTCATGAATATTATTGAGCATATCTGGTATGCCTTGCAACGTGCTGTTCAGGACTGATTTCCATCCCTCGTACTCTTACGGATGTATGGACAGCCCTACAGGATTCATGGTGTTAACTCCCTCCAGCATTACTTCAGACATTAGTTGAGTCTATGCCACGTCGTGTTGCGGCACTCCCCCGTGCTCGCGGGGGCCCACCACCATACTAGGCAGGTATACCAGTTTCTTCGGCTCTTCAGTGTATTATCACTGTTACACACTTTACTTGAAATGTTCGTCAGGATCTTACTTATCATACGCCGTATTCCCGAAACTATCGCCTTATTGGAATATGAAGTCAGTGTATAATCATGTAAACTCCCAAACAATGTCTGCAACTTCAGATACCTATTGGTACTTGTAAACTTCTTGTAGACGCACTACAAAATAAGCGTCTTTTCCATCAATAATAGACAGCTATCGCTGTTTACAATCCGTTGTGGCAACTGTTAAGCAGAAAAGTAACTGTAGTTTCACATACAAAATAACTACTAACAACTCAAATATCCAAGATTTATATGAATCTATATGTATGGATGTGTTTCTCATGTGAATTTCGCACGATCCCGTCTGTCAGAACCGGCTGCTGGTGGCCGAGCGGTTCTGGCGCTACAGTCTGGAACCGCGCGACCGCTACGGTAGCAGGTTCGAATCCTGCCTCGGGCATGGATGTGTGTGTTGTCCTTAGGTTAGTTAGGTTTAAGTAGTTCTACGTCCTAGGGGACTTATGACCTCAGCAGTTGAGTCCCATAGTGCTCAGAGCCATTTGAACCATTTTGAACCGTCTGTCAGAAGGTTTCTCCCTAATCCACAATGTATATTACATTTTTATAAACTGATGGCCAAGTTACTACGTAATTTTCTGTATTACCGTTTTACAATACAGCTACACGTAGCTGCCAACTTCTTATTAAATCATAAACTTATGACTACAGACCGACTCTTCACTAAACGACAAGAGCATATCACAACTTGCCACGTTGTTGTTGTGGTGATCTTCCATGCGAAGACTCGCTTGATGCAGCTCTCCATTCCACTCTACCCTTTGCAATCTTCTTCATCCCCAAGTAACTGCTGCAACCTGCATCCTTCCGAATCTTCTTACTGTATTTATCTCTTGGTCTCCTTCTGCTATTATTACTTCGCACGCTTCCCTCCAGTACTTAATTGGTGATCCCGTGACGTCTCGGAGTGTCTCATACCAACGGTACCTTTCTTGTAGTCAAGTGTGGCATAGATTAGTTTTCTCCCGAGTTCTACTCAGTACCTCCACATTAGCTACCCATCTAATCTTCAGTATCCGTCTGTCATACCATATTTCAAAAGTTTCTGTTTTCTTCTTGTCTAAGCATTTATTATCCATGTTTCACTTCTATACATGGCTACACTCTATACAAATGCTTTCAGAAAAGACTTCCTGACAATTACGTCTATACTCGAAGTTAACAAATTCAACAAGTTCAAATGGCTCAGAGCCATTTGAACCATTTTGAACCGAGAATATGGCGGCCAATCGAGGCTCATGGCACTGGCCTCTGTGTACCCCAGAGCCAAAATGCGGTCCCCAAAGTGCTCCTGCAGAATACCAAACACTCTTCTGCTTCGATGGTGTCGAGCTCGGCCTTGCAGAAACTACTTTTTGTCGAAATAAGGGTCACTTAGGATAATGGGGATGAAATCATCTTCCAAAATCTTCACGTACCATTTGGTAGCCAGCTTGCAATAAAGAAATATCGCAACGATTATTCAGTGTCTGGACATTGCACACCACAGTCACCGGTTGGAGATGAAGAGACTTCTCGATCGCGAAATGCGAATTTCAGCCTCCCCACACGCGCCAATTTTTCTTATTGACAAACCTATCCAAATGAAAGTGGGCTTCCTTGTCAAACCAAACAATATGGCGCTTACTAATTCCCATCATGCTCAGCAGCCAACCATGCAGTTTCAACTTCCTAAAGCAAACCGTTCAGAACATAGACGATTTTCTTTCATATAGTTCAATAGTTTTCTCCCTGTAGGATAGCGTTTGCCAAAGGTGCGGCATCGGGAGCCGATTCGGTCCTCTCCGCTGATTGGTGAGGACGTAAATCAGGCATGGTTATACAACTGGAACGGAGAGCGAACAGAGGTAGACATAAAGAGTGAACAGCTACGCAGCCCGCAACAGAAGATCGCAAATGGTTGCAAGAACATAGGATCGACAGGAAAATATAGATTCAGATCGAACGCGAGAAAGAACCCAATCCTGACACCAGTTTGTACATTTCAGGAAGGTATTAGGAGCTCAGGTGGGCATCCGGGGTGTTTATCCTACATTTAGAATGAGAAACGCAAGCATTCTGAGAAAAATGGATTTTAATCCCAGGAACTACCACTATGGGGTACAACATTCGCGAAAACTGGCTATGGTCGTGGAGTGAACATGGTACGGAGAGAGCATTTCGCCATCAACAGGAAGGACTGGTGGACACATTCAGAAGGTAAGGAAGCTGGCGGCAAGAGAGCGACCCGCTGTTGCGGCCGCTACATCGCCGACCGTCTTGCGTAACTCACGTGACGGCATCCGTTCCTCCCATTGGTGGCTTTGTGGCAGAAAGTTGATGTCTCTCACTCATCAATACCGTGGTGACATCTCTAGCTCAGCTTAATAGCGTGAGAGCCGGCCACAAGTACTGCAGAGTAGTTTACATAACTGATCACGCCACTGCCTGAGGCTAAGTAAAAAATGATGGAAGTAGAACGCAATAAAATTTTTTTCCATTATTACACGCTACCATGTACAACGTCGTAGTTTCAGTATTGCCTCGCGTATTCCTACATTTCTCCTGAATCCAAACTCGTCGTCTCGGAGGCCGGCCTCTACCAGTTTTCCATGCTTCTGTAGTGAATTCGTGTCAGTATTTCAATTCCTGCTTAGCCATTTTGCACTTCCTATCAATCTGCTCTTTCAGACGTATATATTCCCTTCGGCCTGCTTCATTTACTGCATTTTTATACAGGGTGTTAAAAAAGGGTCGAATACATTGAGAGGTGGTAGTAGTCATCGAAACAAGAAAAAAACTCTAATAAACCTGGGTCCGGAAACGCATACTTTGAAGACAAGAAACGTGTTTGTAGTAATGACTGCGGGACCTTTGCTTGCAAATATTAACATAGTCGTTCTATTGGCACTCCGTCAAATGTGTTGTCAGCTTATTGTGATGTCTTACTCACAGCCACGTGGGATTAGCCAAGCGGTCTGAGGCGCTGCAGTCGTGGTCTGTGCGGCTGGTCCCGGCGGTGTTTCGAGTCCTCCCTCGGGCATGGGTGTGTTTGTTTGTCCTTAGGATAATTTAGGTTAAGTAGTGAGTATGTTTAGGGACTGATGACCTTAGCAGTTAAGCCCCATAAGATTTCACACACATTTGAACATTTTTTCTTACTCACAGTACTCTACCAACCGTTACGTGGTCTACAGTCAGACGTGTGGTTCTAGTCGTATTGTTGGCTACGTTCACTTTCGTCGTGTTTGTGTGCGTGTCAACGTGTTTTACCTTCTTCCAAACGCGCATTAACAGACGTGCATATGTGATTGTGCTCTTTCTACGTGCAAATGGTGTAGTACAGTTACATTTTCTCTGTTCCTTCTTTTGCTAGCAATGGAAGCCTACTATTCGACAAGTAAAATGCAGGATATTATATTCTGCAATGGTTTACAAATGGACGTAGCCTGCGAACACTTGCCCTCTGCGCTGAAAAAAGCCGGCCGCGGTGGTCTCGCGGTTCTAGGCGCGCAGTCCGGAACGCGCGACTGCTACGGTCGCAGGTTCGAATCCTGCCTCGGGCATGGATGTGTGTGAAGTCCTTAGGTTAGTTAGGTTTAACTAGTTCTAAGTTCTAGGGGACTGATGACCTAAGATGTTAAGTCCCATAGTGCTCTGAGCAATTTGAACCATTTTTTTGCGCTGAAAAATATCCACAGCGTAGAGTGCCCCTGATGAGCTATTCGGCAGTCTTCTCCATCATCTGCAGGACATGCCCGTCATGGAGGAGCATGTGGTAGCCTCAGTGGAAGAAGCCTCTGGGGCCAGTGTATGACGATTAACAACAGCAGAAGGCGTGTCTCTCATTTTTATATGGGGGGTACTTCACGAAAATTGCTGTACTCGTATCATTTACAGTGCGTTCAGGCCGTGAGGCCACAAGTTATCGTGGGAGACGGTGGTTCTGTTAAAGGCTGTTGCAGAAGTGTGCCGCAGAGCCATTATTCACATGCACGATATTATTTTACCGATGAGGCAGGTTCACAAGAGATGGTGTTGAGAATTTCCATAACCAGCATGTATGGGAAGATGTAAATCTCCAAGCAATTCAGGAAAGTCGACATCAATACCGATTCTCAATCAACGTATGGTTAGGCATACTTGATGATCAACGAATGGGGCCAAACGTTCTACCACAAAGGTTAACTGGGATGCATTATGTGGACTTTCTCATTAATGTATTGCATACCTTGTAGTAGGCTGTGTCATTACATCAACGAATACAAATGTGGTACATGCATGACGGTGCACCAACACAATTCCGTCACAGTGTGCGCGAACATCCGACGCATACATTTCACGATCTCTGAATTGGTCTGGTGGCCCCACACCTTAGCCTGCTCGTTGCTCAGACCTCAGTCCCTTCTACTTTTGGTTATTGAGACGCTTGAAGGAATTGGTCTACGCCACACCAATCAACAACATGCGGACATGACAGGGTCACATCTTCAATGATTGCACAGCTGGTACAACAGCAACCGTGTATACTTTAGAGGGTGCATCATTGCTTACGCTGGACGGCTAAGGAATGGATTGACATGAATGGACGCCGTATTTAACGACTCTTGTAAACACGTGTTTATCAAAAAATGGTTCAAATGGCTCTGAGCTCTAAGGGACTTAACATCTGAGGTCATCAGTCCCCAGTCCCCTAGAACTTAGAACTACTTAAACCTAACTCACCTAAGGACGTCACACACATCCATGCCCGAGGCAGGATTCGAACCTGCGACCGTAGCGGTCGCGCGGTTCCAAACTGTAGCACCTAGAACCGCTCGCCCCCCCCCCCCCCCCCCCCCCGGGGCGGCACGTGTTATCACAGAAAGTACGAATTTGAGAACCCATGTTTATTGGACATATTTTTCTTGTTTAGATGAGTACTACGATCTCTCAAAGTATTCAGTACTTATTTGAACACCCTGTATTTTATCCTTTCATCAATTAAATTCAATATTATTGTGTTACCCAAGGATTTCTACTAGCCCTCTTCTTTTTACCAACCTGATCGTCTATTTCCTTCACTATTTCGTCTCTAGAAGCTACCCATTCTTCTTCTACAGTATTCCTTTCCTCTTTACTTCTCAACTGTTGCCTAATGCTCCCTCTGATACTCTCAACAACCTCTGAGTCTATCAACCTCTCCAGGTCCCATCTCCTTAGTATTCGGCCTTTTAGCAATTTCTTAGGGTTTCACCCAGAATCATTACCAAAAAATTGTGGTGAGTATCCACATCTGTCCCTGGAAAAGTCTTGCAGTTTAAAATCCTGTTCCAAAATCTCTGTCGCACAATGATATAATCAATCTGAAACCTTTCGGTGTCGCCAGTCTCTTTCATGAATACACCCTGTCTTCCTGTTTCTTAAGCCAAGTCGATGGTTAAATTAAGCTCTGTGCGCAATCTAAATTAAATTTCCGTCTCCCTTAACTAGCTGAATAATTTCTGTTATCTCATCATACATTTCTTCAATCTCTTCATCATCTGCAGAGCTAGTTGGCATATAAACTTGTACTATTGTGGTGGATGTGAGCTTTGTGTCTACCTTGGCTACAATAATGCGTTCACAATAATGTCCATAGCAGCTTATCCGCGTACCTATTTTTTATTCATTATAAAATCTACACTTGCATTACCTCCATTTCATTTTGTATTTACTATCCTGTTTCCAACTGGCCAGAAGTCCTCTTACTCCTGGCACTGAACTTCACTAACTCCTACTATATCTAAATTTAATCTAGCCATTTATCTTTTTTACTTTCTGACCTACCTCCACTATTAAAGGATCTGACATTCCAGGCTCCGATCCTTAGAACACAATTTTTGTTTCTCCTGATAGCGATATCCTCCTGAATAGCCTCCACCCGGAAATCCGAATTGAAGACTTTTTTACCTCCGAAGTATTTTACCCAGGAGGAGGCCATCATCATTTAAACACACTATAGAGATGCATGCCCTTTACAAAAATTACGACTGTAGTTTTGCCTTGCTTTCAGCCATTCCCAAGACCGGCACATGAAGGTCGTTTTGGTTGGTGTTACAATACCAAATCAGTCAGTCATCAAGACGGTTATCCCTGCAACTACTGAAAAGGCTGCTGTCCCTCTTCAGGGCCTATACGTTTTTCTGGCCTCTCAACACATACCCCCCGGTTGTTGTTGCACCTACGGTACGGTTATCTGTATCACTGAGGACGGCTAGCCTCCTCATCAACGGCAAGGTCCAGCGTTCAAGCCGTGATTGTACTAAAAGGTATAGCAGCCCCCCCCCCCCTCCCCCAGGCAAGCAGGTCGTTTGGGCTGAGATGCAAAGTACAGGCCCGCACCAGCAATAGAAGAGCATTAGATCTACATATGCAAAATAAGGGACAAATAATTAAAAATTTTACATAATGCTAAAAAAGTACATGGTTAGACATTTTAGAAGAACTGGAGATTTACGTCACGTAACTCAAAGAGCCTGATAAACTCACCGATGAACAAAATGAATTTGCAACTAATACATGTTTTAATGTTTACTGTGATGTACTTAGCTGAGTTAGTTTTCTGCATGCATACATCTACGTAGTTAACATGAACAACTCGCAGCTGGAAGAAGAATGCCAGCTAGCTGGCACAAGGATCTGCCCTGGTCGTAAATTCAGTGTCCTCTCTCCTACTCTTATGTTCAGTGGCGTAAACTACCCGAAGGGCAGTGCAACTGGGCACCAAAAATTACCAAATAGAGATTGCTATTTTCTTTCTTTGGTACACTAGATTTTACTGTTTTAACGAGTTGTATTCAGTTTCGTATTTGATGAATAAGTGACTGATATGTTATTTATGTAATAATTGTCTTATTTTGCAAGTTTTACGACACGTCCATTGCAAGAAGTAGGGAAGGAGAAGAACACTTCGCTGTATGCACATAATTCTCCCATTTAAGATATATGAACACTTATTCATCAAATGGCGCCCGTAGGTAAGAACCGTAAGCATTGTGATAGTACTTTATTAAGACCACAAGTAGAGCTAGAGAAAATAATTGCACCTGTATCAGGTATTAATTAAAGATTTTTTCCCTGTTTTAGCGTCGGAAGACGATTTTTGAAGGCCAAAACTGGTCATGATTGTATAAGAAATTACTGACTGCTTCGAAATGAAAAAAAATAATGGTGTTTTACAATAAATGAATTACCGGCTCCGAAAACGGATTTTTTTTTTTCTTGCAAAATCATTGTATCCGACGGCTCAATTTAAATTCTCATGGAACAGACAATTGACGCTGCTTAGCCACACCTACCAGCCTTCCTGCATGATCCAACAGTTCGATGTGACAGCTAGTAGCAGGGCGCTTCCCATCGCTTACTGCTGGCTGCTAGTGGACTGTACACTGTTAAGGATTGCTTGAAGTGTTTTTCTTAATTTCTGATTTCTCAACAAGGCTGTGAGCCAACAGCAAATCAACTTGTTTCTAATACCAGTGAACGTGCTCTGCTCAAGTGTCCGCTGGTGCTTTGACCTCGGCAGTGGTCCCCGGCCGCCAGTCCATCTTTAAGTGCGACCACTTCTTCAGAGCGAAATGAACATTTTAGTTGAACTGTACCTGTTGCCTTTTACTCTACATCCACGTGTGACTAAGCGCAGTCCGTTCATCGAAAATGTGTTGCTGTGAAGCACTCCTTTACAAAGGTTCTGGATTCATTGATCAACAACGCCAGTTGCACTCTTCCATGTTTGATGCAACTGTTGAGCATCCTCTGCAGCGTTCCAAGGAAGATCCTTTCAAATTCCGTGTTAACACTATCTTTGATTATCTTCATTCTTGTTTAAGAAAGTCTTCTTTTCTTTTGCCCCATAATTTATAGTCCGCTGTGGTACGCTGAGGGTTGGATGGAGGCCATGTCAGTGGTGCTGGAAGGTATAGTGAACCTCATAAAACGAAGAGATTATTTAGCCATTTGCGTACACTCACAGAAAAATGTCGAGGAACATAATCTCAGTTATGCCTGTAGCCCTCAATTCTTGAAGCAGCTATTTGATAACCAAATCAAGATAGGCATGCAGGCTCACAGGACAATCAAGCAAGTCTTGCCTATATAATAACACGAGATGGATTGTATTCGATTTTTTTCTTTAAAATGTGGATTCTCTTTCTCCCAAAAAGTCCTTATGAATTCCTGAGCTACGAGAAGTCGCGCACTGTTCACAGAAAATAGTTTTATTCTTTCTTTATCATTTTCTTGAAGGAAGCGTGCGAATAGCATTTCACAGTTCTCTGCTTCGTGCTGCATCTATACCACTCCCCTTCGAAAATATCTCCTTCTCCCATACGATTAACGTTGGACCTTTGAACATTTGTCTTCTTTGTGTTCTAACATTCGAGGACCCGTGCTCAGTTCAGAGCTGAACAGTGATTCCAACATTCATTATAGCGTACAATCATGCCCCATTAACGAATATGTTCTCTTGTCTGAACGGCCTCATTAATTTGAGCGATGTCACCTTGAGGGCCTGTAGGAAGATGGATGGGTGTATCGATGGATTTCCGTATATGTTTGGCACATTGTGACGGTGGTGTGTCTCTGATTTCAGCAGTGGTTTGTAGCCCATTCCTGCACCGGCAGACCAGGTTCTGGACATCTGCGGAGCACAGGTACGCTTCTGGACCGGTGCACTGTGCGAGCAGCAGGAGCCGACCGAACATCATTCATGGAAGGAATGTGGGTGAATATTGCACCTGGGCCATTGAAAATCGTATGCTTGCAGCAGAAATAACGCAGGGCGTACCTATGGCCACTGACACTACGACAGCGCCAAGCGTGGCTACAGTGGTGTCGTGGGGAGGCATAACGCTCTCAGTTGTCTTGGTGATGAGAGTGAGTTCTGTCTGTATGCGAGTCACGGACGTACACTCGGGTCCCATTAAAGTTCAAATGGCTCTGAGCACTGTGGGACTTAACATCTGAGGTCATCAGTCCCCTAGAACTTAGAACTACTTAAACTTAACTAACCTAAGGACATCACACACAACCACGCCGGTGGCAGGATTCGAACCTGCTACCGTAGCGGTGGCGCGGCTCCAGTCTGAAGCTCCTAGAACCGCTCGGCCACGCCGGCCTGCCCCTTTAAAGTCCTCAGTCTTCATCGTGAGGGTGTGTAATGGGGGATGGGGGCATCAGCTACAGCTAGCAGTCACATTTAATGTTTCTAAATGGTAAAGTAGCCATTACCCGCTACATTGTGCAGTCTGCTGTTGTTTCTTCGACGGGAAGTTGATTTGCTCTCTCGGCAGGACTGTGCATGTCTCCATATGGCTGCTACGGCGCTAAGTGCTCCTTGTGCACCACATGTCTCCCAGATCGAACACGTGAGGGACATGGTGAGTCAGGAACGTAAACGTTCTCTAGGGCCTGTAGCACCCATTGCCGATTGGCGATAAAAGGAGAAATATACCTGGGATAGTCTATCGCAGGATGTCATTCCGCACTTTTACGATCATTTGCATGCGAGAGTACACACCTGATGCCCCAAGGGAGGGGGAGCGGGGGATATGCTGTGCGTTGATTCGACTGTTTGGGGAGCCCTTACTGCGGGGTGCCAATAATCTTGGGATACCTCCTTATATCGTGTTGGACCTACTTTTTTCCGGCGCAGTACAGAAGCTCGCCGTTGTATGGATACAAGAAGTCGTTGAAAGCCCCCTGTAGAAATATTGAGCCATTCTTCCACTATAGCTGTCCTAAGTGCGAAACTGTTCCCCGTGCTGAATCTTGTACACAAAATGACCTCTCGATTATGTCCCATAAGTACTTGACGGGATTCATGTTTTGCGATATCGGTAGCCACATAATTCACTCGAACTGTCCAGAATGTTCTCCAAACAAACTGCGAACTACTATGGCCTGGTGACACGGCACATTGTCATCCATAAATATTCCATCATTTTTTGGGAGCATTAAGTCCATGAATGGCTGCAAATGTTCTCCAACTATCTGAACATAGCCATTTGCTGACAGCCGCAGCTTTGCACTTTTCTCGGGGTCTTATTGGCAACTTCGCTTCCATCGCTTCGTGGGTCTGCGCCACACTCGAACCCTACCATCAGCTTTTACCAACTGAAATTGAGACTCATTCGACCACACTACGCTTTCATGGTCCCCTAAAATGCAACCGATATTGTTAAGGCCCAGAAGGGGCGCTGTAGGTGATGATGTGCTGTTACCAAAGGCTCTCGCGTCATTCGTCTGCTGCCATATCCCATTAACGCCGTACTTCCCAACGAAGATATTCGTCATTCGTCCCTCATTGATTTTTGTCATTACGTCATGCAGTGTTACTTTTCTGTTGCCACTGACGACTCTACAAAAACGCCACTGCTCTCACCATAGGTGAAGGCCATTGGCCATTGCGTCGTTCATGGTGAGAGGTAATGCTTGAAGTTTGGTATTCTCGGTACACTCTTGACACTATGGATCCCGGAATACTGAGTTCCCTAACGAAACAGGAAATGGAATGTCCCGTGCGTTTACCTCCTACGCGTTCGAAGTCTGTTAATTACTGTCGTATTGCCGCAATCGTGTCGAAAACTTTTTAGTTACCACCTGCGTACAAATGACAGGTCGGCCGATACAGTGGCCTTTTATACCCCATGTACGCGATACTTTTCCGACATGCATATATGCATATCGTTACTCCATGACTTTCGTTACCTAGTTGTACAGTATCATGTGTGTTTCGTTTGGTCTGTACTTATCATATATTCCTACAATGATGAACTACCTGCAACCTCACTTGTGAAATGAATGACCTTTATCCTGAGGGTGCCAAGTTCTTCCAGCAGTTTTCATAAGAAATTATCAGAGTTCGTGATAAATATTTTTGACAAAATATATCAAATTTAAAAAATGAATCCTTCGTTAAATGTTACATGCCACTGATCCTTTAAATTGAACAGAGTGGTAAATACGAATATAATTGCAAGAAGAAGGTAATCAGCTGTTACCTCTCTCCTTCCCCACCTCATCAATTTCGTGCCTTCTATGACACGCTTACATTGAATACACTACCCACAAAACTAGAATTATCGTCCAGGATGCAAGAGCGTCATAGCACATGGCCCCTACACAGTTCAGGAAAATCTAGTATTAAATGGTTCAAATGGCTCTGAGCACTATGGAACTTAATATCTATGGTCATCAGTCCCCTAGAACTTAGAACTACTTAAACCTAACTAACCTAAGGAGATCACACACATCCATGCCCGAGGCAGGATTCGAACCTCCAACCATAGCAGTCGCGCGGTTGTAGACTTTAGCGCCTAGAACCGCTCGGCCACTCCGTCCGACCCCTAGTATTAAAAATGACTCTTATGTAGCTCAGAAACCTAGTTTTTGAAATGACTCTTATGCAGTTCAGGAAAACCTAGTATTAAAATAAATGTATATCAGAAGGAAATTAAATTTTCATAAATAATTGGGAATTATACACGACAAAAAATTTTACGAGTAGGCCCAAAGCCAAGGTGCCTAGGAAGACAAAGGAAAGGTGCGTTATGAGGAGAGCGTCAGTTCCACAACGCAGAGCTATTTCTCTGTCGCGGAGTGTAAATCTACAGCAAAAGTAAATTTACATGCAAATGGATGCTGCAGAGTTCCTGTAATTAGAAAAGGATTACCTCTTCTTGTGACCCACAATCCCAAGTAATCATCTACTAGACGTGCAGAGAGGATTATCTGTGTCGCAAGTTTCATGGAGTCGACTAATAACATACGTGGAAATAAAATATACTACATGATAGTTATTTGAGTAACGACTAAATCATGTTTCGAGCACTGTCCCACTTCATAGATACAGAAATAAATAAATATAACTTTCCGTTTACCAGTGGGTCTGTAGAATTAAATACACAAACGTTTTTTTTCCAATTAATTTTTATTCACATGCCAGTTGTAAACCTATCGAAATATTTTGACTGTCACTTACTCCATATGTACTGACTGGAACTCTTTCATTACTCAGAATGATGTGATGAAACGCAACTTACCAATGTCTCAAAGAGATGCAGTTCTCTTTCTGTTGATATAGGACCATGCAACCACTCCGCGCTGGTGGCTCAATGGAACACACTACCACAAGAGCGCCTTGCCAGCCTTGTGTTCAACGTGGAAGCACGATGCAGAACATGCATCGCCGTACGTTGTGACAACACACCACATTAATAATCATGTTCCACGTTTTGTAATCTCCAGGGGAGCATCATAAATCGCAGTGACTTAAAGTACTATTACTGCCTTACGATAAAAGTGTCATTTCCGTTCGCTTCATGGCGTATCTCTTTCAGCATTTGTTTCTACGTAGAGCGGAAGTTTCACAAAGCTCTATTAATTAGTACTGATACATAATGCGAAACTTAATTTCGTCGTTAAGTTTTTCACGAAATTGTATAATCTATAAAAGTTGTGCAGAGAAATGAGGCCCCTGTTCTAGGAACAATGCACCGCACGTATAAAGAACTATGGAGCGTCCAATATGATTATACAGCGTGCAACTGCATTGAAGACTTCATCCTAATAGAAGAAGTCCTTCGTTACTAATTAAAACAGCGATATGCTAAAGTAGGGTTCGGCGTATCTCGAGAGAGTGTGATAGAGCAATTATTGTTCGCGATACGTATAAATGACCTGGTGGACAACGTTTTATCTTTGTCTGTGAGTTAACGATTGAATTATGTACAGGTGACTTTAAAAACAGCCTGTAGGACGGAAAAAAAGATGACTTCTAACCATCAATATAAAAATGATGGGCGACCTGTTGCTAAAATCAGTCCGTGCCGTCAAATATGTGGGAGTCACTGTGTATTGGGATTTAAGATGAAACAGTAACAGGCTTCGTAGTGCGGAAGGAAAATAATGCGCTAAAATTTATCGCCAAAATAGTTCGGAGGAGAGACGCACTCGCGCGGAATGTCACTTGTAAATACTAGTTAGACCGGACTTTTTTCCCGCTACGGGAACTTTACTAGGAGTATCTGATGAAAAGAGGAACATTTCAATGAAGCACTGGGCGCTTTGTCACAGTTGTATATAATCAAACTGAAGGGGTCACGGAACTGCACAACAGACTTAAATTGCAGGGCATTTTTACGTTCCAGCGCATCAAGATACATACGATCTCCTCCTCCGTATGCTTCGTATTGTAACTACAAAAGCATTATTTTGGCAAACCCTGTTAATTTACGGAGTAGTACCAGTTATGTCTTCCCACACAGTATTTTCATTAGAGAAAGAATGATAAAAAATTATTTTTGTGTCTATTGTACCACCCATCGTACACTACGCAGTAGTCCCTGAAACTTGGATGTATGTAAAAACGTAAAATTTAAGTCTCAGCTCTCGGTTCCCAACAGTTAGGGCGGCCCTAAACGGAAACAAATTTATTGGCATGCTGTATCGTTAATATAGGTAACTTCTGCACCAAAATGTTGAAATAACGCTGTATTTTCTAGGACGTAATGCGATTGCTTTCATGACGTTCAGTACCTGTAGAAAAATTTAATTTCACTAACGTGATACGCAACTGTTAAGTAATTTTTTTCTCAACGAGATTTCCTTTCCTGTCTGAGGAGGTTGGGAGTCATGTCTTACGGGGATCCGTTCACATCAGGAAAGAATGATGAGTGCATATGATGTTTAAGATAGAAAGGGGAGACGGAGTAATCACTGTGCCGAAACGTAGCCTACTTCACTCTAACCTGACCAATAGGACCGACGAAAATAACGTCCCCACACGATTGACGGATCACCCTCACTCTTAAAGTCACTTGGGAGATATTTAGTATGTGACGCAGGACATTAGCACAAAGCCTAGGAATAGTAAGTTGTACACCACCAGCTCTCAGCCTCATGCCAGACAGGCATCGGCGATGACAGTTCTTTCGTTATTTTAAGGTGGTTATGATTTACAGCTATCGTATATTTTTGAAACCAAGTGATATGACACAATATCTGCATATCACGTCTTTATCAAAACCACCATTTTCGATCAAAAGACGGACCATATTCAGCGATAAAAAACGACGTTAACTGCAAGTCAAGCTTCTAGATCAACTTTATACATGACCTGCACTAAAATTACAAAATCCAGAAAAGTACCCGATTTATACATTCGGCATACTGTGGTTAGACGAATATCCATGTCAGACAGAATCGACTAAATAATCTGACAGCCTTCATTCCGGCATTGTAATGAGCCCTGACATTTCTCCTAATGTATAAATCGGGTACGTCATCGCATCATACTTGATGCTATCAATATGTCATTTTAATCTAGGCACAAATGATTATGTTTGGTCGCCCGGCCTGTACTTAACGTCGACGTTGGCCTGCTGTTTGAAACTGAAGTTTCGATAAAGAAGTGCATACAGCTGCCACGTCAAAACATGATTCACCAACCAGGGCTCGTACAATGTACCTTTGAGGCAATAGCCGTACCTTACATTTGCTTTAGTAAAATCAGTCAGGTATGCAGTAGAAGTAGTGGTGATTGTCATAGTTCGTAGCGAGCAAACGCTACAACACGGCGTGCCATGTGCCTTGACGTTCACAGTAGCACGTCTTTTTGGTTTCTTCTAATCTCTCACTGTAGATATAAGTAAGAGTCAGTTCACTATTCTTTTGTATTTGACATCTCTGGAATAATGTTAATACATATATGTTTCCTTACAAGGGAACCTCCCCATCGCACCCCCTTCAGATTTAGTTATAAGTTGGCACAGTGGATAGGCCTTGAAAAACTGAACACATATCAATCGAGAAAACACGAAGAAGTTATGTGGAACTATGAAAAAATAAGCAAAATATACAAACTGAGTAGTCCATATATAAGATAAGCAACATCAAGGACAATGTGAGCCCAGGAGCGCCGTGGTCCCGTGGTTAGCGTGAGCAGCTGCGGAACGAGAGGTCCTTCGTTCAAGTCTTCCCTCGAGTAAATATTTTACTTTATTTATTTTCGCAAAGTTATGATCTGTCCGTTCGTTCATTGAGGTCTCTGTTCACTATAATAAGTTTAGTGTCTGCTCTTTGCGACCGCACCGCAAAAGCGTGCTACTAATCGTCTACTAATCGCACGGTCGCGTTTTTGTGGTGCGGTCGCAAAGCACAGACACTAAACTTATTACAGTCAACAGAGACGTCAATGAACGAACGGACAGATCATAAATTTGCGAAAATAAATAAAGTAAAGTATTTACTTGAGGGAAGACTTGAACCAAGGACCTCTCGTTCCGCAGCTGCTCACGCTAACCTCAGGACCACGGCGCTCCTTGGCTCACAGTGTCCTTGATGTTGCCTATCTTACACATGGAGTACTCAGTTCGTATATTTTGCTTATTTTTTCGTAGTTCCACACAACTTCTTCCTGTTTCCTCGATTGATCTGTGTTCAGTTTTTCAAGGCCTATCCACTGTGCCAACTTATAACTAAATCTGAGGGGGGTGCGATGGGGAGGTTCCCTTGTTAGCATTTAGAGTATTAACTGTGCACCAAAATCAGTTCTCGGCCTATAGAGTTATTTGTAAACACTTTGTTTCGATAGTATGTTACTTTACGAAATATAATTAGGTCCACGTCACATTTGCCACTCTGTTTATTGCACTCACTTCTGTACTGAGATTCAACGCAGAACTGTACTGTCATGTACGAGTAAAAATAATGTACTCGTGTATGGAATGAAAGACAAAAATATCTTGCCTTAAAGACGTAGATAAAACTTCACAAATAGCGCTCTTTTTATAGAAATAAAAAGCAAATGAAGACTTTGCTCTGGAAGTATGACTTTTTACGTTGTTTCTGTGCGTTTGAGTGGAATGAGATGATTATTACGCATATTCGGATTCTTTTGCCATCCGTTGATGTATATCTCGATTTACATATTTCGGGTGTTTTATTGCTGTTTTCAGAAGGAACATCCGGACCGCTAACCAGTGTTATTCGTGATATCAAAGTTGGTCGGTAAAAGTAGCTGTCTATGCTATGAATTCCGAGGTTTCAGCAATACGCAGTTAAAAGCCAGTCAGACAGAAAGTTACCTTCATACAGAATTTCTCATCAGTACTTTCAGGAGACAAGTTAACTAATCCCACCTTCGTTTTGTCTGTAACGGAATCCAAATAAAACTTCCGAGGGTGGTGCGCGTGGCGTTTTGTATTAATTTCTAACTAGCTCCAGGTTTATTCACGCCAACAGAAGGAGGTAGATAGCAAATGCTTCTGATTAGAGAGTTAAGTTGTAGATAGCTACAGATTCAGATAGCTCGCCATATCAGTCTGGGATCACTTATTTTTCCTTTTATGAAACAGAAATATCAGTTTACTTAATAATTTTATTACATTTACTATAAATTCATATCTATTGGTCATAATGTACGGAAGAATCTTGAAACTTCACTATATTCAACGCATTCTTATTGTTTAAGGACAGTTTAGTGCTTCATGATGTACTGTATTGATTCACTTCCCAAATTTGAATGCAAATAAAAAAGTAAATTGTTAACGAAGGAAGTACACACCTGACTGCAAACAAGAAAATAAAACATGTAGCGATTAACATTTCTGACAGGGTGTTGAACTGCAACTGTTCTTGTGGCATAAAACAATTCTGTAAGAGATTATTTCTTTACTCACGCGAGTTTTACTGTAGACTAGAAGTCGGCTTTGGAACGCAGCAATCATGGTGACACAAGACTGTGTCATTGTTAACTGTTAATGCAAAAAAAATAGTTTTCGCGATAATAATCTCAATCAGGCTTTGTTAAAAGCACAGACAGCAGCTTCGACTTACAAATGTTAAAATGTGAAAACGACAACGCGCTTGTGGCGCGAGATGTTGCCTCACCAAACTGACTACCGTACTTCCAACTAATTTCCAAAGAAAAGTTATATAAATCATTTCTTTCTACGAAAATGAAGTATAATGCACCCATCTACCAAAATAAAGTCGTAAATGTCTTTAAGAATATTTATATTTCACAACAGAATTCATGATGGAAGAGTGATATAATCATCTGGCAGCGAGGCTCGAAGAAGAAGAAGACTGATAAAGTTAATACCCTAAGATATGGTCTTAACGCTAATGTCGTTGAAACTTAATGACAATGTATCAGAGCCTATGACCTGAAGATGGTTGTTCAAGAACTGAATTATGTTATTTAATTGCTCCTGTGTAAAATAATGAAGTCAAATATATTTGTAGTGAACCATGACGATTCGCATACCTCGTTATTTATTTCCTTACCAATTACTAATGCTATTGTCACTATTTGTGTAACTAATGGTATCACAGGTGTCGTGTTCCTGAAGATCGTCATATGCCCATTTTGGTGTTACGTAAGATATTTGATGGTCAACCGAAAGAAAATGTAGCTCATCTACAGATCCAAAACAGTTACTGTTCCTCTGGGAAATCTCTGTTTTGCTCACGTGAAATACATTATGCGCCATTATAATTACCTTTTGCCTTTCCTATTGCATTTTTTCGACTAACATATGTCATTATTATCATCCGTTCGATATAGATGGTTTGGTAAAGGCTACTTATAGGCATTTGTATGGATTTATTCGTAGGTATGCGCAACCGTGCTGCTAATATATGATTCCCTCGTTTTCTAGCAAATTTCATGTGGGTAATCAGATTCAGTCTTCTGTTATATGTGGCAGTGCATGGATTAATATGGCCACATGTTCCATCCAATTCCGCTGCATGGTATTTACAGTCGCATTTGCGTCTTCCAGTCCCTTCGGGCAATTCACGATTTCCCCCTCTTCAGTGAACGTGGACTAACCATTTCTGAAGAGTTTTAAAGTTAACAGACGATGTTTTCTGAGGTACGACAAACCTGTTAGTACACTAATTGATAACTGTTATTTCAAACAAAATGGAATCATTTCTCCAACAACAGATTAAAGGAAATTTCTGTACACTTCTCTTAATTTCTTTCTGTCCTTCGAATTACATCAAGTGCCAAAAAATCATTAAGTAATTCGATGACGTTTCTAATATATAGTCCATAATTCATTATATTAGTCTTACCAGATTTTCAAGCCAACTTTCAGACATGCCCTGTTAAGTTTTACTACTGGCTTTTTAAGTATATCTGCACTATAGGCCATTGATACAATGTCACAAGCAATAGATAGGTGCTCCCAATTGTGACCACCAACAGAACATAGGTGTGGCACAATCATCTGGAAAAATACTTCCTTTCGTTCATGCACTGTAGTTGCACTTTGTGATGTGTTCACCACATTAGAAGACTTTTTGTATGTTGTGAGATTATACACATTCAAATTGTTTAGATTGTTGCTGTAAGTAATATCACGTTTCGTGATTATAATGTTTTTTTTCTTGTGATAGTTTTTAAATCATACCACCCACGGTGATGCAACGTTTCTTGTATGGTTGTGGTTTATCAAAGCTCGCACTTTTTTATTTTTTCTCTTTGCGCTAGGGATTCAACTCGTCATATCTGTTTTTCTCGCCGCAATTTGCGAAAAGCTGAATGCGATTTTGTCTATGGTCCGTCATCTTCAGGCTGGTGCCTCGGGGTGCAACCGTGGCGGGGAATTTGGCGTGTCGCATGAGACACTTTAGGTGACACTTGTTTTGCCCACGGGCTCTGCTTCCGAGGCACCTCCTAGAGCCCCCCACGCGGTGGGTCCGCCCTCACAGCAGGGGGAGTGGCTGCTAGTAAAACACGTTCGCGTCGCCTGAGGCGGAAGGCCAATGTGAAGAGTGGCTGCCTGGCTTCGCCCATTTATCCTGTGAGTGGCTTCTCCTTCAGCAGGGTCCGAGCAGGCAGACGGGAGGGGAGGGATTTACTGTGGCTCACTGCAAGTTGTTGCTCATGTCGGCACCACCGACGCCTGTCGCATGGGTTAGTAAGCGATCCTCAGTTCGTACAGGCGGCTGCCGGAGATGGTGAAGACCGCTGACCTCGCGCGTGGGGTGCGAGCAGAGCTCGCAATTTGCAGCATCGTTCCCAGAGTTGACCGGGGTCTTTTGGTTTGGAGCCGAGTGGAGGGTCTCAGCCAAAGGTTTCGTCGACTCTATGACGGTCTTTGCTGCAGATTTCTAGAGCTGCGTTATCGTGTGGTAATTTTTAGGTCTCAACTTGATTCGTAAGTCGGGGGGGGGGGGGGGGGGGAGGGGGTCACTACACAGAGGAAGCAGCTACTTGGGTAGCAGAGGAGTGCACATGGGTGTCATTTTAGGCTAGGCGGTAGTTTGATGTCCTCTGATGAACATTCACCAGTCATTCACAGCAAAGGAAATCAAACAGGGTTAAGCAGAATAAAGATTCTTCCATTTCATAACTTTACCGGTACTCTGTCGAAGTATTCGTAATGAAATTCTCGAATTTACTGTCCCCCAGGAAAGTCCTCACGCTCAAATTATTCTTGGGATCGAAAACTGCCTGAAACCCAAAGTGTAAAGCTCTGAGATACTTAACGAGTCGTGGAACATATATCGGAAAGGCAGATTAGAGACCACAGGAGGGGGAGTGTTCATTGGAGTTGATAAAAATATTGTCTCCATTGAAGTCAAAGTTGAGTGTGACAGTGAAGTCATCTGGACGCGTATAACAGGTGTAGGTGAAACTAAGTTAACTCTTGGATGTTTTTACCGGCCACCCGATTCCGCTGTGACTGTTCTAGAGTCATTCAAAAAAGGGCTATAGTCAATACCGCGTAAACACCCAGATCATGCAATACTAGTTGGAGGTCACATCAACGTGTCCAGTATAGATTAGGATGTCTATGCATTCATTGCAGGGGACAGACAGTCATGCGAAATACTTTCCCACACGTTTTCTGAAAACTGTCTTGAGGAGCTAGCTCGGCAGCACCCGCGCAGTGGAAATACTTCAGGTCTTGAAGCCAAAAATAAGCAGGATCTTATCGACAATGTGAGTATAGAAATGGGGACTAGCCATCATGGTATCTTTATAGCAACTGTTATTACGAAAGTTAATAAATCAGTCAAGAAGGCTAAGAGAGTGTTTCTGCTAGACAGAGCAGGTTCGCAGTTATTAACATCTCACTTGGACAGTGAATTGGTATCACTTAATTCCATTGAAATGGATGTAGAGGAGTTATGGCAAACTTTAAGCATGTTGTAAATCGTGGTTTGGAGAGTTACGTGCCTAGTAAGTGTATAAAGGGTGGAAAACACCCACGATAGCCTAACAACGAAGTTCGGCACATGCTGAGAAAGCAGAGGCTGTTATACTCTAGGCTCAAAAGGATACACAAAAAAAGACCATCAGTGAAGGTTAGTGGAGATTCGTGCGTCTGTGAAGAGATCTATACTTGATGCATACAACTTCCACAGTCACAACTTAGAAAACGATCTGGCAGAGAAGCCGAGAAAATTTTGGTCGTATGTAAAATCTGTAAGGCTAGCATATAGTCCCTTGTTGACCAATCTGGTGTTACAGTTGAAGATAGGAAAATGGAAGTCGAAGTTTTAAATTTCAAGTCCAAGAAATCGTTCACATTGGAGAACCGTACAGGCATACCGCCGTTTGACCATCGGGCATACTCCTGTACGGACGACATAGAAATATCCATACATATGCATAGAGAAACAACAAACAGATTTGAAAACACATAAATCGCCAGGTCCGGATGGAGTCCCAATTTGATTTTACAAAGAGTACTTTACGGCATTGGCCCCTTAACTAGCTTGCATTTATCGAGAATCTGACACCCAACACAATGTCCCAAGTGACATGAAAAATGCACAGGTGATTCCAGTAAATCAGAAAAGTAAAAAGAAAGGGACCTTCAAAATTACAGACCAATTTCTCTAACATCTGTTTGATGCAGAATCCTTGAACATATTCTCAGTTCGAATATTATAAAGTTTCTTGAGACTAAGAAGCTAAGGTCCACGAATTAGCATGGATATATAAAGCATGACTCGTTCGAAACTCAGCTTACCCTTTTCTCACATGACATACTGAGAACTCAAGATGAATGGCAACAGGCAGATTCCACATTTTTAGATTTCCAGAAAGCATTTGGTACGGTGCACCATCACAGGCTGTTAACGAAGGTACGAGCATATGGAATAAGTTCACAGATATGTAAGTGTCTCGAAGACTTCAAAAGCTTTCCTGAAACTAGAAATATGGACTCTGCACATTACCCTTCAACCACAGTGGCTAAAAGACTTCTTAAATAATTGAATCCAGTATGTTTCCTCGACGGCGAGTGTTCACCAGAAACAAGGATATGAACAGGAGAGCCCCAGGGAACTGTGAGAGGTCAGCTGTTGTTCTCTGTGTACATAAATTATTTGGCGGACTGGGTGGACAGCAATCTACGGTTGTTAGCCGATGACGCTGTGGTGTACTGTAAGGTGCCTAAGTTGAGTGACTGTAGGAAGATACAAGACGTCTTAAGACAAATTATCCAGTTAGTGTGATGTGTGGCAGCTTACCCTAAATGTGGAAAAATATAAGTTAATGCGGATGAATAAGAAGAACAAACCTGTAATATTCGGATAACTGTTCCTAGTGTCCTCCTTGACCGAGTAAAGTCGTTTAAATATCTGGGCGTTACGTTGCAAAGCGATATGAGGTGGAAAGAGCATGTGAGAACTTTGCTGGGGAAGGCAAAATGTCGACTTAGGTCTATTGGGAGAATTTTAGGAAAAAGTGGTTCACTTGTCAAGGAGATGGTGGTGCGACCTATTCTTTAGTATTTCTCGGGCGTTCGGGATCCGTATCAGGTCGGACTAAACTAAGAAATTGGAGCAGTTCAGAGGCTGGCGGTTAGATTTATTACCGGTAGGTTCTAACAGCACATAAGTGTTACGGAGATGCTTCGGGACCTCGAATGGGAATCCCTCGAAGGACGGCGGCGTTCTTTCCGAGAAGCGCTATTGAGAATATTTAGAGAAATGGCATTTGGAGCTCACTGTAGAACCGATTCTACTGCCGTCATCATACATTGCACGTAAAGACCACGAAGATAAGATACGAGAAATTAGGGCTTATAAGGAGGGTACAGACAGTCGTTTTCCCTCGCTCTATTTGCAAGTTGAATGGATTGGAAATGACAAGTAGTGGTACAATGAGCCCTCTGCTGCGCATCATACGGTGGCTTGCGGAGCATCTATGTATATGTAGATGTATATGTAGATGTAGATAATCGTCATGACAACTGTTGATTTGTATAGTGTATGTCTGATGATTCTTTTCAACGCTTTATTCTTATACCAGCCTTAGCTAGTCCTTCGGAAGTACATGCTGTTAGATATGCACATATTCCATACAGTAGTGTCGTCACAACTGTTATTTTGCATGGTCTATGTTCCATGCTTGTATTCAACGCCTTACTCTTGTACCACCATTAGCTAGTCCTTGTCCACTACACCATTAACAAATAGATTGACGGAAAAATCTGGTTACTGCCTCCAAAGCAATTTCGACTTTTGTACAATGTTATCAAAGAAAGTTGTGAACATAAATATTTTTCTCTTTTCATTTCAGTGGGTAGAATGTTATAAAGCATATTAAGCTATAATTTCAGTTCCATCTAGAATATTGCCAGTCCTTAGGACGCCCACGGGGTACGTGTCACGTTGGTGACTATGCAACCCTACGTGATATTTGATGTGAAATTGTGAAACAACCTGTATAAAAAATGAATTTTTGCCCTGCAGTGGTTTGTGCACTGATGTGAAACTTCCCGGCCAATTAGAATTGCATGTCCAGCCGGGACTCTAATCTCAGTCCTTTATCTTTCGTGGCAAGTTTCCTACCGAATGTGCAGCCCAAGCATGACTGATAACCCGCCGTCAGATTTATTTCCGCCAGTGCCTACTAATCTACCCTCCAAACTACACAAAAACTCTCCTAATCTATGGGTTGAACAATTTACCGTTAAAAGCATAGTTCCAGGCGATCCCGTCCGATAACCAGTTTTTATCTGCCAGCAAATTTCAAAGCATCTAACACTTAGACAGTTTAAAAGGTGAAGTGCTGTTTATGCGACAAACTTTCTTTCTCGAACCACAATGACAGTGACCATACTCTTAAAATTAAAATATGACTGTTGTTGTTTCAGTTACATTCAACGTAACCACTGAAGCTAGCGATCATACGACTCTGTCAGTAGCACTAAAGCTCAGAATAAAACAATCTGCGATACATTTTTCGCCGCATCTTGTACGCTTTATGAAACTACTGCGCTTCTTACCAAGACCAAGCAATGTATGTAATGTTTGCTATATCTAATCTGTGCCAAGTTGCCTGTCTGGAGTCGGCCACAGAATATAATGTGATTTGGCCTATAATTCATCCATAAAGTGCAATAAATTATCAGAGAATTAATCTCATTCATAACTTAAAAATACATTTTTCAAACTAAACGCAATCACCCACTACAGCTGCAAAGGAAAACAAGAGAAGATTAATTCACCAATCAAAGAAAATCCTAGTGATTCCTATGAACTGAGAGCGGTTGCCATCAAATCTCGTGTGAGTCCGTTTATTTTGCCGAAGAATATCTGAAGTGTACTATGTAGAAATCCTAACGAGGAGAATAAAGATAACATTACGGTTTCCGAGAAACTGCGTTGAATGTCGATAAAATTTGACGAAATAAATCTCGGGTGAACAGCCTGGTCTGAGTGTGCATAGGACACAATATTTCGGCAATCGACCACGTTGCCATCATCATGTGCGCTGTCCAGTACATCAGTGCACCTGATGATGGCAACGTGGTCGATTGCCGAAATATTGTGTCCTATGCACCCTCAAACCAGGCTGTTCACTCGAGATTTATTTCTTCATAAAATACGCCTGGAGAAATTCAAGAATCACATCGATAAAATATACACACGCTGAATTTACCCGTGTAATATCTTTGAAGTCAGAATTCCATTACTGCACGGATTACCTACATTATAAAATGAAACGTCTGACAGGAACTGCAACCAAAATGTTTAACCCGAAGTGTATTCAGCAGCAGCTAGTGTTACTCCCCACATCGTCAGACCATGACTTACTGGTCACGAAACTTTCTACAATCTGGCACACGCTGTGGTCTGGTATTAAGTGACAGGCCTTCAGTCATTATAAGAAATGACCCCGAGGTGCCAAATACTTTGCCCAATTATGAAGATGCCAGCTCTCATTACTCAAGCCTTCCACCAGTGAGGCGAACAATTTCGAACATGAGTTCTGAGAAAAATATCACAGTTCACCTGTTGGTGTGACTGACCAATCGTAAGACTTTTTTTAGAAAGAGCGAAACAAACTGTATTATCCTGTTCGGTTATGCGAAAAGAAGCTGTTAAAGTTAAAATTCAACGAAAGTTTCCATGATTCCACAAGGACAACACAAAAGGCTATATTGGTTCTACGCTAACGCATGCACTCCTAATGAAACATACATTCATACAACACAGAGCTAATTATGAACAGGTTACGGATAAAGGGTTACCTGTAATACTGGTATGAAATAAAAGAAAAGAAAACCAATAAAGGTGTTCGCTATGCAGTTCTCAAGAGCATAGGTATATTATCATCAGCAAATAGTAGAAAAGCAATATGCCAAACTAGGTGAAGGGAACTGAATCATTACCATAATAACACTTTCATGAAAGGTGACTGACACAGACACCTTTCAACACGACCACAATTAACCCTGTCGATAATGAAGTTTGTGCCCCAGATGAATTGGTAAAATATATTCTGATTGGTACAAATGAACAGTTCAGCGGCAGTATGGATTAAAAAAACACCATCGAGCTGCCGTTTCCCATTGGTATATACATGTAGAATGCAGTCATGAAATGACTCTGAGTGCAATTGATATGGAGAGATCCATAGTGTACTTGGAATTAGCTTAATGTAAATGATAAGCAACCATTCAATATTTTATCAACCGTAAAAGTGATTAAGTACCGGAGGAAATACAAGAAAAGTAATAAGGTACAAGAGAGTAAGGTCACAACCTATAAAATTTTCAAACCGAAGTGACCATTTGCTAAGAATATGTAAAGAATTGGAAATGGCACCTATAATACAAAGAAAAGTTACGTAGAGGTAACGCAAAGTCTTCGAAGTACCTCAGACCATTGCAGCCAAAGTCGGAAGGGAGGGTCGGTAACCTTCGAGGTGAGCGGTAAGGCGCCTCCACAGAGTGAATTACTGCATCGGCTCAGTGGTGATGCAGGTCAGGTTAATAGTGAAGAAAACACAGCCACGATAAATTATTTCGTGAAGATAAAACTGCTTCAGTGTAAAATATTTTTATTCTTAGACACAATAGGTTTCGCAGCACTCACAACTGCATTTCAAAGGGTAAATTTGTATATAAGTGGAAAAACAATCAAGTAGAAAAATAAATAATCCCAAACGTAAGATGAAACTGTGATGGTAAAAGTACTCATTGGAGTCAAGTTATGGCATACATAACATAGCACGTGAAGATCCAACGTCACTGTCAGGCCCAAGCAATAGGTTATTCTCATAACTGACGTATATTCTAAATGTAATAGGAGATGTGGTGGACGCTCAGTTGAAACCTTTGAAGAAAAGTAAACAACAATGGAGCAGAATTTTACATAATGTCACAATGAATAAAAGGCAGATTAAGAGGCGCTCAATGAACGCCAACGTGTGGAGATAAACACCCACTGTCAATTGGTATCTAGGTGACAGGGCACCGGGTAAGACTTTTTGCCGCCATAATACCAAGCCATGGATTACACCTGCTTGCTGTTGTATCTTTTTTATTTTAGTTATCAATTTGAATCCTTTTCCTTCAGACCATTTTCCTTCATATATTGTTCTTCTAGCGGCAAAAGTCTATACCGGGTGGACTGTCAGGTTAGTATCATCCAGGACCAGTCGCGGAACCCATTCTCCTCTGAAAGTAATATTATGCAAGGTGTCACAGACCAGGGCTTACCCCTATTTTGTCGCTGCTCATCCTACTGCTCGTTTCGTTCGAGTTCTTAGTGAACTGATTGGGTGATCGTTTGCCATCGGGTTTCCCACGCATGTGATGAAATGTGAGAGTAGCGTCAGATAGATTCATCATCCACTGTTGGTTGAAGGCGGCCACCCAACTTGGTTTCATTTATAAGAGTATAAATTCCAGTCATGGCGAAATTTCAGAAAAGCTATTAAGCAAATTTCGGCCGAAGACCCCGACACGAAGGGAAAACACACTACCTCAAACGGTGCGACCAATGGAAGAAACGAATGTAGCCGTTTGCTTACTAAAACGGGTACCGATCAGTTGGCGACAACCACTTACAGCATAATGGACAAATTAACACATTTGCAAACTGTGTCCATTACCTTGTGTCACCGGAAAATTTCCCTACGAACGTGAACACTTTTCCTTGTGCCGATGTAGTACACACTGCCACTGGTACGCAATGGGACTGAAAGTATCATCTTGGGCATTCTGTGTACACTCAACTGGTACTGCCAGAAGCTACTTTTAAGTAACGTCGTACACTCATCACAGTGAAGATTGCAAAGACTAAGTGAAAGATATAATGGAATGAAGTGTCAACTGTTCATTACAAACGAGTAATTTTCTTATTAATTGACTGTAGTCCTTTTTTGTAGCGATAACGCACATTGCAGAACAGAAATATCTACCGCTTAGACAGGAAGGTAAATAATGGATAACGAACACAAATAAGCGTCAAAACTCAGCTCCAAGATCTGCTGTTGACCCCTCGCAGATGCTAAATAAATTAACATTGTCGAATGTCGCGTCAGCTGCATAATTTTCGATTGCAGTTGGTTAATTTTCACAGTTCCATGGGGCAGTGTATTGTTAGCACGATAGTACATACGTTTTATATATTTTTCGGCCTTTTGTTGAAGCTCTGGCAGGCAGTTATTTGAAACAACTATGACAGTGTGGTAAGATCTAGAAAGAGCAGCTGATTGGAATAACATATGTCGACAACCTACGTTATTTACTCTGTCTGAAACTGTGAAGTATACAAATGTAGAATCATATTGTATTATGCACTTAAATAACATATTTTATGTTTCTTTTGTGTACTGAAAGTACGAAAATATATTTTATAGGTAAAATCGTAAATAGTATTAACACATAACCTGAAATACTTATTTCAGTCATACTGATCGTTTTGCTAGTTCAATCTAGTGCACGTACTGCTGCATGATTCGGCACTTATATGATATGTGGGACGGGTTTTTGTAAGTATTGACTTCGCTTGGTTATTAATCGTCTGCAGAGAATAGTAGAAAGAGTCCGATAAAGTTTCTAGTCACGAGACAAGCTGGATGTCCTCGTAGCCTCTTCAACAGCTCAACGATACACATCTTAATGGCAATGAGGTGTGATGGGTGTCATGAAAGCCGTTAATGACAGAACTGTTACATTATAAATAGATGCCAGATTTTGTAAAATAAAGAACACAGTGATGACTAGTTATTTGTTTATAACAATATTTTCGAAGCTAAGTTACGTTTATACATTATACCAGCCCTTCCATATATTAATTAAAATGCGCAAAACGTTAATAGTGCCGAAGCACACATCTAAAGGAAAGGAGGACTATATATTTAACATTTTCAAGATCTACTCAATCAGATTTACTCCATTTGTATTTTACTGAACCTCCGGCACTTTTTCATAACTGAATACCACTCTTTGCAAGTTTAAACATTTCTGAATAGGGTATGCTTCCATAGTTACCTGTCACCTGGAGTTCTGTCTTGATTTCATCTGTTGAAAATCTCTTTCTTGTGCCACGAAATTAATTTTTCACAAATAAAATTATTCACTCCACAATGAAATTCAGTCAGGAATGGTGAAAAAAATGCCAACACTTTGGATATATTTGATACACCTTGCTCACGTACTGTAGAAAAGAATTTAAACCAGTTTGCAATATAAACATCATCTTTGTTCACAATGTTTGCTAAGTTTATCTCGATGACTGCTGCTGAACTCCAAGTCATCTATGCTAATATTTTCAATTACATAAAGCAGCCTTACAGTCTTTTGAAAACCTTTGAGCCCCATCCATTCCCGTAGAGAAAGTGCTGCAGGGGATGCATAAGTGCTGTCATCTTTCAAAGCATTCCTTTTTTACAGATACTAAAGTATAATGCCGTAAAGGCCGTAAAGGCGTTCGTTTAATTTTCTCTGAAACGGAAAAGACAACCCATTTAGCAGTTCTTTTGTTTTGCTAGCAGAAACAGTCTTTCCTTCTCTGCTGAATTTTAGAACTGAAAAGTCTTATTTGTATGTTCAATTAGACCTATCAACTGACGTAGCTACCATTTCCAGATAACTCTTAACGAAAGAAAATATAACAATATAATTTTTCAATAACATAAGTTTAACATTATATTTACTACATAATATGTAATTCGTAATAGACTTAAATACAGAAATGAAGACTTATTCGTGCCTAGTGCATGAAATTGAGGGAAGAAGAAAATTAGGGAGAAAAAGCAGAAGAATCACTTAAAAACGGAGTGTCTGGTAGCCCTGCAGTAGAATCACACAGAGATGTCGAAGTGGTTAAGGAGCGGAAGTCTCCACAGAGGCAATTGTAAAGATCTGCTTGTGACCTTACAGCAGTTTAAAACTGATCTTCTAGCTGTAAATCTTTTTTAGAAAAGGAAAATGAAAGAGAGGAGGAATGCTATGGAAACCTACTGTCTGTTACCACAGGAGCTCTGACACTCGGGTAATTACCGTTCCCCACATGTAATATCCACTGTTTCAGTGAACAGCTAGGCACTCTGCTCATGTTGCACCAAATGTCGACGTCATATATGCAAGAATCGATAACTGACATGTGACCTCATTCAGTCTCTGCAGCGTTCGTCTCCAGCAGCTCTCGTATGTCCAAGTAGGACATAGAGATTGTTAGCAGGTGTCATTCACGGTACCCTCTGATGTGTTCCTCCCCATTTACATGAAATTATCTCCGTCTCAAATACACAGTCAACAAGTTTGTGAGTAACCATCCGAACGTCGTAAGTTAATATCACAAAACAGCTTTTCTACTGCTACGACGCTGATGACGTCAGTGTTTAGCGTGCTCAAACTTTAATCATCTTCATGATCGTTATCATCATCTTCACTGTTAAAAGCTGTTGACGGACAAATTAACTGTTTGGTGCTTTTCTTATAAACTTGTGCTGTAATTCTCTACTTCATACGTCATCGTTACCGAAAGTACAAAGTGTTCCTCTGAGCTTCCCCAGTTAGCAGCTAATGAAAAGCAGTGTATTTCAGATTATTCAACATGAGTCACAAATTAAAAAAAAACCGTTACCAAAACTTACTCATTCATATTTCTCGTTTCTTTAGCAAACGAGTTGGATCCTGCTCTAGTTGGTTTTCATACAGCGGAGTCTCAATATTGCTTTTCATTTGTGCAGCATATTATTATTATTATTATTACTATCTTTGATGTATGAGTTTAATGTGAGAGATCGTGCTAATGCCAACCTTTGTTATCTTCGGAATCTATGTTTCTCGTCCCATACATTCTACACTCGAACCTCAGTAGTTAATACAACATCTGAAATAGGGTACAATTAATCAATAAAGGGTCTAACTGTGTTGTTATATCTCGGGAATTATAATAAACACGTGAGAGCGAACTGCTCGGTTAGTAGTAAATAAAAAGAGTGCGAATTTCATGAATTGTCGATCAGGGCTTCTACTCCTATGTAAGAGAACTGGTACTGTTCCCACTTCAATAATTGCAATTCCAATTTAATGTTTAGCATATATAAAAGCGGAAATGTAGTTATTGATTGTAAATTGTACCAGTTCGGTTTCATATGCGTAAATAACATGGTTGGTTGTTGATGAAACTTTAACCTCTTTCTTTTACTAACTAGGCTGTTCGATCACAAGTGTCTATTACAATTCCCGTGATATAGCAACACAGTTAGACGTTTTATTAATTACATTTGCTCTATTTCAAATGCTGTATGAATTATACAAGTTGATGTGTAGAATGTATAGAACGGGAAACAAAAAAAAAGAATATAATCATATTCCTAACGAAACAAATGCATAAATTTGCACGAGCTCTCGCCCAATTAGTTCGTCAACGTACTTGTCAAAGACAGTAATAACAACAATATGCTGAGGAAATTAAAATAATTTTGAGAATGTGTCACATGACGATCAGATTGACTTCAGGGAAGGGGAAGACCCTGGAAAGACACTTCTGATTCTCCAACAGATAATGGAAGGAAGATGTAAGGAACAAATGGAAGGAATATCCACCTACAAAACGTGTTCGAACGTGAAGTGGTGCTATAGATTTGGATATCCCAGGATAGTCATTATAAACTATGGATAAAGGTCAATAAAATACTACATGAGCATTTCCCTGATTAAAATGGCATAACTACTTCTCCAGTACTTTTCAACATGAAACTCGAAAACTCAGTTGCGAAAATAAAATAAAATTTTAAAAGTAGATTCAAATTCAGGGTGATAAGATTCAGTGAAAACATTGTTAACCTCATTGAAACGAAGGCTCAGTTGCAAAATCTTTCTAATACAATGAATTACCACATCATATTTACTGAAAAAAACAAAAGAAAAAAAAAGATATGGGGAGTAGCAGAAATGAATTACCGGTTAACTTAATTTAAAAAATGGGGCGAAGTAGTAGAAGAACTCAAACAAATCCGCTGCCTTGGAAGCAAAATATCACATGAAAGCCAAAATAAGGAATATAATGTATGAGAAGCAGAAAACCGCGGGAAAGAAGGCATTCTTCACTAACTAAAACTGGTCTTAGACATGAGTGCCCTTATTTGAAAGCTTTATTTTAAAATTTTTTAGAATTCACGTCAGGTGAACATATTAAGTGTAACTGAATCACGAACAATGACGAAAACAGAAACAAGAGAGGTAAAGCGTTTGAGACATAGCGTTACCTACGGATGCAAAAAATTAAGAAATAGCCTCGAAATGTTGTGTTTCTCCCCAGAAAAGCATCTGGGAGTAACATCTATGGTAACAGAGGCCATATCATATTGGAGACGACGTGGATTGAAATATGTGTAACAAACACTTGATAATATTTGGTACAGGTGCTACCTTGAAATGGTTAGCGTAGAATGAAGTTGTGGCGGGTCGTATCAACCTATTCGAAGACTGATGACAAGCCATATAGCATTACGAACGTAACTTAACTCTGTATCAGTCAATGCGTCGATATAACATTGACACTTGAGCGTTGCTCAGGCAATGCGCTGCTCTGTAACAGAGAGCTTAAAGAATGATTCAACTGAGCTGTAAACTTTAAATATATCCGCAACAGCTTAAGTCGAGATTGTACGTTATATAGTTAAAATGTTAAATTAGTCAATTTAGGTACATTTATCTCGTGAACGGTTCATGATGATGCTGTAAAATTGTAATGGCTGGTGGAAGAAGTCTCCCTTCATTGACCTATTTTTGTAGATAAGTCGCTTGCATAGCTTATTTTTTAGAGAATTTTTTACATGTTGTAAAATTTTTTCCACATATTTAAGCTTTATTAATTCATTATTTCTACAATATTAAACTGAACTTCTTTTAAAAATGCCTCAGTGAAGTTCAGCCCAGTGTCTGTAGCTTGTGTAAGTTTCACTAATTTGTGATGGTAATTTCCCGAAAGAATGTACCTAATCATTAAAAAAAAATGAAACTTCAGGAATCTGGTTTTCAAAATGAGCATAGTTTGTTACTGACCTTAGAATATCCCTGCACCATATCTTGGGTTCTTAGCATTTTCTTCATCCTCCCTTGCTCTTTTAGCATTCCTTGAGTGCATTCTTGCCTTCCTAGCTATAATAGTCACTTCACAATCTACTTTCTTATCATGGACAGCATCGAATTCGGAATATGCAATCACCATATTTTCCCCAGGTTGAATGCCTAACTTTTGAAGTGGCCTGACTCTCCCTACATTTCCATCATTAAATGAAAGAACTGCATCATAAACACCAAAATTCAATGTAACTTTATCTACAAATACTATTTTAGGAATTATAGACCATATGACAATGTTAAACGAATGACTTTGGTTCTGGCAGGACAAAGAACAAGTGAATGTAGCAGCCAATTGTGAGCACGCAATATTTTGACAAATCAGGAGATTAGGTTTCAGAAGTTGACAGAAGGCCAGAGGGGGACGTGTCAACATGTGCTATCCTTGAAGTTAATGAATATTTAAAGCCTTTGATGGCTAAAATGCCCTTAGAAAACATATTTCTCTAGTAAAATAGTGACAAGGAATGTTTATGAGCAAAAAATCTTTTTATGTTTTGTCCCCCTATGAAGGTACAATGTCCCCTTAACACATCGTAATTATGTTTCCAAGCACATGAAATGCGAGAAATTTCTGGCTGATGGACGGACAGAATCTTTTCATAGCTATATTAATTACAGGTATTTCGACATAAAATAAAGTTTTTTGCAAATGACTGCTTCAAAGCTAAGAAAAACGATCCTACATAGAAATTTCTAAATTAACTGAAAAGTAGGATTAAAATTTCTAATTAATAATTAATGATACTGAATGCAAACATTTTTTTTATTATGAACTCACAAATACCAGTGGTGCAATCACATGTCAAACTGCACAAAAGAAAAATCCAGGAGGCTAATCTCGACCATAGAACAACAATATGTACCCCTTAGGAATTGTTAATGCAGCTGGACTTGACACTAATGAATTGTGGAAAGTCTTGCTCACAAATTCATTTATTGATGAGTCTCGATAGATCATCATCAGAACATAGCAGTGTTAAAACTGTTAGAACTAACAAGAGAACGTTATAAAACGAGATGCCATTGAACCACTATATGCAGACAAATCAGCCGTTGCATCAATGCATACAAAGGAATACGACAATGAGCCGTACAACCACCGAGCAGTGAATAAATAAGGTACTGAAGACAGCTGATACATATGTGGAGGTTTGTGCTTAACTGACCACGCATAGAGACCAGTAATACTGGAGAGAAGAACTGCCACCACCACATGGCGTTGGCAACTAATACAGCAAGTCACTGACTATCCAAAATGTAACCAAGAACCCATACACTTGCATAAAAAGTTCTCGGTTTACTTGCCGCATCAAATTTAGATAAAATCACAAGCTTGCGATGGATGGCGCTGCAAGCAACGCTGGATAAAGCGCGCAAACAAAATCTATGGACATAGAGGCTGCCACCTCTGTACGCTGCGTTTTCACTGTGACGTCAACCAGCCAATGAGAAGCAGTCCACTGCTTATAAAAGTGGAAGCCTCACCGGTCCACGACAGTGAAGATGATGGAGGTAGTCATCGAAAGCTTGGGATTTTATCCAAATTTGAAGTGGCAAGTAAACGAAGAAATTTTTATGCAAGGACTCCGTCGCCATAGACTTTGTAGTCCACCTATACACTTAACATCGATAGTCTGCTATAGTCTGAAAACCGCAGGAGCCACGGAGAGATAGTATTTCAACAGGTTATGTAATGTACACAATAAAATAAACGCTCTAAAAAAATATACAGATTTCTTATGGAATGGTAACGGCAACATTTACATACAAAAGAGCCGGTAGCAATTAAAAGGTGAATTAACAACTTGCAAGCTGCAAAAGTCGGAAATAATATTACATATGTTCATAATTCTTTACAGTGTAAGAGTAAAATCAGATATACCTTCACGCCAATTTCAAAGTAGGCATAGAAGTGAAAAAGTTTCAGTACCACTTACCATGCAGACGACAGTAGCGTAGACTAGGCTTCAAATTCTTCCCTTTCTCAATTACGTCAAAGAAGTCAAAGCAAGAACAGCCTCGTACACATCATTAATGCATATAGCGACTCATACGTTAAAACATAAAACGATATAAAAGAAAGAAAAAGAAAATTTGTTGAAACAGCCACGCTGTAATAAAATAATTAATATGATGCCATGCTGAACCCAGCTCTGAAGCAGGAAATGTTGTACATCAGTAATGATCAGGCCCAATTACTAAGAGTTTGTTTTTAGTAAGTACCGTATTGAAAATAAATAAATAAATACAACACGTAGACTTCTCTTAGAAAATTTATTTTCACATGGAGATCTATTGTTAAATCTAATTTTCTTCGTAATTCACACCAATATAAAGTTAACTGCCGTATCACACAACCATCTTTTTATACCATCGTTATAGAAATCTGCCGCTTGAGCATAGCTTTCGATAATGTCAACGTTCCGAAACGGTTACATAAAAAACAGTTCTTAAGAGCTGAGGAAACTTACCACGTAACGCCGATGTCGTAAAACGTCTGCTCTCACTCATTTTTCCGTCAACTTTGTGCACCTTTTCCTTAAGGTCTGAAAGTAGTCCATCTCATTCCTCATGATATACATTCATACAGCTATCTTTGAAGGTTTCACCCATTTCCATAACATGCCATCGCTCTTATGCGTCAAGAAGTGTGTTTTATCCCATTTTTGCAGGACGTTAAAATTATCGAAAATTAAGCACAAGCAAAAGGTTTTTAAGAAGATGGTGTTCAAAACTGGTTGAACCACATATTAAGTATCTTAATATTAGTGGGAGCTATGTAGAAAAGTAGACTAAACTACGAGCTTTCATGTAAAAATTTAATTTCTAAGACAAGTCTAGTTGTTTTGTTTCTATTTTAAGACGATATTTATTAAAAAACACGTGTCATGTAATCAATAACGCCATAGTGCCATGAAATGACTTCATGTCATGCCGACGATAAAATCAGCAATTAAAATGCACTTAACATCAACAGTAATTATCGTGGCGTCCTATGATTGCATCCGAATACAAATTAATAGTAAAAACCAAAACGTCATAGGAATTATGATGTCTGTGTCGAGGCACGTATGAACAAATGGCTCTGAGCACTATGGGACTTCTGAGGTCATCAGTCGCATAGAACGTATAACTACTTAAACCTAACTAACCTAAGGACATCACGAGGCAAGATTCGAACCTGCGACTGTAGCGGTCGCGCGGTTCAAGACTGTAACGCCTAGAACCGCTCGGCCACCCCGGCCGTCGGAGATGAACAAGGCGATTTCTAATACACCGGGCTGATATCGCTCAGTAAAAGAACGCATCCTAATGTTATGAACACACGTAAATACTCTTACTGCGAGACAATAACGCAATGATTAATGTCAAATCAATCTAGCAACAGTTAGCACAATATACGAATAACACCAATGCTTGTAATATTAATTTTCAAAAGAGTCAAAACACCGAGAGGCAGATTTTACAGCTTTAAATATATTATAACTGAGTGAAACTGAAATTCGTCTATGCTTCTTTCGACTGCGGGGTAATGGGGTTTGAATCTGTTTTATTTCTCTGTCCACACTGTAACTTGTAAGAAGCACTGTCACACTCTACCCTCACATAGTAAAGATTTATAAATATAAATCATATTATTTCTGTATTGTCTTACAAGTAGGAAAGACCACATTGATGATATTGTGGGGAAGGCGAGCCAAAGGTAGCGTTTCATTGACAGGGCACTTAGAAGATGCAACAAGTCCACTAAAGAGACAGCTTACACTACACTCGTTCGTCCTCTGTTAAAATATTGCTGCGCGGTGTGGGATCCATACCAGGTGGGATTGACTGAGGACATCGAAAGGGTGCAGAAAAAGGCAGCTCATTTTCTATTATCACGTAATAGGGGAGAGAGTGTGGCAGATATTGTACGCGAGGTGGGATGGAAGTCATTAAAGCAAAGACGTTTTTCATTGCGGCGAGATCTATTTACGAAATTTCAGTCACCAACTTTCTCTTCCGAATGCGAAAATATTTTGTTGAGCCCAAC
This sequence comes from Schistocerca piceifrons, assembly GCF_021461385.2. Taxonomy (NCBI): domain Eukaryota; kingdom Metazoa; phylum Arthropoda; class Insecta; order Orthoptera; family Acrididae; genus Schistocerca; species Schistocerca piceifrons. The sequence continues at coordinate 633,716,434 of NC_060140.1, forward strand.
CTACATAATTAGGAATGATCATCAAAATGAAATAAGAGAAATCAGAGCTCGAACAGTAAGGTTTAGGTGTTCGTTTTTCCGCGCGCTGTTCGGGAGTGAAATGGTAGGGAGAACGATTGTGGTTCGATGAACCCTCCGCCAAGCACTTGAATGTGAATTGCAGAGCAGTCATGTAGATGGAGATGTAGAATTAATTCTTAATTCTTTCTGCTCTGGGGTACATAGTTGCAGCAGGTACAATTCCTCATGAAATCTGTACATTTTTTGGAGTGCTTTTTTATTTTCTGTACATTACATATTTTTAAAGACTTTTCCTGCGTGGCTCCTATGGTTTTCAAATTGTGTTTCAGATTCTCGATATTCACTGTATGATCTGTTAGTTACATATTTCAGTACTCACTTATGCACAGTATTAGCTTGTGAGGTAACGGGCGAGTTGTGGCGCCCTGGAAATATATGTTCGGAGTTGGGATGGCCGCACAGGACGCCCGTCAAAGCTACTGTGCCTCACTACACACGTGGTGCTGAGCGATAGCTTAGCAGGCGCGTGATGCCACACAACGGCCGGTCCAGCCAAGTGGCTGGGAGTCCATGTTGACGCTGTGTTGATAAAGGAGACATGCTGGAGTGCCAATGATGGTGGACTTTGTGAAACCTTAATGGCAGACATTTGGCAGTTCATATATTAATTAACTGTAGCCAGATGAATCATGTTACCTCAAAAAGAAACACATACATTACTATTATTTGCACGACGATTCTGATGGTGTAATCAGATTTTCAATATCTTTATCAGTTCAAAGTTTAGAATCTGATGGCAAATCATACAAGTAACACTCAGCAACGAATTTCCAAAATATAAGTGCTTCATCCGATTTAGTCGATCGCCATGTCTTTAGAAAGGTATTAGTGTAAACCTAAATTGGTATGAATTACAGGCATATAACTTTAATAGTACATGAGTTATTGGAGGTCAAAATGACCAATTACTGTCGATTGCATCAGGCCATAAGTACTCCACAGATACACGAAAAGACGTTAGCAGCATGTTTATTAATATATTTATTCGTCTATATCTTTCTTTATATCCGATATATACTACTCATGATGAAATTGGTTAAGTATTTACTACGTTTTTGAAACAACAGAGTCATTAGGCTGCTGGCCTACCTTTTGTTCTATTCATTTGATATATGTTTATTTAATTTGTTTATGTATCTAATAATGTGTGTTAGAGCGTGTTTATCGTCCAGCTGTAGGAATAATTGCTTAATTTCAAGTTATTTAAATATAAATCCAGTATTTTGAAAGGTTTTCGTTATGTTTGTGTGGGTGCATTGGCCTGAAGACATGGCGCGAGCGGTCTAGCCAATCACAGCGCTAGTGAATGGGGAGACTGGATGGAAGTGGCAGAGGAGCATCGTTTAGGACAGGACACGAGGGGGTGCTGGCCATGCAGCAGGGTTGGACAACATGACACAGGACAGGGGAGGTGTTGAACGCGACGGTCGACGCAAAGGACTTGGACAGTGGAGCAGTTTGCACATGGTCGCAGAGCACAGAAATATTTCGGAGTGCCGACCTGTACTCTTGTGTGATTTCCGTGGCTTCTGCAATGAAGACGTAGTGTGCGGTAAGAAGTGAGTACCTCGCGAGCTTTGTGGTTGTTCATAACTAATTACGTGCAGCAGGAATCTATTGTTTCCCTCTTATTCAGCTTATATTTTATTTAATTGCTGGACCATCGACAAGAATATGTGTTTTGCCGAAGTATACCACATTCTCAAAAGAACTTCTACTATCATACTCATCATTTAAAGTCGTTAACATAGTACCTGCAGATTTTATTTCATTGCAAACTTTCATTTATAAATTTATATGTTACTTACATAATTCGCAATTTCCGAGTGATAGAAACCTTCGACCATTCGATTAATGAGTGTATTCTGATCATATACTGTAGACTCAGCAGTATTTGGCCTGTAATGATCAACTACGTATCCCAGCCCCTAGACAACAAAACCAGCCAAAACTTTAATATTAAATCTCTGAGTCAGTGGGTGCGTAGTTGAGGGCCACTAACACCATCATTTATTATTTTGAGAGCTCGCAAGCTGCCTTTGCCATCTGGTGATGGCAGTTGGTTTCTTTACCACCACTGCTCTCTATACTCATTCAGTTTGGTACCAGGCTTCATGTATGTATGAGCAATCTTCAGTACCTTACTTGCCCACTGCTGCATGCCTTGTTCTTATATTTGTTTGTATGTATGTATGCCACAGCTGGCCATTGCTCACACAATTGTTCTGTGACATTTCATATAGTAAAACCTTCTTCTCCTTTTAACACAGCAGTGTTCCGATGATGATATGTCGAAAATGATAAACTGCGACCAAGAATTTTCAAAATTCTTTAAGTACTAGTTCTGAATGGTCACCTACCTCATAAATGGAAACATTTGTCTATCAAGCGAACAAAAGGCAGTTGGGCCCATAATGTTAACATTTAAATTAACGTCTAGAAATTTATCATTCAGTCAAATTAACGCGTAAGTAGTTTGGGAGAGCATTGTGGGTAGTACAGAAAGGGCAACAGCCTCAAAGGGAGCGGAGCAAAGTCAGGACATGCGGGGACCAAGCAGCAATCGGTATTGTAATTGTAAACTGTCGAAGCTGGGTTGGTAAAGTACCGAAACTTCAGGCGATGATAGAAAGCACAAAAGCTGAAATAGTTATAGGTAGGGAAAGCAGGCTGAAGCCAGAGATAAATTTTTACAAAGCCACGGGCGGTGTTTAGAAAGGATAGATAGCATGCAACCGGTGGCGGCGTGTTTGTCGCTGTTAGTAGTAGTTTATCCTGTAGTGAAAGAGAAGTGGATAGTTCCTGTGAGTTATTATGGATGGAGCTTATACTAAACAACCAGGCTAAGTTAATAATTGGCTCCTTTTAACGACCTCCCGACTCAGCAGAATTAGTGGCAGAACAACTGAGAGAAAATCTGGAATATATTTCACATAAATTGCCTTAGCTTGTTATAGTCTCAGGTGGAGATTTCAATTTACCACATATGGACTGGGACACAGATGTTTAGGATGCGTGGTGGGGCAGAGCATCGAGTGACATAATACTGAGTGCACTATCCGAAAATTACGTCGACCAATTAATCCGAGAAACGAGATAACATCTAGGAACTACTGATAACAAACAGACCCGAACGTTTCGACTCTGTAAGCGCAGAACAGGGAAGGCCGTTGCAGCAACCCTCCATATAGACGTAAATAGGAATATAAAAAAGGGAGGAAGGTTTATCTGTTTAGCAAGAGTAATAGGAGGCAGATTTCAGATTACCTAACAGATGAAAACGAAAATTTCTGTTCCGACACTGACAATGTTGGATGTTTATGGAAATAGTTCAAGGCAATCGTAAAAGGCGTTATAGACAGGTACGTGCCGAGTAAGGCTGTGATGGTCGGGATAAACCCACCGTGGATCAACAATAAAGTTAGGAAACAACTGCGAAAGCAAAGAGAGCTTCACTGCAAATTTAAACGCAGCCAAAACCTCTGAGACAAACAGAAGCTAAACGATGTCAAATTTAGCGTAAGGAGGGCTATGTGTGAAGCGTTCAGTGAATTCTAAAGTAAAATTCTATGTACCGACTTGACAGAAAATCTTAAGAAGTTCTGTTCTTACGTTGAATCAGTAAGTGGCTCGAAACAGCATATCCAGACACTCCGGGATGATGATGACATTGAAACAGAGGATGACACTCGTAAAGCTGAAATACTAAATACCTTTTTCCAAAGCTGTTTCACAGAGGAAGACCACACTGCAGTTCCTTCTCTAAATCGTCGCACAAACGAAAAAATGGCTGACATCGAAATAAGTGTCCAAGGCATAGAAAAGCAACTGGAATCACTCAACAGAGGAAAGTCCACTGGACCTGACGGGATACCAATTCGATTTTACACAGAGTACGCAAAAGAACTTGCCCCCTTCTAACAGCCGTGTACCGCAAGTCTCTAGAGGAACGCAAGGTTCCAAATGATTGGAAAAGAGCACAGGTAGTCCCAGTCTTCAAGAAGGGTCGTCGAGCAGATGCGCAAAACTGTAGACCTATATCTGTGACATCGATCTGTTGTAGAATTTTAGAACATATATTTTGCTCGCGTATCATGTTGTTTCTGGAAACCCAGAATCAACTCTGTAGGAATCAATATGGATTCCGGAAACAGCGATCGTTTGAGACCCAACTCGCTTTATTTGTTCATGAGACCCAGAAAATATTAGATACAGGCTCCCAGGTAGATGCCATTTTCCTTGACTTCCGGAAGGTGTTCGATACAGTTCCGTACTGCCGCGTGATAAACAAAGTAAGAGCCTACGGAATATCAGACCAGCTGTGTGGCTGAATTGAAGAGTTTTTAGCAAACAGTATGTTGTTCTCAATGGAGAAACGTCTACAGACGTTAAAGTAACCTCTGGCGTGCCACAGGGGAGTGTTATGGGACCTGTGCTTATCACAATATGGCGACTGACTCTTAACATAGAAAAATGTAATGTATTGCGAATACATAGAAAGAAGTATCGTTTATTGTATGATTATATGATAGCGGAACAAACGCTGGTAGCAGTTACTTCTGTAAAATATCTAGGAGTATGCATACGGAACGATTTGAAGTGGAATGACCATATAAAATTAATTGTTGGTAAGGCGGGTGCCAGGTTGAGATTCATTGGGAGAGTCCTTAGAAAATGTAGTCCATCAACAAAGGTGGTAGCTTACAAAACACTCGTTCGACCTATACTTGAGTATTTGTCATCAGTGTGGTATCCATACCAGGTCGGGTTGACAGGGGAGATAGAGAAGATCCAAAGCGCTTCTCGTCACAGGGTTAGGTTCGTTGGTTGGTTTGTGGGATTGAAGTGACAAGACTGCTATGGCCATTGGTCCCTTTTTCCAAAAACTTCAAATACCCACACAGATTATAAACTAACAATGGAGACGACACAGGACAAGAACGACTCACCAGCCAAAGGAATTAAAATCACACAGAGTGTGACAGTGGTTGGCCGACCATAGAGGCACACTAAAGAACCCAGTCGAAAAGCGTAGGCCAAAGGTCTGACTCAACACAAAACATGACAAACTCTAAGATTAAGTGATAAGAGCCCCCTGCCCGAATAAAACGCTGAACTAAGTCTGCCATGGCAGTATTATCTGTTAAAAGGGCAGGGAGTATATCAGGCAGCGCAAACGTCTGCCTGAGCACAGTTAAAAGGGGACAGGGCAACAAAATGTGGACCACCGTCAAAGCCAACCCACAGCGTCATAGAGTCGGGTTCTCACAGCGCAGTACATAGCTGTGTGTCAAGTGGGTGTGGCCAATGCGGAGCCGACAGAGGACAACTGAGTCCCTGCGAGTGGCTCACATGGATGACTGCCACACATTCGTCGTCTCCTTGATAGTACGGAGTTTGTTTGGTGTGGTCAGGGTGCGCCATTCCCATATCTCTAAAACTTTGCTGTGTAAGATTGCTCGCAAATCAGTCTCTGGGAGGCCAACGTCCAGAGACGGTTTACTGGTGGCCTGTTTGGCTAGGCAGTGAACATGTTCATTGCTCAGTATCCCAACATGGCCTGGGGTAAATATGAAAGTCACTGAGCGTCCACTCCTGTAGAGGGCATAAAGAGACTCCTGGATGAACGATACTAAAGGATGCCTAGGGAAGAACTGGTCGAGGGCTTGTAGGCTGCTTAAGGAGTCACTACAAATGACGTAGGATTCACCAGAGCAGGAGCAGATATGGTAAAGAGTGTGACAGATGGCAACCAGCTCTGCAGTGAATACACTGCAGCCAACCAGCAAGGAGCGTTGTTCTGTATGCTCAATGTGAGCGTATGCAAACCCAAAAAGACCATCGACTGGGGAGCCATCAGTGTAGATGATGTCTGAGCCCCCAAACTCACCAAGAACAAAGTCTGGCGGAGGACCTAAGGTAGGACTGAGCCTTTGGGGCCAAGCAATGAGTCCAGCAGGAGCTGCAGCTGAGGTATTGACTGTGGAGGGGTGTGGAAACGAGTCTGCAGGAAAGGTGGTAGGGGGGAAGCGTCAAGGCCATGTTGAAGTGACCGGACACGGACAGCGAAGGGATTTCCAATTCTAGGCCACCACTGCGGGAGATGGATCAATGTGTTGGGGAGAAGAAGATGGTAATTTGGGTGGTGAGGTGAACTATGCACTTGTGCGGCATAGTTGGCGAGCAATAGTTGCTGCCGGAGCCACAATGGAGGAACGCCCGCTTCTACGAGTAGGCTGTTCATGGGGCTAGATCGAAAGGCTCCCGTAGTGAGGCAAACTCCACAGTGGTGGACAGGGTCCAGTTGATGCAGTACTGAAAGGGTGGCTGAACCATACACCACACTTCAGTAATCAGCACCAAACTGTACAATGGCTTTGTACAGCCACAGTAGAGCACGACAATCAGCACCCCAGTTGGTGTCGGTCAGGCACTGAAGGAGATTGAGATGCCACCAGCATTTAAGCTGATGAATATGGGGAAGCCAACTTAAGCGGACATTGAAGACCAGTCCCAGGAAGCAGCAAGTCTCCACTACACCTAGTAGTTGGTCATTGAGGTAAAGTTCGGGATGGGGGTGGGTGGTACAGCGGCGACAGAAGTGCATCACACAAGTTTTGGTGGCCGAAAACCGGAAGCCGTGATTGAAGGCCCATGACTGCGCATTCCATATAGCTCCCTGCAGACGGCATTCACCTACAACAGTAGAAGATTAGTAGAAAGAATTACAAAAATCATCAGCATAGAGGAGGGGAGAGACTGACGATCTTACTGTGAGTGCAAGACCATCGATGTCATTTAGACAGCGTGGTACACTCAGGATGGAGCCCTGCAGGACCTCATTCTCTTGCGTATGGGGGGGCGCTATTGGAAGCACCAACGCGAACTCAGAAAGTGCGGTCGGATAAAAGGTTCTGTATAAAAATCGGGAGTGGTCCCCGAAGACCCCATGCATGCAGAGTAGCGAGAATGTGGTGTCGCCAAATAGTATCATAGGCCTTCATGAGATCGGAAAAGACGGCGATGAGTGTTGTCGCCAGGTAAAGGCTGACCGAATGGCAGACTCCAGGTACACCAAGTTGTCGATGGTGGAGCGTCCTTGGCAAAAACCGCACTGGGATGGAGCCAGGAGGTCCCGAGACTCAAGGAGCCAACTCAACCGCCAGCTCACCATGCGTTCAAGCAACTTGAAAAGAACGTTGGTCAGGTTAATGGGGTATTAGCTGTCCACCTCCCGTGGGTTCTTGCCAGTTCTCAAAACGGGGACTATGATGCTTTCCCACCAGTGAGACGGGAACTCACCCTCATCCCAGATACGGTTGTAAAGGTCTAGGAGATGGCGCTGGCCGTACACCAAGAGGTGTTGGAGCATCTGACAGTGGGTGCGATCTGTCCTGGGTGCCGTATCAGGGCAAACGGCTAGGGCACTTTAGAATCCCACTCACTGAATGGAACATTGAAGGATCAGGGTGGAGCATGTGAAATGAAAAGCTCCGACATTCCAAATGCTCTTTAATGGAGCGTAAGGTCAGTGGGTAATTCGCAGAAGCGGAACTCTGAGCAAAATGCTCTGCTAAGTGGTTTGCAATTGTTTCCGGGTCAGTACAAACTGCTCCTTTCAGTGAAAGCGCAGGGACGCTGACGGGGGTCCGATAGCCATAGAGTCGCCTAATCTTGGCCCAAACCTGCAATGGAGAGATACGGAGGCATTGGTGGAGACATATCTTTCCCAGAACTCCTGCTTTTGTTGGCGAATGATGCGGCAGGTACGCACACAGAGCCGTTTAAAGCCGTTGAGGTGGTCCAATGAGGGATGCTGCTTGTGACGCTGGAGCAACCACAACGATGCTGCCTTGGCCTGTTGCCACTGATCCACCCCACAGAGGGTTATGGGCGTTGAAGTTGAACAGAGTAGTTGGCGGCAATTGGGCTATCAGTGCAGCCAGGACATGCTGTGGGACATCACAATCTAGTGGATGATACAGACTACAGACAGAAACAGCCTGAGGCGTCCACACCCGATCAGCGACAGCCTCTAAAGATGTTTGTAGTGGGATGGACTCGCTGTGAAAGGAGTGAAGGACGTAGATGCAGACGCCACCAAATACCCTTTCATAAGCTGCCCCGTTCCTATAATAACCCCGATAGCCAGAGAGGTCGGGGGTTCACAGTGCTGGGAGCCAAGTTTCTTGAAGTATAACAGAGAGGAATGGGTGAAGGCTGAGAGGTTTTCAGGGCTCAGCAAGATGGTAGAAGAAACCACTGCAGTTCCATTGGAGGATGACATTCTACACGGCCGAGAAAGGCGTGACGGGACCGAGTTTAGTAAGCACTTCAGTTACATCTCCAGGAAGTACGCTGTTGGGTTACCTGCCGCCACCGATTGAGTATCAAGAGGAGCAACATCCATCAAATCCAAGGGACTGGCGAGATAAAGTTCCTCAAAGGACGCAAGAATCTCCACCTCATCCTCAGATGCAGAGCTTGTAGGTAGCAGTGGAGTGGGTACCACCACAGGTTCCTTGGTCTTAGGGGTCTTCAGTTTCGCTTTCTTCCGCTGTTCCCTTGGTCGTCCTTGCTGGGAGGGCTTCTTGGAGTCAGTCTCCAGGATGGAAGACGATCGCGAAGCTCGACGACCACCGACCTGTGGCTTCTTCAGCGACTGGTGGGTGTCTGCTGTGCTGCTGGCAGGACGCTGCGAAGGGAGTGTCCCAAGCGATCCCTTCTTTGTGGGAGAAGCCGAAGAAGTCTTACGCTTCTCCAGCTTAGAAGTGGGGACTAGTGTCCCCAGTGGGTGAGGCTGTGCTGCCCCTGAGGTAGGTGGTTTGGGAGCAACAGGGAGGGAAGTTCCCCCAACCATCAAGGGCGCAGGTGTGGTCCTTTGACTCTGAGAGCTGACTGTATGTGGTGTAGCTGATGGAACTGTAGCATTAGTGACAGTGGTAGCATAAGATGATGCCTTGTGCACGGGATGAAGCTGTTCAAATTTCCGCTTAGCCTCAGCGTAGGTCAGTCAGTCCAGAGTCTTGTATTCCATTATTTTCCATTCCTTCTGTAGAATCTTACAGTCCAGCGAGCAAGGGGGATGGTACACTCCGCAGTTTATACTGAGGGGAGGTGGGGCACATGGAGTATCAGGATGGGTTGGATGACCACAATCGCGACATGTAAGGCTGGAAGCACAGCAGGAAGACATATGGCCAAATTTCCAACACTTGAAGAACCGCATCGGGGGAGACATATATGGCATTACATCACAGCGGTAGACCATCACCTTGACTTTCTCAGTTAATGTGTTACCATTGAAGACCAAGATGAAGGCACCGGTGGCAACTTGATGATCCCTCGGACCTCAGTGGATGCGCTGGACGAAATGGACACCTCGTCGCTCTAAGTTGGTGAGCAGCTCGTCATCAGACTGTAAAAGAAGATCCCTGTGGAAAATAATGCCCTGAACCATATTTAAGCTTCTATGGGGCGTGATAGTAACTGAAACATCCCCCAGCTTCTTACAAGCGAGCAAGGCTCATGACTGGGAAGAGGATGCTGTTTTTATCAAGACTGACCCGGATCACATTTTAGACAAGCCCTCCATCTTTACAAAGAACTGAGGCTTCATGGACACAAAGGATTCCCCATCAGCTATGGTACAGACGAGATACCGGGGCGAATACGTTTCACTGTCATTTACATCCTTACGCTCCTCCCATGGTGCGGCCAGGCAGGGGAACGCTTTGTGGTCATACATGTTAGCTTTGAAGTGAGCCCTCGAAAGCATGCCCCAGGGAGATGGGCATTTACTCCTTGGCATACGTGGTGAGTGAACGGGCGCAGGCATTAGTAGAGCGATCCCTGTGTTGACAGGGGGCTACAACCAACAGGGTACATGGTGGCTCCACCACTATGGACTGGCTACCGTGTTTGATATGAGGCCACAATTAGTCCACGGTCGACGTTAGTGCAGACAACGGCACTGCACATTGCATGGCGGAAAGTGCACACAGAAACGTATCCGTGCCCAAGAGATGGAGAGCGTTCAGGACTGCAATGCAATTACGAATAAGCTGGCGAAAGGTCTCATCTCACGATGGACACAATGCACTAAGTAAAGCGCCCATCCCCAATCGGCTCGCTGTTGGGAATAATTTTGAAATATGGAGGTCAAACCCGACAGGGGACCATCACATAAGGGCCGAAACGTTTGAGACTCTTACGACAGGCAGGAATACCGCAGGCCTATTCTAACCCCCGAACCCGTAGCGGGGGGGGGGGGGATCAAAGGGTTATTTGTTAAGCGTGATAGCGTTACGGAAATTTTTAGCAAACCCAAGCGGTAGGCTCTGCAAGAGAGGCACTCTGCATCGCTGTGTAACCTGCTGTCCAGGTTTCAAGAGGGTGCGTTTCTGGATGAGGTATCGAATATATTGCTTCCCCCTACTTGTACCTTCCGAGGAGATCACGAATCAAAAATTAGAGAGATTCGAGTGTGCACAGAGTCGTTCTTCCCACGAACCATTCGCGACTGGAACAAGAAAGGGAGGTAATGTCTGTGGGACGTAAAGTGCCCTCCGCCACACACCGTTGGCTGGCTTGCGGAGTATAAATGTAGATGTAGATGTAGCCTCTATGGTAGCTATATGGTGACTGCAGTAGCAGTAGATCGATGTGTAATAAAGCGTTATGTAAACGTTCCAAGCTAAGTCTAACAGTTGTTTCGGCATCTGCCTTTTAGTTCCACTAGTAGTACACGTTATCATAGGTTAGTGCCATGCAATGTAGATTATTCGTGTTATTGACCTGTTATGTATACTAGAGGGAAAGTTCGATTTTAATCGGCTTATTGTATGGAATATATTTTGTTGTAGTGATTTATTTTGAGCCTTAATTGTATAGTGTCACGGAATAGTAAAGAGTTGGAAACGTGGAATATTGTCAAAGTTTCGTTGCCTATGCCGAGAGCCAGAGGCAGTAGGTTAGGCAAGAGCTAAGAGGATTGCACATGTATGGAATATGTCGTCGCGCAGGGACATTGGCCTGGTTAAACACAACAGGCGAGAGATAACTGCTTAACACGCGGGTTTGTGTTAGACGGAGACTTTCGTAGAGTGCAAGACAGAGGTATAGCGTCAGCTGTACTGCATTTCACAACGTCGCGTAAGTCTGCCGCAACAACACGTAACTATGTCGCAAGAACACCTAAGGGGTGAGTACGACAGATGAATCAGCAGTGTAAGTGGAATGAATCCGGTCGTACAAACGAGCATGACGTCAGGACGTCGCTCGTGCTTCCTTTAAATACGCCAGCTTTGATAGCAACTAGGGACTCGCACTCGCACTCACAGTTAGACTTGCAGTTAGATGTGTACTGGGTCGCTGCGTAGCGCCCAGTTCGGTGATCGACATTTTAATCTTTTTTAAGGAGATGTTGCAGTAAGGGCGGCTCATCCAGCAGCAGACGTGAGGGGACAGTACCAGCTCTGGTCCTCTCTGCTGCCGCTGTCAATCATCAACCCAGGATTAGCAGACACCACGGCAGACTCACTCGCCGGCAATGCTGACATCGGTGAGCCGACGACGCTGGGCGAATGCTGCCCGTTCCGCCCGTCTACCGCGGACGAGCCACCAGGAGGAGCAGGGAAGAAGACGGGGTGGGATAGAGTACACTCCGCAGTACGAGAACGCTTCTCGTGCTGACAGCGCCGGGACTCCAACCCAGAGCCATCCACGCGCATCAGCTTGCTGTCCGCAGGAGAGCCGCCGCCCAGCCGGGCGCCGCCAGACACGCGCGGCCGAAGTAGGGACATTCCACCGCTACGTCACAGCACGCGGCGCTGCTCTAGCAAGACTGTGCGGCCCGGATCTGGTGTCATCGCTGCAATTGAGGATCTTAAAGGGCTACAAAAGAATATATTTTCTTTCATTGAAATTATATTACTCTTCTGTTATCAGGATGTATTTTTATGTTTAATAAATTGAAATCCACGTCTGCACAGCCCCCATCCCAAACACCAATCCATCGTCAACAACAATACGTAATCCCAAAGGAGCTCTTTGCTCAGTGCCACCCAACATCTGATCCCGTTAGTGCTCTTTTATTGCGGGAAGCGTCCTTTACGTGTGCCAAAATTTTTCGGATAATTTCCTTGTTTCACCCATCCCTTGTTATGTTACGTACTAAGTAGAAGTATTCTCTCAACTCGTCGCCTACTGTGTCATTCACTACATTGATTTAAATCGTAGTTCTCCTTTCTAACACTATACATCGCGACTGTCTTTGTACTGCCCATACTTAAGCCTCACTCTGTGATATTTGTTATGTCATGAGGTGATATCCAGACATTTCTTCAATATGACTTCCATTATCAAGTACAACACCGGTATTCCTTCTCTGGTACCTTTTCCTTTCCTGAAACCACAGTGACTTTCGTCCGTTACGTCATCAATGCCTCTTTTTCTTCTTCTATGTATTATTATGAGCAATAGGTCACGAGCAGTATTTGTGAGATTAATCGTCTGATAGTATTTATACGTGGCCGTACACACTTTCTGTGAAAATGTGACGGTAACATTCCCCCGGAAAGATGATGGTAAGACGACTGTTTTATACTTTTTGACAGTAACTCGTAGAACCTTTCACTTTCTAAATCTCCCACATGTTGTGAAAGTACAGCAGTGAATTCTACTGACTACTTTGAACTCAGAGCATTAGATAACTGCTAACTCTGACCTCATTACTATACCTTCTGCGTCAACAGAGTCCTCTTCCTCGTTTATAACATTTTGTTACAGTGCTCCTTTGATGTACATGCAGTCAATGCATTCTTTATATTTTCTGACATTCTTCTGAGTACGTTAGTTTGGATTAGATCAGTTCTGCGTCCAATGGATCTGTATGGTGGGAATCCCTGTGGATGTGCAACATGTCACACTCCTTTTCACATTATATGATATTAATAAAAAATACAAAAATGGTAATCATGTCTGCAGTACATCAACTGGTTCGTTTCAGAAACTTGTCAGTGGAGGAAAAGGAGTTGGCCGCGAGTTAGTCGATGAGACTCCTCTTAACCTGAATTTTATACTTCCCAAATGCCTTTACGAAAGAAGACGAAGTAAATATTCCAGAATTCGAATCGAGAACAGCTGCCAACATGAGTAACGTAGAAGTAAATATCCTCGTGGTAGTGAAGCAACTTAAATCACTTAATAAAAGCAAGTCTTCTGGTCCAGACTGTATACCAATTAGGTTCCTTTCGGAGAATGCTGATGCATTAGCTCCATACTTAACAATCATATACAACCGTTCGCTCGACAAAAGATCCGTACCCACACACAGGAAAGTTGCACAGGTCACAACAGTATTCAAGAAAGGTAGTAGCAGTAATCCACTGAATTACAGGCCCATATCTTAACGTCGATTTGCAGTAGGAATTTAGAACATATATTGTGTTCCAACATAATGAATTACCTCGAAGAAAAGGGTCTATTGACACACGGTCAACATGAGTTTAGAAACATCGTTCCTGTGAAACATAACTATCTATTTATTCACGTGAAGTGTTGAGTGCTATTGACAAGGGGTTTCAGATCGATTCCGTATTTCTGGATTTCGCGATGGCTTTTGACACTGTACCACGCAAGTGGCTCGTAGTGAAATGGCGTGCTTATGGAATATCGTCTCAGTTATGTGACTGGATTTGTGATTCACTTTCAGAGGGGTCTCAGTTTGTAGTAATTGACGGAAAGTCATCGAGTAAAGCAGAAGTGATTTCTGGCGTTCCCCAAGGTAGTGTTATAGGCCCTTAGCTGTTCCTTATCTATATAAACGATACGAGAGACAATCTGAGCAGCCGTCTTCGGCTGTTTGCAGTTGACGCTGTAGTTTATCGACTAATAAAGTCATCAAAAGATCAAAAAAAAATTGCAAAACTATTTAGAAGAAATATCTGAATGGTGCAAAAAGTGGCAGTTGATCTAAATAAAGAAAAGTGTGAGGTCATCCTCATGAGTGCTAAAAGGAACTCTTTAAACTTCGGTTGCATGATAAATCAGACTAATCTAAAGGCCGTGAATTCAACCAAGTACCTAGGTATTACAATTACGAACAACTTAAATTGGAAGCAACACATAAAAAATGTTGTGGGGAAGGCTAACAAAAGACTGCGTTTTATTGGCAGGACACTTAGAAAATGTAACAGGCCTACTATGGAGACTGCCTACATTACGCTTGTCCGTCCTCTTTTAGAATACTGCTGCGCGGTGTGATACCCTTACCAGATAGGACAGACGGAGTACATCGAAAAAGTTCAAAGAAAGGCAGCACGTTTTGTATTATCGTGGAATATGGGTGAGAGTGTCACAGAAATGATGCAGGACTTTAGCTGGACATCATTAAAAGAAAGGCGTTTATCGTTTCGGCGGAATCTTCTCACGAAATTCCAATCACCAACTTTCTCCTCCGAATGCGAAACTATTTTGTTGACACCGACCTACATAGGGAAGAACGGTCGCCACGATACAATAAGGGAAACCAGATCTCGTCCGGAAAGATGCAGGTGTTCATTCTTTCCGCGCGCTATACGAGATTGGAATAATAGAGAATTGTGAAGGTGGTTCGATGAACCCTCTGCCAGGCGCTTAAATGTGATTTGCGAAGTATCCATGTAGATGTAGATGCAACTAAACTCCTTGTCTTTGTTGGCATGTTATTGAAAATGAGTGTTCCTGAACACTGGACCACTTTTTGGACAAAAGCAAGAGACTTTGAGTCATTTGGGTAGATTGTTAAAGTTCCTAGTATTGATTTTGTGATTTGAGCTGCTTTATGATAGGACTAATATTTATTACGAATTTCCTCAGAGAATAGAAATACTGAGAAGCATCTCTTGGTATACCCAGATACCGTAACAGATTTCTACAGCATGTTCGTAATTTCGAACCACAAATAATCAATTTTGCACTCTTAAACTCTATGCTTGACTTGAAGAGTTACCGAAAAAAATTATATTCCATAACGTGTTTGGAACGGAAATTAGCAACATATGTCAGTATCCTTAGTTTTATATCACCTTTGGCGGATAACATTCGCACTGCAGAGGAAGATTCATTTAGGCGTTCTGCAGTTCCGTGGTATATTAATTCCAACTGAAATTATTATGAATGTTTATTTCCGATGTCACCGTATACTGTCTGCACTTCCTCAACTTCCTGCATTATCTAGGTGGAAAAATATTGTGAACTGCACGTAGGGAATCTTTTCAAAATGTAATGTTAGTGAACAGATCATACAGAGTTTATTAATGATCATGAAAGTATCAGTAGCATCCGTTTCTACAGCTTTCTATGACTTGCTGTTTACTGCAATATTTGTATCATCTGCATGCAATACCATTTATGCAAGTGGCAGTTAACTGATAAAAGATCATTGAAGTACACAATGCTAAGCAGTGGCCCTAACATAAGCGTTTGAGCGACACTACACGTAGCAGCCTTCAAATGTGAAGATAATTCATAGCTTAATTCACTGGTATCTCGTGCTGTTTCATGTTCACGGGGTTTTACTGGAACCATTTTGCAAATGTATTAGACTCTCTTGTGTTCGAAATTACATAAAAGGACATTGTGATTAAGGAAGCCAAATGCATTTGACAAATCACAGGTAATGCCCACTGCTTGTAATTTATTCTCAAATAAATGAAGTATTTTCTCACTGTACTAGTAAACAGCCTTCTCAAAATAGACATCCTACAGAAATCCATACTTAGTGTTAGAGTGTATTTTATTCGTGGTCAGATGGTTAAGACGCCAGCTACACACTGCTGTTTACAAAATTTTCGAAAACGCGGGCAAAGTGAGATTAATCTGTAATCTGACAACATTTCATTGCCCCTTTCTAGAAGGCATATGTTTATATCAGCAAATTTCATCTCATCCAGAAGTGCTTCAAATGTAAGCACTTCCTGGAAATGTAACTGAAGTGCTTACTAAACTCGTAAGGAAACTCTTTCAATAAATTTGTTGGTATTTCGTAAAAACCACTAGAATGTTGAGATTTGAAGGATTTTATAAGGACATTATTTATTTTAGTGAAGAGGGCTCCATATTCATGCAGCTGACGTTACTGGTAAAGGATAGTCTCACAATCAGGTGTCATGGAGCATTATCTACTGGTCCTGACGATCCCAGTCTATCAGCAACAGGAACAATGTACTGGTCAGAGAGTTTTGCACGCTACACCCATCTGTTAGCAACGTAAAAAGACCATCTGCACTTTTCCCTTTCACCTTCTACCGGAAATCTTGATAATTAGATTCCATATTGTTATTATTTTGATGGTGCTAATTTCATATATTTTCTCATAGTGCATTAGCTTAATGTCTGCATTGCTTTCCTTCATATTTTGCATTATTCTTCGACTGAGCTAAATAATCAACATTCGATCTTTTCCTGGACGTTAGTCAGATTAATGTTCCATGGAATTAATGTTCCATGGATCATTTGTCTGATCAATCTTAATGATGTGCTCCGAGTCCTTTCCTACATAATACACATTCATTTGTAAATATGGCTATATGCTGACTATTTAAAAGTTTTTATCTATTTTTTAAAACAAATGTGAGTTAGCAATTCCTACTCACCAACATTTAGGAATTAAAATAATAAACATTCTTGTATGGAACAGAATCAATTTTTAAGCAGAAACAGATTTATTTTGTCGCCAAATGTAATTTTAGTGTCTGTCAAAGATGTTATATCACTGAGGAAGTAATTAAAGAATTTTATTGCAAAATTTTGGAACCTTTACTGTGCTGTTGTAACGTCAATGTGAAATGATGAATATGTCATTGTTCCTCATGGTACTGTAAGTAAACACGTTATTGTTCCTTTTGAATTTCAATGGAACACTTACAACAATGTTTATGGGGGTGTAAATATGTTGCGAAGCAGTAGTCAAAATTCCTAGCTCCTTAAACAAATGTCTATAGTATGATCGTAGGTGAACAACACATATTATTCTTGCAGCATGTTTTTCTAGAAATATGTTCTTATTTCCTGATGGATGATTCACCTTAGGACATTATTGCATATGACATTTCCGAATGAAAATATTTACAATAGACGATTTGCCTCTCCCCAGGATTTGCAATGACTATAAATAGAAATGTAGCTTAACTGAGTCGTTTTAAGAGCACCAAAATGTTTTTTCTCCGTCTTTAATTCTCACCAGTATGGAATATAGTGAATATTCCATACTAGTTATTATTTTTTCCTCGCCATGTGTTACACTTATCAGTGGTGTGGTATGTCTAAATGCTCATAACTGAATACGTTGTGTCTTTTTTAAACTACGAGTGACATTAATAACAGATAGCCACTCAATAATTCTTTAAATAATATTTATCATTTCTTCTGTTGTTGTATGTTTGTTTGGATTGGCTAGAATACTAGTTTCACGTGAAAAAGTACTTTTCCTGCTGTTAGTAGATTCCATAGAAAATCTTTTACAAATGTCATAATCAACAGTAGACTTAATATAGAAGTTTGTGGTACCCAATAAGATATGTTTTCCTTTGTGCCTGAACAAATACGTGCACGGTTTCGCTGTGGGCTTCTGCTTTCTCTGCTTACTTTTGCAGGATAACAGATTTGAAGCAAGGTGATGACTCTGTTACGGAAAGTGTTGCATTTTCATTCACATAAAAATTCTACAGTTTATATCTTTAAGCAGTTTACTAAAAAACTCGGTTAAGTACCCTGGTGTAATTAGATCTAGTGTACTTCCTCACTTTCTCTGTATTTACACTTAGAACAGGGAGCTGTATACAATGGTCTCATAGGCTGTCGAATATTATTCTGTGATACGATTTAGTTCTTTTTTAATTTGCCTGTAAAGGTATTTTCAATGACTGTTTAGAGCATTTAATTATCGCAGTTGCAAAATCTACTGCTGAAATTAGTTTATAACATTACAGAAGATGACATCACACACAACTTTTTTGCATGTGCCAAATGCAAGTTGCTCAGATAATCTTTTTACAAGAGTTATGTCGGCTGAAATTAGAAAAACTCGCGAGTGCCAACATTCTACTTTCCTTAAGTAAAGCAAGGAGCTCGTGTAGGTTTTACAAGGTGCCAAGACATATTTGTAATAATAACCCAGTACCGCAACTATGTTAAATGTTCTGTTAACATGTGTTTTATGTGTATAGTTATTTCAAGACAAGCTTTGAACATTTCTATTACAAGCGCTCCTCTTTATCATGTTTTGTATTAAATGGTGGTGTTAATCGTTAGTGTTGTAACATTTGTGACACTGTTATGTCATTAGTGAATGGGTTGTACTAAACGTCCCTTATTTAACGTTTAGATGGCTAAATAGACATTAGATGCCAGAGGTTAATAGTAAAAAATTAAGTACAGGATTGCTTTCGCCGCAAACTAGGGAAGAAGATTTATAAAAGCCATAATTGGATAAAAATTAACGACAGTAAAATGTGCGTCAAAATATAAAAATGACACAGGTAAAACTTGAATGACAATGAAATGTACATTGAAATATAGCAGTAACACGTTAGGTAAAAACTATTTAATTATGTAATATTCATATAAATGGGATGTCACCTATAACATATGTTGCTGCACCAATAAGTCAAGTAATACTTGAAGGTACAAAACATATGTGATAAATTGTGTCGTATGTCATACAACATGAGAGAAATACGTATTAGCAAGTGTGTTTGTTGACGAATAGAGTCTTGTATGTGCATCTCTCATTTTATGGCACTTGTAACACAATTTATCACTACATTTCGTACATTTGTGTGTTATTTGGCTTACTGGTACAGCACCATGTTTTATAAATGACATCCTGTGTATATGAATCTCGTGTGATCAAATAGTTTTTACCAACTGTTATATTGTTATATTTCAATATACATTACACTGACATTCAAGTTTTACCTGTGTCATTGATATATTTCGATGCGCATTTCACTGTAGTTAAGTTTTATCCAACGATGGCTTTTGACATATTTTCTTTCATAAAATTTCTTAACTCGTTTGCAGAGAAAGCAGTCATAGTACATTACTACTGATTGATTTCAAGTATCTTTGGTCAATGCTTACAACATCTATCGGTGTAGTCTACTCTTTTGGCAGTTTAATACATTACAACTAAGAATTGACAACTGTACAACCATGTGCAATGTTTATGAAATGAGAATTCTGTTAGTATATAGTTTCCACGTTTAGTTCTTTAAGAGCAAAACTAGATCTACATGTAAGTATTGGAACAGCTGTGATTACAGTAATTATCCCAATCCTGTAGTTTACTGGCATTTTATATTTATTTTCCATAATTTCTGTACATTGCCCAACAGATGACGACAGTATTTCAAAATGTGAAACGTTTAATAAAGAATTGTTCAATCAAGACATTCTCATAATTACGATATGTGGAATATATTTGAAATAGCAAATTCGGCCTGGTACAGCGTCTGTCGACACGTGCAATCTAAGTAGTATTCCATAAAACATCCCTTGTAATAATAACTATATAACGAGCACTTGCAGGATATTATAACCTATTCATAAATCATCTATCAGCTACAGGGGCCTATTTAGCAGTAACAGGTAAATTACTTTTGGTTCTGATGATTCTAACATAGATTTTTATTAAACCTTTATACTAAACTCTTATCAAATTGAGTAAATTGCCATTCAGCCTAATTTCAGCAGTAGATTTTGCAACTACGAAAGTTAAATGCTCTAAGACAGTCATTGAAAATACCTTTACAGGCAAATTAAAATAGAACTAAATCGTATCACTGAATAATATTCGACAGCCTATGAGACCATTGTACACAGCTCCTAGTTCTAAGTGTAAATACAGAGAAAGTGAGGAAGTACACTAGATTTAATTACCACAACGAACTTAATTTCACAAAAACCGAGTTTTTTAGTAAACTGCTTAAAGATATAAGCTGTAGAATTTTTATGTGAATGAAAATGCAACACTTTCCGTAACAGAGTCATCACCTTGCTTCAAATCTGTTATCCTGCAAAAGTAAGCAGAGAAAGCAGAAGCCCACAGCGAAACCGTGCACATATTTTTTCAGGCACAAAGGAAAAATATCTTATTAGGTACCCCAAATTTCTATTTTAAGTCTACTGTTGATTATGACATTTGTAAAAGATTTTCTATGGAATCTACTAACAGCAGGAAAAGTACTTTTTCAGGTGAAACTAGTATTCTAGCCAATCCAAACAAACGTACAACAACAGAAGAAATGATAAATATTATTTAAAGAATTATTGAATGGCTATCTGTGATTAATGTCACTCGTAGTTTAAAAAAGACACAATGTATTCAGTTATGAGCATTCAGACATACCACACCACTGGTAAGTGTAACACATGGCGAGGAAAAGATAACTAGTATGGAATCTTAAATATATTCCATACTGGTGAGAATTAAAGACGGAGGAAAAACATTTTGGTGCTCTTAAAACGACTCAGTTAAGCTACATTTCTATTTATAGTCATTGCAAATCATTGGGAGAGACAAATCGTCTATTGTAAATATTTTCATTCAGAAATGTCATATGCAGTAATGTCCTAAGGTGAATCATCCATCAGGAAATAAGAACATATTTCTATAAAAACATGCTGCAAGAATAATATGTGTTGTTCTACTACGATCATATTATCGACATTTGTTTAAGGAGCTAGGAATTTTGACTACTGCTTCGCAACATATTTACACCCCCATAAACTTTGTTGTAAATGTTCCATTGAAATTCAAAAGGAACAATAACGTGTTTACTTACAGTACCATGAGGAACAATGACATATTCATCTTTTCACATTGACGTTACAACAGCACAGTAAAGGTTCCAAATTTTGCAATAAAATTCTTTAATTACTTCCTCAGTGATATAAAATCTTTGACAGACACTAAAATTACATTTGACGACAAAATAAATCTGTTTCTGCTTAAAAATTGATTCTGTTCCATACAAGAATGTTTATTATTTTAATTCCTAAATGTTGGTGAGTATGAATTGCTAACTCAAATTTGTTTTAAAAAAATGGATAAAACCTTTTAAATAGTCAGCATATAGCCATATTTACAAATGAATGTGTATTATGTAGGAAAGGACTCGGAGCACATCATTAAGATTGATCAGACAAATGATCCATGGAACATTAATTCCATGGAACATTAATCTGACTAACGTCCAGGAACAGATCGAATGTTGATTATTTAGCTCAGTCGAAGAATAATGCAAAATATGAAGGAAAGCAATGCAGACATTAAGCTAATGCACTATGAGAAAATATATGAAATTAGCACCATCAAAATAATAACAATATGGAATCTAATTATCAAGAATTCTGGTAGAAGGTGTAAGGGAAAAGTGCAGATGGTCTTTTTACGTTGCTAACAGATGGGTGTAGCGTGCATAACTCTCTGACCAGTACATTGTTCCTGTTGCTGATAGACTGGGATCGTCAGGACCAGTAGATAATGCTCCATGACACCTGATTGTGAGACTATCCTTTACCAGTAATGTCAGCTGCATGAATATGGAACTCTCTTCACTAAAATAAATAATTTCCTTATAAAATCCTTCAAATCTCAACATTCTAGTGGTTTTTACGAAATACCAACAAATTTATTGAAAGAGTTTTCTTACCAGTTTAGTAAGCACTTCAGTTACATTTCCAGGAAGTGCTTTACATTTGAAGCACTTCCGGATGAGATGAAATTTGCTGATATAAACATATGCCTTCTAGAAAGAGGCAATGAAATGATGTCAGATTACAGATTAATCTCACTTTGCCCGCGTTTTCGAAAATTTTGTAAACAGCAATGTGTAGCTGGCGTCTTAACCATCTGACCACGAATAAAATACACTCTAACACTAAGTATGAATTTCTGCAGGATGTCTATTTTGAGAAGGCTGTTTACTAGTACAGTGAGAAAATACTTCATTTATTAGAGAATAAATTACAAGCAGTGGGCATTACCTGTGATTTGTCAAATGCATTTGGCTTCCTTAATCACAATGTCCTTTTATGTAATTTCGAACACAAGAGAGTCTAATACATTTGCAAAATGGTTCCACTAAAACCCCGTGAACATGAAACAGCACGAGATACCAGTGAATGAAGCTATGAATTATCTTCACGTTTGAAGGCTGCTACGTGTAGTGTCGCTCAAACGCTTATGTTAGGGCCACTGCTTAGCATTGTGTACTTCAATGACCTTTTATCAGTTAACTGCTAGTTGCATAATCTGTATTGCATGCAGATGGTACACAAGTCGTCCTAACCCATCCTGGTATCACTAAGTTCGTACTACAGAATATGCTATTCGCTTCCGGAGGGTGTTCTCTCGGTAACTTTTTGATCCACAATTTCTGCATATTTCTACTACTTCCATTTATGGTATCTGAGGTCGTTATCCTCTGTCTGAAATCTCTTCCCACATTATCTTGTCATATTATGACATCTATAATTTGCGATTGAATAATCGGTATTAATTCTTTATTCTTGCCTACACTTGCAATTGAAGTACTCAGTCCCTGCTTTTCAGCATTAAACTTACAATTGCACACATTTTTGTAATGATCGTAGCTTTTCATTAATTTCGAGTTCCACATTATTACATCTCTCCACAATGTTAAACAAGATACGTTTTTGATAAATCTTGGATATTGCCGTTCTGTTTCTGTCTAAGTTCAATAATCATTTGACTTACATGAATTGTCAAGGAAGTATTCAATTCTTTCCTTTAATCTAATTTCAAATTGTTTTCTGTACTATTTAAGGCGTCAAATTCAGTCTTAGGAGCACCCATGCTTTCGCATAAATTACTAACTTCTTTGCTTTGTAAGTCGACTTCGGCATTCAGCAAACCTAGATTTGTCGCTTGATTATTTACAGTTTCATTCAGGGCAACCAAAACTTATTTCTAGGTATTTAATTGTGAATCTAATGAGTTTAACTTAAGACTCTGAAAATTTAATTGAGAATTAACCAAACATGGGGTCCCACACTGAGCTTTGATTAAATTTACCAATTGAGCCCAGTCAGGTGTTTCTTTGCTAACTCTCATAGACATAGCTGGTTCTTGAGTGTCCTCAACTCTTTGTTTATTGTCCATGCTTTTATATGTTCTAGCCTTAGTAGTAATTTAAAACTAACATTAAATACTATAATTACAGAATAAAAGTTCCCTTAACAGGATGTACCATTTCGTACTAAAGTAATAAAGTTCTGTTCCATAGAAACAAGGGAGAACTGCCGTAAGTCAGTAACATCTTGCCACGACATTTCGGCACAAAGTCTTTTGGCCATCTTCAGGTGAGTACAGCTGGTGAAGTACTGGCGAATACGCGCAGAGCTCTGCTATTTAAGGCCAAAGGCGCTGCATTGCGCATGCGCTGCGCACGTACTGTTTAGCGTGCACGTTCCCAACTCCGTGCGCTGCGCCTATCGCCCTCCGCGGTGAAAACTTGGCATTTCGATATCAGATCGATCTTCATCTTTATACTGGTAACTACGTTGACCACGAAGTTTCTCTACAATGGGATTCCAAGCGGAATTTAACTGGTAACCGCTATCTCGATTGAAAAGAGTCTCGCTGTCTGACAATTTTATTTCTATGTATTCATTTATAATTGAACTCCAGGAATTTGATGTTTGAGGCACAATTTTTGTACCATTGTAATTCATAGAATGGCCAGTAGAAATGCAATGCTCAGCGATTGCGGACTTGGTGGGTTGGAGAAGGCGAGAATGCCGCGGGTGTTCCACAACACGTTCCTGCACCGTTCTTGCTGTCTGCCCTATATATGACTTGCCGCAATCACATGAAATCTTTTAGACACCTGATTTACGTAGGCCCAGGTCATCCTTAACGGATCCCACCAGTGATGATATTGTAGGAGGAGGGCGTAAGATGACACTAACTTGATGCTTCCTCAATATTCTAACTATCTGTGACGAGATGTTCCCAATAAAAGGTAGATAAGCCGTTGACCTGAAGACCTCTTCTTCTTCCTTGTTGCGTCGTTTGTACGACTGCATAGCTCTGTTCACTTGCTTAGTTGAAAAGTCATTCATCAGGAATACATTTTGCAGGTGTTTCAGTTCCGCTTCAAGACTGTCGACGTCAGAAATAGTATGGGCACGGTGGAGTAAAGTTTTAAGGACACCCATTCATTGTGGCGGATGGTGGCAACTGGTAGCTTGCACATACAAACCTGTATAGGTCGGTTTCCTATACAACGAATGACCAAGTGTGCCATCATTCTTGCGTCGTACCAGAACATCTAAAAATGGCAAACAGCCATCTTTTTCAGTTTCCATAGTGAACTTAATATTTTCATCGATGGAATTCATATGATGTAAAAATTCCTGGACACGGTCCACGCCATGAGGCCATGCAATAAAGGTGTCATCCACGTAACACCAAAACAATGTCGCTTTAAAAGTGGCAGAGATGAGAGCTCTCTCTTCAAAATCTTCCATAAAAAGATTTGCCACCCGGGGAGACAAAGGACTCCCCATGGCGACACCGTCGGATTGTTCATAAAATTCGTTGTTGAGTGTAAAATATGTAGAAGAGTGAGAGTGCTCGATCAACGTTGTAATATCAAATGCCCTCATCACATAAATGCCCTCATCACATAAAAAGCTCTAGTGATGTTGGCAGCCGTATTCAGTCTTTATAGCTGCGTAATAACGACTTGCTGGTCAGCCTGGACGTAGTTTCTCTCTTTACCAAGGTGCCTCTTGTAGATTCATTACACCTGATCGGTAATATGTTTGACGCAGATATAACAACATTGTTCGAGCACTCTCTTACTTCTACATATTTTACATTCATCAGTGAATTTTATGAATAATCCGACGGCGTCGCCTTGGGGAGTCCTTTGTCTCCCCTAGTGGCAAAATCTTTTTATGGAAGATTTTGAAGAGAGAGCTCTCAACTCAGCCACTTTTAAACCGACAGTGTTTTGGCGTTACGTGGATGACACCTTTATTGTATGGCCTCATGGCGTGAACCGTCTCCAGTAATTTTTACGTCATATGAATTCCATCGATGAAAATATTAAGTTCACTATGGAAACTGAAAAAGATGGCTGTTTGCCATTTTTAGATGTTCTGGTACGACGCAAGAATGATGGCACACTTGGTCATTCGTTGTATAGGAAACCGACCCATACAGATTTGTATGTGCAAGCTACCAGTTGCCACCATCCGCCACAATGAATGGGTGTCCTTAAAACTTTACTCCACCGTGCCCATACTATTTCTGACGTCGACAGTCTTGAAGCGGAACTGAAACACCTGCAAAATGTATTCCTGATGAATAGATTTTCAACTAAGCAAGTGAACAGAGCTATGCAGTCGTACAAACGACGCAACAAGGAAGAAGAAGAGGTCTTCAGGTCAACGGCTTATCTACCTTTTATTGGGAACATCTCGTCACAGATAGTTAGAATATTGAGGAAGCATCAAGTTAGTGTCATCTTACGCCCTCCTCCTACAATATCATCACTGGTGGGATCCGTTAAGGATGACCTGGGCCTACGTAAATCAGGTGTCTAAAAGATTTCATGTGATGGCGGCAAGTCATATATAGGGCAGACAACAAGAACGGTGCAGGAACGTATTGTGGAACACCCGCGGCATACTCGCCTTCTCCAACCCACCAAGTCCGCAATCGCTGGGCATTGCATTTCTACTGGCCATTCTATGAATTACAATGATACAAAAATTGTGCCTCAAACATCAAATTTCTGGAGTTCAATTATAAATGAATACATAGAAATAAAATTGTCAGACAGCGAGACTCTTATCAATCGAGAGAGCAGTTACCAGTTAAATTCCGCTTGGAATCCCATTGTAGAGAAACTTCGTGGTCAACGTAGTTATCGGTATAAAGATGAAGATCGATCTGATATCGAAATGCCAAGTTTTCACCGCGGAGGGCGCCAGGCGCAGCGCACGGAGTTGTGAACGTGCACGCTAAACAGTACGTGCGCAGCGCATGCGCAATGCAGCCCCTTTGGCCTTAAATAGCAGAGCTCTGCGCGTATTCGCCAGTACTTCTCCAGCTGTACTCACCTGAAGATGGCCAAAACACTTTGTGCCAAAATGTCGCGGCAAGATGTTACTGACTTACGGCAGTTCTCCCGTGTTTTCAAGGAACAAACAGTACGCCGGGAAAATTTAATACATCACATTGTCAAGTTCTGTATCACGCTCATCGTTCGTAGAAGTCTCGTTGTGTAGGTGAGCAGACGTGGTGGCATGTCAGCACCGGTGAACAGCAGCTGGTGCCGGCGGCGTCGGATGTATGTTGGTTTCCTCATCTGCGTCCCTGCGATGTGTATGAGAGTGGTATAATCCCCGCACTGGATCTTCTTGGTTGAAGTGTTCTACGTGTATTTATTCCTAGGCAAATGCATCGAAATCTCCTTTGCTGTTTTATAGTTGAGAATTTTCCATGTCCTCATCATTTGTAATTCAAATTTTGCTTCATAGGATACTTGAACATATTCCAATGTCTCAGAGTAAATTCCTTGTCATGTTATCTTTGGCTGCTAGAGCAACACGTAACACCTTCATCTCTAATTCTTGAGTTAAATTTCCCGTTTTCTCGGGTCCTTTCACATTGATCGCCACATTGTAGCGTTTTAGACTGCGATTTAAGGCGTGAAGCAGACTTACAAACTTCCCACTTCTTTTATTGGAGGTGACATACTTGAGATTCGCAGCCGATCTTCTTTGCTGGCTAGCTGGGTCCTGGAAAGCTCTCTTGACTTCGTCTCCGTAGAATGATGCTAGGTACAGGAATACTCAAGTCTCTCTCTCTACTTGTGAAATAATTATATATGCGAACTTTACTTTTCGTTAACCAACGGTATATCCAAACTCCATACAAAATAAAATTCTTACTTTTCACATACATATATGACTTCCAGTAAGTCACTCGCTCCGTCCAACGTCAGAAACTAGTTTGATTACGTTTATAAAGGAGTTGGCTTAGAAACCATGACTCTACTTCACATGAACCATAAAATAGTTCTTGCCTCTAACTAGCGTGGATTACGAGTTTTCAAGATTACTTTTTCAACTGTTCTTCTTTCTCATAAGAATAATCAGTGATACAATAAGCACAGTGCTGCATAGAAACTCAATGGTTCTTCATCTAAAACATCTCTGGATTGTCCGACAAGTAGTGGTCGGTGCCGTTCGACAGCCGCATCTACTTTCTTCCCGCGACTGATTTTAAGCCTGAACACCTAAACATGTGACGCGCAGTAGGTAGGATTTTACCATCCCACACTCGTATCTAGAATATCGTGTGTTTGAGACTGTAGAAAGTTGAGTGGTTGTAGAATATACATAGAAATTCTCCAATCACTACACTCTCCTACTGAAATTAAGAGAAATAATAAATTCACTCAAAAGTAAAAGCTCACATGGACTTGATGGCATTTCCAACAGAGTATTGAAAGCTTGTCTCCAATAGATAAGTGGTATTCTCAGCCACATATGTAGTAGATCATTGAAACGGAGCATATTAGCAGATAGACAGAAATACGATATTGTTAACCCATTGTTAGAAAAGGAGATAGCTCTGGTTTTAAAAACTACTATCCAATATCATTTCTGACTGTTTTGTCCACAATTATTAATAGCATCACATATTTGTAAAAATGAAGTACTAACCAAATGTCAGTTTCTTTATCAGAAAGGCTTTTCATCAGACAGTAGTATATTAGCTTTCAAATATTATATTCTTTGAATAACCATATATCACCCATTTGGATTATTTGTCATCTCTCAAAAGATTTTGTCTGAGTGAATTATTAAATTCTTCTAAATGAGCTTCAGTGATGTACTATGAGTGGACAGTGCACAAATGGTTTAATTAATATTTCATTGGACGGATGCAGAAGGTTGAAATTAACAGTACAGGCAGTTTTCAAATATCAGCATAGTCCTCTAACTGGGTAAGTATCAAGAATGTTGTCTCACAGGGTTCATTCTTGCGTACTTTCTTGTTCTTAATATACATATTAATGCCTTGCCGCTCTATATTCATGAATATGTAAAGCTAGCTCTTGTTGCTGATGATACAAGTATAGTAATTTCACCCAACGAAGAAGAATAAGTTGAGGAAATTGTGACTAATGTCTTCCAGAAAATTATTATGTGGTTGTCTGCAAATGGACACCCACCAAATTCAGAGGAAACATAGTGTATACGCTTTTGTACAGTAAAAAAGCATAACACGATTAATAAACGCAGACTTTCAAGGAAAGTCTGTTGCAAAGGTAGAAATTCAAAATTTATGGGTGTGTCCGTTGATGAGAAATTGAACTGAAGAAACATATTGATGATCTGCTGAAACGATTATGATGTTAGGGTTATTGAAAATTTTTGTGATCAACATACCAGTAAATTAAACTACTATGCCTATTTTCAATCACTGCTTTAAAGTGTTATCAAATTTAAGGAGCTCGGGATATTCACAGTACCTTCGCAGTATTTTTATTTATTTATGAAATTTATTATTAGTAATCCATCCCAATTCAAAAATAAGTGCATTGCTACAACATATAGAAGAAAGGATGATCTTAACTATTCTGGGTTAAATCTGACTTTGGCGGAGTAAGGGGTGAATTATGCTGCCACAGAAATCTTTGGCCATTTGCCAAGCAGCATTAAAAATCTGACAGATAGTTAAGCGACACTTAAAAGCAAATTAAAAGAATTTCTGAATGACAGCTCCTTCTACTCAGTAGTTGAATTTTTAGATATGATATAGTAACTGTAAAAAATTAATTATATGACGTAAAGAAAACTTATGTTAAACTGACACGTTCCACATCATTACTAAATGTCGTATTCATGATCTATGGAACAAGTAGTAATCTAATGTAATGCGGCATGTCATAATAGAAAACACAGTTTTTATGTGATATAATGTCTCTCGTATACCAGAATATAGTTTTCGGACACATGTAGGGAGAATCACTTAAAAATTACACTACAAATATTGCGGAAATGGAAAGTGCTACTGATGTGTGGTTTTCACAGATTGGATTGGTAGTAAGGGGCTCATATTGTTAGTCCACAAACGGATTGTAATAACACTTAAAAAGTTTTTTTTTGTGTAAGCGTACACATTTTAAATGGAACAGAGCCTTTTGACATTAACAAATAAAAAGGAGGGTAAATTAGAATGTAGGTGATGTTTATTGTAGGATTCTACTGCGAGTAGTTTACGACATATTGTATTTTGAAAAGTTTCCATACCGATACCTTTTTGCGCTGTTCCACCTGCTCAGTTGCTGGGTACAATGTTGTCATGTTTACTTGCAGAGTGCATGTGTGTTTCTTGAGTGCATTGCGACTTGGTTGGTCAATTAGTGTGTGGCAGTCCAAGCGGTAGATCGTGATTAGACGACGGGATTTCATTGTGCAGATAAAGCCACATGCTTATGGTGTATGGAGAGTGTAGGAAGAATACAGTATGTTCTTGTACGGTGTATGCGATAAGATATCCCAGTAGACATCAATTATCTCGATAATTATTTATCAATCTCTTCAACGAGTTACATGAAAGTTCCAGAGTAACACGCAGACAGCGTAACAAAGGGAAACGTATGACGACAGAAGAGGGAGATAGTATTGTTCTTGTGGCTGTTGTAATTGATCCGCACGTTATTTACCTCGCTGCCGCACGAGGAAGAGGCATGAATAAGACAAGTGACCTATGCACTCTCCATCCATCCCTATCGAATCTCTCTCCCACAAGAGCTGCGTGGAAACGATTACGAGAATCCTGTTAACTTCTGTACATTGGCATTAAGACAGGATATTTCGATGTATCATGTACCCTACTTAGTGACGAAGTCACATTTACCTATCATGGGCAGGTAAAACGCCAAAACACGCACTTTTGGTCTGTTGACAGTCACCGGTGTCTTCGTCGGGTTGAACGTCAGTGTTCATGGAGTGTGAACATGTGGTGTGGCATAGTCAACCATCAGCTCATAGGCCCGTTTTTCAAGGACAGAAGACAACGCTTACAGATGTTGCAGCCCCCTAACAGACCATCTTCTATGGATTCTGGAAGACGTTCCTCTGCAGACTAGGAGGAACCTGTGGTGCCGACAACGTGACTGGGCAGCCCATAGTGCACGATGTACTACTGCATGTCTTCACAAATTGTTTCCAGATAGTTGGTTTGGACTCAGAAGATCTGTACCTTCGACGTTCCCTGTATTTGACGCCTGTAGAGTTTTCCAGGGAGAGATGTGGACTTAGACCACAGTTTATTGATTCTTAAGTGTAGATTAAAACTGAAGAAACTGGATACAGGTAGGAAATTAATACGACGGGACCTGAATGAGTTGAAAGAGCCACAGGTTGCTGAGAGTTTCAAAGGACGTATCAGGCAATGGTTGACTAGAACAGGGGAAAGGAATAGAGTAGAGGACCAATTGGTAGCTTTAGGAAAGGAAATACGGCAGCAAGGGATGAAATTGGTAAAGAAAACTAGACTAGTAGAAATCCTTGGATGATACAAGTGATATTGAATTTTTATTGATGAAAGGAGAAAATATAAAAATTAAGAGAGTGAAAGTGAATACAAGCGCTTAAAAATGAGATTGACAGGAAGTGCCAAATGCCTCTATAGGATTTGCTAGAAGACTAATTTAAGGACTTAGAAGGATAGTTCGTAAGGGGAAAGACAGGTATCACTTACAGGAAAATTAAAGAGATTTTTGGTGAAAAGAGGAGCGGCTGTATCAATAGCAAGAGCTCAGATTTGAAACCAGTCCTAAGCAAAAGAAGAGAAAGTTGAAAGGTGTAGGAAGTATGTAGAGTGTCTGCACAACAGATATAAACTTGAGAATATATTACAGAAACGGAAGTCGACGAAAATGGAGATGAGATGTGGGACAC
The DNA here is from genome assembly GCF_021461385.2 of Schistocerca piceifrons. Lineage (NCBI taxonomy): Eukaryota > Metazoa > Arthropoda > Insecta > Orthoptera > Acrididae > Schistocerca > Schistocerca piceifrons. The sequence continues at coordinate 633,747,517 of NC_060140.1, forward strand.
GGTACTGAGAGAAGAATTTGACAGATCTCTGAAATGTTTAAATCGAATCAAGGCCCTGGAAGTAGACGATGGGCCTGGGAGCGTCAGTCATGACCAAACCCTTCCATCTGGTATGCAAGATGTATGAGACAGGCGAAATACACTCAGACTTCAAGAAGGATGCAGTAATCCCTATTCCAAAGAAAGCAGGTGCTGACAGATGTGGAAATTACCAATCTATCAGTTTATTAGGTAATGGTTGCAAAATACTACCACGAATTATTTAAAGAAGACTGGAAATACTAATAGAAGCTGATGTTGGAGATGGTCTTTTTGGGTTCTGAAGGAATGTAGGAACATGCTGGACGACTTGTAGGTCATGAGAGGGCAAACCTACATTTATGACATATAAAGACTTAGAGGAAGCTTTTGACAACTTTAACTGGAAGACCCCCTATCGAATTCTGAAGGTATCAGGGCTAAAATACAGAGAACGAGAGATTATTTTCAATGTGTACAGGAACGATACGCCAGTAGTAAGAGCTGAGGGGCCTGAAAGGGAAGCTGTGGTTGAGAAGGGACTGATCCCCTATCTCACTCAGTCTACGGGTAGCGTCTTTTAGTCATGATTAATAGGTCTATGGTCCCGGGTACAAATCCCGCCGCAGCTTTAATTTTGGTTAATAATCAGCGTTTTTGGTCGAAGACTTCCGGCGTAAGAAGTCACCCTCTTTCTGCCAACGGCCTAGACAAAGAAGGTGGAGGAGCGGACAAAGGTTCAGCGCACTTTCCTGTCCGAGGGGTGGGAAACTGCCCCTAAAGGCGGATGAAGTAGCAATGATAAACGGCATGAGGATGCAGAAGGCAATGGAAACCATTGCAATAGAGACACGTAACGTGCATCCACAGGACACGTGGCCTGTCATTGAAGAAATGTCGTGATAATTTCTCCATTGGCAAAAGATTCCAGAGAAGTCCCCCATTCGGAATGTGGGAGAGGACTGTGAAGGGGGAGGTTACCATGAGAAGAAGATTGAATAATCAATGAATGGATAACGTTCTACGAGTCGGGGTGTGAAATGTCATAGTGAAACTAAAAAATCTGGAAAGGGAAATGCAAAGGCCCCATCTAGATACAGTAGGGGACAGTGAAGTGAAGTGGAAATAATATCAGGATTTCTGGACAGATGAGTATGGGGTAATATCTACAGCAGCGAAAATTGGTATAATGGGAGTAGGGTTCGTTGTGAATAGGAAGGTTGGGAAGAGATTTTGTTACTGTGAACAGTTCAGTGACAGGGTTCTTCTTATCAGAAACAACAGCAGGCCAACTCCAACAATGATAGTTGAGGTATACATGCCGACGTTTCAAGCTGAAGATGAGGAGATAGAGAAAGTGTTTGAAGATACTGAAAGGGCAATACAGCATGTAGAGAAGTAAGAAAATCTAATAATAATGAGGGAATGGAAAGCAGTTGTATTGGAAGGAGTAGCTGAAAAAGTTAAAGGAGAATATTGGCTTGGGACAAAGATTGTGAGAGGAGAAAGACTAATTGAGTTCTGTAACAAGTTTCAGCTACTAATAGCTAATACTCTGTTCAAGGATCACAAGAGGAAGAGGTATACTAGGAAAAGGCCGGGTGATACTGGAAGATTTCAGTTCGTGATTCTTCAGTTTCTCCAGGCGTATTTTATGACCAAATAAATCTCGGTCGAACAGCCTGGTATGAGTATGCATAGGACACAATATTTCGCCAATCGACCACGTTGCCATAATCAGGTGCGCAGATGTGCTGACCAGCGGTGGGACGGCGCCATGTTTATAAAGGAAAATCCCCCTCCCGCTCCTCCCTCAGGCGCTTCCTATGAGTCGGTGCTGTCCGCTCCACGTGCGCGATTCACGTGCAGTGTCCGTTCTCCCGCCGTCTTCTTCTCGTTCAGGGGGGTCTGCCGGCACCGCTCTCATTCTTCCCTCCTCTCCCTAAGACGGTACACTCTGGGAAATAACCTTTTCTTCTTAATCCGGGTGATCGCGGGTTCCCACGCCTTGCTAAGGATGTAACCGCTGTAACGATTTAGTTGTGGCTCCCTTACTCTGATCTCTATGGTTCCTTTGATGACACAGTCCCAGTATTTGTAAGTCTGTGTCAGGACTTTGGTTTCGTCGTAATCCATGCTGTGGAGTTCCGACAGGCAATTCTAAGCGATTGCCGACTTACTGGGCTGTTGCAGTCTAGCGTGCCGTTGATGTTCTCGACATCGGTCCTCAATGGTACGAATGGTCTGCCCTATGTATACACCACGGCATTGGCAAGGTATCTGATAAACCCCTGATTTACGTAGACCAAGGTTGTCGTTGACACTGCCAAGAAGGCTCTTGGTTTTGCTTGGAGGACGGAAGAAAGTTTTCACTTGGTGTTTACGTAAAATGCGTCCAATTTTTTCCAGATAAGGCCCCACGAAACGGAATAATAGCCAACGCTGCCTCCTCCTCAGGTTCATCCTCAGTTTCCGCCGGTGCTGCAGGTGTGGGATGTAGAGCCTTCCTAATTTGCCCTACCTTGTAACCGTTCCTCCGAAACACGGTCTTCAGATGGTCCAAATCTTGTTGGAGACTGTCCCTGTCGGGGATGGTGTGAGCTCTGTGTACAACAGTTTTGAGCACCTTCATTGAGATAGGACTACCTATGGCCTAAAAAATAGGGATGTTTAATAAGGAGCGTACCTACCAGAATGGAAAGAGGAAGTGCTCTCATAAGGGCAACCCACAAGTAATGAGTAGGTGCTGATCTTAGGAGAAGGGGACCGTATCGTGACAAATGTCACAAATTGTATGGGAATTACAGTGGAAAGTATGAATTCTGTGAACGACTAGCATTATTATCTTTTGTAGAAATAAATGAGTGGCAAACGAACAGTTTTATTTCGCGCAGAGTTCCTCCAAGCTACAACTAATGGAAACAGTACATACTAGGAAAAAGGTAGATTAAGTAGTTAAGAATGGAAAATAGATTACTCATGCGTCATAAACACCTGAAGTTTTCGATTGAAAATGAAAATAAAGACAATAGAAAAAGTCCTCACGGATGCTAAATATGAGAAAAGCTAACAAAAACCTCGGGTGAATGCTCATGTCTTAATCTTAAAGTGAAATACGAAAAGAATAGAGAAACAATAAGAGAATGATTGTTGTTATAGAAAGGAGAGATGGAGAGATATGTATGTTAAGATATGATATGTTATTATAAATGATATTACTTGCATAATGATAATGTAGAAAATATCGCGTGTTCGATTTGAGGAGGGGGTGGGGGAATTTTGTAGTTATTCGAGAATTTCAGTGTAAATGCTAGAACCACTCAGCCTTCTACCGTGTCGAATACACGATCACACGATATTCTAGATACGAGTTTGGGATGGTAAAATCCTACCTACTGCGCATCACACGTTTGTGTGCCCAGGTTTAAAATCAGTCGCGGGAAGAAAGAAGACACGGTGGTCGAACGGCACCGACAAGCACTTGTTGGGCAATCCATAGATGTTTTAGAGGAAGAACCATTGAGTTTTCATGCAGCTCTGTGCCTATTGTGTCATTGATTACTGTTACGTGAAAGAAGAACAGTTGAAAAAGTGATCTTCAAAACTCTTAATCCATCCTTGTTAGAGGCAAGAACTATTTTACGATTCATGTGAAGTAGAGTCATGGTTTCTAAGCCAACTCTTTTATAAATGTAATTAAATTTGTTTCTGACGTTGGATGGAGCGAATGACTTACTGGAAGTCATGTATGTATCGGAAATGTAAGAATTTTATTTTGTATGGAGTTCAAATATACCGTTGACTAACGAAAGGTAAAGTTTGGCTATCTACTTATTTCACAAGTAGAGAGAGAGGCTTAAATATTACCGTACCTAGCATTATTCTACGGAGACGAAGGCAAGAGAGTTTTCCAGGAGCCTGCTAGCCAGCAAAGAAGATCGGTTGCAAATCTCAGGTAAGTCACCTCGTATAAAAGAAGTGAGAAACTCGTTCGTCTACTTCACGCTTTAAATCGCCGTCAAAAGCATTAAAAGAGGTGGGTCGAATTTCAATTTTATCAAATTGCGTAGGTGTTTCCTCTTCCATATACTGCCTTGCATTTTCTAATGAATAGCTCGATCCTATTGTATCTACAATCCCTAAAAATTAGTATTAAAAGGTTTTCTACATCTGACATTTTGTTACCAAACTTTTCTTTGAGTGTGATAAAAACATGGTCTTACAGCTCTTTCCATTGCCATGTTTCCCTTTTAACAATATTCCAAATTGTTTTAATTTTTTTATCAGATGTTCTAGTCTCAGACATAATGCATATACTTCTTGACTTTTAATAACTTTTATTCATACAGTGCATTAGTTTTTATAATTTTTCACTGTGTGGGGATCATTACTCCCTCTAGCTATAAGATATACTACCCTTTTGTGTTTACAATATATTGTTATCTCTTTAGTGAGCCATGGCTTTTTAGATGGTTTCTTAGAATTATATTTCACTGTTTTCTTACGGAAACTATTTTCAGATATACTCACAAAGGTTAAATTTTAAACTGGCATAAGGCTCCTGTTCACCTCACCCTAGTCTGTAGCAAGCTTTCCCTAAAAATTTCAATACTTAAATCGTTAAATGTAAATGCCCCTCATCGGAGAGCACTGAATAATTGTGCATATAAATAGTGAGAAAACTTATGCTAAGGATTATTTTTTTGTCACGTGACCCTATGTCTATGGCTAATCACTAGAGCAGGGGGTGGTGGTGGGGGGGGTGGGAGGAGGAAGGAGAGGGCGGATGCCCTGTTCCGCTAAATTAAGTCGAGGGCCTCCCGTTTCGAATGAAATGGATGATTTAAGAGAAGACATCCTATTGTCGGAGAGATCTAAACTAAAAATTGTCCGATTTCCTCGGGATGTCCTGTCACCCGGAATGGAACACATAACTACCGTATTCAAGTCTTCATTGAATCAAGGCTTTGTACGAAGTCAGTAAATCGGTGGGATGAGAGCCTCATGAAATTCGAGAGACTGATTGGGTAATATTTATAGCCCTTTCATAGTCAATAATTACGTCATTAGTGTGAGGATCCACGCAACCGGGAATCAAAGACGACGCCAACAATCGAGCGTTCGATGACACTGGGTAACATTCTGAATCTAGGGTCATTCTGTAGGGAATCTCCGGAGAGGAACATTAGGAAAATACGACGAGATCTGACTTACCAGCCGAAGCTTCCGTCCCGTGCACTCGGAGCCAGTTTTTCACACGGGATATGGCAAAGGAAAGAGCCGCTTTACGTTCCGCAAACGAAGTTGGGTATAAAAACAAACGTCATCAACATACTGAAGTATTTTACTAGACACGGGGAGAGTTGCTTTCACATCCGTAGTGTACACAGCATTAAACAGAGGACTGAGAATTGCCTCTTGGGAAGGCGAGTGGACATAATACAGGGCCCCATCAGTTAACCATGGAACTTAATGAAAACCTTCCTTTCGAAATCAAGCATCGCAGTCCATAAACCATACTTCCCAGGATACCTAGAGCTCTCAGTTTGTGGAGCAGAAGACCTGCATCAAGATCGTCTAATTATGCTCCTTCCATCTCCAGAAACATAGCTGTGGTCTTTTCATTGTTCCAGTGTTTTCTCAGCTCAAGAGTTAAAAAGCAATGGGACGGTACGAGGCTCACTGACAACTACCTACGCCTCTTTTGAACACTGGGACAATTATGTGTGTTGTTCAATCGTAGGCAAAGTCTTCATACCCCAAAATTGACTTATATACGCAGGATGAGCATATTATAGCACAGTGAATGTTATGGATGCATGGAGAGCTGTCTGTGGCTGAGTGAATGGCCCTCTCCCGTTTTACTACCGTAATGGAAGAGACAAGGCAGATATTACCATGGCGGTGGCCTACTAAAAATGTGAAGGGTCGAGAAGGCACCGAAGGAGGACAGATTCGATCAGCAAATTCTTATAACCAAGGTGATTCCATTGCAGGAGTGTAGCGAGAGCACTTGTTCCAGAATTTATTAATTTTGTGTCAGAATTGTGTGACGCTACTTTCTTTAGTTAATGTAGAGAAGAAGTTTATCCTATCTGTTATTTTAGATCTTAATAACTCTCCTAACATGTGCGTTAATTTCTTTTTGTTTCAGGAAATTATCGAGAGTTTGTTGCTTGCGGTTAGCCTTTAATACAAGGCGGCGTCGTGCTACTGCGTGAGAGCAGGTAAGAGTCCACCAAAGGGTAAGATGATTCCTAACAAGAATACATTGTTTCTACCAGGGAATGGGAGCGTGTGCTGTGTCGTTAACGGTATCAAGCAGCATCTTGTTGGCTAAAGAGCAGCTGACGTGTTGGACGAATTCTTCTAGTATCGACGAGTAAAGAGCCCGGGATGCCAGTCCTGTGCTCAGTGGGGAGGAACGGTAAGCCATATGGGTGGAGTCAGTAAATGTTTTCTGAGTTTGTGACCACATTGTCAAAATGTAAACAAAAACACCGTGAAAATGATGGCTTGCAACAGTGACCGTAACGTCGGTAGTTTTACACATTGACAATGGTGTCACAAACGCAGAACAATTTTATTGACTATGACAACGGCCGCGGAAGCCTACGTTTATACATATGGGTGTAGTTTAGATGACTTGTGAAAGTTGTCTCAATTGGGAAGGGTTCGGACGAAGCGAGTCCGTTTTGGCGCACCATTTGTTGAAAAATCTGAAGTCACAGGAACGAAGGGTGTTTTTCAACTGCAGACCTGTATCAGTATGGTGCTGGGACCATTGTAGGAGACCGGCTATTTAGAATAACTAGGCTCTTATGCTTTATATCCTGCAGTAATTCTTTGCCATTCGCATTCGCTGTGACACATCCCCAAGCTTGATGGTGAGCGATAAAATCTCCACAGACTATATACAGAGGTGGAAGCTGCGCAAATAAATTGCCGCAAGTACTGGTTTGGTCTGTGTAATGAGGGGGACTGTACACCAAGGCAATGCAGCGTTCACAAGTAGGAATCTTGATATTATTCGCTATTGCCTGGATGTCTGACAAAAGTACATTTATAGGTACTCCCTGGAAATGAAGCGTGCACCTTATTAAAACAGACACCACGTTTTTTTATATTGTCCGTTCTATCACACTAGTTCATAACCTTGGAAGTCGATATTAACATTGGATATAAGCCACATTTCACTCAGCGCAGCTGCAAAATAACTATTTCGAGAAAGTTATTTTCAGAAAGCTTCTCGATTAGATAGAACAGAGCCAGCGTTCCACTTCGGAACTGTACTAGCCATTGTAGCTTCATATAAAGTACAACCTAATGATTAGTCAAGTGGCCTGCGAATGACTACAATAGCAACTGTCAACATTCATCAAGTTGTGTAGCATATGCTAGATATCTGGCAGGTTGGTTGGTGCTCCTACTTTTGTTTGATCGACCACTTTACCAGTAGAACAGTATCTGAAATAAGTGATAGTTCAATACGAAAAGTAGTCTACTTCGTATATTTTCATACGCTTATGTCATAAGGTATTATTTTTTGGGGTAATTCTTCTGATTCAGAAAGGGAATTTTTGGCTCGAAAACGAGCTGTTCGAGCTATGTGTGGTGTAAGTTCGACAACCTCTTGTCGACCCCTATTCAATAGTCTGGGAATTCTGACATTGCCCTCACAGTATATATTTTCTCTAATGTCGTTTGTTGCTAGCAATATTAGCTTATTCCCAAGAGTTAGCAGCTTTCACTCAGTTAATACTAGGCAGAAATCAAATCTGCATGTGGAATGCACTTCCTTGACTCTTGTGCAGAAAGGAGTGCAATACTCTGCTGCAACCATTTTCAATAAGCTACCACAAGAACTAAAAATCTTAGCAGTAGCTAAGCTTTTAAGTCTAAACTGAAGAGTTTCCTCATGGCTCACTCCTTCTATTCTGTCGAGGAGCTCCTGGAAGAGCTAAAAAATTCCAGCAAATTCCAGTGTTACATTGTTGGTTTTCTTTATTTAAACTTACGAATTGTCGCCTGAATATGTTACTTATATTTCATTTTATCTGTTTCTACTATCATGTTATAACTCCATGTATTGACTCGTTCCATGACCATGGAGACTTCTCTTTCATTTGGTCCCACGGAACAATAAATAAATAAAAATAAATGATTTTGACAAGCTTGTCGACAGTCGAATTGGAGTTGTGATTTGATGTGTCGTTGTTACATGGGACGTCGATTCCTTCTGCTATACTGGACGTGGATTGTAGACATTATGATGTCTTCGATGAATATGGGTCACATGTTGCAGTACTAGATAGGCTGGGAGGCTGGCCGTAAACACAGAAGCTGGAGTGGTGTTTGTTGAAACAAATCGGTTGACTTTGCTGTACGTTAGGAATTTTGTTTTGTTGAGTGTATGTTCGATTGCGGTAGTCCTTTGGCCGACGCACACTATTTATTTGGTGTCTTGCTGTTGTATGGCTCTTCTGACCCCCACTTTGAATGGTGAAATATTTTTTGAACTGAACAAATTAAAAAAGATTAACGTTGAGCGTGTGACAGCAGACTATAACGGTCAGCTTAGATTGTGATTAACAAAAAATCTTCGATGCAGCTATGCTGTCGGCTTTCATGAGTAAATCGAGCAAGGGAACTAGTAGGACTCGTAACATCTGATAACATGAACAGAAAGAAAAAGAAAGAGTAAGGTGTTGTCGTAGAAAGAGAAAGTTACTATCCAGATAGATTTCTATCTGGATAATCATACGAATTAATAGACCACTGAAACAAATTTATTCGCTAGTAAATTATCTGTAAATTAAATAACGAATCATATTTAATACAACTTTATTTTCTTTGCTTACTTCTTGTACAAAATTAGTACTTGTTCTCTTGGCGCACTGCAGTTTCCGTTTTATAAATAACTTATTAATTGTTTGTCCAGAAATGTGCCTTTGTTGCTTAGTGGCTTAAGTTCGAGACTACAAAAATTAAGCTTAGGGTACTATCCCCAGTTGGTCTATGAATTTCTCTGTTCTTATCGCTTCTTTCCTATAATGATGCCAATGACGCCAAGTCAAGATGTAGATACCCTCTAACTTGCGGTATTCGTTCAGAGTAGGAAAAAAGTCACGGGCATACAACTACGCCTAGCAAATCACTGCAGTGCAGAAACCATCCTTAATGTTGGCACCGCTTAACTTGATTTACAGCATAACAAATGAAACTTAAATGCGGTTGAAGGCAGGTAACCCCAATGTAAAGCAGCCAATTTATTCAGCCAATTGATCGATCAGCCGCGCGAGATGTACGTGGAATATTTAATGCTTTTTTTTCATGTCAAACTTACTGTAATTATACAAATTATTTTTCCGTCGTTTTACGTGCGGATTATAAGCTCACTTAGATAGATGATGGAGTATACAGAAAGTATAATGACTCACCTGTTTTCATGCAGTCAGTTTTTCACTAAATTCTCGTTCGCAAAAATACGTAAATATTAGAGCCCCATAGTAAACAAGGCAGTACCGATGCCGTGCGTCATTGTTTGAGACTATGCATTTGGGATATCTGAAAATTTAAGGCGTTCTTGCTGAGGAAGGAGTTCAACAAACAATAAAATAACCTTGAAAAACTGACTGCCTCGGATTAGGCTGTTTACACAATCCACTCTGCCAAATAAATGAAGAACGGAGAAATTTTCTTCACCATGAATTTGCAATTGCCATAATAAATACATGCTGTGTTTTAGATCATAATGCGCCTGATAGAGAAAGCTATAAATTTGAAGACATATTGTATGTCCCTCCAGGGCTGTAAATTCCCCAAAGTCCTACAAGTTGTCGAAATTTATCATGAAATTTGTTTCAGGTTACAATGAAGGTCTGGCTGCTTCAAAAATGGTTCAAATAGCTCTGAGCACTATGGGACTTAACATCTGAGGTCATCAGTCCCCTAGACTTAGCACTACTTAAACCTAACTAACCTAAAGACATCACACACATCCATGCCCGCGGCAGGATTCGAACCTGCGACCGTAGCAGCAGCGCGGTTCCGGACTGATTCGCCTAGAACCGTTCGGCTACCACTGCCGGCTCTGGCTGCTTCGACAAGCGCAAGGCCAGCCACGTACGTTCTCCATGAGACAGACTGTTCACAACGGGCAGCACGGAGCCAGCTAGGTGCCACAGCGGCAAAGTGCGCGGGCTTCAATGCGCTTCATTTCTTCATTGTCTGCCGTAGGCGGCCTGCCTAGTGCGTTACAACCATACTACACTACTGACAAGGCCCCCTTCACGTGTCTCTACACGTGCCAATACTGTTACCCCTCCCACAGCTAGCGTTGTCCAAGAACTCTTCTTAAGCAGCCAGTGATGAGAATGCAGACGACAAAAATTCTCAATCTTAGAAATCTTTATTAGATTAGTTTTTTCGATGCGATATACTTGTATTGAGCTACGTAAGGCTTTGAGATAGAAAAAATTCGGAAAAGACACTAGGTTCGAGTGTATAAAAGAGTTCATAATATTGCAGCACACTTGCAACTTGTGTATCGTGAAACAGATTCTTCGCCTTTCTATATCAGCTGCAAATAGTGCAGCAAAGTTTTACCCACGATGTATAAACACATTGTTAATTTCTATTGCTGTCCACGACCAAGGGACGCTTACAACAAACGTGCGACTTATAACATCCAAACAAATGTCGAAAAAATCTGATCACGAGTTTAGAATGACATTTCGGCGTGAAAAGAAGATTTTATTAGGAGCTTGATTTGAGAATTGAAGTTAAAGTGTAGTCACAACGAATTATTTGCCAAAAACAACAGCAGAGTTAATAACTGTTCAATATTTGCTGAAGAGTATTATGAGTTGGAAGTCATACATCGAAGGCATGAGTAAAAAAGATTTCAGGACTGTATTGCAAGTGTTTAACATGTTTTCTTTAGTGTTAGAACAGTAAATCTCCGTAAATGAAATAAGGTTCCTGATGGGAATCTTAAAAAAAGAGTTGTTTTGAAAACAAATTTAAAAGAAACGGAAAGTTTAGTTGTTTAATAAACGACAAATAATTGGAGCTATGAATTGAACTACTTTCAGAATTTAGCTATTTCCTTGGACACTTTTTATTCACAGATTATGAAAATTTGTGTAAGTGAATAATGTTTTGAATAATATGGTTCTTTATGAACAACGAATAGTAATTTATCTAGGTATTCGCTGTTCGTCATTTGCATAAACTTCGCCCATGTCTGGTGCTAAGTGAAGTACATCGCTTAAGCACACACTGTAATTTCGCAGCCTGTGTGGAAGTGAATGCAGGTGCGTGAAAACCGCGGGGTTCACGCGGATGTGGCAGCTACATGTACATTCGCTCACGCAGCTGTCATTAGCATCGGCAATGCTTGGCAACTTCCCCAACGTTCGCGAAACATATTAGGCGCTCACTTGCTTGCTACAGGCGCTTGCGGGCCACACAGTTAGGCCGCGCGGTCCTGAAGTACAAGGCGTCTGAGGCGCACGACCCAGGTAAACATTCTTCGCCTGGTAAACTGAGACGTTGATGTTCTCTGAATATTATGCCCATTGAAAAGTGTTTGCCTTGAAAGAATAAGCAGCATTATTCGTTCTATGAAGTACACTGAATAAGTGGGTGTTGGTGAGAACACTTAGCGCATTTACACTGACAATAATGTTGTGTGTTTCTATAAATGAATTACAACAATGAAGCACTGAACCTGAGGAGGAACGGGTGGTTTCACTTGACATTGGACTCCATATAAATAGTCATATTGTGGAATTGTCTGTTGTTTAACACTAGAAGAACTGATGGGCCAAACTGGCCCCTTTACAAATTTTGCGTTTGTGTTCTGAACAAACCATAAAAGGGATTGAGTTCAAATATGGTGAATTTTCATGAGTTATATGAAATATTAACTACCTTTCCTTGGAGTATCCTATTTTCACTAGGTTGTGAAATATGAAGGTTACTACCTAGAGGGACTGCAGGACCTCTTCGGCACCTCGTAACACTTTCCTGTACTTTCAGGATACTTCTTGCTATATTGGGTAAAAAACTCAAACCTACTATAATCCTTTTGTTGTTCACTTATGCGACAACAAAGCCATTCATTCTAGCACTGATTTTTGGTTGACTGAAGCAAGGATTTCTGTTATGATACTATCTGACAGTTGTCCCCATAAATTTAAACACGAAGAAAATATGTAACAGATCCAGAAATACTATAAGAACTCAGAAAAATTAAATATGAAAGCTCAGGTGAAGAATCTGAATTTTCTGAGAGTGATTAGGACAATGAAGAAAGCACAGAAGTTAGAGTCTCTGTGGATGAAGAAAAGGATTCATGCAATGAAAGTGGTAACACATACCTAACCCACGACAGTTTCTCGAGAAGATGAGAGGAAAATGATGCTCTTGCATCCAGAATACCGTCTTATGTTCCAGGTTCTAACTCTGTAAGATCAACAACACGGAAAAGAACTGCTTCCCCTGGAAGTCAACCAAAAATTGGTACTGGGCAACAAAACTACTGAGAAAACTGAAACAGCAAAAGATGGGAGTTTGTGGAAAATTGTGCTTGTGGGCTCTAACGCTGATCAATAACATATCTGTTCTTTGTGTAGAATTATAGTTTGTGAAAATATAATAAAGATGAATACAATACAAAAGTTCTATAACAAATAATAGTAATATCAACTTAGCATGTAACAGCGTAATAATATCATACAATATAAGAACTAATACATTCGTATAATCCTAGCACATTACATGTTATAAAAAATATAGTCATTCCTTCATATATTTTCAGATGATTTGCAAAATCATAACATTTTGTGAGAGAGTTCAGGATCAATGTAATATTCTAAAAGGAAAATTTAGAATGGATAGCCTCTTAGTGTTTGGGAGCTAATTTTCAATGCTTCCACATCGAGCACTGCACTTAAACTGATGATCGTCGTTGGACGTGAGACTACTCTTGGACGGTATATATTGAAGAATTGGATACTTGGTCGTCATAGTGTATGCAGGAGGAATGTATGAGGCACAGAATTTTTCTTTCAAAAGCCTATGGACAACAGTTAAGGAAATAATAAAATAGGTTAGGTTTGAATCCAAGTCCGCTACACATGTACGCCTCATAACTGACAAATTTGCTCTTGTCGCAGGTATCTGGAAACCTGTTACAGACAACAATGTGTCATGCTATAAAGCAGAACCTTACCTTACAATTAATGAAAAACTTTTTCCGTCTATAACAAGATGCCCATTCATAAAATATATTACGCTAGCCAGACAAGTTTTGCATAAAAATTCTGATTAACTGTACGTGTTTCCAGTAAATACATACTGAATGGATTTCCGTACAATGGTTTTGACTCCCTTAGACCAGCTGACCGAGGCGTTGGTTAAAATGTGACTCTTAGGCATATGGAAGCATATCTAGGCAAAAGTATGTATTTTGCTAGTGATAGCTACTTTGGAACCGTCAGACGGCAGTACCCAGAAATTTAGTAGGTTCTTTCAACCGTAATCGAAGGTTGGTGTCTCTTACAGCAGAGACCAGGAAAAAGTCACTTCACTCGACTATTTTGTCTAAAGATGGCACAAACCTGACGGTTTATCAATGGGAGCCAAATAAGATATTTTGTTGTTGTGTTCACCTCACTCTCATGTATCTGCATTTGAACGTCAGAAGAAAATTCCTGAAACTGTGCAGTTGTACAACGAACCAAAATTTATGGTCGTCGTTGTGCATCAAATGGCGAGAAAGTACTCCACAATAGCTGGCACAAGACGTTCGCCAATGGATGTAATTCGAAACATCTTTGATTCAACTGTCACAAATTCCTGTTTGTTGTATAAGGAGGTGACTGGTAAGTGACTTTGTGAGTGAGAGTTTATTTTTGAATTTTGCGAAGAGCTTCGAGCTCAGTATATGGCAGCAAGAAATAAAGAGGCGGACCAACATCATGGAGACACTAAAAGTGGACTACAGAGGGCAACGAAGAGAGAAAAGTTTAAAATTCGTACATCATGTACGGGAAATCATACTGCTACTGTTTGTTTAGTTTGTGATTAAGCCATTATGTTACAAATGTGAGAAGACGAGTGTCGTGTGACAAGTGCAGCAACAAACAGCAATGAAAAAGGGTGGAGAATATATGTGTATAATAATTTCATGTGAAATATATAATTACTTCCTTAATATTGGATTTACGAGAGATCTTATTCAGCATTTAGATATTCAGATCGAAAAGACCATATATGATTAAGATTATGAACAAAAAAGTTGAAAGTTAATTAAAAGACCAGAAATTTAAGTAAGTGTAATCCATATTCAACACAAAGACATGTAAATAACAATAAAAAAGTTGTTATGTATGTTACATTGTATTAACTGTCATGGTCTGACCGTATAAGCAATTAAAAAAACATGGGGCTAATTCGGCCTGGTGGTCGTTATAGGTAGCAGCCATCATGCGATCCTCCTAGAGTTAAATGTTAAAGAACACACGGGTTGTCGGAAAATCTGCTCTCAGTCATTAATGTTACCTTTTTAACATTCATCAAGACTTCTTCTTCACAAGTAACTTCCCGTTTGATTTGTTCGTCTGTTACTGAGACGTCAATGGCTCCTTGCTTTATAGTCATGAAACGGGAGACGTCAGCCTCCTTGTTATTTTCTGGGAAAAGCCGTAGACACAATAAACAACCTGCATCAGGCCCTAAACACCTATCCACTTTAGTTCTATTTCTTCCTGTGTTAGAAGATTTCCAAGGGCCACAGGATGAAGTCGCCCCGAAATAACACTTTCTAGAAGCGCATAGTTAAGTCCTTCATCAATATCCGAATATTTATTCCTCTTGCTCAAGTTCTCATTACGCTTTGGAACATTTGTCTCGGAAGTGGGCGGCTGTGAACTAACTTAAACGGCGTCAATAATATTTCGATGAAGTGCTGTCTCGCTGCTTACAGTCTGCAGTTCAGGAGATGGAAAGGTAGGAACGTCTTCGTGTCTTTCTTCTTGTACGATGGGGAGTTCAGTGGATTTCTGTCTCGGTTGCTTGACTGTTATGAGACACATGATGTCGACGAGGATGATATTCACTACCTTTGCTCTGCAGTGGCGCTGACCACAGGTTCCACTGAACGCGTGGAATCTTGATGATGTATCTTCGTCATTTCCTGATCTAGTGGATGGTCTGGAAGTGGATAACAGACACACAAAGCATCCCGTACCACCTAACCAGTGTGGTACGCCTAAATCCACGTCCATGTCAACTCTGAACTTATGCTAAGGTGCCGTGTAAATTTCGCCTAACAATCAAATAGTAACTGCTACCTGGTTGACAAACCCCTACATCATTAATATAAATATTCATTTACTATCCAAAGTGTACGTTTTTTTCTCTGTCTAATAACTTCGAAAATATCGCATGTACTAAGTTGCTAACTAAAGATAATAGACCCAACTACCTAAAAAGCAATCTTGTGATATTATTTTCTTTAGTCTTTGGTTATTCACAGAGCAGAAATATCTCTGGAGTGAGTATTCAGATATGTAGATTTGACGTTGCTTTGTCCGCATACATTTCCCATGTAGTTACGTGATCTGGGGACTAGGTACCTTTGTCCGTAATGTACTGTATAAAGTTTGAGTGACAGTGTATCGCTAGTATTGTCAGATTCCTTTCTTAGGTGCTGTTGATGTGATATAGGCGTTTTGTAGGCCCAATAACATTTTGCATTTGATACCTGGAGTAAACTGGGCTCTTAGCTTTGAAGAGCCAAACGTACGGACAGTACCTTACGGCACCGTTATGTCAGCCGGCATTTGCAACGTCGGCCTCGCCATTTCGCTTAGTCCAGAACCGAACAGCGAAAGTAACGTCATGAGTCACCATCTGAGTGTCGGAACTTAGGCAATAACAAAAACAAATTCTTATTAATGGCCAAAGCAAGCTTCATACCGTATGTCCTTGATTAGTTCTGTTTGGTGAAGTGCTGGGAAGTGAAACAACACTAACGTTTAGTAGTTAACAAACATATATAGATACGAACACAGCAGACAATAGCTTTAAAGGAGTAAATGGAACCTCTATACCTTATCCGTGATGTTTTTTTTCCCTTACAAAGCCAGTAATGTACTAATGGTGACATTATCACTTAAAATGTTATGTAATGGAAATTGCTTCGTCAACTTACATGATTCCAAAGAATGAACAGATTTCAGCTGTTTATTTGAGACAATCTGAAAGATGCAAATACATTTTACATGTCGCTGGATAGAGGAACGTTCAAACGTTTCTGTTCACATACACACTGTACCATACACTTGACATGGGCAGCACATGTCATTCGAGAAATATCGAAATGGCAGTCCATTTCATTTCTCACACAGATCGACACTTCCCTTGTACTGAATCGACAGCATCAAAAATTCGGTTTCTCAGATGCTGAAAGGTAGCTGCCATAGGTGGGACACAGACCCCTCTATGTACCCCCACAGATGGAATACAACAGAGTGTGAGGTCTGGCGACCTGGAAGGGCAAAGCCAATGAACAAGATGTTGTTGTCTACCTCTACAAATCCAACACTGTGAGATGGTGTCGTTAAGACAACGCAGCACGTCAAGTTGAAAGTGAGACGGGGCGGCGTCTTGCATAAAAATGAAATCATTGTAATCTTACTGAAATCAAGGAAACAGCCACCTTCGCTGCGTGTCCCAGAATACATTTCTGTCACCCTTTTCTCCCCAAAGAAGAAGAGTCTATACATCTTATGTCCGAAAACGGCACAAAACTCATTCAGTTTCGGTGAGTCTCATTCATGCTCGATGACGACGCCAGACTTCTGTGACCCTCAAATTCTTACATTGACGGTTTACTTTACCCAATAGATGAAACGTCGATTCATCCGAAAAGACGAATCGTTCTAAGAAAGTGTCCTCCATAATATCCTGGAGAGTCGAAATGCAAGATTCGGACATTCTGTTATGGGCGCCAGCACACAGTTGCTGCAGTAACTCCAACTGATGTATAGGCATCACATCAGAACATAACACGCAGTTGTTTGAGGAAGCTCAAGTTCTTGGCATCCTCATCCTGTGAACATCCTTTGGCTCCGCTTGAAAACATCGCGGATACGCTCGACATTATCACCACACGTGCGTAGTCGACCAGTGCCATTTCCTTTGCATAAGGAACCAGATTCTCAGAATTTTTTATGGCAATCATAAATTTGCTTGTGCACATCAACACACATCTGCATTTGTACTCCGCAAGCCACCCAACGGTGTGTGGCGGAGGGCACTTCACGTGCCACTGTCATTACGCCCTTTCCTGTTCCAGTCGCGTATATTTCGCGGGAAGAGCGATCATATAATCATACAAGAAAGGATCCTTCTTTCTATGTATTCGCAATAAATTACACTTGTTCTATGTTAAGGGTCAGTTGCCACTCCCTGCACCAAGGGCCTATCCGCTGAAAAATCTTCCTGCATTACGCTGCTATTTTCTAATGCTGCAATTTCTCTTTATACTACAGCACCATCCGCGAAAAGCCGCATGGAACTTCCGATACTATCTACTCGGTCATTTATATGTATTGTGAAAAGCAATGGTCCCATAACACTCCCCTGTGGCACGCCAGAGGTTACTTTAACGTCTGTAGACGTCTCTCCATAGAGAACAACATGCTGTGTTCTGTTTGCTGAAAACTCTTCAATCCAGCCACACAGCTGGTCTGATATTCCGTAGGCTCTTACTTTGTTTATCAGGCGACAGTGCGGAACTGTATCGAATGCCTTCCAGAAGTCAAGGTAACTGGCATCTACCTGGGAGCCTGTATCTAATATTTTCTGGGTCTCATGAACAAATAAAGTGAGTTGGGTTTCACACGATCGCTGTTTCCGGAATCCATGTTGATTCCTGCAGAGTAGATTCTTGGCTTCCAGAGACGAAATGATAGGCGGGCAAAAAAATATGTTCTAAAATTCAGATCGATGTCAGAGATATAGGCCTATAGTTTTGCGCATCTGCTCGACGACCCTTGTGTTCTACGACGTGTTGGGTATTTTTTCCTTAGATCGTTCGTACACAAGCTACGTCAGGCATCTTCGGAAAATTACTTAAGTTGTACAATAACGGAACAGAGGTGACGCTGAGTGTTTCAGAAAGAAAGGACAGATTTCATTTATTTATTACAAACTATAGAAGATAGAAACGTATCGTGCTCTTCACTGGATAGACGAAGGTTTAAACTTTTGAAACAGCTGGGCTGTTGTTTGTAGCATCATGACGCGAACATCACAGGAGGTATCAATTTGTGTGTTGGAATTTGCGTGAAGTCAATCCACCATTGAAGTGCAACTTGGATTACTCTGTCGATTCAGCAAGAAGTCACAGCTGGACGGGGGGTAAGGACAGATCATCCAGTGAAATTATACTGAGTGCACTATCCGAAAATTACCTCGAGCAATGAAACAGAGAACCGACTCGTGGAGATAACATCTTGGACCTACTGATAACAAACAGACCCGAACTTTTCGACTCTGTAAGCGCAGAACAGGGAATCAGTGATCATAAGGCCGTTGCAGCATCCCTAAATATGGAAGTAAATAGGAATATAAAAAAAGGGAGGAAGGTTTATCTGTTTAGCAAGACTAATAGGAGGCAGATTTCAGACTACCTAACAGATCAAAACGAAAATGTCTGTCCCGAAACTGACAGTGTTGTGCCGAATAAAACTGTGAGGGGCGGGAAAAACCCGCAGTGGTTCAACAACAAAGTTATGAAACTACTGTGAAACCAAAGAGAGCTTCACTGAAAATTTAAACGCAGCCAAAACCTCTCAGAGAAACAGAAGCTAAACGATGTCAAAGTTAGCGTAAGGAGGACTATGCGTAAAGCGTTCAGTGAATTCGAAAGTAAAATTCTATGTACCGACTTGACAGAAAATCCTAGGAAGTTCTGGTCATACGTTAAATTAGGAAGTGGATCGAAACATCATATCCAAACACTCTGGGATGATAATGGCATTGAAATAGAGGATGGCACACATAAAGCTGAAATACTAAACACCTTTTTCCAAAGCTGTTTCACAGAGGAATGCCGCACTGCAGTTCCTTCTGTAAATCCTCGCAAGAACGAAGAAATGGCCGACATCGAAATAGGTGTCCAAGGAATAGAAAAGCAACTGAAATCACTCAACAGAGGAAAGTCTACAGGACCTGATGAGATACCATTTCGATTCTACACAGAGTACGCGAAAGAACTTGCCCCCCTTCTAACAGCCGTGTACCGCAAGTCTCTAGAGGAACGGAAGGTTCCAATTGATAGGAAAAGACACTGGTTCTTTCATTGAAATGACAGATGTACTACCATACACAGCTTTTATGAAATGAAACTAATTCTCATACAATTTTTGAATTACTTTAAACGACCCATGTGCTCCATTTGGTGAGCCTAGAACTACATCTATATGTAAGTACTGAAATAACTGTACACGCAGTCTTCATCACGATCATGCATTATACTTGTCTGTCTTGCATAGTTTTCATGATTTCTTTACATTGTACCTCAGCTTCGGTCTAACTATAATTTTTCGAAACACCTAACATTTAATAAAGAATTGTGCGGTCATATCTTTTCCGTAATCGCAATTTATGTCAAATCTGAATGGTCACCTACTGCTACTAAGGAAGAACATCTGGATCAATTAATGTAATATTCTTCAATTTAAGGTAGTTTCTAATACATATGACAGTTGTTGCTCTGCAGAAGTAAGAAGCTAATTTAAATCCCAAAACGATCACCATATCTATAGCAGTGTTCACATGACATTCAGAAGGGCGGGTTCAGTAGGTTGGTTATTTGATTCATCAACACAAATGAATTTATCAGTTTTGCTTTTCAGTCCACGGATGTTCTGGTGTAATAAGGATAACTGACTTTGTATACTGATAGAGTTACAGCTGGCTGGACAAAGATTTTTTGTTATGAGCTGTTTGCACAGATCTTTTTGATCTTCAACTATTTTCTCAGACTGAATATTTCTTTCGACCATAATCTCTCTTAAAAATAGTTTTCTTTTTCTTCATCCTAAATAGTGCCGCTTATGACAGTGCCCTGTCCTCCTCCTCCTAAAGTTATCTGCTATTAGTTCAAAAATATTTTCCCTTCCCTTTTCCCTGCCGGATATTTAGAACCTAAAATCTTTATATAGTGATCCTTTATCACAATCCCGCTTACTGGCAGCAGCTACAGAAATGAAGCCAGTGTGACACCCTACATATGCCTTATTATCATTTCTGATTGAGGAGTTCGATGAGATCGATAATAATAGACATTTATCACTCAGTGGTCTACTTCGTTGCTGACACTTTATTTTACAGGCAGTTCCTTCGCCCACCATATATGGTCTGCAGAAATAAGAAGCTAATTTAAATCTCAAAACGTTCACCATATATACACTATACAATACTATTGACTGGTCCTCCCTCTTTGGCCACGGTACCTTCCTTCCTTAAGTCCTTGTATAATGATACTATATCGTCATCTGGAAAGTAGTTATTAAAGAGTTTGTGAGATGGTACCCAGGACCTAGATCATCCTACAGAAATTGACCAATTTTATTCCATGGGAACTACTTAAACAAAACCTTCCTTTCTCTTTATAGAGCTTTCTACTGTCTTCTTCTTCAAATTGATTTTCGAAGTTGTTTCTACAGCCACGAGAGACTCATCTACTTCTGACCTCTGTAACATGTCAAGTCTATTTTTCACATTAATAACAACTATGTCAGAGGAAACCCATATTGGTTCTCTCTTTAACTCTCCTTTTAATAGAGGCTTTTCGCCTGCAACCATAGGCTGACCCCTTTAATTTCTCCTAAGTAATTTTTAACCTTACTAGGTACTGTACCAGTTATTATGAATATTTCCGAATACTGTCATATAGCTTTCCTCCATTCTCATTCACCATGTCTCCACTTTCTTTTAATTTCATTCTTAAGCAACCAATGCTGCTGCCTCCCTTCTTCACGCTTATCATTCAGTTACAACATTCATATATTCTGAAGCTCGAATTTATCAGTGTTAGCCATAAAACGTTCATCTCCTCTGCTTTGCAATATATATGTTGTTGTTTGTATACCTCCTTACCCGTTATATTCTCTTCTAAGAATTATTTCTCTGTGATTTTACTTATCTATCCGTCACAGTTTGAGGCGATTTCGCTTAGCCCGTTGTGTCCTACATTCCTGGGCTGCATTTCATCATATTAATTTTCTTTATCGCATTACATTTCAGCTTCCTGTTGATCACCGTTAAGAAATCGTTTAACACTATATCTTCACTTGGGTATGGTTCATGGAAAGTTGATCGTATTCTCATTTCTCAAGAGAACCACCTACTGATCAGTTCTCACCTGGAGATCCGAACGGAGGTGTAGCTTATCTCCGGAAATTTCACATAGGAATCCTTCATCAGGAGACTGGCAGATAAATGCATAGCTAACAAGTACATTTCATGTGTTAATGCAGCTGTTTCATAGCCTTTTGCGCCCTCATGCCCTTAATCAATACTGATTCTGTTGCCTTTAAAGACTGTTTCACACCCTAACGGCTTTCAGAATGTCTCTCTGCCACTCCACCTCTTTTGACAAGATCACTGGCAGAGTCAGGGTGAATTCTTACACCGGAAGTCTTCGGTTAGTTCTTCTGAGGACTTTTCTCATGATAGTGGCAGGGATCCAACTTGCGTGCAAGAATCTTAGAGTTAGCAGTCAAAAACAGTACCCCGAAACAACAATATAAGCTAACAAGTTGGAACACTCTCTCCTTTGCTAGCAATTTTCGACGTTGACTTCGACCCTATCCTCAAAACAACATTGCCAAATAAGTCAATGGGGTTTCAACGCTGAGTAATGGACGACCTCAGTTGAGGAACAATTCCAAGCCACGTCATAATTTCTAAACATCGTAACAATGATATCTCTTCTGTGTGTAATGGAAACAATAAAAGCGGCAGAGACAGAAAAACGTCATAAATGAAGGCATAAAGCGACTTAATGGATACATTACTTAGCTAAGCATAATGGTTGACAAATCATAAAACTTTGCAGTTCACTAATGTAGTACTAAAGATCACCATGCTACTATTCTACTGCTATCAAACATTTGGGAGACACTGAAGAGGATGCTGCAAGGAGATCTTTGTATCAGACTGAATTATTCAATTTCAGGTGATATGTGGATTTTTTTCTAATCCCCAGTGGTGATTGTTTCAGATAAATATCGTTACGCCAGTTAATAATGTCCTACTCAGAGACCAGAAAGATTTTGCGACATTCACACTGTGTTGCCATAACTGCAAGGCATGAAAAGTTGTTCGTCTCGGACCACAGTGATTATCTACAACCGCTTCACATTCAGTATCTGCGAAATACACACTATTACTGTTTCTTGTTCTAGTCGGCATTTATACGCAACTCGAGAAACAGACTAAATTTTGAAGCTGTACTCTTGGCACTGCCACACACGTAATTAAACACAAGATGCCTCAAGAGATCTTGAATGATCCTATAATGACCTATACTAGTGTACATCGTATAGTACTGTATGTAAGCTGGAATCTCTTTCTTTGGAATGATTATTATTCCACAATTTTCACAAACATGTGAAGGAGGGAAAAATAACATCCTGAAGCAGACATAATCGTAGTGAAGTAATAACCTCAAAATATATGGCACCTATTAAGTGTGGAGTTATATTTTGGTATGGGGTAAGGAACTAATTACTATTTATATGCATTACATAATGAAAGGACATAACAGACCGTTTCGTTACCAATACTGTGAGTGGTTGTAAAATTTTTAGTAGTCCAAATTCCTAAGACTGTTTCTACCTACTGTAGAAGGAATACTCACGATGAAAGGAAAATTGACTAGCATCTACTAACAATTTTTAAACTGGTATCCTATAAACACAGAATTCCTTAAGAAATAACAAAGTGCTGCATGAAGTGTATGTTTCTCATAAGTAAACAAAGCAGAAGTTTCACTATCCGTTGTTTGTCACATGAATAAGTATAAAATATTTATATTTTTATTATGAGACAGTTATTAATGCCATGTTTAATGGTACAGTACCATGTCAAAATCAACAGAAGTCTGTAGTTTCGAAAGTAAATTAATGTCATGTCTTGAATTAATGACAGCCATTCCTTTTACTTATTACTAAACACCATAATAATAAGTCTTGTTATTATCAAAACTCTATTATACTTTCCGCCCTTAAAATTTTCCATTTGAATATACATTCTCCTTTTCTTCGTAATTTATGGTTAATGTTAAAACGAACAGTCAAACGTTTTCTATTTAACTGATACATAAGGAGAAATGCGCCTATGCTAGAACTTGAAAAACTTCTGGTCTGCTGTTAGCAAAGTTCTTCTATGTGCTCAAAGAGAGGAAGAGAATAAGTATGCGCAACGGGTTTACCAACAGTGTTGTAGCACACTATCATTAACTTATCTTTGCTGTGGGGATTTCTTCACATAAAGCTTCCGCGTTTTAAAGGCGTATTCGATATTTGAAACTGCTTACTCTTCAGCAGGAGAATTTTCCTCAGAAATATATTGGTAACTCTCCAGAAGTTTCTCACAGATGAGGGCAAATCGTCAGTGCTCTGATGCAGAAAGCCTTAACTAAATTAAACCGGGATGAATGAGAGCTTCCATTGTGTTGTTCTAGGGTATACCTTCCCCTTGAAAGTTTGCTTGTAGGTATAGGTAGCTTTCAGTTCTCGATTCATAAGTCCATTTTTACTTTAGCGGTATAATACACTTCCCTTCTATAAGGTATACATGTTATTTGCTCAGGAACCCCCGTTGGGGATAATTTTTTTCTGTATTTCTGGAATAGTTGGATAGAAACATTGACCCAGATGCCAATTAGTAAATTGACAGCTAAGTGAAAGTATGAGTCCAGAAATATGACGAACAGTAAATTAATACACCAAAAACTCAGCACACAAAAGTGAAGGGTAAGACGGCTAGTCATAAATGCATTTGCCAAAAACATATCACCGTAATTCTTCGATCACGTAACTCACTCGTTCTGACGTGACAGCGACAGGAAATCGACGGTCCTGTGAATGTGTTCAACCTTTTAGCGAACGATGGACCTGGCATTTCGCTTTATCGGTACGACCCATTACGTACGTCGCTAGTGCTGTGTGGCTCTATGAACGTGCTGACGTGTAGCGAATGTGCGGGCTGGGTGCTGAACGGGACTGGAAACAGAGACGTAAAATTATTCAGTCGGCTACGGTTCCCTCCATTTGCGTCAAGCCAAGGACACATTCGAGCATATGATCGACTGTTGTTCAAGTGTCGCAGAACTCTCACTCTGCCATCCTTGCACATAATATGCTCCTTAGGGGATTTTCTGTTGGCAACGGCGACTCATTCTGAATGAACTGACTCAGTTGAGCGAATACTTAATCAAAGAAGAATTTACACTTACATAACATTTTTTAAGCATTGTATGCAAAATTACCCACCATTCAGCAAGTTTGATTTTCATTAGTCTTCCACTAGGAGCGAAAAAGTTGAGTGATAAACCCCACGTTTTGAGATCTATGTTGAAAGATTTCCTCATGGTACATCCATACTCTCTACAGAGTTCCTGGCACTTGTTAAGAACTTTTCTTCATCATGCAGCACTTATTTATCTACTCTATCACACTTCTTTCTTGTTTCATTAATTCTTCGGCTTTTCTCTCTGCAAATATTCTAAATATCCTTCCATATACCATGTACTGACTCATTCCATGCCAAAGTGGCTGTCTCTCACATGTTCTCATGGAATATTTAAAGAGATAAAGTAAATAAATGTATACCTTCCCTCCAACTTTTCTAGTCACGTCCTTACTACTAACTCAGCTTTTAACGTAATCTCTAGCTCCGTCTGTTTCTGCTCCTCTAGTTCGATCACAAAACTGTACCTCTTCGTAGCAGTATCGTGATGCAAAAACCTTACCGTTGTCAGCACTGTTATCATGGAAGAAATAAGCACTGAGCTATCATCGAGGTTTATTCCTGACTCTGGCATCTGCTCTACACTAACAGTTGTAGTCTCACCTTTAATATTTTTCGATGATATGCCTAGACAACGTAAGTATTACCTAAGTGAGGTTACTAAAGGGAATGCGAGTGCTGTCACATATACACTCCTGGAAATGGAGAAAAGAACACATTGACACCGGTGTGTCAGACCCACCATACTTGCTCCGGACACTGCGAGAGGGCTGTACAAGCAATGATCACACGCACGGCACAGCGGACACACCAGGAACCGCGGTGTTGGCCGTCGAATGGCGCTAGCTGCGCAGCATTTGTGCACCGCCGCCGTCAGTGTCAGCCAGATTGCCGTGGCATACGGAGCTCCATCGCAGTCTTTAACACTGGTAGCATGCCGCGACAGCGTGGACGTGAACCGTATGTGCAGTTGACGGACTTTGAGCGAGGGCGTATAGTGGGCATGCGGGAGGCCGGGTGGACGTACCGCCGAATTGCTCAACACGTGGGGCGTGAGGTCTCCACAGTACATCGATGTTGTCGCCAGTGGTCGGCGGAAGGTGCACGTGCCCGTCGACCTGGGACCGGACCGCAGCGACGCACGGATGCACGCCAAGACCGTAGGATCCTACGCAGTGCCGTAGGGGACCGCACCGCCACTTCCCAGCAAATTAGGGACACTGTTGCTCCTGGGGTATCGGCGAGGACCATTCGCAACCGTCTCCATGAAGCTGGGCTACGGTCCCGCACACCGTTAGGCCGTCTTCCGCTCACGCCCCAACATCGTGCAGCCCGCCTCCAGTGGTGTCGCGACAGGCGTGAATGGAGGGACGAATGGAGACGTGTCGTCTTCAGCGATGAGAGTCGCTTCTGCCTTGGTGCCAATGATGGCCGTATGCGTGTTTGGCGCCGTGCAGGTGAGCGCCATAATCAGGACTGCATACGACCGAGGCACACAGGGCCAACACCCGGCATCATGGTGTGGGGAGCGATCTCCTACACTGGCTGTACACCACTGGTGATCGTCGAGGGGACACTGAATAGTGCACGGTACATCCAAACCGTCATCGAACCCATCGTTCTACCATTCCTAGACCGGCAAGGGAACTTGCTGTTCCAACAGGACAATGCACGTCCGCATGTATCCCGTGCCACCCAACGTGCTCTAGAAGGTATAAGTCAACTACCCTGGCCAGCAAGATCTCCGGATCTGTCCCCCATTGAGCATGTTTGGGACTGGATGAAGCGTCGTCTCACGCGGTCTGCACGTCCAGCACGAACGCTGGTCCAACTGAGGCGCCAGGTGGAAATGGCATGGCAAGCCGTTCCACAGGACTACATCCAGCATCTCTACGATCGTCTCCATGGGAGAATAGCAGCCTGCATTGCTGCGAAAAGTGGATATACACTGTACTAGTGCCGACATTGTGCATGCTCTGTTGCCTGTGTCTATGTGCCTGTGGTTCTGTCAGTGTGATCATGTGATGTATCTGACCCCAGGAATGTGTCAATAAAGTTTCCCCTTCCTGGGACAATGAATTCACGGTGTTCTTATTTCAATTTCCAGGAGTGTATTTATGTACTGTTCAAAATTTTAGCTATACACTTAATAAGACTTTAATCTTGGAGAAACTAATATCCCGACGAATATTGAAACTAGCCTAAATCCTAGTACATGTATCAATGAGCCTAACTCCTAAGGTGGATCCTGCAGTATATATCAAGTTCCGCGAGTAGTTATTGTTTTTCGAAGTTAAACCTTTGGATCACTTCAAACGCACACATGAAAGTTATTCGACATTAGGGGGCTCGCATTGGCTGGGCCACTATTATGTTATGACTTCTTTGCGTTACAGCGATGCATTCTCTAGTCGGTTTAGTAAAATGTCCAAGTACATCCTGTGACAAAGCTTGGATAATCAAAATACAATCAAGACACAAATTACTTGTGACGAACATAGTAAGTAAAATACAATAATCTAGTAGAAAGCGTCGGATGCTCTTTCTCGTTAAATCACAATAAAGTATACAGTGTTGAATCTGGTTTCAGAGGTCGGCTTGATACCATGTGAAAGAAAAAATATACGGAATAAGAAATAATTCACTGGCGAAACGCTTGCGAAAGTAACCGTGGGAGACTAAATTATGGAAATTCCTCTCCACAAAGATTAAACAGTTACTGTGTCAAATAGATAGTGGAAGTGGAAAACGTTCTGAGTGTCAAATCTCGATACTTTCGGCACGGTCAAATAACTATCTCTCTATGGTGTATAACTTATTTTCATCCTAAATATCAAGAAGCTACTCTGGTATCACAGAACTATTCAACCAAAATCATTACTGCAAATACTAATGAGCCCAATTATGAAATAAACAATTTCCTAATAAATCTTTAAGTGCCATAATAGGTAACTGACTCTTTCTCGGTACCGATACGAATGTGTTTGTGCCAGACGCCATTAATGCATCTATATCTACATCACACTCCGCAAGCCATCTAACGGTGTGTGCGAAGGGTACTTTCTGTACCGCTAATTCAGCCCTCCAATCCCGTTCCAATCGCGAATAGCGCGTGGGAAGAATGATGGTCGGTAAGTCTCTGTATAGGCTATAATTTACCGAATTTTCTCCTCAAGGTCATTACACGAGACGTATATCGGAGGCAAGAAATATGTTGCGCGAATGTTCCCAGAAAGTGCTCTCTCGAAATTCCAGTAGCAATCTCTCCGTAGTGCACAATCCCTCTCCTGTAATGTCGGCCAATGGAGTATGTTGTGCATATCCGTGACGCTCTGGTGCCGACTACACGATCCTGTTACGAAACGTGCCGCTCTTCGTTGCATCTTGTCTATCTCTTCTATCAGCCCTATTTGGTAGGGGTTCCAGATCGAGATGAACAGTACTGATGAATCGGTCGAACAAGCCCCTTATAAACCACTTCCTTCGTGGATGAGTTACATTTTCTTAAGAAACTTCCTATGAATCCGACTCTGTCATCTGCTTTTCCAGTTATTTATTTTATATGGTGATCCCGCTTAAGATAGCTCTGGACAGTTACTCCTAGATATTTTACAGAAGTTATTATTTCCAGCAGTTTGTCATCAATAACATAGCTATTCATACGGATCTATTTTCCTATGTGGGCGCCATATGTTACATATTTTTACGTTCAGGGTCAACTGCCATGGCCTGCACAAATCATCAGTTCTCTGGAGGTCATTCTGCAGATCGTTACTACCTTCTGGCGTTGTTGCTTTGTTATATACATCCGAATCATCTGCGAATAGTCTTACAGAGCATCACACTCTTTCTACTATATCATTTACACATATTGTAAACAGTAAATGTCCTTTTTGGGGTACTCCGGAAACTACCTTTACATCTCCTAATTTTGTTACATTCAGAGCGACCTCTTGAGTTCTGTCTGCAAGAAAGTCTTGAATCCAACCGCATATTTGCTCCGATACTCGATAACATGGTCTTTTGTTTCACTAAACGGCAGTGCGGGACGGAGTCAAATGGATTCCTGAAATCAAGAAACATGGCAGAGACACTACGTTTCATTTGTGACGATACAAATACAAGCATACAGCAGAAATATTTTAACTAGTAGCACAGTAGTCAACAAAAATAATTTCTCATTTCTCTTAAGTTTCTTTTGCGAAATTATAACAACTTTAAATTCAGTTGAAAAAGTGTCTCAGTGTTGACTTTTGTTTCTTACAGAACTTCACTATTGGGATCAGGCGTTGCCAAGTTTACTGTAGAGCCCCATTGCTGTTGAAGAAGTGGCAACACTGTCAACAGTATCTCTGTTTTGAGGCAGATAAACACGGCTGGTCTTACACATGAAATGTGGGATGTGTATATCTGCCATGGTCTTACCTCTTTTGAAGACATTAATATTTTTTTCATTCTTCTGATTCAGAGTGAAAATTCTCAGTAGCTGCTTTTTTTGAGATGGTACAGAAATATTTCAGCAGAATCTTCAAAATAATAGAAATCAGTTGTATGCATTGGAATTGCACTGGGAACTCCCAGGGAAACACTGCTTGACATAAAGTCTTCTAGTAACGAACGTTCGAAACATATTCTCCAGCACTGGCTGCTTGTAACAAGTCTAGGGAGAACAAAGTACTGAGGACACTATAGCTCTGAAACGCATTTTGTGAAAAAATGGCACTCTGAACGTTCAACGTTTCTACTCTTCATGTGTTTTTCATGGGATAATGAGATAGTAAGTAGTATATACTAAAATGTCACAAAAAAATAAGTGCACCGCTTGGGACACCAACCCACTCACCATTTACTTTTACTACTATAAAACACAAGTAGCTCATGTTAACTAGCGAGATATCAGTGGGAAGCAAACAACTATTGTAATGAAATGTAAGGTTTCAGTCACATGTGCATACCTGACATAGTTAAACTCGACGCTAGTTTGTAGCATATTGAAACAGTTCAAGGCCAAACACACAATTGCGTAAAGCAGATAAGGTTCCAATATGACAAATGGTATGCCTGTTCCATTAATTACAGACTTAATAGTAAGCAAAAACCCACCAGATAATTTAATGGTCTCCACTTCGTATCGCTGCCTCTCAGCAGCACTAATTCACGGACATTAGATTATGTAACTTGCATACGGTACGAGTCATACGAAACGCAGTGCATGTCGGTCACACCACTGTCCCACAGAAGGCATGAATTGTCCTTTACCTCAAATGCTGATTGACGCTAACCTGTCAAGCCGTTAATTTGTGCTCCGCAATAATGCGTCATTTCCGCAAAAGTGTGCATCCTTTCCATCGTCATCCCGCTCTGAAATGCTATTATTTGAGGTAAACGCATTTTAATCGCTCTTCATGTTCACTAAAGACTATTTACATGGTTGTCAGCAAATTATATGCGTTTAGGAACATTTATGTGATTAGAAACGACTCATACTCAAAGATTAATCCTCAGCAAAAAGTCTTAATGGGAAAATGAGTACTGAAACAGCGCCACGTGCATGTTAAATAGATAACAACGAGTGAAAGGTTCCTCTCCGCTTTCATCTTTATTAGGTTCTTCAGTTAATATGCCTTCAGAAGTTGAAAATCGAAGCACCTGAACATAAATATCCCAGTAGATAACATAATGCACGTACAGAACAATGCTATATTGTTTAACTGTACAAGATCCATGCTGAATTTCACTGAGAGACTGAAGTACATTTTCAAACACTTCTAACAAAGTATTGATTCTATCACTCTGATAATTATAATTATTGTATTTTTACTTTCCAGCATAGTCTTTTCTATGTGCACTTAGACCACATCATATGGTCGGTGTTGTTGTGTTGGCAGAAGAGCCAACACCGTGTTACTACTGGAGGCCGAAAGGCACCCGTTTTAGCTCACGCAGGATGGCGGGAGGAGGGAAGAACTATACTGACGTGAGGTCTGGAACATGACAAGGAATTAGAATTCAGGAAGCGGACGGAATTAGTTTGATACTTAACTTTAATCCATTAATGATGAACGTCGCTCTTGACGGTACATGATTCACAATATTATCTGTTCAGAATACAATCAGTAACTCAATATGGCGCCTTGGTAGGTCGTAGCAAATGACGTAGCTGAAGGCTATGCTAAAATGTCGCCTCTACAAATGAGAGCGTATGTAGAAAGCGAACCATCGCTAGCAAAGTCGGCTGTACAACTGGGGCGAGTGCTAGAGAGTCTCTCTAGACTAGACCTGCCATGTGGCGGCGCTCGGTCTGCAATGACTTATAGTGGCGACACGCGGGTCCGACGTATACTAACGGACTGCGGCAAGTGTGGTGTCTGGAGGTGACACCGCAGGTTTTATGAACCATATGGACAGAGAAATTATATACATGTACCAACAAGATACTTATACCACTCAAACCATTTTACAAATGCTTTGAACAAAATATTGATTCCATCATACTATAAACTACAATAACTGTACATGGCACTTAAATGACATATCTGTAGAACTACAGATAACTCTGAGTCGGTAAAAAGATATGCCCATAAAACTGATGGCTACACAGTCAATTAGTACATATTCCATTCTGTAAGAAACTTTGACCATTATCTTTTTATTTTGCTAATAGATCTTAAATCACGGGTTTCAATGTATTTGTTAAATGTTGTACCTAAATGTGTCACATAAGATTATGTTACTACAATTTTAGTTGTCTATGTACTACCAAAGAAGTAACGTTTCACATTTGGTGGGTATATCTTTGGATGCTCTGTTGGCATCTTTGGTACAGTGTATGCAGTCTGGTGTGTTGTCTTGCATGAAGTTGTGGATGTGAGTCTGTGACTACTGTTTTTCAGTTTCTGTGGGATCAACTTAACTTGCGCTCCCCACGTTTGCTGATCACTGATGTCAGCCAGGCAGTGATCCTGATAAAATAAAATATCGATTAAATATGTGTTTCAATGTTGCACGCTGTCTTGTATATAGAGAAGGTTTCTTGTAGTCGAGTGCTGGTCAAAAGAGGGAGACTCATGGTACCATGAGCGACAAGATAAGACAATATTATTGTAGTTAACTAACTTAGTTATTATAAATTATCAGCAGGATACCAAATATCAATTTGGGTCTTAGTAGTTGTTGTGGTATTACTTTTGAGCATTTATGTTACCTGATGTTGGATAATTATGGAACACATCCGTTTTCTAAAACGGTATCTCTTCAATATATACACTGTATCCGTAACCTGATTTATGGAAATCCCCCAAAATCCTATATTTCCTCCAACTGCAAAACCCTCTTACTGATATCTCCTTCAACCATCCCATCTGCCTCACCTCAATATTTAGAGAGATCATGGAAATTATCTTCTGACGCTGTCTTTTCCTTTAACGTGTGTCTTCCAACCCAATTTCTCCTCTGAAGAATAGGTCCTGCACTTCACCCATCTCTTAACCCGCCACTTCATCTGCTTCAACCTAGAGTAAACCTACGACAACGTCTGGCATGCAGGTTTCCTTTCAAACTCAAAACATGCCAACTTCCAGTTAACTATGTATGCCTCATCACAATTTTTCTGCCCCCCTTTGTTACTATTAACATTACCAGTTCCCACACCTCCCATCCCACTGTAAAAGTGCCCCAAGGCTCTGTCTTCCCTCCCATTCTTTATCTCCTCCAAACTGCCGATATTTCCAAACAAACTCCTCTGGACCGCTTCCTTTAGCTTTTTATGTCACAGCTTTTCTCACCTTCTACCCTACACTCCCAAAATCATAATGATCCCTCTGAATACATTCCAATCATCTTATCTCCCAGTGTAATAAATGTCTTCTGATAGTCAACACTCAAATATATCCCAGGCAATAATTGTAAGGTGAATCACCCAAACTTCCACTTCCATGACTTCTACCACACCATTTACAACAGTCCTACCCAGTTGATAAATACACTAAAGTACCTGGGACTAACCATCCACTAACAATTAACAGGGAATACTCACGTACTAACTACCCAACAGAAGGCCCACAATAAGCTAAAAATGCTAAAACTACTGACTGGCCAATGTTGGGATTCCACCACTCCACTATCCTCCCACCTACAAGATCCTGATCTCACTCATTCTTATCTATGAAAAAGCTGCACGAATATCTGCCCCACCAGAGTTCCATAAGTTCTACAAGTACCTCCAGATCCTCAAATGTTATGCACTCCTCCTCACTTTGCATATTCATGTATATTCCCTATAAGGACCATTTGCCATCTCATCAAACTGGATGGTAAGTTCAACGACTTGTACATACAGAAACCAGAAATGCTGCCATCTTGCATATGCATATCTGAACAAGTGTAGCCGAAAATGGGGCCAGCAGTTTCTAAGTAGGTCATGCATTAAAGAAAGTAATAAACATACTTGCAGCCTGAGGCTAACTTTTTTAAAGTGAAAAGCATATAATAATTATCATGAGGAACCATCAAATTCTGTAAAATAATGTGTGTTAATATTTTGTTGTTAGGCCATTAATGAACAATCGTCCTGTGCATAAAGTGTTGTAAGGTCTGTAATAGCAAGCTCAAATCCCCACTACTTAATAGCTACTACAAAAATACTGTTTTAGATTATAAAATAAACAATGGATCATTGCATTTGTATGTTTTAATTTTTTAATTTTGTATCAGTCATGACTATCCAAAAATCTCAGCTTAGTAAACATGTTGAATAAAGAAATGATCAAAGACTATTGTCAACAGGCCATCAATTACTCTGATGTTGCTTATTAACCAATTGACTAATTTGAGAAAGAGCTTGAAGAATACCACGAGGCTAATGGTGAGCAGTATTAACCACAGATCAGATGTGAAAGTACTATTCACTAGACGCCACAGGTAATTAGGCAAAAGTGGTGCTGAAGATGATATTTAGAGTGAGAATGAGCCCAGTGTCCGAGCTGGTCATGGCGACACACTTTCTGGCGAATCAAGTTACATACAGCACATGGAAAAATGGTGGTGAGTTGGAACTGTTTTCACTTCACAGTAAAAGGTGATAATTTTAAGCCAGCGAGGATGTGGTATGTTCAATTTGACCTTTGTCATTTTGTTTTGTTGACAGTTCTTTGTTGCCCAGCTGCCCATTGTCGAAGTTCTCAATAGCTGTAATTATTGAACTCCCCTCCCTAATGCATGAACACACTCACTGGGGTGCCATCCGTGAAAGGAGATAAGTGAGCACAGATGGTGAGAGGGTATTTTTGAACCTTTCACAACTGTGAAGTAGTATTTGGGAGCAATTTTTAATTTTAATTTTTTCATGAGTGTTTCATGGTATTTGGTGTTTTTAGTCAAAATGGACAATGAAGAAAGGGAGGCTGAGCATGTACTTCGTTGGCTGGCGGAATTATCAGACAGTGAAAACAGCTTTACAACAGATGGCGATGAAATTGTAGATTGTGTAAATGAGCACAATGGCAGTAGTGCTACTGAGCAAGAAGCAAGTGAAGACAGCTACAAAGAAGATAATATACCACTAAATGAGGTACTAAACACTGCCCACAATTCTGCATTACCACTATGAGGCGAAGGATCGGAAAATCAGGTACGCAGTTGATTGTATTTGGTCAAAAATTGATCCACCTACACAGAAAGTTGTGAGCAGTTCCGAAAATATCAACAGGTAGTACCAGGCGTGAGTGTAGTGGCAAGGTTATCATAGACAGAGCTTGAATGTGGGAGTCTGTTTGGCAGTGAAAACATGCTTAGTATTATCTTGAAGTACACAAACTAGCAATTGTCGAAAAGAAAGCAGCTTGTGAAATAGGTGCAAATCACTACTTTACGAAGGAAAAGATCATGAGCGAGCTGAAGGCTTGTATAGGCTTGTTATACATCGCTGGATTTTACCAGTCTAGAATGAAGAACACCATAGACCTTTGGGCTTGTGGCAGAACTGCCAATGAAATATTTCGGCTAACAGTGACATGGCAAATTTTTCATTTTATTCGAAGTTGTCTTCGTTGTGACGATAAATTCACATGTGAAGAAAGAAAACAGCTGGACGACTTTCACCAATATGTCACATATTTGAAATATTCGTTGAGAATTGCAAGAAAGTCTATGTGCTAGGAGAATACACAACCAATGATGAAATACTGATTGCATTCAGAGGAAGATGCAGATTTAGACTATGCATTCCATCAAAACTGGCCAAATATGGCAAAAAAATATTTGCCTTCATAAAGAATTTCTATATCTTCAGTCTCAAAATATGTGCTGGGAAGCACCTAGAGGGACCATTTTCACTGAGTAATAAACCATTTGATGTGGTGAATTGGCTGGTGCAACCCATTTCTAAGACAAACCCTAATGTGACATTTGATAATTGGTTCCAGTGGTTGGATATAAAATAATTCAATTGAAAAGTAAAACACAAAAAACAAGACAATTATAAATACTGATGAATTATAAAAGTCGATTCAGAATATCCTAAAATATTGAATAATTTCAATAAGGATTTATCCTTATCGCCATAAGGATGAAATAAATTAATAGTAGCTTTAAATACAAAAGAAAAATATATTTGACATTATAGCAGTTATAAGCAGTGAATACAGTTTGGGAAAAATTAACAAATAATTATAGAATCATAAATAATGAGCTAATTTGATTGTTTAAAAAATTTTTATTTTAATACTGATTTGAGAAAAACTTCAACTAGTGATTCTGTAAAGATATTTAAAACTTAATTTTTGGTAAAATGATGTATAATATTAGAAATAGGCAATACATTAATATATTATCACATGCCAAAAGGTATATCCAATATATCTGAAAACCAAATTATGTACAAAAGAAATGAGAAACATACAACATTATTTTCAGATATTATTGTAGCAATCCTCATGACAAAGGAAAAAT
This sequence comes from Schistocerca piceifrons, assembly GCF_021461385.2. Lineage (NCBI taxonomy): Eukaryota > Metazoa > Arthropoda > Insecta > Orthoptera > Acrididae > Schistocerca > Schistocerca piceifrons. The sequence goes on from NC_060140.1 coordinate 633,783,043, forward strand.
TAAAATTCATAAACCCATATACTTAATTTTAAATTTTTCTAAAATAAGAATCTATATTTGTATGATACCAAAATATGGAGAAGATATATGTTTATGTAATATAGATATTGATTCAACAATATATGTGAACTAAGAACTGAGGATTTTTGTAGCAATATGAAATGAATAGAAAACGAAATTGATAGTAGTTTTTAGGATAAAATTAATATTAGTGGGTAACCATGAGTAGAAAAGAAGTCTTAAGAAAATTGAAAGATGTGACTGGATAACTAAATGTTACAACATGTTATTAAATTCCAGAATTTATATTTTATAGAGGAGAAGATAAAACACACAAGACATCAAAGGGGTTAAGGAATATAGAAACCCTAAATGGATTAAAAGTCTGTGAAAAAGTGTGAAATTACTTTCAAAGATTATAAAAAATGTTGAGACGATTAAATTAAACCTTTAGCAGGTGAACTGGTGCACTGGGTGTGCCCAACTAATATACTCAGCGCATCCAACGTGTCGGCAGCAATAGAGACACTTGAAACTCTACGTACTCTTTCATGGCTCAGACGACTATTATGTGCAGTGCAGTAATCGTTGGTGTTAAGAAATTTCTTAAATGGAGATTTTAGAGTACCACTTGTCACTTCTGGTGTGCTCAGTGCAGCACGCGACTGGTCATTTAAGTGTTTTTTACATCCTCAATCATAGTGGTATTTTACTTACAATGTTCCTGTGTCCTGTGTTCAATTTAAATTTTTATTTTACGGAAAGGAAGCATTTAACTAATTCGGAACTCGAATGGCTCTTGAATGAGGATCCAGATTTTACGAAAAAGATGTAGACACTATATCAGACAATGATAATGATGAGGAAAAGTTGGTAATTACTCGTAGTGGTCGTAACACTGAAAGTGAATAAGAGTATGAGTCAGACGAAAATGAAGAGAATAATTTTTAACTAGGTTCAATTGGTGATTGGGAAGAGATAACACTTCTAAATGAAGGAAAAGTACTAGCTCTGCCACAAGCAAAGCACCATGGACACAAGACTATTGCCAGGGATGTAACAACTGAGATTGATAAGAGAATTAACATGGAAGGACTGATACTATTGTGAAATATGGAAACAGGTATATTCAGCTCAAACCAGAATTTTCTGATTATTGGAGTGAATGGGACAAAAAAAAGAAACGACGAGAAGTGAAGTACTGACACTTTTTGGGTTACTTATTCTCATCAGAATGAAGAAAACTACCCCTGGTAGGTGAGTGGTCAGTGCATCAGAATGTCAGTCGTAAGGGCCTGGGTGCGATTCCCAGCTGGGTCGGAGATTTTTCTCCACTCAGGGACTCTTTGTTGTGTTGTCCTAATCATCATCATTTCATCCGCAAGTCGCCGAAGTGGCGTCCAATCGGAAGACTGTCACCCAGCGAACGACCTAACTGATGTGAGGTCCTAGTCGCATGACATTTCTTTACCGTATGAATGTAATGGACCTATGGAATACTTATGGATCAGAAATTTAAATTTAAAGATCTGTGATGAGTTATAAGCGGTTTCTATTCTTGTTGAACTGTATTTGTTTCGACGAGAAAAGCACAAGAGATGACAGGAGAAGAGGACCGTATGCAGTATCAAATTCAGCATCAGAAATAGTTCACAGACTTCTCAGTCATGTAGAGCTATCCAACAGGAATGTTAACTATGGACAGTTGGTATACAAGTTGCCCCTTGGCTATGTCGCTTTTAGGTAAAAGGCTTATGTGTATTGTGACACTCAGAAACGGTAAATGAGAGATTCCCTTCGAATTCTAGCCTAAGAGAAATGGAGTATCTTGTTCATCCCTCTTCAGATATAAAAACTATTTGATGCTCGTTTCATATGTATCGAAGAAGAACAAGGCAGTTTTGTTGTTGACGACTATGCATGAATCTTGTACTATCGATGAAGATTCTCAAAACCAGAGATTGTGCTAGATGACAATGTCACTAAGGGTGGCAATGATGCAGTCAACAAGATCTGTAGCACATATCCTGTGGCTCGTATAACGAGAAGGAGGCCTTTGGTAATCTCTTTTGCTCTAATGGACATTTCTGTTATCAATTCCCAGATCCTTTTTTACGCAAATGGACAAATTTGAAAGGTTGCAAGAAGAGTAGTTCTGAAGAACCTGGCTTATGACCTCATGAAACCACATCTAATAGAAACAGCCAAAATTTAGAACCTTTCTTGCTCCTTCATGTTTACCAAGAAATTATTTAAATTTTACCAAGCAATTATTTTAGATTTGTTAGACTTTTTATGCTATGAATACAACCCATGTTTGATGCTTAATTTATTTTATTTTAATCTCTATATTAATATATTTTTATTCTTTGCCAAATGGCATAATCACTTTTATTGCACTCATGTTCTCATGTATAGACTTTATGAACAACCTGTTTAAGTATAATGATAAATGTTTTTAATAATTATTGATGAAGAAACTAAACCTTGTTTTTATATAAATCAGGTTGATGATGTTTAAGGATATAGACATTCTCCAGATGATACAAAACTTAAGTAAAATATTGTAAAACATAAAATTATACCAGCAATAAAATTCTGCCATCTAATAAAATGAATTATACTAAACATTTCCAAGATTCGTTTCATGAAGAAGATTTACCTTCGATTTGTAAATATGGCAGGTGCATAAAAATGAAAAAAAGAAATAGAACATTATAAAAATGAAGTAAATCATTGAGAAAATTTATATAGAAGTAATAATATATCAATTAAACATTTAGCTAACACTGTTAATATTTTAAGAACAGCTTTAAATTTAAGGAATCAAGAACCTGCTCTACCAACACAGATCTTGCTGTCAAGATTAAGATTTATCCTTTTAAAGTTATTTGATTACAGTTTTATTTATAATTGCGAGTTTAGTTAAACACAAGCTAACATTTCAAAACCTAATAAACACTATTGAAAACATACATCCAAATTGATAATTTTAAGATTTAATCATGATCCTAATTCAAAAATTAAATCCAAGAATTAAAGAAAGATTTAGTATTGTTATTCATGGCATTTATGTCAATAGTTTAAATAACTCATCACGAAAACAATTGACTGACGATATTATTTCGCTTCATCAAGGAAAGTGAGAGAATACTTAGAAAAACCAAAGATCTCTAGGCAGACTGAAAGTGAAATGGAGAGAACTGGTTGCGAAGGATCTCCAGGTACTAGGAGCAAGGAAAGAGGATGCCAAAGATGGAATACTGTGGAAGAGGATATTTGACAAGGTTAAAAACGGTCTGCAGTTATTAGGGCCATGACAGTAAGAACAATTTAATGAAAGGGAAAATTCATCTATCTTTTTCATAATAAAAATTTATATAACAGTCATAAAGATGTTTCATATATCTCCAATAAACAAAACAGACTAAACACATTTCATTCAGCCAAGTTATATCTAAAATTATGATATAATATCGACCATCTATCATTCATATTAACTTTTATTTTAATTTCAAAATACTGTATACCTTCTATAATAAATAAATTTGCAATGTTAATGTACTAATCAAAGCCATACAGATTTAAATTATCAGTGATGACATCCATTTACACATATAAAATTTCATTCAATAATTTTATGTTTATCCAACCAACTACAATCAGAACTATCGAATCCCAACAATTTAGCATATACTTTATGTTCTGTCTATCTCAAATCTTTCTCAACTAGATATCCATATGGATATTTTGTCTTCTGCAGTTTTTGTTCATAAAAATTTCCTTTTACTTCTGCTCCATCTAAAGAATTCCGTTAATATGTGACTGGATTAGAATAAATAACGCTTTCAGTTTCAAAACTTTCTTCCGACCAGTTAGCTGTATAATATTTTTGAAAAATTCCTTCAAGTTTACTAATTCTAACTTTACTGCCAACTTAAAATTTAGGCTAATTGTTAGATTCGAGAACAAGTGACTTATAATTTATGGCATTAACTTCTAATGGCTTTGTATTTATTGTTGAATGCTTTGTATTACTGTATTCAACAATTAATGTTGGTATTTTATCTATTCATTTACAATTTTCTTGAAGAGAAAATCTCTTTTACATATTTACATTTAATGTCTTACTGCATCCTTCTATAACAGATACTTTTAGTTCAGTAAAAGTAGAGCAGTGAATAATGTTCCATTGTTTCCTAAGTTCTTAAAAATCTTTTTTATTATAAAATACTTTTCCATTATCTGTGCACAATTTTTCAACGTTTTCGCATTAAATGTTTTTGAAAAGAATCAGCCACATTTTTACTTCTTTTATCCATAACTAGAACAACCAATAATATTTGAGAAGACATCGATTACAGTCAACGTATATTTATATGGTTTACTTATTTTTAAATTACTTTCAATTTTCTAGAATCCATTTCTACTTGATCTGTTTGTCATAAATCATTTCTTACCTTAAAATTACTACTCATTGTCTATGTAACACATTAATAATAACTTTACAAATATTTAGAACCTTGCCTACAAAATATTTAACAAATTTACTCTTTTTAGTTTTCCATGCAGTGCTGAGTCCTTCAGTCCATTGTCTTCCATTTTTATTGGTGACTTTTTGAGAGTGATGTGTATCAGCAAATTACTACATTTAATGCACCACATGTTATATCCCATTGATACAGATAAAACCTTTGTTAAATTTTATATTATATCATTAAATATAATGAATGTTATATCCATTGGTAAGATTTAAAACAATGTTTTTAATTTTATGGTCAAGATAAGTGATAAGATTAGATGTTCTTTGTATACTTAATTTAACATTAAAATCGTTTAAAGATAACTTTTCATTTATATTTTGAACAATCTCAAGAGCTTTGATAAGAATAAAATCATACTTCAAATGATACATTTTTATTCATCTCCTTTAATAAATGAACAGTCAACTGGTTGTATATGCTGGATATTTTTTAATTGCAATGTAATATATTTACTTAAATTTGTTAATTTATCTTCTATTTCTTAGTTTTGAAATGAAATTATTATGTTACAGGCTATCTGACAAAATATCTTGTTTGATGATATAATTATTGAATTGAGTTCTAATGCTCATATATTCAGCCTCTGTGGAAAGACCATTTATCTGATCCTCTATCAACTGTTTAGTAACAATGTAATAAACAGTTACTGAATATTTTAAATGCTTATCAGTCTTTTCATTTGAAAATTCATAATACTTTTGGTCGCTGGGACAATTTTAATTAATTCGTTCTTAAGTGGTTTAATAATTTTCTTTATAGTCATATAAATGGAAAGTCATTTGATGTCCTTTAGGGTGCAGCAAATTTCCACAAATATTCATTATTTGCATTCAGAATTTCATTAAATTTATAATTACCTGGCAATAGCTATTGCACAAATAGACACAAATGACGCTATATAGAATTTTCGATTTTGTTGCCCATTATAATACAGCTCACCTGAGCCAAGATATTTAACCAGTTCTTTGGGGATACTTCCTTGATATTAAACACATTATTTTCTATCACTATTATATGAAAATACCCATTAGGTTTGTACATAAACAGAAATACCTAAATTTACTATTACAGATTCATATTCTGTAGAATGATTATATGATTCATCAATGATGAAAATACTGAAAGAGTGTTTGATTTTTAATTTCTTAACAAGATTATCAATAACAAAATTATTCAAATAATTAAAATACTTATTATTTTTTAGACTTTTAGTTTTATTTCTCTCCAGGGCAGACGGTTTTCCTGATTGCTAAATCATGTCTTTTTAATCTACTAACTTTTGATCTCTCTGTTTTTTTCTATTAATGTTTTTGCTAAACGAGCTCCTGCCCCAACTACAGTAACAGGAGTAGCTAAATATGGAAATGCCGCCAAAGTCATGTAAGAAATCTACCTTCATGATTTGTTAATCCACAGCTATCATTTTTTGTTAGGTATTCAATTGTTTTTTCATAGCTTGTACACCTACTGCTATATGCAGATTTCTACCTGGCATTAGTCAAAAAATTACCAATATGGGAATTTAATTGTCACTTCTCAGTTTAATTGTAGTTGCTTTTAGTTTAGTCCTGCCACTAAAGTGCACGTCATTTATGTTGGCGGGCGAGTTTAGGTTCGTTCTGCGCATCTGACGTCACAAAACAGTCAACTAATGAACAGAGAACGACGTTGCCACATCTCGACTGCAGTGCAGAGCATGGACGAGTGTCTTCAGTTTTAGAAACGTTCAGTCATAAATAAAGTAATAGAACAAAAGCAATGCCTTGAAAGCAGACATTCTTTTATAGAAAGTTTGGAAAAGGAATTCTTTATACCAATTGCTTCAAATTCTATTAATTAATTAAACCAAACAAGCAATAAGACTCCTAATTCAGGCGATAGCAGGGAATGGTGTTTGTATCACTCTCACGAACCGCTTTTTCGTAATAAAGAAAAGCAGTAATTGTTTATTTCCTATTGTACTACGACGAAGCGTGAGTAATTCATAGTCATACCAACAGTGTTTGTCAGTATTTTGCGTAACGTGTTATAGTCCTCATGGCGTTATGTAGTTGGACAAGGTGCGTTAGCATAATGGTTAAGGTATTGGGCTGCTACGCGAAAGGTTTGAGTTCAAACCTTATGCAGTGCTTATTATTTTCATTATTTAAAAACAATATCGCAGTGCTTTACTTCACGGATTATATTCGTTTGACTGCAATTTTTTTGAAATTTCTAGTGCTTTGTCTCTTCATTAACCCGCAGACACGTGCTCCCCACATTCTGCGCTGTGCCCGATTTTGTCATCACTGCACTGCTTGCCTGTGCAGACACATGGTGTTCCCACTGCTTTGACACACTTATCATTCGATTTCACAAAAACTATATTTCCCAAAAATTCGATTTTTACACGTCTTCTTGACTGATACCTTCCCCCCATAAATGACTTAATTTAGTTTCGATGTTCAACGCAGTTATTATGCAGCATTAAATGTAGTAATCCATTGCACGAAATTTAAAAGAGTTTGCAGAGGTAGACGTCCATAGCGTATACTTTCCATATGGTCGATTTTAGTTGTCACAATGTTGAGAATGAAATGTGGACAAGATACCTAAATTTCATATAAAATTTACTGTATAACAATATCTCATTTAATTTAAGTATGACATAGGTGTTGTATGTAATATTGAGAAATATTCCATCTTTTGCAACTGTAATAAAAGTATTATTTACATCGGACACGTTTGGCTTTATTTTAAAGCGCTTCAATCAGGGATAGGTACTCATGTTCTCTTTCTTGTTTTTATTCCACAGTCGTAGTTTTACCAATGGTACTGAAATATATTCCTCTTCTGCAACTGTAATAAGCTACTTATTTAGACCAGAGGTGTTTCTCTCTTTTGAAGCATCTTCAGTGGACAGTTATTTTGTCTCCTCCATTGCCAAGTCAACTTTCGTAGTTTTGTACTGCGGTAACACAATATTCAACGTTTGTGTTGGCAGATCAGTGTTTTAGCAAATAAATGATGTTTGTGTGTGCCATACACAAAAATTATATGTGACAGAGCTCAGAGCACTTCACTGATAGACAGTATATTCAAGTCCTAATGTTTTTGTAAGTCCTCAGTTTTGTTTAATGTATTTTGTCTACTTCCTTGATTGATTGAAGTGCTTTAAAATAAAGACAAACGTGCTCAGTGTAAATAAAACATTTGTTCTAGTCGCGAAAGACGGAATACTTCTCAATATTACACATGACACCTATGTGGTACTTAAATGAGCTATTGTTATACAGTAAATTTTATATGAAATTTAGGTATCTTGTCCACATTTCATTCTCAACATTGTGGCAACTAAAATCGACCATACGGAAAGTATACTCTATGGACTTTTACCTCTGCAAACTCTTCAAAATTTCGTGCAATGGTTTACTATATTTAATGCTGCATAATAACTGCATTGAACATCGAACAAAATTAAGTCATTAATGGGGGGAAGGTATCAGTCAAGAAGTTGTGTAAAAATCAAATTTTTGGGCCAAATAGATTTCGTGGAATCGATTGATAAAAGTGTCAAAGCAGTCGGAACACGATGTGTCTGCACAGGCGAGCAGTGCAGTGACAAATTCGCGCACAGTGCGGAATGCAGGGAGCACGTCTTTGTAGCAGCGAAAGGGTTAATCCGGCCATGGTGGCTTTACTTCATGAACTGCGCGCTCCCCCCTACATGTAAGCTTGCGAACTATGCTATACTATGGCGCTGCTTCTATCGGCGCGTGCGTCGTGTGCAACTGGCAATGCAGCAATCTCCCGCGTCTGGGCGGGCATGCGCGAGCCGCCAAGATAAAAGAATTGAACTATAGTAGCAAAGTATATCAGTGCTGAAGTTGTTCATTTATACACATAAATTTTATCAATATTATTTTTATTTTTAAAGTTCCCAACTATTAGTGTCAACATCTAAACCCATAACTAATTTTCTCTTTCCATACATTCGTCCTCTGACTGGAGTAGCAACTTATTTTTTTCCAGTTTTGCATCTTTAGCTTGCATTCCTTATTTTGAAGCTAGATCAAGTTAATTATCTGCTTCAAGTCTTTTTGTAACTATTCTGTTAACTATATCCAATATCATCCTTATTGGAAGCCTCATATGGTTGGTTTATTCCCTGATCAGATCTAGCTAAACTTTCTTCTACTTTTCTTTTTGCATTGCAATAATTATAGCCTGTGAGATGAATCTCGAATAGAAATTTATGATTTAAGTATTGACTAATCCTTTTCGATATTTTTCATTTTTACAAAATGTGTGTTGTAATCTAACTAGACATTATATTTCTTTTGGATTGTTGACAAAGAAATCGCTAAGTTTATTCATTGAAATACCTGTTACTCGAACTTTTTCATTATGTTAACTTTTATTTCCTGCCAATTCTTTTCCATGAATAACTGCAATAATTGCACTCATCCAGACATATTCAATCGATTTTTCACTGCGTTATTAATGTCTTAAATCTGGGAAATGATCTTCAGCAATATGTTTATCGAACTTTTATATCATTTCTCCTTTACACAACATTATTTTGATTGTATTTATATTTGAATATAGTGCTCCTGTTGTGTAAAGCATATCTACATAATATGATAAATCAACACCACCAAATTTTCACTCATATCATCCATAGTAACATGATCTTTAGTTAACAGGTTCATTATTCCATCTGTATCTACATAATCTTTTCATGAATAGTTAATTTATCTCCCTCAAATGTTATTGGTGATTTACCAACATATTTAAATTTACCAACAGGCATTAATCCAAAATCCAAAATATGATCTTCACTATGGTTGATGTCTCTGCTGGGTACTGTGTGTTTGTGTTGTCCTCATCATTTCATCATCATTCCTGAAAGTGGCTTGACTGGACTGGGTACAGACTGGGAATGTGCACGGGTGCAGATGACTATGCACTTGAGTGTCATACAAATCAAACATCATATACACTATGTTTCATATACTTTAACATTCTTTTGTTAACATTTAACTTCCTAACACCACCATCCTTTACTTTTTTAACAGCCATATGAGCTTGATCTATGTTTTCGGTATCTTTAACCCCTTCATGATATTTTGTAAATAAATCATGTATTTCTGATTCATTTAACATGTATCCATATTTATTAATATGATAATGACCACAATTGTACTTTGGATTTAGTTATTCTTGTATATATTCAGCTCCATGTAAACATTTATGATGAACTGGAACAATCTGCTTTTCGTTTTCTGTTTCTCTTCTATCTCCCCAACCTTCAATTACTTGTCTTACTTTTTCATATGCATCATTAACAGGTTCTGCTCCGTTTTATATATTTTGTAGTCTTCTCTGGGTTGTTACTACCATTTTTTAAATTCCCCTTTTGATTATTCTCTTAACTTTTAATTTATTTTAGCCTTTTTAGCAACCCATATGTCATACACTGAATGTGCACTCACCTTTTTTGATTGATCATATGTTGCAAATATTAAATAAGTGTTATTACTTAGTTTTATTGTTTAACAATTATGTTTAGCGTTTTACGTTTAATGTTTATAATTTTATGTTTAACAATTATCTTTGATGTTCAAAGTCTTATGTTTAACATTTGTCTTTTATGTTTGTTTTTAATGTTTAATGTGTAGTGTTCCAAGAATCTTTTATGTTAATTTTTGAATTTATGTTTTTAGAAAGACAGGATCCTATCTCTATACTTAATGTCCCTAACTTCGATAGTCATATCTATTGATATGAAACCTAATATATCATCATTCCAGAATATACTGCACATTTCTTTACAATTATCAGATTTAAAATCGTCACTGACAAATTCTTGATAAATAGAATTTTAATATATGTCTTCTTGCCTAAAACTTCAAAAAAACTTATGACTTACTAACTGGTGTAGGATCTTTATGTGAGCTAAATAAAAACAGTCCTTTATCTATATCTTACTCTAATAAAATATTCTGTAACCATATCCTGATTTTCAAGCTTAAAATGATAGAATGATAGAACTAAATTACCTTGACATTCATCTACTGATATAATTCCATATTATTTTTCATAAATATAGTAATAATGTCATTACATTCCTCTTCCACTTTTTACACATTTTTATAAATTCCAAGTGTTTGGGTGATCACAGCTTTTAGAATTAACATAGAAACGATTTATTTTATACCAATGGCACTGAAATGTAATCATCAATGATTAATGTTTCTCTTCAACATCCATTGGTCCTGTTATTGCACTCTGAATAGAGCTAGGCAATATCTTGCACTAATTATTCTTCGTTCTCTTCTCTGGAATGGTTCTTTTTACATCCTAACCAATTATAATCATTTAATTATGTAACTCCTTATTAATACACTCCTGGAAATAGAAATAAGAACACCGTGAATTCATTGCCCCAGGAAGGGGAAACTTTATTGACACATTCCTGGGGTCAGACACATCACATGATCACACTGACAGAACCACAGGCACATAGACACAGGCAACAGAGCATGCACAATGTCGGCACTAGTACAGTGTATATCCACCTTTCGCAGCAATGCAGGCTGCTATTCTCCCATGGAGACGATCGTAGAGATGCTGGATGTAGTCCTGTGGAACGGCTTGCCATGCCATTTCCACCTGGCGCCTCAGTTGGACCAGCGTTCGTGCTGGACGTGCAGACCGCGTGAGACGACGCTTCATCCAGTCCAAAACATGCTCAATGGGGGACAGATCTGGAGATCTTGCTGGCCAGGGTAGTTGACTTACACCTTCTAGAGCACGTTGGGTGGCACGGGATACATGCGGACGTGCATTGTCCTGTTGGAACAGCAAGTTCCCTTGCCGGTCTAGGAATGGTAGAACGATGGGTTCGATGACGGTTTGGATGTACCGTGCACTATTCAGTGTCCCCTCGACCATCACCAGTGGTGTACGGCCAGTGTAGGAGATCGCTCCCCACACCATGATGCCGGGTGTTGGCCCTGTGTGCCTCGGTCGTATGCAGTCCTGATTGTGGCGCTCACCTGCACGGCGCCAAACACGCATACGACCTTCATTGGCACCAAGGCAGAAGCGACTCTCATCGCTGAAGACGACACGTCTCCATTCGTCCCTCCATTCACGCCTGTCGCGACACCACTGGAGGTGGGCTGCACGATGTTGGGGCGTGAGCGGAAGACGGCCTAACAGTGTGCGGGACCGTAGCCCAGCTTCATGGAGACGGTTGCCAATGGTCCTCGCCGATACCCCAGGAGCAACAGTGTCCCTAATTTGCTGGGAAGTGGCGGTGCGGTCCCCTATGGCACTGCGTAGGATCCTACGGTCTTGGCGTGCATCCGTGCGTCGCTGCTGTCCGGTCCCAGGTCGACGGGCACATGCACCTTCCGCCGACCGCTGGCGACAACATCGATGTATTGTGGAGACCTCACGCCCCACATGTTGAGCAATTCGGCGGTACGTCCACCCGGCCTCCCGCATGCCCACTATACGCCCTCGCTCAAAGTCCGTCAACTGCACATACGGTTCACGTCCACGCTGTCGCGGCATGCTACCAGTGTTAAAGACTGCGATGGAGCTCCGTATGCCAGGGCAAATTGGCTGACACTGACGGCGGCGGTGCACAAATGCTGCGCAGCTAGCACCATTCGACGGCCAACACCGGGGTCCTGGTGTGACCGCTGTGCCGTGCGTGTGATCATTGCTTGTACAGCCCTCTCGCAGTGTCCGGAGCAAGTATGGTGGGTCTGACACACCGGTGTCAATGTGTTCTTTTTTCCATTTCCAGGAGTGTATAAATGAGTAATCTATTTTCATTCAGTGGTAAGTCATTTATTCGTGAAAAGAGATTGAGAGTGCATGTGAGACATAGCAATTATGATGTATCACCAGCTGGTTTTCATACATTTCTAATGTCAAATATCCATATCAAAAAGTAATATAGTGTATTTTGATGGAGAAACGATAGAAATTCCTATTGGACAATGTAGGTTGGAAAATTTAAAAAAATGTGCTCACACAAAACAGTTTAATATTCACATTACAGCAGATGAAATCTGAAATAGAGTTATTATCGATTGAAGTCTTAGATTATATATGGAAATAGAAGATACCATAGGGAGTGAATTAGCATTTAATAATCATATTATTCCAGCGAATAAAAAAACTATTGCAAATAATGTACCTACTTTTATTGCATTCGAATTAATCAAAATAAATTTCAGTTTGGCTGGTGGAATATATGTGGTATTTGGCACACTGTTAATTCATGAGCCACATTGTTGTTGTTGTTGTGGTCTTTGGTCTCGAGACTTGTTTGATGCAGCTCTCCATGCTACTCTATGCTGTGCAAGCTTCTTCATCTTCCAGTTCCTACTTCAACCTACATCCCTCTGAATCTGCTTCTTGTATCCATCTCTTGGTCTCCCTCTACGATTTTTACCCTCCACGCTGCCCTCCAATGCTAAATTTGTGATCCCTTGATGCCTCAGAACATGTCCTACTAACCGATCCCTTCTTTTTGTCAAGTTGTGCCACAAGCTCCTCTTCTCCCCAATTCTATTCAATACTTCATCATTAGTTATGATATCTACCCATCTAATCTTCAGCATTCTTCTGTAGCACCACATTTCGAAAGCTTCTATTCTCTTCTTGTCCAAACTATTTATGGTCCATTTTTCACTTCCATACGTGGCTACACTCCATACAAATACCTTCAGAAACGACTTCCTCACACTTAAATCTATACTCGTTGTTAACATATTCCTCTTCTTCAGAAGCGCTTTCCTTGCCATTTACAGTCTACATTTTATATCCTCTCTACTTCGATCATCATCAGTTATTTTGCTCCCCAAATAGCAAAACTCATGTACTACTTTAAGCATCTCATTTCCTAATCTAATTCCTTCAGCATCACCCGACTTAATTAGACTACATTCCATTATCCTCGTTTTGATATCGTTGATGTTTATCTTATATCCTCCTTTCAAGACACTGTCCACTCTGTTCAACTGCTATTCCAAGTCCTTTGCTGTCTCTGATAGAATTACAACGTCATCGGCGAACCTCAAAGTTTTTATTTCTTCTCCATGGATTATAATACCTACTCCGAATTTTTCTTTTGTTTCATTCACTTCTTGTTCAATATAGAGATCCTTTATATATTCCAGTTTTTGATACTATGCAGAATTTAAAAATAACTGTAACTGACAAGAAAGAAAATTTCATTTACTTTGATGATGTTTTTGTGACAGTTGTTTTAGAAATGTTTTAACCATTTTTATCCTTACTAACCCTTATTATTAGTTATGAAGTCCATGGGACTGCTGCTTTACACACCCTCATTTCTGGAAATGCTGTTGATGTTGGGGAGCTGGGCTTCCTCGTAGCTTATATATTCACAGTCTGCTACTTGTCGCCATGGTAGCGACTGTTGAAAGTGTTCTGTTTGCTTTCGTTTTGTTGAAATGACGTCCTGTGGACCGCACAACTTTGTTAGCTAAAGTAAGTGACAGAGTGTTTTTTGTTTGTTTGTTGTGTTTGTTGTATTTGATTCTCTTGTTCTTCGCATGTGTTGGTGACAATAGATCCGTAACTATGCAAGTTAACCCTAGAAAATGTTATGTGAGCCCAGATGATTCATATTTAGAAGAAATGCTTTAAAGAATATTATCGATGAATTGGGGAGCGACACATCCCACTCTGATTTTACTGTCATGGAGAACAGTGATTTTCTGCACAGCAAATATGATATGGAATTCGTGGTCCTAGCAAGAGTCAAAATGGTGAGGAAAGGGCTGAAGGACAATCAGATAGTGAAGAAAATGAGGAATGTGTTAGGAAATACTTCTATGGCAGAAACAATGGCCGGCATTATAACCAAACAGGACTGTCAGAATTGCAGGTCATAATGTACTGAAAAAGCCAGTTCTTCGACATGATCTCGGAAGACAAACACAGGTCTACCCACTCACCACTTCAAGCTACATATCTTTTCAGTGATGACATGTTGAACGAAATACACCAAATGGACAAACGAAAAGCTGGAAAAATTTAGCGGAAAATACACGAATACAGAGAGCACAGAAGACAGACCCTATACAGTGTGTGGAATGAAGAGTTTTATAGGCCTGCTATATTCAAATCGAATAACAAGAACATACATTCTCTCTTTTGTGCTGATGGTGTTGGCCATGGTATTTTCCATACCACTAAGTCATCAGCAAGATTTGCTTTAATTCTCAACTGCTTGAAGTTTGACTACATTGTTACTATATCAAAGATTCTACATAAATTCAATGAATATTTACAGTGGTGTTGGGGCTAATGTTGCAGTTTATGAAATGCTAATCAGCTCTAGAGGATGCTGTAAGATAAAAATGTATATTCCATCTGAACTGTCGAAGCAGGGCCTGAGGTACCATTGCCATGCTGATGCCAGGAGTATTTATGTCATCAACATACATCTCTACTTTGGAAGAGGTACCGATGCAGCAGGAGGTTCCCCAGGCCCAAATAAATATGCGACTCTCACTCAGGCTGTCCTCAGATTGTGCAAGTCAATAGCAAATAGTAACCTAACAATTTCCGCTGCTAACTGGTATGTGTCAATTAAACTTGTAGACATGCTGCAAAAAAAGGTTTGACCATAATGGCAGCAGTGGAATAGAACCAAAAGGAAATTCCAGCATCTTTCTCGTCTTCCCATGGAAATGAAGTTGGATCAACGCTGTATGCATTTTCCAAATATGCTACACTGATTTCTCATTGGCCTTAGAACAAAAGAAGGGTAAATGTTATATCAGCAATGCATCAGCCCATAGAAGATGATGTGGAAAAAGAAAAACCTGCAATTATTGTCCTCCATAATATAACAAACGGTCGTGTTGAAACTGCAGATGAAAAGAGTGCTAAAAGTTTTTCACGTTGCCATAGACAAAGTTGCCACATGGCCATGTTTTCGTCGTCTTAAGATGAGTGTTACCAAAGCGTATAAAGTTCAACAGACACTCAGGGAAAGAACTATGTTTACCAGGATCAACTTCATGAAAGTTCTGGCACAAAACTTTAACGAATCCTTATTGCGCAAAAGATATATGAAATAACACCTTTCACGAGAATTTTCTATTGATTAAGTTATAGAAGCTGACATATGTCTCCATAAAAACCTGGAAAAAGAGGATGAACTGCCTAGGAGTAATAAGAGGAAGCAAATAAGAGGAAGATAAGCTATTTATGTCGCAAGCACAAGGTCCTCTTTTGTTTGCAATGCTCAACTAAGGTGTGTCCCAGTGGGTGTAGGGTGACATGAAATGTAGACGCTTTCAATTGTGCAGGTTTTTTCTGTGTAGTTTTCTGTCAAGAATACTCATTAATTTTAACACTGACTATATGTGTTAAACCTTAACCTGCAGCAACCAAGTTTCAAGTAAACAACTAGACATATATATTTCAATATATGTCCTTCACTGTAACTTTCGCTGAGAATTTCGGGTGCAATATGAAAAAATCTTTTCCACACCACTGGAACAATATTTTCAATATATATTACTGTTTATGTATAACTCAACAACAAATATGCAGTACTAAATGCAAAATGTAGCGCTAGATGCTGGTTTTTATGTATTTTTCCAACCTCCTGAGTGCAGTTTACAGGACTGCATGACTGTAGTTGCGTAAGAAGTACTCATGACTGTGGTTAATGGTTAAATGAATATGAATAAGTTTTATCAGTTTTACTCATTCTCTCTGAATGAGAAGAAGACTAAAAGCAACCTTAAACCTCCCAATAAGGAGATGGAAATTAATATGCATATTACAGTGGTTGGGTTCATTCTAACCATGCTCATCTGTACCTGAGCTTTCGCATTATTGGAGCTGATGGTGCATATGATCCAACATTTAAAATGGAAAATTTAATAGAAAAGATTGATTCATAATGATGTAGCAATGTTGTTCGGTGTTATCACCATTAAGAAAGGGAACAATATTTTGTCTAGGATTGAGTACCCTGCATTTCTTCATCTGACTCCCTTTATGCAGCTGACTTTTTCTATAGCCAACGAGTTAACTATGGAAAGCCATATCCTCAAACATGGAAAAATAAAAAGTAAGAAAAATGAAGTTCTCTTTCCATTAGATTTGATCAGTGGGTTCTTTAAAGCCTACAAGAAAGCTATGTGGGAAGGACACCTAACTGCAGTATTTACCTGCTATTCTACTGCTAACGATGCCATTATTCAATTGTCCAAGCATAGTCTACTTGGAGCTGAAATAAAGAATTCGATTCCTATGAAGGTAACATTGTTGTGTAATTAATAGAAGTTCGTGTTTTTGTGGTCAGATATGATCCAGAGTTTTCACAGGAGCTGCAGGAAGAGAGAGTAAAATATCCAAGAGATCCCATACCTTTTTTTGAATCATCAACTATTGATATTGCTGCATTAAGTGAGAAAATAAATAATTAATTCACCAATTACTATAAAATGACATAATTTGATGTGCCTTAATTTGTTTCTGTTTTTTTCCAGACACATCAAAGTAATAATGAGGTGATTGATTGTTGTTTACTCTATCTTGTTAAATTTCTGAATATCTATATAAAGAATGGTATAAATCAAACTTTTCCTCAAGAAATGTCGTTTCTAGACCCACCAACGTACTTTTTGAAGACTTCTGATGATTTCTGAGATTTTAAATGGGGCACAGAATTAAATATAAATATCAATGTAAATCTACTCTATTTTATAGAGAATTATCGTATTATTATTATAAATATGTCTATGAGAATCAATGAATTTCCTATGCAAAAACTGTTATGAAATTGTGTGCCACTTTAATGATAACATTCCTAATAACATGCTTTCTTTCATAATTTTGTATGTTAAATAGAATTTACCTATTATGTACAACAGAGAATATAAAATTAGAGTTTTTAATCATATCTAATGATATTCAAATCTATTCTTTATAATTTTTCTGGGTAGCCCTTTTCATGTAGATTATACTAGCAATTCGAATTTTTAAAATTAGTTAATATTTGGCTGAGAAATTTGCGAAAATTGATCTAATCAGCTCAGCACAGCTCCTATTTCTTATGTGCCTCGTGGGTGCTTGAAGTTTTATCGGTATCTGCCACACCAAAAATCCACTGAGTGCAACTTTCTGGTCATGCTGCTCTACCAAACCAGTTTTCCTGGATATCTTTACCAGCAGGAGCTGGTTCAGAAAACCACTCAGAGATAATGCCACATGTACAAATTTTTGTTCTCCAATCATCTTTCTCACCCAGTTACCACCTACATATACAACTGGTGAACGTCATTTTCTTGCCCTGAGGGACAAAGCTGAACGCAATAGCAACTGGACTGGCTAGGCAATTCTACTGCATGTGCTATCCATTTGGCACTGCAGCCCACTGAGGACACCAACCGTCAAGATCTGTTCCATTTACGCCAAGATGTAGATGCTGAGAAGCAGCGAACAAGGAGATGGGTAGATGGAGATAGCAACGTAAGTCACAGACTATAAGTGATGAAAAACCTGGTGGGGAAACATGAAATAAAGAGAGTACCAACAGAACATCACTTGGTTTCTACTGATGCCAAGGTATTGCATGTTTTGGGAGTGAATTTATTTTTAATCTTTTTTAGACTTTCCTCTAAATGATGGTTGATGGGATTTTTTACAAATAAAAATTGTTACTTAGTTCTAAACTTCGATGTATATTTTTGATGTTGGATTTCACCCAACACTGAAGTATCGAAGTTTCAATCACTTGACAATTTTTAATTTTAAACAATTTAAATAATTTATCTACACAGAAATAAAACAAAAAGGAACCATGAGCTATAATATTTATTCAGTATTAAATGAGCTAAGGAGTTTCAATAAAGACTCTACATAGAATTCAAGAAAATTAATCTTATTATATTTTAAAAGCTGAATTTTTATCAGCTAAATATTGTCAGAAAGCTACATTAGCTCTAAATGATCAATATAAAATTATGCTTCCAGAAAGTTATGCTAAAAGCTAATTGGGTGATGAAGATAAACTAGGGAATCTTGTTGGTTTTAACTTTATGTATGGAGGTAAAAACAAATTATTGATTATTTTTAAAATGTTATCGATTTGGAAAACTAGACTCGAATTTTCAAGTTCCTTAATTTTTCATTCCTTACATTATTATTAAAGGGGACCCCATGGGAGGTCCCCTTTCAATTTTTACCATTTGATATGTCTTAATTTTAATCACATGGTTACTGTCGAACGTGGGATGAGAAGATTTTTGGTTTGAGAGACTGTACTTTGATGTTAGAGACAACTACACTTTTGCAGACCAAAAATTGGAGGGATGATAACCGAGATTATGATTACATTAGCTTATGTTGTCTGCGCTAGAGTCCCCAAGGCATACTACCGGTTTCTTTGTTTACACAAGTCTACACGTTGAGAAGCTTTTGAACATCATCTCCCTGGCTAAAAATGACTGCTCATCTGTTAATATAAACGTTTAATTGGAGTCATTTTCTCAAATAATGTAAATATAATCTTTGCTATTAAATAAAAAAATTGTACGCTATTTAAATGACTGCTTACTATTTCGATCTACTTTTTCACATCATAATCTCCTGGATTGTTAATAGGACCAAGTCGTACTTCAATTCCATCAATTTCTTGGTGTTGTAGGTGATAAAGTTTACGTTTACTGTTTCTGTTCACCCCACAAATTGCGAAAATGGAACGCTACATTTTCAATTTGCTCAAACTCATTTCCGATTAAAGTATACCTAAAATAGAGAACTGGTTAAAGGAACGGAATTCCCAATTTACTGACTGTACTTAAAACAGGACAGTTTATATTAGTAGTTACAAAGTTCTAAGGAAACAAATTCAGCACTACATCAGATGTTTTTCAAGGAGCGATCAAAATATCAGCTGTGTTGTTAGTTTCGTAATTAATAATTTCCCTGTTACAGCTGTTCATTACCAATGTAAACAGACCTTTAAATAATATTCTCATTTCTCTGCCGACATAAAATGATTTGGAAGTTTCGATTAAATTCACTCCGTTCTTGCTATATACACCATTTTATAGTACTGAACATCCATCAAAATTTATCCCTACCTACAGAAGTGTCTTCATAGGTTGTCGGCCATGCCAGGGCTCTCAACTCTTCTCATATCGCTGTTACTTCCTCAGCTTACCACTTGGAGAATGAGTCCATTAACCTCCATTCGTGGGATATACTACGGCAGGTCAATGGCAAGGCGGTAGCGCCTGTATCCGACAACACCAGAGCGCTCATTATAATGGTCTACTTCCACTGTCACGCCTTACTAGCACATATTCTACCTCAAGCAGATAGCACACTAGTAAATCCTCATACTAGGGAGACGCTCCTTTTTCTGTGTGATGGGATATCATCCTCTTGGTTGCACTGCTGTAGATGTCAGATTTGAATTATGCTTACTAAAGAGTATTATACATGTAAAAGTAAGGAAGCTAAAATATCACTTTTTGAGTTTCAATTGCATATACTATCGATTATTAATTTGTACGAAGGATGTCAGCTGCATGATATCATTATGTGCCTAACTGGCATTTATACAGCAGTTGTTAACAACCGATGTACGCACTTCAATGAATCTGTAATTAACAACTATCACTTACACATTAGTTGTTAATTAGAGATTCCTGTGAAGTATGAATAGATCTGTTGATAACAATTGTGTGTAAGTGTGAGTTAGGCACCTGACAGCACCATGCTGCTCCAAAGCGTCGTTTCAGTATATTGTAGGAAATCAACGTCAATACAACTCAAATAGTGTTGTTTTTTAAATGTCGTAACAGGTAAATTTGAAGACCAGATGGGGAAAAACGAGTTATTAAGGGCGTAGTACGTTAACATAGTAAGATCTCCGTGTTGGTTATGTTTCGGCTGTTTTCAATACTTTTCAGCTCTTGTCTCAAAGTTGCGTTTCACTAAAAACTTTCATTTCTTACAAAGTGACATCTGTGATTAACGTACATCACAGAAGGTGATGGAGAAGCCACAAGATCAGTAAACAGTTGATATAATGCTACACTCGTTTCTTGTAACCGACAGTATGCTAATTAGTTTACTATCTTTGACAGCTCTAGGGAGGATTCACTTTGAAAGGGTAATTATTACAACCGATTGTTAGAAGATTACGTATCTTTATAGCACCGCTCCTTGGTAAGAGGGTCATATAAGTCAACATATCACCTATCAAAAGGCACAGTATGTTTTACAGCAGCGCTTAACGGAATTTACACTCTTCCAGTTCCTGAAATGGCAAATAACTCGCTGTGCGTTTTTTTTCACTTCACTCAGTGTTTTCAGTACCCAATTGTCGGCTGCTGAGCAATGAATTTGAAAGCGAGCAGCACGCCCCGGTAATGGGCAATCACGTTTTCCAATTAGCCGCCGCCTTTCGGCGCACCGCCTGATTGGCCACCCAGTTTACGGCCCCCGTTCCTGTCATGTTGCGCGATGAGAGGGCGGACGACCCCTCCCCCACCCACCTCCCCCTGCAGATGAAGATAACAAGCTGCATCACGTATCACGTCAAAGAAAGACATTCGAAAATACCGCCGGGATACAATCAGTGTCACGCGGCACTTCAGCTGTTCTGTGTCAACCAAATACAGGAAAATGAGATCTTGTCTGATGAAGTCATGCATTTAACGGAACCAACGCAGCACTGTCTATATTGCCTGTTACCGAAACCTATATGGTAGCAATCTGAACTGGATGCACTCGGAAACTGCGTTAGTCTCGTGTTAATGCAGAAGGGATTGTCTACCGTGATGATGACTTCCCAAATCGATGATAGCGGTAGGAGCTCATCAATAAATCAGTTCAGATGTTTATCAGAATGTAGTGGGAACTTTAAAAAGTTGTTCCTCCGTGAAATGGTCCATTTGAAATCCGCAGAGAGCGTTCTTGCACGGATAAAAGGCTGATTTCTTTCTTTCCTTTTTTTTTGGCACCTGTATCTCTGATGGTACAGGGTTCACAATATTGTAGCTTTTAATGACATGGAAAATTCCCCTCTATGGTACTGTGGCTCAGCCCAAAACTGTGAGTTTACGTCGCCATGTTCTCGCCTTTAAAATATGGAGTGTGGTTAGGAAATAACGTTACCTTTATAGTATTGTCATAATGCTGAATATATGTTTCACGTTTAGCTATAATTTTTCGTACAGCAGACGGAGGACGCGGTTAAAGGAACATGTCTCAGTGCAAAAATAACTAGAGACATCGTAAGGGTTTTTTTTTTTACTTTTGTGCCGTTTGTAAGCCAAAATAATTACATTACTGGTTGTGTTATCAGAAATACCCGTAGTATTTAAAGAGTTTATGTTTATTTTAGGGGGCTTCATAACCAGTACTAACAGATCTAGCGTAATATTACGATTTTAACCAGTTCTGATCATCTTTGATCAGCTTTCCTTGGAACAGTAAGCTTGTTATGAAAGTGCTTCTGTAAACAGAAGTGCTATTTGTCGTTGATAACAAGGGTCTTTGTTCATTAGAGTGTTCGTACGAAAACTACAGTTTGCTTTAAATGCGTATACATGTAACTTGATGCTCTTCTCATAACACTATTGTACAATGAAATGTTAAACACAGCTTGTACACAAATATTTGCTCAACTCCAGAAATTCCTTATACCACCTTGTAAAGCTTACAACATCATTCCGTTTCAGAAAATCGTGTCAGTACAACACACAAACTTCCTGACCCCGCCGCCTTACCATACCAAACGCCAGGCTTCAGTAAAAGCTACATCTTTACCAGTCTGGTAATGTATGTTTGTGCTACGAGGCATGAAGTCTTCCCAGTCGAATACAGGATGTGTGATGTCTGTAGATTAATCTGCGTGACCGTGACCTTCGTTTGTGTAGGTGCCATTATTTTAGTTTGCCAGAAGAATGATAAGTGTGATAACAGAGCAATTAATTGTCGAGAGGTTCCACATGAATCTCGGGAAAAAAATGTTGCTTAAACCCATCTCTTACTGACAGAAGTGTTTGGCAAACACTGTTTACACGTAAGGGAGTTTCTGAGTGGTTCAAACATGTCCAAGTTGTCTGAGAAGACATAGAGGATGACTTATGCTAGGGACACCATTCAACTTCTAAAACGGATGAAAATATCAACAAAGTTGGTAATATGAAGTGATCTGAATATTGGCTGAGTATTTGTTCGATTTCTGGAATTGATAAATAACGCTTAAGGCAAATTTCACATAACCAATTTAACGTGGAAGAAAGTATGGGAAACTGGTGACGTAAATGATCACCATCGAACAAAGAGAAGCTTTTGTAAATATTCGTACTGACACTTTCAATACCATTGCAAATGATCATACTTTGTTGGAAAGAGAAATAAGCTTTGTTAAATCTGGATTTTTCATCTATGATCCAGAAACGGTGGCCTCGTTCATGCACTACAGGAGCCTAACTTCACCGAGAGCGAAAAAAGCTCGAATCAGCAAATCAAGATTCGAAGCAATGATGTCTGGTTTTTAAATATTCATGGAATTCTGTACATTCACTGGATTTCTGAAGGTCAATTTTTTAAATCAATATTACTACTTTGAGGTTGTTACTCAAGTCTGGAGAAAAAAAGAAAAAAACGACCTGAATTGTGGAAGAACAAGTGACGGATTATGTATCATGACAATGCAGCAGCTCATATTGCACTGTCTCTTGAGAGATTTCTGGCGAAGTACAGCGTCTCTGTGTTAGACCACTCAACTCATTCGCCTGGTTTTTCGGGCCAAGGGAATTTTATCTATTCCCCAAGATCAAATCTGCATTCAGAGGAACAATATTTCAATTCGTTAAATATATATATATATATATATATATATATATATATATATATATATATATATATATATATACTCTCCTGGAAATGGAAAAAAGAACACATTGACACCGATGTGTCAGACCCACCATACTTGCTCCGGACACTGCGAGAGGGCTGTACAAGCAATGATCACACACACGGCACAGCGGACACACCAGGAACCGCGGTGTTGGCCGTCGAATGGCACTAGCTGCGCAGCATTTGTGCACCGCCGCCGTCAGTGTCAGCCAGTTGGCCGTGGCATACGGAGCTCCATCGCAATCTTTAACACTGGTAGCATGCCGCGACAGCGTGGACGTGAACCGTATGTGCAGCTGACGGACTTTGAGCGAGGGCGTATAGTGGGCATGCGGGAGGCCGGGTGGACGTACCGCCGAGTTGCTCAACACGTGGGGCGTGAGGTCTCCACAGTACATCAATGTTGTCGCCAGTGGTCGGCGGAAGGTGCACGTGCTCGTCGACCTGGGACCGGACCGCAGCCACGCACGGATGCACGCCAAGTCCGTAGGATCCTACGCAGTGCTGTAGGAGAACGCACCGCCACTTCCCAGCAAATTAGGGACACTGTTGCTCCTGGGGTATCGGCGAGGACCATTCGCAACCGTCTCCATGAAGCTGGGCTACGGTCCCGCACACCGTTAGGCCGTCTTCCGCTCACGCCCCAACATCGTGCAGCCCGCCTCCAGTGGTGTCGCGACAGGCGTGAATGGAGGGACGAATGAAGACGTGTCGTCTTCAGCGATGAGAGTCGCTTCTGCCTTGGTGCCAATGATGGTCGAATGCGTGTTTGGCGCCGTGCAGGTGAGCGCCACAATCAGGACTGCATACGACCGAGGCACACAGGGCCAACACCCGGAGCGATCTCCTACACTGGCCGTACACCACTGGTGATCGTCGAGGGGACACTGAATAGTGCACGGTACATCCAAACCGTCATCGAACCCATCGTTCTACCATTCCTAGACCAGCAAGGGAACTTGCTGTTCCAACAGGACAATGCACGTCCGCATGTATCCCGTGCCACCCAACGTGCTCTAGAAGGTGTAAGTCAACTACCCTGGCCAGCAAGATCTCCCGATCTGTCCCCCATTGAGCATGTTTGGGACTGGATGAAGGTCGTCTCACGCGGTCTGCACGTCCAGCACGAACGCTGGTCCAACTGAGGCGCCAGGTGGAAATGGAATGGCAAGCCGTTCCACTGGACTACATCCAGCATCTCTACGATCGTCTCCATGGGAGAATAGCAGCCTGCATTGCTGCAAACGGTGGATGTACACTGTACTAGTGCCGACATTGTGCATGCTCTGTTGCCTGTGTCTATGTGCCTGTGGCTCTGTCAGTGTGATCATGTGATGTATCTGACCCCAGGAATGTGTCAATAAAGTTTCCCCTTCCTGGGACAATGAATTCACGGTGTTCTTATTTCAATTTCCAGGAGTGTGTATATATATATATATATATATATATAATGTCATCAAATGCGAATCGATGAAATATATATGAGACTATGAGTTTTAAATTCGAACACCCTATGTTAGGTTTTGCCTTGATTGTTATAGGCATCGAATGAAGCAAAAACAAGTTTACTGTTACTAGTCACTGTTTATTTATCTCCACGACGCGTTTCAAAGTTTTGAATCTCCATCATCAGACGGATTTACATTTCTAGTATGACATATGTGAGTTTTGTGTTACGATTTTAGAAGGAACTTGTGGCACAGTCTCCAGTGGTCGCAGCTTCCTTTCACTGTTGTAATACATCAGATGTATACATGCCGATATTTGGCACAGGTATACGAAGATACGAATAGATCATGAATACTTAGGGCAAGGTACAGACCTATATATAAAAAGTGGGTAGAAAAAAGTGTTACTGCCTATAAGACGAATACAAACAAAAATCAGTATAGACAAAAATGTATACGCAGCTTGTGTACTAATAAGAACTTTTAGTTAAGTGTATCAATGTGACTAAACTGTGAAGTAATGAATGTATAAGTAAACAGGATACACATCTCGGCAGAGGACAGAGCAAATGTTGGACATTGTTTCAGGAAACGACAAAATTAGACTGTTTATTCGTAAAACCAGGCTGCAACGTGAAAATCAAGAGTACGTAACCTCTGTTCAATGACAGTGAATACTTTGAGACATTGGAGACGTATGTAAGGGATTGTGGCATTGTGGAAATATTCGAGGAAGACAATCGCATCCCTCTGCGGGTTCAGGGGTAAGAATAGGCCCACGGTATTCCTGCCTGTCGTAAGAGACGACTAAAAGGAGTCTCAACTGTTTTGGCCTTTAATGTGATGGTCACCTAAAGGGTTTGACCACTCCATTTCAAAATTTTTCCGTTCGTGGGTACCATTTGAGGAAGGACGCCTTATGTGGTGCATTCTATATCCATCATGCCCTAAGATCTGACATATTCGTTATTGTCATGGACTTGGACTTACACTGAGCTTCCGGCCACATCGGCTGCAGTGTGTTCTGGGTAGCCTACATTCCCTCCATTATGCACTTCCAACTTTGCTCCCTTTATTAATGGATATTCGACACCCAACAACCAGCACAGTAGCCAGTCCGTTGTGGTGGGGTCGTCGTGTACCCTCTTGGTGGTAGCCCCCTGACTACACAGGGATCGCACTGCTGATGCCTGATCTGCTACCTCCCCACATATGCCGAGGAGTAGATGCCTATCCCTCTGAGGCATCGTGACACCCGGCAAAGGCCATCCTGCCAGGTGGTCTTTGCTGTGGCTGGGTGGCGCCTGAGGGGAGAGCCCCTGGTCAGAGTGGGTGGTATCAGGGCGGATGATCTGAAATGAAGCGTGGTACATAATCTATCGCTGGTGGGCCTCATCCAGCAGTCTCTAAGCAATCGAGGTCTAACCTTAACAGCAAGAAATACGAACCAAGATCATTTCCCTCCATGACCACTCCATTGGAGGAACGTATGACTAAAGAAGGCAGTGGAGATTATTCACCACAGTACCGCGTGTGTATGCGCATTGATGGTGAATCATTTATGTCAACCAAGCCCCAGTTATTTGTGAAGCATTTAGAGGGCAAGTTCGGGGAGGTGGAGGGCTTGTCCAAAATGCGCTATGGTTCAGTGCTCATCAAAACAGCATCCTCTGCCCAGTCACGGAGGTTCCTCACTTATGACAAGTTGGGGGGTGTTTCAGTTAGCATCACACCCCATAAGAGTCTCAACATGGACCAGGGTATTATATTCCACAGGGATCTTCTTCTGCAGTCCGACGATGAACTACGTGCCAACCTAGAACGACGAGGTGTTCACTTCATCTGGCGCGTCCATCAGGGTCCGAGGGATACTCAGGTAGACACTGGTGCCTTCATCTTGGCCTTTGAGGGTGATGATGTCTTGCCCGAAAAAGTTAAGGTGATGGTTTAACGTTGTGCTGTGAAGCCATATATCCCTCCTCCGATGCAGTGTTTTAAATGCTGGAAGTTCGGGCACATGTCATCCCGCTGTACTTCCAGCATCACGTGTCGAGATTGTGGACGTCCTTCTCATCCCAATACTACATGTGCCCCGCCTCCTATCTGTGCTAACTGTGGAGAACACAATTCCCCCTGCTCACCGGACTGTAGGATATTCCAGAAAGAAAGGAAGAATATAGAATATAAGACCCTGGACCGGCTTACCTACACCGAGGCAAGGCGGAAATATGAGTGGCTACATCCTGTGCCAATGACATCAACCTATGCCGCTGCTGCAACACCAGTTCGATCCTCTACCATGTCCTCACATACAGTTGGCTCTCAGCTATGTCAGAATTCGCCGTCCCCCTTGATTGTGGGGGGCACTTCACTCCCTGTTGCTCCTGCTCCATCTACTTCAGGAGCAACACCACCCCAACCATCGGGTACATAAGTTCCCACTTTCCAGCTGGAGAAGTGTGAGACTTCTTCACTTACTGTCGCCAGGAAGGGGTCCCTTGGGGCCCTCCCATCCCAGGCTTTGCCCAGTTCCGAAGTGGATACCCGCAAATTCTTGAAGCAACCACTGGTCGCTGGTCATAGGACCTCACAGTCGTCGTCCGTCCCTGAGACTGACCCAGTGAGGCCCTCCCAGCCAGACCCACCAAAGGCACATCATGCAAAGCAGTCAAAGAAAAAGGCTCCCAAGCATCCTGACAATGCGGTGGCACCTTCCCCACCGCGCCTTCCAACTCAGCGTCTGGGTTTGAGGTGGAGATTCTGGCGTCCCTGAGGACCTGGATCTCGCCGGACCCTCAGACGCGATGGATAGCTGTTGCACAGGTAGTGAATCGGTGGCAGCAGGGGCCCAGGAGGCGTAATCTGCCTCCCCAGTTCCTTCACGCTTTTCTCAAGCATGGACAATATCATCCTCCAGTGGAACTGCAGCGGTTTCTTCCACCATCTAGCTGAGCTCCGACAACTTATCAGCCTTCACCCTTTCCTGTGTATTGCTCTACAAGAAACTTGATTTCCGGCAATGCGAATCCCCGCCCTCCATGGCTATTGGGGTTATTATATGAACTGGGCCGCTTATGGAAGGGTATCTGGTGGCATCTGCATCTATGTTCTTCACTCCCTTCACTCCCTTCACAGCGAGTCTGTCCCTCTGCAAACACCTTTAGAGGCTGTCGCTGTTCGGGTGTGGACGCCACAGGCTGTAACTGTCTGCAGTCTTTATGTTACACTGGATGGTGATGTCCCGCAGCATGTCCTGGCTGGGCTGATAGCGGAACTGCCTTCGCCTTTCCTGTTACTGGGTGACTTCAACGCTCATAACCCTCTGTGGGGTGGGTCAGTGGCAACAGGTCGAGGCGCCACCGTTGAGAATGTATTGACACAGCTAGACCTTTCGATTTTAAATGATGGTGCCTTCACACATTTCAGTGTGGCACATGGCACGTACTCCGCCATCGACCCTTAGATCTGCAGCCCTAGCCTCTTACCTTCTGTCCAACCGAATGTGAATGACGACCTGTGTGGTAGTCACCACTTTCTGATCTTTCTGTCACTGCCACAGCGTCACTCTTCTGGGCGCGGCGCCCTTGCAGATGGCCTACGAATAAGGCTGATTGGGACTTGTTTTCCTCCAGTGCCGCTATTGACCCTGTTTCTCATGAATCCATTGATACGGTGGTTCACTCAGTCACCACCAGCAACGTTAGTGCCGCAGAATCTGCCATTACCCGTTCTTCTGGGTCCCCTCGGCGGAGGACTGTGCCTTGGTGGTCGCCTGAGATCGCTGAAGCGATTAAAGATCGCCGGCGGGCGCTCCAGCGTCACAAGCGACAACCCTCCACAGAGCACCTCATCGCCTTACAACAGCTGCGTGCGCAGGCCCGCCACCCTATCCACCAACGCAAGCAGGAGTGCTGGGAGTGGTATGTGACCACCATTGGCCTCCATGTCTCTCCATCGCAGGTCAGGGCTAAGATTAGACGCCTCTATGGCTATCGACCCCTGTCAGCGTCCCTGCGCTCTCACTGAATGGAGCAGTTTGTACTGACTCCGACGTAATTGCAAACCGCTTGGCAGAGCATTTTGCTCTGAGTACCGCTTCTGTGAAGTACCTACTGGCCTTCCGCTCCATTAAAGAGCGGATGGAACATCGGAGCCTTTCATTTTGCACCCATCATGCTGAATCCTACAATGTTCCATTCAGTGAGTGGGAATTTCACAGTGCCCTAGCTGCTTTCCCTCATAGAGCTCCTGGGCCAGATGGCATCCACTGTCAGATGCTGAAACACCTTTCAGTGGACTGCCAGCGACGCCTCCTCAACCTTTACAACCGTATTTGGGTCGAGGGTGAGTTTCCATCGCAGTGGCGGGAAAGCATTGTTATCCCCGTTTTGAAACCTGGCAAGAACCCTTTGGAGGTGGACAGCTACTGCCCCATTAGCCTCACCAACGTTCTTTGCAAGTTGCTTGAATGGATGGTGAGCTGGCAGTTGAGTTGGGTACTCGAGTCTCGGGGCCCTCCGGCTCCGTCTCAGGGTGGATTCCGTGAAGGCCGCTCTGCCACCGACTATCTGGTGAGCCTGGAGTCAGCCATCCATACAGACTTGGCCTGCCGTCAGCACTTGGTCGCTATCATTTTCGACATGCGGAAAGGGTACGATACGACATGGCGTCATCACATCCTCTCTACGCTTCGTGGTTGGGATCTTCGGGGTCCTCTGCCGATTTTCATCCGAAACTTTCTGTCGCGTTCAAGTCTCGGCCTCCCATAGTTCCTCCCGAGTTCAGGAGAACCGGGTGCTACAGGGTTCTGTTTTAAGTGTTTGTGTGTTTTTAATAGCAATTAATGGGCTCGCTGTGGTGGGGGGAACGTCTGTCTCAGCGTACTTGTATGCTGATGACTTCTGCCTTTACTATAGCTCTATTGGCATTGCAGCTGCTGAACGTCAGCTGCAGGGCGTTATCCGCAAGGCGCAGGCTTGGGCTGTAGAACATGGCTTCCAGTTTTCGGCAGCCAAGACCTGCGTTATGCATTTCTGCCGGCGCCGCACTGTTCACCCAGAGCCGCGGCTTTATCTTGCTGGCGAACTTCTTGCTGTGGTGAGGTCACATAGATTTTTGGGAGTGGTTTCTGATGCCCGGTTGACTTGGCTGCCTTATATTCGGCAGCTTAAACAGATGTCTTGGCAGCATCTAAATGCTCTGCAATGCGTGTGCCACACCAGCTGGGCGCCGACCGATCTACCATCTTACAGCTCTACCAGGCGTTAATCCAGTCCCGTCTGGATTATGGGAGCCTGGCTTAAGGTTCAGCATCCCCTTCTGCATTGCGGGTGCTGGACCCCATCCGTCACAGCGGGATCCGACTTGCCACTGGTGCTTTCCGGACCAGCCCTGTGGACAGCATACTTGTGGAAGCAGGTGTCCCTCCACTGTGGTTACGGCGCCAACGTTTACTGGCTGCTTATGCTACGCATGTTTGTAGCTTTCCCGGGCATCCTAATTATCGTCTCCTGTTCCCGCCGTCGGTCGTCCGTCTCCCAGATCGTCGGCCCCGGTCGGGTTGTACGATTGTCGTCTGTGTCAGAGAGCTTCTCTCCAGGCTTGCGGTTTTCCCTCTTTCGACTCCTTTTCGGGCCCCTCTGCATACACCCTAATGGTTTGGGCCCACCCTTGCCTTCGGCTCGAATTGGAACAGGGGCCAAAGGACTCAGTCCCTGCGGAGGCCTACCGCCACCGCTTTTATTCCATCATAGCCACGTATCAGGGCTCTGGCGTTGTTTACACTGACGTTTCGATGGTTGCTGGTTGTGTTGGTTATGCTCTAACTCTAGGGGACCGCTATGAACAACGGCCATTGCCAGTTGGCTGCAGCGGTTTCACTGCTGAGCTGGTCACCATCTTTTGTGTCCTAGAGTATATCAGCTCCTGCTCAGGTGAGTCCTTCGTTATCTGTAGCGACTCCCTGAGCGGTTTACAAGCTACCGGCCAGTGGTTCCCTTGTTCTCGTCTGGTGATGGCTATGTAGGAGTCCCTGCATACCCTTGCCCATTGCAGCCGCTCTGTGGTCTTTGTGTGGACCCCAGGCCATGTTGGGATACCTGGCAATGAAAATATTGACCGGCTGGCGAAAGAGACCACCAGTAAACCATCTCTGGACATTGGCCCCCTGGCACCTGATTTGCGAGCGATTTTCAGCGGCAAAATTTTCGAGTTTTGGGGCACTGAATGGCGCAACCTGACCATGCCAAACAAACTCCGTTCTATCAAGGAGACGACGACTGTGTGGCAGTCATCCTTGTGAGCCACTTTCAGGGACTCGGTAGTCCTATGTCCTTTCTCGGCTCCCCATTGGCCACACCCGCTTGACACACAGCCATTTACTGCGGCATGAGGACCCGCCTCTCTGTCGATGCAGGTCGGCTTTGACGGTGGTCCACATTTTGTTGGCCTGTCCACTTTTGACTATGCTCAGGCAGACGTTTGCGCTGCTTGATATACTCCCTGCCATTTTAACTGATGACACTGTCATGGCAGGCTTAGTTTTGCGTTTTATTCGGGCAGGGTTTTTTTATCATTTAATCTGAGTGTTTGTACGTTCTTTTGTGTTGATTCTGGACTTTGGCCTACGGTTTTAGACTGAGTTTTTAGTATGTTTCTTGGTGAATGGCTTTTCCTTCTTTTTCTGTATCTTCGGCCAACCACGTCCACACTCTGTGTTATTTTAATTTGTTTTGTCTGATCTCTGTCTGAGTCTTTCTTGTCCTGTGTCGTCTGCCGTCTTTTCTGTTGCTCGTTTTTTATTCTCTGTGGGTGATTTTAGTTTTTTGGAAAAAGGGACCGATGACCGTAGCAGTCTGGTTCCTTTAACCCCCACAAACCAACCAAGACAATCGGTATACTTCCGTGACTGCCATCAGCGCAGCGGAGACAGCCCACGATCCTAACGCCGAATGTATTTGAGTTACGGTATAGCAGAGAGCCCGAGCTAGCTGTGAACTGTCAAACGTGACCAATTTTACCAAAACATTACGCGTTTACGAAAACTGAATTCTACGTACCAAAACATTCTGCGTTTACGAATAATGAATTTCACGTAGCGCATATGACGATGTGTCGTGACGACATAGAAGATGTATGAAAAGTAACGGCAAGACAAATATTCTAGAGTATTCGTCCTGAGTGAACAATAACAGACAACCTATCTCCGTGCATTTCCTACCGAACATGTAACATCTGTACTAAACTCGGTCTGATGGCTTGTTTGAATGCTTTTATGAAAACGGACGCCGGAAATGCGCAAAATAGCAGTAGCGGGACAGAGTACAAGACATCGGCACACGAGCAGCTACAGCCAAGCTGTAGTCCGTGCAGGATCCGGACATCGACCTTCTGTTCCGGTAGGGCGCTACGCAGCATCTCGGCGGAGGACCTACGATGCAGCGTCACACCTTCAATCTCGTCGGAGCAGACTCCAAAGACGGACAAGGTCAATGCAAAGAAACAAAATTTGTATTGAATAATTTCTAATCAATCTCTACGGAGAAACTTGGTAAATATTTTTCAAGCCAAGGACATTAACTTAATCGTAATCAAAGGAGACTTCTGCACATGTGCTAATACGTACACTCATTTTAAACCTTATAATTATCTTTCTCTTAAGGTAATAGACTTTTCGAGAACTTAATGAAACAGAACATTTACTGGGATGAAGGTATGTCGTATTTTCTCTTGAACCGCATCCGAATAGGAGGACCATAACAGATATGACCTACGTCATCATATCTTCATACTCACATGTCAGTAGAATATGTTAGTAACAATATCGAGTAATATCTATTAATGGTTAAGGAATTCAGCTGCAGGAACTGTACAAAGTAAACCGCAGGTAATGTTGATAACCAACACGAATAAAAAATCTGAACTTTCAAAATAAATGACTTAAGGATAAACAGTTTTATTGAACAGAATAACAGTAAATGAACCTAATTGCACATATCTTGTACATGAACATTTATAAATAATGTCAGTGTGAAGAAGAGTAATACGTATCAAGAAACCAATAGTGAAACTGTTTAGGAACCCCAATAGTGTGACCACTACAAACTCAATCAGTTCATGTGCATGGTCATTCTAGGGGACTTTACGCCGTCTCCATACGTTGTCACAAAACGCGATTCAGCGAGATATATTTGACACGGTGTAATATTAGCGGAACACGTCATACGCACAGATGAACAAACCTAAGATCAAATGTAATTAATTTTGTAAAACTCATTAATAAACTGGATCACAGACGATAAGCGTCGTATAGAACATAATTGTGATTGTAATAGAGAGAATTACTATCTACGATTTTTCAATATATAGAGGAAACAGTGTACAATCCCATTTCTCGTGTTCTCTGGTCCTCGTAGATGTGATAACAGCTCAAGTACCCATATCAAGTTTGTAACAGTATGTGAAATGAATCGACCGTTAAAATAGATTGTTGTTTAAAACTGGCTATTTTTATACTTGTATTCCACAGCTTTGTGTGCCTTGTGACAAATTTCTACAATATTTGGCATTCATAGCAAGCCCACCACAAAATAATCCAGCAGTACCTGATCGACAAGATCGCCCCCATTAAGCGGCAAAATTGAATGTAAACCTTTTCCTTTCCAGCACCGCTCATATCAGGGAGACAAATGCTAAAACTTTGTTTCACAGGACTAAGCGAACGTGGCGCAGCCTATGTTTTATATATATTTTTCAAGTGCATGGCCTTCAAATAATCCTTGCTGTTTCTGTCCTAGCTACGTGAAACGAAGAGCCTTCACAATTGTTTTCTCAGTTAAAGAGTAGGTGAGCAGCTAAATGAGAACTGAAGATAATCCACACTGTTTGGTATGTAATGTTGGTGAGAGATTTCACATGGAATTTTGTGTTATTATGTCCGTTTACGACGTATTGTGTTAGGACTATCCACAGATGGCATCCCCTGATTTTATAATCACGCTCTTATGCTAGCAAAGGTAGAAGGAAGATGGCGAGTCTGCTTTAGGCCGTGGCGCAACACTGACCTGTTGTCCCGGCCTCGGGCGCGCGTGGACGAGGCAGTGTTTACACCGTCGGTACTCGTGCGTGCTGTTGTCTGACTAGATCGCCATGGCACACAATTTTAGAAACACTACGCTCCAATTTATGTTTGACAACGAATATGCAAGTCCCAAGGCATTTGAAATAGAGCGTTTTTTGAGGGAAGAAGTTCGTTTACTTGCTACAGACCTAATTGGAATACACCTATCCTTTGTAAGCAGTACAATGTACGTCAAGATGACAGATGAAGCTGCGTGTGAAAGAACTCTCGCCGCTGCTCAAAGATGATTTTTAATTTTGACGCTCTGATGGCCATATCAGCGATGCAACAGTAGCTCCTTCAGGCTTGGGTGTGAGGGTTACTCGGATCTTTGAATTAGCGTTTGAAGTACCTGAATCGAGGGTTATTGAATCGCTGCGACCATATAGAACAGTACTCAGTCATGTGCCAGAACGCTGGGCGAGTTTCAGCACCTATCCCGTGCCAAACCGCGTCCAACAGGTGCGGATCGTCCTTAACAAACGTATCTCTTCTCACTTATACAGGGTGAGTCACCTAACGTTACCGCTGGATATATTTCGTAAACCACATCAAATACTGACGAACCGATTCCACAGACCGAACGTGAGGTGAGGGGATAGTGTAATTTTTTAATACAAACCGTACAAAAATGCACAGAAGTATGTTTTTTAACACAAACCTTCGTTTTTTTAAATGGGACCACGTTAGTTTTGTTAGCACATCTGAAAATATAAACAAATACGTAATCAGTGACGTTTGTTGCATTGTGAAATGTTAAATACATCCGGAGATATTGTAACCTAAAGTTGACGCTTGAAACCTCGGACGTTCAGTTGCGTGTTGTAACAAACACAGGCCACGGTCGGCGAGCAGCATCTGCAGAGACATGTTTACGATGACGACCGTGTTTACGAGTGTGGCTGTAGTGCGCTGTTGTGATTTGGTCTAGCTGTCGCAGTGTCCGCATGTAGCGCTTCCTGCTATTGTTATTCTGCATTCGAATCCGCACGCAGACCAACTGTAGTAAACCGTATTACCAGCCGCCTGTGATTGTGTAGTGTTGTAGGAACTGTCACCATGGTGTATTCGAACTCTGAAAAGGCGGAGATGATACTCATCTACGGCGAGTGTCGACGAATTGCAGCTGAAGCCTGCAGGGTGTATGCAGAACGGTACCCGGACAGAGAGCATCCAACGTGCCGCACATTGCAAAACATCTACCGCCAACTGTATGCAACAGGTATGGTCGTAGCACGCAAACGGGTCCGTAACAGGCCCGTCACAGGAGAAGTGGGCGCAGTTGGTGTGTTAGCTGCTGTTGCCATGAACCCACACATGAGTACACGCGACATTGCGAGAGGCGGTGGACTGAGTCAAAATAGTGTCATGCGCATACTGCATCGTCACCGCTTTCACCCGTTTGATGTGTCGCTACATCAGCAATTACATGGTGATGACTTTAATCATCGAGTGCAAATCTATCAATAGGCATTAACAGAGAATGCGTTGCAGTTCTACCTGTTTACCGATGAAGCGGGTTTTACAAACCACGAGGCAGTGAATCTACGGAACATGCATTACTGGTCCGTGGACAATCCTCGCTGGCTCAGACAGGTAAAGCGACAGCGACCTTGGACTGTAAATGTATGGTGCGGAATCATTGGCGACCACCTCATTGGTGCTCACTTCATTGCAGGGGCCCAAACAGCTGCAACATACATCGCGTTTCTACAGAATGATCTGCCAACGTTGCTCGAAAATGTCCCACTGGAAACGTGTCGACGTATGTGGTATCGGCATGATGGTGCACCTGCACATTCCGCAATTTACACTTGACTGACCCTTGACAGGATGTTCGACGGGCGTTTCATAGGACGTGGAGGACGCATAAATTGGCCAGCCCGTTCTCCTGATCTTACACCTCTGGACTTCTTTCTGTGGGGTACGTTAAAGCAGAATGTGTACCGTGATGTGCCTACAACCCCAGAGGATATGAAACAACGTATTGTGGCAGCCTGCGGTGACATTACACGTCGGCGTGTACGACATTCATTACGCCAGAGATTGCAATTGTGTGCAGCAAATGATGGCCAGCACATTGAACATCTATTGGCCTGACATGTCGGGACACACTCTGTTCCACTCCGTAATTGAAAACGGAAACCACGTGTGTACGTGTACCTCACCCCTCATGGTAATGTACATGTGCGTCAGTGAAAAAGACCTATTATAAGGTGTTAGCATGTGGACGTAATGTGCTGTTCCAGTCTCTTCTGTACCTAAGGTCCATCACCGTTCCCTTTGGATCCCTACGTAATTCGGTGCTCTCCGATACACACGTTCGAACAGCGGAGGAGTGGTACTCAAGCGTCAAATTTAGGTTACAATACCTCCGGATGTAATTAACATTTTACAATGCAACAAACGGCACTGATTACGTATTTGTTTGTATGTTCAGATGTGCTAACAAATCTAACGGGGTTCCATTTATAAAAAACGTAGGTTTGTGTTAAAAAACATATTTCCGTGCATTTTTTTATGGTTTGTATTCACCAATTACACTAGCCCCTCTCCTCATCCTCACGTTCGGTCTGTGGAATCGATTCGTCAGCATTTGATGTGGTTTACGAAATATATCCAGCGGTAATGTTAGGTGACTCACCCTGTATAATGGAGGATGTCGAGCTATTGTGATTTACGATGGCCAGCCACGCACATGTTCTAGCTGGAGAAGGACATATCCGTTCGGAGTGCATACAACGCCGCGTAATGCAACTCCACATGGAGGAGCGTCACAGCGAGAAGTTCTCACGCAACTGCCGATGACATACATGTCGGTGGCCCGCCGGGAGGTGTTGCCGAGTTCGGAGCGTGACAAGGATGCGTTGCTGCAAGAGCAGACCGAGCTGTGGGAGCATGGAGGTGACACGAAGAATGCCCCTACACCCACGTCAGGTCAGATGAGGGAGCAACTTCCCGCACCCTGACATGTAGCTCGCGGCGTGGAAGTGGTGGTCGAGACAGTGGCGGCAGCAACGGGCCAATAAACGCTCGACGAACACAGTGAGGAGTCGAATACGGCGGCAGAGGGTAGGACGGGCAAACAACGATAGCCGAACCGTCGCAAAAAGCGACGCCACAGTTCGGTTGACACATCCTTCCCTAGCCTAAGGGATACGGAAGTTACTCGAGCCGAAGAAATGTCTGACACGGAACACGTGCCTTTAGAGGACGCCGACAGGATTCGTTCAGATGGTGACCGTATGTCCTGCTTTTCAGACGGTCCCTCTTCATTGATAACGACTGCCCCGGTACTGCCGACGGAGGAGTCAGGGACAGTGTCCCGGCAGCCACATCTAAATGCATCGGAGGACGTTTCTGTAATCGAAGACCACTGCGACTGCAGAACCAATCGAAGAGGTCAGGAATTGGCACCCCCAATAGGTGTCGACTCATAGGACGAACACCACAAAACGAAAACAACGGAGGGCAGCCCGTTGGCGGGCACCCCTCTGAGCACGAATAGTGGAGTAAAACCGTTGGAGTTCGCTATGACATAAAACGAGCATGACAACGACAACGGACCAAGCTTATCAGGTGGGAACAGTGAACACTAATACCGCACGTTCGTTTGAAAAGATGCAATTTATCCGGGATTTGATTAACGCCACAGACGTGGATATTTTGCTGGTGCATGAAATATGGAATGCTGCCTTTCCCGACGTGCTTGTTTACAACACTTACCTAGCGCCGACTTTAGACAGAAGACGTTTGCACAGCGATACTAGTTCGAGAAGGGTTTCCGATGTTTGACCTCGTTTACCCCCCCTTCGGCTCGGTGTTTGGCGAGGACCGTGAACGGTATTCGTATTGTCAACATCTATGCACCCTCCGGATCAGACAATCGATGGGCGCGTGCGCGATTGTACTCGGAGGAGATTGCGCCCCTATTCCAAGGGTAGGAGGGCATTTTAACTGTGTTCTCACAAGGAAGGATCATGCCCCTAATATCAGTTCCTGCTTTGCATTGCACAGGATCTGCCGGGACATGGCACTCATGGACACGTGCGAAAAAATCCATGGGCAGCGAGAGGGCTACACGTTTTTTACTAGGCAGTCGGCGAGCAGGCTGGATCGCATTTATGTTTCTGACGGATTAGGAGATCACGTGTTGGCTTCTGAACGTTGGCCCACAGCTTTTACTAATCACCTTGCATATTTATGCACATTAACCCTCCCCCAGCAGAGGGTCTAGCGCAGCCGTAGTTCGTGCAAACTTAATTCATCTCTATGTAATTCAGTGTTCAAGCAGGAGTGGACACCATAAAATCCTGAGAAAGATCCCAGCAGACGGGTCGAAACGTCGATCATTTTAGTAGAAATATGACGCGGCCTAATTACCGAGAAGATTGTAACTTCAATTAACTTCAGTTAATTCATCTTTATTAGTGTATCCCGAATGTCTCAAGCGGATCGAAGAAACATGGCGACATGTACTCGCCGTCTGCCGATGCACCGTACGGTTCTTTCATAGTGGCTGCAATGTACAGAACGGAGACACGAATAGCTCTCATAACGTATGGCAAGGAAAAAGCGACATGGTTCCGAGATACACTGGATTATTACTACATGGTGCTCGGTGACTTGTCCTCCAGGGCCCCATCGGCCGAGCGTCAAGCGGAAATCCATCGCATTCAGGCGTGCATTTTATCGATCCCGAGACGTCGACCGGAGGGACTTCCGATCCTTGCTCAGTGCTTGGACAACGTTGATGGAGACGGTATTAGCATGCATCATGAGTCTAAGGGACATGCGGGTAATCGCCTATCCCTGATCATAGCGCTCCATGATGGTAATGGTAGGCTCTTGACGTCACAACGGGACATTGCTGCTGTGTTTCTGGAGCATTACCGCCTCCTTTTCACTGGGAAGCCGACAGAAAATCGGATAGGAGAAGAAATTTTGCGACAGATGCAAACGGAGGTGGATGGTCCGGATGCAGAGGCGTTATTGGAGCCCCTCACGGAAGATGAGATATGGATGGCACTCACGAAGGGTGGATTGACACTTGAATTTAATCGCGAATTTGCAGATGTAATGATGTCCCAATTGTTGTTGACGTACAATGAGTTATTGAGTCCTGACACGGACTTTCCGTCGCAATTCATGGCAATCGCGAGGGAGTGTCAGCGCCCATCAATTTAGACCGCTCACAATGCTCAATACTGACTATAAGACCTTTGCGCGAATGTTGGCGGCAAGGCTCAAGACTGTAATATCCAAGACATTACCACCAGACCAGGCCTGTCTAGGGGTTCGGAGCTACATCCAGTCTATCCTTGGCGAAAACCGTGACGTAATTTCTCTGACAGAAGCTTGTCGCATGCCAGCGGCGTTCGTATCAGTGGATTTTGAACGTGCCTTTGACAGGATCAACCATGATTTCCTCGACTTGACCATGCGACGCGTGGCGATAGCTCAGGATTTTATTACCGTCCTCATACGCCTCCTTCGCGAAGCTCCTTCGACGGTGAGAGTCAATGGCGGGCTGTTACAGGCGTCCGACTCCGTGCGAGTTCCTTCACGCTTCGTGCATACGCCGACAACTTCATGATAGTCGTCCGGCCGGAGGACGAAGTTCTTAAGGAGGTTGTCCTTCTTAATACGTACGGAGTAACGGCGGGTAGCAGAATCAACATGAATAAAACCAAGGTTATGCACGTCGGACGAGGGCTGGACGCTCTGCACAGTCCGTTTACGACGGTGAACATCTTGCAATTCTTAGGAGTATTGTTCACCAGATCGCTACGGCAATCAGCGGCGGCGAGTTGCCGACGTCTGCTCCACCGCGTCCGAGTGCACATACGCAACAATTCACTCCGAACCCACGACCTGCTCCAAAGGGTAAAATAAACTAATGTTCACCTGGCCTCGTGACTACCGCATTAGGCACAGGTACTGCCAATGCCACAAGGTATTGCTGACAGGTTAATGGCGGCCTTTGGACATTATGTGAGCCAAGGGATGTTGTTTAAAGTCAAATACAAGACTTTAATTCTCCCACACCATTCTGGAGGACTTAATCTCACGAATGTGGGGAACAAGGCTCTAGCTCTATACATGCGAGCGACGCTGCGGACATGGAACCAACGGCAACACGCTACTACCTCGGCGATCCTGGATGTGCTTCTTCCCCCGTTCTTTGGACCGCCGGTGGAGGTAGGCACAATATCGCCTTCTTTTTCTCGCGTCGCGCGATTCTTTATTTATTTTAGTTATGTTGAGTTAGAGATACCTTCTACAAGTAACCCCACTACCCGTGAGATGTATCGATACTTTAGGAGTCATCATGACATCAATGTTGTCAAACTTAAATACCCAACGAGGGTTTGGCGACAGATTTGGCGAGCTGTCCATACGCCTTTCCTCACCTTGGCAGCGAGATCGTTTTCGTATACATCAATCAAATGGCTCTGAGCACTATGAGACTTAACATCTGTGGTCATCAGTCCCCTAGAACTTTGAACTACTTAAACCTAACTAACCTAAGGACATCACGCACATCCATGCCCGAGGCAGGATTCGAACCTGCGACCGTGGCAGTTGCGCGGTTCCGGACTATATACATTAATCAACCGCAACACAGTCAACCGTCAACAATTGTATGACATTCACATGGTAGACTTCCGCTTTGCCTTATATGTGGCATGCAGGACACCGACTAACATTTCCTGCAGTGTGGTGAGGCAAAGGATGTTTGGTGGCTGTTGCAACGCATCATAGCGCTACTCCGACGCACCGACGAATCGACGATCACGACGGACGCTTTATTTTTTTCAGACGCTGTCTTTTTCCCCTCACAGAAATCGCCGGCAATCCGCTGGATTGGAGGACATGCATCGCACTACGTGCTTTCGGGAACGTGATATCGGTCATGGATTATTGGCATTGTCTACTAGAACAACACGACTTCATCCAACGTCACTCACAGTACAAAACGCTCTTTGCGAAGTTTCAAAATGTTCAAATCTGTGTGAAATCTTATGGGACTTAACTGCTAAGGTCATCAGTCCCTAAGCTTAAACACTACTTAACCTAAATTATCCTAAGGACGAACTTTCTAGGAAGCATGTTTCATGACCCCCCCCCCCCCCCCCAAAGGGTGGGGAGTCCCAGGTAAACGCAGTTTCGCGAGATAGGATATTACTCCCAGTGAAGTGAAGAGGATTTCACTCCGGCCTTAAATTTCTTTCCTTTCTTTTTCATATGTGATTTTTTTCTGGGACATTAAAATAAAATAAATAAAAAATTAAGATAAATTACATACTTCTACAATGCTTTCTTCCCGATGGCTCTCCCTTATCCTGCAGGAGACTGGGACACAGTGTCAGGTCTCCATAAAAATAA
This sequence comes from Schistocerca piceifrons, assembly GCF_021461385.2. Taxonomy (NCBI): domain Eukaryota; kingdom Metazoa; phylum Arthropoda; class Insecta; order Orthoptera; family Acrididae; genus Schistocerca; species Schistocerca piceifrons. The sequence goes on from NC_060140.1 coordinate 633,824,478, forward strand.
AAATAATTAAAAAGGGGTAGCGTCTTTGATTCATAATCAGAACGTTTTAGTTCCCCGGTTCGACCATCTACGCTTCTTAAATTTTGATTAATACATAGCATTATCGGCCGAAGACTTCCGGCGTAAGAAGTCACCGTCCTTCTGCGGGCCTTGTCAAAGAGGGTGGGGAGCGGCCAGAAATTCAGGGCAGCCTCTTGTCCTAGGGATGGGAAACTGCTCCTAAAGACGGAAGAATCAGCAATGATCAACGCCATGAGGATGCAGAAGGCAATGGAAACCACTGCATTAAACACACGTAACGTGTATCCACAGGACATGTGGCCTGTAAATGAAGAAGTGTCATGATGATCTCTCCGTTAGCCAAAGATTGCGGAATAGTCCCTCATTCTGATCTCCGGGAGGGGACTGCGTAGTGGAAGGTTACCAGGAGAAAGAAACTGAATAATCAACAAAAGGATAACGTTCCACGAGTCGTGACGTGGAATGTCAGATGCTTGTAGGGAAACTAAATAATCTGAAAAGGGAAACGCAAAGGCACAATCTAGATATAGTAGGGGTCAGTGAACTGAAGTGTAAGTGGGAAGAAGACAAGGATTTCTCGTCAGATGAGTATAGAGTAATATCAACAGCAGCAGAAAATGGTCTAACGGGAGTAGGATTCGTTATGAATAGGAAGGTAGGGCAGAGAGTGTGTTACTGTGAACAGTTCAGTGACAGGGTTGTTCTTATCAGAATCGCCAGAAAACCAACACCGACCACGATAGTTCAGGTATACATACCGACGTTTCAAGCTGAAGATGAAGAGAAAGAGAACGTATATGAGGATATTGAAAGGGTAATGCAGTCTGGAAATGAGGATGAAAATCTAATAGTCATGGGACACTGGAATGCAGTTGCAGAGGAAGGAGTAGAACAAAATGTTACAGGAGGATATGGGCTTGGGACAAGGAGTGAGAGGGGAGAAAGGGTAACTGAGTTCTGTAACAAGTTTCAGCTAGTAACAGCGAATACTCTGTTCGAGAATCACAAGAAGAGGAGGTATACTTGGAAAAGGCCGGATGATACGGGAAGATTTCAGTTATATTACATCATGGTCTGACAGAGATTACGAAATCAGATACGGGTCTGTAAGGGGGACCCAGGAGCATATACAGACTCAGATCACAATATAGTAGTGATGAAGAGTAGGCTGAAGTTTAAGACATAAGGTAGGAAGAATCAATAGGCAAATAAGTGAGATACGGTAGTACCAAGGAATGACGAAATACGGTAGAAGTTCTCTAAGGTGATAGATACAGCAATAAGGAATAGCTCAGTAAGCAGTACAGTTGAAGAGGAATGGACATCTCTAAAAAGGGCCATCAGAGAAGTTGGGGAGGAAAACATTGGTCGAAAAAGGTAATTGCGAAGAAACCATGGGTAACAGATGAAATCGATGAAAGGAAGAAGTACAAAAATGTTCCGGGAAACTCAGGAAAATAGAAGTACATAGCGTTGAGGAATGAAAGAAATAGGAAGTGCAGGGTAGCTAAGACGGAAAAAAGTGAAGCGTTCGAAAAGGATATGACTGTCGGATGGACAGACTCAGCATACAGGGAAGTCAAAACAACCTTCGGTGATATTAAAAGCAAAGTTGATAACATTAAGAGTGCAACGGGAATTCCACTGTTAAATGCAGAGGAGAGAGCGGATGGGTCTAAAGAATACACTGAAAGCCTATATGAGGGGGAAAATTGTCTAATGTGATAGAAGAAGAGGCAGGAGTCGATTTAGAAGAGAAATAGGATCCAGTATTAGAATCAGAATATAAAAGAGTTTTGGAGGACTTACGATCAAATAAGGCAGAAAAATTTCTAAAATTGTGGGGGGGACTGTCAACAAAACGACTATTCACGTTGGTGTGTATAATGTATGATCTTGCGACATACCATCTGACTTTTAGAAAAGCATCATCCACACAATTACGAACACAGTAAGAGCTGACAACGGCGAGAATTATCGCACAATCAGATTAACAACTCGTGCATCCAAGTTACTTACAAAAATAATACACACAATGGAAAAAAATTGAAGATGCGCTAGATGACAATCAGTTTGGGTTTTGGGAAGGTAAAGGCACGAGAGAGGCAATTTTGACGTTGCAGTTAATAATGGAAGCAAGACTAAAGAAAAATCAATACACTTTCATAGGATATGTCGACCTGGGTAAAGCGTTCGACACTATAAAATGGTGCAATACGTTCGAAATTATGGAAAAAGTAGGGGTAAGCTATAGGAAGAGATGGGTCATGTACAGTACGTACATCAGCCAAGAGTGAATAATAAGAGTGTAAGACCATGAAAGAAGTGCTCGTATTAAAAAGGGCGTAAGACAAGTTAATATAGCCTTTCACCCCTGCTGTCCATTCTGTATATCGAGGAAGCAATGATTGAAATAAAAAAAAGGTTCAGGAGTGGAATTAAAGTTCAAGGTGAAAGGATATCAATGATACGATTAGCTGGAGACGTTGCTATCTTGAGTGAAAGTGAAGAAGAATTAAAGGATCTGCTGAATGGAATGAACTTCTAATGAGTTCAAAGTATGGAGTGAGAGTAAATCGACGAAAGACGAGGGTAATGTGAAGTAGTAGAAATGAGAACAGCGAGGAGCTGTATTATTAAGTGCAATAATTCATCACAATACTCACTGAAATAATCGTCTGGCAATTTAGCAAACGGGGCATTATCTATAGAGGTGCGAATGGAACAGAGTTTTTGGTAATTTGTGGTTAGTTCTTATGGGACCAAACAGCTGAGGTCATCAGTCCCTAACCTGACACTCTACCTAACCTAACTTAAACTAACTTACTTATTAAGTGCAATAATTCATCACAATACTCACGGAAATAATAGTGTGGCAATATAGTAAACGGGGCATTACCTATATAGTCGCGAATGGAACGGAATTTTTTGAAATTTGTGGTAAGATCTTATGGGACCAAACTGCTGAGGTCATCAGTCCCTAAGCTTACACACTATCTAACCTAACTTAAACTAAGGACAACACACACACACACACCCAAACCCAAGGGAGGACTCGAACCTCCGTCGGGGCGAGCCGCGCGAACCGTGACAACTGCGTGAACTCAACGAAAATACATCAGCCATAATTTCTGTTTATGAGCTTTAAGTAGGGCAAACTTGAAATGCTAAATAACAAACAAAAGTAATAACCAATAATAATTTTAAAAATTTCCCATTGACAGTAATATTATTTAGAGACATCATAATACGCTTTTAAATTATGTTTTTTTTTACAGTAACAGGCACGTTATTTTATAGCCACACTTGCACTTTCATTTAATTAAAAATTTCGCTCATAGCAGTAGTCCAAACTGATCGTGAAACGCTACAGAACAGAATCTTCTTCATCATCGTAATGGCATCGTCATGTTTGACAATGGGCAGCACCTGTTCTCCTCCTGCCAACCTCTTTCGGACAAAGCGTTTCAGCAATGAAGAATATGACCTAGTGACGTCTCTCATTGTGTTTTTCTTAGCGTTTCTGTAACTGACAAAATAGGCGTCACAAATATCGCCATTAGGGTGGCCAACCGTCCTGACTTATCGGGAGAGTTGTCGTTATGGATCTTCATATCACGACATTCCGCCATTTCGTCCCGATTTTGTAAAATAGCGTTACGAGATTGCCTCAAGTACTGAATAACGCCGTCTGTTAGAGCGTCATTTTGTTTTATTAATATAGTCAAATTTATGTTAACAAGGTCGTTTCACAATAGGCATGCTGCGTATCCTGTATCGACGATGCTAGTACCTTCTAGATCTAGCGCGATCATTTCTCCAGTAGTACGGGGCTAGAGCTATTAAAGCAGCGCTACGCAGAAGGGTCGAGCAGTTTCCATCTGGACAGCATTCTGATAAGAAGAATGTTTCGAATTATAATGCGAACGAGTGCTAGTTCGTATTATTTTAAGTGTTTATACGGGTAGATAGAGCGTGAAGTGTATAGTGACGTGTACTTCGATAAATAAAGTGTTATTTGAGTTGTAAATAGTAGATTTCAGCTATCAGTCATCCTTTTTAAATTTTATTGGCCGATCTAGATTGCAGCTAGAAACTAGCCATTCTCAATGCTATGAATGCAAGAGGTACATAGTTAGCTGATGTCATAAGAAGTTGCAATTAATGGCTTAACGCATATGGTTTGTGTATTACATACCACTATCATTTTTAGTGGTATGTAATATACAAGCCATATGAGTTAAGCCATTAATTGCAACCTTTTTATGACATCAGTTAACTATGTACCTCTTGTATTCTTAGCATTCAGAATGGCTAGTTTCTAGCTGAAATCTAGATCTGCCAATAAAATTTAAAAAGGACGACTGATAGCTGAAATCTATTATTTACAAGTCAATACTACAGTCGCTGCGTGCAACAGCTTTCTGAATGAAAGGCAACCTGATAAAGAGTTACTGTCGATTATTTATCGTCTAATAGAGTTAACATATCGTAATTTACGAAAATGCCTAAGGTTGGAAAGTGAAAGTCTTACTTTTCGGATGATTACTCAAAAGAGCTGTCTACTGTCATGGAATGACGTACACCTTAAGAAGCATTGTGTGAGAGTTGTAGCTTTTTCCTGTCAGCAACTCACAGACGTAACGAAAATTTCAGGCACTACATATCTGCAAAGAATCACACAAATAGATTCGTGGTAGCTTCGGCAGCAAGTTTGTTTCTATATTCATGATTAAAGTAGATACCCAAGAAGAATTCCTCACAGCTGGTGAAGAATTAACAACAGTTTATAAAGTTGTCAAGGATCATCAATCCCTCAGTTCTCTTGACTGCGCCGTGAAACTGTATGCCGCAGTGTATCCGGAGTCTAACGTCCATTCAAAGCAGTCTACAGCTAGGACAAGAGCCAGAGCAATAGTTAAAAATACTCTCGCATCACACTTCGTGTTCAAATGCATAAAACAACTGCAAGAAGTTTTTTTATGGCATAGCTACCGATGCATCAAACAGCAAGTCTGAAAATATGTATCCTTTAGTTGTTTAATACTCAACTGAATCAGACAAAATCCAACAGAATTTGCTGAAATTTGATTCGCTGAATAACGAAACGTCGGAGACAATTGCAAAGTTTTATCTAGACACTTTAAGACAATTGGAAATTCAATTGGATGAAATAATCGTTTTTTGTGGAGACAGTATCATTATCAACTTCGGAGGGCTACATCGACGCGGACAGCGGAATGTAATTCACCAAATTAAAGAAAAACTAGGAACAAAGTAGAAGGAATAGGATGCCTGTCCATATTATCCACAATACTGTATAAGCGCTGCTAGGGACTTAATTGTAAACACTGATATCATCGTCATGAAAATATTCCGTTATTTTCCAATATACACCGGAAGGACAGAGAAGCTGAAAAACTTTTGCTAATACGTTGATATCAGTCATCACACTATTATGTCTCACTCAAGAACAAGATGGCTTTTGTTAAGGTCCCCAGTTGACAGAATTCTTACTATTTGCATTCCAATAAAATAATTTTTGGATTCCGAAGAGAGGCCACCTAAATAATTTCAGATTTTTTCAGTAATCCTATCAGTGAAATTTACTTCCTGTTTCTGGAGTCAAATTTGGCTGACTCTGAAAATAAACATAAGATCCGTGGGGAGAATAAATTCTTGATTACTGAAATAAGAAATATATCAATCGACACTCAAAGATGTATGAACGAAGGGAAGATTCTCAAGTTTATTGGCATGCAAACCAAGACGAATTTTAACAAATTAATGAATGAGAATCCTAACCAAGAAATAATTAATTTGATTTAAAAATTTCAGGAATCGATGGCTTTCTATACCACATCATTTGACTACGTAGACTAATGGGCAATTTCTTTCGATAAATATCAAGTATTTGATTGGATGACGCTATGTGAAACCAGAGATTGGGTGATGATTGAAAACAATATTACATCCCTGATTAAAAATGGTATGAAGATTTGAGGTGACAATTACGTTTAGGAACATATTTATCTAAGGACTTTTTAGAAATCAAGCGTGTCTCGGAAGAATGGAAGTCAAAACACTCCGTGGAAGAGAGGGGGTTTACTTTCTTAAGGAAACCAAAAATACTTAACGCAAATGGAAACTGCTATAATTATGCGAGTAAATGTTATATATTCTGCACACAACGTCACTACGGATTAAGTATTTTTGCTTATGTCACCTCAGTGGAGTGATGAAACAAATCGACTGGTGCCAGGGACTGTGGAATCAATCTTACAGTGCCAGTTTAATTTCAAGTTTACCAACACGAAGTTTCATTAATACAAAAAGGGGAAAAACAGACTTGCTGATAAGGATGAAATCTTCCGAAAATCTGGCGTATCAACGACTTCTGTTTCAAAAAGTTCCGTTTAAATGCGTTCTAAATAAAAACTAATTGCATTTAATAAATTTCTTACTTCATTTCTACACTACGATCTCAGAGTGTTCCGACTACGTGCCAGTTAGATATGGAAACCCTAATCGCAGTGCATCTCTGAATGATCTTTTCCATCCTTTAATTAAACTTGTGACTGTCCCACACTTACGATCATTTTTGATAACGCGACAACAACAGTCTGTTTAGTAAAAGATTTTCTTGATGCTGAAATTACACTAAGCCAGAAATGCGCAATACAGTTTGATCTGTCGGGACTTCGTGTTTAATCACATCTAACGTTGGTCATAAATCTCTTCCGGTGAGGGCTTTAGGTATCGGATATATTGATAATCACTGTTTAATCAATAACATTTCAGTTTCCTCATTGCTTGAGAGAATATCAGGCAACACACCAAAGACAGTCCTACGTTAGCGATGGCTTATACATAGTTTGAGTGCAGTCACAGTACTGGCGTTCAAAATTATTTATGTGTGTGATTATTTTATTTGACAGATTATTCAAGCAAAACTATTTCCCAGTTAGCAACACGCAAAATTATAGCATTCCGGCATCAGGCACAAGAGACTCATCAACTGTTTCTTACGCAAATTTCTTCTACGGGATTGGGTTAAATGTAGGGTAAATAGCAGAAACAGAAAACACAATCTGGTAAAGTAATGGAACAAAAATTGAGGAAAAGTGTAAGTCTACATATCTAGCTCTCTGCATCACTTCCTGGCCGTAGGAGCAAGAAGCACAACGAACTGTAATATATGTAATCTGGCTGTTCCTTTTGATTCGTATTATAATGAGACAGGACACTGTCCCATACTCGTACTCATGAGAAACACGATCTACAAATTTATTGAAGAACACGATCCGTGAAGTCTGATTTATGTCTTGTGTATACAATGTTTCAGTGCTGTAGCAATCTCCATGTCGTATCATAATAATTAACCTAAATGATAGAGCAACATTGAAGGTAACAAATATTACTAGAAAGTATTAGTTTCAAAAATGCTCTCTTTTTCAATCTTGCAGCACGACTGAAAATCAGTAGTATTGTCGTAACATTGTATCCATTTATCATTCAGCAGGTTTGTTTGATTTTATTTTGCAGGCATGTAGTGTCAACCCTACACTGCTTCTCTCACAACAACAGCTGCAGTCCTTAGATTATTATCTCGACAACCGAGAAAACCTTAAAGATGTAGATTAGTTCAATAATTAGTCACGGTAATGTATTCCACGCGTAGCCTATACACATTCAGAACTCATGTCTTAATTTCACAAAAAAAGTTTTGTTATTCAGTACGAGCAAACACAGGAGCAGCCACAATTCATTCCACTCCCTATTTCATCGAAACCAAGAAAAGAAAGACGAAGGACAGGAAACGCCGGAAATTAACTCGCAGTAACACAAAATGTCTCGGCTGATATGGCCAGCTATGTTGTGTAGCGACATTAAATTTCTTAATAAATAGAAATTTAGAGACATTAAATTTCTATTTATTAAGAAATTTAATGTCTCTAAATGTATTCCTTAAATAAATTGACGCTGTAGAAGACTGAACATTATACCACCGCCAAAGGCGACAGGAATCGTCTGAAGGATTGTTACTGTAGTAGTACCACACTCAATGTACAGTCATCAGATGGAACACAGAACACGTTTATGTTTATATCACTACATACACAATATGCTTAGTACTTGGATAAATATGAATATACTTACATTTTACGCGCACATATACTTCAACAGTATTGTCTTGCAAAACTACGTCTCTTATTCTAATAAGGCCAAAATATTACTTCATGAATTATATATACTTAATCCTTTTCTTGGTCATTATCACGGTGTTAGTGCACGTTTATTTTAATACTTCGTTTTGCCTTGCTAGTGCAATTACAATATTTCGAGCTACCTGTGGAACTCCTCTAGATCTAGGTAAGAGTACATTCCATTAATTGTACGAGACACTGGCTACACTAATAATTAGCAGCCAGAAATAGGAATTCTGGCCTTAGTAGAGGAACCAGACTACAGGAGCTGTCACTTTTTGTTGCGTTTATTTACAGTGACAACGGTTGCGACGAGAAACATCCTTTATTAGCGTTGACTAGTTTCGTACATGACGTTCATCATCAAGCCATCGTGTTCATCATAAATATTGAAACATAATACAAACAGTACATTTACAGACAGTTACGATCAACAGTCATGCGTAAATGTACCACATAATCTTCAATATATTATCAGTACTTCTTGTTAGACAGGAAGAGGACATCAAATGAGTTCAGAAATGGCCTGAGGAATGGTTGGTGTTATTTGTGACTGAGGCTGGTTGGGCTGACACTCATTCATTTCCCCATGCTTTATTTAATTTTCCAACTCAAATGTAATGAAAAACAAAAACTTCAGATCCTATGTGCTCGACCAGTTCAGAGCCTGTAGCGACGATGCAGCACACACCTCGAAGGAAGGAAGGAAGGAAAGAAGATTAGGGTTTAACGTCCCACCGCCATCGAGGTCATTAGAGACGGAGCACAAGCTCGCGAAATTTAAAGGAATGGGGAGAAAATCGGCGTGAACTTCCAAACCAACCATCCCGGAATCTGTCTGGAGCGACTTACAGAAATCACAGAAAACCTAAATCTGGATGTCCGGCCGTTGTTTAAACGAATGAGAGTTCAGCGTGCTGACCACTTACCACCCTCGGTCCCACCCATCGAGTGCTGCGATCGTATGACGAACGGGATACGGAAGCACTCATACTCTCAAACAGATAAGAGTAAGCAATTTCATCCCGAGTCAAGTAACAACACCAATAGGTTTTCAGTTCAGAACGGGGAATTAACCCCTCTATAGCTGAACAGGTACTAGCCTTATCAGATAACTAATGCTGCATTAGCCTGATTGACACCAACAGTAAATACCAGCATACGGCACTTGCTTTAGTAGTGACCAGAGCTCTAGACTAATTTGTGACCAAAGAAACAGAACAATTCTCTATGTCGTCCATAAGAAGCACGGAGAAGTATAGCAGATTTTCACATAACACAACCAAAAAGGACCTCGTTCCTTAGAACCAACTAAAATACACAATTGCAGTCCTTAAGCCACATGCTGATCGGTAATCGTCATCGCCTTAACATAAATGTACGGATGTATGTTCAACACAAAAGTAATATCAAAATCGTGACGAGAAAACAAATGCAGACCAACCCAATCGGACGACGCAGCTAAGCACACCACGTTCGTCCAACAACTGAACAATCAACATAGTCATGAGAAATTAGTAAATCGCTACCAATTACATTTTATGCTCCGTGGGAAGCGACTCCCACAAACCACGTATCGTCGAACAGCACCACAGAGTAATCATCTACGCTCAATAAGGCACCCAGTCTTAATTTAGCGGCCGAAGATACCACACAGTACACATGTGAGACTTTCTGGCCGTTTCTCTCTAGTAACACGCAAAACTAATTTACACGTCAATAAACACAGGTCAATGTGTGTTATCTGTATCATACTATTGCGACACGGAATCAGACACCACGCAGATGCCACAGGGACCTCAAAACACAACTAATATAAAACATCGGTCAAAAACTATAAGCCACTAATCTTTCAACTAGTAGGACTATCAAGACACTTGTTCCATGTGTGTTAATCACCGATCACACATCATAGTGGGACCACTCACAATGGAGTCATAACCGATTCCCGAACACGTGATATGTAGACCGGGAACACATACGCCAACCACTCTAACTACTAACCGACTGCGATAATAGTTTTCCGGCGCATGCCGTAGGAAACTAATTCTAACCTGGTGCTAATAGAACAAGATCAAGGCCAGTCAGAAGTTTCGCATTTCAAAATAGGTTACCAAGCAATGTGACACTGGAGAGGAAATTGCAAAAATATTTCTACTTAAAGAACATCCTGCATAGGATCTAATATTGTGCTGATTTTGTTACACATGAACAAACTCACTACACCAGTGCTGCAGCCACAGTGACGGATATCAAATACAGTATTTCAATCAGACTGCGAACTCAAATCTCTATATACAGCTGACAGTACCAAGCACTGGAAATAAACTTCCGAGGGGGTAAGCCACCTAACGCTTCGCACTTATGGCAAACGTAAATATCCCATTATAAATGGCATGCCACGCTGGAAAAACTGCAAAGCGGACAAAACGATTTCTCTGGGCGTGGTGCCAAAGCCTGCCAGAAACAAACACGGCCACTGGTGCAAAACGTAAGGCCGACACAAAATTAAAATTATTCCTAGGCGCCATTCACACACCAGACAAGCGCTGCAGGTATTTATAATCACAAATCACATGCAGTTTTATAAACTAATCCCAGTGAAGCCAAAGCGTTTCAGGACAGTATTTTATTATGAACTATGAAGATTAACACGAATTACATTCATTGCAAACCACGGGGACGTCAGCTTTCTGCGCCTTACAATGAACAATTACTACAACAGACGCCGGCCGCGGTGGCCGAGCGGTTCTAGGCGCTTCAGTCCGGAACCGCGAGACTGCTATGGTCGGAGGTTCGAATCCTGCCTTGGGTATGGATGTGTGTGATGTCCTTAGGTTAGTTAGGTTTAAGTAGTTCTAAGTTCTAGGGGACTAACGACCTCAGACGTTAAGTCCCATAGTGCTCAGAGCCATTTGAACCATTTGAACTACTACAGACAGTATAAAATGAGAATTCAATCCGATGCCTCCAACATGTGACGAATGAGTAATCATAAAGAAATAACAGGACAATATACTCTAAGAACTTCAGCTACTCGGTAGTATAATAACCAATACACGTACTACCCATGACGACACGTTGGAGAGCCTACCGCAACAATAAATACATGGCTTCAAGCCTCACCGATACAGTGAAGAAAAGCTGTAGCCGCAGTCGAAAGAGGAGGCCCATACTACGACCTAGTTACGCACTACGCCATGTCAGCCAAGACAAGAGCCTGTTTCTGGCCGCTGCTCGCCTCAGGTCGCGGTAACAGCGGCCAGAGAGCGTCACTTTAAGAACAGCGGCGTACATGGCAGGTTGTAGGTTTTCAAAACACTAGAGTGCAGGAGCACAAAGAACAAGTACTTTATATTCGGAATGATATACGCTGAGGTGAAAAAAGAATCCGTGGCATAGCGATTTGCACGTATACAGGTGGCCGCGGGACAGAAATTAACAGACTTTGAACCAAGAATGGTAGTTTGCGCTAGACACATGGCTCATTCCATTACGGTAATCGTTAGGGACTTCAATATTAAAAGATCCACCGTGTCAGGAGTGTGCCCTGTACCGAGAATACCAAAATTCAGGCATTACCTCTCACCATGGACAGCGCAGTGGCCGACAGCTTTCATTTAACGCCAGAGAGCAGCGACGCCCGCGTAGAGTCCTCAATGTTGAAAGATAAGCAAAACTGTTTGAAATAACCGCATGAATCGATGTGGAGCGTACGACGAACGTATCCGTTACGACAGTGTGGCGAAATTTGGCGCTAATGAGTTATAGCAGCAGAGAACCGACGCGAATACCCTTGCTAACAGCACGACATCGCCTGTAGCGCATCTCCTGGGCTGGCGACAGTATCGGTTTGACCGTAGACGACTGGGAAACCATAACCTGGTCATATGAGTGCAGATTTCAGGTGGTAAGAGGTGATTTCTGGGTTGGAGTGTGGCGCAGAACCCACTAAGTAATGGACCAAAATTTGCAACAATGCACTGTGGTAGCTGGTGTGGCCCTCCGCTGTGGCCGAGTGGTTGTAGGTGCTTCAGTCCGGAACAGCGGGACCGCTACGGTCGCAGGTTCGAAACCTGCCTCGGGGATGGATGTGTGTGATGTCCTTAGGTTAGTTAGGTTTAAGTACTTCGAAGTTTTAGGGAACTGATGACCTCAGATGCTAAGTCCCATAGTGCTCAGAGCCGTTTGAACCGTTTTTGTTAGCTGATGGTGGCTCCATTATGGTGTGGTGTTTACATTGAACGTAGTGGGTCCTCTGATCCAAGAAGACCGATCATTGAGTGGAAATGATTATTTTCGGCTATTTGGAGACCAGTTTTAACCATTCACGGAGCCTCTGTTCCCAATCAACGAACCAACGATATCATGTCAACGGACCTCAGTTGCTTGCGATTATTTTCAAGAACATTCTGGTATGGATCATAATCGGGAGGTCAGTTTGTGCACAGCATCCTGCACCGGAAGCATTTTCGCAATTACGGACACCTGTACAGCCAGTATGACTCAATATTTCTGCAGAGGACTGCCTACGACTTGTTGAGTCATAGCCAAGTCGAGTAGCGGTGTTACATCGGGAAAAGGGATGTTCTTAACACTACTGTGAGGTGATCCATGACTTTCGTCACCTCAGTGTATGTGAGCCTATGATACTTTACTGTCTAAATATTGATTGCATTGCTTTCACATTTTGGCGAGAATAACGATAGTATGTCCAACTTCGTCTTACAACACTGACACTTTCCGTGGTGGTTTTGAATCGTCGAACACCATTCATCATTCTGCTGTTGCTCAGCGTATGGTCTTGAGATGTGCAGATTGTGCACATGAGAGAAAAGCCGTTTATTATCTCTACAAAATGATCTAAAAGCTGAAACCGTGAAGGCTATTCTGTTTATTTTCTCAATATTTTCAGATGTAATGTTCAGATTAAACACTTTAATTTTCTGAACATCCCCGCTGCTGATTTGGCCCCAGAGTCATGTCCAGATTTTTAGAATCTGCCCAGTCCCTTTTCTTGCACAAGGTTCTTCCACTTATTACCAGTGCTACCAGATTCTGGAAGGAGTCATTCAGGCTGATGGTTGGTTCAAAGAGAACAACACATGTAGCATTCAGTCGAGGATATTTCGAGAAAAATCTCATGTATGAGATATCTCCACAGATACCAATAGCTACCATTTTAGCCGTCTTATTGGTACGATCGTATGCACTTCGCCCTTTTTTTGGAACAGCAAGTTATGACAACAGTGGCGTGTTCAGTCTCGAAATAACCGAAGTAGCAGTATTCACCAACCTTCTATGCACTTAATTACGTCAAATTTACTCCGTAATAGGAATATTATGGTGACTCTGGATCAAAATCAGTTACAGAGTGTTCAGTGTATGCTTCCATTCATTGCACATGAAATCAGTTTCTTATGTATGATGTATCACCCATGTCAATGACATGCTCCTCATATGACAAGCCAGGCCCACCACTTCCACTTCCCCCTTCATCTTCTTCTGCCTCTCTCCAGCTGATCTCAGTGTACTATTTTAATGTAGATTAAAATGAAGCAGCCAGTTACAGTATAGTATAGTGTGCGTTAAATTAAACAGCCAATGCCAGAACATTATTTTAGTGGCTATTAAAATGAGGCAGCTAACTACAATGCAACTTTTAGGTGATATAAGCCTCATATGAATTTCGTCTAAATAGTGTGAAGTTGAAACATAAAGTATATCGAAGTAAATTACGTAAGCTTGTTTTGAACTGTATAGAAATGATTTCATATTCGAAGATATGTCTCTTCCAAAACCATACATTGGCGGCGTTGCATGCACAGATCCACCCAGTCATCCAAACGCCCACTCAACCATCCACCTACCCACTTACATGCACACACACACAAACGCACACACACACACACACACACACACACACACACACACATACACACACTCACACACACACATACACTGCAAAACGTTCTGGGTCTGTTAATACGCCGGCCGGAGTGGCCGTTCGGTTCTAGGCGCTAAAGTCTGGAACCGCGTGACCGCTACGGTCGCAGGTTCGAATCCTGCCTAGGGCATGGGTATGTGTGATGTCCTTATGTTCGTTAGGTTTAAGTAGTTCTAAGTTTTATGGCACTGATGACCACAGCAGTCCCAGAGTGCTCAGAGCCATTTGAACCATTTTCTGTTAATACGCCGTTGCTTTTCACAATTTATATAAATGGCCTTGTGGATAACATCGGAAGTACACTGAGGCTTTTTGCGGATGATGCTGTAGTAGATCGAGAGACTGTAACAATAGAAAATTTTACTGAAATGGAGGAGGATCTGCGACGAATTTACGTATGGTGCAGGGAATGGCAACTGAATCTCAATGTAGATAAGTGTAATGCGCTGCGAATACATACAAAGAAAGATCCTTTATCAATTAGCTACAATACCACATTTCAGCAACTGGAAGCAGTCAATTCCATAAATTATCTGGGAGTAGGCATTAGGAGTGATTTAAAATGGAATGACCATATAAAATTAACCGTCGGTAAAGCAGATGCCAGGGTGAGATTCGTTGGAAGATTCCTAAGGAAATGCAGTCCGAAAACAAAGGAAGTAGGTTTCAGTACACTTGTTCGCCCACTGCTTGAATACTGCTCACCGGTGTGGGATCTGTACCAGATAGTGTTTATAGAAAAGATAGAGAAGATCCAACGGAGAGCAGCGCACTTTGTTACAGGATTATTTAGTAATTGCGAAAGCGTTACGGAAATGATAAACTCCAGTGGAAGACTCTGCAAGCGAGACGCTCAGTAGCTCGCTACGAGCTTTGTTGAAGTTTCGAGGACATACCTTCACCGAGAAGTCAAGCAGTATATTGCTCCCTCTTACGTATATCTCGCGAAGAGACCATGAGGATAAAATCAGAGTGATTAGAGCCCACACAGAGACATACCGACAATCCTTCTTTCCACAAACAATACGAGACTGGAATAGAAGGGAGAACGGATAGAGGCATTCGAGGTACCCTCCGCCACATACCGTCAGGTGGCTTGCGGAGTTTGGATGTAGATGCAGATACTGCGATACTGCGCCTCCTATTCAGTAAATGTCATCTGACAGAGGTGAACTCAACAACAAAAAAATACATAAGCTTTTCTGCATCTGCCTCATGATCAGCATCATAATCAATTAATTTGATTCCTCTGCTGTTTACACCACAGTAAAATTCCTCTGTCTCTGTCTCTCTCTCTCTCTCTCTCTCTCTCTCTTTCTCTCTCTCTCTCTCTCTCTCTCTCTCTCTCTCTCTCTCTATATATATATATATATATATATATATATATATATATATATATATATAACTTATTTTAATGTAGAAAAGATTAAAATATAATTAAAGGCGATTAAAGTAGAGAAAAATCAAATAAATATGCTATAAAAAGTATTGTACTTATCATACAGTAAATCACAGTTAAAACTTATTAGTAGTACAGATTGTTTGTCACCTTATTATAATACACAACGGAAATATTCTAAGATAAACAACTTCTTAAACAGTAGCATCTACTGCAAACAGTAGGTTGTTCCATTTTCAAAATATATTTAAAACAACTCCTTTAGATAACCGAGTTTTAACAGCTGCCTCTCTCTTAATAAATTCTAAATGACACTTAACTGCGTTTTGTGAGTAAGCTACGTACAATATGAATAGTAAATCCGTAATGTAACAGGCAGACTCTGTATCATACTGAAACATAAAGAGTTCTATGTAATAAATACATTCGTACTTGAAAAAATAAAAAGAATTCCGAATCTGTAGGGAAATCCCTCTTAAGTGACTCTATTATTCTCAACTTCACTTCTGAACATGAGTTGAGATCAATATCAACACGAATCACTTTGAATGTGAAAACTAAACACGATTCCAAATTAAACAAGAAGTCACAACTACCTTATTTGAGAGACTGAATGTCAATATTTCTTATAGTTCCACTGAGGACGCTTATGAAAAGGAACTGACATTTTTATCCAAAGAGTTCTGTACACGTAAAGAAAAAGAAATGATATTAGCTCTAATTAATATATTCGAAATGAAATCTATCAATGTTCCATTCGGATGTAGGCTTCCGTGGCCGTTGTCACAGTCACAGTCAGCAAAATACACTGAGAATGGACATTTGGAACATTTGGAAAATTCTATATGCTGACAGCATGATCGTAAACACTGAAAAATTTTACTGAGTATCCGTGTTGTTTACTGTTCCATGATACATTGTGCACACATTCCGCTGCTCAGAAAGTTAAGTTCACTACCAATGACAGTCGAGAATCTTGATGTCACAGATATTTTGCCGCCCTTCAGATAAAGCAGTACTGCCTCTCAAAATTTGGAAACATCTCGTGCTCAGTATTGCATGGCGCACTCACTTATCCAGTGCCGAGAGCCCTTCAGTGAAAGCTGTGTTCCTGCCCTCATCAAGATGCTTCAAATTCTGCAATATGCTAACAGAACCACTGCGGTTTTCTTGTGTTACAAGAAGTAATGCATCAGCAAAATATAAATTTTACTACTGAAAATAGTACGCAGTGTGTGTCACACTTCTATTTTGTGCCCAGAAATGTAGAAATCATTTAACACATTGAACAATGGTGACTATGGCAATGGGGACACCACTGACAGTGCAACAACAATGACATGCTACTCATACTGGGTCAAATTGAAAGGTATGTGCAAAGGTCTGATCAGGGTAGCTCCAGAATATAGTCGGTAGTTGCTAACCGCAAGGTGGAACGAGTATAATATCTCTGAGTAGGAGGCTCTTTGATGGTTAAGAGAGCTGGACGCGTGCAGTAAAACAACCGGAAGTCGCAGGTAGGTGCCCGGACGAAGCTGACGTGTGCAGACAGCTTTAACGGAGGAGTCGCAGCTAGGTGCGCGGAGGAAGCAGACGTGTGGTGACAGCGTTAATGTAGGTCGCTGCCCCTGAGCAAACTTTAGCACATAAATGAGAGAAGATATATAATGATTTCAAATTGGTTTTCTTAGATAATATTTAGAGTTAGGATTCGTATGTCCAAGGTTTGGCACAGTAAGCGTTTGATAAAATTTTTTGTAATAGTGTTTCGTGCTACAAAAATGTTATAAATGGTTGGTTTTGTGTATGACTTAAAATTTTAACATTATATATATCGAGATCAACAATGTGATTAAACCTAACAGCCTGAATCATAATCCAAATCCTTTTGCTTAAATTGAATATGAAAATAAGTAATAGAGTAAAGTTACCCAACAATGAAAGAACCAAGTAAACATCAGGGCCAAAAGTTAATTTTCCAGTACCGTCTTAATGTCATTGCACAAATGGCATTATTCTCTTAAATTTTTTGTTGAGTGAAATACATGTTGCATCTCTTGCAAAATGGAGGAGTGCAAGAAACAAGTTCACAGACGCAGTCAGATGCAGGTTTGCTGAATAATTAATTTAGAACAACCTTATCAATTATACTTTCAATATGCTTTTTTAATACCCAAAAATGGTGAGTCAACAAGTTAAAACCACTCCCATAGTTCAAAAAGGGGTCGATTAGCAACCACTACTCAGCAAGTCCTGTCTTGTGGATAGAAGGATCAAATTTTCTTTTCCACATTTCCAAGTAACAAGATGTCTGAGGCAGGCGTCGTTTGAGACATTGAGTTCGTGTTCCATATTTACAAGGAACATGATCTAGTAGGTATGCATGATCTGAGATGCGCTTGAGCAAGGGAGCTAAATCTCAGACGTGTCGTTTGCGAAGCCTTCTGCTTGCGTGAGCGGCGGCGTCTGATTACGCGTGGCGGTGTGTATCTCGTGTCACTGTTTCGCCCAGTTGACTGGAGGCGCGCATCGTGAGGTGGCTCGATTAATTATTGAGAACGAAGTCGTGAATCGGATGGTGATACCTTTGATGTGGCGTCCCAGTGTTTCTCTTCTCTAAGCGGCCGTGTGTGTTGTGTGTCGGCCAGTGGAGCGGCGCGGCGGGGGAAGGCCAGTGTCCTGGACTCGAACAATGGACTCCACCTTGCCAGTGTTCGGCTTACAGATCTTCATCACCAACTCACAGGTGACTGCTGATGTGAGGCCGTCTCCTTCCCGTCCTCACGAGTCACCCGGGTACGTAAAATCAGTCTTCAAATACCTTCTAGCTTCTCTCTTCTGGCGGCGAGGCTGCTGCTTGCTGTTCCATTACAGCGGCGGACTTGGTGCTTCTGTGTACGATGTAGTCTCTTCCTGCATGACAGTCTTCAGCACCGACTGTACTGGAACTGAATTCGAACCGAAACTGAACTGAAAACTACTCTGTCGGGCCCACTGGGTCTCGCGTATTTATTTACTTCAGTGCACTGGAGGTGAACGACTTCACGGTCATTGCCTCTTCTGTCATGTTGAAAAGCTTCTCGAAGAATCTTCTTAACGTCGGTCATTGGGTCTTGGAATGTAGGCGAGGGCCTTTAATCACATGTGACAATTGCGATACACGTGAGCCGGTCGGGCGGTGCCCTGACTGCTGAATCGACAGCATCCGCTTATGTGGGGAGGGCGATGGCTTCTCCTGAACGTGTTGACTTCACGGTCATTGCCTCTCCTGCTCTGCCCACTGTTCGCCAGTGTGTAACTCTTCTAAACTAAACTACGTTTTTCATTTATTTTCTAATTTCTACTTCACTTCACATTGATTTCATTAATTAATTTACCTATCTTAAGTACCTCTCAACATACGTCAAAACTGCTGCCAATGGTCTCAGTGACAGCGTTATCTGATAGACACCAGGTGGCGCGCTGCCGTACGTACTCTGCTTCTCGTCTGAAATCGTGTGGTATCGATAGCTACAATGCCACAACGTAGTTCCTTCGTGCCTTCAATCCTGATGTTGAACGCTGGTCAGAATACATCGGCCAGCTCGAGGCACACTTCACAGCTTACAACTTACCAGGTACCGAGCGGCTTGCTTTTTTCATTGCCAACGCGGGTTTTGCGTTGTACCGTCATCGTCATCATCATCATCATCATTTAAGACTGATTATGCATTTCAGCGTTCAGTCTGGAGCATAGCCCCCCTTATAAAATTCCTCCATGATCCCCTATTCAGTGCTAACATTGGTGCCTCTTCTGATGTTAAACCTATTACTTCAAAATCATTCTTAACCGAATCCAGGTACCTTCTCCTTGGTCTGCCCCGACTCCTCCTACCCTCTACTACTGAACCCATGAGTCTCTTGGGTAACCTTGCTTCTCCCATGCGTGTAACATGACCCCACCATCTAAGCCTGTTCGCCCTGACTGCTACATCTATTGAGTTCATTCCCAGTTTTTCTTTGATTTCCTCATTGTGGACACCCTCCTGCCATTGTTCCCATCTACTAGTACCTGCAATCATCCTAGCTACTTTCATATCCGTAACCTCAACCTTATTGATAAGGTAACCTGAATCCACCCAGCTTTCGCTCCCATACAACAAAGTTGGTCGAAAGATTGAACGGTGCACAGATAACTTAGTCTTGGTACTGACTTCCTTCTTGCAGAAGAGAGTAGATCGTAGCTGAGCGCTCACTGCATTAGCCTTGCTACACCTCGCTTCCAGTTCTTTCACTATGTTGCCATCCTGTGAGAATATGCATCCTAAGTACTTGAAACCGTCCACCTGTTCTGACTTCGTTCCTCCTATTTGGCACTCAATCCGTTTATATTTCTTTCCCACTGACATTACTTTCGTTTTGGAGATGCTAATCTTCATACCATAGTCCTTACATTTCTGATCTAGCTCTGAAATATTACTCTGCAAACTTTCAATCGAATCTGCCATCACAACTAAGTCATCCGCATATGCAAGACTGCTTATTTTGTGTTCACATATCTTAATCTCACCCAGCCAGTCTATTGTTTTCAACATATGATCCATAAATAATACGAACAACAGTGGAGACAGGTTGCAGCCTTGTCTTACCCCTGAAACTACTCTGAACCATGAAAGTTTACCGTCAACTCTAACTGCTGCCTGACTATCCATGTAAAGACCTTTAATTGCTTGCAAAAGTTTGCATCCTATTCCATAATCTCGTAGAACAGACAATAACTTCCTCCTAGGAACCCGGTCATAAGCCTTTTCTAGATCTACACTCCTGGAAATTGAAATAAGAACACCGTGAATTCATTGTCCCAGGAAGGGGAAACTTTATTGACACATTCCTGAGGTCAGATACATCATATGATCACACTGACAGAACCACAGGTACATAGACACAGGCAACAGAGCATGCACAATGTCGGCACTAGTACAGTGTATATCCACCTTACGCAGCAATGCAGGCTGCTATTCTCCCATGGAGACGATCGTAGAGATGCTGGATGTAGTCCTGTGGAACGGCTTGCCATGCCATTTCCACCTGGCGCCTCAGTTGGACCAGCGTTCGTGCTGGACGTGCAGACCGCGTGAGACGACGCTTCATCCAGTCCCAAACATGCTCAATGGGGGACAGATCCGGAGATCTTGCTGGCCAGGGTAGTTGAATTACACCTTCTAGAGCACGTTGGGTGGTACGGGATACATGCGGACGTGCATTGTCCTGTTGGAACAGCAAGTTCCCTTGCCGGTCTAGGAATGGTAGAACGATAGGTTCGATGACGGTTTGGATGTACCGTGCACTATTCAGTGTCCCCTCGACGATCACCAGTGGTGTACGGCCAGTGTAGGAGATCGCTCCCTGCACCATGATGCCGGGTGTTGGCCCTGTGTGCCTCGGTCGTATGCAGTCCTGATTGTGGCACTCACCTGCACGGCGCCAAACACGCATACGACCATCATTGGCACCAAGGCAGAAGCGACTCTCATCGCTGAAGACGACACGTCTCCATTCGTCCCCCCATTCACGCCTGTCGCGACACCACTGGAGGCGGGCTGCACGATGTTGGGGCGTGAGCGGAAGACGGCCTAACGGTGCGCGGGACCGTAGCCCAGCTTCATGGAGACGGTTGCGAATGGTCGTCGCCGATACCCCATTAGCAACAGTGTCCCTAATTTGCTGGGAAGTGGCGGTGCGGTCCCCTACGGCACTGCGTAGGATCCTACGGTCTTGGCGACAACATCGATGTACTGTGGAGACCTCACGCCCCACGTGTTGAGCAATTCGACGGTACGTCCACCCGGCCTCCCGCATGCCCACTATACGCCCTCGCTCAAAGTCCGTCAACTGCACATACGGTTCACGTCCACGCTGTCGCGGCATGCTACCAGTGTTAAAGACTGCGATGGAGCTCCGCATGCCACGGCAAACTGGCTGACACTGACGGTGGCGGTGCACAAATGCTGCGCAGCTAGCGCCATTCGACGGCCAACACCGCGGTTCCTGGTGTGTCCGCTGTGCCGTGCGTTGATCATTGTTTGTACAGCCCTCTCGCAGTGTTCGGAGCAAGTATGGTGGGTCTGACACACCGGTGTCAATGTGTTCTTTTTTCCATTTCCAGGAGTGTATAAAGCCTAGATACTATTCCCTGTTCCACTCATAACACTTCTCCATTATTTGTCGTAAGCTAAAGATCTGGTCCTGACAACCTCTAAGAGGCCTAAACCCACACTGATTTTCATCCAATAGCTCCTCAACTAATACTCGCACTTTCCTTTCAACAATACCTGAGAAGATTTTACCCACAACGCTGATTAAAGAGATATCTCTGTAGTTGTTACAATCTTTTCTGTTTCCATGTTTAAAGATTGGTGTGATTACTGCTTTTGTCCAGTCTGAAGGAACCTGTCCCGACTCCCAGGCCATTTCAATTATCCTGTGTAGCCATTTAAGACCTGACATTCCACTGTACTTGATGAGTTCCGACTTAATCCACCCCAGCTGCTTTATTGCACTGCAATCTATTGACCATTTTCTCCACTTCCTCAAACGTGATCCTATTTCCATCATCATTCCTATCCCATTTTACCTCGAAATCTGAAACATTACTGATCGTATTTTCACCTACATTGAGCAACTCTTCAAAATATTCCCTCCATCTGCTCAAGGCATCCACAGGATTCACCAGCAGTTTTCCTGACCTGTCCAAAATACTTGTCATTTCCTTCTTACCTCCCTTTCGAAGATTGCTAATTACACTCCAGAATGGTTTTCCAGCAGCTTGACCCAATGTCTCCAACCTGTTTCCAAAGTCTTCCCAAGATTTCTTCTTGGATGCTGCAATTATCTGTTTGGCTTTGTTTCTTTCTTCAACATATCTTTCTCTGTCTACCTGAGTTCTAGTATGTAGCCATTTTTTATATGCCTTCTTTTTCCTTTTACAGGCTGCCTTGACTGTGTCATTCCACCAAGCTGTTTGCTTCCTCCTACTTTTACACACTACTGTTCCAAGACATTCTTTAGCCACTTCTAGTACTGTGTCCCTGTACCTTGTCCATTCCTTTTCCAATGACTGTAATTGACTAGATTCAACTAACTGGTACCTTTCTGAGATCGCTGTTATGTACTTGTGCCTGATTTCCTTATCCTGAAGTTTCTCCACTCTTATCCTCCTACATATGGACCTGACCTCCTGCACTTTCGGCATCGCAATCCCAATTTCACTGCAGATTAAATAAAGATCAGTGTCATTAAAGAATCCCCCTCACAGCCTTCCTGGATTCCTGATCTGTTATTATATAGTCAATGACAGATCTGGTTCCCCTGCTTTCCCACGTATACCTGTCAATGTTCTTATGTTTAAAAAAGGAGTTTGTGATTACTAAGCCCATACTGGCACAGAAATCCAAGAGTTGCTGCCCGTTGCGTTGTACCGTGTGCTCGTGAAATTGTTTCCCACCACCCGCCCAGGAACTAAAATTTACGACGAAGTGATTGATGCTTTGAACTCCCATTTCTGTGACAGTGTAAATGTGGTAGCTGCAAGTTACAAATTCTATTGTCTCTGGCGTGGCCCTACTCAGTCCAATAAATCTTAGTTAGTGGACCTTCAGGGACTAACTTCTGATTGTGATTTTAATTGCTTATGTGGACGCTCATATGCGAATATCATGATTAGAGACGCTATTGCGCAGAATGCGGCGGATCACCGCATCTACATCTACATCCATACTCCGCAAGCCACCTAACGGTGTGTGGCGGAGGGTACATTGAGTACCTCTATCGGTTCTCCCTTCTATTCCAGTCTCGTATTGTTCTTGGAAAGAAGGATTGTCGGTATGCTTCTGTGTGGGCTCTAATCTCTCTGATTTTGTCCTCATGGTCTCTTCGCGAGATATACGTAGGAGGGAGCAATATACTGCTTGATTCTTCGGCGAGCCGGCCGGAGTGACCGAGCGGTTAACGGCGCTACAGTCTGGAACCGCACGACCACTACGGTCGCAGGTTCGAATCCTGCCTCGGGCATCGATGTGTGTGATGTCCTTAGGTTAGTTAGGTTTAAGTAGTTCTAAGTTCTAGGGGACTTATGACCACAGCAGTTGAGTCTCATAGTGCTCAGAGCCATTTGAACCATTTTTTTTTTTTTTTTTAATTCTTCGGCGAAGGTATGTGCTCGAAACTTCAACAAAAGCTCGTACCGAGCTACTGAGCGTCTCTCCTGCAGAGTTTTCCACTGGAGTTTATCTATCATCTCCTTAACGCTTTCGCGATTACTAAATGATGCTGTAACGAAGCGCGCTGCTCTCCGTTGGATCTTCCGCGAACAAATCCTCACACATAAAATTCCGTCTTTGCAGGAAGTCGTGGACTTGTGAGACAGACAACATACTTTAGACATGGCTACTTCCGCGTTAGACGTGACCCCGGGAGTGTGTACTGTTAGCATGGCACAACACGTGCCATCCAAGCCAGCCATGCCGCGCTGCCCGCGTGCACGTAAACATGGTTCAAACCAGGCACCCTCTAAGAAACTGAAATAATGTCCGAACTGCTTTCGTGCCCACCCACGGGATAGTTGATCATCCCGTCAAGCACCGTGTTATTTCTGTAGTAAGAAAGGACATGTGCAAGCTGTGTGTAGTAAGAGAAACTCTGATTCACAACTTGTCTCCCGTTCGTGGGACTCGCGTGGGCGTCACCGCAAAGGCAACCACCATGATCATAGTTCACATCTGCCGATGGACGTTAATGCCATTTATTCAAAACCTTCCGTTTTACGTGATGCAACAGCTCGTCGAGTCAATCAAGTTTTGCCAGGCACTTCCTCTCTCATTCAGAGCGATGCGACGAAACTTTTTGTGACTTTGAACATTAGTGGACCTTCAGTTCACTTACAGCTGGACACTTGTGCGTCAGTTTCTTTACTGAACAAATCTACGTAGGACTTGCTTGGTTCGCCCCCGCTTCGTCGTTCGCATTCCACGCTGACTGCATTTATTGGACAGGAGATACCAGTGCTCGGCGTGTGTACTTTGCAAGCCACGTATGGTGCAATGACGTGTACAGTGTCTTTCCATGTGATGCTACGAACATTTTTGGCATGGACGTATTTGAACTTTTTGGCCTCGCCATTGAGGACAATGTACTTTGCATCAACGCTAGTGACCATGCAGACAGTGTTGCCGCACTACGTTATGATTTTGCTGAACTCTTTTTCTTTTGGCCTTGGTTGCGCCACAGACTTTGCACCGCATGTCGTAGTTACAGACAACGTCATGCCTGTTTTCCGGCGCACACGCCCGGTACCGCACGCACTGCGCGATGCCGTAGCTTCTGAACTTAATCATTTGCAAGACAGTGGTGTCATCGAACCTGTTTCTGCTTCGCCATGGACTTCGCCTATAGTGTGTGTGAAGCAACCAAACGGTCGTCTCCGTATTTATGCTGACTTTAAGTCTACAGTAAATCCCCAGACAGTGGTAGCTACATTTCCCTTACCGCGTCCTGAAGACATTTTTGATAAACTTGGTGCAAGAAAATTCTTTTCCAAGACTGATTTGTGGGACGCATACTTTCAGACTCCGCTCGACCAACAGTCGCAGCGCTATTTTGTGATCAACACCCACGTTGGCTTGTTCAAGTTTCGCCGCCTTCCCTTTCGGTTGTTCTCCGGCTCCTGCTATTTTTCAGTCTTACTTGCAGCAGTGGTGTGCCACTGTCCCTGGTTGTTCCTATTATCTGGACGATATAGTTGCATCAGGTCGCACCCCTTACGAACATTTGCAAAATTTGCGTGCATTGTTTACTGTACTTTTGCAGGCAGGACTAGAGTGTAACAGGGACAAGTGCAATTTTTTTCAAACTGGGATTCAGTATTTAGGACACTTGATTAACGGACAGGTATCCACCCCTCACCATCACATCTCAGTGCAATTAGAGGCCGGCCGGTGTGACCGTGCGGTTCTAAGCGCTTCAGTTTGGAACCGCGTGTCCGCTACGGTCGCAGGTTAGAATCCTGCCTCGGGCATGGATGTGTGTGATGTCCTTAGGTTAGTTAGGTTTAAGTAGTTCTAAGTTCTAGGGGACTGATGACCTCAGAAGTTAAGTCCCTTAGTGCTTAGAGCCATTTGAACCATTTAGCCATTTGCAATTAGAGACTTGCCAACACTATTCGGAGTTTGACATCAATTTTTTGCATTGATGTCCTTCCTGAAGTTATTGTCGCCGACAATGGCCCCTAATTTGTGCCCTCAGAGTTTTAAGCGTTCTGTGCTGCTAATGGAATTCGCCATCTGACCTCAGCCCCGTCCTACCCCCAGTCGAACGGGGAGGCTGAATGCTTTGTGTGTACATTTAAGTCGCAGGTGAGCAAGTTGCGCGCCACGCACTCACGCGAGTGCGCTCTCTGAATTTTCCTTGCTTCATATCGCTCTCAGCCGCGCGACACCCATTCCAGAGCGGACTTGTTACATGGTGGCGCACGTCGGTCGCTCCTGCAGCTATTGCACCCGCCACTGCACGCTCCTGCTGCTTCGCATCGTTCTGGCTTGGCGCCGCATGATTTGGTGTTCTATCGCGTTTTCTCTGGTAGGCAGCGCTGGGAGCAGGGGCGCATTCTCTGCCAGCTTGGCCGCGCCTTATTTCTTCTTTCTGGTCCCTCCGGCACTGTCAAGCGACACCAGAACCAGATTCGTTTGTGCCGTCCTCGGTTTCCTGTCGCTGGTTGTTTTCCGGCAGAATAGGAGGCTTCGCGGTTTCCGCCGCCACGGCCCACGACGCCATCGATGGCACCTCCAGTCGTCGCCGCTGCCGGTCCGGTCACCTGCTCCTGACGGATGCCTCCCGCCACCGCTGTCGCCGCGGTCGCCGCGTTCCTCCACGGTGTCAAAACCGATGGACGCTGAGGCTGCGGTCGCGCCGCCGCCTCCTCCAACGAACATACCCAGTAGCGGTTCGCGACGTGGGCAGGTTTCCAACGGGGCGTTTTCCTTGCCCCCTCGCGAGCAATTCGGGGTCGCGGGTGGACAGCGCAGCCTCGCGGGATTAGCCGAGCGGTCTAGGGCGCTGCAGTCATGGACTGTGCGGCTGGTCCCTGCGGAGGTTCGAGTCCTCCCTCGGGCATGGGTGTGTGTGTTTGTCTTTTGGATAATTTAGGTTAAGTAGTGTGTAAGCTTAGGGACTGAAGACCTTAGCAGTTAAGTCCCATAAGATTTCATACACATTTCACACACATTTGGACCACGCTCCTCGGCAGTTCCGCCGTCCGCCCCCTCAGCTGCGCCGCTCGTGGGTCCATCCACCCGCTGTCGGAAACCATTTTCAACGATGGTTCGTCGTTTCAGGGGGAAGGATGTGGTATCGATAGCTACGATTCCACTACGTAGTTCCGATCTGCTAGGTTGGCACTACGAGAGACACCGACGACAGCACCATCTAGCCAGCGCTGTCGAGACCTACGAACTCCGCCACTGCTTCAGCACATTTGATCAGGTGCAACCAGCGAGGACACTTCGCTTCAACTTCGCACAATCTTGCAAGTTATGTAATAATTTTGCTTATGTTATCCGCTAGTAAAGGTGCCTTATCCACGCGCCGCCTCCCAGACGGGATACAAAAAATCGAATTCGATCGCTCGACATTTCTTGTTAAGATGCAATGAATCTAATGAAGTGAGCTATTTCCAAAGCTGAAAAACGTAATTTTTGTTGCCTCCATTCAACTTACGGAATAATTTCGACTACAACGTCCCATTCTGCAACTGAGTTTCTCATTACCTTTATTTTCGATAACCAGTCTAAAGTTCAAGTAGTAATAGCTCCTTCACAGAATTCTTTTTCTAAACATATTTATCGTCCTGTAGATTAGTGTCTGCTGCTTTAGAAGCTGCAACAGACTAATAACTTCACCAATTCATTGAGAGTAATCCAGTGAAGAAAATCGATACGTACTGGCAAATTGGTGGAGATGTCTTCCCAATGCAAAAGTCAAGTGCATTTTCTTCACTCTATGTAGTTCAAACTTTGTCAGTTATGATTCCCGGCCAATTTTCCTGAACTAGTCTTAAACATTTTAGTATATTTATAGCCTCTGAAAGAGAAGCAGCTTTTGTGGTGTCGCCTGATGGACGAGGCCCAATGTCCGTTAGACAATTGCTACCTGACGCAGCAACGAATGAGAAGACGTCGGAGTAGCCAGGTAGTCAATATGTCCTGTACGCCACCGCTGCCAGAAGATACTTAAACCAGAATGCAGCGAAGCTCAGGCCTCTCTCTAATAATTATATACGATGACAGCATCGTTGAACTTCAGATCCAGCAGCACGAGTTGTCTTAGAAGCCAAAACAACATATCAAAGTTTGGAGTCAATTGAACACTGAGGTGTGACTACTGTGCTGTATTGTATCAAGCGACAAGTTACAGTGTTCAGCGACAATAGCAGATACATACTGACAGTCCTGTGGACACTGACTGTTTCGAGGTTAAGTAATTCGCATTACTCGCAGTTTAATGAAGTGATGTTATGTGATTTGTAGCATCTGCTCGACCTCCTCCAGAAGTAAACCTGGCTTCGTAGCATCCACTACAAAACCAGTGGGCATATCGCAATTATTTTGCCGTGTGGCATTACAATGGCTAGAAGAATGGTTGCTGGTGTTCTCCAGTGTGTTGTTCTGTACGCCATATACCTCACAATGCAACTATGGTGTGTGCAAGTTTCTTCCCATGCAGAGAAATCCGTGGTAGTCTGCCATGTGGTTATGTTTATTCTTTCACTAGTCATAAATACCAAAATACTATTACTACATTTCTGTCTCTACCATAAACTGTTTAACTATGTTTTAACCCCCCTCCCCCGAATAGAAACCCCTCTGAACGAAGTTTCTCACTTTCAGGCGCAGCAGACAGGGCAAATGCTGATCGGTGCGTAGCAGGTGACAACCTTACTGTCCCGGCAGCCTGCTACATAAGTAGTTGCTGCTCCCAAGTTTCGCCAGCTTAACGGCAAGCAACCGGACTGGTTGGAATGTTGCACCCAAAATAAACACACTGCACAACATACAACACATTGCTTCTGGAGCATTTTTACTTAATCTGCTTTGTCTAACCTATAAATCTAAAGGGAGTGAAAGGGCTGACCCAATAAAGTGAACATTTCAATTCCATTGACCAAAAACAATCTCACATAAAAACTGGCAGACGCCAATCAGGCAAGATTATTTACGAAACACTCATTACATAAAATCATAAGCAAGTTTATAAACCATTAGCTAACGATCTCCCATAAACATTGAGAAAAGCCACTGAGATCGAATTTAACCATAACTTTAAGAAAACAAATCTACATAAGACACGTTATTTAAGACCCTTTCAATACCAATTCTTCAACATTACAAGTAAAATAACAGCGGACACACAGCCTCAATTTTAACACGAATACCTAGAACATATTTATTAAAACGTAACTCAGGCAAATTACTAGACTACAGTACCTTGCAGAGCGAACCTCGAAATTATTCAAGTGCCCATTGCCTTGTAAAATGGGCTTTTAGGGCATAGAAAGTTACAACTTTGTACAATCATAAATGTGTAATTACAGGCGTAAGGCCCAAGTTTGTATGACCGAGGTTTAACCACGAACGGTGGAACCGACTCAGAGAAGTAATACATAGCTTCGAACCAAGACGTGGCTCCGTTTGCAACCCAACATCGAGTAGGCTACCGAAATATGAACCCAGCGAATGCTATCGAAGAGGGACACACGAGCTCAGGTGAAGTCCACCGCCCGTAAGCCAAACTTGTAATTTGAAGGGGAGCTCTGCGCTTCGGTTGCCCGCTGCCTCAGCTCACTGAAATACAGACCACACCCTCCACAACAGGAGGCCAAAAAACTTTTCTTAACTTTAACATTCAAGATCGTGGAGTAAATTAACACTATAAAATCAAGGCTAAACAATAAATAATTTCACTCGCAAGTCCTTTCTTCAAGTGAAACAGTACCTATTAATAAACACTACGAGTGGGAAATGAAGTGGCTCACGAGAAC
Organism: Schistocerca piceifrons; assembly: GCF_021461385.2. Lineage (NCBI taxonomy): Eukaryota > Metazoa > Arthropoda > Insecta > Orthoptera > Acrididae > Schistocerca > Schistocerca piceifrons. The sequence goes on from NC_060140.1 coordinate 633,854,120, forward strand.
CGACACTCACTAGAACTTAATGGCACACATATTGGCCACCTTCAGTGGTCCTGAAAAGCTCAACACGGTAACCTTTAGCAACAAAACCTCAGATTGCCCGCAGAGAACACATTGACATGGATTAATCGATATCGTAAGCAAATTAAACACTTGCTAATAATAGCTAATGCTCTAACATTCTGCAAATAAATTAATATTATGCGGAAGGAGACCACACGCTTAGTAAGAAGCAGCAAATGACATCGAACACACATAACATCACGCGTCTGGCAACGTCTTACTTATTATTCCAAGAGCGATGACAATCACAGTTAACTAAGCGCTCTTAGTAGTTAGAGTACTTAACTAGGTGTCTTGATGCTGGGGCGATTTTGCGAAAATGTCAGATCCTCGCTTCGCAAGACCATAACAGCGTGTCCCTCCAAGGAAGGGGGCACATCCACAGCTTACGAGATTGCCGGAGAAAGCACAGCGCCGGTCAACTCCCGCCGCCTCCAGTATAACCACTTGATAACCGCCGCCCTGCCTCAGGCATGCCGTCTTCGCTTCTGCGCGCCAGCCATTCGCCGACTAGCGCACCACCGCCTTCCGTTCTCAAAGCGTTCTTCCCTTACTCTCGGTTGGCACTCGCTTAAATCCCGAGCCGGCCCAAGCCCCAAGACAAACCTCTGTACCAGGAAATCGATAGTACTCACGTCAGAGGTAATACTGACCGTTGCAGCCACGGCTCAGCATCCTCTTTATCGACAGTTGGAAATATGTTTACTAACCCTGTCTTAAATTGTGTCCTGACTCCCGCCCAGAAAATGCTGCTTATGAGGAAATGCACATATTAAGCACAGATTCATATCCCTGCGACGAGATTTAAATTGTTTCGCTTATAGATGGTGCCTTAACAGTCATCAGAACAGTGAATTTTTGAACTTAGGTTACTAACAGCCATTGCAGGTTCAAATGTTCATGTGGGCTCAGTTACACTGGTCTTATGTTGCGTGATACAGTCTCGCACAAAGCATCAGACACACCCAACGCTGCTATCCTAAATGTGCGAGATCCAGATCTGGTAACAGTTTTGTCAATTGAAGCATCACAAAGTATCGTAGACATAGCTGAATTTGATTTTGAGGCTAAGTCTGTTTCTTTTGTTCGTAGTGCACAAGGAACTCAGCGTCTATAGCACTATCGGCTAGTATGAAAATAGTAATACGTCAATAACGTTATCCTTGCGACATGATTTTTATATTTGTAACCGTGATGGTGTGCAGTAGTAAGTGTCACACTAATTTAGTTTCCCTTAGGGTTTCTACTGAAAGAAAGCAGTGGCAAAGTAAATGGCAATCGAACCAAGGTTCTGTTAGTAATATAGTAAACTGTAGTTACGTGAAAATAAATGTTCGCCAGCCTAATTAGGCAAAATTGTATAAGGTACTGTCATGGTTCACAAAGAAAGTTAACTATGTGAGCTAACTTTACCTGACACTAAACTTCTGTTTTTCTGATAATACACGAGATAGTAGTACAATTTAGGGAGTAATGCTCCAGTAATTTTGCGAACTACAACGTATGAGTATTAATGCGTTTAGGCAACAATCAGCTCTCAATAACGCTTGCTGTCTGTATATTTCAGTAGAATGATAAAGATAACTATAGGAAAAATTCTTAGTAATGGTGTAACACTACTTACTTGGACAAAACGTTTTTTCGTTAGTTTAATTATATGAAATCACTACTATTGAAATAGTTACGACGCAATAGTATCTTTCGTTTATTTATATCGTAGTATAGTTTTAATATTTGTAGCCAGTTGCTTATTCTTGATTCCTTGCTTTGCAATATGCCATTTACATCTGTCTCAATTATTAACATGGGGGCCCACAAAATAATTTATCGGTAGATTCAGATCGTGGCTGAACACTTTAGTCACAACAGAATATGGGAAACACTGTTAACTACATAACACCTCAAATTATAATCACTATTTTTTTCAATAAGAATAATCTTTGAATTGTATACCTTAACAGTCCATTTATGAAAAATACGTGGAGTATATTTGCTTGATAAATATTTATGTACTTTACGACTCCACAAACCTTATTAACTTTCGTTAAAGGCAATAATTGCATTCAACTTCAGTGAAACACAATACTCGAAATTCATCGTAGCACCTGGGATGGGACCCTGTCTTGAGTAACTGACTGAGGATGGAATACCGTGGTTAAAAACAAAGTTTACAGAACACAAAATTATTATTAAAAACGAACCCACATAAATGGTCCACGCAGTTATACAGTACTCAGCTGATCATTTCAGATGAAAGTGGCGGCTGCGTCGGTCCCCTGTTGTTGTTGTTGTGGTCTTCAGTCCTGAGACTGGTTTGATGCAGCTCTCCATGCTACTCTATCGTGTGCAAGCTTTTTCATCTCCCAGTACCTACTGCAACCTACATCCTTCTGAATCTGCTTAGTGTATTCATCTCTTGGTCTCCCTCTACGATTTTTGCCCTCCAAGCTGCCGTCCAATACTAAATTGGTGATCCCTTGATGCCTCAGAACATGTCCTACCAACCGATCCCTTCTTCTGGTCAAGTTGTGCCACAAACTTCTCTTCTCCCCAATCCTATTCAATACTTCCTCATTAGTTATGTGATCTACCCATCTAATCTTCAGCATTCTTCTGTAGCACCACATTTCGAAAGCTTCTATTCTCATCTTGTCCAAACTATTTATTGTCCATGTTTCACTTCCATACATGGCTACACTCCATACAAATACTTTCAGAAATGACTTCCTGACACTTAAATCAATACTGGATGTTAACAAATTTCTCTTCTTCAGATACGCTTTCCTTGCCATTGCCAGCCTACATTTTGTATCCTCTCTACTTCGACCATCATCAGTTATTTTGCTTCCCAAATAGCAAAACTCCTTTACTACTTTAAGTGCCTCATTTCCTAATCTAATTCCCTCAGCATCACCCGACTTAATTCGACTACATTCCATTATCCTTGTTTTGCTTTTGTTGATGTTCATCTTATATCCTCCTTTCAAGACACTGTCCATTCCATTCAACTGCTCTTCCAAGTCCTTTGCTGTCTCTGACAGAATTACAATGTCATCAGCGAACCTCAAAGTTTTTATTTCTTCTCCATGAATTTTAATACCTACTCCGAATTTTTCTTTTGTTTCCTTTACTGCTTGCTCAATATACAGATTGAACAACATCGGGGAGAGGCTACAACCCTGTCTTACTCCCTTCCCAACCACTGATTCCCTTTCATGTCCCTCGACTCATATAACTGCCATCTGGTTTTTGTACAAATTGTAACTAGCCTTTCGCTCCCTGTATTTTACCCCTGCCACCTTTAGAATTTGAAAGAGAGTATTCCAGTCAACATTGTCAAAAGCTTTCTCTAAGTCTACATATGCTAGAAACGTAGGTTTGCCTTTCCTTAATCTTTCTTCTAAGATAAGTCGTAAGGTCAGTATTGCCTCACGTGTTCCAGTGTTTCTACGGAATCCAAACTGATCTTCCCCGAGGTTGGCTTCTACTAGTTTTTCCATTCGTCTGTAAAGAATTCGTGTTAGTATTTTGCAGCTGTGACTTATTAAGCTGATAGTTCGGTAATTTTCACATCTGTCAACACCTGCTTTCTTTGGGATTGGAATTATTATATTCTTCTTGAAGTCTGAGGGTATTTCGCCTGTTTCATACATCTTGCTCACCAGATGGTAGAGTTTTGTCAGGACTGGCTCTCCCACGGCCGTCAGTAGTTACAATGGAATATTGTCTACTCCGGGGGCCTTGTTTCGACTCAGGTCTTTCAGTGCTCTGTCAAACTCTTCACGCAGTATCATATCTCCCATTTCATCTTCATCTACATCCTCTTCCATTTCCATAATATTGTCCTCAAGTACATCGCCCTTGTATAGACCCTCTATATACTCCTTCCACCTTTCTGCTTTCCCTTCTTTGCTTAGAACTGGGTTTCCATCTGAGCTCTTGATATTCATACAAGTCGTTCTCTTATATCCAAAGGTCTCTTTAATTTTCCTGTAGGCGGTATCTATCTTACCCCTAGTGAGATAGGCCTCTACATCCTTACATTTGTCCTCTAGCCATCCCTGCTTAGCCATTTTGCACTTCCTGTAGATCTCATATTTGAGATGTTAGTATTCCTTTTTGCCTGCTTCATTTACTGCATTTTTATATTTTCTCCTTTCATCAATTAAATTCAATATTTCTTCTGTTACCCAAGGATTTCTACTAGCCCTCGTCTTTTTACCTACTTGATCCTCTGCTGCCTTCACTACTTCATCCCTCACAGCTACCCATTCTTCTTCTACTGTATTTATTTCCCCCATTCCTGTCAATTGCTCCCTTATGCTCTCCCTGAATGTCTGTACAACCTTTGGTTCTTTTAGTTTATCCAGGTCCCATCTCCTTAAATTCCCACCTTTTTGCAGTTTCTTCAGTTTTAATCTACAGGTCATAACCAATAGATTGTGGTCAGAGTCCACATCTGCCCCTGGAAATGTCTTACAATTTAAAACCTGGTTCCTAAATCTCTGTCTTACCATTATATAATCTATCTGATACCTTTTAGTATCTCCAGGGTTCTTCCATGTATACAACCTTCTTTCATGATTCTTAAACCAAGTGTTAGTTATGATTATGTTGTGCTCTGTGCAAAATTCTACAAGGCGGCTTCCTCTTTCATTTCTCTCCCCCAATCCATGTTCACCTACCATGTTTCCTTCTCTCCCTTTTCCTACACTCGAATTTCAGTCACCCATGACTATTAAATTTTCGTCTCCCTTCACTATCTGAATAATTTCTTTTATTTCGTCATACATTTCTTCAATTTCTTCGTCATCTGCAGAGCTAGTTGGCATATAAACTTGTACTACTGTAGTAGGTGTGCGCGTCGTATCTATCTATGCCACAATAATGCGTTCACTATGCTGTTTGTAGTAGCTTACCCGCATTCCTATTTTCCTATTCATTATTAAACCTACTCCTGCATTACCCCTATTTGATTTTGTGTTTATAACCCTGTAGTCACCTGACCAGAAGTCTTGTTCCTCCTGCCACCGAACTTCACTAATTCCCACTATATCTAACTTCAACCTATCCATTTCCCTTTTAAATTTTCTAACCTACCTGCCCGATTAAGGGATCTGACATTCCAAGCTCCGATCCGTAGAACGCCAGTTTTCTTTCTCCTGATAACGACATCCTCTTGAGTAGTCCCCGCCCGGAGATCCGAATGGGGGACTATTTTACCTTCGGAATATTTTATCCAAGAGGACGCCATCATCATGTAATCATACAGTAAAGCTGCATGCCCTCGGGAAAAATTACGGCTGTAGTTTCCCCTTGCTTTCAGCCGTTCGCAGTACCAACACAGCAAGGCCGTTTTGGTTATTGTTACAAGGCGAGATCAGTCAATCATCCAGACTGTTGCCCCTGCAACTACTGAAAAGGCTGCTGCCCCTCTTCAGGAACCACACGTTTGTCTGGCCTCTCAACAGATACCCCTCCGTTGTGGTTGCACCTACGGTACGGCTATCTGTATCGCTGAGGCACGCAAGCCTCCCCACCAACGGCAAGGTCCATGGTTCATGGGGAGGGTCGGTCTCCTGTGCTACTGAAAATAAAGCAGCAAAAGTATCAATTGCTTTTCCTGTGTAACGTGTCCTGAAATTTCTCTACTTAGCGTCGGATTTTTATGGTACAAAGCTGACCAAAGTATCCCATGAATAATAAGCCACAATACTTCAGCACCCGAAGCTGTATTACAATATATTGTAGGTCTTCTAGGCTCTTTCAGTTCATAAGATTTTCACTCTTTACTGCTAGCTCGTGCCGCACAAAAGCCATGCATTTCTCCGTCAGATCCACCTTCCCTATTCCTTCTTAGCCAGTTTCGTTGCTGATATGACTTCCCTCCAAGTGTCTTTTACAAAACACATTATTTTTGATACTACATAAATAGAATATTTACAATAATATAAATTATCATAAAGAATGATTGAAAAATTTATATGGAGGTTATATCAAAGAGAATGGTTGTATAGAAGTCACATTAAGTAAAAAGAAAAACACAGGTAATGTTCGTAATTGTGTTACATCTTCAGGGCAAGCTAACTTTACAGTGAATTAATCAGGGCTCAGATTAATAGTAAATGTAAAGATAAAAACATTCAGTCTCGTTGTACATGTGATGTATTACAAAACAAAATCTAGGAAGTGTTGTCCTCGGTGTTTTTCAAGGGTCGAACAACATTTTCGTAATGCAAATGGTTTCCAGTGTGGTAACTAAGATCATATCCAGATAATCGTTTTCAAGGCAGCCAGGGCACATACCGGCCACGCACAAGGCTATGGTGTAGCTTTCAGGAAGTGAATGTTATGTCAGCCCTTTCTTTAGAGCCGGCCACAACTAAGGCTCACTTTTCTGTACCATAGGAACCTTCTCCTGTGGTCTACATACAGATATGCAAAGTTTTGGACCATGAAGAGTTGCTCAAACGAGAATTAAATTACAGTCAGACTCAGGTACGGCTGTTTCCCTTGCCTATACAAATACGTCTCATGACACATGGTTTACAGCTACATAGCGGGTTGCTTTTTACCTATGTAATTTTACGATTTAGCAACTGCTCATTCTGAAGAAGACACCCCTAGTAGGTGTCGAAACCTCGTTCAATGTACCTAACGATAAAGCGCAACTGTTTGGTTGTTTAATCTTATATTGAAACTAATACACGGTTGCTGAGTAAACACCATGTTCAAAACTATATCCTTTAATGGCTTTGCTCAAGAGTTCCCAATCTGTCCCACCACAGACAGTGCAAAAATTGCCTCATTGGGATCTGTTGTTGTCTACTTATTAGTAGGAGTTGTTGTTCAGGCCCACTGTACAACATTCGAACAGTGACTTGTCTGTACATTACCGGTCCTTACCGATACAGCGCTTCTTTCATCTGGGAAATAACATTATCAAATTGATACTCTAGAGTTTAAAATTCTCCAAAGTTTTTCTCTCGATTTTCCGCATATTGCTGGAGAAACCGCTTCTGACCCATATCTTCGGCTAGTTTTGTGATATGTACGACGGGCAGTTTTGTGATATATGCCCGAAGCAGTGTTGTGTCGCTAATTTTCACATCGTCACGTGCTATCTGCACAGTCAAGTGTTCTGCTGTTGCATACAGAGATTGACGATGGAAGGTTTGTGATTCCCCACTCCTTCAGCGCGAAGTTTTTATGAGTCTTGCATCAACGTCGTTGGGGTTTATTTTGTACGGAGCAACTTGCCCGGCTTCATTATACTTGGATGGACATAGATGCACGAATTCAGCAAGTAACCTTGGTCACCATTTTTGTGTTGAGTATCAATCAGCTCCACAACCATGCTTCTCTCAGTGGCCACATTTAGCTGGTCTGTGGATATACACTCCTGGAAATTGAAATAAGAACACCGTGAATTCATTGTCCCAGGAAGGGGAAACTTTATTGACACATTCCTGGGGTCAGATACATCACATGATCACACTGACAGAACCACAGGCACATAGACACGGGCAACAGAGCATGCACAATGTCGGCACTAGTACAGTGTATATCCACCTTTCGCAGCAATGCAGTCTGCTATTCTCCCATGGAGACGATCGTAGAGATGCTGGATGTAGTCCTGTGGAACGGCTTGCCATGCCATTTCCAACTGGCGCCTCAGTTGGACCAGCGTTCGTGCTGGACGTGCAGACCGCGTGAGACGACGCTTCATCCAGTCCCAAACATGCTCAATGGGGGACAGATCCAGAGATCTTGCTGGCCAGGGTAGTTGACTTACACCTTCTAGAGCACGTTGGGTGGCACGGGATACATGCGGACGTGCATTGTCCTGTTGGAACAGCAAGTTTCCTTGCCGGTCTAGGAATGGTAGAACGATGGGTTCGATGACGGTTTGGATGTACCGTGCACTATTCAGTGTCCTCTCGACGATCACCAGTGGTGTACGGCCAGTGTAGGAGATCGCTCCCCACACCATGATGCCGGGTGTTGGCCCTGTGTGCCTCGGTCGTATGCAGTCCTGATTGTGGCGCTCACCTGCACGGCGCCAAACACGCATACAGAAGCGACTCTCATCGCTGAAGACGACACGTCTCCATTCGTCCCTCCATTCACGCCTGTCGCGACACCACTGGAGGCGGGCTGCACGATGTTGGGGCGTGAGCGGAAGACGGCCTAACGGTGTGCGGGACCGTAGCCCAACTTCATGGAGACGGTTGCGAATGGTCGTCGCCGATACCCCAGGAGCAACAGTGTCCCTAATTTGCTGGGAAGTGGCGGTGCGGTCCCCTACGGCACTGCGCAGGATCCTACGGTCTTGGCGTGCATCCGTGCGTCGCTGCGGTCCGGTCCCAGGTCGACGGGCACGTGCACCTTCCGCCGACCACTGGCGACAACATCGATGTACTGTGGAGACCTCACGCCCCACGTGTTGAGCAATTCGGCGGTACGTCCACCCGGCCTCCCGCATGCCCGCTATACGCTCTCGCTCAAAGTCCGTCAACTGCACATACGGTTCACGTCCACGCTGTCGCGGCATGCTACCAGTGTTAAAGACTGCGATGGAGCTCTGTATGCCACGGCAAACTGGCTGACACTGACGGCGGCGGTGAACAAATGCTGCGCAGCTAGCGCCATTCGACGGCCAACACCGCGGTTCCTGGTGTGTCCGCTGTGCCGTGCGTGTGATCATTGCTTGTACAGCCCTCTCGCTGTGTCCGGAGCAAGTATGGTGGGTCTGACACACCGGTGTCAATGTGTTCTTTTTTCCATTTCCAGGAGTGTAGATCCATATGGGTTTCTTCTGAAACATGCAATGTTTGTTGGTGGTGTACACATGTAGTACACTTCCTTTTGTATTACCTATGACATCCACTACTACTGCTAGTACTGCATCAGCTTTGTCCTGTTTTTGTCTTGAAGGACTTCATGAGGTGTGTCTGACAATGGAGCACAATTCACGTCAGCCCAATTGTGCAACAGCAATGACAAATATGTAGTGAGATTCCTGAGGACATGGATTGTCTCCAAGTTGAATATTTTACATTTTTCAGATTTTAATAAAATTATGTAATAATTTATGTGTGTTGTAGTATCTGTCCGACTTCCTCCAGAAGTAAATCCCGGGCCCACTACAACGAACATGAATGTCTCTGGTGTTTTTTCTTCTGGGGCTCTTTTACTAATGAGCTTTGCTATTCTTAGAATTTTAGCATAAGTTCGAAGATCTCATGTTGTGTAACTTCTTTTTGGAGGTTTAATTTTAGTGAATTATTAAATCACCTCCATCAACCTGTGATCACCAATCATCCATGCTTTTACTGTCGGTTAGAATCTGCTGCCATATACACGATCAAGCTTTATGTGTAATGGTTTATTAAAAATGATGTTGAAAACCTACCACATGTCTCTGCCACACGTTTTTCATCAACTGTTTTATTTGCATCACCATCTTCCTCACTGAATTCATCCCCTCCTTTCTCACTTTCGTAAATACTTTGTTTTCTTTCGTCCCATCTCCTTTGTCTTTGTCTCTGTCCTCCTTCTGCAACAGCTGTCTCAATCTCTCTAACAGCTGAGAAGCGGGTCTGAAAGCTCTATCCTAAACAGTCTTATCTTCAGCTTACATGTTTTTGCAGAAAGCCAGTTTTCTGCGGGTACATCATCGAGATTTCAACGTATAGCTTTTAAGACTAAACATCTCGTCCACTGCAACTGAGAGATGTTGACAATTCCAGCGCTCAACCAACATCTGAACTGACTATTGGCAAACGTCTTAATTTATACCACTGCTCATGCATAACACGTAATGCCTAATAGAAATGTATATACCAACATAAATACTATAATGTACCTTACGTAAATTATCATTATAAATAGAAAATCACATAATTTCTCACTCCATGCTCGTTTACACAATGCAGTGGAGTGCATTAAGATCCATGTATGGGTTAAGATGATCAGTCACACATACCTCAAATTCATCTTGCTTGAAAAGAATAATTACATGAAAGTTGTCTACGTCATGATGTTGACCCATAGGAAATTGTACCTTCATAACATTTGTACAATCCTATTTATCACAAACTATATACCCAAAAATAACGATCGAAAGCGATAGCGTTGCAATAGGTGATACATGAAAAATTTTGGTAACATTTTCGGGAAGCGACGATCTTTTAATCTGTATGAAATGAGCGAAAAAGGCTAGATCCCGATGGTACTTTGTTAAAAGACTGGTTTCGGCCTATACTTAGGCTATTTTCAAACAGTTGACCCCAGTCGCTGAAACTGGCTGTTTTATGCATCGTCAACTTCAGCTGATGGTGCAGTCTGAAGATGGCCTAAGTATCTGCCGAAACCGGTCATTTTAACAAAGTACCATTGCGATGTAGACGGTTTTTTTCACTGATATTATATGAGCCGTACTAGTAAAGTGTGAAGTATCCAATGGAATTGTCCTTTTCAAACACTTATCTTGTAATCTTATACTTACCATTTTGATATCGTAGAAAGTTGATAACCACATGTGTTTTCAGCAGTTGGAAATATTATGCATGTAACTGGATCTAGAATTAGATCCCATATTTGCAATTTGGTGTTTATGACCCACGTTCATTTGTTATGGAATTACTAGGAAGTTTGTAGAGTTTGGATGGAGTTGGTTAGGTTCTGGGAGTTGTGCAGATGTGTACTCAATTTAACAATTGATTTATAAGACATTAAATCTTCTTGTCAACAGAACAATAATAATTAAACAGAACTTAATTTGCAGCGCAAATAGTATTAGTAGCAGGTCTCAAAGAAGTAAATAAAATTAAAGTGATTTCAAACAGTCAAACATATTTACGTGAAAAATAGTGAAAACCAACTTTCTCCTAATATATACAAATTTCAGTCCTAATGTAGATCACCCACGTAGAACACAGCGGAACATTTATCTATGATTACTGCCATCACCTACTAGTCACTACAAGAAGCTACTATAGTTATAACTCCCCAATATCTCAACACAATTATCTGTAGATTGAAACATATAAATCAGTAACCCTCACTGAGGAAAATGAGGAAGTAACTTTCTTTCTACAAATGGCATAAACAAGTGAATCATGCTCACAGCGTAATAACAATAAGATTACCTTCTTTACAATAAAATATACTAATGAACACGCTCAGAGTGTGTAATTAGCAAAATCAAAATAACTCTGGCCTTGGCAGACAAATTTGCACGCCCAGCATGTTACGGCACACAAATCATAACACATTACACAGAAACAATGACATTCCATGTATAGTGTTGCTTGTTTATCAATATTCACAGTGCACTCTTAGTAGCCTTGTACGTTATGTTGGGGCACTTCAGTACCCAGATGCAGCCATTGCGTACTAAAGGACAGAGTCCTTTTCTGCACCTTCACTGAAATGGCTATTCTTTTGTCTAGGAAAAGACACCAACCACTGAATCATATTGCTTGTGTCCACACAGTGGACACACTTCACATTAACTGCAAGCAGTGTGCCAAGGAGGACTACTTAGCGTTCCAGACTGAAGAAAGTGTCCCGTTATTGGCAGTACACTTACTAACTTCCAGTATTCTGTCATTCCTCCACCATTTGCCCAGCGCTGCTCTTGGTAGTCACGTGCTCATGTTGCCTACCCTCTTTCAGTGCGAGCATAAAACGCAGCCTAGCACGACTCTCTCTGGCTGGACGCAAAAGAAACGTGCTACTTGACACAAACACATAAGTTGCACATGCTTCTTGAATCACATCTTGAAACAAATTAAGGACTCTTCTGTCTTGCAGCAACTAACATATAAGAAAACTGTCTAGATTGTAGTCCATTACTCGTCAGGTGTAAATTAAGTAGTAGACGGGAACAAGAGGATGTGAGGTTGATCTCTCCTTAATCGTATTATTAACAGCTTACCCTGAGTACTTCATATACCTGAATACACGTACTGTTGCAGTCCTCGAACAAATCTGACGATACAGTGTCTGAAGCTGGGCGTAATCTCTTACCAGCTGTGAAAATAGCTCACAAAATTTAGTCACATCTTGCTCCAAAAGCAAAAGTGCTCTGCAGGAACCATATAACACCCTTTCCAAATATAGGAGGAGTTTTACGTATTGTTGCAATAATAGCTTAATTATCGCACATGAAGGATTAATTGGTGGTGCAGCAAGTAGTGCTGAGCGAGTTAACTATGCAAAGGTTGCTCACAAACAGTTAGCTGAGATATGAAGACATAATCATATAATGGAAGCAATAGCATTTCATGAAGGGAATGGCTTGTACTTATTGCTATACAGGAAAACTGTACTTGTTGGCTTACTAATATTGACTGAGAATATTTTTCTAAAGAATTAGAAACGTCTCTTGTTTGGTTGCAGCTTATGGGAGATATGAGCTGCCCACATTTTAGATTGGGGCCGCTCGCTTATAGGGATGGTCGCCATTTACGAAGGAATCTCTGCGACCAGTTTCTGGGTAACCGAAGGACGCCCTCCCGTTAGAGACACGGAGGTAGTGACAAACAGCTATACATGGACATGCGCGGCACACTTGGGAGGTCATGTGGTGAAAATGTGGTAGTTCAAGGTTCGATGTTGCCGCAGAAGAATTCACATCCCTTTTGGCTGTCAGAGACATAAATGAATCTTTGTGCAGAGTATTGAGGATATCAAAACTACCATGACAACATATTAAAAGGATGCTCCCAAGGACCGGATGTGAATTGTTGGATGGCATTTAACCATCTCCAGGTTAGACTAGTTAGTCTTGAGCACTGAAAATGTCCGTTTCATGATAAGTATGATTAGTTGTCATCTGCTTCTAACCAGGGTTGGAGAAATCGACCGCACAGTATAGCCAGCCTAATTCTAAGCCAGACTACGAGAGGGCGTATTTTCAGTGCAACCAGACAGGGTACCTGCTACGGGAATGCCTGGTAAAATGGGAGAAAGATGGGCAGATTTGACGTCAAGCAGGGCCAGTTTGGTGTGTGAGCCTGCTCGGCTTATTAAAACACTCTTACAAGGTCAGAGCTATTTCACGGGATGATCTAACTTGCATGTGCACTGCTGTGAACCGCGAAACAGTTTGCGCAATATTGGGTAATGTGTCACTAGTGTACTGAAGGTGGTGCAACTAATTTTATCATGTCACTAAATACCTGGTGTGCAGATATCAAGTATGTTACGTAATGTGGTAAATGCAAAGCCATTATGTTTACCTGTTGTGGGAATGGTTCAGTTGCATCTTAGCCTTCAGGGGCCCTTCAGGCCTATGGAGTTCGCCATAGTAGAAGGATTGAGCACGGCTGTGCTCCTAGGTTGGGATTTTCTCGATTGAACTCGATGTCTACTGAATTATGTAGATAGTGTCGTAATGATCAAATCTAGCCTGGCTGTGAAGCATCTTTTATGGAAACATAGCTGCCATAATGGTATGTGTTGTATGAAGGTGGAGTGGTCACCCTACAATGTTTCGCATTAATGTGCAGAGTGGGGATGGGTTCTGTTCACTGTCCAGAGGTAATGTTCTATGGGTCGGGGGCGACTGATAAGATATAGTTCAAGACTTTACTCATGCATCAGGTTTCAGTTCAACAGCCGCCGCATAAATTATCACCACCCGTGGTGAGTGAATTGAGGAATAATTTTGGCCAACTTTTGGGTGAATGAGTAATCCGGCCTTCAGTGTGACACTAAACAGCGCTGATTTTCTTTGTGCCCAAACACAGTGTGGAGGAATACTGCCTGGTGATAGACTGTCAGACCCTTAATCAGTAGAATATCACATGCTTCACACAGTTTTCCACCACCCAGTTCTTTACCTTAAGAGGTCTACCATCAGGCGACTCTCACAGAAGAATGTAAGACACTGGCAATATTTTGCACACGTTAGAACCTCTAAGAGTATGAACGTGTTCCATTTGATTTGGCTACCATGGGGAGTTATACTACCACGATTATTTAGTGCTCAAGTGGGTGACCTAAAATTTAAATGCTTCTGTGTCATACAATATCCACCAAAGGTGTGAGAGGGACCATGATCGAAACAAGGCCGTTCAACTGACCCCCGGACCAAAGGACAAGAAGAATATAGATAGCTTCTTAAGCATAGTACATTTATTTCGCAAAACCATTCGCATTTTTGCCCAGCGAGCCGCTCCACTTAAGCAACTACAGCAAAAAGAGAGAACATTGGGATGAATCTCCGCAGGCGTCCTTCGATGACTCGAAGGAAGCTTTCACAAGTGCACTTGTTCGTGCTGCACCTCATTTTAATGTAAAATTTTTGCTGCAGATGGACCAGTGTAACTCGAATGTTGCAGCCGAGATTCTCCAAGACAAGAGAGAAGAGAGAGAACTACTAGGTATACCCACAGATAGTAATCAGCTGTGGGGAGCAAGTATTTTGAGTACGAGTTAGAGACACTGGCCATGTTATTTGGCTTGGAAGGCTGCAAGTTTTATCTTGTCCATGAACCATTTCATGACTGACAACCAGGCATTGGCCAGTGTATTAGCTAGACTGCAGAAGAAAGGAGGACAGTCAAATGGGTTGTTCAGATATCTGTCTTCCATTTTGACATACAGTTTATAAAAGGAATGTATAACTGTGTGGCTGGTGGCCTTTTAGGAATGTTTCAGCACAGTAGGAGGTTTTTCTGCAACGAGCCGAGGAATCTGCTTTTGTGAGGGGATTCCTTGCAGAGATTCCAGGCTGTTCAGGAGTTTAGCAAAAAAACATGATTACTGAATCTCGATTACAGGATGTGCTGGAAGTGCTTAAAAAGGACAAAGAACTGCTGGGGCACTCACTCGGCCAGGTTATACTCTTCTATTTCACCCACTATAATTGTACAGGGTGCACCCATCTGCAGGTGGTCGCTCATGTCGGCACTAATGATGTGTGTCGCTATGGATCGGAGGAAATCCCCTCTGGCTTCCGGCGGCTATCTGATTTGGTGAAGACTGGCAGTCTCGCTAGCGGGATGAAAGCAGAGCTCACCATCTGCAGCATCGTCGACAGGACTGACTGCGGACCTTTGGTACAGAGCCGAGTGGAGGGTCTGAATCAGAGGCTGAGACGGTTCTGCGACCGTGTGGGCTGCAGATTCCTCGACTTGCGCCATAGGGTGGTGGGGTTTCGGGTTCCGCTGGATAGGTCAGGAGTCCACTACACGCAGCAAGCGGATACACGGGTAGCAGGTGTTGTGTGGCGTGGACTGGGCGGTTTTTTAGGTTCGATGGCCTCGGGCAAGTACAGAAAGGGCAATAGTCTCAAAGGGTGCGGGGCAAAGTCAGGACATGCGGGGACCAAGCAGCAATCGGTATTGTAATTGTAAACTGTCGAAGCTGCATTGGTAAAGTACCAGAACTTCAAGCGCTGATAGAAAGCACCGAAGCTGAAATCGTTATAGGTACAGAAAGCTGGCTGAAGCCAGAGATAAATTCTGTCGAAATTTTTACAAAGGCACAGACGGTGTTTAGAATGGATAGATTGCATGCAACCGGTGGTGGCGTGTTTGTCGCTGTTAGTAGTAGTTTATCCTGTAGTGAGGTAGAAGTGGATAGTTCCTGTGAATTATTACGGGTGGAGGTTACACTCAACAACCGAGCTAGGTTCATAGTTGGCTCCTTCTACCGACCTCCCGACTCAGCAACATTAGTGACAGAACAACTGAGAGAAAATTTGGAATTCATTTCACATAAATTTTCTCAGCATGTTATAGTCTTAGGTGGAGATTTCAATTTACCAGATATAGACTGGGACACTCAAATGTTTAGGACGGGTGTTAGAGACAGAGCATCGAGTGACATTATACTGAGTGCACTATCCGAAAATTACCTCGAGCAATTAAACAGAGAACCGATTCGTGGAGATAACATCTTGGACCTACTGATAACAAACAGACCCGAACTTTTCGACTCTGTCAGTGTAGAACAGGGAATCAGTGATCATAAGGCCGTTGCTGCATCCCTGAGTATGGAAGCTAATAGGAATGTAAAAAAAGGGAGGAAGGTTTATCTGTTTAGCAAGAGTAATAGCAGGCAGATTTCAGGCTACCTAACAGATCAAAACGAAAATTTCTGTTCCTACACTGACAATGTTGAGTGTTTATGGAAAAAGTTCAAGGCAATCGTAAAATGCGTTTTAGCCAGGTACGTGCCGAGTAAAACTGTGAGGGACGGGAAAAACCCACCGTGGTTCAACTACAAAGTTAGGAAACTACTGCGAAAGCAAAGAGAGCTTCACTCTAAGTTTAAACGCAGCCAAAACCTCTCAGACTAACAGAAGCTACACGATGTCAAAGTTAGCGCAAGGAGGGCTATGCGTGAAGCGTTCAGTGAATTCGAAAGTAAAATTCTATGTACCGACTTGACAGAAAATCCTAGGAAGTTCTGGTCTTACGTTAAATCAGTAAGTGGCCCGAAACAGCATATCCAGACACTCCGGGATGATAATGGCATTGAAACAGAGGATGACACGCGTAAAGCTGAAATACTAAACACCTTTTTCCAAAGCTGTTTCACAGAGGAAGACCACACTGCAGTTCCTTCTCTAAATCGTCGCACAAACGAAAAAATGGCTGACATCGAAATAAGTGTCCAAGGAATAGAAAAGCAACTGGAATCACTCAACAGAGGAAAGTCCACTGGACCTGACGGGATACCAATTCGATTTTACACAGAGTACGCAAAAGAACTTGCCCACCTTCTAACAGCCGTGTACCGCAAGTCTTTAGAGGAACGGAAGGTTCCAATTGATTGGAAAAGAGCACAGATAGTCCCAGTCTTCAAGAAGGGTCTTTCAGCAGATGCGCTAAACTATAGGCCTATATCTCCGACGTCGATCTGTTGTAGAATTTTAGAACACGTTTTTTGCTCGCGTATCATGCCGTTTTTGGAAACCAAGAATCTACTCTGTAGGAATGAACATGGATTCCGGAAACAGCGATCGTGTGAGACCCAACTCGCTTTATTTGTTCATGAGACCCAGAAAATATTAGATACAGGCTCCCAGGTAGATGCTATTTTCCTTGACTTCCGGAAGGCATTCGATACAGTTCCGCACTGTCGCTTGATAAACAAAGTAAGAGCCTACGGAATACCAGACCAGCTGTGTGGCTGGATTGAAGAGATTTTAGCAAACAGAACACAGCATGTTGTTATCAATGGAGAGACGTCTACAGACGTTAAGGTAACCTCTGGCGTGCCACAGGGGAGTGTTATGGGACCATTGCTTTTCACAATGTATATAAATGACCTAGTAGATAGTGTCGGAAGTTCCATGCGGCTTTTCGCGGATGATGCTGTAGTATACAGAGAAGTTGCAGCATTAGAAAATTGTAGCGAAATGCAGGAAGATCAGCAGCGGATAGGCACTTGGTGCAGGGTGCAGGGAGTGGCAACTGACCCTTAACATAGATAAATGTAATGTATTGCAAATACATAGAAAGAAGGATCCTTTATTTTTATGATTATATGATAGCGGAACCAACACTGGTAGCAGTTACTTCTGTAAAATATCTGGGAGTATGCGTGCGGAACGATTTGAGGTGGAATGATCACGTAAAATTAATTGTTCGTAAGGCGGGTACCAGGTTGAGATTCATTGGGAGAGTCCTTAGAAAATGTAGTCCATCAACAAAGGAGGTGGCTTACAAAACACTCGTTCGACCTATACTTGAGTATTCCTCATTAGTGTGGGATCCATACCAGATCGGGTTGACGGAGGAGATAGAGAAGATCCAAAGAAGATCGGCGCGTTTCGTCACAGGGTTATTTGGTAACCGTAATAGCGTTACGGAGATGGTCAGCAAACTCAAGTGGCAGACTCTGCAAGAGAGGCGCTCTGCATCGCGGTGTAGCTTGCTCGCCAGGTTTCGAGAGGGTGCGTTTCTGAATGAGGTATCGAATATATTGCTTCGCCCTACTTATACCTCCCGAGGAGATCACGAATGTAAAATTAGAGAGATTCGAGCGCACACGGAGGGTTTCAGACAGTCGTTCTTCCCGCGAACCATACACGACTGGAACAGAAAAGGGAGGTAATGACAGTGGCACGTAAAGTGCCCTCCGCCACACACCGGTGGGTGGCTTGCGGAGTATAAATGTAGATGTAGATGAACTAAATCTGCCTGCTCCACGAGTTTATGCTACCACTCATAGACATATTCTCCTACTGTACTCCAAATTTACATAGGTTACAGCTGTTTATATTAAAAGTGACACCTGTGTGAGTAGGCTGCTTAGGTTTTTATATTGGTAACGCCACGTAGCGCTCTGGCTGTGCTGTGTGCAGTCTATGGCTGGTTAGCATTGTTGGAATAGTCGCCATTGTAGTGTTGGGCAGTTGGCTGTGAACAGCGCATAGCGTTGCGCAGTTGGAGGTGAGCCGCCAGCAGTGGTGTATGTGGGGAGAGAGATGGCAGAATTTTGAGAGCGGACGATCTGGACGTGTGTATATCAGAAAGAGTAAATTTGTATTATTGGATATCGTGAACTGATACATATATATGATGACTTTTGAACATTATTAAGGTAAATACATTGTCTGCTCTTTATCAAAATCTTTCATTTGCTAACTATGCCTATCGGTAGTTAGTGACTTCAGTGGTTAGAATCATTTATTTAGCTGACAGTTTTGGCGCTCGCTGTATTGCAGTAGTTCGAGTAACGAAGATTTTTGTGAGGTAAGTGATTGATGAAAGTTATAGGTTATTGTTAGTCAGGGCCATTCTTTTGTAGGGATTTTTAAAAGTCAGATTGCGTTGCGCTAAAAATATTGTATGCCAGTTTATTGATGATCAGAATAAGTAAAGAGAGAAATGTCTGAGCACGTTCAGTTTTGCTCAGCTGTTTGACAATCAAATGAGGTAAGAGGTTTATCAGCACAGTCATTCATAAACTTTTCTAAGGGGACGTTTCACCTGTAACACCGAAATCGCAGATAAAATACCTTCTCTGCCATCCAACATTTTCCGCAGTTTAATATCCATTGATGATTTGTGCAGTACTTCTGACTCTGAATATGTAAGCCTTATTACAGAAACTGTATATAATACGCAATTGATGTAATAGTGCATTTATTTCTGATTGTAGGTAATTGACTGTAATTACCAGGGTTTCCCAGAAAGTAATGCATCGAATTTTTTTTCTCAGCCGAAGACAATGCTACGAATGTGAAACGTTATTTATATTTTATTTTAAGTCTTCTGAGTGAGCGCGCCAAGTTTCAACCAATTCCGATAGAGCGTAGCTGCAAGTCAGTTTAAGATGGAGTCTGCAGATACAGAAGCTATAGAGAATGTTCACAAACGCTTGTGAAGAGTCTATGGGGCATATGCTGTCGACAGAAGTACAACTAGTCGCTGGGCACGGAGGATGAAACCATGAGAAGGCAATTCGGTGGAACTCCACGTTTTGCAGTGGTCGAGGAGACAATCTACGGCTGTCACACCTGACAGCCTGACTTATCCCGCTCGGACTTCCACTTGTTTGGGCCATTAATGGATGTTACTCGTGGATGACATTTTGAGGACGCTGAGGAGGCGATGCACACAATGAAGCACTGGCACCACCACCAGGAGAATTGGTACCGACAGGCATACACAACCTTCTTTCGCGCTGGAGGAAGGTCATAGAAGGCAATGGAGATTACGTGGAAAAATTTGGTGTGTACATAAAACACCAGTCTTACGTGTGTGTAATTTTCATTATGTTCGGTAAAGAATTGTTGAAGAAAAAAAATTCGGTGCATTACTTTTTGGGCAACCCTCGTACAATGAAGTATTGTTAATTTATGGCTAGTAGTCAAGTGAATTTCATTTAAATGTATCTACAGCAACGACGAAATGGCAGTAGCTGTGCCGTTCTTTATCTTCGCTTATGGAGAGTCTCTGTCGAGCTGTGAGCAGAGAAGCAGAGAGGAAGCATAGCAGTTTGAGTCATAAAAGAGAGCGGAAGTGTTTTCTGGGCGATCCCACAGACGCAGTGTTCTGCTATGATCGCACCGGTGTACGCTGATCTACTTCGTTAACCCGCTAGAACTGAGAGCACGGTCGGAGTGAACAGGGTAAGGAAGCTGCAGTTCTAAAAATTGCCTGCTCCATAATTATCGGTGGCTGTGGGGACGACTCGTGGTTCTCAACCAGCAGCAGAAGCATTAGCAGCTCAGCGTTGTCGTCAACTGCATTCTTCGTCGTCCGCACAGCTACTAGTGTGTAAAGCGACCAAGTGTAACTCATATTGTACTGGCATTACCCAGTGTTATTTCTTTCACAGTTTTCGACTAACTTCAATGAATAATAACCAGCAGTAGCTAAAACTTGTATGGCTCCTATGTTGTCACTGTCGTCAGATATTGTTACCAAGCAGCGTCGTTTTCCTTTCCATAACATCATCATGTTTCGTAAAAATATGAATTTTGACTAGCTATTTACTGACAGTTCTGTTTGCTTGCTAATGGTCAGTTTCAGTCTAAATTTTGCTGCCTCATTAACTGTACACTATTGTATACCACAACAATGACTAAAATATTCTACCATTTTGACTACTAGTTTCATTCACTTTAAGTAACGTAAAATATCGCTGGCGAAACTAATAACTAAAGACAAAGCATAAATTAAGTGCGCGCAATTTCATTTATTCTACATTTAGCTTAGCAAGTGCCTTCTCCTGGCTTGGTATGTATTTTATTTTTGTTGTATTAAAAGTATAATCAGGTGCTCATTTGCGTAAAGTAAATTCAGTTCAATCTTTCATTCATTAAAAGTAAACTGCTTTTTTAAAATTTTGTATTGTGCTACGCTGAGTTTAGTGAAAGTCATGTTTTACAAATCAAACTTTCAGATACAGTAAGTCATTTATTTAATCTGCTACCTTATTTAACTCTCCTTTTAAAATTTTGTATTTCAGATCAAGTAATTCCAAACTCAGTGCTTTCTGATTCATTTACTTTCTCGTGAACTTTTGTGTTGTGGAAAAGCGTGACAACCCACTGTTACCATATCGTGATTATTTGCTTAATTTTCTTTGCCCTTACGTTTCTTAAGATTTTGGGGATTCATTGCCCTAGTGGGCAATCAGTATTTTTTGTATTAAAATATTACATGATAGCCTCCCCCCCCCCTCCCCACCACCGCCCCCCGGTATAGTTCGTGAGCGGTTGAACAAAATTCCACCCATTTCAAAATTATTCAGATTAGATTCTTCCGTCAGAAGGGCCTGTTGTACTCTTTCCTCCTACTTACCGGTGTTATTTTCCTTTACTCACGATAACCTAACTCACTGTAAAATTTCATTAGGCATACGCTATCACGCTCAATTACATTGTAATCTAGTAGGGCGATTAGGAAAGCGGAGTTTACATACTGCAGTTGCAATTTATAAATATATACAGAGGTTTCAACAGGATTCTTTTCAACAGAGACTTAGGTAATGCATCTTACAATACCCATTTGAAAAAGCAAATGAAAAAACGAAAAAACGTGAGATTAGCCGCTACTCATCATTTTCAACCTCAGAAGTTATGACAAAACGGCGGAAGGGCTGTGGAGGGCTTGATGCCATCATTGGCAAGGCTCCTCATGTCATCAATAAAGGAATGTCATTTATAAACAAGAGCAGCGCACACTGTACACACAGTGACTGGTTCTGACTGAGATTTACCATTTGCTTCCTACACTTCATCTGTGTGGTGTATATCAGGTGAGTTTATTTTCGCTCTCATCAGGTATACAGATACACCAAGCAGCAGATTCAGAGTGGCTGCTATAAAATAACCATTCAATGGGATTATTTCATAGTTGGTAGATTGCCTACATGTGTCTAGCATACTGCATAGTGGCCACGTTTTTGAACATACGCATTTTAATATCACGGTCATATTCGTTGTAAAATGATATATTTTCAAAATCTTTGTTAATGTGGGTAGGGCATCTGCCACTACATTATAACGGCCTCTGACATGTACAACTTTAAGTACATATTCATGCAGTACCAATGACTATCTTGCAAGTGCTGCAGGCAATAACTTGAAGTTCATTTGAAAACTAAGGATCTTATAGTCACAGTACACACTACTCCGGCGGCCACAACGATAATAAGGAAACTTTTTGAAGGCCCATACCATTGCCACAGCTTCAAGTTCAGTTGTGGAGAACGCTCTCTCACGGTTTCTGAGAACTTTGCTAGCCAAATCGGTTTGGCGTTTATTTGTCGGGGTGAAATGTACACAGCCCCAGGCCAGTATTGGACATATCAGTTTACAGAAAAAAGTGCTGATTCACAATTGGAAGGTATAACAATTCATGACTGTGAAGAGTGTGTTTGTTTTAGTCAAATGCCTGTTGACATTCCTTCGACCAGTACAACAGTGAATGTTTTTCTCGCGGTTTAACGCTTTATATTTTAATAAAATACTTAGAATACGTCTGCAATAGAAAAGTAAAAGCTGCTGGCAGGATATCAGATTATTCCTACATCAGTGGATTGGAAAATTCTTGTCAGCACTTAATTAGGAGTTCTTACGTTCAATTTCTTCTGCAGTAATTATATGGCCATATATGTTATGTAATCTCGTTCAGATACGTATGTTTACATATTCTGTGGAACTTCAGCCTCCTTAAATTTCTGTAGGACTATATCCAACAATACAGGGTCCTTTGACCAAGTGGGTATAGCTATCAGTAAGTCACCAACAAGCAGCCCAACTCTGAAGAATAACTTAGACACTTGTACAACGTCAGAGCTTAGTTCAAGCCAAGTGGCAACGAACTGAAATATTTTATGCCTGCAAAAGGGAAATCACTACATTTTAGCGACTCTTTTGAAGAGAAATCTGCCAATATAAATGTCTCTAGTCATTGGTAGACAGATACTTTAGCCATCTAAGATCTGAATATTTTCTTTTAAATTTGTTTGTTAATTGCAGACCTCATCTAACATTCTATATATCGGTATTGTATCCAGTATTTAATGCACGCTACCACCCAGCCTTGAGGCAACCAGTACTGGATGTCAGCAGAAACTCTTGAAAGTTTGGTCCTACTCAGTATAGAAACTTTCAAATTTATTTTCCTACTGCTGGTCGTTTTGTCCAATGAACACTGTACAAGCTTATCAGGAGGTTTAGTGAGGATACGTAGCTAATTTACATTTATATCCATAGATAATGCTGGGATGTGCTTTATATACAGTATCACATTGTTTCAGTATTTGCTGTAGTTCAGTGCTTTCTGTAGGGTAGAAATAATCTGACTCATTAACTGTCTCATTTATGTCACCAGTACATTCATGGTGATGTTATACAAGCTGCTATGACACATTCCGCTGCCTGGTATCAGCAAACTCTCCAACAAATCTAACTTTTGATTCTACATCACCAATTGAATCAAGAGTAACGTCTTGTCAGCCTACTCTAACACATAATTTGCCAACCGAGAGGAATATAATTGCTTCGTTTTCATTTCAAAAATACATTCCTTCAGGGCAGTCGATTGTGAGACTTTCCAAAATTAATCATGTATAAGAAAACATAATTTCCTCCTACTTAAATTGTATTTGGGCTTGCAAAATTGCTAGATTTGGGCCGAACAGCTTCCATAACCTAGCACCCAATCACAGGGAGTGTATACATGTTCCACGGGTTGCTGAGTCTCTTAAACAGTTTCGCGAAGGACACACTTATGCACTTATGTACCAGTCTCTAAGATCACCAGAACAGGTAACCCATCAATGTGATTTTAATGACAAACAGGGCCTCGCATTTTACATCCTTGTTCAGTCAGTGCGCTCTTCGCGCAAATCATCTCTCATGAACGCTTCATTCTTAGATCTAATTAGGTCGAAGGTATCATGCATGCCACTATTTGTTTCCAAAATCTGGAACAGGGAGGAAACTTCCAGCCACATATGATTTTCCTATTTATTGCTTTCGCAGTAAGTGAGAACCTCAGATATTGTCACATCCAGTTCATGTCTTTATGATAATTGTTCATGTCAGGTTTATTGGAGGTGAAATAGGAGGAGACAAGTGTTTAATGTTCATTAAACATTGAGGTTATCAGTGATGGACCAAGATTTATTATGGAGACAGCCTAACTCATACCTATTGGGATTATGTCTCTCGCCATGTCGGCTATTTCTGCTACATCAAGAGAATCCTTTTGATTTTACTCGCTGCATGAGTCCACAACAGTTCTCTGCTTGCTCCAAGACACATTTTTCACAGTTTAGTAGCCGATTATCACTTTCCGTTCGGGGATTTGCAAATTTTGTACTACCTGTATATCTTCATTGATCAAGTCAGTCTTGAACAGTATGGACATAAAACTACTTAGACCATCACCCGTCACATTCATCTCTAATGTGTGAAGGGTAACTCTGCCTTTAAAATCCTAAGAACATTCCTGTAAAGAGGTCATCCCAGTCTTTAGTCACTTTGATATGTTTTTTGTAGTTGTTCGGGTGCTTACCTTGATACTCACTGTAAGATTCAGGGTTGAAGACTTCCTTTCAGAGGCGTCGTTTCATTTCGTGCTAGGAATAACGTGTGAAGAAAGATTGTTCTTCATAGGCTTCAAAGTAATCTGCAGCCTCCATTACCTAGATAAGTGCGTCAATTTTAATGAAGAGCACGTCATACCATGAACACATTACAATTCCGTTGAAGGACGGTATAGATACAACAGGGTGCACATTTTCTCTCAATGGCATAGATTTACTGAACTGTCAATGTCCTATTACATTTTCTTCAGTGATGACATACGCAATTAATGAAATTCTACCTTCGTCAAATAACAGATCACTATTTATTACAGCGCTATGATCTGCTTGTGTTCTGGGTATTACTTGACTCATAAACCCTTTAGGTTTCATATACTCTAATGCCTCTTCTAGCAGTTGCGCTTTTGATTTTTGCTTTATGTAATACTTTATTAATGTGTTGTTTAATGACAGTGATTTTTGGTACAATGGCTCCATATCACCTCTTAAATCTGAGGGTGGAGGAATTTCTACTTTATATATTTATTTATTTAAATTGCCCACTTTGTATCATTTAGCCACTCTCTCACAATTTCGCATATATAGTTATTGGTTTCTCCTTTATACTATTTAAAGGGAATTTCTGATGTTTTCCTTTTGAAACTGCTCCTTGTGGGAAAATTTCTGATCAATTCGAGTGTCTTTTTCTTCATTCCTTTTAGATATTTCATCTCTCAATAACGTTTGATGCTGCTTAAACTGTGTTGCACTGCTTCTCTCTTGATATTCAGCATTATATGCTCCTCGATTAGCTATTTCAGCTTGTGCATTCTGTATGTGTTCTCCCTTATTTAATATTTCAGCATTCGTTTCAGCTTGAGGGTCTGAAATTTGACTAAACTGTCACCAAACAGATATCAATGCAACAGAGCTTCTAACTTTGCTAAGATTTCAACGACGTGATCAGATGGATTTATCTTGGGATGATCCTTTCTCAGTTTTATTAGTAACTTTTTGAATATTCGTAGAAAAGATATAAACCGTTTCTGTATATGCAAATGAGAAAATTGCTTCTATAAAAAATTATAAACTCATGTTTCAGTGCTTACAAAACAGTCCACTATGCGGATATACCTCACACGCTGTTCCGTTGAATCAGATTCAGGATAGATGAATTTCGTAAGAAATAAAATATTTTTGGGAACCTGCTCCGCCTGAAAATTTCAAAAAAATTATATGTAATTAATAAAAACCGTAAAACAATGAAGAAATGAAACGTATTAGATAAATGAGATGCTGAGTTGTAATTTTTTACACAATCGTAAGTTGTGTTCATGTTGCAGAGACTGGAAATTATTAATATTTGACTGACATTGGCATGTTTCCTTCCTCCTTTTATATCCTGATTTCGTTTAGTCTGGTATTGCAGTCAAATATGAAACAGAGAAAGCCACTTACAGGATAAATACAGTTACGTTTACAATATTTGTATTTCAGAATTATTTCATAATAGTAAGATGGTCACCAATGTGGTGTCCTGATTAATAAAATATGAAATGTATGAACATTATAGACAATAGCATGGTAATTGGTGCCAGTTTGGAAAAAAGTATTTTTTCATTCACTCATAGTAATAAATAATAACAAAACCCTGCTTTAAGTTTTTGTATTACCGATGACTCAGCATTGTGTTTTCCATACATAAAAACACGAAACGATGAAATGTGCTGTCGACCATCCAAATGTTTCCCCATACATTAAGAATAGTTACAGAAGCAGCCAGAAGTTCTAAAAATCTGTAGCTCATCCCACAGAACGAAGAAGAGGAATGAAAAAATAGAAAACGAGGATTATCTTGATAAGAAGGACCTCTAAGTTACATAGACTGAATGTAAATTGCGTTTATAATATCTGTCTACGTGTGTTCTCTGGTAGCCACAATATAAAACTTGTCCCATGCTTGAAATTTTACGCAAAATAAGCTTCTAATGGAAAGAACAACAAATAACGTGCTCCATTATCAGAGGTCGTATGCTGTATCAGACATAGTACTTCTTTGCTTTGACCATCTCTGGTTATTTTCGTAACAACGCGAGTTTGGATCACTCGACTGTACATAATGTCTAGAATGAGATTTTCACTCTACAGCGGAGTGTGCACTGACATGAAACTTCCTGGCAGATTAAAACTGTGTGCCGGACCGGCACTCGAACTTGGGAAT
This sequence comes from Schistocerca piceifrons, assembly GCF_021461385.2. Taxonomy (NCBI): domain Eukaryota; kingdom Metazoa; phylum Arthropoda; class Insecta; order Orthoptera; family Acrididae; genus Schistocerca; species Schistocerca piceifrons. Next base: position 633,880,917 of record NC_060140.1, read on the forward strand.
TTTGTCTTTCGCGGTCAAGTGCTCTACCGTCTGAGCTACCCATGCGCGACTCACGCCCCGTCCTCACAGGTTTACTTCTGCCAGTATCTCGTCTCCTACCTTCCAGACTTCACACAAGCTCTTCCGCGAGCCTTGCAGAAATAGCACTCCTCGAAGAAAGGATATTGCGGAGACATGGCTTAGCTACAGCCTGAGGGATGTTTCCAGAATGAGATTTACACTCTGCAGCGGAGTGTGCGCTGAAATGAGACTTCCTTGCAGATTAAAACTGTGTGCCGGACCGAGGCTCGAACTCTGGACCCTTACCTTTCGCGGGCAGGTGCTCTACCGTCCGAGCTACCCAACCACAACTCACGCCCCGTCCACACAGCTTTGCTTCTGCCAGTATCTCGTCTCCTACCTTCCAGACTTCACAGAAGCTCTTCTGCGAACCTTTCAGAACTAGCCCATCTGGAATAAAGGATATTTTGGAGACATGGGTTAGCCACAGCGTGAGGGATGTTTCCAGAATGAGATTTTCACTCTGCAGCGGAGTGTGGCTAAGCCATGTCTCCGCAATATCCTTTCTTTCAGGAGTGCTAGTTCTGCAAGGTTCGCAGGAGAGCTTCTGTAGAGTTTGGAAGGTAGGAGACGACGTACTGGCAGAAGTAAGGCTGTGAGGTCGGGGCGCGAGTCGTGCTTGGGTAGCTCAGACGGTAGTACACTTGCCCGCGAAAGGTAAAACTCCCGAGTTCGAGTCTCGATACGGCACACACATTTTTAATCTGCCAGGAATTTTCATATTGTACATAATGTTTTAGGAAGGAAGAAACTTTTAGATATATGTTACCTTAATCGTCATCATCCCTACTGCATCTTCTAGCGAACATTGATAATATTGGAGCATGATGTTCAGGGTGGTCGATGAAGAGTTAATCTATGCCTTATTAACTTCCCTAAAAATAAAATTATCTCACGAAGTATTTAGTTAAAGGAGTATCAGTCACCCCGCAATATAAGAGTATCTTTTGCCACAGACTGAATGAAAGGTGATATTGTCTTGTTATAAACTCGTTCACTGCTCTAGTTGATTTAAGTCATCGTAATATTTTTGAGTAGGATCGTATGACGCAGTTTTCAAAACTGTACATTCATTAATGTCTGGCCAAAATATTCAAGTAAATTTTATTCATAAACTGATCACAGTAAAACAGACTTGACCCTTTTCATATATGGAAACGAAATGATATTCATAAAACCATTCATCAAAAAACAGAAACACAAGTGAGCACTACTCAATCAATGTCGTATGCGGAGAGTCCCTATGTTGCTATAGTCCGAACTCTGATGGACTTCAGGTTAATGATACTTAAATTCAGAGAAATGATAATTAATAGATGTGGCCCAACGAAGCACGAAAATACAGGTACCGCACAACGAAAATGTACGGGAAGACTTATCTAGAAATAACAGAGACAAGTGGTGACTGTGTTAGCCACCCACTGAGATAACTCAATGACATTTAATAACTGGACAAGCGATGTGCTGCAGACATAAAAAAAAAACTTTCCATCATTCTGGTTCCCAGAACTCCTGAAAATAGACGTTGACTGTGGATGTTGAATCACAGACACAGTCCCTTAGACTGTTCAGAGATCTCACCAAACCCGCCCAAAGATGTAAGCAACCATGCATGAGGAGCGCCTATTAGATGGAGGCGGTCCGACAGCCTATCAGTTCCAGTCATTCCACCAGGAAGGAGGTACACGGCTCGTGTTGTCTGTAGTTCAACCATGCGTAGACGGTCAAAACCGCGGTTCCATTGCGTCCGCATTGTTACTTTATGCCAGGAAGGGCTCTGAACAAGGGAAGTGTCCAAGAGTCTCGGAGTGAACGAGAGCGATGGTTTTCGTACATGGAGGAGATATGGAGAGAGACAGGAACTGTCACTGACATGCCTCGCTCAGGCCGCCCGAGGGCAACTACTGCCGTGGATTAACGCTACCTACGGATTATGGCTCGGAGGAACCCTGATAGCAACGCCATGTTGAATAATGCTCTCCGTGCTGCCACTGGAAGTCGTGTTACGTCCGAAATTGTGCGCAGTAGGCTGCATGATGCGCAACTTCACTCCCAACGTCCATGGTGAGGCCTATCTTTGAAACCACGACTCCAAGGAGTGTAGTGCAGATGGGCACACCGCTCGGGACTGGCATCACGTTCTCTTCACCGATGAGTGTCGCATATACCTTCAACCATCAATCGTCGGAGACGTTTTTGGAGGCAATCCGGTAAGGCTTAACACCTTAGACACACTGTCCAGCGAGTCCAGCAAGGTTGAGGTTTCCATTTGCGGTGGCATTGTGTGGGACTGACGTCGCCAGCTGGTGGTCATGGAAGGTGCCGTAACGGCCTTACGATACATGAATGATATCCTCCAGCCGATAGTTCAACCAAATCTGCAGCATATTGGCGAGGCATTCGTCTTCATGGACGACAATTCGTGCCACCATTGTACACATCTTGTGAATGATTTCCTTCAGAAAAACAACATCGCTTGACTAGAGTGGCCAGCATGTCCTCCGGACATGAACCCTATCGAACATGCCTGGGATAGATTGAAAAGGGCTGTTTATGAACAACGTGTCCCACCAACCGCTCACAGAGATCTACACCGAATCACCGTTGAGGAGAGGTACAATCTGGACCAACAGTGCCCTAATGAACTTTTGAACAGTATGCCACGACGAATACAGGCATGCATCCACGCAAGAGGACGTGCTACTGGGTATTCGAGATACCGGTGTGTACAACAGTTTGGACCACCACCTCTGAAGGTCTCGGTATATGGTGGTACAACGTGCAGTGTGTGGTTTTTCATGAGCAACGAGAAGGCCAGAAATGAAGTTTATGTTGATCTCTATTTCAATTATCTGTACAGGTTCCGGAACTCTCGGAACGAGGTAATGCAAAACTTCATTGATGTGTGTAGTAAAATCTAATTTTGGTACAGGTGGATGGACTTCATAGAAGCGTAGTTCTGAGAGTATTTTATGTATACGACCAGTGGCTGGAAGAGTGATTAGTTAAATACAGAAAGAACACGGAAAAATAGGCTCGAACATCTGAAAGCCCTCCCGCCCCCCAATCTCCCTAATGAAAACAACTAGCTGGCAGCGAAACGTTAAAACTGTATATTGGCTGTTGAGGAAAGAGAACTAACCTTACGGCCCTATCGAAATCGTTTCTGCGACACTGTTCCTTCTCAGCAAACACATAAGGTGTAAATAAGGGATGCAATGGCAGTACCGAAAGGAACCTGTGAGCTGACCCTGTCCAATGTTCTCTCTACTGAAGGAAGACATCATTCTTAACGACAGAAAGGTTCGTCTCATCAGCTGTTTGATATCAAGTCCTAGCTCTACGATCTCCTAGCAGCAAGTGTTCTCCACGATCTCCAAGCACACAGTGTTCTCTATCTAAACGCTCTGAAACTTCACTGTTTCTGTCACACCCGGAATCTCACCGGCCAACAGAATAACAAGTAGTGAGTTCTGCCCAGGGAAGTGTTACTAAATTGTTAAACGAACTTTTACTCTTGCGGATTTCGTTATTATTAACCAATAGTCATGTGGTATGAGGAAGAAGCCAGGAGCCTTCTCCCTCTACAATATAGAATTCTGAAAATGGCAAAGAAAGAGAACTTCCACGTAGACACATAAGAACAAGAGCGTGCTGTTTGGAAATAATGCTATGTATCAATGGCAATGCAAATTTTGGAAATTTACACACAATTTTATTCCGCAGTCTGGGTACTGAGAAAAACGGCTTTTCTCACATTGGCTCCTGGAAAGCGACACGTGGCTAGGTTTTTATCTCCCTATAAGCCTTCTTAGAATAAAATTGTTTTTTCAGGAGAACGCCGGCCCGTCCACTACTTGGAGTGTGGAGGTGGGGAAAATGAATACCGTCTTGGCTATCTCGGCTAAAACTCAGCAGTGTATTCTGAATACTTTTATGGTACAACTTTTTCGTTTCCAGAAAACTCTCCTCTTTAGCTATCCAACTTGAGAGCTCGCAATATTGCAGAAGAGGAAAAGAAATCATTCAACGGGACAGGCACTGTTGGTACTCGGTAATGTCTGTAATTGTATAGCAGCATACGAGAAAAACTAACTGATCAAGGGGATGGGCATATAATATCCTGATACATTCCGTGATAGTTTAAGCCAAAATCTGCCACGTAACACCTGTAATTTACAACTGTAATAGGTCTCATAATAAAGGCGTAGCACTGTGAAACATTAAGGGGTTCCAGATAGCATCAAAATCATGAAATGTTCAAGTTTTACTATTTTGCATTTTAAAAATCTGCAGATTTTCCCCTTTCAATTGGTAAATAATTCGTTCAGTTTAGAACACTAAACTAGTTTTAAAATGTTTTTGAAATATGTTCAGCAAGGGCGTGACCCAATCTAGCACTGTTTAGCTGCTGTCAAATGTTGTACTACTGATCTACAAGCTCATCGTGTACATTTTAGAGATGGCTAACCTGTGATAATTCGATATATATCGCTCGCTCGATTGGTTGTGTTTCATTTTTATTTATTCTTTGTAATCCTGAAAATAATCATAGTGAATCCTGTTCATTGAAGTGACTGTTTTATTAAAAGGTATTCATGGGCAAACGTAAAGTGACTTGAAATGCTCTGAAAGCTTTTCTGAAAAGGAGAAATTTTGGAAATCCAAGGTTAGATGTTATTGCCGTAAACAATATAGAAGGTTACCAAGTGTTTGAACCTAACCTTGCTGGTACACATGGCTATTGCAACGGAAGTGAGGAAGGAAGTACTTCGCAGAGGAAGCTTGATAAATTTAGTTAAAAGTATTAATGTTTTATGGGTGAATCAGATGTCTATGAAATAATTTATGTGTGACTTCTCAAGGGAATTTTTGCATGTGTGTAAGATGTATTGAGTGTAGTGAAGTCGGTCCGAAACTCTCTATAAGAAACGAAGTAGGACTTGCCAGTGAAATGGAACTAAGTGTGTTAAGTGTTCATAGATGACCACTTTATGGAGCAGTGTTGCAGTAGCTCCAAATGACGAAAATGGTAGCAAAATCGATGTACTCAACGTTAGATTTGTTGAATCTTCCAAATCCCCCAATGAAGTTTGCGAACTATAGTAGATTTGTAGGGTCTAAAGTAGAAGATGCGTGTATAGAATCTATGACGAAAGCTGTTGAAGAGGCAGTAACAGAAAACGGTGACATAAACAGGGATACACATCTCTTCATGGTGTAGTATCTGCCACCAGTATGTACACAGAAAATTTTTTAGATGTAGCAGAAATATCTAAATGTTGTAGGTGTCCACAAAAAATAAAGGTTCACGTGAAAATAATTGCACAGTTAACTATAGTGGCAGTGGTGGCGGAATGGAGGCGGCTGGTGTTGCTAGTCTACTTGACCGTTTTGTTGCGTGTGGTAAAGTGCGATATTTGAATTACCTTCGTAATGGTGTTTCTAAAAGTGTCAAACAAATTCAAGAACTGAAGCCCTATGGTGATGATGATGAAGTGCATGAAGTGCAGAAATTTGAGGGTATTGGACACCGCACACATACAGAAACGAATGGGATAAAGACCTCGGCTACTGTAAGCTTCGTAAAAAAAAAAAGAAAAGAAAAACTCAGTGATGATAACGGGTTGGATGTGAAGGGAAGGCTGACTGATACTGCAATTGACAAAATAGAACACCATTATGGAATGGCTATTAGGCAAAGTCTATGAAACGTAGAAGGTTGTTTGAGCAATTCTTTTTCATACTTTCTCTGCCGATGAAAGTCCCCATCATTACTTGTGTCCCAAAACAGAAAATAGTTTGTGTAAGAACAACAAGAGATTGCTAACTGGGGAAGCGTATACTCATAAACATAGTCTGCCTGATGCGGCACTGTATGTGACAAAACATGTTTTCTGAGACCTAGCAACTTGTGACCTGTTGAAAAATTTTTATGCATGGTAAACATTCAAAACCTCAATGAAAGTGTAATGTGATCAAGAATCCCCAAGACTGTGTTTGTTGGAACAGAAACACTTTACTTTCGTGTGTGTGATGCTTTTGCTACTTTCAATGACGGCAACGTTACAAGATGCAAAGTATTTCGAAATATGGTTAATGAAGATAGGTAACATGATACGAATGCTGCTTGCTGTACACAACGATTGTCTTCGGGCTGCTGACAATACAAGCCAGAATAAACAGGAGCAGGACAAAGAGGAAGCTGGAGGAGGAGTTTGCAGAAGGTGAAGCTAGGCCATTCTATGGGCCTGGAATGCAGTAAAAAGGTAATCCAAGCTTTTCCGCTTGATTCCTAAGTCTTATTTTTTCGTACAAATTACATGTTTTCTCAGGATCTAACAAACCTATCTGCTTCAAATTTCATGGAATTTTACACAGTCCCTTCTGCGTAAATTAACACAGCCTTTTCCCAAAACCTTATATATTGTTGAATTTATAAACAAAAAATGGCACAAAATTTGTGTATTTTCATTAGAATATAAAAAATTGATCTTAAGAACTGAATTCAAATTTTCAGAAGTCCCTCAGTTAAGTTGTAGCCAATATTCCAATAAATAACCGTAAAAATTTAACTTCGTAGCCCAAATACTTTGTGAGAAAACATCTACTTTATAAGCGCTATTTTAACACTGGAGAGATGGGGGCCTTCCAAAGCCCCTTATATGGCCTGGAGCAGATTTCACAGAATAAACGTCTTTACAACACAATACCCAGAATATGTATATATATTAAAGCGGAACTTTATGTGCTAATTCGATTGAGAAGTGCTCATATTAGACTAGTGCGACATTTGTTTTATCGATATGTGTTGACAGGGATAGTAAAGCGCGAAGAAAACCAGTACTCCGTTAGCGACTGAACAGCGCTGCTGCATAGCGGTAGCCGTCAGCACGGACACGGTTGGCACTTCGTGTTTTACCGTGCCTTTCAATACTGAGCGATAAAACGAATACCGCACTACAATAATTTGTGACCGCTAAATCGAATGGATACGAAAAATTACGTTTTAAAAGTAGTTTTACTCTTAACGGGGAATAAACTTTGCTTTCCATCGGCAATGGGCATGAAACATGTGATAAGCAGTAGTTGTTTGGGTTGACTCCAGTAATATACTGCAAATGCTAAATTATGAATATCTGCTGAAACACCAGGGAAAATGCCCCTGAAGACCCCTATATACAAGAAGACGTGTAACAATCTAAAAATTCAAAGTAGAAATTGAGAAATGAAAATAGTTCAGAATTCAAATCAAATACAAGCAACTTGAACAATCTCAACGAAAGAAACAACAGGGAAAAATGAACAAAAGAAATTAAGGAAAAACACAGTGAATTAGTTTTGGGGTCTTAGGAAGAAAAGAAAAGAAAGAAAGGAAGAGAATCTGATATTTGAGCATTTCAACTTTTGCCAACGCCAGATTCCCTTCTTTTTTTTTCTTCCCAACACCTCTTCATTAATTGACTTTCTTCTTATTGTTTGTTAATTGTTTTCCCTGTTGTTTCTCTAGTTGAGATTGTTCAACTTGCTTCTTCTTGACTTTTATTCTGAACTGTCTCCTGTCCTCAGATTCTTTTTCTTAAATTTTCGATTTTTGCAGGTCTTCTGGTGTTTCTTTTATCCCGTTTGCTTGTATTAACGAAGTTAGAAATTTTGTATGTGAGTGTTTACATCCTTCCTACATAAGTGTTCGCAGAGCAGTAGGACTCTTTCCCTCTATTTATCTGTGTTGCTGGGTATGCGTTCGTTGAGTTGTTTTGTAGGTAGTCTGACTAAGTTGCGTCTCGGAGAACAACACCGTAAATTTTCCTAAGAATTTTCGGCTCTTGTTTCTCTATGTCATACCTTTTTGTCATCTCTCTAATAACAGTTTCTTTCGCATGCAAGCCTTCTGGTAAAACAACCATGATGTTGTACCATTGTTTTTCATTACGAGGTATAGCTCTTTTGTTGTATTCGTTCCATGTCAATTTGTACGACTTCTAAAGTTTGGATATTCTTTCCGTGTTGGAGACTGTGTTCAGCCCAGTGGGTTGGATGGTTTCTCCAAAGTAGTGGAAGTGAGTGATCTGTGAGATTTTTCCACCCTGTATTTTCAGTGGAAGATTTTCGGCTGATTTTCTTCCATATTCTGAGATTTTTCATATCAAAATTAGGAGTATGATTTTACGGGATATTTCACATAATTTATCTAGCGCTAGTATGGCTTCAGCTTTGTTGTTTGTTAATAGAGTCAGGTCATCAGCAGAGGCCAGACATTTTGCAGTGACTCTTTATACCTTTCGCTTTTTCGGTCTGGACACTTTGACTTGTTTATGCAATTCTATGATTAATTCTTCAGTATCTTTGTCGGACTCCAGTTTGAAATGGCTCCAGTGTGAAATACGAAGGAGTTTAAACTTCTCTCATGGATTTCACTTTTTCGGTGGTTTCTGAAAAAATTTTCTGGATTATGGCTCTGGTCAATCTATCGATTTCTAATTCTTCTAGGCAATTAAACAGTGCTTGTTTGTCAACAGATTCGTAAGCTCTTCTGAAATCCATAAATCTGACTTTATGATTTGGCATCGTCTGTTGTATGGTATTGATTTTGAAGTTCCATGTCTGTTCAATGCAGGTCTCCCATTCCTGAAATCCGACTGATACCCGCCAGTCTTTTGGTCCACTTGCGGCTCAAGTCGGCTCCGTAAAGCTTTAGAGAGGGTTTTATAAATTACTCGATGAATCGAGATTCCTCTGCAGATGTTCGGACCCGTTTGGTCTCCTTTCTTAGGAATGGGTGTATCAAGATGCTCATCGATCGTTTTAGGTTTTCTACTTTCCAGACTTCTGAAATTACTCTGTGAAATTTTTGTGTTATGTTCATGTGGTTCAGTTGCCATGATTCTGCAATAATTTCATTTTCTTTCATAATGGCCACAGGACGTTTCGGTATCACCCCGTCTTCTTCTTACAGTTCATTGCTCAGACCATATGACCAGCTATTATTTGTATCTGACAACATATGATGATCAAGCAAGATGTTTATTTGCCTGCTCTGTCCATAAGTTTATATGAAACATGTAACACAAGAAATTTGTAACAGTCATAAACATTACTAATGATAACGCCACATATGACAATGGCATATAAATCCTAGGTGTATCTAATCATTGATTTTATGTTACATCATACATTTTTACATATGCATTTCATTCCAAAGGTAGAGGCCATTTTAAATTTAATGTACCGGCTAATACTTTCCTTCGTACACACAACTGCTTAAATTTTTGAATTTTTTGTTTAAGGTTATTCAGGATACAGGTCTATCCTGCAAACGTTATCCTATATTTCAGGACACAGCAACAAAGCAAAGTTAGAACTACTGTTTATGCACCTATTGGAAACCGTTACTACTACTTACTGATCTTAACACAAACTATTAAAACATTAATTTTGGAAAATTAATTGGATTTATGCTGTCACTAGAACCCTTTAAGCCAAAACATGTTTATTTATTTCTTTTCTCATTTAAATCAAAATCAATGGAAGTAAGTAAATAATTACTTGAGCACAACTCTTTGGGAATCATATATTGTCATAAAAAAATTGTATGACAGATCAGTGGTATCTTAAACATGATATCATGAAAACTTAAGTCGTTTGTAGTTTTGGAGATAAATGTTTTTGCTAGCATGCCAGCTGTGCTGCTGTTTGTTGCAATGTATTCTGTTTGAGAGTAAACCAGCCAAAGTTGGCGGTTTAGTGGAGTTGTTGACCAGGTAGTGCAAATAAATGTACTAATGAAATAGCGAGAAATAATGATTTTTTTATGAAGTACACTGAAGACTCCTAGCAACTATCCCCTAGCAAACAACAGAAAAAAATTCGGGTGAAGATAAGCATTTTTCTCCAGTTTATTACTTCTTGTATTCAACCGATTAACTTAGATGGTAACTTTCAATCATAAACCTGAAAATGCTGATATCTCAGTTATAAAATATGATAGTGCATAAACTACGGTAAATCTAAATTAATTACCAAGTATACTGTTCGTAAAATTTGTAACAACTTTTATGTTGATGCAATAAGCAAGAGACATTTTAGAGTACACGACTGCTGTCATTGGTGTTGTGGATTTGTTACATTTTCCGCTAGTGAAAAAGTGAGCAGTATTTGTTCACGTTAACTGTTCAAAGCCCAGCTCATACACATTAGCATAACGGTGTTGTAAATGATGATTCACCAGCTACTAACAGTCTACCGCGTGGCTCCATCGCCTCTGCCAGGCTGTGTAGGCATCATCTCACCACAACTGGCAGACATTCTTCAGTTTGTCCATTGAAATACGCAACTCAAAGCGAATAGCCTCACTGATTGCTAGTGTCGTCGTAGGCTTCTTCTACACACTGGTAAATTTGTGTCTTACGTCAGTCACGAAACTTAAGAAATACTGGAAAATTTGCTTTGTGATATAAGCAAGCAATTTATGTTGTGTGAGGCATTATTTCGGAAAATTTTAATATTTGACCAAAATATCTTGTCCAGTCTCTCAAGTTGTACGAGAGAGAAAGCGAGAGAGATAGAGATAGATAGAGAGAGAGAGAGGAAGGAACCTCGCGTGTACAATGGAGATTTACTGCTGCATTGGGAACTTTCTACGAGGGTGAGTCAAATTAAAACCTTATATATTCTTTTAAATATTATTTATTCTGCAGAAGTAGTACGAAGCTGTATCATTTTTCAACATAATCTCCCCCATTTTCAATGCAAGTCCTCCAGTGCTTACAAAGTGCATAAACTGGTTTAGAAAAAAATTCTTTTGGTAGTCTGCGCAACCACTCATGCACCGCGTGGGGTACCTCTTCATCAGAACGGAACTTCTTTCATCCCATTGCGTCTTTGAGTGGTCCAAACGTATGGAAATCACTTGGGGCAAAGTCTGGTGAGTATGGTGGATGAGGAAGACACTCAAAATGCAGGTCTGTTATTGTTGCAACTGTTGTACGGGCAGTGTGGGGCTTTGCATTGTCATGTGCCGAAAGGACACCTGTTGACAGCAATCCACGTCGCTTTGATTTGATTGGAGGCCGCAGATGATATTTTAGGAGATCTGTGTACGATGCACTGGTAGCAGTGGTCCTTCTAGGCATGTAATGCTCCAAAATGACGCCTTTTTCATCCCAAAAGAGAGTCCGCATATCCTTCCCTGTTGATGGTTCTGTTTCAAACGTCTTTGATTTCGGTGATGAATGGCGCCATTCCTTGCTCGCTCTATTCATTTTCGGTTGGAGGAAGTGAACCCAGGTTTCGTCCCCAGTAACGATTCTTGCAAAGAAGCCATCACCTTCTCGTTCAAAGCGCCGAAGAAGTTCATCACAAGCATCAACACGTAGTTTTCTCATTTGTGGAGTCAGGTGCCTTGGCATCAATCTCGCCGACATTTTGTGAAACTGGAGCACATCATGCACAATGTGGTGTGCTGACCCATGACTAATCTGTAAACAGGCTGCAATGTCATTCAGTGTCACTCGGCGGTTTTCCTTCACAATGGCTTCAACTGCTGCAATGTTGTGTGGAGTCACAACTCGTTGTGCCTGAACTGGACGAGGAGCATCTTCCACTGAAATCACACCATTTGCGAACTTCCTACTCCATTTGTAGACTTGCTGCTGTGACAAACATGCATCACCGTACTGAATCTTCATTCGTCGATAAATTTCAATAGGTTTCACACCTTCTGTACGCAAAAACCGAATAACAGAACGCTGTTCTTCCTTGGTGCAAGTCGCAAGAGGGGCGGCCATCTTCATACTGATACTGCGACGTTATGTGTGCATCTGCACTATGCTGCCACCTACAGGCCATTCTCCAAGTTGTCTGTAGCACACTCACCAACTGACAGGATAACGGCGCGAAATTTCGATTTGTTATTACAAATTTAAGGTTTTCATTTGACTCACCCTAGTATGTACGCTACACCGTTAGAGTTCGATGACACATACGGTGACTCTCACATACAGCAGACACACAGATTCAGCGTTCAAGGTTCCCACAACTTTTTTATCTTTGGATATTCCATTTCAGAACAGAAAATGTTGCTAAATAACCTATGAGGCATTGAAGTAGTAAGGAGACCAATGGCAACCGGTAAAATACCATTTCTTACGACCAAAATAGTGTCTTCACTAGACCTCGAGGCCACCTGTCAGGTATCCTACATTAACCACTTGTTTTTAATACAGAAATTATCATGGTCACTCTCCACGCAATAAATGACTACAAATGTTGACATAGGACTCTGCTAATGCTGTAATACCAGCTATACGACCGACAGAAGAATTACTAACTTCGTACTGTAAATACTTCAATGAATGAATGCGGATTAAGAGGAGAAGAAAAGATTAAAGTGAGCAATACATATGGGCACAGAAATGAGTTGATTGTTTATTCCTATAAATAGTAGCATAATTTAGCAGTCCACAAGTAGGCAGTAAATGTCATGTATTGTGCAACAAATTAGCATTGTCCTGTTGTTTGTTTCTGTTGTTGTCAGGTTATTACTGCGAATTCACTTGCAACGCATCAGCCGACTCCTGCAACCGTTCTCCTCACCAAATCGCGACTCAGTCACTAACGATTTTTTTAGCCACACACAAGCATCTTCATAAGTTCTAGCATAACAGAACATCTGCATCCAGAAAATTTTGAAGCGTCTTCCCTGCTCATACTACCAGATAATTTTGGATATATTCATAGAATCACAATATTATACTGAAATTAATACTGAAAATAAAACATGAATAAAACGACTTCCGTAACACATCTCGAAAACTGTATTCCCATGAGACTGAGAGCTAGCTCCTTTTTCTTAACCTTATTGTTATTGTTGTTTCATGGCTAACATTAGAAACTTAACATATCACTACAACAACTTCCACGGACGAATCAAAACCATTTTTCAATATTTCTGTTAGAGTCTTCAAGACGATTACAGTGACGTTTGATCTTCGAAAACAAATATTATTTATATAATAGCTGTAATCGGCCATGCGTTGATGAGATTCAGTCAGGATAAATGGAAAAGAACGAAATGGGAAAGCACGGTGTAATATTTTCCCCTCCGTCTCTGTCTGTATCGCCCATCCCTCCTCTTTGTAGATTTTCTCCTATTTCCTCTCTCTCTCTCTGTTCATCACGTCGCTTCCTTATCTCCATCCATTCTCTCTTCAGCCCCCTCTCTCTCAATCTCATCCTGCCGCCTCTGTCCATGTTCTCCTTTCTGCTTTCAATTTCAGTTTCCTCCCTTCGCTCTGTGCGCCTCCCCTTCCACTGTCTCCCTGATCTTAAACATTGTTTACTCTTATTGCTAATTACGGTTCCGTTGCCTGAACGTTTAATAGCGTATCATCTGTAATGTTAAGTAAATCGATATATTTACATATATATCTCCTCGTTTATTACAGTAGCAAGTAGAAATTTGAAGTACTTTTTGAGACAATTTGTGACACCGAACCCCCCTTTTGTGCTACATACGTGTCGTGTATATCATATATATTAAATTTATCGCCTGTTTCCCTACTGAATGTTTCTTCGAGTATCATGTAAAATTTTAAACAATTCTTCCAAGACCGTTTCGGGGATTTCTGGTAACGATGTTTCCTATTAATAGATTACATACGAGGGTTGGAACTTAAATAGTGACAACTATTTATTCACAACCGATACAAAAGAGTTACATGTTAGCACCTGTTACTGTCCTTGAAAGTCGTCACCACCGTTGTGTAGAACCCGTTGCCAGCTATGTGAAAGGCTTAATATACCGTTAGCAGAGCCTGTTCTGTTGGTGGTGCGAAAGGTGCGCTCTACTGCTTGTCGAATCTCTGGATCAGTTCTGAAGCGAATGCCACGAAGTGGTTCCTTCATCTTAGGCATCAAATCAGAGTCACAAGGACTTAAGTTCGGGGAGTAGTGGATGGTAGAGTACTTGCCAATCCCATCGACCGAAGAGAGCAGCCACAACGTGCGCTGTATGCGCCCGCGCATTGTCGTGCAAAATAATGGGTGGATTGCGCAGAAAGTGTCGCCGCTTCTTTGTTGCAGGTGATGCTCCAAAAACGAACATTAATACTGTGCATTGACGGTCTGCCGCGGAGGAACGTAGTGCGTTAGGCAAACAACATCACAGTCCTACACGAGAATCACCATAACTTCAGCCCGCTCCATTCGCACCATGAACGAACAGGCTGTGCTAACGGTATACAACGCCTTCCACATCGCTGGCAACGGGTTCTACACAACGGTGGTGACTACTTTGGAGGACAGTAACAGGTGCAAACATGTAACACTTTTCTATAGGTTGTGAATAAATAGTTGCCACAATTTAAGTTCCAACCCTCGTATATATCTATGTGTCATATATATATTAAAAGTATACAGCCTGTGCTCGTTCAAATGTTCGTTATAGTTGAAACGTCCCATTTGGAAAATTATAAACGACTGTGCTGATAAACCTCTTACGTTACTTGATTTTCAAACAGCTGAGCAAAACTGAACGTACTCAGACATTACTCTCCTTATTTTTTCTGATCAACACTAAACTGACACAAAATACGTTTAGCGCATCGCAATTTTACTTTCAATAATCCCTACAAAAGAATGGCCCCGACTAACAATAACCTATACCTTACAAGAATCTCTTACCTCACAAAAATCTTCGTTACTCAAAGTACTGCAATACAGCGAGCGCCAATACTGCCAGCTAAATAAAAGATTCTAACTCCTGAAGGCACTAACTACTGATAGGCATAGTTAGAAAATGAAAGATTTTGGTAGAGAACAAATAGTATATTTACCTTAATAGTGTTCAAAAGTCATTACATATATATTATGTGGACGTGTGTCCGGAAACGCTTAATTTCCATGTTAGACCTCATTTTAGTTTCGTCAGTGTGTACTGTACTTCCTAGATTCACCGCCAGTTGCCCCAATTGAAGGAAGGTAATGTTGACTTCTGTGCTTGTGTTGACATGCGACTCATTGCTCTACATTACTTGCATCAGGCACATCAGTACGTAGCATCAACAGGTTAGTGTTCATCACGAACGTGGTTTTGCAGTCAGTGCAATGTTTACAAATGCGGAGTTGGCAGATGCCCATTTGATGTATGGATTAGCACGGTGCAATAGCCGTGGCGCGTTACGTTTGTATCGAGACAGATTTCCAGAACGAAGGTGTTCCGACAGGAAGACGTTCGAACCAATTGATCGGCGTCTTAGGGAGCACGGAACATTCCAGCCTATGACTCGCGACTGGGGAAGACCTAGAACGACGAGGACACCTGCAATGGACGAGGCAATTCTTCGTGCAGTTGACGATAACCCTAATGTCAGCGTCAGAGAAGTTGCTGCTGTACAAGGTAACGTTGACCACGTCACTGTGTGGGGAGTGCTACGGGAGAACCAGTTGTTTCCGTACCATGTACAGCGTGTGCAGGCACTATCAGCAGCTGATTGGCCTCCACGGGTACACTTCTGCGATTGGTTCATCTAACAACGTGTCAATCCTCATTTCAGTGCAAAAGTTCCCTTTACGGATGAGGCTTCATTCCAACGTGATCAAATTGTAAATTTTCACAATCAACATGTGTTGGCTGACGAGAATCCGCACGCAATTGTGCAATCGCGTCATCACCACAGATTTTCTGAGAACGTTTGGGCAGGCATTGTTGATGATGTCTTGATTGGGCCCCATGTTCTTCCACTTACGCTCAATGGAGCACGTTATTATGATTTCATACGGGATACTCTACCTGTGCTGCTAGAACATGTGCCTTTACAAGTTAAACACAACATGTAGTTCATGCACGATGGAGCTCCTGCACATTTCAGTCGAAGTGTTCGTATGCTTCTCAGCAACAGATTCGGTGACCGATGGATTGGTAGAGGTGGACCAATTCCAAGGCCTCCGCGCTTTCCTGACCTCAACCCTCTTGACTTTCATTTATGGGGGCATTTGAATGCTCTTGTCTACGCAACCCTGGTACCAAACATAGAGACTCTTCGTGCTCGTATTGTGGACGGCTGTGATACAATACGCCATTCTCCAGGGCTGCATCAGCGCATCAGGGATTCCATGAGACGGAGGGTGGATGCATGTATCTTCGCTAACGGAGGACATTTTGAACATTTCCTGTAATAAAGTGTTTGTAGTCACGCTGGTACGTTCTGTTGCTGTGTGTTTCCATTCCATGATTAATGTGATTTGAAGAGAAGTAATCAAATGAGCTGTAACATGGAAAGTAAGCGTTTCCGGACACATGCCCACATAACATATTTTCCTTCTTTGTGTGTTAGGAATGTTTCCTGAAAGTTTGGCCGTACCTTTCTGTAGCACCCTATATATACTGGGTGTCCCAGCTATCTTGTCCACCCAAAATATCTCTGGAACAATAACAGCTATTGGAAAACGTCTTTCACCGGTATCAATGTAGGGCTGGGGCCCATGAATATACATATTCGGAAACATTCTAAAACGAAAGCATATGTGTTTTTTAACACTAACTTACGTTTTTTTAAATGGACCTTCTATATTTTTTCTTCAGCAATCCATAGCATGACAAAGCACATACACAATGGTGTTGATTACATCGCAATATTCCCATTACATCCCGAGATATTAAGACGCGAAGTTGATGGTTGAAACACCCGACATGCGCTGCTAGCGCACGTCCTGAGGCTCAGGCGTTAACCCCATGCGGCCCGTAATCGCGATGTGATTGACATGCGTAATCACACTTCCATACTTATCAAGAGGTTCGAAACGAATAATACGGTCTGCTGCCATCCTGCATTAACGTCGTACATTCCAGCAGGTATTTATCCCATAGGCTAGGGGTGATGCGGTTTTGTAACATATCTGTGTGCCACAACGTTAGTCACAAAGTTAACTTCTCTTATCGTTAATCCGTTACTAAAAAGGTAACGCCGTTCAACGTTAACACTTTACTTTACTGTAGATCTAGCGCAAGTGACAGTTAATCATTCACTCGTAATACTAAAATTCATGTTGATGGTTTTAGTGAAACGAGCAAGTAGACTAAAAGTTTTACAGTTGTTTAGGTAAAAATGTTTTGATTTGGGAAGTTCAGGTAGGACATAGAAGCTGAATGTAAACATGTTTAACCAATTGGTTTTATTATCACATAATTATCAAAGTTATGTTTATCTAATGCGTTATATGACAAATTGTTGCAAACAAATGTTTCTTAACATCACTGGGTAAAATGGCCCTTTGTAGAAACTTCCACTGTGATACCAGCACTACATACTAAACATAGCGTTCACATCTCATGCTCAAAGTAATGCACATTGGCTTGCATACATAGGGTCATTCTGCGGATGAAGGATGCCCTACATCGTGCTACTGTTTCCTCTTTGATAGCTGTACAAGCATCAATAATGCGTTGCTTCATGTCCTCTGGTGTTGTTGGTTCATGTTGGTAAACAGCATCCTTCACTACTCCCCATAGAAAATAATCCAGCGGTGTAAGGTCCGGAGATCGGGCAGGCCACCTAACTGGGCCACCTCGTCCAATCCACCTACCGGGGAACTTACGGTTCAGAAGTCGTCGTGCTCATAAGGCGTTATGTGCAGGGCATCCGTCATGCTAATACCACATGACCATTCTCCGGTTCAGAGGTAAGGTGTCCAAGAGAACAGGAAGATTGTGTCGTATAAATCTGGAGTATTGTCTGCCATTTTGGATGCCATTTATAAAGAAAGGTCCGATAATGGTATCTCCAATAATCCCACACCAAACATTAACTTTCCACGGACGTTGATGCTCTACCTGACGGAGCCACTTTGGATTGTCTGCGGACCAATTATGCATATTCCTCATATTGACAATTCCTTTGTTGGAGAATGATGCCTCGTCGGTAAAGAGAACATCTGCAAAAAAATTTGAATTAGTCAGAAGTTTTTGCTGAGCCCACCGACAGAATGTTACCCTATTGCGGAAGTCATTTCCATGAAGATCCTGGTGTAAATGAACATGGTAAGGATGAACGTTATGACGTTTAAGAATACGCTGTGCACTTGATTTCGACACACCAACTTCGCGTTCAATTTGACGTGTGCTGATTTGAGGATTCACAGCTATGGTAGCGAGCACAGCAACTTCAGCACGTTCATCTGTGCGTGTTCTAGGGCGATGTCGAGGTCTTGGATATAAGCTTCCCGTTTCACGTAGACGAGATGTGAGATGACCAAACATCCGGCGCGAAGGCGATGGCTTGTCAGGGAATCGTCTACTGTACAGTCGTTCTGCCTGAACAGCATTTCGTCCATCTACAACAGGGTACAGTACAGGTATGTAGAGTAGGGTAGAAAACAGACATATTAACTTAATAATCATAATGTTCGCTAATAGTACTATCAACAAACAAGCAATCTCATAACGTATATCCCGGCACCGTACATTCTCCATAGATCAGCAGCATTTCTACCATATCTTCATGTGTGTACATTATACTGCACAGTATAAGTTCCACAACACAATGTTTATTCACAGTGTGTACTACCTCCGTGCCGTCACTAGATTACTCTGATGCACGACTACTCTGGCAAGCGGTGTACTGCACACCAAAGCAACAACAAATAGGATGCTCGGAGGGTGGTGGAGTACAGGAGTTTTCATGGGTCGCAAATCATGAACAAGGCGAAGTGGTAACTGTGGTAGTAGTGGGAACTACGTAGGACACTTGACTAGGTAGAGCCAGGCCCTGCGCGACAGGCACAATGGTTCATATAACACATTAGATAAACCTTATTTTGGGTGTGCAGGATAAATAAGACAACCTGACGGGTGTACACGGATCGGTACTGGTTCATATTGTGTACGTAGATACGTAAAACGTCCAAGAGGGAAACCATTGTGTGCTTATGAGAGTTGATGGCAGCAGACCGTATTATTCGTTTCGGACCTCTTCATAGGTATGGAGGTGTGATTACACATGTCAATCACATCGCGATTACGGGCAGCATGGGGTTCACGCCTGAGCCTCAGGACGTGCGCTAGCAGCGCATGTCGGGTGTTTCAACCGTCAACTTCGCGTCTCAATATCTCGGGATGTAATGGGAATATTGCGATGCAATCAATGCCATTGTGTAAGTGCTTTAACATGCTATGGATTGCTGAAGAAAAAATTTAGGAGGTCCATTAAAAAAACGTAAGTTAGTGTTAAAAAACACATATGCTTTCGTTTTAGAATGTTTCCAAATATGTACATTCCTGGGCCCCAGTCCTACATTGATACCGGTGAAAGTCGTTTTCCAATAGCTGTTATTGTTCCAGAGATATTTTGGGTGGATAAGATAGCTGGGACACCCTCTTACAAATTTCCTTTTTCTGACGGACACACGTCCAGATCGCCCGCTCTCAAAATTCTGCCATCTCTCTCCCCACACCCACCACTGCTGGCGGCTCACCTCCAACTGCGCAATCCTACGCGCTGTTCACATCCAACTGCCCAAAACTAAAATAGCGAATATTCCAACAATGTCAACCAGCCACAGATTGCACACAGCACAGTCAGTGATTTTCATACAAAGCGCTACGTGGCGTTACCAACACAAAAACCTAAACAGCCTCCTTACATAGTATTATGTAAAAATCTGAAAAAAATAGTTAATGAACATTTCCATACTTTTGCAAGAAACTTTCGCCCTTTATGTATTACACATTGATTTTCAAATTAAATACATTTAAAAATAGGTATATGAATGAATACACAGGCTGTTCTTTTATATATGATGAGTTTATTTCCTTTAGATTACAACATTAACGCGTTCTGACTCGGAATGGAAGCATACTTTCGTCTGCGGCTGTAAGACATTTGTCTACTCTGCCGCAGTGTCAAGTATTTATCACATTTTTTTTCTGCAGTGAAGTGAAAACAGTATAGTTATATGGGAGTACAGCTTCTTCCGTACGTAATGTAAGTGCACTTCGTCACCCTAGCATAATTTGACTCAGTATTTCTCCCCACACGTTCTGTAGTCATAAGAAGAAAGACAACACTACGCTATTCAGCAACCCAGTTTCTGCGCAATTATTCTCTTGCAGACGTCATACTCGCTATAGCGGCACGAATTTATCACCTGACAAGAACGGGAACTAACTTCAGAGTTACTACACAATTCAGATTTATGTGTGGTAAGTTTACACACATTCTTCATCACCTCTGTCAGGAGCAACTATTGAGAAACATGCATCGCTGAAGCTGTATTGACGAAGATTTCCTAAAACTGCAAGCTATTTGAAACCTATCTGATGTAAAAGAAAAAATCCACCTAATATATGTCTTTGCTATTACGCTACGCGATTTATAACAACCTACAGAGCTTACAAGTCCACATAACTGTACATTTCTGACAGAAACGAAACCCATCAAGAATTCATCGAATTAATTTCGTGACTTTTCATAGATTTCTGTGTGCTATTCATATTCGAAGACAGTTCATTATGGGAACAATGAAGACAGAGTTTTACAGTCTAAAAACACATGTAAGGTTTACTACCATTATTTTTATGCAGATTCTGTCATAAATATGCCGCTGAAATGTTTCTCGCAAACGTACCAAACTTATTCAATTCCATGTCAGTGAGATATGTAGTAATGGGAAACGACTTAGTCTTGTATTCTAGGCTCCTCTTCTGTTCCACTACTTCGTCTAGTACTCTAGGCCCCTCTTTCATTCCAAATGAGCTTAAAAGTAGCTCATGACGATTTAAAAAAAAACGCTTGTCATGTCAAACATTTAAATACATTTTCGTTTCAAGGCTTAAGATGAAGAAAGAATGAATCAATGCAGTCTTTACACTTTTCCACACTGATAACGGGTTCTACTTTATCTTTATTCTAAAGTCACTCAGCTTTTATAAGTCTAAATTCTCTCTTTCGTACCATTTTAGTCTGAAACTGTCATATAAAATTCAATTCATTTGTAGCCCGGTGCTGTTTTGCTGTTTTATACTTAAGCACAATGGAGTATAGTACTACTTCTCATATATTTCCATTCCATGTATTAATAAAGTTGTCAATTATTTGATCTGTTGGTATAAGTTAATGGCGTTATTCTGTAAATTTAGTTACGTTATTTTTCGTAGCAATTTATCATACATGAAGTAATGTCGAAAAATACTCTGAAACTTCTTTCGTAGTCCATTCATAACGTTGACGTAAGTATTATCAGTGTCACCGAGCGACTATGAAGGACGAGCCCAACTCATTCTAATAAACAAATTCCGACCTGACGGGCTGTTGCCGTAGTGGCAGCTTGGCTATCAAGTCACTGCGATGTCGTTGAGGGCAACATTTTCAACTTAGCGGAAATACAGCATATTAACAGTCAGCACGTATACTCTGTCTGCGGTAGCTCGTATTGTACCGCACGTGTCGATGTGGATAATTTACTTTGCAGACAACACTTACTGAACGTACATCTTCGGTAAATCATTAGTGGAGCCTGCCACCAACTGCGGACCATAGAAAACCATTGAATATTTCACGGACGTTCCTCATTGAAATAAATTCATCACCAGTTTTAGTTTTTGCCTAAACGCTCAGTATTATATTTGAGAAAATCAGTACTGATTACATCCTAACGATTACACGTATTTTGCGTTGGTCATGTTGCATTGGTGACTGCGTCCGTATATGGCTGCCGTCCAAAGGAAGTCGAGAAATATTAACGATAACACAGAAACAGTCTGTAAATGTAATTCATAAGATTATGGAATTAACGAAGGATCCACTGTACATCTTCACTATGATAGGACGGCGTTGTCGAAGAACTCAGGATGAATTTGAGTCTACGGTGATAAATAATAAGTACTTCAACATCAGTCAAATCCCTATTAAATTCCTTAAACGAAGTGTTCGGCAGTGGAATCAGAAATCGAAAAGTAGTTTGAAAAACGACTTAATTCGAAGATCACAGCTGTTTTAACACGGACACGTCGCGCGAAGAAGGCGTTAACTGTCAGAGCTGTCATACGTGCGTGTGCCATTACTATAATTATTCTGCCGATGGGAGACTGCCCAGAGAACCTAGAATTAATATTGCAATGGTACAATGATGCGCTATTTTGAACGTATTTACTGTTAACTAGCATTTAAGAGAAGCTGGTATTTCAGAAGTAGGCAAAATTGTACAGCATTTTATATACTGGATGAAGCAGTGTGAAAAAATTGCATCTCTGCAATAGCGTAAGGTAATTTGAACGCTTAAATTTTTTTGGACTGATTGCAATGGAGTCACTGAGGTGTCATACGGTCCTGACACTTCTACGGACAGTGAAAAAGATTAGAGAACATCTGTATTAATGATTGCGTTTTTATGTTGCTTCACTCAACAGCTTTTAATATACATGGATGCGACAAGTCGTTTCACTTACAGCAGAGGAGATGTGGTGCTTGGAAGATTTTTTAATGCCGTATACTGCAAAATTTTATTTTACAGCTAACAAGTAGATACGGAAATAAGAATATATTTCATGCACACTGGTATCCCAAATTAAAACCAAAACTGCAATTTCCCCGACCTGTGTCTAAGTCATGATATAATCATACAAACTGTCAAACGATGTCATACCGATCGTCTTCTGCACGGAAGATAGCATTCCCATCAACGGACAACCACGCCAATAGTTATGTCACGGCACCGATCAAGCGGAGTATAGGTCGCACGGTAGTCCCATTTCCACAACCATTGTGTACGCAGTCACAGACGGTGCAGTGTGGCACAGAGAATATGCGTACACGCTCCCTGCTGTGGAGGGCCGTATGAAGAATGGAAGGAGGAGAGTCCCAAACCGATGTGGCCCGATGGCTTAATGTGATTCGTTCTGTTGTTTCTCGGATGTGGCGACAGTTTATAGAGACGGAAACAGTATCTGGGAGACCAGGAGAGTGCCGACCACGTGAGACATTAGGAAGAGTGGACTGTTACTTGGCTGTAAGGGCACAACGGTACTGCCTTGGTATTGTACTGAAACTGGCATCTGACGTCGCAGCATCTAATAGAGGTGTTGTATCGACGCAAACGGTCTACAGAAGGCTTCAACACTGTGACCTCTATTGCTGGAGACCTGCTGTCTGTTTACCACTGGCGTGCCTTCACAGAGGGGAACATCTAGAAAGGAGACGTGAACAAGCCACCTGGACGGTCGAACATTGGGCCAGTGTCTGTTTAAAGATGAGCATCGATTTGGTCTGCAAAGTGATTCTCGACGGATTCGTATCAAGAGGACATGCGGAAAACCATTTCAGGACCCAAACATAGTGGACAAAGACCGATATCGAGGAGGATCGCTAATGGTGTGGGCAGGGATTATGTTGACCACACGAACGCATCTCCATAAAATTTTACGTGTTAATCAGCAAGATTTAACTGCTGTTAGGTATCGTGATGTGATCTTGGAACCTCATGTGCGGTTGTTGAGGTGCAGTGCGCACAGACTTCGTATTGATTGACGATAATGCTCCACCTCATAGACCACAGGTGGTTGAAGTTTTCTTTGAAAGGGAAGATACCACACGGATAACGTGGCCTGCTCGCTGTCCCGGTTGGAATCGCATAGAGCATGTCTGGGATGCACTAGGGAGACGGGCTGCATCACTTCAGCATCCTCCAACCACTCCACAAGGCTTCTGAGCAGCTTTGCAGGAAGAATGGGTGTTATTGCCTTAACATGAGATTAATGACATAATACATTGCATGTTCCCTCGTTGACAAGCCTGTATTGGACACACCCCACACTGAGCACCTTGACGAGTTGTTAGAATGTGTGTCTAAATCCGTTAAGTTTATTACGTTCTGTATTCTTTACATTTACATAATTTCCAAATCGTAGCTTTCACTTTTTACTACACTTTCAGTTACGTACTTGGCATCGTGGGGAACTCATTTTGCCCTTTTCTCGCATGATTGAATTGAGGGCAACAAGCAGAGTGACACGGTGACCCTGTGAACACTGTTGACGAAACTCTGAAGATACTCGTTACGTTCCCAGATATGAGAGTGGCTCAAACACATTTTAATGGTTCAAATGGCTCTGACCACTATGCGACTTAACGTCTGAGGTCACCAGTCGCCTATAACTTAGAACTAATTAAACCTAACTAACCTAAGGACATTATACACATCCATGCCCGAGGCAGGATTCGAACCTGCGACCGTAGCGGTCCCTCGGCTCCAGACTGTAGCGCCCAGAACCGCACGGCTACTCCTGCCGGCAAACACATTTTAAGTGACAGAAACAAATACGTTATCCTTGACAGCGAGTGTTCATCAGCGTCAATGGTATCGTCAGCAGTGTCCCATGGAAGTGTAACAGAACCGTTCTTATTCTACGCATACACTGATGAGCCGAAAGATTATAGCCTCCTGCTTAATCGATTGTTTCTTCTTCATAGGAAAGACGTTACTGATTCTGCGTGTGGGTGATTCCACAGTTTGTTGGTAGGGTTTGTGACATTACATGCTCACACACAGGCGACGTAATTCGTGTAAATAACGAACCACTGATTTGCGTACGTGGCGATGGCGCCCGATAGCAACCCAGATGGTTCCCATGGGCTTTACATTGGGTGAATGTGGTCACCGAGACATCAACGTGAATCCGCATAATGCTGCTCAAACCACTGTAGCACGATTGTGGCCCCGAGACACCAACAATTATAATGCTGAAAGATGACATGGCCATCGAGGAAGACTTCAAGCATGGAGGTAAGCAGGTAGTTTGCAGCTGTCAGCGTGTCTTCGATTAGTGTCACAGGTCCCACGAAGCGCAGGAGAGTGTCTCCCATAGCGTAATACTACTCCCAGCAGCTGGCGTCCTTGGGGCGCTGCAGGTTTCGAGCCATCGTGGAGCTCGATGACAAAGTTTGTGGAGACGACCGTCGACTTACTGTAGCAAAAATGTTATTCACATGAGCAGCCGACACGTTTCCATTGACCGACGGTTGAACACCGTTCTTCCCGCGCGCAATGGAATCGTTAATTGACGTTGCTGTTGGGTCAACATATGGACAAGTAGTGTTGGTCTGCTGCGGAGCTCAATGTTCTACAATGTACGATGAAAGATGTGATCCGAAACACTTGTGCGTGCACCATCATTGTGCTCCTTCGCTAGAGATACCACAGATTACCATCTATCCTACTTCACAGAGCAGACAAATCTCTGAACGCCGCGTGATGAGTCACAGAAATCCAACCAATTAAAGCCTAGTGATTATTTCACTGCCCTTCCTCTTTCCGGTGATGCTCACGACAGTAGACCGTGAACATCGATTAAATATCTAGGAGTAATGTTGCAAGCGATATGAAATGGAATGAGCACGTCAGGTTGCTAGTCGTAAAGGCGAATGGTCGGCGTTTCGTTGGGAGAATTTTGGGAAAGTGTAGCTCATTTGCAATGGAGACGGCATACACAAATTAGTGTGACACATTCTTCAATACTGCTTGAGTGTTGAGGATTCCCTTCAGTTCGGATTAAAGGAAGACATCGAACCAGTTACGAGGATTGCTGATTTATATGATACGGTAGGTTCGATCACAGGCATATATTACGGAAATGCTTCGTGAACTCAAACGGGTCTCCCTGGAGGGAATATAGCGCTCTTGTCGCCGGCACTATTGCGGAAATTTAGAGAGCCGGCCTCTGAGGCCGAGAACAGTTCGATTCGATTACCGCCAATGTACTTCTAGCTTAAGGAGCACGAAAATAAGGTCCGAGATATTAGGGCTGCTGTGAAGGCTTACAGACGATCATTTTTCCCTCGCTCTATTTGCTAACGGAACAGGAAAGCATGTGGAAGACCTACGACGTTGCACATCGCTGCCCTGAGGACTTTATATTCGCACCTACGTTTGTATAGTATCACTGATATAATATTGTTCTCTGTCTTGGTGTTGCAGTTACGTAAATAAATACTCTGTTAACGAGAACGGTTTGTACTTCCCTAATTTCTCAGTTCGAATACGACATTTTCTGGCGTCGAAACCTGGGAACTAGGAGCTCATGGGCTATCATTGGACAATACACTGTTGCCTTCTTTCCACCGATAGAGGACGAAGCTGCTACAACACTAAAAGGGTATGACGCAAATCCCTGCTGTAGACTAGGCACATTAACAAGGAAGATTATTGACGCTCCCCACTGCTGTAGCGACTGAGAAGAAAATAATCACGGGATCCCGGAACCTGCAGTTATGGTTTCAAAAATACTATGAAGTGTCTTGATTTACATAAAAGTTGTGCGTATTTAATTTAAAAATTGCTCGTGAATTGGCACTCGTGGTAGCTCCTAACCATTCTGGACAACAATGAGTTATTTCCCGTAGTCAGTCTTTGCTTACTTGAAACAGTGGAATGTTTTGACAATGTGGATCTTGTATTATTAGAAAGCTAAATAAAAACGTGTCTTGAAGATTTACATAGTTTGAAAAGGAAAAGATCTCTTTGGAGACTTCTTATCATGCATCTATCATCCGCGACTGAAGAATTTCCGGTTAACACAGCACTAGAGGATATGTAATACCGCAAGGACGCTTGAAGGAAGTGATAGAACTTCTCTCACAGTTTGGCGACACTTGACACAATTATATCAGGACGAGGATTATAACGCGGACTTAGGTTTTTGCTGCGAGTATCTCAACAAAGCCAGACATGCCATTTTCAATGAATAAGACGATATGTAAAAAATGGTGTCTACTTCTGCAGTGACGTGGTTTGCGACTGATCCAGTCTCGTATAAGGATGAGATCCCCAAGCCCATGAATCTGCCGTCTATTAAATTCTAACCTTTCTCTGGAGACACTGAGATCTGGGTCGGTTTTTGGGAACAGTATGAAATCTGCATCGATAGAAATGACTTCATGACTACCGTTAATAGACACGTGTTCCAAAGAAGAGATCTCGTAGGTGATCACAGACAACTAGTCGCTGGCATATAAGTGATTGCTTCTACTTATCAAGACAATAAGGGAATTCTTCAGGCACTATATTGAGACCTCAGTCGCATATCTCAGGATCAGTCTTACGATTTAGAAGAACTGCAGCCCATTGTAGCGGAACCACCTGAAAGTCGTAATACGACATAGGCAGAATGTAATGAACGGCATCCAAGCTCTTAAAATCGTTAGGCCAAATAGTTTTCGTGTTTCCCCACCGTCAATTTCCCTGAATTGCATGATCCAGATTAAGAGGGATAAACAGTAAAAGAAACGGTAAAAGTTAGTAAAAGCCTTTGGCGTACTTAGTGTTTAGTGCAGGATTGTGAGAGCTTTCCGTGATGTATGATGGCTACAAATGAACGAATGTTAGTTTGTAAGACGCAGACAATGGGAGAGCAGCGGGCAGACAACGCATTTTGAAGTAATACATTCGAGAGAAAGTGTGTAATGTTTGTGAGAACGAAGATTATAAATTTAACTGCTCCTTGTTTGAGTTGCATCTATCTAAACTGTGCTGGTATCAGGAAACTTAAGGACAAAGTCGTAACCCATGAGATATTCGAAAACACATTGAAACAATGCTGACAATAAAGATTATAAACGTAATAGCAGTTAGTTTCGGTGGTAGCAGTTTAAAGTACCTTCTAGCCCCGTTACTAATCCTAAAATCGTAATTCGTAACGTATTTGGAAAAGCCTCCAAAAGAGTTGTAACAAAGAAGGTGATTGCCGTAATTCCCGCTCGTTTCGCAGACAACAATTTATGCTGTGTTTTTACAACGCAACCCGAAGACAACATCGTAATTCATGACATATTCGGAAAATGTAGTGAAATATTGCTCACATCGAGGTTTATTATAATCAAATATGCATGTTTCGCTACCAAAAATTAAAGTTTGCTATTAGATCCGTACATAACCACAGAGTACTAATTCGTAACATGCTGGGAAAGTAGGAATGAAATAGTTATGACGACAGATATTATTAATGAAATTCTTGCCGTTTATTTTCAGTAAGGAATGTAAGAATAATTATTATGTACAACGTCCCCACAACGTCGTAATTCGTGACATATTCGCAGAAAAAAAGCAAAGAAATATTTCTTAAGAGTAATGTAATAAAAGCCCAGTTTGTTAGGAAAACTGCAGAATCCTAACCTAATCTAGTCCTGCAGATCACACTGTCACCACCACCAGCTTTCCTTTCTTTATGACAGGTTCGTTGGCCTCGCCAACCCAGAACCTAGCTGTTACCTTCCAACTTAACCTAGACCTCTGGCTAAGCTACTGATCAGTCTTTCGCCAAAACCAGATTTAACCTTACACAGACCTCGGTATAAGCTGCAGATCAGACCGTCACCACAATGAGATTATTTTGCTTTAACATACGTGGGCTTCGTATGTTAAAGCCTCGTAGATATAGACGTTAATCGCGAAAAGAGTGGAATATTTGTGGCAAGCAGTGATATAGATAATGTTCAATGTCGTATTTGAATAACAGTTATCAGTGAAAAGAAAGCGAAAATTGAAACTGCAACAAATTTTATTTGTTTGGATTATAGCAGCAACCGGAAACCTGACATCAAAACAAGTCTGACTCATTTACGTAAGTTGTTTTTTCCTCGCTCTGTTTGCGAGCAGAACAGGACAGGATGTGTAAAATCAAGACGTAAAAGCGTGCTTGTGAATTCGCTAAGCCAATGAACCTGAAAATTAAAAAAAAAAAAAAAAAAGAACCTTCTTGTGGTGACAGACTGATCTGGAGTTTACCGCGATGCCTGCGATAGGATGAAAGGGTACAGTTCGGTCGTATGCTGTACATCGTTGTCTTCAGCACGTTATCTTTGTACCTACGTTTGTATAATATCGTTGACTGTCTTGTTGTTGATCACAGTCCATATGCCCTCTAGGGTCAGCGCACCAGTCTTGGGATCCTTGTGAATTAATACGTGATTGACTATAAGGTGTAGTAAACCTTAATTTTTTAAACATTTCTGTGTAGAGAAAGAGTCTGACATAACAGTTGTCCCCGGCGAAGTATCCTCTTTAAGAAGTTTGAAAAGAACAACTTTTGAACTCCTTGGCACAACATGAAAAAAGAAACACTTGTATGTACCTCGATGTGTAGCATCAAACACCATTTTCCCGTAATTTTTGCCCCCTCTCTCAAACTTCTTCTTGCCGAACTGAGATTCATCGACCTCCACAATGTACCCTTCGCTACCAAGTTTGCCGCTTGGTCTCAGGCAGATTTCCATACAAACATCTGTACAGAACATTCGCCAGTCCACGACCCTTTGCTTCGCCAAATCTGGTTCTCCCGATATAAATTTTCATTTCCGTTTGTAGACCCTTAAGTATGTAAACTGCAAAGTGGTACAAAGTTTTAGCTAGCTGCCATAAAACCAGGAATCCTTTGTGATGGAAATCTTGGAACAGTGGCAGCCTTTGCTACATTTCCAAATGACTCAAAAAGAGAAACTTTTGACTCCTTAAGGGCCACTTCCCCGCCACGTTAAATACATTTCCGTGCCTCTGCAATTAACCCGTGAAGCACGCACCAACGGACGACGTCGCCGTGCAGAACTAAACCACTTAAAACAGCGCATGCTAATATATTTATTGCCGTAATAACAAACTGTTTCTCTTGTAACTCACTAATACACCGATAAACAGCAAACAAGATACTGGTTTTAATGTTGGCGCCAGAAGTGCATTGCCTCTCTTCTTGCCTCTCGTTGGTTATATGGAAGTAACATCCAAACGCTTACGCGAAACTGACACGTTGCAACATATGAGCATTTGATAAGCAGCACCTTGACTGCCGCTGGCCCTGACCTAGACTTTAGAGTGGACAAAGTATCCGGAGTAGATGTACTAGATTTAATGAAATTTCCAGGTGAAGAATGGGATGGATACAAAATGATCCACGACACGTCTACAACCATTTACAGTTAGAATCCATAAAAAAGGCTACGTAGAGCTGGCACCTGCAGATGAATATGCAACTTAGGTTTTTTTTTGTTTTTTTGTTTTTGTTTTTTTTTGTTTTGCAGTTCTCTCTACACGTTGACAATAGAGATCTAACTAGTTTCATTTGGCACGAGACTAGAAAATCACATTAATTCAAGCCCAAGGAAATTTGTCGATTCTTAAGTATTCCTCGACCTCCCATGCAGTCCGTTTCTGCTTTCAGCAACCACTGCTCCGTGCAAGAGTTGCCTTACTATATCAGAAAATGTACACGAATGACGGCTGCAGGATTTGAATCGGAGAGCTGGCTAGTTTCACTTTATTAAGAGCTATCTTCGTTAATAAAGAAAATAAAATTAAAGCTGTCGATGTCGGTAACTAATTTGCAACATTTGTCCGCAATTGGGAAGGTGGGAGAAAGGGATATCCAAATGACAAGCACGATTGTATGGATGACATTGAACTCCGAAAAAGACACATTCTCAGTGGATCAGTGACAAGACACCGAAATATTTTCATCGACAGTTGCCACAAAAAGAAATTTACTACGACTAACAGATGGTCTTTGTGACACTCATCGATTAAGGACACAGTATCCACCCTAGTACAGTGTTTAAAGACACTTGGCTCTTCGGACTAGTCTGGGACAAGCCCCTGATTTCAAAGCTATCGGTTAGATGGCGCACTTGTACGTCAACTCTTTCTGAGCTATCTGATATTATTATATCTGTACGAATCCAATTGTGAAACGAAAGCTCCTATACAAGGTTTCCTGTAATGTATCTGAGAGAGCATATGGCACCGTCTTATATATTATTTCTAGCGATAACACTTCTAGAGATGACATTTTCAAACTAGATTAGCGCTCGTGAAGAAAATAACACATCTTCTGCTTGAAATACTAGCAGCACGGACAACAACCACCGACCTTGTCTGAGGCCGTGGAGGCCCACGTCCCTACTGTTGCCATCCACCCCCACCGTCCTACCTTACCACCACAGGCCGTCCTCCACCTCCGTGAATCCCGCCGCCTCTACCGTGCCTTCCTCCGCACGCGTGACCCGGACACCCTACGACGCCACCGGCAACTCCAGCGACACATTCGAAATTTGCTCGCGGCCAAGAAACGCCGGGACTGGCGACAGACATGCACCCGTTTAAATGCTACCCTCCCTATAAACTCGTCCAAGTTCTGGACCGCCTTCCGTCGCCTTACCGGAACTAAACCCTCCCCCTACTATCCTCTTCTCCACGATGATCACCCCTTCCCTGACGCCCTTAGTAAGGCCAATCACTTTGCCTCCTACCTATCCGATGTGTTTTCCATCCCTGATGATCCCCAGTTCGATTACTCCCTCTTCCCAGATATCCGCGATCGAACTGACACCTCTGTCCCTCCCCTCGCTCCTGGTTTCCAGTACTTGGACAACATTCCACACACGGACCTTAATGCCCCCATCACCACACAGGATCTCATCAATACACTCCGCACCAAACGCAACACCGCTCCTGGTCACGATCGTGTTACCTACCGTCACCTTCGTGAAGCTCCTGTCTCTTTTCTCTCCACCCTGGCCAGGCTCTACAATGTAGTCCTGTCCACCGGTTACTACCCCGACCTGTGGAAAACCTCCCGTATCCTCATGTTCCTCAAACCTGGCAAACCGCCGTCCGCCGTCTCCTCCTACCGTCCCATCAGCCTTACCTCGGTCTTCAGCAAGGTCCTGGAATCTATCCTCACCCGCCGCGTCCACCAGCATCTCCGCCAGCACCGCCTCCTCCCCGTTACCCAGTGTGGCTTTCGGCCGTCCTTCTCTTCCGACGATCTTCTCCTTCACCTCACTCATCTCCTTTCCGAACAGCTCAATTCCCGTCGCTCCGCAATCTTCCTCTCTCTTGACCTCGAACGCGCATATGACCGCGTATGGCATTCCGGTCTCCTCTTCAAGCTCCAAACCTTCGCCCTTCCCATTAACTACGTTCGTCTGATCGGTTCCTTTCTCTCCCGCCGTCCTTCCCATGTCACCATCCATAATACCGATTCCTACACCTTTTTCCCCTCCGCCGGTGTGCCCCAAGGCTCCGTCCTCTCCCCCCTTCTGTACCTTTTGTACACGGCGGATATGCCGCCGCCGTCACCCCCCGTCCACCTTCTCCAGTTTGCCGATGACACCGCCTTCCTTGCCCTTGCCCCCACCCTGCAACGCTCTCAACGCCTTCTCCAATCCCATCTTGACCGGTTCACCGCTTGGTGCAACCAGTGGTTGCTCAAGGTCAATCCTTCCAAAACCCAGGCGATCATTGTAGGCAAAACCACTCCCTCCTTCCGCCTCCTTGATTTCTATCTCACCGTTTATGGCCGTCCCATCGCTCTCACCCCCACCCTTAAGTACCTTGGCGTCACCCTCGACCGTCGCCTCTCCTAGACTCCCCATCTCCAGACAATCCAAGCCAAGGCACGTTCCCGACTCCGTCTCCTCAAACTCCTTTCCGGCCGGACGTGGGGTCTGGACCCCTCCACCATCCTCCACACCTATAAGTCCCTTATCCGCCCTATCCTCTGTTACGCCCATCCAGCCTGGATCTCCGCCCCCCCTTCCTTTTATAAATCCCTCCAAATCCTTGAACGCCATGCTCTCCGCCTTGCCTATCGCATCCGTCTCCCTTCCCCCACGCGGATCCTGTATGACCTTATCCCCTTCCCCCACCTCCTCCTCTTCCTCGAAAGGATACGAATCCTATACACCTCCCGTAAACTCGATCCACCTCACCCGCTCGACTCCCCGCTCCTCTCCCACCCCCGCCCGCTGCCGCGCCTGTACTCCCATGTCCCACCCGGTCTCCATCTCTCCACCCTCCTTACCCTCTCCCAAGGTGGCTTCCGCCAGCTCCCCCTCCCTGATGATGTTCTCCTCCCCTGCATCTACCCCTCCTATCAACTTTGATCCTCCCCCCCCTCCTGTGTCCTTTCCTTCAGGCACCCTCCCTCCCCCCCTTTTCCCTTCCCTTCTCTTTCCTTTCCCCCCTCCCTCCTACCCTCTCCTCCGGGCTTCACTCCCCCTACCTCCCTCCCCCTCTCTCCTTTGCCCATGGCATCTCTGCTCTCCCCTCTCCCATTTCCCCTTCCTCCTCCTCCACCTCCTCTCTTGGCAGGTCCCCGGACTCGTACACGCTGAGTGGACATTCGCGCGCCGGAGATCGTCGCCATCAGTGTCTCGTGAGTGCCGTCGTGTTTCGTGTTCAGTGTTCCCGTCATACTCCATCGTTCACCTGTGCCATCGCCATCTTCAGTGTTAGTGCGTCGTGACAACAGTTTGTAGTGAATTTTCGTCAAGTGTGAACGGCTCCGTGTTTGTCTTTATGTGTCTACTGTTTTATTACCCACCGTTATGTCACATTTGTGTATTCTTTCTGTTCTATCTTTCTCTCCTCTACGGATGAAGAGCGGCGTACCATGCTGCTGACAGCCTGCCTGTTTGTACGGGTTTGAAAATAACAATAAAGAAAAAAAAAAAACAACAACAACCACCATCCTCAGTGGTACCTCGCAATGAGTACCGCCCTTCGATAGTGGCATTCGTTCTGATCGAAGCGTTAAGGTTTTTGCATGGCCGGCCAGCCAGCCAGCAGCGGCAGCAGCAGCAGCAGCAGCAGCAGCAGCGGCGGTCCTGCCAGCTTTCCTGCCTCTGCGGTCGCCTCCCGCCAGCGGCAGCGGAGTGGGGCTTCGGCCCCAGTCAGTGTTTCATCTGACTACATCTGTCTTCGTCCGTCTTCGTGCGTCCCTTGTTTCCTTCTGTACTTATTGTACTGTCCAGTTCTTGTCCTCCTTGTCGTCATGTCAATCCCCACCACCACTTCCACTACCACCTCTACCGCCATAGTATTTACCTCTCCCTCCACCGCCACCACCACAGTTATGTGGTGGGGAGGCTTATGTGTCTCAACGACACAGATAGCCGTACCGTAGGTGCAACCACAACGGAGGGGTATCTGTTGAGAGGCCAGACAAACGTATGGTTCCTGAAGAGGCCTTTTCAGTAGTTGCAGGGGCAACAGTCTGGATGATTGACTGATCTGGTTAGAAAACTTAAAAAGGGAAATGAATAGGTTAAAGTTAGATATAGTGGGAATTAGTGAAGTTCGGTGTCAGGAGGAACAAGAATTTTGGTCAGGTGAATACAGGGTTATAAGTACAAAATCAAATAGGAGTAATGCAGGAGTAGTTTTAATAATGAATAAAAAAATAGGAGTGCGGGTAAGCTACCACCAACAGCATAGTGAACGCATTATTGTGGCCAAGATAGACACGAAAATAACGCCTGCTACTGTAGTAAAAACTTTTATGCTCCGCAGAGAATGAAAAAATTGATGAAATGTATGATGAGATAAAAGAAATTATTCAGGTAGTGAAGGGAGAAAAAATTTAATAGTCATGGGTGACTGGAATTCAACAGTAGGAAAAGCGAGAGAAAAATACGTAGTAGGTGAACATGGATTAGGACTAAGAAATGAAAGAGGAAGCCGCGTGGTAGAATTTTGCGCGAAGCATAACTTAATCATAGCTAACACTTGGTTCAAGAATCATGATAGAAAGTTGTATACATGGAAGAACCCTGGAGATACTAAAAGGTTCAGGTTATATAATGGTAAGACACACATTTAGGAAAGAGGTTTCAAATTTTAAGACATTTCCAGGGGCAGATGTGGACTCTGACCACATTCTATTGGTTATGAACTGTAGATTAAAACTGAAGAAACTGCAAAAATGTGGGAATTTAAGGAGATGGGACCTGGATAAACTGACTAAACCAGACGTTGTACAGAGTTACAGGGAGAGCATAAGGGAACAATTGTCAGGAATGAGGGAAAGAAATACAGTAGATGAACAATGGGTAGCTTTAAGGGATGAAATAGTGAAGGCAGCAGAGGATCACGTAGGTAAAAAGACGAGGGCTAGTAGAAATCCTTGAGCAACAGAAAAGATACTGAATTTAATTGATGAAAGGAGAAAATACAAAACTTCAATAAATGAACAAGACAAAAAGGAATACAAACGTCTCAAAAATAAGATCGACAGGAAGTGCTAAGTGGCTAAGCAGGCATGGGTAGAGGACAAATGTAAGGATGTAGAGGCTTATCTCACGGGGGGGCAAGATAGATACTGCCTACAGGAAAATTAAAGAGACCTTTGGAGAAAAGGGAACAACTTGCATGAATTTCAAGAGCTCAGATGGAAACCCAGTTCTAAACAAAGAGGGGAAAGCAGAAAATGGAAGGAGTATATAGATGGTCTATACAAGGGCGATGTACTTGAGGACAATATTAAGAAAATGGGAGAGGATGTAGATGAAGATGAAATGGGAAATATGATACTGCGTGAAGAGTTTGACAGAGCACTGAAAGGCTTGAGTCGAAACAAGGCCCCAGGAATAGACAACATTCCATTAGAACTACTGATGGCCTTGGGAGAGCCTGTGCTGACAATACTCTACCATCTGGTGAGCAAGATGTATGAGACAAGCGAAATATCCTGAGACTTCAAGAAGAATATAATAATTCCAATCCCAAAGAAAGCAGGCGTTGACAGATGTGAAAATTACCGAACTATCAGTTTCATAAGTCACAGCTGCAAAATACTAACGCGAATTCTTTACAGACGAATGGAAAAACTGGTAGAAGCCGACCTCAGGGAAGATCAGTTTGGATACCATAGAAATGTTGGAACACGTGAGGCAATACTGATCCTACGACTTATCTTAGAAGAAATATTAAGGAAAAGCAAACTAACATTTCTAGCATTTGTAGACTTAGAGAAAGCTTTTGACAATGTTGACTGGAATACTCTCTTTCAAATACTGAAGGTGGCTGGGGTAAAATACAAAGAGCGAAAGGCTATTTATAATTGCATAGAAAGCAGATGCCAGTTATAAGAGTCGAGGGACATGAAAGGGAAGCAGTGATTGGGAAGGGAGTGAGACAGGGTTGTAGCCGCTCCCCGATGTTATTCAATCTCTATATTGAGCAAGCAATTAAGGAAAAACAAAAGGAAAGTTCGGAGTAGGCATTCAAATCCATGGATAAGAAATAAAAACTTTAAGGTTCGCCGATGACATTGCGATTCTGTCAGAGGCAGCAAAGCAGTTGAACGGAATGGACAGTGCCTTGAATGTAGTCGAATTAAGTCGGGTGATGCTGAGGCAATTAGATTAGGAAACGAGACATTTAAAGTAGTTAAGGAGTTTTGCTACTTGGGGAGCAAAATAACTGATGATGGTCGAAGTAGAGAGGATATAAAATGTAAACTGGCAATGGCAAGGAAAGCGTTTCTGAAGAAGAGAAATTTGTTAACATCGAGTATTGATTTAAGTGTAAGGAAGTCGTTTCTGAAAGTATTTGTATGGAGTGTAGCCATGCATGAAAGTGAAACATGGATGATAAATAGTGTAGACAAGAAGAGAATAGAAGCTTTCGAAATGTGCTGTTACAGAAGTATGCTGAAGATCAGAAGGGTAGATCACATAACTAATGAGGAGATACTGAATAGGATTGGGGAGAAGAAGAGTTTGTGGCACAACTTGACTAGAAGTAGGGATCGGTTGATAGGACATGTTATGAGGCATCAAGGGATCACCTATTTAGTACTGGAGGGCATTGTGGAGCGTAAAAATCGTAGAGGGAGACCAAGAGATAAATACACTAAGCAGATTCAGAAGGATGTAGGCTGCAGTTGGTACTAGGAGAGGAAGAAGCTTGTACAGGACTGAGCAGCATAGAGAGCTCCATAAAACCAGCCTTAGGACTAAAGACCACAACACCAACAACCCAATCACGCCCCCTTACTCCATCCCCCCACATCTCACTCTCCCTTCGCCTTTGCTCTTTTTCGCCCCACCCCTGGCTTCCTCCTCCCGCACCTCCTCCTCTGATCCCTTTGCTCCCCTCCCTCACTCTGTCTGTGAAGCCCGCACTAGGGACCGGAGGGCCACGGCACATGCCCTGATCTCGCCCTCGCCTTCGCCATTGCCTTAAACTTCATCATCGCCATCGCCTTCACTGTCGTCATCCCCATCTCCGGCGCCAGCTTCAGCATCCACGCCGGGACCTGCCACTTCCCGCCACCTCCCTGTTGCTCCTGTCCCACACGCCTCCTCTCACCCCGTCGCTGTCAAACGCCACAGTGGCACCCCTGCCTCCTCAGCTTCCAAAAAGACCCCATCCCGTCCCCATTCCCCCCCTCCTAGGATGCCATAGATGTCTCCCCACCTGGTCCTGCTACCTCCTCCCCATTTTCCTCCTCGTCCTCCTCCTCCTCCTCCTCTCCATCCTCCTACAAATACCTCCTCTGCCGTCCTGATCCCTCCCTCCTCGAGGCCCAGAACCTCATGCTCCTCCTCTGCCAACACTTTCCCAGACCCCTCATCTCATCTCCTCACTCCTCACCGAGACTTTGTCCTGATCTCCTCCACCAGCCCCACCCTTCACAAAGATATCCTCTCCCGCATTCTTATCACCCAATTTGGCCACAATGCCTCCCTCACCCCTTCACCTTACCCATCCTCCTCCTGCCAACCCCAAACCCCGTGTCGCCCGCTTACCCTCACTGCCATGATCGCTTGGCTTAGTCCGATGATCATGGAGGAGGAGGTGTTCGTGGAGCTCAATGCGCATTCCTCATTGGAAATACATGCAGTCTGCCACATCTTCAACCTAGCAGGCCCCACCCACCTTATGCGGGTTTTCCTGCAACATACCCATCCATTGACCATCTTCTGAAGGAGGGTGCCCTCCTCATCCACCAATGTTACAAGGTCGACCCCTCCCATTCCCCTCTTCTATCCCTCCGCTGCCTGAGGTGTCTGCGCAATAATGCACATACTACTACCGCAAGGCCCATGTCTGCCCGCACTGTAACCAGGCGCATTTCCTCCATCAGTTCCCCAACCTACTGTCCCCTGCCTCCTGCAACACCTGTAATCTCCCACACCCCACCTACTCCCAGAAATGTAAGGCCCAACCTCCTCCCACCACTCCTGAACTC
Source organism: Schistocerca piceifrons (assembly GCF_021461385.2). Lineage (NCBI taxonomy): Eukaryota > Metazoa > Arthropoda > Insecta > Orthoptera > Acrididae > Schistocerca > Schistocerca piceifrons. Next base: position 633,918,988 of record NC_060140.1, read on the forward strand.
ACCCTCTGGACTCCCCTACCACTCCTGGCAATTCCCTTCGTCCCCCCACCCCCCACCGCTGAGTACATCATCAGGTTCCTAACCATCATCCTCCAAAATGTCCACCCATTCCAGCGCCCCCACACCCTCCTGCAGAATCATGCCCATTTCACCTTCTCCCGTCTCGACACCCTCGTTTAAATCCCTGTCATGGCACGACCACACTGTATCTTGTTCAATGACATCCGTTCCTTTCCTGCCAACAAGAACCTCTTCCTGCACACCCTCGCAACCCACTGTGTGGATGCCTTACCCCTCAAAGAAACCTTTCTTCAGCCCCAACACACAGTACACACCTTGCCCTACCTCCTTCACGGCTTCGATAATCCCCTCCTGATAGCGCGTGGTGGAGTAGCCTTTGGTCACCACTGCCTGATCCCTGTTTCGCTCCAACCTCTCCTACCTGACCCCACAGAACACCTGATGCTTAGTCTCCTCTTCCCTGCCCTTACCATCACCTGCGCCACCATCTATGTCATCCCCAGCACCGCTATTCCTTTTGACTTCCTCTCCCACATTGACCGTACCTTCTCCTCCTACGTGATCGCCGCCGACCTCACCATCCATAGTCGTTCCACTGCCCAGTTACAGCGGTAGCATCGGTTCCTCTCCTCCCTCCAAAGCGACCTCATCCCCATTCCCCAGCACACCCACCCTGAATCCAACTCCACTCCCAATGTCATCCTCTCCTCCCCTAACCTCCTTGGCCTCATAGCGGTGGATATCCTGGACCCCATTGATAGTGACCATCTCCCTGTCCCCCTCACCGTTTCAGACAGTTGTCCCCCTGTCCCAACCCTCATACTGACCCTCCCCAGAAATAAATCCATGATTATTCCCTTGCTGACTGGAATGCCTACCGGGATACCCTCTCTACCCAGGTCGGTACCCACCCCCTCACCTACCAACACCCTGATGGTATTACCCGTGCTGCCTCCATTCTCCAGAAGACCTTGTCTGAAGCTGTGGAGGCCCACGTCCCTTCCATCGCCATCCACCCCCACTGTCCTACTTTACCCCCACAGGCTGTCCTCGTTCACTGTGACTCCCGCTGTCTCTACCATGCCATCCTTCACACGCATGACCCGTACACACTATGACGCCATCGGCAACTACAACAACACATCAGAAACTTGATCACATTTAAGAAACGCCGGGACTGGCGACAGACATGCACCTGTCTTAATACTACACTTCCTATCAACTCTTCCAAGTACTGGTCAGCCTTCTGCCTCCTTACCGGACCTAAACCCCCTCCCTACTACCCTCTCCTTCATGATGATCAACCCTTCCTTGACAACCTTAGTAAGGCCAATCACTTTGCGTCCTACCTCTCTGATGTCTTTACCATCCCCAGCGATCCTCAGTTCGAGTACTCCCTCTTCCCGGAAAACCGCAATTGAACTGACACCTCTGTCCCTCCCCACGCTCCAGGTTTCCAGTACTTGGACAACATTGCACACACGGAACTCAATGCCCCCATCACTACTCAGGATCTCATCGCTACACTTCGCACGAAACACAACACTGCTCCCGGTCACGATCGTGTCACCTATCACCACCTTCGTGAAGCTCCTGTCTCCTTCCTCTCCACTCTGGCCAGGCACTATAATGTAGACCTGTCCACCGGCTACTACCCTGACCTGTGGAAAACCTCCCATATCCTTATTTTCCTTAAACCCAACAAACTGCCGTCTGCTGTCTCCTCCTACCATCCCATCAGCCTTACCTCGGTCTTCAGCGAGGTCCTGGAATCCATCCTTACTCGACACATCCACAGGCATCTCCCCCAGCACCGCCTCCTTCCCCTTACCCAGTGTGCCTTTGGGCCGTCTTTCTCTTCTGATCACCTTGTCCTTCGCCTCACTCATCTCCTCTTGGAACAGCTAAATTCCTGTCGCTCCGCTATCTTCCTCTCCCTCGACCACAAACGCGCCTATGACCGTGTGTGGCATTCCGGTCTCCTCCTCGATCTCCAAACCTTTGCCCATCCTCTTAACTACGTCCGTCTGATCGGGTCCTTTCTTTCACAACATCCTTCCTACGTCACTATCCATAACACGGATTCCTACACATGCTTCCTGCCTGCCGGTGTGCCCCAAGGTTCCATCCTCTCCCCTCTTGTGTACTTCGTGTATACCGTGGACGTGCCGCCGCCTTCATCCCCCGTCCACTTTCTCAAGTATGCCAATGGCACCACCTTCCTTGCCCTCGCCTCCACCCTGCATCGCTCCCAACACCTTCTCTAATCCCATCTTGACCGGTTCACCACTTGGTGCAACCAATGGTTGCTCAAGGTCAATCTTTCCAAAACCCAGGTTATCATTGGAGGCAAAACCACCCCTTCCTTCCACCTCCTCGACTTGTATGTCACCATCTATGGCCGTCCTATCGCCCTCACCTGCACCCTTAAGTACTGTGGCGTCACTCTTGACCATCACCTCTCCTGGACTCCCCCTCTCCGGACAATCCAAGCCAAGGCACACTCCCAATCCCGTCTCCTCAAGCTCCTTTCTGGCCGTACATGGGTCTGGACCTCTCCACCATCGTCCACACCTACAAATCCCTCATCCTCCCTATCATCAGCTATGCCCACCCTGCCTGGATCTCTGCTACTCCTGCCTTTTACAAATCCCTTCAAATCCTCGAATACCATGCTCTTCGCCTTGCCTATTGCATCTACCTCCTCGTTTTCCTCGAATGGATACGAATCCTCTACACCTCCCATTAACTTGATCCTTCCCGCCAGCTTGTCTCTCCCATCCTCTCTCACCCCCGCCCGCTGCCGCCCCTGTATTTCCACATCCCACCTGCTCTCCATCTCTCCACTCTCCTTACGCTCTCCCAGGGTTGCTTCCGCCAGCTCCCCCTCCCTGATGATGACCTCCTCCCCTCCATCTACCCATCCTATCAACTTTGATCCTCCCTTCACACTTCCTTTGTTTTTTCCTCAGGGCACCCTCCCTCCCTTCTCTCTCTCTTCCTTCCCTCCTCCTTTCATCCCCCCTCCTCCTCCAGGCTTCCCCTACCCCCATACCTTCATTCCTCCCCCCATATCCCCTCCTATTAGCATTTCTGTATCCTCTCTCCCTCCCCCTCCACCTTCTTCCCCTCCGGCAGGTCCCCAGACTTGCACACGTTAAGTGGACATTCACGTGCCAAAGATCATTGCCATCGGTTTCGTGTGTGCCATCATGTTTGTGCCTCAGTGTTTTTCGCCACCCACATGTCAACTCCATCATCAGTGTCCGTGTTCAGTGCTAAAAGTTTCTTTGTTTGTCTTCACGTGTGAACGGCTTCATGTTTTTCGTTACTGTGCCTACTGGTTTTTGTCCCCCACTATGTTCTGTATATTCTGTGTCTCCATAGTTTTTCTTTTGTAAAACCTGTGGCTGAAGAGCAGCATACTGTGCTGCTTCCAGCCCACCTTACGAAAGGAGTTAAATCACAATAAAGAAAAAAAAACAAGAACCACACCCTCTTCACTTCATCATCTGCGTTCTCCACACGCATCACGTCACGCTGGGCCACAATCGCCACCACTGAACCAGCTGCATCTCCCAGTACTACCACCACGCGTGCAGGATCTGCCGCCTGCCACCTCCCTCTCCACCATGTCCCTCTCCCTTCCACCCAGCCTACAGTCTCCAGAAACCCCCAGAAGCGCATCATTGTCGACTCTGCTCCCACCTCCTTCCACAAAAAATCACCACCTCCTCTCCCTCCCACCGTCGTCTCCATGTACACCACCCCTCTTACTGACACTCATACCCAAGCCCCCACGCCACACACCTTTGCCCTGTCAACCCTGGACCCCAAGTTCCTTGATGCCTGTACCCTCACTATGGACATTATCTACCTGTTGCTCCTTTCTTCCAACTGATTCCCCACCAGGACTCAGTCCTCATCAAGTCCCCTCCTCCTCCTTTCATACAGACCTCCTCTGTATACTCCTGTGCATTATGTTTGGTCCCTACATGTCCTGGACACCTTTCCACTCGCCCTCCTCTGCGTTTCAGCCCCAGCTCCCCATCGCCCTCCACCTACCCTACCTTCATCACCAATCTCAGCCGGGTGATCAGGAAGGATGAGATGTTGGCGGAACTGAACTCACACCCAGACCTGGAAATCCGCTCAGCCCACCATCCATATCCATAAAGCCTCTGGTCCCACCTTTCTTGGCGGGTCTTTTCAGAGTCCACTCCCTCCACTGACCACTTCCTCACACAGGGTGACCTGATTTTCCTCCACCACCACCCTATTGACTCCTCCAAATCTCCCAATGGCAAAAACCCTTCACCTGTCCCCATTGCAAGGCCTCCCATTTTTTCAAAAACTGCTCCAACCTCGCCACCCCTCCTTCCTGTAACACTTGCAAAGGCCTCCATGCAACCTACTCCCACAAGTGTGCAGCTAAACACCCTCCTGCCACCCCCGAGCTTCCTGTCCCTTTGAATCCCATCGAACCCCACATCCACCCCAACAATTCCTTCCATCCACCATGCACAGCTGAAGACATCATCTGCTTCCTCACCTTGGTTCTCCAAAGCATTCACCCTTTCCAGCACCCCCAAAACCTCCAACAGATCTCCCTAGTCATGTGCTCTGTCTTTCATCTCAACACCTTCGCCACTTTCTCCCACAACCAAGCGCACATCACCTTGAACCACCTTGACACCCCAGTTTAAGCCTCTTCCCTCCCCTATCTTCAGCCCCCTCTTTTACCATCATGGCATCCTACCAGAACATCCACTCCTTCTGCACCAACGAATATCTGCTCATGACCCCCCCCCCCAGTAGGTTGTCAACATCCTACTGAACAAAAGCTTTCTCCAGCCCCACCATACTATCCGCTCCTCTCCCTATATCCTCCACTGATCTGATGCTCCTGGTCGTCGAATGCAGGGCAGAGCTGACATCGGCCACCTTAAGCACATCCCCGTCTTGCCACAAACCCTCCTCAATGATCGAACCAAAGACATTATCCTCAGTGTTTTCTACCACTCCCTCACCATTACCTGTGCCACCGTCTATGTCTGCTCCATCTTTCTCTTCCCTATAAAAACTGCACATTCTCCACCTATGTAACTGCCACTGAGATCATCACCCATAGCTGCCCCCTGCCGCCCTCCGGCGGTGGCATAATTTCCTCCTCACGATCCAAGGTGACCTTGCTCCTCTTACCCAGCACACCTGTCCTAAAAGCAACATCACCCCTGATTTTGTCACTGCCTCCGCCAACCGCCTTGGGATATCACTGTCGACATCCTTGAGGCTAGAGGTAGCAACCACCTCTTCATCCTTCTCACCGTAATGTCTGCTCACCACCCTCCTCTGGTTTCCCGCCCTGCACCCCCTCCCAAGGTAGTCCATGACTACTTTCATGTGAACTGGGATGCCTACAGGGAATCCATTGCCACCCAGGCCGAAAGCCACCCTCTTACCTATCACTATCCTGACGACATCATATTACTGATGCTGTGGAGGCCCATGTTCTCACTAAAACCATCCACCCCAACCATCCTACTCTCCCTCTGTGGGCTGTGTTCCTCTTCCACTAATCCCACCGCCTCTCTCCCTCCTTCCCTTGCACTCATGACAGGGATACATTCCAATGCCACCGGCAAATACAGCAACATGTATGGAACCTTATTACAGCAAAGAAATGCTGGGACTGGAGCCAGACCCGTACATCACTCAACACCACCTTCCCTATCAACTTCTCCAAGTATTGGTCACCCTTCTATTGCCTTACTGTTTCCCATTCTGCACCCCATTACTCCCATCTCCATAACAACCACTCCCTTTCTGACAGCCTCAGTAAGGCCAAACACTTCGCTTCCCACCTTTCTGAGGTCTTCAGTATCCCTGATGATCGCCTCTTTGATTATTGTCTTTTCCCCACCATCATGGAAATCACTAATACCTTGGTCACTCCACTTGTTCCCAGTCTCCAGTACTTGGGGCAGTAACCCTCCTCCGACATCAACATTGCCGTCACATCACAATACATTAAACTTTTCCTCCAGTCAGAATGCTACAAGTCCCTGGTCATGACTGTGTTACCTACCGCCACCTTTGTGAATGTCCCTTCTCCTTACTGACTGTACATGCCAATTTATACAACATCATCCTCTCTTCCAGCTTGTACCCTGACATGTGGAAGACTTCCCGTGTCCTCAAATTCCTCAAATCCAACAGAACCCCTTCCTTCACCTCTTCCTATTGTCTCGAGTGCCCCACCTCCATCTTCAGTGAGGTCAACGAATCCATCCTCTCCCATCGTATCCATTACCACCTCCATCACACCACCTCCTCCCCCTCACCCAGTGTAGCTTCCGACCCTCCTTCTCCACCAGAGAACCACTCCTTAACCTCATCCACATTCTCCCCCTCCTACTTAACTCCTGTTGCTCAGCCATGTTTGTTTCCCTTGACCTCCAAAATGCCTATAACCGTGTATGGCATTCCTGTCTCTTCTTGAAACTCCAAACCTACATTCTGCCTATTAATTTTGTCTATGTGGACACTTCTTTCCTCTCATGCCATCCTGCCTATGTAACCTGCCACGACACCAACTTCTGTGTCTTATCCCACTGTTGGCAACCCACACAGCCAATATGCCCAAGCCACCCACACCTGTCCAACTCTTCCAGTATGGTGATGACACCGCCTTCCTCGCTCTCTAACCTACAATTCAACAGTCCCAATGCACCCTCCAAACACACCTTCACCAGTTCACCACTTGGTGTTACCAGTGGTTCCTTCCTATCAACCCCTTCAAACCCCAGGCACTCATCATAGGCCAGACCACCTACTCCTTCTGTCTCCATGATTTCTACCCCCACCCTGAGATACCTGGCCTCAACCTCGACCATCACCTCACCTGGACCCCTCATCTCCTGACCATCCAGCAGAGAGCCCATTCCTGCCTCCGCCTCTGAAAGCTCCTGTCTAGCCAGACATGGGGATTAGGGGATTGCACCCTTCCAGCTACCTCCACACCTACAAATCTCTCATCCATCCTATCCCCTGTTATGCCAGCGTTGCCTGGATCTCTGCCGTCCTCCACCCCCCCCCACCCCAATTTTATGAGGCCCTCCAAATCCTAGAGTGCCATGTGCTCTGCTTGCCTTCTGTATCTGCCTTTCTTCCCCCACACGACTGCTGTATGACCTTATCCCATTATCCCACCTGTCCCTTTTCCTCCAACTTCACCACATTTTTTACACTATCTGCAGTCTAGATACCCTCCATGCCCTGCTTTCCTACTTACTCTCCACCCCCACCAGTAGCCACACCTCTATCACTGCATCCTTCCTCTCTCCAGCTCCACACACTCCATCTCCTTCATCAGGGCAATTTCCATCACCTCCACCTCCCAGAAGTTAGACTTCACTTTGACATCTACCCTACCTTCCAACTGTAACCTGGCCTTTTCCCATCTCCTCCCTTGGGCCCCCTTTTCCTCTCCTCTCCTTCCCCCAGAGCGGATTTTTCTCCAACCCCTGCTAAGTCCCTGCACCCCTTCCATGGATGTCTTCCTCTCCCATCCTTTCCCTCCCCAGCCCCCCTTTGTCACGCCCCCACCTCATACCCCTTTCTCCCTCCTCCTTCACGCCCTTTTTTCCATTCTCCCTTGTCCCCCACCACTGGCAGATCCTCCCATGTGTTCATTCATTGTCGCATGTGCTGCATTAGGATTGTGTTTGGTGCCATTATACAGAGTCATCTAGTGATGTGGTTTTAATTGTGCACTCGACCTGTATATATCCATGTTTGTTCCTGTTTACTTTTTACTGTGGCCATCTTTAAACTTGTGTTTGGCTCTAGTGATTTTAAGTGCACAACGACTTGCCAGCGGTGTTCTTTTAAGTTTCTGTCGACTTTTTAACTGTCCCTGTGTGTATGTCCCCGTATTAGTGTATATTTTAACTCCCATCATCTCCATCTACTGTGTTTTTAATGCTCCCCTTTTATCCCCCAATTTTTTTTGTAAGCATTCCCCTTTCATGGGCTTTGTAAAATCGTTTGGCTGAAGGCCTGTGGACTGTGCCACTGCCAGCCCTACCCTTCCCATATGGGCTGGGAGAATTAAATTACAATAAAGAAAAAAAAAGGACAAGGGCCAGATTGTTGCATTACTATTACAATGCCACAATATTTTACTTTAGGGAAGCGAAACTTCGCACATAGATCCATACAAACTTTGACTGGATACTGGGTGATCCGCCACTGGGAAAACTTTTGTATGCAACAGAGTGACAGAGATTTTGGGTGCTGCATAAGTCCTATCGTGTTTCAATATGTTTGATAAACACATCAGATACACATAGCAGAGACTTTATTCATCAATATTATGTTATCCTTCGGTGTTTACAACAGTCTGCCAACGATGGGGCAACTTTGCGATTCTGCGACTGTAGAAATCACATGGTTTTGAGGTGAAGAGCTCCTCGAGGCATGTGCATTTTCAACCAGAAAGGATATTTCTTGAATATTGTTCGATAGCGAGGGGAAGGGGTGAAAATCTGAGGGCGCCAGATGTTTCTGGCTGCCTCCGCTACTGTCCCCCTAGAATTGAAATCAGACAGAGGAATGTGTCGGTAATGTTCAGTTTTGTCCACTTGGCACTCCATATTGTAGCGCCCACAGCTATCTCCATACGACACAATGACCATACGGAAACTAAAATAGTGACCTACAAATAAAAAATGACAATCGATAGTAGAACTTATAGCAACCGGAATACGAATATGCAACACAAAAACTCTATTAAATTATTCACCAACATAATACACAGACTCGCCACACCGTCTCGGTGGAGAAACTGTCCAGGCAAAGACAACCCAGCGGATTTTGTTACAATACTATGCAAATTTCAGACGTTTCTAATACGGGACATATGGGGGTATAAACCAGTATGGCTATCACAGCGTCCTAATTTATGGCCGAGTAGTGATGACGCATCCATTTCACTTAAAATTAAACTAGGTATCTTGATACAACTCCTCAGGCATTACTCAACCAGGATCCACACTCACTAACAGACGTAAATAGTTTCAGCGCTAAGTGGAAACTGTTATGAACCACCACTTACGTTCTCTCTTTCAAAAGAAAAAGAAAAATGCACTGCGGAAGAGTTAGCAGAAGCTTGTTTTTATTGGATTAAAACTGTGCAGCAAGAATGTTTTTCCGTGGAAATCATCACCCTAAGCAAAGGCCAGTCAATTCCTTGCACATTCAAGACAAAATGCTTCAGCTTTATTTAGATGGTGTTATATTATTTTTAGGGGTCGGTTGCAACGAGACAAGGAATCTACCGAGAATTATTGTTTTCCTTATTGAATTTGATTATGATTATTTCTTTCCTGTTATTCTTGAAGGAAACCATCATTTCACGAAACTTCTGATAAAGAACACGCATACGAATCTACATCACGCCGAATTGCGAGTGGTTCTTTTACATCTAAGGGAATCCTTCTAGATGTTATACGCCCATCGGGTGATCAAAACAGTCCTACATAGTTGTCGTCCATGTGAAATTTAACATAACGTGGACGGCGAACAGGTGGAAGCGCCGCCACCAGGTGCTAGAATAAAACCTGCAACTGATAAATGTTGTAGCTTATTAATCAAATGGTTCAAATGGCCCTGAGCACTATCAGACTTAATTTCTGAGGTCATCAGTCCCCTAGAACTTAGAACTACTTAAACCTAACCAACCTAATGACATCACACATCCATGCCCGAGGCCGGATTCGAACCTTTCGACCGTAGCGGTCGCGCGGTTCCAGACTGTAGCGCCTAGAACCGCTCGGCCACCCAGGCCGGCGCTTATTAATCACCTGTGCTTTAACTCGAGAGGCTTATTTAGAACGAATGCAGAAGACATCCGACGAATTTGGAAAGCGGTGGTGCAAAGAGTATTTATTCCTTCTTCGGACCGTCCACCATGTAGAGAAAACTGGGAAACCACTGAAGTTCCAGACTGGAGAACTTGTGCTGAGCATTATCTTTGTACCTACTTTTGTGTAATGCCGTTTATGTTACAGTTAAGTAAATAGGCGTTCTGTTGGATCGGCTTCTACTTCCTTCGTTTCTCAACTTGATGGCGACAAAGGAAGTAATTACTAGTGGTATGTGGTATCCTTAACACTCTCCGTACGGTGGACTGCGGAGTGTGTATGCAGGTGTAGAATTAGTTTTTACACGCTACATGGAATGCGACAGGTGCCTTTCAGTTTGCGTCAGAAAGTCACAAAATTTTGAGGTTTCTAAAACGTACCATATGTCACGGATGTGAGCGCTCTCCTGTGGACATTGATGAGTGAGAGAGAATAAACGTCAGCTCCTTGACTGCGGAAACCTTTTGAATTTCTTCTAAAATTTAAACGGACTGACTCCTTCCCAAGTCAAGCAGATTTTGGGTGGTGGGCCAAGTGCCCACGAAGGTCGAGCCATGAATCGCAGCGATGACGCAGGAGGCTGCTTTTAGGTCTACATCAGCACGGCGACGAGAAGGCCTTGCAACACGTTCATACCTAGTCGTCCGACACCGGCACGATTTGGCACCGGTGGATGTTGGTTGGTGGTTGGGAGGTCGCAATTCGACCCTCTGCCCACCAATACTGCGTCCAGGTCCTTGGCAGTCGTTCCTTTCATTATGATGGTTGAGCGGTGGCGGCCTCAGGGATACCGGCCTGGCAGCGCGGTCAGTGTTTCTGCTTGCCGAAGTGGGTTTGCTGTAGTGTGACGCCGCAAATGTCACGTACGTCACGTGCCGAGGCATCCCCTGCTTCGGTAATTCGCTGGTGACCAGCGGACAAGCACGCTATGGTGCGTAGCCGCGCACCGCGACGCAGTGGCGTGCCAGTATGTTGCGGTAAGAGGACCTCTTACGGAAACAAGCGCTGTTCCCTTTGGCTTATGCCGTTACAGGTAAATCCATCGTTGTCTGAAACTGTTCCGCGTCTTAATTCTACTATTTGAGATCTACGGCACTAGCAGCAGACACTACCGCAGTTGGAGTTTGAAAAGGTTAGTTGACAAAGGTACATCCTTAATTAATAGTTTTAACAAAGGACTATATTCCATTTAGTGAGAATGTTCGGACAGTTCTTCTGAGTGACCGTTCTGAGAATATTTGAGGTTTTGTGACTTCGCTGAAGTCTGTATAGTACAAAAGCCATCGAAAACGTTTGTAGATATTTCCTTCCATCTTTGTGGTTTTGCACCAGCTTTATTTACAAATTAATTTTTGAGAGCTCAAAGAGGGGTAAAACATATATTTCATTTAATGTAACTTAATTCAGCAATTTTTTGTAATTGCGTTCCCTAGTCTTACCGAAAGATGTGTATGTCCCGTGAGTAGAACTGTTACCACAAAGGTATATTGAACGCAATTTAAGAATCTCCTTTACGTGATTTAATAACAAGTGAGAGTATAGAGTTCTTTTATCAGAAATAGGAGGCCCTTTACGTAGTACAATTGCTGCCCAAATTAAAATAACAGAGTTTATTGTTTCGAGAACTTTCACTCCAACGAGGTAATTTTTATTCATGAACAATGTGACGTATCAGAACACACGTTTCTATACTGACACAAAAATAAAAATCCATTACACATATTAGCTGTTGTCTTCCCTCAACTGAACCTCCGGTGTTCGGGATTTTGTAACGTAGCTCAATAAAAAAGACGAGAAAGTAATTTTGGATTTTAAATTGTAGTGCTGATGTCCCATTCTTCCAAAGTACAATTGTTCAGAAGTTGGAGCACGTCACAGTGACCACCGCAGGAAACATATAATGGAAAGCGTATCAAGATAATTTCTGTTCTTAGTAACGTATGCTACACATTGTCTGTTGACGTTGATAAAGTTGATTTTGTTACTTGCTGTAGTAGTCATCATGTCCAGAAAGTGTGTTGACGAGCATGTAAGACTGATGACGGTGGACAGTGATTGGAAAAAGTATAATGCAAAAAAACTTATTTGCGTGAAACTATAACACAGGAATCAATCTTCGTGAAAGAAACGTCGAGTTCAAGATTAGACGTCTTGTATATCGTGCAAATCTACGTATAATGGGGCCTGGATGGCACGAAAATCGACACGTCACCAAACTGATTGATTTCTATCATAGTTAGCATTGAATCATAAGAAAAAATTGTATAGTGCGTAAAAGGTGGTAATATGTTTTTTTTAATAAATAAAGGAAAAATTCAGTTATGTTTTATCGTTTTATATTGAATATACTACGAGCACATATCATGAGACTCTTCCAGTATACTAGGTGAACTAGAAAGACAAGTCACAAAAGGCAGGACGCGATTCGTACCTCGAGTAATCGTAAAGTGAGCATAGAAATTCATCAGTGTGCTTAGAAAATGACAGTACTACACTGCACTTCGAATTTGTTGGCTTCATATGCAATAAATAAATTATTTACCAACTTACAAAATACTCGATTGGCCCTCTACATCCACCTTCATTCCTCAAACACTCTGCAAGCCATTGAACAGTGTGTAACTGAGAGTGCATGCTTTCACTGTTATTAGTTTTCTTACCTATTCCCTTCCCGTATTGAGCTACTGGTAAAATGGTTGCGCAAAATAGTTTTGTACGCGATAAATGCGTTGATGACAGCATACAGATATGATGGAATACAGGCTACATAAATTTACCCAACTTGGTTCATTTTTCTGTTCTCTGGGCATTTCTGTTTATTTTTGTGATGGCTGTGACGAACTATTACAACTCTGCCAGGCCATGTATTAATTTGTCTGACGTCTGTTGTCATCCCTACTTGATGACGAGGTCAAACACTGCAAGGAAACAGGTGTTATTAAACTGATGGCACTAGCAGATTGCATGAGATTTTCGTTGGACTCTCAGGGTTACCTCCGTAAACCGCAAACATATATACGGATAACGCCAGGCAGGTTTCAGACGCTAACAAACGCTCACAGCGGACATACACGTTCATGAAGCTCTCAACATCCAACAACCCGGGATGACAGGATGAATTACTGTTTCCACTTTGTTTCAGTTATTTTTATGTAGACCTTAGAGGATTGATTGATGTTTTGTTGTGTACATAATTTATGAAACATAAAGATATAACTTGGTAACACACCCAATCTTTAATTATTGCTAGATGGAGTATGGCTGACGCCCTGTGTTAACCAAATTCTTTTCAGCAGTGTATTAATAATGGCCATCATTTCTGAGGCAGCTTGGCTATCAAACAGTGGTACGCTGTTCTTTGAACACTCCAGCCGGGTTCGCTAGAGATGGGATGGAAGATTTTGATTATTTCATAAATTTTACGTCTGGCTAGATCTTCTTAGGATTTTATGGTCAATCATTCACCGGAATTGGACTGTGAAAATTTTTATGGTACTTCACGCATGGTCGTTCCTACGGATGTACGGGTTACTATTATCTTTTCTCTGCCAGCATCCCTGCGGACTCTCTTGTAGCTAGAGTACCGTAGTCCCTGTTTTCGCAGCATTCTCATAATTCGTAAATTATATAGGATTCGTCTTTCACTAACTTGGTTGAAACCTGTTCATACATGCCGCTTCCTTAAACATAGTAAAACTTTAATCGTATTTTTTCCGAGTTTTCCAGATGGTAAGTATTTGTTCTCAGTATGTAGTTTAATTAAGTCGAGAATCACTGTATATCAGTTTTGCCAAACCGAATTACACTTTTAACTTTTTTGATTACGTTTATGCCAAGATCATTACTGCTCCTGCAGAAGCATCATTGTCACTAATTATCTCTCATTGGTGATACTTTCCAGGTAATGGTGTTTATTTGTAAATAAGTCAAAATATTTCCTTCTCTGTGTTCAGGTATGCAGTTAATTATCCTGTAGAATTAGAGGATCCATAGAAAGTAATTCATCATTATAAATACATAAATCGCTACTATTTACATTTTTGTAAGTAATCAATCCTTAACGTTTGTGAACGGAATGGCGAAACACATGGGACTAAGCTGCCACCTCTGCCACAGTTTATACTCTGGGATTATCGACGTTCCTTTCTTTTATCTGTAAATAGTCCCTAGAGTGATTTGCAGTTTTGCCGCACTACAAATGGACATCTGATAATCAGTAATGTGCTGGAAGCCATATGGTAGCTACCAGACAGACACAGCAATGTTTTCGTTTATCCCTTGTATTGTATGCTGTTTTATCGCACGAAAGAACATGAAACGCGCCATACTGAATTTTGCAACGCCTCGCTACGTGACTCGTATGTACAAGAGCTTTCTGCAAATTGCTGTGGAAGTGTGTGGCTGTGGTGGGCACGAAGGCGCTGCAGGGGATCCTGCTCTCATATTCCATTATCGGATGGAATGTGAAAGTGCCATGCGACGGTTAAATACATTACTGAAATGGAAGGCATCTTCTTTCACAGTTGTAATTTGTCTGCTCGCGCATCAGCACTCAGAGTTAAGAGTCACTTAGGAGAACGCTGCCTGGTGGGAGAACCAACGTCCAGTGCTCCCATCGCTAGCCCACCATTCCGGCGTATCTGAAGCAGCAACCCACAGTCCGTATTCCGTTACTATACCTGTTCATCGCGGGTTATTTTCCGAACCGTGTTTCAAAAAAGCCTTAAATCACTATCTTTCTTATTTCCATATTAATAACACACCAGTATTGTTAAGTATTTAGTGTCCCGCGATAGACATACATTTACCAAGGATCATCTGACATTTCTGTCGTACTTGGACTTGAAACTGTCAACGATGGGTTTTTAAAATTCTATGTTTACTGGCTCAATTATAAACTTCGCCACAGAAACAAAAAGTCTCATTTTGGGCCGAATGACTTCAAACTATAAATTGTAAGATGAAACCAGTTATTTCTCTGAAATACGAATATACCAGTAAATAAACCCAGCTACTGCTTTTGGCTGAAGTTGCTGTTGGGATATGCCTGAGAAAATAATTGCAGGGACGTTGCATGGTGTGTCAGCATTATTATATTTCCAGTACTATTAAAAAGACCGCCGTATAGTGAATTCTCCAGTACTATTAACAGAGTGACGTACAACGAATTTTTTACAGTATGCACACTTAAAATCTTAGAAAGTGTGGCACGCACTCCGTGCTTAATACACACTAAGACAAAAAAGAGAAAGAGACGCGCACCACTAAGGAATTAGCCGAATCGGACAGAAATCGGAAGATGTGACGTACATGTACAGACTTCTTACTATTACGGTCTTATTGGTACGCAGTTTTAATGCTATTTTAAATAATATAAAAAAAAATATATAAAAATTTCTCTACGGTTACAAAGAATTTAATGCCTTACAGTTGTTAAAGTGATTCTATATAACTTGTTTCTACCTAGTCGAGGAGATTATAATGTATAATTTTTATAATGTAAACGTGGAGAAAGGAAAATAAAAAATCATTTAATACAGGAATGGTGGTAAAAATGAGTTTCCTTATGCAGAGGGAAGTCATATGCTAGATTTAGGTGTGTAATTTAGTCGAAGTAGCTTGCTGGTTGACAATATCGTGTTTCTTCTTGTTTCTGGTGAGCAGGTCTCGGTAGAACCTCGAGCTGTTCTCATCGGAAATAGTGTACATTTATGTTGGTTTGTTGTGTTTGTGTGTATCAATATATTACCTGGAGAGTTGCCCGTCAGGACGCTATATGATGTTCCGTTGTTGTCTCTCTAAGTTTTGTTAGTTGTATATACTGTGTGATACCTCAGAAACATAAACACCTAGTGTTATACACATTACATACTGTTTAAGCAGTTGACACATGGATTATATGGCCTTAGCTCTACATGAAGATTAAATTTGTGGTTGTAAATTTATTCGTAGAAATAGAATGTAGCTCATTGTCACTCGAGTGCTATGTGCTTTTAATAACTTAATACATTACAATTTCAGTTTCTTGCATAGTTTATACAGAAAATGGTTTTTTTCTTTACGTAAAGAAGAGAATATTCTTCAGCCTACACATTATAAGACGAATAATACATCACCACTTCTGTACTGTATATAACTAATAATATACAAGTGTCGTTGTGGAGGAGGAGCCTCGGGTTAAAAGTTCTTCGAGCCTCTTCCTCCCAAGTGATGTTACTTCATTATGGTACTACATAATGTGTCTCTGAGTATAGATTGTGACGCAGGAACGACGGCATATGGTAATTTACGTCTGGTTATGGGCTGTGCACGGAGAGCCAAATCAGTGAAGGCTGCTGGAAATCCCGGTTCAAATAAGATCTAGCAAAATCTTCACTATGATCATTCCATCATAGAGCTGATGGTTGTTCGTATTCGCAACTGCCAACACATTTAATGTATTTCATAACGGCTGTATTCGCCGCTGTGCCTGTTCCTTGGTCGTTCATGTATGTCCGTACGATAATTACATCGTTCTTCTTAAGAACACGGGCATTGCAACATCGTACATTCTGTACAACTGGTGCGTTAGATCGCCAGAATCCCGAGACCTGACCATAACGCTCCAATAGTTCTCAATAGCGGAGAGATCGGGCGACCTCGCTCGCCAGGATAAAGTTTCCCAAGCACGAAGATAAGCTTACATGAAATCTTAAAGCTTTAAACATGGCGGCGTTGTCAGCGACCGTTACAAGGTAAAATTAAAACAATTACAGCCCTTGGACGCGAAAATGAAATCTTTTTGGCTTACGTTTCGGCCACTTATAAGAGCGCCTTCATCAGAAACAAAACATCCAAAACCGACATGTCACGTATAAAATAAATGTGAAGCGATAACGCTGTAGTCACAAAATATTAAAATAGAAAACATAGAAGGCAGGCCACTTGGGAAGTGACTAAAGCATTATCACTTGAAATTTATTTTATACGTGACATGCCAGTTTTAAATGATTTATTTCTGATGAAGGTGCTCATAGAAGTGGCCGAAACCTAGGTCAAAAAGACTTCATTTGCTCGACCGAGGGCTGCTATTGTTTTAATCTTACCATGACAGGTAAGAAAACGGAGCGCAGAATAGTGTCAATGTACCGCTGTTCCGCAAAGATGCCGCGGATCACAAGCAAAGCGATCCTGCTATGAAATGAAATGATATCTCAGATCGCCACTCATGGTTAGGGCTTCATAGCCGGTGACAGTTGGGTTGGTATCCTATCGCCGTCCAGACGTTTCTAGGCACCTATTCGGCCTGAAATCTCATTGACAGAGTAGAATTCTCTTCTGTGATGAGTCCTACTTCAAAGTCATCCCCGATGACTATCGATGATGTGTCTGGAGACTTCCCTGACCCCAGACAGTGGTCAGGTACCAGGCTGACTCTCAACATACCAGTGGTGAGGCTCCGGGATACCATTCATAGCACGAGCCGTTTGGCTGTCATCTGCGGCACCCTAAGATAATGATAGCTAGTCATCGGGGATCACATTGAAGTAGGACTCATCACAGAAGAGAGCATTAATAGGTATCCTCCTAAGGGATACTGTGCCCATTTCTGTCCAATTGGCATGTTAGGTCGTGAAAATCAGGGCCCTGCCAGTAATGTTCCACAGGTGATCAACTGGGCGGAGACTCAATGATCTTGCTAATGATGGTGAGGTTTGGTAAGCACGAAGAGGCATAAAATAAACTCTCAGTGTGCTGGCAGGCATTATATCAATTCTCTCCTGCGACAACTGCTGATCTATTTCTGCTGAACTAAAAAGATGACCGTCACGTATATAAGGTAAAACAAGAGGGACTAACTGGCATAGAGACTAGACACCTCACGCTTTATAACACCGAGGTTACTGAAATAAATTTCGTCTTGAAACCTGAATAGTTTCATCTGTGAGTATTCCGTTCTGAAATAGCCCCTAAACGGCTAACAAACGTCAAATACGTATAACGGAAGACATCTTTGACACGTTGTAACTCGAGGTTTCAGTGGGGAGTGTCCCTCTCCCGATATTTCCGACATCCCAGTTATGGTGCTCAGCGATGATACTGTTTCAGGGAGAGAGTTAAACAGAGAGAACAAAATAGTCGACAAATTGCAGGAAGTGTAAACGTCTTTTTCCACAGAATCAAGAGAAGTGGCTCTGAGCACTATGGGACTCAACTTCTCAGGTCAATAGTCCCCTAGAACTTAGAACGAGTTAAACCTAACTAACCTAAGGACATCACACTAATCCATGCCCGAGGCAGGATTCGAACCTGCGACCGCAGCGGTCTCGCGGCTCCAGACTGCAGCGCCTAGAACCGCACGGCCACTTCGGCCGGCAGAATCAAGAGAATTTAGTCTTACCTTAATAAGCCTGAGTGGTGATTAACGTCGACAAACATTTATTTTCCTGACACCGACGATGGGGGTTGTAGAGACTTACCGAGCTATATTTCTGGTGTGGAAATCCTGCAAGCGCTCCATGTTCCATGTGCAAGCGTGTAGTTAAGTCAGCATCCGCAAGGGGTCACCTCTGACCCTATCGAAACTTCGCGAAAGGAAGCTGAAAATAAAAGCACACATATTTTGTCTTAGATGCCAACACTCAACAGTTTACCAGAATATGATGGTCAATGTTTTGATGCTGATACATCAGTTCACAGTCATGGTGTTATAACAAGCGAGTTGGTAAATTCGTGGATAACAACACAGGTTCGAATATGTAGGCTTCATGTTCAAATCCAATATTATAATTTTTCTTTCTCCCTTTTGTTATTGCGAAAGAATCTGAGATAAATGAAATCAACACTTTAGGGAAATCATAAAGATATACGACGACATTCCTCTTCTGTTTTTGCCATCAGTCTTGTGACTGGTTTGCTGCGGTCCGTCACGAATTCCTCCCTGTGTCAACGTAATCTTATCGTACCAGTTGCAACGTATGTCGTCAATTACTTGCTGGACGTATTCTTGTCTTTGTGTTTGTCTACATTTCTTACCCTCTACAGGTCCCTCTAGTAACACGGAAGTTATTCCCCAACGTTTTAATAGATCCATCAACTTGTCATTCTTCCATTCAGTGACTTCCTTATGCTCCTTTCCTCGCCGATTCTGCAGGGAACCTCCTCATTCTTTACCTTATTAATCCACCTGATTTTCAGTATTCATATGAAGCAACACATTTCAAACCTTTCGATTCTTTCTGTTCCGGGTTTCTCGCAGTCCGTGTCTCACTACCACACAGTAATGCCCACTAAATGAACATTTCTGGATAACTCATCTTCAAATTAATTACAAAATTAAAAACAAATAAGCATTTAAATATCATTGAAATTGTATTTTATGGTCACATATATAACATTGTGTAGCTAGGAGTAACTTGAAGAAAGACAGTTGAATTCTGGTACATCAATTATTGGTTTTACTTTTACTTTATACTAGAAGAGAACAAGTGTCACCCCCAGGGTGATCTCTATCACAAATCCGGTCAAACCATACAAAATTCGAAGCACCGCTAGAAACGTGGGAAGGCAGATGTGCCACAGTCAGATTCACTAATCTGATACCATTAGCGAAAGTAGCATCGTCAACGTGCTACCCACCTCGCGATCTTGCAGTAATTTTGCGGCAAACGAAGCATATCAAAGCATTTCCTCGAAAGCTGCAGGCTGCTATTGATTACGGTTCCAAGTGTGTATTTTATTAATTTTATCACTTCTACTTGAAATTTCTGTTTGTTGTGCGATGAGAAGAGGGCGCTTTTGTAGTGTACTAATGTAATTCTTCACCTGACAGGAAAAGTATACGTCGAAGAGTTGAATGACGTCCACTTGGATGGAAATCCTTTTAATGAACACGTCGACATCCTGATTTCATCGTCTACCCTACCATCTTACAAGGGGGAAAGCTTTGCATGCCCCAATAGTCAGTAATATAGGGGACTGCTTCATTTTTAGGGATCCATACCTTAAACAGTAAAAACGGAAACTTCATTGGAAGACTTTGCTGGCTGTCTGTACGACTGCTAAGGCCCTTTTCAGGAACGGATAGGTAAAATGTTGGAATTTATATCAGGTACTTAGGTTGCTGGTCGTGAAAATAATTTAAGCTTCTTAGCCAATGTACTCGTAATCGCAAGATACGGTGGTATGTGTCAAATGCTTTGAAATTCGCAAACTCTCGATGCACCTCATAGGGTGGAATGAAGTGTCATTGAATGTGGCTTGTGAAATACGAATCATCAAATGAATATCACATTTTCTTTAGCGAATCTGAGTGCGTTTCGGGTTCTGAAAAGACGGTGGTAGTTAGTTTTAGTGGGAATTTGCCCTCTATTGTAGCTAAAGGAAGGTGAGATTTGTAAGGGCATTAATGCTGTGAAGAAAAGAAACTGCAATTGTCCAGTCACAACAGTGGGTTCTTTGATTACTTTGTGAGATGGCACATTAAACTAAACCAATTTAAATATTAGTCCACATTATTATATAAATTGACAAATGTTTTACTTAACTATGACACGGATCTTTGCCGCGGGGTGGCTTGGTAAGCTACAACTTTTATTGATTATTTAAACATAATTTGACGCACAGATTAACAAACTGTTCTGTAGAAGCACAAAATGCAACAGTTACGAAGTACATTTCATCAGAACCTTTGTTACTGTCGTACTCGATGATTTTGACTGCTGCAGCTGAGGTCTCAAACTGGAAGTGTAGGTGCTAATGCTCTGAGAAGGGAGATACGGTCTTTAGGAGCGCCCCCCCCCCCCCCCCCACATCCATACATCATTGCCGATTGCAGCAAGCCATGGACAGTGTTTATGATATCGATTCACGTTGCCAACTTTTGTGTGATAACGCAATCTCTGTACTATACCACAACCAAAATGTATGGAATATCTGCAGTTATATGGTTCATTGATTCTAAGCGTTCCATTGACTACCATCTCATAATGTGTCTCAACCTGGACTGCCCACTGAATTTAAAAAGCTCATTGCTGAGCTCTGTCAAATCTTAGCGCCATTAGAAAGGATGAAGTGGTATCAAAGCAAACGATATGATAGCCATTCTTAGCAGCAGGCTCCTTCAAATTTCACATCATATGTAACCATAGCTCAAAAAAGATGAAAATATACACTTCTTTTTACCTCAGAGGAAGACTTCTTGAGAATATCGGGGCTTGTACAGAAACCAAGGATATAATGATGCAGATAATACTGTTAAGGAGGCTTGCAGACAATTCAGAGCAGCCCGCAAGTCATTCAGGAAACTTAGAGTGTGCTTGAGTTGATGTGGTTGTTACCAATGGACAGCAAACTCTGCTCGCAAAAAATATCTGTAGGGTCTCTGATATAATGTTTTGTCAGTCCCTTCATTCAGTGGACCAAAACAAATTATTTACTTCCGAGTTTCGGTGTAGCAGCAGCCAAATTTCAAACAGATTGGCAGGTTAGTGAGCAACTAAGATGTGAAACTGACCTCTGAAAGGGAACAGTAGAGATTTTAAAACTTTATGCACGTAACAAAGAGAAAACTGTTACGTTTTGTGACTGTAATGAGTTGCAGAGTGGCTCATTTATCCTTTTCTTACTGAGCAACAAGACGTTCACATTTATAAGTCCTGATATCTGTGTCTGTGGTGAGTCTCTCTTTCTTTGTGGTAGTTTTGCGGAATGACCGATTTCGGAATTTCGGTATTTGTCACTGGAATTCAGTGACCGAAAGCAGCAAACCCGCCGCAATGTAACGCAATCCGCATCCATGTAATGTGATGCACTGCTGTGTAGTGTGTAAGTTGATATCCCATAGTGTTCGCTAAATCTTACTAGAAATTGACTTCAGTATATTCACCTACATGATTATTTCCACTGAGATGCTAACAAGGTCTTCATAACGTAGGCATTGGTGTGCAGACTATCGGAGCATACGAAAATGCCTGCTTTAAGTGATGATGGCGGTCATTTCCTCGTATATAGTGGCATCTGTATACAGGTGCCTTGATAGACGCTCAATATTGCCTTCATAATTAACTAATATTACATGTCTTCGCCTAAGAAGGAAGCCACATTATGTACCTTCATAAACATCTGTGTCATATTCATGGTAAGCGCGGGATTAGCCGAGCGGTCTAAGGCGCGGCATGTCTCGGACTGTGCGGCTGGCCCGGCGGAGGTTCGAGTCCTCCCTCGGGCATGGGTGTGTGTGTTTGTCCTTAGGATAATTTAGGTTAAGTAGTGTGTAAGCTTAGGGACTAATGGCCTTAGCAGTTAAATCCCATAAGATTTCACACACATTTGAAAATTTGAACATATTCATATTAAATAAATGTCGTGTGACTAGGGCCTCCCGTCGGGTAGACCGTTCGCCGGGTGCCAGTCTTTCGATATGACGCCACTTCGGCGACTTGTGCGTCGATGATGATGATAACACAACACCCAGTCCCTGACCGGAGGAATCGAACCCGTGCCCTTAGGATTGACATTCTATCTTGCTGATGACTCAGCTACTGGGGGCGGACATATTCATGGTTAAACGAAACCATAAACCTCTTCAAAAAACGTGCATTGTGTAGAGGGAGATGTATAATAGGTGACACAGACTCACGAGATAATACGCAAGGGTTAATGAAAAATGTTTTACAAGGAAACATTCCCAATTGCCAGTAAACAATGTTGATGGAACTTGGCGGTTGTGTGGATGGGGAAAAATAATACAATACGTATTTTTTTGCCCAATTTCACTTTTAAGGGGAGAAACACACCTCGAAAGGTAATTTGGAATTTTACGTTTGGAGAGAATATCATCGAAAACATGATACATGGAAAGACATGTTTCTCACAGAAAATTTGGTAGTTAATTAACGTTCTTGAAAACTGTATAATCGAATTTTGTAATGATTTGAGGTTTTGCAGAATACTTCACCGTCACTAACTAATAACTTAAAAAAAAATCTTTTTTTACAACATAAAATTAAAGATGCTTTCAAGCAACATACATCCTTTGTAATAAGCTCTTTCTGAAATACAATTTTTGCAAACTAAGCTGAACGTAGCGTTCTGTCGGGTTATTTTAGACATACCCTATTAAAATACCAAAACGATAATTATTAGTGTCGTTATTTAGTTTGTTGATATTTATTAACGTTTTAAAAGGTTAGTTTCCTTTTTATATACATTTTTGTATTTCTTTGTCTTTTAGTTTATCGTTTCACTTCGTACTTATTGTTATGATAAAAAACCGTCAAAGTAATAATAATCTGCAAATAAATGCTTCAAACATAGCGTTTCCTCGCATCATCCACATAAAATGAGAGAATTTTCTTTACATAATACACACAACTGAGAATACTGCGAAAACAAAATTCAGCAGGATTTCAAAGTGTTGCGCTTGACTAACTAAATATCCTGACATGAAACAGGAGTATTTCAGTACATTAGTACCTTGGCGAAGGCAATTGGTTAAGTACTTGTGACTGCAGCTTGATCTTATTGCTCTCAAGTGGAGAATGATATCATAATCATTCAACAATACTATATCCGAAAATCTCTTCGCAGATTTCTTCCATCGAAAGCCGTATACACTGTGATAACACAAATCTTCGGGTAGCTCCTAGTATAGTGTCGGAAGACCAAGTGCCCGGCTTAGGACAGGAACACGACCTGGCATGGACTCAAGTCGTTGTACATTGAAGAGCCAATGAAACTAATACACCTGCCTAATATCGTGTACAGCTCCTGGGAGAACGGAGGAGTGCCGCAATACAACGTGACATGGGCTCGACTAACGTCTCAAGTAGTGCTGGAGGAAATTGACACCATCAATCCTGCAGGGCTGTGTGTAGGAGTACGATGGGGAAACATCTCTTCTGAACAGCATGTTGCAAGGCATCCCAGATACGCTCAATAATGTTCATTTTTGTGGAGTTTGATTGCCTGCGGAAGTGCTTAAACACAGAAGACTGTACTGCAGTCACTCTGTAGCAATTATGGACCTGTAGGGTTTCGCATTGTCCTGCTGGAATTGTCCAAATCCGACCGAATGCACGATGTATATGAATGTATATACGTAGGTGGTCAGACAATGCTTATGTATGTGTCACAGGTCAGAGTCGTATGTAGAAGTATCAGGGATCCCATATGACTCCAGCTGCACACTTTCCACACCATTAAAGAGCCTCCACCAGCTTGAACAGTTTCCTGCTGATATGCAAGGTCCATGCACTCTTGAGATTGTCTGCATAACCGTACACGTCCATCCGCTCGATAAAATTTTAAACAAGACTCGTCCGACCAGGTAACATGCTTCCAGTCATCAAATAGTCAAATTTCGGTGATGACGGGCCGAGACGAGGCGCAAAGTTTTGTGCCGTGCAGTCATCAAGGGTACATGAGTTGGCCTTCGGCTTCGAAAGTCTATATCGATTATGTTTCAATAAACGGTTCGAACGCTGACACTTGATTACATCCCAGCACTGAGATTTGCAGCAATTTTGCGGAAGGGTTACACTTCTGTCACGTTGAACGATTCTCTTCAGCTGCCGTTGATCCCTTTCTTGCAGGACATTTTTTTCAGCCGCAGTGATGTCGGAGCTTTGATGTTTTACCGTATTGCTGATATTCAAGGTACACTCTTGAAATGGTCGTACGAGAAAATCCTCATTTCATCCATACCTGGGAGTTGCTGTGCCCCATCGCTCGCGCGCCGACTTTAACACCACATTCAAACTAACTCATGTCTTGATTACCTGCCATTGCAGCGGCAGTAACCGATCTAACAACTGCGCCAGACACTTTTTGTGTTAAATAGGCGTTGCCGACCGCAGCACCGTATTCTGCCTGTTTACATATGAATAACAACGCCGGCTGCGGTGGCCGATCGGTTCTAGGCGCTTCAGTACGGAACCGCTCTTCAGCTACGGTCGCAGGTTCGAATCCTGCCTCGGGCATGGATGTGTGTGATGTCCTTAGGTTAGTTAGGTTTAAGTAGTTCTAAGTTCTAGGGGACTGATAACCTCCGATGTTGAGACCCATAGTGCTCAGATCCATTTGAACCATTTGAATAAGAAGAGCTATACGAGTTTCTTTTCCTCTTAACTATAAGTCCTATGTAGAAATACTGAGCCACGCTGTCTCCATTTCTTTTCCTATATTTTTTTTTTTTTTTTTGGTCAGTCTTCTGACTGGTTTGATGCAGCCCATCACGAATTGCTCTCGTGAGCTTATCTTTCCATTCCAGAGTAGCACTTGCAACCAACATCCTCAATTATTTGCTGGATATATCCCAATATCTGTTTCCCTCTACAGATTTTTACCTTCTGTGACACCCTCTAGTTTCATGTAAGTGATCTGCTGATGTCTTTAGAGATATTCTGTCATCCTGTCCCTTATTACTGTCAGAGATTTCCCTGTATTCTTTTCCTTACTGGTTCTGTGGAGAACCTCCTCATTCCTTACCTCATGTCCACCTATTTTTCAACAACTTATCTCATAGGCTCCTGGTCTCTTCTGCTCCGGTTCTACCACAGCCCAAGTTTCACAATTACTGTACCATTACCTCTTTTCTACGCAACTGTTGTGGATTCGAATTAATTTAGCTATCCCGTATAAATCAGTGCAGATTGCTACCTGTGGTTTGAAATAAGCGCGCAGGCGTCAGTCGCAACCTACAGCGATGATAATGTAAAGTAGCTGTTGAGATTACAAAATTATTTTTGGAACGCCACATATATTTTCTGCCCGATTAAATGCGTCTTAAATATCCGTAGCGTGATTTAGTCTCAATACGCTGACAAAAAGATAATTATTGTTAATGGGAATGTTACCCTCTCTTTCAATGAATGACAATGTAACGTAATTTGCAACAAACCCAGCGATAATATAGAGCAGGAAATGATTTATTTTCCCAGCAAAATGATCTAATCTT
Organism: Schistocerca piceifrons; assembly: GCF_021461385.2. Lineage (NCBI taxonomy): Eukaryota > Metazoa > Arthropoda > Insecta > Orthoptera > Acrididae > Schistocerca > Schistocerca piceifrons. The sequence goes on from NC_060140.1 coordinate 633,944,872, forward strand.
ACACAGATAAAACGAATGGTAGAAACACCAGCGTATTTTTTTAATAATTGCAAGGAATTTTTTAAACTTTATCTTTTTAACAATTGATTTAACTTTTAATCCTTTGAATTGCCTGAAACTATTTTAAATCAGAGGTGAAACCTCCCTAAGTCCCGCGATGTTCAGTCTCTGAATAAATTTCTTTGTCAAAAATATTAACTAACTTTAATATTGAAAACTGACTGTAAGAATTCATAAAAGCACTTAGAATTACCTTCCGTTACGACTGAAGCTCGCAAACACTGACACATATTTTACTTCACGTAATGGCGGAAATAGCGCCACCAAAACAGTCAATGCCTGATGAGCAATTGACAGCAGTATTATTATCTTTAAATACATTTCACTTGAAGGGACAGCTATTTCTGAAAGGAAACAGAAACTACATTCAATTAACAATTTATTGTAACCTAACTAGTTATAAGTACATCGATCCACAGAAGGGGAAGAGAGAGAGAACAAACCAAAAACAGAGACCTAACAGGGCGAGCAACATGGCTCTTGTGTATATATACTGTTGTTGTTGTGGTCTTCAGTCCTGAGACTGGTTTGATGCAGCTCTCCATGCTACTCAGTCCTGTGCAAGCTTCTTCATCTCCTAGTACCAACTGCAGCCTACATCCTTCTGAATCTGCTTAGTGTATTCATCTGTTGGTCTCCCTCTACGACTTTTACCCTCCACACTGCCCTCCAATACTAAATTGATGATCCCTTGATGCCTCAGAACATGTCCTGCCAACCGATACCTTCTTCTAGTCGAGTTGTGCCACAAACTCCTCTTCTCCCCAATCCTATTCAATACCTCCCCATTAGTTATGTGATCTACCCATCTAATCTTCAGCATTCTTCTGTAGCTCCACATTTCGAAAGCTTCTATTCTATTCTTGTCCAAACTGTTTATCGTCCATGTTTCACTTCCACACATGGCTACTTTCAGAAACGGCTTCCTGACACTTAAATCGAAACTCGATGTTAACAAACTTCTCTTCTTCAGAAAAGCAAAACTCCTTACTATTTTAAGTGTCTCATTTCCTAATCTAATTCCCTCAGCATCACCCGATTAATCCGACTACATTCCATTATCTTCATTTTGATTTTGTTGATTTTCATCTTATATCCTTTCTTCAAGACAGTGTCCATTCCGTTAAACTGCTCTTCCAAGTCCTTTGCTGTCTCTGACAGAGTTACTATATCATCGGCGAACCTTAAGTTTTTATGTGTTCTCCATATATTTTAATACTTACTCATAATTTTTCTTTTGTTTTCTTTATTGCTTGCTCGGTATACAGATTGAGTAACATTGGGGAGAGGCTAAAACCCTGTCTCACTCCCTTCCCAACCACTGCTTCCCTTTCATGCCCCTCGACTCTTATAACTGCCATCTGGTTTCTGTAAAAATTGTCAATAGCATTTTGCTCCTTGTATTTTGCCCCTGCCACCTTTAGAATCTGAAAGAGAGAATTCCAGTCAACACTGTCAAAAGCTTTCTCTAAGTCTACAAATGCTAGAAGTGTAGGTTTGCCTTTCTTTAATCGAGCTTCTAAGATAAGCCGAAGGGTCAGTATTGCCTCACGTGTTCCAGTATTTCTACGGAATCCAAACTGATCTTCCCCGAGGTCGGCTTCTACCAGTTTTTTCCATTCGTCTGCAAAGAATTCGCGTTAGTATTTTGCAGCTGTGACTTATTAAACTGATAGTTCGGTAATTTTAACATCTGTCAACACCTGCTTTCTTTGGGATTGGAATTATTATATTCTTTTTGAAGTCTGTGGGTATTTCGCCTGTCTCATACATATTGCTCACCAGATGGTATAGTTTTGTTCGGACTGGCTCTCCCAAGGCTGTCAGTAGTTCTAATGGAATGTTGTCTATTCCCGGGGACTTGTGTCGACTTAGGTCTTTCAGTGCTCTATCAAACTCTTCACGCAGTATCGTATCTCCCAATACATCTTCATCTACATCTGTAACATTGCCCTCAAGTATATCGTCCTTGTATAGTCCCTCTGTATACTCCTTTCACCTTTCTGCTTTCCCTTCTTTGCTTAGAACTGGGTTTCCATCTGAGCTCTTGATATTCATACAAGTGTTTCTCTTTTCTCCAAAGGTCTCTTTAATTTTCCTGTAGGTAGTATCTATCTTACCCCTCATGAGATAAGCCTCTACATCCTTACATTTGTCCTCTACCCATGCCTGCTTAGCCACTTAGCACTTCCTGTCGATCTCATTTTTGAGACGTTTGTATTCCTTTTTGCCTGGTTCATTTATTGCATTTTTGTATTTTCTCCTTTCATCAATTTAATTCAGTATTTCTTCTGTTGCTCAAGGATTTCTACTAGCCCTCATCTTTTTACCTACTTGATCGTCTGCTGCCTTCACTACTTCATCCCTCAAAGCTACCCATTCTCCTTCTACTGTATTTCTTTCCCCCATTCTTGTCATCTGTTCCTTTATGCTCTTCCTGAAAATCTGTACAACCTCTGGTTTAGTCAGTTTGTCCAGGTCCCATCTCCTCAAATTCCCACCTTTTTGCAGTTTCTTCAGTTTTAATCTACAGTTCATAACCAATAGATTGTGGTCAGAGTCCACATCTGCCCCTGAAAATATCCTACAATTTAAAACCTCGTTCCTAAATCTCTGTGTTACCATTATATAGTCTATCTGAAATCTGTCAGTATCTCCAGGATTCTTCCATGTATACAACCTTCTTTTATGATTCTTGAACCAAGTGTTAGCTATGATTAAGTTGTGCTCTGTGCAAAATTCTACGAGGCGGCTTTATCTTTCATTTCTTACCCCCAATCCATATTCACCTACTACGTTTCCTTCTCTTCCTTTTCCTACTATCGAATTCCAGTCACCCATGGCTATTAAATTTTCGTCTCCCTTCACTAGCTGAATAATTTCTTTTATCTCATCATAGATTTATTCAATTTCTTCGTCATCTGCCGAGCTAGTTGGCATATAAAGTTGTACTACTGTCGTAGGCGCGGGCTTGGTATCTATCTCGGCCACAATAATGCGTTCACTAAGTTCTTTGTAGTAGCTTTCCGGAACTCCTACTTTTTTATTCATTATTAAACCTACTCTTGTATTACCCCTATTCGATTTTGTATTTATAACCCTGTATTACCTGACCAAAAGTCTTGTTCCTCCTGCCACCGAACTTCGCTAATTCCCACTATATCTAACTGTAACCTATCCATTTCCCTTTTTAAATTTTCTAATGTATATGCCCGATTAAGGGATCTGACATTCCACGCTCCGATCCGTAGAACACCAGTTTTCTTTCTCCTAATAACGACGTCTTCCTGAGTAGTCCCCGCCAGGAGATCCGAATGTGGGACCCTTTTACCTCCGGAATATTTTACCCAGCAGGACGCCATCATCATTTATCCATACTGTAAAGCTGCATGCCCTCAGGAAGAATTACGGCTGTAATTTCCCCTTGCTTTCAGCCGTTAGCAGTACCAGCACAGCAAGGCCGTTTTGGTCAGTGTTACACGGCCAGATCAGTCAATCATCCAAACTTTTGCCCCTGCAACTACTGAAAAGCTGCTGCTCCTCTTCAGGAACCACACGTTTGTCTGGCTTCTCAACAGATACCCCTCCGTTGTGGTTGTACCTACGCTACGGCTATCTGTATCGCTGAGGGGCGCAAGCCTCCCCACCAGCGGCAAGGTCTATGGTTCATTACTCCTGAAGTTACGTGCCTTCATGGAATGTATCGGCATATTGTAGTCTTTATATCTGCGATTAATGGAAAATATGTACAGTATTTGTCACAGAATATTATCAGACTCTACAAAATGATTTATAATATTACATGAATTATTTTATCTGCTTACATTACATTCATAGCAGTCGAATAAATCGCTTCATACGTTAGACAGACTTCCGGGTGACGCCACATGATACAATGCCGTGTTCCAAACGTACTTCCTCAGAAATTTCATCCTTACATTAAAAACCTATGTCTGATACTATCAGAACTATCTTGTCCCAGAATGCCCATTTTTCCACTGATAGCATCAGCGAATCTTACCATTGACATCGGTTCACCGAACTATTACTTTAACAAGTCACGACTGCTATTTACTAAAGGAAATCCTTTACAGAAGAATAGGAAAACCGGTACAAGCGGATATCAGGGAAAATCAGTTTCGATTACGCGGAAATATAGTAACACACGAGGTAATACTGACCCCATGACTTCTCATGAAAGACATGTTAAAGAAAGGCAAACCTACATTTTTGTGCAGACTTACAAAAAGCTTTTGATAGAGTTAACTAGAACGCTCTATTCCAAATTCTGAAGATGGAAGGGGTAAAATACATGGAGCGAAAGGCTATTTACATCTGTATAGAAACCAGAATGAATCTGTAAGAATAGAGGGGTACAAAAGGGAAGTAGTGGTTGAGCACCCCGGCTGAGCAGGGAGTGAGACAGCGTTGTATCCTATCCCAGATGTTATTCAATCTGTATTTTGGACAAGTGGTAAAGGAAACAACAGAAAAATTTGGAGTGGAAATTAAAATCCATGGTGAAGAGATAAAGACTTTTCAATTTGTGGACGATATTGTAATTCTGTCAGAGACAGGACTTGGAAGAGCAGTTGAACGAAATGGACAGCACCTTCAAAGGTGGATATAAGATGAGCCTCAATAAAAGCAAAAGGAGGATAGTGGAATGAGTCGAATTAAATCAGCTGATGCCGAGGGAATTAGATTAGGAAATGAGACACTTAAAGTAGTAAATGAGTTTGGCTATTTGGGACGCAAAATAACTGATGATGGACGATGAAAGTAAGATATAAACTGTAGGCAGAAAATAGCAAGGAACGCATTTCTGAAGAAGAGAAATTTGTTAACGTCGAGTGTCACAGAGAACTATCTGAAAACATATGTATGGATTGTAGCCATGTAAGAAAGTGACACATGGACGATAAACAGCTCAGACAAGAAAACAATAGAAGCTTTTGAAATGTGGTACTGCAGAAGAATGCTGATAGGTGGGTAGATCATGTAACTAATGAGGTGATACTTAATCGAACTGGGGAGAGGAGAACTTTGTGGTATAACCTGACTAAAAGAGGGTAACAGTTGGTAGGACACATTCTGAGGCAACAGGGGATCACCAATTTAGTGCTGGAGAGAAGGGCGGAGGAGGGGGAGGATTAAAAAACGTAGAGAGAAACCATGAGATGATTGCAGTAAGCAGATTCAGAGGCATGTAAGTTGCAGTAGATATTGAGAGGTGAGGAGCCTTGCACAGAGTAGAGTAGTATTCAGGGTTGTATCAAAGCACTCATTGGACTGAAGACTACAACAACAACAAGCTTTCACCTTCAATTTTAATCCCACTCTAGAAACTTCCTCTTATTTCCGTCGCTGCTTCTTCAACGTATGGCTTGGAGTGTACATAAGAAAGAGTGCATCACTGTCTTACGTCCTTTTCAATCCTTGCACTTCGTTTTGAGGCTTCCGCTCTTATTGTTCCCTCTAGGTTCTCGTAAATATTGTATATTACCCATCTATCCCAATACCTTAAATCTATTTTTCCGAATATTTCAAAACTTTTGGAACTTTTGACTTTGTCAACCGCGTTTCCACGTCAACAGAACCTATGAAAGTATTTTGATTTACCTTTACTCTTGCTTCGATTATCAACCGCAACGTCAGAATTGATTCTCTGGAGCCTTTACGTTTACTAATGCAAAACTGATCGTTAACTTACAGATCCTTTTTTTTTTCTTTTTCGTTCTTCTGTATACCATTCTTGTCAGCAACTTGGGTGCATAAACTGTTAATATGAATTTGTAGGCACTGGCAGTGTTGGGAATTAGGTGCATGATGTATTACCAAAAGTCTTATTCGATATTACGAGTCTCAAACATTCTATATACCAGCGTAAATAATTATTCTGGTGCAATCTCCACCACTATTTTTAAAATACGGATGGAATATTATCTATCCCCTGTGCCTTCCAGGACTCTGCTAAGTTCAGAATGTAAAAATTGGGTTTGACACATTAGAAATCGGTTTGAAAGCCTGTGACTGTGAAAACAATAGGTTTCTTTATGAATAATTCTTCTGCTAAGAGTCACGATTTTTTAAAATTACTTTTCGCACAATGCGTTTCGGAAAATCAAACTCATTCTGAAGTGCGTTTTAGTCTGTGTATTACGCCATTCAATGTGATGACGAAGTGTGAAAAACTGCTTCATTTCCTTGACTTTACTGCAATGTAGAAGAAACACACTCTTTTTAGTTCGTTATCGATCTTTTTGTGAAGATAGTGACGAAACTCAGAAGAATTTGTACTTATAATATTCTTATAGTCCATTTGTGCAGTATCTCACATACATAAACATCAAACCAAATTTGATGTACACTTTAAACGTCGAAAATATCTTACATAAACAAAACAGTTACAAAGATGTTCCTACATCTAGTCAACAGAGATAACATTATAAGTCTTCCACAGAGTACGATGTGCTTTTGTGCAAAAGTTATTTAACTTAAAAATCTGGATCATACTTTACTTATATCAGCTTTGAAGCTTTGGTTATTTCTATGTGTTGCTATTTTTTCATAGGTAGAACATGGAGAATTCCTTCCGTGCTACCTTGTATATTCCAGATCTGAATATGGATCATGATTAAGCATATTTATTAGTTTTTATTTTAGTTTATCAGATGTAAAAAGAACTCAATTTTTACTTTGTGACTTTTGAAAATATTTGCTACCTTCTGTGATACAATGTCATTGTATGGGATACTAGATATAAATTTGTTTTTGTCTTTTGCATCTGTGGTGCAGTATGCAGTTAGGTGTATCTTCAAATTGTCTAGGATTGTGTCAACCATGGAAACAATGTACCATTGGCAAATGCAATTTCTTTCACTGTGTCTATTTCTTGTTGCATGTTTTCTAAGTTCTGTGGTATTTTAGTTGCCCTATGTAGCACTGACCTGTATGCTGCCTGTCTATGGATATTTGGGTCACATTAGGTTGCAGGGATTGTGGTGTCGTTCTTTGCATTTTTCCTATAAAATCTGAATGTGCATGTGCTGTAGTGTCTTGTAATATTTAGACCCAGAAACTTTACGTTTTTATTTAGATGAAGTACAACTGTATATTTGATTTTATCACGTAGATTATTTTGTTATTAATTTTGTCCATATAAATTTCTTATTCATTATATATCGTACACAGGATAATCGACAAGAAGTCCTTCTATCTATTGGTTTTTCTAACATCAAACACATATTTATTAAATTTGTATTACAAATAGGATCTATACAGTAGATGATTACACATTCTTTTTGATACTGTATATTTATAACTTATTTCTAAAATTAATCATACAAATTATATTTTTTCTTGCATAATGTACAGTTTTTCAGGAGGCAGCTGTCACAGGCTTCTTAAATCTCTGTAAATCACGGAGAGATTTTATATATATGTTCGTAATGTGTTGTATAGTTTTGTTCCTGCTTCATACACACCTTTTGGGTATAATGTGGTGTTTCAATGATTAACATGTATGTCGCTGTCTGACGTGCACACTTCTGTTTGGAGGAATAAGGTTTTCTTTTCTTGGTATACTTTTTTTTGACATGCATGACTATGTCCAATGTATAAATGCAGGGAAGGGGTCGGATCTTCAAAGAAAGGTTTGCATGGTTTTCTGCTACTGACTTGTTTCATTATTCTCTTAATTGACTTTTGTTTCCTGATAACTGTTATGTCCTGGTGTAGATTTTCCCAGAAAATAATGTTGAATCCACACCAGCAAAGCATACAGCTCTAAACGTTCCTTAGTAGTATTATTGCAAAGAATACTGAAGTAATATAGAATGTCTGTGATGTCTTTGTATATGTCAGCTATCGAACTAGATATACATTATCTCATTGCTAGCACATCTGGTTGTTTATAAATGTTGTCATTGAAAGTATACTAGTTGTAACTTAGGGTTCGCTGAAGGAGTTCTATAAATTCGACAATCTCTATGGATGAAAGTTTCTTATGTTTCATAAGATTCTTTTGTAGTACTGTTGCAGTAGTACTGTTTGAGTAAAGGCTGGCGATGTCGAGTGATATAAACTGAGCATCGTCTGGTATCTTTTTGGTTCTTAGTTCCTTAGCTAGTATGATGCTGTTTATATATGAAATATGTTGATCCTATAGATAATATTTAATAAGTATGTTATTCAGTTTAGTGACAGTCTGTATGCTGGGCTATTTATAGAGTTAACCACAGGATGTATAAGATATCTATCCTTGTTTACTTTTGGCTGTTCTCTTAGACTTTTGGCTTTGGATTCATGCATTGCCGGTATTTCTTTTCTGTTTCTGTCAGTAGGAAATGTGTGTTCTTTAGTTGTTTCTTAATTTTAGTTTAAAATTGTTTGGTTGGGTCTTTTTCAATGTGATGAAAATTACTAGAATCAAAAAATTAATTTGGTTTGTCTATGTATACCTTTCCTTTCATCCCATCTAATGTACTGCATTTGTCTGACTTTACAAATATGCATTGTTTTTTATTTTTAATTAATTATTTATGGATTTTAGAGTTTATGTATCATTTATTGTATATTTAGTTCTAAATGTATCTTGATGTACTTGCTTGTCAAGAAGACTGCTTACTTTGTTATCTATTGCTGCTTTTGTATTTGAATTTTATTTTGCAGCATCTGCAGCGTTTTCAGTTGTAGCTATAATCTGTTCCATTGTATCGTTGTTGAGGTTAGGTTTTACATTGTATTTTAGTCCTTTTCGGAGCAGATCATTTTCTCTTTGGTCGAATTTTATGTCTGTGTTGTTCACCATGCTACTGTAAAATGTGTGTGTGCTTTTCTCACTTATCTCAAGGTTGGATTTCTTATTTTGTTTGGCTGTCAGGGTTTGTAGTTTCTCGTTATGTGTGCTGCAAATGGTCAGGTACTCCTTGTCGACTATGTCTTCGATGTGCTTGCATATGCTGTCTTAAACTGCGGGTTCCATGTAGTCTGCTGCTTCTATCTGCATGTTGAGTAGCTTTATGTTTAGTAAGCCTTTCTTCTTGTGTAACTGCCTTAATTCGATATTCGTCCATAGTTATTCTGCTTTGGCTTTTTTAAGTTTGCTATGCTGCTGCTAGAATATGTTTTCACTCTCGTATACTTCTGAATTATGCCTAGTTGTTGACACTGTTTGTTGAACTTTATGCATGCAACTGTTTATTGTACTTGATCATTGAGGTTTTAGTATGTAGCTTCAATTGTGTTGCTTGGCACTAGCAATCTGATTTGACCTTTTATTAATGGTTTTGTGGACCTGCGACTTTGAAGTCAATATTTTTGTTTATAAATAATTCTTCTGCTACCAGTCACGATTTTCATTATTTCCTTTCCACACGACGTGTTTTGGGAAACGATCCCCACCTTCAGGTGCGTTTCTTGTGTCTATTATGCCATTTCTCATTGATTTTATAGCGGTAAGTACCTATGGGACCAAACCGCTGTGGCCATCGTTGGCTTGGCGTACACACAGCTCCATCTAACTTAAACTAACTTACGCTAAGGACAACACACACAGCCATGTCCTAGGGGTGTCTCGAGCCTCTGACAGGGGGAGCCAAACGAACAGTGGGAACGCACCTCAGACTGCATGGCTACACTGCGCAGCTTTCTATGTGATGTCCATGTGTGACAGTCTGCTTCATTTCGTTGACTTTACTGCAATATACTAGCAACACGCCTTTCTTAGTTAGTTATCGACCTTTAAGTGAAGTTAGTTTTCTTATGGTCCATTTGATTCTAATAATATTCAGCACATTGAAAAAGACCCAACTAAACAATTTTAAACTAAAATTAAGGAATAACTAAAGAACACACATCTCCTATTGACAGAAACTGAAAATAAAGACCTGATATGCATGAATCAAAAAGCACCACACCAGGGATCACAGCCAAAATTACAGAAGGATGGAAATCCGATATGTCCCGTCGTTAACTCTATAAATAACCCAACATACAGACTCTCACAAAACTAAATAACATAATGATGAAATAATATACATAAGAAAAAACACATTCCAAAAAACCAACATAAACCTAGCTTAAGAACTAAGAACCAAAAAGCTCCCCCAAGATGCTCAGTTTATATGACTTGACATCACCAGTCTTTACCCAAACATACCCATACAAGAAACTGTAACACTTCTTCAAAAGATCCTTATGAAACACAAGAAACCCTCATACACAGAGACATGTAGATGACCCACTACTGTTAGTGAAAGTGGATACCAAAGACTTCACAGATATTCTAAATTACTTCAATAAGCTACATGAGAAAATCTAATTTACAGTGCAACATTAACAAAATATAAACATAAACTTTCTGGACGTGAATATTACAAGACAGAACAGTACATGCATAGTCAAAATTTACAGGGAAAACACGAAAACCGATACCACAATCCCTGCAACCTAATGTCACCCAAATATCCATAAACAGGCAGCATACAGGTCAATGCTACATAGGGCAACTAAAATACCACTGAACCTAGAAAACGTGCTACAAGAAATAAACGCAGTGAAAGAGATTGCATTTTCAAACGGTTACATAGTTTCCATGGTAGACACAATCCTAGACAAATTGAAGAAACACCCAATTGCGTACTGCACCACAGAAGCAAAAGACAAAAACAAATTTATATCTAGTATCCCATACACTCTCCCCCCATGAACCATGGACCTTGCCGTTGGTGGGGAGGCTTGCGTGCCTCAACGATACAGATAGCCGTACCGTAGGTGCAACCACAACGGAGGGGTATCTGTTGAGAGGCCAGACAAACGTGTGGTTCCTGAAGAGGGGCAGCAGCCTTTTCAGTAGTTGCAAGGGCAACAGTCTGGATGATTGACTGATCTGGCCTTGTAACAATAACCAAAATGGCCTTGCTGTGCTGGTACTGCGAACGGCTGAAAGCAAGGGGAAACTACAGCCGTAATTTTTCCCGAGGGCATGCAGCTTTACTGTATGATTACATGATGATGGCGTCCTCTTGGGTAAAATATTCCGGAGGTAAAATAGTCCCCCATTCGGATCTCCGGGCGGGGACTACTCAAGAGGATGTCGTTATCAAGAGAAAGAAAACTGGCGTTCTACGGATCGGAGCGTGGAATGTCAGATCCCTTAATCGGGCAGGTAGGTTAGAAAATTTAAAAAGGGAAATGGATAGGTTGAAGTTAGATATAGTGGGAATTAGTGAAGTTCGGTGGCAGGAGGAACAAGACTTCTGGTCAGGTGACTACAGGGTTATAAACACAAAATCGAATAGGGCTAATGCAGGAGTAGGTTTAATAATGAATAGGAAAATAGGAGTGTGGGTAAGCTACTACAAACAGCATAGTGACCGCATTATTGTGGCCAAGATAGATACGAAGCCCACGCCTACTACAGTAGTACAAGTTTATATGCCAACTAGCTCTGCAGATGACGAAGAAATTGAAGAAATGTATGATGAAATAAAACAAATTATTCAGATTGTGAAGGGAGACGAAAATTTAATAGTGATGGGTGACTGGAATTCGAGTGTAGGAAAAGGGAGAGAAGGAAACATAGTAGGTGAATATGGATTGGGGGACAGAAATGAAAGAGGAAGCCGCCTGGTCGAATTTTGCACAGAGCACAACATAATCATAACTAACACTTGGTTTAAGAATCATGAAAGAAGGTTGTATGCATGGAAGAACCCTGGAGATACTAAAAGGTATCAGATAGATTATATAATGGTAAGACAGAGATTTAGGAACCAGGTTTTAAATTGTAAGACATTTCCAGGGGCAGATGTGGACTCTGACCACAATCTATTGGTTATGACCTGTAGATTAAAACTGAAGAAACTGCAAACAGGTGGGAATTTAAGGAGATGGGACCTGCATAAACTAAAAGAACCAGAGGTTGTACAGAGATTCAGGGAGAGCATAAGGGAGCAATTGACAGGAATGGGGGAAATAAGTACAGTAGAAGAAGAATGGGTAGCTTTGAGGGATGAAGTAGTGAAGGCAGCAGAGGATCAAGTAGGTAAAAAGACGAGGGCTAGTAGAAATCTTTGGGTAACAGAAGAAATATTGAATTTAATTGATGAAAGGAGAAAATATAAAAATGCAGTAAGTGAAACAGGCAAAAAGGAATACAAACGTCTCAAAAACGAGATCGACAGGAAGTGCAAAATGGCTAAGCAGGGATGGCTAGAGGACAAATGTAAGTATGTAGAGGCCTATCTCACTAGGGGTAAGATAGATACCGCCTACAGGAAAATTAAAGAGACCTTTGGAGATAAGAGAACGACTTGTATGAATATCAAGAGCTCAGATGGAAACCCAGTTCTAAGCAAAGAAGGGAAAGCAGAAAGGTGGAAGGAGTATATAGAGGGTCTATACAAGGGCGATGTACTTGAGGACAATATTATGGAAATGGAAGAGGATGTAGATGAAGATGAAATGGGAGATACGATACTGCGTGAAGAGTTTGACAGAGCACTGAAAGACCTGAGTCGAAACAAGGCCCCCGGAGTAGACAATATTCCATTGGAACTATTGACGGCCGTGGGAGAGCCAGTCCTGACAAAACTCTACCATCTGGTGAGCAAGATGTATGAAACAGGCGAAATACCCTCAGACTTCAAGAAGAATATAATAATTCCAATCCCAAAGAAAGCAGGTGTTGACAGATGTGAAAATTACCGAACTATCAGCTTAATAAGTCACAGCTGCAAAATACTAACACGAATTCTTTACAGACGAATGGAAAAACTAGTAGAAGGCAACCTCGGGGAAGATCAGTTTGGATTCCGTAGAAACACTGGAACACGTGAGGCAATACTGACCTTACGACTTATCTTAGAAGAAAGATTAAGGAAAGGCAAACCTACGTTTCTAGCATTTGTAGACTTAGAGAAAGCTTTTGACAATGTTGACTGGAATACTCTCTTTCAAATTCTAAAGGTGGCAGGGGTAAAATACAGGGAGCGAAAGGCTATTTACAATTTGTACAGAAACCAGATGGCAGTTATAAGAGTCGAGGGACATGAAAGGGAAGCAGTGGTTGGGAAGGGAGTAAGACAGGGTTGTAGCCTCTCCCCGATGTTGTTCAATCTGTATATTGAGCAAGCAGTAAAGGAAACAAAAGAAAAATTTGGAGTAGGTATTAAAATTCATGGAGAAGAAATAAAAACTTTGAGGTTCGCCGATGACATTGTAATTCTGTCAGAGACAGCAAAGGACTTGGAAGAGCAGTTGAATGGAATGGACAGTGTCTTGAAAGGAGGATATAAGATGAACATCAACAAAAGCAAAACAAGGATAATGGACTGTAGTCTAATTAAGTCGGGTGATGCTGAGGGAATTAGATTAGGAAATGAGGCACTTAAAGTAGTAAAGGAGTTTTGCTATTTGGGGAGCAAAATAACTGATGATGGTCGAAGTAGAGAGGATATAAAATGTAGGCTGGCAATGGCAAGGAAAGCGTTTCTGAAGAAGAGAAATTTGTTAACATCCAGTATTGATTTAAGTGTCAGGAAGTCATTTCTGAAAGTATTCGTATGGAGTGTAGCCATGTATGGAAGTGAAACATGGACGATAAATAGTTTGGACAAGAAGAGAATAGAAGCTTTCGAAATGTGGTGCTACAGAAGAATGCTGAAGATTAGATGGGTAGATCACATAACTAATGAGGAAGTATTGAATAGGATTGGGGAGAAGAGAAGTTTGTGGCACAACTTGACCAGAAGAAGGGATCGGTTGGTAGGACATGTTCTGAGGCATCAAGGGATCACCAATTTAGTATTGGAGGGCAGTGTGGAGGGTAAAAATCGTAGAGGGAGACCAAGAGATGAATACACTAAGCAGATTCAGCAGGATGTAGGTTGCAGTAGGTACTGGGAGATGAAAAAGCTTGCACAGGATAGAGTAGCATGGAGAGCTGCATCAAACCAGTCTCAAGACTGAAGACCACAACAACAACAATCCCATACACTAGCATTGTATCACAGAAGATAGCAAATATATTCAAAAGTCACAAAGTAAAAACTGAGTTTTTTACATTTTATAAACTAATATAAAAATAATACATAATATTAAGTGTAATCATGAGCCATATTCAGACTATGGAATATACAAGGTAGCAAGCCAGGAATTCTCCATGTTCTACCTAGGAAAAACAAGAGGAAATTTGAGTACCAAGTGCAATGAGCACATTAAAGCCTACACACATAGCAGACACACTACATCAGCCATAGCAACACACACACACACACACACACACACACACACAGACACACACAATAAAGGACACCCATTTACAAAATTAGACCAAAATGTCAAAATACGACAACTCTGCAGACCACATTGAGGTCCTAAGATAGATTGCTAGAAGAACTGGACATATATTCACATTACAGAAAATTTGAAGATAAAATATTAAACCAAAAACTTTAAAATTAATCCCTTAATTCCCTCAGATGTTTCGAAAGTACCATTAAATAAAAACACTAACACATCGAAATAACCACAGCTGCAAAACCGATATAAGTAAATTATGATCCAGATTTTTAAGATAAATAACTTTTGTACAAAAGCACATCGTACTCTGTGGAAGACTTATAATGTAATCTCTGTTGACGACTTGTAGGAACATCTTTGTAACTGTTTTGTTTATGTAAGATATTTTCGGTGTTTGAAGTGCACAGCAAGTTTGGTGTGATGTATGTGAGATACTGCACAAATGGACTGTAAGAAAACTGTAAGTAAAAATTCTTTTGAGTTTCGCCACTAATTTCACAGAAAGATCGATAACGAACTAAAAAGCGCGTGTTTCTTCTACATTGCAGTAAAGTCAACGAAATGAAGCAATTTCTCACACGTCGACATCACATTGAAATGGCATAATACACAGACTAAAACGCACCTGAGAATGAGTTTCATGTAACGAAACGCTTCGTGCGAAATGTAAATAAAGAAAATCGTGAGTGGTAGCAGAAGACGTATTGATGAACTAACCTATTCCAACATCTTCTTCTTCTGTCACGCAATAAGTACTTCCCCTCGTAGGGCCCCTGAGATTACTCTTTGCATCTATTCGCCCTCTTCTCTGCATATAACAGTGGAATTCTCATTGGACTCTTAATGTTACCGCCCTTGACTTTAATTTAAACTCTGGGTATTTTTACTTCTTTATATGCTGAGTTAGTCTTTCCTACAATCATTTCTTTTTCAATTTCTTTACAGTTCTCATGTAGCCATTTCTCCTTAGCTACCCTGCACTTCCTGTTTATTTGATTCCTAAGCTACTTGTGTTATTACACTACTCTCCATTAAAATTGCTACACCAAGAACAGATGGAGATGATAAACGGGTATTCATTGGACAAATATATTTTACTAGAACTGACATGTGATTACATTTTCGAGCAATTTGGATGCATAGATACTGAGGAATCAGTACCCAGAATAACCACCGTAAAAACGGCCTTGATACGCCTGGGTATTGAGTCAAACAGAGCTTAGATGGCGTGTAACGGTACAGGTGCCCATGCAGCTTCAGCACGATATCACAGCTCATCAAGAGTAGTGACTGTCGTATTGTGACGAACCAGTTGCTCGGTCACCATTGACCAGACGTTGTCAATTGGTGAGAGATCTGGAGAATGTACTAGCCAGGACAGCAAGACCTGCAACATGGGGTCGTGCATTATCTTGCTGAAATGTAGGGTTTTGCAGCTATCGAATGAAGGGTAGAGCCACGGGTCGTAACACATCTCAAATGTAACGTCCACTGTTCAGAGTGCCGTCAATGCGAACAACATGTGACCGAATCGTGTAACCAATGGCACCCCATACCATCACGCCGGGTGATACGCCAGTATGGCCATGACGAATACACGCTTCCAATGTGCGTTTACCGCGATGTCGCCAAACACGGATGCGACCATCATGATGCTGTAAACAGAACCTGATTCATCCGAAAAAATGACGTTTTGACATTCGTGGACCCAGGTTCGTCGTTGAGTTCACCATCGCAGGCGCTCCTGTCTGTGATGCAGCGTCAAGGGTAACCGCAGCCATGGTCTCCGAGCTGATACTCCATGCTGCTGCAAGTGTCGTCGAACTTTTCGTGGAGATGGTTGTTATCCTGCAAACGTCCCCATTTGTTGACTCAAGGATCGAGAAGTGGCTGCACGATCCGTTTTGTGCAAGTGTCGTCGAACTTTTCGTGGAGATGGTTATTGTCTTGCAAACGTCCCCATTTGTTGACTCAAGGATCGAGAAGTGGCTGCATGATCCGTTACAGCAATGCGGATAAGATGCCTGTCATCTCGACTGCTAGTGATACCAGGCCGATGGTATCCAGCACGGCGTTTCGTATTACCCTCATGAACACACCGATTCCATATTCTGCTAACAGTCATTGGATCTCGACCAACGCGAGCAGCAATGTCGCCATACGATATACCGCAATCGCGATAGGCTACAATCCGACCTTTATCAAAGTCGGAAACGTGATGGTACGCATTTCTCCTCCTTACAGGAGGCATCACAAGAACGTTTCACTAGGCAACGCTGGTCAACTGCTGTTTGTGTATGAGAAATCGGCTGGATATTTTCCTCATGTCAGCACGTTGTAGGTGTTGCCACCGGCGCCAACCTTGTGTGAATGCTCTGAAAAGCTAATCATTTGCATATCAGAGCATTTTCTTCCTGTCGGTTAAATTTCGTATCTGTAGCACGTGATCTTCGTGGTGTGGCAATTTTAATGGCCATTAGTGTATATTTCTGAATTTCCAAGTTCATTATATTTCCTTCTTTGACTGGATCAGCTGCGGTATTTCTTTTGCTACTTGTTCTTTTTCAAAGATACCTTCCTTGTAGCTTCTTATTTCTCTCCAACCAATGTAATTGCCCTTTTAGAAATTTCCATTCATCTTCAACTGAACTGCCTCCTGAAATATTCATTATCGCATTGCGTATAGACCGAGAGAACTCCACCCCTTAGTACTTCAGTATCCTACTGCCTTGAGCACTTATTCTTCCTGACAAGATTCTTAAACTTCAGTCTATCTTCATCACAACTAAATTGTGATATAAGTCTGTGTTGGTCCCTCGGTATGCCTTATAATACAATAGCTGATTTCGCAATCTGCCAAACCATGATGAAATCCACCATCTTTCTGAATCATCCGGCATCTTCCGGGTATTCGTCTTTGTCTTTTGGTTCTTGAACAGAGCCTCTATAACTGTCCACAATTGCGAAAGTTTTCCTATTGCAGAATTTTCTGCACGAACTAGGCTCTCGATTATGTCCCATAAATATGCGATATGATTCATATCAGGAGAGCTGGGAGTCCTAAACTTTCACTCGAATTGTGAAGAACGTTCTCACTTGTCGCATTGTCATCCATGAAGATTCCATCAATTTTTTGGGAACATGAAGTCCATGCATGGCTGAAAACGGTCTCCAAGTAGCCGAACATA
This sequence comes from Schistocerca piceifrons, assembly GCF_021461385.2. Classification (NCBI taxonomy): domain Eukaryota; kingdom Metazoa; phylum Arthropoda; class Insecta; order Orthoptera; family Acrididae; genus Schistocerca; species Schistocerca piceifrons. Next base: position 633,962,427 of record NC_060140.1, read on the forward strand.
ACCATTTCCGGTAAATCATCCTTTCATTTGGGCCAGGTGACACAGTGCATTTCGTATAAACACGGACCACAATATGAAGCCACTTTCAGCTTGTACAGAAAGTTGTTCCAACTTGGGTCCATGGCTTCAAGGTGTGTGCACCACACTCGCACTCGAACTTTATCATCAGCTCTTACCAACTGAAATCAGGACTCATCTGACCAGGCCACGGTTTTAGAGCCACCTAGGATCCAGGTGACATCGTCTCGAGCGAAAGAGAAACGCTGGATGCGATGTCTTGCTGTTAGCATAGGCACTCCCGTCGGTCGTCTGCTGTATTGTCCATTAACGCGAAATTTCGCACCAACATCCTTGTGGATATGTCCATCGTAAGTTCCACATTTATTTATGCAGCTATTTCTCTCATAGTGGTTTGCCTGTTATCACAGGCAACCATATGCAAACTCCGCTGCTGTTGGTCGTTAAGTGAAGGCCGTCGGCCACTGCGTTGTCCGTGACGAAAGGTAACACGTAAAATTTGGTGTTGTCGGCATACTCTTGATACTGAGGATCTCGGAATGTTGAAATCGCTTACTATTTCCAAAGCTGAACGCCCCATACGTCAAAAACTGTCAATTACCGTCGTGCAGCCACTACTATGTTGGAAAAGTTTTCACAAGAATCACCAGAGAACAAATCACAGCTGTACCATGCGTTGCCCTTTTATTCTTTCTGTATGCGATACTACTGCCGTCTGCATATGTGCATATTGCTACCCCATGACTTTTGTCACTTCAGTGAACATCTCACGATTGTACCTGTGCTGTCGACCACTTTGGGATTACCACCTGAACAAATCCTCGGGTACAATACTGTATAGTTTCTTTTACACTGTCAGCCGCAAGAATCTAACATACTAGGCCTACACATTTTTTGTCTCTCACTGGGAAAGGAAACATTTTTCAAGTACCTTTGGACATGGCCACATGTTTACTTACCAGATTTCGATACCGTCACAAGGACATTTGGAGCTTCTAAAAGAAATTCTCTAATTCTCGGTCCAAACTCAGCAATAGTTCGTTTTAAAACTATGAAAAGATGGGTGGTCAGTGTGAAGAAATCGTTTTCACCATTGTACCTGAGGACAAGGAACCTTTTTCATCACAGGTGCTGTAGTGAGATATGTACGTCTTTCGAAGTTGGAAGAATTTAGCACCAAAAGTTTTCAGATCTAGTTTTGTTTGAAGACTCTGATGTCAGTTGCCACGGTAACTGACAATCAAGCTGCGGTCACTAGTATGTAATCCTCTTCGCCAAGAATTACCAGTGTCCGAATTATGTCACATACATATCTTTATTATGTCTCATACATATGTGGCTATCTAGAGGATCATCCGCGACAATCTGAAATCCTGTTGAATTTTGTTTTTTATTTTGTTCTCTGTCGCCCACGTTATGAGAAGAAATTTCGTGCATTTTCTGTGCAAGGTGTAAGAAAAAGTTGTCTTTTGAGCATTTATTTACAAATTATCATTTTGTAATGATTTGTATCATAATATTTAACTAAATACGATTTTCAGTTAACAAGAGACACGTATGTGAAACGACAAACTAAAAAACAAACAAAAAAAAACGAATCATACGTAACATAACAATTTAAAACATAAAACAAACATAAGTAAACTAAATAACTGGGCTAATAATGAAAGTTTGATATTACGAATGTTAAAAATAATCCGTCAGCATATTTTGTATAGCTTATTGTCCAAAAATTATATTTAAGAAGCCAGCTTTTATACACATGGAAGTACGTACCTTGAAATTTTCCGTAATTTACATTGTAAGAAGGTTTTTCATTTTTCAGTGTTAATTAATGGTCGCGGGGTCGTTTGCAAAATTTCCGGTTATAACAAAATTAGATTAAAGTATTTTGAAGAACGTTAATTACACACCAACTTTTATGTATAAAATATTTTTTTATATATCATCGTTTCTAAGATATTCCCTCCAAAATAATATGTCAAATTACATTTTGGGGTGTGTTTTATTAATTAAAAGTGAAATTGGGCGCAAACATAAAAAAACAAGTCTTGCACTATTTTGACCCCTCTATGCAGCCGCCAAGCTTCATCAAGATCGTTTGTTGACACTTCGGAAATTTCTCTTATTAGTATAGCAGACTCAGTTGCAAATAGTCACGATTGACAATTAGTTGCGACGACATGACCGTTACATGTCACAGAAACTAGCTGTCAAATCTGTTTCCACCTGTGGCTGCTATTTACTCCTCCACATGCCTTAATAATTGCTGCATTTAAATTTGACCTTTCTCCGAATCTACTAGTTTATCTATCGTTTGCAATAGTGTAGCATCTAAGGTGTTGTTAATATACGTCAAATTTTCTCCTGGAGCGATGCTGAATGATGCGTCTGGCCAGTACAACGTCAGATGAGTACCTGTAACCTGTAAACTGGTAAGCTGAAAGAATCCACTACTATTTCACAATTTGTCCCGTTGATTAGGAAAGCACTGTCCCGTAATTCCATCTCCGTAGTTGTTGTCCAATTCCCATTGTCATAACACTTGGCTGATATCCTCTCCGTAGAGAATACTGAATACAACCAATGCCTCCATACTTGCTGAAAAGGTGGCGTAGGCTTGACTATTACTCTCCGACACTCCGAAGCTTCTGCTTCTGCCCTAAATAACTGGATCTCACACGACCCCTTGCCCGTGAAAACAACCCGTGATGGACAAATGGAAACTGACTCCGTTAGACATCTACTCAACTCTAAAGTCGACATAGTGGCATGAGTATCCCCCTCCTTAGAAATTAATAAAACCTCCTGTGTCCTGAACTGTACACCCTTCCACATACGCTCCCATCTGACCGGATAAGGATACCCTGTGTAACAGTGATACTGTCTCCCCACACTAGTTACTGGAAATCTAATCTCTATATACATCTTAACTAAATCCGCTGTTACCTTAACCCTAGACATATGATAAAAAAGTGACATACTCGCTTCAATTATGGGCACTACGTGCTCTGTCCCCACTGGAAACTCTCCCTCTGCTTGCTTCAGACTCCGTCTGAATTTTTCTGGTGATGTCAACGTCACACTCACCTGCCTGTGCAATGCGTGATGTACTGCCTCTTGCAATTCATCCATCCTCACTCGTGCATCACCAGTGCTCTTAACCAGTTCCCGCAGGAATTTAACCAATTCCAGCTTACTTTTCACTATATCCAATCGCGTTTGTACCTGTTCCAGATCCATATCCAATAATTTCTGTGTTTGTTCTCTATATGCTCGTAACCCTGTAGCCATCCCACGCACCACGTGTGTCACATTCAACAACTCTGTACCTAGTCCCCGTATCTCTGTTGTGTGTATATCCACTAACCTCGCTATGCTTTCCTCCCTGTAGCGAATAACTGTTAAAGAATTGTTCAAACCCTCAAAATCGTCTCTATCCGCTGTTCCAAAAATTGTTTTCAGCAACTTCCCACCTGCATTCAACCAACCCCTCTTTATCTTTTTCTACTCCCTGGAACCATGCCCACGACTTGGCGCAGTTGTTCCCTTTTTTCCTTACGTGACCTATCCAGAGCCTCGTACTCTTCTTGCACGTCCCGTAATATTCCGTTCTTAGATGCAACCGTTCCCACACTCGATAACACCTCCTCTACCTGACGCATCTCGTTCCTTATCTGCAGGATGTTGAGTGCGAGCCGAAGCGTCCACTCTTGACTCGTGAGGACCATATCTGGTTGTTTCCCGATCAACACCCCACTTCGCAACGGCACATCCTGTACCTGGCCAGCTTGTGAAACTTCCTGGCAGATGAAAACTGTGTGCCCGACCGAGACTCGAACTCGGGACCTTTGCCTTTCGAGGGCAAGTGCTCTACCATCTGAGCTCCCGAAGCACGACTAACGCCCGGTACTCACAGCTTTACTTCTGCCAGTATTTCGTCACCTACCTTCCAAACTTTACAGAAGCTCTCCTGCGAACCATGCAGAACTAGCACTCCTGAAAGAAAGGATACTGCGGAGACATGGCTTAGCCACAGCCTCGGGGATGTTTCCAGAATGAGATTTTCACTCTGCTGGCTAGCTTGTGCCAGCTGCCAGAGGACTAAGCCCCATACTATCCACTTGTACCCCATCCTGCGTCACCTACAGAATGGTGAGAGAAGGAAAAAACTCCCATCACTACCCCTTAATACCAATAAAATAACCCTAGTCCGCGCATAAAAATAATACACACTTGATAATTACTGCTAGCTACACATCCCTCGAACGCAACTTCTGTTTAATACCCGGTTTACTGTCTGCTTCTGGCGCTTCTTTTCGTTTTCTGCCAGAAGAAGAAGTACATATATATGGATCTACTACCCCCTGGAACGGCTTAACTCCACTAACGTGAACCACCGTAGTCTTGGTAGGCAATTGTAATTTTACATTGACAAGTGATGTCATTTCCACTACCTGGTTCTGCCCCTGGAACTTGTTTGTGAACATTTTGGTTCTGCCTTTTGGAACATACGGATTAGCTAGTAGCACCCATTGGCCTACTCTGTACTGTGCCAACTTTCTCGTTGTACCTCCCATCCGTTCTTGTCGTTCCGACGCTTTCGTGTTAGCTCGTCTAACTCTCTGCCATACTTCCTTAATGGTTTTCGCAAATTGCCTTACATGCTCGCCCTCTGCTCCCAGCCTTGGACGATGCATGTCAAAAGGTGATGGCATCTTTCGCCCGTACACCACTTCGTATGGCGACAATCCTGTCGACGTATGTACCTTACTATTATGTGCACTGGTTACGAATTGCAAGTACACATCCCAGTCGATGTGTTGACTATTTACATAGTGACTCAATATCTTAGCGATTGTGCGATGCACTCTCTCCGTTCGTCCGTTTGCTTGCGGATGGAATGGACTAATCCGTAGTTTCTTTACCTTCAGTAACTTATACAGTTGCTTCATCAAATCAGACGTGAAATTAGTACCTTGATCCGAGATTAAGGACTGAGGTATCCCATACCTGAGTAAGCAATTATCAACTAAAACTTGTGCCACCGTACTTGCTTTCTGATCTGGTGATGCGACCATGACTAAATACCTAGAGAAGTGGTCAATCACTGTTAACACATACTTATTCCCTGTTGCACTCCTATTAAATGGGCCTAATACATAAATTACGATTTGTTGGACAGGCCTGTCTGCCTCTGGTAATCTTAGAAGCTGAATCTTTTGATGGCTCAAGTCCACATGCTGTGCGCATGACACACAAATCCTGACGTACTCGTCCAAGGCTTGACGTCTAATCCTCCACCTACACTTCTCCGCTATCCGCCTATCCGTAGCTCTTCTCCCACCATGTCCTGAAAGAAAATGGTCATGCGCCTGTTGCAAATCTTCAGATCTTAACGCTGCTGGTACGGCGACGTGCAGGCCGCATTACGTCGACCTGCAAAGTAACCCGTCCTGTACTAGGAACTGCGTTTGCTTTCTGAACAATTGGCAATCACTATCCACGGCTTGTGCCCTTTTCCACTCATCTTCATTCACCCCTGATACTTGTAATACTGACACTTTCCTGCTCAATGCGTCAGCATTGACAAGTTTCGGCTTGTGTATTACCTCATAATCGAACTCACTGAGTTTCAGCGCCCATCTCACTAGCTTACTCGCTGGGTCTTTCAGACCTAAGAACCATTTCAGAGCTGAATGATCCGTCACAACCTTAAACCTTTTACCGTACAGATAACATCGAAACTACGAAATCCCGTATATTACCGCTAAAAATTTCTTCTCCATCGTGGAGTTATTTTGTTCTGCCTTGTTATGTTGTCGAGACACGAACGCAATCGGGTGTTCTTTGCCATCAATTTCTTGCCCAAGTACAACCCCAAGAGCGTGATTAGACGCGTCACATTGTAGTATAAAATCCTTCGAAAAGTTTGGAAACTACAAAACTGGATCTGATGTCAGTATCCATTTCAACTTTTGAAATGCTTTCTCGCACTCTGACCTCCACTGGAAGGTAACGCCTTATCTTAGCAACTTAGTAAGTGGCCTCGCTATTTCTGCGAACCCCTGTACGAATTTTCGATAATAACTTGCAAGACCAATATACGACTGCAGTTGTTTAACCCTTTGCGGAACCGGAAAATCTCGTACTGCAGAAGTGAGACGAGGATCTCTCTGTACCCCGTCCTGACTGATAACATGCCCGAGATAATTTACTTGTGCTTGCCCAAAATGGCATTTGTCCAAACTTAATGTTAGCCATACTGCCTCTAATCTTTTAAACACCTCCTCTAACCGTTCCACATGCTCCTCTATACCTCTTGTAAAAACTATAATGTCATCCAGATACACCATGGATTTTTTTGGTTTCAACCCGCGAAGGACTCCATCCAACAACCTCTGGAATGTTACTGGAGCTTTTTTTAGTCCAAACGGCATTATTTCATACCCGAAGTGACCACAATGCGTCGTAAAAGCTGTTTTTGGCCTGTCCTTCGGACATACTTCAATCTGGTGATAACCGCTTTGCAAATCCATAGTGGAGAAAAATTTACACTGCCCTAGGTTGTCTAACGTTTCTGTGATATTCGGAATCGGATATACGTCCGCCACTGTCCGTTAATTCAGATGTCTGTAATCGCAACAAAAGCAAAATTTTTTCGACCCTTCCGGTGTCTTCTTCAGAACTAGGACGACGCTACTAGACCAAGGACTATTACTGTGCTGGATTATCCCATCTTCCAGTTGATGCTCTATTAATTGCTCTACTACTGGTTGTAATTGTTTCGGTAGTCTGTATGGCTTACGGTACACTGGAGCGTGATTCCCTGTCGGAATAGGATGCTGGGTTATCGGTGTAACAGGTAACGTACCCTGTGCTTTAAACAATGCTTTATAGTTTAGTAATAATGCTTCTATACCCGGACGATCATTTCCTCTCAAATGATTTACCTTGTCACGAAGTGCAGACGTGCTGACGGTTTGATTTACATCATAGTCCAGCCTCCAACTATCGACGTCCTCTTCATCCATTAACTCTACTGTGGCTTTTACTAATCCCTTCGGCAGATGGACATCATCCCGTCCGAAGTTATCTAAACTCACCGGAACCATAAACTGCCCGTTTATGTCCGTTACCTATGATACACGCATACGAATAAAGCAACCCTTTTCGACTAAAATCTCATTACTTGGTAGTGTCTCTACCAAGAATAACCCCTGCTGTGGCATATCGACATCCACCGGTACCCAGATAACCTTCCCTGTACCTGTTCGTACTTTGTCACACGAAATCACCTTTAATGCACTTGTACGCAGTTTAGTTGGTATCACCTTAGCTATCGGTGCACCTTCCGACTCTGAAACATTTGCAACGGCTGTATCCATTGAGAACAAGTTCCCATCGAGTTCCAGCGTATGTTGCGGAAGGTCCATTTTGGGTGATGTTTAATCAGAAATTCTAACCCAAGTATCACTGAAAATCCCTGTCCCACAGCTCACAACAGCTCCATTTGCTCCCGAAACCACACGTTCCCTATCTTAAACTTGAGCTGTGCTGTCTCTAGTGCACCAAATTTTTTATCACCTACTGCGCGCAATGTGTCTCGGAGCTTCCAATCCTTTCTTGTCCACGAGGTCCACACTGACAACTGATACATGCGTTCCAGTATCCACTAAAACTCTTCGCCACTTATCTTTTATCGCAACCATCAAACCACAATCCGCCTCTCTGTGTACCTGTTTTTACGGGGAATGCCTCCCGACAGCAGGAACACTCCCTTTTTCGTTTAACAATTTTTTACCTGCTGTTTCATTAAACCGTTTTTGGCTTTACACTGCCGTGCCTTATGCCCTATATTCTGACAATTGACATTGTCCCTTAAAATGACGTCGCTTTCCACAACGGTAACACTCTTTGGAAGAGGAAAAAATTATACTGTCATTGCAACTTCTAGTGGCGCTATCCACTTCCTGCAAATGTGTAGCTATGCGCAATGCTGCTGCTAAGTCACTTGGATTTTCGATCCGTATCCGGCGCGAAAAATCCGGCGATACCCCTCGCAAAAATACGTCTAAAGCTCTATTCTCTGCTTCTTTCCATAGAATTTCATTTGCACTCGCATCTTGCGTTAACTCATATGTGTGTGCATTCGTTCTCCTAATTCTGTCTGAAAATTCTTCTACCGTTTCACTCGTTATTTCCATCAGCGTCCCCAATTTTTCTGTAAAAAATCTGGCACTCTTTTTTCCCTAAGCCTTTGCAATAATCTCTCAGCCAACTCTGTGAACGAAGTAGCATCCTTTAACCCTTCGTGGTATGCCACGTAAGTCTTTGCGTCACCTTCTAACTGTAACCTCGCCATTTGCAAACACATTTCATCTGAACAGACACACAGTTTAGCCATACTACATACGTCACCAATGAAAGCATTGACATCCTCTGATGTTTTACCCGAGAAGGAAGGTATCAAATTAGCCGCTGAACAATCTGTATCAAATTAGCCGCTGAACAATCTGCCACACCGGAAAAGACAGTGCCCTTGCATTCTACACTATCACGTCACGAGCCTGACTGAGTATTTCGTAACAATTGTTGCTCCATCCTCTGCATGTGCTGCTTTTGCAACTTATTTTCTTCAATCAGTTTCTTAACTTGCTCTGTCAATGCAACTACGGCGTCACTTTTCCCGGTTGCACGAGTCTCTGGCATTTTCCGTGTGGTATACCTCACATCACAAAAATAAAATTGTATTACCCCGAAGCGAGTTAATTCCTAGCATGTCTAATGGCAAGCCATCTAGACTTAACACATTGCCCCGTTACATGACCATACAAGCTACACACATCACAAGGGCTTGGTACAAATTAATCGCAAGGAGCAACGTGACCTGTTCACCCACACACTAAACATTTAGATGGTACTGAGTTAACGTGACTATCATTCCCATGAAACTGCGATTGGTCTACAGGGCTGCTAGACCTTCCAAATGACACTCTCAGATCCCTTAACATTACCCTCGACATGCCTAGCTACACAAAAAACATAGAGAGAAGGCAGTTGCTGGACTCACCCTATTCGGTGATTCTCGGTGGCTCCGCACGGTGCTAGTCAAAGTCGTGATGTGTGTGCACCTGACACCACTTGTTACGACTTCTGCACCACTCGTTAGCAGCAGACACAGTGGCTGCGCCAAAGACTGAGATGGCGTGGAGTTTTACAATTATTTATTGAACTTTCTTTACAATTTCTCCCTCATCATTGCTGCCCAGTCCTGCGGATCCCTCCGCCTGGCTGCTGCTGTGTGGATTCTCCGACAATGCGCGCAATGCGCCCCTCTGATCGCACTCGGAGCCTCAGGCCACCAGTGCTCTGCTGAAGCCAGGATGCCCTGTGGTTGAGATGAACTCGTCGCCGCTCGGCGCCCCAGTGCGGCACGCCCACAGAGCTGCGTCGCCGTGAGGTGAGCTGTCGACGCCTGCTGTCCCGGCGGATGGGAGGCCGTCAGTCGCGATTTCCGTGAGGTCCCGTCATGGACGGACCACGCGCTGTGGGGCCGGGTTTCCATGAAGTCTGGGCGTCAGTCCCCGGCGGCGCCTGTGACCAAGACCGCGCTGCGGCCGGTCCTGCTGGAAGTTCTCGCTGTAGTTAGGCAGCCATGGTGCCGACCGAACTCAGGCCGACCTCCAGAGCTGAGTTGATATCTGGCGCGAACAGATGTCTCCTGCGAGTTGGAACAGACTTCTGGAACCGTCACCTACGAAAAGTGAACATTCGTACATGGACCACATCCGTCCTCAGATCTGAACTGCTTCCTAATGGCTTCTGTCTTTTGCTGCCTGCGCTCCACTATTTATATCCGGCAGGGGGACGTTTTTTACCCTCGGTGGTAGCTTTGATATTACTCCCGCAGTATATTGCTGCGAAACTTAGCGTGTATAACATCCACAATATATATATATATATATATATATATATATATATATATATATACGCTAAGTTACGCAGCAATATATATATATATATATATATATATATATATATATATATATATTACGAGTGGAATATGAATGTGTGGATAATATTCATTCAATTATGTAATTATTTCTTAAAAAGAGGATAATTATGTAAAACAGGGACAATATTTGTCTCACATTCTTTGTTAATCTACGTCATTCCGTTCTTTTGTTTTGTACCCTTTTGTCGTCTTCTCCTGATATACATTGCAGACGCAAGACGTGAATCGATTTGAGGTCTGTTAAATCAAAAACATTTAATCTAAAATTATTGTACTTTCATGTTCATTTGCTGGTAAAGACATATAGAGCCAAATGCGTTAAAACTATTTATGATTAATTATTGAAACTTCACTTCCTGTTTTAATCATAATTTTTTATTAATTTTTTTATCATGGCTGCAAGAAGCGCAGCCATTCTTAGTTGCAATTATATAGCAACTTCGTCTGTACTTCTAGTTGAAAATAGCATGGGTTTGTGTTAAACTAATTTTCAAAACAATTTAATATTTTTTTATTGGTGGCCTCAATTTAAATGATTTATGCGGAAAAGGAAAATCTTAGTTAAGGAAGAAATCCCCTATGTTTTGTTGGCCGCCATCTTAACTTTTATCACAGCAGCAAATTTAAATTACTTGAAAATGCTAACTTTCAATATTTCAATGTGTAAGAAATAAATGTGCACCAGTGGTACTGAACTCTATTTATAAAAAAAAAATTATCGAATCAGACTGCATTTTCTAAGAACAGTGCTGATGGTATTTATTGTTGAACAACAATTCATTGCTTATGTATGTGGGCAAAATTAAACTATGCACGAATCACGGAGAAAAATATTTCTGGTAGCATATGTCAGTGTTGTGTGCGGGTGGTAGTCTGTGGTTCCCTTTCATGATCAATTTGCTAAGAATAATTAAATCCATCAAAGACAAAAATTATAAAAGCTCTGATGTACGATCTGTAATTTTAGTGATATGAACACAGCTTACAGTCGACATTATTACACTACGTTAGGTGGAATTCTTGTGCAATTTGAACTAAATAATTATCCGGGAGAAGTTGTAGTATGAATGATGCATTATATATGTGTATAGAATTGTCAGTATCATTTACAAAATCAAATCAAAGCAACTGTTAAAAAAAAAAAAAGAAAAAGGTTGAATTCAAACCACAGAATACCATAGAGTATCGTAACATCCATATTTATTGCACTTGTCGATGTTGATGTTGCACAAAACCGCCACACTGGCGCCCGAACAGGGCCCACCAATGCACATTTGTTCATTTAAATTAAATAATAACACAAAAAATTTGTAATTTATTACAGGTATAAATTGCCACAACAGCTTGTTAATTATTTGTATGTATTTCACGAACATTGACACCTGTCCACCGATTTGCTGTTACTACTTATACTAGAGCTGGTGCGACAGACGAATCAAATAGAGCACTGCTGATCACATCAGAAGAGCACAAAGGTTGTTGTTGTTGTTGTGGTCTTCAGTCCTAAGACTGGTTTGATGCAGCTCTCCATGCTACTCTATCCTGTGCAAGCTTCTTCATCTCCCAGTGCCTACTGCAACCTACATCCTTCTGAATCTTCTTAGTGTATTCATCTCTTGGTCTCCCCCTACGATTTTTACCCTCCACGCTGCCCTCCATTACTAAATTGGTGATCCCTTGATGCCTCAGAACATGTCCTACCAACCGATCCCTTCTTCTGTTCAAATTGTGCCACATACTTCTCTTCTCCCCAATCCTATTCAATACTTCCTCATTAGTTATGTGATCTACCGATCTAATCTTCAGCATTCTTCTGTAGCACCACATTTCGAAAGCTTCTATTCTCTTCTTGTCCAAACTATTTACCGTCCATGTTTCACTTCCATACATTTCTACACTCCACACAAATACTTTCAGAAATGACTTCCTGACACTTAAATCTATACTCGATGTTAACAAATTTCTCTTCTTCAGAAACGCTTTCCTTGCCATTGCCAGTTTACATTTTATATCCTCTCTACTTCGACCATCATCAGTTATTTTGCTCCCCAAATAGCAAAACTCATTTATACTTTAAGTGTCTCATTTCCGAATCTAATACCCTCAACATCACCCGACTTAATTCGACTACATTCCTTTATACGCATTTTGCTTTTAGTTGATGTTCATCTTATATCCTCCCTTCAAGACACGATCCATTCCGTTCAACTGTTCTTCCAAGTCCTTTGCGGTCTCTGACAGAATTACAATATCATCGGCGAACCTCAAAGTTTTTATTTCTTCTCCTTGTATTTTAATACCTACTCCGAATTTTTCCTTTGTTTCCTTTACTGCTTGCTCAATGAATAACATCGGGGAGAGGCTACAACATTGACTTACTCCCTTCCCAACCACTGCTTCCCTTTCATGTCCCTCGACTCTTATAACTGCCATCTGGTTTCTGTACAAATTGTAAATAGCCTTTCGCTCCCTGTATTTTACCCCTGCCACCTTTAGAATTTGAAAGAGAGTATTCCAGTCAACATTGTCAAAAGCTTTCTCTAAGTCTACAAATTTAGAAACGTAGGTTTGCCTTTCCTTAATCTTTCTTCTAAGATGAGTCGTAAGGTCAGTATTGCCTCACGTGTTCCAGTATTTCTACGGAATCCAAACTGATCTTCCACGAGGTCGGCTTCTACTAGTTTTTCCATTCGTCTGTAAAGAATTCGAGTTAGTGTTTTGCAGGTGTGGCTTATTAAACTGATTGTTCGGTAATTTTCACATCTGTCAACACCTGCTTTCTTTGGGATTGGAATTATTATATTCTTCTTGAAGTCTGCGAGTATTTCGCCTGTTTCATACATATTGCTCACCAGATGGTATAGTTTTGTCAGGACTGGCTCTCCCAAGGCCGTCAGTAGTTCCAATGGAATGTTGTCTACTCCGGGGGCCTTGTTTCGACTCAGGTCTTTCAGCGCTCTGTCAAACCCTTCACGCAGTATCATATCTCCCATTTCATCTTCATCTACATCCTCTTCCATATCCATAATATTGTACTCAAGTACATCGCCTTTGTATGGACCCTCTATATACTACTGAGCTCTTGATGTTCATACAAGTGGTTCTCTTATCTCCAAATGTCTCTTTAATTTTCCTGTAGGCGGTATCTATCTTACCCCTAGTGAGATAAGCCTCTACATCCGTACATTTGTCCTCTAGCCATCCCTGCTTAGCCATTTTGCACTTCCTGTCGATTTCATTTTTGAGACGTTTGTATTCCTTTTTGCCTTCTCCATTTACTACATTTTTATATTTTCTCCTTTCATCAATTAAATTCAGTATCTTTTCTGTTGCTCAAGGAGTTCTACTAGCCCTCTTCTTTTTACCTACTTGATCCTCTGCTGCCTTCACTACTTCATCCCTCAAAGCTACCCATTCTTCTTCTACTGTATTTCTCCCGTTCCTGCCAATTGTTCCCCTACGCTCTCTCTGAAACTCTGTACAACCTCTGGTTCTTTCAGTTTATCCATGTCCCATCTCCTTAAATTCCCACCTCTTTGCAGTTTCTTCAGTTTTAATCTACAGGTAATAACCAATAGATTGTGGTCAGAGTCCACATCTGCCCCGGGAAATGTCTTACAATTTAAAACCTGGTCCCTAAATCCCTGTCTTACTAATATATAATCTATGTGATACCTTTTAGTATCTCCAGGGTTCTTCCATGTATACAACCTTCTATCATGATTCTTAAGCCAAGTGTTAGCTATGATCAAGTTGTGCTCTGTGCAAAATTCTACCAGGCGGCTTCCTATTTCATTTCTTAGCCCCAATCCATATTCACCTACTACGTTTCCTTCTCTCCCTTTTCCTACACTCGAATTCCAGTCACGCATGACTATTAAATTTTCGTCTCCCTTCACTATCTGAATAATTTCTTTTATTTCATCATAGATTTATTCAATTTCTTCGTCATCTGCAGAGCTAGAGGGCATATAAACTTGTACTACTGTAGTAGGTGTGGGCTTCGTATCTATCTTGGTCACAATAATGGTTTCACTATACTGTTTGTAGTAGCTTACCCTCATTCCTATTCATTATTAAACCTACTCCTGCAGTACCCCTATTTGACTTTGTGTTTATAACCCGGTAGTCACCTGACCAGAAGTCTTGTTCCTCCTGCCACCGAACTTCACTAATTCCCACTGTTGTGGGTTGGCATGAGAGCCAACACCAGTTATGAGAGGAAGCCGAAAAGCACGCGTTTTAGCTCACGCAGGCTGGCGTGAGGTCTGGAACAGGACAAGGAAATTAGACTTTAGAAAAAACTGACGTAGCTGGTGGAATACTTAACTTTAATCCATAAATCGTGAACGTCGCTCTTGACTGTAAGTTATTTACAATATCAATAGTAACTGAACATGGTGCCTTGCTAGGTCGTAGCAAATGGCGTAGCTGAAGGCTATGCTAACTATCGTCTCGGCAAATGAGAGCGTATTTTGTCAATGAACCATCGCTAGCAAAGTCGGGTGTACAACTGGGGCGAGTGCTAGGAAGTCTCTCTAGACCTGCCGTGTGGCTGCGCTCGGTCTGCAATCACTGATAGTGGCGACACGCGGGTCCGACGTACACTAACGGCCCGCGGCCGATTTAAAGGCTACCACCTAGCAAGTGTGGTGTCTGGCGGTGACACCACACCCACTATATCTAACTTTAACCTATCCACTCCCCTTTTTACATTTTCTAACCTACCCGCCCGATTAAGGGATCTGACATTCCACGCTCCGATCCGTAGAACGCCAATTATCTTTCTCCTGATAACGACATCCTCTTGAGTAGTCCCCGCCCGGAGATCCGAATGGAGGACTATTTTACCTCCGGTATATTTTACCCAAGAGGACGCGATCATCGTTTAATCATACAGTAAAGCTGCATGACCTCGGGAAAAATTACGGCCGTAGTTTCCCCTTGCTATGACCCGTTCGCTTACAACTACTGAAAAGGCTGCTGACCCTCTTCAGGAACCACACGTTTGTCTGGCCTCTCAATAGATACCCCTCCGTTGTGGTTGTACCTACAGTACGGCGATCTGTATCGCTGAGGCACGCAAGCCTCCCCACCAACGGCAAGGTTAATGGTTCATGGGTGAGGGGAATACAAAGGTAGGAACAGGAATCCATCTTAGATTTGCGTGATTTTTCAGTTGCACATACGTAATACTCGTTGCAATCAACATCGATTCAACACCAGCAGCGATTAGTAGTACAGAACCGGCTGCGAGAAGGTTACTACTAAATGTTAAAAATGGCAAATGATTCTCTACACAGATATAAAGAGATTTCCGTGTTAATATATATATATATATATATATATATATATATATATATACACACACTCCTGGAAATCGAAAAAAGAACACATTGACACCGGTGTGTCAGACCCACCATACTTGCTCCGGACACTGCAAGAGGGCTGTACAAGCAATGATCACACGCACGGCACAGCGGACACACCAGGAACCGCGGTGTTGGCCGTCGAATGGCGCTAGCTGCGCAGCATTTGTGCACCGCCGCCGTCAGTGTCATCCAGTTTCCCGTGGCATACGGACCTCCATCGCAGTCTTTAACACTGATAGCATGCCGCGACAGCGTGGACGTGAACCGTATGTGCAGTTCACGGACTTTGAGCGAGGGCGTATAGTGGGCATGCGGGAGGCCAGGTGGACGTACCGCCGAATTGCTCAACACGTGGGGCGTGAGGTCTCCACAGTACATCAATGTTGTCGCCAGTGGTCGGCGGAAGGTGCACGTGCCCGTCGACCTGGGACCGGACCGCAGCGACGCACGGATGCATGCCAAGACCGTAGGATCCCACGCAGTGCCGTAGGGGACCGCACCGCCACTTCCCAGCAAATTAGGGACACTGTTGCTCCTGGAGTATCGGCGAGGACCATTCGCCACCGTCTCCATGAAGCTGGGCTACGGTCCCGCACACCGTTAGGCCGTCTTCCGCTCACGCCCCAACATCGTGCAGCCCGCCTCCAGTGGTGTCGCGACAGGCGAGAATGGAGGGACGAATGGAGACGTGTCGTCTTCAGCGATGAGAGTCGCTTCTGCCTTGGTGCCAATGTTGGTCGTATGCGTGTTTGGCGTCGTGCAGGTGAGCGCCACAATCAGGACTGCATACGACCGTGACACACAGGGCCTACACCCGGCATCATGGTGTGGGGAGCGATCTCCTACACTGGCCGTAGACCACTGGTGATCGTCGAGGGGACACTGAATAGTGCACGGTACATCCAAACCGTCATCGAACCCATCGTTCTACCATTCCTAGACCGGCAAGGGAACTTGCTGTTCCAACAGGACAATGCACGTCCGCATGTATCCCGTACCACCCAACGTGCTCTAGAAGGTGTAAGTCAACTACCCTGGCCAGTAAGATCTCCGGATCTGTCCCCCATTGAGCATGTTTGGGACTGGATGAAGCGTCGTCTCACGCGGTCTGCACGTCCAGCACGAACGCTGGTCCAACTGAGGCGCCAGGTGGAAATGGCATGGCAAGCCGTTCCACAGGACTGCATCCAGCATCTCTACGATCGTCTCCATGGGAGAATAGCTGCCTGCATTGCTGCGAAAGGTGGATATACACTGTTCTAGTGCCGACATTGTGCATGCTCTGTTGCCTGTGTCTATGTGCCTGTGGTTCTGTCAGTGTGATCATGTGATGTATCTGACCCCAGGAATGTGTCAATAAAGTTTCCCCGTCCTGGGACACTGAATTCACGGTGTTCTAATTTCAATTTCCAGGAGTATATATATATATATATATATATATATATATATATATATATATATATATATATATATATATATATCACCCCAGGGTGATTCAAAAATGCATGTAAATATTTCAAGGGTGTATTTGTGAGGTAAATATAAGACAAAAATGTTCTATACAATTTTTTCCATACTTGGCTTATTACAGAGTTATGAACAAAACAGGATAATACATTCAATACAACGTAAGGTATTTAATTCCCAGAGTTCACAGTTTAATTACAGTGCATTTGGACTAACAACGCAAACTGATAAATAAACGTGACGTAACAAACTGAAACAATTCCTCGCGAACACTGTATTAATTTAGGTCCTGTTGATTGAACTACAGCAATGCACAATAACTAAGGAAAATTGAAGCATTTTACAGACTGTACTGTACTGTACTGTATTTGCACAAATCTTAATGCAATGCATGTTCAAAATGCTGTCCCTGAACTTGCAGACAGACCCGTGCTCGTCGCATCAATGATCTCTGCACATTACACAGTCCGTTCAACTCTCCACGAATAATTTCACAACCACCTTCAATTCTTTGTTGCAGCACTTCTCTGTTCGGTACTGCAGAAGAATACACCAATGTCTTTAGTCGGCCCCATAAATAAAAGTCTAAAGGGTTCAGGTCAGGTGATCTGGCTGGCCAAGCAATTGGTCCTCCGCGACCTATCCATCGATGTGGATACGCAGAATTGAGGTACGCCCTTACGTTGCGGCTGTAATTGGCGGGAGCACCATCGTGCATAAACCACATGGTGGCTCGTGTTGCAAGAGGGACATCCTGTAACAATCCAGGCAATTCTCCCTCCAAAAATTCGCAGTACGCGTGCCCATTCAGCCTTGGAGGCAGAACATGAGGTCCGAGTAAGTAATTCCCCACAATACCACACCAAATGTTTATGGAGAATTGATGTTGATATCCACGCACAATTCTCGCGCCAGGATTCTCGACAGCCCACTGGTGCATATTATGCGAATTGATTACACTCGCACGAGTAAACATGGCCTCATCTGTGAATAATATCCGCCGAATGAACATTGGATCATTCAAATGACGCTCTTGTAACCACTGGCAGAATTGCTGACGGCGTGGATAGTCTTCAGGTGTCAATTCGTGCACTTTTTGCAGGTGAAATGGATGCAACTGTTGTCTCCGAAGCAGCCGCCATACAGTAGATTGTGGAAGTCGTACAGCTGCACTAATTTGTCTCGTACTGATAGATGGATCTTGGTCTACCAGGTCCAAAACATGTTCCTCGACGTTCACTGCATGCTCAAGTGGTCGACCTGAATGTGGCCCAGGACGAATGCCATACTCCCGCATACGTCTGTCCACAGATACAAACGTCTGATGACTTGGTAAACGTCTTCCTGGAAACAGCTCACTGTACCTTCGTCTTGCTGCAAGTGCATTTCCATCTGCTGCACCATACACAAGGTGCATATCAGCATACTCACTGTTTGAGTACATCATGTACACGAAACCTTTAGCCTTCCGACGATGAATGAACGACAGGACGTACTTTTCCGTTACCAACAACATCAGCGCCATCTTCCGTACAGTAGGAGTAAACATCACGTGCAAACAAAAACAAACACTATTCATGCAGTTTCGAATCAACTGTTGGGAGATACGTATGTGAATTACGTACCAGAATATGGCATCCTGCTGCTTGCACTACCGTCGTTTTGATACGGACATGACTTTCGTATTTAACGATAACTCTGGAATTAAACGTTTATGGAAAAACATTTATAGAACATTTTTGTCTTATATTTACCTCACAAATACACCCTTAAAATATTTACATGCATTTTTGAATCACCCTGTATATATATATATATATATATATATATATATATATATATATATATATATATATATATATATATATAAACTAACACACCTACACACACACACACACACATATATATATATATATATATATATATATATATATATATATGTGTGTGTGTGTGTGTGTGTGTGTGTGTGTGTGTGTGTGTGTGTATGTGAGTTATAAGATTATTTTGTGTTGATTTATATGTGTCAGTGATATATATATAGACTCGTTGTGTTATATTGTGTATAAAATGGTGAGGCCCAGGAAAATGGTTAAACCTAGTGAGGATACGGAGGCAGAAATGATATCAGATCCTCCTGTAGAACAATCTGTTCACACTCCTACTCAGTCCTTAGAGAATTTAATTTCCAGTGACAATTTTGTAGATGATGTTCCGACAGGTAGTGAGACTGAAGAGCTGCCCAAGCAAAGTGGCACTCCATCAGTCAATAAGTTACAAAATAGAGACACTATTTGTACCGACCCAGAGGCACAAGGGCACAACGCACAAGCTATGCCGTTGCAGGATATGTTAACAGCATTATTCGAATAATTTACTATTCAGCAGAGGGAAGAAAGGGCTAGAGAGAGACAGGAACAAGAAATTAAAGACCAAGAAAGGGAAAGGAATTAGTTGAAAATATCAACAACATATTTCTTAAAAGAGATGAGGAAATTGTCCGCCAGATCAATCAGACTTTAAACGAACGGGATAGTGCTATTACTAATCATGTGAAACAAGAGATCGATGCAGTGAAATCCACGATCGAACCATTAGTGAAAATTCCAGTTTAGGTTAGCAGCCTTCAAACTGGTGTCGATACACTTGAAAATAGATTAAAAGCTCTAGCCACGGCTGTGGAAACATTGCAGGAAGATTTTCCAACCGAAATTCATAGGCAAGTAAAAACTGAGATAGCCACAGCGATGTAACCTGAAAACCGTAACCCACAAAATCTGTCAGTATGCAGCAATAACAACATTGATGCTGACAGGCAAACGTACACAGAACATTCTACACCGAATCTTGTTGTGCCGCAAAGAAAACCAGACTTTGGTAATCAAATGATTTTACCGCAGCAATGCGTGACAACAAGAAACAATCATGATAACGAAACAGAGTGTACTTGTAAAAAGGTAAATGCAACACCTGCAAATGATAGCAGTTCAATGCAACTAACAACTCTGATGCATGAAAAGAGTCTCATCAAGCATCGGCAGTTTCAGATCTTCAATGAAGAAAGCAAAAGAAACGTACACCCTGTTGTATTTATCCGTAATTTCAAAAGTGTTCTTCCTAAATCATGGTCAGAACAACAAAAGATACAATTTTTGGTATCACATATCTCTGGTGGTGCGTCATTATTGGCATTAAATGCCGCAGAAACTTGTAAAACCTTTCATGACTTTGAAAAGGCGTTTTTAGATCAATTTTGGTCGGCGTCTACTCAAGAGCTACTTCGTAAAGTAGTATTCAATGCCGAAGTCTATAATCCGAACTCAGTTTCATTAAGGAAATATTTTGAAAAATATGTTAACATGACCAGATACTGGGATGAGCCAGTTACCACTAGAGATTAGTTATGTGTACTAAAAGCCAGACTACCAATCCACATTAGAGAGAAACTGTTCAATGTTACAGGCACCGACTTAAAAGAATTTCTGTCTGTAATCGATTCCTTGGATCTTGTGCAGGAGGACGCCAGAAAAACTTCTGATGTCACCAGCAATATAAACAGTCCGAAGCGAAAGAATTCATGGAATTCAAATAAGGTAAATAGGGGCGAAGCTAGTCCTAAACAAAATAAAAATAAATCTTATGGAAACAGCAATTACAACAAAAACAGTAATAGAAACCAATACTACCAAGTCTGTGGTTACAACGATAATAGTAACAAGGATTATAGGAAAGCCGAAGAATACCAACAGCCGAATGGTAATCCAAGGCAGCATCACATTCAGAATTTTAATTTTCATAGTGACATTAATAACCGAAAAGGACGGAATGACCACTGACGAAAGAGTTCGTACAAAGATAAGCCAAAGAATATGCGTGGAGATAACAAATATTGGCGGCAACCAGGACCAAGCCATTGGCAATTATCGCTAGGTTCTTTTAATACAGGCCAGCCGGTAAACTATGTCCGAGCTACTCCGATGTCAAACAGCCAGTATCCACCGTGGTGGGATACAAGCAGGGCACCTCCAACTACAACAGAAAAATCACAAAATGTGAAAGTAACAGAGGTACCTTCTGACACCAAACAGAATTCACAGAAGCCAACAAACTAATTGCGGTCCCTGTAGGCCTTCGACAGGCGACCGAGGGCAACAAGGAAGGCAATAGGTCGAAGAAGCACAATATAAACCTGATTCGGTATCAGGATGGAAAGAAATTAGAAGATGAGCTATATCAAGAACCTGTCATTTCTGAAAAGATAGAAAAGGAAATAATTCAAGTAAGTGTCAACGGGAGTATAAATGGGATACCAACTATAATTCTGCTCGGTACAGGTGCAAATGTATCCGTAATGAATATGAAATTTTTCAAGAAGGTTTCGCTACTAGGAAAATTACCGATCTTACCCATCGCAAATTGCAAGGTTATTGGAGCATTGGCAAATAAGACACAAACCATAAAATTCAAGACACAGGCGGAAGTTACCCTAGGAAATGATCGCTTGACATGCACGTTCCTATTGATAGATAACTTATCCGTACCAGTGGAACTTGGAGTTGAGTTCCTTTGGGAAAAGGAAGGTATAATTAATCTTGCCCGGGGGACGTGTGATCTTAATCATCAACAGCGTCCGATAACTTTAATGTTGAATCGGGAGTTCGTTGCAAACCTTCCATTAATGCAAAAGGTACACCTTTCTGTCAGTAAACAGAAGATGTTAATGTTGAACCAAGAGCACCCACAGATACGTAATCAAAACCGAAATAAAGATGTACCCAGCGATGCGAATGACATCGCGGCAACAATACAAGAAAAAATAAAGGAGACAACTTGCCAACTTCTGAGGCTAAGCAATTGACCGAATTATTGTCTGAATATCATGAAGTATTCGTTGAGCAACCTGGTATCACAGAAGATTATCAATATAAAATGAGTGTATTCCCGCACAAGACCTATTGTAGAGCAGCTTACTCGGTTCCCTGGATTAGGTGCCATATTGCCATAAAGACATGAAAAAATATTTGCAATAAAATGTTTGTATTTAGAAAGGCCTAATAAGAGGTGCTAATGTACCGAACATTAATAAATGTGATGTTTAGTTTTAGTAATGCAATGATATTATGTGTTTGTTAGTTTGTATATTTACACGTCAAGTTAAACAATATAAAATTTTTGAATTATTTGTGGAAGGAGTAAAGAATATCTATGATAAACACATTTTAATAAAAGAAATCAGTATCTTCATAAAAGTTCACTTAAATATTATTGTATTAGATGTAATAAATTTTATTATTTTTTTGTAGTGTACATATAAATGAAATGCATAAAATGTTTTAAATCAGATTGAGTCATACAGTCCCATACACGCAACGAGTGTTGGTCATGTGTGAGCTGTGTGATCATGTCAGCCACCTCTCGAATAGTATCTGAATGTGTACTAATTAATGTACACATTTCAATATGAAGTCATATAAAATGACTTATCAGGGACATTCCGGTTAAAAGAAGTCAAACATGGATCTCTGTCCCAAGAAATGATAAAATATGTGTATTTGCCATGAACATGGAAATGTACTGCTATCTCGATTGTTCGAGAATGATCTAATGATCACAACAACGTAGCAGATTCCTAAAGTTTTATACTGTATGATGTTTACGTAACTGGATAAAATTTTGATCTTGTTATTCAGTCACTGTAATGCGAAAATATGTGCAAATGTACCAGACTTCTTTTCATGAAAGATGTCGTTCACATGTAGACTGTGTGTAAGTACTAAGGGCATGTACTCACAGCAATCAGAAACTTGATCTGTGTCTTACAAGAACTGCACAAACGTCTAGTGGACACTGATTTATTTAGCGAAAAATGTGAACAGTGATAAACTGTGATCAAGAAACCTTAAGGACACTCGTGTAGTGTCGAAGGTAACAGTAACGCTATGGACGTTAAGTTCTGTTGCCAATATTAGGAGTTAAAAGGAACTCGTGACCTCCAATAATTCAATTCGGAGCGTCTTTGCGGGTAAAATGTTATGTGACTGACTGTAGAGCCAGCCGCGCCGCACAAAAACAATGCAACGTTGCCTTCGCAGCGCGTCGCGAGAGAGAAAGTGTAATCACATTCTACGAGTATACACAAAGCACGCTACGGACACATGTGTGAGTAACAGTGCCGTGATTGAAATGTGCATATTGTGACGAACTCCTAAATGAACACTGTCAAGATACAGGACAAAATTAATTCCTTCTGTGTGAATGCGAGCAATATGGACACTAACAAATTTTCTCCACAGGATGGTAAGAGTGTTTATCTTGTCACTGACACATGTATTTTGACATTTCATGTAACCGTCTTGGACTGAATGACGAGGCACAAGAGAATCCAGAGCTGCTGCAGGGGCAGATCCGGCCGGCAGCAGATCGCTATCACGACGCAGCCGACGGCAGTTGACGCTACGCCGACGCGGCCAGGGGCGGACCGGCGGCAGTCACTACCTGACTGCATTCCAACGGGTCGATCGTGAAGAAATTTTTGTGGTACACAAGAAATATATTAACACTGTTAAAAAAATCATAGAACCTCAATGTATTTCGCACATACGACAGAAACATAAATTCGTGTTCCAGTTTGTACAATCTCAACTATGTCAAACCTGACTGTAAGTAGTAGGTGAGTGTATTGTCTTGAAGCCCCTTGGCCGGTTTTGATCCCGGTTTTCCGATTCCAGCTAACCCGAATGTGGTGAGAGGGGGGGGGGGGGATAAGATAATCCGGGAAGTATCCGAGGCAATACAGTCACGGAGTTTTTTTTCTTATTGCTCAATTCAAATACAATTTTCTGTGACAAGTTACACTGAAGTCAAATATTCGGACATTAAAACCAATGAATCTTCGTGGATTATGTGGACTGATAAAAAAAGGGTGATGAGAAATAAACATGGTGAATAAACTAATTGTTTTATCAGCCCAAGGGGCAATATAACATCCACGATACATATATTTTTTTATTACGAGTGGAATATGAACGTGTGGATAAATTCATTCAATTATGTAATTATTTCTTAAAAAGATGATAATTATGTATTTGTCTCACATTCTTCGTTAATTAATGTCATTCTTTTCTTTTGTTTTGTATTGACGCGAATCGATTTGAGGTCTGTTAAATGAAAACATTTAATCTGAAATTATTGTACTTTTACGTTCATTTGCTGGTAAAAACTAATAGAGCCAAATGCCTTGAAACTATTTATGATTAATTATTGAAACTTAGCTTCCTGTTTTAACTCTAATTTAGTATTAATTGTTTTATCATAGCTGCAAATAGCGCAGCCAATCTTAGTTGCGATTATATAGCAACTTCGTCTGTACTTCTAGTTGAAAATAGCATGGGTATGTGTTAAACTAATTTTCAGAACAATTTAATATTTTTTTTATTATTGGCCTCAATTTAAATTATTTATTGGGAAAAGAAAAATTTTAATTAAAAAAGAGATCCTCTATCTTTTGTTGGCCGCCATCTTAACTTTTATCACAGCGGCAAATTTAAATTACTTGAAACTGCTAAATTCCAATATTCCGATGTATAAGAAATAAATGTTGCACCGGTGGTACTGAACTCTATTTATAATAGAAAAAATTAATCGACTCAGACGGCATATTCTAAGAACAGTGCTGATGGTATTTATTGTTGAACAACATTTCATTGCTAATGTATGTGGCCAAAATTAAACTACGCACGAATCACGGAGAAAAATATTTCTGGTAGCATACGTCAGTGTTGTGTGCGGGTGGTATTCTGTGGTTCCCTTTCATGATCAATTTGCTAAGAATAATTAAATCCATCGAAGACAAAAATTATAAAAGCTCTGTAGCACGATCTGTAATTTTAGTGATATGAATACAGCTTACAGTCAACATTATTGCACTACGTTAGGTGGGATTCTTGTGCAATTTGAACAAAATAATTATCCGGGAGAAGTTGTAGTATGAATAATGCATTATACATGTGTATAATATTGTCAGTGTCATTTACAAAATCAAATCAATGCAACTGCTAAAAAAAAAGTTGAATTCAAACCACAGAATACCATAGAGTATCGTATCATCCATATTTATTGCACTTGTCGATGTTGATGATACACAAAATCCGCCACAGGTACTGGCCTTACCTCTCCTTACTCAGCACTCTCCAGGCTTCGCTTCGGCGCTCAGTCTGTGTTCGTCCTTGCGTCAGTCTGTTGGTAGACTGCTGCTGTCAGCAAGGCTATCTGTGCTTGCCTACTTCGCAGCGCCTCAGTCGCCGGTGTACGTCTGTTTTGCCATTCTCCACTGTGTGAAGCAATACTTACAACATGTGGCCGCAATAGTAGGCTCAGCCTCACAAAGAATTTATTGATCTGTGATGGTTCAAAAATGGTTCAAATGGCTCTGAGCACTATGGGGCTCAACTGCTGTGGTTATCAGTCCCATAGAACTTAGAACTACTTAAACCTAACTAACCTAAGGACATCATACACATCCATGCCCGAGGCAGGATTCGAACCTGCGACCGTAGCAGTCGCGCGGTTCCGGACTGCGCGCCTAGAACCGCGAGACCACCGCGGCCGGCGATCTGTGATGAGACGGGCCTTTATAGCTGTCAAATTATTATGAAACCTCATTGTAGATGACCAAAAGTTCTTAACTCTTATTTTCAGTGCTACCGTTTTCGACAAGTAGACAATTATCAAGCCAAAGAAAAGCGTAACTGGCATGTTACTACAGTGCTACCGTTTTCGACAAGTAGACAATTATCAAGCCAAAGAAAAGCGTAACTGGCATGTTACTACAACATTTGAAGCGAACAACTTTAATGTAGGTAGAGAAACGCAGCTTCTATGCCATAAGTAACTCCAAAAGACACAGGTATGTAAGAGAAGCGTACAAGGTGGTCATACATTTCAAATGTCCAACAGTCTTATGTGCATCTTCTACATGTTAATCAACACAGCAACAGACCAGATGCAAGAACATCAAACGATACAGCAAGCAACTTCTTGGAATATGGAAAAAGAAAAACGTTTCAGTAATCCCATGAAATATTAAAGGCTGAAGGACAGTTTCTACCCGTAATGAACAACAACTTAAGTTTGCCAATTATTTGCATGTACTACTTGCAACAGGCACAATATAGAATAGTTACAGGCAACAAGGCGTTTCACCCGATGTCTAGAGGTCCCTTCTGTATGGAAGAAGTGTTTACTGGCGAATTCAACCCTCTCAGTGATCCAGTCGTGGACGATTAACGGAAGCAAGGTAACCCCATGCAAGCAAGCACGTTAACCACTCCGCAGAAGGGTAGACCAAATTTGAACTACAATATGAATATTAAATTTTCCTTACTAAAACCTTGTATCTGGGTATTACGCTTGGAACCGACACAAAATTAAGCAATCCTCTAAATACCTCGGACTTACCATCTTGGAACCTCAATAACATTAACAAGCTTATAAACGCGATAAAATGCAAATAATACAGACAGCACAAGAAATTTGCCGAAATCTTAAAAATATAAATAGCAGTAAAATAGTAGCTGGGTCAAAAATTTGCATCATCAAAAGAACCAATGCTGCGCAGTGTGCTACACTTAAAATTTCAGAACTTAAAATAGCTTACAGTTTTCCACAGTTAAATAGTGAGTCCACAAGTAAATGACATGTGATATACACCCAGCGGAACAATCGTCCCGTGTCGTAAGCATACTTTAAACTTATCAGTCCACACGGACAGTATTGGAACACAACATGACTTCCATTAATTTTCAGTGTAAATAAATGCATGAATTTAAAAGACGTTGCTCCCATGCAGCATTTAACAATGTTACGGTACACATAGCCGGAGCCAAAGTAGATGAAGGATAACATTTAAAATACAAACGCCAGCCAGCTCTCAGCCATGTTGGCAATACTAACAATACATATGCAGAAGGATACAATTAGAATGCTTGCACTCATAGAGTCTAGAATAGTAATAACCTCTCTTCTAAAAGATCGTCTTCGTTCTTCGCAAATATGGCTTCAATGGACAAACGAAAGGCGCCAAAATTCAGTTCTGCCCGCAAGCCAACGTGCAAATAAAAATCCACACGATCACGAGGATAGTGACTACTGCAGAATGCTGCCAGCTCGCTCACCCTTCAGACCTTCCAGTAGCGTCCAACACGCCCAACAGCGAACGCCTCCTCCTAAACGTCTTGCCGAGCTCTGTGAACTGGCACCAATGTTGCTACGCCAACTCTCACATCTGACTCACCTCTCAGCCCCTGAGCAGCGAACCAAAGTGATGGACCGACTCGAAACGAGGCACCACGACCGACAAGTCCTTGTTTACAGTTTTTTCTAAAACTCTTTCTAATCTGGAAAGCAGATGTGTCGTTATATCTCTTGGGAAGGGAAATACGGATCAGGAAGGCATCCTACCAGCAGAACCTTCCTAGTCTTCCTACTTAACTCTTAAACACTAATGCTGCTAACTCTTGATCCCAGTTCACAACAAGGGGGAATAAAGAGACAAAAACTGGTGTAGAAAACAACAAATGTATATCTAAACATGAATACCCGTCTGAATATAGACCTTTTGGTTGGAAACCACTAACGGTGCTATTTTTGTAAACAGCATTATTAACTATTTCTGCTTCCTCTTTTCTTGTATGTAACAATCACTCTGTATTTTGCACCAGCCACTGTCTCAGTGTGTCATTTTGGGATAAAACAGCATGTTTTATTTCTGTCTGTAATTCTTTATTTTAAGTTTTAATCTTATTATTAGTTTCTTCAGCTCCTATTGCTTTTAACAAATCTGTTTGCGTGGCCATCCTCTGCATTTGTTATGTAAATAAAACCGCCTTTTCCTGCTGCCGCTTAATTTATTTACACCAGAGGCTTTTTGTGTTTTTCTTGTTCTAAGCCATCATCAGTGGTATCTACAACGATACAGTTTTGTTATTTTTATATTATTAAACAGTTAACCTCGCAGTTTTTAAGTAAAAATGTAAGCACTTACGATTTGATGATACGCGTTTCCTCTCATCTGGTCTGGAGGCCGCACTACCACTTTATTACTGACATGTAAGTACAACTTTGCGTACTCACCTCCTTCAGACTGTTCACCACATTTATCCTTATTTTTTGTGGTGTACTATTGTACACCTTCTTCATATTTTTCACCATATTTTTCCTTCTTTTGCGTGGTTTGCGGTTTTATTTACAGTACTAGTATTCCTATTGATTTTTCCAGCCTTGCTTCAGTCTTTTGGAAATTGCCTCTAGTTTCTCTAAAATTTTCATTTTTACTTCATATTCCTGACAAAAATTATAATATTGAATTTGTCATTAATTCCACTGATCGTTTTTTAGCTTCATCCCATAACATTACTCTTTTCACCATTCCATTAGCAAAGTGTCAGCTGAAACAGTGATATTAGTTAACGTATGTAAGCATTTAGTCGGTTAATTTGAAATGACTTTTCCCACATCATGTCTCAAGTTCACCTCTACAACGTGCTCATTTACGATATGCGAGCGTGGGCTAAAAAGTAATGTATCCGAGTTTTTTATGAGAACGTTCTTAAATCTTTTTAAACAAAATAAACGTTATCAACATTCTAGACCTTTACTCCTCACATCTACATATTTATTTCACAACATAGTCACCGTAGCGACGAACGCATTTTTCCCACCGAGAGACCAGTTTGCCGATACCGTCAGTGTAGGATACTGGACTTCGCTGACGGAGCTAAAGACTCACCTCTGCTTGAACTATTTCACTGCTCTCTAAGTGAAGTCCTCGAAGGTGCTCCTTAAGTTTCTCGCACAACGTCGTAGTTACGTTACACACCTCCATGTTACTCGCTACAATTCGAATCCCTTCAGAGGCAGATGATGGAAATACGTGGACTTGAAGAATAATGAAGCATTTTAATGACATTTGTTTCATTCGAAAAGCTTTAAGAGCGTTCACATAAAAAATTCAGGGGCGTTATTTTTCATCACGTCCTCACACATACATGTATATGTTTATGGTTATGTATTTCATAATGTCTGAGCGTACGCTTCGAATGAGTAAACGCAACGGTATTCGACCTTCCGCAGGAAAAGAGTTTGGGCCGAGGGGGAGGGTGGGGGCCGTTGTGTTCCAACACGCCATTTCGAAATGAAGGTCGACAACGGCGGCTCGGTGTCCCTTGTGGCGCGGGACACGCCGGCCGCCTCCCACGGGGTGCGTTGTGCGGCACGGCGCCGCGGCGAGGTGTGGTGCGAGGACGTGAGTCCGCGGGCAGGGGGCGGCGTCGCAACTGGGTGCGTCCCCTGCGCCCCCGGCCTGTCCCCAGGGAACAGCTCCCACTGCTCGCCGCCGATGTCGGCAATCTGCCAGAGGCCAGCAAACGCCGCAGCGATCTGCTGCGTCATCATACGCCGGAGGTAGCGTTTACCGCTCTGTGCGAGGACTGGCAGGTCATTGTTAATGCGGTGGTTACCCTCCTCAAAAGTGAGCAGACAACTATGGAGTAATTGCGGACTTTCGAAATTGTCGTTCTTAAACTGAATAACCCGCTTCAGCCGCCCTTTGTGACCGAGATGTTCTAGGCGCTTCAGTCCGAAACCGTGCTGCTGCCTCAGGCATTGATGTGTGTGATGTCCTTAGGTTAGTTAGGCTTAAGTAGTTCTAACTCTATGGGACCGATTACGTCAGATGTTAGGTCCCATAGTGCTTAGAACCATTTGAACCATTTGAACAAACCGCTTCCACTCGATAATTTTTATCCTGTACCACCTCTGTACTCGGAATATTTGCACTGAAAGTAACCTCTATTACATATCATGAAATTACGCCAAGGCTAAATAAAGATCAAAAAATAAAACAAATTACGCGTACCTTATAACACTGACATGACATGTTTTGTCTTTCATTTAATGTATTTCGTCACGTAGTCCCTATATGCTTTACAGGCGTGGTACTTTCCGAAGCATTCACCCAGACAACGTCCTGCTTTTCTGGAAGATGTGTTGCAGTAGTCAACAGTTTTTCTTCTATCACTTTTTAAGTTCAGTTTACAGTACAGTAAATTCTCCCACACTTTTCATTAGAGTGAACGAAGTGTGGCTTCTTTGATAGTCTCTTCTCGTGATCGAAATTAGATGGTCTTCCCCTCTTTCTGTCGTTTGTATTCCACACATTTCTAATCAGACCTTTCAGAAGTGCCACTCTGTATCTCTTGTGGCTCAACTTGGTTTCTGGTTTGAAGTAGCATCGAGATTGTACAAAACGGAGCTACTGACTAGTGTTGCCTTGAAGAGCCCGAAAACCGTCTTAAGCCACCACTTGTTTTGATTTACCGATTAAGATATAGGATAAATAATACTAGTCAATACTTCTAACATACTACTTGCAGACTCTGGGTTTTCGTATCTATCAATTTCTGTATTTTTATCTAGACTGTCATTGTTTTGTGAACTATAATAATTATTGTCGTGGGTCGTGTCTCTAACCCCTTTATCCGGTATCTTCAATATTACTTTATTTAGACGTAAATTTGCCATCTTCCGAACACCGCCATCGCCATCCGGAATGAGTTAGGAAGGTGAAAACGAAATAATAGCGGTATGTTTTCAACAAATGCTTTTCCTCGCCTGCCAACAGATTTCAGAAACTTCAGTACAAGAAATGTTGCAGTGAGAGTCCAGACATACGTGTTATAGTGAATTGAAATTCGTGTCTGGTGGCGTCCGACTTGTGAGTCTATTGCATTATCCACGCGGTCGGGGCTGCCCCACTGAAGTAGAGCTAAGAGTTAAAGACATATATATTAACTACTCTTGTAGTGAAATGAATTTCTTGATACATCAATATCTTTTTACGTCTTACAATATATTCGTAGCTAAAACATAGTATGGTGTGTCGAGCAAAACGATATCCTCCATGTCAACCACTAAGGATTTCGAGAACATAAATCATGTAAATCCCAACTCGCATTTTTCTATCTTGATACACTGAAAGCTATAATCTAGCCAGTCAGGTAGATGCATTATTTTTCGATTTCCGAATAGCACTTGACTCAGCACCTGTCCTACGCTTCTTACTAAAGTTACGATCATATGGGGTATGTGCCGAAATGTGTGACTGAACTGAGGAGTTCTTACTAGGGAGTACGCAACATGTTGACTTGATTGGACAGTCATCGACAGATTTGGAATGACTTCGAGTGTACCTCAGGGAAGTGTGTTCGGTTCCATGCTGTTGATGCAGTATATTAATGACAATGACCACAATATTAATAGTAACCTCACACTTTTGGCAGATGTCGTAATTATCCACAACGAAGTTCAGTGTAACAAGAACTGCACCAATATTCAGCCAGATCCTGATACAATTTCAAAGTAGCATAGTGTTTGGCATCTTGCTTTAATTGTTTAAAATTTTAAAATTGTGCACTTCACCAAACGAAAAAAAGGAGTATCCTTTGACTGTAGCATCAGTGTGTCATAGATTGAATCTGCCAACTCATACACATACTTAGGTGTAACGCTTAGTCGAGATGGGAAATGGAATAATCTCTAACATCGAAAGTAAGCGTTTCCGGACACTTGTCCACATAACATTTTCTTTCTTTGTGTGTTAGGAATGTTTCCTGAAAGTTTGGCCGTACCTCTTTGTAACAAAATGGTTCAAATGGCTCTGAGCGCTATGGGGCGTAACAGCTATCGTCATCAGTCCCCTAGAAGTTAGAACTACTCAAACCTAACAAACCTAAGGACATCACACAACACCCAGTCATCACGAGGCAGAGAAAATCCCGGACTCCGCCGGGAATTTTTGTAACATCCTGTATACAGGGAAGGGTAGCGCGAATGTTGAGAGGTTAAAAGTGATCCATGGGAGAGTGTCACTCTGTTACTGGAACAACCCGAACTGGTGGACTAATGAAGATAGGAGGATCATAGCCTCAGACAGTCAACCGATGAAATGTCAGGAGCCGGCCGCGTTGGGTGAGCGGTTCTAGTCCCTTTAGTCCGGAACCCCGTGACTGCTACGGTCGCAGGTTCGAATCCTGCCTCGGGCATGGGTGTCTGTGACGTCCTTAGGTTAGTTAGGTTTAAGTAGTTCTAAGTTCTAGGGGACTGATGACCTCAGATGTTAAGTCCCATAGTTCTCAGAGCCATTGGAACCCAATTTAAAGATGACTCTAGAAATTTACTACAGCCTCCTACATATCGCTCCCGTGAGGATGGTGAAGACAAGATTCAATTACTTACAGCACGAACAGAGGAATTAATGATATCGTATATCTTGCTCTACATCCGTGAAAGTACTGGTAAAAGTTCTAATAATTGATATGGTGAGAAGTACCCCCTGCCATGCACTTCGCAATGGTCGGCAGGCTGTAGGTGTAGGCGTATATGTGGATTCTGTTTGTCTTTTGTAGATCTACTCCTAATATGTAATGAGTAGAAACATATTTAACCAGCAAACAATTTATCAATGTGGTTTTCAAAGTTTTGGTGAAAAAATCCAATTTTTAGGTCATTATATTTCTTTAAAACGTTTCCAGTCAGCAGATGCCACCCCTGAAGCAATATCCCAGAATGAAAAATCAGAACAGCAGCCACTATGAGTAACTTAGAAGTAGATATCCTCGGTATCGCGAAGAAAACAGTTAATCAATAATACAGGCAAGTCTTCCCGTACCGATTGTAAACCAGGTATATTACTCTGAGAATATGCTGAAATAAAAGCTCGATGTTTAGCAATCCGATACACACGATCACTAGACGAGGGAGTCGTACCTATGCATTACCGTTGCACAATTTACACCAGTACAGTGAATGAAACAACAAGTTTATTGTTACCAGTCACTGTTTATTTACCTCCACGACCAGTTTCAAAGGTTTAATCGTCCATCACCGGGTGAATTTGCATTTGTTAGTATGACATTTTCGGTCTGTATCGTGTAACTTTTTTTGGAGTAACTTGTGGCGCTGTCGAGTGGAGAAACAAAACACTACTTCAAAACATGGATTTGGGGTTCTTTTGACTAAAAATAAATTTATATTTTACGGGAAACGTGAAATAAGCAAAATCACCTCCAGTGGTCACAGATTCCTTTCACTGTCGTAACACATCACATATATACAGTTTTATTTTGCTAACAATTATGGCGTCTAAAAACTACGGGGCCAAGTATCGTATAGCAGAAGAGAGAACATTATCACAAAGTACAAAGAATATACTCGGTAATAAAATTATTACAGAACAACTTTTAAAAGATTTGTTTTGATGTGCCAAGTATATGTGTTCGAATAAATCCTTAATATCTTTTGACTAGTTAAAATAGCTTAAACTCCAAACTAGTTCATACAATCAGGTGAAATGTTACAAACCTTAAGTACAATAATCATTTTGGCTACAGTGGTTAAATTATACTCAAATAAAAATTTTGATTCGGATTCACAGATATGAAAGGGTGGATACAGAGGGAGAGGAAGACAAAGAGAAAGTGAGAGGGAGAGAGAGGGTGTAGTGAGTGATTGTATGAGAGCAAACATTACATAGCAGAGGGGTCTAACGATTATATCAGTTCATGTAATAACCGCCTAAGAGTTGTGGTAATACATTGGTTAATGCTTTAAAATATGCATGATGGATGTACACTAGCTGATGTATATATAGTTTGAAGCTGACAAGGGGTACAAACTACTGGTGAGATGATATATCTATATGCAATATCTATCTCCTGTACATTTGGTGGTTGTCATGGTAACATATCTAAATATTTATGGTAAATGTTAAGGTGTGTGTATGTGCGTGTATGTATGTATGTATGTACGTATGTATGTGTGTGTGCCTGTGTGTAACAGTTTTGTGAACGTCCACCTACATCGGCATCAACGAAAACTGTATTAAAATAAGAAATATCAAAGCCCGCAAGGAAAGATTAATGTTTTCGTTTCCCGCTCGCGCTGTTCGAGAGTGGGATGGCATAGATATTGTCTCAAGGTAGATCAATGAATCTTCTGCCAGGCCCCTACGTGTGAATTATGGAATAGGTATGTAGATTTAGATGTAGATGTAGAATATTCTGCAAGGCCAGTTACAGTGCGCCGGAGACGAATGTGTAAATGTCGTGAAACTAATCTACAGCTACATTCATACTTCGCAAGTACCCTTACGAATCATAGATGATGGTACTGCTATATTTGACTCCCGTTCTTGTGCTCTTTACGTATGACCCATGAGGAAAATGATTGCCAATAAAGGTCCGTACCCCATCTGATTCCTCTGCTTCTGTCTTGGCGTCATTTCACGAGACGCATATGAAAGGAAATAACATGTTGTCCAGAATGTTTTTGAATGAAACCCCTCGAAATTAACATAGTAAATCTCTCCGTTATATACAATGCCTTCCTCGTAACATCTACTAATGGAGTTTGTTGAGCATCATCTTGAAAATCCCTCGTTGAGTCAGTGGTAACGGGAAGAAATGCATCACTTTTTGTTGGATCTTCTCTATCTTCTTCATCAGTCCCGTTTGGTAAGGGTACCAAAATTAGCTGACTGATGACTGTTACTTAAGAAGACCTCTAACATTGGTATGTAAGCCACTTTTTTCGTGTGTGTATTATATTTACTTAAGAGTCACCCAATTAATCTCAATCTCATTAGCTTTTTCCTGTTATTTGTTTTATGTGGTCATTTCATTTCTGGCCGCTCCGAATGGTCACTAGCAGGTATTCGACAACAGTTACTATTCTCTGTGATTTGTCGCCTATAACAGAATCGAATACTAGTCGATCTCTCCTCCGGCTTGTTCAGCACGGTATTTCTTTTACCGGCAGGGTGAGTTACCAGATCCTGCATGAATCTTAGATCCTTTGCAAATCTTCTTGTATTTCGCTGCCATCTTCTTATAGACAATAACGTAGGCCGTGAAGAGCCTCATAGAGTAGTAGCGGTCCTACAAGTCCGCCTTGTTATGCCTTCCCGTAATTGTTTTCACATTTATCTGCTTTGGTGCGGCAATACCGACGTGTTGACTTCAGTCTGCCTGTACATCTAATCAAAAATCAGGTCCGATATTTGGTAAGCTCCAATTTTATTCACTAAAAGACAGTGTAGAACTGTATAGAATGCCATCCGGAAGTCAAGGAATACGGCACACATCAGAGTGCCTATGCCTGTGGCGTCCTGGACCATAAGAACGAACAGAGCGAGTTGATTTTCGCATAGTTTCTGTTTTACGGAATCCATTTAGATTTTTATACAGGAGATTTCAGTATTACAAGAACATCATTATATGTGAGTAGAAAACGTGTTCCAAAAATCTGCAGCAGACTGATGTCGACAATATAGGCATATAACTCAGTGCGTCTGTTCGTCAGTCTCTGTTAAAAACGGGACTGTCCTCCGCTATTTTTTTTCCAATTGTTAGCCTTCGTTGGTCCTGTGACGGACGATAGACTTCTGCAAGATGGGGAGCAAGTAGAACCTCGTAGGTATCTCAGGTATGACATGTATCTGATAGTTCATGATAGATCCAAAATTGTTTAAGTGATATGCTGATTTTCGCCTTTGGCAGTGGTTTTTGTGTCACAGTGTCGAGTAGCACCGTGGAAGGATTTCACTTTAAACAGTGGCCCCTCTTATACATAAGTTCGAAGATCAAAGGAAAGCGCGGGAATACCATTTCCTACACGATCATGCGTTGTAAAACACTGTTGACGCCAACCGTGACGGTTTGGACAGCTTTACCTTTCATATGCAAAATAAGTTACATGTGACATAGTTTCTTCAGTGAATAAAGACATAAATTTTCTTCTCAGTAAAAATAAATGGCAGAGTGTCAAATAGTGTTGATGATTCAAATAGTCTTGCAGCAAATCCCTCATATGTTCCTAGAGGCAAAATACCATTGTGGACAATTGAGTTGTACTAATGGGGGATGAATTTTCTTTTCTTTAGCGATTCTGATCTTTTTTCATATATTTTTCGGAAAATTTTTCCGTTTTGCAAAGTGAGCAGTATCAAGAGCTTCTGCGTGCAACCGAGGGAACAGTAGCCATAACCTGACTGAGAGGTAAATCTTCTTCGTCATCCTTGGTGAAATGACAGTGTCAGCTTTGAGTCACTGATAAAACGGCTGTTTCGTTTCTGAATACAAATGCTGGACGTACCTATCACCCAAATAAACAATAAGGCCAGAAAATTATTGGTATAGTTTCTAAAACCGTTTACATTTTACTGAAAAATTTTCTTTCCTATCTCATTGGATCAGCAATTACCATAATGACACCGAATACGTTCACACTTGCCCTACTTTTAACTCTTCATGTATAATATATCTTGTTATTTTCATGTTACTGTGCGACCAGTTAATTTATATCCATATTCCGATCTTTCCAGGAATCTCTATGGATCATCTGCATAAAAGATTGTACATGTTTTAGTTAGGTTACGCAGCATTTCCTCACTTTTGAAAACTCTAGTGGAATAATCTGAAGGAAATGTCACACTAACTCTTTATATAAATTCAGAGACGCTAAATGATTTCAGTTGGTGCAAAAAAATATGGTTAATGGTACTGAAATATACGACTTATACGAACACTATTTAATTTACAGCGGACTGTAATTCCTATGTACTCTAACCACATTACTGGTAACAGCATATATTAGGGCCAATGAATGTCCATACACACAAAATGTAGTAAATGAATTGTGGGGTTTGTAGAGATTCCTTACATAATTGGAAAATCAGGAACATACCACAAAACAATGACTCAAATTACAGATATAAAAAGCGCTGTGCTTAGTTCACTAAGTTCCGATCTACATCAACAACAAACTATTCATATAGTTACGTGCAACAATCTTATCTGACATATGCTTCTTAATAGTTTACCAGTTATCAGTCCCAAGAATAGCTGAACTAAGACATTTTAACTTTTTTGTGAAATTCTACATTTCTCTTACTCTGATATATGGAGTTATTTAATAGTCTGTTTACGTTATGGGCTGGGGCAGTTTGCTGTTTAACTCTGAAACTCAAATCAACAGCAGTACTTATACTAATGTCATCCAATGATTGTGACGGCTACGATGGCGTAAGTTAGTGATTTATGTAAGGTAGTATTGCATATCAGAATACACACTGTAGAAGTTGTTCACAGCCCCCACCCGATTCCCTCTCTTCGTCACCCGTTTCCTGTTGAGAAATTTATCACATGTTGCTTCAAAGTTCACTTACCGGTTCTAGGATTTATTGGGATTTATGCTAGCGAACGATCTTGACGGCAAGATTCGCTTTGAAGTCAGGGAAATGGGACGTCTGCACCTTTTTAATCCCTAATAACAGCGCCGGGTTCCTTACAATACCTTTTATCAGTCAAGTATGGAATACACACACGAAATTTAACTGTATTGCAATTATTCATATATCGTAATAAAATCAGTTTCAATATAATGAATGAGAGTTCAGCGGAAACAAACTAACAAAAATTTTAGTGAACACAATGGTGAAATTATTCTGAACGCTGATAACACAAAAAATAAACGATAGAATTGCATAAAATTGTTACATGGGTATTTATTTACAGATAAAGGTTATGGACTTCAGACCGTAGCTAAGTGCAGCCAGATTTGCGTGAATAGTGAATAAGAGTTCTCATATTCCTCAGTTAAATCAGCTACCATGAGGGGAAAATCAAAATAATTGTCCCGACTATGCCTTATTAAAGTTCTTCAGTGATGCAGTTTCACTATTCGGTTAAGTTCACCATGAAATGGACTAGCGCTCCTGCAAAGCCTTGCAGTCGCGAAAACATTCAATGATCGAAAGCAGCGTTGTCCCCATGTACTGTTCGATGTCCTATTACCCGTAATATTTTACAGTATAGAAACTGTGAGATTGGTTTGCTGCCCAGAGAGTAAATTGAACTCCTGCTATAAGCTACCCAGACTCACCACCAACCGTCCACGGACCTGTCTACACAAAGCAGACTCCGCCAAAAGATTCACAGACCGCAAAAGGACACGAATCACATGAGTGTCGCCTGTTTAAAACCCGGGATACAAGACTACGCTAGTCATGATCAAGACTTCTTACAAAAGTACGATAAATATCACCAGTGAAAGTACATTTTCTTTTTTTAAAATGAAACATACTGAAATGAGCTCCACCCGTAGCTGGTCAACGCACTGAAATTAGCTCCTCCCGACACAGTGCCAGACGTCATGAAACATTCTGGTAGACATAATACGCTAGATATTAATGAGTGCAATGGTACGGCCTCGACATACAAAACTTCTGAAATAGGGAAAAATAGTTTAATATTTCCATATGCACAAGTGTATCCTATGAAAACACTGTACAGCTTCTTGTTCATTTAGATATCGATCTTGATGTTTGTGTAGAATACACGTAATTTTAATTACAGTCATTGTAATTAGTGGCCTGTCTCAATAGAACTGTATAATACTTGATATGGTACAGAAATGACTTACATACCGAAGCATAAATCTATAAAGGTCTAGGGTAATACATGTTAACGCACCGGTACGTGAGATTGTGAAGTACATTTAGTTATTTACGATTTAATGTAAAATATCAGTCATAGTGGTTATTACTTCGGATGATGTTCAACTCCAGGCAAGAAATATTAATATGTGTTCACTGTATAGTTCCCCACCACTTGGACATAATATCGTTCGCTACTGCGCAACTTTGGTTTCCATTAATGTGCTTTAAATTGGCTAAATGTTTATGAAAATCGAAGTCACCTGAAAACCAAAGGTTCCACAATGTCGTGCAACTGCTGCGTTGATCCCGTGTCGTCGAGGCTTACAGTTTGGTATCCTCACTTTCTACATCATTATTCCACTGGGCTCATATCGTATTTTTCAGTGTTAAGCTGGCGAATAATTTTCTATACTGCATAGCTAGCTCAGGCACCAGAACTTTTTTTTAATTTATAACTTTTGATCAATGATTAAATTTCAAGCATGGACGATAAAGTGCTTGCTAGCGACTGTTTCAAAACGTTAACGTGGTTCACTAGATTTTCTCACTAAATACTGACATGAGCGCACGAAAGAGGAAGTAGCGTTCTAAAAGTAATGAATAACTAAACTACCTGCCCTGCCAATGGTGCCTCACTCGCACTTACCCTTTGACGACCAACCAGGGATAAACAGTCGCAGCTATGTTTAAATACCGTCTACTCCTCAATGACATGTCATAGGTTTTGCACTCAGTTATTGTTTAGATTGCCAGTTGGTTGATTTTTGTTTGCTTGTCTTCTACTTTTGCATATGGACACGCAGTTGACTAGTTATTGGTCAGAAGAACAGCTATTTAGCTGTTTACAGACTCACGATTCAATTAATTTCGCAGTGTTTCTTCTGCAATACTTCACAGCGAGTGGAGCTTGAGTTCTAGGAGAGAGTGTTGTAACTTAGTACAATTTTCAGATATTCGTCTCTCTCCACCCCTGTTTAGAAGTTTAATATACCTTCATATCCCTACTGTGAATGATGACACTCACTTTTGAAGTATTGCAGTCTTTTTTCTGAAATTACAAAAGTTGCTCTTGAAAATTAAATTATTTCCAAATGTTAAACCTTGTCCAAGGTACAACATGGTCATGTATATAGTAACAAGTACTCGGCTGAAATTGAAAGGCTTTGCAGTCGAGAAAATATTTTCACTACTGTATTTAATAATACATGTGCTAGGGTGTTCACGCTATACACATATATATGAAGTAAGCAAAATCATATGAAGTAGAAGTATCATGAAAAACAAGTTAAACAGGTTTTTAAATACGAAATACAGGAAACTAACACAAATTTCGGTTTTCTAGATAGTAAAAATGTTTAAGACATTAAAGAAGCTTAATACATGTGCACTTATCACACGTTCGATGGTGAAGTTCGTTCTTGTATTTCAAGATAAAGATGGTGCACGACCGACGAAGTATGGCCTAACAGTCATCTTAAATGAAGAGTTCAAGAGTTCTAAAAACGTGTACATTTACTCAGCCTAAAACTCTGTACCTGAAGAATTAACAGAAATGACTAATTAGCTTTAATACATTATACAGGGTTTGTATGTGTAGAATACAAAATATTTCCGAAAAAATGGTTCAAATGGCTCTGAGCACTATGGGACTTAACATCTTTGGTCATCAGTCCCCTAGAACTTAGAACTACTTAAACATAACTAACCTAAGGACATTACACACATCCATGCCCGAGGCAGGATGCGAACCTGCGACCGTAGCAGTCGCGCAGTTCCGGACTGAGCGCCTAGAACCGCGAGACCACCGCGGCCGGCACAAAATATTTGTATACCGTGATATGCAATGTGGCTATAAATCTGTCTCACCTTATAACTGAAAAAAATATTGTAGGCGTCTTGTTCTTTTAACGCCTGTAGGAACTCAGTGTCATTCATTGAACTGTGATACCGTGAACGAAATTATTTTAAATAGGTACGGGCAGATGAGTTTCAATTTACTTACATACATGTGTTCCTTATTATTGTTGACTTCCTGGGAGAGTGTATGCCGGACCACGATTAGAACACAGACTTTTTGCACTTTTATTATCGAGAGAGCTACCCAAGCGTGACTCATGAGCCGCCTTCAAAACTTCAATTCCCGCCGCACCTCGCTCCTACCTTGAAAGCTGCACTGAAGTTTTCCTAAGCATGTTACGGAACTAACACTTCTGCAAGAAAGGAAACTGTGAATAAATGGTTTAGCTGTGTCGTAGAGGAATGCTAAGTGTTCCGACAGAAGTTTGCTATGTAGCGCACTCTCCGCCGCAAAATGAGTTTCCTTCTGGGACGCCTACTGTACTGCGAAACCTCTCAGTGGGTGAGAGAATGATCATTTATGAGGACTCAACAGTTAACCCTTAAAAAGAGCATACTATTCGTAATTAAAAATTGCTCGACGCCATATAAAAATTTAGTATGACCGCGAAACAAATGATCGCCAGTGGTATTACCGTGCACGTCTTTATAGGAACTACATTTTGACTTTTGCAAAGGTAATCCTTTAGAACAAACAACTCAGATCACCAACTGACGGGGTGTTCATGGTAAGTCTTTCAGTAGGCCAAGGTCAGTGAAGAAATTTTTTAACAGAAATTCCTCTAGCCCCATATGTTAAGCTGTAAATTTATGTCCATAGCGTTGATAATTTCAAGATACGAAAATTCATCTTTTCGTTTCATGACTGGAAGGCCTAGAAGCACGGTTGATTTTAGAGTAAATTTCCTGTAATATGATGGAGCCGAAGAAACCATCTGCAATCAAATTCTTATTAACAATGTATCAACATTTACACATAATGTTAACTTCTGGTCTCCATTAGTTATTCATCTACAGCAACCAATTCGATAATATTTATCAAGGGCT
The DNA here is from genome assembly GCF_021461385.2 of Schistocerca piceifrons. Classification (NCBI taxonomy): domain Eukaryota; kingdom Metazoa; phylum Arthropoda; class Insecta; order Orthoptera; family Acrididae; genus Schistocerca; species Schistocerca piceifrons. The sequence continues at coordinate 634,003,753 of NC_060140.1, forward strand.
CCCGATGATTGTTAACTATTATATATTCTCAGAATTATACAGCTTACTTCCGCATGATACCAAACCATATGTTACCCACGCCATTAAAGAAGAACTTGAAGTAGATTATATAAGGTACACACCCCGAGTGGTAGATGTTCGTCATCGTTGTCATCGGTACTAATCTCAATGAATTCTTATCGCAGCTATAGGCTCTGTAATCACTCTACATCATTGGTAGAACCACCGTTACTGTAAGACATAAAGTAGGATTTTCGGGCTTTTGGAGAAATAAGAAACAAAACTGACTCCTTTTTGAGGCGTACAAATTATGTGATTACGTAGATTGCAAAGTGGAAGAGTCCTTGTAAAGTCGTTCAGCGTAAACAAATACCTTGTTTTAGTTTCAAATACTCATTAAATCACAACGACATGAAAGCAGATTACAACATAAAAACACAAAAATTCAAAGTTACTTAAGTGACTCCTTTTGCAAACGAAAAATGTAGTGATATAATTACACTAACCATCACAGAACATACTGTACAAGATGGTAACTATGGCTACCAGTTCTGAATGGTTACGCTATACAACAACAAAAACTTTTCTCAGGTACGAAGATAAAACATGGTGGACCTACTTAATTTGGACTCGGTGAATCTGAAAATGCAGTTAGATTTTCGCGATCACCTTCCAATTTCCAGAATGAGATTTTCACTCTGCAGCGGAGTGTGCGCTGATATGAAACTTCCTGGCAGATTAAAACTGTGTGCCCAACCGAGACTCGAACTCGGGAGCTTGGAAGGTAGGAGACGAGATACTGGCAGAAATAAAGCTGTGAGACCGGGCATGAGTCGTGCTTCGGTAGCTCAGATGGTAGAGCAACTGCCCGCGAAAGGCAAAGGTCCGGAGTTCGGGTCTCGGTCGGGCACACAGTTTGAATCTGCCAGGAAGTTTCAACTTCCCATTTTTTTGATACGGAGGGGTTTGATGACTATATCTAAAAACCGAGACTAGGGTGGCCTACACTAAATGTAGACAATATGTAACACGCTTAATGCCATAAAACTATCTTACTCTAGTGTCCTAGGACTAATGTACGTAGGCCGGAGTGGCCGAGCGGTTATAGGCACTTCAGTCTGGAACCGCGCCACCGCTACGGTCGCAGGTTCGAATCCTGCCTCGGGCACTGACATGTGTGATGTCCTTAGGTTAGTTACGTTTAAGTAGTTCTATGTTCTAGGGCACTGATGACCTCAGATGTTAAGTCCCATAGTGCTCAGAGCCATTTGAACCATTTGACTAACGTACATTTTTACAAGGAAAACTGCAACATTCATTTGCTCGAGAATGATGTTGAGTCTTATTGATGATAACTTCCTTGTGTGGGATACGTATCCTTCACCCTTCAGCAACCAACAGTACTCAGTTAATATTGAAGGGTTACATCAACCTTTATAGCGTCTTTCCATTCGCAAAATGTCCTGATGGAACGTTTCTCCGTGTTCGTCACTAGCCGCTCCCAAACTGGTAGGGAAGAAATCTAAATACGAATGAAGGAAGTGCATTTTTGGTGACATTCGGCATCCACATTTTTATAGTGCTCTAAAAGAGTTCCCACTAATATGTCACTGTTTTATGCTCTTGTATTCCCTAGGAAACCTTCAACGACATCCTTAAAAGAACGCAAGGTTGCAAGTTCTAACTGACTAAATATTTCTTCGAAGTTCTTAACGTGCATTAAATTCCTAATTTGTGTCCCAACAAAAATCTCCTCTGTCAATTATGTGTCACTTAATTCAAGAAACACTTTACGTAGACACACGAAACCATTAGCATTTTTGTCCATTCCCTTAACAAAGTTCTTCATAAAGCCGAGCTTAATATGCAGTGGGGGAAGGAAAACAGTTTAAAAAGCCACCTAAGGTACATATTTCCTATTTTCTCCCCCTGGAGCCAATTTCTCTCGTGGTGGCCACTCTTTAACTGTATAATATTTACCTGCTGCACGGCTGTCCCAAATGCAAAGGAAACAGGAATACTTTGTGAAACCATTTTGGAGACCAGTTGGTAAACCAGTTACCTTAAGAGCACCATATATTTAACAATTTTCTTCCTTTTACTTGACTGCTTCAAATATATCTGACAAATTTACATAGTATTCTTTCATAGTCACAGAGTACCCTATAGGTACAGATGTAAAAGTATTACCATTATTCAATAGTACAGCCTTCGGACTTGTCTTGGAAGCGTCAATAAACAAGCGCCACTTAGCAGCATCGTATGGAAAGCTTAACTGTTTCATTGATCCTACTGCAGGACTACAAGCACAAACGTTGCCCACTATACGGTACTACGTCGTCAAATCTTTATTACGTTGCCTAAAGTGAGTATTTCTTGTTTCTTCATGAAGTACGTTCCATTCCTTAAGACGTGAAGATAAAATTTCTGCATGCTGCTTGGATAAGTATAAATCACGAACTAGATCATTCAAGTCTGTTTGTGTAATTAATGTGGTCTTTGTTCTGGAAAGTGCTCCTCTTCACTCGACTGACATTGTACTTCGTCACCGCTTGTAGATTTATGGTCAGAATGAAGAGCTTCTTCCGACACTAGTGGAGGAGTTGGAACTAGCAGGTTTTTACCGTGGGGAACGGGTCTAATTGCTTAGGGCTGGTCTGGGTACATAATATTCTTCTTATTTCTTGATGAAAAGTGAGTTACATTAGTCAAACAGAAATAGCAATCATCAACATGATTTTGAGGCACTCGCAAGCTCATTGGTATGCCAAATGGTAAGTGCTCTTTTATTCCTTTCAGCCATTGTGTTAGTTTAGAATTGCAGCTAGTGCAAGTTATGTGAGGTGCCCAATCTTTATCCTGGCTCCCAGTTGGCATTTGATGCGTAAATGATACGACGTCTTCAGTAACTTAGAGAAATTTATCGTCTTTGTTTCCTTGTCGTGAATTCACCACATATATAACAAAATGAATCGGGATGGTTGGTTCACCCATGTTTTGATTTATTCATGTTGTATTTCTAATGCCTACAAAACACTTTTCTGTTGAATGAACTTAGCCAGAACAATTCCTGAGAAAGAAAAGAGAAATTCAAAGACCTGAGATAATATAGAAGGAAGAGTAAGCAAATGTATGTACCTGGAGGGTTTAAATACACAATGTAAAATACACTAATGTTATATATTACATTTAAAAAGTAGTTTACATTAAAGTTAAGAACAAAAAAGGTCATCTCACTAACTTTTATCACACAACGTTTGGATCCAAAGCACTTAAAATTTATACAGTAAATTCAACTATGTTGTATAAGTTGCAGGTTATAACTTTTAATGCTGACGTGATGGACACTTTCTCATTTCACATTTTATGTCACATTACACTATATAACTAAGTTTTTTATGTACCTTGTCTACACCAAAACCACTGTTGACAAGTGTTATCACAGGAACTGTAGACGCCATAAACAAACAGCTAATATTATTGTAAACGCACCCGAAAATACTCAGATTACAAAAATGGAAAGTGTCACGTAATTCGAATCTCAAACATGTGACAACAGAGCAGCAAATTTTAATTTATCAACTCATAGTTCTTCATGTTAGGGCGAGGTTCTAGTCGTCCACAGACAAGACCTTAGCACAATACGAAGTGCAGAAATGAAAAACTCCTTATTGTTCATTCAGTCAGAGATATGGTGCGTCTCGAATACCCAGGAATTATCATACGAGCATTCTGCGGAATGTCGATGCCATGCACAAATTAAATGTCGAAAGAATCGAGAAGTTACCTAAAGTATGAAATAATGTGACACAGTAACACTGCTCCAAGAGCTGGAGGAGTGTCAGATGAATGAGAAATAACTAACTACTGCCTACAGTCTTGTGTGAGTACATGAAGAGAATGGGAAATACTCGACATCCTAAAGTAACCACAAATGTGTGCGTTGGTAGACCTAATAGAATGTTATAGATATAATAAAACTTTCTGGGATGTGAAACTGGCTTAAAGTATGATTCATTCTATCTTACGTGGAAGATGAATAAAATGTTGCTTTCAGTATTTCATCTTCATTAGGGGTGATTAATAAGGTGTAATTAGTGTTTGATTACGATATCTGTTGGCCGGTTATGATCTTTTATTAAATGTCTCACACTAGATATATTGCGTTAGTGACGTGGACAGATCTTAATATTTAACATTTGTTCTGAGAACACCAATTTCCAATGTACGATATGTGGTTTAACCCGAAGGAACTTGCCCCTGAATTGAGTATATCAGCTACACAGTGACAGGAAACCACTAAATTTCACTGTAAACTTCTAACAGTGTGGTGACACGTTTTTAATATCTGAGCTCTGCGAGCTGCGGAAGCCTCCAGAAATCGAGCATGTGTCCACCTGATGGGAGACAGTGCAGGGGCGCGGAAATGAATTACGGAGCACGTCCTAATTGAAGATAACGTCATAACATTTTCACTGTGACATGTGCTTTGAGTTATTGACGCTATACACCGCGGGCAATATCAGGAACAAAAATAACCAAAGGCGCGCTGTATGACGTGTAGCATCAAATCAGAGGATATTAAACATATATTTTTCCCGGAAAGGACAGACGAATAATAACGCTGACAGGTGTTTATTATCTCTTGTACAAGATGAATTACTGATGCTTAAATTTAGCAGCGATATCAAATGCGGTAAAGAAAATCTGTGAAGACAGACGAAACATTATGAGCAGGAAAGAGCAAATATGATTTGAAAAACAATACATATACGGAGTTACTATAATTAAACTTTAATCTCAATGTATACAAGTGTAATGTGCTGCGAATACATAGACAGTAAGATCATTTATCATTTAGCTAAAATGTACTAGGCCAGAAACTGGAAGCAGTCAATTCCATAAATTATCTGGGAGTAGGCATTAGGAGTGATTTAAAATGGAATGACCATATAAAATTAATCGCTGGTAAAGCAGATGCCAGACTGAAATTCATTGGAAGAATCCTAAGGAAATGCAGTCCGAAAACAAAGGAAGTAGGTTGCAGTAAACTTGTTCGCCCACTGCTTGAAGTCGGCCGAAGTGGCCGTGCGGTTAAAGGCGCTGCAGTCTGGAACCGCAAGACCGCTACGGTCGCAGGTTCGAATCCTGCTCGGGCATGGATGTTTGTGATGTCCCTAGGTTAGTTGGGTTTAACTAGTTCTAAGTTCTAGGGGACTAATGACCTCAGCAGTTGAGTCCCATAGTGCTCAGAGCCATTTGAACCATTGCTTGAATACTGTTCACCGGTGTGGGATCCGTACCAGATAGGGTTGACAGAAGAGAAAGAGAAGATCCAACGGAGAGCAGCGCGCTTCGTTATAGGATCATTTTGTAATCGCGAAAGCGTTACGGACATGACAGAAGTTTCGAGAACATACCTTCACCGATGAGTCAAGCAGTATACTGCTCCCTCCAACGTATATCTCGCGAAGAGGCCATGAGGATAAAATCAGAGAGATTAAGGCCCACAAAGAGGCATACTGACAATCTTTCTTTCCACGAACAATACGACACTGGAGTAGAAGGGAGAACCGATAGAGATACTCAAGGTACACTCCACCACACATGTGGCTTGCGGAGTATGGATGTAGATGTAGATGAGGTGCAACTTTCAAAACGCTGTAGAAATAACACAACTGGTCAGAAAGACGTCAAACTGCAACGAAATATTATCGGAGAAGGGGAAAAACATATGGCATAAGGAAGAAAATAGTGTGAAAATTGGTCATTAGATGGCCCTGTATGAGTCAAAATATGTAAATGAATACACCTGTCATGCGCACGAGCCATTGAACTTGGTATGAACACACAGGGCACACCGCTTTTCTTCCTTTCGCGTCTGCGACGTTCGTCATGACTGTATCTGCTTGTAAAGCTGTGTTACAACAATGATGACTGTGCACACGTCGCTCTGTAGAAGTTCCGGATACTGAAGGGATTGAAAAAATGTCTTGTTCCGATGACTGTCGTGGGTCTGGAGAAAATGATTCGGAAATTTGAAAAGACGGGTTCTTTTGGTAGCGACCTGGTAGATGTTGGAAATGATTCGACGTCAGTGAAAGCAGTGCGCAGAGCAATGCAGGAGGAGACGTGCTGTGGTGTGCAAACGTGTAGTGCACGGAGAATTGCCGGAACACTGAACATACCCGTGCGCACGATGCGTAAAATCCTACGAAATAACCTTCTTTGCTATCCATTCAAAATTACCGATGTGCTCGAGTCACTTCCAGTTAACCTTTGCGTTAGAATTTCTTTCTCACGTGGAAGTGGACAATGATTGACCGTCGAAGATTTTGTTGACAGACGGAGATAACTTCCATCTGACGGGATATGTCAGTACACAGAATTGTTGAATATGGGCAACGGAGAATCCACACGCAAATCAACCAATACTACTTCATCCTGGAAAGGTCGCTGTGTGGTGCGGGTTTACGGCATCATTTATCACACGTCCATATTTTTTCGGACTAGACAGGTGCTTTCGGTTCTCTTACCTGTACTGTTAGTGGTGAGAGATATGTCTTTTGCGCAACCACGTTATTTTAGCTCTCCAACAGCGTGGACGTATGGATGGGATGCACCTCCACCCATTGCAAATCCAGTTAAGCAGCTGCTGAAGCGCCACTTCGGAAATGCTAGAATTATCAGCCGCCATTTCTCTACAGCCTGGCCGTCCCGATCACCGGATCTTAATTTGTGTAACTTCTGGTTATAGACTATCTGAAAGATGTTGTGTTTGGTGTTCCGTTTGCAACTTAGTTGCATTGGAGGCACGCATGGCACGACACATTCTGAACGTGACCCCGGAAAAACTTCGATTAGTTGTTGAACATGCTGTTTCTCTATTGCAACTTGTTGCAGAAAAAGGTGGACAGCATATGGAACATGTTTTCCGCCAGTCACACGGAAATTATTAATCCGATATGATGTTGATTGATGCTTTTTATGCGGTTTTTAGCCTCAGGAAAATTAAAAACCGATTTTTCCCATCCGATGTGATATGACCTTTCCGTCGTGGGTGCGCTTACGTAACTAACAGTATCACAGCTGTACACCGCTGCACACTGAGTAGTACAGTTTGCTTAACGTCAAACGTACACCTTAGCCATATTTGTATGATTCATTTGTCATTTGTAGTCGACCACTATGAAATTATGATGCTTACAGTGCCATCTATTGCTACATGTTATAATTATTTATTTTTCTCCTGCCATGCGTTATCCCCCTTCCGTTGTATCTTACTTCATTCCGATCAGTAGTTTTATTTCTACAGCGGTATCGTTTAGTACGTCCAGCAAGTTTATACCTTGGAGTTTTGCTGGACAGGAGACCATTAGAGGTAGACTGAAGCGTTGGGATCTCGTGATGAGTATGTCGTCAATTTGTTAGAGAAAGGCGCTGCATAGTACATAGTATTCATGTTACAGGAAATCTCATGATACAGTGAAATTCCTGTTAACTGATGATTACAGATCCAACGTGAAAAGTTTTATTATCAAAGTTTGTTTCTCCAGAGAAACACACATTATGTATGAAGCCTTGAGATTTACCTCAACACACACTGCTTTCTGAATGTGTTCCCATTTTTGTCAACTATCAGATCCACCATGGTTGTGGACCAGAATATTCTGCGAGCGGGAGTTTGATGCTGACGCAGCTGCTGTTAACCAAAACCTTCGAGCCGATTTCCAAGGCGAAACACACGACTGCGAATCCTCTGAGAGAATACATACTAAAAGTCTCCTTTGTACGGAGACTCGCGTCCCGTAGATCCCGTGGAATTCAGTTGGTCTTGAGGCATGGTCTCTGAAACGAAACATACGAGTAAGTAATCCTCTTTAACGACTCACAACTGAAATTAAATTTTCTTTTCCTAGGATAGTCAAAATATTTCTCATTACAAACTCTTGAATAAGTGGTCAAAGGCCACATCATGTTAATATATCAACACGGAATGTTTCTTAGGCATAGCCTATACGTATGACCGTTCGAAGATTTACAACAGTTCCTAGCCTGAAAAATCTCGGTCCGACAGACATATTCACTCATTGCCGCTGATTCAGCACGAAGACCCGATGCAGCTGACATCTACTTCCCACATCTTTCCTTTCTTCCTCTTCCACATTCATTTTACGTAGTATGTCCAGTGGAGTGCCTGTTCTTTCTGACATGCATTCATAGGGCAGATATCAGTCAATCGGCTTTTCAGTGATGTTACAATGAATGAGCATAAAACTTCGGTACTTGTCGTGATTGCTTATTCGGTCACCTCCTAAACAATGTCTCACTAATTAATCCTACTGCACTGTTATACCTGAAATTCGTTTCATTTTATCTACTCCTAAAGGTGTAAAACTGGAACCCCTTTCACAAAATGTGAAATGGTAGTTCCCATACACCTTATTGATATATCTCTCTTTCCCAACAATTCTCTTCTTCTCTTTCCCACCGCTCGAAATGTATACAGTATGTTCACCATTAGCCAGCATAATACCTTCCCCACTGAGCGACTTCATATATTTCAGCAAATGATTTAACTGCCTGTTTCGCGACAAATGTAGACCCCAACACAAAATTGAGAAGACTTTTGTGGCTACTTGTTGACAACCTGCCTGTTGGCTTCTGTCTCGGATTCTTCGGCCTACGTTCGTCTCATGATTTTTCTGACATTTTGCCAACACGAGTGGCTGACATTGTCAAAGTTTCACCCTCCTCAGCCCCCCACCAGAAACGGAGAGTGAATCTTCGACAATGCCATCCATTCGTGCTGGCGAAAGGTCAGAAAAATCATCAGACAAATGTCGGACGAAGAACCCGACACAGGAGCCAAGAGGCAGTTTGTAAAGTCCGGCGCTACAAATTCTCATTATTATTTACATTTGATTTCCTTTCTCTTAGTTACCCATATTTTATGACGCTCCCACTGTATCATTTACAGCATTTCCAAACTTAAATCACATTGTCCTTCCCAAGCACCTTCATTTCGAAGGTATTATCGCTCTCATAGTAATTTTTTAAATTAAATTAATTAATTAGCTCTTAACAGTACATTCAGGTATAATTCAAAAGCCATCAATTTGCTTCCTACCACAAATGCCATTACCCATATGGTAAATTAGCCCTGAGAACTGTAGAGACATGGTATTAGATTGGAAACTTAGAATTACAATTTATTACGTACTTTTCAGTTTAAAAGCATTACCATAATCAGAGGAAGCGCCCTGCGTGCCAAAACGTTGTGTGACACGCCACTGCTGTTCATTATGTCAGGGACGAGACGGAAAAGTCTGTTACACTGCGATGCTGTTCGCTGTAGTACGCTTTTTTACATTGAGATGATATCGTTAGAAAGTTGCTATGAACTGCAGATAGAATGAGTTACGCAACCGTTTTCTCCCAAACTTCAATGTAACAGAGGTAAAATCCGAAATAAGAACACAAGTCAAAAAGGAATAACATAATTCCCAATGATACAGTACTTACGTGCCATTAGCAGTGATTGCCAGTGTTTAGCTAACATAGATTCTATAGTATATGACACATTCCAAACTGGAAGGTGGAAATGCGAATTGCCAATATGACGAAAAGCTGTATGTGCTTTGGCTTCCCCAGTAACCAACTTAGGGAATCGTTATCAGTTTCTAGGATAAATGGATGCTTTTCCAGAAATTTCTCAAGGTCAGACAGTACAACTAAGGTTCCCAGTCAATAAAAATTTGGAAATTTGTGGTAAGGTCTTACGGGATCAAACTACTTAGGTCTCGGACCTTAAGCCTACACACTACTTAATCCAACTTAAACTAACTTACCCTATGGACAACACACACCTAAGCCCGTGGGATGACTTGAAACTCCGGCAGGGGGAGCCGCACATCTTGTTTATAAAATAAATATTTAGTCACTAGTTCTGTCAACCTCTGAGAGGCAACAGCCAGCAAACCTGACCAACAGGCATCTATCTGAGCAGCAAAAATTATTTGGAAAAATCGAAGTCCGCCAACACGACTGCTGTATCTACGCTATCTTAAGACCCTGGAAGGCGGCTTGTTCGGGAAGATTTCCATTCGGGTTTCCTTCTCTCCTTTCATAATTTCTTCAATGGAGATGCAATTTGGGCGAAATTAGATCTGAAAATTAACCATCCAATGAACCTAGCCACAGCCTTCTGACTCTTAATTGGTGGACAATTGTGGATAGCCTCAGTGCTACTCTGATCACTGGTAATATAATGATGATAGGCTACATGGCACGAAAGAGACCTCTATGGTGACTAATTAGAAGACATAATTAGGGTTCCCACCGCCAGAACAAAACTACCACAATTTGAATTCCATATCTAAAAAACATACAGTCGAGGAGTCTGTACAACACTCCACTGCTGTAGAGAGTTCAAATGAGACAAAGTTAAACTCATGGAGATTCCAATTGGCTGCACATGGTAAGATTGGTTTAGAGTCTTGAGACAGCGGAATCTGGTATTAGACTTGATTGAGATCAAAGGTAGTGAACTATTTCGCCTTATAAAAACCGGAGAAACAGGAATACAGTTCGGGTAGCGGAAGGGATTGCAATATATTTTCAAAGCACATTAATGCGACAGGCTCAAGTCGCTCATCTTGCCGGCCAGAGTGGCCGAGCGGTTCTGGGCGCTTCAGTCTGCAACCGCGCCACCGCTACGGTCGCAGGCTAGAATCGTGCCTCGGGCAAGGATGTGTGCGATGTCTTTAGGTTATTTAGGTTTAAGTAGTTCTAAGTCTAGTGGCTGATGACCTCAGATATTAAGTCCCATAGTGCTCAGAGCCATTTGAACCATTTCGCTCATCTCCTAATCAAAATAAAAATATGCAAGTAGAGTATGGAGGACGGGAAGGTCTAATGATTCAATCCATGATGAATAACCAATCAGAACTGTTTTAACCTCGTATGAAAAAGCCTGTAGGGTGTATATCTGACAAGGTTATTGTCAGTAAGATGGATCTTGTACTCGCCGAATTACGCAACTCCGAAAACATTGTTAAACACCTGACGTACGCGTCGCAGTTGCGGAGCCTGCTCAGAAGGGAGATCAATAAAGTTACCACTTTTTTGGTCTCGTGTTTCTGTAACTACATGAACCAGCGTCTGTGCTTCAAGAAGATAGGTACACAGTTTATAAGCTCGTCCCCTAGCGAAACGGTATGAAACTTCGAGATACATCAAGTTAATAATCAGACCAGTGTGAACCATAGATTCAGAATTAAGAATCGCAGGATCACGTAATTCATGTGCTATATTCACCTGAAACTTCCAAGTGAAACTTTATATCCTCAGATTAATGGCGAATTCCACCAACACCACCAATTTACCAGAATTAGCCACCGTGCAACTATCAACTTACAGTCTCAAGCAGGGACACTGGCTTGATGGGTGACCAATGTGACGCCACCATTCGCTAATTGACGACGGCTAGCTTCCCGTGTCATGTATGGCACACACCGGTTCTTCGTTCTCACAATGACAAAATATATGGAGTATAAGAAACTTACCTGAAAGGCAGCTCTTTACACTTTTCTTAGGTGCCTTCCTTTCGTATATTCCGCGCTGTGCCCTTCCTTACGTACCCATATTACGGACAGCGTCCTTCTGCCGTAATACAGCTTGAAAACCGGAGAATGACTGTGGTGTTGTCGTAGGCAATAGCTGAGACGTCCACGGCTAGTGTTTATCCCATTAATTGTTTGTCATCTACTATTACGGTAGTGCCGCCTCGTTTTCTTATTCCATTTACTGGCGGCACTAGCTTCCTGCTTTACTTGACCTTGAGAGGCAGCAGCAGCACGTATCGATAAGCACAGTGTCGTAGCATCTCTGGAGCCACCGATAGTATTTCTGGGTCGTCATGTGTCGGATAGTCAGTGAGAGGGAGATGCACCAGCAGTGCAGTGGCGACGGAGCAGCAGTCGGTTGGCTTGGAGCAGCAAGGAAGACTCCGTCGCGCGAGAATCAGACTGGAGCTGTTTGCAGCGTGCATGCTCGGTTGGAGTGTGAGATGCTGCTTGCGAGTGCTACAAAAAGATGAGTCTTCACTTAACTTACTATCGAGCCTCTACTGTTTACATTTCTTCCATTTCTTCGTTTCATCCTGGTTGTCGCTTTTGGGCATTCCCCCGAGCATCAACGTGTGTGTATTTAAGTCGACTAAGATTCCTGCTGTCTTCCTGTGAAATTTAAATTAATTTAATTTATTCCCTGTTATGGAAGCTCAGCAGCGGTATCTTCTGCTTAGTGGCGGTTGACGTTCCGGTTACATGCCCTGGTCGTTGACGTAATTTTAGGCAGTGTATTTTCCTCGTAATGTTGTTGCTGTTCAGCGCGGCATGTAGGTCTAAAGCAGAGGTGTTGTTGGTCGCTGTGAGCGACAATATTCTGTGTGTCGTGTACTGAAATCTTGTGATCTTTTCCTGGTTGTGTGCAGCGTATCTGATTTGATTGATTGGTCGGCCGGCTGTCTGTCATTTGGGCTGCCTCCAGATTAAGAAGTCGTTGGACAGGCTGCCTGTCTCACCTAAATGGGCGTTAGTGTTAAAATCTCAGGCAGACCCTTGGAAACTTTTGAGTGACATTCCTTGTGTGTTACGTAGCAATTTCCTTGTTACGATTTTAGTTATTTGGTTGATGTGTGGCTTATAGCCGAGTATCAGTATCTTTTAAGATAATGTTCCTGTCTTGCCTATAAGGCATGAGATTGTTATATTTTTAAATGGGGCCTTCAGCCGAATTTTACTAGAGAGGTTTTAAGGTAAGGTCTTCTGCCTTTTAGATTGGAACTCTTTCTAGGCCTTAAGAAGCCGTTAAACATATTTTGTTGATGTGTGGCTTTCAGCCGAATTTTAATATCCCTTAAATTAATCTTCTGCTCTTCCCCTTAAAGCATAAGATTGTTATGCTTCTGAATGAGGCCTTCAGCCCAATTTGCATGAAAAGTTTTAAGATAAGGCCTTCTGCCATTTGATTGAAACTTCTCTTATTGCTTAGTACTCGACCTCCAGCCTAGTTCGGTTACAATTAAATTGCTAAGGCCTTCAGCCAATTAGATTGAAGATTTAGAATATATTCTTGGGTCAAACCTCCAGAAGAACCTTGTATTTCAATAATGCTAAGCCTTGTGTCTTGGATTTTTGAAAGTGGCTTTCAGCCGATCTAAAGTTAAACAAAGGAGGTCAACTAAAGTTTTGAGTATTTTGCATCCTTGTTGTAATATTGTGTGTTAATTAATAAAGTTTGTATGTTGAGTGCAACTGACAGGAACTCATTTTGGCCCCTTTCCCCTATCTAATCCGCTCTCTCCTGAAGGCCCAGGCATTTGAGTAACCTAGACATATCCTATTGACTTATCCCTTCAAGAATATGTTTAATAACGTCTGCTTCGATATATAGCATACTAACACTTTTACAGAACGCCTGGAATCACAGACATACTGTACTGTCCGTTCCCCGTTTCATTGTCGCCATCGTTAGTGCTTTTGTACTAATTGCTGCAGTGCTGACGGGGGTATCAATGCTTACACATATATTACTGCAACTTATTAAAGCTATGCTGCACTGCTCTAGCTGTTCACATGTCCGTTAACTGCCCTGTGCACTTTGGATATAGCAGCCTATAATAAAACTGTTGTCCTCTCAAACCACAATTGTCGTGCTGTTCCTGCTACTCAACTAGGATTCACAATAGATAATGAATTTGGGCTAAGAAATCTACTATTTTCCGTTGTCTTGTAATAACGAGAGTAAAGTTTTAAGTAAGTCAGCAAAAAAATCGCTGCATGCTTCGGTTTGCTGTGCTCTCTTTCCGCCTGCCAAAAACTGTGCCTTCAACGTGGCTACATCACTCCTCAGGGAATCTTCCCATCCGACATGTCGAAACCTGCCCAGGAAATTTTTTATACAGGAAGAATACACCAAAAGAAGCACAATTTCAAAACTTTAGCTGCTAAGACACATTTAAATAACTTTAACAAATGAAACTTACCAAATTAGTAGCTCATAAGGCGGCTGGAGAAATTTACATACCCGCAGTAGATGTACGAGACATCGCATGCGCGACGCAACGGGCACATATCCTTGGTTGGTGGCACATCGGCAAACAGACGACACGTTACAATGCCATCGAAATTTGCGAAGCGAATTTAAGGTACCTTTGACAGTGTATCTGACACAATTGTTCACACTTACCATACCCTCGAATCCGCAACTAATGTAACATACATAATAATGAGCACATGCCTTGGCTGTATCGTGAAGTGTTAAGAATGTAAATGAAATTTAATGAAATTTGTTCGTCTTTATTTGGTATATAATTGTTAACAGCATCTGATTTTGTGCAGGTTCCAGAGTTTCACAGCAATTTGGAATCCAATAAAAGTCTTTTACGATGCAAAGGTAAAGCGAAGAGTGTGTTATGCAATCGAAATCACTTGCTTCTCTTGAAGACCGACATATGTGTTAATAATCAATACAATTTTTCTTGGTTTTTGACCACATTTTCAATATGTAAAACTACCGACGTTTCGGTCACACAATGGTGACCGAAACGTCGGTAGTTTTAAATTCTGACAATGAGGTCACAAACCCAGAAAAATTTTAATGACTGTGACAATGGCCACGGAATCCTATGTTTATATCAACATATGTGTCATTTATTACTTAATTTCTTGGACATTCATTCCAGTGATGTCGACATTTCGTTAGAAATCGTGGAAACATTAGAAGTAGCAGGAAATAATTGGGGCGACTAGATCGTGAATCGTAGTTCGAATGATGATTTTATGCTAACTAAAGTCCACAGCAAAATTTGAATACCTCGCAAGCCCAAACAAAATTTCTATAGTAAAGTATTTCAGTGAGAAATAAAAGTTTGTAATTTTTTTATTAAATGAAAGATGGAAGAAACACGTAAACAGTGGGCGATGCCAGTTTCGTTTAGTAAAATCAGAACATGAATTGTTTAAATGGGAGAATGACTTACACAGAGAACGAAATATGTGCAAAAATGAATCACACAAAAGTGAGAAGCGAAGACTATTCGAAAGATTTAGATCTGCTTGTGTGAGTCAATACACGACAAAAGCTTCTCTGAACTGAAAGTGTGATGAGTATTAGACCTGGTTAAACCGATTGAAAAAATCAGACGGAAAAAGAAGTTTCAAAAGTTACAAAAATTTACCACAAGTAAGCGTAGAGGAGATATCATTAATAGGTAATATTGTAGAGAAATTCGTAACTGATGTGAAGACGAAGCATCTGTTACCTCCTAAAAGCTGCGTATAAAACCAGTCAGTCAGATTTCGTGCCAATGGCACCTTATCATTTTTAGCGAAAACAAGACAGATCCGCTTATGCAGTTGATGAATGCTATGACGCATTTGTATAGGACAGTGCCATGATATGAATGGAGAACTGTTTCCGTTAATTTATCTTTGTTTTCAGCAACATCAAGGCTAATTATGAAGAAATAAAAAAAAGTCTGTTTGCACTTTTGTAATCGGCGTAGGAAAATCTGGGGAAAAAAAACGCAAGAGAATAATTTTCAGTGATATCAGGTTACCTTCCATTCAGAAAGCTGTTGCACTCAGCGGCTGTTACATTGACTGGTAAATTATAGATTGCAGCGTTCAGTCAAAATGGCTCTGAGCACTATGCGACTTAACTTCTGAGGTCATCAGTCGCCTAGAACTTAGAACTAATTAAACCTAACTAACCTAAGGACATCACACACATCCATGCCCAAGGCAGGATTCGAACCTGCGACCGTAGCGGTCACGCGGCTCCAAACTGAAGCGCCTTTAACCGCACGGCCACACCAGCCGGCTAGCGTTCAGTCGTTGTTTTTAAAATTTTATTGTGCAGATCTAGATTTCTCCTATAAGCTATCGTTTCTCAATGCACTATTATTTTCACTCAATTCGTGTAATTCTCTGTTGGTCGGGCTTCATCCATAGTTCATGGAGTATTCAATGAACTGAATCCTCAATGAACTGTGGATGAAGCCCGACCAACAGGGAATAACATGCATTGAGTGAAAATAATAGTGCATTGAGAATGGCTAGCTTCTAGACGAGATCTAGATCTGAACAACAAAAAAAATTAAAAAGAACAACTGGTCGCTGTAATCAATAATTCACAAATTTTCAATGTTATATTCGAAATGCGTTATTACCGTTTGCAGCAAATAATTTACTGTTTTTGTTGGATTCGTAGTCTGGACGCTACGACACTTCTGTCTGTAGGAGGATGACGAAAAGACTGCTGATTTAAATCCGATGCCACCTGGAACTATTGGTGTGGTTCAGCTTCTCGATATGAAAATTTCAACAATGCGAAGAATTTTTCAGAAACTGGAGGGCAATACTATTCCCGTTGGTTGCGTCATTTCAGGTTTATCAATGGAAAAACACTATTAAACTTCAGTCGTTTCTACATTGTCAGTTTGCATCACCACACTTTACGAAATTGGTCAGCTTTGCCTGGTCGCAGCACAGTATGTAGAACAACGGCCACTTCCATTCCTTATTCCATTCCAGTTCCGTCCAAATAAAATTAATAATAATTGTGAACTGCCTGAATGCATTAGGTTTGCTTTTTACAGGTGCGCCTGGAGTATGGAAAAAGGTTTGTTTTCGTCATGCTATATATAGTTCACATTTTTTTGAGGACCAGAGGGGATGAACAGGGAAATGTTTTATTATTAACAAAACATACATACTTCAAAGAGTATCAAAATAACTGTGCTGCAGGAGTTGTTACAAATTATTTGATGTCAACAAATTACAGTCCAGATTGATGGAAGTATTCTACATTGTAACATCATACACTGCCTTTATTTCCTTTCCTCTGCTAGTCGTTTATGTAACAGTTACACCTGCAACAGTTTAGCTTGTGGATAGAAAATACAAATTATTCAAAAAATTAATGATTTCAAACATTGCTGGAATGGTTTCAGTTCTCAAAATTCGCGTGTGTTCACAACGGACTTCATGCGTCGTGGCGCTAGGTCCTCCTGTCATGGCTACTCCTGCTTGTTCGCCGATTCGTGCACTGGGCAGGAAGGACTGTAAAAACTAACGTGTAAGCGCTTCTTGCCTCTTCAAAAATGAGTAAGTTTAACACTTTTTAAAAATTACTTTCAATTTTCTTTAACAGCTAAAATTTTACAGTGCAGTTCTTCCGGCGTATTCTTCGCGCATTAAATATTTCGAGGTAGGTCTCGACATGTCATATTGTACCATTCTCTTTTCATTCAGCCCTACAGTAGCTTCCACGTTCTTCATTTTTACTTTCCCCGAAAGGTTCGAAGCAATTTCCTCAATACGTTTGCGAGAGTTGAAGCTTCTTCCTTGAAGTCGTCTATCTGTTTACCCAACTGTTCCCTCCGTTCTAGGAAACGCCTATGATTTGGCCTACAACCGACGCCATTTTATGTGAGGCAGACTGAACTAAGTCGACAGAGACAGTCACCTCATTTGGATGCGTTGTTTCAACATGAGGGAGGTGTAGCACTTCCATCAACATTTTTAATTGGTCGATTGAGCTCCCAGGAGGTTGGCAGCCCCTAATTCTAATCGTACTTCTTCTTTCATCAAATCGCCAACTCCTAGCACCTCCGTGTCTCCCATCCTGAAATAAACAATTCATAAAGAATATATATGTTCCAGTGTTATCAAAGGCGAATAAGCTGTTAAAGAACACTAAAAACCTACTCAGAGCAACCACGCTCTTTGCTACAAATGTGTATCACAGGAACAGGCGAGTGGAAGGGCTGGGTCATTAAGGAGGTTGTCTATTGACATATTTTATTAAAACAAAAAATACTTAGGCGAATGGTGATCTTCGCACGGAAATTTAATACTGAACTCAACAAGACCAGAACTGATACGAAAGAGTTTAAATTCACTGGTTAGCCCTAGTGTGTCTCTTACTACATGTTAGACCTTGCCCAATCGTCGCTTGAAGGGTACCTCAAGGATGCTGCGTTCGCGGAATGCTACACAACAATTCAAACAAATAGCATTAGTAGTTTTATTTCTATAACGTAGATTTACAGTTATTAACTTTGGAGTTACATTTGTGTTGCAAGTGACACGCAAACAGTAATAGTCTTCGTTGTAGACATAGTCCTAGGAAGCACTTGATACGGATCACTACAGTCTGTTCTGCGAGGGCCAGTCTACAATCGTCCACAGATTTCCGAATCCAGAGCCGATCTGAGCGCTAATGTCCGTCGAGACCGGCAGGATCGGTACTCATATTCACATCTTGCTGGGGGCGCTGCTGTCGTGGTGAGGATCTTGTCAGCAGGCTATTGGCTGACGTTTCCTCACCGCTTACTCTGGTCTTGGGTTCTTCCTCTTCATTCTGGAGCTTTTCGTTGCGCCAAAACACTATAACTTAACGTAATGGAAAATACAGGATGGGACGGAACGATATTGTGAAAAGGGTACTTGCTACACACCACGTAACGAAGATGCTGAGTCACAGATAGGCACAACAAAATAACTGTCACAAAATGAAGATTCGGCCAACAGCGCCTTTGTCAGAAATGGATGACAGACAACACACGCACACACACACACACACACACACACACACACACACACACACTCACTCACACACACACACACACACACACACACACACACACATGCAAATGCAACACGGACACACGTGATCACAGCCTCTGGAAGCTGAAGCCACATTACAAGCAGCAGTGACACTGCATGACAGGAGAGGCAATTGAGTAGGGATAAGGAGGAGGCAGGGGCAGGGAGGGGGAGGTATAGCAAGGTGGGGGTTGGGGATGGCGAAGTGGTGCTGGAGAGTATTCAGTGACGAGGTGGAGAGTAAGTAGAGAAGGTAGGTGCAGTCGGGGGGTTAGACAGTGGGGGAAAGGTGGGGGTAGGGGGATTATTGGATAGGAGAGAAGTAAAAATACTGGGTGCATTGGTGGAATATAGGGCTGTGTAGTGCTCCAATGGCAACTGGGGAGGTGCTAGATGGGAGACTAACGAAGGTTATACCTTGTCCTCACCCATTAGCCCCTTCCCTGTTCGCTTTCGAGCACTACGCAACCCTCTATTCCACCTATGCACCCTGTCTTTTTACTTCTCTCCTTTTGCGCTATCCCCCACCTAACCCCCGCTCTCCATTTAACCTGCAGGCTGGCAGTAAGCTTGGGCGTACTTCGAGGCGAACCGCCCTCGACATAAGACACCCTAAATTCACAATATCGATGATATTTCCTGGTTGTGTCTCGGAAACGAAGTCTACATTGAATGAGTGTGGTTGAGGGATGTGTGCGATTAATGGAAGCATCCAGAAAGAGCACTATTGTATACAGTACAGCAGAAACGCAGAATTCTTCGAGATACACAGACTGCAAAAGATAACGTCTGAGAGTGAAATGAGGAAGTCCCCAAGTTAAAACACCTTTCGAGACTACGAGACACTACTGAGCTCACGACAAAATTTTAACAAACTGAGAAAACAACTTCTACTGGGTGCCCTACATAAATTGCAAGTGCAAGTGTGAAACACTGCTGTGCTTACAGAGGTTTGCCGTCATTGGCTGACTAGTAAACGCGAACAGAGAATGGGAGCGAGTAGGAAAAAGTTTTTCCGCGGTTTGTGTTACAAATTTCGTTACTGGTGAACGGGAGTGAGGGAAGCAGACCAGCGCCTTTTAAAACAGCTCGTTGCTCGACGGCACTTGGAATACTTATCATTCAGCCAATGAAAGCTAGAAAACGCCAGAACAGCATGGAAAGTTACTCTTCAGCTAGGCGTGTCTACCATAAGGAGGTACCACGTTTAGCCTTAGTGAGCAGACAATCTCTGTGTCAGACTTCACTTAGGCTCTTATCTGACTGACTTGGACTTTCTTGAAGATGCAAATTATTGGTACGGATCTGTTGACTGACTTTGTAGCCACTTAACTGGCTACCTGCAGACTCATGTGACGAGGTGTAGTTGCAACACTGAGGCAAACAGTAGGAGAAGTCAAGTCACTTTTACTGAGATTCAGCAGTATCAGAGTTTGTTGCAAATGCAGTTGCAGTTGTTGCAGTTAGATTCGAGTTACAGATTCAACATGTTTTGAACTCTGGCTTTAGATGCAAACATATACCTTTCGATAGTGATTTCTGTCTTTAAAACCTAAACCTTCGACAATCACGGTACGACTTACGTGAATAATCGTTTATCCATTAACACTGGTGTCCAAAATTAAAGAAACAAACTTCTGTATCCCCGCCCTGTGTCTAATGCAGCATATAATCGTACAAACTTTCAACAGACGTCATTACGATCGCGTTCCCCGCGGAAGATGGCCTTCCAATCAACGGACAACAACGCCAGCAATGAAGTTAGGGTACTCCCACATCCACAATCGCTGTGTACATAGTCCCAGACGTTGCAGTATGGCACAGAGAAGACGCCTGCAGTGAAGACGCTTACAGGCTCTCTCCTATAGAGGGCCATAGGAAAAATGGTAGCAGAAGAATCGCAAACAGATGGGGCCCGATGGCTTAACGTGATTCGTTCTCTTTTTTCTCGAATGAGGCGACAGTTTATAAAGACGAAACTTTATCCCAGAGACCAGGACAGGACCGACCACGTTTGACATCAGATAGAGTGGACCGGTATTTGGCTGTAAGGGCACGACATTACTGCCTTACTACTGAACTGCAACAGGCAGCTGACCTGGTAGCATCACCTGGAGGTGGTGTATCGAGGCAAACGGTGTAAGGAAGGCTTCGGCAGAGTGCTTTATCGTTGGCGATCTGATGTCTGTTTACCTCTGGTGTGTCTTCACAGAGGGAACCTCTGGAGTGAAGTTGTCAAAATGCCAACTGGATGGTTGAAAGGTGGGCCAATGTTCTGTTAACAGATGAGTCCCGATATGGTCTGGAAAGTGATTCTCGACGGATGTTTCATCTGCAGGGCATGTAGAACACTATTTGGGGACCCAAACATTATGGAAAGACTACGATATCGAGGACGATCAGCAATGGTGTGAGGAGGGATTATGTTGACCACGCGAACACCTCTTCATGAAATTGGACGGGTAAATCAGCAGTTGCTGTCAGATACCGTGAGGAGATCTTAGGATCTCAAGGGCGGTTGTTGCGAAACGTTGTGGGTCCAGACTTCGTATTGATGGATGATAATGTTAAATCTTATAGAGAACGGGTGGTTGATGCTTTTTTGGAAACGGAAAATAATGCACATATGGTTGGACTTCTCCCTCTGCCGATTTGAATCCAAAAGAGCATGTCTGAGCTGCACTAGGGTGACGGGCTGCATCACATCTGTATCCATCAACGACACTCCTAGACTTGTAAGCAGCTCCGCAGGAAGAATGGCCGATATTGTTCAACATGTGATTGATGACATTTTTCACAGAATGTTCCGTCGTTGTCGGGCTGTATTGGTGAAAGAGATGGTCACAACTCATACTGAGCATATTAACCAGTTGTCAGAATGTGTGTACAAATCCGTTAAGTTGAAAAAAACAAAACAAACGAAGAACATATTTGTCACGTTATGCATGTTGCAGTTGATTACTTTCTGTATTCCTTAGATTGTTTCTACTTTATTATCACGTTATTATATTGATTAGTGGCAAAATAAACGTAATCTTGCAAAATTTCCATTTCCTACCTACATTTTGGAACCTAGTGTATACATTAATTGAATCATATGGCAGATCTTTTGTCCTGGCTTACCAAGGCGTTAGTTTATCACTGTCAGTGATAGTCAAAACGTATGCCTTGCATTTTATGTAATAAACTAATTCTGATCCTTTTTTTTATTTTGTAGACATCGAATCACTTGATCACTCTTCTGGTGAGCAGCAAATCTAATTATGTCTGACAACAGGGCCATTTTTACCCATCCATTTAACTTTGCTGTAATTATCAAACAACTCCTCCTGCGACCACTTACAACTGCAGTTGTTCCGAGCAAAGTAAGGCAGCTGATCCTCAGTACAAAAAAATTTAATGTAGGGATTGTGAATAGAACAATGAATATGATACCTAGTATGAATCTGATATCGTTCCAATATGTGCTGTGTTATCCTTCACTGGAATGAATCTTAACCTTCAAGTATCCAATTTCCGATCATGAAGAGTTTACCATATAAATGTAGTTGTCGGGAAGGAAGGTCAGTCTCATACGCACATTTATTTGAAGAATCTTTCGGAAGTATGTCTTTCGGGGGACATAGGACGCTTACAGAAACGATTCTTGAGCATTCTTCATAAGTCTCGGGCTCTTCCAAGTTTGGATTAACATGGATGTGGGAAAGACTAAGAGAACATCTGCACGATTTGCCAAGGATTTGTTCAGCTACTGTGATAGTGCCACGGAAGCTATCAAGGTTCTACAGTGAGAGACGATCCGAGGAACTTGTGATTCACGAAGAGCATAACGTTACCGAACCTGCATTCTAGGATGAGTAATGGAAGATATCACTTTTTTTAATATACGTCACACATAACGACCACGACTTGAAAACGGGACTTCTTTCCGGTGCACACAGATCATTATTAGTAGTCTTCCTCGTCGAATAGTGTAATATGGTGCAGGTGAACCATATTGCTTACTCTAAGCAACCTCCACCAAGCTAAGTACGACGGCTGGAGCAGTAGAATTGTAGATATGGATATGAGGTTTTGGATTCTCACTTTACAAAGTATTGCTCTTAATTGGGCCGTTGGTGTTGTGACAAACCCTTCCAGTTTCACCACAAATACAGTCAAAAATATTTGCCTAGTCACTCCTATCAGTTGTAAACATCTTACAGTTTTTACAGGTGCATCAAGACTCCGCTAACTCATCAACCCGAAGAGTAACAAAACCAAAACTGTGAACGAGCGTTACCCTGTAGTTCAAACCTTATAATCTTCGATAGAATGTAGCACGCATAGTCAGCCTATCTCCAGGAATCATGGACTGGAGACTATTCTTCTTCTCCTACATGAGCAGTAAGTTCAATATTCAGTTTTCCTGCTAATGAAGAGGAGCGAGATAACTCTCGAAACTTGATTCTGAATTCACACTATACCGTGATACTCCAGATTGATTTTGACCTGTAATGCCGTTCGTATTTACAATTTGTATCCACGATATTTAATACCCCTGTGTGAAGTGAATATACCATAAAATATTTGTTCATAAAAGTGGAATTGCGAGATAAATCAACGGGGAATAACGTACACTCAGCAGTCGCAAATGCCCAGTCATTCAGAACTAAACGAGAAATGGGAATACGCATCATACACAAATTTATCGTAGCAGAAAGCTGAGCTTTTTGTGAATACCAGTCTATGAGTGTATTAAATAGCAAGCACGTACAGGGAAAGACGAGAATTATGCGGACATTTTCCGGGGTGCGGTGTGTTGGCAGCCAAGTAACGCAATTAACGCAGGCACGGGCCCTTCAGTGCTCCGCGGCAAACGAAGTGTCACAAGCAGAGGAGCTCTCCAGAATTTAATTAGCCAGTCTGCTCAGCTAACAATGACACTTTCAACAGCGAATTCGAAGGCCCGACTCCGCTTGCGACTTTGTGTCTATGTGGTCGCGGACGACAGTCACTCGTAAGAGCAGTGGAGCAGCGAGAAAGGCGCACACTGCAGGCGGTAGCACATTCGGAATTTAATTCATCCATTCTTATCAATGAATTGTCGGACTGTTTTTGGTTTCATCGATAAACGAACTGACTAAATTCAATTATAGGTTGGGAAGAATGTGTTTCTATGAGATCTTTATTGCAATTTATCACTTAAATGGCAGATTTTCCTATTAAAAGAGGAAACCTTTGTAATGCGTGGAATACGAAATACCTACTTACAGCATGGTCGAAGAAGGGGGATGGAATAACAAACAGAAATGAAACATGGATAAAAAGAAATTGTGGAACAAAACAGAGACGAAAGGTCCGACACCTCAAATGTGCGATCTACGCAACAAACTAAAATATTTATCAGATTAAGTAAAGATTTCACGTACAAAAACATACACACAAACAAACGCAAACCGCGTATTGTAATAAGAAGCTACACTGACAGATCACTGACTGCGAAAAAAAGTCCAAGTCGAACCTTCCTCCAAAATAAGATTTCGAATACTGAACTCGCATGGCACTGACTTCATAACGTAATTGTTCTATACGTTACACGCATATTGGCACCATTGATACAAGACAGAGGGCAAGTAACACTTGTTTATGAACCATCTTCAATATCAGCAGCACACTTTGCAAGATTCAAGCGTTTTCACAGATAAACTTGAGCAATAGTTATCAAAACACAAGTGGCCACCTAATTGTGCTTCTGAAATAGTATATGAGCCTACTTTATTCGTTGTACCATGCCTTAAAGTGCCATAAAAATACAAATCAATCATGGTCACTACTGCTGTTCTAACAGCTTAAAGTGCAATTCTTGCTGAGAATCACCATAGTGGACGATGTTATTTTCACGGTTTTTTTCATTGGCAACATATAGTACTGGGAAAAAGCAGTTTCATCTGATTCAGAATCTATCCCCACATCTTTCCATATTTGGATAGCATTTAGAACAGCAATATGATCTGAAAGCCTGCTATCAGAAAAGAATTTGCTGATGGTAGACAGTCTAATTATACAGCTGTGCTATATGCTTTCAAAGTATGCGATGATGCATTTATGACTGGTGAAACAGCTGAAACAGCGGTTTGCGAAACTCAGATGGTATCAATGCCAATGGTGTGGAGATCAGCAGTAGTGCGCCTGTGTGTTATGTAATGTTCTAGAACATATTTTTACGTTTTCTTATTTCTTTAATGTGTAATACAAAGATCTAATTACGTCGTTTATCATCTATATTTCATTACTGTAATATCGTTAAGCAAGCCACTTGTATCTAGACGATACTGCCAATCTGTTAATGGAAATATTTAACTTCAGAGTTCATTACAATTTCAAACTCTGATATGGCGCCAATACCTAACCTGTAACTTGCGTCAGTAGCGCGAACACGTACGCAGTGTTTGGAACTGTTAAGCTAAGGAAGTGATATCCCCTGAGTCCTAGAAACCTTACATATTTTGATAATTAATTCAGTTCTAGTTTGGTGCTAATTTCAATTTTTTTTCGTAATAGGTGATGTAACTGCACTTACACGATAGGATAAATAACTTAGGAAGTCTGTGTGCATTTTTGCACATGGAATCTTTACGTATTTCGTTAAATATTTTGTATTTTGGAGTGTAGGTTACATTATCAAGATATCCACCTTCCATCTCTGTCTTGTTTCTTCATTGTCCGTTGCCGTGTTTCATCTCTCCCTTACTCCACCAATGGCTTTAGACATGCTGTATGTACGAATTTCGTATTCTATACAGTTCGACACAGAGAAACAGCGATTATAGCTTAGGAACTCTGTTTACCGACTGCGTGTCTTGAACCATGGACGCTGACGTGGTGAGTTGGCTTACGTGCCTCAACGGAGGCACTAGACAAACATTTGGTTTGTGAAGCGGGACAGGAGCCTCTTCAGTAGCTGCAGGGCAACAGGCTGAATGCTTGACTGATTCGACCGTTTAAACGCAACAGCCAAGATGACCTTGCTGTGCTCGTGCTGTGAACGGCTAAGAGCAAGGGAAAACTACAACTGTTGGTTTTCCCGAGGACGTGTAGCTCCATTGTATGATTCATATGTAATGACATCCTCTTGGATAACAGGTAAAATAGTCCTCCAGTCGGATCTGCGGGCGAGGACTGCTCGGGAGGGTATGAAATCTTCAAGATAAACAAAACTGGGTTTCTACGGGCGATATGGGAAATGTTAGATCCGTTAAACGGATATGATAGGTTCTAGTGGCTCTAAGGACTTTAAGATCTGACTTGGAACTACTTCAATCTAAGTAACCTAAGGACACCACACACATCCATGCCCGAGGCAGGATTCGAACCTGCGACCGTAGCAGCAGGGCGGTTGTGGACTGAAGTGCCTAGAACCGCTGGGCCACATGAGCCGGCTGTAAATTGATAGGTTAGCCGTACATACAGTGAGAATCGTAGAGAACAGTGGCAGGATGAATATGGCACCTACTCAAGTGAGCACAAGGCTATAATTACAAAATCAAATAGTGATAATGCAGGAGCAGATCTTATAATGAATAAAGTAGGAATGTGGGTAAGGTACTACGAATCGCACAGTGAACGCACGATTGTAGGCAAGATTATCGGGCGAACAGCTACCACAGCCGCATTAGCTTATGCGCCATCTAGTTCAGCAGATGACGAGAAGAAAAGAATGTGTGAGGAGATAAACGGAATTATTCAGGTAGTTGTGAGAGAAGAAAATTTAAATCTGATGGAGGACTGGAATTCGATAGCAGACGAGAGTTAAAGAAGGAAAAATATTAGAATACGGATTGGGGGAAAGGAACGATACAGGAAGCAATCTGTTAGAATTTTGCACAGAGCCTAACTTAGTAATCGCTAACACTTGTTTCAAAGGTTTTATACGTGTTAGAGGCCAGGAAAGGCTTGAAGGTTTCATATAGATTATATAATATTGTGACAGAGCTTTCGGAACCATATTTTAAACTATAATACATTTCCAGCGGCAAATATGGACACAGACAACAATTAATTAGTTACGAATTACAGGTCAAAGGCGAAGAAATTTCAGAAAATGGGAAATTGAGTGAACCTTTAAAAGATGAAAGGGCCAGAGATTTTAAATAGTTTCAAATGGAGCACTTGCCAACGACTGACGAAAAGGGAGGAAAGGCACAGAGTAGAAGACAAATGGGAAGCTTTGAGAGGTAAAAGAATGATAGCAGCAGAAGTTCCAGTTAGTAAAAAGACAAGGCCTGCTACAAATCCCTGGATATCATGAGAGACAAGGAGTTCATTGATGAAAGGATAAAATTTAAAAATTGCGGCAAATGGAGCAGGGGAAAGGGAATAAAGATGTCTAAATATGACGCTGACAGAAAGTGTAAAATGGGTAAGCAGGAATGGCTCGAGGGCAAATATGTGTGTGTGTGTGTGTGTGTGTGTGTGTGTGTGTGTGTGTGTCTGTGCGTCTGTGTGTGTGTGACTTCCTAAGGGGCCAAACTGCTGAGGTTAACAAAGATGGTGCAAATGGCTCGGACCACTATGGGACATAACATATGAAGTCATCAGTCCTCTAGAACAGAACTACTTAAACCTAACTAACCTAAGGACATCACACACAACTATGCCCGAGGCAGGATTCGAACCTGCGACCGTAGAAGTCGCGCGGTTCCGGATCGAAACACCTAGAACCACTCGGCCACCGCGGACGGCGCTGACGTCATCGGTCTCTAGACTTGCACACTATTTAAATTTACTTAATTAACTTATGCTGAGAACAACACACACACTTATGACGGAGGGAGCACTCGAACCTCCGGCGGGAGGGACCTCGCAATCCGTGACATGGCGTCTCAAACCATGCCGCAGCTCCGAGCGGCAACTCTATAAACTCATGTAGAGCAACAGGTAAGATAAACGCCACCTACGAGAAAAGTAAAGAGGCGTTCGGAGAAAAGAAGAGTAACTATAGGAATAACAAGAGGTCCGATGGAAAAACAATACTCGGCTAAGAAGGGAAAGAAATATATAGAGCAGCTCTACACGGGAAGTGAGCTTGAAGGTGATATTACAGAAATGGAATAGGAAGTAGATGCAGATAAGATAGGAGATATAACACCGTGAAAAGAATTCGACAGAGCTATTGTCAGACATAAGGCGAAACATGGGCTCTGAAAAAGATGACATCTCCTGAGAACTATTGATACCAGTGGAAAAGCTGTCATGACGAAACAATTCAACCTGGAGTGCAAGACCAGGAAAGTAACCTCAGACGCACAGATGAATTTAGTAAGTTCATTTCAAAAACAGCAGTTGCTGATGCATGTCATTATCATCGAAATATCAATTTAATAAGCCATTTTTGCAAAACACTGACACAAATGATTTACAGAAGGGTGGAAAAACTGGTAGAGTAAGATCTGTGTGATTTATGGAGACATGTAGGAACATGTGCGAATTTTTACCCTACAAATATCGTTGGAGATTGGTTAAATATAGCTTAGCACACTTTTACAGCATTTTTTGAATTAGAGTTAGCTATTCAACAATGTTGACTGGAATATAGACTTTGAAACTCTGAAGCATACAGAAGTAAAATACAGGTATCGAAATGTTATCCAAAACTTGTACCTAAAACAAACGCCAGTTCTTAGAGCCGAAGGACGTGAAAAGGAAGCAGTGGTTGAGAAGTGAGTGAGACACGTTTGTGCCTATCCCCGACGTTATTCAATTTGTGCAGTGTATACATAGTACAGGAAATCTAAGAAAAATGGGGCGACGAAAGAGAAACTCCGATATTTGAAGATGACATTGTGATATTGATGACTTGGCAGCACAGTGTTCAGAAGTGACGTTGCATTGAAAGAACGATATAAGGTGAACAATCAACAAAAGGTAAACTAGGGTAATGGAATGTGGTTGAATGGCATCAGATAAAGATGGGGGAATCGGATTAGGAAATGAGCCACTAGAAGTATTTGATGTATTTTGCTAACTGGGTAATAAAATATACTCTAAGATACAAAAAACCGGAGCACCACGAAGGAATTACCCAAACTGGACTAAAAGCAGTAGATGTTGTGTACAAGTACAAAGTGACATGTTATTACAATTTCAGAATAATTGGATCATTTATTCAAGTGAAAGAGCTTCACAAATTGAGCGGGTCAATAATGCCTTGGTTGACCTCTGGCTTTTACACAAGCATTTATTGGGCTTGGCATTCTTTGGCAGATTTTTTGTACATCCTCCGGAGAGATATCGTGACAAACTCTGTCCAACTGGCTAGTTAGATCCTCAAAATCCCGACAACCAGGAGTAAGGCCTGGGGTGACATTTATTTCATAGGGGACAACTTTGGTAGTCGTTCGCATCATCCTTACGGCACAGCGTTCCGTGGCCGATATTTTGCATCCGGTTTTGTTGCCCTTCATGATTAGTCATCCTGTGCATACATTTCATCAAGACGATGCCCATCCGCACACAGCAAGAATTTCTGCTGCTTGTCTTCGTGCTTGAAAAACGGCACCTTTGGTAGCATGGTCGCCGATATCTCCCCAGCTGAGAACGTCTGGAACATTTTGGGCAGGACTCTCCAACCAGCTCGGGATTTTGACGATCTAACACGCCAATTGGACAGAATTTGACATGATGTCTTTCACGAGGATATCCAACAACTTTCTCAATCAATGCCAAGTCGGATAACTCTTGACATACGGGCCACAGATGTAATAACGCGTTGTTGATTGGCTTAATTTCCGAAACTATTTCTCTTGTGCAAATCATTAAATTTTTCTGAAATTTAATCACATCTTTTCTCAGTAAGAGGTAAGAGTATGTGACATCTACAGATTTCCGTCCCTTTGGGATAATTCCTTCCTGGTGTGTCGTACTTTTTTTTTAAAATTTTTCTTAGACTATAACTGATGATGGCACAGATAGGGGGGATATAAAATATTAAATGTCAGAGGGAAGTAAAGCATCTAAAATAAGACAAATTTGTTGATATCGAATAGAAATTTAAGTGTTAGGAAGCTCTTTTATGAACATAGTTATCTGTAGTGTAATATTTTACTGAAGTAAAAAGTCGATGCTAAGCAATTCAGACATGAAGAGAATAGAAGCCTTTGAACGGTGGTGCTACACAAGAACGCTAAAGATCGATTCTGTGGTTAGCGTAAATAATAATGAAGTAAAAAGAAAAACTAAAACTGTGTCCGAAGAGGCCTTGGGAGGTCCAACGGTAGCGACTGGCCGCCGTGTCAACCTGAGCGTTCGGGAGTCACTGGATTCGGATATGGAGGGGATGTAGTCAGCATACCACTCTCCCAACCGCATATCAGTTTACGGGACTGGTGCACAACTAATGAGTCTAGTAGCTCCTCAGTTTGCCTCACAAGGGCTGACTTCATCCCGCTTACCAACAGCGCTCGGCAGACCGAATGGTCACGAATCGAAGTGCTAGCACAAGCAGACAGCACTTAACATCAGTGATCTAACGGGAGCCGGAGTAGCTAGGGCGTTGGTATCTAATGATCAAGTGTTGATTATAATTAAGGGAAAGGAATTTTTTTGACTGGTTTGATTTGGCCCACCACGAATTACTCTCCTGTGCTAACCTCTTCATCTCAGAGTAGCACTTGCAGCCTACGTCCACTGTTTTTTGCTGGATGTATTCCAATATCTGTTTTCCTTTATAGTTTTTGCCTTCTACAGCTCCCTCTACTACCATGGAAGTCATTCAATCATTTCTTCAGAGGTTTCATATTACCCTGTCCATTCTCCTTGGCAGTGTTTTCCACATATTTCTTTCCTCTCCGATTCTCCACAGAACCCCCTCATACCTTACTTTATCAGTCCACCTAATTTTCAACATTCATCTGTAGCACCACATCTTAAATTCTTCGATTCTCTTCTGATATGGTTTTCCCACAGTCTATTTGTCACTACCATACATTGCTGTGCTCCAGACGTACATTCTCAGAAATTTCTTCCTCACATTAAGGCCGATATTTGATATTAGTAAACTTCTCTTGGCCTGGAATGCCATTTTGCCATTGCTATTCTGCTTTCGATGTCCTCCTTGCTTCGTCCATCACCTGGTATTTTACTGCCTAGGTAGCACAATTCCATAACTTCATCTACTTCATGACCGTCGATCCTAATATTAAGTTTCTCGCTGATCTCGTTTCTACTACTCCTCCTTACCCTCGTCTTGCTTCGATTTACTCCCAATCCATGCTCTGTACTCATTAGACTGTTCATTCCATTTAGCAGATCATGTAATTCTTCTTCACTTTCACTCAGGATAGCAACGTCATCAGTGAATCGTGTCATTGATATATTGATATCCTTTCACCTTAAATTTTAATTCCACTCCCGAACTAATCTTTTATTTCCATC
Organism: Schistocerca piceifrons; assembly: GCF_021461385.2. NCBI lineage: Eukaryota > Metazoa > Arthropoda > Insecta > Orthoptera > Acrididae > Schistocerca > Schistocerca piceifrons. Next base: position 634,034,844 of record NC_060140.1, read on the forward strand.
ATTGCTCCCACAACGTACTGTAGTGGGTGAGTGTGCCAGAGGTTCCATATTACAACTCAGCGAGAAATTTCCACGTGATTTATTGCCCTGTTGCTACAGTGCCATCGTTCCTCTTGGTCTGCCTCACAGGGTCTTGCAATGCTGAGGCCACTGCCCCAGCGACCCAGTGCAATGCGCTGCTGTGTCGAGTCTAGTACACCAGCGGAGTTGCGTCATCGTCAAGATGCCGGGAGTTGGCACAGCGGCGTGCGTCCCTGCCGACTCAGCTGTCCCCATCCTCGTTGCCTCTGTGGGGCTCCAAAGAGCTGTAGGCTGGTCCCGAAATGTTTCCTCCTCACTGGCATGGCTGAAATCGTGGCGTCGAACAAGCACCCGGTATCCGGCATCTGAATCTATGGCCCTCACCTCGGGAAGTCTCCGGCGTGTTCTGGGAGCCGAGACTACTGCCTGCGGTAGTGAGCCAAAGAGTGACCTGCTGCTGGCTGGCTGCAGACTCCACGTCGGCAGTTGAATGCAGCAGAGAGGAATTACTACTCAACTGGGTCGAACCAACGACCCGCTGAGGACTGTGACACTGGCGCCCCATCTGTTGCTGTGTGTACCCCGGCGGTGTGACTCGCCGTGGGTCCAGGAGAGCTGCCACACTTGAGTGAATGTCATTAGAAAACGGCATCAATTTATACTCGGCTGTGCCCCTATGATTTGCTAATGTGCCGCTCTGAGTCATGTACGCACAACTCCTGGGTTGCACCAGTGGGCCCCCTCTTCCTGTAGCTTGCGCAATGCAAACAACTGTGTTTACGCTTTTCAGCGGTTCGACGGCCCTGTGACCTCTAATCCCCTTAGCAACGGTTGGTATGCGTAACTCACTGCAATCTGGCGCGCACACTGGCTGTAGCTCGTGCTCCGAATACTGCACAAAACTAACTTTCCCTTTACTAAACGGTGGTGCCATTACATTGTTTCCCTCTTTGGAAGGGCCCAGTCTGCAGGTCGACCCTTAACTAGCTCTTAACTTGTTTGGGTCGGCACCTATGGCATCTTTCCTTACTACTAGAAAATTTAAATGTGGTCTAGTGCCCCTAAAAACACATGACAAGAAACAATACGCAAAAATTCCTGCTGGACGACCCCTTACCTACTAGTCTCACGCCCTCGGTATCCAATCCACTGGAACTTGGATTACCCTTGGTTGCCTTTTGAAATTAGCTCTCTGCCTGATCAGAAAGAAAACTACACATAACAAAGTTCAGGCTGTGATGACACTTGACATAGATGTGCTCAAAACGATCGTTATTTGCCGTTGCCATTCCCTGTACTGAGCGACATGTTGAATAAGCTGTTCGGCTGATATGCACCCCTCTTGCTCTAAAATGAACTGGTTTACGGATCTCAACAGACCTAGCTCCAGAGTTGATTTAACAAGGTCAGATTCTGCCTTGGCAAAAACTCTAAAGTGGCTTCTGGCCAGTACAGCTGTGGCTGCGTAACATTCAATTGTGTGACTCCTGATACTGACTCTGGCCGGTAGAAGGTTGGTCCTATTACGTTACACTTAGCTCCATTGGTTAAAATTCTGCTCCCCTCGAGCTCTATACTTTTCGCTTCCGCAAATACTCCCCGCTCAAAATAACTTGCTACTACTACCAAATTCCCTTAGGTGTAGAAGATCAAATGCATCCCGACACGTTGCAAGCTCACTTTTGGCTCCACGATGTCCCTTGGACAGTCTATTCCTTTCTCCCTGGCTAAAAATAACTGCACCGTGCATGTGTCCTATATTTGTAGCTTCACAGCTTTTTCCTCCATCATTCACTACTTTTGATCCCAACATAACATCAATTGTGTGACTTCTTTCATCCTTAAATTTACATTATATGAATTGGTGCAATAAACATGACTTTCCTGGCCAAGCACTGTCGGTAACTAAAAATTTAAACAGAACATCGAACGACTCTGACATCGTTCAACACATATTTATTACGGCCTCGCCGCAAAATTTACTCCCACGCATTTATTTCTCCAGAACTGAGTTTGATTTCTCCTCTAACAACACTCCACATACGTCAGACGCTACGCTTCCCTTTTCAGTGAACTGAGGACAGGGATCACCATCACCCTTCCTCGCTCTTCAAAAGGACTGCTGCTCCAGCAGGCTCACAATACTCGAAAACACGTATTAAGTACTATGTCTAATTAATCTCTGCAAACCCAATGATACATGACACCAAAAAAACACTACAAATACTGTACTAATTTCTGGATCGCAAAGCATACGGCACAGCATGCTGTACCCTATTTTCCTGGTGGTCTCTGTGCTTAGCACCTCTCTTCATTCTCTCTTTCTTCCTCTTTCCTTCCTGAAAACGCCGGGAATCACATCCAGGCAACCCTTAAACAGCTGTAACCGCCCATTGTGTACTATCGTTGGTCTAGTTGGCAGCTGAAGCTTAACATTAACGGGAGATGTGGTTTCAACAACTTGGTATGGCCCTTGATACCTCGTGAGGAACTTCTTCGTTTTCCGTTTTTGCGTGTAGGGGCTGGACAGCATTACCCATTGCCCCACTCTGTACTGTGGTTGACTTCCTTTCTGCTTTACTGCGTCTTCCCTATATTCCAAACCCTTGGTATTCGCCCTTTGTTCCAGTTTCCAAACATCCCGAATTGTCCTTGCGAATTGACGTACAAATTCACCGGTCCTTCCTTTCTGTAGATTCACTAAATCTAACGGTGACGGCATTTTTCGCTCGTACACTATCTCATATGGACAGAAACTGGTATTTGTATGGACTTTTGCCTTGTATGCGCATACAATATGCCTCAAATACTCGTCGCACTGATGGTGATGAGAATCCACATAAGAACTCAACAACTTCCCGGTTGTTCTGTATACCCGTTCTGTCCTTCCGTTCGCCTGTGGATTCAATGCGCTCGTCCTCAACTTCCTTACGTTCAACAATATACATAGTTCCTCATTAAATCCCACATGAAGTTGGTCCCTTGGTCAGTAATTATTGTCTCCGGCACCCCAAACTTCAAAAGCCAGTTGTTTATTAACGCTTGTGCGACCATTGCTGCCAGTTGATTTGGCATAGCCACCATCTCCACATACCTGGAAAAACGATCTATTATCGTGAGAACATAACGTTCCCCGATGGTGTTCACCTGAAGGGTCCTAAGACATCAATCCCCAGCAAAGATGCCGGCCGCGGTGGCCGAGCGGTTCTAGGCGCTTCAGTCCGGAGCCGCGGGACTGCTACGGTCGCATGTTCTAATCCTGCCTCGGCATTGATGTGTGTGATGTCCTTAGGTCTATGTAGTTCTAAGTTCTAGTGGACTGATGACCTCAGATGTTAAGTCCCACAGTGCTCAGAGCCATTTGAACCCAGCAAAGAGGATGGACTTGTTGCTTCCGGCAATCGAGGTACCTGTATCTGTTTCCTACTCAAATCTGCTCTTTGCGCACATGGTATACAATTCTTGACATACTGATCGAAATCTACTTTCCTACCTCTCCACCAATACCTCTCCGCAACTCTCCTATTCGTCGCTCTACACCCTCCATGACCAGATAACATGTAATCATCTGCTTCCTTTAAAACCTCATCCCTCAGATTCGCTGGCGCTACTGCCCTTGGCCCTAACTTCGTTTCCGTGCACAGAAGACCGTCGTACATATTAAATTGTGGCTGTGTCCGATACAATTTAGAGTCATTGTCAGCGGCCTGTAATTTTTGCCATACTGCTATGTCATAACCTATGACTTCTATTTTCGCCACCTTCCTACTTAGCGCATCCACTTCTTCCCAGGCTTGTGCACCACCTCGTAGTCGAATTCACTAAGCCTCACAGCCCATCGAGCCAGTCTAGTGACGGATCCTTTAACCCTAACAACCACTTCAACGCAGCATGATCTGTCACTACCCGAAACCTTCTCCCATATAAATAACATTTAAAATATGTGATCCATAGATCACGCTAAGCATCTCCCTCTCAGTTGTTGAGTAATTCGTGTCTGCTGCATTCAATTGAATTGGCGTATAGGCTACGGATGTTCTTCCCCATCACTTTCCTGACTGAGAACACACCCTAATGCTTGATTCGAGGCATCGCATGCTAGTATAAGCTCCCTTCCAAAATATGGAAACACACGAACCGGACATCATATTAACACTTGTTTCAGTTTGTCAAACGCTTTCTGACATTTACGTCCACTCAAATTTCACACCCTTCCATAGTAAACGCGTCAATGCTTGTGCTAAATCTGCAAACCCCTTCACGAACTTTCGATAGAAATTGCAAATTCCGATGAATGGCTGTACTTCCTTAACTGTTTTCGGTTCCCGAAAATTCCTTACGGCCTGTACCAACTTCGGATCTGTTAGCACTCCATCCTTACTGATAATATGACCCAAATATTTTACATATTCTAGTAAAAAATGACACTCCTCCAGGCTCAACGTCAAAGGAGCTGCTCTTAACCTCATAAAGACTTCCCTTAACCGCTGCCGGCCGGAGTGGCCGAACGGTTCTAGGCGCTACAGTCTGGAATCGCGCAACCGTTACGGTCGCAGGTTCGAATCCTGCCTCGGGCATGGATGTGTGTGATGTCCTTAGGTTAGTTAGGTTTAATTAGTTCATAGTTCTAGGGGACTGATGACCTCAGAAGTTAAGTCCCATTGTGCTCAGAGCCATTTGAACCATTTGAACCTTAACCGCTGTCTATGTTGCTCCATACGACTTGAAGACACTATAATGTCATCCAAATAGACCAGTCACTACCGTGGTTTGAAAACCCTCAAGACACTGTCTAGCAACCTCTGGAACGTTGCCGGAGCGTTTTTCAAACAGAATGGCTTTCTAATGTCCTGGTAATGGCGTCCAGGTGTAGAGAAAGCAGTTTTTGGACGATCCTCTTGAGTCACCTCTAACTGATGATAACCACTTGTCAAATCCATCGCAGAAAAGTACTGGCACGGTCCTAAGTGATCCTGTCTCCGATGTGTTTGGAATGAGGTATGCGTCCGTTACTGTCTTATTATTGAGGTATCGGTAGTCACAAAAGAACTTGTATTTCTGGGTTCAATCCGTAGATTTTTTTAGGCACAACGACAATGCCCGCTCACCAGTAACTATTACTATCTTCTATAATACCGTCCGCAAGCTGCTGATGAATGAAATGCTGCACAATCGGCTGTAAATACCTCGGTGTTCTGTATGGTTTACGGTAAACTGGAGCTTCATTCCCTGTTGGTATCCTATGTTGAACTAATGGAGTTTCTGGTAACGGCCCTTGTTGAAAAAACTAATCCTTAAAGTCCCACAATAGTTCTTAAATATGCTCTCATTCTCCCCCATTCGAATGCTTCGTTTTGTCACGCAATGCCGTTCTATTGGCAGTTAGTGGTTGATCGCTTCGCCTACCTCTCGAACACCAGTCTTCGTCATCTGGCACATCCAGATTTGCTGCTGAAACTCCTTTCCTCAAAATCGCGTCTACAGCGCTAAAATTATTCACGTTCACGGGAACAACTTGCCTGTCGTTCCCCTCCTGTAAGCGTACAACACTACGTTTCGCAAAACAACCCAGTGAACCCAAATCTTCATTATCCTCCAATGGTTCGATAACACATGCCGTACCCACAGGCAGATTCGACTACACACTCACCCAAAGCGACTTCCCGGTGCCACCAGTCACACACTCATACGAATTAAGCCTTCATGCTAATCTACGCGGTTCAATTGGTTTGTTCATTATGTTGAAGGCCCGTCGAGATAGCTCTGCATTGACAACAGTTTCGCCTAGCTGAAATGACATACCACTAAGTTCCACAGTTCGTTGTCAAAGTTCAATTTTGGCATGATGTTGATGCAAGAAATGTACTCCTAGGATCATGTCGTAGCCCTCACTTACCGGCGGCACTACCGCTATGCATGCATTAAATCTGACTTTCTCTATTCGAAAGTCAACTGTCACCGACCGCAAAGGCGTGACCTCCTTATCCCCTACTCCACGCGACCTACAAGGTGATGGGTCTAACTTCCTTCGTCCCATTATATTCTTAGTAGCCACTGACACTTGCGCCCCTGTGTCCAACAAAATCTTAAACATTTTACTTCCTATGGATCCAACCACTGAACATTCCACCTCGGCATACGTATTCGTAGCATTGAAATTAAACGGAATCTCCCTTAGGTGGGTCTTGGGCGCCCTCTGCCGTCTAACGCTTGCCCACCTCTCCTATCTTCACTTTTCCATCTTCCACGCTGCTTGGTGACTGGTTACATTACCTCTGCACATGTTCCGTACAACCACACTTAAAACATTTCACACCTGCTGTAAACGCTGGTTGCCTCTCGTGTACCCCTGTTGCCACATCTATTTCCTCATATTGAATTGCAAGCTGAATGGCCGAATACAAATCTTTTGGAGACCCTTCACGCACTTTTCGAGACATATGCGCCGATAACCCCCTCAAAAATACATCAAGTGCCCTTTGGTCGGCCTCCTGCAACAGAACACTATTCGCTTCATCGCTCTGACCAAACTCGTAAGTATACTCATTAATTTCCCTTATCTTGTCCGCAAATTTCTCAGTCGCATCCTCCTGTGTCTTTGTCACTGTACTTAACCTCTCTGTAAAGTACCGAGCGCTATTCTGTTGTTTGTACCTTTCTAAAAGCCCTTCCTTTAACTGCTTAATCTGTCCTGCCTTCCTTAAGGCCTCAGAACACCTTACATATGTCTTCGCTTCATCCGTTAATCAAATCTTCGCTACATGTAACAACTGTTCATCAGACCAATCATTCATCACAGCTGAGATTTACAAGGCCTCCACAAACGAATGCACATCGTCAGATGTCTTGCCAGAAAATGGAATAATCAAACTCACGGCGGCTGGATCAATCTCGTGCTCCATAGGCAACAACGACTGATCAGATGCGCTTTCCTACTTACTTCTAAAAGTCAATTTATTTCCCAACTGAGTATTGTCTGCTGTCAATTGTGCTACCTTTCCCATAAAAATTAGCACCGCTTCTAATTCCGACATACCTTGTGTCCCTCACTCTGCAATTCTGTTGCTTTCGCCCCGGGTAGTCCCGTTTCACCTATAAAATCCCAAATACCAAAACATTTAACTGCAAAAATAATCTGATTCCTTAAACCTCAGTACCATCATACTTAGCAGCAACATCATACTCAAATTAACACAAAAGTTATTAACTGCCACTAAATAATGTTACTACCTAAACATACTAACACTTCCTCTGACAACAACAAATACTATGCATACGCAAAACATATACAATGTGGCTTACCAGGAGCCACACTCGAAAAAATAAAAAAAGGCAAGAACACGTCCAAAACTCAAAAGAAAAATGGTCAAAACTTACCACATCTTGTGACGGTAATGCAGGCAGTGAGCTTGAGCGTCGTACTGGACAGACGACGTCAACTATTCTGCCACCAAATGTAGTGGATGGGGCCAGGAGGTGCCATGTTAAAACTCGACAACGACTTTCCTATTATTGGTTGCCCTTTAGCTACAGCGCCCTCGTTGCTCTTGGTCTGTATTACAGGGTCCTGCAGTGTTGATGTCACTGCCCCAGCAACCCAGCGCAACGCGCTGCTGTGTTGAGCCTAGCATGCCAGTGGAGTTGTGGTGACGTCAGGATGCCGGGAGTTGGCTCATCGGTCTGCGTCCCTGCCGACTCAGCTGTTCCCATTCTCGTTGCCTCCACGCTGTTCCGAGGAGCCATAGGCCGGTCCCACAATGCTTCTTCCTTGCTGGCGTGGCTGAGATTGCGGGTACGAACAAGCCCCTGCTACCCGGCGTCCAAATATGTGGTCCTCGGCTCAGGAAGTCTCCGGCGTGTGTTGGGATCCGAGACGACTGCCTGCGGTAGCGAGCCGAAGAGTGGCCCGCCGCTACCTGGCTGCGGACCCCGCATCAGCATCAGAGGGTCGAACAAATGACCCACCATGGACTGTTACGCTGGTGCCCCATGTGTTGCTGCATGTATCCCGGCGGTGTGACCCCCCCCCCCCCCCGTCCCCGTCCAGGGGTGCTGCCACACTTGAATGAATCTCATTAGAAAACGGCATCTATTTATACTCGGATGTGCCCCTGGGATTTGCTAATGTGCAGCTCTGAGTCATGTACGCACAATTCCTGGGTTGCGCCAGTGGCCCCCCTCTTCCTGTAGCTTGCGCCATGCAAACTACTGCGTTTACAGTTTTCAGCGGTTCCACGGCCTGTGGCCTCCATTCTACTTCGGAAATGTTTGTATGCGTAACTCACTACAATCCAGCCTGCACTTCGCTGTAACTCGTGCTCCGAATATCGCACACAACTAACTTTCCCTATCCTAAACCGTGGTGCCGCTACAGTACAGATTGATCAGTAGGGGCGAAAGACTACATCCGTGTCTTACACCCTTTTGAATACGAATATTTCGTTCATGGTCGTCCACTCTTATTATTCCCTCTTGGCTATTGTACATATTGTATATTACCTGAGTCTCCCTATAGCTTACCCTTATTTTTCTGCGAATTGCGAACATCTTGCACCAATTTACACTGTCGGACGCTTTTTCAGGTCGACAAATCCTATGAACGTATCTTGATTTTTCTTTAGTTTTGCTTCCATTATTAACCGCAAGGACAGAATTGCCTCTCTCGTGCATTTACCATTCCTATGGCCAAACTGATCGTCATGAAGCACATCCTCAATTTTCTTTTCCATTCTTCGGTATATTATTCTTGTTAGCAACTTGAATGCATGAGCTGTTAAGCTGATTGTGTGATAATTCTCGCACTTGCCAGCTTTGACGTCTTCGGAATTGGGTGGATGCTGTTTTTCCCAAATTCGGATGGTACATCGCCAGAGTTATACATTCTACACACCAACGTGAATAGTCATTTTGTTGCCACTTCCCACAACGATTTAAGAATATCTGATGGAATGTTATCTAGTTTTTCTGCCTTATTTGATTTTAAGTACTCCAAAAGCTCTTTTAAATTCTGATTTTAATACCAGGTCCCCTATCTCTTCTAAATCGACTCCTGTTCTTCTATTACATCAGACAAATTTTCGTCTCATAGAGGTTTTCCATATCTTCTTTCCACCTATCCGCTCTCTCATCGGCATTTAACAGTGGAATTCCCGTTGCACTCTTAATGTTATCACCCTTTCATTTAATGTCACCAAAGGTTGTTTTGACTTTCCTGTATGCTGAGTCAGTCGTACCGACGATCATTTCATTTTCGATTTCTTCACATTTTTCATGCAGGCATTTCATCTTAGCTTTCCTCCAATTCCTATTTATTTCATTCCTCACCGACTTTTATTTCTGTATTCCTGAGTGTCCCGGAACATTTTTATACTTAATCCCTTCATTGATCAATTGAAATATTTCTTCTCTAACCCCTGGTTTCTTCGCAGTTACCTTCTTTGTACCTATGTTTTCCTTCCCAACTTCGGGTATCGCCCTTTTTAGGGATGTCCATTCCTCTTTAACTGCACTGCCTATTGAGCTATTTCTTACTGCTGTATCTATAGCCTTTGAGAACTTTAAGCGTATCTCGTCATTCCTTAGTATTTCTGTATCCAACTTCTTTGCTTATTAATTGTTCCTGATTAATGTCTTTAACCTCTGCCTACTCTTCATCACTACTGGTCTGTGATCTGAGTGTATATCTGCTCCTGGGTACGCCTTACAATCCAGTATCTGATTTCGGAATCTCTGTTTCACCATGATGTAATGTAACTGAAATCTTCCCGTATTGCTCGCCCTTTTCCAAATATACCTCCTTCTCTTGTGAATCCTGAACCGGGTATTCGCTATTACGATGCTGAAGTATATTACATTAATGAAATAATCCTTATCCTCTCCCATTCCTTGTACCAAGCCCATATTCTCCTGTTACCTTTTCTTCCAATCCTTCCCCTACAACTATTCCAGTCCCCCACGACTATTAGATTTTCATCTCCATTTACATACTGTATTTTTCTTTCAATGAACTCATACACTTTCTCTATCTCTTCACTTTCAGCTTGCGATATCTGCATTTATACTTGAACTATAGTTGTCGGTGTTGGTTTGCTGTCGATTCTGATAAGAATAATCCTATCACTGACGTGTTCACAGTTACACACTCTCTGCACTACCTTCCGATTCATAACGAATCCTACTCCCGTTATACCACTTTCTGCTGCTGTTGATATTACCCTTTACTCATCTGACCAGAAATCCTTGTGTTCTTTCCACTTCATTTCACTGACCCCTACTATATCTAGATTGAGCCATTGGATCTCCGTTTCAGATTTTATAGTTTCCCTACCACGTTCAGGCTTCTGACATTCCAAGCCCCGAATCGTAGAATGTTATTATTTCGTTGCATATTCAATCTTTCTCTCATGTTAACGTCCCCCTTGACAGTCCCCTCTCGGAGATCCGAATGGGGGACTATTCTGGAATCTTTTGCTAAAGGAGAGATCATCATGACACTTCTTCAGATGCAGGCTACATATCCTGTGGATACACATTAAGTGTCTTTAATGCAGTGGTTTCCATTGCCTTCTGCATCCTCATGCAGTTGATTTTTGTTGATTCTTCCACCTTCAGGGGCAGTTTCCAAATCCTAGGACAAGAGAGTGCCCTGAACCTCTGTCCGCTCCTCCGCCCTATTTGATAAGGCCGTTGGCAGAATGAGGGTGACTTATTACGCCGGAAGTCTTCCGCCGCCAATGCTGATTATTAATAAAAATTTAAGCATTGGCAGGATTTGAACTCGGGACCGAAGCCATTTGATTATGAATCAAAGACGCCAAATTTGACTAAAAGAAGGAATTGGTCATAAGACACATTCTGAGACATCCAGGAATCATAGGTTACCGTAAGCGGGTCCAAATGGATGTGGGTTGCAGCAGTATTTTTGAGGAGAGGGGATTTGCACAGGATAATCCAGCGTAGAGCAGCATCATGCTTTTCTTTTGACTCTAGATCACAACAGCAATATTTTTGTCCACAGATGTTGATAATAAATAATTGATAGAGTCTGGTTCATCTTCTAAATGGGTACAGAACCTTCTTGATGTGGTTTAAAAGTATATAGAGATCCCGAGACCTTTACCTTTGACAGACTACGCTGTTATAAGCTGAGCTCTCTGATAACGGCACACGGCTCCACGCGAAGATTAAAGTGTGGTTATTCCTCATCGCGGCACTTTGAGACTAATACGCCTGTGAGCCTTATTCGCAACATATGGAATGCTTAGAGTATGAGACATGAGTTCCGTTCGAGAATGTAAGAGGCAATCAAATTACCCTACGTATTAAAATTGAGTTGTACAGGGAGTGCAACGAGTTTTCAGTTGCGGACAATGCTGTTTTTCATAATAGAAATACTAAGACTCATTAATATTCATAAACGGTTCATCGAATACATTTACATTCGAATCAGTAACAATTTATGATCATTCATTCATAAAATTTATCTACATAACACAGTGAACAAAATGCATTAAAGAACGGAAGTCACACAGACCGCTATAATTTAGTTCACCAACGACGTACGTGGCACCAAATATACTGAAGCGCAAAGAAACTGGTACAGGCATGAGTATTCAAACACGGAGATACGTAAACAGGTAGAATACGGCGCTTCGGTCGGCAACGTTTATATAAGACAACAAGTGTCTGGCGCAGTTCAAATGATTCAAATGGCTCTGAGCACTATGGGACTTAACATCTGCGGTCATCAGTCCTCTAGAACTTACAACTACTTAAACCTTACCAACCTAAGGACAGCACATACATCCATCCCCTAGGCAGGATTCGAACCTGCGACCGTAGCGGTCACGCGGTTCCAGACTGAAGCGCCTAGAACCGCACGACCACATCGGCCGGCCTGGCGCAGTTGTTAGATCGGTTACTGCTACTACAATGGCAGGTTATCAAGATTTGAGTGAGTTTGAAGGTGGTATTAAAGTCGGTGCACGAGCGATGAGACACAGGATCTCCGAGGTAGCGATGAAGTGGGGAATCTCTTGTACGACCATTTCACGAGTGTGCCGTGAGTATTAGGAATCCGGCAAAACATCAAATCTCCGACATCGCCGCGGTCGGAAAAAGATCCTGCAAGAACGGGACCAACGACGGCTCAAGAGAACCGTTCATCGTGACAGAATTGCAACCATTCCGCAAATTGCTGCAGATTTCAGTGTTGGGTCGTCGACAAGTTTCTGCTTGCAAACGATTCAACGAAACATCATCGACATGGGGTTTCGGAACGGAAGGCCCGCTGGTATGCCCTTGATGACCGCACGGCACAAAGCTATACGCCTTGCCTTAGCCTGTCAACACCGACAATGCACTGCCGATGGCTGGAAACATTATGCCTGGTCGGACGTGTCTCGTTTCAAATTATATCGAGCGGTTGGACATTGACGGGTATGGAGACAACTTAAATGAATCCATGGACCCTGCATGTCAGCAGAGGATTGTTCAAGGTGGTGGAGACTCTGTAATGGTGTGGAGCGTGTGCAGCTGGAGTGACGTGGTACCCCTGATACGTCTAAATAAGACTCTGACAGGTAACACGCACGTAAGGAGCCTGCCTGATCGCCTGCATCCAGTCACGCCCATTGTGGATTCCTACGGAATTGCGCAGTTCCAGCAAAGACAACCCAGACGTCCGTAATTGCTGCAGAGTGGCTCTAGGAACACTCTTCTTCGTTTAAACACTCCGCTGGCCAACAAACTCCTCAGACATGAACATTATTCAGCATACCTGGGATACCTTACAACGCGCCGTTCAGAAGAGATGTCCACCCTTTCGTACTCTTGCGCACTTATGGATTGCCCTGCAGGATTCATGTCAGTTCCCTCCATCAGTGCTTTAGACGTTAGTTGAGTCCATGCCAAGTCGTGTTGCGGCACTTCTGTGTGTTCGCGGGGCCCTACACGATATTATCAAGTGTACCAGTTTCTTTGGCTCTCCAGTGTATTATTACAGGGTCTCCATAATTAAAATTCCGATACCAAAAGGCGGCAGAAAGAGAATCACTGTTCAGAAAGACGTCAGATCAAATTGGAACAGAATATATTGACACAGGAGAGAAGTCACATACACAAAAATCTGGCCAACGGACGCATGCCTCTGTAAATGTAAGAAAGTGCATACCAATAGACACGCGGCACACGGCTTTCCCCGCGTTTACGTCCGAGAAGCCCCACATGTCTCCATTAACGATCGAGCGCTGCTGGTCAAGCTGTTTTACAAGAACGTTGACAGTGTTTTTCCGAATGATGGATATGCTTATGAACACATTACATAAAGTCGTAAGAAAGCATCCTCCAGTACTGTACATAGAGAATCACCCTTGTTCAAGAGTTGCTTCCTGCTGACCTGCCAGGAAGATGAATGTCCGTTCTGGAATTTATTGCTCGCATGGAAGCAGTCAATGAATGTCTATGGAATTTTCTGTGGACGAAAGAAGCTCGTTTCCGTCTTTCATTCTCACTCACATCAACAAGTATCTCTTCCTTCCGCAAAGACGACTATGTGGTGTGGCTGACGGCATTGTTTATAGAAGTTCCGTATTATTTAGAGGAGTGAGTGCTGCAGGTTACCAGCACCGTCGCTGGTAAACTCTGTGGTAAACATCATTCCACCAATTCTACGTACGTCGTGGGTGCGTCGGCAATATGACTCCTCAGCACATTGCACAGTCCGTGTAGTGGATGCTGTAGAGACACTTCGGAAATGCTAGAATTTTCAGTCGACATTTCCCTACAGCCTGGCTGTCAACATCATTTTAAACCGTGTGACTTCTGGCTGTGGGGTTCCATAGAAGATGTATTTAGTACTACAATTACGAACATAGCTGAACTGGAGGCACGCATTCCACAACACGTTCTTAACATGACCCTCACGGCACTGAAATACGCCGTGAAAAATGCTGTTTCCGATTTCAACTTGTAGCAGTAAACGGTGGCCAGCATATTGACCAAGCCTTGTACCAGTCTCACGACAATTAGAAACCGATGTCATTTAGCTTTTCACGCGGTTTTGGCCCCAAGAAAATCAAAATCCTATTTAATTTGACTTTTTATGTCGTTTTTGGTCCAAGGACTTTTGAAAACCGGTTTTCCCATCCGATGCAGTACGACCTTGCCGTAGTGGATGGGCCTGCCTAATCGACTGTGGCACAGCTGATGACGTCGGAACTTCTAAAGTCATGCTCTTTGATCATTAAAGATGGTGTAATGTGCAACTCAAGCCATAGCCGTCGCACTGGAATTAATTTGTCATTTGTAGTCGGCCCATTTACGTAAAGAAGCTTACAGCATCATATTCTGCTAAACGGCCTTTTTTTTGTTGTTCCATGACGTATCCCCCTGCGTCAGTAATATTCTGTTCAAATTTGACGCCATTCTCGGCTGTGGTTCTCCTTCTACAGCGTTTTGGAACTGGAACTTTAATTGTACAAATACATTAGGAGACCAGGCTTCCAATGCTCATTCTCCATCTTCCAGAATTTGCGTATATCCACATAATATTGTTATTACTACGTTGCAAGACTAGTAGTCTCTTCTACTCAATCGTTTGGTCGTACTGTTGGTTTCACATAGGCTGGTTGGGTTTGCTCTGCGTCCGTCTCTGTTTATTGTTATTGTTATTTGTGTAATCGAGACTTTCTTCAGTGAGTGTGCGTGTTCATCATCATCTCCTACCGTGTCATCGTTCTCCTGTTGCCCCTCGGCCTTACTGTAGAACCGCCGTTCGCTGTCCGCCGTCTACGCAGCTGCCGACACTACCAGCGCCGCCGCTGTAGCATCCTCACCGCCTATGTCAACTTGTCTTCGTCTCTACCGCTGTCACTCCTCGTCTGACGTCATCACTTCCGTGGCCGGTACATTTCAGGCATAGTCCCGACATCCCAACCTGTGGAAGACACCTCAACCACCCCAATCACTCACATCACCCCTTCCCCTGCTCCCACCATCACTGCATGGAGCGCTTCATTCAGCCCACTCCCATATTTATACACGCCCATCCCACAGTTTCTTCCCCACCCACAATCACATCAGGCCCTCTCCCCTCCCTGCTACACCTTCCCTACCATCAATTTCTTTCTTCTGCCTATGCCCCACTAACAACGTTTTCCACAATCGGCACTAATGCTGCAACACCTGCACGAGTTATATCTCGCCATGCCACCATCGCCGTCGCTTTTTTCAGATGCCAGAACACCAAGCACCAGCTGCTGTACCGACACCATCACATTAGTATGACCGGCACAGCATATTCCACCCTCACCAATTCCTCAATCCCCACCCTATCAGATAGCCACCAACAAACTCCAGAAGTGGCTCAATGCACACAAAACAGCTAGCACAACCAACCAATTTCCTCAGACCAATCCCAACCCCACTGAACTCATAGATACTGCTCCATTCCCCACACCTTCTCCTCTGTGTGTCCACATCTTCCACCACTCCCAACATGAGCCTCAGTTCCTAAATGCAAAATCATTCCACCCACATTCCCATAACCCAAATAATTTCCTGCAAAGACAACTCTCATCCCATCAACCAGTCCTCCTCAACCTCCTCCAGATCACCTTTGGTCCTCATGCCACTCTCACTCCCACCATCCAAACAAACCTAGCCTCTGCAGTGGTCACCTACCCTCAGTGCAATGATCAGGAAGCTAAGCTCCGAGATCATGGCAGAGGAGAGGGTCACATAACTAAATTACAATCTATCCAACAAATCCATATGGGCGACCATATCTTCAGTGACTCTGGTCCCACCTTGTTGTAGTGAGTGAGCCGTGCTGCAGCTCACGTTGGTGCTTTTGGTAGGTTTCCGCCCTCTGTTGGAGGCCAGACGGAATCGTTTAGTTGGTATGGTTGTGTTCGTTGATCTTCTTCTCGTGCTGACTGGCGCTACTCGGTTTCGCAAGCGTCGCCTGTCCTCTACTGGCAGCAGCGGCCTGTTCTTCCCCCATATGCCTTGTCCCTAAGGATCAGGTGCGGGACTTTCGCCCTGTTGTTTAATACCCTCGCCTAACTAAGAAGGTTGTCCTCGAATCGGTTCCTTTACCTGATCTTAATAACGCTTTTACTATGTTTGCTGGGGCTAATTGTTTTACCGTGCTCGACCTGAATGAAGTCTATTATCAGATTCCCTTAGCCAAAGAGTGTAAACACCGTACAGAATTTTGTACTGATTGGAATCTGTTTGAGTGTAATAGGGTCTCCTTTGGTTTGGCTACTGGCCCACCGTTCCTACTCGTTTGCTGAATAATATTCTTCGAGACTTGGAATTAGTCTGTGTTTACAATTACCTGGACGATTTGGTAATTCATAGTTGCACGTTTCAAGAGCATTTGGAACATATCCAGCAAGATTTTGCTAGGTTGCAGAGTGGCCAGTTTGACTGTTAAACCCAATAGGGTGACATTAGCCAGACAGCAGGTATCCTTCCTAGGTCACCTAGTATCGGGCGAGAGTATTCGCATTGATCAGGATCTACTAAGGCCATTGATAAGCGAAGGATTGTCAAGTTCATAGGGATGGCGAATTATTTTAGGCGTTTTGTATCTAATTTTGCTCAGCTGGCGGCTCCTTTAAATGAACTGCGCCGAAAAGTGGTCCGTCTTAGGTCGGGACCTGCTCTTGAGGCTGATTTAGAGCACATTAATTCGACTATAGCCAATCCTCCGGTTCTCGGAGTGCCTGATTTTAATAAGAAATTTATCGTCCAAACCGACGCACCTAATGCGGGAATTTCGATAGTCCTCCTCCAGGAGTTTGACAGTCAAAGACTGCCATTAACATGCTCGACTAGTCGGTTAACCAGGGCCGAGCTTAAATATTCTGTTTACGAAATTGAGGCATTGGCCGTCTTGTTCACACTGGATAAGTATCGGTTTTATCTCGAACAACGAGTATTTCAGCTAGAGACTGACAATCAAGCCTTAAAGTGGGTGCTAGCCAGCCCACGTAAAATAGGCCGTATCGCAACGTGGGCAGTACGCATTTCGGCGTTTCATTTCGAGGTTAACCATATTAGAGGCACTGAGAATGTGCTCGCTGAGGTCCTCAACCGTATCTTTACTGAACAACCATCTAGTGAGGGCGCAAAAGAAGCTTGGGAAGGCAATCTTAGTTGTGTCAAGTTAGGCGGTATTCCTCATTTGTTTAGTGACATTGCCGACCATCAGGATCAGGACTCCGTTTGGAGATCTGGTAAGAAACGGCTTTGGGCGTGGGAGTGTTTGGATGAATAAATTATCAGGAAAGGAATTTCGTGTGAAAGGGTGGGACGTAACAAGGAAATTAAGATCTGTCTACCAGGTACCCTAGTATGCCCCGTTTTCCATTATTTTCACAACTCGTTGATTGTAAGACCTTGCAGAAGATTAAGGAGCATCTGACTTGGCCATCTATTGACCGAGATGTTAGAGAAATTGTTACCCGTTATCAGTTGCGTCGTATGGCCTAACCGATAAACGCCCTTCAACAGGTGTTCCTTACTTTTGAGTTGAATCTTGGCCCATGGACAAACTCTATGTCGATCATGTGGGGCACTTACCTCTAACCAAAAGAGGCCATCGATAGGTATTAGTTATTATTGACGCGTTTCAGAGGTTTACCTGGTTTCTTCCGAGTGGTAATGTGACTGCTGCCACCACCGTTGTGCATTCAACTAAAGTATGTAGTGTTTTCGGACCTCCTAAGCCAATCCTTAGTGATAATGCGCCGGCCTTTCTTTCAGCTCCCTTCAAAGCCTTCTGTTTTCAAAGCAGTGTCAAGCATGTACTACCACTCCACATTATCCGCAGGGGTCCTTTGCGGAAAGGGTCAATCGTTACCTTAAATCCGCACTGATTATCTATCATCAGAAGTCACTCAATAAGTGGGATTCTAGTCTGCTTTGGCTTAGCTTTGCCTTCAGTACCGCCAGCCATGAGGGTTTTAAGGGTACTCCGATTTCCTTGATCTTAGCTTATGCTATTAATTCCCCCCTATCGAACTTACGGGCGATTCAAGATCTAATTCCTGCGGAAATCACACCTCAGGTCATCAAAGAAAACTGGATTCGTGCGAGGCGTAATATTCTCAGGGCCCACAAGAGACAAGCTGGTCGTTATAACCGTAATCGACGAGCCTTCAGGGGTAAGCTGGGAAATCAGGTGTATGTCCGTAATTTTCCCGGGATGGAGGTGCGTGTTGGCAACATCGGTAAGTTTACTCCACGTTTTCTGGGTCCGTGTACAACTATGTGGATTTTAGACCCAGTTAATCTTCTGGTCAAAGACAACCGTAACGCTAAGCAATACTGGGTGCACCTTAATCAAATTAAGTTTGGTTAGGCCGCTATTTGGGTTTGCCCCTGGGTTTGAGGTTCATAGGGGAGGTTGAGCCGTGCTGCGGCTCGCGTTGGTGCTGTTTGTAGGTTTCCGCCCTCTGTTGGGGGCCAGACGGAATCGTTTAGTGTGTACGGTTGCGTTAGTTAGTCTTCTTCTCGTGTTGACTGGCGCCACTCGGTTTCGCAAGCGTTGCCGGTCCATTAGTGGTCGCAGTGGCGGTTATAGATATGTAGTAACTGTTGCCATATCTTTGGGGGCGACATCTTCGTTTTTCCGGGTCGTGTGAGTGGCCGAGGAACCAGGTCCGCACAGTGCCAGAACACGATGGGACCGCTGGTGGCATGCATGGACTGCCGGATGGAAGGGCTGTGTTCACGAGGGGGCACGAACTCGTCGTAAACCGGATACAGCAAGCTTTAAGATGAGTGTACTTCAGTCCAAGTAGAGAAACCTCCACCTTTGTGATATCTCTCGATTCTACAGCGACTTGGGTTCGTGTTGCTGCTCGTAGTGTCGTTGAGGCGAAGAGCAGCGAGTGGAGTGCTTGGCGAAGGCGGAACACTTTAGTATTCTTCGACTTATTACTATTTACTGCGTTCAGCTTGTTACAATTTCTTAAGTTCACCGAGTGGTAATTTTTCTTGCCTGGTGGCCGCTAACACCCCAGTTACCGGCCCAGAGTAAGGGGGGGGGGGGGGTTAGTGTATGTAACGGCAGTGCATGTTTTCTAGCCTTGCCGCTGCTATTCAGTAAGGCGTGTAGTTTTGACAGCCTTCTTGATTGTAGAACGGCTGGTGATTCTTCTACTCTGGTGGTTGTGATTCCTTTATCGTTTCTGGTGCTCCGGTTCCGGCTTTGACATATTGTTCCATCGTAGCATTTTGTTTATCGGACGTCAGGTTGCTTCAGCAAGATTATCATTAGTCATTCGTTAGACTACCACTAGTCTGGGTTACCATCTTATGAAGTTAATGCAACTCTTGTCTGCCTATCTCATCACTCCGAAAGTGTTTTTTGCCGGACCTTCTCAGAGGTGGAAATCTGGAGCACCGTCTGTGGCCCTTTGGTTCTTGTAAGACATGTGTGTTCTAAAAGGAGGTCTGATGGCCAGTAGTTCAGTGTAACACTCCTTCAGCCCACGTCTTCTGCAGGTATAATCTGTCTCAGGACCCCTTAAGGAACTTATGTACTGGTCCTTGTATTTCATTACTGTATTTTCTTACAATACCTTGTAATGCCTACTTAAAAATTTATATATGTCTAGTTAATAGTTCAAGTCGCCTTCTGGAATAAATATAGCAGTGAAATACTCAGTAGATGTTAAAGGTTGTGTTACAAAGTTTACTATTATCTTATTTCACCTGTTTGGTGATCAGATGCTTGTTTTTAAATTAACCTTTGCTATTGTATTTGCTGTTTTACAGAAGATTTCCCATTTTTTAATATATCATTGCCGTTCGTGGCGTGTGAGCCCTTCAGTCGTGATTAATGTCATTTGCCATAAATTTTAATTTGGTATTTGTATTTTAGCAGTAAGCCTTAAAACCTTATTTACTGCCATTCCTGGCGTCTGATACCTTCTGCTGTGTTTGTGACGACTTACCTTTAATATTTCAATACTTGTAAGTTGTAAATTGCAGCGAGTTCTTAATCAATTAATTTATTGCCATTTTTGGCGTGTAAGGCCTTCAGCCTTGCCTGTGGTCACTTGCCTTAAGATAATATTTGTATTTGTATTTATGCAGTGAGCCTTTGAAACTTTATTTACTGCCATTCCTGGCATCTGATGCCTTCTGCAGTGTTTGTTGTGACTTGCCTTTAATATTTCAATACCCGTAACTTGTAAGTTCCTGCGAGTTTTAAACAATTCTTAATTTATTGCTATCCTGGAGTGTAAGGCCTTCTGCCCAGATCACAGTGGCTTACTTTTAAAACATTAACTGCTGTATCTGTATTTAATGGTGCTTTGCTAAATTGTAACTCACTGAAAACACTATTAATTACGCAGTTGTTTTACTCTTTCACTAATAACGCGTGCTATTTTTATTGTTGCGTCCGGAATTACTGGTTGAAAATAAATAGAGTTTAACTGTAAAAGGCAAACAATAGTAACTGGTTACCTCCCCATCTACAATTGTAACCGAATCCTTCCTTCCCTTGACTACCAGGTTTCAGTGAGCATTCACAGGGCATGCTACCACCATCAATAGCCCCCTCGAGGAGGAAGCCATCATCTACAACTGCCATCGCAAATTCAAACATTCCAACCACCTCCCCCACCCCCATTCTACAGGTGACAAAAATACATCATCTAAAATGCCTGAATGTAAAAATCCTCCCAGTTTAAGCAATTCCATTTCCTTGATCAGTGTCCCAACGTAGGCTCTCCCCCTCTACTTGCAACACCTGTAATGGTACCAATTCTCATAACTTTTTGAAGTGCAAAGCCAAACCTCCCACTATCAAATCCATTAAATCTGAAGTCTTATTGCCCATTCCATGAAGTCAAAATCTCCCTCTTCCTGCTCCCACTGCTGAAGACATCATCTGTTTCCTTACTATCATCCCCCAAAACTCCCATCTCGACACCCTCATATAAACGTGTCCTTCCCTAAACCCTGCAACACACTTCTTAGCATTTCATCATAGCATAGGAGAACTACAAAATTCTGTATAGCAACCTCCACTCCCTACTCACCAAGAGACCTAATTTTATTCATACCCTGTGTTAACATGAAATTAATACCTTCTTCCTCAACGAAACTTCCTCAGGCCACATAACTCCATCCATAACTATCCCTGTATCCTCCACTGCAATGGTAATCTGCTCCTTCTGTCTAGATGTGGAATAGCAATTGTCCATCATAGGAACACGCCCAATTGGCCATTACCCTTATTCCACCCACACGTATCCCTGTATCCCCCACTGCAATGATAATCGCCGCCTCCTGGTTAGAGCTGGAGTAGCAACTGGCCACCATGGGAACATGGCCACTAGGCCACAACCCTTATTCAATTATCCCACAGTACACCTTAGCCTCGTCTTCAAAACCCTAGCTATTACCTGTGCTATCATAGGGACGAGAGAGGCAATTCTGACGTTACGGCTAATTATGGAAGCAAGGCTAAAGAAAAATCAAGACACTGTCATAGGATTTGTCGACCTGGAAAAAGCGTTCGTAAATACAAAATGGTGCAAGTTGTTCGAGATTCTAAAAAAAGTAGGGGTAAGCTATAGGGAGAGACGGGTCATATACAATAAGTACAACAACCAAGAGGGAATAATAAGAGTGGACGATCAAGAACGAAGTGCTCGTATTAAGAAGGGTGTAAGACAAGGCTGTAGTCTTTCGCCCCTACTCTTCAATCTGTACATCGAGGAAGCAATGATGGAAATATAAGAAAGGGTCGGGAGTGGAATTAAAATACAAGGTGAAAGGATATCAATGATACGATTCGCTGATGACACTGCTATCCTGAGTGAAAGTGAAGAAGAATTAAATGATTTGCTGAACGGAATGAACAGTCTAATGAGTACACAGTATGGTTTGAGAGTAAATCGGAGAAAGACGAAGGTAATGAGAAGTAGTAGAAATGAGAACAGCGAGAAACTTAACATCAGGATTGATGGTCACAAAGTCAATGAAGTTAAGGAATTCTGCTACCTAGGCACTAAATAACCAATGACGGACGGAGCAAGGAGGACATCAAAAGCAGACTCGCTATGGCAAAAAAGGCATTTCTGGCAAGAGAAGTCTACTAATATCAAATACCGGCCTTAATTTGAAGAAGAAATTTCTGAGGATGTACGTCTGGAGTACAGCATTTGACTTATAACCCCATCCACTAAGAAATTCTCACCCATATCGTTGTACCTCCTCCACCAATATTATTGCCACCGATTACAACATTTGGAGTAGGCCCCCTGCAGATATCTGGTGGTGGTGGCAGTTTACTGACTCCTTTCTAGGTGACATTTTCTCCATCTGTCAGCACACCCTAGATGTTGTCTTATCGTCTCTCATTCTCTTCAGACTCATCACTGCGAAAAACTTAGATCCTTTTCGATGTAACCACCTACGTGTCCTCCTCACTATATCCAATGCACTACCAGATCCCTATGCAGCCCATCCCAATTCCATCCAAATGTTGTCCATGACTGCTCAAATGACAACTGGAAAATCTACCAGAAATCAATAGATACACTTTTTGGAAGCCACCCCGTATCCTTCCAGCATTCCACTGATATCTCCCTTTCCACAGCCTTCCTGCAACAGACGTTGTCAGGTGTTATTTCCACCCACATCCCCATCAAAGTCCCATATCCTCATCACCACTCTCTCCAACCAAAAGCTATCCTCGTTCTCTGTTAATATTGCTCCTTCCTCTGGACTCGTGACTGGATACGATCACTTGCCACAGACAACTACAGCGAAGTTTCAGAAATTTACTCACTGCCAAAAGGCGCCATGACTGACGCTAGACATGCGTCAGACTCAACGTTACACTCCTAGAGTTCTTCCAAGTAGTTGAAATCATTCCACCGACATTGGGACCGATCCGCTCCCTCACTATCCAATCCTTCACTACATCCCGCCCTTACCTGAGGCCTGAGAAAAGCAAATCACCTTGCAGCCTATCTCTTTGATGTCTTCTTCATCCCTGACAACCTCACTCTCATTACTCCCAATCGCCTGCTGTCCATGAATTCCCAGATATTATAGTCCCACCCCTGGCTCCCAGCTTCTGATACTTGAGCAACACACCAGAAATAGACTTAAACGCGACAGTCACAGCATAGAATACGTAACGAATACTTCACAGAACACGACAATCATCCCCTAGTCTGAACTGTATTACCTCTCACCACCTCAAAGAACGCTATATCTCCTTCTCATCACCCTCAAGCCACTATCCCAACGTGTGGAAAGCCTCCAACCTGCAGCTTTTCCTCAAACTAAACAAACCCCTCACTGATACCGCCTCATACCATCCCATCTGTCTCACCTCTGTGTTTAGCGAGGTCTTTGGATCTATCCTCTCCTGTGAAATCCACCGCAATCTGCAGAAACATCATCTGCTTTCTATCAAACAGTGTGGCTTCCAGCACTCCTTCTCTGCTCATAATCAGTTTCTAAACGTCACCCACTTCCTGATCCAACAGCTTAACAACTGTAAATTGTCTCCTTTTCAAACTCTAGACATATGCACTTCCAACTGACTATGTCCACCCCATTGCATCCTTCTTCCCATATCAGCCACCGTTTGTCATTGCTAACA
Organism: Schistocerca piceifrons; assembly: GCF_021461385.2. Lineage (NCBI taxonomy): Eukaryota > Metazoa > Arthropoda > Insecta > Orthoptera > Acrididae > Schistocerca > Schistocerca piceifrons. Next base: position 634,058,515 of record NC_060140.1, read on the forward strand.
GCACCAATTCCCGTACCTTCCATCCCACTGCCAGAGGGCCTCAAGGTTCCATTCTGTCCCACCTCTCCCCCTTCTCCACCGCTTATACAATGCTGATATGCCCAAACCACCTCCTCCTCTCCCCCTCTGTCAGTATGCTACCGCTTTACTCGCCCTCTGTTCTTCAGTCCAGATATCCCAATGATCCATACAAATTCATGTTTCTCAGTTTACCTCCTGATACAAACATCGCCCCCTTAAAATTAACTCCACCAAAACCCAGGTAATAACTGTAGGATGCCGCACCACACCTTCCGTCTCTATCACTTCTATCTCACAGCCATTTACTACCATCCCATCCAGATAACTAACGTGCTAAAATTCCTTGGGCTGATCTTTAGCAACAACTAACGTTGAAACCTCAACTACCAATCAACGAACAGAAATCCCACAATAGAATAGAACCTCTAAGGCTACTAACCTGATGGACATGGTGACCATTCAATTGTCTTTCACATATCAAAAATCTTTGCTACGCAAATGTTGCAGGGATCTATGCCCCTCCTAAGCTGTGCAAGTCCATCCAGATCCTCAAACACATTACTCTCTGCCTCTCTATCTGCATCTGCTTACCTTCCCCCATAAGGATCCTTACTAACTCATTAATTTCCTCACTTACATTGAACATCTGCAAATAATGTTCACCTTCTGTGAACTTGATTCCGTCAATCCTTCTGTGCCTCAGAGCTTTTGTATCCTAGTGTGCTGCCACGCCTCTACCTGTATGTCCCATCAGCCCAGCGTCAGTGTACCCTCCCAAAGAAATTTCAACCATCTCTCTCTACCATATCAAGGGCTCCACCAGAAGGTATACCTATCGTATCGATTCTGAATCCCCCTTACCCTCTCCACATCCAGCTAAGGGCTCCCTGCTCCTCATCTTCGCGTAAGACACCTCCTCTGTTCTCCTTATCCCTCACTCTCACCCCGCCGAATCTTTTCCTCTGAAATGTATATCTGTAGATCCCAATACAAGCTATCCTGTTTTCCCTGACCCCACAGTTATACCTGTTTCATTACCGTCTCTTACCACTCGTCATTCCTGATTACCACCACTCTCAATTCTCTATCTAAACATACCCTTCTTTTCCCCTACAACCTACTATTCACCATTTTAGTGGAAGTGTACAATGCTCTGTTTTTAACGGTCAGTATAACTTCTGTCATACTCAGTGAACCCAGGTTAGCAGGTACTCAAAGAGCGCACAGGATAAGGTTATAATTGTGCACGGGGCCGTAAACAGTTACTGTGAGTTGCCCAATCAAACACACAACTTTATTTTTCTCATAACCACTGATTTACACATTGCTTTAAAAGATAACAATTAAACAATACGGCTCAAGGCCTAGTTAAAGAATCTGAGATGTTTCTGGGCTGAAGGCCCAAAACCACACCAAAAACAAGAACAGGTGAAGGCCTGGCTCAGAAATCAAATGCAATTAAAAACAGAAGGTAAATATTTTTTCCTAAGAAAAAACACGCAATTGAAAACAATGGCTGAAGGTCTGCACTACAGGACTAAAGGACAACTCTAATTAAAACACATTATAAACAATTTTTCCAACCAAGAAATTTCTTTTTAAACTTACAACAGAATGGCGGAAAGCCTAATTAAAGAAATATTAACTTATTGCACAGTTAAAGGTCACAAACAAATTTGGAACCAGAGCTGAGGACCTGAGTAACAAATCAGAATAAACAATTTAAAATAAACGTCTTATGTCCCATTAAAAAATTTCCTTTAAAGAATACACACAGCTGAAGGCCTTATTAAAAGGAGTTCACTTAAATCCTCGGCTTAAGGCCACACATAACACATTAAACAACTAACGGCTTAGGGCCTGGATTACAAAAAGTATCAGATAGAACCAATTTTAAGTAACAATTTTATTTGTCTGTCTCCAAAATTTTAATTTAACACAGTTGAAGGCTTTTATGTAAAATATTAAAAGAACTGAATTAATACACGACTGAATGCCTCACACAGTACTTCAAACTAAAATGAAAATCACAATCTAAAATAAACAGAACAGCTCATGGTCAGAAGTGTCACAAGGGTCAGCCTGAGAAGGTAGCTAAAACGTAAGGTGAGGTGACACAGGCAGCCAAGAGTTGAAGTTAAATAATCGGATGGCATCCCAAACTAGGAATGGCCCAAGGACCGACTAAAATTTAACCAATTCCCTTCCGTCCGAATAATGGCACAATGATGGAAAATATCGGCCAGGGATGAGGATACAAACAGCACAACATCTTCAGAAACTAGTGTTTAAAAACATGTAAGGAGACAATGACCTCTCCAAGCAAATGTGAACCAAACAACTTAAAAGGTTGTCGAACATCAACACGATGAGGAAAGGCAAACTGCCAGAAAAGTATGCTAAAGATAAGGGCAAGTAACTAGGGAGTTAACGGCCACACGGCAGAAAATAACGCTGGGGCACTTCACTGGTAACAGTCAATTTAATAATTAGTCACAATACAGGAAGACTGCTGCAAGATTTCGCCAACCCCAACAATCATACGTTGCCGCCAATCCGAAATGCTCAGGGAGCAACAACCCACAGACGAACGAAGAGATGTCACAATAGTTGAGGCTTCATGACAGGTTAACTGATCATTCAACTTCAGCGTCCAGGTTCGGTGGTCGACGAACTTTGTCGCGGGCCCTGCACCACAGACAACTCCTAGCTGTCCTGTCCCAACCGACTGACTACCAAACACACCACGAACCCCTGGAAATACTACCAGTCACACCAAATATATTACGACAGTACTAGTATCGATAAGAGCTGCTGCTGCCACTCAAGGAGGAAAGCCAGCAACTTCGTTACGCCAATAAGTAAGGAAGAAACAAGACGCCACTCCATCTGACAAAAAGCCAAAAAACAAACGGCATGAACGCGAGCTGCACACGGCTCACTCAGTATTTCTTTTCAAGCGTTTTTCTTTGAAGCGTTTGGTGTTCTTTAAGTGTTTCTCATGTGCTTTTAACTGTGTTCTCTGCCCACAGTTTTATTGCTACGTTTAAACAATTCATCAAGAGGGCATTACATAACTTATATTTTCCCATCGAGTTCTCCTTTGAAAATATTATTAATTAGTAGTACACCTGACCCCTTGTTTCGTTTTTTTTTCTGCCGTATTCGTTATCGACAAGTTCAACTGCTTGAAGAGAGAGTTTTTTGTACCGCTTGAGCTCCCCTCCACCCTCTCCCCCTCGCCGATATGGGAGAGGAGAAATGAAATAACAATAAAGAATAGACTGCTGTGTTGCAGGAAGTACATGACATCAGGAGCAATGAATTGATCCCTAACTAACTGTGTCCCGAATTTTCTTGAAGAAAAATTACTTTAATTCTGTCAGCCTACCCGGTATACTTCAGGGAGATCACTCTCAAGAGGCAGATGATGCAGAGTTTGCGCCAGAGGACTAATTAATAATCTTCCTACACGAAACGTGGAAAATACAAGAAGTAGTAGTTACTTCTAAAACGACTTAGGTTAACAATTTTGGTAGATTTTTAATTGGAAACAAGATGACTGAGGGACTTTATATTTTATCATTAGAAATTTAGTATATGTATACCAGTGCGCAGCTAATCCCAGATCAATGATTGTTTAGAAACACTGATTTGAAAGAAAATTCTCTTGACACTATGCAAATATGCGAATCAAGATGTACGAAAAAACCTTACGCAAAATAAGTACAAATCAATCCAACAAATTTATCGCTCAGAAGGATAAAGCTCTGTCCATCACGTATGAAAAGTCATAATTTGCCTTTTTTCATATCTGGATTTTATCATTAAGTTACATTTTCAAATTTCACGTGCAGAGCCAAATTGAATTCTACGTAAGTTCAGTCCTCTGCGTCACCGTTAATCATCAATTCATGCAAGGGAAAACCGTTACAGATAAACGAGGATGGTAATTAAGGTTACACAAGTGACACAAGCCACCGAGATCTTTCCTGCATATTTCAAACTATACGTGGTTGTCGATTCATTGAACATTACTCTCAAAACGATGTAAAACGGTTACTGATATAAGGGACGTTAAGACATCCGTAAAAGGTATGATTATAAGGACGTAAACTAAACACCACATTGCCCTAAAAGTGTGTTCTTTTTAACACGCATGAGTCTATTGTAAACTAACAGCAGAGAGTCGGTTATGAACGAAATTAATTCTTACATTTACAACAGGGATCGAGAGAGGACGAGGGAAGGAGAGGAGGAGGTGGCATTAGTCATCTACACAGACCTGAGAACGTAAGGCCATTTTCATGTAAACGACAAAGACATGGACCCCAATAAAAGTCATTGCGCCATTTTGTTAATTAAATTATACACAATAAGAACAAAAACGAGTATTGTACCGCAATAATGGTATGCATTTATATGTAATACCATGAAGGAGATGTAGATAAGTTGATGTAAACACATGACATTCAAATATTGAAGAATTGAATATGTGTTTGTATTGTATTGTATGTGGGCCCAGAAGCGTTCGAGAGGCTCCATCCCCACAGCAGCCGCACTGGTCCACAACCCCACGACGACTACCGCAGTTTACTTCACCCCTCCGCTGCATCCACTCTTTCAGGGTTAATGTGCTGTTTGGGCCCTGGTGGACCGCCCCCCCCCCCCCCCCCCCCCGCTCAGCCCCAGGGAACATCTCACAGGAGACGAGTGTAACATCTATGTTTGCGCGCTAGAGTAATGGTGGTGTACGCGTATGTGGCGAACTTGTTTGTGAAGCAATCGCCGATAGAGTGTAGCTGAGGCAGAATAAGGAGAACCAGCCAGCATTCGCCGAGGCAGATGGAAAACGGCCTAAAAACCATCCACAGACCGGCCAGCTCACTAGACCTGGACACAAGTCCGCCTGGCGGACGAAGATGATTTGCTCCATCATCTTCGTCAGGGAGCAAAATTGACTGTCGTGAACTGACAAGGTTCCCTCTTTTATACGTACAGAACGCCGTCTGACTGGCTGCATTACGTCATGATGATGCGTACAGAAGCGGCACCCAATACGTCCATAGATTTTGCTTTTGCTTTCGCTGTCTGTCTAGCGTTGCTTATAGCATGGCAGTGAGGCGCTACAGCATTTTGTCGATCATTTGAATGGTACACACTCCTACATAAGGCTTACAGTTGAGCTGGAGAAGAACTGGAAGATATCTTTGTTAGATGTTAAGGTCGAATGGAAGTCACATGGTCAACTCGGCCATTCTATGTACAGGAGATCGACGTGAACAGATCTGTATCTCAACGAGCGTAGCTTTAACGAAGAAGCTCAGGAGAGAGATATGCTGAACACTTTAGTACCTGGAGTCAGAACAATTTCGGAGATATACCACCTCGGTTCCGAAATTAAGCATCTGAAGACCGTTTTTAGTAGGACCACGTCTTCTGTCTCAAAGCTGTTGAGAAAACCAAAACCCGACGCTGTTCAAACCAGCGAAGAGGATCAACACATACCTCGGCTTCCATTTTGCGGTGCAACAACTAGCAAGATACATAGAACCTTACATAGGGCAGATATCAGACCAGTCCTCTGATCTCCCAGAAAAATTTAAGAAACGTTACGACTGGTTAAACATAATTTCCGTCTGATAGTACTGGGAATTTGTAACATGTCTTGCGAGTATGAAAGAGTTACATGGTCCAGTTGACATGGACGGTTACCGATCGTTGCCTCGAGCATCATAATCACCATGAAAACAGAAATTTCTATGAATCAGTGGAGGCTTTTTTTCTTTGTCGTAATTTCATTCCCCTCTCCTCATATGAGCGGGGGGCCATAATGTTAGTGGATTCAAGACTCTGACATTCAGCCATATGAGAGTAAGAAATTTAATACAAATTTTAATATTGGACATGGAGTTGACTTAATAAAAAAACATAGATTCAGTTGCATTATTAAAATTGTTGATTAGTTAAAAATGGACACAGATGAAATGACAAATGAACTTTCCACAAAAGATAAAAGACAGAGGGACAGTTGCTCAAGTTGAAGAAGTAAAATGGCCAGTGTGCTGACTGGTGAAAACACATACATAGATGAGTGAAGTGATGAGTTGGCCAAGATTTCGAGAGGTACTGGTATCATGGAAATATAGCATCTGGGGTAGTACAGAAGAGGATATTTGTGTCGGCAGATATTTGGAGGAGGAATTCAGGGAAGTCAAGCAGGATGAAATTATGTACCAAGACTTAGTATGTGGTGGAGATGAGTAGATAGGAATGGAGCCCTGACCAGAGAGAGTGGGATGGGTTCTTTTAGATCTGCCAGTATGGGTACATATCGGTACCAATATCAAGATATTGTAAGGGAAGGCGGTTAAAGCTTTGTTGGGAGAGGATGTGGAGGTGTAACATCGGGAATGTGGTGCTAGTGGTGTGGCAGTGTACCAGGAGCAGTGAGCAGGTGGGAAACTAGAGAGTATGAAGCGTCGAGTTGAAGGGTAATGTCGGATATTCTGAGATGCTGAACTTGGAGGAGGGGGAGGAAAATTTAATATGATGGCACTGATGAACGGGGGACGAAAGTATGGATCAGATCAATAACTTATGGGGGGATGGATGCCGCTGCAAGCGACAACTAGATAGAGAGCCCAAGAAAAATCTATTGATGCAGAGGGCGCCATTTTCTTTTGCGGCACTGTGCCACAATCCAGACAATTGGATGTTGATCTGTGGATATAAAGCCGGCCGGTGTGGCCGTGTGGTTAAAGGCGCTTCAGTCTGGAATCGCGTGGCCGCATGGATGTGTGTGCTGTACTTAGGTTAGTTAGGTTTAATTAGTTCTAAGTTCTAGGGTACTGATGACCATAGCTGTTAAGTCCCATAGTGCTCAGAGCCATTTGAACCATTTTGTGGATATAAAAGAGGCAGTTCACGACCACATCCGCATCTTTAACACTGTCCACAGGTTTTATCTCCCCCCCCACCCCAAGGTGTCCTCCAGCCTCTCCACCCCCTACCTGTTACCACTCTTCACCCCCTACCTGTTACCACTCCTCTATCACTGTAGCCCTCCATCTCTCCACCTGCACACCCTCCATCTTCTTCATCAGGGCAATTTCCAGCACCTCCACCTTCTGCATGACTCCCTTCACCATTACGTCTACCCTGCCTACCAACTGCAGCCTGGCCTTGTTCCCCACCCTCGCCTCGCCGCCCCCCCCCCCCACTTTTCCTCTCCCCTCCTTTCCCCAGAGCATTTTTTCCTCCTTCCTCCTCTCAACCCCCTCCTTGGATGTTTCCCTCCTTCCTTCCCTGACCCCATGATTTTTCTATGATGCGCCGTCCGTCGCAACGTTTATGCTCAGGCCATACTTCACCTTGTGTTCTTTAATCTTCACAATGTGTGGTTTTTGTGTACACAACTTTTTTGGATTTTCATCTCCATTTCTCAGTCCCCCCCTTTTGTACATTATCTTCCATTACTTTCCTCCTTATTTATATCTATTTTTAGCTGTATTTCCTCTTTTGTTTTAAATGTCTCATTGTTCTGTACTAATTGTCTCTCAACTGAAGAGCAGCGCCTATTCTGCAGCTAGCCTGCCCCAGATAGGGAATTGAAATTCGATAAAGGAGAAAAGAACCGTCCTCGACAGTCAGTTTTAATCGCTGACAAAGATGATGGAGGACATCACTGAAAGCTCGGAATGTTATTTGAACTTTTCGTGGCAATTCAACACAGAAATTTTTACGAATCCCGGTTATTCACTACTACCGGTAATGTAAAAACAAACAGAAAAAGAAAGAGCTTTAGCTTGTGAAATAAGAGTGTCAAAAACTGGATTTCTTTAGCTATAAGTATGCAGAGATACACCGATAAGCCAGAACTTTATGATCACAAACCCACTATCGATGTGAACCCGTCCAGGCGAGGAATGACTGCTAGCCAGACACACGCTTGGTGCATGAAGTATCAGTGAACATGTGTCCGCGTGTGGAATGACAATTTATCTTAGTCTGACCAAGGGCTGATTGTGATGGCCCAGAGGCTCCAAGCGAGTAATTCGGAAAGGAGTACTGTGCTGAGTTTCTTCAACACGTGGCGAAACCAAGGTGAAACCACGTCCAGACGTGGGGCTCGGCGTCCAGCCCTCATTACACATGTCGGACGTCGTAGGGAGGTGAACTGTGGTGAAACTAACTTCAGACTTCAACTTTGAACGGAGTACAGTGTGTCTGAACAAACAGTGCACAGAACACTACTAACGATAGGCCTCTGCAGCCGACGACCCTTGCATCTGCCAATGTTAACACCACGGCATCGGCGACTACGACTGAACTGGGTAGGTGACAATTGGCAATGGACGTTGGCGCAGTGGCAGAGCATTTCATGGTCTGATGAATTCCAGTACCTTGTTCATAATGTCGATTGGAGGGCGTGAATCCGTGGTCTTCCAGCTGTTCTGTGAAACGGACAAGTCCTAGGCTTCTCCATTATGCTCGGTAACATTCATGTGGGCATTCACGGGTCCAGTGCACCTCATGTAAGACACCATGACGGAGATTGCGATTCACGTGTCTGTTTACAGACTTTTGTGTATCTTAGTTGAGTGATCTGTTTTCCGTTTTAGAATTCACCGTGCACTGACATTCCTTGGCGCCCTAGCGAAGATCTTTACGCACTCAGAGATGCCATAGTTGAAAATTGATGATGTTATGTGTAAACTATGTTTTTGACAGTACTAATTAACTGCTCAACGTAGCTATCAGTTTATGTAACGACTGGCTGTGGCTTATACATATTGTCATGTGATCACGTAAATTTAACATTCCGATAGGCGCACATATGTGTCAGATACGCAGCGACATTGTTTGTTACCTTTACATAGAAAGCGGAAGGGAGGGAAATCGCCCCTTTGTCCTAGCCTCTTCATTCGACCCCGCCCTGTTTCAGACCTGGTCGCTTCCCGCTACGGTAAACAGCAAGCTAGTAACCTGTTTTTCGTATCTGAGGAATACGAGCGAACCTCCGAGTCAGTTTTTAGCTTTTCATTTTCCATTATTTATTGTTTAAAGGCGGAAGAATCAGCAATGATCAACGACATGAGGATGCAGAAGGCAATGGAAACCACTGCATTAAAGACACGTAACGTGTATCCACAGGACATGTGGCCTGTAATTGAAGAAGTGTCATGATGATCTCTCCATTGGCAAAAGATTCCGGAATAGTCCCCCATTCGGATCTCCGGGAGTGGACTGCCAAGGGGGACGTTACCATGAGAAAAAGATTGAATAATCTACCAAAGGATAACGTTCTACGAGTCGGGGCGTGGAATGTCAGAAGCTTGAACGAGGTAGGGAAACTAGAAAATCTGAAAAGGGAAATGCAAACGCTCTATCTAGATATAGTAGGGGTCAGTGAAGTGAAGTGGAAGGAAGACAAGGATTTCTGGTCAGATGAGTATCGGGTAATGTCAACAGTAGCAGAAAATGGTATAATAGGTGTAGGATTCGTTATGAATAGGAAGGTAGGGCAGAGGGTGTGTTACTCTGAACAGTTCAGTGACCGGGTTGTTCTAATCAGAATCGACAGCAGACCAACACCGACAACGATAGTTCAGGTATACATGCCGACGTCGCAAGCTGAAGGTGAACAGATAGAGAAAGTGTATGAGGATATTGAAAGGGTAATGCAGTATGTAAAGGGGGACGAAAATCTAATAGTCATGGGCGGCTGGAATGCAGTTGTAGGGGAAGGAGTAGATGAAACGATTACAGGAGAATATTGGCTTGGGACAAGGAATGAAAGAGGAGAAAGACTAATTGAATTCTGTAACAAGTTTCAGCTAGTAATAGCGAATACCCTGTTCAAGAATCACAAGAGGAGGAGGTATACTTGGAAAAGGCCGGGAGATACGGGAAGATTTCAATTAGATTACATCATGGTCAGACAGAGATTCCGAAATCAGATACTGGATTGTAAGGCGTACCCAGGAGCAGATATAGACTCAGATCACAATATAGTAGTGATGAAGAGTAGGCTGAAGTTCAAGACATTAGTCAGGAAGAATCAATACGCAAAGAAGTGGGATACGGAAATACTAAGGAATGACAAGATACGTTTCAAGTTCTCTAACGCTATAGATACAGCAATAAGGAATAGCGCAGTAGGTAGTACAGTTGAAGACGAATGGACATCTCTAAAAAGGGCCATCACAGAAGTTGGGAAGGAAAACATAGGAACAAAGAAGGTAGCTGCGAAGAAACCATGGGTAACAGAAGAAATACTTCAGTTGATTGATGAAAGGAGGAAGTACATACATGTTCCGGGAAAATCAGGAATACAGAAATACAAGTCGCTGAGGAATGAACTAAATAGGAAGTGCAGGGAAGCTAAGACGAAATGGCTGCAGGAAACATGTGAAGACATCGAAAAAGATATGATTGTCGGAAGGACAGACTTAAAATACAGGAAAGTCAAAACAACCTTTGGTGACATTAAAAGCAACGGTGGTAACATTAAGAGTGCAACGGGAATTCCACTGTTAAATGCAGAGGAGAGAGCAGATAGGTGGAAAGAATACACTGAAAGCCTCTATGAGGATGAAGATTTGTCTGATGTGATAGAAGAAGAAACAGGAGTCGATTTAGAAGAGATAGGGGATCCAGTATTAGAATCGGAATTTAAAAGAGCTTTGGAGGACTTACGGTCAAATAAGGCAGAAGGGATAGATAACATTCCATCAGAATTTCTAAAATCATTGGGGGAAGTGGCAACAAAACGACTATTCACTTTGGTGTGTAGAATATATGAGTCTGGCGACATACCATCTGACTTTCGGAAAAGCATCATCCACACTATTCCGAAGACGGCAAGAGCTGACAAGTGCTAGAATTATCGCACAATCAGCTTAACAGCTCATGCATCGAAGCTGCTTACAAGAATAATATACAGAAGAATGGAAAAGAAAATTGAGAATGCGCTAGGTGACGATCAGTTTGGCTTTAGGAAAAGTAAAGGGACGGGAGAGGCAATTCTGACGTTACGGCTAATAATGGAAGCAAGGCTAAAGAAAAATCAAGACACTTTCATAGGATTTGTCGACCTGGAAAAAGCGTTCGACAATATAAAATGGTGCAAGCTGTTCGAGATTCTGAAAAAAGTAGGGGTAAGCTATAGGGAGTGACGGGTCATATACAATATGTACAACAACCAAGAGGGAATAATAAGAGTGGACGATCAAGAACGAAGACAAGGCTGTAGCCTCTCGCTCCTGCTCTTCAATCTGTACATCGAGGAAGCAATGATGGTAACAAAAGAAAGGGTCAGGAGTGGAATTAAAATACAAGGTGAAAGTATATCAATGATACGATTCGCTGATGACATTGCTATTCTGAGTGAAAATGAAGAAGAATTAAATGATCTGCTGAACGGAATGAACAGTCTAATGAGTACACGGTATGGTTTGAGAGTAAATCGGAGAAAGACGAAGGTAATGAGAAGTAGTAGAAATGAGAACAGCGAGAAACTTAACATCAGGATTGATGGTCACGAAGTCAATGAAGTTAAGGAATTCTGCTACCTAGGCAGTAAAATAACCAATGACGGACGGAGCAAAGAGGACATCAAAAGCAGACTCGCTATGGCAAAAAAGGCATTTCTGGCCAAGAGAAGTCTACTAATATCAAATACCGGCCTTAATTTGAGGAGGAGATTTCTGAGGATGTACGTCTGGAGTACAGCATTGTATGGTAGTGAAACATGGACTGTGGGAAAACCGGAACAGAAGAAAATCGAAGCATTTGAGATGTGGTGCTATAGACGAATGTTGAAAAGTAGGTGGACTGATAAGGTAAGGAATGAGGAGGTTCTACGCAGAATCGGAGAGGAAAGGAATATGTGGAAAACACTGATAAGGAGAAGGGACAGTATGATAGGACATCTGCTAAGACATGAGGGAATGATTTCCATGGCACTAGAGGGAGCTCTAGAGGGCAAAAACTGTAGAGGAAGACAGAGATTGGAATACGTCAAGCAAACGATTGAGGACGTAGGTTGCAAGTGCTACTCTGAGATGAAGAGGTTAGTACAGGAAAGGAATTAGTGGCGGGCCGCATCAAACCAGTCAGTAGACTGATGACAAAAAAAAAATTGTTTAATGTTTAATGCTTATTAGTAATTTAAAGTAGGTGAACACGGTGAATTTACATGTGTCTCGAAACAACAATGAAATTAAGCTAAATTATATGCGTCAGGTACAAATGGTTCAAATCACTCTGAGCACTATGGTACTTATCATCTGAGGTAATCAGTCCTAGAACTTAGAACTACTTATACCTGACTAACCTAAGGACATCACACACACCCGTACCCGAGGCAGAATTCGAACCTGCGACCGTTGTGGTCGCGTGGTTCTAGACTGAAGCCCATAGAAGCGCTCGGCCACAGCGGCCGGCTGTCAGATGCGCATGACCTTCAATGCTTGTGTCGTGTTATTTATCCAAATGGTTCAAATGGTTCTGAGCACTATGGGACTCAACTGCTGAGGTCATTAGTCCCCTAGAACTTAGAACTAGTTAAACCTAACTAACCTAAGGACATCACAAACATCCATGCCCGAGGCAGGATTCGAACCTGCGACCGTAGCGGTCTTGCGGTTCCAGACTGCAGCGCCTTTAACCGCACGGCCACTTCGGCCGGCTTATTTATCCAGTTTCGTTTCCAATTTATTTCTTAGGTACTATGGGGGACAAAGAGATGTATAATTTAAACAATCCTTTGGATGCTGAAGCTGCGGTAAGTACAATTCTGTGTTATACCGACGATAAGGATGATCAGGACAACAGTTTTATAGAGTGCAGTGACGCTGATGAAGGAGAGCATGTATCGCAAAGAGATGGAGATTCTGATACGGAAATGAGTGCTTAGTCCAGCTCAGACGACGACGAAGATGAGAGCACCAAATCGACATTTCAAGCTGTTCAAAGGAAAAATAAAAAATAATCGGGGTTTGGTCATGGCAAAAAAAACCATGAAAACAGGCAAACCAGAGATTAACAAAATACTTTATTCATCTGCCCAGAGTAATCAGACCTGCGAAAATCGTGACTAATATTCTAGATTCATGGGAATGCCTCATCTCTGACACAATGATTCAACGTATTGTAGGGATTACAAACAAATTTATTCTTACAATGCATGATAACTAGTCTCTTTCAAGGCAAGGGATTCTCAACAGACAGACTCAGTGGAAATGAAAGCCTTATTCGGGCTGCTTTATCTCGCTGGGGTGTTTACCACGCTTATCGTCTGAATGACGACGACGTATGGCGGATGGATGACATCCTAACCGTCATGAGTATAAAATGATTTCAGGTTTTAATGCAATCTGTTCATTTGGTGACGTTGAACCAAGAGGGGAACGAAGAAAACCTAACCGCCTAGCTCCTATAAGAATTACTTTCGAAGAATTCGTTGTGAACTGCCAAAAATGCTATTCACTTGGTCAAAATGTCAGAAGAAGAAGGCTCTGAGCACTATGGGACTTAACATCTGAGGTCATCAGTCCCCTAGAACTTAGAACTACTTAAACCTAACTAACCTATGGACATCACACACATCCATGCAAGAGGTAGGATTCGAACCTGCGACCATAGCGGTCGCGTGGTTCCAGACTGAAGTGCCTAGAACCTTTCGGCCACATAGGCCGGCTGAAAATGTCACAATCGATGAAAAACTCGAAGATTTTCGAGTTAGGTGCGGTTTCATACAATATATGCCAAAAAACCAAGCAAATATGGCATAAAAATTTATGCTATAGTCGACTCTCCGCTATTTTATACATATACTGTGGGAATATACGCTGGAACCCAACCGGAAGGTCCACTTAGTACAAGTAATACACCTTCTGACGTAGCGAAAAGGTTAGCAGCATCCATTTTCTACAGTGGAGGAAATATCACGGCCGACAATTAGTTTACGGCTTACGATTTGGTAAAGAAATTGTGATAAAAAAATTTCAAACGTTGGCAGTTGCGTAAAAATAAGCCTCAAATTCCTCCAGAATTCACAGCGACCAGAAAACGAGAGCCCCACTCAAGTCTGTTTGGTTTTCGCAAAGAGGCAACACTTGTTTCATAAGTGCCAAAACCTACAAGAATGTTTTTTTGGTATACAGTCTTCTCAGCGTTGGAAATGTCGATGAAGGAACAGGTGATCTCAAAAAGCCAGAAATAATCACTTTTTATAATCACACAAAAGGAGACGCTGACACTGTCGAAAAACTTTGTCGGTCTTTCAACGTTGTGAGAAGAAAACAGATCAATGGCCTCTGGTGATGGTTTTTTCGATGATGAAGGCTGCTGCCATAAATTCATTTATAATCTGGAAAGGAAACACCAGCAATAATCTCAAGAGAAGAAAATATCCTAGATATCTTTCGAACGAACTTGTGCAGGAACACGTAAAAGGAGAAGTTCTAAAGTAACTGGAGGCTTCCATGCTAAAGTTTTAAATGTGTCGCACACAGAAGATGAGCTCCAACAGCAACAAAAACGAGGAGAAGAACACCAACCTCAGGACCATCCGAAGAAAAGATGTAGGCCATGTTTAGTCAGTAAGTATATAGGAAACACCCTTTTAAGATGTGAAATATGTGGACAGTTAATTTGTTTACAGTATTCAAGAAATGTTTGCAATGAATGTATTTCAGCTTCTAAGTAATCATCCGTTTCAAAAAAATGTTTCAAATGACTCTGAGCACTATGGGACTTAACTTCTGAGATCATCAGTCGCCTAGACCTTAGAACTACTTAAACCTAAGTAACCTAAGGCCATTACACACATTCATGCCCGAGACAGGATTGGAACCTGCGACCGTAGCAGTCGCACGGTTCCAGACTGAAACGCCTAGAAACGCTCGGCCACTCCGGCCGGCCAATCACCCGTTTCAGATGTGAGATATATAGACGGTATGTTTTGTTTACATCATTCAAGAAATGTTTACATTGATTGTATTTCAGCTGCCAGATACTTTAGTATATTGAGAAACGAAAATTTGAGGCACAATCCTGTATAAAATTAACATTCGCACCCGTAGAGTAAATATCAGTACCTCGAGAAACTGTGGGATGAAAATGTATGTTTTGAAAAACCACTTTATTTTTAAGTAGATTTCTTACCTTGATTTTGTTCGTATAACCCATGAAAATACCTAATTGACTTTTATGATAAAAATTTGATGTTTAAAATGACATAAAGTATATAAACAACAAGCGGTATCTGCGAGATACCGGCGACCGCCCTTGTCCTACTAGAAGGCGCGCCTGTCGGAAGGTTGATGATATTGTTTCATTCCCATATGGTGCTACATATGTGCAACGTAATATGTGGCCTCGAGTAAGGCAGAGAAATAAAAATTACACGCCACACATTACCTCGTCATATTATGTTCATCCACATGTAAGAGGAGGTCAAGGCTTATGAAATGCCTGTAAGAAGACTTATTAGACACATCAAAAAAGTTTTGCATCACCTCGGTTCTTAAGAGTTCCGTACCTTTAGAGAAGGTGGGAATAGAAATAAACATAAGCATCATTTCCACCCTTTTTGATTGCCCATAAAAACACACGTTGCCTGTTGTACCACCATACAGCGAGACCTTCATAGGTGGTGATCCAGATTGCTGTACACACCATTACCGCTAATACCCGGTAGCACGCCCTCATGCATTGGTACATGGCTGTATTCATCGTGGCATACCATCCTCAAGTTCATCAAAGCTCTATTGTTCCAGATTGTCCCACCCCTCAACGGCGATTCGGCGTAGATCCTACAGAGTAGTTGGTGGGTCACGTAGTTCATAAACAGCCCTTTTCAATCTACCCCATTCAGTTTCTATGGGGTTCATGTCTGGAGAACGTGGTGGACACTCTGGTCGAGTGATGTCGTTATCCTGAAAGACGTTATTAACAAGATGTGCACGATGGGGGCGAGAATTCTCGTCCATGAAGACGAATGCCTCGCCAATATGCTGCCAATATGGTTGCACTATCGATCAGAGGATGGCATTCACGTATCGTACGGCCGTCATGGTGCATTCCATTATCACCAGCGGCGTACGTCGGCCCCACATAATGCCACGCCAAAACAGCAGGGAACCTGCACCTTGCTGCACTTGCTGGACAGTGTGTCTAAGGCGTTTAGCCTGACTGGGTTGCCTCCAAAAACGTCTCCGACGATTGTCTTGTTGAAGGCATATTCGAAACTCATCGGTGAAGAGAACATGATGCCCATCCTGAGCGATCCATTCGACATATAGTTGGGCCCATCTGTACCGCGCTGCATGGTGTTATGTTTGCAAAGATGGACCTCGCCATGAACGTCGGGAGATACGTTGCGCATCATGCAGCCTATTGCGCAATGCTTGAGTCGTAACACGACGTCCTGTGGCTGCACGAAAAGCATTATTCAACATGGTGGCGTTGCTGTCAGGGTTCTTCCGAGCCATAATCCATAGGTAGCGCTCATCCACTGCAGTAGTAGCCTTTGGACGGATTGAGCGAGGCGTCTCATCGACAGTTCCTGCCTCTCTGCATTTCCTACATGTCTGAACAACATCGTTTAGGTTCACTCCCAGACGCCCTGACACTTCCGTTGTTGAGAGCCCTTCCTGGCGCAAAGTAACTATACGGACGCGATCGAATCGCAATATTGACCGTCTACGCATGGTTGAACTACAGACAACACGAGCCGTGGACCTCCTTCCTGGTGTAATGACTGGAACTGATAGGCTGTCGGACCCCCTCCGTCTAATAGGCGCTGCTCATGCATGGTTTTTCACGTCTTTCGTCGGGTTTAGTGAAGGGACTGTGTCTGAAATATCCACAGTTAACGTCCGTTTTCATGAGTTCTGGGAACCGGGGTGATGCAAAACATTTCTTATGTTTGTACATACTGTCAGCTTTTACTGTAAGATATACGTATTATTGTCACAAAGTGTTCCACGATGATATGTTTTATTATGGGTCCTCGATAATGACATAAATGCTGAATTCGGCCGATAACACAATTGACAAATAACAGTACAGCCTAGTATGGAGCACGTTTTCCTTCCGGAAATCAATCATTTCCAATTTTTCGTTATATACATTGTACCTTGTCAACATATTCAGTCGCGAGAAAAGAGAAAACTGCTGTCAAGAGAAATATTGGAACCCAGGCGGACTAAATCATTAGGCAGCACAGCATACGTGCTACACACTGCATTTGTTTGTTTACAACCACATATTTATAGTTATACTTTATAAAGCAATTTCGTCAGTAACAGTTCATGGAAAACACAATGCAGTTTTTCATACGAGAAGGTATTTCTACCCTAAACAACGTGTAACAGACCTTTTGAGCAAGAGCACCCTGAGTGGCGCTAGAGAACATTTGATAACTTGCAACGTTTAAATTAATAGCAACGGTAAAAGCTCATAAATACAATTCATAAAAATTTTCAAAGTCTAAAAATAGCAGCTGAGGCATGCAACATTCACTTATGAGCAACAGATGGCGTCCATCCACTGCTGTTTCCACCAGTGGCAGCAAATGCATGTCGTGTATGCAGAAAACTCAAATAATTTTAGAGGACGCAATACTCGGAAAATAGCAACACAGTAATTGAAACGCCATGACCAGTTGATTTTGTTATGCTGATTTTGATATGCTGTATTCAGACGGTGTTGGAGTTCACTTTCGTTTCTCAGTTGCTACTCGGTTAAAGTGCAAATTTGAAATGCATCTCTCAAGTGTAAACTCTGAGCAGTCCGCTGTAAATGATTCGCAGAAGTAACAATGTTTTGAGGAAGACTAAAACCAGTTTTTGAGTGTTACAACGAACATATGGACAAGAAAGGCAAAGGAAGGCGTATTGTGGTTGACTTGCCATATAGTAATGGACGAAAAATTAGTTTGGCCCATAGTAAAAGTGAAAAACATTACAAGTCATCGCAACGCTGAATCTATCACACCTATCAAACGTTTTCTTTTTTAATTTGTCAGTGCCAAGCTGAGTTTCGGTTGACTCTTGTGATCGACACATGTTAGTTGAGGTCGATTCAGTATAGCTTGTAAAGTTTTTTGATAGAAATCTGAAGCTGCTATGTCATTTTGGTTCTGTTTGCGGATGCTGGTAACCTTAACAAAACATTGAATAATTGTGTTACAACAGGCTTAATTTACTTTCTTATTCATTACTACAAATAAACAAGACATTTGAATGTGGATTTCTCTGTAATGTGTTTTCTCAAAACAATGTTACTGCCGCTCGTCGTTTACAGAATACCGCAAGGTTTACACTTGAGAGGTGCATTTCAAGTATATACGATGACAGAGTTAGTGAGAAACGAAAGCAAACCCCAGCGCCGTCTCAACAAAATTAGTATAGCATAAAAAATCAGCTGGTCGTGGCGTTACAATTACTGTGTTGCAGTCTTCCGATTACATAAACAACGTGCTTTGGTGTGCAATTTATACAGAAGTGCTTCCCATTGTGTTAGCGAATCGGAAAAGAACTAAAACTGCTGCTGCTTATAAAATGGAGTCACTATTAATCGAAATTTTTTGCTAAAAGTGTCTAATCATATCAAGTCGTAAATATATGATGTTTTAATCGAATCGGAATTTTCCAGTAGTAATGGGAAACTCTCAGTTATTGCGTAATGGAAGCTGTCGTATCGCAACCATAGTGAGGCCGACGTTAACGCTATCTATCAGGATGTATCAAGTGCAAATTCTGAGAGGCACGGGTACATTATAAGGAGACATCGGTATGATGAATGAGGAGTGCCAGTACTGGTGTCTCTCTCCGCACATTTTCTTAGCCGTCATAACATTGTTTTGCTCTATATACCTCTCCGTGCGCTTCCCTCGGCGAACGGCGAAACTCCCGAGAAAACTTCTACAAGCTATACACTTTACGTCGACTGTATTACGATCACGAATGCTGCGGATATGAGTGATGCAGCAGCTGTTACACTGCAGTACAGCGATGGCCCTATTCTTTTTTACTGAGTGTCAGCTCAACTGAGAAAAACACATAATGCTCGATGAATCCACACCTGGTGTCTTCAGTGCGCTTTCACTTAACCTTGTTAGTCACATGCGCTGTTTATAACATATCTGCTACACTTCATCTGCAAGCATGCATACCTAAGGTAGCAGCACTGCATGGCAGACCAGCAAACATATCACCTCTCGCATCCCTCTTCCTCGTGGTGACCTTCTCCATCTTTTTCTTCCCCTTCCTGCTTTCCCCGAGTTTCTAAGTGGTTGAACCTCAATTAAGCTTCGATAAGTAATATACTCGCTCGATTTTCATGAGAATTATTTATTTTATATACGAAAGTAAATTTTCATATAACAAGGTATTGAAAAAGAGAAACTGTTTGAGAACATATTGTAAATTTTCGGACATATTGTCAGTTGATTTTAACATTACTTTTTTTCAAGTCTTCAATCAAATCTAGAACGTAATGTTCGTGATAAGACAGTAGTAGTGGTTACAGCCAACACTGCAGTTATGAAAATATAAAAAAAAGCGGCCGAAGTCTTAAGGAGTCGACTTTCACCCCGTTTTTCCGACTGCATCAGCTTAACAGCACAAGACTGTTTCAAAGTGGAATCATTTTCCGAAATTTTACTGAAAACGAAGGATATTGTGACTTTCTTTCTCAGCTCTACAGTAGCCAGTGAGAAACTGCGCTATGTTCAAAAAAGAGCAATCAAAAAAGAACTGATACAAGATGTGCCGTCTCGATGGAACAGCTCATACGACATACTCAAAAGAATTTTGGAAGTACGAAGTGAGTAATAAGTGTTCAGAAGCACCGCCTTTCCCCACAGCAGAAAATTACTTATCTATACGAGAGAGAATAGCTGTTCATTAACCTTCTGAAGTAGCAACAACAACAATCTGAGGGAAGTCATACGTCACTGCTTCCTTAACTATACCTCTTATAATGACGTATATCTGCAAAGTTGGTAGATTTGGAAAGCACCTTAACAACTAATGAAGCACGAAGAGTTCTGGATTCCTTTATCAAATGAGTCAAAGTATGACTGTTAATATACTTGCGACATTATTAGAACCTAGGTTTGAAAAAACTTGGCTTCAGGACATTTCAAGAAGCAGAGAACGCTGCACAATTCCTTCAGAAAGAGTATGCTACCATTTTCGCATCAGCTCCAAGAATAATACCTGAAACAGAAGCATCCACGAACAGTGCTAATACTTCTACTGATACGTCTACCAGTTTAAAATGGAACGCTCTACTTTTATCGCTCACTCTGCAACAGAGTAACGTTGAATTCGTCACATCAGTCAGCGATTCCATAATTGACCTACGTCAATATTCCGAAAAACCTCTCACTCGGCAAGTATGATTGTGTATTACAATATTGGGAAAAATCTAATAGTATGTTGCGTGTCATGGCCACTAAATACAGGGTGCTCCACTCAAACGTCCTTGAAGGAGGAGATTTAGTGTTTAACGTCCCGTCGACAACGAGGTCATTAGAGACGGAGCGCAAGCTCGGGTTAGGGAAGGATGGGGACGGAAATCGGCCGTGCCCTTTCAAAGGATCCATCCAGGCATTTGCCTGAAGCGATTTTGGGAAATCACGGAAAATCTAAATCAGGATGGCCGGAGACGGGATTGAACCGTCGTCCTCCCGAATGCGAGTCCAGTGTGCTAACAACTGCGCCACCTCGCTCGGTAAACCTCCTTGATTTCAAACACCTTGGAAAAAAAACTACAGTAGATACGACAAAGAAAAATGCACCACATTGTACAGCATCTCAAAGAATTTATTTTTCCATCATCAATACATACTACAAATGATCCATTTGTAGCACGAAGGATATAGAGTCTATATTGTTTCTGGAAAAGTTTTTTTGTAACATTTCCTCTGTTATTGTTGCAATCGCATTAGTAATACGATGTCGCAACTTAGGAATGTCGTCAACTGTGTTCGCATACGCGTGGTCCTTCACGAATCCCCACATGAAGAAATCAAGCGGCGTAACGTCGGGTGAACGTGGTGGCCAGGCAGTGGGTCCTTCGCGTCCGATCCAACGATTGGGAAATCTCCTATCCAAGAACTAGTGAACCTCCGTTGAACAAAGCTGCGGAGTTTCATCTTGTTGAGAAATGTTGTTGGCTTGCAAGTCTTGTATCTGAAGGTACACAAACTGCTCCAAAATGTCCAGATACAGTGACCCATTCACTGTTTGTTCTGCAAAGAAGAACGGTCCAACAATCCTGTCGTGCATTAGCCCGCACCAGATGTTTGGTTTAGGGCTATCAGGAACATGTTCAATGACAACGTGCGGACTTTGCGAAAACAAAATCCGAACATTATACCTATTAACGCTTCCTAATAGATGAAAGGTTGCCTCATCTGAGAATAAACATCTTTCCAGGAAACTGGCATGCATATTAATACGCTGTAGCATATCCGCAGCAAATTGTTGGCGTCGTTTGTCGTTCGGCGTGAGATATTGCAGAATTTGCACTTTGTAAGCACACGTACGGAGACAATCGTGAACTACACGACACAATGTTGACTGAGGTACATCAGTTTGCCTAGATGCTTGACAAATTGTCTTACGTGGCCTTCTGAGGAAAGTTTGTCTGATGTCCTCCACTGTCTCTTCTGAAACTCAGTAAAGTGCACTGCCAGAATGTTTCACAACACTTCCTGATGCCAGAAACTTCCTATACCATTCCTTAATTGTTTTCACATCAGGTTAATCGTATTCATACACACGACGATAATTTCTTTGCACAGTAATCGGCGATTTAGTTTCTGCAAACCACACTACTGCTTGCGTGTACTGCTGTGGAGTCGCCATTTTCACTTCATGCGACGATGCTGCACTCTCGCGACGATACATGGCACCTCTGACCCAGAAATATAAATTCCTTGAGATGCTCTGCATTGTGCTGCAATTTTCACTATCTTATATACTGTGATTTTTCTCTCCTGGGTCCATAATATCTGGGGGTTTGAGTGGGCCACTCTGTATTTGAGCTCTCCAGCGCCTTTAATCCCTAAACAGAGGGCTTTCTCAAAGGAAAGAGAAATAGCAAATGAAAAACGTAACAGACTAAAGGAAAATGTGTGTACTTATTATAAAACAAATTTTGCATGTCTTGCAATGTTGTATTGTAAACAGTAAAAAGCTCTCAAAAGGTTTTTTTTCATTTGAATTACCTACCTGAAAAAGTCGATGGTTAATTAAAAAACCTAAATTTTTTAATAACAGTATCGAGAATATCGAATCTGTCATCTTTCGATGTTTAAGTTACACTCCCTACTAATCTACCTTATATAGATTTTCTTGTTCAATCACACTTAATCCCGTAAACCCCCATGACTTCATACATATCACGTCTGATTTCAGTTGAGTGTCTTAGTTAGTTCCCTGAGTTACTGTTAGATTTTAGCACCAAACTGATATTAGCCTCCTGAATCTGTTTATTACACGCACAGTAAATTTTTCTTTACGTTTAAAAATCGTTTGATGTTGCTGTTTTTTTTACTGTTGAGTGTTTCTGTCATTTATTAGCTTACTGTACACAGACGTAATTTCTTTACTATTGTAACCATTCAACCTTTTTATCTGTTTCGTATGTACTATTCTTGCTTACTGTCGTTCTCTCCATGAGAGGCAGCAGCCGTGTGTATCGATATTTGCAACTTGTACAATTTTTGGTCTGGTGCTTATAGTTTCCGGCTGTGCTGCATGCGGGCAGTCGGACGGTTGGCGTGGAGCAGCGAGGAAATCTCCACGGGGCGTAGTTTGGCCAGGCCCGCTGGCGGTCTCTATGCAGTGTCAGAGTTGTTGGGGTGATCAGATTGCTACGAGGTCCAAGGCCCACCGATCCTGGACGCAAAAGTTGAGTTTAGATTTAATTTATCAGCAAGTCAAGACCACATTGTGCCGTCTCGTTCTCGTTGTTGGCTGTTGGGACATTCCCGCGAGCAACAAGGTGTGTTCTAGTTAGCAAAGGCTTAGCCACCGTGTGGTGGAGTCTAACTGTATTTGGTTATTTACAACGGAACTGCACCAGCGGAATTTTCTGCCTTGTGGTCGTTGAAGTTCCAGTTACTTGCCCTGGCCGTTGACATAAATCCGGGCAGTGTCCTTTCCTCACCATTTGTCGCAGTCCAGGCCAGTGTGTAGTTTGACAGCTTAATGTATGCTTGGTTGTGGGCGTCTATGCCTTTTAAGTCTTGCATTGAAGTACCGGTTGTGTGCTGGTCGAGTGGAGCACAAGTTACTTTGTCGGTGGTTCCGTTGACTTTCTGTTGGTTGGGTTGTCATCGGATCGGGAATGGTTAGGCCAACTGCCTGTCTCACCTAAGTGATCGTTAGTATTTCAAGTGATGGCCGTCCCCCGAAACTTCTGAGCGCCGTTAGCTGCACACCCTTATCTTATTTTCTGCTGTTTGTATCTGTATGGCTCATAGCCGATGGTTTTGAATTCAAGCTGAATTGTTTTTAGTGGTGTTTTGAGTCATGGGCCTTCCGCCGTTTTAAAAATAAAAGTTTCATGCTTGTCAGGTGTTACATTTTTGGGCCTTCAGCATGATTAATATATAGTATAATGATAAAGACTTTGGGCTTCTGCCTACTAAAAATTATTTTAGTTGTGTTTTAAGTCATGGCCCTACAGCCATTTTAAAATTAAAGTTCTTTGCTTGTCAAGGATTAGATTGTTTGGGGCCTTTAGACTAGTTTAAGATAAGGGCTTGTTGTTTAAATTTATTTTACCTTGAGTTTTAAGTGGTGGGGCCTTCAGCCGTTTTTAAATTAAGGATCTTTGTCTTTGGAACATCCGACTGTTTGTGGTCTCCAGCCTAATTGAAGAAAAGGGCTTCTGCCTCGTGTTTTTTTATTTAATTTTACCTTGAGTCTTAAATCATGGGCCTTCAGCCATCTTTAAACTACGGTTGTTGCTTTTCAAGTGTTAGCTCTCGGGCCTTCAGCCAAATTGTAGAACCTACTTGACGTGAGGCCTTCTGGCCTCTAAATATTCTCTTTTTAATCGGTATTTTGAGTTAATGGCTTTTAGCCGGTTTTTTTTATTACAATGGTTGTGACCCTAAGGCATAAAATAGTGTGGCGTATTCAGCCGATAACTAAGTTCAAAAATCTGTACTGTAATATTTGGTCAAATCAATAAAGTTATTTGTGTTTGAGTGTAACTGACAGCCGCTCATTTTGGCCCCTTTCAACAATTCCAACTCCAATCCTGTCCTGCGGGTTTAGGAGGACGTTTCATACGGCTTTGTTAATCTATATTAGCATAGCCCAAAATTGTCCCATTTGTGCATATTTGGGTGGAATGAAGCCGCTGGTATAACGGCGTATGTAAAAATGCCAAATGTCAGATTGTCAGTGGACCTGTTTATAGGCCGTTTGAGTATTTATAAGCTGTTACTCAGCGCCCAACTCTGCGTACCAAAGGTTGAAAACTCTCTACAATAGCGCTACTATAGCGTCTCCACAACGATTCTGTGTTATTTTACTTAAACTTGTAATTTGCAGTCATGTAATTACAACCTGTTTCAAAGGATTTTTGAAAGTGTAAAGATTAATTTGATTTACTTCTTTCCGCCTCCCTTTATTTAATTGATTCATGGCATTTTGCAAAGCTTGTTATTAATAGAAAATAGTTTTATGGTCTTATAACTAAAGAATATCTGATGCACATTATATTATGTTGGCCACTTCTATATCAATCCCTTCCAATCCTCTATTAATCCATATAATTATTAATTTTTATTTATTTTTCAATAGCCATACGTACAATTACAACTGATGGTCTGTTATATAGTGATACCTACTTCTGTGAGAGTTCTCTTTTATTCCTGAGGAAAGAATTGTGATATGTAATATAAGTTAAATTGAACAAGTTACGTAACTTAGCATACCTGACAGAGTACCAAAAAACAGTAATACTGCACTAGCTTTCATATGAATGTATTTTTTATTGTGCTTAGAGGTTAAGAAATTTATATTAGATACCGCAATCTGGGATGGATGCCATATACTGGTGATGAAATTAATGTATGGGGCTCCAATTATTTTTTTAATTCTCTGAGTTTCCTGTATAGACTACATCCATTTTATCCCACTGGCGGAAGTAACACTGTATGGGCGCCACGTGTTCTACGCAAGTGAATGCTACATGCTTCACGTGCTATTTCTATACATTTTAAATTTTTATAAAATTGTATTTATGAACTTTTACTGACGCTAGTAATTTTAACACTGTAAGTTATCAAAAATATGTTGTTAAAAGACAGTTGGCCTCATGTACCCTAGCCCCATCTAGCGTGCTCTCCAGTGTATTATCTGTGACCACTCAAAACCTCGGTAACAAGTTTTTTGCAAATAAATACGTCTTTTACCAAAATTGCAAAGGGATTTCCATTAATTGTTTACTGATGAATTTGCTTTCTACGATATAACGAAGAAAATGTAGATCTAAACAAACAAATGCGGCGTGGAGGACGTATCAAGCGCCACCTATAGGTTGAATCCACCTGGCTTCCAATTCCTCTCTTGGTAGCAGTTTGCACCTTTCTCGCGATTGAGAAAGATTACGAGGTACAATGTATCTGATGAACAACTTGAAATGATTGCTATAGCACTGGTAAGTTGTTGTTGTTGTTGTGGTCTTCAGTCCTGAGACTGGTTTGATGCAGCTCTCCATGCTACTCTATCCTGTGCAAGCGTCTTCATCTCCCAGTACCTACTGCAACCTACATCCTTCTGAATCTGCTTAGTGTATTCATCTCTTGGTCTCCCCCTACGATTTTTACCCTCCACGCTGCCCTCCAATATTAAATTGGTGATCCCTTGATGCCTCAGAACATGTCCTACCAACCGATCCCTTCTTCTGGTCAAGTTGTGCCACAAACTTCTCTTCTCCCCAATCCTATTCAATACTTCCTCATTAGTTATGTGATCTACCCATCTAATCTTCAGCATTCTTCTGTAGCACCACATTTCGAAAGCTTCTATTCTCTTCTTGTCCAAACTATTTATCGTCCATGTTTCACTTCCATACATGGCTACACTCCATACGAATACTTTCAGAACTGGTAGGTAAGTTAGAAAGCGATATTCTACTCATTGCATTATGTCTGTGATCAAAGGTGAAACGTAACATATTTTAATATCTTCTGACACCAGTTCTGTGTTGTATATTACAGCATTTGAAATTGACCGAATACCGAAACGCGTAAGCTGATTTTGTAAATAATAAAAAGTGCAGTCGATATATAAAAAAATTTTTAAAGTCTTTGTAATACCTTTATTAGTGATATTCTACGCACTGACTTGTAAAATATTGCTCTGTGTAGTAGGCGGCTTGTGAAAATGGAAAGAGCCCGAAACTAGTAACCCAATTACTGAATAGCGACTTTGGTGAAACCTATTAAAAACGTTTTTTCTTCAGTATTTGAGAGCTTCAAGATACGACGTACTGAAAACCCTTTGCAATTACTTTTTCTTTATCTCCCAGCATTTCGAGGTGTACTTTTGTGTTGGTAAACTGACACGTAATGAAGTACGCATTCAAGTTTAATCCGTTTACAACCTTTTCTCACATGGGTGTCATATTAAATGTAAAACTAAAGGACGAAAAGGATCTGTAAAACGCTGTTTATCGTCAGATAACACAGATAAGCTTTTAGTGAAACGTAAGTCTACCTTGTGGTGATCATTGTTATATCGACGACCTATGACGTTACTGAATACGTGAACAAAAGGCTGTGTGGTACGTAGTTGTTCGTATCGTCTAGGGAAGAGTAGTAACATTCAGAGTCGTATGACGAAACCATAAGTCTAAGACAAGTCGATGACTCTAAGACCTTTCAATGTAATGCTGACAGTTATATACAACGTAATCGGTTGCGGAAACCTTCAACAGTTTGACATCTAGGTTAGTGACATAGATTGGAGCAACATTAAATATATTGCTGTCTCTTCAGACTTCGTCACTTGCATACGTGGACTGTGTGAAAGCATTGATTTTTATAGGATGGCGCTGACTGAAAACAGTAGACACAGGGGCTATTGACAAAAAGCTACTCTATCTTACAACAATTTGTTGATGATTCAGTAGTGGTGAAACATTGTAGAGACGTTAGTAATATTGATGATTGTCTCCAACGTGATGATGGTGGATAGTGTACCATTTTCACCCATTGAAATTACGCGAAATCTAGTCAGACAGTACCTCAATCACGAGGGTCGACCAATAACAAATACAGCTAAACTTTGGAATTAGACGAAAGTAAACTTGAATGCATTTCCTCGTTTTTCTGTAGCATAATGTCATTATTACTGTAGTACACTGACGTCTTCGTTAAGCATTGCAGTTCTGGAAATTAAACACGATATGTCGATTTTTTTTCGGCTCTTAACATCTGGGGGATACGAGGCCGAGACATCTCAAGAAAATGCTTCCGCTGACCTTCAATACGGTTTCTTTGGTCTGTGAATGTTACAATTCCCTACTTTTCTAATTTATATTGTTCATTTATGAATATGCCATTACGTCTGTCCTGTCATTATAACAGCAGTTAGAAAAATTGTTTCTATATAAATTGCATTATGTTCAGACAGCGTCATCAGAATCAACGAAATTTAACTCAAATAAATCGTTATACATACAGGAGGTGGATAAGTATGGAAACACGACAAACACATTGACATACGCAATACGATGCAAAAAAACCGTTGGCACTAAAATAAACTTCCAGTCGTCTCGGAAAGGATAAATACGGGCCTGTATGGTTTTCAGCGAAATCTTATAGCATTCATCTCTCAAAATAGTGGCAAATTTAGCCGACGTTGGTGGAAATGGAGAGCGGTTACGCAAACTTCTCTGCAAAGTAGATCACAAAGGCTCAATAATATTGAGAAGTGGTGACTGTGGTAGCCAGGGTAGATGTTACATTTCATCCTCGTGGTCACAAAAGAACTCCTCGACGATGCTAGCTGTGTGAACCGGAACTCTGTCGTCTTACATCATCATCTACTTTGGGACATTGCCGTTGGATGGATCTGATCAGCGGTAATGCTACCTTACCATGGGGCCATATAGTACTATGGCATAGCTGTCGAATCATCACCGAACCCCCTCAGCGTTTCACTCTTGGGACGTAAGCTCGGCCAGCAGTTGGAAACATTGGGAAAAAAGATTCATCCACTCAAATTCCGTTCTTTCACTGCTCCATAAATCTGGTTTTATTGCTCTGCCACCACATTTTATTGTTATAGGCATTTACACCACTGATTAGAGGTTTTGGAACTCCATTTAGCCCTGGAATCACTTGCCTCTGGATCTGGAGGCCCCTTCGTCTTTTTTTTATGCTGTCAAAGTCCGTGAGAGTAACATTCAGTTCTGCAGTGACCTTTCCGGCTGTCTTCCTGTTATATTTAGGTACAATCCTCTTCAATGATCGTCCGCCACAATGGCCGGACACACACTTTAATCCGTGTTGTGGCTTATCGGATAATGTTTTCAGCTTTCGCTGTATGCGATATAAATCGTCGCGGCAGTGCCTCTTGAAACACCCAACACCTCGACTACTTTGGTTGTACGGAGGTACCCACCACATGAGTACGTACCAACAATTTGCCAACGTTCGAATTCTATTAGCTCTGACATAATGCAATAACGACTAAACAGAACACTGTTAAATATGCGTTAGATAAGTATATCCACAGCAAGGTCATTAGGGATGGGCAAGACCCGCCAAGTTTTAATAACCGTGTTAGAAAACTGCCATGTAAATAAAAACAGCTTCGTCCAAGGTTCAAGAGGAGTTAGAACCTAGCTAATAAACAAAAGCTTGACGAAACGAAAATGAACGCAGAGAGAAGCTTTCAGTTGCTATGAAAGTAAAATTTTCAACCGTCTGAGGAAAAACCCTAAGTAAACAGCTCGAAATTTTCTACTCATTCATTCAGTGACCATCCTGGCTGAATGTGGTCTTACATAGTTGTTTCACTGCAGAACATCGTGTCATCGTAGCAGTCACCGTATGGACTTCAAGATGGCAGGTATTGAGATACAACAGGAAAACAATTACAGACGATTAGTAGCGGAAAGCCATGAGGACCAGATGGAATACCTACAAAATTCTACGAAAACTATGCGAAAGAACTTGCCCCCCTTCTTGTATTAGTTTAAGGTATACCTCTGGAGCAACGAAGGTGCTTAGCGATTGGAAAAAAGCGCACATCATTCCCTTTTTCCAGAAGGGGCTAGAACTGATTCAGATAACACAGGCCAATAACGTAGACGTCAGTCTGTTGTACAGTTATGGGAAAACTAAGATTCCTTGGTACTCAGTTCTCTCTACATCTACATCTACATCCATACTCCGCAAGCCACCTGACGGTGTGTGGCGGAGGGTAGCCTGAGTACCTCTATCGGTTCTCCCTTCTATTCCAGTCTCGTATTGTTCGTGGAAAGAAGGATTGTCGGTATGCTTCTGTGTGGGCTCTATTCACTCGGATTTTATCATGTTCTCTTCGCGAGATATACGTAGGAGGGAGCGGTATACTGCTTGACTCTTTGGTGAAGGTGTGTTCTCGAAACTTTAACAAAAGCCCGTACCGCTCTAGTGAGCGTCACTCCTGCAGAGTCTTCCACTGGAATTTACCTTTCATCTCCGTAACGCTTTCGCGATTACTAAATGATCCTGCAACGAAGCGCGCTCCTCTCCGTTGGATCTTCTCTATCTCTTCTATCAACCCTATCTGGTATGGATCCCACACTGTTGAGAAGTATTCAAGCAGTGGGCGAACAAGCGTACTGTAACCTACCTCCTTTGTTAGCGGATTGCATTTCCTTAAGATTCTTCCAATGAATCTCAGTCTGGCATCTGCTTTACCGACGATCAATTTTATATGATCATCCCATTTTAAATCACTCCTAATGTGTACTCCCGGATAATTTATGGAATTAACTGCTGCCAGTTGTTGACCTGCTATTTTGTAGCTAAATGAAAAGGGAACTATCTTTCTATGTATTCGCAGCACATTACACTTGTCTACATTGAGATTCAATTGCCATTCCCTGCACCATGCGTCAATTCGCTGCTGACCCTCCTGCATTTCCGTACAATTTTTCCATTGTTGCAACATCTCGATACACCACAGCATCATCTGCAAAAAGCCTCAGTGAACTTCCGATGTCAGCTACAAGGTCATATTTGTATATTGTGAATAGCAACGGTCCTGTGACACTCCCCTGCGGCAAATGTGAAATCACTCTCACTTCGGAAGATTTCTCTCCATTGAGAATCACATCCTGCGTCCTGTTATCTAGGAACTCTTCGATCCAATCACACAATTGGTCTGATAGTCCATTGGCTCTCTGAGTCTCGTGGACGAATAGCGCGAGCTGGGATTCACACGACCGTCTTTTTCGAAACCCATGCTGATTCCTACAGAGTAGATTTCTAGTCTCCAGAAAAGTTATTATACTCGAACATAATACGTGTTCCAAAATTCTGCAACTGATTTACGTTAGAGATATAGGTCTATAGTTCTGCACATCTGTTCGACGTCCCTTCTTGAAAACGGGGTAACCAGTGCCCTTTTCCAATCCTTTGGAACTCTACGCTCTTCTAGAGACCTACGGTACACCGCTGCAAGAAGAGGGGCAAGTTACTTCGCGTACTCTGTGTAAAATCGAACTGGTATCCCATCAGGTCCAGCGGCCTTTCCTCTTTTGAGCTATTTTAATTGTTACTCTGTCCCTCTGTCGTCTATTTCGATGTCTACCATGTTGTCATCTGCGCGACAATCTAGAGAAGGAACTACAGTGCAGTCTTCCTCTGTGAAACAGCTCTGGAAAAAGACATTTAGTATTTCGGCCTTTAGTCTGTCATCCTCTGTTTCATTACCATTTTGGTCACAGAGCGTCTGGACATTTTGTTTTGATCCACCTACCGCTTTGACATAAGACCAAAATTTCTTAGGATTTTCTGCCAAATCAGTACATAGAACTTTACGTTCGAATTCATTGAACGCCTCTCGCATAGCCCTCCTCACACTACATTTCCCTTCGCGTAATTTTTGTTTTTCTGCAGGGCTTTGGCTATGTTTATGTTTGCTGTGAAGTTCCCTTTGCTTCCGCAGCAGTTGTTGTACCACGGTGGCTCTTTTCCATCTCTTACGATCTTGCTTGGCACATGCTCATCTAACGCATATTGTACGATGGTTTTCAACCTTGTCCACTGATCCTCAACACTATCTGTACTTGAGACAAAACTTTAGTGTTGAGCCGTCAGGTACTCTGTAATCTGCTTTTTGTCACTTTTGCTAAACAGAAAAATCTTCCTACCTTTTTAAATATTTCTCTTTACGGCTGAAATCATCGATGCAGTAACCGCTTTATGATCACTGATTCCCTGTTCTGCGTTAACTGTTTCAAATAGTTCGGGTCTGTTTGTCACCAGAAGGTCCAATATGTTATCGCCAAGAGTCGGTTCTCTGTTTAACTGCTCAACGTAGTTTTCAGATAAAGCACTGAAAAAAATTTCACTGGATTCTTTGTCCCTGCCACCCGTTATGAACGTTTAAGTTTCCCAGTCTATATCTGGCAAATTAAAATCTCCACCCAGAACTATAACATGGTGGGGAAATCTACTCAAAATATTATCCAAATTATCCTTCAGGTGCTCAGCCACAACAGCTGCTGAGCCAGGGGGCCTATAGAGACATCCAATTACCATTTCTGAGCCTGCTTTAACCGTGACCTTCCGCCATGACATCCATAGCATTGTAGAAAATGGCTCTCAGTTTCAGCCCATGTTCCTTGACTTCAGCAATGCATTTGACACCGTCCCACAGTGCCTTTTAGTGAAAAAATTACGTGCTTACCAAGTATCGGACCAGATATGCGAATGCGTTCAAGACTTCCTTGCGAACGGAATTCAACAAGTTGCTCTAACAGACAAATCCGAGAGATGTAAAGATAATTTCCGGATTCCCCAAGGAAGTATGATAAGACCATTAGTTTTTACAATGTATATAGAGTATCTCTTAGGGTGCGTCATAAGCTCCTTAAGACCGTTCGCAGATGATACGGTTGTGTATAAAGAAGTAGCAACGCCAGAATGCAGTATCGATTTTCTGAATAACTTGCAGAGGGTTGACGGATGGTGTAGGCTCTGGCAGTTGACTCTAAACGTAAATAAATGTATCATATTGCACATACGTAGGAGAAGAAATGCATTACTGTACAACTACGATAGTGATATCATTCCTGGGACCAGTATCTACCGTGAAAGGTCTGTGAGTAACTGAGATTCGTAGGAAGAATCTTCAGGGAATGTAGCTCATCGACGAATAAAGTGGCTTACAAGGTGCTTGTGCGGCCGATTCCTGAGTACTGTTCATCTACCTGGGATCCTAAACAGAAGTTCCAATGAAGAGCCGAGTGTTCTGTCATAGGATCGTTCAGTCTGTGCGAGAGTGTTACGGAGATACTGAAAAAACTCCAGTGCCAGTCGGTATAAAAGAGGTGTCGTGCACAACAGAGTGGTTTAGTGGTTTAGTATTGAATTTTCAAGAGGGCACTTTCCAGGAAGAGGCGAACAACGTATTACATCCTCCCACATACATATCGCCAAATGACCATGACGAGAGAATTCGAGCAATTAGAGCTTGTACACAGACTTACCGATAATCATTCCTCACACGCGCTATTCGGGAGCGGAACAGCGAAAGGGACCGGGAGTACCCTTCGTCACATACCGTTAGGTTGCTAGCGGAGTACCAAGTAGAAACAGACGTAAATTTTCTGACCACGACTGACCCTTGAACGTATTGAAGACACAGCACATGTGCCGTTCGCGGTCAAATACAGCAGCACAACCTTCAGGCTTGGCTAGCACCTGCATTTATGTTCAAGTATGCTTTCCTCGGGGTCTTTTCATAACTTTGACTAACCCCTTTAATTCCGATCAGTACCGTCTAGAAATCAATGTAATATCACATTGTCTAACGTCAGAAAAATATTCTGTGTACGAAAAGAAATTGTTGTGGGAAGTTGTTTTAAAAAAGAGTAGTATCTCATTTTGTGATACACCTTTTTCAACTAATCGACCCTTTCTTTCTTTGTGGTTTTTGAGTCATGAAATATTATGTTCCTGTTATTTTGGTGAAGTAAATGAAAACAAAGAGTACAACAAAGAGAAAATAAACTGAGTATTCTTACATTCTGTTGTGGGAAGTTGTTTTAAAAGAGAGTAGTATCTCATTTTGTGATACACCTTTTTCAACTAATCGACCCTTTCTTTCTTTGTGGTTTTTGAGTCATGAAATATTATGTTCCTGTTATTTTGGTGAAGTAAATGAAAACAAAGAGTACAACAAAGAGAAAATAAACTGAGTATTCTTACATGGTTATTGATTGGGCACCTTTTTCATTATGCAGAAGATTTGTAATTCTTCATTGAATGTTTGAGATCCTTTGGTTGCAAGTGTCTGGCAGCCAGTGTCCAGTATTCTACCTTTTCCTACAGTAAAAGCCGTTTCAAATAAAGTAATTTCCTGTTCAGTTTCTGTTTGGTGAAAGGGGAATGGTACCTTGCTCAGCTTTCGGTAGTTATTACATTTATAACGAAGGATTCTCGACCGACGTCACTTTCTAAGGGACAAACTAGAGTGTTAAACTCGCGTATCACATTCAACCTATCAGTCCCATTTTGTACAACATTGGCCGTACCATCCCTACAACGAAGGTCAGCAATGCTACTCCAAAACCACGTACCTTGTTTGCAGACTGTATGCGGACTCTCTCGATACATACTGGGGTTCTCTGGTAAGTGAACAATATGAACGTTCAAAAACCTCTCTCAATACGAACACAAAAGGAATCGTTTACGATGGTGTGCTGCACTCAGCCTTGTGGTTCAAAATTTGTCACGCGTCTCATACTGATATATTGTTTTATATTTCCTCTTTCCGTATAAATTAAAGTAGGAAGCAGTAAGAATTTGAAGGGTGCGTCTGAAAAGTATTTCTAAGTAGTCTACAAGAATCGATTTTTGTTGGAAGAAGAAACTATTTATTATCCAGCATCAACTGCAAATATAGTCTAATTTCGTGGTCCTCCTACATTTCCTATACTTATAACTTACTGCTGATCAGCTATGGATGATACTGAAGGGATTTTGTAAATACGTACTCGTACTTTCTCTGCTGGCCGACGCAAAATATCCATATGAATGAGAAAATAAACGAAGACATTACTTGTTGATCACTGATTCAAGTATTCCACGTACACAGCTCCCGTTTAATATGCATGCTGCTAGGACTGCGAAGAACAGCGTTTGTAGGGATATTGTTGTGCTGGAACCTGTAGAAAAATGTCAGACGATTCTCATTCAGCCACTGGGAACTGTGGAAATTCTGGAGTCACACAGTGTATTTCTGCGAACCTTACAGGAATCTTTATTTCTTTATTTTTCTCATTGCAGCTCAAAAAAAAAAAAAAACTACAGAGCAGCCAGAGGATCGAGAAACGATTAAGCTCTGAGTCTTATGTTGAACATAATTTTAAGTTCAATTTACAACAGAGAGTAACACTCAGTGAGATTTTCACATGATGGTCTATACCAGCGTTTTTCAACCACTTTTTTGCGGCAAAATGGTGTGTCACAAATACATATGACGTATATTATGAAATTTTAATGCCTTCTTAATCAGTAGATAAAATATTAAGCACATAAAAGTTTTGATCCTATTCAAGTCTCTTGTATACTACATTTCTAAAATTTGTCTCTCATAGTCGTTGCATCATAAAAAATGTATTGCACATATCTCATGTGTTTGCTCTCTAGCTTCTGGGAAAATATCATAAGGAGGGGTGCAGCGAAAGTTTGAAACTCTTTTTGATGTGGCCCAAAGGGAAAAAGACTGAGAAACATGGGTCTGAATAAATACTGTGAAGGTATACATGCAACATTCATGCACTTGATTATTCTGTGCCTTCCTACTTCTGGATATGTTACTTTATACTAAGTGTAAAATTATTCTCTAAAGAAACTGACGAGTAACATCCGGGACGAAGTAATAATTTATGTCTAGTATTTCATGTTACTGGAGAAGAGAGAGGGACAGGTCTGTGTTGGGTTCGGGTAGAGAGACGAATGTTAATAACTTAGACGCAATTCGGTCTTCTGCATTAATGTAGAAATTTCTAATAGTGCTACCATTGAGCACATGGAATATTAGTTCATTGCATTAACAGATGAGCGGCTTATGAGTACGTTGTATTGTAGGGGAACTTATTAGCGAACGAAAATAATGTCACAGTACCATCGTGTAAAACGAAAACATATAAGCGAAGTAAAAGTAGCTGTGGCTATAGTGACAGAATGGTGTGCGTACCTAATACTGTATAATTACTATGAGGGAGTGATTTTGCTATTTTGGTATGTTCCTGGAGAAACATTAGAAATCATCACCACGTTTTTGAGTGAGTGTTTCAAAAATAGTAACTCACGAAAAATAAGAATCGCATTTAGTGAATACATTCGAATTGTATCTTGGAAGGTGATAACACCGTCTTTACAAAACTAAAAGGAAATTTCGGTCACAACTTACTTGGGGTTGAGTGTTCTGCTCATTTAATCCACAATATTATCCAGATGGGTGCTAATGTCTTTCCTACTGATACGGAAGGACATTGTTTCTAAAATACATTCTTATTTTTATGTATGTACTATAAGAGATGGAATTCTTTAAAAATATATAGATTTGTGCAATGGGATCAGAAACTAGTTTTCGGTTAAAGCAAAACAAGGTAGCTTACTTTACTCCCTGTGTTTGCTCCATTAAAATCATATTTCGAATTTCAAAATATATTTACATTTATTTACATTTCTTATAGAATCATTATTTGAAAATTATTTATCAAAATTTAGATTGTAGTTTCTTACTTCCAAGGATCAGCTTATCACGCAGCAGTTCAAAGAGTAGAGGGTGAAACAATTGCAGTTTTTTTCATTAATTTCTTCGTTAAATGATTTAAAAGTTAATTTAGTTTTTAGGGGTGAAGGCTGTTTCTAACATCAGTCCTCAGATCAATTCCTGGTAAATTGGACAATGAGAATTCATCATTCTTAGATTGCGCAGTTTCAACTTATGTCCATACATTTTATCAAATTGCAGACAAATATTTAAATAAGTGGCTGGAACTCATTGAGAGTTAGCGGGACAGCAGTTGGGTAACACTGGAGTACCCAATGAGCGGATACACGATAGACTGAAAATCTCTATCGACAGTTGGCTCCTCCAACAGTCGATACTCCCCTATCCGAGATATATGTTAAACAATGTATATCCCAGAAAACAATAGGAAAAAGAAAACTGAAAGAAGCATTTTCTAGGGACAGTTGTGTAGGAATTATTTTACACTGTAATATGAACATCGTGCCTTGCACCAATATCCTTCAAATATTAGAATGTCTTCTTTGTTAACCTAGAACTAACGCCCCCAGTGAACGAGTGTTTTCTCACATGAATGGTTTGTGGACAAATGACAAGAACGATATTACAATATCGCCGTGCCTTATTTATTCTGAATTACGATGCAACGTTCCTTTGGACACCCATGCATCCGTTCATCTGCAAAGTATCATTAAAGAATGATTACTGCGCTAAGAATTCCGCAGGACTGTTTGGCTGAAAAGAACTCAGTGCTACTATGTCTCTAACTTAGACATTATTTATTGACAATTAGTTTCGAAACCTTCGTATTTATGACGAATCAATTTTACGTCTTGTGTTTTATCTCTTGTTTCATTGCGATAAATTTAAAGTGTGTCAAAACTATGGTCACCTTATCTGAAAGTCATCTAGGATTAACTTTGAGAGTTTTCTATTAGGATATGCGGTTACACAGAGCTTGGAGGTTCAGCTACTTTGCAAGAGCCACCAGATTTGAATATG
Source organism: Schistocerca piceifrons (assembly GCF_021461385.2). NCBI lineage: Eukaryota > Metazoa > Arthropoda > Insecta > Orthoptera > Acrididae > Schistocerca > Schistocerca piceifrons. Next base: position 634,095,576 of record NC_060140.1, read on the forward strand.
TACAACATTTCATAACACTGAAGCACACAGTCAACTTTTTTTTTCGAGAAAGTGTAAGAGACTAGTGGATGACGTTTTCCACTTTTCTGTACCAACTGGCTTTATAGCAGCAATGTCTTACCCACAACAGGAAAATAGTTTACCAGCATTTCTGTGCGTCATCAAGGCAGGCTCACAACGGATTTCATACATTTAATAGAATAAGAATGTCGAACAAAGTGGATCACGAGTTTCGAAAAATGTTTTGACGTTAGAACAGATTTTTCAATTTGGTCAGGAAGTAAAACTAACGTAGAATCATTACGAATCATTTGCCAAAAGCTGCAGTAAGCTGACGATACCTCAGTTTTCCTGAGAAGGTACGGATCGATATCCTCGTCATGTGCAGTACAGAAAGGATTTTCTTTAATAGAACAATGGCAAATTTCGTAAATCAAAGTTACTAATCAGTGTGCGTGAAGAAAACAGTTGTTCTGCAACCTAATTTAAAAGCAACAAAATATCCGCCTACGCCACGCGGATAGGATACACAACTGCAGTGTTCTTTACATACTCTTCGATTACGGCCAAATTTGGAGAGAACTCCACTAGCTGACGCATCTTGGTGCAGGGACTTTCAATTTTTCACTAGATGCAACACCATCGCTCATCTAGTATTGTGACGAACACTTGCAAGTTATACATCACACGGCTTTCAGAAATACACATGAACTAATTAACGCATTATTAAGCCGTCAAGTCATCCAACAACTCTGATATTATTAAGTAGCTTTTCATTTTCATTATTAAATTAAACATGAAAATTAATAATGCTCTATTCTTATTTAAAGTAGTACAATAATAGCCTCTTTTTCTTGATTTAATTCTGCTACCTATCAAGCAAATCTGAGCATTGTTTGTTCAGTCTGAGAACTGGAACCCAAGAATCATTAACAAGCTTCTAGGGGAGGAGGGCTGCTACATGATCGTTTCCCAAAGCGCAGCCAACAAAAGTACGTACCACATCACCCTGATGTGTATGTATTCTGACATCTTCGATAGTAGGCCAATATAAAACAAGTTGAATAATATACAGACATGTCTGCAAGAGTCTGTTTTATACATTATGATCTTTTTCCTCAGCGCTCATCCTTGCAGCACTAAATTAACTACTGCATTATGTCTTCATACAAGGAAAAAGGTGTGTTTTTCTGGTGAAAAAATGTCCATTTAGTGTGTTTCTCAGTTAAATCTTCTAGTAATTCTTTGTTTAGAACTTTTTCTGTCCGTTAATATTTTTCACTTCTTCATGTGTCATCTTATTCAACATGCTTCAATCTGCGGCTTATCTAATTTTCTCACGATCCCATTTCATTTCTCCGCAACCATGTACGCCAGCTGTACTATTTCATAAATCTCTTTCCTAACTTATTGTATTATTTGATGCATGGGTGGCACTTTCTTCGAAGAAAGTTTTCTTCACCGGTTAAAAGCTGTTTTAGTTATATCTTCTGATTCAGAAATCTACTACATTTTAATTACTGGCAAAACATTTCTCTCATTTCGCCTATCTGCTTCTCAGATATGGACGTGGTGCTTCTCACTCCAGTAATTTCCTCTACAGTTTTCCTTCTTTTACCTTAGCTTAGCCTTAAAGCTAATGTCATCGAATGTGAACAAAAATGTTTTATAACACATTTCGTGCGTTTCTCTATATTCTGTGTTTAAAGCATCTTCTTTTATAAATGTTGTTAACTTGATTGCAATTTATTGCATGAAGAAACAATCAGTAACAATGTCGAGAAGTAGTCTATTGTCCACGAAAGAAATTACGCAATCTGTTAAAATAGCAGGCAGATGTTTCACTTCAGGTCCACATGCCATATGAACGATTATTCTTTTGTAATGATCTTAGAGACATTAGGTATTTATATTGAGAGCAGGAGCTTCTAAAGAGCACAACGACTCTGAAAGGCGAGCAAGTTCGCGTCTCAGTAATTCATTAGCACACTGACGAATTTACATTGGCTACAATTTGATATCTTTTCTCAGTGCTGATAATGTGGTCTAGCGATTACATTTTAACTTACGCACTACAAAGAGACGATCAAGTACGCTAGAACGAGTATCGTGGATCGTTGCACCATTGGTTAGCAGATGCTCATATAGTGCTCTCATGCTCATAAATTAAGGATAATGCTGATACATGGTTAAACAACGCTCTGGTGGGCGGTTTGCGGCTTTAAATCACCTCGGGTTATGACCAAGAGCAGCATTTGACCTGCGGTGGCCCTGGCAGCAGTCCACATACGCAGAGGTGTGTTGGTGCATGTTAGAGTAGAGGGCAGCGAGTAAGTGTGCAGATGTTTTCAGACGTGCTAATGGTGACTGTATGTTGAAAATGGCTCAAAGAACGCGTATTGATGACGTTATGAGCAGTAGAATACTAGGGCCACTGGAGGCTGGTCAAACACAGCAGGTCGTAGCACAGGCCATCCGTGTGCCACAAAGTGTGATCTCAAGATTATGGCAACGATTCCAGCATGCAGGGAACGCGTCCAGGCGCTACAGTACCGGACGTTCATAGTGTACAACACCACAAGAAGACCGATATCTCATCATCAGTGCCCGCAGATGGCCTCGGAGTACTGCAGATAGCCTTGCTCGGAACCTTACCGCAGCCACTGGAACAGTTGTCTCCAGACACACAGTCTACAGATGACTGAAGAGACGTGGTTTATTCACCCGGAGGCCTGCAAGGTGCATTCCACTAGCCCCTGGCCACAGGAGAGCGCATAAAGCCTGTTGTCAACAACGCAGTACATGGTCATTGGAACAGTGGTCCCAGATTATGTTCACGGACGAGTCCAGGTATAGTCTGAACAGTGATTCTCGCCGGGTTTTCATCTGGCGTAAACCAGGAACCAGATCCCAAATCCTTAAGGTCTTTGAAAGGGACCTATATGGAGGTCGTGGTTTGATAGTGTGGGGCAGGATTATGATTGGTGCACGTACACCCCTGCATGTCTTTGACTGAGGAACTGTAACAGGTTAGGTGTATCGGGACATCATTTTGCATCAGTATGTCCACCATTTCACGGGCGCAGTGGGTCCCACCTTCCTCCTGATGGATGACAACGCACGGCCCCAACGAGCTGCCATCGTGGAGGAGTACCTTGAAACAGAAGATATCAGGCGATTGGAGTGGCCTGACTGTTCTCCAGACCTAAACCCCATCGAGCACGTCTGGGATGCTCTCGGTCGACGAATCGCTGCACGTCTTCAAACCCCTATGACAGTTAAGGAGCTCCGACAGGCACTGGTCCAAGAATGGGAGCCTATACCTCCGCAGCTGCTCGACCACCTGATCCAGAGTATGCCAACCCCTTGTGCGGCCCATATTGACGTCGGGGTACATGTTAAGGAAACATTGGTGTTTTGTAGCACATGTGTTTCGGAACGGTTTTCTCAGCTTATCACCAATACCGTGGACTTACAGATCTGTGTCGTGTGTGTTCCCTATGTGCCTATGCTGTTAGCGCCAGTTTTGTGTAGTGCCACTTTGTGCGGCACCACCTTCTGCAATTATCCTTAATTTATGAGCATGAGTGTAGTTCGAGAAACAGAATTGCCTTAAACTTTTTTTACTATTTCTCAAGGAATGATACCAAAGCTTTATAATAGATGTCTTTATAATGTGATTTGCCTTAGGGGACTCGTACCTGTCCTTAGGCAACCGTTCTACGAGATGAACCTCTCGGTTCTTCTTCTCTGATGATCGCGCTGTCAATGGGACGGTAAACTCTAATTTTTCGTCTACTACTTCATTCTCTTTTTTCCCTAGGAGCTGTCGATAGTTCAGTGACTATGAAGATTTGGCTAGTCTGCTTATGGATGATTCTAATAGATATATCGCTGTCATGGAGCTGCAATCGCCAATATGTGTAGGATTTTCGTAATTGCGCAGTTCCGCAGTTAATGAAAGTAACCTCAGACATATGATTAATCAGTCTGACCAGCCACGTAAGTTACTGAAATTACACGGGGCTTACAGGAACAATCTACATGTGTGTCATCTATCAAGCTTTACCGGAATACAAGTTTTCCAGTCCTTGCTGGATACTGGGTGCCTATAAACATCTGACTTAACGTGCAACGAAGTTCATTTACTGTATCCCATGTGAAACAATATACCCTCAGTTCCTGCAGATAACGAATATTGCCGCTGGTGAGAACATCAAGCCGAATTCGACACGGCAAGTAAACCGATAAATTTGTATGCAACGATTCTGTTGCGGAAAACTTCGTAAAAGCATCAAGTGCTTCGCGGGCAAATACATGTGACCCATAACTCACAAAGCTTTTATGCTAACAGAAGAACGCATTGCGGTACAACGACAAGCCGGCTCGTAGCACGAGAGACGCGTGGGACGGCCGTAGTAGGCAGACGGCCGAGGCAAGCAGAGCCAGGAAGCAAGCCGTTCTGGCGCATGAGTGCTTCAATGAGATTATCCCAATGACAGGAGTGTGCACTGTACGTGAGAGGGATAAAGAGGACACAGTGGCAGCTAGGAAGGACTTAAGCGTTTCAGAACAGATACCTCTGGAAGATCAACTGATGTTGAAAAAAAACAACTTTGTGGTCAGAATGTAAAGTAGGGACTCGTCAAAGTAAGCACTGTGAATCGTTCCTTTATGTTTTCTGAAACACTGCTCATTCTTGGTCAGAATCTCTTCCTTGTCAAGAAAATTTATTATATTTCAACATGTTAAAGAATATGTTAATGAATTCTCCAGCAAACGGACGTTAAGGATACTGATCGGTAACTTTCTGGGTGTCTTTTTATGTAATGTAAAAGGCCGTATTATTTCTTAGGCAATCATTAACATGAAAAATAGAATGAAAGAATGGCACTAGTAGCATCGCAATACGTCAACTACCTCCAGAGTAGCTGCCAAGCGAAGTTGAAATAAACGAAACGCGCCTCTGTCGCACGTTCTAGACGTTTCAGTCCGGAACCGCGCTGCTGCTACGGTCGTGGTTTCGAATCCTGCATCAGTCATGGATGTGTATGATGTCCTTAGGTCAGTTATGTTTAAGTAGTTCTAAGTCGAGGGGACTGATGACCTCAGATGTTAAGTCCCATAGTGCTTAGATCCCTCGTTGTTCACAGTCGTGCTGTGATTTACGTAGATAATTTTACTGTCACTGTTATCACGAGGGCCGAAAGTAATAACAGGATTTTCTTGCCACAAACATTGATATGTCAATAACGGATTTCTCCTTGCATGTGTTATTAATCTACATATACGAGCCAGCATACCGGCGTACTTTTTCTGTGTTTCTGAGAATATATATGTTTGCTTTGAACGTACTATAGTAGATTTATGTCTTCGTTTCATCATGTGCAAAAGCTCAGTTGTAAAGCAATCACTGCAAATGTTCAGTAACACGACTTGTACGGGCCACGTGCTGATATGTAACTGATGTAGAACTAGCTTTTACCTCTGTGTTAGATCCTTGGTCAACCATTAATTATGTTTACTCTGGCCGGTAATATTCAGTATTTCGTTACCGTTATGACCGATATAGTAGCATAATAAAGTTCAATGAAGCACGAATGAGGAAACCTTTCCCATATTTTCCATTGTGTGTGATTGAACATTTGGAATGTTTTCAGTAAACAGCCATGAACTACAGCGTTCGCTGCATCGTAGTACGTTCATCATACCGCGATTACGGCCTACGTCGGTTCACGCATGCACCTCGGGACGTGCAAGAGTGGTGCGTTTCGTTTACTTCGATAGTCGCCATCGTTTTACATTTCCTCGGTACATAACTGGCATATTGCTATGAACCAACGCCATTCTATTTCCAATTTTTCATGTTTTTAACTGTGTAAGAATTGTTGTTGTTGTTGTTGTGGTCTTCAGTCCTAGACTTGTTTGATACAGCTCTCCATGCTACTCTATCCTGTGCAAGCTTCTTCATCTCCCAGTACCTACTGCAACCTACATCCTTCTGAATCTGCTTGGTGTATTCATCTGTTGGTCTCCTTTTGCGATTTTTACCCTCCACGCTGCCCTCCTATACTAAATTGGTGATCCCTTGATGCCTCAGAACATGTCTTACCAATCGATTCCTTCTTCTAGTCAAGTTTTGCCACAAACTTCTCTTCTCCCCAATCCTATTCAATACCTCCTCATTAATTATGTGATCTACCCATCAAATCTTCAGCATTCTTCTGTAGCACCACATTTCGAAAGCTTCTGTTCTCTTTTTGTCTAAGCTGTTTATCGTCCATGTTTCACTTCCATACATGGCTACACCCCATACAAATACTTTTAGAAATGACTTCCTGACACTTAAATCTATACTCGATGTTTACAAATTTCTCTTCTTCAGAAACGCTTTCCTTGCCATTGCCAGTCTACATTTTATATCCTCTCTACTTCGACCATCATCAGTTATTTTGCTCCCTAAATAGCAAAACTCTTTTACTACTTTAAGTGTCTCATTTCCTAATCTAATACCCTCAGCATCTCCAGACTTAATTCGACTACATTCCATTATCCTCGTTTTGCTTTTGTTGATTGTCATCTTATATCCTTCTTTCAAGACACTATCCATTCCGTTCAACGGCTCTTCCAAGTCCTTTGCTGTCTCTGACAGAATTACAATGTCATCGGCGAACCTCAAAGTTTTTATTTCTTCTCCATGGATTTTGATACCTACTCCGAATTTTTCTTCTGTTTCCTTCACTGCTTGCTCAATATACAGATTGAATAACATCGGGGAGAGGCTACAACCCTGTCTCACTCCCTTCCCAAACACTCCTTCCCTTTTATGCCCCTCAACTCTTATAACTGCCATTTGGTTTCTGCAAAAATTGTAAATAGCCTTTCGCTCCCTGTTTTTTACCCCTGCCACCTTTAGAATTTGAAAGAGAGTATTCCAGTCAACATTGTCAAAAGCTTTCTCTAAGTCTACAAATGCTAGAAACATAGGTTTGCCTTTCCTTAACCTAGCTTCCAAGATACGTCGTAGGGTCAGTATTGCCTCACGTGTTCCAATATTTCTACGGAATCCAAACTGATATTCCCCGAGGTCGGCTTCTACTACTTTTTCCATTGGTCTGTAAAGAATTCGCGTTAGCATTTTGCAGCCGTGACTTATTAAACTGATGGTTTGGTAATTTTCACATTTGTCAACGCCTGCTTTCTTTGGGATTGGAATTATTATACTTTTCGTGAAGTCTGAGGGTATTTCGCCTTCTCATACATCTTGCTCACCACTTGGTAGAGTTTTGTCAGGACTGCCTCTCCCAAGGCTGTCAGTAGTTCCAATGGAATGTTATATACTCCTGGGGCCTTGTTTCGACTAAGGTCTATCCATGCTCTGCAAAGTCTTCACGCGGTATCACATCTAACATTTCATCTTCATCTACATCCTCTTACATTTCCATAATATTGTCCTCAAGTACATCGCCCTTGTATAGACCCTCTGTATACTCCTTCCACCTTTCTGCTTTCCCTTCTTGCTTAGAACTGGGTTTCCATCTGAGCTCTTGATATTCATACAAATGGTTCTCTTTTCTCCAAAGGTCTCTTTGGTTTTCCTGTAGGCAGCATCTATCTTACCCCTCGTGAGATAAGCCGCTACATCCTTACATTTGTCCTCTAACCATCCCTGCTTAGCCATTTAGCACTTCCTGTCGATCTCATTTTTGAGACGTTAGTATTCCTTTTTGCCTGCTTCATTTACTGCGTTTTTATATTTTCTCCTTTCATCAATTTGATTCAATATTTCTTCTGTTACCCAAGGATTTCTACTAGCCCTCGTCTTTTTACCTGCTTGATCCTCTGCTACCTTCACTACTTCATCCCTCAAGGCTACCCATTCTTCTTCTACTGTATTTCTTTCCGCCATTCCTGTCAATTGTTCACTTATGCTCTCCCTGGAACTCCGTACAACCTCTGGTTCTTCCAGTTTGTTCAGGTCCCATCTCCTTAAATTCCCACCTTTTTGCAGTTTCTTCAGTTTTAATCTACAGTTCATAACCAATAGATTGTGGTCAGAGTCGACATCTGCCCCTGGAAATGTCTTACAATTTAAAATCTGGTTCCTAAATCTCTGTCTTACCATTATGTAATCCATCTGAAACCTCGCAATATCTCCAGGATTCTTCCATGTATACAACCTTCTTTTATGATTCTTGAACCAAGTGTTAGCAAGGATTAAGTTGTGCTCTGAGCTAAATTCTACCAGGCGGCTTCCTCTTTCATTTCTTTTACGCAATCCATATTCACCTACTACGTTTCCTTCTCTCCCTTTTCCTACTACCGAATTCCAGTCACCCATGACTATTAAATTTTCGTCTCCCTTCACCATCTGAATAATTTCTTTTATTTCATCATACATTTCTTCAGTTTCTTCGTCATCTGCAGAGCTAGTTGGCATATAAACTTGTACTACTGTAGTAGGCGTGGGCTTCGTGTCTATCTTGGCCACAAGAATGATTTCACTATGCTGTTTGTAGTAGCTTAGCCGAGTTCCTATTTTTTTATTCATTATTAAACCCACTCCTGCATTACCCCTATTTGACTTTGTATTTATAACCCTGTATTCGCCCGACAGAAAATCTTGTTCCTCCTGCCACCGAACTTCACTAATTCCCACTATATCTTACTTTAACCTATCCATTTCCCTTTTTAAATTTTCTAACCTACCTGTCCGATTAAGGGATCTGACATTCCACGCTCCGATCCGTAGAACGCCAGTTTTCTTTCTCCTGATAACGAAATAGACCGTGTAAGAAATAATGCGTACGAAATAACACAGGATGCCACTGAAAAATAAAAATAAATAATTTGCTTTTGTTGAAAAGAATATATGCTTAAGTTTAGTTTTAGAGTGTCTCATAGTATTTACTTTCATGCCCCTGCCTTGTGTATAGTATCATCATTCCAGAAATTTGTTTTCTCCATTTTAAAGCATATGTTGAAAGATGGAATACAATATACTTTCTTAACCAGAGAATAGTAAGTGTCATTGAGGCACAAATCTAAGAAAAACCACCAGGCTTTAGAAAGGGCCATTTATGTCACAATTACATATTTTCAATAGGACAAAGATTTGATAAAACCTCGTAAATTTGCTTTAGAAAAGCATTTTATTACGAATAAGTATTTGATAATGTAAAAATTCCCTTTTGTGAAAAACAGTGGAAGTAAAACTTTTTCCGTAACATATTACCAATATTAAAAGGGCTCTGTATAAAAATATGAAAATAGTTATAAGTTTACATTTGAAAATGTGGGATTTCAATATATTGAAGTGTTTGGCATGGTTGTAGTCTATAACCCATCTTATTTAATTTCTATGCTGACGACCTAGTTACGAAGCAGAAAGATTAAATACAGATCAGCATTAACATAGGATCTAGAAAACCATTAAGTAGTCTGATATATGTTGATGATCAGATAATAAACAGGAAGCTGTAGATAATATTTCACAATTTATAGATTGATCCAAATCACAGTATATTACAACTTAACTATGTCTGCGAATGAGACAAAGATAATATCTGTAAAAGGTAAGAATGCAGTCAGAAAGAAAATAATAATGGATTAGGAAATCTTAGAACATGTATGCCACTTCAGTTATCTAAGATATGACATATGTTATAACTATGAAAAAGACACGGAGAAGAGAGTCATTTTAATATCACGATATTTGTGGACGGATTGGAAGTACTCGGGTGAGGAAAACAAGATAAAAGATACATATTCGATCCTATAAAGCTATGGCTGTAGCAACACTTGTATATGTTTCCGAACCATGGATAGTAAGAAAAAAGAAAAATCACATACACAGGATGTAGAGATGAAGCACACGAGAGACATCAGGGACTGCAATGGAATGGTTAAATTCAGGATCAAATTTAAAAATCTCATCAGTTAATGAGAAGATAGAAGAGAATAAAATGAAATGGAAGAATTGTGACAATAGAGTAACAGAAGATAGGTTAACTTTAAATGAATACCTTTTAGGTTAGGCTTTACTGCGACTGTTATCGATATCCAATAAAACAGCAAGTTTACTGTTACCAATCCCTGTTTATCTATATTATTTCAAGCTGTACATGCAACAGATACAGACTTAAAAACCTACAGCTCTGCCGTAACCAGTTCTTTGCTCTCTTTCTCCTAATCTTTTCGTCGTCTATCTCTGGTTCTCAGCCTAAATTGTTATTTATCTATGATATCGCCTTGGTTGGCAACGTAATTATTGCACGTAATGTTTTCAGCATGTCTCCTGATCACAAATGTGGCACAGAATTTATGCTACATAAATGTAAGAGAAAAGGGCTTGATTATGATCACATTATTCATCAACACAACCATACATCTCCATAATATTAAGACCTATTCTGAAGTAACGATTTTTTTTTATACAAGATCTCTGCACTTCTAAACAGCGCGGCGGTTCTTACTATTCCTGAATTGTGCCCAGTAGCTTCTAGAAACTATCTTTGTCTGCAAAGCGTGACGGTTTATGTATGATGTATTACCATAGAGACAGGAACGTGTGACGACTGAAGGCAATCTATTTAGGAATTTTATTTTCACATTTACATTTACTCTTGGGTTTTAGGCAAAGACCTCCACAGAGCCATATTCTGAATTTGTGTTTAGTTTATCATTAGACACTTTGACATATTACTCTGAGGTGGGAACATGACAAATACAAGTCATATTAAAGCATATAAATGAATCAGCTAATGGAAGTTTATACCTTTCAAACACGTGGTGTATATAAATAAACTGTGACTGGTAATAGTAACTTATACTTCCATTCGCGAAGATAGATTTCCATATGATATGACTGGAGAGAGAGAACTACATATACCTCGTATGAGGTACACTGACAGCTAAAACATTATGACCACCGTCCTGCTTTCGACATAAACCTGTCTGGACAACAGCAGTGTCACCTGGCAAGGAGTAACTGCTAGTGAGACACCCGCGCGGGACATATAGTATCAGTGAGCGTGCTGTCCGTGTGTGCTCTGAGGAAGCCACGATCTATCTGAGTTGAGCGAGGGCAGATTGTGATGGCCCAGAGGCTCGGCACAAGCATTCGGCAAAACTGCACGACTTGTCTGGTGTTCGAGGTGCGCTGAGACGAGTGTCTTTAATACGTGTCGAAACAAAGCTGAAACCACATCCAGACGTCCTAGGTCTGTTGAATCCCGTTAATTTTTCCATCATGTCGAGGGAAGGAGCGAATCCGTCGTCTTTCAGGGGGACGGCTCCTTGACACCTGTACTGTGGGACGGAGACAAGTTGGCGGCGTCTCCTTTATGTTCTGGTGAACATCCTAGTGGACATCCATATAACCAGTGGAGTTTGTGCAAAGTAGCATGTCGGCGAAGGTGTATCGTACGCTGGTTGCGTGCCACGTAAACCTCCTCATGACGATCATGTTTCCAGACGGCAGTGGCATTTTTCGACAAGATATCTTCCTATGTCAGAAGTGTGATGGAGTTGTTCGAGGAACACAGCGGCGAGTCCCATTTGATGTGCTGGGCTCCCAACTCACGAGATCTGAACCTCAGCGAACACGTCTGGGATGTGATTCAACGTGAGCATTTTGTGCAGGCAACAGACTGGGTACACCAAACACCCATGCTTCCTGTGCAGCTTTTTGAAACCGACTTAACAGGGGTCCTGACCTGGTGCAGAAAAACAGTTGTCCTTTTGGGATTGTGTGGTGCCAAAATGTTCCGATAATGGTTCAAAATCGTAAATATTTTTACAGACTCTTTTTTCTAGCCCTCTGTTAATGTTTAACGATCCTTTTATTTGAATCCGTAATCCTGATGAAGTCACCGTCCACTTACGTGTAAACGTTCGTGTAACCAACAATTTATTTGGTGTAAAATATATGTAATAAACTGATTGTTATGTTTAAATTTTAGTGCAATCAACAATTTATTTGGTATGAAGTATAGGTAACACTCTGATTTCGTGATCATCACTAGTCCAGCAGGATACACCTAATCATTTTCCTTCTTTAGCTATAATTTTCGTTCATTTGCTTACATTTTGGAAAGAGTTTTAGGATTAGTTCTATCTTACAGCTATGTGACTGGAATCGATGCTGGTCGATCTACCGCTTTTGACGAAAAGAACGAGTCAGCTCAGCGAACAGTCTGGTCGTATTTGACAGCGGCCTATATAAACCGCCGGTGCGCCCACACCAATATTTTACACAGTTGGTAATTCATTTTGACATCTATAACATCATACGTTAGTTGCCGATGTGTGTCAGTGACGTTTAACTGCACATTTTTGTAAGTTTCGTCATTTAAAATTCTAACATGCCGTCAACGAATGTACATTTTCTACTGGAAACTCAACCACAATGGACAAAAGTCTATCTCCCATGGCTACAGCTAAATCACAAAAAGTATTTGTAATTGTCTCACATTACAAACTATTGTAACATACAGGACAGCAATGTAGTCTCTTTCTCTGTCCATCACCCCCAGAAACTCTTTTGGAATGCGAGGGAAAGATCCCAGAGAAAATGTTTTGACTGTCATTGCGAGCAGCGTGCTCTTCAGCGCCACAGGAGCTTGGAGAACTTAATTTCTTCCAGATCTACAGAGAATCGGTAAACCTTGCAGCGTAGATTCTCATTCAGTTAGGAACTAACCGGATCCTGCGTAGCAGTTCAAAGCCAGATGGCTTGGTCGATATGGACGGCATTTTTGGTGGTTGCGTAGTAGCATTACTCCTTAGTGTGTGTCTCCAGCAGTCATCATTATTCAAGCTGTTGTCAACTAACGTGTTTGCTGTTTCCAGGGTTGCCTGACGAAAGCGTAGACCTCCTTTCCTGATGGTTTGTATGTCTGCAAGAATAGGGAGTGAGGACTTTTATGCAGTTTTTTGTACTTCGGTGCAAGTGCACTTTCCCACTGCAGAGATGAACGTGGTATGTCGCTGACCGTGGGTAGCCTGAAAGTAAATATAGCTCTGATTATACTAATTACAAGACGCATGGTATGGTTGAGCGGTGTGTCAACTAGTTTTGTTTTAATACTATTCAGCCAAGCTGGGGAACAATTTCCGCCACAGAGTAAACCAATTTCCGAGGATCAGCATGACGCTCTAGAGATTCAGGTGAATGCTTTTTCGATTTTGGTTTACGCAGCTATTCTTAGTAGATGTTCAATAAAGCGTGACACCTAGATATATCACCTGTCTGTTTTGTCTGAGTATCCTTCCTTCATAATAGACTTTGTGCTCTATGTTGGCGAGGCAGAGTATCCATAACATTCATCAGGTAGGTCGTATGCGGCTGTAGATGATTATCGAATTGATGAATATTGATAGCTCTACTTCACTCACTGTTCCAAAGGGCCTAGTCATTTTCTGTGGGATTATGAGCCGATGATGTAGCCACTCTGTCTTCTTCACATAAACCCATCTCATTGCATCGATTCCGTGTAACTGACAGGTACATAAACACTAGCTCACCGTCCTGAATAACGTAAGTGGTGGAAAGTTACAAGACCTCTCTGTACCGATTATCCACCATATGTAGCTCCCGAAAGCGGCCGTTCTGCACTTTTGAAGGATAGAGTCTAGTTTGTCAGAGGAGCTTATAATTACTGAGGAGTCATAGGACAATGAATTTGAGGCGAATTACGAAAAATATGAATTTTTGACCAAATTAACACAGTTACAACAGAAGAGTAATAGAAGGGTGCAGGATTTCACCCAAACGTTTTAAATTTTATGTAGATGGTGCAGCTCGGAAACGAATGAGATTTTTAATGGTGGAATTAAGAGGAACAGTAATTTCCTCTTAACTTCCATAAGCAGACGATGCCACACTGCTGGCGGACAATGAAGATGACCTACAAAAATGAATAAATTTAGTAGACAAGGTTTGTGCAAAGTTCTATGATTTCAGAAAAGAAGATAAAATCAGTGGCTTTCAATGGGAAATATCCCGTACAGATAAAAACTGTGGTAAACAACAAATCAATAGCACAGGTTAATAAATTTTATTATTTAGGTTGTGAAGTCACGTATGACTATGACACAGATAGAAAAGATTAGCGAAGTTTGGAAATGTATACCGAACAATAAACACATGTTGCAAAAATAAACTGGACTGAAGATTTTTGAGGCAATAGTAGCTGCACTGCTTTGTTGCGGACGTGAATCGTGGGTTATAGGTAAAAGTCAAGAAAGTCGCAAACAGATAAAAGAAATGAGGTTTCTAAGAGGACTAGAGGGATGCACAAGAGACGAGAGATTTAGAAATTAGCAGATTAGCGAAGAGCGAAATATATTTAAAATAATAAAATCCAAGAAAATAGAAGGAACTGGAATGAACATCTCGAAAGAAAGATTATAGGAAGATTACCTATCCAGATAAGGAGATTTAAGCCATTTGGGAGAAAGGGTCAAGGAAGACCGTGGAAGCGATTGGCAGTGTAACATGCAAAACAAGAAAAAAGCGTAATGGTTGAAGTGAAGATGACGACGATGATGATGATGATGATGATGAGTAATACAGTTGTCCATACAGATACAGAGCAACTTTTCTTTGTCACGATACTTTAGAGATACCTTTTGCTGTTAGTGGTGTCTTGTTGATGAACGCCTGGAAGAACAGTAGACAGCTAAACGCGGTACGGTACAAATCCTTCCGACACACACTTCCTACTCCACTCTTTTAATTTGTTTTTCGTCATCCTGTTCTCTCATGTGTAGGCGTGAATAGATGACTCCATTTGCTAAGTTTCGTTTCGAAGGCAATGCTCATGCATCATCACAGAGCGTATCGCGAAAAGAATGGCGTGCTGGGAGGGAAACATCCGCTTTTGGAATAGCCCAATCATTCAACAGTGAGAAACGAATTATGGACGGAGCAATTTATCCCAGACAATATATCAGGCTGACGGCTAGGAGAAAGCTGCTGTGCGATCCATTACGGCGAGTATTCAGAGGAGGCACAATGGCAGCTCATGATATATATTCCGAGTAACTTAAACTATTATTCTTTTCCCATAAACAGTGGTAATTAACTTTCATTTGGTTGCCTTTTCGTGGCTAGTAATTGAGATGTTGACAGCAAAGTAATACATTTATTTTATGCGCTGACACGGTACTGAGATAACAATCGCCTTTATCGCTAAGTACTCTCCGAGCACCATCAATTTGAAGTATATTAAAATGTCCGTGGTAAAAGATTATTTATTAAACACACTGGTATTTTCACAACTGTAAATGCTTCTAAAGGCCCATGTATTAAATCCTAATCCATAGAAAACAAAGTGCAGCATTAAGTATCAATTTTTGTTATTTCACGATGTGTTGTTCTTCCACTACCAGTTACGGATATGATACCTTTTGGATACTGCCCAATGTTGACAACTGTTCCCAAAATAGACTGTCAAAATAAATTGTTACCACCGTTAACAAGTGAATACCGTTACCATTATTTTACAAAAATTAATGTCGTCAGGTAGAGGGAAACTTAAAAATCACCATCGCATTACGCTAGTTCAGTCGCCATCCTTAAAACGATCTTGTTTATATTTCCACCACCATTCAATTACGTCAGTCCTCAAAGCTGTATGAAAGTTTGATATTAGCAGAAAATACATCGAAACAATATCTGGAAGTAATGTTATTTTACTGCTTGAGTTTGTGAAATTCATGCAGTGTATATGTTCACCAACAAAGTAGTTGAACCACATCTTAGGAATCTTTTTCTATTTTTATTCACTAAATGAAAACTACGACTTTCTGTGCCTCAGATTTTTCTTAGGCTTCTTATGAATCTGCTTGCTATTGCGTTCTTATCCAGGAATCACAGGTCAAACGAAGAGCCTCACACATACTTTCCTTACTAAACGCCATCTTAATTCGCTAATATTACTTGGGAACTTCGGTAAGAAGTATACAGATGTATGTTTTTGTTGTGTACATAGTCCCGCTTAGTCAACGCGTACACAACTTTCCCACTAGAGCGCGCCCCACTGAGCACAACACAGCAGGCGCAGCGATTGTCCATCTCCGCACTACGAGATGGCGTTGTCTTAGAGACGGACCAAATTCTGCTTCCGCCGATCCACGTATTAATATGTAACGCAGCCATTGAGATTGCTGCTAATGTGGAACCTTTTCTCCTTGCGGATCACACTCGCGCAATGATACCTGAATGCGCGAGGTGTTATAACGAGTGTACAGACCTCTGATTAGTCAGTCTGCACCAGTCCGTACCAGTCTGCATTAGTCTGCATTAGTCTGTAGTCAAGTTTCAGTCTGCGCCTAATAAGATTATCATATTCCTATACATAGCCATGAAGAGAAATGTATAGACACTTTGTCAAGTATCAGAGATATGTGAGAATAAGATTAATGTACCAAGACCAAAGGAACTTCAGATTGTCAATTGTAAACAATATCCAGAATCAAGTTATGTAATTTTTATGCTTCATATTATTTTAATAAATATGTGTGAAAATTAATCAAGTTCTGTTTAAAGTTGGTCACCGCCAATGTGCTACTCTAAGCGTGCAAGTGGCATTTCTATCGTCTGGCCTAAGGGCAGAAGATAAACACGCCACGATAAGACCACGAGACATATTGCTGACACTCGCCTACTTCGTTAGAGCGACAAGTCAATACTCTGATGCTGTGTGTACCAAAGGTCTTACAGTATGCACACCACAGTTTTATTCTGCAAAGACTCCATTTCAAGCTCCACGAATACCTGTTATACCTGAAAGATTTTTAATTTACCAGAAATGTAATTTATTGTCTGGAATTCAAACAAAGTAGGGAATAGTGAAGCTAAGCGTGATGGGGAATAAATTGCTAACGGAGGTACTGCTGAGATGTAAGGTCAGTGCCGTAAGTGTAATAACGGAAACAGTCCTTGTAAATAGAAATAAAGTGTACGATTTAAATTAACAGGAATAAGGCAATTCCAGAACTGATGTTCTCCGAATCGAGAAAAAGAAACTTCATTTAACAATTTCGCACAGCAACATTCAGAAGCTGACTAAGGTAATACAGCGAAAACCACTGAAAAAAATACAGAAAATTAAAAGGAGTTTGATGCCTGCCGCTGCAGGGAATGAGTACGGAACAGAGTTCAAAGAAGAAGGTGAAGTAAAGTCGCAAGGCGTGAATGGTTGTGAGACCCCGAAGGGCAGGTTCACCCTGTGAATTGGAAAGATTTTTCCTATGTTTAGGGCCCACAGGCACCTTCCAATCGTGAAATATGAGAGCAGCGTGTGTTAGGGTGTATCTAAGCGCAGGTGACTATGATGGGTGTGTTTGTACTGTAGTGTCAAGTACTTGTTGGAGATGATGAGAGAAGGAGAGGTGAAACCGGGTGACGGCACATAGTCTTCTCTCGAAGAGCAGCAAAGCGAATCCATCGACCGTGGCAGAAAATTACCTCAGTTCATGAGACGTTGTTGAGAGATTTGTAACTGAATCCGGACATTATGTGACCACTCCTCCTGCCACCTCTGTCGTAAATACAAAGAGATAATGGTCAACAGCTCACTTTGTACACAGGCTGACACACATCCAATTACTGGCCATACCCAACAATGCTTAGGATTTTTGTGATTGAATGGGTACCGAACCGGATTATACACCCAGCGCTGCCATTGGCTCTGAGGAATAATATACGATGAAACTCAAAACGGTAAAGCAGTTGAAACATTTTCCACGCCTTTAGGAAAATTTCACACCACTGTAACAAAGTATATTATTCTTGTAAAGCGCCATTAAACAAGTGAAAATACGAAGAGAATGGGAAGTTATTTCTGTCAAGACTTTTCTAGACCACCGCTTGGTCGGCCAGTGATGACCAACCGCCCTTCAACAACTTGACAATGAGTTAGGTTTGATTCTATGACGACATGCAGTTCCTATGGCCACACAACCCTGTATATCTACGAATTGAAAGTGTAATACGACAACTGCCTGCTGACGCTAAAATGACGGGCCTTACCCTTGTAGGAGTTATAGCTGTTGGAAGCTATTCCTCGTCTATTCCTGACTGGTTGAGTATTTTGTCCTCTGGTTCTGGATGGGCCTCTGGGTTTTCTGTAACAAAGAATTACTTGCAGATGTCTCTGGTTGCTTCTTCTTCTTCTTCTCGTTTCCTGGCTGTCCAATCTCTATTTTGCTGAGACTGGTGTGGTCCACCGGCGGGGAGTTCTGTTTGATGTACAGGACGGCTTGTTCCATCATGTACTTGCAGTCCGCACTGGTGAAGATCGGTTAGCAACTTATTAGCTCCAGATCCACACGCCGGAGGAGTTCCCTCCCTTTAATCGTCAGGTTTAGGGGTTCACACCCCCAGTGAAACGGATAGGGTTTGTGTGGGAGGGCAGGCATATCGGTTTCCGTGAAGGGGTATGGATTTCCATGGTGGGAATAGCTGCCGTCTCGTAGGGAGTCTGCAATCTTGCTGAGTACTTGCCTCACACAATTCTTGTTGGGGAGGGGCGGGCACTCAAAGTCAGGCTCGTCTTCTTCTCCCTCAGTCTCCGTGGGCGTCTCATCCGCCGTCTGCGTACCTACAGGGGCAGAAGGGGCGGCCGTTTCCAAAGGGGCCGTCTTCTTCCTGTTGGCTGATGTACCCGGCTCCACAACAACCTCTCTGGCAAACTGCGTTGAAGGGTCGGTCAGGGAGATGGTCGTTGAGTTTCCGCGTCTACCCCGATACTGGTGGGTGTCGGCGCCTCTTCAGGTGTCGTGCGAGATGCGATGGACAGGGCTACACTCAATTGTGTCACCTGGCAACGCATCTCGTCCAGTTCCGCACTGAGGACCTCTCCTCCGGCATTGCGGATTTGAGCGCGGCAACGGCGTCATCGCTGGCTTTCCGCAACGTTTTGCGGAACACCCGTCATCGTCCTTTGTGGCGCACCCAGCTTCTCCTGCTTGAATAAGAGGGTGGGATCTCTCCTCGTCTTCTTGCGCCACTTCATCATACACATGAAGAAGTGGCCCCTTTCTGCAGCTACCATGATCTCAGCTTGCCGCAGCTGCGCGAATTTGCGGCGTGCGCGCCGCCGCATAACACGCACGGGGTCGTGTTGCCCTTGGTTTGTCGCAGTTGCGTGTACCGTGCGGTTTCCCGCACGTAACACACGCTACGACGCCATCGCACGTCCTGGCTATGTTTCCCATCTTCTGACACTTACAGCACTGTAATTGTGCCACGGGCTTACGCTTCTTCGTCTTCTTGCCGCAACCGTTGGTCCCGACTGCCTTTAGCAAGAACTCGACGGCCGCAGCAATCTTGCTTATTCCTCCTTTCCTACGTCCATATATTGCGATGGGCTAGTGGCGTAGGCGACCGACGTTAACGAAGAGAGACGCAGCGAGTCGAGCAGCGGAGTGACAACTGCTTGCAGTATTATAACTGCCTGCGAAGAGAACGACTTTAAAGAACTTTTTGTGTATTTACGTATTTTAAAGGGAAATAGAAAGAGACGGTTCCCTGAGGTCGTTTAGACGACTACGTCACTATAAATGAGCCACAAGGGACAATGATAATAAAGGAAACGAGCGATGGAGCCACCGTATCATGCGCCTTACAATTTAATGGGGCATAACATCGAGACAATCGATTTTCCATCCGATATTCTGATTTTTTGCAAATAAAATATTAAACAAATTACATAAATGATTTTAGACCTGTATTGTACACCTCAAGATTGTACCACGAATTTATTTACGTAAAATACTTCACTCAGAGGACATTATGCGCTGTAAACGGCACGATTTACAACCTAGAATAAAATATCAGTAAGTGCTTTGAAAGTGATGGTACTGTGTGACGTAATAAGTGGAGATATTAAATTAATGGATGTTAGCAAAATGCAGGCACTCTAAAATAAAAAAAAAACATTGTTTCGCCATGAAATTTGTTATCAAAATGTACAATAAAGATCGAAATGAATATATATCGCAAATGACCTACTTTCTAATGTAGATAGAACGGGGACACACAAGTTACAAAAAGGTGTAATGTAATTGCACGTATGTTTCATGAGCTATAGCTCCCACCAAACTGAAAAATTTTGTTTTGACAAAATTAGCGTTTTAAGTTTCAATCTGTGTTTTTTATAATATTGAAGCCTTTAACAGACAATGCCAGAACCGTATAGTTGGCCATGAAACGCTCTCCATTTCACGAAATTATATTGACTATTTATCTTCCGCTTAACAATCGAAGCTTTTTTTTGGAAGAGTCACACTATTTTTTTACCTTTTCTATTCGTATAAATACATTTGTTTTTCAATTTCAAGTACTCGCGTTTTAATTCGTATATAAAAACCTAGCGACGTGACATGCTAAGCAGACGTGAGAGGAGCACGCGGTTCCAGACTGTGTACCATAACAGAATCATGTTACGAAGAGAAACCTTCTTTATACTAGCATTTTTGTTGATACCAACGCCCTCTGTGGAACTATCCGGAACTGACAGGAGCCTTATTCCGTCTGCAACTACTGTAGTATTTCATCTGTTGCATTCGAGCACTCGGATGCACCGGACGCCAAGCAGTAAATCGCTGTTTGTGGCACACTTTGTATGAGTTCTAAAAAAAAGGAAACAGATTGTCTAAGGAAGATTTTAAGGCAATAAAAAAATTAAGCTAAGAAAAAAATTTCGACTCTGATCTACCCTCTTAATGAAGGCGGGGAAAAATTAAACACTGAGCAATGCAAGTGGATTTTAAACTCAAGACATCCTCCTGCACGTCCAAAGCTGAGTAATGCCCTCTCTAGCTCAGTAATTTGTATCTTACATGCGCGTGCGTCACGAGTGTCAGATCTGTAGACATAGCATCCGTTCTGTATTGTTGCATCAAATTGCTTCGGACTAATGACCATAGATGTTAAGTCCCATAGAGCTCAGAAACTGCTTCGTGCCGGCAGATAGGTAACGCAACAAAATAAATTTACAAAGCAGGCAGCTGTGATGCCTCCACGTGTAATTTGTAACAGCTTCTCCAATGACGTGTTGACTTTTGCAGGGTGAGAAACGGAGCCCATACTGAGCACCTGTATTCTGTGTTTATAATCGGAGAGAACCTCTGTCCACGGACAAATGTCTCTTTTTGTATGTTTTGAAGTTTTGGTGTAACCATTTGCTGCAACCCTTGAAATAGTTCTGAAAAATCCTGTACTTTCGTTTTAGTGTACTACAGGTACCAACGATGCAACGAAACGTATTTCAAGACGCAGAGCGTGCTATAGGCACATTTGCATCTGCGCTTGTGTAAACGACTCTCACATTTGTCGAGTCACTGTCGAGTCCCTTTTATTATTGGGCTTTCGTACAGCGACAAGAGATTAGGCAGTGTAGTAAGCTGAAGAAGCAGTCCGGGTGCAAATCGAAGTTAAAGGCGGTGATATTAACGAATGAAGTAAGAATTTGTGCCAACGATACGAGCATTTACAGTCGCAATTATGTTGCAGAAATATCGGACACAAAATGGCACAGGGGAATAGTACGTGGAAAAATCCGTCCTTTGACTTTTTTTCGTGATTGGAAATATATGGCCTCGTGAAAACTAGCGATTCTTCCCTGGATCCGGGAGAGCTGTGCAACGGAAACTCGCAAGCTTCAGGTCTCGGGGGGCGACCGAGTACGATCGTTTCAGCTGGCATCTCTGAGCGGATGCCGACGCCACCACGACGACCTCTGGGGCTACCCTGATATTTTCGAGACCGAACACAGGTTAGAAAAGTTGCCGCCGGTGACGGCGCTCCCTGCAGATAAGCGGCGGGCCGCTGAACTTCCTCTCAGGAAAGTTTACGCGCACCGCCTGGCCGCTGGCCAAGCCTGATCATACAGGCGGTACCTGAAACAGTATATTTAGCATCGTAGCTAATGTCTCATTGCCTTTCCCGCGGTTAAAATCTGCCTACAGCAACGTTTGAAACGACGAAAAAGTCCTTTTCGCGAATAATTCTGGCCCTTGTCAAACGTTTTATCTTGCAGTGCATCGAGTCTGAAGGTGATAGTAGCAGGTAAGGAATCATTTGCGAAAATTCGTGCAGAGACACAAAATTTTCATATTCATAGCCATTTGCAAATATTATCTTCAAATATACGTATTTTAAATACAAACAATTTTATGGTCTGAAACTAAACATTATTTAAAAACCCAAAACAAACCATGTATGTTTTTTGGGTCGTTAATGATACAGCTGAAAGGGGAATATAATTAATCGAAAACTTTGCATCCCACATGACGAAGTACGGGGAACGAAGACAATATGTATCGGACCCTATATATGTATTGAAACGGACTTCCTTTGAGACTTCATAAATCATATTATGTAATCGATTACCGTATTAATCTCAGAATAATTTTTACTTGTGGAATAGTTATATGTAGGTCAATAGCACAGCTAGGAAAAGAGTTTGAAACTGTTTCTCATCATTTTTGATTCTTACTTACTCCTCATTTTTTTCATTTCCAATATGGGGTTCACTGCATTTACTCCTCGGAGCATTTCAAACAAACCCCATTATAATATAGAAAATGGAAGACAAAAGAGAGTAAAAAATGGAAAGCAGATTTATTGAATGTAGTATTCGTTTTAGGTCAGTTTTCAGGATGTGCACCACAAAGCGAGTCAAGTATTCGAAGTACCACAAAATCTAAAATTCTAGCTAACTGTGATAAGAATTATGGTTTAACCATTTAAATATGGTATGGAAAGAGATTTGAATTAAATTTCTAGAATTATTTTCTGTTTTCATTTTAGGAACAGCAAAAGAAGTTTCTCTAAACTTTTTTTTTTCTCACCGATCGGTTGAGCTGTGACTGTGCCATTCTCCTTCGCTAGACTGTTCGCAATGCGTAAGGCGCCTCTCGTAAAAAATTCGAACTCAGGTTTTTTCTGGCCACTTTAATGTCTGCATCGTGTGCACCAGTCTTTCTCAGAGAAATAATTGTAACCATGTGATGACAACAGTTAATCGAGTCCGTCAGTTACCACTAGTCCCCTTCAAGTCCGTGGAATACTTAGGGCACGTCATATTTGTTAGTAGGAATGCTTTGTCCTGGTTTCAACATCATTCAGTATCGTTTCTGTCACCATCCACTTTGTTGCAGGCCGTTCACCTGAACTCAGGAAAGCTTACCCATATTAAATCGGTTATCTATCATGGGAACGCTGCAAAATTTCTATTCTACGGCAATAGTTTTCAACCCAGACATTATCGAGCTCCAGGGATTTATCACCTCTGGAACGATCGTAGAACAATAATGGGTTGTGGGGGATTTATAAGGGAGTGCTGGAAGGGGGTCGGAGAATGTTCTCGTTACTAAATAACCAGGAAATACGTGAATTCTCACAATTATTTATTTCCTAAATATTAGGACGATAAAAAGTAGAGATTAAAAACATATTTCAGTTAATAATTAGTTTCAGAATGAAACCATAACATCTGTAACATTACAAGGAATTCAGCAATTACTTTATAACAAATTCTGCGCGAATTAACACTTTTACCGTTCAACGGCGTTGTAACGAAAGCTTATGCCATTTTTTGTGGTAACTGCTTACGGACGTAGTGGATGAACTCAGTATTGTGGAATCATATTTTGTTCAAAAGGCTTGAAACGGAAGGTCGCCAGCATGCAAATAAAAATTAAAAATATTAATTCATTACTTCACGTACAAACGTACAGCTCTCAGTTAACCTACTTTGTGAAATCACATTTTCAAATGAAGCTGTGCTGCTTTAAACGTTATGTGACAACCTTGAAAAAATGGTATTCTGATAATGTAGATAAGTCGATTTTATTTTTCTAGGGTTGAAAACGACCATTTGGGACACGCATTACACAAGAAGACATTCGGAAAGCTCACTTTCAGCGCTAGGTCTTCCTTACTTCCTGTAAGTTCTCATTTTTTTGTAGCCTAGATGGAACAGATAAGCGAGAAAACATATGTGTTACGTTCACGTTCGTAGAAGAGATAAAGAAAATGTTAAAATGCTATTAATAAACTTCAGTAGCATACGTAGTTCACTCTCATTACTAGTATCGCTATTGCAATTAATAATACACATATGTACACATATGTACACACATCTACACATATGTAATACACATATGTATTAATAATACGCATATGTCTTAAGAGGCAAGGAAAGCGTTTCTGAAGCGGAGAAATGTGTTAACATAGAGTATAGATTTAAGTATGAGGAAGTCGTATCTGACAGTATTTTTATGGAGTGTAGCAATGTATGGAAATGAAACGTGGGCGATAAATAGTTTAGACAAGAAGGGAATAGAAGCTTTCGAAATGTGGTGCTACAGAAGAATGCTGAAGATTAGATTGGTAGATCACATAACTAATGAGGAGGTATTGAATAGAATTGGGGAGAAGAGAAATTTTGTGGCACAACTTGACTAGAAGGATCAGTTAGGAGGACATGTTCTGAGGCATCAAAGGATCACCAATTTAGCACTGGAGGGCAGCGTGGGGAGTAAAACTCGTAGAGGGAGACCAAGAGATGAATACACTAAGCGGATTCAGAAGGATGTAGGCTGCAGTAGGTACTGGGAGATGAAGAGGCTTGCACAGGATGGAGTAGCACAGAGAGCTGCATCAAACCAGTCTCTGGACTGAAGACCACAACAACAACAACATGTATTACGAACATATACATGGCAGAAACTGGACTTGAATATCAGCGAAAACAACAATTCTGAATGGAACTGACACTAATGAGCCAAAATATAATGACAACGTACTTACTAGCGCGCTGGTCCACCTCTGTGAGGTAATACAACAGAGACTATCCATGGAATGGATCAGACAAGTCTTTGATAGTTTCCCAGATGTATATGGCACCAGGTATCTACGAGCAGGCCACACAGTTCGCGTAAGTTACGGGTCATTAGTTTGTGGGCGCGGAGCTGGTGACTGAATGTTTTGCACTTATAATCCATTAGACCCAAATGAGATGAAATTCTTGGCCAAGACACCAATGAGGGTTCACTATCATGCTTCAAAAACCGTTGTAGCACGATTTCGCCTAGTGACATGAACAGTTATTCTGCTGGAGATATTCATTGATATTGGCGAATACATCAAGCATTAAGGAATGCATGTGACCTACGATAATATTCACGTAATCCAGAGCTCTCACGGAGCCTTCGATTCCTATCACATGCCGCATGAAAGCCCAGGTCAATGCGTCCATTAGTGTAACACAGCCCCCACCTGCCCATGTCTTCGGCGTAGTGCACGTTTTAGGTAGCAGTTCGCCTGAATGATGACGGATCCGAACACGGCCATCCATCCGGTACAACAAGAAACATGGACCACCTAACCACATGACATATTTTCATATATACGCGGTCAAATCTTGATGATCCTTACCACAATGGAAACGAAGCTGGCGATTCGCTCGCGTGAACATGGGACAAGTAGATGTCGTCTGCTATGGTGCCTAAAATTCAACAGTGTGGGCTGAACAATATGGTCCGGAACAATTGTGCCCCAGCCAACAGTGTTGTCAGACATACAACAGGCCTCTGTCTGTGATGAGGAATGTTCGTCTTACAGAATTTCACTTATACGTGGATTCACCGATCTTCAGCTACTTTCACTGAAAGAATCTGAAGGAAAAACAAATGTTTAAAATACCAGGGTAACATATATTGTCTATGCAACATGTGGTTTACAGAACACTTGTCTGACTATTTCTAACTAGTGCTTATCAGCCTAAAACCGTTACGAGAATGGAATAATGGAAGAAGTAGATAAGATTCAGCGAAGAGCGGTGCACATCGTCGTAATATCGGTTAGTCGACGTGAGAGCGTTAAGGAGACTTTCAACAAACCCCAGTGGCAGCTGGTAAAAGAGGAGCGGTGCGCATTTCGAAGTTTTCTAACGCTTTCATCTGCATTTTAAGGTGAAGCGGCTATCAAAAGAAAATGTACGCGAAGTTTCTACGAACTATCTGAAATAGTAGCCGAATTTCATCGATTGGTCGAGCCAAGCGTCTGTGAAGCTATACAATTATTACGTGTTGATACCGTCTGTTTACGAGATGTATTTGACAAATTCAGAGAAGGCAAGACAAAATTACAAGGAAAATAAATATATTTGTTTTTAACTATAACATCTCCCTTCATTGCCAAACTTTCACAGTTCCTGGGGTCAATGGGAGCTGAGTTACTTTTTGAGTCTTCAAAAAACTAAACACAACGATGGATGCATACGTTTCTATCGTCTTTGCTCATATTGAAAAAAAGCAAAGCATGATTCTAGATAGCTACTATAATTGGAGTCACAAACGGTGGCGAGTTTCGTTCTGCGCACCTACGTAACGCATTCTCCGACAACCAATGAGCGTTCAATAGTGTTCTGAGCGTTGTGCTGTGAATGCTGCACCCAAGCCGAGCATTATACGTGATCGTAGCTAGATACCTAACGAATTTTCATTGCATTCCTTGCAAGTGGTGGTAAGAGACAAATTTTACACAAACAAGTGAGACACATTATTTGCAGGATCGACGCTTTCTTTAATTGCAACGCACGTGTATGTGTGTACGGCAAGTATCGCCTGGAACTGGCAACGATGCAATTCAGTCCGTTTTGCCGATCTGCGTGAACCGCCGTCATTCGTTGGTCAGACAATATATTTCCCTGTTTACGATCATATGTACCCTTCAAATACCGATTTGGGTACTCTACCCATTTTCAGAAGAATCTTATCTGAAGCTGCAAGAGCAGTTGATTGTGTTGAAATACGATTGTCAAACCCAACAACCTTCTCGGCAATAAGTCTACGAACGTATGTTTATTTGAGAACGATTTCTACATTCTCCAGTGGCAGGGAAAGTTGCTGTTTTAGGCTTTCCATCTTCCTGATTCGTGGAGAATGTCTCAATGTGGTTCATAAGTCCTCACAAAGGCAAGAAACATAGTGTACGCATGTTACAGAGCGATGTGAGACTCCGGTTGATACAAACGGCACCACAGATCGTGAAACTGGTTTTCGCTCATCTAGAGCTAGGGAGTATCAGTTTGATAATACTATGTGCCGTATTATGAAATTCACGTTTCAATCTTGTAAAAGTGAAATGTAATACATTTAATTGAAGTTATTTAAAATATTTTTGACGTAAGTAAATTTAAGTTAAGTTAGTGGGAAGTTATTGCGTAAAAGGTATCTCCTCCTTCCTTGCTATGGTTCTGACAAAACTTTGTAGCTTAGAAGGTTCTGTTTGCAAGGTAAACTTTGCCTTCGTTTAAACTAGGAGGGAATGCTGCGGCGGTGGTGGGGAGACGGGTGGATGGGCTTCAATGGACGACGGTCACAATTCTATGCCAAGAGGGCAATGGCTGAAATAGGTTAACAACTTCTTCTCCAAACGTCCTATAAAACGAACTCTGTAACCATCTCAAATTATTGTTCTGTTCGGTACTATGATAAGGCTTCACATCTCAGAATTAGACGCCCGTATAAACATTCCAACTACGTCCCTGAAGTAGCATCCCCTACACTTGCGCTGTCTTGTAGTCACAGATAATGGTTCTACTTGAATTTTTCTTTGTGTTCTTTAACTGTGCGTCACATTGCGAGTGAATTGTACAACACTCCTTACACGTATTTAGTTAGTTACATAAGCATGCCACTGAAATATCACACAGTCGTGGAATGTGCTTCGCGGTAGTGTTTGAACTTGCCGGTTGGTATTTCAGCAAAATTTAACACTAAACCACCTGACTTCAATCAGTTAGAGTCAACAATGGAAGTCTATGTGAGTAGCCTTTAAGAGCAAGTTATTTTTTCAGCATAAGTTTTCTAGCGCGAAACCCAGGAGAGTTAACACTACAACGCTATTCAGTTGCGGATGATCAACTCTTTTTACATCACACCAAAAGAATTTATATCCCTTCCGATATCTGTTAGTGAGGAGACGTTTTATGTTCATATTGCCTCGCCAGAGATATAAAATTTGACGGTTCTGACCACGCATCGATTTGTAATATACTTACTGTGACATACACTGCAGGTCATGCAGTGACGGAAAATGAGCCTTAAGAGCAAGTAGTTTGTGTGACTGACAAGTGAATGAGACGAGACCTTTGATAAAAGACAAATGGCAGATAACAGCTTGCCTCTCCAGTGTGGCAGGTTTCGTCATCCAAAGAATCAGCTTTTAGACCCAAAAGACGACAGCAGTGGTAAGTATTAAAAGATTTTGTGCCACCTTCCATTGTTTCTTGTTGGCGGGTGAAAATGACCTTTAGGGCCCCGCACAATAGCACAATGCGAGTAGAGTAACCTGAGATTCTCCAGTCATCTCCACGTAGATACTGTCAAAAATTCCAGGTCATTGTGGCGCTAGTTTAGGAAGGAAATCAGCAACTCATAATTAGAAGACAAATGGTTTGACCGCTGGTGGATATTCGTCTTGGTGGAGGCATGCGAGCTGTGCTGAGGAGATGCGATACATTTCAGTGTTGCCGGCTTCAGGCGTTACCAGCCGCTGAGACTCCTTCGGACCAGAATGTCGAATCTTGCTCCGCAAAAGATAAAGTGTGCACCTACACAGGGTCAAAGGTAGTTTGGATGAGTGGCCACGATTTTCTCGTTGCATATCCCGATCCCAGTTGATACACGGTCCAGTCACATGAATGTGATCACCGCCTGTGTTCGACGTCATCGTGAGAGGACCACTCACATACGGCAGGCGGCAGCTCTAGCAGTGAAAGTATATAAAGAGTGTCGGGATAGACACGCACGGAAATAGTGAAGCCGTAATCGTATTGCTGAAACAGACTGATTCATCTGATTCCCAGAAGGGCATAGCCATTGATGGAATCGCATAACATAGTATTGGAAAGGAAAAGGACACATGTGAGGGAGGATGCACTATAATCACATCACGTTTGCTTTGGTAGTTCATATTTATTTAGAGAACACAATGCATTAACAACCGAATACAATATTAGCCATGCCCGAGAATGAGCGACAGGGCTATTACTTTACTTTATTTTATTTATTTATTTTTTTCTTACAGGCAATTAGTTTAAGCCACAGATCAAAGGTCTCAAGCCGCAAGCAAGAAATCAGTAATAAACACAAAATTGCAAGATAATAAGGCACGACATTTCTTAATGAAATCAATTTGGCCTTGGAATAATTAAAAGAATTACTCTCCCAAAATCTTAAGAACAATTCGACACTTATGGATCTTAAAAAGTTTTTAAGAAAAATATAAATTAATTTCAGTATTAATCAGGCTAGCCTTTGAAAGGAATATCTGCAGTTGCGATTACTAATTACCAAATCACAAGACCAAACATTCAATTTTCAGAACACACCAACCACGAAAGTTAAGTGCCAACTTTTACTATCCAGTGACATTTTCTTTCACATGCGTGGACTGAGTACAATACGGAAGTCACTGCAAAATAGTTAGAAAAACTTCTCAAACTTTCACCACTAGAGAAAGTAAGCTCAAAGTTTCAAAATCTTAGCATAATGAGTACCGGCTGAAGTAATCTGATTTAGAAAATCGGAAGGTTACCAATAAATCGGAAAATATTACCCAATTTAGGAGAGACGTAAAATATTTGGAGGAAAATATTAACATAAGAGCTTCTAAATAACAGCGTACGGTAATCAAACCTAAGAAATACACTGCTAGCGCGAACAGTTCCACTAAGGTAATGTCGGGCAGCAACAAACACTTCCGAAAAACATAATGCCAGTGTGTAACAGTAACAGGTCCCCGCGGTCAAGTGCCGCCCCAAACAGTGGATTCAAGACTCGTAAAACTAGGAACTGTTAACAAGCATCACTCTGGTGAAGCATGAGCTAAGAAATAAAAGTTAAGAAAATGTAATTGCCCACACCTTAATAGCTTAATGGCATAAAACCTTCAAGTCAGCTGCAATAATCAAACAGTAATGTCACTCAAATTTGCACAGAGCAAACACCGCTTAATAACGTAAAACGTAAAAATGGTATCGTGAAAACGTCTCACCCAAAGCAACTTAAGTTAAAATGGTTAAATCATTAATCTCAGGAAATTACTTGAAATAGAAATGCAGTGACTCACCTGCGCTACACAGCCAGATACTTGTTTGCGCCAAAGTGAAATTTTTATGAGAGACAGAAGCTTACTTCTAGGAGGTGGTACTTAACTGCTGGTATGTACAAGTAAGGCTCTCGTTCATGTGACTTGGGTTATCAAACTGTCTAAAACACAATTTGAACAGCAAACATTAGATAGAGAAATTTCCTTAAAATAATAAAAAGGTTAATAAACAAACATAAAAAATATCCCAAGGCGTTAAAAATAGTCACTTAATAAACCAGGTTTACCACAGGGCTTATGAGCAATTTAATAGCACTAAATAACCAACTTCATTAAACAATAGGGTAACAACAAACGGCCTGACGGCTGACTGGAAAGTAATACTGATTTGAAAGCCACAAGATTTAAAGTACGAAACAACTTGTAGTGTAAGCAAGTAACACCAAAGCATAACTTCAAGTACCACCTACAATGGCAAGCTGCCACAGTTACACGTGTGGAACAAGAACTAACCATTAAATGGGTCAAGTTCACACAGAGCAGCTGCAGTTAACAATAAATTACAACCGGTTAAAAACTGTTTGAGATCCATAGAGAAAGAGTCACAGAGTCGGGAATATCACAACCCAACCATTGCTACATCAAGAATTTGTTATTCCATAATGGCAGCTCAATGCAAAAGGTCCGCATCCAAAAGCACACAGCATGGACACAAGAGAAAACAGTTCAGCTGAAGCCCACAGAATGGCATGGTGAAACCTCCGGTGCAGCCACTAACGGTGCACTCGAAATTAATCAGTCACAACCAAGCAAACCACTGTCTTTGTGGCCCTCTGGCCACATACCCAGTCACTTCCCCCCTTCACATTCTCCTGCACGTTTTCAAGACACCACGCCAGCGATAACACACGGTGCTCTTTGAGAGAAATTCATGACACCTAGCGGGGAGCCAGCAAATGAAGGGGAAGGAAAGATGAAGTGGAGCAGCCACGGCTCAACTGGCTTTCGGATAAGTCCGTAAAAAGTTCGCGTGCCGCCAAGGTTAAAGTACGCCGTGTGTAGCAAAATAGCACTATCCAAAGCCAGCCTCGACACAAATGTCGTGCACCATGGGCCGTAGATGATAGGGGCGAACGACGGCTGCGGGGATGTGTACGGGCGAATAGATGTGCTACTGTTGAGCAACTGACCGTCCAGATGAACCAAGTGGTTAGGTAGGATCTGTGTCTCCTCAAAAACTGTTCAGGTGGACAATGCTGTAGACTGCCCAGTAGCAGGCGCCTGGCACATGCATCCATGCAGACTGCTGTTCATAGGCGACGAAGGGTGGAATTTTCTCGTCAGTGCCACAACTGGGCGTCCACAGAGCGGTGACAGAAGCTCAGATGGCTCACGTCTTGTGCTCCGACGGACGGATTGCCGTTGGCGTGTACGGTCCTGGAACAATCCTCCAGGCCGGAGGAGGGAGTGTTGTACTCTGAGATATGTTTTCGTAGCATCACTGGGTGATTTCGTCAGTTTAGAGCGCACAATGAAACAATACAAGTACGCTTCTCTCCTTTGGGACAACGTCCAGCCCTACACGCAGTTTGTGTTTCCTCGTCACGATAGCATCTGTTCTTAGTACTATGCACCATGATACACTGATTTCAGTGTACGAGCGTGGTTCGATGAACACCAGGATGAGTTTACCGTATTACACTGGCCAAGAAACTTCTCTGATCTAATCCCAGTCGAGAATCTGTGGGAACCTCTCGATCGGGCTATTCGCGCCATGGATCCTCAGTCAAGAAACCCAGCGCAGCTGGATATGACAAGTTCTTTTTATAAGTTAATTAAATCAGTAACTAGTTATCAGGAGTAAATGTAATACACACGTCACTGTTCGTTTATAGAAATTCTGAGGATGTGCAAGTAGCGCCAAACAAGCCAATTTTAAAATAAATACTAACGACGGAAGCTGACTTTTTATTTGAAAATTGGATTACTGTTACTGAACTAGGCCTGCAGTGGAGTGGAGAAACATATCTAGTGCAGCTGTCGACGGCACTCAAGTTGACATGGCTCACATCTCTGTCAATACCTTCCAGAATCACACTGGTAGTCGTCCTGCAAGAAAGTACTGCAAAAGATGGTTATTTAGATTTCTCACAGGTCGTCACATTAATGTGACTGGAATGTGTATATACTCTGGCTGCTCCTCCAGATTCCTCCAAATTCATGGTTGGTGGCAGTAGCGCTTCTTCAATGTCTTCAACTTCTCGTCTTTCACCTCTTTTATGGAGGGTACTGATTTTGGAGCAGTTCGGGTGGAGATTCCTTCGGCAAATGGTATGTAGTAGAGCTATCTTAATCATACTAAGACCTCTTCGTCTTAGAAGTGGCTTAGATAGAGCTGTTGGCATTGGCTCCATCATGTTTGGTTGTAGGTGAGGTAAAATTCTTATTTAACATGTTGTTATATTTTTGAGCCAGCTGTAGTTATTCTTGTAGCTTTTGCTATGACTAGTTACAGCAGTGGCCCTCATGCGGGTTCTCTGACTGATGCTATTTTTTTAATCACTTTCTTTGGTGTTATTGTTCCGTGTTTTTACAGTTATTGTCGTTATTATCCTTCTTCGTCTATTTCTCCATTTTGTTCTTCCTCTGCTGTGACCACAGCTATTTTTGGTATCGGATGAGGGTAGCCAATTAAGATTAAACTTTATATTGGCTTCAATCAAGAAGACTGAATATTTTTCTATTGTGGTTAACGAAACAGGTAATTCTTCAATTCACGAACAAGTGTCATTTTGTATTCGTACTGTCGATGATTCCTTAATCATCAATGAAGACTTTATTTGCTTTTACGAGACCCCCAACACTGAATCACCAACTCTGTTTATTATTTTTGCACGTCTTGATTTGTCGATGGATAACTTAAGAGGACAGTGCTATGACGGTGGCTCTCTAATATGAGAGCTAACCTTAAAGGACTAATAAAATAACCAAAAGCACGTTATGTGCACTGCACTGTCACAGTTTAGACTTGGCAGTTGTAATAAGTCTCCGCCATCTTACGTCTATGAGGGATATTATGGCTTTAGCCAAGTACTTAATAAACCTGTTGAGGGAATCCAACAAAAGGATGGGATTTTCAGAAGCACACGCTGTGAGACCAAGCTGGTCTACGACCCCATTGGCGACTCGATGGACTATGCGAGCTTCTAGTATCTTGAGAATATTGAAAAACTTTGAAGAACTTCTACACCTTGTTGAAACATTTTCTGCACAGGACAAAACAGAGGCAGGTTACAAGTGTGCAGGTTACTTTGAGTCAATGTTACAAGTCATGACTTATTTCGTCTTTATTGCCATGCAATGAACCCAGTAGATGATGTCAATGAAAAAATTCAATGCCCTCATCTAAGTGTTGCTGATCTGGAAAAAACACATGAGGGATTATTTGTATATTGAATGGAAGGCGTGATAGTTTTGAACACTTAGGGAATTGTATTTAAAAGATCCTTCACTTCCTCGGAATCGAAGTATACGAAAGAAGTATGGAAACAACGAAGCAAGCCCACCGCACGCTTTCAAAACCCCAAAGGAATACTACAAAGCCACTTACATTTAAGTTTGTGAAAACGTGCAATCATGCATTACTGAGCGGTTTGCTTCAACTGGACACACAAACGTCATTGCAGTTGAACAAGAGTGCTTGCTTTTAGTAAACAGAGGTGAAACAATTTAGAAAAATCAACTGAGTTTTCTAAAATTACCTAGACATTGAGAAACTGTGCTTACACTTGAATATGTTAGCCGATATCGCTAATAAAAACGAACTATTCTTAAAAAACATACGTGATGAAAGTACATTACACAAGAGTCTGCAGCTGTAGTAATGTTATTTAAAGTACTTAAGTGCATTAAGCTTCTCCAAGTAGTTCCAATCACGACAGCAGAACGGAGATTAAGTGCCCTTAGACGCCTGAAGTCATATCTCCAATCAGCAATGGGACTGAAGGGATTGGACAACTTGGCTGTTCTTCATACCCACCGAGATATTTTGGATGAATTGGATATCCAACCAGTCATCAGCGACTTCGTATTCATGAATCAAGTCAGACAGTCGACATTTGCGCCGTTCTAAAAGCACTGTAGCCCTAATAATGGCATTTAGAGCAATATTAAAAATCTTTATAAAATAGATAATTAAATAGATGTATAACGTTAAATTTTCAGTTTCGAAATATTAGTACTAGTTTATTACTGTATTACTGTATTAGTTATTTTCTACTACTTAAATATTTTAGGACGTAAGTCCTAATGAAATGGTTCAAATGGCTCTGAGCACTATGGAACTCAACTTCTGAGGTCATTAGTCCCCTAGAACTTAGAACTAGTTAAACCTAACTAACCTAAGAACATCACACACATCCATGCCGAGGCAGGATGCGAACCTGCGACCGTAGCGGTCTCGCGGTTCCAGACTGCAGCGCCTAGAACCGCACTGCCACTTCGGCCGGCTAGACCCAATTGAAACCCACTATTTACATACTTCTTGACTGAAAGTATTAGGCATACTGTATTAACTTAGCTATTTCACTTATTATTCACTGTGCAATCACTGTATGACAGCAATATTTTATGTTTTATCCCTTTAATGATAGTTTAGGATTTATTTAAATATAATTTCAGTCGTTTCAGAGCTATATATATTCACTGCTCTGTAAATTAAATTAGCTTTTTTACGAAAATAGCGTGCGTGTTTGTTTTGTTTCTTTTTCCAAAGCAAAAAAAGTGTCAGGCCTGTCGAGTTTCCTGGAGTGTTGAGTTATCGAGAACGCAGTTTTCAGGGTTCTAATAATGATCATACGACTCTAAAATGCTTAAAAACACTTAACTCACTATTTTTCATCTAAGATGTAGAATCTTTCCCGGGGCAAGACCCTAGTATGCCCCCTCCCCCTCCCAATATTTTTTATAAGTCGGCTCCACTGGACAGAAACGTGAATAGATACAATGTTGAGCATCCCAAGTGAAGATCACATGTGATAGATAACAAGTTACATTAGAAGCTCTGCCATGTCACAGTAACACAACGATGTGACTTTCCTTGTTTACTTATTTATTTACTGCTTTCTTTACGTTGTCTATAGTAACAAAGAGCATACAGGAGAAGAGAAGTGTTTCACAGATGTGCATGATAAAGCTCATGTTTACTGGGAACTTTTTATGGTTTTGGTCCGTACCACAGCCCCTCAAAAATGCCATATATTTTATGAACAGTGTGTGTTGGTGTGCAGAAACGGCATGAAGTTCCTTCTTGATAGTGTCTTCAATATTGTGATGTTAGTAGGTACTGAAAGGTTCAGTACTGTAAACTAAAAGAATATTTTTTTCAGTCAAATGCGACGTTCGGAAATTAGTGAGATTAAGGGACACTGTAAACAGGGCTGTCCTTTTTACGATGATGTGGTAGTAACTGTCGTTTCTGCACAGTATTTCGTGATATATGAGACACCATATTTTAGACATCTCTGCATGACGCGAAACATACGAGCTTTCGGTTGGAATCTTTACGTGGTAAGCCATTTAGTCCTTGACAAAGGACACTTGGACAAAGTAATCCGTATAAACTCTGATGAAATTTTACTATCCTTATATTTCCATGGAACAGTAAATGGTGCACAATATAATTCATAGTCAATTTCGAGATCAACGAAATTCATACTGGACTAGCTTATACTTAAGCATACACACGGTGATCAACAGTATTTCACAAGTAAGTCCACACAGAACTACTCCTTGCAAGCAGTGAATCCAAAGATAATCCAAACACGCACTCACGCTAGAGAAGAAGCCTAGTTGATTGTGAGGCAGCACAAGGAAAACGAACATAGCTCATCGTCTGAAAACCAACTGCCAGCGTGAGCCGGTAGATTCACATAGATGTTGCACAACTGAACAGAATTCAGCCAATAGGCAGGATACTGTGACAGTCTGTGACGTGTTTCATCGGAGCTGGCTGGAGAGATTTCTTCCCATTATAGCAGCAGAGTTTACTACTGACGAGGGCATCAAACGTTTTTATTTGTGTCTTCCTTCCCACAGCACTTACATCTTTATGGTTGCACTAAAACAACTGGGTCTCCAATGTCCAAGCATCGCCAGATGTGCTTTTTCTCGAAATAGAAGATATGGGGTTTATGATAAAGTGCACCATACTTAGTGAAGATTTTTCTCTCCCCTGTCTACGACTTTTTGTAGGCGCAGAGTGACCCTACTTCTCGTCTCAGTTTTGTGCCATGCCTCCTTGTCTTTCCAATTTTGTAAATTACGGTTATAAGTAATTTTTCATTTTAGGTACATTGTTTTCTCCATGCGTTTTGTGTGTCCTCTCTTCAACATATAAATTGCTACTTGTCTCTATTAGACAGAACCCAAGAAGCACTTGTCACTATTCCATTGTCGTTGTTCTGTGGGTTCCTTCAGTCTAATGAGCACTTTCTGCTCAACCCTGAGTTCAAGCTGGAGTTTATTTGGCAACTTCTGGACCCAAACGACGCCAGTGCCAACAGATGGCTTTACTCAGTAGGCTTAGGTATAATGAGGAGCATAATTAATCTTCTTATCGTATTGATAATTGTTATTCTTTTTCATATACTTTGTTTTGTGTTTTGAATGAGTGTCCCTGTATAAGAGCTGAAGCAAATGTTAGATTACTGTTTCAGAGGTCAAAGACATAGGATCATCATCATCTCTTAGTGTTTTCATGAACATCAGACGTATTTGCAGACTAAATTAAGGAAAATAAGTTCTGACTACTTATACAATCAACAAAATGTTCCTATTGGTCTAACAGTTGTGTTATTTTCAACGCAGCGTGTCTCATTCTGGTTAAAAATATGTTATTGGATAATTCATGATTAAAAATTGGATCCCGTCCATTTTCTGTCTACCCTAATCTTTATTTTTATCTGCTGATGTTTACGAAATTTTGGACCTTCATTAAATTGCGAGACAGCTTGTCACCATGAAGGATGTTGCTGAGATAGTAAAATAACATTTTGTTTAATGGAAGCCCACAACTTGTTAATACGTTTCAAATGCTATTCATGGTCAACCCATAATTCTGTATAATCCTAAAGAAAAACGAAAGGGACTTTCACCAACAACATTTCGGCCAGCCAGAGGAAAGCGATTTTTTTAAGTCAGTGAAAGAGAGAAGATACTATCTACATGCAGTTACTGTACTGAAAGGATATACATGGAGAATACTGTTTATCAAACTCATAAGGTAATCAGTACATAGTATTCTACATCTTAAAGATACTTTGTAGCTGCAATTATACGTCTTCGTGAGAGATAGTGATCTGGGACAAAGGGTAAGAGAATGAAGAGGTGACCAATAGCGAGTGTCTGTTCACACAGTCCAACTTTGTAGATCGTACTGGTACTGTCCTCCACATTGTTTCTTCTTTATTGATATTTTATCCTCTTCGACGTAAAGGACCAAGCTGTGAGCTTAATATACAGCAGCATGTCATCAAAAAGCCTAAAGCTATTGAGGCTTGTGAGGCTTCGATGGAAGTAACGATTGTTAAATTTGTGGAGTTACAATGTGTTCAGCATCTCTTGGAAACGTTTAGGCCAGTAACTGAAAGTGTGAAAGAGATGTCACGAACTATGGATGGAGGCTGAGAAGAAGAAGTATAAGAAGCAGAGGATGAGGAAGTAAATGCTCTTACTGACGTCATTAATCGTTACAATAATGTTGAGTTAGACAGAAAATATGGGGTCAGCTGGACGAAAAGTACATGTTAAGCAAGTACCTATTACATTTAACCAAGAACGAACATAGAGTTGGGGGTAAAGGATTCGAAGAATGCCCAGTTAATTAGTATCAATGTTCTTAAAAACGTGGAACACTATAAGGTATACCCCAAAAGATGTAAAAGGGTATGGTGAAATATTACGCCTGACCAGTGCACATAGGATCCCAATATCACGAATGAAAGCCTCATACAGAGACAAATACTAGGATATTAAACCAACAGTGGCAGCTGCATATAGCATAAGTAAAGGGGTTGACTTTTTGCATAAAACGCTTAACAATCTATCTTTGGAATATACATATTACGATGACCCAAATAAAATTATAGATCAATTACGACTACTTACAGCATCAGCTGCTGCAGGAATTACAGGTCACTAAATCTAATTTTATGAACCACATCTGAGCTTTGAAAAAGTTGCATCATCAAGTTATTATGGAGACCGTGTTCATGAGCTTCGCAGATCTGTACACAAATAAATTCTGTGCTGACATGTGATAATATAAGGACTGGATTATTTACCACACGCTGATCTTCTAGATATGCAAGACTATTCATCATCGAATAACGGTTTCAAGTACATTCTAATGGTTGTAGATACATATTCTAATTTCACTTACACCGGACCTGCGATGGTAAAGATGGGGAAGGAGGTTTCAAAGGATTTCGAAGTACTGTTGCAGACTCAACACCCTTCAAACTGACACTGGAGGTGAAATTTACAATAGACATTACGAAGTTGTTAGGGACGATATGGGATAAATCTCTATTTAACAGTCCCCCTTTTGAATTCTAAGATTGTCAAATGTCTGAACAGGATGATGATAAACCGTATTTGCAAGACATTTAATCTTCAAGGGATGTACAAAAGCCTAAACATCCTACCACAAACCATTCATGAGTATAATCGCATTACTCACCATACAATTAAGAACAAACCTATTGATGTCCATCATAGTGCACTTCTAAATACAATACACAATTGTATTAAGATCATGGACCCACGAAAGCAGAAGTTCAGGTTAGGTGATTTGGTACATATTTCGAAATACAAAACTGTTTGGGAAGTCCTACCTACTGAACTAATCACCAGGTGCAGCATATAAACCGAATAACATACATCTTAAAAGACAGTGTTTATGAAAACTACAGGGAGTTTTCAAACAGAGGAGTTACAGAAAAGCTCTGAACTGATCGTGTTCCCCATAAAGTGAGTCATAAGACATCGAGGGAACAAGACGCTAGTAAAATTGTTGGCTTTTCATCGAAGAACGCAGCTGGATGAACGCTTGCAATTTCTAATATAAAAGAAAACGCCAATAATAAACCACACTGTAGCGTGACATAAGTGCTAGGAAATGTATTAACACAGGTTTCGGCATTATTCTCAAGAATCTACCAATAGAGCTTCATATACTTGGATCCAATTTTTCTGGAACAGGGACGAAACTGAAGCAGCGCCTAGCTCGTGCTGATACTGGAATCAATGTTCTAGACAACACATGAAGGAACACGACATTGGTTAGGCTACAACTAAAGATCGTCACATTGCAAATCAAATATTATCTATAAGGCTACACATATATATAGAAGAGAGGTTATTCGTGTAAGATAACATATTACCCCGTTTGTAGTATATAAGGCAATGTGTGCCAAACTTAAATTTGGTGCTGGAACAACTTTCAAGTAAATAACGAATGCAAATCGTCATACACTAAAGAAGAAAATAATACCTATGGAATGTTTTGAAAATAATATCGAATTAGTGGTGACAGCGGCGAAAGGTGCCTTGAGGCAGAAGCAGGGAATGAAAAGATGTTAAAACTCACATGATACTGCCAATACCAAAGTTATCTGGAGGAATAGTTTCGTTTCCAATCACTGTATTTGCTGGTCCATTAGCCACTGGTTCGTTAGCTAGGGGACCATTGCCAAAACTCAAGCAGTAAAGAATGCATGAGAGATTGAGAAGCAACAACAAGAAGCTAAAACGCCATAATATAGCCATGGAGGCCGAGGCTATCGTAAAGTCCAGTATTGAAAACAATTCAGGATGGGGCTTGTGTTGTACATATATAAAATAAAAAGCCTATAGTAATACTACTGCCCAGACCACTTACATATGTCTAGTTAAACTCATCAGGAAACCAAATAGCTTGATATTTCGCTGCATTTACGTCGTGATGCATTACCCGAGGCAATGTGGAAATTCGAAGAATGTAATAATGTCAGTTTAGATGCAGTAGTGGGATATGGAACCCGCTGGGTTACGAATATTAAAGAAAAAAAGAAGGCAGGCCGTATACTACTTTGTCTCATTTGGCGATTTAAGGCTTCCTGAAGAACTGTGTCATTACTTGACCAACAGGAATCAGGTGGTACAATTTTCGATCCAACTAAAACTTCAATTCATACTTCTGTGGATATTTCTGCCAGTTGTTTCTTCAAACAATTGCATGAAAGCGAGCAGTAAGCATGCCACTGCATGCTTTGAGATCGATATATGATGTCGTTGACTCCAACCCTAAAAAACGTTCTTCAGAATATATAGGGAACTACTTTCTTCCAATAGATCTGAGTATTGGGAAGTGGAATCCAGTACTGATCGGTCTGGAACATGCCACAGCATTGCTAATGCCATTGAGCTAAAAAAAAAAAAAAAAAAGAACTGTGTCTAGGGAGTGGGGAAGTGGTGGAAATGCTTCCTGACTCCTACGACACTGACCATTTAAATGAGTAAATAAAACAATTTTTAAAAGGATTTGAGCTACAGGTAGCCGTCAATACTTTTGAAAGAGAGATAAAAGCTATAGAAGGAAGAGTGGACAGTAATTAAAAAGGCTCAATAGGAGCACTAATAGGTTTCTGCTGCACAACCCTGATAAAATTTACAATTCATACTAACTAGTCGACATATTACAAATTACCACAGTTCATGTATAGTGTAATATAGTTACGAATTCACACATTAAAGACAGATTAGTCTACTCTGCATATGCATTTATTCCTAGAGTGAGTCCTGGTTATAAAACTGCAGAGGTTCCCTGTAATCCTATGTATCTCCCTGTAAGTGTTCTGTCATCAGACTGTTTTGAGGTGAATATCGTAGATCAGAAGGTGAATATAGTCTATATTTGCTGCGAGAAAATGTCTTCATCTGAAGCAAAAGTATAATACCCCACACCTAACCATCAGAACACTACTTCGCAGCGGAAGCAGAACGCAACAATGTGCGAGAATTACAAGCATCTTAAATCCATTGGCTTAGTACCTCACCGTGATATCACTCGATGAAACAACTCGAATTCAATATTACGAGTGTATCATTAGCCAGGAATATTATCCCCTCAAATTGTTTGCCTCAGCAAGATATCGAATTCAATGTTACGAGTGTATCATTAGCCAGGAATATTATCCCCCAAATTGTTTCCCTCAGCAACGTTTTATAATGACAGTTCCCCTAAACTCCCAGGTTTTTCCATGCAATAACTTACAGCACGACTACTGTGTCTTGTGACATGTCCGCAAGATTTTACATGTCATATTACGAGATTGATAATGGTTTTGGATTTATGCATAGCCCGCAGAAGTTTAAGAGATTATCCCCCCACAGTGATGCCACTTTGTTGAATTCAACGCAAGTGGTGAAGACAGGAACTGTGGACATACGTACTGAATTCGAATCGTTCATAGACTTTCCTGTGGGAACTGCTGTGTATGCGTTAATATTACACAGCCGTCTGAGAAACTACGCACCTCTAACAGGAATTGTGCAATGAAGAGAGTAAATGCGGAGGAGTTACACTACGTACAACGCTTTATACATAGATGTCTCAAAGAACCAAAATTGATGCACAGAAGGGTTCTGTGACGAGTTCGGACGATTTGTGTTTACAGATGGGGCTTCCCTGACATTCTCAGACACTGTGTCCCAAAACTCGGAAAACGGCGGTATGGTAAATACGATTTTACCACGCAAATCACTGGAACAATGAAGGAGTAAAGTATGAAATACGGTCTCATCACTCCAGATGTGTGATCATAGAGATGTCAAAGGTCATCAAAAGATTTCCTGGTTTCCACAAATTTATATATGTGCAGGTATCGATAATGTGGAAACAGATGGCCTGCCCTTAACACTCTGAAAAAGAAATATGGACATGTTGCGCTTATGAACGCTTTACAAAATGTAGAACTATTATTTAATTACATTTCTAATAAATCAATTCTTTCTTAAACACTACTTATTCATTTTCTATTTTCATTTTTTCTCATATCCTTACGTTTTATATGACTATTTAACTTACGCTTTCCACTGCACTCCTCGCAAAGAAGAAGCGCGAGGGACTTGTGAGGAGCAACGCATCAGCTGTATCTGATAAGCAGGGAACTGAACTGGCCGGAACGGACAGGTAGTGCGACCCTGGCTAGATTACGCCGACTCGCCTCGAACACTGTTACTGTACCGAGCACGTACACGTAGTAAAATTTGCAAAAACACTGGATTACAAGTGCCAGGAATGGACAAATAGCACCAGCGGGCAGTGTTGGATTCCACGTACATATGTACGTGAACTACAGCTAATTCACTCTCCCACGTTAAGTGATCAGTTTGTGTAGATGATTGCTGCATGTACAGTGATCAGAACATAGAAACGTCAGTGGTGCTCTGTATCTACTGCCCAATTAGTACATGTGTACCTGCACCCAGGAGCGTCTACTACCTGTATGTAAACAATCGCAACCGAACTGTTCCTTCGAACTTCAATCTGATCAGCCATGAAGTATTCTGCACAAGATAATGGCAAAGGTGTTGGTAAGCATGCTCTTTTGTCAGATGCTAACAACTTGGTTCCAAATATTACAATACCACTTCTCGATGGTGACAGAATGGCATTTTTATTAATGATTTAGATGAAGGTGAATGTAAGAATTTTTTCTAGTTATTCTTGTAATTTATACTTTTATCACGTTTGCATATAATGCATGTGTGTTCCTTTTTTCCTTTATTTGCTGTAGATGAAGAGATTGACATTGATCTATCCCAACAAGCGACTACAATGTCCTCCACTACCCATAGTTCGTGGGGTTTCGGTCGGATTATTCATGACTGGATACATGCCTCGATAGTGAACTAACGCAGTTTTCACTCCGACCTCATGGAGGTTTGGTAAAGTTGTGGATGACCTACCACAAGTAACGACACCATTTTGTTCGAGTCAGT
The DNA here is from genome assembly GCF_021461385.2 of Schistocerca piceifrons. Classification (NCBI taxonomy): domain Eukaryota; kingdom Metazoa; phylum Arthropoda; class Insecta; order Orthoptera; family Acrididae; genus Schistocerca; species Schistocerca piceifrons. The sequence continues at coordinate 634,138,756 of NC_060140.1, forward strand.
ACTCACGGGGGATGAAACCAGTCACTGAGAGACAGATGTGTGACTAGTAGTATTACTACCTCTTCGATCAATAATAAGATTAATTTTTAAGGGTTGTATACAGTGGTTTTTTCTGCTTTCTCTAGATGCTCTTGACGCTGATATTGCAAGGGAAGTGGATACCAAACAACACTAAAATCGTTAGTATATACCACATCTAATATTATAATTAATAATGAGGACTATGAGTGGTTCAAAGCAATTATCGTCAGCGAACCTCGAAGTAGGTAGAAATTACTTATTATTGGTGGACATGCATGTATATTACATATATTTGTGTGTGATATTAATGTTCCGCTTCCTCCCTTGCAGAAGGAGAACTGGAAGCTTCTGGGGGAAGCCTCAACATTCCAACAGGAGGTTAATTGGTGCAGGTGTATTAGAAGCTTCCTGAAGCCATCTCAACTCGCCACCAGAACTTTCGCTGTTGCAACCATCGATGCCTGTATCACCTCAGCTTGGTGAGTGCAGGTCAGTGCTGTCAACATCAGCATCACCTCATTCAGGGCTGTCAGGCTACCGACATCAGCCTAGCGGTAGCAGGGCGGTGTCGTCGACGTCCACATCACGTCAGCAGGGGCTTCAGACTATAGACCTTATCATAGCTGTAGGTGGTGGTGATGTCGATGTCTGTGTCACCTGAGCTAAGGCTCCAGTCTAGCGACAGCAGGACGGTGCTGTCACTGTCATCACTCTCACCCCACCTCAGGTCTAGCAGTAGCAGCCCCACAGCTCATTTTGTTCACCAACGCCAGGTAAATAATACAGCCACATTAAACTACTCTGTGGTTGCTGGGGCTTTCAGGGATAGGATCTCAGAGTCCCACATTAATAATGTCAATGCTGAGTTTGTATATCTGTCTTTCTTCTATAGCGCAGCGTTAAAAAGGGAGCTCCCTCAGCTCGTCAATAGCCAGCAATATCCCGCCATTGGTGCAAAACAGTGCTCTACTATGATCTGTTAGAACCCTGTATAGAAGGCACAAATGATACCTCAGAGCATAGAATAGTGAAACTGGTGTGATATGACAGGACATGTCAATTGCAGAATGATACGTAACTTTTATGTAGAGAGTTATATTAAAGAAGATTCTTCAGTAATGCGCTCAGCCTCATATTCAACCTTGATGGGTACTCACATGTTTTGGATCCAGTTAATGAGGTGTCAAGATTCATAACCCTTCCAGATGATATTGCCATAAGGCATGTATTAATGTCCAGTATATAGATGAGAAGGATAAATATTGCTTTACATGGTCCCTCAATGCTTCTAAAGTCTCTGGGCACTTTAGCTTTGAAAGCATCTCATTCTGTGTTACAATCTCAGACCTGCCAAAATCTGACAGGGTGAATCCTAACTGTTCAGTTTACATTTATGGTTTACAGTAGACTAAACGAAAACCATGTAGGAGATATGAAGAATAAGGTAGTTGGACCGCTCCACATCTCGAAAGAACTAACTGGTAAGCATTCTAAACACGTAAATTTATTTCTATTCTCTAAAACACTGTAAACTGGTAAATTTATTGTTATTCTCAAAAGGCGAGCAGAAACACTATGTCTGGACCAAATACATGCACTTTTGCCACAGATGTTTCCACTCTTCTGCTAAACATGAGGGTTTACAAAGACATCTGATTGCTTGAGCCTAGAACGATTGCTTATGGAAATGTTCACTGAAGGTAAGTAGTTCTTAAGGGACGATGCCACTTTGCTTGTATGCTGACTTTGAGTGCTTACTAGCTTCCATCGCGCATTGTGAAGGTGAACCCAATGACTCTCACAAAACCTTAACAGAGCTGTATGTACCGTGTATGGCAGCATATCAGGCTGTATGCTCGTGTGATTCCTGTCGCAACAAGTTTGACTCATAGGTTGGGGATAATCCTGCAAGATGGTTGCACTCTGAGTTTGAAAAACTTGTGTGGGATGCTGATGGAAGCAAAAACATCCTAATGAACTACTTGCGGTACAAAGATGGTTTGAGCAAGCAGGTAGTTAAATGCTATATTTGTGACCCGCCTTTGGATAGAAGAATACAAAGTCTACGTAGAGATCATTGTTATCTAACTGGGAAGTTCCACATGGCAGCCAACAATCCATGCTAACTGAAGTACAAACTACCATGACACATGAGATGAAGGCATCAGAGGAAAATCAAGATAAGTTCATAGGATTTGTTGACCTGTAAAAAGTGTCCACTACATCAAATGGTGCAAGATGTTGGAAATTCTGAGAAAAACAGAAGTAAGCTACTGAAAGGACAGAAAGCTATTGAGAAAAAGGGAACAATAAAAGTGGAAGGTCCAAGAAAGTAGTTCTTAAATTAGAAATGTGTAGGCTAGAGGTTTAATCTTTTGCCCCTACTGCTCACTCTGGAAATGCAAGGAACAATGACAGAAATAATAGAAAGTTTCAAGAGTGGAATTAAAATTAAATATAAAAGCTTATCAATGATAAGATTCACTGTTGACATTGCTGTCCTCAGTGCAAGTGAAGAAGAGTTACAGGATCTGATAAATGGAATGAGCAGTCTAATGGGTACAGATAATGAGTTCAGAGTAATTCGGAGAAAGAAGAAAGTAATGAGAAGTAGCAGAAACAAGAACAGAAGAAAACGTAACATCAGCATTGTGATCAAGAAGTAGATGAAGTTAAGGGACACTGCTACCTAGGAAATAACGTTACCCATGAGGGACACGGCAAGATGGACGTGGGAAGCAGAATAGTATTGGAAGAAAGGGGACTCATGATCAAGACAAGTCTTCTATTATCTGAGGAAGGAATTTCTGAGAATGTACGTTTGGACCTCAGCATTGTGCGTTAGCTAAATATGGACTTTGAGAAAATCGCAAGATAAGAGAATCGAAGTAACTGAAATATGGTGATACAAAAGAATGTTTAAAAATAGCTGGGTTGATAAGGTAAAAGATGAGGAGGTGCCCTAGAGAATAGGCGACAAAAAGAATATCTATTTACAAGAAGAAAGGACAGGATGGTACTACAGTCATTAAGACATCACGGAATAACTTCTATGGTAGTAGAGAGAGGTTTAGAGTGTAGAGTATGAGAGAGCTTGGAATACAAACATCTAATAATTATGTATGTATTTCGGAGGTGCTACCCTAAGATAATGAGGTTGCCACAGGAGAGGATTTTGTGACCGGCTGTGTAAATGCAGTCAAATGATTGACGATTCAAAAATATCTTGCTCATCTTCTTGTTGAGTGCTTTTCGGTTAGAGTGTGATAAGGTCAGTATCATACCTTACAAAGTCGAAAAATACATTTCATTCTCAAAGCAACGGCAAGAATATTACTCCTCTTCGTGGATTCACTGTAATTTAGGCAGGCTCCTCTTCAAAAACTTGTAGAAAAGGTGCTTCGAGAGAATACGCATATCACTCGATATACATTTGCTAACGATGCGAATGTTTCAGGTTGTAAAAAAGAAGGGGAACGTTCCACACGAATATCTGGATTCGATGGAGGGATTCTGTGAAACCACGCTGCTCGATGTAGCCACATTCACCAGCTAACTCGCACTCACAGACTTAACGGTTGTGTAGTATGAGCCCACTATGAATATTTTGCAGGAGTTTAACATCTCAGGTTTACAGGTTTATGTTGAACTGTGCGTGTAGGAAAACGTGCGCTAGCTCGCAGCCGTTTTCAAGAAATTGTAGAGTGTATGCATTGTCACATACGCTCTGGATTCTGCCTTCTATTACACTGTTACAGGAACTTTCGTGGGACACACTGTTAAAAAATACACATATCAAACTTGAACTGTTAACCGATGTCGATATGTTGTTGTTCTTCGAAAGCAGGATTCAGGGGGGACTTTACCAGGGCATCCACAGGTAAGCCAAGGCGAATAACCCGCGACTGAGAGAGAGTACAGGCCAACTGACGATCTGAGTTATGTGCGTTACTTGGATGTAACCAATCTCTACGAAATGGCCTTGCGGTAAACTCTGAAGTTTGGAAGTTTCCTAGGGCTCTCTGAACATGACTCGTCGGACTTGAGGATAAGGTCCTCAATGTGGCCACTGACTCTGGTAGAGGATGTGTCCACCGATTTGCATGACGTGCACAGCAACCTGTTATTGTTTCCAGAGTGTCTAGTCTCGGGAAATGTTTCTGACCCCAAAATGATGACAGCCCTGGGAACTTAGCAGAGATATATTGTACACTACAGAAACCTCCAGCAGTGTCTCAAGTTGATGACGCGACTTTTTAGAATCAACGGCAACATCTCCCTCGACCATCGTCCAAGGCTGAAGAAGTATATCCTTCTAAAAACCTAAGAGATGGCTCCCTTGATGTGTGTGATTTTTATAAATTAATGAATAATTCAGTTTTTGACTAAACCGTGGAGAACGTGCGAAACCGTTATGATATTCAGTTAGTTTAACATTGAGGAAGTTGTTATGGCGCAAGAGATTACATCACCTGGCCAAATTTTAAGTGGGCTGCAGTCTTCAATGAAGGACTAGTCGCTGTGGAGATGGCTAAGGTTTGAGTGCAGTTCGTGAAGCGTGTCTCTATTGTTACAAGTGATCCTGACCTCTCCTGATTCCACATGTACCGATCACACTACAAGTTTACAAAACCAAACTCCCCTGATGTCAATTTACTTCATGTTTGGTCCTAAGAAATTCGGTGCGCCTGGATTTTCGGTCGATAGTCCTTACGCCGTAACACCTCGGGACAAGAAAGTTATCTGTCAGAGCAAAGACGAGGTATTGATGGCTCGCAGACTGTGGAGTTTCTATGGCTCAGTCTAAGGTGCATGCATACGGTGTTCATGCAGGGGGCACCCAAAGATTGGCTAATGGTGTGCACTGTGCCGCCTCCACAGGTGTTTAGGGGACGATGAATATCCTTCAAGTGGGTCAAATGGCTCTGAGCACTGTGGGACTTAACTTCTGAGGTCATCAGTCCCCTAGAACTTAGAACTAATTAAACCTAACTAACGTAAGAACATAACACACACCCATGCCCGAGGCAGGATTCGAACCTGCGACCGTAGCGTTCGCGCGGAAATATCCTACTATGGTGCAGTAAGTAGTTTTTTGCTCGCAGGGCCAGGAGGTAAATACTTCACTGCAATTGAAAGTCGGCCTGTCTCGTAAAGATGACAAACACTTTATCTGTGTGGATGGGGTTGGAAGGCTCTCATTGTCACAGTTGAATATGGCTGTTTGTGTGTGTGTGTGTTTTTGCGTGTGTGCATGTATGTGAATTATATTTATTATTAAATGTACCAGGTACACAACTGCACACTGTGGGTGCTTGTAGAAAGAAAAAAAAACTAAATATACAATAATAGTACAAATTTTGTGTCTTTGTGTGTAAGTGTTTGATTTTTGACTTGATGCTGCTGGTCAGAATACACTGTAAATATTATAAACAATGAAAATCACTCGTCTTCCGTCTTCATATAATGTATCTCTGCTGCTGAAAAGACTGCATAGTTGATAAGTTGTTGTTGTGTAAATAAAATCATTATGCATGTTTGCAAACTTTGTCTTATTGTACTGTTGATATTGTTTGATCCTGTTACTATTGAAGCACCAACAGGTGGCGAATTTTCTACCTCTATAACTACCACCAAGTCATTGTCAAGTGACAAACCTACATTACACTTTTAGAACCACTGACAGTGGCAGTGAGTATGTTAGCAAGTAACAACAATTTTGTGGCATTTGGTTCCTGGAGTTATCCCAGAGCACAGTCACAAGACACCAGTTACTAAAGGTCAGGAAGAGAATCGGTGGGCTGATCTGTGGAAACAGCTGAGTGTCCTTGTACTACAGCCATTAGGCTCTCGGTGAAGCTGCTATGGTCGTGCTACAGCATAGTCTAACATCGCCGGTCATCCTGGGGGCTGCAGGTGCTGTTGTGTGTCTGTAACAATTACTGAAAAAAGCAGCTAAGTGTAATGAAGCAAACATAATTAATACTAATAACAATGATAATAACAATAATAATATTAATAACCCCGCCAGAGCTGGGCTCTGTCTGTCGCAGGCCAGAACAAAGGGGGGGGGGGGGTGAGAGAGGAGTAACACCTCTTTAAAAAACCTTGTTTCAGCTGGCCCAGCTGGTAGTATCTTGTGAGGGCTCCTGCCAGGGTGACAGTGAAGATGGTCAACGATTTTGAAGGCGGAAGACGACAACCATGTCCCAACGGTGGATAAAGCGGATGAACTATCTTCATTTAGCGGCGTCTGTTCTTCAGACAAGCGGCTGCGTAGGGCGTCTGACTCCAGAGGAGCGGCCTATTGTCAAGCTCCGGGTCTTATAGCCTCGGTTCTAATAACGGGAAGGATTTGCCGACCCACACTTGGTTGCACAACCAATTATCATGGAATGACGTCACAGAAAGAGCTGTATGTACCGTATATGGCAGCATATCAGGCTGTATGCTCGTGTGATTCCTGTCGCAACAAGTTTGACTCATAGGTTGGGGATAATCCTGCAAGATGGTTGCACTCTGAGTTTGAGGGAATCTACCACACTTAGGAGTGTAATCAGGCCTATGGATTTTGGGGAGCCTGAACCTAGGTGCTTTTATGACATTACTACACATACAAAATTCAAGACCAAACATAATTACTATTTTGGGACTTTGAACGTCAGTTCTGTATTGAAAATTGGAAAACACAAGGAGTCGACTATGATGATGGACAAGCATCACATAACGATCTCGGTCATTCATGAAACCAGATATCTAGATGAAAACACAATGAACATTGAGGGTTCAAGATATACAAAGGCAAAATGGCAGTCAAAATAGGTAAGAACATGCCTCTGCTTGGCACAGCTTTTGTTGTTCATAAGAAGGTTGTCATTTCACTCGTGGAGTTCTTTAACCCTTCTGAGAGACCTTCTGTTCTAACTTTCATCTGTGGTAACAAGGGATACACACCGATCAATGCGCATGCACCAATCAATGAAGACAACAGACGTAATCCCGAGAAAAGCTGAACAGTTCTGGGACCTTCTTGAAGAACAGTTAGAGAAAATACCGTCTAAGAACATTAAGATCCTACTAGGTGACTTTAACGCTTAGCTGGGAAAAGAACCAATGAAAGATAAAGCACAGAGAGGTGTCCAGTTTGACTCGGATCATTACCTCTACAAGATCAAAATGGATTTAATTCCTCTCAATAAGGCTGTGAAAACCGGAAATAAAATTCATAAATATGACGTTGCAGAGCTCAGAGTCAATCAAACCGTATTGGAACAATACCACCATCAACTGACACTTGAATCTCATAAACGGACTGACATCGCCTCCAAGATCCTACAAGCAGCTAATACTGCAATCCTGATAGCTGAAAAGAGAAAGCATAGATGGTGGAATGAGTTTTGTGATAAGGTGGTAGCCCAAAGAACCAATGCCTGGAGAAAGTGGAACTCGATCAAGAGACCTGAAGATTTTGATATATTCCGTGAAGTTCGAAAATATGCAGCCAGAACTTTACGAAGGGCTCAACGATTGTATGAGAAACAGTAGTTAGAGCAGATCGATCAGGATTTCCGAGAAAACAATTCCAGAAGCTTCTACCAGACGTTCAAGTTGAATTTGAAAGTATACCAATGTCCTAGTCTTTGTTTTAGAGACGAACATGGAAATCTCAGCCTTACCAACAAAGAAAACTGCATGATCATGTCTCGTTTTTTGTAAACCTACTTTATTGTGAAGAACCGAAAGAAAGATTCGCTGTATGTGCCCCGACCCACAACCTCCCAACTCATCTCCACTTGGTAAAGAGGAGCTCAAAGAGATCATCAACAACCTTAAGAAAAATAAGGCAACTGGAGAGGATTAAATAGTGGCGGAACTACTGAAGCTGGCGAATGATGAAACTGTAGGTGTACTAGTCCAACTTTTGAGGAGATCTGGAGATCTAGGATGATACCAACTGAGTTGCAGGCACCTTTAATCCATCCTTTACACAAAAAAGGCGACAAAAAGAATGTCAATAACTATAGGGTCATCTCATTGGTATCTATTCCATATAAGATTCTCTCCAAAGCAATACAGAACAGAATAGAAGGTCATCTTGATCGACTGATTCGGGAGTATCAAGCTGGTTTCCGAAAGGGCCGTTCTTGCCCAGAACAGAGCTTTAACGTGAAGCACACCACCAGGTACAAAAAAACGGGAGGAGATAATGGACTATCCACACTCCTTTTCAACTGCGTCCTGGAAAAGTGGGAAATGGAGAAAGTTGTTAACCCAAGAAGAAACAAATGAAGAGCGGTTCAGACTCGGTCCTAAGAACAAATGGGTGTGCATTGACTGCTTGACCTTTGCGGATGATCTGGCCATTTTTGCTAAAGAGTCTGCAGTGAACAAGATCAATAGCTGTCAGAAATTGCTGAAAAAGTTGGACTCCAGGTCTCTATTCAAAAGACAAAATATATGACGAACATCTTAAAGGATGTTGTGATAGGTTCTGGTTCAAAATGGTTCATATGGCTCTAAGCATTTAACAGGAGGTCATCAGTCTCCTAGACCTAGAACTATCTAAACCTAACTAACCCAAGTACATCACACACATCCATGCCCGACGCAGGATTCGAACCTGCGGCCGTAGCAGCAGCGCGGTTCCGGATCGAAGAGCCTAGAACCGCTCGGCCATAGCGGCCGGCGATAGATTCTGGCTTGCTGTACAAGTCCTCATTTGCTCTCATATGCTCTCTTTCGCCATTGTCCATCAACCCATCTATTACCTAGGATTTTCCTTAATATCCTACACTTTCGCATTTCGAGCGGCTCAGCTTGACCTAGTCTATTCATGGTCAAAGTTTCTGACGCATATAAGCCCTCAGGTTTTTCAACTGTATTATACTGTCGGAACTTGCCCCTATACTCATAGACTTTTTGTTCTAGGTATTCTTTGTCAGTTGTCATTCCTGGCTTTGCTTCCTGATGCTGACATTAATTGCTCCTTCTTCTAATCCATTCTCCTGGATGACTTCACCAAGATACCTGAAATTCCTAACTCGTCCGATTTTTCCGTGATTGGTGATCATCGATTCAGGTCCATCATAGATGTTCGTCATATATTTTGTCTTTCGACAAGAGATCTGGAGTCCAACTTTTTCAGCAATTTCTGACAACTATTGACCTTGCTCACTGCTGAATTTATGTTGTTAGCAAATAGGGCCAGATCGTCCACAAAAGCCAAGCAGTCAATGTACACCCCTTTGTTCTTATAACCAAGTCTGAACCGCTCCTCATTTGGTTCTTCTTGGATTAACAAATTTCTCCACTCTCGAATGACTTTTCCAGGACGCACTTATAAAGGAGTGGGGATAGTCCATTATTTCCTCCTGTTTTTTTGTACCTGATGATGTGCTACTGTTTCGCCTCCTTTGACTGGTTCAGTTTGCTATGTCGCGATCGGGTACTGTGCTATTACCGTCGCAGCATCCTCTCCAGTGGGCGCCAGACCCATTTTTGCTACAGTAACACCTACACTTTCTTCGATGCCACTTTCAATCCATGATGTTGTCTTTCCCTTTTCATGCTCACTGCTTTTTATGTAACTCTGCTTGCTGTTAATTTTCTCAAGCCTACTATTGTACTCTCTCACCCTCTTATATCCAAATCCTGTTTGCTACTCACTGTTTTAAAACAACTGGTAACTGACTCGCTCACAGCACCACATTTGCTATCTACTGTACTACAATTTGGACTGTCCGGTTGCGCAACGTAATCTGCTATTGTTCTTTTCGATTCACTGCTTTCCAGTTCGTTCAAAGAATGTAGCTCGCTTTTCAATTCGCTGTTCACTGAGTCGACCTCTGAAACGGAAAACGAATCTGATTGACTGTTCGGTTCACTTCTCATTGTTTTGACAGAAGTCTCTTCTGTGTGTCAAGCTTATGGCTTACAGCTCGTTTCATTTGCATCACTCCATTATATCTACACATCTGAATCGATATCGGTTTTGTTTTGCTTTGACCTCATGTGCACAGTTTTTAATTTTCTTTTCCGAACTTTTATGATATAACTGCGTGATATCTTGTATTATCGTTCCGTAATTTACACTGTCCAAGCCTGTTAGCTAATCTATTTCGCTTTGGTTAGCTGGCTCAGTGTAACGCATTCCCGATTTCGCCTCGTAACTTTGCAGCAGCTGCTCCATCTCCATTGTCGACATTCTATTTATTGTTTGACAACATGAACTCGCTAAGTATATGTGAATTTAATTTAAACTCCGCTATTGCGAGGCAAGAGGACACCAGTGTATATGAAATACGATGTCCTGTCGACAGACGGTCGCAGAGCACTACATATAACGTACCCATGCCCTCCGATATTTTAACGATTTCCTGACGTGTGGTTCTTTATGTTCCTGATTTAATAGGAAACGCACGATTCTAAAGAATAAGGCTAACCGGGAGAATGCTGTCACGATTACAACAGTGCGTTGTCCCACGATCTACCGTGTAAGAGAACGATCAGAAACGAAATTCTGTAAGACGTAAAATGACTTACTGTAGCTGTTTAAAATTTAGAATAAATAATTGAAAGTGAGTGAAATGGTCGCCTCTTTATCATGTTTTTAGCTCAAATAAAAAAAAACAATAATGATCAAAATGCTAAAACTGATGTTACTTGGAGTCGGATTCCGATTCTGCTGAAGTTTGCAAAGCTGGTGTTCTGTTGTTGATTGTGGTATAGGATAGCCGTGAGATCGAACGGCGACACATTGTGCAGAATTAGGTACGAATTTATTAAATAAGTCTAACTACTTTGTTTCGTGATACCGCGTTATTAGTCCCTAGTAAGCAAGATGTAAACCGGTCAGTTGACCAATATTGGACCTAAAGGAATCATTAACCCGTCTGACGAATAATTTGAATGCCCACTTATAAAAAATCTGACGTTAGTGTCCATATGAAAGAACAACTGGGAGAAAGTGGTGTAGAGCAGGCGCCAAGGACTGAGTAGCCTTAGTTGTAACAAATCGTTTTTCATTTATATTTGATTAACAGGCCAGCTGAGTAATACGTTTGGGGGGCACAGATGCTCATGCGCAGCGGCGTTTTATCTGTATGTGGCTATTTTTTTTTAAATAAACCACACATGATGTGTAAGTTTGAGAAAGAAAATTAAGTTTCTTGGTTGTTATTGAATTGCCCAAGATATTAAATATTCAGTAGCCCCTATTCCAATTGGAAGTAAAAGCAAACAAGAAGAGAAATAGAGAAAAAGAATAATATTTAGCCGAAGCATAGGTGTTTACGAATTAACTTACTTTCCGCATTTGTCTTTCAAATAACGGCCACTATGAGTGGTACATAGAAAGAATTCAAAGCCAAATGATCTTCGTGATATACTCAGAGATTTACATTAATCAGTGGTGTAATTCTGGCCAGTATATTTTAAAGCACGAAATTTCACAATCAAAAGAAGGAGACGAAAAAGTATTTTCTTGATTTGAGATCGAATAACTACTGGGAGGGTTAATATTATATCACTGATTGTGTTGATAGTTGAATTTTTGTTCCCACTGAATGTCAATCCCAAAATAAAAGATAGGAAACTGCTCGTCATTTTTCCTCTAGCTTTCACACTCTCCGTGGTACAACGTGCTCTGTGCGCTCCTGCTCGATACCATCGACAATCAAACACTTATGGGACATGATGGGATTCGTCGACTCGTCCATTCACAACTCCTACGTAGGTACGCAAATAGCTAGAGCAGGTGTGGAATAACGTATCCCGAGACTGAAGTGGTCACTTTTATTAGTAGTTACATGCCAGAGACAGTGACAGCATTCATATATATGTCGTATAAATGCCCTTTGAGTTATCACGGTCATTCAGTCGCACTAGAATAAAATTATTTGTTTTGAACACAGTTCATTATTGTCGTTATTACTCCTCACACGTTTCGACGTTATGCTGTTTTCAAACACAATGTTATTCAAAAAATAACACAACGTTTTATGGATACCATAAAGCAGAAGTGTAACTGACACTTACATGTGATGATATTAAGGATGAAGAGGTACTGTGTCTATATATTATTAGGTTCACTCTGCTTTCCATTATCCGTAAAACAGTGTATTATCTTTTTGGATGTTTTGAAAATGGCGTGTCTTCGAAACGCGTATGGTGTAATAAAATCAGTAAAATAATGTAGTCACGACAAATGGTGTACCTAATTCTAGTAGCTGAATTGCCGCCCGTGTCGACCACACAACGTGTCTCATCACAGGTTCATACCTCACCCCTCAGAAACACTTGAGCCACTTATCTGTAAGTGTAATCGTTCCATGTACTTCATCTGCATTATTTCTTTAGCAAATTTTGAACGAACTGGAAAACTTTCAATGCGTGTTCTGCTCTCTAACGTTTTTTTCGGAATTCTAGTTCTTCGAAAGCCTTAGCGCCTCCCCCCTCTTTTCAGTTCGTTCTTGTTGTTTCCATTTGCGCTGATGTACCTGAGTCTTACATCTAAACACAAAAGTACCTCGTCCTAAAGCGCAACGGGCGTGACCACCTAAACACAGAAGTACTTTGGTCGAAAGGGCCGCGGGCACGACATATCTACAGCGATTTTGTTTAGTAGTACTTGGAGGTAAATCTTCTGAGGACGTACGCCTGTTCCATCTGTAAAAGCTTTTGAGAACCTTTATTTCGTTTATTTTACTGCTTTCACTAAACTAATAATTTACGTACAATGTTTTCATATCAGCGCAAGAGTATATTTCGACAATGGAATAATTCCTCTCTCTGGGAAGTTTCACTGATACACTACGACGTATAGGTCTTTAGATCTGCGAGTAGTTTCGTTTCTTTATTCTAAGTCTTTATGCGAGGAAGTGCTGAATAGTAATAACTCGGAAATTTTTATTTAAAAACTGGTAAAGCTTTTTAATTATAACAAAATTTATTTACATTCTTTATCGGAATTCGTCATCTATAAATATTTATTTCTCAACATAGTCACCAAGTTGTTGATACCGTCACTGTGGAAGATGTTCTGTACGTTTTGAAGACAACTGAAAATCAGATGGGGCCCGTATGGATGATGTCCAACGAGAATGAACCCAAGGCGTCGGATAGTTGCAGATGTCAGATCGCAAAGCTCTTGTGTGGTCTGGAACTGTCATGCTGAAGGACAGGGTGCTCAATGTGTAGACGAGCTCTTTGTAATCAAAACTCGGTTACAGTACGTTAATTCTTACGCACCGACATAGCTACGATGCACAACGCCATATTACATTCTACAATTCCGAGCCCTCTAGCGCCGGAAGGCTGCAAATGTAAACATGAAGAATAAATACGAAGAATGTCAATAACATTTATCTTATTTAAAAAAGCTTAAGAGTTTTCAGATTAAGGAGCTCGGAGGCCTTACTTTGCAGCATTTTGTCAAATGGTATTCATTTGAAACATCCCCAAATTGAAGTATGTCGTTATATATAACAAAGAAATATCATATATTCTTTCGTTGTAATAAGGCCCACATTCAAATTAGATAGAAAAAATAGGTACCTTAGTCAAATAAGATTTAATAGTCATCTGACCTATCCAAGTTTTCTTTTTGTTCCATTTTCTTTCTCTTTCTCTTTTTTATTTTTTTATTTGTTTAGAGGTAGCTATCTACATGCTAGTCAGTCCTTTGACATAGGCAGCCTTGAAGTATGTACGATTGCTGTACAAATCAATAGAATGTCCGGGGGTTTTTGAGGTCTTCCATTTTTGTCCGCTCCACCTCCTTCATCCCCGTGCAACTGAAATGTATATTAACACTCTAATGAGCCCCCGAAGGAACCCAGACCCCGGACAGATCAGGAGTTAATTAGGCTGTAGGCAAGGAAGTGGATACGGAAGTCTAAATTTATGACTAGTTTCTTTCAGCGTCCGTTAACTTATCGGATAGTTTCTACGATTCATATTTGTATCTGGATTACCCATAAGCACCTCTATATAGCATTTTGATCTGTATTATATTGTCATTCTACGAACGCCTATACTAATACTTTCTGGACCCCGAGGAGATATTGTCAACTACGACGAGCTATACAACAGTTTACGATAATGAACACCATCTCCGTGACGAAAAGTAAGCAAAATGTTAGTAATATTAGTAGCACTTAAAAAACGTGATTTGTCTACGTTAAGATACGCTGAATCAATACCACTTACTCTTTGCAACAGAATTTGATTGCTTTCGAAAAGATATTCTCAGTTATACATCTCTCCAAAATGCATACAAAGACAATCGTAATATATATTTACATGGATATAATTCTGGCGATACCGGCCAGGACCTTCTTCTTCTGTGCGGATGCACACATATTCCCCCAACTCTTACGCGACTTGGAAGAATGTCTTCCACGAGTAATGAGTGTGTTGGGGTGGGACACTACGAATGTAGTGTGTGGGCATACAAGTTGAGAATGTGAGTCTCGCGGGAGGCGTGTGCGAGTAGTCAATGCAGCCGCGCTATCATTTGTGCCCTCGGTGGCTCAGATGAATAGAGCGTCTGCCATGTAAGCAGGAGATCCCGGGTTCGAGTCCCGGTCGGGACACACATTTTCACCTGTCCCCGTTGATCTACATCAACGCCCGTGCGCAGCTGACGATATTAACATAATTCTAATTTCAACGTAATATATTGTTATCTGAGAGCAAAGGTTGTCCAAGCTGTACAGTTCCACTCGTGTGGTCGCGCAAATATACCTTAATGGCGTACAAATCAATATATTCGAATTCACAGTCACAGAAGTTTGCGGATATTTTGCGTAATAGACAAATGCAAACGTACAAAAACGTTACACTTTAGTGTACTTATTTTCAAGGACACTTAAAGGTCACGGAAAATATGAATTTGCCTACGTTTATAAACCCCTTTGGTTTCTGTCTTGTAGTTTCATTCACTTTCCACTGCTTAATCTTTCGTGAAATTTTAGATTAAAATGTGCTTTCCCCCATGAGAAACAACGATATTAACAGGAGATACCAGAAGGTCAAATATAGAATAACAAAATAGCGATATAGCATCCAATGAAAAGATGAATATACAAAGTCTTTCAGCTACCCTTACCGATGGCGTTTTATGCAACTCCACATTACAGAAAAATGGTGTTGGCCAGTCCATTCTGGACATGTGTGACACATTGTCAAAATTTTGCAAGACATCTTAGACGTCATTTACAAATTTTCTTTGTAAAACTACTTTACCATATTAACGCGGCGAGTCGTATATTAATCTTTTCATTGGGCTATATACCAGAAACTGTTGCTTCCACACTTCCGATTTCGACGTCTTCTGTTAATTTCATGTTTCCTATGGTAAAACACATTTTACAAGGCAACGTTTCTGAACCATTTATGGAAGACAAAGCACTATAAATGAAATAAAACTACGCAGACATTAAAAACCTACCACAAATTACAGAAAGAAATACTGGGACCAGTTGGATAAGTACGGCAGAAGAAAGGTATATCTTGGTCCAAAAATACGGTGGAACTCACGGCCAGTTCTAGCATGTATTTTTTACACTACGATTCCGTGTGCCAAAAGTCGCCCAAAGTTCAGAAAGGGAACTTACATCGATTACATGTCTATCACCTATCAGGATACAGTCTTATAGAGACATAGTGAGCGTTGCACAAAACATCAGTAGTGGCATCGGTAGTGGCAGTTGCATCATCTTGCATAAGACATGCTCTTTATCTTTAACACATACTTGGAAATCACATTAGAGAAATTTGTCTGTAATCAGGGCTTTGAATGACATTCTACGTACTCTCTTGTCAGACACAACAATATGTCGGTACTGTTACCTAAATGGGATTCCTCTTACGGTATTTTTCCACTTTCATGCGACATATCGGCACCGTCGTGCGGTACGTCACGCCTGCGAGGCGGCGCGCAGGCACGAAGGTATGGCAGGCGACGGCATTCCACAGGTATTGACGGGGTTCCGCTCCTGCCTCCCGTAATTTTCCACAACCTTTCTATCCACGCGGAGCAGTGAACAAACCTGATCCCAAGCTTGTTGCCATCCTCCTTTGTCGCAGGCGATCGTCACTTCTGAATCTATTTTTCCCCTTGGAACCAGTTTCAAGAAAGAACTTTTTCATTAAATTTATAAGCTATTTTATGTTAAGTAATTCTCGAAGTCACTCACGCATTAGACAGTAGACTCTGTAGAGTTTCTGGTACCTGTAATCTCTATGCAATACCTGACCATCGGCTTCTGCAGGCATAGACAAAATCGTGCACACCACATCACTAGGCGATAGTCCGGAACCACGTGGCTGCTGCAGTTGCAGGTTCGAATCCTGCCTCGGGCATGGACGTGTGTGATATCCTTAGGTTGGTCAGGTTTAAGTAGTTCTAGGTTCTAGGGGACTGACGACCTCAGATGTAAAGTCCAATAGTGCTCAGAGCCATTTGAACCACATCACTGGCACTTCCTCCAGAGTCGTAATCGTAAGACCACCACGATTAGTCTCACAATGGTACCCCCTGGCATGAACCATGTCCTCATTCCACCATCCCTCCAATTGACACTAATGTTCGTAGATAACACAGTCATATTGGGAAATGACTGTTGTGTCTCTATGGCTGTAAGAGACTTCACTCCATTATTCAGCTCAGACAAAAAGAAGACATCTTCACATTTTAGCGGCGCAATGATTTTTCCACAAAATATCGACCGTGTAGCTGCATAAATTACACTTCTTCTTCTAATATTTCAGCCGTATGCCGTCCAGCCATCTTCAGATTGAGCCGATGTGACTGCCGCTCCAGAACTTGCTCCGTCGTTTTAAACCCGCGGACAGTGCCACTGCGCATGCTGTCTGTCACAGAGAAACAGTGCTTCAGCGATGTATCACTGCGAGCTGCACCGTTGCGAGGTCTTTGTTAGTTGACCAAAGAAAGTGCCGGATTCCATGATTTCTCCAAGCTGAAGCTGCTATCTCTATTAATTAACCTCGTCGCCAAGCGAATTTCATTTACTTTGTCACTACTGAGTCCCATAAAGATGGAGTCGAGGTCAAAACTCGACGTTGTAGTGCACCACAGTGTGCCCAGTGTCGATACAGTTCTCTGACACCTCCAATTTATTAGGCTGTAACAGCCGGGTGTAAGTGCGGTGCCCTCTGCATCCGTCCTGGACTGTACGTGTCTTCTGTCCGATGTATGAAGGGCCACACTCACCGGGGATCTTGTAAACCCCAGGCTTCCGAAGCACCAAATCGTCTTTAACGGAACCCAGGAGTGCTGCTGTCTTTGGTGTTTGGTGGGAGGGGGGGGGGGGGCGGGGCGAAATATCACATACACTTTGTGTTTACTCATGATCCGTCCTATTTTTGACGATAGGCCTCATCTGCGTTCCTGATGCCCTTTGTTGGTTTTGTTTGTAGTGTTTTACGTATCTGCTGTGCAGGGTACCCGTTGGCTACAAAAACTCTTGTCAAGTCTAGAAGCTCGTCCTCCCGACTGCTCTCGTCAGCAAAGACGTGTGCTCTGTGTACCAGAGTTCTGAGAACACTCATCTTCCGCAAAGGATGGTGGCATCTATTCCCAATTAAATTTAAATCCGTATGGATCGGTTTGCGATATACTACATGTACCGAAGTGCTATCATCTTTGTGTCGTACCAAAACATAAAAATCGGGAGGCGCTCATCCTTTTCTATTTCTATCGTGCACTGAATTTTTCTGTGGATGTAATTCAGATGATTTAAATATCTTTTAATATATCTTCACCATAGAGCCCCACTACAAACGTGTCGTCGACATACTTTCAAAATACTGTGGGCCTCAAGCTGGCAGATTCCAGCGTCTCCTCTTCGAAGTCCTCCAGCATTGGCGACAAAGGACTACCCATGGTGACACCGTCTGTTCATGAAATAGGTTACTGGTTAAAAAACATGTTTACACAAATCTGAAATCTCTTTATCAAAGGTTTTGTCAATGATAAATAATGATTCTGAAAGATAATCCTTTGTGAACAACGACACTACATCGAAACTGACTAATATATCAGAACTGCTCAGTTCGACTGATTTTAGTTTGCCAATGAAGTCCACGCATTTTCCTACCCCTGGCCTTCATAACGATGCTAAGCGTTTGGCGCAGTTATAGGTAGGAGAGCCAATGTTACTCACTATCAGACACAGAGGAACGCCACTCTTAAGGATCTTTGGAATTCCACAAACGCTCGGAGGAACCATACAGCTTTGTTTCAATCGTCGCACAACTTCTGGTGAAAAGGTGGAGGCGTTCAGAAGCGTAGTAGTACACTCTGTAGCTCCAGCAATCGTCACCCGCAACAGAACATACTTCTTGGGTGAGCAAGCAACTGCATTTCATTTGTGGCAGACATTACTACTATTGTGTCAGTAACTTTGTTCTTGGGAACAGGATACGCGCGGACGTTAACTAGAGGTGGGCAATGGGAAAAAATAGTAAAGGGACAGTTATCGAATATACAAACTGTGATAATCTATTAAACCTCAAACACAGATTCAGAGTTTCTATGAACCAAATGTATTATCTTAATATTAAAGATGTTAGTCAACTCATACTTACTTGATACCAAAGTGCTTAACAGTATTTTGTTTGGGCGTGAGAGCAGTTAGTGTCCCTGCAATTTAAATTAGTGCTGATTTGTCTGTTTGTACCTTTTCACATCAACATACGAGCATGTCAATGAAACAGAGCATGATCGACACCATTTATTACTAACAGTAATAATTTTATGATAGATACTTCATGTTACCGTTTTCATACAGTCTTCTCTTTAGTGTACAGATTTCTCCATAAATTTAATAATGCATAACAGTTTATACTTATATTTATAGTTTTATACAGGAACATCCACTCTAATATGACTGAGGCACACTTTTTTCAGCAGTAACCGAGACGCACAATATCGATCAAATATTATATATTATATATATATAATTGTAATATAATTTTTGTACCTGTATGTTTGTGTGTGACTGTGCTTCTGTGTGTCATCCGTCATAAGACAGGACCCGTCCACAGAACAGATAGAAGCATTTGTTTGGGACTGAATTAATTTTGCAAAAGAGTAGCAGATTTTACTATAATATTTTAATTGTCTGTCATTGACAGTGGCAGCTACAGTCATTCAGATATTCGTAAATTGCAATCAAAATTAAAAAAAAAAAAACATTATTCCACAGATATTAATGCTGTTAGTCAATAGAAGTAAGGATATTTAGGCTGTCGTTCCACCAAAGCAGATCAGATCACCATTTATTAAATTCATTAATCGTATTAAAGTGACTCTAATAAAGCTCCAAAATTTGGGTTTGAAGCATATTGGATGCGTGCTAAGATTTTAACTTTACCGGCCTCAAGCAAGATCGATCACGCTTCGTCACCCAATCTCCTCCCACGCCTCTCTTTCCTTCTTAGTTTAAAGAGGCTGCTTCAGAAACTTCTTATTGTCAATAAATTATGAGTAAGTGAAGTTAGTAATTGGCACAAATATACAATACAGTGTGACATGAAGTGACAAGTAAACATTACCTATTTTATACACATGTCAATTATTAGAATCCTTAATTATAGTAATAAAAGAACAAATAAGATCAACAAAAAGAAATATTTCATATGTATTTTACTTGCTAGTTTATATTAGTAGCACTGACTGCATGTATGTTTGTTGTGATATGACCTCCTGTGTCAACTGCTGCAAGACAGAAGACCCTAAGACAAGCAAAATTAGAGTAGCTGTCACAGTTCAGTACGTTATCATAGCGAACTTACAATTTCAATGCAACACTGACGCAAAATTAAAATAAACTGAAAAGCAGATCAACGAGCAGCAATTTTCAACCTTCGATGTAAGCCACTGCGCAATGTAAAATCATACGGAATAATTAAGTTTTTATGCACGGAATTAAGACAATCATCTATCAGGAATTAAAGATAAAACTTTTTTTTACAGGTGTAAAGTAAGTTACTGTAATCATGTCCATAATTTTTGAGTATATGATTGCCTACTCTGTTGGAGAATATTAACTCATAGCTAAGCAGCAGTTTTACTCTCGTTTCTACAATGTAGTTGGGGGTATATACTACCCCTCAGCATATGCATTTCTTTCTCTCACTTTCAAGATATGTTTAATTTGCTGTTCTGTTTATGGAAAATGTGTACAAATTTTATTAAATATCGTGTGTATTGGAAAAGCTTAAAAAATCTAGGGCACGCGGTTTGCTCCGGCGCCTCTCTATTGTTGGCTGCGATGACAAAACGTTGGACGTACTGATCGTAAGTGGCTGGAAACTATCATCTGTTGAACTTTGGTACATTCACTGCCTTGACACTCCATAGGATGCTACAAGCCAAATGTTGTCGTGAGAAGGCTGCTAACAAATTACATTACTGATGGGCGAGGCAGCAGGAAGTGGCAACAAACCATGACAGCCCGGTGAAGCATTGACGTAATCAGCCATCGGCGCCACCGAAAAGAATCATCAACGTAGTTTTCATCACTGTGTGCGTTAAAACAACGGCTTACACATACGCTAGGCAATTCCATAGACTTCGCATGGCTGATTTATTTCATTTTGTAACTACAGTTTGTGGCAGTCTTCTTACTTTCCTCCTGTATCGAATACAGGATTACATACTAGTTCTGACTGCAGATTAGCTGCCGAGTACCGTTGAAAAAAAATTGCGTTTATTCAAGTAATATTAGGCAATCATTATTGAAAGACCTGCTGTGGTGATTAAAGGTAAAACCATCACTTTACAGTTTGAGTTATCAGTAAGATCAAAATATTAATTAATGATACAAGAAAATATCAGTTTAATATTTTTTTGGGATGTGGTCGTGCTGTATATTTCTGAGTTGGACTGGTGTGTTGTATTTACGGCCTTATTTCGTCTGTGGTATTCAGGGTGATTTCGTGATGGTGGTACAGATTTCAGGGATGACGGATAACAACAAAAGTATCAATTTAAAGTCAGGGACCCTCGTCTAGAAACGATCAACTCGAAAGTTATAAGCGAAAATGGTTTTGATACTTCTGAAAGTAGGCCTCGTCTCCTGCAAGCCCTTTGTTTTCCATATTTTGTGACGGGGTATTATCGACCAAAACAAGGATAGATTGTCTGGTAAACATTGGCTCTAAAATGCTTACCTTAACAGTTATGAGCACTCTTTTAGTGGAAGAGATGTAAACCACACTAGCAAGATAAACAACTGCTGATAGCTCTTAAAGTACACACTTTACTATCCACGTTTACTGGACCTTTTGTTCTTGTTTTGGTGCATACTACCACCTCTCCAAATAGGGAAAGCAAAGAGCTTGTAGTGGAGGAGGTACATTGTCAGAGGTATCAGAACGATTTTACATTATAACTTTCGACTTTTCCGGTCAGCGTCTCTCACCCCGGATTAATATATTTACCTTTCTCCATCAACCTTCAAAGTTTGTAACATCATCACGGAACTAAACTGTATATTTTCATGTGAATATTGACATAAAAGATACCTTATAATGTTGCTACCAAAAGACTGTCATGCAAACTGTGAAGATAAGCTGTAATCCGTTGAGATACGACCGCACTGTCATGTGTGAGAACTAATTTGGGTGGGGCATTACCGTTTAGCTGCTTCGTGTGTGTGTGTGTGTGTGTGTGTGTGTGTGTGTGTGTATCCACGAAATTCCAGCCTGCCAGACAAAGTGTTTTTTTATTTTGAAAATTATAAATACTCTACAGGCAGAGTCGTCATGGCACTCTTTTATAGATTTTCAAATGACGTTGAAATGTGATATTACTCCTGGTTTAGTGTTGGTCTTAGCAATCAGACAGCCGTGCAGAAATCAGGCGATTGACTTATTTAAAGAGAGGTTTCAAAGGAATAGTGTGGCTACCAAATGAAAATGTTACGTAAAAGTGTTCACAGTATGCATTTTATGATGTTTGTAAAGAATAAACCAAGAACAATGCCTTCAATCGATTCTTTCCATATTTAATAATCAATCACCTCCATGAAAGACTGTTGAAGGGATTTGTTGAAGTTTTTCCTGGGAGTGCTGCCGTCACCTATGGTTTACTTGATAACCAATCGAAATCTATTGGTGTCTCAAAAAAATTAATTGATCAATTAATATGATTATAGAAAAGAATTGTGTGTTGTACTAACCCTAAGTCAAAGGCGTCCTTAACTGCATCTAAGTCTGCAGTAAATTCGCTTGGCGAAAGTACTAGCTGTGAAAAATGTATATTCTCGATGGGTTCGGCACAATCTGATCGATGCTCACTATCACAAATAGCTTGACATTGACTTGTGTAAGGGAATGTTGAAATATTTCGTGCGTATAAAACATCGTAATGGGGGACGAAACTTTGATTAATTCGTGTTTTTCATAACCTAAAACAACAAAGTAGGCTATTTCGATGTTCTTAGATGAACAGAAGCCAACAAAGATGGTTCCATGAATATGATGGCTTGTATCTTTGGTAGTACTGGAGATAATAAAATCTTAAATGGTATAAAACATTTTATTCGTCACAAGCCACGCACGAAATCAGTAAAAAGATCTGAAAACTTCCCATAATTCTTCATAGAGAAAATGTCGTAGAATTTGAGACAGTTAGTTACTTCAGGAAGAAATACATCGAATTAATGTCTCAGTACCCGCATTTGCCTGATTGATGCATAACGACTTCATTTTGTTCCATTACGTCACATAAAAATTGGAACAGTGGTGAATTCCTCGCGAACTTAAGAAAGTGCTATGAGGCATCCACACCAGAGAGATGCAAATGTTTCCACAACTGTTTCTAACGCACACCTAAGCACACAATCACTTTAAAGCAAAACCTTTAGAAACAATGAAACGAGTCATACAATTATTTCTTTCATTCTCAAACCTTGAAAGATGTGGATCTCGCATAAATACGTACCTGTCATCATTACGCAGTCATAACACGCCCGCGTGACCAGAATTAACGATTAACTGTTACACTAACGAAATTGATTAAAACAATATGATATGTCTGTGTGGGCTCGTGATTGTATTATTAATTTTTTTATATTTTGTTGTGAAGCTGTCATTTGATAAGCAATTGGAACCATTGTCCTTGCTGAAGTGATCCACAATTAAATTCATTACACATTTCACGAACATCTTTTAGTTGAGGGAACGAGTACTACCATTTGCACATAAAGTTCTGCAAGATCCCACTATGATTTGATTTAGGCCTACTTCTGATATGGTGCGTTGTTTCCAAACCCATTACGTACACTAGCATGTATTCCCGTAATTAACTTGTCATAGTATACCTTTTATTTTAATAGTATGGAGATGTCGTTGCATATGTCCCAAAAATTGGCATATGCCTCCCCTGTTATTCAGTAAGAGTTTTGGAAGTATGAGTTACAATATGTGACTATTAGACTTAACATACTGTCACTACTGTAATACTTTTGTTCAAGCCATTAAACGAATTCTTTCACTACTATTAAAGAAGATTTTTATTCAGTAATTCGACTACAGAAATTATGTTGATTTCAGAATAGTGACAAACGCATGCTGTGTATCTATACAGAATAAATCAACTAAAACTTGCACCGCAGATATCGCGGAAATGGGAAGTGCTGATGAGCTGCGATTTTAACAGACTGGATTGGTAGTTAGGGGTGCGTGTTTTAGCCAATCAATAGACTGTAATAATAGTTAAAAGGTGTTTTCTGTGCAAACATACACCTTTTTAAATATAACAATGGGTATTGACATTAATAAGTTAAAGGTAGGGTAAACTAGAATGTCAGTAGTGTTGGTTGCAGGCTTTTAGTGTTACGAGATATCGTATTCTGAAAAGTTCACACAAAGACGCTTGTACAACACTCGTCATGTGGATTCTGACAGGTAAGGAGACAACTCAGTATCACAATCTGTGTTCAACATGATAACCTGCAGGGGCAGTAGACGCTTCCAGTCTTGTATGGAACGACTGCTGCACACGTGCTAGTATTCAAGCGGAGATGTCGGAGCAGGCTGCAGCAATAACTCGTGGCATTCGTATGTCTTTTAGACAGCATCTTTCAGATTTCCTCACAGAAAAAAGTCTACAGACGTCAAATCCGGGGAACGGGCCAGCCAATCCAACGATTTGGAAACAATTCGCGAAGGCATGCTGTAGTACGTGGTACACTGTGGGCTGGACAGCCGTAGTGTTGGCACCACAGCTTCCTCCTAGTCTGCAGAGGAACGTCTTCTAGCATCCGTAAAAGATGGTCTATTAGGAATATTCGTTACTTGTGCTCGTTCAGTGTTCCATATATGGAAAACAGGCCTGTGAGCTGACAAGTCACTATTCCACACCACACATTTACACTCCACGGACAATGACACTCCCGCTGATGTACCCAATGGGGATTTTCAACAGACGAATAATGTATGCTTTGTTGGTTTAGACGGCCATGATTAGTTAATTTCGCTTCATTTCGAAACAAGATCAATAATGCACCTGGAGTATCCTGTATTTAGTGTCCATGTACAGAAGTTAACAGGATTCTCGTAATTGTTTCCATACAGTTCTTGATAGAGCTGTGATCGGGGTGGAACCTATGTCGATGGAGAATGCGTAGGGCACTTGCCTCATTCATATCACTCCCTCGCGCAATTCTGCGTGACCTAACGTGTGGATAAACTGCAACAGCACCATGAAAATTAATTTCCCTATCTTCTGTCGTCACTTGTTACCCTCTGTTACGTTCTCTAAGTCTTACACTAACACTTTGCCTAGCCGGTTAAAAGTTGATAAACAATTGCCGAGACGGTTTACGTATCTTGGGATTTTTTCCTCAAACATCGTACCAGAACTAACTGCATTCTTCAAATGTCTCTAAACACTATCTGACTTAACATCTGAGGTCATCAGTCCCCTAGAACTTAGAACTACTTAAACCTAACTAACCTAAGGACATCACACACATCCATGCCCGAGGCAGGATTCGAACATGCGACCGTAACAGGCGCGTGGTTCCTGCCTGAAGCGCCTAGAACCGCTCGACCACAGTGGACGGCTGAACTGCATTCTTCCTGCACTCTTCAAACAACATCAGCAGGTCTGCTTTTTCTGCTACGGTAAATCTCATCGTCCACTAACGACCTACTGCTTGGACTGTCACACACTAACGGACTAGCAAGTCGGAACGCACTCAACGAACAGGCAAGCACGCTGTAAGCAAACGTAACACCATCGTACCCAGCAACTACGCAGGTTAAATGGCACAAACAAGTGTCGGTGTTCATACTACTCGCGCTAGAATCCTGCAACAAGCACTACTGAAGTGATAATTCACCCTACTTTTAGTTTGTCGATGTCAACAGGCATTGTTCCATTTAAAGAAGCGTCTTTGCGCAAAAAATATACTCTCTAATAATTGTTACAATATGTTTATTGGCTATCAATATGGGTCTCTGATCACCACTCCATTCTGTGAAAACCTCACATCAAAAGCACTTTCAATTTCCGCAATATTCGCAGTGCAAGTTTTAGGTTATTCACCCGTGTATTTGGGCGTAAGAGCGTTCTGCTCAGACGGGGTCAAAGCACGCAGGCGAAAAAACGTCCGGTTACAATGACATTGTGAACGCCTCGCGGTGCATGAAACTATGACCGTTTCGGCCTCTGCTCGCACAGCATTGACAAAGCAAAATCACATTTCCGGAATTCTATATATATATCACGTTTCCTCTTACCATTAGCTCTTCGCGCTGACGAGAGCTCTCATGTATAATTCAGTAAATCGGGTAATCGTACATCGACAAGTACCATTTGAGGTTGAGCGCTCAGCTGAAGGACTCTGCGTACTAGAATATACCGGATGGTCCATCGTGTGCAATCAGACCGCTGAGAATCCGTCGACAACAGTACAGAGGATACAGGTACGAACAACCATGTACACTTGCGGTGACATCATATTAATTACACATCGACCACGAATATACAAGCAGTCATTATTCTCACGCTTTATCAGTGTATGGAACGAGTACAATCAACATTAAATACGATGCTGGTTTTGTAGGGAGTACGCGACTATAATTCAGGTCATATTGAAAACTGCGACGTTGCCTTCGAATGACATTTGAACTGACTTCCCCTGCCGGTTATAAGGCGACGTAAAATTTAAAGTGGATTCCCAAACACGATGAAGCTCGCAAATTTTCACGTCCACAAATCATTGCTAGGGGTGAAATAAGCACTAAATGACAGACGAAATAGCACGAAAACTGTAACTCCAATCATGGATCATGGGATCTGTATTCTGGCACTTACCTAGACTTCTTTTTTAACGGTTCTCCTCTAGCCAATTTTGGCTACCTCCTGTGTGGTTGCTTCACCATTCCTTTCGTAGCCATTTTTCCTCTTTCAGCGGGGCTTTGGTTATCCGAGGGCGTGCTGTAAAGTAATTCCTCCACTTCTGTTTAAATTGAAAGTAATAAACACATTTCTCCCAACGAGAGACCGTCACTGTAGAATGTTTGACTTTGTTGACGGAGCCACAACCCCGCCTCTGCTTGCACCGCTTCATTACTATCAAAGTTAAGTCCTCGACGGTGCTCTAAAAGTTCTGTAAAAAGACGAAAATCGGACGGGGCCAGTTCGTAACTGTATGGAGGATGTTCGATGACAGTGAATTGTTGCAGATGTCGCAACGCTCGTATGTGATCTGGCATTGCCATGCTGAAGAAGGGGTGTTTCATGTGTAGATGAACTTTTCGACATAGAAACTCGATTAAAGCTCGTGGTTTCTAAAGCACTGCCATGTCAGGCACTACAATTCGAAGCACTGTGGCGACAGTGGGTTGCAAATTTATATACATGAGAAATAAATACGTAGAATGTAAATAACGTTTGTTTTATTTAAAACGCGGTAAGAGTTTTCACAAAATAATTCGGAGGCATTACTTTCCAGCTTGCCCTCGTATCTCTGGAATAGTGGAGCTTGTTCAAGACCTAACACCAAGCGGACTTCTCCTACAGCCAGCTGAATCACTGTTTAAGTATTATTAAAGAAACGATAAACGAATTTACCACTCATTGACATCGTAAATCCTTTCATTTCCTAATATACATACATTTTAAATGCAATTAAGCACGATAGTTAACATTTAAACCAACTAAGGTCTATGCGTTAAAATTCAGGGTACACCTTTCTAGATTCATTCCCAGGTTTCAGATCCTTTATGCGCTGTCCCAGGCCTCACCCTGTCCCAGGCCTCACCTCACTAGCCAATCCCAGTCTTGAGAATACTATGAGTAACATTTTTCGAAAAGTTGCTTTGTGTTTCACATGTCTCCCTGATTTTCTGTATCGGTGTCGCACTATACACTGCAGTGTATATTTGTTATGTTCGATAATTATTGTGACGTATTATTAGCAGCGTTGATTAGTTCATTATATGACCGTCAAAGGGAATGTAAATGTTCAGCTTTTAACTGCAAAAGCCAAAGTGGGTAGAAGCAACGCGAGGATGTACAAGAATATTGTATCGGTAGTTACGGTGGCCAATATATACAAGGGCAGTAAAGTCCTTGACTGTAAGTAATGATCTCAAATGAAGATACACCTTGATATTATTTGAATATCAGCAGTGTTTAGTGAAGATTTTGCTGCAACTGCGTGTTGAAATAAGCGCAACGGTGACATAAGAAAATTTGTATCGGAACAGGCTGCTAAACCGGACTTCCAGTTTACGTGAGCGGTCACGTTAACCACCTATGCGATCCGGACACGCTTTCCAGCTGATCCATATTCTCAACTTTCACAAGTAAGATGCCCACCCCATGGTTACCGTTTTTCAACTACCAAATGGTTCAAATGACTCTGAGCACTATGGGACTTAACATCTGAGGTCATCAGTCCCCTAGAAGTTAAAACTACTTAAACCTAACTAATCTAACGACGTCACACACATCCATGTCCGAGGCAGGATTCGAACCTGCGACCATAGCAGCAGCGCGGTTCCGTACTGAAGCGCCTAGAACCGCTCGGCCACAACGGCTGACAGCTACCAAGAAACGTGTCGCCATTGTAATGTTCATCCACATCCAGAACTCTAACTCAACGACTCTAATCACTTTCTGGGACTGGTATTCGATGCCTGGCTTTCCCATCTTCGCCAACGTAAGGGAACGTGCTGGTCACAACTTTATAATTTTCTGTGCCTCAGTGGCACCAGATGGGGCGCAGACCGCGCTTCTTATTTGTGGCTTTATAAAGCTTGAACCCTACTATGTCTTCATTTTGGGGGTCTGACATATGGTTCAGCATCGCCTTCAGTATTGTAGATGCTGGACCCAATAAACCATTGTGAAGTCCTGCTTGCGACAGGTGCTTACTGGACGAGAATTGTGAACAGCCTTCTCACACAGGCTGGAGTCCCTCCACTACAGATCATGAGCCAACAACTGCTGCTCAACCACACGATACACATTTGCTGCTCTCCTGAGTATCAAAACTACCGTGTCCATTTTCCTTGTAGGAAGATCCACCTCTCTCAACAGCGGCCCACGACTGGAGTCACAGTCGCAGTCAGCATAGTCTCTGTTCTGAACTCCAGTATCTCACAATGGCAATGAGCAAATGCATACACCTCGTGGTGTGTATCCTGTCCTTGAATCTGTCTCTACCTTTCCACTGGACGGACAGACTCTGTATACCCCATGGGTTTAAGGCCCTCTGTTGCTAGCCATCTTTGATGCATTTCGAAGTTGGGAAGTGATCAACACGATCGGCTCTATGGTCGATATAAGGACCGGTGTAGCCTACACGTATGTAACATGCAGTGCACTAAGCTCCCTGACCAACGGGTGCAGTATATTCACTGCTGAAGTGGTGGCCATCGCTCGAGACTTCAGTCACGCTCACATTTGCACCAGCAAGACAGAGTAGTCTTCAGGATATACCCTCGACACTCACTAATTGTGAGAATCCAGGATCTCCATATTGACGTCCATCAAGCCAGATGGTTGGTTATCTTTTCTGGAGCTCAGGAAACGAAAGTGCTTACCAATCGACCAAGTCGGCTACCAGGTTGCCGACTTTTGAGATGCGGGTACCAGAGATTGGCCTTTTCCTCTACTACTTGCGTTCATAGTTGGAGGCTTGGAACATAGATTGGTGTGCCCTGGTTTCTCGAGACGAACTGCGAGCAGCGAAGGGGACTGTAGCCTTGTATCAATGTTCGCTTCGTACTTCATGCAGGGAATCTCCATGGCAGGGTCGTCATAAAACTCTTGTACCGTCAGCAAACAACAAAGGCTGCTTGGGGAATGCAAGATGGGTATCAAGCAGCGTGTCTGAAAAATGAGGATCTGCCACAGGATTACCATAAACACGGAAACGTAGGTGGTTTTGGTGTTCAGTCCCCAATGTACTGAGAATGGAATAATGAGGATGGCCAGACATCTGAGTGACGATGCCAGATTCTCAATTATGAGCCATGTTAAAGACGTGATAGAAAATTTTGTTCTCACAGAATTTCATTGGGAAGGTAGTGTTGATAACAGAGTGGTGAGGGTGAAAGAGATGCAGCAGTGCGGTGGCGACGTCAGTATAAGAGTTGTGATGGTGAAGCGTCGTGAGCAGGCATAGTGCAATAGGTGCTCGGAAACAACAAAAAATCATTTTCTCCCAAATGTGAAAGACATCTGAGACGTGCTACGGCTCGCGTTGGTGCCGTTGCTAGGTTGGCATCGTTTAGTTGATATAGTTACAGTTGTCGTCTTCTTCTTCTGTTCATTGGCGCCACTCCGTTTGCAAGCGTTATCTGTCCGCTTGTGGTCCAGCGGTGTATCTAGTAATGGTTGTACTATCTTTGTGGCGACGTTGTGGTGTTTTCCGTGTCGCGTGAGTGGGCAGTTCGATTGGGCAGCCAGGTCCGCACAGCGTGAGGACACGCCAGGACCTCCGGCGGCACACATGCACTGCCGGATGGAAGGGCTGTAGTCACGAGGGGTACAACCTCGTTGTCCACCGGACCAAGGAAGTTTAAGTTGAGTGGGCCTTAATTCAAGTACAGAACGTCCACCATAGTGAGATCTCGCCATTTGCTTGCGTGTTGCTGCTCGCGGTGTCGCCGAGACAACGGCGAGTGGAGCTTTTGGGGAAGGCGAACATAATTAGCCTTCTTCCACTTCTTATTATTAATTGTTGCATTCTGTATGCCAGTGGTATTTTTCCTGCCTAGTGGTCGCTAACGCCCCAGTTACCTACCCCGGAGCTTAATGTACGCCACAGCAATGTACTTTTCCTCACCTTGCGGCTGCTGTCCGGTAAGGCGTGTAGTTCGATAGCTTCCTTGACTTGTGGGTCGGGGGCGTTTGTTTGTTTGTTTTTCTTCTTTTTTTTCCTACACTGGCTTCCGTATGCTCTAAACACCGGAGTTTGAAGACGTAGTGCTGTCCACCGGTTCCGGCTTGGGTGTGTTATTCCATCGTTGCTTTGGTTGTCGCGCGTTAGGTATATTTGGCAAATGATTATTGGTCATGCATTAAAATTGCCATTAGTATGAGTTACCATCTCGTGAAGTGAATGCAACGATTGGCTGCCTGTCTCATCGCTTGCGAAGTTTTGAGGGACTTTCCCAGGTTGGAGCAACGTCTCCGCCCCCCCCCCCCCCCCCCCCCGTCCTCCTTGGTTTGGTCAGATTTATGATTGTTATTCTACAAAAAATATTGTAATAACTGTAATTTCAAGCTTGAAGATGTTTAACTGGTTCTTAAAAGGACTGTTAGTCTGTAATTCAGCCTTGAAACAGTTTTTAAATTATTACTATTGGGGCCTTCAGCCGAGAAATAGTTGAATTTGTTGTCATTAATGCCTTCAGCCGTGGAACACTTATTAATTTATTGTCATCTTTTATCAGTTGTTGTTTCCAAATAAAGTGTACATGATTGAAAAATAAACTAGCAAACAGTAATTGATTACGTTCCCGTCCACAATCGTAACCCAATCCTGCCTTCCTTGGTACCAGGTCTCAACATTGCTTGGACATTTAAGTCTTTAAACTACGAACGAGGTGTTTTGTTTCATAGTTATATTAAGGAGAGAACTCTGCCATACGAATAAATTAAACTCCGTTTTGTTAGTGCATCTGTTGAAATTCCGTCGAATAAAATTGCGGACCATTGTCCGGAACAGTTGTTGGTGGCAAATCTAAGCAAAAGACATAAGTGAGTGCTTTCGTAGTAGTATTGCTATTAGTTGAATGCACTGTAACATCAAAAGAATATTTGATGCATGCAGTGAGCCTTCTTGTGTTCCAGAAAGTACAAGAAAAATCAGTATGAAGGTGTTGTCAAGGGCGACAGATCGAAGCCAACGGAAATATTGTTGTGGTGGAGCTGCCTGCTTACGTGCACAAACTTGGAAACTTGCGGTCATTTATTCTATCTGTTTATGTAGCCCGAACCGCGAACAATGCTAGCCTTCTAACTGCTTAGTTCTGGAAAATCCCCAACGTCCTCTACGTAATAACTTCATCACATGTTGTTGCAAAGTTTCTGAAATCAGTACTTTCGTTTCTTTCATTAGAAGAATGCAATACAGTTACACCAGTACGAAGAGAATGGCTGTTGTTGTGTTTTGCATGGTACTTGAGAACTACTGCATCGGTGATTGATTTAGGATTATGACGCCAACGTATCAGAATGTAGATTTACGCTATCATAGTGACTGATGTTGTTCAGCAGACTGTATGATCCACCGACAGCCAATGCGAAAAGCTTTTAGATCCAGCGAATCCGAATGATCCGTTTGAAGACAAGAAATTTCTGATGCCTCTCAATCCTTTTTGTTCCATAGCCAAGTGAGACATTATGTCTGCGTTGTCACGCTGCACCGTAGCCGATAAAGAATTTCATACTGATAATTCGATAGAAATAGTGATCAACGGTGAAGATTCTGTGCTGTGTAATCAAGTGCAGATCAAAAATGGCAGCCAGTGTCTTATGACCAGTCGTAAGAAAAAAAAAATTCTCCCATACAGATATTCATGAAGTTTTGTGATACAGTAAATTAGGCTTAGGGCTTGTTCAACATCTCTGACGTGGATGATATGAGACGTTCCATGTTGTCAAGCTTGAAAGATAAATCTGCCGCTATGTCCTGTGAGAATGGCGTCTACTGCAAGCTCTACTGGTTTTTGCGGCTCGCAATGGGTAAGACATGGGCTACTAAGGAATGTATGTATCAATTTCTGTAAAGATTGTTCCCAATCTGTTACCCATTTAAAAGGAAGATTTTTATGCCGGAGGAGATGAAAGCGAGCGGCTGTTTGCACTGCTTTGGGAACGGATTTTCTATAGAATGCCAAGTTTCGAAGAACAGCTTGGAGTTCTCGTACATGTGTAGCAGAAGGCAATCTCCGTATGGCCTCTAAATTTTTAGTCGAGGGGCGAATGTCGTGGTTGTCAATGAATTACAATTGAATCGTGCTTCAGTTAAGACATGAAAAATGGACTCCAGATTGTTTAGATGATATTCCAGTGTTTAACCCGACACAATGATGTCATCCAAATAATTTTGACTGGACAGAACGTTCGACGTCGCTTGTTACAGGAAGTGTTGAAATAACGCAGGAGCAGAGGTGCTTCCTCAGGGAAAGGCCTGAAATTGATACAAGCTGACCTATGCACTAACCACCATAAATTTTTTGTTTCCCCATCCAAGCGAAGCTGAGGATAAACATTTGGGAAATCAGATTTCGAAAAGAATCGTCCTCCTGCAGGAGATCCATAAGCCCTGCGTGAAAGCAAAAAGGACTCAGGAACTGCTTGAGGGTTAACTGCAGTCTTAAAGTCGGTACGAAGTCTGACCTTCCAGTTAGCTTCACTTGTGATTACAAGAAGAGGTGGCCTCTGACTAGTTGAAACATGTATGAAAACTACGGTTTCTCACAATCTGGTGAGTTCAGAAGCAACTTCATATCGTAAGACATGAGGTACAGTATGAGCGCGGTAAGACTTAGCTTTCACATTGCCCTTGAGTGTAACATGGGCAGGAAATTCCTCGACATGTCCCAGTGTACCACCGAGAAAACGTACATATTTTTCACATGACCCAATATTACTGGCAAGAGAAATTTTCGTACGCATAGCATGTACATTTCGCTTAATTTCAGAGCATCATCAGGACTAATATTGGTGCTAGAATGTGATTGAACTGCAGTGAATGACACTGATATAGTCGTATCTCTGTATTTTTCTTACACATTGCATGTTTTAAAGACAAAGACAGTTATGCCATTGTAGGCCCTGAGGTACAGGTGTGACTTTTCCAGATGAGGATGTCCCAAATGCTCATAAGTACCTTTAGCAATCAATGTGACCGAAACACCAGTATCTTACTGAAATGATGGAGACTGATTGCAGATCTGCAGAGAAATGAAGATTTTAGGGTTTCCTCTCTGAATGTGACTATCTAGTTTGACTTGCAGAAGACTATCTGTGTGTGAATTGCGATTAAAGAAGCATATAGCTGTACGAGGAGACCTGATTAGAATAGAGGGAGTTTTGCACCAAGCGTTTCACTGGACGATTACATTCCTTTCTTCCACGGTTCCTGTGTGGATTGTCAGGGGAGTAAGTACGTATTCGAAATGAGAGATCATGTGAATATTTGTTGGTAAACTGGGACCGCTGTGACATATCACGGTCAGTGACATATCACGGTCAGTGACGCAACAATAGGCACAGTAGAGTCACGTCCATTGAAATCTTGAACTTCCTGAGCTCCACTTACTTTAAGCACGTCATTGAGAGTAGGGCTGCAATGCTTCACAATCTCAGCCTGTATTTTGTTAGGAGCAAGTTCCTAAATAATGTCATCGAGAAATATTGCGTCCTGAAATGAAACTCCACAAAAGCGTTTAAATTTACGGGTCCCAGTCATGCACTAGAGTTCAGCGGTCCATTCCTTGTAAGACTGATTACTATGACAATGCGTACGAAAAAATTTGATACGAGCAGCAGTAACATGGATCTTCACTTTGAAGTAGTCGTCTAGTGCTCGAGAAATATCCTCATAGGGTAAGGTTTGAGGCTCTAACTGAGGGAGCAAGTTGTGATACAAAGGGAAAATATGCACGGCTGTCCACGAAGAAAACAAAGAGTGTTGTGATGCACGTGATGTGTTGTATGCAGCGAATTGTTGCTCTACTTGCTGGCATTACTCCGTCCATTCCTCTTGTTGTGCATAAAAAGAGCGTAAGGGTGTAGGAGGCACCTGGCTGCTGGTAATCTGTGATTCGGTCGTTTTAGTTTTCTGAGATCGTTTTACTTCCACCAATCTACCAGTAGTAATGAGTAGTGGGGTGATCTGTTGGTTCTGAAACTGAATAAGTGCCACGAGAGATTGCTCTCCTGATGTTGCTTTGCATACAGAAATCAAAACTACGTAAGATAGGTGTTAGTTACACACACAAATAATTATGAAACAATTTCACGATCTGCCGAACGCTACCACCTCAAGCACCAGACAAGTCGCCGATAGGTGGCAAAATCAAAAACGTCGCCAGTTACCGTCTGTTGCATCAGTAGTTGAGGTGGCCAATAAAAACAATTAGACATCTACAAGAAGGTAACTCAAAAAGATTTGTTATTTAAAATAAGTGCATTTAATAACTGACATATACATAACCTTGAAGTGCTGTATGTTCTTCTATGGAGCTAAGTTCTTGATTGTAAAAAAAAATAGTTTTGAATCGAGATACATTTTGATAATCTCCGTTTATTAACAATATTTAGTTGACACCTGCACGACCGAGTAAGGGAGCAGGGACTGCGAGATGTGAGGAGTAGAGCCTAATTTGGTAGGCTACCCGTGCAACAATTATTTTAGCCGACCGTAGAAGTCATGACCAAATCTCAGGTACTTTTTGACTCCAAAGACGTTAAACGCTTCTTCCTCCGTACGCGAATACATTTGCGGTGAGTCTCTCTGTAAGAATGGAACAACAGGAAAGCAGTGCAGTAAGAAATAAGGTTAAGACCATTCTGAAAACGTTTAACAGTTAAAAACTGTGCCTCGAAAAAATTCTGTTGGTTGTAGACCAAAAATTTTAATTCTAATGGCTACGTACCGAATTACAATATTTTGTTTGCAGTCTGCATCGAGTCATTTAAAGCAGCACAGTTAGAAGAAATACCAGACTGATATATCTCCTTCAGGGATTGCGGCAGTAATAAAAACTGCATAATATCAAAGCCTGTTGTAATGCTTGCTACATGTATGCGACCTATTGGTAGTGTTTTGTACCATTTCAAAGTACGAGATCAAGAATTAATAGATCTACGTGTATGGTTTGTTTGTATAATATAGTCATTCGGTTGCAACAAGTTTTTAGTTTAATCTAGTTTCCACACCGACTATGGATGTCTTCATCAGAAAATCCAAACAATTACCTAAATGGATTAAAAACTATTAACATGGAGAAAAACCAAAAAAGAGGTGGTTGTTTTACCGAACAGTTTTATGAGATGACGATACGAACCTGTAGTAACAGACGAACAGATTCAAGAGCAAAATGCTGTCGTCATATAAAATACTTCATAAGAAGATAATATTTGAGTCGTATAAAATTACAGACATTGGGACTGACATAAAACTGGTGATTGGAAAATTATAGGTATACGTTGTAACACACCACACACAGCTAAGGGCTGTATGAGGAAACAGACACCGGAAATGGCTTCAGAGTGAAAGGCTTACAATGCGGACACGAAACAAGTCGCGCCACATATTAACAGTCGAAGAAATCAGCCGTTTAAATTACAAAAATATTTTAAATGACATGTAAGAGCTCATTCCACAAGGCGGTAGGCTATGCAAACTGAAATTTATACAGGTCAACGCAGCATCAGTAGCAAATTCTACTTTACAGTCGTGTTTGTTTTGGAGGAGATGCTGAATCCATAAGATGCAGATCCTCGAAACGTATTCGAAGTCTTATTTGTTTTTCTTTTCATCACTTTCGAGACTTGGACAAGTACCAAGAGTGGCAATTCTATTACTGTTTTTATTTTATAAAACGTTATCCACTATGGTTAAGTCTTATCTAGTATTGACTATGATAATTTTACTCAAATTAATTTCAGCATCGAGATTTTCATCAGGTAAAGGAATAGAAACTGCTCTATGGACGGAAGAAACTTATTTGTGAGAACGAGGCTGTGTTGAAGAGGATGGCACTGTTGATTAGTACAGGGTTATACGCGAAAAAATTGAAAGAAATTTCCGTGTCAACTATTTTTATTGTTAGATCCAAATAATGTAGCTGAAGGAATTCTTTTTCTAGCTCACATGAGAAAGTAAATTCTTCGTGAAGTTCGTTGAAGATTTTGGTGATATGATCTGTGCCGTTATTAGTTTGTCGTTCACGTATTTGACGTATGAGGGAACGCCTAGAGTAGCGGCTGCAGAACTTTATTTAAAGAATTAATATGTCTGCAAGAATACCGGCTAGTAGATCAGCCACTGCAAGACTGTTCATACAACTGTCCATTTAAATCCAAACAGTTACATTTGACTACAGTTTCAACTAAATTCATGAAGTCAGCAATCTGCTCATCAGAAATCCTTTCTTTTTTTTAAGACATAAATTTTTCTACTATACTATGTGATCAAAAGTATCCGGACACTCGCAAAAACATACTTTTTTTCATATTAGATTCATTGTGCTGCCACCTACAGCCAGGTACTCCATATCAGCAACCTCAGGCGTCAGTAGATATCGTGAGAGAGCAGAATGGGGCAGTCTCCGGAACTCACGGACTTCGAACGTTGTCAGGTGATTGGGTGTCAGTTGTGTCATACGTCTGCACGCGTGATTTTCACACTCCTAAACTTCACTAGGTCCACTGTTTCCGATGTGATAGTGAAGTGCAAACGTGAAGGGACACGTGCAGTACGAAATCGTACATTTCGACCTCGTCTGTTGACGGACAGAGACCACCGACAGTTGAAGAAGGTCGCAATGTGTAATAGGCAATCATCTATAGAGACTATCATACAGAAATTCCAAACTGCATCAGGATACACTGCAAGTGTTATGACATTCAGGCAGGAGGTTGAAACGTCCCCATAGAAAAATTTCTGAATTACTGTGCTGATAAACCTCTTACATTATTTGCTTTTCAAACAGCTGAGCAAAAGTGAACGTACTCAAAAATTCACTAATGTGACACACAATACCTTTAGCGCAACGCAATCTAACTTTCAGTAATCGCTACAAAGAATGGCCCTGACTAACCTATACCATTCACAAATCACTTACCTCACAAAAATCTTCGTTACTCGAACTACTGCAATACAGCGAGCGCCACTACTGCCAGCTAAATAAAAGATTCAAACTACTGAAGGCACTAACTACTGATAGGCATAGTTATCAAATGAAAGATTTTGATAGAGAACAAACAATGTATTTACCTTAATAGTGTTGAAAAGTCATAATATACATAGCAATTCCTGACATCCAGTGTTACAAATTTCAAAACTCCGCTCTCTCTCTCCCCACATCCACCACTGCTGGCGGCTCACCTCCAACTGCGCAACGTTACGCGCTGTTCACATCCAGTTGCCCAACACTACAATGGCAGACAACAATGCAAACTAGCCACAGACTGCACACAGCACAGCCAGTGATTTTCATACAGAGCGCTATGTGGCGTTACCAATAAAAGAACCTATACAGTCTACTTACAAGGTGAGAAAACTTGGATTTCATGGTCGAGTGGCTGCTCATAAGCCACACATCACGCCGATAAATGCCAAGCGACGCCTCGCTTGCTGTAAGGTGCGTAAACATTGGACGAATGAACAGTGGAAAAACGTTTTGTGGAGTGACGATTCACAGTACACAATATGACGATCCGATGGCAGGGTGTGGGTATGGCGACTGCCCGGTGAACGTCTTTTACCAGCGTGTGCAGTGCCAACAATAAAATTCGGAGGCGGTGGTGTTATGGTGTGGTCGTGTATTTTATGGAGGGGGCTTGCACGCCTCGTTGCTTTTCGTGGCACTATCACAGCACAGGCCTATATTGATGTTTTAAGCACCTTCTTGCTCCCCACTGTTGAAGAGCAATTTGGGGATGACGATGGTATCTTTCAACGCATCGAGCACCTGTTTATAATTCACGGCTTGTGTCGGACTGGTTACACGACATTAACATCCCTGTAATGGACTGGCTTGCACAGAGTCCTAACCTGAATCCTATGGAGCACCTTTGGGATGTGTTGGAACGCCGACTTCGTGCCAGGACTAACTAACCGACATCGATACCTCTCCTCAGTGCAGCACTCCGTGAAGAATGGGCTGCCATTCCCCAAGAAACCTTCCATCACCTGACTGAACGTATACCTCCGAGAGTGGAAGCTGTCTTCAAGACTAATGTTGGGCCAACACTATATTGAATTCCACCGTTACCGAAGGAGGGCACCACGAACGTATAAGCCATTTTCAGACATGTGTCCTAATACTTTTGATCACATAGCATATCTGAAGTTGTTTGCGCAGGTTCGTTCGTGTGAATATTTTTTATATCATATGATGACTGTTTCGTATTTTGATCACAAAGTAAGACTTATTTTTCAGTTGAGATTTTGACTGCTGGAAATCGAATAATTATTTAGAAAAATTTTAAAATGATTTTGCTAACCGAGGTGTACACTCAGACACAACAATAACTAGACAAGTCGAAGAAGAAGGTGATGCAATTCGAAACAGCATAATGGCTTCTGTTGTTGAGGAAATTATTAATAAAATATACTCTGCGACTATTGCTATTTAGACTGTTTCAATTAGGGGTATTATTTTGCGCTTACAGCACTTAGCATGAGCACAGGTTGGTCTCTTGTGAATAATATTTTAATTACAACTAAATTTTGCACTATAAGAAGACGGGATATAAATATTATGAAAGAAACGATAGATAGAACCACCGTGACAACCGTACTTCTACGGATCTCGCTCCGTTTGCCACCACCAGCAGCAGTAATTCGGGTGATACTCCTGAAGATGGCCTGAGGAAAGGGCCCAAACCGATAGCAAACAAATAAGAAATCTGAAGACGCGATCGAGACTGTCTTTATTGATTTTTATTATTTTATATCGATTGCTGTGGTCCAATCAACAGTGCTTTCTAAAATTTCAGTAGATAGTAAATATATTTATCCTAGTTGAGGATGATGTCTTTGTAGACAGGAAATGGCAATATGTTAAAGAGGAAAATTATTCTAGAGTTATTTTCGTAAACTGAATACAGTTTACCGACCTAACTTCCATGAATCTGAAACGAAATTTATATATCAGCATTTGTGACTGACATCAGGTAGACTTGGTCTAATTATGAAAACAATTTATAAATGAAACTTGATCTTACTCGAATATAAAGGAAAACACAAACGTGGGTCAAGGAGCAGACAGTATTGAAAGACGAAAACATGGCTATAGTTGAAATAAAATACAGGTCGACAGCAGACTTAATCAGGCAAGTAAATGTAATTGGACCAACGTCGAACCTTACAGACGTGGAAAGATCTGGACGAGGACGTAATGGGCGCTGAACAGATCAGATCACACAACATGCTATAGGAGCACGGGATCCTACGTTTGAAGACAGTTGCGGTCAGTATGGTGTACGTAAGGCGTTTGTCGTGCAGCGATAGTTAATAGTCTATTCATGACGAATATGATGACAGTATTGATGATGATGCTGATGAAAGTTCTCCTCACTGAATACCACTTGTTTATACACTAACAAAGTTAGTGAGGCAAAAGTCTAATATATAATTTCATCACTCTTTTCCTTTTACAGAATCGCCGGTTTAGTACACAATATAGGAAACTTATGAATTATGTTTTTCATGTTATTTCAACAACAACAACAACTTTGTTAAAATATCGGTTATGGTAAATCAAGACGAACCATTGCCCTTTCATGTGTAGAAGTACACCTACAATATATATCTTATTCAGTTAACAGGTTGTCTCATTGCCTGAGAGAAGGAGTACTGCATGCAAAACGTTGAACCGAAGCATTATTGTAATCGTCAAATCAGACGAAAGCGGAAAATGGTTGTGAGGATCCCGGTAACATTTTAGTCAATGAGAAACTTAGTACTGCCACGAAAACTTTATCGGAGCTTAACAGTAACGGCTCCTCGACGTCAGCATGCTGTAGAGTAGCACGAGGGAAGTTAGATTATTGCAGACAAACAGTTAAATAAACACTAGAACTGGTTTTCTCAATGAGAAAAATTTAATTTGTTTACCCTGCTGTAGTATAACTACCATTTGATCACGAGGCGCCAGTAAAATGTTGGCCGTCCCCGGTTACTCAGACTATAACGTTGGGACGAGCAATAAAAACATGCAGCAGTTGTCAACAACGACGTAAAGTTTTCACGTAAGTACTTCATACATTGTGGGAAGACTTCCAATGATATTCGATCGAACTGGGGAGAACATTATACATATTTCTTAGACGGGCACCAAATAGCCACATTCAAGATAACAGCCCGTGTTAGCTGTAAACCGTCAATAGGCGAACTCGGGTATCACAAGCTTCTAATATCTACGAAACAGAGTTGTAGTAATATCCCCAAATGAACGCCGACACAAGTAATCGGTTAAGTTCTTCGTATATCGTATTAATGGTGACAAACACATACGTGTTATAATATAACACTAACTAATTGAAGAATATCTTCTGCTGACGGCACATAATTTCTGAAAACGATTTAAGATCAGACTTCAACGGTCACCCGGTAACTCTATTCTTGTGATTCTTGAAGCTTTCCCGCCGCAGTGAATATTCTACAAGGTTTCGGGATAGCAGCCGGATCATGATGACTTCTTGCCACAATATTTCAGCTGGCTCGACTGTTTCCTGCTGAAGTATTGTGGCACGAAGTCAATATGATCCCGCTGCAATCCCGAAACCCCATAGAATAGCTCTATTATTGTACTGCAGTG
The DNA here is from genome assembly GCF_021461385.2 of Schistocerca piceifrons. Taxonomy (NCBI): domain Eukaryota; kingdom Metazoa; phylum Arthropoda; class Insecta; order Orthoptera; family Acrididae; genus Schistocerca; species Schistocerca piceifrons. The sequence goes on from NC_060140.1 coordinate 634,179,838, forward strand.
CTGCAATGAGAAGACCCGTACATATAGGGCCATCTGCCGTTGAACCCGTCCGCATCCAGTGTTGCCGTACGAAGCGAGCTAGATTTTCCGCTGAAGTGGACGAAAGATTTTCTCTCGGCGTCACATCCCCTGTCATAGTTATGACAGTAGAAGTTAATTTGAGGCGTCAATCAAATTAATCTTTGTAGCAAGGCTCAAAATAATATGAGCGTTTAACTCCCGGTGAAGACTGCAGAAAGTTCACGGTATTCTGAAGTATATTCACAGGAAATATTCGCTTGATATTTCAGTGAAAGGATTAGAACTGATGTCCAGGCATTCGCAGACAAGTGAAAATGTGATAGCAAGCCAACCAAGAAAGTAAACGCAGAAGCTAATGCTTTATGGATTCATCAATGACCATTCCCTTTCCGCGACTTCTTACGTATCTACAGTTTCTCATACATGAGTTCTTTGATTTACTTCAAGCCCTAGATGTCATTCAACAAATGTCGTTTATGCAGACTGGTGCTCTACCTCACTTTATACGGGTAGCTCGGAATATCTCGATACCCACTTACCACACGGGTGAATTGGTCGAGAAGCATCCATTGCATGACTTGACCGATAGCCAGATTCGAATGAAATGGATTTCTTCCTTTGTGGGCCTTTAAAATCCATGGTATATTCAGCTCCCGTATCCAGTTTCCGTTTTCTGAGAGAGTGCATCCAAAATGGATTTGACCGAGTACAGAATAAACCAGGAGCTTTCCACAACGTACGAGAAGTGTGGAACGCAAACTCAGGGGATGCATGGAAGCAGGATAATGTCATGTGAAGACATTTTAGCAAATGTAAATGTGTATCGTAAATGTATCGTCTTTGTTCCAGAAATGATAAATCCGTTCACACCTCAGCAGGAGAGGAGTTTGGTACCCATGATTATCTGAACCTATTGCAATGTTTCGCTGCCAATAAGAGATCGTTAAAATTTCTTACACGTTTTACCCACCCTGTACAAGGCACTTCTGATCGGAGGTTAACTTCAGACGTTTGGAGACGTCGACCGTTAAGAGGTTAGTAAGTGATACTTTGTGTTATGTTTTTACAGAGTATTTGAACAACTGAACTGTGTGGGTAGCGTGGTCATTCTTACGCAGTGATCTAAATGAAAGTATTGTTAGGAAGCAGAGAGGTGGAGTATGTGGAGGTATGACTCATAACTTTCATTGATATTAGAATCCGGACGGGGCCTCCTGACCAACAGTGAGATACGATCATTTCTTTTAGATAGAATAGGTCTGGGTCAAGTAACATCTTGTCTTTACAAAAAAAAAAGTTCTTAGTTCATTTTTTCTTGGAAGGATGCAGCTGCTATGTTATGATTGATGCTTTTGGACAGATTCAGCAAAAGCGGACCCAGCTTCGGTTACGGTGAGGGGGGGGGGGGAGGGGGGAATAGGGAGGTAACATTATGCCGTCTCCACCCTCCCCCTCCCCTTTCCCTTCGCTCAAACAGAATTTGCTGTCACACTAAATATTAATGTGCAACAGATGGCTATGACTTTAATAACAATTAACCATATAAACTATTTTAATGAAATGAAAAATTATTTAGTTTCAGTAAAGCATTTTGGTAGTGTAATGGTGAAGGCAATCATAATTTGTCTACATTAGTGCTAAGTTCTTCATTGTATCATAACTTCCGGTTTTCAAATGCTTAGACTAACGTTTTTGAAATACAGCATTTCAAAACCATTACTCTAATTATTTGAAAACTGCATGTTCGATGCAGTGAATTTCCGAACTACAATAGCAAAAACGCTCTTAACATTGAGAACACTATAATTTACACAATATAGAATTGTCATCATTATCAGCGTTTGTCTGATATTGCTAACAAACGTCTGCAAACTGTAGTCATGTGACAGTGAAAATGAGTGAATTGCTGTTTCTTGCAGTCGTTTCCTCCTACGCTTGGGAAGTCAGTGCTTCTGTTATTTTTCTCTTTCTGTCTTGCCTTACTCATATTCCTGCCGTTTCCCCCTTGCACCAGTGACCCCTCAAACCATACGGAATTAGCTTCTGTCAGCAGATGCCCCTAGTGGTTGAATGTGCGCTCTACTCCGGCTGGAACATTCCCTGTAGGCGGTCAGGCCGCGAAACCATCTACAGGGCAGCCTCTCAGGAAAGTAACTCAAAATTGGAACATTCCCTGCAGGCGGTCAGGCCGCGAAACCATCTACAGGGCAGTCTCTCAGGAAAGTAACTCAAAATTAACTGCGCTGTAACTGTAATGTTTAGAACCGCCTTCCACTTTAGAGGGTCTAGGTCTTCACTCTACTTCATTCTCCGAAAGGTAAGTGCGAAATATGGAAACATAAATCACACGTTTTAGGTAAATGTCTTGCGAAACCAGTTCATGATCATTTCCCCGTTTGCATTCTCACCTGGGGTTGAGATATATACGTACCATTATCGGTTAAGTAAATTTTTAACTAACTTTCATGGAAAATTATTCTTGACAAGACAGTTAGTGATGTGTTGCAAGACAAGAAAGGAACATTCAAGAAGATTCCAATAATTAATTGAAATTCTGCGTTGCCGGATCAACCGTAAAAATACGGACTAATCCATTCTGTATAACACAATCTTTTGAAACGACAGACACTCTTCGAGCTAAGCTTCACCCTTTCTCAGATGTCACATTCTGCTGTTCTCCGGGGCAAAGATATTAATTTCCTCCAATATACATGACTTATCTCCAATCAAAGCAAATTATCATTAAAATTCATTGTGAACCCTTCAGATGTCATATACTTTGCACGATTCTCTACCAGTTTCGGTCAATGAACCTTTTATCAAGCTTTATAATGATCATTGACCAAAACTAGCAGCGAATTGCGCAAAATAAATGAGAGTTGATGGTTTCACCACGAATTTTAACAATTATTTTGTGTTTTCAGAATGAAATCTTCACGAAGGTTCCGAGTTCGAGTGCCGGTCCGGCACACAGTTTTAATGTCCCAGGAAGTTTCATATCCGCACATTCTCCAGTGCAGGGAGAAAATCTCATACTGGAAACATCCCCCAAGGCTGTAGCTAAGCCATGTCTCCGCAGTATCCTTCCTTCCAGGAATGCTAGTTCTGAAAGAATTACAGAAGAGCTTTTGTGAAGTTTGGAAGGTAGGAGAGGAGGTACTGGCAGAATTAAAGCTGTGTGGACGAGCCGCGAAGCCTAATTTGGTAGACCAGTCGGCAGAGCACTTACCTGCGATAGGCAAAGGTCCCATGTTCGAGTCTCAGCACACAGTTTTAATCCACCAGGCAGCTCCAATTATTTCGTGGCTAAATATCCCTACCTGCGAACGTACATACAGCGCTGATAGGAAATGTGATATCTTGTGCATCCAAGAAACTCTCTCAGACATCTCTCAACGCAGCCAGCTCAGATGCCCCATCGAAAGAGATGGTAAGTCACTGTCAGCAAAGTCGGACGTTTGTATCGTATCCATGACGTCAAAGACAGAAGATTCTCTCCGTTAACTTTGTAACTGTGTTATTTCCTCTGTATACAAACCTGCAGGTAACAAATCTCGCAATTTCGACGCTTCTGGGAACATTCATAAATGAAACATTGTAGTGTGTGCACGCTGTGTGCGGACGGAGGAGTTGGACGCAGTTCGCGAGCAGCTGAATGTGTTTTTGGCTACGGTCAGTCGTCTTCAGGCCGCGACCTTAGGGTCTGGCGGTGGCGGAGAATCTGGCGTCTTGCATTGGACTTATCAGTTGTCGCTTTTTCCGCCCACAGGCTCTGCTGCCTAAGCATCTCCCTGTTTTCTTGACGCGGTGAATCCACCTTCAGAAGAAGGTGAATGGTGGGCGGTAACGCGTTCGCGTTGCACGAGGTGGAAGTCCATTGTAGAGGCTGGCGCTCTGGTCTCGACCATTCATTCTGTAAATGAATAGTTGGCTGCTCCTTCAGAAGATACGAGCAGGCACACGAGAGGAGGCGTTTACTAGTTGTAGTTGACATTACGCGAGTCATGGTGCCCCTTAGATGGATAGTGTTCAGGGCTGTAAAGAAAGACAGTGTACACTCGGTATGTCTGCTGGGGGCGTGCAGAGGGCAGTCGTCTGCAAGTTGTGGCTCACGTCAACACCAACAGCGCCTGTCGCTTGGGTTCTGAAGCCATCTTCAGTTCATACAGGTGGAAGGCGGAGATGGTGAAAGCTGCTGCCCACGACCACAGGGTGAAAGCATAGGTCGCAATTTTCACTATTGTTTTCGCATAGTTGAATGGGGTCCTTTAGTGTGGAGCCCTATGGACAGTCTCAGCTGAAGGCTTTGACGACTGCGGCGTCTTCTTAGCATATTTCTGGACCTGCGTTATCGGGTGGGGTATTTTAGCATCCCACTTGATAGGTGAGCGGTGCGCTACACGAAGGAAACACCTACTAAGGAAGCAGAGTACTTTTGTATTGCAAATTGAGGTTTTTTACGCTAGCGGTAGGATGAGATGACTTGCAGATAGCTAAATCAGACCACGTTCAGAGTAAAGACACTTCAACTCTCAAAATTTTATCAGTAAATTGTTGAAATATTCGCTACAAAGCTGCCGAATTTACGGCCCTCCAGGAAAGTTTATGCGCTCAAATTATTCTCGGGACCGAGACCTGGCTGCAACCCGAAGTAGGAATCTGTGAACTATTTAGCGATCCACGGGACGTATCTCGAAAAGACTAATTAGGCGTCATAGATGGAAGTGTGTTCATTATATACGTCAAAAATGTTGTCGCTACAGAGGTCGAATTTTAGGGTCACTGTGGAGGTATCTGGTTGCGTGTAACACACGTAGGTGAAATCAAGTTAACTGGACGTTGTTTTCACTGGCCACCCAAATCCACTGTGACAATTTTAGAGTCACTGACAGAAAGTCTACTATCACTCGTGCGGAAATACCGTGATTTCGCAATAGTAGTTACAGGCGACTTCAGCCTACCGAGTATAGGCTCAGACATCTATGGATTAATTGCAGATGGTACAGACAGGCAGTGTTGCGAAGTCCTTTCAAATACGTTTTCCGAACACAATCTTGAGCAACTAGTTCGGCAGCCCACATGCAATGGAAATATTTGAATCCTGTTTCTAAGACAGGTCTTATGCAATGGCCGGAACCAGTGTAGCGACGGAGAATGGTGAACATAATGGCGTTATAACGATTTTGATAATAATGTTAGTAAATCGATCAGCAAGGCTATTAAGGTATGTCGGCTAGAATGAGTAGACAGACAGTTGTTGGCATCCCACTTAGACATTGAGATATCATTTAGTTCCAATATGATGGACGTAGAGGAATTTTGGCCAAAGTTTAAATTGATCTTAAACCATACTCTGGAAATGTATGTTCCGAGCAAGTGAATTAAGGATGTAAAAGGCCCACCGTGGTTTAAGAATGAAATTTGAAAAATGCTGAGGAAGCAAAGGCGTAGCACTCTCGATTCGAAAGAGAAGGCGCAAATGGTGGCAGTAAAAGTGGTTAGAAATTCGTTCATCTGTAAAAAGATAATGTGCAAAGCTTACAACAACTACCACCGTCATACCCCAGCAACAAATCTTGCGAGAACCAGAGAAAATTCTAATCGTACTAAGCAGTCACTCGTTGACCAGGGTGATATGGCAGTTAAAGTTATCAAAACGAAAGCGAAGTTTTAAATCACGCATTTAAGGAATCGTTCACGCAGAAGAATCATACAAACACACCGTCGTTTGACCATTGCACAGACTCCAATATGGATCAATAGTAATAATCATCCATGGTGTGGAGATACAACTGGAAGAGTTGAAAGCAAATAAGTCACTGGGTCCTGATGGAATCCCATTTCAGTGACACAGAGAGTGCGCTGTCGCACTGGCCAGTTACTTATCTTGCATTTGTCGCGAAGCTCTCGCCCGGCGCCAAGTCCCAAGTGACTAGAAATAAAGGATAGATGACTCACTTATATAAGAAGGGCAATAGAACGGGCTCCTTAAATAACAGCGCAATGTCCTCAACATTGGTTTTCTGCAGAATCCTTGAACGTATTCTCAATTCGAATACATAACATTCTCTTGAGACGATATGGCTTCTATCCACAAAAAATCGCGGTTTAGAGAGCATCGTTCGTACGCAAGTCACCTAGGTCCTTTCTCATACGAGTCCCTGCGAACCGTGGATGAAGTATAGCAGGCGAATTTCGCATTCCTAGATTTCCGTAAAGCATTTGACAATTTACCACACTGCAGACTGTTAACGAAGATACCGGCTGGCGGAATCGGTTCCGGGGTATGGGAGTGATTCAAAGACTGTTTGCTCATGATTCTGTGGTGTATGGGAAGGTGCCGTCGTTGGGAGACTGTTGGATGATACACTTGACTTATACAATAATTGTAGTTGGTGTGACGAGTGGCAGTTAGCTCTAAATGTGGAAAGATGAAAGTTAAAGGAGATGAGTGAGAAAAACAAAGTTACAAACTTCAAATACAGTGCTAGTAGTGGGCTAGTTGACACAGTCACGACGATGAAATATCTAGGTGTGATGTAGCAAAGCTGCATGAAGTGGAACGGACTTGTAAGGATTGTCGTAGGGAGGCGAATGGTCGACTTCAGTTTATTGGAAGAATTATAGGAAAGTGTGGTTCATGGATAATGGAGACAGCATACGGGACACTAGTGCGACCGTCTGTTGTGCACTGCTCGAGTGTTAAGGGGTTCACACCAGGTCAGATTAAAGGAAAAAATTGAAGCAAATCAGATGCGGGCTACTAGATTTTTCAGTGGTAGTTTCCATCAACACTCAAGTATTACCTAGATGCATCGGGAAATGAAATGGGAATTACTGGAGGGAAGACAAAGGTTCTTCCCAAGGAGTACTATCGAGAAACGGCGTTTGAGGCTGCAAAACTATTCGACTACCGCCAACGTACATTTCGCATAAGAACCATGAAGATCAGATCAGAGAGCTTAAGGCTCGTACGATGGCACACAGACAGTCGTTTGTGCCTCGCTCTATTTGCGACTTTAACAAAAAAGAAAATGATTACTAGCTGTGCAGGGTACCGTCCATCACGCATCATATTGGGACAGCGGACTATGTATTTGGATATAGATGTAGGCGTCAGGGAGCTGAATGCAGTGAATGGTGTGGGGTACCTACTTCCGATTAACACCCATTATAATTATGGTCACGATGGTCATTCTAGACTGACGTCCAGTAAACGTTTCGTGAGGGCAACAGGTAACATTGGCCAACAGACGTGTTCCCAATTATCTGCGTGTGAGGTAAAGGCCATTGTATGGCACCATCAGAAAATCTTGCTGCTGGTTTCACTGGAGAGTGAACCTTGAGGATAACTCGAATCAACTTCGGAATAGGTTTGACAAATCAGAAGAAATTAGATTTTTACGTAATCAAACTTTCATGACTGTGTAGTTCAACAACCCACGGATCACTTGTACTAATCCAAACTACGTCCTCCATGAGGTACAAGTGATGATCTGATGCCGTATTCATTGTCAAACGCTGGACTAAAGCTACTTAGATTGTCGCCTTCGTCTTTATTTCTTTTCTCAAGATCTTCTTAATATACTCTTTAAATTCCAAATTGGCCTTAGTTTATAAGTGATAGTGGGGTTCAACAAACTATACCAATGCTATGTCCTATGTAGTAGCTACAAATTATTTGCAATATTTGTGTATATTTTCTTCATTCTGACATCCTGTGAAGCGGAGAAGCCAGCGAAGAGACAGTGTTGTATCCAGTAAGTAGTAGTTTCTTATGTACCTTTGGGTAGTTTTTGTTACAGTCCAGTAATTTGTGCACAGCTGTTAGCCTACAACCACATCCAAACCTTACAAGGAATGTAGGATATTTCAGGTATCATTAAAAATACACCCTTTTCATCTATATTCGCAAATGGTACACCTGTGGAAACTCCTGTCGATAAACCTCTCTATGATCTTTGTGTTATCTGAGTCTTGCTGGAATGAACGCTTTCGGAATTTCAACAGTAAGCGTCACTCTGTTACGAACCACTCTTGAGTAGCGTCTACAAACGAAATTTGCTTAGTGTATCCGCACCACTCGTACCCTTACAATACGATATCATGACACATGTCCCGCTTTCATTGGATATTTTATCTCTTTGTGTCAATTTCTATTAACATAGCCTCAGAATTGTCTCAGATTGATGATCACTATTCAAGAATCGGTAGAAGAAGTGTTTCGTTAGAACCTGACGCTTAGATTTCCTACAATTAGTTCCGTGTGATATTTCCATTTTGGGTCGTTCTGGGCAGTTAATCCGACGTATCTTAGAGCAGTTACTGTTTCTAATGCTTTACAGCTAGTGGCATACAAATGGGTCTGTTCATTTATCCGTGAGGTTTATCACCGCTCATGGTCAATAATGAGATCCCTGCACAAATTATCGATATCCCTACATCTCATGAGAGTCATATAGTGTTTCAACCTTCCTGTGTGACAAGAGTATCGTCTACAATTAGCCACAACTTCCGACGACACCGATTAGATCATTTGTGTATATCGTGTAGGCATGTTTGTATCTACACCCACCTCCCCCCCCCCCCCCCAAGAGTACTAATATAATATTTAGAATAGAACAAAATCATTCTTAACTATTGTTGAATGGTGGAGGAAGTGCGACATGTGGGTAGAATTAATTTTATTTATCTGTTTCTAAAAGTCTGTCGCACTTTACAAGTGCCAGAAAGCCGCCACCCGACGTAGGGATGGAGTACTCTGAAGACATTTGAATGCGGGCGAAGGCGGAATATAAAGGTCCACAAAAAGGTGCTACTTACACAAACAGTCCAACAGTCCACGTTTTCCTATAAATGAAGAAAAAGTTGTATTTTTGATGTAGTCAGTCGTCATAGTATATCGACTCAGACCTACTACTTCACAAGTGGACTAATGTTGCTACGAATGTTAATTCTATCATGCGTTACGTCTGCTATATTATTGGAATAATATTTGTGTATTTCATTCAGGAGTTATTGTTGTATTCTGCAGAGTCAACTAAAATGAAAGTTAGGTCATTTTAATTGAGGTCCGTTAGCTAATTGTGGTCCTTTCAAAAAAAGACTGAGCACTATGCGACTTAAATTCTCAGGTCATCAGTCGCCTAGAACTTAGAACTACTTAAACCTAAGTAACCTAAAGACATCACACACATCCATGCCCGAGGCAGGATTCGAACCAGCGACCGTAGTGGTCGCCCGGTTCCAGACTGTAGCGCCTAGAACCGCACAGCCACTCCGGCCGGCGTGCTCCTTTCAGTCGCAGCACGTTATTCGTAACCATTTTTCTTTTGTTTGCTTCGAAACATTTTTGATACAGTCGGATACTAATCTAGAGTCCTAGTCATGACTTTTCCATTCGTTCAACCTGGGTAAACTATTAAAACTACACACATGAAAAATAGTTTCTCATCACTTCGGTTCCGGAACCTGTATAAAAATTGGAATAGAGATCAACATAAACATCACTTCCGCCCTTTCTATTGCTCATGAAAACCACACATTGCATGTTGTACCACCATACAGCGAGACCTTCAGAGGTCGTGGTCCAGGCTGCTGTACACAACGGTACCTCTAATACCCAGTAACACGTCCTCTTGCATTGATGCACGCCTGTATTCCTTGCGGAATACTACCCACAAGTTCATCAAGGCACTGTTGGTCCAGATTATCCCACTCCTCAACGGCGATTCGGCGTGGATCCCTCAAAGGGGTTGGTGGGTCACGTCGTCCAAAAACAGTTCTTTTCAGTCTATCTCAGGCATGTTCGATAGGGTTCATGTCTGGAGAACATGCTGGCCACTCAATTGAGCGATGTGCTGCCGATACGGTTGCACTACCGCTTGGAGGGTGGCATTCACGTATCGTGAAGCCGCTATGGCGCCTTCCATGACTACCAGCGGCGTACGTCGACCACGCATAATGCCACATCAAAACATCAATGAACCTTTACCTTGCTGCACTCACTGGATAGTCTATCTAAGACGTTTAGCCTGACCGGGTTACCTCCGAACAAGTCTCCGGCGATTGAAAGCATATGCGACACTCATCGGTGAAGACAACGTGATGCCAATCCTGAGCGATCCATTCGGCATGCTGTTGGGCCCACCTGTACCGACCTGCATGGTCTCGTGGTTGCAAAGGTGGACCTCGCCATGGACGTCAAGAGTGAAATTGGGCATCATGCAGCCTATTTCGTACAGTTTGAGTCGTAACTCGATGTCCTGTGGCTGCACTAAAAGCATTATTCAACATGGTGGCGTTGCTGTGAGGGTTTCCCCGAGCCATAATCCGTTGGTAGCGGTCATCCATTGCAACAGTAGCACTTGGGCGGCCTGAGTTAGGCATGTCATCGACAGTTCCTGTTTCTCTGTATCTCCTCCAAATCCGAACAACATCGCTTTGGTTCACTCCGAGACGCCTGGACACTTCCCTTGTTGAGAGCCCTTTCTGGCACAAAATAACAATACGGTATTGAACGTCCAGGCATGGCTGAACTACAGACAACACGGGCTGTGTACCTCCTCCCTGGTGGAATGACTGGAACGGATCGGCTGTCTAATAGGCACTGCTCATGCACAGTTGTTTACATCTTTGGGTGGGTTTAGTGCCATCCCTGAACAGTCAGAGGGACTGTATCTGTGATACAGTATCCACAGTCAACGCCTATTTTTAGGAGTTCTGGGAATCGGGGTGTTGCAAAACATTTTTTGGTGTGTGTAAATTCCATTTATGCTGCAATGCAGCGCTGAGGGCTACATTGAACATATGTCAGATAATGCATAGTTTCCATGGTAGATGCCGTTGACGAATAAAAGTTCCTCTGACCTCGTACTGTGTCTGTAGCTCACAGCCGCGCGGGGTAGTCGTGCGGTGTAACACGCCTTGCCATGGTTTGCGCGGTTCCTCCCGTCGGAGGTTCGAGTCTTCCCTTGGGTGTTGGTGATGCCGTTAGCGTAAGTTTAAGTTAGATTCAGTAGTGTGGAAGCCCAGGGATCGATGACCTTAGCAGTATGGTCCCATAGAACTTACCACAAATTTACAAATTGTTGTTCACAGATGACGTGTATGCTGATTGGTGACGCCAGTTCTGGTGAAGGTTGCTTCATAGGTAAAGAGGACTGATGTTAGGAATCCCATAATTCTGATGGTACGGAGCTAACACTTTCGACAGAATCCTTCCCCTAGAGGGAAATCCGCTGTCGATAATCCTTGCACTCGTTTCAGGTCATAGGGATACAAGGAGTTGTCATGCAAGATACACATAATCGTATTTTGCTTCACGCCATGTTGGTGGGCCACGAACTAGGTTTCGTCTCAGTATCCTGTAGAACCCAGTCCTCAAAATCTGGGTAGGCGCAGTCCGCCGCCTCTCTGCACTTTCATGTGTCTGAATGGAAGCATGACCACACAAATCACCAAAAAGTGTTTAAAATATTGTGTTGTGTGCATGGTGTCTGTAAGGGTACTTCTTATGGTGTAGCTGTGCTGCCTCTCGAGCGTTTCCATCTGCTTGGGCTTACGCAAACACCACCTCGGTTTTTTTCCGACATGAATACTAGACCACTCTACTGCTTACAGTACACTACGTGAGATAACCACGGGAGTGCCTCTTTTGTCATACTAAATCGCGCCTCACACCATAACTCCTGTGTAGGACCTGCCTGCTTGTACGTTCTCAACTGTCTTCCTACTAGACAACAAACGGAAATCACTGGCACCGAAGGCAGAATCAGCTTTCATCAGAAAACACAACAGACCTTCACCCTGCCCACCAGTGGGCTCTCGCTTGGTCCCACTAAAGTAGTAAATGGTGATGGTTTGGTGTGAGTGGAATGCACGCTCAGCAGATGTGGTCGGTGCTGTCCTTGAAGTAACCGGTTAACCGATTTCCAACAGATCGTTGTGTCACTGTGGTTCCAACTGTGCTCAAATTGCTGCCACAGATGCATTACGACGCACAAGAGCCGTGCGCTGAACACGATTGTTGTCCCTCTCAGTTGGGACTCATGGCCTGGGAGCCCGGTCTTCATGCGACCCCTCTTTTTCATGACCACTGCTGCCAGCATTCGTGTACTGTGGCTAAATTCCCACCAAGTGTTTAGAACAGAAAAAAGTCTACTGTAATGGTCTATTACAGTTACTGTAGCAGTGCCACTGCGGCAGTCATGGAACGGAGTGATATTAATTTCCTGCCGAGTTTCTCTGCTATATCGCAGAAGGAACATCCAGCTTCTTTTGGTCCTATTATATGACATCGTTTAAACTCAGTGAGGTGCTGATAATGACGTCTATGTCACCATTTTACCAATATGTAAAGTACCTAACACTCACGGCCGTTACATCGTGTATTTAAATTAAAGTTGATTTGCATCCTCATAGTGGCGCTACTGGCGCCACTTTTCTGCCAGTGGCGCGAAATTTGTATATACATCATCTTTCAGATTTAGAAACACGCCTATCAACTTTCCTCTATGCCTCACAGCTCTTTCTTGATGTTGCTATTTTCTTTCCCGTCAGTTTACGTGCATAATTAGAGTGATACTTGTGCCCCTACCAACGTTTTGCAGTCTACAAATCTGGACTCCAAAATCCACGTGCTAGATTTTTGTATTCTTTCGCTTGCTATATGCAAACTCGATGTCATAAAGATATTTTAGAGGACCATTGTAGAGGGAATTTAACGTAGTTAAATTCTATAGTGGGATATGCTTCCGCTGGAGCACACGATTTATAATTTTTTATAAAAGAAAGCACAAAAATTATCTGTAAACGCACCTCTACCCCCACACACATTCCTCAGAAGTCAGAATGTCAGGTATATTGTTCGTAGCACTCCTTGCTATTGCTGTGGTTCAACCTGTCTAAATTATAAAAATAAATAATTCCGTGTACATGGACTATTATTAGTATTCGACCTTTCACGGTCTCTATTGACTGGCCTATTACACCACCAACATATTCGGTAGTTTGGTTAACATTTTCTTTATGAATCTGCTGCTTTCAGGGTAATAAAGCGGAAACCGCTTTTGTAAATATTACGTGTCTCTATCACAGTTGAAGTGTTGATGTTGCTTGATCGTATTATTATAAAGATAGTTCCTATTCACCTGAGTCGCAGATAGGCACAGCAGGAAGAGTACCAAACAAATCTTTCGATAGTGAGTATGTGCGTGTGTATGCTGTCAGAATACACAATATACACACACAAACACACTTTCAACACAAACGCGACTCATACACCCATGACCACAGCCTCAGGCTTCCTAGGGCATAACTAAAACGAATAACTTTGACAGTTTGATACAGACTGAACTCTTACAAGCGCCGTAGTTTCGTAGTCAGAATGCCTGATGAATACAACGATGTTATTGTTTATGTCTTGCTGTTAAAAATCACAATGTCGTTAGGTAATATTTACACAAACGTCAATTTCATAATCTGTGTCTGACGGAGATGGTGGCGTAAAAAGGACAGTCGACGAATGCCGAAAGAAGGTCGAATGTGGGAAACAATTAGAGCGGTCGCAAATTATTGTGCAATGAGCGACAGGAAAGAGAGTGCAATGAATAATATATCGGAAATCCTGACTGTGGGGCTGAGGATGGAAGTGGGGGTGTGTTTGAAATGCTCTTTTGTCGGTGTGTCTTCAATAACTCGAAAATTACGGCCAGCTGGGAAATAGAACTACATTAAATTTCCTACAGAAAGATCCTGTTCATTTTCCATACAGCCAACGAGAGAATATGAAAATCCCGCAAGTGGTCTTTGATGGCCAGGCACAAACTAAATCAGTAGGGGCAGCTGAATTAACCCATATTTCAAGCTAAAAAATGTATATATATATCCACGGGCCCCATCCATACGTTTTAGATGTATATAGACCGAGGCAATAAATATGGATGGGTGGAAAAGAGGAGATGGACACAGAGAAGGGCAGGAGGGCATGGTCAGACAGGGGGAGGAGATGGATTAAATGTGGAGGAAGAGGTAGGTTAAGCGAGGGTAGTAAAGAGGCTGGTCGACGGGATTTGTAGGAGGAGAAGGGAGATTTGGGCGAGGTGGTGTTTAACAGAAGAAGGAGGAGGAAGAGATATACATTTAGGAGAAGATGCAGGAGGCACATGGATCGGGTAAAGGGGTACTGGGGCAGATGGAAAGGGAAGAAGGGCAGGAGGATACGGAAGGAAATTTAGTCAGAGAGAGAAGCAGGAGACATGGACAAACAGATTAGGAAGAGGAGATGAAGAGTGTGAAGGAGGAGATGTACCTGAGTGGTCGGGGGGATGAGGTGGGCGAAGAGATGGGAGGGAGGAAGAGATGAATAGAGGCAAGGATGAGGAATACAGGTCTACAGTGTGTGTGTCTAACGCATAGGTGAGCGAAGTTCCGCGGAAGAGGATAGAGTATGTACATACATAATGAATCAGCCACAGCTGTATGTCCCTATAATTCTCCCTCGGATGATTCCCAATGTTTCCTTTAAATTTGTTGAACACCTCCTGTTAAGAACAACATGTCAGTCCGCTCTGCTAGGAAGTCTAGAATTGAATCACAAATCTGGTCATTACTCGAAATGTATGTACTTCGCTCACTAGACTACCCTGCAGATCTGTTCCGAATGCCTATCGGTACTGAAGAAATACGGCACTTGCCTGAGCGTTTATGGCAATGGTACACTGGATATCATTGACTAACAGAGACACTTACAATCTTTAATGAAAACCACTTCAGCTATCATTATTGTTTACACAGAATATCGTGTCTGCGCGCCACACTTTCGTCAAACGACCTACGATAAACTAATTCTTAAAGAGGAACGGATTCATTCACATAACATCTACAGAATCTCAAAGGTATCCCTAGCGATCCAGATGCCTTCCAGACTTAGACTAGCTTTGTTTGAATTTCTGGTCGCTACCACGTATCTTAATGGATGCCATTTCGGTGTTGCTGTGATTATTAAACAGATGAACTGTATTACAATCTTCCACAGTGAAACAATAAAGGAAGGCCTAATTCCATATCTAAACCTTCTCTTTGTCATTTTCTGTTTCGGTTACTGTGCTGATATTGAACGAATGAGTAATAAATGTCATGCATGTAGTGACATTACCCACGAGCAAATTTTCAAAATTTTGTTTTCATTTTCATTGGAGGCTGATTGATTGCTCTTCTTACGCTCTTTTGACTTCGTTCAGCTCCGTCTGTCAGTTACACTGGAAATTCGCTCATATATGTGACGAAATTATCTTACTATTTATTTGTTCCTTTACTGCTACTCATTTACTAGTATTCATTTACTTGTCTTATTTGTACATTCATTTAATAGTATATTTTATACTGGACATGAAGTGAGGAACCAGGTCATAAATTGAGTGGAGGATCATACAATGAGCCATGATTGTCAAGCCGTTCGCAATATGCAAGACAATCATACATTCGATTGTTTATATACACTGGCAGTTGTTGAACTGAATGCTTGTGCATGAAGCAATTTTTGGATAGTCTTTGCATGTGAGCTTCCCTTATGCCATGTCTTTGTCTTGTTTTGTTTGGAGATCGTTTTGTGTCAGCGGTTTGCAATTTCATTCACCTCCTTTCTTTTACTATGTGAAAAGCATATTTTGTTGAAACAGAAATGTATGATGACTGCCCAAGCATTGTCTTGTTTAGATACTACCACAAAATGAAAACTAGTTTCGCTAATTTTAACATAACAGTTTGATTAGGTAAGATGACAAGTAAACTGAGTGAATATTTGAATGTGATTAATTTTCAAATAAGTGCTGTCATCTACAACAAACACAGGTCAATATTTAAAAGACTGTTAAATACAATTTTTATATGGCCTCATACCAACAACTTAAAGAGGATATAAAGAGGCTTTAAATTAACCCTAGCAATACCAAGTCATACTTAATAATGTGCATTATCAGTGGGTGGGAGGGGTACTTTACACCCACATGGGAAAAAAATTTGTAAAAAATGCAAAAACTGTTAACTGTCGCTAAATTATCATATCAACATACTTCTTAAGGAGCAATCAAAAACAGACATTACACAATGTATGTTTATGTATGTGTATGTGTGTGAGAGGTTTCTGCACAGTAAGGTGGGTCGAAACTTAGAAAAGAAGCTGACATAAACTAATTTAGGGCTCATGGTGCCTTGCGCCAAGTACATTACAATGTTCTAAATATTCTCATCGGGAAATGCAGTTTAACATGTCAGTTTGATCAGTATTCTGAATTTTTATTAAACTTTACATTTTTATTTATTTAAATTGTATTACGAAAATCGAACTTTTGTCGTCAACAAATACATTTTAACTCGTAATTTAGAGCAGCAGTAGCTCCAACTGTGCTTTGTGATAGTACGGAGCATAACTTTACACATTGTATTTAATAATACAGACCATTTTTGGTCTCCTTAAATTTTTCTACATAGATAGAACTAGTGTCTTCCACAAATGCTGCTTAATCAGTAAGTTAATCCATTGTGGTAAAACACAACCGACGTGAATTTTTCAAAGTTTAGCGTAATTTTTGACAGTAATGATATGTGTGCTTTGCTCTATTATAGAAGATATGTTTATATATTTTGGTAAGGAATTCAGACAGTTTTATTTTGGTACAAACATAAAATTTTCGAAAGATCGTACTTTCCTCCCTGCGAAACGTTGTCTGTTATCGTCTTTCACCATCCATTGTTTACATATCACATGTACTGCATTCAGTACTTGTACTCGCATATTACGAAAATATGCAGTTTAAGTGTAAAACACATGAAAAATCTCAACAACATTTACTATTTTAGTGCCATATGTTCAGCTCAAGTGACGGAAAATGTGACACCTATTGATAGATATGTTCGTGGACAAAAAATTATTGGTGGGTTTCTCTACAAAAACATACATTAGAGAGTAATCAACGTTATGTACAATTTTCTTTCTGTATTATTTTCTCCTCCCCACATCCCCTCCTAAAATGCTGCTTGGTCAGATTCGGTTTAGTAAATTGCCTCATGTAGGTGTAAGATGAACTGTCAACTATGAATGCAGCACATTATTTTTTGCTAGATATGTTTTTTACTGTCATTGAACAAGTCAGAACCAGTTTCAAGATTCTGATACATATTTTGAGAGGCCATATTCACGTTCTTTGGTTTATAGACGAAATTATACAATAACAGCACTCTTCCAGTAGAGAACACATTATTTTACCTAATGTGTGTTTCATAGAACAAAATACAGGTGCATTGGACTTGATAAAATCATTGGTATAACCACTGTATGCATCTAGTGTATGTGCTTATGTATTTTCAATAAACATTAGAAACACTTTACGACAGAAATTGCTGTAAGTTACATCACCATTGCCAAAACCTGTACAAATTTTACATATGGAAATAATATTGTCAGAAACATTGTGAATGTGTTTGTGTGTGTGTGTGTGTGTGTGTGTGTGTGTGTGTGTGTGTGTATGTGTGTGTGTGTGTGTGTGTGTGTGTGTGTGTGTTTGTGTTTTGTGTGTGTATGTGCATCTGACATTTTAGATGTGGAAATACTGTAAGTTACACCAGTATTGTTGATACCTTTACGTATTTTAATGGGCGTTTGACACAGTGTAATGACACTCTGATGCATATTATCTTAGCTAACAAGTGAATTGTACACTTATAGAACATAAGACAGACAACTTATATCCAGAAATATTTAATTTGTGGTCCACTTGTGCTTTACACGAAGTGTTCAACAGTGAGTAAATAATAACGACGTCACTTTTTTTTCTGACAAAACTGTATATGACATTTATGTTGAAAAGCATTCTGCCTCTGTGTCTAGGCAACCTGCACGCGAGATTTCGTAGGTATGATATCAAGTCGCGTGTGATGTCATAAATGTAAAAAAAAGTGAGTCATAAGCCCTGTAATTATGCTAGTCTGAACCCGTATAATGATCAGGAGAGCTATCTGAGAAGTCAACGAAAGATGTAGATACGAAAGATTATTCTGTCTACTAACTAAACATATAAAGAAACGTCGCATCAAGATTTTGGTGTGCTTCATTATACAAAACAGATTAAGGAAAGGCAAGTTAATAATTAAACACGAGCTGCTATTGACAACAACCGCTAATTTTCTTTGTGGTATAATTTTTTTACAGTTCGTTATTTTATAAACTGTGAACAAAAGATGCACTACAGATACTACCAAGGACTCATGGGTTTAAATGTTACTAACTGTTATTTAGTCATGTGTTGATTATTTTTCGTTTATTTTTAAATGCAACACCTACTAAAGATTTCACGCTAATTAAAGGTATAGAACCATCCTCTTTTCGGAATGTACTTCCGACCAAAAAGCGATTCTGCTTTCGTAATGAGATAATTTTATAAAACTTTTTCACCCTATCCCCAAGTCCTTCTTTATTTACAACCAAGAAGTAAAATAGCATTTTCCACAGATATGGCTTTAAAGATGCTTTCGTAGTTCCCTAACAATGATTTATATTAAAGAAATTTCTCCAACAATATTACCGTCTCAGTGGATCAATTTCCAAAAATTCTGAAACACGCAATTTTATTTTATATTTTACCCAAAAATCTAATACCTACTGTCGTAGTTCTAGCTAACAAATTTCATAAAAACTTTCATCACCTTAGGCGTGGGCTTTTGGATATACCTTTCTTAATCGAAGAATGTACAGGTGTAAATTTTAAGCTGACAAACCAAAATAACTCGAGAAATAAGCTTCACACAAAATAATGTGTGGAATCCAAAGTAGATTATTTTCGAGGGAGACATCTGATGGGGCTAAAATTATCCCGGTACCACAGCCCCTGGGGGAGGGACCGGAGGCAACTTTAAAATTTCAAATGAGAACCCCCATTTTTAATGCAGAATCAGACTGTACATAAAAACTACGTAAATTTTGTCTTAAACGTTGGTTTCGGCTCTTGGTAGTTGGCGCTGTAATTCAAGAAAATCCATATTCTCATTTTTGATTGGAAAAACTACACGCATGACACTAAATAATTCTCTGCTGGTTGAGAGCTTCTTAAATGTTAGAAAATCGTTTCTATTCGGCACCAACTAACACGCGAGAACTTTGACTGGTAAATATTGAATCAAAACGAAGAAATTTAAAAACTAAGCTACTAAAGAAAACAGGTAGAACTAAATAATTTAGAACTGCAGTAGAATGTTTATAAAGTTTGTTTCACACGCAAAGCATTACGGGTTTTCACATAAAAAGTTCGGAGGCATGGCTTTTCAGCACGTCCTCGTACAATAATTAATCACAAATACAGTCTTATTGCTACAAAAATTAGGCATAATAGAAGGTACATTCATAGGAAAATTTACAAAACGTTCAAGTCATGTATCAAAATAGGAACCTCCCTAAAATTACTTCTATCAGAAACCACCGTGTTCGAATGAAAATGTTATTAATAATGATAATTGAACTCTAAAATTGAAACAAATTTCATCCAAAAATATACTAAAAGCGGAGGAAATCAAATACCTTTCTAATGAAGCAAGTATAGCAACGGTATAATATGCAATCTTCAAATAAATAAAATCACATAACCGTGACTCATCCAAGAATTCCTACACTCACTCGGTTTGACAAATTTACTAATAGTCACAAAAATAGGTAACCAATGTCCCACAGTGGCCTGGAGAACTACAGGACAACGATTTATGAGATGTCAAGAGACCCATCTCTCTGATTAAAAATTTTCACTTAGTCTAAATGCTTCACCAATGAAAAATCATCTAAGCTTACCTAATCGGCCGTAATCAATTATTTTAATGTCGAATACTATACGGCACGAGTATTTTAGTAGCACATTGCTATAAACGTCGCCGAATTTGACATGCAGTAGGAGGAAACATAGAATAGAGAGGACAGAGAGTCGTGAACACTTCAAACGCTCATTTACACGTGGCATAAGATGAAGGAAACACTAAATGAAAAAGAAAAATGTTTCATTGCAAGTAAGTGTACACACTATGTGATCAAAGGTACCCAGGCATCTCTATGTAATGCGGAGCTGACCATTAGATGTCATGAGAGGCAGATCAGTAAGTATAAATGGAGACGTGGACTATTTTGGGACCAGTATAGAAGCGATAAGCACAGTATGGGTCGGAAAGATTAGCTCAGTGCCTCCGAAGGTTGACTAATCGTTGGATGTGACCTGAATAATAAATCCAACATGGACATTTCAGGCCTTCTAAAGCTGCCTAATTCGCCTGTTGTTGATATGCTTGTAAAATGGAAAGACCAAGGAGCTACCAGGAAAACCTCATGAATAGGGATCTCAGAGCCTTGCGGAGGGTGGTTGTAAAAAAAATATTGGTTTAAAAAAATCCCTAGAATTCAGTGGAGGAATCACTAGTGTCCTCCAAAGAGCTACAAGCAATAAGTGTAGTACAGTGAGTGACTGAGCTTGTTGAATTAAAAAGACTATATTACAAAGGTCGAGCACGGCTTTGTAAGTCACACGTTTCTGCAACCAATGCCTAGAAACGACTGAGGTTGTGTAAAGAGCGATGCAGGTGTACAGTGGATCCACTGGAAACAAATGATTTGGAGTCTTTGATCTCTGTGCGCCTTGTGACAATCCGACAGAAGGGTTGGCTTTTACGAATGCCTGGAGAACGGTACCGCGAACCGTGAATTAAGGAGGATGAGGTATTACGACGTGATGGTGGATTTAGTCGTCTGGGTGTGGTTTCCTGGTTGTGTTTAATTAAACGCTACGTGCGGAAGAATGTGAACACATCTTACATCATTGTGAATGCTTACGGTAGAGGTCGTGTTCTAAGTCGGTTGTTGTAACCTCTCATAAAACAGCAACTGTGATGCCAGGGTTTGTGAAAAATAACATTCCTGAAACCGACTGGCCTGTCTTGAGTTCCGACCTGAACCCAGCTGGAAACCAGAGGGAGGAGTTAGAATGTCGACTTCTCTGTAGACCGCAGCGTCCAACATAACTACCTCCTCTTGTTTCGGCTCATGAGGAACAATGGGCTGCCATTGCTTCACAGACATTCAGGAACCTTACTGAATGAGTCGCCGAGGGGTGGAAACACCCCATATTAACATCGAATAAGAGGTGACCGGGAACTTTTGATGAAATAGTGCACCACTGGTAAATATTACAACAATGAAAGCAGCACCAAAGTGAAAGTACTGGCAAATACAAAGGAAATTAATATCATTTTAATCTTTTTAAGTTCCGCATAATATGAACCAAAGTGCCTGGGATTTTAAGTTATCTGAGATAGGTAGTGACAATGAGAATCTGTAAATGTAACTTCAGCAAAAGCATTATATGAATACTACAAGAGTTCTTCTGAAATTACCGAGAGTAGAACTTTCTAACAGTCACACTGTCCGATGAAGAAACACTTGGCTATTGGAAATGGTGTGTCATCATCTCAAGTCGATGGCCTATAAGCCACAAATGTAATCCTTAATAAGAAATGCTGCTGACTGTCTTCTAGTAAGTGTTTATTTCTACAGAGTGATTTCCCTAAATGGGGTCAGCAGCAGGAAACTCTCCCTGAGAGAATACGAGGGAAAGAAAATCATATGGTCTTCCAACTGTGATACACATACTTAAAGGTAGTGATGATAAATATTTTACAACGACGGTCTCAATGATTGAAAACACACATCTGAAGACAGTGGCAAGTGTGAATGTACTGCCTGTACTGTTGTTTTATATCTACACTGAAGAGAGCAGCGAACTAGAACGCCTTCATGCAGTAGCCACATTACCCTTTGTACCACGAATGGCATGTCTTCCAGCAGAGAACGCAGCAACACCCGCAGAAAATACAGTTATGTGAGGTGTTGTAGAAGGATGAGTAACCTGACAAGATGGCCACCAGTAATCGCCGCACACATTCAGCATCGGTGTGGAGGTGTCCGTAAGTAATACGGCCTGCAGGCGTTATGAGATGGATGGTGACATTGCGGAGAACGTTACTCACGGTTGTCTGGCTACCCCTTGCAGGCGGGCCATCTGTCTGCTGCTGATAACGGGATCATTTTTATCTCCACTTTCACTTGGGCGCATTTCCCTTGGAACGCTTTTCCGTCCACATGTCAGTGCGACGTTATGTGGTTCCTCGTCCCGTCAGGATCGTTTCCTTCACCATGTCCCCTTTAAGGGAAAGTGTATTATTTATAATATCTTCGTTTACTGACGTATCTGAGGTCGCTGATGTAGGTGAAACTTGCTTCACCCATGAAATGTGTACTGATAACCGATGTCACCATTTCTCACCGCTGTACGAACCTTGTAGTTTCATTGTATATACTTATTTATTAGATATTTATTTTCGGCGAGAAGCACTTCAATATACACTCCTGGAAATTGAAATAAGAACACCGTGAATTCATTGTCCCAGGAAGGGGAAACTTTATTGACACATTCCTGGGGTCAGATACATCACATGATCACACTGACAGAACCACAGGCACATAGACACAGGCAACTGAGCATGCACAATGTCGGCACTAGTACAGTGTATATCCACCTTTCGCAGCAATGCAGGCTGCTATTCTCCCATGGAGACGATCGTAGAGATGCTGGATGTAGTCCTGTGGAACGGCTTGCCATGCCATTTCCACCTGGCGCCTCAGTTGGACCAGCGTTCGTGCTGGACGTGCAGACCGCGTGAGACGACGCTTCATCCAGTCCCAAACATGCTCAATGGGGGACATATCCGGAGATCTTGCTGGCCAGGTTAGTTGACTTACACCTTCTATAGCACGTTGGGTGGCACGGGATACAAGCGGACGTGCATTGTCCTGTTGGAACAGCAAGTTCCCTTGCCGGTCTAGGAATGGTAGAACGATGGGTTCGATGACGGTTTGGATGTACCGTGCACTATTCAGTGTCCCCTCGACGATCACCAGTGGTGTACGGCCAGTGTAGGAGATCGCTCCCCACACCATGATGCCGGGTGTTGGCCCTGTGTGCCTCGGTCGTATGCAGTCCTGATTGTGGCGCTCACCTGCACGGCGCCAAACACGCATACGACCATCATTGGCACCAAGGCAGAAGCGACTCTCATCGCTGAAGACGACACCACTGGAGTCGGGCTGCACGATGTTGGGGCGTGAGCGGAAGACGGCCTAACGGTGTGCGGGACCGTAGCCCAGCTTCATGGAGACGGTTGCGAATGGTCCTCGCCGATACCCCAGGAGCAACAGTGTCCCTAATTTGCTGGGAAGTGGCGGTGCGGTCCCCTACGGCACTGCGTAGGATCCTACGGTCTTGGCGTGCATCCGTGCGTCGCTGCGGTCCGGTCCCAGGTCGACGGGCACGTGCACCTTCCGCCGACCACTGGCGACAACATCGATGTACTGTGGAGACCTCACGCCCCACGTGTTGAGCAATTCGGCGGTACGTCCACCCGGCCTCCCGCATGCCCACTATACGCCCTCGCTCAAAGTCCGTCAACTGCACATACGGTTCACGTCCACGCTGTCGCGGCATGCTACCAGTGTTAAAGACTGCGATGGAGCTCCGTATGCCAAGGCAAACTGGCTGACACTGACGGCGGCGGTGCACAAATGCTGCGCAGCTAGCGCCATTCGACGGCCAACACCGCGGTTCCTGGTGTGTCTGCTGTGCCGTGCGTGTGATCATTGCTTGTACAGCCCTCTCGCAGTGTCCGGAGCAAGTATGGTGGGTCTGACACACCGGTGTCAATGTGTTCTTTTTTCCATTTCCAGGAGTGTATTTATATTTCAAAGTCAATGCCGTGTATCGAAAACAGTTCACTCAATAAAGGCGTTAGTCCATGATCAAAAAATCGTAGCTTTCAGATTATTATATGGTGATATTTTAGTCCATGAAATTAAGTGTACTTGTACTTCAACTTTACAGTCCGCAATGTGTAGTGAAAACAGCTAACATGGTAAACCAGTCTCTTCACATTATTTTCCTCTGAAACAATAGTTCATAAGGAGAATCACTTTTACCTATACATCCGTTATGATCACAGTCCGCGTTACGCCTCGGAAAGGGTCCACTAAGCTATCGTGTTACTCCGCTGTCCGTACATGGCAATTTACAGATTACTTTCTGAGATGACAGTCCACGACAGGATGATCATAAATATATGAAGCTTTTAACGTCATAGTCGACGATATTCACTGAAAACTGTCCACGTTATACACCGAGAAACTACTTTACATGTTGTGCCATTTCTTCACTCACTCACTGTTGTAATCATTACCTGAGTTCTGCCCAGACTGCTTTCTTCTCATTTCAAACAGTGACTTTTAGATACAGTTCAAAGCCCGTCGCTCACAAAAAAACTGTATATAGTACGACGTTCTGAACGTTTAAGAAAATTTACAGTTTCGAGTACGAAGAAATATACACCCTAACAAAAAAAAAAATTGTAACACCCTTGAGACATGGTTGGATGTCAGAATAACTACGCAAGCGTATACAGCGTCGGCGGCCATGTCAATAACTTTACATGCAATTCTGTGTGGCAGGGAGAATGGTCACAATAGTGCCTTAGTATTGTTAAGTATTGAGTGTTGTTACAATGGAGGTGAACAGCGTCAGATTGTCAGTCTGCATTTGGATGGCTGATCAGATCATGCAGAATTCAGATTTGTGGACAACCAACCAGAAGGGACAGTAACCCGATGCTCGACTCCAGCGGAATGTGAAAGTAGGCTTACTCGTTATCAAGATTCCGATCGACCACGACTGACTGTCAATAAAGAGGTCGTTCTATTGAGTGACAAGTACATCGTAACCACTACACATCTGCATCTGCCATTCAAAAACATGCAGAGAACTCCCTGCAACCACCTGTCCCATCCCGCATCATTGGTCGGAGACAAGCAACTGCCGGACTAGGTAATTTCGCTTCCACGTGTAGGCTAACGTTAGCATTACAGGTATCATGGGATAGCGTTATACACATATACACATGGCGGCAGTATCACCTCTACATGGTATCAAGGGGTAGTGCATGGATGGAGCTGTCATTTGTACTTAGAGGATCCGTGTGAGAAGGTTTCCTACGTCATTATGGCCGCAGGACGAGAATTAACAGATTTTCAACGCGGAATGGTAGTTGGAATTAGACCACATGAGACACTCCATATCAGAAATAGTTAGAGAATTTGATATCCTTAGATACACAGTGTCAAGAGTGTGCCGAGAATATCAAATTTCCAGCATTATTTCGCACTGTGGACAAAGCAGTGGCTCACAGCCACCGACGGCAGTAGTGTACGCGTAAAGTTCACATTTCTGACAGAGAAGCAACGCTACGTTAAACAATCGCAGAAATTAATGTACATCGTAGGACGAAAATATCCATTAGGAGAGTGTGGCGAAATTTGGTATTAATGGGCTATGGCATCAGGAGACTGGCGCGACAACCTTTGCTAGGAGGACGACTTCGCCTTCAGCGCCTCTCTTGAGATGGCGGCCATACTGGCTGGATCATAGACGATCGTAAAACCATTGCCTAGTCAGACGAGTTGCGATTTACGTTGGTAAGAGTTGATGGTAGAGCTCTAGAGTGATGCAGACTCTCAGAAGCCAATGACCCAAGTTAACAACAAGGCTCTAGGTTCTCACGACCGACTGGATCAGTCGTGACTGAAAATGGTTACGTTCTCTACTAAGAAACCATTTCAGGCGTTCATGGACTTCATGTTCCCAAAGAACGATGTGCAGTGTCGCTGGGACACAGTTCTTCCCCATTCGTGTGAAGAATGTTCTGATCATTTCGAGAAAATTATTTTGCCACCCGTTCACCCAGTATGAATCCCATTCAACATTTATGGGACATAATCGAGAGATCAGTTCGTGGACAACATCCTGCACTCGTAACACTTTCGCAGTTATGGGCGGATATAAAGGCAACATTTGTCAATATTTCTGCAGGGGACATCCGACGACATGTGTCCATGCCTCGCCGAGTCGCTGCATTACGCCGCAACAAAGAGCTGCGACACAGCATTCGGAGGTATTCTACGAACGGCTGTGTTTGCGTTCCTGCCGTAGTCGGAAAACATGAACTAATGATGAATGACGACGCAATGTGTCCTGCCATGTTTCGGATTTTGCACAACTAGA
Organism: Schistocerca piceifrons; assembly: GCF_021461385.2. Classification (NCBI taxonomy): domain Eukaryota; kingdom Metazoa; phylum Arthropoda; class Insecta; order Orthoptera; family Acrididae; genus Schistocerca; species Schistocerca piceifrons. The sequence continues at coordinate 634,206,045 of NC_060140.1, forward strand.
GGTGCCCAAAGCCGACGTGTACGACGGCGATTTGGTGAGAGGCTCCGTTCTTCTAAGGCTTTGCAGAGGCACAGCAGTGTCACTCTTGTCATCATGTCGTGGACAGCGATCAGGCACGACTTCAGGTCAGATTCGAAGGGGAGATAACATTCGATCAGAATTTCTAAAATCATTGGGAGAAGTAGCAACAAAAAGATTATTGACGTAGGTGTGTAGAATGTATGAGAATGGCGACATACCATCTGACATTCAGGAGAATATTATTCACACTACTCTGAAGACTTCAAGAGTTGACCAGTGCGAGAGTTGTCGAACCATCAGCTTAAGAGCTCGTGCATCGAAGATGCTTACAGGAATAATATACAGAAGAAAGAAAAAAAAAATGAGGATATGGTAGATGACGATCAGTTTGGCCTTACGACAGGTAATGGCACCAGAGAGGCAATTGTGGCATTGCGGTTGATATCGAAAGCAAGACTAAAAAACAGTCAAGCCATGTTCCCAGGGTTTATCGACCTGCAAAAGCGTTCAACAATGGGAAAGGTAATGTAGTTCTGGTCTAAATAAAACTAATTTATTATTTCTTAACATCACATGACAAATGATGGCTAAAACAATGCCACACAAACGTTTGATGTAACAATCGCTTTTAATAATATGCGGTCTATGGCTAACAAAGTGATCAGCTGGGGGTCAACGCACCACACTAACAAGAGCTGATCGCTTTGTTTGACTTCATAAATGTGAATCTGTGGTATGGGCCAAAATCCACGCTACTACCAAGCCTCTAAACCCTACTACTGCACATAGAAAAATAGAGTTCCAAACCAGAGGATGCTGAGAAGCGTATATTGGAGCCCTACGTCGCAGCAGCGAATACGTTACCCTTCCGCAGGTGAGGGTGGCACAGCACGACGCACTCGCCGAGTGCAGTGACGGACAAAGGCAATCTGTTATTAAAGGCGCACGTCCTGAAATATGCTAGTATGCGGTCTCGTTTCCGGCTGATTTGGAACACAGGTACTTTCCTATGAGCCTCTGAAAGCCTGGTGGATTCCAGTGTGCAGATGCACCCATGTGCTGGTCTGACAAATCAATTTGACTCCGTGACACGACTATTCATGATGGAATATGACAAACGTTTAGACGGCCGACTCAAAACAAATACATACACCCAGGCATAGCTCGTAGTGTGTGTGATGAATAAGCATTACCTCTGATGGTTCAGATGGTGACTGTCACAGGCTCTAAGTGGCACACTAACAAAGGAAACAAGTGTCACCGTCTAGGTAAAGACCTGCCGTTTTTTACTAGCGAAGCGCCGGTACAAGAGAGATCTCTTTCTCTACAGTTTTCCTCGGCACCACTTTAGCACAAGCCAGTCACGATCTGTAGCTTGGTATTCGAAGCTGGGAGAACGCCCCCTGCTCTGCATACACCAATTTCACCAACCAGCGACTTTAAAATTAATAGGGAGAAAAGGAAAAAAGATTCAGCTTCGCACACTCTTTCATATGCGTTAAACTGTTTCTTTGCTAAGAGCATGACTAGGATGGAACCGCAACGTTCTATAAAAATATCGTTATCTCCCCAGTTGCGTCCGTTTTGAACTTTCTAAGGAATGGCCATAAAGTCGCTAAAAGCCTCATGACTTCGTAAATATATTTTGTAGCAGAGTCTGGACATCTGGGGGTCACCGTCCTGTACCACGGAATTCGCAAAATCTTTCAGCCCTCTCATTCGCTTTCTACTTAACAAGGGCCCATACTCTGCCTTATTGCCATCAGATCTTACAATGCGCCAGTGAACACTGCAGTGACTACTCGGCCCTAGTAAGCGTACGTGAATGTGGTCAGCGACCGACTGGCGCCACTCAATGTGTCGGCACAATGAGACCGGGGGACTTGGCTGTCAGCAAACTTTTTCACCTGGGCTACACAGAAAAAAGCTCCCCTCGGCTCTCGGCCACCGTACACCTTTACTGCTATCAAGTAACTCGGCAGTGTCTTCCTTTGAGCAAAGGTATAGCACACCGCTATGCCTTCGCCAGAGCATAGAAACAAGAGCGTAAACTTCTGCCAGCCATATCACCATATGAATGAAGTCAGATCGTATCAAATGTAGGAACCAAGTAATAATGATCACCATCCCTATGAACATTAAGCAGAATCGAACAATACCAAAAGTTAGAGTGCCCTACAGTCTCTCACTATCTCTCCGTTCCTCTCAAATTTATTCTTGGGGAGTGTAACACTTTGAGATGCTTAATGTGAAACAGAGAAGAATAAATTGAGACACTTTAGTTAGGTCCATTTTTTTTTAATTTACAATTGTCGCACGAATAAACACAGCACTATAAATATCATGTAACAGGTTGGATGTAGCAGCTAAGGAGGATGAGTTTGACAAGAAGGGTTAGCCCTTCCGCTCAGCATGAACAGTACAGGTAACAGCTTCGGTGTGGCAGGACCTCTTTCTTGTGTGTGCGCAGCAATCACTGGCGGCTCAATTACTGACCATCCTGGCTGATGTTGTAGTCGGCAATGTGTTGCCGTTGCCAAAGATGTTCATGGGATGAGCCAGGCAACATATGAACATAGGTTTCAGCTGAATCACCATTTGCTGTCGTTGCCTGCATCGTCCTGTGCCTCCTGAGATGTAAGTTTCTCCATTCAGATTCAGCACTCCGCAGCTCCGCCCTCTTAGGCCGGGCACTTCCTTTTGTTCAGGAGTAGGTCCCACACGACCTTGGAAGCCGGAAGCGGAGGCAAAAGTAGTTGCGTGCCATCAGGGAACCCCTCTCACGTGAACAATACATGACAGTATTGGAACAAAGTATGTTCTACCCCAAAGTACCGTTATCCAAGATGGCAGCGATGACGTCATCCTAGATTGCGGAGATGACATCATCAAAATAGTTCAAATGGCTCTGAGCACTATGGGACTCAACTGCTGAGGTCATTAGTCCCTTAGAACTGAGAACTAGTTAAACCTAACTAACCTAAGGACATCACAAACATCCATGCCCGAGGCAGGATTCGAACCTGCGACCGGAGTTGTCTTGCGGTTCCAGACTGTAGTGCCTTTAACCGCACGGCCACCTCGGCCGGCCTGATGACGTCATCCAAGATGGCTGATTCTCATGGGAAGTTTGAATTTTTGGTGGGAAGATGGGGCAATAGGGCTACGTCTACTTCCCTAAGTCATCCAACTGCGAAATCCTACTATGAATTGGCACCACGTTTCACTTCTGGTGGGAACATAGGTCAGTTGTGGTTTCGCTGCTAGTGACAAAGAAAGGACACTTGTACTAACTTGAGTCGACTCCTCCACCTAAGGATTCGTTGTAAAAAACACTTTTCTTTATTATTTAACAAATTTCAAATGGGTGTGTTCGCCACTGGGTCTGGACTCAAACTGGCTTAGTTCAGATGTCCACCAGCAGAGGTTGCTCTCAGGTCGTCAGGTATTGATGCAAGTATCATTATCAAAGATGGCGCCGCCCGTTGTGTCCACCAAGAGGTCCACAGCCCAACTGGCTTAGTTCATATCGTCGCCAACATAGGGCACTACCGTGACGTCGGATCATGACACAAGTACCGTTATTCATGCTGGCTGCATACATATTCTTACCTATGTCCTCTAGAGCACACAACCACTGCACTGTCCCACTACATAACCACAGATTGTCTGTTCTATCTCTCTCGCCTCTGCAGCATGTGGGTGCGTGACCACTGACGCCACAACCTCCAGCCTGTACCTTTAAAACCGCGCCACAGATAGTCTTCCGCAAATACCCTAACGAATGTAACTTAACTCCTGACACCCACAATGTGCATCTAAGAACTTAATTACAATTAAATTTCAATTATATTCCATAAATGAATCTAATATTTCTATATTCAATTATCAAATGAGAATTTTCACATACTCCCACAAGGAGTGCAATACTCATTCATTCATAATGTAGCACCCTGAACACCTAGAATGCTGTACTCCTATTGGCTACGGCATTAGTCAAGTGATTCTATGTCATACAACCGGAGATGGTGATCTGTAGGGGGAAAATGTCGCGAAAATGCCTCAGGCCGAGCTGGGCAGCTGGGGAGAGTAAGGAAGCAGTGCACTCTTTTTATTTTTGAACATTTTATTTATCACACTCATACAAAAGACATCTTTTCGGGCCATCTCACACAGTCCACAGACCTGTAAACTACTTCTAAGTAACGCTCTCAATACACAGAAATAACTCATAATTTTCCCAAATAATTTCATTACTCATTTGCACACTCCTCCTAACTAATGCAACACGGGCATGTGTTACTATGTGCAGTACTCGTGAACTGTCCAAATAACGCATAGCACGGCCAACAGGCCCTCTCCCAAAATAATGCAATCAATGCGCGCAAGCACCCTCCACCAACCCCTGTCCATTAGAGCACACAGACAACACCAACGAAGGGGCGCGGCCATCAGCTAACAAACAACGCGCAGGCCCCTGATCGGGTCCCGCAAGTATCAGGCGGTCACATCCCTTTTCATTCTTGACACAAGAGAAAATCCTATCGCAATACATCTTCAACTAGACACATGTCGTGGCGAGACTGGCTTGCGACTCACGTGCTGTCACAGTCGCGAGCCACCGCCGAATGCAAGTGAAAGATGCCTGCTCATATTTTCGTGTATACACTCACGCTTATACTGACATCACTGAATTCCAAGACGCGCTCACACGAGACACTTACGAACAGCAGATGTCCTTACTGCCGATGATAGTTTAGCACAGCACGCATTGCTCCTAGCGCGACGTGAGACACCCGTTTCACGATACTTAACTACACATCGTGGATCTCGCTTCACCGCGAATTCTCCACATGGTCGCATCTCGATTAATCTCATGCACTTGGACGGGTTAGGACTCGGAAAGCTGAATTCATTCACGAGATGTGGAGTGTAACGGTCTTCTTCTGGTCGGTTGCAGATTAATTTGCTAACGTTGCTCCAGCGCTGGTTGGTCAATGACAGTGTGAGGACGGTCTTTCACTATCTAATTTTATCCTAAGACAGCGAGAATACTCTGTGACTCCCATTTACAGAGAGATAGATCGTAAATTAAACACTATGCTGGGGATGATAGAAATATCTTGAGTACTGTCTGGTATACTTTGATGATTTATGTGTTCGAGAATTAACACTGAATGGGTGTACTGCACAGTCATATATACATGTTCGCAATGATACTCGCAAATTGGAGAGGGGCTGGTTTAGCTATGGTATTGAAATTGGGGAAACTTGATATTACATAATTGGCCAGTGTTGAAGTTATTGTAAAATTCGCCACACCATGAATGTGATGTTTATTATTAGAGTACATCGATGGTGTCTTTTCCATCACATATGTGTACTAATTACTACATAATGATTGTGTGATATCGCTTGTTTGAGTTGGGGAACATGTTTTGGTGGATGGGCAGCAACTTATGGGGGGTTGCTAGCAGCGAAACAGTGATCGCGTACATTAGTGCAATGTGAGGAATCAGCCGAAAGGGAACGCAGAGTCGTCAGTTACTCTGTCAGTGTGAGAGACTAGTCTAAAAGTATAGCTCGTGAATCAACTTCGGACTGTAGTTTGGTGACCTACGCCAGCCCCGAAAAATTGTTACAGTTTGCTTATGTGGTAACTGTCTTTTATTTAAAATCATCCAATGTCATGCTATCCGCCGTAAGAATATGATTTATACTAAGCAACGTCTAGTTTCCTGCGAGAGGCTGTCGATCACATCTTCTTAACGTCAGTTTAGAATCTGGCGCAGGTCTCGAAGTCGTGGCAGAAAAACGAAATGTTTGACGTTGTACAAAGGCGTCAAAGAAAACAGTGTTTGAAGCAAATAAACAGGAAAAGAGGGAGCGTCTCATAAGATCATTCGATTAGAGTATAGGTGATCAAACCTTAAAATGACGTCTGCGGTGCGTGTATATTTAATAGGCGGCAGTAGCAGTAGCAGTTTGAGATGATGGACTTGGTAAACGGTTAGAAATGCGTGGATGACTGCACGCTGCGGTATTCTGGGGAGCATTGCGAAATATCTTACTCTACGCTGGAGCCCCACCACAGCTTTGCGTAATTGCGTCAGCATTGGTATCTAGGTGACATATATAAGGGATGATGTCAGTGGAAGTTCAATAGTTTGCAACTTTTCTCTGTTTGGGGGATAGAGAATAAGGATGATAGCATGTTGGGCCGATTGATTTGAGTGGATACGGATCTGTAGTACTTGTATGTAGTTTTGGGATGTAGCACATTGCTCACATTTCCGCCGAATGGACAAAACACGGTCCGGTTGCCATAACTCAGGTCGTTCTGTTTCTACACGGGTGGGCTGATAGATTGAAAGGATGTGTATCTGTAGTACTTGTATGTAGTTTTGGGATGTAGCACATTGCGCACATTTCTGTCGAATGGACAACACACGGTCATGTTACACTGACTCAGGTCGTTCCTTTGCTACACGGTTTGTAGAAGGTCGTGGGTATAGTTTTCTCCGACTTCTACTCTGTTCCGACTTAAAATGGAACGATCACGTGCTCGAAGCTGTAGAAAATGGGATCAGGTGCAAAATGAGTAGGGGCTGGCTAAAACCAGGTTGGAATTTTACGGTAGCAGCTGGGTTCGAGCTAGGTGACTCGTTTCGAGATATGGGAGTGTGAGATATATGATTCACTTCTGGGTGTGATCAGATACTGGTATGTGCTTGAATAGAGAGACTTTATTCTAAATTATTGACATCATTTCTAGCCGATACTGTAACACTAGAGATCTATAGAAGCTAGTGTAAATTTCTCGTCTTACGACCTCAATCGGCAAATCATCTACTACTACTATTTGTGCTCGTTCTCAATCAGGCGATACATCGCCGAAGCTCTGATATGGTATCGAGTGAGAATGAGCTACAAATACTATAGAATTATCTAGTTGGGGCAGTGTGAGGGAGCTGCAATACCGCTTATATATCACGTTCCATAGCCAAACCACATTCAAAGTTCAGTGAATTTATTATGAGGTTGCGTTGTGTACAGATAATACGTGTTCGTACTATCACCGTGATGATATTTGTCAGGAAACAATAACCACCTCATTCAGAGGTCATGTAGTATGTCGATCTGTTAGGCGGGTATAGATTTACCATGGATACTTGTGGGCACATGTCAAACCAAGACTACCTGTGACAGTAACATGTGTCTAGGTGAAGATGTATTGCGATAGGATTTTCTCATGTGTCAAGTATGAAAAGGGATGTGGCCCCCTCATACTTGCTGGACCCGAGCGGGGGCCCGTGCGTAGTTTAACAGTTGATGGCCGCGCCCCTTTGTTGGGGTTGTCTGTGCACTCTACTGGACAGGGGTAGGCGGAGGGTGCTGGCGTGCGTTGATTGCATTTTTTTGGGAGTAGGCCTGTTGATTGTGCTATGAGTTATTTGGACAGTTTACGTGTACTGACCATGTCTACAAATGCTTGTGCTGCATTAGTTAGGAGGAACGTGCAAATGTGTAATTAAATTGTCTGAGAAAATTAGGAGTTATTTGTGTGTCTGGAGAGTGTTATTTAGAAGTAGTTTACAGGTCTGTGGACTGTATGACATGGCGCGAAAGGATGTCTTTTGTATGAGTGTTATAAATAAAATGTTCAAAAATAAATTGAGAGCAGAGCTTCCTTAATCTGCCCAGCTGCCCAGCGTCGTCTTAGTCATTTTCGCGCCATTATCCCCCTACAGATCACCATCTGTGGTTCTATGATGTAGAATCACATGACTAATGCCGTAGCCAATAGGAGTGCAGCGTACTAGGGGTGGGAGGGTGCGACGTGATGAATGAATGATGATTGCACTCCTGTTCGGAAAATGTGAAAATTTTCATTTGATAATTGAATTTAGAAATAGTAGATTCATTTATGGAATATATTTGAAATTGTATTGGAATTAAGTACTTAGGTATAAGTACATTAGATGTGCAATGTGGGTGTCACATGTTAGGGTATTTGCAGGAGACTATCGGTGGCATGGATATGAACGTTCAGGCTGGAGGCTGTGACATCTGCAGTCGCGCACTCACTGGCCACAGACGTGAGAGAGATAGAACAGAATATTTATGGTTATATAATGGGACTGTGCAGTGCTTGTGTGTCCTAGAGCACATGGTGAAGAGAATGTATGCAGCCATTTTGAATAACATAACTTGCGTCATCATCCAACATTACGGTAGCGCTCTCGGGTGGCGATGATATGAACTAAGCCAGGTTGCGCTCTGGACCTGTTGGTGGACACAACGGGTGGCGCCATCTTGGATAACGGTACTTGTGTCATTACCTGACGACTGAGAGCACCCTCTGCTGGTGTTGATCTGAACTAAGTCAGTTGGAGTCCTTACCCAGTGGCGAGCACACCAGCTTGAAATTGGTTAAATAATAAAGAAATGTGCTTTTTTACAATGAATACCTAGGTAGAGGATTCGGCTGCGATTATTACGTCCTTTCTTTTGCACCAGCAGCGAAACCCCAAGTGACCTATATTCCACCCAAAATTGAAACTTGGTGCCAGTGCCTAAGAGGAATTGGCAGTTGGGTTACTTAGGTTGGTAGAGGTAGTCCAATTGCCCCATCTTCCCATCAAAATTCAAACTTCCCGCCAAAATCCACCATCTTGAAAAACATCATCGCCGCCATCTTGTATGACGACATCGCCGCCATCTTGGATGACGTAATCACTACTATCTTGCAGAGTGCTCTTTGTTCCAATACTCATGACCAACCTGCTAAATACATCCATGCGTCTAGCAAACTAAACTCAACAACGCCCCCCTCACACACTATGTTACGAATTGTGAGCCGGATCATACATGGGTGTTTACTGGAATGCACAAACAATAAACTGAAGAAATTTGATTGTAGCTGAACTCCAAGATGTTACCCGTACACTTGTTTCAGACTCTAAGACATAGAATTCTATCGTTGTTGTGAGACCCGATTCTGTCGTTCCGTGAAAACTGCAAAACTGCTGGTGAGAACATGTTAACTCACTCGAAATGGGACTCAAATAAACAACATAGTTTGGGTCATGAAATCGCCATATTTCTACTTTCAACAATTGTAATTAGTCAGCTCTGGGATGACCATCTGTACATCTACAAATTTGATGCATAGGATGAAGAAACATTTGTACAATGAAATTCTAACAATTCCTAACTCATACGACTAGCAGTACTGGGAGAAGTTCCTATGCCAATTACCATGGTGAACCACAAAAAAATTTAAAGAAATGATTGTTGACTCCAACACTATTTCAACTAAACACAACTTACTCTATTGTGGTTATGTTAGGTTGTCACACAACATTAAACTACCTGTATCTTGTTCAGAATAGGAATCTTGCAGCATCGTTCTTAGAAGATCGTCGTGATGAGGCTAGACCCGAGTTCAGTTGCAAATCTGTTTTGTGCATTTTCAACTGGTCACTTACTTTAGTTGTCATTTTCTCGCACCCCTGTCCTGGGTTCTGTCCCCGAATCACAATTTCCTCAGCCTGACCTCCATTTCCGTATCCTCTGTTGTTCATTCACGCACATCTTCCATTGTCATAGAAACGAGAGTCATTGTTTCACCATCCGTTGTTGTGATCCATAGTCTTTATTCCTCCTTCCATTCCAGCCTCTCTTGCGTAGTACATATCCATTGCGGTTCCTATTCCAGTCTCTTCGTTGTTCCACATCATTGCTCCCGAAATTTCCAGACCGTCAATAGTTTCCATAAGGCGTTCCATTTCGTACATTTCCATTACTATTATTACACTCGTTATGACGTAGACGCGACATAGGGCCAGCGACGTATCTGTCAGAGTTTCTTCTGTGTTCTCTGACATTCTCTGCTCGGAAAGCGTACTCTAATTCGTAAAGAATGGTAGGGAAAGTACTGAGATCCACATGATAGCTGCCAGCTAATACTTGTTGATATGCTGACGGAGGTTTGGTGTAAGAGTGACGTATGATTTCACCGTAGAGCATGGTACGTCAAGATACTGGTACTTGTCAATCACTGCATCAAGGAATTTCACTGGGCTTTTGTAGCCGGAACTATCGAAATCTTTGGCAATAAACATCTCGTACTTTATGCACTCTTGCGTCTCCTAGGACCAGGAGACATTCAGGAAGCTGTACTTGAACTCCTGGTCACTCCTACACGTCGCTGATATTCCGCGCATTTTCTTCGCAACTTACCCTTGCAAGTGCCCACAAATAAAGTCTAATTTCTATTTTAAAGGCCAATTTGGAGGTAAAGAGAGGTCATATTGTGATATACAAGTGCGAGTATGAGTAAAATTACCATCATCTCCGAAAATTTCGCGTTACCAGAGTTGTAAGAAATGGTGAAAACCGAATGGCGTTTCGTCCACAACTTCCGTTCTACGGAAAATATCAGTCCTTAGGATGTCCTCGTTTGACGTCCTCTCATCCGTGCTGCCTCCACGGCTTCGAGAAAATGCAACGTTTATGTCACCAAGCCCTCTGCTCGCTGCTACCGGTATGCAGTTATCTGTGCCGTCCGAAGTTGTTTCAGGTCCTGTTACGTTCGCGCTTGCCAGTATCTGAAATGGTTTCTTCAGCGCCTCCTCCAGATTTTTCTCCATTAGTGTGTTGATAGCTTTCTGTTGAGATTTGAACGAAAGAAGAAATGGTGTTACAGTTTTCACGTCCAGACCAGTAACTAATTTGAGCAGCTCAGACTCTAATTTGTTCATGGCCGCTGTCTCATGAAGATCTGTGGTTTCACGTATTTTCGTGTAGATGCGCTGCTGCGCGTCATTTGGTCACTTTTCCATGCTTCCGACCTTATTGTTCAAATTGATCACTTCCTCTTGTGCTTGCTGTCCTGTGCGTCCACCCGTTTTTTCTATGCTTCAGCTGCTACTCGTCTTGCGAGAGTTGCTACTGTCTTTGCGCTTCCTGCCGTCTTCTTAGCATCATATGCAATCCTTAAACTTTTGCTTGCTTCGGTGTTTACTTTACTTGGGTTTTCCTGGAGTTGATTTGCCCATGACTTGTGTTCCTCTCGCATCTGATTTACCTGAAAACTGACATTTCTGATGCCCGTCCTCGTGTCGTTATTATCTCGTACTAAATTATTAATTTTTTCCTCCATTCCGTTTAGTCCGTCAATTTTATTCTCCATTCCCATTAAAAATGCTCAGTATTGTGATCGACCGAACTCATACTTGATTTCTGCGGTATTGTTTCCGCATCACTGCTTCCTGATACCTCCCTGTTTTCTCTGTCCGGATTCGTAATAATCTCCTAAGTTCAGATATTTAGTCGTACGCTCACATCTTCCATCACACGCGATCTGACACTGTCCGTCTCCTCGAGATAAACCATATAGCTTTCGTCTCCCTGATTTCCTTGCTGCACGACATCGTTGTTGCTAAGGCAGTTCAACAGCGATCACTCCCTAAGTTGAAACTGTGTGTAGAACCAAATACAAAAAAAAACAAAAAAAACGGTAGGAAAACCACAAAAGTAATACGACAACGCCGTTAGCAGCGACCGGAGAATGGTCGACAAGTGACACAGAAGTTCCCGACACAAATACACTGTAGATAAAACAAATACATAAACAACGCAATCAGAGAAGGAAGTATCTACATAGCTTTCTTTTTAACCATCAGAGTGTGGACCTGTTAGGCAGGGACGCTAAATGACAGCATCATATATCATAATTAATTCCGCATATCAAATTATTGTGCTGCATGTCAGAACTTTTTCAGGCTACAGTGAAGGAGAGTTTCCGAAGAATTGTTTGGTGGCCACAGCCGAACGCTACAAGTGTTCAATCGGCTATTATTTTATCAAATTTTAATTTCAGCGTCGCTGAGGTCTCTTTTACCGGTCTTTTCTATCAGTATCCGGGCAACATAATTACGCAAACTGAGTAATTTTTAGATCGGTCACTGTCACCTTAACAATGCCGTCGGTCAACGTTTACGTCGGTCTGATGGGAACGTGATGCTGGTTAGCGGATAATTTCATTATCCACAAGTAACAATTTTCTATGGGACATTTTACCATTTTAGAAGCTTGCCACCAGCAAAAGCGATAAATATTACTGTATTTTTTTCAAATATTAGTAAAATTATACTGGCGCAGCCAACATGTTGCTCCCACAGAAAGCTATATGTGGTAATTGATGCTTGTTTATTCTGTTGTTCAAGAATCGACTCTGTTGTTGGACACAAGGAAAAACTAATGACACCTACACGAAAAATAACTGAAGTTAACTGATGTAACGGGAATCAGAGTAGACTCCTAGCAGCAACACGAAAATAAAAGTATGGTTATCAACATGTTATCAGTTGCCAATGCTTTCGTAGTCTGCAACAGGTAGCTCATTTAATTCGTGGTCAATTTTGGATTTTCTGAATTTGGTGTAGTTTGTAATTGCAGTAGGCATTGTTGCTAAGCGCTATCCTCAGATCGCTACTTCTCCGCTGCGACAAACGAAATGAAAACGAGTGATAGTGGAATGTGTTAGTTTGAAGCATCCAAATTGCCATATTAGTAATACAACAATAGTTGCTGGCCAATTTACGTTAATTATTCGGTGTGTTGACAAGGGATTTTATTTCAAAGTGTTTTTTTTTCAGTTTGTGTTATGACAAAGATAGGTAAACCTGAAAACATGGATTCCCCATATGATACTGTTTCTAAAAATACGTTCGATGGCGGTAACAATAGTACCGATCCGACGGTGACAGAATCCAATGTTCAAAATGTGGGGTCAGAAGCTATACGCAGACACAAACAATTGAAAATGCCAAGCAAATATCTCCTGCCACCGTAGTTCCCTTTTCTCTGTTATCCAATCAAATTGCTGAAGTGATTAATTCTCGCTACTAGGAACTGGTAAAGACAATTAACGCACGCGATGAAGCACTTGCTTCACGCATAAAAACTACTCTTGAAGAGAGAGATGTAGTACTGACATTGCAAACCACTCACGTAAATGACGAATTAGTATAAAAATTAAAAACACTTGTTTAGGAGGAATAGCATCGGAAATTACCAGCTTAAAGGAAGCATATAAGAATTTACCAGAAACTGTTTCAAAACTTTCAAAAAATTTGGAAACAATGCAATCAGCTCAGAAGACGATGGAAGATACGATGTGCGAATAAACACTACGTGTCGGTATCCTGTCCCTAGAAACAGTAGAGGAAGTGTTAAAAACCAGGCTAGATGAGCAGAGTGAGAAATTAAATACCGAATTCACCAAGTGGCTTGAGAAGAAAGACAAAATGCTCACCGACAAAACAAATTGAGAGCGGAAAGGCGCAATACAACGCGCTAGGAGCGAAGCTATGGCCGAACTCGGTACGGCAAAACAAACACTCTGCTCGGAAATAGACCACATAAAGCACATATACATCACAACCTTCCACAGTGGCGAGACGAAGTTTCGTCACAGATGAAAGAAGAGCGACGTTCGGTGGAAATAATACAACAGTCGTCACCAGAAGCACCGACAATCAATACGCAACCGCAGGTCCACAAAGCTCAGGGACACACTTTGAACCGCATCAGCCTGTAAGCCCCGCTGTACAACAATCGCGTGTTACGGTCGCAGGTTCGATTCCTGCCTCGGGCATCGATGTGTGTGATGTCCTTAGGTTAGTTAGGTTTAAGTAGTTCTAATTTCTAGGGGACTGATGACCACAGATGTTAAGTCCCTTAGTGCTCAGAGCCATTTGAAACATTTTTACAACAATCGCGTAATGAGTTGGGGGCAGGTGCAAACTTAACAGAGATCGTTCAGGAACAAAGTCTGTTGAAACAACGACAATTTCAAGTCTTTATCCCAGACAAAAGACAAGTCCATCTCGTAATTTTATACGTTCATTCGGCAACGTATTGCCAGGTCAAGAAATGAGAGGTAGAGAATACAATTCGTTGCCTCAGATATAACAAGCAGACGGTGCTTTATGGGCTACTGAAGTAGCAGAGAACTGTACACATTAAGAACAATTTGAAAAGGCTTTCTTAGCTAAGCGCTGGCCACTGGGCATACAAGATAGCCTTAGAAAACAGGCCTCCCGCCCAGAAATTTACAACCCTAAGCAGGGTTGACTTAGGAGGTATTTCAAAAAACACATTAATTTAACTAGATACTGGGACGAGTCAGTCACGCACAAAGATGTGTTGCGCATCTTAAAGGCAAAGTTTCCTCTGCACGTAAGGGAAAAGTTAATAACAGTCTGATTTTGACCTTTAACACTTTTTGTCAGTGCTAGATACCGTGGTCCTAATACAAGAAGATGCGAATAGCAGCACTGGCAACAATGGCTAGTAGTCGGCGAATAGGAACAGGCACGGCCACAACAATACCTGTCGCGAAGTAACGGCGGTGCGTTGGAACCCGGACACGCGCATCATGAACGGCGGCAATAGAGGTCCACAAACCGGGCTGGCTTTATTTCAGAGGCAGAGACGAAATGGTAAACGGTACCATCCCGGTTATCAAAATAACCGAAAGGAAAACCGACACAACAACAATCGTAATCATGACCACAGTAATCAATGGTCGCAAACACTCAAGACCAAGGAACGCCTGTAAACCAAAATAGGAATAATTACAATCAGGACGCCCAGATAGCTGAGGTGGTTGAAGCGCCACCAACGACAACGTCCGGAGCGTCAAAATAAACGCGACTGCGTCGAGCTCCCTGATGCCAGTCGCAGGACGGAATGGGAAAATTTGTGGTAATGGCTATGGGACCAAATTGCTGAGGTCCTCGGTCCCTAGGCTTACACACTAATTAATCTAACTTAACCTAACTTACGCTATGGACAACACACACACACACCCATGCCTGAGGGAGGACTCGAACCTCAGACGAGGGAAGCCGCGCGAGCCGTGACGAGACGCCCACACGGAATGGGGGCAAAAGTTTTAATGAATAGATAAACATGCTCCGCTGTAACTATGAGACTGACAACCGTCAAGAGTTACTTAATGAGGTAGACAATAATGTTGAAGGTCCCTCGGAGTACGTATAAGCAGCTATTCAAGCAATTATGGGAGGTATTCCTACTGTAACACTTATATCGATTAGAAGCAGGTTTATATTATGTAACTGTGTATCTACAATTATGAAGTGTTTATTCATTGTTAGTTAAGACCTTTGATTTGCGACAGGAAACTTAAAGTATTCTAATGTATATCTGGAGAAACATAAATGGTTGTTTAAGATAATGAAATTTTATATTATGTGTAAGTTTATAAGATAAACAAAGTGTATTGGAAGCTGGTTCATGCTTAGGGCACGTGTGAAATGTAAAAGACGTAAGGAAGTCCCTCCTCAACGGAAGTGGCATAGCGCGATGTAAAAGGGGGTTTTGGCGGTCGAACTGTGCGTCTCCTTGATGTGAACGGTACGACGTCAGTGGCTAGCCGTTGCATGGTACACATCGACGGAGCCAAGGGAGGCAACTGTAGCCGTTTCACAAGGGATTTTGCCTCGGATGTGGTTCAAATGGCTCTGAGCACTATACGACTTAACTTCTGAGGTCATCAGTCGCCTAGAACTTAGAACTAATTAAACCTAACTATCCTAAGGACATCACACACATCCATGCCCGAGGCAGGATTCGAACCTGCGACCGTAGTGGTCACGCGGTTCCAGACTGAAGCGCCTAGAACCGCACGGCCGCACCGACCGGCCCTCGGATGTGGATTTGGCTGTTGCTTGGTAATCTCGGCAATGAGAAATGGCTCTTAAACGTTAAAAATCCGTCGCCAAGAAGAAATTTTATAGAGTACTCAAACAACAAGAGCCGTGAGTACAGTTAGCCGCCATGTCGCTTGCCACCACAACGTCGCCACTGTTCCACCAAATTCATGAATACATATATGTATCAGAGCATGGACTAGTTAATTCTGTGAGTGAATTTAATAATAGTTCAAATGATATAAATCTGTGTTTGGAACCATATCTTCTATCCTGATCATGAACCTATGCAGGGTCCTCTCATAGGTGTTTACAAAACCGAGTACCCTGTTTCAAAAGAACTAGTGGCTTATTGCTTGTTTGTCAAATGTGCAAGGATTAGCAAAAGTCGAAGTTAGTTAGAATTTTGCTAAGGTACCCTCAGTTTATTGCAAAGTATGGTTTTGCAAATATTTTGTGCCAAACTGTGTAAATGTTACTTTCTGAAATACCTGCTTCACAGATGATGAAAAAGGCATATAAGTTAGACTTATTTTAAACATAATTTAGCCTTGATTACCATCATGAACGATTTTTTTGAAGTTAATTGTGCTCAGTGTTGAACAATTTGCCTTGAAAAGTAAAAGCATAAGCTATTACAAATGAAGCTAAGAATTAACTTTACTTGAATTAATTTTTAAATAATCATAGAGTTTGACTAGCGATACAATATCAGTTTACAGGTCCCCACCATATTCTTCTCATATTAGAAATATAATTGGAATGTTAATTGCTACTAAGAGAAACAAATATAAGCAGAGGGATATAAACAGTGTATTTATGATATTATTTTTCCTTGTTTGTTGTATTTATATGTCAGTTAAGTCAGAAGTTCCTTATGGCCAATTTTAGTTCTGCACTTCTTGCAGGAACATTTGAGTACTGATCGAGGCACCAATGTTGAGTGTAGCTCTTATTAGCGTGAGTTTGGTACAATTCTGCTTTCAATGATAACTAGTAAGTGCGTTATTGGTGACTGCTACAACATACAGCTCTGAGTGCACTGTGTCAGTTTGTATCCTATGTGCTATTCAAAGGGAAATCTTAATGAAAGTTACTTCAAGAACTAATATTCAACTTTCTGAAACTTGTATTTCCTAATCAATGTGCCCAGTTTTGCTGGTGACCGTTAATTTTTTCATTCGTATACGAATTTTACTACTTTCATTAAACCCCCCACCCCCCAAAGTTAAAGCATTTTTAGTTTTTTCTATTACTTGCAATATATTCAATATTACAGTCCGATACCCTTAGCCGTTAGACAAAAACGTGGTGAAAATTGCAAAATCCTCTTAGCGGGTAACATTAGCTTATGTTACGGTAGGCTAGTGTTATCTACGACATTGATTTTAAATACCGGCGCAAGAGTAAACGTGATAGAAGTTAATTTCTTTAAGAAAATAGCGCAGCCTCTAAAGATTCCGAATCATCCAGTTAAAAACTGCGTGGTATATGTTGCTATTGATGCCAGAGGCCTCACTGTTACATTGCAGTCACGGATAGGTATAGAATTCGAGAATGGAGCGGATAGCGGATCAGTACACTTTCCTCGTCGTGAAAAATTTATCTGTATCCTGTCTCATATCGATGGAATTCATGAGAGAAAGGGACGTAAAAATCGACCTCTTGCGTGGGAAATGCCTTATAAAGTTAGGAGGTGAGGAGATTGTTTTGAATCTGATAAAGACAAAAGCGAAACACAGCAGACTGTGCCAAGGAATGCAAGTTAAAATTATCAATATTAGAGTGCTGTGGGTACGAAGCTGGCACATGAACTAAAGAACAGTGGGCAAAACGAAATAGATTCTTCGCTCATATGATTCAAAACCGATGAAGCAAAAACCTTATACGATGAACAGAAAATGGAATTAAGTATATTACTCGAGAAATGCATTGAGGTATTTTCATTACAGCCTGGCTTCCAGATGGAAGCCATACCCCATAAAACTTATTGCCAAGCAATCTGTTCCGTCCCGTGGTCCAAAAGGGAGGCTGTGAAACAGGAGCTACAGAAGATGATAAGTGGGGTGAAATAGAGCCTACCCTCTCGACATACACCAGCCCATTATTAGCTGTGGGCAAGACTGGCGGAGGGGTGCGCTTTGATCTTGATGCACGATCTAGCAACAAAATAATTGTTCCGGCAAGAACCAGGCCAGATGTTCTATTATCCCCATTTGGATCTGAAAAAATATGTCCAGTAAAGATAATTGCACAGATGACAAATTATTTTGTATTTTATATTTTATCTACCACTGTGTATGGTGAATATATACACTCCCTGAAGTTTTGTGCTGAACCTGTCATACTATTAAAATCTGTTGCACAAGGAACAACGTGTACTAGCATACCAAAACTAATGGACATAAATATTACCAATGATATATATGCATAGATAGCATTAGTGGGTGATAAAACTGCTGGTGTCATTTAGTTTTAAGTATTTCCTGAATATTGTAGTAAGGAAGCCTTTCTATGCAATTTCATGAAAGTTTGTTGATGTTGTCAAAAGTGACTCTATGTAATGAAGAAGTATGTCACTACAAACCTAAAACTGTGAAATATGAGAACGAGAACCGCGAACTTCCTTTCACTGAAAAGATAATTTTCGGTATTATTTATATGTAGTCAAGAAGTCTGACAAGTTTGCTATGGAAGATGTTCCTGTATAGACCATTTTAAAGTGTAAGCTAAGGGAAAGTAATGAAAAGAAAGCCAAATGAAAACTGAAGTTACGTTTTCGTGATTTGTTGGCTAGTACAAACATAAGCAGATGAACTGTTACCTGCAACTAAGTGTATATAGAGCCAGAGACAGTAATATTCAGTGTAACTAGTTATGTTGTGGTAAGCATTTTTTTAATATTAATTTATATGATATAAATACGTGATACACTTATACGTTGAATACTACCAAGTAAAGAACAATTAGATAAACCTAATAGTGAACTGTATCTAAACAGATTGCGTTGGCTGGTCACACTTGTTCTATATAAGATGACACTAAATTGAGCTCATTATTTATTGAAAGGAAGATGTCCAGGTCATGTAATAACTATACTCAGACTGTAAATATTAGTATGTGAGCAGAAAAATAGTATTTCTAAAAATCAAAATAGTTCAAATTGCTCTGAGCTCTATGGGACTTAACATCTGAGGTCATCAGTCCCCTAGAGCTTATAACTACTTAAACCTAACCAACCTAATGACATCACACACATCCATGCCCGAGGCAGAATTCGAACCTGCGACCGTAGCAGTCATGCGGTTCCGGACTGAAGCGCCTAGAACTACTTGACCACCGAGGGCGGCTTAGTATTTGTAGAATATAAGTCAATCAAAAGCTAGTACAAGGTGCTATGGGACAGATACTTTATTTTGTATGTGAATATTTATCTCTATGCTAATTTCTTACTTATCTATTTCGTGTGAGTTGATATGAATTAAATTTTCAATTAGAGAATTGCTATGCAAAGTTGTACCGTCACAATTTCATCAGCATGATTCGTTATATGTCAAATGATGTGAGACCATGAGTTACTTGAGTTTATGAGGAGCAGGAGTTAGATTTTCTTCAGATGCCATTTCGGAGACGTGTTAGTATCGTGATTGCGATACGTATTGTTTGGAGTGTGTTTGTGCTTTGCTCGTTGCCGATCCCTATCTAGAATGGGATTATTTCATGAGTACATGGTGACGTGAGATAACCTTAGGTAGTGGTACTCAATCTATGAAATATAAATAGAGGGAAGTAAAGAATTTTGTGAACATCAGTCTACGAGCAGTGCTTTGTAATATACACGTCTAACATAAAAAAACACACGAGCGACACGTTATTCATATAAAGGACGCCACTTGGAAGAAATACAAATGTAAAAATTATGTGAGTTAATTTGTACAAGAAGTAAATGCGATCAAAGGAACGAAGAGACTGTTGTGGATAAGAAAAAGGTACTTATTTATTAGCGAGTGTTTTTATAAATGAAGATTGCGACGTTAACTGGTGGGCAATGGTCGCAATAGGACACTCAAGCGAGTGAATTTTGGAAAGCAAAATGTATAAAGTAAATAAGTGTCACATAAAGTGAACAGTTCATTTATCAAACTCACCATTGTGAACTGCACGCCAGCCAACGCAGTGAGAAGTCTGGTGCACGTGACTTGTCTTCGATGTGAACACAAACGTTGATGCATACATCCGTACAAAAAAGTGACTTAGTGAACTTATTAAACCTATTATTGCATTGGCGAGGTAATGGACAAGTAAAAAACTGCCATCGTCTATAAACAAAGAAATCGTGCCTAATTGTAGCTGCACACAAACTTTGCAGTTATACTCTGAGTGAAATTTTCTTTATGTAACAGTTCTAAGTAGTGACTCTGCAAGGACGTTCTTGAAATGCGTGTAGTGAACACAAACAAGCATAAACGAGCACTGTTTACTGACGAACTCAGCGGCCAAGAACTCGACACCCTTAGTTTGACAATACACCATGATCTGTAGACAGTAGTGCCAACTGCAAACTAGTGAGAGATAGAGGTCCCTAAAGATAAACCTGGATCACAAGAACAATACACAAGTAAGACAATAATGATAGCGAAATTGACTGTACTTATCAAACATTTTTCTAGTGTAGCTCTGCAATATTCAACTAATTTCTGTAGAGCTGATACTGCTTTGCTTTGTTTTTCATGTAACTAGACCGCATCCGGTTGTCACGTGTATGGAGCAATTAGTAGTGGGGGCGTAGCCAGCCGCCAGAGCCGTTTCCCCGGGTTTGAGCTGTGATGGGCATCTGACTGGGCAGCGAGTTTCCTGGAATCGTCGCCAGAGGTCACCGAACGAGCCGACGGTCCCGCCTCCTCGACAGAGCGCGCCAAATGGAGAAAGTGTTATGATGTGTCAACTGGACGCACCGCGCGTTTTTCGTAGTTGCAGACAAGTGCATCAAGATTCTTACTCAAAAAGTGAGTAAAAAAAAAAAGGAGATAACAAACTCAGAAACAACTTACGTCTGTAGCACTGCATTTAGGTATATTTACTAAAAGTTTATGAACGTTTTCTAAAAGAAAAGTTTATTTGAACAAACTTTAAAAAACTGGTATACAAAGACAGTAAAGTGTAAAGTTATGTACCAAACATTTTCTCTAAAGGAACTGCCAAATAGACAGTGTATTCTTTTAATGATTCTGTTGGAATAGGATATTTATTTCATTCTCCGTAACACAATGCATACTAATCTTACCACAGTTGAACCCTTGTTTTGTGTATCTGGAGACATAATAAGAAATAAGTTTTCTAGGGGCAATGAAATGTTGCTTTTTTGAATAAATAATAGAATATGTCTCAATCGTTTAATTAAGGCTAAAATACATTAAGATTTAATTTTCTCTATGTAAGTAAATTTTCTCTATGTAAGTAAATCTGGAGTAAAAGTCACGATTTAATCTTAGAAATGCATATTTTTGCTGTTCCGATATAGATAGTTCCAGAGGAATTTTTATGTAACGAAACCTTAAAGCAAGATGAAGGCAGTCACCGTAATTTGTTTTTGGATTATATAAAAGCAGGAGCTGTGAGCTCTCTCTACGTCTCTCTCAAGTTTGTTTTCGACAGTTGTTTCAAAAACTTTAAGTGTCGCTCTCGTATCTGTAGGTTTTGGCCAAATAATTACGCTAATTTAATTATAAAAGTCGTCTCTTAATTCAGAATCTACTTTCCTTTTTCATTAATTCCACATATTAAATTATTATGCTGCATGTCAGAACTTTTTCAGGCTGCAGCGAAGGAGAGGTACTGACAAATTGTTTGGTGGCCACAGCCGAAAGCTACGAGTGTTCAATCGGCTTTTACTTTACGAAACTTCTATTTCAGCGTCCCTGAGGTCTCTTTTACCGGCGTTTTCTATCAGTATCCAGGCTATGTAATTACGCAAACTGCGTAGTTCTAGATCGGTCATTGTCCTGTAAACAATGCTGTCGGTCAACGCTTTTATCGGTCTGATGGCAAACTGATGCTGGTTTGCGGAATGTATAATTTCATGAACCACAAGTAAAATTTATCTATGCATCACTTTATCATTTTAGAATTTTGCCACTAGCGATGAATATAAATATAATATTTTTTTTTTAGAATACCGGTAATATTATAAGCAACATAGAAGAGGCAAAGACGTAGACCCTGGCAGCAGTTCGCCAACTGGAAGCTTCCAGGCTCTTATAGTTGTAACCATGACTTTAACAAAATGGCAAAGGTAATGTAAATCAGAACACTGGGAGGAGAAATGGACTAAATAACAATAGATTTATTCCTTCTTAACGTCACATGACAAACGAAGCCTAAAAAAATGGAGCACAAACATTTTATCTGACAGTCGCTTTCAATAATATGTTTCCTATGGTAAACAAAGTGATCATCTGGGGATCAACGCACAACACTTACCAGAAATGGTCGCTTTGTTTGACTTCATAAATGTGAATCTATGGTATGGGCCAAAAACTACGCTACTGTCAAGCATCTATACTATTGTACAATGAAAAATATGGTTCCAAAGAACAGGGTACTGAGAAGAATATATTGGAGCCCTACGTCATAGTAGCGAATCCTTTACCCTTCCGCAGGCGAAGGCGGCACAGCACAATGCGCTTGCCGAGTGCAGTCACGGACAACGGCGCGCGCCCGGAAATATGCAAGTACACGGTCTCGCGTCCGCCTGATTTGGAATGCAGATACTTCCCTATGAGCCTCTGAAACACCACTGGATTATAGTCTGCAGGTGGACCCGTTTGCTGGTGTGCCAAACCAATCTGACTGCGCGGCACGACTATTCGTGATGGAATATGTCGAACGTTTAGACGAACAACTCGAAACAAATAAGTACACCCAGGCATAATTCGTTGTGTACGTGATGCAAGAAGCAGTACCTCTGATGGTTCAGACGGTGACTGGCACAAGCTCTAAGTGGCACACTAGCAAAGGACACAAGTCTAGGTAAAGACCTGCCATTCTTTGCTTGCGAAGTGTCAGCACGGGAGAGGTCTTCTCTTTCTCTACTGCTTTCCTCTGCAACTCGGTAGCATAAAACATTTTCATGCTTAGACTACACCCACTTTAGCAAAAGCCAGTCACGAGGTGGAGCTTGGCATTCGAAGCTGGGAAACAGCCCCCCAGCTCTGCAAGCACGTATTTGACCAATCAGCGACTTTAAGAATTAATAGGGAGAAAAGGAAAAAAAGATATAGCTTCGCGCCCTCTTTCCCACGTGTCTATAGCATGTCTGTGCTAAAAGCATGACTTGGATGGGACCACATACCGTCATAGGAGGGTAGTTATTCCCCTGTTGCATCCATTTCTAACTTTCTAAAGAATGGCCATAAACTCGCTAAATGCCACATGCCTTCAGAAATAGGTTTTGTAGCAGAGTCTGGACACCTCGGTGCCACTGCCCTGTCCCATGGAATTAACAAAAACTTTCAGCCATCTCATTCGCTTTCTACCTAACAAAGGCCCATACTCTGCTTTATTGACGACTGTCAGATCTTACAATGCGCCGGTCAGTGCTGCAGCTGCTCCTCGGCACTTGTCAGCCTACGTGGACGTGGCCGGCGACTGACCGACGCCTCCCAATTTGTCTGCACAATGGGACCAGAGGACTTGGCTGTCGGCAAACGTTTCCACCCAGGTTCCTCAGAAAAATGCTCCCCTCAACTTTCGGCCGATGTACGCTTTTACTTTCTTCAAACCAGGTAAAGCCTACCGCTATGCCTTCACTAGAGCACACAAGCCAGAGTGTTAACTACTGCCAACCATTTCATCTTATGAATGAATTCAGATCGTATCAAATGTAGCAGCCAAGAAATATAGATCACCTTCTCTATGAACATTAAGCAGCATTACACCATACCAAAAGTGAGGCTGCCCTACAATCTCTCACTACCTTTATGATGTTAAGATAGGCCCATGGTGAGCAAGACCCACAGAACTGTCCTGGATGGATCTTGTGTGGAACCAGTTCCCATCTGAAGTCTGTGGAATGTCTGTATCCAGCAAATTAAATTTGAAAATATGGTGACCGCCGTGGCCTAGTAAAGGACAAAATGGCGTTATAATGCCTTTCACAGCAATATCACAGTATTCATCAAGACCAGAGGGAATGCAACGTCAGCCGGCCGCTGGTGGCCGAGCGGTTCTGGCGCTACAGTCTGGAACCGCGCGACCGCTACGGTCGCAGGTTCGAATCCTGCCTCGGGCATGGATGTGTGTGTTGTCCTTATGTTAGTTAGGTTTAAGTAGTTCTAAGTTCCAAGGGACTTATGATCTCAGCAGTTGAGTCCCATAGTGCTCAGAGCCATTTTTTGACTGCAATGTCATACAGAAGAGAGGCTCATACGACATATTCTCTAGAAATTTTACTCGGTTTTGTAATCATCAAAATAACATCACACACGCTCTCAAACCGTTAAGTATTATTTAATTTCCCCTCCTTTTCTGGGAGCTTCGTGCTTTGTCTCAGACTTATTTTTAGCATAGAACAGCAGAAAATTAAAACTGACAGTTCTATAGATGGCAGACACGGTACTTATATTGTTGTTACTCACTGTGTATGAGAAAAGGAAAGAACAAAATATCGGACTAATGCAGTATTTTCATCACACTAGCAAATAAAGAAGCTGTAGCCATATGTAAGGTATGCTGCTTTAACTAATTTTAATGCTGGAAGTAACTAGAAATGAAGCAGGGCCAAGTAGGACCTGTGGTACCACATTTCGATACCTCCCTAAGGGCGTCTGACTTTGGCAAGAGTAATGCAAGTTCCCATTATATGCCGATAGCATTTGCGTGGGATCTAGCAGACCCAATGCTTCATGTCCTCTGAGCCACGCCTCCGAGGGGTCAGTTCTACAAACACCCTCAGCTGCCACGACATAAGGACATCCCACGGGAGACACTCATCCCATCCACACTTGAAGCCTCTTTGCTACGTGATGTTATGCAGAGAGGGCCAAGTCACAGCCACTTCATGCTATAGGTCAGGGATCCCCTCACTGTTGAATTGTGATAGCGGGCCATCACATAACAACAGTTGCCTCACCACACCATATCCTACCACTGTGTATGCAGTCATACACAACAGGAATAAACGAAACCAAATTTAGGAGAACACAAATTTTTATGAGGAGAAAATTATTAAAGGAAGATGGTAACATAATTCAGATAGTCAGCTGAACTAAGAAATTCGGAGATGTTTACGAGAAGAAGTAGTAAAATATGTTGAGGTCATATTTGAGACATTCTAGAAAAACCGAAATTGAACGGAAACGTGACGAGAACTTCTACCGAGTAGAAACCACATAAATAGCTTGGTGCAAAAGTTCGTAGAGCTTTTGTTTTGCATGTTCGTATTCCTGTTGCTAAGGCTTCATTTATCGACTGTCATTTTTTATTTGCAGTTCACTGTTGCCGTTTGAGTTCACGTATCGTAATTCTGCCGTTTGGAGATGGTGACTGGAACTATGGACGCTAAAAAATGGAGTGCTAAGTGGATAAATCGGAACATTCCAGAAATGTTCTTCTGATTGCTTTAGTAGATGGGCGACAGCAGCGGAAGCAGCCACAACCATTTACGTAGTGTATGGGAATATTGCCGATGGACAGAGCACGGGAAGGAAACGGTTTTCTCTATTTAAGCACGATCGTTTTACATTGTTGACTCTCCACATTTAGGAATATTTTAGGATTTTGATGAAGATCGTTTAAACGCATTAACCCATAACTATCCACATGTGTGTACTGGAGAATCGTCAAATGCAGTGAACTGTGATCATTCCACCATCATGAAACATATGTATGTAATGGAGAAGGCTTGAAATCGCGTGTATAGGTACACTCGCTCGAATCTAAAATAACGAGATCAGCTTGTGGCCACATGTGCATCCCTGTTTGCTCGTCATCAATTTGCTCTGGAGTATCACCGACCGCTCCTCTTCTGTATCGTTATAGGCGACGAGAAATGGTGTATTATTGCCAACATAAGAGCAAGAAGGAATGGTTGAGACCAAACAAAGCAGCTACTTTCCATACAAAGACCTGCGCCCATTCACAAAAGATAATGTTATGCACCTGCTGGAACAGTGCGGTGTGGTGTACTACGCATTCCTTACCCGAAGGGTCACCATCACTGGTACCATTTACTGTCAACAACTGAGACTTATTGCAGACGCAATCCTAGAACGACGACCAGGAACAGTGTGTCAAGTAATGCTACACCACAATAGCGTCCGCCAGACTGACAAAAAGGACTATACAGTTGTTGGATTAGGAGGTCATTCCGCACCCACCATATTTTCCTGATCTTGCGCCTTCAAATTTTCACCTTTCCCGCTCACTATCGAACAGCCTTCAGGAAACTCCCCTTCCGGATGAAAATGCGCTCCGAACATGGCTCGACGAGTTCCTCACCTCAAATCGGAATCGAAAACTTACTCTGGCCTTGAGAGACTGTCGTAAATAGCGAAGTGTGAGGTAGTACTGATGACTAAAATCTCTGTTACGTGTATCTCATTAAACTTATCAACGTAATACACCAGTCTGGAAGTCAGGTGGCTGTGTTATGAAACTGTGGGAAATTATGCTAAGGGGTTTTGAAGGTTTCTCCAAAAATGTATGTAGTACAGCCAAGGAAACAAACACTCACATAATGTGAAAATGAGTGTAGGCTGGAAGATCTACGAAAGGAAGCAGCAAAAGTAATTCCCCGCAAGAATAGCCGGTAAAACCCTGCACATGAGGAATGACAGTTAAAACGATGAAATTAGTAGCAGCGGTGGTAAGTAAAGACGTGCACATTTTTTCTTAATTTTCTCAGTAATCGGTACCAGATGCTTCGTAAAATACTGTGATTATTTATGTGGTGTCTGTCTTTTGGGATATGTCTCAAAAAACAGAAACCACTTGATCCTTCAGCCACTATGAACGACTACTCAAGTGGATTAATGACGTAAGC
The DNA here is from genome assembly GCF_021461385.2 of Schistocerca piceifrons. NCBI lineage: Eukaryota > Metazoa > Arthropoda > Insecta > Orthoptera > Acrididae > Schistocerca > Schistocerca piceifrons. The sequence goes on from NC_060140.1 coordinate 634,232,853, forward strand.
TGCAAGTGGTCATTGATTTGAATCAATGGGGAAACTTCAGAATTTGGACCAGACCGGGATTCGGACACACATCTTCTGCTTACCGTGCAGGTGTGCGGGCCTCTGCGCCATCCAGACACTGTGGTCATTGCAAGATAGTCCGAGCAGTTTTGATTGAGCATGTCTTCGGATGATCAGTGGTCAGCACATCTGTTCGAATCCTTGTCTGGCACAAATTTTCAGCTTTCCCCACTGATTTAAATCAGTGTCCACTGGCAGCTAATGTCATTAAATTCTTTGTGTCTTAATGCTGTGACTGTTGTAAACTACAAGAAGAGAAACGGAAACAATGTGGAGGTCTATTATCCTTTTATCAGTGGTATACAACAATCGTTGCCAGTCGTCTAGGAAAATATATACACTAACCAGGGAAAAGATTACCAGGATTTAGGGGTGGATACAACATGACGGAACGTCTTGCCAACGAAGTCATAGAAAGGGACATTTCATATGGAGTACCAATTTTTATGGGGTGTATAGTGTATTAGGGAGTGCTTGAGTCTGTCAAAATTAAGCTTGTGAGAGCATCAGTTGAAAACCAAACCACAGAACGTACCTGCATCAGACTGCTGAAGAATGTATACATTAAGTCTACAACGTCCATTCTATTACACCGACATTGTAGAGTCAAAAAATGAGGAAGGAAATTATACTATGCAAACTTTGAAGAAGTTTTCAAATATTTAAACTGAGATGTAAAAGGATTATACGTAAACCCGTTATTTGTTGAACAAAATTCGAGTCGCTAGTTAATTTGTTTTGTATCACGAAGAACTTCATCTAGGGAGAGAGAAACTGAACTAAACAAATATGATGTTAGCCCTGAATTCTAATCCCAATAGAACGAAAACAACTTACAGTCAGTGTGGGGATACTGAACTGGTAAGAATAAATTATAGTGTTATGGAAGCAGTTGATGACATTGTCTACGACTATTTAGTGCAAGTGAAAATAACAAGCGAATTTACATTTACAGATGTAATTGGAGGGTAAAACCGCTTGCATTTAACTCTTCAAAATGGATGTTTGTATCAGAAATCGTTAATATCCTCAATCAGCGCCTAGTACCGATAGCATTTTGGGAGGGGGGGGGGGGAGGGGGGGTGTAAGTTGTGTGTCTGTTTTGATACAGTCTATCATCACGTTCTCTCCAGTGCCCACCCGCTTATCTCATATTCCCAACGGCTTCAATTAGTTGTAAGATATATTCCAATATCTGTCTTCCACTGCAGTTGTTACAGTCAACAGTTCCATCTAGCACCTTGGATGTTATTCATTGATGTCTTAACACGTGTCCAGTCAACCTGTCCTTTGTTCTCGTCAGTATTTTCCACGTGTTCTTTATGTGGGCGAATTATTTTCGCAGCCCACCTCACATTCAAGATCCTTTTAGCCACATCTCAAACACCTACATTCACTTCTTTTCCGCACTCCATTATTCACTAGTACACAACGTTGTTGTCCTAACGTACACTGCCTGAAATTTTGTCCTCACATGAAGGCCTATGTTTGACAACAGTAAATTTCTTTTGGCCAGAAATGCGATCATCAGCAATGCTAGTCTCCTTTTCATGTCCTCATTTCTTCGATTGTCATGTTATTATCACTCCAGTGTTGTAGAGCTCACCAACTTTAATGTTAAGTGTACCGCCAGTTTGAGTTCTTCTACTACTACTCCTTATTTCCATTTTTCTTTATTCTTGATCTACATTCTTTGCTCAACATTCTGTTCGCTCTACTCATCCTATAGTAATTAATGCAATTCAAACACGGAGGATAAATATGCTTTCAAGAAGCTGAAAATCTAGGTGTATTTTCAGCGTCAGGCATAACAAGAAAGGAAATAAAGAGAACTAAATGGGTAAGAGAAAAGACAGGACTTGAACACTGTTACGAAACTGTTACTGAAAGGGAAACAAACAGTTGGTAGAGGGAGTAACGAGATACTTCGTTGGATTCTTCATAATAAGAAATAACCCCATGGACGCCGTATTGGAAGATTATCTGACAACAAAGACAAGCAAATGTAAATGAAGACCATAAATTAAAAAGAAAAAAATTCTGGCGGAGTTCTGAATCCAGCACTGGATGATGATGCTCATGATGAAAATATTTAGTAAGTTTAGTGTCATGAAATAACTTGTGATGGAGTCTTAAAATACACTTCAAAGATAATGTAAAGTGTACGAAAACTGTGTTATATTTCATTGATCGACTTCGCACGGCTGTTCGCCATTTACCCTATGTTTCTGTACAATTCAGCGACTTTGTTTGATGTATCTCTGAGGAAGATATACGTAAACTAAAATTGAGTCTTTAGCTCGTTTACGAACTCTGCTTTATAAATTAATGTAAGTTATCTAAACGTCGTTATGAGACGTAACGGATGTTTTAATTAGGGGGTATTACTTCCCTGCTACGATGCTCAAAACAGTTCCAACAATGAGCAATGAAATTACATGTACGGTTACTGTCTCCTAAATCCTGTATGACAACGTAACTTCAGAATATTCCCATTTCAGAACAAAATATTGGTCAGTTGCATTGTGTAACGTGAGGGTCTTAACATGTAAGAAAGAATAATGTCTCAAGTGCACCAAGATCCACTGCCAGCTCACAGTTTTCACACTCGGCGAGATTAACACTATAAATTTTGTAGTACAACGAGGGTGCGAATTAATGACTCCAGCTAGCGGCATACACTTACCTACAGCGCAAATACACTTTTATTACTGGAAGAAGAGTACAACTGAAATTAACTTCAGCGAATTGTGCCGCTTTGTAATCAGGTCTATTAAGCGGAGAAGACGATGATGGGTCGCACATTTTGTAAGAATAAAATGTTTCTGAATTGATATCTAATGCAACAATCTTTCTCATAATAAACTGTTAAGCTATGTGCATTTCATTCTTCCATACAGTTTAAATATTTTCATTTCCTTCGATGAAACAATGATTGTTAGTGTTACCATCTCCAGATACTTACTTGCACGCTAAGTGTCTTGTGTCAGCAGAAGTAACAACACAGTTGCAAGGAAAAATTAGATGTCGCCGATTTCCGTAGGATACGAATTCTAAATAATGTGTGTTAGTAATTCGAACCTTAACTGCATCACATTTCAAATCAAAAACAAAGATTCTGCTGTTAGCTTAAGTGTCTAAAGCAGAACAACTACGTAGTAGTAGTATTTTTATTTTCTCAATAGTATATCAAAACTGGTTTTTATATGTCTTTAATTATTGGGGTTATCAAAATGACTGGAAAACAAATAACACTTTGTAGATATTGGTACTTCATACTTCTAATATTGCAGAAGGAAAACAATGATGGGCAGACGATGTTCACTATCAAAGGCTCTATAGACCTACATTACATAATTACGTTCTCTTTCTGAGAATAATCTCACATAACAACAGATTTTCCGATTTCTGATTATGGCTGATGTCAGCTATTACCGACATGCCTTCTTCTTCACTACAAAGAAGGGAGTGGCATTTAATTTCTGATGTTGCTTTATACAACCGATCTAAGAATTCAAGAGCATCTAATTTGATTTTTTCACTGGTGAAAAAGTGATGCTAGTAAATACTTTTTAAAATAACAATTTGACTTGGAATTCTTCCCCCAAGGTGCAATGGAGATTCCTTCTAATAAGTAACATGGGAGAAGTTTGATTCTTAAACGTCTCTACATGCCATACATATTTAAGCATCCAACTGTGTTGTGTCAAAGAATCACCTTTGCACGTGATCTGTTAACAAATCTTTTCTACTCATAGAATTAACTTTATTTATGCACTTGATTAGATATAACTGCAGTTACAACTCATAATATACGTTTCTCAATCGCTTACACAGTATGGACCAGATGCCTTCCGATTAACTTACAGAGGCCGCTCACCTTCGTTTTCTGAGTGTTTCAACAAAAGGAAATTTCGGTCTCCCGTAGCTCGTTTTCACAGCAGTTATTTTGGTTTATTACGCCCGTTACAGGCCTCAGAATTCCTCATACTTGTGTAGAAGATCGCCCTCGAATTTGTACTCCATCAACGATAGCGCATCATCACATATACAGAAACAAACAACGGAAACATAAAAAAATGGAAAACAATTGAACTTTCCTGGAAGCGTGAACTGCAGTACGTAACAATACAGGACTGCTTCTTTATGGGAGCTCTGTGACGTTAGGAGGATCTGCCTTGTAGCGCGAGACACTGTGATGTGTATTTGACGGCTAACGACGGAAAGGTCCGACGTGTGGGCCACAGACTTTGATTAAGTTCTGCAAGGACTTTATAAATCGAAAATAAAGTTAAATGTGATTCGGTTTTTATACTAGACACTACCTACTTTTTGAAAAAAAAATTCGAGGTCATAGTTGATGACAGACAATCGTGTTTTCAGTGCTGTACATGTGAAGAGTTCAAGCAGAGCTGAAGGCTCAGCGAATGGACCGGATGATGGGATTTCCCGACGCGGTAGAGTGAGTACGTGTCTGAGAGGGATAAAGATAGGCGAAACGAAAGATACATTATAATATGTTTTCAACGAAATTATGCTATACACCACATACACATAAGACAGAAAAATCATCAGAACAACCATTGTGATGAGATGAGAACAGTGAAAGTCAAGCAAGACTCTAGCATAATTACTAAATAAAGTTAAGGTTGTTATTAATTAAAATAGATTAAAAATTAATTGCAATTAAAATACTGGAGCAATCTGATGTGCCTTACGAAATTATACGACATCAACCATCACCTAAACGAATAACATTTCAAATCAATCATGTTTATAAAGAATTACTAATTTACTACAAGTTTATATCAAAACATGCCATTTTTATTAAACCTACAAAGCTACACTTAATTTGATGACAGTGTGAGTTTCCTTCATCATTCCCTAATATTCCTAGTAGCTGAGTAGCCAGAAATCGTTATTTCAGAATGACCTGTAATGTTTCGTAATTCTTGTCACGTTCCGGAACTAAATGTAAGTATGCATTCTTGTTGTTAATAACTTGTTTAATGGAGTGACGATATTTTAATGAGAGCTTGAAAAGTTACGACAATAATTTTATGTATCTTCTAGTATCATGTTTGTCTATGATTATGTATGTGTGTGTGTGTGTGTGTGTGTGTGTGTATGTATGTATGTGTGTGTATGTGTGTAATTACCTGCCAGGTTGGAAAGGCTGAAACTGTTTTGTCAGAAAACAGACCAAGGACCTGTATGATGTCACTGGACGCAATGAAACTGTATTGAAGATTATTCTGTTTTCTGTAATCATCAGCCTCCTGACTAATTTGATGTGGCTTACCAAGGATTTCTCTCCGGTGCCAACCTTTCCATCTCACAGATGCACAGCACAGTACGATCTCAATTATTTGCTGGCTGTATTCCAATCTCTGCCGTCCTCCCCAGTTTTTATCCTCTGTAGCTCCCTCTGGTACATATTATTCCCTGGTATCTTAGATGACCTATCATTCTGTCCCTTCTACTTGTCAGGGATTCCTTTCCTCAAAGACTCTTTCGAGACCCTCAGTATTCCTTGCCTTATCAGTTCACCTAATGATCAGCATTCTTCTGTAGCACCACATATCAAAAGTTTAGATTAGACTCGGTTATGCTTTCCCCACTGTCTCAGTTTCACTACGATACAATGCTGTGCTCCAAAGGTTATTTCTCAGAAACTTCTTTATGAAATGCAGGCCAATGTTTGATACGGATTCATTCTTGAAACCCATTAAAAGCACAAATACTATACAATACAGCCCTTAGCCTAGTTAGGTAACGTACAACCTTCTATGAACGCCAGCATAAAAAGTATAAAGTTTAAAATGCAGTATGCACTGTCTTTAGTTAAAAACCTTTCCTTTCGCTAAATGAGCGTCTAACATTAAAAACATTTGGTGATGTACTATACGTGAAATTGGACTCATACTAGAAATCCATAAAAAGCACAAATAATATGAAATACAGCCTTTAGTCTCGTTAGATAACACAACCTTTTACGAATGCCAGTATAAAAGGTATAAAAAAAATTCACGAAATCTTCTACCCTAAGAGGTCAGTTGACAGTGAACGTCCGCAGCTCGTGGTCGTGCGGCAGTGTTCTCGCTTCCCGCGCCCGGGTTCCCGGGTTCGATTCCCGGCGGGGTCAGGGATTTTCTCTGCCTCGTGATGACTGGGTGATGTGTGATGTCCTTTGGTTAGTTCGGTTTAAGTAGTTCTAAGTTCTAGGGGACTGATGACCATTGATGCTAAGTCCCATAGTGTTCAGACCCATTTTGAACAGTGAACGTAACCATAACACTATTAATAAAATTGTGACCCTTAATTAAAAATGTTGTTGTTGTGGTCTTCAGTCCTGAGACTGGTTTGATGCAGCTCTCCATGCCACTCTATCCTGTGCAAGCTTTTTCATCTCCCAGTACCTACTGCAACCTACATCCTTCTGAATCTGCTTAGTGTATTCATCTCTTGGTCTCCCTCTACGATTTTTACCCTCCACGCTGCCCTCCAATACTAAATTGGTGATCCCTTGATGCCTCAGAACATGTCCTACCAACCGATCCCTTCTTCTGGTCAAGTTGTGCCACAAACTTCTCTTCTCCCCAATCCTATTCAATACTTCCTCATTAGTTATGTGATCTGCCCATCTAATCTTCAGCATTCTTCTGTAGCACCACATTTCGAAAGCTTCTATTCTCTTCTTGTCCAAACTATTTATCGTCCATGTTTCACTTCCATACATGGCTACACTCCATACGAATACTTTCAGAAATGACTTCCTGACACTTAAATCAATACTGGATGTTAGCAAATTTCTCTTCTTCAGAAACGCTTTCCTTGCCATTGCCAGCCTACATTTTATATCCTCTCTACTTCGACCATCATCAGTTATTCTGCTCCCCAAATAGCAAAACTCCTTTACTACTTTAAGTGCCTCATTTCCTAATCTAATTCCCTCAGCATCACCCGACTTAATTAGACTACATTCCATTATCCTTGTTTTGCTTTTGTTGATGTTCATCTTCTATCCTCCTTTCAAGACACTGTCCATTCCATTCAACTGCTCTTCCACGTCCTTTGCTGTCTCTGACAGAATTACAATGTCATCGGCGAACCTCAAAGTTTTTATTTCTTCTCCATGAATTTTAATACCTACCCCGAATTTTTCTTTTGTTTCCTTTACTGCTTGCTCAATATACAGATTGAACAACATTGGGGAGAGGCTACAACCCTGTCTTACTCCCTTCCCAACCACTGCTTCCCTTTCATGTCCCTCGACTCTTATAACTGCCATCTGGTTTCTGTACAAATTGTAAATAGCCTTTCGCTCCCTGTATTTTACCCCTGCCACCTTCAGAATTTGAAAGAGATTATTCCAGTCAACATTGTCAAAAGCTTTCTCTAAGTCTACAAATGCTAGAAACGTAGGTTTGCCTTTCCTTAATCTTTCTTCTAACATAAGTCGCAAGGTCAGTATTGCCTCACGTGTTCCAGTGTTTCTACGGAATCCAAACTGATCTTCCCCGAGGTTGGCTTCTACTAGTTTTTCCATTCATCTGTAAAGAATTCGTGTTAGTATTTTGCAGCTGTGACTTATTAAGCTGATAGTTCGGTAATTTTCACATCTGTCAACACCTGCTTTCTTTGGGATTGGAATTATTATATTCTTCTTGAAGTCTGATGGTATTTCGCCTGTTTCATACATCTTGGTCACCAGATGGTAGTGTTTTGTCAGGACTGGCTCTCCTACAGCCGTCAGAAGTTCCAATGGAATATTGTCTACTCCGGGGGCCTTATTTCGACTCAGGTCTTTCAGTGCTCTGTCAAACTCTTCACGCAGTATCGTATCTCCCATTTCATCTTCATCTACATCCTCTTCCATTTCCATAATATTGACCTCAAGTACATCGCCCTTGTATAGACCCTCTATATACTCCTTCCACCTTTCTGCTTGCCCTTCTTTGCTTAGAACTGGGTTTCCATCTGAGCTCTTGATATTCATACAAGTGGTTCTCTTCTCTCCAAAGGTCTCTTTAATTTTCCTGTAGGCAGTATCTATCTTACCCTAATTAAAAATAGGAAATCTCTAATAGATATTATATTAGAGTGCAGTATCGATGGCCAATATGACATGGCTTCTGTGTATGACTTCCTTACTTTCCTGTGGCTGAGCTAACGGAGGACGGTCCAGTCTCCTCGTCTATTACAGACGATATGTAGACGATATTATACTATTGTACAAAGGTGACGAAAGTGAAATACGCGGGATAGCAGAAAGGATGGGTGAGATGCAGAAAAAAAATTAAATCTGCAGTGGAGTTGGAAGAAGAAGGAAATACAAGTTTTTTTGGATCATAGATTAACTAAAAGAGATGTAAGACATAAAATTAGCATATTTAGGGAGACAACGGCCTCTGACACTATTATAAATGCAATGTCCTGTCTCCCCAGTAAGCATAAATGGGCGTAATTCAGAGCTAAGTTTAACAGGATGCTAAAACTGCTGCTTACCCCTAATGACGAGATAGAGGAATTAAGCGTGATTAAACAAATAGTCAGGGCAAATAGATATAAAGATCGTAACGTAATGAAACATTATTGTGAACTAAAATAAAAAATATGACAGGAAGAAGACAATAGAACCATAGGGCAAGAAGTTTGTGGTTATGTCATACAATGGTGCGTTTTCCGACAGAACTGCTCAGGTCTTCAGAAAAACGAAAATAAAAATTTAATTTCAAACGAAAGTTACAGTTGGTTGCAAGCTACGACTCGAGGTTGGCAACGGCAGCAAAAAAATATGGGACCTGGCGTTTATACGGTTAGCTGCCAGGACTGTGATAGATTTTACATCGGTCAGGCAAGAAGAAATTTTCATACTCGTTTTCGAGTAAATACGGCTTTCGGTACACATTTGGACAGAGAAAGACATTCGGTAGGACATACAGACAGTAACATGAAAGTGCTGCATAGGGCGTCAAAGGGACAGTTAATGGACCTGTTCGAAGAAATAGAGATTTATGTGCACAGAAAACAACAACTGAAATAACTACTGAATGAACAGAGCGAGTTTAACCTGGATGCTTACTTTGATATACTCAGAGACGTGCTAGATTTAATAGCGTAGAGCAGCCCAGCGGATTGGCGTGTGCCGGCCGCCCGCGACGAGGAGCCTGGACCGTCCTCCGCTAGCTCAGCCACAGGAAAACATGGAAGTCATACAGAGAGGCCATGTCATATTCGCCATCGATAATCGATATCGCACTCTAATATATATCGATTATAGATTTTCTGTCTTAATTAAGGGTCACTACTTTATTAATAGAGTTGCGATTACGTTCACTTTTAATTGATCTCTTAGGACAGAAGATTTTGTGATTTTTTAATTTTTTATTTTTATATTGTTTATACTGGCATTCATGAAAGGTTGTATGGTACCTAACCAGGCTAAGGGCTGTATTGTACAGTATTTGTCTTTTTATGGATTTCAAATATGAGTCCAATTTCACAATTAGTACATCAGCATAAGTTTTTAATGTCAGACACTCATTTAACCAAAGGAAAAATTTTTTCATAAAGACAGTGCATACTGCATTTTAATCTTTATATTCGCGACACTGGTTTACTATGTACTCTAGGTAAACGGAATTAAATATGAAACGACAGAAGCGAACAATTTAGACACTCTTTAAACCGTTTTCATAAAGAACTGCACTTCATCATAACATTACATATTACTTAGAAAGTCATGCCGAAGTGCATCATAATCTAAAAATCACAGTAAAGTAATAGGGCGGTCCCACGTCAGATCATGGCACAAACCCGCATACAATCCTATAGAACCTAGACGCAGATTTCTGGGCCCCGTCCTCTGGCTACAAAAAGCCGGGAGAGAATATGTAGTGCACTACGACACACACAGCAAAGCTGTCTGAAGCAGAGAACATGGTGAATAGAGCCAAAGCCCTTGCCCTGGCTATAAAAGAAATCCAACACCTAATATTAAGATTAAAGTGCCATCGAATGTTAACTCGACTTCTGATGATATCTTAAAGTTAACTGGTTCAAGGGTGACACGTAATTATTGCTACCGATCAAAGATGAAAATTCACCACAATATTAATAAGTGCAGAAGCAGCCTTCAAACTAGCATCTATAACCCAAGATACATCAGTGGCATATTATTATATTAATGATCAATCAGAAGTACTTCAGAACTTAAGCTGTCCTCATGGGATTAATTTTAGCACAGTTTACATGTAATTTAACAGAGGCGAGCATTATTTAAGCATCATATAAAAATTCAACTTATTTACCCTAAATTTTTCAAAGTCAATAAATTTCACCAACAGCCGTATAAGCTATTTTTTATTTTATTCTCAAAGCAACAGGTTTCGGCAGTTGCCGAAACTGCTTGTTCTCTGAATAAAAAAAGAATCTTAAAGTATACGGCCGTTGGTGTAGTTTATTGCCATTAAAAAGTACTCACTATTCGATTCCCCTGATCGTGATAGACCAAACAGAGGTATTTCTCATAAAGGATGTTGTAGCGTCTAGGGGGAAAGAAAAATGTACGGGCTGCAAGATACAAGTTAGCGCCACTAAATAAAACAGATTCCATTTCTAAAGAACAATACAGGGACAAGATGTGACTCAGAATTAGGTACAGGCCCCTAGGCATTAAAATTACATCATCAAAATAGTAGTCTGCTCTTTATTTTAAAGTGGGTGCCTAAAAATTTTTAAAAACAGGTACGCTAAACTTAAGCTAATTCCCCATGGGGGAAGAGTTCAGCACGTACGCAAACCGTTTCAAGATCACATTAAATGAAAATGGTGGAGCGCAGCACGACAACATAGTGAAAAACCAAGTGGAAGTTCGGCGCCAAGCTACCTCAAACACAGTCAGCACCAGACGATGGAGCCAAATCTCTTGAGAACATGCGAATAATGGGGAATCGGACTCCAACTCGACCAACTAACCCGAAGGAGGCACTGACTCAGTGCCTAGCAAAATTGTGTGGTGTAGGCTTTCCGGTCGTCTAGTGCAGAAAGGGCATGATCGCTGGTATTCGCCGAATCGCGAAATTCTTAAGTGTGGAACCCAGGCACTAGGCTGGCCCAGCACGGCACCTCAGCAGCCGCACCGCCCTGCACGGAGAACAAAGACCGCCAACGCCTACACCACCAAAACGGAGTACCGGCAATGTTAACCAATTGCTCTCCAGAAGCCGCTACCTTCTACGGGACACACAACCCTCAGTAAGCGCCCAGTTCGTACTGCCCTCTTCCTTATCGCACAGCCCACTGCCTCTCTTCCAACAACTATGCGGCAAAGGGGGTGCTCTACTCGCTTGGCTCTAGGTATCGATCTCGGCACGGTGCTCAGGAGCCTGTGCTGACATTCTTCATCGTGCGGCTGTTATATAGCATGTTGTAAATTGTATGATTTTACATGTTATATCGTACAATTTTATTGGTAGTACATTGTATTTGTTGAAAGTTTTACAAAAGGATAAAATAAAAAAAATACCAATTAAAAAATGTAAGAACAAATGTGTGTTCCCAATTAATTTAAACTTTTTGGGTAACTTAGATAATGATAATAACTAAGATAGGAAATGGGTTATGGATGTATTTTAAATTAAAGTTGAATGTCTATTTAACGGAAGAAACAAGAGATTGCCATTTTACTTGGTCTGATCTGACAGTTCTTCCCTTTATATGTACCTTCTGCGTGTGTGCTTACACTTGTTACCCATGTTCTCTTGACAGTGGTAATAATTAATGTAATGTATTGATTAGGTAGGTTATAATGTATTTCCGAACTTAAGATAACAGTTGAGGCTAGGAATTGATTAAAAAGGCCATACTCAGCTGCATCATGTGCGGGGGCTGTGTAAAACATCGAGCAAGTCACGCCTGATGTAGCGAAAGAAGAAGAAATGTCACATCTTCAGATAGTATTATATTATGTGGAATGGTATAACAGACACCTACATATGGAGCTACATTTTCTGATTGCTTTGATTTAGTATTGGAGAACGCTTAGCTTACTATTGCTATGTTTGTATGTTTACCTCGTCTTCATTTCCTGTGTGTTATATAGCATCCGATTCAGTATCTGTGTTTATGTCTGTGTCGTTTACTGTGTACTGTCGGTCTGTCAGACGTGGAGCCTGTATTATTCTATCGTATGGTGTCTCCTGTTTGTATGCCGCCTGTAGTGCTCGCTGTACTTCGCCTGCGATGTTGTTTATAGAATTCCAGTCATGTTGTCTGCGTATTAAGCTCCTGCCTGCGTATGAAACTCGGTCTCATATACCCTAGGGCACAGCAGATGAGTACTGTATTCAGGAGTGCCATTCTCATCACAGGCACATTTGTGAGTCTGTTTTAGGCCAAACCTGTGGAGATGCACAGGATATGGGGCCGTCGCCCGTGAGAAAGTTCACAATGCCGCGTCTTGGACTTATGTACTTGAAATTCATACACTATCGGATACTGGAGAAGAAAGAGTAGACTCGTTTTTCCTTATCAGTTGTGTCCCATTCTGTCTGTAATCTGTCAGTTCTCCACTTGTTTATCTTCCGTTTGTCGGTTATGTCTTGTCCAGTTATTTCTCTCTTATTTTGTCGAGTTTCCCCTCTTCAGTCGGTAGGCAATTACTTTATGGCGAATTGCACTATCTATAGAGAAAACTCCCAATATCATGCGCAATGCCTCAATCGAGTAGTTCCGAAAGCCCTTAGATTCCGAGTGGAACGCTCCTCTGGCGACGCCACAGTATGCGTACCTAAGCATAATCGAAGTACCCAAGCACTAGCCGTAAGACAAGTTATTGACTGAAGGAGTACTGTGTAATACGTCCCCATTGTTTATTTATTTATTTACAAGTCAAGTTCCGTAGGAACAAACTGAGGAGCAAACCTCCAAGGTCATGGAACGTGTCAGCACATGAAATTACGACATAAAAGTAATATAAGATAAAAATTAAATGTTTATGAGTCCGAAAAAGGTCAAGCCATAAGTTTAAGTAAACCCAATCAATAATACAATTTTTCAAGGAACTCCACACAGAATAGAAGGACTGACCATGAGGAAACACTTCAATTTCGATTTGAAAGCGCGTAGATTATTGGTAAGCATCTTGAATTCCCATGGTAGCTTACTGAAAAAGGATGCAGCAGTATACCGCACAACTTTCTGCACAGGAGTTAAGGAAGTCCGATCCCAATGTAAGTTTGATTTCTGCAGAGTGAAAGATCCTTATTCTTGGGAATAAGCTAATATTGTTAACAAGAAATTACAGTAAGGTTCAAATGGCTCTGAGCACTATGGGACTTAACTTCTGAGGTCATCTGTCCTCTAGAACTTAGAACTACTTAAACCAAACTAACCCAAGGACATCACACACATCCATGCCCGAGGCAGGTTTGGAACCTGCGACCGTAGCGGTCGCGCGGTTCTAGACTGAAGCGTCTAGAACTACTCGGCCACTCCGGCCTGCAAATGACAGTAAGGAATATATACAGAGAGAGAGGCCAATTTCAAAATATGCAGACTCGTGAACAGGGGTCGACAAGAGGTTCGTGAACTTACACCACTTATTGCCCGAACCGCCCGTTTCTGAGTCAAAAATATCCTTTCAGAATTGAAAGAGTTGTCTCAAAATATAATACCATAGGACATAAGCGAATCAAAAGATACAAAGTAGACTAATTTGCGTGTCGAACGATCACTTACTTCAGATACCGTTAGAATAGCAAAAATGGCATCATTAAGTCTCTGAACCAGATTCTGAACGTGGGCTTTCCACAGCAGTTTACTATCTATCTGAACACCTATAAATTTGAACTGTACAGTTTCACTAATCATATGCCCATTCTGTGAAATTAAAACGTCAGCTTTTCTTGAATTGTGTGTTAGAAACTGTAAATACTGAGTCTTAATGTAATTTAGCGTTAATTTATTTTCTAAAAGCTATCAACTTATGCCATGAACGGCACTAATTGAAGCAGAGCCAATGTTGCACAGAACATCCTTTACTACCAACCTAGTGTTCCCAGCAAACAGAAATATTTTAGAGTTACCCGTAATACTAGAGGGCGTATCATTTATAAATATAAGAAACAGGAGTGGCTCCAACACTGAACCCTGGGGCATCCTCCACTTGACTGTACCCTACTCAGACCCCACATCATGGGCATTATCAATACTGAGTATAATGACCTTTTGCTATTTGTTGCTAAAGGAAGAGGTGAACCAATTGTGAGCTACTCCGTGTATTCTGTAATGGTCCAACTTCTGGATCAATATCTTGTGATCAACACAATCGAACGCTTCAGTTAAATTAAAAGATATGCCTAGCGCTCGAAACCTTTTGTTTAACCCATCCAGTACCTCACAGAGAAAAGAGAATGTAGCATTTCCAGTTGTTAAATGACTTCTAAGGCCGAAATATAAAATTCATACCAAATCGTGTGATATAAAATGATTTATTATCCTTATGTACACAGCCTTTTCAGTAACTTTACCAAACAATGATGGCCTAGAAATAGGTGTAAAATAGTCTACTTTGTTCCTTTCTCCCTTTTTATTAAGCGGCCTTACTACTGAGCACTGAATCGTTCAGGAAACTAACCATTTCTGAAGGAAACATTACAAATATGGCTAAATACTGAGCTAACTTGTGCAATACAGAACTTTAATATTATGCTAGGCACTCCATCATATTCATGAGAGTCTTTAATCTTCAGTGTTTTAATTATTGACTCTATCTCCCAATAATCTGTATCACAGAGGAGTATTTCAGACATCAATCTCGGAAAGGCATTTTGCAAGAAAGTTATATGATTCTCTGTAGAAACTAATTTTTTATTTAATTCACCAATAATGTTCAGAAAATGATTGAATTAGCTATTCTATTTGCGTACCACATACCCTGTGCGTTCGTAATAACATTTTTAAGCGCCTTACACTATTGTTTGTAATGGGCTACTGTAGCTTGATTGCGACTACTTCTCACATTTTGATATAATTGGCATTTTGATATAATTGTCTGAAGGGGTAGTCTGTATCTTACAGTGTTCAGTCTTGCAAGTTCATTCATGAGTTTCATCGATTTGTTGATTCTCAGCCTGGCATGATTATTAAAGTGTAAATATTCGCCAATGTAAATGCTGAGGTATCTTACATAACTTCCTTTTTATAGATATGTTGCATAACTGTATAACTGGATTTCTTTCAAGTGTGCGTCTTAG
This sequence comes from Schistocerca piceifrons, assembly GCF_021461385.2. Classification (NCBI taxonomy): domain Eukaryota; kingdom Metazoa; phylum Arthropoda; class Insecta; order Orthoptera; family Acrididae; genus Schistocerca; species Schistocerca piceifrons. The sequence goes on from NC_060140.1 coordinate 634,248,173, forward strand.
AAGTAGGTAAATATTTTTGTTTATTTCTACTGTGAGTTTGTTGTTCGTGCACCATTCACTGACGAACGCGAGGAGCAGCGTGGCCTTACTCTCTATTTGGGACCCGAAGTTTGGGGATACCAAGACCGTAAGGTCATCAGCGTATGCAACCACCCCGTATGCCATTTCGTTGTCTTCTACTGCATTCAGTAGTAGTACTACTGCTATGTCTCAGAAAATTGGTCCACATATCGATTCTTGCGGACAACGCTTTTTTGTCCTTTTCATAACCTTTTGGCGACCAGTCTTCAATTCGACTATCATGTTTTTTTTTCAATAATCTTTATGGCTGTTGGACAGAGCCAGTGGAATATTTATCTTTCTAAGTTTTGTAAACAGCTCAGACACCAAAGGTTGTCGAAATCACCAGCTATGTCTATTAGGGTTGTTACTATGTATTTTTCATATATTGTCTGTGTCATTTATATGAAACTATTTACTGTGTCGTCGATGGATTTGTGTGGTCGAAAACCAAAGTGATGTGGGTTAAGGCCGAAGAGCCGCCGTTGCGACTCGTCTGTCTCACAGCATCTCTCCTGTACCTTTGCCAGTATGCTAAAGAGCCGTATTGGTCTGTATGTCTCAGATTCATTTGGGTCTTTGTCGTCTGCTTTCTTGATTATCACTGCATTTGCCGATATTCGTCCTTGTAATAGAGCATCATTCAGTAATTTTGTCAGTTATGGTACAATAAGTGAAGCAGCTTGTTTGATGGTTTCGAGGTGCATGTCATCAGGGCCAGGAGACTTTTTTTTCTTTGTTGCATTGCCAGTGGCACTTCGTTACGAGCAAAGGGGATGGTGATACCCTCGTATCGTATTTGTCGCAAAGTAGTCTGTGAAGGGCAGTATGAAGTTGGTTGTCCCGAGTGTCGTCATCGTCAGGTAGTAGTTTTTTGAGGAGATGGTTTCTTCAGTGTCGGTAATATTTTAGGAGTTCTTATACGTTCATTCTGCTGTTTAAACGGCTCTCCCCATATATTGTTCTGTTAGTTTGTCCTAGCATGTGTGTCCAAATAAGCACAGTTGGTTCCGTCCAAATTTACGGCGTAAGAAGTCCTCCTCATTCAGCCAATAGCCGTATTAAAGAGTGCGGAGGAGCACAAAAAAATTCAAGGCACCCTCTTGCCTTGACGTGGGAAACTGCCCGTAAAGGCGAAAGAATCAGCAATCATCAACGGCATGAAAATGAAGAACTCAGTATAAACCACTGCGGTACAGAAATTTGATGTGTATCTGCAGAATATGTGTCCTGTTTTAGAAAAGGTTTCATAATGAACTCTCCATTAACAGAAGATTTCGAAGTAGTACCCCATTACGATCCCCGGGAGGAGACGGTATAGGGGAAGGTGACTATAAGAGAAAAAAACTAAATAATCAACGAAAGGTTCTTGGCGTAGGAATGTCGAAAGTCAGGAGTTTGAACAAGGTAAATAAGCTAGAAAGCCTGGAAAGGGAATGCTAAGGCTCGATCTAGATATAGTGGCGATCAGTGAAGTAAAATGGTCGAAGACAAGGATTATTGGTCAGATTATTGTAGAGTAATATCATCAGCAGCATAAAATGGTTTAAAGGGACTAGGACTAGAAAGAAGTACAAAATTATCCCGGTAAATTAAGGAATACAGAAGTACAAGTCTCTTAGAAAATAAATAAACAGGAAGTGCAGGCAAGCTAAGGTGAAATGGCTGCGGAAAGAATTTGAAGAAATCGAAAAACAAATCATTGTCGGAAGGACAGGATCAGCATATGGAAAAATCAAAATAACCTTCGGTGAAATTACGAGCTAGGTTGATAGAGTGTAACTTTAATTCTACTATTAAATGTAGAGAAGAGAGCGGATAGGTGGAAATAGTACATTGAAGACCTCTAAAAGGGGGAAACTCTTCTGTTGACGTGATAGAAAAGGTAACACTAGACGACAGGGAAGAGATAGGAGATCCACTATTATAATCAGATTTTAAAAAGGCCTTGGAAGACTTAAGATCAAATAAGGCGGAAGGAATAGGTAGAAGTCCAACAGAATTTCTAAAATTATTGGCGAGTGGCAACAAAACGCGTATTCACCATCGTGTGTAGAGTATATGAGTCTCCATATACCATCTGACTTTTGGAGAAAGCTCTGAAGAGCTGTAAAGGATGAGAATCGTTGGACAAGCAGCTTAACAGCTCATGCATCAAAGTTGCTGACTAGAATAATACGCATAAGATTGGGAAAGAGAACTGACGATGTGTTAGATGATCATCAGTTTTTCTTTGCCGCTGACAATGGAAGCTAGACTACAATAAAAAAAAGGTCAAGAGACACTTTCACAAAATTTGTCGATGTGGAGAATTGTAGCAAGATGTTCGAAATTCTGAGAAAAATAGGTATAGTCTATAGAGAAAGACGGGTACTATAGTCAACGGGGAACAACAGGAGTACAAGAATAAGAATGAAGTGCTCGGATTAAAAAGGGACTAGAAAGGGATGTAGTCTTTCGCCCCTTCTGTCCAGTGTGTACATAGAAGAAACAACGACAGAAATAAAAGTTGAAGAATGAAATTAAAATTCAGGGTGAAAGACTGTCAATGATAAAATTCGCTAATGACACTGCTAACCTCAGTGAAGGCGAAGAAGAATTACAGGATGTGTTGAACAGAATAAACTGTCTAATGAGAACAGAATATGGACTGAGAGGAAATTGAAGACAGAGGAAGGTAATGAGAAGTAGCAGAAATCACAACAGCAAAAAATTTTACATTTGTTGATAAGGAAGCAGATGAAGTTAATAAATTCTATTAACTGTGAAAGAAAACCTATTTCTGACAGAACAAGGAGGACATCAAAAGCAGCTTTAAGTAGAGGAAGAAATTACTGAGAATGTGCGTTTAGAGCACAGCACTCTAAGGTAGTGACACATGGACTTTGGGAAAATCGTTACAGAAGAGATTCGAAACCTTCGAGGCGTGGTGCTATTGAAAAATGTCAAAACTTACGTGTACTGATAACGTAATAGACTGTGCACATGTGGTTTAGGGGTAGCGTCTTTGATAAGTAATGAAAACGTGATAGGTCTCAGGTTTTGATTAATAATCAGCACTGGTGGCTGAAAACTTATGGCATAAGAAGTCACTCTCATTCTGCAAACGGCCTTGTCAACGAAGGCGGAGGAGCGGATGGAGGTCCAGGACACACTCCTGTCCTAGGGCTGGGGAACTGAACCTAAACGCGGAAGAGTCATCAATGATCAACGGTGTGAGAATGCAGAAGGCCACGGTAACCACTACATTACAAACACACAAAGTGTATCTATTGGACATGTCTCATGTAATTGAAAAAGTATCGTCATGATATCTCTTTTGGCAAACGATGCTGGAATAGCTCCCATTCGGATCTCCGGGAGGAGACTTCCTTGAGCGAGGTGACTGACAGAAAAAGATTGAATAACCAACGAAAGGATAACGTTCTACGGGGCGTAGCGTGGAATGTCAGAAGCTTGAACGTGGTAGGGAAGTTAGAAAATCTGAAAAGGGAAATGCAAAGGCTTAATCTTGATATAGTAGGGGTCAGTGGAGTGAAGTGGAAAGAAGACAAGGATATCTGTTCAGATGAGTGAAGGGTAATGTCAACAGCAGCCACAAATACCATAAAGGGAGTAGAATTCGTTACGAATAAGAAGGTAGGGCAGAGAGTGTGTTACTGTGAACAGCTCAGTGATAGCATTGTTTCCATCAGAATCGACAGCAAACCAACACCGACAACGGCAATTCAGGTATACATGCCGACGTCAAAAACTCAAGGTGACGATATAGAGAAAGTATATGAGGTTACTGGAATACTCTAGGGGAGATGAAATTCTAATGGTCATTGGGGACTGGAATGCAGCTGTAGAGAAAGGAGTAGAAGAAAAGGTTACAGGAAAATGTGGGCTTGGGACAAGGATGAGAAGAGGGAAAGATCAACTGAATTCTGTAATACATTTCAGCTAGTAACAGAGAATACTCTTTTCAAGAATCACAAGTGGAGGAGGTATACCTAAAAAAGGTCGGGTGATACGAAATACGCCATCTAGATTACGTCATGGTCAGGCAAACATTCCGAAATCATGTTGTAAGGCGTACCCCAGGAGCGGGTATAGACTCAGATCACAATGAAGTGGTCATGAAGAGTAGGTGAAGTTTAAGAGATTAGTCAAGAAGAATCAATACACAAAGTAGTGGGATACGAAAGTGCTAAGGAATGACGAGATACCCTTGAAGTTCTAGAAGACTTTAAATTTAGCAATAAGGAATAGCTCAGCTGGCAGTAAAGTTGAAGAGAAATGGACATCTCTAAAAAGTGCAGTTACAGAAATGGGAAAGATAAACGTAGGTACGAGGAAGGCATCTGCAAAGAAAGCATGGGTAACAAAGAAGTACTTCAGTTGATAGACGGAAGGAGAAAGTAAACAAATGTTCAGGGGAATCCAGGAATGGAGAAATACAAGTCGCTGAGGAACGAAATAAATAGGAAGTGCAGGGAAGTTATGACGAAATGGCTGTATGAAAAATGTGAAGGAATCGAAAAGAAATGATTGTCGGATGGATTGACTCACAATATAGGAAAGTCTAAACAAACTTCAGGAAAATTTAAAGCAATGGTGGTAACATTAAGAGTGCAATGGTAATTTCACTGCTAAACGCAGAGGGGAGAGCAGATAGCTGGAAAGAGCACACTGAAGGCCTCTATGAGATGGAAGATTTTTCTGATGTGATAGAAGATGAATCAGGAGTCGATAAAGAAAAGATAAGGGATCCAGTATTAGAATTTGAATTCATGAAAGCTTTGGAGGGCTGAATATCAAATAAGTCGGAAGGGATAGATAACATTCGAGGAGTCTTTCTAAAATCATTGGGGGAAGTGACAACAAAACTACTATTCACGTTCTTGTGTAGGACGTATGAGTCTGACGACTTACCATGTGACTTCCCGAAAAATATCATCCACACATATTGGGTTGTTGGGTGTTCTGCCGGATATCAGCGTCGTACTTGCACGATATTTGGGTCACGTAACTCGTAACCTTCATCAGGTGCGACCTGAGACTGCTCCTCGAGTGAACCTGCACAATGGACTGAGGACGATATCCTCGACTGGGGGCGAAGTACTAGCGCAACAAGGCGCTTCACCTTCTGGCATGACGGTTTGGCTAGGGAAATTACATGGCGTTATTGTTCTGCTTGATTCTTTGTGCAATTTTTTTTTTAATAAAAGAAAGAGGAAAGGATAGTAAGAGAGACAGTGAGAGAAAAGGAAAACGAACGGCCCAATTGACTGGCCGGGAATTACGATTAGTTACAGGAGAAAGGACAGAAGGAGAAATAGTGAGAGTGAGTGAAAGCGAACGGCCATTATCCTGGCCTCTTCTGCTTCGTAGTGGCGACGCGATGGCGGCGGCAGGCAGTCTTGAAATGGCGAATTGGGGGGGGGGGGGGGAAGAGAAAGAAGTCAGAGGGTGACAGGTGAAGGGGAAAAAGGAAGGGCCTATCATGATTAGGCCAACATTGGGGGTAGTGTGGGGGGAAGGGGGAGGCGTGTTGGGGGAGCGAATGACATGGCATGTGGGGGGGAATAATCTATGGCGTGAGGGAGGTAGTCGGCATGAGATGAGGTGCCTGGTGCAGGCGAGGTCATGGGGGACGAAATAAAAGGTCGGGCCATCGAGTGGTGGCTAGTCGGTGAACACGGGTGCCCAGGGAAAAGATTAAGGGATTAGGAGAGTGACGAGTTTGGTGGTAAAAGGAGTGGGCGGCGGAGAGGATGCGGGTACGAAGGAGCGGCACTTCAGCCAGGAGGTGGAGCTCGCGGGTTGGGAAGTCGAAGGGGAGGCGGAGGGCACGCCGGAGAGCCCGGTTCTGGACGGTTTGGAGGTGGCGGAGGTGGGTGGGGGCAGCATTGCCCCACACCACCACCGCGTATTCAAGGATGGGGCGAACAAGGGAGGTGTACAGTCTAACAGCAAGGGGCGCGGGGAGGGAAGAGGTTGGGTTGATGAGAGGGTAGAGCAGGCATAGCCACCCCATTGCCTTACGACGCACCTCGTCGATGTGGGGGCGCCAGGTTAGGCGTTGGTCCAGGGTAACACCCAAGTACTTTGCAGTACGAGTCCAGGGGACTAGGGTACCAAGGACCGCCACCTGAGGGAGCCGAATGGGAATACGGCGTCGGCAGACGAGAAGGGCTTGGGTTTTGGAGGGATTAAATGCCAGACGCCAGGTCCTAGCCCAGTCGGTTAGGGAATCTGTAGCCCCCTGGAGCCGCTGTTGAAGAACTGCCGCACTCCGAGAACGAGAGAAGAGTGCAGTGTCATCTGCGTAGAGAGCTAAATGTACCCTCAGCGCAGAGGGCAGATCAGCGGTGAAGAGGGAGTAGAGTAGCGTACCAAGTACGCTGCCCTGTGGTACTCCTGCCCTGATGCGTCGTCGCATGAATTTCCCGTCAGGGATCCTAACATGGAAGGTGCGACCTTCCAGGTATGTGGCTATGAGCCGTACATGGGACACTGGGAAGCCAAGGGAGAATAATTTGTAGAGCAGCCCTTCGTGCCAGACCGAGTCAAACGCCCTGGACACGTCGAGGAGTATGGCCCCGAAGTACTCCCTACGTTCAATGGCGTCCAGTGCCTCTTCTACAAGGCGCAGGAGTTGGTGAGCGGTGGCGTGGCCCTGCCTGAAGCCAAACTGCTCATCAGGGAGGACTCGTTCTCGGGCAATGTGGATGAGCAGTCGTTTAAGGTACAGCCTCTCGAACACCTTGGAGATGGCGGGCAAGAGGCTGATGGGGCGGTAGCTGGCAGGGGAACGAAGATCCTTCCCAGCCTTGGGTATTGCGACCACATCAGCGTGTTTCCAGGCAGAGGGATATTGCCTGGTTGTGAGGATGTTGTTGAATGTGGCCGTCAGGATGGGAATAGAACTGGGGGTAATTGCTTGAGGAGGGCATTCGTCAGCTTATCGGGGCCGCCAGCTCTCTTGGATTTGAGGTACCGCAATTGCAGTGCAACCTCCTCTTCGTTAATGGGGGTGATTTCATCCTCAGGGTCCTGGATGGCAAGGAATTGAGGGAGGCGTGCCGTGACCAGGCGAGCTCCTCGAGTGGACCTGGTCCAGTATTTACGCCTATGGCCTTCCCCCTCCACCAACGGCTGCAGGCGCTTCCTGTGTGGTCCGCGCCCATTCCCTGCGACTTGCTGGGGCGTTGCTGCTCTGTTTTCCGTCCGCTGCGGTTCTAGGTGTTCCCTCTGCGGTCCGCGCCCACCAAACCCGCTCCTGGGGGTTTCATCAACGGTCTGGGGTACCAAACGTTCCCCCAGCGGTCCGCGCCCGCTCACCAGGACCTGTTGGAGCGTTGCCGCTCCGTTTTTCGTCTGCTACGGCTCTGGATGTTCCCTCTGCGGTCCGCGCCCACCAGTCCCAGTTCTGGGTGTTCCATCTACGGTCTGGTGCGCCTGGCAGTCCGTCAGGGGCTCGTTTTCCATCTCCATGTCTCTGGTACTTCTGTTTGTGTAGTGTTGCAGCTGGCCCCGTTACATAATCTACACCGTTCCGAAGGCTGCGAGAGCTGACAAGTATGAGAATTGTCGCACAATGAGCTTAACTGCTCATACATGCAAGTTTCTCACAAGAATAATATACAGAAGAATGAAAAAGAATATTGAAGATGAATTAGATGGCGACCAGTTTGGCTTTAGGGTAGATAAAGGCACCAATGAGGCAATTCTGACGTTGTGGTTGATAATGGAAGCAAGACTACAAAAAAATCAGGACACATTCATAGGATTTTTCTACCTGGGGAAAACGTTTGACAACGAAAAATGGTCCCAGATGTTCGGAATTCTTAAACAAATAGGGGTAAGCTATTGGGATGGATTGGTAATACATAATATATACAAGTGCTAACAGGAAATAATAAGCGTGGACGACCTAGAACGAAGTGCTCCTATTAAAAACGGAGTAAGACAGGAATTTAATCTTTCACCCCCACTATTCAATCTGGATATCGAAGAAGCTATTATGGAAATAAAGGTTCAGGAGTGGGATTAAAAGTCAAAGTGAATGGATATCAATGAGATGATTCGCTGTTGACATTACTATTCTCAGTAAAAGCGAAGAAGAATTACATGATTTGCTGAACGGAATGAACAGTCTAATGCGTACACAGTATGGACTGAGAGTAAATCGAAGAAGGACGAACGTAATGAGATGTAGCAGAAAAAAAATACCGAGAATCCTAACATCAGAATGGGAGAAACTTAACATCAGGATTAATGGTCACGATGTAGATGTAGTTAAGGAATCGTGCTACCCAGGCAGGAAAATAACAAGTGACGTACGGAACAAGAAGGACGTCAAAAGCAGACTAGCACTGGCAAATAGGGCATTCCTGGCCAAGAGAAGTCTACTAGTATCAAACATAGGCCCTAATTTGAGGATGAAAGTTCTGAGAATATATGTTTGAAGCATAGCTTTGCGTGGTAGTGAAAATTGGACTGCGGGTAATCCAGAACAGAAGAAAATCGAAGCATTTGAGATGTAGAGTTACAGACGAATGTTGAACATTACGGGGACTGTTAAGGTAAGAAATAAGGAAGTTCTGCCCAGAATCGGAGAGGAAAGGAATATGTGGGAAACACTCACAAGGAGAAGGGACAGGATGATAGGACATCGGTTAAGACATCAGGGAATTACTACCATGATTGTACAGTGGCTACAGAAGGTAAAATCTGCAGCGGAAGGGAGAGATTGGAATACATCCATGAAATAAAAAATAGAGGGAGTATTTAACAGCCCGTCAGGGACGACATTTTATAATCTTGTGTCACTACCCATCGCATATTATGGAGCTCGTGAGAGAAGAACTTTCCAGGGGGAGGGGGACTCTGTTAACTGACTGCTTTCGTAATGAGCGTTCGCAGTATGTCATTTGCGACCAGTGTAAGGCTATACGTACGAGAGTACCGACTCTCCCTTATCCTCCTCGGACATATATATACTAACAATAAATTTGTAAAACCGTCGTATCAGTGTGCTGGACACACTAATCTCCAAAGCTGCTGGACGAATTTTTATTTAATCTTCTTAGGAAACTTGAGTACAGTTTAAGGATACGTTATGTTTTATTTTAGGATACGTTATGGTTTATTTAATCAAAGTGGGGTAACGAAAAAGTAGATATCATGATTTAAAAGTCCTCCTAAAACCATTCCGTGTCTAGGTTTATCTGTTTGAAGACACTGATCTCCAAAACTATTAAACAAATTTTCATGTGTTTTCACAGGCAACTTGGGTATAGTTTAGGGCACCGCACAGGTTTTCTTTTGTCAAAATATGATCATTTTTACGAGAATATAACCTGACATATAGGGGCATATTTTCTGTTTGAAAAAGTTGTTTACTCTTTGGCGTTTGAACTGTATCATAGTTGTGAAAATGGTTTTTTTGGTTGATGTATTTTAAGCAATACAGTTCAACGCACTAAAGACGAATATTACACAATTTTCAACGTGTTTAATCCATATTTACACATCTGTAGTATTAACTGCGAAAGTAAACCTGTCTCTCACATTTTCATGAATAAACTACCGCTGAACCAAAGGATGTAGCTTGGACCCTACCAAAGAACATGGGCTACCTGAGATGGTATAAAAAGTAGAAAATAAAACGGAAATTCCCCATAAGAATGTGAATTAGGGGATGGAACAGCTTTCTTTTATATTGGTTAACATGAGCTATATATAAATAATGACTAAATTCGTTGCGTAATGCCCACGTTGTACTATGTATAGGTACTTCAGTACCGTGATGTATGTCCGCAATTCGTGGTCTAGCGATGCCGGCACAGTAGCTCAGCGTGTTCGGTCAGAGGGTTAGGTGCCCTCTGGGAAAAAAAAACCCAGAGTTATTCGCTCAGCGATGAACTTGAACAAGCGTCATGGGACGTCCACCCCGAACGAAAAAAATGAACGAAATCGAACAAAATGAGATCACAAAAAAAGTCCAGCACAATTTTTTAAAAAAGTGGCTAGCGTTGCTACCTCTAGATTAAGGAGTCCCGGGTTCGATTTCCGGTCGGGTTAGGGATTTTTTTTTTCCAGGGACTGGGTGTTTATGTTGTCCTCATCATTTTTTAATCACCGTTTGTGACTGTGGCTAGATAGGACTGTGCAAAAAAAAATTGGACTCTGTAAGAATTGGGAGTTTGTATGGGTGCTGATGGCCGCGCATTATGAGAGCCCCTCCAAACCAAACTTCGTCATCGTCAACCACTATACACAGATGCACGCTTATGCCTTCGCATCTACCACTCTGCAGCGACGCTGTCCATGCCGCCGCATCGTGCTTTGGTGCATTGTTGCATGTGAGTTATAGAGGGGGGCGCAAATCAGTTAACGGAACAGGCAGACACTTTCACATACGACAACTTACTTACCGTTAGTCAACACAACAAAACAGCTACTATGTGAGCACAGCTTCGAGTAACAGTTTGCGCATCAATAAATTTAAACGTTGGGCATGAAAACAAAACGGTTAATAGTCACAAGATACGACACGTAAGTTTTAATTACATATAGCTGTTTGGCTACCTGTGTAAAAACAGAGAACTCATTGTTTCAATTAAGGACTTGATACCAAGACGAAGAAAGAATGTGACCCATGAAGCACGCAACGTTACGCCACAGATGTCATAAAATCTGTTTCCAATAGAGAGGAATCTTCTGTCACAGAGAATATTTCCGTAACTCTATGTGGCACTGGTACTAAGACTTCCGATCGCCTATGTATTTATTCATATGGTATTCCAAGTATTTCCATTTAGCCAGACTACTTCAATGGTCAAAGTCCTACAAAAAGCGATTATACGGCTCGTAACGTGAATTTCTACGTATTCGTACTAATATTTCCCACATTTGTAACGTAAAAACATTGTGAAATGGCACAACGTTTCCGTTAGCAGAAATTGCTACTACTTCCCTTCTCCATACTCGGCTCACTTCTTCCGCATTCCATAATTTGGATGTCATGAGACACTGAACCTTGGAAGTCAGAATTCACTCGTATGACACATGTGTGGTCGATTGGAAGTATATTAAAAGTCACTACATTAGAGACCCATCCGTTGTGCGATTACCGAGGTTCGTGCCAAAGGAGAAGATTACATAGGCTCTTCCCTCACGAAAAAGCCGTCCTCTCAGAACCGAGGTGAATACATATATGTCAAACGAGTTCTGAATTCCTTCGATTGAAGTTCTCCCGCTGGGCGACGCGAAAGAACATACAACCAGAAAATACAGGAGAACTACACGTGCTTGTTGCGTGACACAAAATAACTATGTACAGAAATATGACACAACGGCATTATTTAACTTGCTTAACTGTGGATTTAAAGAAATAGGTAAGCGAAAGCTTCATCTGAGAAGCTAAAATACGTTCTCTGTACTGAGAGTACTCAGAATATCTTTCACACTTCCGTAATAATGAGCCCAGAACTTTCTTCTACACTACTACAACAACACAGTTCAGATAAACTGAAAAGCGAAACTCGCCGGCGTATATTTGTTAATACCGTTGTGATTGTATATTAGTATACTTAACATAAGACGAGCCATACAGTAATTTTACTCTGTACTAATACATGGATTCTATAACTAAGTCATGCACACAATGCCCACGTCTGCGTGTAATTAGTTTTTTCAGCAAGATGCCATCTACAAGCAGCACAGTGCACAGAGCAACCTGTCACATCACTCGCAGTGTAATTGCATTGTAGCAGGAGCACCACGATGAGTCCACCGTACCCTCCGCCCTCCCCCCAATCCGGGTTCAAAAGCAATTGAAAACCTGCTGGCCCACGACACTGGAGTCGGTATGGTTCCACATCCCTAAGTAGCTTCCAGAACCTGCACGTCGGCAGCTATGTGCGCTGGAAAAGGTGGTTATTCAGGTTTTTGATACATGGTCGCATTAATGTGCATAGATAGTGTTTTACACAATAAGATATCCCATCAGGAAATTTAGGAAAAGTGGTATCAGGCCATTGAAAATTTTCAAGGAGCCCACAAACAGGAAGCTAAACTGAATAATATGGAGGACACACTAACATACTCAAGATCGAGTACCTGAGAGATTTTCCAAGCATACTAACGTGGGGCAGAAAATTACGGGTAAGCTCTCAACACCTTCTTAGGGGCATTACCAAATCCTTAAGTTTATAACTTCTGTTGGAGATACTCTAAAGAAAACTGCAACAGCGATGGAGTTTGGAGGTTACATGTAACAGTTCACACTTGCCTATATACTGGATGATGTGCAGAACGTGTTCTAACGTTTCTGGTGCCTACATGCATAAGTTGCTTTTTCGGAATTTTTCCTTTAAATCTTACGCTAAACGTACAGAATACGTGCCTGAAACTAAAATCTAAGATGTGCTTGCTTTACAGTGATTGACACGATCCGACCTCCTTTAAGAAAGGTATGGAAGTCAAATACACTGAAGATCCAAAGAAACTGGTACATCTGCCTAACATCGTGTATTGCCCCCGAGAGCATCCGGAAGTGCGTGGCGTGGACTCGATAATATCTCAAGTACTGCTGGAAGAGACATCCCAGATACGCTCAATAATGTTCATGTCTAGGGAGGTTGGCGGCCAGTAGTAGTGTCTGAATAAGGAAGAGTGTTCCTGGACCCACTATGTAGGAATTCTGGACGCGTGGGGTGGCGCATTGTCCCGCTGGAATTGCCCATGTCCGTCGGAATCCACAATGGACTTTAATGGATGCAAGTGATCAGACAGGATGCTTACTTACGTGTCAGCTGTTAGAGTCGTATCTAGACGTATCAGGGGTTCCATATCACTCCAACTCTACACGCCCCACACCTTACTAAGCCTCCACAAGCTTGTACAGTCCCCTGCTGACATGCAGGGTTGATGGTTTCAAGAGGTTGTATCCATACACGTACACGTCCATCGGCTCCATACAATTTGAAACGAGACTCGTCACACCAGGCAACATGTTTCCAGATATCAACAGTCCAATGTCGGTGTTTAAGGGCCCAGGCGAGGCATAAAGCTTTTTGTCGTGCAATCATCAAGGGTATAAGAAGTGGGCCGTCGGCTACGGAAGCCCATATCGATCATGTTTCGTTGAATGGTTCGCGCTCCGACGCTTATTGATTGCCTAACATTGAAATCTGCAGAATTTGCGGAAAGGTTATACGTCTGTCGCGTTGAACGATTCGCTTCAGTCCTCGTTGTTCCCGTTCTTCGAAGATACTGTTCCGGTCGCAGCGATATCGAAGATCTCTTGTTTTACCGGATTCATGATGTGCACAGTATACTCCTGGTATAGTCGTACGGGATAATCTCCACCTCTTCGCTACCTCGGAGATGCTGTGTCCCATCGCTCGGGCGCCGACTATAACACCATGTTCATACTCACTTAAATCTCTATAACCTGCCATTGTAGCAGCAGTAACCTATCTAACAACTGTGCCGGACACTTGTTGTCTTATGTAGGCGTTGCCGACCGCAGCGCCGTATTCCGCCTGTTTACATATCTTCGTAATTGAATACGCAGGCTTAAACCAGTTTGTCTGGCACTTCAGTGCAGTTTCAGTGGGGCAGACTGTGCCGTGATTACCACAGCACAGTGGAGCTACTGGACCGTTCAGGAGGCAGCACCGAAAGCAGCAGGCAGTGCCCTCGCAGCGGAGCAACCGAGTGTGGATTGCAAAGAGGAGCGGGATTGGAGATGTAGAGTTGAGTTACTGGGACTTGTCAGGGTGTAAGTTTGTTTTCCTGGGGAACAAAACTATAGTATGTAACGCTACCGCCCTGCTCGGATGTACGTTAGCTCTATAAAGCCTGTACTGTAATAAGTTCACGGGCTTCACCTTATAAACAAGGATTTTAGTACATTAGTTGACCGCGTGTACTTAATAAAAGCGAGATCGGACTTACACTCAGTCAATAACTGCAGTGATGCATCAAGCAAATGTAAAGTATAACTGCTCGTTCGCATGGACAAGAAGTACGCACAGTAGATGCTAACAACAATTAATAATTCGGTCGCCAGCCTACTTAGGCAATGAATGAGTTTTTCCTTGTATAAGTGGGTGCATGTACAAGCATAACTACACGTAGTAACGTTGCGTTATATGGCAAAGTTTGGAACCAGAAAAATCCACTGAACTAAAGTTTTCTCTTTTTGTACTAATTTGGACGAGCTATAAATACACAACACCACACTGCAATGATTACTACGAACTGCATTTTGTATATTGATCAGACTGAAATCGGGCATTAGCAGTTTTGAAAGCACACATACAATGTCACTATTAAGAATGGAAAAACACTAATACACTTAGGTTTAATATAGAATTTAGCTTTACTGGTCAAATCTGTTCAGCACATTTCAAGGTTTGAAAGAATGGACAAGAGAAAGGGGGGGGGGGGGGACCCTGAAACTGTTATGGTCGTTAAACTGAAACTATTAAGTACTGAAGGCAAATTAACACTCAAAATTATCAATCTCTGAATAACTACTCTTTTATCTTACTTCTGAATAATTTAACTGTCATTATTTGTGTCTCAAATTAATTAAATAACATCGCTAACTCAATTTAAAAAAAACTCTCTTCCAATTTAGTCATACTTTTGTTCTTTACCAACATTTGCAATAACACACAGAACTTTAGACTTCTTTATAGCATAGGTTTGTCTGCTGAAAATTCTTATTAACACTAATTTTAAACTTTCAGTTCAGGTTACTCGGGTTGCAAAATACGAGGTAAGGATCCTGTCTAGGTCAGTGATCAGGATAAGTAATGGCTAAGGCAATTCTGGTAAAAGTCACGTTATTATTGAACTGTTAGAAACAGTTTAGACACTGGTCCACACAGATACACTTCTAAAGATGAAATAAATGTTTGACCTGTGCAAGTCGGTGCGGCGGTTGGCGGGCAGCGAGATAGCGAGAAGCACAGCACACATACAAGCACGGCTAAGGCTCACACTACATCGGCACTTTCCATCTTCTTAGCGTCGTAATCTTTCCAATTTTGTGCCTCAGAATATAGCCATACCAAGTAGTCGTCGGAATCGGTTCATCCGAGGCTCAATGGAATCCACTTTTCCTGGGTAGCCTCCTCGGTACAGTACATGTTCCTCTGACCGACACCCAACTCCGACCGTTGCTCGCCTCCGACTGTAATACTGAGCCCGTTGTGCCGAACCGCGCCCAGTGTGCGTTTTCCCGCCTCGCCTGCCTCCACCTTTTCCCGCTCCCCTACAGGTAGGGTATTCACCACAGGTTTTCTACTACACATATCCTACTGCATTACCTACGTATGGACCAAGTGTATAAATTACAATTTTCACATCTTATAATACTTTTAACCTTAAATACACTTCCCTTTTGATTATCACATTGCTGGAAATCTAACATAAATAATAATATTCATTTCAAAAGTTGCTCACAGTTTCTTTAACATAACGATACGAACAGAAAAAGAAGTTCAAAACATTGCTTACATTAATTTATCTAAATTCATAAAGAAAAAATTATTATATGTACAGTTGTCGTTACAAGTACAAACACTAAATATGGCTACACTGCATTTCCCTTAGGTGTAAGACAGATATCTGGTGTTGCGACAGTGAATAATAAAGGTAAAAATGATATTACAGAGATAGAAAGTAAGCAATGTGTCTTGTCGTTATATTCAAAAGAAGATATATCTCACAAGCTCAGTAAAACAAAAAGGTGAACTACATTACGTAGTACTTAATATTAAGCACTGCCGGATTGCTCATTAATCCAGTTTAAGGTAGGCTTCGATAAAGAGGTGGACTGTCAGCTACCCAGGACTGTTTCACTTGGGGAATATTGCGTACACGGCATACTGCACAAAGCCGCATTTTCCGTACTCTCCAAAGATAGGAACTTGGAAGGCCTCATGCACGCTCAAGTCGTCGCTCCTCTTTGGAGACGGCGCCGCATTATCTGTGTTGTCCTCACAACCAAATGGCCAACGGACTTCCTCGTTGCTCGCTCGTCCTTTCGACTCGGCGTCAGCTGCGAAGCGTCTTACTGGTGGCGCAACTTACCGATAACGCCTCTCCATGCCCAGGAATACCGGCAGTTCCGCTGCTTTCTCGAAGACTCAATTCGGTCCTTTCGGACGCTACCTCAAAGACACTGATGGCGATATTTGCTGCCCTTTGACTGTTTCTATCTCAGAAATTTGATTGTTAGAGTACTTTTGACAGCGTACAGAGGTCAGCGAGTTGGCAGATATTGGTTGAAATGTGCATGAAAATGCAATGAAACTCGGCGGGCATTTCGATGCACATTCATAAATGCACAGCAATAACTTTCAGATGCCTTGACCGCATTCATTTCCAAAATTGCCTTAGGCGTTTGGTCAACCTGTTATTTTCAAAAGGTACAAAATACAATACAAAACTGATTATAAAATACATGAAAATATGTTAGAATTGAGCATTAATTGGCGGAGAATTAGTTTTTCAGTTTATTTATTTACAGAACACTTCTGACATATTCCTATTACGAGGCTATCGGCGTGTTAGACGGTAACGCACTGCGGTTCACCGCTACACATTATAATTTTTGTGTTAAATGCTGTACAGTTGTGTAGTTTACTCCCAAGACTGTGCGTCTTCGAGTGGCTTCTGTTACGGCGTAACGTGAAGATCTGGCACGCCAGTTGGGAACGAAAGAGAAGAGAAGGCTGTGAGGAGAAGAGGAAATAAGCGCCCCTGACTAGTGCCAGCTCAGTTTGATAGCAGCTTCAAGATTAGCTACATCGCTAGGAATATCTGTGTAGCACATGCATGTGTTTGTCTATTATGAAGAAAACTGATTCGACACATCCAGCAAAGTTAAGTATTGTAATATTCTTATTGTAATGTTGTTGTTGTTGCGGTCTTCAGTCCTGAGACTGGTTTGATGCAGTTCTCCATGCTACTCTATCCTGCGCAAGCTTCTTCATCTCCCAGTACCTACTGCAACCTATATCCTTCTGAATCTGCTTGGTGTACTCATCTCTTGGTCTCCCTCTACGATTTTTACCCTCCACGCTGCCCTCCAATACTAAATTGGTGATCACTTGATGTCCTACCAACCGATCCCTTCTTCTAGTCAAGTTGTGCCACAAACTTCTCTTCTCCCCAATCCTATTCAACACCTCCTCATTAGTTATGTGATCTACCCATCTAATCTTCAGCATTCTTCTGTAGCACCACATTTCGAAAGCTTCTATTCTCTTCTTGCCTAAACTACTTATCGTCCATGTTTCACTTCCATACCTGGCTACACTCCATACAAATACTTTCAGAAATGAGTTCCTGACACTTAAATCTATACTCGATGTTAACAAATTTCTCTTCTTCAGAAACGTTTCCTTGCCATTGCCAGTCTACATTTTATATCCTCTCTACTTCGACCATCATCAGTTATTTTGCTCCCCAAATAGCAAAAATCCTTTACTACTATAAGTGTCTCATTTCCTAATCTAATACCCTCAACATCACTCGAATTAAGTCGACTACATTCCATTATCATCGTTTTGCTTTTGTTGATGTTCATCTTATATCCTCCCTTCAAGACACTATCCATTCCGTTCAACTGCTCTTCCAAGTCCTTTGCTGTCTCTGACAGAATTACAATGTCAACGGCGAACCTCAAAGTTTTTATATCTTCTCCATGGATTTTAATACCTACTCCGAATTTTTCTTTTGTTTCCTTCACTGCTTGCTCAATATACGGATTGAATAACATTGTGGAGAGGCTACAACCCGGTCTCACACCCTCCCCAACGACTGCTTCCCTTTCATGCCCCTCAACTCTTATAACTGCTGTTTGGTTTCTATACAAACTGTAACTAGCCTTTCGCTACCTGAATTTTACCCCTGCCACCTTCAGAATTTGAAAGAGATTATTCCAGTCAACCTTGTCAAAAGCTTTCTCTAAGTCTACAAATGCTAGGAACTTAGGCTTGTCTTTCCTTAATCTAGCTTCTAAGATAAGCCGTAGGGTCAGTATTGCCTCACGTGTTCCAGTATTTCTACAAAATCCAAACTGATCTTCCCCAAGATCGGCTTATAACAGTTTTTCCATTCGTCTGTAAATAATTCGCGTTAGTATTTTGCAGCCGTGACTTATTAAACTGATAGTTCGGTAATTTTCACATCTGTCAACACCTGCTTTCTTTGAAATTGGAATTATTACATTCTTCTTGAAGTCTGAGGGTATTTCGCCTGTCTCATACATCTTGCTCACCAGATGGTAGAGTTTTGTCAGGACTGAATCTCCCAAGGCCGTCAGTAGTTCTAATGGAATGTTGTCTACTCTCGGGGCCTTGTTTCGAGACAGGTCTTTCAGTGCTTTGTCAAACTCTTCACACAGTACCGTATATCCCATTTCATCTTCATCTACATCCTCTTCCATTTCCATAATATTGTCCTCAAGTACATCGCCCTTGTATTCACCCTCTATATACTCCTTCCACTTTTCTGCTTTCCCTTCTTTTCTTGGAACTGGGTTTCTATCTGAGCTCTTGATATTCATACAGGTGGCTCTCTTTTCTCCAAAGGTACCTTTAATTTTCCTGTAGCAGTATCTATCTTACGCCTAGTGAGATAAGCCTCTATATCCTTACATTTGTCCTCTAGCCATCCCTGCTTAGCCATTTTGCACTTCCTGTCGATCTCATTTTTGAGACGTTTGTATTTCTTTTTGCCTGCTTCATTTACTGCATTTTTACATTTACTCCTTTCATCAATTAAATTCAATATTTCTTCTGTTACCCAAGGATTTCTACTAGCCCTCGTCTTTTTACCTACTTGATCCGCTGCTGCCTTCACTATTTCATCCGTCAAAGCTACCCATTCTACTTCTACTGCATTTCTTTCCCCCATTCCTGCCATTTGTTCCCATACGCTCTCCCTGAAACTCTGTACAACCTCTGCTTTAGTCAGTTTACCCAGGTTCCATCTCCTTAAATTGCCACGTTTTTGCAGATTCTTCAGTTTTAGTCTACTGTTAATAACCAATAGATTGTGGTCAGAGTCCACATCTGCCCCTGGAAATGTCTTACAATTTAAAACCTGGTCCCTAAATCTCTGTCTTACCATTATATAATCTATCTGATACCTTCTAGTCTCTCCAGGGTTCTTCCATGCATACAACCTTCTTTCATGATTCTTGAACCAAGTGTTAGCTATGATTAAGTTATGCTCTGTGCGAAATTCTACCAGGCGGCTTCCTCTTCCATTTCTTAGCCCCAATCCATATTCACCTACTGCGTCTCCCTCTCTCCCTTTTCCTACTACCGAATTCCAGTCACCCATGACTATTAAATTTTCGTCTCCCTTCACTATCTGAATAATTTCTTTCATTTCATCATACATTTGTTCAATTTCTTCGTCATCTGCAGAGCTAGTTGGCATATAAACTTGTACTACTGTAGTAGGCGTGGGCTTCGTGTCTATCTTGGCCACAATAAAGCATTCACTATGCTGTTTGTAGTAGCTTACCCCTACACCTACTTTTTTATTCATTATTAAACCTACTCCTGTATTACCCTTATTTCACTTAGTATTTTTAACCCTGTATTCGCCTGACGAAAAGTCTTGTTCCTACTGCCACCGAACTTCATTAATTCCCACTATATCTATCTTTAACCTATCCATTTCCCTTTTTAAATTTTCTAACCTTCCTGCCCCATTAAGGGATCTGACATTCCACGCACCGATCCATAGAACGCCAGTTTTGTTTCTCCTGATAACGACGTCCTTCTGGGTAGTACCCGCCCGGAGATCCGAATGGGGGACTATTTTACCTCCGGAATATTTTACCCAAGAGGACGCCATCACCATTTAACCATACAGTAAAGCTGCATGCCCTCGGGAAAAATTACGCCTGTAGTTTCCCCTTGCTTTAAGCCGTTCGCAGTACCAGCACAGCAAGGCCGTTTTGGTTAGTGTTACAGGGCCAGGTCAGTCATTCATCCAGACTGTTGCCCCTACAACCACTAAAAAGGCTATTGCCCCTCTTCAGGAACCACGCGTTTGTCTTGCCTCTCAAGAGATACCCCTCCGTTGTGGTTGCACCTACGGTACGGCTATCTGTATCGCTGAGGCACGCAAGCCTCTGTAATCTCCCCACGGAAAATTACCCTCAACCACGCAATAATTAATAATGGTCAATCAAATCATCCACATTTATTCACTTTTGAAAAGTATCTGATCGGATTTTCTTGTAATATATGCGCCGACAGCTCGTCGACGCCAAGGTATTTTTCTAGTACGTTTATTCTTAGGAATAACAGAGATACATGTATGTATTCTCCATGGTTGTTATAGACGGGTAAGAAGGACAGCTTCGGAAATATCTGTTGGAAGATTGACGGGCTTCTAAAAGAGACATATTTGCTTTTCTTCTCGCTAAAGCGAGCTATTAACGTTTGTGCCACTAGCGGGTTATTTGAAGAGAGAGAAAGACTGTAAACGCAAGTTAAGTAAGACTTGGAATCAACAGAAAACGGAACAAGTAATGGAGATGGATTGAATATACAATTTTCCTCAGAAATAAGGTTTGTGGCCCTTTTATTCTAGAGTGAATGACGAATGAGTTCTTTGTCTGAATCATTGACGATCGCCTTGGCCCTGTAATTAGTGGGGAAGTTTCAGCTGTGACGAAGAGAGCCTGTAGTCACCGAGTTTTTATAAAATCGTCCAAAAAGGCTTCGTCCACATCTGAAATTCTAAATCTGTCGTAAAATGAACGAGTTGTTCAAACGATCGATTTTCCCAACTGAATGCAGCGCTTAACAATAATAACAAATGTAAAGATCTTTTCCAGCAAGCCAGCCGCTGAATATTAAGACGAAGGGCTCCACCAGAGATTCTATTGGGCTGATTTCACGTAAATGAAATATTATATTTAAAACTGTACATAGATAAAGGACAGAGAGAGAGAGAGCGAATGAAATTCGAGAAAATACTCAGAATCCTCCATTAGTATAATTGTTTGCCTGTCTTATCACGGATCAGCCTAAAGATAAAACAGGAGGCCCTAACTTTATTGTACCGATTTATGTGTGAGAGTGAAGGGGTAATAAAGGCGACAGATACACCTCTGTACAGACAAAACATTACACCAAGTTAGCGGCAAGCTGCATTCACACATATTCATCAGTCAGTAATATAGATATAAAGATATTCTCCCAATAACATCATATAATTCATTATACCTCCCCACTAACGGTAAGGTCCATGGATCATGGGGGGAGGCTTATTGTAATAAACTCATTAATATGAGTTGTTTGATTGCTTAACTAGCGAACCGTGTAGAAGGATTCCTACACACAACAACTTCCTATAGTATTTCACTTTTTGCTGAACATGAATAACTGCTTATCTTCTCACAACAGATGTAGCATCATACTCTCGTATAGGTGATGGCCCAATAAATGACTGTAGTTGTAAGTTAATTCTTAGCACTTGACGCAACACGGCAGTAACTGACGCCCTCCACCCCCCAACCCCCTCTACCAATAAATGTTAGCGCTACTACAGATATTCCACAATGCATTCAAAGTACTTTAATAAAAATATGTCACTTTAGATATTATTTTGTAGTCACAGAACTCCGAACAATGTTATAAGATTTTTTTCCATTACGCCAAGGTAAATCCTGCTCAATCCTTCCGCATACAACCTTCCCCCCCCCCCCCCCTCCTACCGCCCACCTTCCTCCGTCCTAGCCCCTGTGTTAATTGTTTCATTGCATTTTATAATCCAAGTCACTTACAGAAAAAAGATTTGTAATCATAGAATCGCAGAAGATCTTACGTACATTACTTTAAATGATCCCGTTCCAAACTTAGTCTCCTTCCCCCACGACTCTCAATTTCTATAGTTTTAATATTTACCGATTTATCATATGTACAATTACAGCATGTGTTTTATTATACAGTTATACCTATTTCTGAACACAATTTCTGTAAGACTGCACTATTGCGAATGCAAAATTGACATTAATAATGCACTGGTTTTTAAATGATTATGATTCCGGTTGGTGTTTTGAACAAACAGAAGTTTTGTGGTTAAGGAGCTTTTTCCTAATACGGCAACCTGGATGCTTGCCACACACTATTGTGACATTGATATATGGCATTTCAAGACTAAGTCTTCCCAAGTTATTTCAAATTTCTGAATGGCGTTTATGCATTTACCCTCATTGGTGGAAATGGCAATGTATGGAGGCCGCCTGTTTCTCAGACTTAAGTCCTACATGTTTCATCTGCTATTTAAATATTTTGTAAATGTTATGACTTCTATGCATTGTTTCGTAAAAAAGAGACATTTTCGTGAACTATTTAAAAGTGGTTTCCATGAAATCATTACTGATGGAATTCTCTTATACGCTGTAATTATGGAAAACTCGGTTGCCAACAAACAAATGCATCCCGTACCATGTATCTAGTGCCACCTAGCGGTTTGTCCATATGGTTTCCAATTTGTTTCATGATATAAATTTCCACCAATGCATCGTGAACCATGTACCTAGGGCCACCTAGCGGTTTGTCCAATTGGTTTCCAATTTGTTCATGATATAAATTTTCACTTGTCTCTTGGTTAAGAACGGTTACGAAATAGAATGTATCTACTGAAGAATTTTCTATGATTGACATAACATGATAAGGTAAATATCCATATCCTACTCATTATAGTATGTATCTAAGTAATGATGAAATTTAACATATTTTTAATATGTGACTTGTAAGTACTGCATCTTTTCCAATCAGTACAAACTTTAATTCTTTTAGTGTACTATATACCTAATATGTTTTAGAACAGTTAGTGTAATTCTGAAGACGACGCTCATAGTAGCGTCGAAACCAGGTGAGTTTTGACTTAATATTTGTGACCGATGGCTTATTTGCTCCAATATAATATTTTTATATCTTTTGCTGCCGGTTTTGTATTGTATTCCATATCCTTTGGAAATGACGGATTGTCATGTGTAAGGCCATTTTGGAAATAATAAGAAGTGTAGACAAGATGTCTGAAAGCTATTAAAGCATATATATTGTGCCAATGAGCATTCTAATCATGGAGAACAATTATTTGTACCAATGAGATCGAGTAACAGGTCTTACCTACCGGTGTTACTGTACTAGTACTTCGTATATCACTTTGGCGATGCATTCTTCTTCCATACAAATCGACTTTGTAGCAGATGGTGGGGAAAATTTTTATTTAACATATGAATACTTGATATAATGGAGAGCATCAGACACTTGCGAAACTGTAACCGAGAAACAGGAGTTTACTGTCCTATAATATTTACCCCCTGTTCGCCTACGGCATTGCTCGGGCAACCTGTGCCATCAGCGAGGCAACACACACCGCTATCGCCCTATAACTGTGTCATAACTTTTTGCAGAACATCTAAGCATGTGATAGTGCTTCCGTAAACTTCAAGATAACCTCATTCTTGTCGTGTTTGTGACTTTTGAGACAACATTGAACATCATCATTCGTAACCTACTTCCTCGATATGTCGACAGTAGTTGAATGATCATCAGTCGAATGGCTCTCCAACGATATCAGTGTTGCCTGATAGTACTTGCCACGATGCATTATCTCTACCAAGGGTGAAACGGGTTTCTATACATAATCAGGTGCTTATTATTCAGTTGCTCGTAGTTACCTGTATGATGTGCCTCGAACATACAGTAACCAACTAATTATGGCTGACGCGGGAAGGGGTGGGGGGCGGGTATTGAGGGTACTAACATTTCTGAATTAATTTTGTCGCCACTGGACACTCATGCACAGCTACGAGCTCTCTGTTCTGTAGTTTCTGTAATCTGTTGTATTACCCTTAACATATTTTGACAGTTCGTAAATTATGATTATTGTGAGCCTTTCCAGCAAATATACTTTGTGAACGAGTTATCCTCCGTGCTTTAGTGAAAAAGGCACTGTGCTCATTGCAACCTAGCTCCACTAATTGCGTGTCTACCAGTGTACCTGATAACCTTCGACAATTTGTAGACCAACTCCCATAGAGTAAATGTATTTGTAGAAAATTCTGTGTGGGAATCGAGTGGGTTAGAGTAAAAAGCTGCTTTTCAAAATTTATGTCACTCCTCGAATTTTAATGTGTCAGTTATAACTCTCTTTCCCTCACACAGTGCCTGTTGATGTGAGAAATGCCAAGTAGTACCACGGTTCAATGTCCACGCTAAACAGACGTTAACACTATAACTGAGTCAGTCGGTTCAAACGTAGGCAGAAGGGTATGGCATGCCACGTCCAATAGTTAACCACTGTGATGTCCAGACCTTGGGTTTGATGATAGCTTTGCCTATGTATTGTTAACCATATCATTTACTAAAGGTTACTATACATGCATATCTTCCGGCGGCTGACATCGCGAATAATGTAGAAAACAAGACACACGCCTAGCGTAAATCTGTAGAGCACCGAGACCCTCTGTCAAGTAACTTACAGCTTCATCGCATTTGTTTCTCTGGTGGGTTGTTAGACATACGCTGCCGAAAAATCACCCTCAAGAAATGTATTCAGTGGTAGCAGAGTGCAATAAGAATGTGTACATACTGAGGAATTTTAGTATTAGTGATACATTTGTCACGCTCATGAGCGTGAGTATCGGTAGTATGTCGCTGCTCTCAGCAGTTGTCTCTGTAACTTCCCAACCCGAAGACGAGGTTCTGAACGTCCACGTAGTATAGACGAATGTCGAAATCGATGCATTCTGAGAGCTCATCCAGTGATGAAATATGTCCACATGTTGCACTTGATCACCAAGGACAATTGGGAACCGCCTGCTTGCAGCAGGACTACAATCACTTAGTCACTTCCCAGTCTTCCACTGTCACCACGACACCGCAAAGCACGGTTACTCTCGTATCGTGACAGAGTTGGCTGGAGAATGGAATGGTATACCTTGGTAAACATGCGTAATAATTAAGCAAAACATACAGGGGTTGTCGATTAAATTATATGACGGATATTTTCTCTGTCGCTGGGGAACATTTTCTGGATTTGCCCTATGTGAAAGTAAATATTTATGCATTCATAAATCCCTTGCCGGCGAATATTCTGTTCAAGAGTAAAAACAGAAGTAGTTATACTTGGAAAAGACCTGGAGACAAGGAAAGATTCCAGCTAAATTACATTACAGTCATACACAGATTTCGAAATGAGATATGGATTATGAGGCGTACCCAGATGCAGATATAAACTCATATAACAAGTTAGTAATAATGGACCGGCCGGGGTGGCCGAGCGGTTCTAGGCGCTACAGTCTGGAGCCGCGCGACCGTTACGATCGCAGGTTCGAATCCTGCCTCGGCCGTAGATGTGTGTGATGTCCTTATGTTAGTTAGGTTTAAGTAGTTCTAAGTTCTAGGGTACTAATGACCACAGCAGTTAAATCCCATAGTGCTCAGAGCCATTTTTTAAATCCATTTTATTTTGTGTTTTAGTACGAATGAAGTTTAACCCACCTTATTAAACTGATTGTAGCACTTCATGTAACTTCAATTGTATTCAATCTATAAGTAAAAATGCTTTGGTGCGGTTAAATTTTGTTAAGAGAGAAGTAACAAATGCAAACGAACAGTTGACGATGGAATGCTGTAATGTAATGATTGATGGAAGGATCACGTCGGATTGTTAGTGAAAAGCCACTTGTATTTTGTAGTAAGTGCATGTTTTCTTTACAGTGCTGAAAGTAGTTTCTTTGTGAATGCGAGCGATGAAGGCACACTTATATGGTATAGAATTAGCGAGCTGCTTATTTCGAAGTGCATTCCCACACGACACAAAGGTCCCACCCACGCTTCTTAGTATGAGGGGAGTGACGAGAGCAATCATTTACAATTGCGGCCACAGTTGGCTTTCAGCAGGGTAATGGAAGCTGTTCCCGTTTCATTGCCTTATTTTTGTCCCCATGCTCCTTCTATTTCCTAGACAGGAAGGATATGTGCTTGTTGAGCAGGATAATGTACGTTCGCACACGTCTGCTGCGACGTAACGCGCTCTTAACGGCGTACAGCTAATGCCCTGGCCACCCACATTACCAGGGAAATTAAGCTGGCACTTGCGCGTTCTCCACAGCTTGGAAGAACCGTTACCGATCTGCAACGAAACGTTTAAGGGGATTGGGAGGATATAAACGGGATGCCATTCGACCCCTTTACTATCATTTGCATGTACGACAGTTGGGGCAACCTTTACTGTGACATGAGTGTTTAATTCGATCTAAATTTGTTATCAGATACTCTTACAGTGAAGAAGTACCTGTCACATCACTTGTCAATAAAATAGTCTTGTCCTTGATTGTGATGCATTTTTAACAGTATCATAAATCAAAAGTAACAACGTTTTACTA
Organism: Schistocerca piceifrons; assembly: GCF_021461385.2. Classification (NCBI taxonomy): domain Eukaryota; kingdom Metazoa; phylum Arthropoda; class Insecta; order Orthoptera; family Acrididae; genus Schistocerca; species Schistocerca piceifrons. The sequence continues at coordinate 634,274,682 of NC_060140.1, forward strand.
CCTTTATGTTGTGCCTGAGAATACTTAATACTGAACATTGTCGTTATTCTTTATACAAAATTATTGCTAAGTCTACTGATATATTTAATGTAATCATAATTCTGCCTTTCTCGCTCTCATTACAGTTTCTCTCTCTTAGATGATGACTGTAATTTCCACAACATTTATTGCTGACACTATAATCATTTGTCTTGAAATTTCCTCTCACTGTCAGCCGGTGTCCATAGATTTTCCGTATCCTGTACCATTATATGCTCGCTTTCTCTGTATTACTACTCAATTATGTGTTTCAGTTTTACTGAAAAAAGCACCTATTTATCTCGGTTATGAATCTCTGAGAACTATCCCCCAAGTTCTAGAATTTTCTCGTGATATTCATCAGGATAGGTCCCACAACCATAAAACAACTATCTAACGACAGATTTTCAAGTGCTTAAAAAGCTGGAGTTGTCTACATCAGTCTATTTTTTTTTTTTGAGATTTCCTTAAATTCACATGAACTGATTTTCAGGGTTGTTTCTTAAATACAACCTCAATATTTAATCATGGCTTGTGGTGCGTTTCTTTCGACCTCAACGTTGACAGCATTCGAACGTTCTTCTTCCAGAATTCCTATTCAAATACCATATGTAAATGACTCCCATATTCAAATTTTTATTTATAGACAATGACCATGTTGAGTCAGAGTTACTTGCTTCTGGTGTTTTGCTAAGAAGTTCTTCAAACGTGTAATACAAGTAGGAATGCACCCGAATGTAATATTTTAACTGCCTACCCAGTAAAGTTCCACATACACACTACCATTATTCATGGACTGTGGTGCTAATGTCCATACTAAACCATGCTGTCTTCACATTTGATGGTTGTAGATTGAAGAAGAAGAATCCAGAAATAAACCCTTAAACTGGTAACCATTCACTGCAATCACTGCCGCTTCAGTCCTAATATCTTTGCTAATGACAAGGTGCTGCTGCCCACCTCTGTCCAATTCAGCAACCGCAAGTCACACATTTTGGTATCTTGCTTCGCACTCGGTGTCAAGTTCAGCACTGAGGGTTCCGAATAAACTTAACCATGTATGTAGACGGTTCATCCATTCTGAGAATCGAGAATCACGACCACTTTTGCCTTTTATCGACAATGATGACACCAACAATCAGTCCAAGAGATACCAAGAGTTCCGAGAATGTTTTAATTACAATTACATAACTGTGACATAAAATCATGCAAGAGGCAGCCGATCATAATTATAACAATCAGTGGTTCTGAAGTCAGGCTGACTGGATGCCAATGGTATATGTCAGACATAAGGCAGGGAATGACTTATTGCAGTTTTGGCATTCATCCATCATCAGATATCGAGGAGTGAACACAGCACGTACATATGGCGTTTCAAGTTGTGTGTGAAACAAACATTCGCAGAATAGTCTGCCAGACTAAGGAACAACTCATAGTTTTAATTTCAAGTTTGACGCCAGATAATAAAAGCCAAAGAAATGTTTCCTTCCGTCTAATATAATTACAGTTAAACAGTTTTCATAAATTTTTCGTTTACCTGTTCAATAAAACCTTAACTCTTCTCAAAATCGACGATTCTACGCAAAGCAGGACAACCATATAAGTTTTGATTAGTCAGTTTGCGAGTATCAAAAAATGCGACATAAACGGCCGTATGTTTTCATTGTATCGACTTAAAAGCTTTCTTTATTACACCAAAAGAGGTTGCCTTGTTATGTATCTCAAATTTCAAACTGATACATCCACCCGATCCCAAGGAAAAGGGATCTTAACTGCCATCAGTTGATTTTGATGAGTGGTTTACCACTATTAAAATATGTGACATAAATGGCAGGATCACTTGATTGTATTGACGTAGAAGCTTCAGTTTCTGACACCATCAATAGATCATAGTGTAGTGGGACGAAATTAAGCGTCACCCATCCACCAAAGTCAGCCCAGTTTGCAGGTGACTATAAGCTTAATTTAGTTTTGTTTATGTGTTTTCCTTATTATTTGTAACAGATGTGAATTATTTAAAAGTTTTGTATTTTTTTATGTGTTTCATGTACGGAGAGGGCGGCGCAACGAACGGGGACAGCATCTTCGTTGCCGCGACCAGAGAGGAAGTTGCTGGCCGCTATACGTCGCGGGTCGACAGCCAAGGAGCAACAGAAGATCCTGGAACCGAGTTGTTGCGTCGTGCTTCTAAAAATTAAAAATGAATTTTTATACTCTTTTTGTACAACAATGACGTCACATAGAGCTTAATCTTATTGAAAAGTCAGTCACTAACTCTCAACGCTCAAGTTCTCATCTGTATGTGTATGAAGCTAATAAAATAGTGTATGCTACTAAAGTTGAAACACGTGTCTTGAAGATTTATTTATGAAGAATTATGAGAACGGATTAATAATATATTTGACAAGATTAGTGATTCTTACGGCGTTCACCGAAACTTTGAATCTCAAAAGTTTATTTAATGTGTGATTCTGATATCGATTAGATCAAGATAACATGTGTCAATATAATTTCTGAGGAGAAACAAACGAAATTTAAAATCGAAAAAGTTACAAAAACCAATTGGCCCAAGTGATGTAATTCTTTGCATACGACTCAACTGATGTTTTACAGTTTCGTTCAAGAACCATTCTATGACAATTTAAAAGGCATATAAATCATTTTTGAAGTGGGTTGTAACTGACGTAGGTGACGAAGTCTGCACATGGTCATGCGTCAAACGAAAAACTTACGTCGTTACACTGCACCGTGGCGACCTTAGAAACAGGACTTGTGTGCAACTAAGGCACACAGGTACGAAACAAAACATCAAGAGTCCTTCGGAAGTCAACGCGAGTTTTCGTGGAGCCTTCACCAGCCAGCGGCGACTTCGCGGGTGTGGGCATCTGACGGAGCGCAGCCAAGCAGTACGGTCACGCAGTTGTTCCACGAGAAGGCGCATCTGTTGGGCAGCAGCTGAACGCTGCATACCCCGACAACCTTTTTTCTCCCTAAACTAATAGGCCCAGTACGTCAGCTGCGGGGTGTTCCTCCGGCTGGTATTAGAGGTGTTGCTGAGGGCTTCGCCTGTCTACGGCGGTGCCGGGCGTGGTTGCAGCCAGTGACGTTTCCGGTGTTCGACTCAGCGTCCTGCCGGTTGCGGAAGCGGGATCGCGGCATCTCAGCTGCTGCATCGACGGCTGTTACATCTGCAGCCCATAGCAGCACACTGATCATCGAGAACCACAAATTACAATATTAGTGTCCGGTGAGTTTGTTTCAAGTTGGAAGTGGAGTGTTGTACATAGGAGTGTGCTTTTATAGGATTGTTGATTACAAGTCTGCGTGTGTAAATAGTTAATATCTTACAATAATGTCGGCAAGTGAAATGTCAGACGAAGAGCAATCTATGTTCGATAGGAGCATGAGATCCCTTTTTAGGGCGATCGCTAAATTAAAACAATCTAACGGGGATTTTCTAGCTGAATTAAAACAGTCTAACGAAGAATGTGTGGCTAGATTAAAACGATCTAACGAAGAATCTACTGCTAGATTAAAAGAGGAACTAAAACAGGAACTAAAACAGTCTAACGAAGAATCTACTGCTAGATTAAAACAGTCTAACGAAGAATCTATGGCTAGATTAAAACAGTCTAACGAGGAATCTACTGCTAAATTGAAAGAGGAACTAAAACAGGAGTTAAAACGGTCTAACGAGGAATCTACTGCTAGACTTAAAGGGGAGCTAACAAAATCTACGGACAGGTTACAGGATTATCTTAATGAAACCAGTCGAGAATTAAGTGATAAAATAGAGTCTTCTAAAGTTGAAGTGCAGGAAAAATTAGCAAGACTTAGTAATAAGATTGCTGATAATTGTAAAAGGTTAGAAGAACATATCCAGGAATCGCGCGAGGAAAAAGCTCGCATGAGAAACGATATTACTGACTTAACCGAGGGGTCAACAGAAACCTTCGATCTTACTCGTCGGCTTTGACCCGTGACGTAAGCGTGTTGTGGTGTGTGACGTCATTACGGCACGGAGTTTGTTTTGCGATTGTGGCGTGTTTGTAGATGTCTTGTTTTTGTTTGTGGTGCTCTCTGGTGGTGTGTTCATGGTTTTCGTTTGTTTTAATTTAATGCTCATTGCTGTACGTCGGGTGAGTTTGTTATTGAGTGTATTTGGTTGTCGTTTTTTGTTCAGGAATGGATATGAAAGACACCGTTAGAAGTTATCAAGTTCTTACAACTATTCGGTTTAATCGCCGAAGTTGTTGATCGGACGCTTCTGTATTTCCCGCGTGCGTGCGTGCGTGTGTGCATTTGTGTGTGATTGTGGTGGCCAATCTATTTTGTGGGGCTGGAACTTTTTTGAGGTAAGTTCCTTTTTTTTTGTTTTTGATGTATGTTTTGTGTCAACAGAAACATCCGATCTCACGCGTCGGCTTTGACCCGTGACGTTAGGGACCTACACATTGATCTGTAGCGTAGCCCTGAATACGAGGTTAGGTTGGGAGGTTTTTTTCTGGCCGGGGGGGCGGGGGGGCGGGGGGGTGTAAGGGGGGGGGGCGCAGCCCCCTCCTGCCTGGCCTCGAGTACCACTTGTTTATTATTATCTTTGTTCGATCGTAATTTATGTGATTGGGAGCTGTTGTAGATGTATGTAGGTGTAAGGGAAGTGTTGGTTTTTTAGGTTGGTGTTGGGGGATGTGATCGGTAGGTTCTGTTGAGCTATATAGGTCAACGGAAGTGTTCGATCGTAATTTATGTGATTGGGAGCTGTTGTAGATGTATGTAGGTGTAAGGGAAGTGTTCGTTTTTTTTTTTTTTTTTTGTATTGGAGGATGTGATCGGTAGGTTCTGTTGAGCTATATAGGTCAACGGAAGTGTTCGATCGTAATTTATGTGATTGGGAGCTGTTGTAGATGTATGTAGGTGTAAGGGAAGTGTTCGTTTTTTTTTTTTTGTATTGGAGGATGTGATCGGTAGGTTCTGTTGAGCTATATAGGTCAAGGGAAGTGTCCGATTCTGGATAGGAATGTGTTTTTTGGTATTTGGTCAGTTTTGTGATGTTGATTTATTTCGTTGTTTTGCGTGGTTTTGTATGGCGGTCGGTGGCTACATTTGTGTGTATTTAGTTTGTCCCCACCCAAAAACCCCCAATTTCCCACGCTTGTCCCGTTAGAGTCATTAGGCTTTTTGTGAAACTTGTGTATTTCAGTGTTTATAATACGTATGCGATGTTTTTATATCCGCCATATTGGATAATACGTATGCGATGTTTTTATATCCGCCATATTGGAATTGTCGTTTATAGTCGTTTCCGCTACATTTGTGACGTCATGGGTCAAAGCCGACGGGTAAGATCGGACGCTTCTGTATTTCCGAATTTTCTATGCAAACGGAAACTGTTCGTAGAGAATTATTGGAATCTATTAAAGAGGTCTCTACCAAACCTGTAGAGATATCTTCAATAGATAATGTAGAATTAGAGACATTAACTCATCAAGTAGAAAAGGACCATACCGAAATCGAAAACATGAAATTTTTAATTACTGAAATATGCAGTAACCTTGAGACTGCCAAAGATAATAACATTGACGAAGGTACAGAGCGTTCACATCGTGAACACAGTGAAGAATCGATATTAGCTAATCGCGTATCCAATACAGAAATGCGAATACAGGAAATTACTAAACGGTTATCGGAATTAGATCATAATGAAAACATTTCCGATAGCAGAGGTAATAACATAATCAGGGACAACAGTCGCATCGAATTTGCTAGCTCGGACGACAACAATATGAATAAAGCAATCACGGCAAGCCAATCCGATGCAACTCCGTCTCAGAAATCCAAACAAAATCCGACTATTTCTCTCGCAGAATGTCTGGATGACATAACGACAAATTCAAATGTAGCAAGTCGATTTCCTGTATTCAAACCAGGAGGCGAACTTCACCCTATAATCTTTATAAAAGCTTTTGAAACATCATTATCTCCCAAATGGAGTAATGAAAGAAGCATTCAATTTGTAATTGGACATTTAGAAGCAGAAGCTGCGGAATGGGCAGTACTGCATAGAACTGAATTCAGGGACTGGGATGATTTTGTTAAGCAGTTTAAACAAAATTATTGGTCAAGAGGAAAACAACAACACTTAACTTTAGAGTTGTTAGACCCTCCTCCATATCCTAAACGGTGGGGAGGTTATAAGAATGGAGAATATTAATATTGCAGAAGAACCAGGAACAAATTACCATGTTTATTTCCTTTTAAATAAGGAGAACGAACGTAAGGTTAAGCGGATAGTAACTGCTGTTAGGTGCAATCAAAGAAATGACGATCAGTATAGGGACCTTATACAAAACCTTAATAATGGGGACGAAACAGTTAACACCCGGGGTGTGTGGTTATATTTTAACGACTTGTTGTATTGGAAAGCACAGAGGGAACACCAGAGATGGAAAATCTGCATTCCGAAAACTGTTGTGGACGAGTTAATTACTTATATTCATGAAGGTTATGGGCATTTTGGAATTCATAAATGTATTAAACGTCTAATGAAGTATTATTATTTCAAAAATATGTCCCGTATTGTGAGAAGTATTATTAGGGCTTGTGAAACCTGTCAAAAGGTTAAAGTTAATAACAAATCTAAGCGTTATAAATTATATGCTGTAATTCCTCGAGGTTTGAGGGATCTACTGTCATTAGATTTTTTCGGCCCTCTGCCTCGTAGTTCAGGAGGATTAACTTATGTGTTTGTTGTAATGGAATGTTGGTCCAAACATGTGAAGCTATATACTTTGAAACGAGCGAATACAGCAAGCGTTATACGCTGCCTCACCCGAAATTACTTTGTTAACTGGGGCATTCCTAAACGACTTATGTCTGACAGGGGTAGTGCCTTTATTAGTCAAAGATTTCAAGATATGATAAAACAATATGGAATCAAACATATCTTAATTTCGAAATATCACCCTCAAAGTAATTTAGTAGAAAGAGTCATGAAAGAATTAGGACGATTATGTAGAACTTATTGTGCACATAAACATACTCGGTGGGCCAAACTAATGCCTGAATTCGAAAAGATATTAAATGAATTGCCACACCTAACGACGGGATTATCACCTATAGAAATTTTAGGCAAACGAATTATAGGTGAACCTTTACAAGCTGCTCTACCTTGGTCACCAGTAAATGAGATCCAACAATGCATTCCAGACGAAAAAGTTTGCGAACAGATTGTAAAAAATGCCGACCGGAGAATTAAAAGTTATAATCAACAGGCTATAGAACCCTCATTTCAGGTAGGAGATCTCGTGTTAGTACTATCTCATCCTAAAAGTTCTAAGATCGGTAAGGAATGTAGAAAATTCTTCTTTATCTTTGAAGGTCCATATGTTGTACATAAGATTGTACATCCCAAAGCATTACTTCTTATGGAACCTTCATCAGGTGTAATTAAAGGATTATATAGTGTTGATCAAATGAAACCCTTCATTCCTAAATAAGTTAATATTTAGTATATGTTACACACGGAAGAGCGTTCATAGTTTATTCATGTGAAGTTTTCGTGATAGTTACGTATTATTTTAAAGAATGAAACACAAAGCTTAAACAAGTGTTCTACAATAATCTACTGGTACTTCAAAAAGAGAAAGATAACCAAAAGGAGGATTTGTATGGAAGAAATTTTGCTCTTAGGTCAAAAGGAATTTTGTGTATTTTAAATTTACTCGGATAGTAGGAACCAAAGGGGATGGTTAATAGTTTTAGGGACCATGGGCGTCCAGAGCTATATGACTCACGAGAACATAGCAGAGTGCCTTTAATAGAGGTTTGTAATAGTGTTAATATAGAACACACCAAACGGGGCTCTCTCGCTTGTTTCTCCAAACTAAATGGCCATTACCCAACAAGGTGTCCGAAGGTAAAGAAAGCCGTGCCGAGATTCTAAAGAAAGTTTTGCTTGATTTCTTCTTGACCTCAGGCATAAATAAGGCATTAGGGAAGAGAATGACGTAAAGTGAATAGTACTATTAGTTATTGTGAGAAACTTATTAGTAATATACATTTTTGGAAAGAATAACTCTAGTAGATAAATGAAACTGAAACTAATCTATCACAATTTGAATGCTCTGTCCTAATGTAACAACGTCACAGAACGTACTAAATTAGTATTTACTAGCAACTATTAAATGAAGAGGAGCAATCTTCCTATATTCGGTTACGAATTACAATAATAGCACAATTAAGAGTAAATGACAAATAGTCACAACAATATCGTATTAGAAGGATTAAATCTATCTAAGAGCAAGGACTCTAGGTTACGTAAAATGTGAGGAAAATGTATTAACAGTTAAATATTGTATATTGAAAAGTTTTAATTTCGGTTAAAACCTGACAAACTGAGCTTGTGGGTGGGGTATGTAGTGGGACGAAATTGAGCGTCACGCATCCACCAAAGTCAGCCCAGTTTGCAGGTGACTATAAGTTTAATTTAGTTTTGTTTATGTGTTTTCCTTATTGTTTGTAATGGATGTGAATTATTTAAAAGTTTTGTATTTTTTTTATGTGTTTCATGTACGGAGAGGGCGGCGCAACGAATGGGGACAGCATCTTCGTTGCCGCGACCAGAGAGGAAATTGCTGGCCGCTATACGTCGCGGGTCGACAGCCAAGGAGCAACAGAAGATCCTGGAACCGAGTTGTTGCGTCGTGCTTCTAAAAATTAAAAATGAATTTTTATACTCTTTTTGTACAACAATGACGTCACATACAGCTTAATCTAGTCAGTCACTAACTCTCAACGCTCAAGTTCACATCTGTATGTGTATGAAGCTAATAAAATAGTGTATGCTACTAAAGTTGAAACACGTGTCTTGAAGATTTATTTATGAAGAATTATGTGAACGGATTAATAATATATTTGACAAGATTAGTGATTCTTACGGCGTTCACCGAAACTTTGAATCTCAAAAGTTTATTTAATGTGTGATTCTGATATCGATTAGATCAAGATAACGTGTGTCAATAAAATTTCTGAGGAGAAACAAACGAAATTTAAAATCGAAAAAGTTACAAAAACCAATTGGCCCAAGTGATGTAATTCTTTGCATACGACTCAACTGATGTTTTACAGTTTCGTTCAAGAACCATTCTATGACAATTTAGAAGGCATATAAATCATTTTTGAAGTGGGTTGTAACTGACGTAGGTGACGAAGTCTGCACATGGTCATATGTCAAACGAAAAACCTACGTCGTTACACTACAATAGACCTCACAATGCGTTCGCCTCTCCCTTCTAGCGACAAAGAGTTGTTGACCGTTGGACAGACAGGCAGACGGACAACAAAGTGATGCCATAAGGGTTCCGTTTTTACCCACTTAGGCACAGAACCACAAAAATCGTTAGGGTTTAACCTCTAGATCGTAGTAGGTAATAAGTAGGGATACATCAACACTTTCTATGGCATTCCCTAAAGATATATAAAAATCGTTACTTGAATTTGCTCTGAATAATGTTAAATTCCTCCTCCTTTGATCATGAGCCAAGGAAATAAAAATCATAGAAACTAATGAAATCATGTGTATAGACAGCAAAGCAAGAAACAGCCAATAATGAAGTTACATGCAGACGGAGCGTAAAACCTACGAAAGGAATTTAGAATAGAGAATATCACTTACAGCTTCAAACATTCTACGCCCTCTACAACGGTACGAATGGGAAAGACGCTGGACAAACTTCAAGATACCCGTGATTAAAGGTGTACAACTCGGGCGTTTGTGATCGGTCAATCCAATATATTTTCTTTACATAAATCAAATTTGAAATTTCCCTTGACAAGCAAAGAAAATTTATACTTCATATTACCCAACTATACAACAGGACAGAAATACAGTACGAATATGCGTGGATACAAGACTTCCATATGATTGTGTGTACAAAGTCATCTGGTCTCTGAAAACAAGTCGGTCTGCTTTCGCTTCCCAAACAAATCACTTCTCAAAAAGCGACTATTCCCTGTGTTGACTTGATGTTTTGATGACACGGCAGAATCCTGGAAAAAGAGTATTCTCAGCACTTGTGAAAGGCATCACTCATAGCCATTAATGTAGATACTGTTTCTAGTGATTCTTGTACGTGATCGATGTTATTAACCAATCTGAGCGACTTCTTGTTAGGTAAAGACACTATTCCAGAAACTGTCTGAGAAAGAACCCAACGGTGCAACTCTTATAAAAATACTGCCATCTGCTCAAACTTCAGTCTTGAGTCAAACACAGTCAATCTTACAATGAGGGCTCAATAGTGTGACGTACATTTTTGGAATCATAATTGATGTTTCTGTTTCCAGTTATCAGTATAAGTATAGTCTCTTTGTAATATTGCTTACAAGGAGATAAATATTTTGTGAGAGGGCTTATTCTAAAAATGTAAAGTATAAATACTTATTTATTAGAAAAACGTAATTGCGATTTTATTCGATAAACATAATATAATCGTTGAAAATTTCAGAGAATCATGACTCGAAAAGGAAATGTCAACATTTACGACCTTTTTTGTTTTATTTTGAGATGGTTTCGTTCGTTTTTCTCACGAAACGGATGTGAAGTGTACAAGCCTCTTGATGTGTATGAGAAAATGGAACAGTATTTCATATAATCTACAGGCAAAATACAGTATAAAATATACAACTGTTCTGAGACTTAATTAATCACCACATGCATCAACACAAACCATATCTACATCAAGGAGACTTAGCAACATTAGTGTCTTATTCATCTCCATTACGGAAACATGGGAATAACTACTGAATGAAATGGCAACATAATTGACCTTATAAGTAATCACTAAAAGCTAAAAGGTTAAAAGCCGAACTTCACAAAATTTACGGACACTAGACTGTTTGTGTGCGTCAACGAACTGACGTACAGAGCTTCTAAGACAAACCACTTGCCATAAAATAAAATGGAAATGTCGTGTGGCTAGGGCCTCCCGTCGGGTAGACCGTTCGCCTGGTGCAGGTCTTTCGATTTGACGCCACTTCGGCGACCTGCTTGTCGATGGGGATGAAATGATGATGATTAGGACAACACAACACCCAGTCCCTGAGCGGAGAAAATTTCCGACCCAGCCGGGAATCGAACCCGGGCCCTTAGGATTGACAGTCTGTCACGCTGACCACTCAGCTACCGGGGCGGACACCACTTGCCATAACCTCATAATATTACGTAAAAACAAAGTATCGTCCCATAACATCTGATTGCCTAAAATGCACACAAACCGTTCCCTTGCAAGTTCATCAGCAATATTTTTATTACTTTATTAATTTATTATATGTGGCCATCTTAGAGGGGCAGAGCCAATAACCACAGTCATATATTTATAGATGTTTGTAAAAGACTGATTGTCTACGTAATAGTGGATGTAGATTTTCTTTCCGATTGAATGCTAAAAATGGAAGTGGAATGAAATAAATAAGAAGTAATGACTATATGAATCAAAAAAAAAGAGACGGAAAACAAAGTTCTTACAAAGTTATAACACAAAAAATAGACAGTATTTGAAACGGCAAATGAAGAAGTTGCCATCATTCAAGGTAGGACGAAAGCTTGCTATTCACTCGTCTGTATTCGGTTTAGATAGATTCAACAGAAAGCCTTTCCTACGTTTTTTTTTCTTTTTTTTTCTTTTTTTTTTCTTTGTAGTAGAAACCTCCACAGTATGCAAAAATTAATTACGATTCACAATAGTATTTTCACGTGTGAACATGTGTTTAGCCACTAAAAGTGGAACCAATAGGAAATGCACAAACTAATGAAATTTTTTTAAATTTCTCTATTCTGTAAATAGTAAATAATGATGTGCCGATGTCAACTATCGGTATGGACCATCATCAGAATGACGACACCGTTAATGGCAGTCATAATATTGATTTGACGGAAAATATAAATGTGAGAACTTTTCTAGGCAGTATTTCAATGCAAGAACGGACGAATCACAACCAACACCCGAAAGTATTTTCTCCCGCAGTCAGCGGTGGCCGAGCGGCTCTAGGCGCTTCAGTCCGGAACTGCGCGACTGCTACGGTTGCAGGTTCGATTCCTGCCTGCCGCATGGATGTGTGTGATGTCCTTAGGTTAGTTAGGTTTGAGTAGTTCTAAGTTCTAGGGGACTGATGACCTCAGATGTTAAGTCCCATAGTACTCAGAGCCTTTTGAACCATTTGATATTTTCTCTGGGAGCAGGAAAGGAAGCGGTATCGCGAAACGACAGAAAATGTCAAATATTCCTCTGTCGCGCCAACAGGGAATATTTACGAGCGTAGCAGCATTACAAATATTAGGCAACATTTCCTCGGTTGATGCGAACAGCGCAATGGGCTGATGCAATTTATATCAGATATGTTTCAAAAATTGGAACAAAAATTCACAAATTATGATCAGAAATTGACTTAGAAATTATCTCTAGTATTAGACGAACAGAAGAAAACTGCAGGTAATTTAGATATACTAACTGCGAAACCAGACGATCTACTGACTGTGCACAATGAATTAGCAAAACCCACGACGGATGTTCAGACAGAAGTTTCTGAACTGCAAATAGTTTGCGAACAACTTTCCGACTACATACAAAATTTGTCGGAGGAGGTCGTGTGTATAACGCTTGATCAAATACTTGTCAGTATCGATGTAAAGGAATGAGACAACGTGTAGAAGAAGGAGTCTTTGACAGTGATATTACACAATCATGAAAATACAGCAGAGAACTTACGTAGACGAGATATAAAGCACGATGTCCGAGACAGAAAACGAAATTGCTCATTAAATGAACGTAGATATCATAACTGCAGTGCAACAGATTTGTTCAGAATTGAACAGGGGTGGGATCACTACAAATGAATCAAAGTTAATGCAGGTATCACGCCAGTCGGTTTGCTACACAGATTAGACGATAACGTTCCACCCTTGCAAAATCACGACATTTACTTGATGTCCGAGACAGAAAACGAAACTGCTGATAAAATGAAAGTAGATATCATAGCTGCAGTACAACAGATTGGTTCAGAATTGAACAGGGGTGGGATCAGTGCAAATGAATCAAAGTTAATGCAGGAATCACGCCAGTCGGTTTGCTAGACAGATTAGACGATAACTTTCCACCCTTGCAAATTCACGACATTTACGAGAGAAATTACTGCACAGATGCGAAAGTTAATGAGAAACCGAACAAGTTACTACAGACCACCGCATGCACCAATGTTACGCTGGCAGCAGATTTTTATCTTTTGTCGATATTAGCTGATGTAAACCTTTTAAAACACAGACAATTTCACGTATTTACTATTAAATTGAAAAATGTACAAGCAGTAACATCCATAACAGCATTTCGTAATCTACTGCCACGTAGCTGGTCTGACATGCGATGCAGATGTAGTAGACAGATATTTAATCTATGACCACTTCGAGGAAGATATTTAAGACTAATTTTGGTCGTCAGCTGTTCAACAACGTTTCTGGCGGTAAATATTTGACCCACAACCACTCAACGACAGACAAGGAGGATTAAGAAAATATTTTGAAAAATATATTAACAAAACAAACCCATACCGCAGATGGATATAGTGAAAAATGTTGAACGTTTGATTGACACTTCGTATTATGTACAATATCTACAGAAACAATAACCGTTAAGGTCGTTATCATTGCCGGAAATATAGGAGAACCTAGATACATTCCTATACCAACCGATCACGATAACAGAGGTAGGTGCAACCAGTGGCAAAGTAATATAGATTATAGGCGAAGAAGTAATGAAACAGCAATTAGTACAGAACAATGAATACTCTACCAGTGGAAACCAGAGAGGTTAGGCAAACAGGCTAGTGTTTTCACAGAAACCAAGAAACAAACTGGAGTAAAACAGAACACTTGGTGCACATAGTCGAGGTAGCTGGCAATAGTAAAACTAAATAAAGGCTCTCATGACCGGATGACATAGCTGCTGGTAAGACTTTCGGGATTTGAGGTCGTGGTCTGTTCCTGACGTTTCTTGTAGAACTGCACTGGACATCAATCCTCCGCTGAATCTTGCAGACTGACTGGTCGGACGTCCTAGAGCGACATACATTCTGCAGGAAAGGGGTCGTGTTCGAAGTAACACGTGATGATCCAAGATAATCCATGTCAAAGATAAAACTTAACTATCGACTGTCTAGCGATTCTGCAGAGCTACTGTACATATGTCTCCAAGTTTCATCGCCTCCTCTTTTCTATTAAAATAATCATGATGCTTATAAATTTCGATGGCTTCTTGCATAGTCGTGGATAATAATTTGACGCTGCAGACAAAATTTCTGTTTCTGAAAGCTTCACTTCGTGGTTTCCTGACTGAAGAGCATGCTCTGCTACAGCTGATTTCTCTATTTTTCCTAGTCGGCAAAGACTTTTGTGCTCTTTTAGTCGTGTATTTACACTCCTCTTGGTAGTTCCAACATAAACATTACCACACGTACACGGAATTCTGTATACACCACATGTCGACAGATGAGGGCGTTTATCCTTCACAAATCGGTGTACTTGACTGATTTTCTTTGTTGGTCTGAAGACCGGTCTGATGTCAGTTTCTGTAAAATCTTACCGATCTGATCCGTTACTTTTTTCATAATAGGGAGAGAAACTGTATTTTTCCGTTGTTGTGGTTCATCCTTGGCCTTAGGTCTTCTATTCCTTGGTCGCTAAATTCTCTTTACCTATCGATTTGTTAATTTTCAATTAATAGTCACTGCTTCGTTAATTACGTTACAATTACGTTTATGGTAATTAATCTGTCAGGCTGGAAGATTTTATTTTATAGGGACTTTTACCGATATACTTTTTATACTAGCTTTTATGCAACTGTATGTTTTACCTTGCCCGGCTAGAAGCTTCACATTATTGATGTTTGCACTTTTTATGTGGGTTTTAACTGTGGATTGAGTTCCACGTGGAGTATGTAAGTACATGTTTTATTATTAGACGGTTGTTTTGCCATGTGAAGTAATTTTAATTAATGACTACGCATACCACATTTTAAGCACTACAGTGCGATACTGGTTCACTATGTAGCCTAGCTATAGTGCCCTCTGCTGGCCTCTGTTTCCTTGCATGACTACCAGACACAGTCTGATCATCACCAGCTCTTACTGTGTACCCAAATGTTTAGTTTGACGTTGATACTACATCAGAATATTTTGTGGTATGTATAGCTGGTATACATGTAAACATTTTATCTTTATTATGTAGCACCAGGACTTTTAGAGATTTAGTGTCAGCAAATTAGGTTAGTTGGTTTCACACATTTTGTTTTTGTAACAGATCTAAAGATGGCAGTAGCCGAAGCCGGTCATAGTGAAACGTAAAAATTTATGTGTTCAAGACGGATCTGTCAAATTAATTGCCAAAAATATGATCACAGATTCATTTTCAGACTTTAGTCTTCAATTGAAAAATTTATAGTCAATTACATTTTGTATATAAATTCTTTTCCACAGTATGAAGTGGAAATAGACTTAGATAAAGGCAGCACCATTTTCAAGTTCAAGGTGATTTGGTCTCTTCTGATTTAGTCAAGACGAGGGAAAGTCAAGATACCAGTCAACATGAAGTAGATTTAAAAGTAATTTTACTACAGATATTTTTCGTAAATTAAACATACGCTGACTGTTCGTCAGATACACCTACAAATCCAAATCATACAGAATAAGGTGCAAGATCCTTCTTATGTACCCATAACACAAATAAAAGAATTAGGTGAACTACTGTTTAATATAGAGAAGTCTATGGGAGTTGTTCTGGTTGCATTAAGGATTACGGTTATAAGATAGAAGAGTACCCTCAAACAACCTTTTGTCATTCTTTGTATGCAATACCATGGGCGAAAAGAGAAGCAATGAGTAAATAAATAAAGAGAATGACTAATTGGGATATGATTCAATTTTCACTTACACCATATTGCATCTTTCTTCTGGCAACTGTGGAACTGAATGGCAATGCACACCTACATTTTGACGCCAGAGAAGTCAATAACATTATCATCTCTTTTACGGCAAAGCCAGAAAATCTAGACAAGTAACTGCTGAAATTTCGCATCATAAAATACTTAACGAGCACAGATTTTTGTGCCTCATACTGGCCGATAGCCCTTCATCACCATACCAGAAAGCATACGGCATTTGTTTGAACACTTAAATGTTACGAATTTCAAGCACCTCCCATCAGATCAAATCTTACTGAAGGAATATTTATAGAATGGCCAGACACAGTGTTTAACCAAAACTTGTCAAGTAGACTCATCGTCTATGTGGATCCTGTTGGTTGTTACCACAACATGGAAATAACCCATGTAATTGTTTAGTAAAGGGTAAAAAAGTTTCAAACAGCATAATGTTACAATAAACATCCAAAAGTATAAGTTTGGACGTTACGAAATAAAATTGTTCCGGCAAATTATTTCCTCAGAAGGAGTAGTACCTGACAAAGGGAAGATAGTGGAAATAAAACGTTTTTTAGCAAGTCGAGGACTAACAAATTTTTCAGAAGGTTTATGGCAAATCAGTTGCTGAACTGTACTACCCTACTAAACTATCTGAGAAAGAACAATATGGACAGTGCAGAATGAGAAACATTTTGACGCAGGTAAGCAGATCCTACACAGTGCTAACCTGTTACATCATCCTGATATGAGCCACGACTTTTGTCTAAGCAATAATTCATAATTTTGGGGAGATGGGGCATTCTTATTTAATTTTAGAGAAAATTTATGGAAAATTTTCTGCATGCGTGATTAGTTTCTCAAGTAGAGCTCTGACAGAATGTGAAAGACATTATATGGTAACAGAGCAGGAAGCTTTGTGCCTTTAGGAGATTTCAGCATCATTTATGACATAAGCACACTAGAGTCTTTTGCAATCATCAAGCCCTGTCTGGTCTGTTAACTTCCAGTTTGTTAAACAGATATATTGCCCGCTAGTGATATTTCTTGCAAGATTTCGGTTTTGAGATAGTGTTTATAAAAGGAAAGCAGAATATAATAGCAGATACACCTTCATCATTGCCACAAGGTTTATGTGAATCCAGCGACATAACAGAACAAACTTCTGATTTTGAAATTTTTCTTATATGTGATAGCACCAACTGACCATACTACTGAAGAATGTGTCGAAACATGAATAAGTGACAGGAGGAAGTTGCACGCTGGTGGAATGTAAAAGGGAGAACCTAAGAAGATAACAGTCAACAACTTGGTAAGTATTATTCTCTGCACAAAGGATTTCTGTTTCATCGTTGCATAGAGTTTTCCGGTGGTGCGAATGTCGAGCTGATGCATATATCGATGACTTTATCAAATGCATCCAACACATCTGGGGACGCACTGGGGTATCAAAGTACTATTACTTTTCTAATTTCTGACGCATGATACTCTGAGTCATAAGAAAACGTGTCATCCATCCAAAGGTAAAACATCAAATCGATATAGTTTAACAGAACTATATCCAGTATTCGTACTACACCACTCGATTTGGTATCCCTATATGCACGTGACTCACTGCCGCAAGTCACGGATGAGGTGAAATATACAACTGCATTATTTGATGTTTTTATTAAGTACCTTTGCATGTACACGATTAAAATAGTGACTTCCACACCTATTATCAGAATGTTTGCAAATGACTACTAAGCGATACTTGTTAAACCTGTAGCAGTCTTAAATGTTAACGCTTTACATATAGTAAGTGAAGTAATTTCAGGAAAAGCGACAGATCAACGAAAATCTAGTTTCACACTTACACCAAAAAGCATTTCTGCTAGAGAGAGTATTTAAAGTGTTTAACATGTTCACTAGGACATACACTTGTCACAGACAAACTAAGTACTTAGAATGTTTTGCACCAGCAAAGTGAAAAATATTCCATACGTCCCCATACGATTCTCACCGAAAAGTTAATCTTTAGAAATATTGAATGGGATGGGAAGGTCAAACCTTTGGCGCCAGTGCCACAGAATAAAATATTGTTAGATGAAAAGGTCTGGCAGGCGTTAAAAACACTTAATGCACCGGTAAAAAATTATGAATAGGTGTACGATTAAATTTTTCGACCAGTTTTATGCTTAGGCATGAGTGATGAGGTGAAAGTACTACGAATAGTCGGGCAGTTAAATAGTTCAGCAAGTATTAGTTATATGGGAATGATGCAAATGCAGATTCCAGTTGGTAGGAGGGGATGTATTAATACAGTGTTCGGAATCACAATAACATCGTTGGTAGAGAATGAAATTATGTATAAATGTATCAGTATGTGTAATGACGAATAATATATGAATATGAAAATAGTCATAGACGTAATGTAAGCAAACACACAAGTTCTGACACATGTACAGTGAGTTACATATGAGTAACTGAAGCATCTAGCTACAAAAGTCTGAGAACTCAGTCTATTGCTGCCTAGCAAAATGCATTTTCCGGTAAAGAATTGAGTTAACCTTCGCGATTTCCCAATAGATGATGTACTCATAAACGTCTCACAGCAGTCTTACGTATGTAACTACTAGAATATGGTGAAATGTTTATGCAAAACTAGATTTTAAATGTTTTTACAACAGTGATGTAAGTAAAATTCTCTGTGTTACCTATACTTTAAACTAACGCTTTAGTACCCATGGTACAGAGAATAACAACCTGCGAGATTAATGTTCACACTTGCAATAACAGTTACTAAAACTGAAAAAAAACAGACACACATCTGTGTCGCTATCCAAAAGATAAGACGACATTTACCGTGAAGTTCATATATTCATATGAACTGAAATTGTTTAAATTGAGAGGTGCAAACAGAAGCAGTAGTGGAAGAAAACATTTTTTGATATGAGTTATAATGGCAACAGGTATGAAAACTTATATATTGCATAGTACTAATTGGGTAAGTCTTAAAGTATAATTGAGTGTAGGACTACAGTTTCCGTCTACTATGGCACATTTCCATAGTGTCTTAAGCAATTCCTTTTGTAGTAGTAGTGTGCGTATTTATATTATGTTGATTTTTGTCTTCTCTTTTTACTGTTGTTGTTATGGTCTTCGGTCCTGAGACTGGTTTGATGCAGCTCTCCATGCTACTCTATCCTGTCCAAGCTTCTTCATCTCCCAGTACCTACTGCAGCCTACATTCTTCTGAATCTGCTTAGTGTGTTCATTACTTGGTCTCCCTCTACGATTTTTACCCTGCACGCTGCCCTCCAGTACTAAATTGGTGATCCCTCGATGTTTCAGAACATGTCTTACCAACCGATCCCTTCTTCTAGTCAAGTTGTGCCACAGGCTCCTCTTCTCCCCTATTCTATTCAATACCTCCTCATTAGTTATGTGATCTACCCATCTAACTTTCATCATTTTTCTGTAGAACCACACCTAGAAAGCTTCTATTCACTTCTTGTCTAAACTATTTATCGTCCACGTTTCACTTCCATATATGGCAACACTCCATACTAATACTTTCAGAAACGACTTCCTGACATTTAAATCTTACTCGATGTTAACAAATTTTTCTTCTTCAGAAACGCTTTCCTTGCCTTTGCCATTCTACATTTTATATCCTCTCTACTTCGACCATCATCAGTTATTTTGCTCCCCAAATAGCAAAACTCCTTTACTATTTTAAGTGTCTCATCTCCTAATCTGATTCCCTCAGCATCACACGACTTCATTTGGCTACATTCCATTATCCTCGTTTTGCTTCTGTTGATGTTCATCTTATACCCTCCTTTCAAGACACTGTCCATTCCATTCAGCTACTCTTCCAAGTCCTTTGCTGCCTCTGACAGAATTACAATGTTATCGGCGAACCTCAAAGTTTTGATATCATCTCCATGGATTTTAATACCTACTCCGAACTTTCCATTTCTTTACTTTATTGCTTGCTCAATATACAGAAATGTGGTGCTGCAGAAGAATGCTGAAGATTAGATGGGTAGATGACATAACTAAAGAGGAGGTATTGATTACAATTGGGGAGAAGAGGAGGTTGTGGCACAACTTGACTAGAAGAAGGGATCGGTTGGTAGGACATGTTCTGAAACATCGAGGGATCACCAATTTTGTACCTGAGGGCAGCGTGGAGGTTAAAAATTGTAGGAGGAGGCCAAGAGATGAATAAGCAGATTCAGAAGGATGTAGGCTGCAGTAGGTACTAGGAGATCAATAAGCTTGGACAGGATAGCGTAGCAGACCGAATAACTTCGGGGATAGGCTACAACCCTGTCTCACACCCTTCCCAACCACTGCTTCCCTTTCATACCCCTCGACGCTTATAACTGCCATCTGCTTTCTGCACAAATTGTAAATGGCCTTTTGCTCCCTGTATTTTACACCTGCCACCTTAAGAATTTGAAAGAGAGTATTCCAGTCAACATTGTCAAAAGCTTTCTCTAAGTCAACAAACGCTAGAAACGTAGGTTTGCCATTCCTTAATCTTTCTTCTAAGTTAATCCGTAGGGTCTGTATTGCCTCACGTGTTCCAAAATTTCTACGGAATCCAAACTGATCTTCCCCGGGCTCGGCTTCTATCAGTTTTTCCATTCGTTTGTAAAGAATTCCCGTTAGTATTTTGCAGCTGTGACTTATTAAACTGATAGTTCAGTAGTTTTCACATCTGTCAACACCTGCTTTCTTAGGGATTGGAATTATTATATTCTTCTTTGAGGGTATTTCGCCTGTCTCATACTTCTTGCTAACCAGATGGTAAAGTTTTGTCATGACTGGCTCTCCCAACGCTTTCAGTTGTTCTAATGGAATTTGTCTACTCCAGGGGCCTTGTTTCGACGCAGGTCATTCAGTGCTCTGTCAAACTCTTCACACTGTATCATATCTCCCATTTCATCTTCATCTACATCCTCTTCAATTTCCATAATATTGTCCTCAAGTACGTCGTCCTTGTATATACCCTCTATATACTCCTTCCACCTTTCTGCTTTCCCTCCTTTGCTTAGAACTGCGTTTCCATCAAAGTTCTTGATATTCTTGCAAGTGGTTTCCCTTTCTCCAAAGGTCTCTTTAATTTTCCCGTAGGCAGTATCTACCTTACCCCTAGTGAGATAAGCCTCTACATCCTTACATTTGTCCTCTAGCCATCCCTGCTTAGCCATTTTGCACTTCCTGTCGATCTCATTTTTGAGACGTTTGTATTTCTTTCTGCCTGCTTCATTTACTGCTTTTTTATATTTTCTCCTTTCATCAATTAAATTCAGTATTTCTTCTGTTACCCAAGGGTTTCTACTAGCCCTCGACTTTTTACCTATTTGATCCTCTGCTGCCTTCACTATTTCATCCCTGAAAGATAACCATTCTTCTTCCACTGTATGCCTTTCCCCCATTCCTGTCAATTGTTCCCTTAATCTCTCCCTGAAACTCTGTACAACCTCTGGTTCTTTCAGTTTATCTAGGTCCCATCTCCTTAAATTCCCACCTATTTTCAGTTTCTTCAGTTTTAATCTGCAGTTCATAACCAACTGATTGTGGTCAGATTCCACATCTGCACCTGGAAATGTCTTACAATTTAAAACCTGGTTCCTAAATCTCAGTCTTACCATTATATAATGTAGCTGATACCTTTTAGTATCTCCAGGGTTCTTCCATGTATACAACCTCCTTTCATGATTTTTGAACCAAGTGTTTGCTATAGTTAAGTTATGCTCTGCGCAAAATTCTACCAGGCGGTTTCCTCTTTCATATCTTAGCCCCAATCCATATTCACCTACTACGTTTCCTTCTGTCCCTTTTCCTACTACCGAACTCCAGTCACCCATGACTATTAAATTCCCGTCTGCCTCCACTATCTGAATAATTTCTTTTATTTCCTCATAATTTCTTCAATTTCTTCGTCATCTGCAGAGCTAGTCGATATATAAACTTGTACTACTGTAGTAGACGTGGCTTCGTGTCTATCTTGGCCACAATAATGCGTTCACTATGCTGTTTGTAGTAGCTTACCCGTACTCCTATTTTTTCTATTCATGATTAAACCTACTCCTGCATTACCCCTATTTGATTTTGTATTTATAGCCCTGTATTCACCTGACCAAAAGTTATGTTCCTCCTGCCACCGAACTTCACTAATTCCCACTACATGTAACTTTACCCTATCCATTTCTCTTTTTAAAATTTCTAACCTACCTGCCCGATTAAGGGATCTTGCCCGATTAAGGGAACAGACATTCCACCCTCCGATCCGTAGAATACCAGTATTCTTTGTCCTGATAAAGACGTCCTCTTGAGTAGTCCCTGCCCAGAGATCCGAATGGGGGACTATTTTATCTCTGGAATATTTTACCCAAGAGGACGCCATTATCATTTAGTCATACAGTACAGCTGCATGCCCTTGGGAAAAATTACAGCTGTAGTATCCCCTTGTATTCAGTCGTTTGCAGTACCAACATGGTGATGCTGTTTTGGTTAATGTTACAAGGCCAGTTCCATCGATCAACCGGACTGTTTCCCCCGAAACTGCTGCAAAGGCTGCTGCCCCTCTACGGGATTCACACGTTTCTCCGGCCTCTCAACAGATACCCCTCCATTGACGTTGCACCTGCGGTTCTGGTATCTCAGAGGCACGCAAGCCTCCCCACCAACGGCAAGGTCCATGGTTCATTGGGGGGGGGGGGGGTCCTTTTACTATAGAAGAACAATTTGGAAGTAGGTTTCTAAGTGAATTCTTCTATAGACATCGTCGAATCTAATTATCACTGTGTTTTGTCAGTTACGGATTTATCAGCCCCATGAGTGTGGCAGTACTCAGCATGTTCTTCTGCCTAAACATCAATTAAACAGAGCTAATCTGCCTTTTCAATGAATCAAATAACGTATTCTAGAATTAGTCAGACAGTCATGTGTTACACCCTTTGGACTAAAGGAAAATTTTTTGAAACTTATTTAACACATGATTACATCTTTTTGTAAGTCGAATAGGAAAAATGATATATATATATATATATATATATATATATATATATATATATATATATATATATATATATATATGCATATGTATATATATATGTGTGTGTGTGTGTGTGCATATATATATATATATATATATATATATATATATATATATATATGCATATTCACTTACCCTAGACTGAGAATCAACAATACTGAGAGTTCCAACTGCTGGCTCAAGCATGCGATGACATCACGTACGACCTTGAGAACAATTCAGTTCAAAATAGCGTAATCAACCTAAACATAAATAAGTCCAAATCGTAAAATATGACAAAAATATTGAGTAAGAAAAAAATGCATGGTATAAGTCAGAATTAATGTAAGGATGATGATGAGGACCTAATATTAAGTTTCATTTTTAACTGTATGCAATTCCTTGAAAACTATTATTTGAATCTAATCTAAGTTTTAGTTTTTAATTGGACAAACAAGTGGCTCTCAGGAGAAGAAATACACAATCAATCCATCACTTCCTCTCCTGTCTTCTGAGCCCATAATAAAGTGTGATTCCCTAGCCATATAGATACATTACTAAGAGATAAAAACCTGTGATTTTCAAAACTACGTATGGAACCTGTAAATTTGAAATCGCCACTGTCTGCTATTAGAACCAAGAACGAAAGGATGCCCTTCCAGAGAACACTAGGACAGATGTGATATTACTTAGTAGTATTCTTACTGTGAGGATCAACCATGTGACATAATCCCTTCACTACAAATCTGACCTTGTTCTGTTTAACAGAAAACGTAAGGGTCACATTTTCCAAATCATATTTAATGTTTCTGTTCCCAATTATCTACATAAATACTGTCTCTTTGTGATATTACTTAGTCGGCAGTAAAAAGTTTGTGAGAAAAAGTCATTCTAAAGATTTGCAACATGAAGCATATACTTATTAGTGGACCATAACTGCGTTTTTATGTGACAAACACAATATAGTCATTGAAACTTCAGAGAATCATTACTGGAAAATAATGAGTCAGTTTTTAGTATCTTTTTTTCTTACCTTTCTGAGATGGTCTCTTCTCTTATTCTGACGAAACGGATACGAGCTGTACATACTCTTTGATTTCTAAGAGAAGCAGTATTTTGTATGATCGAAATGCTAAATATACAATATAAAATATACAAGTGTATTTTAATTAGTCATCATCAAAACCAGTCTAAGCCAGTTCTAAACCAAGCACACTTAGCAACATTAATCTGTTTTTCACCACTCTCCTAATCTTTTCATTGTGGTTCGTTAGCAATCTTCTTGTAACTCTGAAAACACTGGGCTGCTCATTAGCCTTCTTCTATAATTATTCAAAATTAATTCCTATAGCTACTCCAGCTTTATTCACTTCAGTGGAAAATATAAGTTTCAGAAGTGCAGTTGTTGAAATATCTAGATGTTCATTCATTTGGATATCGGTAAGTCATTTCTGAATTATTAGGATACCCACAATGGTATAGGTAATCAAATGTTTTACTTTAGATTGATATTGTTATGTATCAGCCTCATCTTCCTGAATAACGTCATAATTTATGTAAATTGGAAAATTATCTCATTTGGATAGTCACTGTCAGTAAACATTTTAATTTCTGAATCTTTGGTATTTATATGGCAGGAATGGCGAACTGGCAAATAATTTTGTCCACTTATTCATGGAAGAAACTAAGGCTGTGGATTGTCCAAGTCAACGAATTATGCATCAAATATAAAATACTTTATATTAACTAAAACATTCTTAACTAGGCTGTTTGATGAATTTTTGAATGGATTTTCATTCTAACTTGTAGTTAATGCATCTTGTATTATTCCAAATGGAAAACATGTCATATTTTAGTCATTCATATTTTCTTTACATCCAGGCATGCTTTATAACTGTAATAAGAAATATGTAGAATGATTTCTTCAGATTTATTTATAGTGTCATAATTTCCCCATACTCCTCTATAATTCATTTATAAAGTGATTTCCAAATAATTAGTAATAGTATATTCAAACAACGTTTTCCTTTAACACCCTTATTACTGAAATAGTTTATTTCATACTTCTCCATGTAATTCCTGAATTCTCTTACAATTACTTAATATTTTGTATTTTTCATAAAATTTGCTGTTGGCTCCTTCAAAATATGTGTTTGAATCTGTGTAGCCACTTACTGAACCACCAATCTTTACTATTCTGTCCTAAGGAAATATAAAATACTTTGGTTCTGAAAAGACACCGACTTCTATACTCCTTGCTGTAATCATTTCGGAGATTTACTTACGTTGATCTTTAACTGTCACAAAAATCTTGTCTGTTGGTGTGTACCATTCACGAAGAAAAATTTTCAACTCATCACTCTTTCAAAATCTGTTATTTTTGAGGTGTTATAAAGGCCTTCAGAATATCAGTAAATTCGTTGTTAATCACAAAATTTCTTAGTTCCATATTTATCATAAAGTAATTGCACGAATTCTTTTATACGTTAGTAATTGTATTCTATATTGCACAGTACCTCAGCAGCTGTAATTACTTTTGTATAAGTATTTCTCAAGTAACACACTATTCAGAACCCAAAATAAGCGGTTGCGCAAAACTGAAGCACAATTGTACCTTTCATATGATGTGTCACTGCCAAGTAACTTCGCTCGATGAAACTTGGATCACGCATAGACATAACTGCTACAATATAGTACAGATGGTAACTGAAAGAAATACTCAATGAGACGAACAAAACTGACACTTTTATTCAGAGACAATATTTGCACCCGGGTCATCGTGATTTTTTGATCGTCTGCTAAACGTTAAAAACGTGGGACATGCTTTTAAATAACTCGTAGGTATAGGATGCATGATCGCCACGGACGGCAATGAGTTGCCATGCTGGACACAAGGTTAGCAAGGAGTTGTTGTTTTTGGACGTTCCATTCCTCCACCAGCGCGGTTATCAACTGGTCAACA
This sequence comes from Schistocerca piceifrons, assembly GCF_021461385.2. Classification (NCBI taxonomy): domain Eukaryota; kingdom Metazoa; phylum Arthropoda; class Insecta; order Orthoptera; family Acrididae; genus Schistocerca; species Schistocerca piceifrons. Next base: position 634,300,657 of record NC_060140.1, read on the forward strand.
GTCGTTGGTGTACATGGGCGCGATTTAGTAAGTCTCCACGACGCATCCCTTTCGTGCTCTATGAGGTTTAAGTCAGGGGAACGAGCAGGACAGTCCATTCGCCGCATATCTACATGTACCGAAAGCTCCTGCAACTGCGTTGTTCGATGTGTTCGGGTACTGTCATCCACAAAAACGGCGTCAAGGCCGAAGGAACCGAAGAAGACATGCACAAGAGGCAGGAGTACAGTGTCACTATAGATTTTACCTTTTAGAGTATCGTGTTCAATAATTTGTTGGTTAGTACGCCATGCAACATTATGACTCCCCACATCGTAGCACCTGGACCACCAGTATGATAATGCTCGACTGTGTCCCTGGTTACTTTAGATGTTCCCAACTCTCGCTATATGAGCTTATGTCCAGCATTTTACTGTACTGTAACGTTCCTTTCTATGTATGGTACAAGATTCATAGAGCCATATTACTTGGAAGAGCCATATAATGCGAAGGTTTCTTCCGAATAAAATTTTTCACACCAGTGTATTTAACATATCTCGAGAGATGCTCGTAAACAGCGAAATATCGGAATCTGTCACTGATCTTGTGGAATGAGGGGGGAGGGGGGGGAGGGTAGACGACAAATTCAGCTAACCGGTTGCTAGAGAATCACTAGAAGTTCAGATGTTTCGTAGGTCGTCTTTTACACTTTAGCACAGGCTGAGAGTTGTGCTGAGTAATATGGAAAAGGGGAAACTGTGACTCACAGCTTCAAGTGTACTGTAATTTTTCAGCATTATGAGCGGTAAGACTGCTATTTCCTTGTATTCAAAATTGGTTGTGGCTCGTAACTTGCCATGTAGTTACCAGGTCATGTAAGAGCCGGCGCTGGTCAGCGTGCCAGAGTTGCTGCAGCGAGCTGTGTATGCAGGCGGAAAATCGCTTCACTGGCCGCAGTAGCCTAGCAACCCGGAAAGCCCCAGCGTAATCTGGTAGGACGCGCTGTTATGAGCTTAAGCAAGTGAAGCAATATGGGCAGAAACTGACAACGTTAAAACTCATAATATTCACTGTAAACAGTACAAGTACTTCCAACATGGTACGAAAAATCTAAAGAGGACACTGAATTCTCGCTGGTGAGATGACCTCTGTAAAACTGAAATCATGAGAAAAAATCATTTATATCAAAGCTGATTACATTTCTATTAAAATTGTTATTAATTCAGTAACAAATTATACAGAATCACAATATATTATTATGACACACAGTTGGATGGGGCTTGGTGTCAGCTATAGAATTTTTTTTTTTCAATTCGTGTTGAAACTTGCCTATCAATGAACTATTTCTCAATGATGTGATGTGAAACTTCGTATAATTTAATTATCGCGAAAGGAAAGTACGTTCCTACGATGTTGGGAAAGGTTTTTTTCATGGATGCACCTTAGAGTGTAGGTAAAATGGTAATTCTGCAAATTAGGTTTAATAATGAATAGGAAAATAGGAATGCGGGTAAGCTACTACAAACAGAATAGTGAACGCATTATTGTGGCCAAGATAGATACGAAGCCCATGCCTACAACACTAGTACAAGTTTATATGCCGACTAGCTCTGCCGGTGACGAAAAAATTGAAGAAATGTATGATGAAATAAAAGAAATTATTCAGATAGTGAAGGGAGACGAAAATTCAATAGTCATGGGTGACTGGAATTCGGTAGTAGGAAAAGGGAGAGAAGGAAACGTAGTAGGTGAATTTGGATTGGGGCTAAGATATGAAAGAGGAAGCCGCCTGATAGAATTTTGCACAGAGCGTAACCTAATCATTGCTAACACTTGGTTCAAGAATCATGAAAGAAAGTTGTATACATGGAAGAATCCTGGAGATACTGACAGGTTTCAGATAGATTATATAATGGTAAGACAGAGATTTAGGAACCAGGTTTTAAATTGTAAGACATTTCCAGGGGCAGATGTGGAATCTGACCACAATCTATTGGTTATGAACTGTAGATTAAAACTGAAGAAACTGCAAATAGGTTGGAATTTAAGGAGATGGGACCTGTATAAACTGAAAGAACCAGAGGTTGTACAGAGTGTTAGGGAGAGCATAAGGGAACAATTAGGAACCAGGTTTTAAATTGTAAGACATTACCAGGGGCAGATGTGGAATCTGACCACAATCTATTGCTTACGAACTGTAGATTAAAACTGAAGAAACTGCAAAAAGGTGGGAATTTAAGGAGATGGGACCTAGATAAACTGAAAGAACCAGAGGTTGTACAGAGTTTCAGGGAGAGCATAAGGGAACAATTGACAAGAATGGGGGAAAGAAATACAGTAGAAGAAGTATGGGTAGCTTTGAGGGATGAAGTAGTGAAGGCAGCAGAGGATCAAGTAGGTAAAAAGATGAGGGCTAGTAGAAATCCTTGGGTAACAGAGGAAATATTGAATTTAATTGATGAAAGGAGAAAATATAAAAATGCAGTAAATGAAGCAGGCAAAAAGGAATACAAACGTCTCAAAAATGAGATCGACAGGAAGTGCCAAATGGCTAAACAGGGATGGCTAGAGGACAAATGTAAGGATGTAGAGGCTTATCTCACTAGGCGTAAGATACATACTGCCTACAGGAAAACTAAAGAGACCTTTGGAGAAAAGAGAACCACTTACATGAATATCAAGCGCTCGGATGGAAACGCAGTTCTAAGCAAAGAAGGGATAGCAGAAAGGTGGAAGGAGTAAATAGAGGGTCAATACAAGGGCGATGTACTTGAGGACAATTTTATGGAAATGGATGAGGATGTAGATGATGAAATGGGAGATATGACTCTGCGCGAAGAGTTTGACAGTGCACTGAAAGACCTGAGCCGAAACAAGGCCCCGGGAGTAGATAACATTCCATTAGAACAACTGACAACCTAGGGAGAGCCAGTCCTGTCAAAACTCTACCATCTGGTGAGCAAGAGGTATGAGACAGGCGAAATACCCTCAAGCTTCAAGAAGAATATAATAATTCCAATCCCAAAGAAAGCAGGTGTTGACAGATGTGAAAATTAACGAACTATCAGTTTAATATGTCACGGCTGCAAAATACTAACGCGAATTCTTTACAGATGAATGGAAAAACTAGTGGAAGCCGACCTCGGGGAAGATCAGTTTGGATTCCGTAGAAATATCGAAACACGTGAGGCAATAGTGATCCTTCGACTTATCTTAGAAGCTAGATTAAGGAAAGACAAGCCTACGTTTCTAGCATTTGTAGACTTAGAGAAAGCTTTTAACAATGTTGACTGGAATACCCTCTTACAAATTCTGAAGGTGGCAGGGGTAAAATACAGGGAGCGAAAAGCTATTTACAATTTGTACAGAAACCAGATGGCAGTTATAAGAGTCAAGTGGCATGAAAGGGAAGCAGCGGTTGGGAAGGGAGTGAGACAGGGTTGTAGCCTGTCCCCAATGTTATCCAATCTGTATATTGAGCAAGTAGTAAAGGAAACAAAAGAAAAATTCGGAGTAGGTATTAAAATCAATGGAGAAGAAATAAAAACTTTGAGGTTCGCCGGAGACATTGTAATTCGGTCAGAGGCAGCAAAGTACTTGGGAGAGCAGCTGAACGGAATGGACAGTGCCTTGAAAGGTTGGTATAAGATGAACATCAACAAAAGCAAAACGAGGATAATGGAATTCAGTCGAATTAAGTCGGGTGATGCTGAGTGAATTATATTAGGAAATGAGACGCTTAAAGTAGCAAAGGAGGTTTGCTCTTTGGGGAGCAAAATAACTGATGATGGTCGAAGTAGAGAGGATATAAAATGTAGACTGTCAATGGCGAGGAAAGCATTTCTGAAGAAGAGAAGTTTGTTAACATCGATTATAGATTTAAGTGTCAAGAAGTGGTTTCTGAATGTATTTGTATGGAGTGTAGCCATGTATGGAAGTGAAACATGGACAATATATACTTTGGACAAGAAGAGAATAGAAGCTTTCGAAATGTGGTGCTACAGAAGAATGCTGAAGATTAGATGGGTAGATCACATAACTAGGGAGGAAGTACCGAATAGGATTGGGGAGAAGAGAAGTTTGTGGCACAACTTGACCAGAAGAAGGGATCGGTTGGTAGGCCATGTTCTGAGGCATCAAGGGATCACCAATATGGTATTGGAGGGCAGCGTGGAGGATAAAAATCGTAGAGGGAGACCAAGAGATGAATACACCAAACAGATACAGAAGGATGTAGGTAGCAGTAGGTACTCGGAGATGAAGAAGCTTGCACAGGATAGAGTAGCATGGAGAGCTGCATCAAATGAGTCTCAGGACTGAAGACCACAACAACAACAGGTTTGATGAACAGTTATATACACCATCGTCAAATAAACAAATCAAGCCAGTGCGTATGATGGGTGTCGTCATTGTTCGAAGATGCGTGAGTGATCAATTGAGAACAGATCTTATGCAGAAATTTGTGTAAGACGAGGAAATACAATCAGCAAATTGTTTTCTAGGGCTCTCTTCTCCATTAAAGAAGAATTAGCGATAACACACCAATAGTGCTCGATCGTTTCATCGTCGAACAATCCGCATCCAACACCCCGTCGTCGACCACTGAACTTTACGAAAATACCGTGAGAGTTATAACGATGACAAATGAAGGTAACTGATTCTAAAGTGATTATAAAGGAATGAAACACGGTTAAGTGTAACAAACTGGTCAATTACTGCCAGAAAATATGAGTCCACACACTTACGACTGACCACTCTGAGCTCACCCAGAAAGAAAAGGTGAAACAGCTTTGCTCAGAAAGACGAACTGACACAAACACTACAGTGTAGTAAATTCAGGAAGCTTTGCCCCTTTGATAAATATTTACTTTGATTAGGTACACAAAAAATAACAGTATTCTTTAAATAGTAATTTCACATGTAATGATTCGTTGTTAAACAGATACACAAATTGTTATAAATAACTTCTTGGCTCATTCTTAGATCAATGCTACAAAAATATTTCTCTACGTGTACAGTAATAATTCGCCTCAGCTTCTACATGACTGATTTCTCCCATTACCCAGCGGTTGCTAAACAGTCAAAAGAAAATTTGAGTCTCATTTCAAATAGGTACCCCAGTCTTAGAATTACAGTTTGTGGTGACTTCAATCCGCCCTCGATACGCTGAAAAACGTATACGTTTAAAGACGGAGGCAGGCTGATATTGTAGTGAATGCTTTCTCAGAAAACTATTTTGAACAATAAGTACTGAGCCCACTACAAGAGTAAATGGTTGCGAAAGCATACTTGACCTCTTAGAATAAATAATTCTGGACAAATAGGGAGTATCATGAGGGCTACAGGGATTAGCGACCACAAGGCGGTTGCTGCTAGGCTGAATACCGTAACACCCACAACATTCAAAAAGAAACGCAGAGTACATCTATTTTTTTAAAAAAGCTGATGAAGGTGCTCTTAACGCCTTTTTAAGAGACAGTCTCCACTCCTTTCGTCCTGATCATGAAAGCGTAGAAAAGATGTGGAATGATTTCAAAGAGATGGTATCGACGGCAATTGAGAGATGTATGTAACACAAATTAATAAGTGATGGTACTGATCCCCCATTGTACACAAAACGGGTCAGATCGCTGTTGCAAAAGCAACGAAAAAAGCATACCAAATGTAAAACAATGCAAAACCCCCAAGATCGGCGAAGTTTTGCAGAAGTTTGAAATATTGTGCGTACGTCATTGCGAGATGCCTTTATACATCTACACCTACATTTATACTGAACGGTGTGTAGCGGAGGGCACTTTAAGTGCCACTGTCATTACCTCCATTTCCTGTTCCAGTCGCGTATGGTTCGCGAGAAGAACGACTGTCTGAAAGCCTCCGTACGCGCTCTAATCTCTCTAATCTTAGGTTCCTGATCTCCTCGGGAGGTATAAGTAGCGGGAAGCAATATATTCGATACCTCATCCATAAACACACCCTCTTGAATCCTGGCGAGCAATCTACACCGCGATGCAGAGCGCCTCTCTTGCAGAGTCTGCCACTTGAGTTTGTTAAACATCTCCGTAACGCTATCACGGTTACCAAATAACCCTGTGACGAAACGCGCTGCTCTTCTTTGGATCTTCTGTATCTCTTCCTTCAACCCGATCTGGTACGGATCCCACACTGATGAGCAATACTCGAGTATAGGTCGAACGAGTCTTTTGTAAGCCACCTCCTTTGTTGATGGACTCCATTTTCTAAGGACTCTCCCATTGAATCTCAACCTGGTACCCGCCTTACCAACAATTCATTTTATGTGATCATTCCACTTCAAATCGTTCCGCACGCATACTCCCAGATATTTTACAGAAGTAACTGCTACCAGTGTTTGTTCCGCTATCATATAATCATACAATAAAGGATCCTTCTTTCTATGTATTCGCAATACATTACATTTGTCTATGTTAAGGGTCAGTTGCCACTCCCTGCACCAAGTGCCTATCCGCTGCAGATCTTCCTGAATTTCGCTACAATTTTCTAATGCTGCAACTTCTCTCTATACTACAGCATCATCCGCAAAAAGCCGCATGGAACTTCCGACACCATCTACTAGGTCATTTATATATATTGTGAAAAGCAATGGTCCCATAACACTCCCCTGTGGCACGCCAGAGGTTACTTTAACGTCTGCAGACGTCTCGCCATTAATAACAACATGCTGTGTTCTGTTTGCTAAAAACTCTTCAATCCAGCCACACAGCTGGTCTGATATTCCGTAGGCTCTTACTTTGTTTATCCGGCGACAGTGCGGAACTGTATCCAACGCCTTCCGGAAGTCAAGAAAAATAGCATCTACCTGGGAGGCTGTATCTAATATTTTCTTGGTCTCATGAACAAATAAAGCCAGTTGGGTCTCACACGATCGCTGTTTCCGGAATCCGTGTTGATTCCTACATAGTAGATTCTGGGTTTCCAAAAACGACATGATACTCGAGCAAAAAACATTTTCTAAAATTCTACAACAGATCGACGTCAGAGATATAGGTCTATAGTTTTGCGCATCTGCTCGGCGACCCTTCTTGAAGACTGGGACTACCTGTGCTCTTTTCCAATCATTTGGAACCTTCCGTTCCTCTAGAGACTTGCGGTACACGGCTGTTAGAAGGGGGGCAAGTTCTTTCGCGTACTCTGTGTAGAATCGAATTGGTACCCCGTCAGGTCCAGTGGACTTTCCTCTATTGAGTGATTCCAGTTGCTTTTCTATTCCTTGGACACTTATTTCGATGTCAGCCATTTTTTCGTTTGTGCGAGGATTTAGAGAAGGAACTGCAGTGCGGTCTTCCTCTGTGGAACAGCTTTGGAAAAAGGTGTTTAGTATTTCGGCTTTACCCGTGTCATCCTCTGTTTCAATGCCATCATCATCCCGGAGTGTCTGGATATGCTGCTTCGAGCCACTTACTGATTTAACGTAAGACCAGAACTTCCGAGGATTTTCTGTCAAGTCGGTACATAGAATTTTACTTTCGAATTCACTGAACGCTTCACGCATAGCCCTCCTTACGCTAACTTGGACATCGTTTAGCTTCTGTTTGTCTGAGAGGTTTTGGCTGCGTTTAAACGTGGAATGAAGCTCTCTTTGCTTTCGCAGTAGTTTCCTAACTTTAGTTATTGTACCACGGTGGGTTTTCCCGTCCCTCACAGTTTTACTCGGCACGTACCAGTCTAAAACGCATTTTACGATTGCCTTGAACTTTATCCATAAACACTCAACATTGTCAGTGTCGGAACAGAAATTTTCGTTTTGATCTGTTATGTAGTCTGAAATCTGCCTTCTATTACTCTTGCTAAGCAGATAAACCTTCCTCCCTTTTTTATATTCCTATTAACTTCCATATTCAGGGATGCTGCAACGGCCTAATGACCACTGATTGCCTGTTCTGCACATACATAGTCGAAAAGTTCGGGTCTGTCTGTTATCAGTAGGTCCTACATGTTATCTCCACGAGTCGGTTCTCTGTTTAATTGCTCGAGGTAATTTTCGGATAGTGCACTCAGTATAATGCCACTCGATGCTCTGTCCCTACCACCCGTCCTAAACATCTGAGTGTCCCAGTCTATATCTGGTAAATTGAAATCTCCACCTAAGACTATAACATGCTGAGAAAATTTATGTGAAATGTATTCCAAATTTTCTCTCAGTTGTTCTGCCACTAATACTGCTGAGTCGGGAGGTCGGTCAAAGGAGCCAATTATTAACCTAGCTCGGTTGTTGAGTGTAACCTCCGCCCATAATAATTCACAGGAACTATCCACTTCTACTTCACTACAGGATAAACTACTACTAACAGCGACGAACACTCCACCACCGGTTGCATGCAATGTATTCTTTCTAAACACCGTCTGTACCTTTGTACAAGTTTCGGCATAATTTATCTCTGGCTTCAGCCAGCTTTCTGTACCAATAACGATATCAGCTTCGGTGTTTTCTATCAGCGCTTGAAGTTCCGGTACTTTACCAACGCAACTTCGACGGTTTACAATTACAATACTGATTGCTGCTTGGTCCCCGCATGTCCTGACTTTGCCCCGGATCCGTTGAGGCTGTTTCCCTTTCTGTACTTGCCCATGGCCATCTAACCTAAAAATCCGCCCGGCCCACGCCACACAACCCCTGCTACCCGTGTAGCCGCTTGTTACTTGTAGTGGACTCCTGACCTATCCAGCGGAACCCGAAACCCCACCACCCTATGGCGCTAGTCGAGGAATCTGCCCACACGGTCGCAGAACCGTCTCAGCCTCTGATTCAGACCCTCCACTCGGCTCTGTACCAAAGGTCCGCAGTCAGTCCTGTCGACGATGCTGCAGATTTTGAGCTCTGCTTTCATCCCGCTAGCGAGACTGGCAGTCTTCACCAAATAAGATAGCCGCCGGAAGCCAGAGAGCATTTCCTCCGATCCATAGCGACACACATCATTGGTGCCGACATGAGCGACCACCTGCAGATGGGTGCACCCTGTACCCTTCATGGCATCCGGAAGGACCCTTTCCACATCTGGAATGACTCCCCCCCGGTATGCACACGGAGTGCACATTGGATTTCTTCCCCTCTCCTGCTGCCATATCCCTAAGGGGCCCCATTACGCGCCTGACGTTGAAACTCCCAACTACCAGTAAGCCCACCTTCTGCGACCGCCCGGATCTTGCAGACTCAGGGGCAAACTCTGGAACAGGACAAGCAGCCATGTCAGACCGAAGATCAGTATCTGCCTGAGACAGAGCCTGAAACCGGTTCGTCAGACAAACTGGAGAGGCCTTCCGTTCAGCCCTCCGGAATGTCTTTCGCCCCCTGCCACACCTTGAGACGACCTCCCACTCTACCACAGGTGAGGGAGCAGCCTCAATGCGGGCAATATCCCGGGCAACCACAGTCGTAGTCGTAGTCCGATCGGGGGATGCGTGGGACGAGCTGGCCGTCCCCGACAAACCCCCATCCGGATCCCTACAGTGATGCCCATTGGCAACAGCCTCAAGCTGTGTGACCGAAGCAAACACTGCCTGAAGCTTCCACAAAGAAACTCTGTCTCCGAATCCTGCAGAAAATCCAAAGAGATTCTGGTCATACATAAAGTACACCAGTGGAAAGACGCAAAGATTGCGCAAAAGACTGTCACTGATGACAGCGCCACTAAACCAGAGTTATTAAACATGGTTTTCCAAAATCCCTTCACCGAAGAAGACGAAGTAAATATTCCTGAATTCCGATCAAGAACAACTGCCAAGATGAGAAACATAGAGCGAGATGTCCTCGGTGTAGCAAAGGAACTTAAATCACTTAATAAAGGCGAGGCTCCAGTCCAGATTGTATACCAGTCAGGTTTCTTTCAGAGTATGCTGTTACAATAGCTCCATAGCTAGCAATTATATTCAACTTCTCGGTCACAGAAAGATCCCCACCTAAAGACTTGAAAATTGCTCAACACACACCTATGCCCAAAAACAGAAATAGGAGTAATCCGCTGAATTACAGGCCCATATCACTAACGTCGATTTGCGGTAGGGTTTTGGAACATATATTGTGGGCAAACATTATGAATTACCGCGAAGAAAACGATTTATTGACCCATATTCAGTACAGGTTCAAAAAATTTTGTTCTTGTGAAATATAATACCTCTTTATACTCATGAAGTAATGAGTGCTATCGACAGGGGGTGTCAAACTGATTCCATATTTTTGGATTTCCAGATGGCTTTCTCCACCGTTCCTCACAAGCGCCTTCTAACCAAACTGCGTGCCTATGGAATGTAGCCTCCGTTTAGCGACTGGATTCGTGATTTCCTGTAGGAAAGGTCACAGTTCATAGTAATAGACGGAAAGTCATCGAGTGCAACAGAAGTAACATCCGGCGTTCCCCAGGGAAGTGGTATTGGCCCTCTATCGTTCCTGATCTGTAGTAACGACATGGGAGACAATCTGAGTAGCCGTCTTAGAATGTTGGTAGATGCTGCCGTTATTTACCGTCTTGTAAAGTCATCAGATGATGAAAATGGATTGCAAATGATTTAAATAAGAGATCTGTATGGTGCGAAAAGTGGAAATAGACCCTAAATAAAGAAAAGTGTGAAGCTATTCACATTAGTACTAAAAGAAAATTCATTGGCAGAACACTTAAATAGTGCAACAGGTCTACCACGCTTGCTCTCCCTGTTCTGGAGTACTGCTGGCAGTGTGGGTTCCGCATTAGGTGGGACTGACAGATGACATCGAAAAAGTATAAAAAAGGAGAGCTCGTTTTGTATTACCGCGAAGTAGGGAAGACAGTGCCAAAGACATGGTACGTGAACTGGATTGGCAGCCATTAAAACAAAAGCGTTTTTCGTTGCGACGGGATCTTCTCATGAACTTTCAATCACCAGCTTTCTCCTCCGGTTGAGAAAACATTCTGGTTGCACCCACCTATACGGGGAGAAATGATCATCACAATAAAATAAGAGAAATCGGTGCTCGCACAGAAAAAATTAAGTACTCGTTATTCCCGCGCGCCTTTTGAGAGTGGAAAGGTAGAGACACAGCTTGAAGGTGGTTCATTGAACTCTCTGCCTGGCACTTTATTGGGAATTGCACGGTAATCACGTATATGTAGATGTCATTTAATTACAATTTTGGTAACTTAATGACGTAAGATCGTGAATTGAATAACATAGGACAGCAGAGCCAACCTGAATAACGTCTTCAACTTTACTAGATTGTTGCAGTTTCGTTTGTAGTGTATAATATTTCAGAGTGACTAGCCGTTTAGCTTTGTATAAAATTTTCGTAACACAAAATCAGACTACAGATCAACTAGAAACGTAAGGCAGGTATGTTTCAAACGTATGTGTTGTGTGGTACACGTAATATTAGGAATGATGAATAATTTGTGAGTTATTACACTGAGAAAAGCTGTTAGTCACATGACGACGTTTGTAAATGATCAGGCAGTGCTAGGTTTAGTAGTCTTTGGACTTCGTATATTTGTTAGTGAGACTGGTTTTCGGTAGGGTTTATACGGGTATAGAAGGGCTTGGTCTTAACTATTTGTCGGGACGTAGAAATACTTTGGAGTGCGCCAGTTCGGGACTTCGAAATGTTTTGTGATTCAGTGCTGGCGAGCATAGACTCATACTTGGACTATGAATGATTTAGCTATCAGTCCAGGTGCATCCTATTAATGTGCAATCCTTCGTGTGCATTTGATGAACTTGAGGAATATGATGCATTGAAAGTAGTCTGATGCATAACTCCATGCCTTTAGCTTTCATTCATTACTGTCTGTGTACGATCTGCTTGATCTGTAAGTCAGTCGTTTTGATTTCCTGGTTATATGTTCAGTGATAACTTGTGTCAGGGCACCATTCACAATAAATTGGTGTTTAATTTGAAAAAGTGAACTGCTAACACTATTCCGATCATTCTGTCTCACATTATTGTCCTACTGGGCTATATCCATAAGGCCCTCCCTCTAATAATTTCATTATTTTATTAGCTTTAAATGCAGCCCATGGTGTTCAGCAGCATATCTTTAACAAGTTTGAGTATTTACTTGATTCACTGCTTTCTCTGTGCTAAATTAATGCGTTTCATGTTTGATCCATGCCTTTAAAATTGTTTAAAACATCATTGTGTGATCGATATCTTCATTTTCAGATGAGCCGTAAACAAATGAAAGGTAGTCTACCCGCCCACTGGTCTCGTAGCAATGAACTGATTGTAGCTGGCGGTAAATGACTCTTCTTTAAATTGTTGCCGGCACCCAGTAACGTTTCAGAGTGTCACATGTTCATGATGCTGTTCAGTACCTTCTTCTGATTAGATCAGGGCGCTGCTCGTAAAAAGAAATATGGCGCTTTATAGAAATCGAAATAAAATACAATGTTTAACTATTATCTGAAGAAATTAATATCGATGGGAATATCTGTCAATATTTTATTCTGCTCATTTTTACCAATGACATTCAACAATTCATATTTCGACAGAGTTGCAATCACATCGCACGTCTGAATATCGTGTGTCGCAAAGACCTGCAAGTGAGAGGGCCGTGGTCAGGACGTGCTTTCTTGATTGCACACAGTCAATAAAAATGGGAAAATGTGTGCTAAATTTGGTAACTAGATGTTAACCCATCCGTTAAAGGAGCACAGTTGCCGCTTTGGACAGCTACAAGCGGGATACAACTAGTATGATGAAGTCAGGTGGCGCCACTGATAGGTCTCATCAGTTTCGTGTGGCTTGTGTACCACTGACTTTTACTTAATGAGCACAGTAAAGTGCGCCGACTTGAGGGCGTGACCGAATGGTAGAAAGGAGCTACCGTATTTAGACGCTCCCGTGACCTCACCGTGTATGATGTTACAACTGTCGTGCAATCCAGCGCGTCTACAGGGAATAATGTATCACTCACTGTCGTGTAACACAACGTACGAGTAGTGGTCCTATAAAATACCAACAAACGGGAACCATATACGATTGTCGCACATTGACAGTAACAGTCGGTTTTAAATTTGGCGAAAAGTGCTGCTGTCGGTACATGCACGCCCACCTACGTTTCCGAGCGAACACTGTGAAGTGAACTGCATAGGATGATCATCTGAAGTCGGCAATTTAGCAAAAAGCCGTTCTTCACAGCGGCACATAAAACTAAGCGTCTTCAGTTGGCCAAGAAATACAGAAACTAGACATTATCTTTTCGTATGATCCTCGTTGTGGAAGTGACGAAGGAGGCAGCGTGTGACGTTTGAGCCGAAGTTTGTTAAGAGTTTGGCTCAGGAAAGGGTACGATATGTTGCGATTTCGTGCTATTGAGGCTAAGGTGATCGCTGTTCCAAATGTTAATTTCAACATTCACCGTGACCAAATTTTTCACAGTCTTCTACATCTTCAGGTGCATTTATGCTGTAGACATTCCTTCCTTCCAAGACGACAGGCCTGTTCACATAGCTGCATGCGTATGTTCTTGATGTTACTACCACTCAGACATCAATGAGTGCCTTGATGCGCATATGGCACACCTGAAGAAACTTCTTAAACATTTTCCTCACCAAACTGAAACTATTGTCAAGGCCAGGCGGTGTTCCTCGACGTTAGAAATATGTCTCCTCCGTTGCAAGCAATGGCTTCGTGTCGATTCACTTTGAGCGCTGACTGACGTCCGTGAGATCCTGTGTCTTTGAGTAGGTATTTTAAATAAAATATCTAGACTTTTACAGACACAACAAATTTTCAGATAAGAATATTAAGCTAAGGATTTTCCAGTGCAGATTACGTTCACCAAACTGGGAACAAGTAGGAAAACCTAAAAGAATAATTTTTAATTCTGTAATTTATGATTGAAGAATTAGACACGCTATTTTAGCAATCCGTTTTTGTAGTGGAATTTGTGTCATAAATTATTACGTGGCATAAATTTTAATGACAGGTTTGTTTCTGCAATTGCTTTGCGGAACTGATGTGTTTTTGATTCGTGCGTCCTACTGGCTACGTTCTGTCAGCCATAAATCGGAAGTCCCTGCTCATTTACATGATCGCTATTTAAATCCACCACCTGCTTCACTTCCGTCTCGTTGCGTGCAGTTTGTATTGAGAATTTTCTAAGAAACCAAAAGAAGTTGTCAATAAATTCTGCCCAGAGACGAGATGAATAATGCAGCGGGAATACTGTAAGAAACGTTCGGCGTGCTCTTGCCTGACGACTGAATGGTTTAAACTTGAGATTAGAGGGAATCTTATCTTTTAGCGGGAACTGAGATATGTTCAAATTTAGTCTTCATTGCAGCTGACGAGTTACTAGTAAGTATTAATTCCTTGCTTGCCCCTATCTTTAGGGTTGCTAAACGTCGAATCTGTCGATATACATCGTTTTTGGTTGTTAAAATCTGTTGATAGGTTCTCAGAGCTACACCATGGTCAAGACGAAGTGTTAAAATAATGGATACATGAAGAAGCACACGGCCAGTTAACTGGTGACGTTTGTATTACGTAATGAAATCAGGTGAAATTTAAAACTTAAACGTTCAACATACAGATTAAAACGAATGAACATTGTCCTCCATACATCATGCGAGGATAAAAGCATATTTTAAATAGAAATTAGACAAAGTTATCTATCAAATCTGACAAAACCTAATAAACGTATAGAACACGTGAAGTTGAATAAATAATGCATAAAGTTCGGTTAACACAGTTTCAGGTGCAGGTCATTCGTTGAATCGCATAACCCATTTCAAATGCACAAGACTGGTGTGTCACTGTGGCACAGTATAGTAAACTAACGTCAGGTTGGAATCTTAAATAATACAGCTATTGGTGCTATTCTTAATTATAGCATCTGTAGGATCAGTGGAATGTGGACTGCATTTATCTTGCATAGCTACTCTCAGCACTGAAAGGCACTAAATATGAGGACTTAAATCGGTAGTGAACCTCTCAAAAGCATTGGGAGTGTACCTTAAGAGTTACAGGATGAGATTTGTAATTGGTAATTTCATACATTAAACTGTTTTTGTTGAAAACATTCTTTCTCTAAATGAACCTGTTTCTAACGACATGTAAACAGTTCCACCTGGTAAACCAGAGCGCCTCTGTATCTACCGAAATATATACCACACAACAACTAAAACCTTGTCGCCTTCAGCGTTTCACTGTCCTCTGGCTGATGGTAAGTCGTATGTTACGAGTCTCACATTTAAGACTAAGCGAGGACTTATCCGTTAAGATAACGCTCTACCATTGGTTAGTAGTTCAGTGCAGAAATTGATAAGCCCACTGCGAAAACTCCAACCATGGGTATCGTTGGGTTGGAGAAGTGACTATCTTACAGCCAAGTTATGTGTTGGACTCTCAAAAGAATATCTCTGTCGATCCATCGTGGATGTGGGATATCTGGGTGTCAAATATTAACCAAGGAAACTGTTGTGTTGGCAGAAGAGCCAACACCGTGTTCCTAGTGGAGGCCGAAATGCACGCGTTTTAGCTCACGCAGGCTGGGTGGGGAGGGAAGAACTATACTGACGTGAGGTCTGGAACATGACAAGGAATTAAAATTCAGAAAGCGGACGTAATTAGTTTCATACTTAACTTTAATCCGTTAATGATGAACGTCGCTCTTGACGGTACATGATTCACAATATTATCTGTTCAGAATACATTCTTGAAGAATATGGCGGCTTGGTAGGTCGTAGCAAATGACGTAGCTGAAGGCTATGCTAAACTGTCGTCTCTGCAAACGAGAGCCAATGTAGTCATTGATCCATCGCTAGCAAAGTCGCCTGTACAACTGGGTCGAGTGCCAGTGAGTCTCTCTGGACTGGACCTGCCGTGTGGCTGCGCTCGGTCTGCAATCACCGATAGTGGCGACACGCGGGTCCAACGTATACTAACGGACCGCGGCCGATTCAAAGGCTACCACCTAGCAAGTGTGGTGTCTGGCGGTGACACCACAGAAACATCGTCAAACAGTTCTATGTTTTGAAAAGTTATTTTATTTTGACGACTAGTTTCTACATCTCATTAATGCCGTCTCCAGGGCCCTGTGCGCTCTATATATGGACAATTAGATGCATAGAGGAGTTCATACTGGAACCATCAGTTCCTGGATTCCGTGAATTTGTATGTGAAGTGTGCACTTATATTCACTACTGCCAATGATAGCATTCCTGTATATCCATTCCTCTTGATAGGATGAGGGAGTCTTGTATTTACCGCAGCCTTGGGGTTTTAGCTGGCTCGCAAATTGGAAGTAGGAGTAGTCCACATTTTTTAACTGCGGCTCACTTTTGTGTCTCTGTCTGAAGTAAAGTTTTCTAAGCTCCCTGCGGTTCCATGGTCATTTATAAAGTAGGAAAATAACTTTGATTATAAAACTTACAAAACAGAGTTACAGAAAGTTAAGTCATTTAATAATGTTTACTTATCAAATGTTTTACGTCAAAATTTTAGGGAAACCTAATGAAGATGTTATAAAAACCCTTTACGGCCTACCACCCATGTTGACTACCACTGACTTAGGGGAACAAAACAGTCGTAATGCTGTTTTCTAGTGACGTAAAGGATCAGAGGGCAGTCTGCCGGCCCAGCCCTGCAGGGGTGTGGAGAGGTGAAGTTCAAAATGGTTCAAATGGCTCTGAGCAGTATGGAACGTAACATCTGAGGTCATCAGTCCCATGGAACTTAGATCTACTTAAACCTAACTAACCTAAGGACATCACACACATCCATGCCCGAGGCAGAATTCGAACCTGCGACCGTAGCGGTCGTGCGGTTCCAGACTGAAGCGCCTAGAATCGCTCGGCCTCATCGGCCGGCTGGAGAAGTTCATTGTGCCATAAAGCTGCCTAGCACGAAAAGCGAAGGGACTCCTTTTTAGCTAATACAACAACTTAAAGGGCAGGGGAAAATACGAGTCCAATAAGCGCTGGGGCAGCCGTTAAGCCAGGCGTGGCCTTCTGGAATATTTATTCAAATACTTTTAATGAGTCCTCTGGTTGGCTCATAGAGATTATTTTACTGTGGGGCCGAATTCTTGCACGAGTATACACGATCACCTTCTGACTGGTCAAGACTGAAAATCTGTCATGTAGAAGATGAGGTTTCCTGCCTTCTTTCCCAGACCATAGGAGACATACACCTTATTGTTTAACTACGACAAAATCCGGAAGAGTAGGAAATTGTTAAACTTGTCTATTAAATTGTCGTTGGTTGGAACTCTGTAAGTACTGTTGCCATTGCCCGGAAAGGTTCAACTGCAAGCAGAATCAGCTATGTAATGGAGGTCAAAGTAAGAAAACTAATCTCCTGAAGCCACCACAGAAGATACTCGTTCCAATGCTTGTGTATTCGAGTTGAACCGACTTAGAGCAGAATACAGTGGTACAGCAGACGAGGCGAGGCGAGCGCGAATTTACAGGGTTTCTTTTCACGACTGTGCTTCGATAAGAGTACGGGGGTTCGTTCATGCTTTTCCGGGACTTTTCTTTAATTCTGTATACTGTTCCGCAATCACTGGCCGAATTCACAACAAATTCCTATATTGCTTGCATGTGCCAAGGCTATAGTTCATTTTTGCAAACTCTTGTTCTCTTCTTCTATTTTTGTATTCTTGA
The DNA here is from genome assembly GCF_021461385.2 of Schistocerca piceifrons. Classification (NCBI taxonomy): domain Eukaryota; kingdom Metazoa; phylum Arthropoda; class Insecta; order Orthoptera; family Acrididae; genus Schistocerca; species Schistocerca piceifrons. The sequence continues at coordinate 634,318,249 of NC_060140.1, forward strand.
TTCAGTGGCTAAATCATGTTTGATGTCATTTGGCAATAAACCAGACTGTTATCTGTTTCATTTCTAAGTTTGGGGGATCCCGATAGCAATATGCCCGTGTGACGTATGGCTCCAATACTTTCATGCCTAACTGGGCCACGCCAAGTAACATTCACTTAACAAACCGTTATCCGTTGTGCGACCTTGCTCCTCTCAGATTTGTATGATCTTACTGGGAGCTTCCCATTTCTGTAGCTCACTGGTAGCAACTCAGAGATATGTTAATCATCTGAGCCGGCAGCTCACAGCGCAACCTCCGTCATATTTACATTTGAAAGAGTAGTTTGTTTTAGGAAACTGAAATCCATGTTAATTTCACGTGACTGATATCAGATATGATCTCATACAACCCGTCACGGCTCGATATTCTCATTATGATTGCATACAATTTTTTTTATACTCTGCGTTCAAGGTATTTCAATACAATGGACGCCTGTGAATGAATGGAATTTCTATTGAGTCTTCCCAGGTACTTCATTCTCTTGGCTGAGTAACTGGTTTTTAGAAAGTAAGGGTCTTTTGCGCATACATTACTGTATTGACAGGAGTGACTTACTAATCAGGGCAGTAAATATTCGTCAATATCTCACCCCATTTATCATCCAGGAGCCGCAGCAGGTCTTCATCTTCTGAGGTGTGGGAGACAAATCTCGTTCTGATGCTATGTAATTAATGAAAGAGCATAAACTCTGAAGGTAGAGATTAAAAACGAAAATGAATGTTACAAGTGGGACTTACACAGACTCTTGTATTAATGTACAGCACACACACAGACAGACACACATAAACACACACACACACACACACACACACACACACACACAAACACACAGATTACACAAGCCGTTTGCCATCTTTATATAGTAGGTTTCTCAGTGTCATCACCGATTCGTCGTCTGGGAAACTGAGCAGCCTGTAGTTGGTTCCGGTATGTAACTGCACTAATATTTCTCTGTGTTCATATTTGTTAACGAGTGTAGCTTAACTGCCTAAATCAGAGATAGTCATTGCCTTTTTTTTCTAGCTTCTGGTAGGGGCAGGTATTACATTTGCTTTCCAAGGCTTGTCAATAATCAGGAACACTAGACCATAGTACCACCACTGTCGTAGTAGCCTTCAGTGTGTCACTCATCCTTCATTGCAGTTCGTCGCAGATGAGTTCGTTTACTGTGGAGCTACCAACTGTGTACCTACTGACACTCTGACACTCTTTCCTCGCAAACATCACGCAACTGCTATTAATAAAATCTAGCATTCCTGTGACAGTCTGCTTACCAATGTTACGAGTATTTGAGACTAATTGATAAAACGCAAGAAAAGAGACCCCGAGAAGATCGTTAATTCGACATGTCTTTTGATGTCCTCTTTTGTACTGAATGTGTGACTGAAAGATATTAATTGTTATGCTGCTGCGTTCTTACAAAAATAACTCAATACAAGTATCTGTGGCCAAAGCATATCTTTTTACAGAAATGTAACAGTTTCAATGCACTTTACCTATTTTCATTTGGCTGGTGCATTTTATCATCCTGCTTGTCGTTAACTGTACATGCTACACTCAATTGCCGCACAGAGTGGCCGCCAGATTTGAGGCGCCATGTCACGGATGCGCCTTCCTCCCCTCTGAGGTGCGAGTCCTTCTGCGAGCATGGGTGCGTGTGTTGTTCTTAGCATAAGTTAATTTTAGTTAGCTCAAGTAATGTGTAAGTCTAGGGACCGATGACCTCCGCAGTTAAGTCACTTAGGAATTCACACAGATTTGAACCCTTTTAACACTCAAGTGCAATAATCTTATAGTTAAAAACGGTTTCAAATAATGCCATCTACCTTGAGGCGTAATGAAATCACACGATACACAAATGGCATCAAACTTGAAGATAACCTGCAACATCCCTTGATAGCTTTTTCCCATTTCATGCAATGGTACCATAGGTGAGGACACCATTATTTTCTGGGACGGTCGTCTCAATCCCGGATGGAGTTTGCTGGACGATGGGCTCTGTAATACCAGCAATACGGCCGTTATGGAAACTGGAGACCTCAATTATCAGATACATTCTTACCGTGGTTGATGGCGGTGACACGATGGTTCGCGTTGACACCCAGACGGCAGTGGCTACATTAGGGTGGCACAAAGCAATGTGATTGTCCACGGCCGCGTGTGGACGCCGGGCAAAAGTGCCGGTTCAGGGAAATGGGCGCTGCTGGCGGTGGCCTTGCAGAAGTAAGCTTGACGTCAGGTGTCAGACAATATCAGATGCCCATGTGCTACATAGCTGGCAGCTCTGTTAAGTCTGTCAGCCACATGACACTCCAGCTCTCAGACCCCGAAACAAACTCACTTGAATGTGCCAAAAGGCCAGTTAAAGTCACGCTGGAGATGGACCCCCCTCGACCCCGTCTCGAGCTTCGGAGTCAGCAAGTCTAGCAGCGACTCGGGGACCAGCAGGTAGCGGATGAAGCAGCAACATGAAAATAGAGCATTGGACCGTCGACTGGCGAGGGGTGTGTCCAGGCGTCGGTAGCAGTCTAAGGGAAAACACAGTTCTGGGGCCTGCGTGTCGAGTATTAACAGTGGATCTGCCCAACATTGCTGCGATAGGGCTCCACCATCATTCACAAAGGGATCCAATAAAGTTCTGTATGAGGAAATTTATCTCGCCAGGGTTGCATACCGGGTTGATGTACCACGCTGTTTCAGCAATATTCCATCGCTGGCAGCAGGAGTTCACAGACCACATGTTTTCTCGCTTCTCCACAGGTTGTGAGATCTGCTCGGAGGGGTGTTCTACAACACTCCTAACACCTTAAGAATATTTAGGTCTGTGAAAGGCTTAAAATAACATAGTACTATTTACATTCTCTTAAAGGTTGTATACGTGAAACAGACCTCGAGACACAGGAAAGATTCAGATTGATTATATAATGACTAAACAGAGATTCAGGAACCAGATTTTAAATTGTAAGACATTTCCAGGGGGTGATGTGGACTCTGTCCACAACTTATTGATTGTGAACTGCAGATTAAAACTAAGTAAACAGTAAAAAAGCAGGAACGGAAAGAGATGGGACCTGGATGAACTGAAAGAACGATTTCAGAGGAATACAGTAGAAGAAGAATGGGTAGCTTTGAGAGATGAAATAGTGAAGATAGCAGAGGATGAACTAAGAAAAGGCTAGGGCTAACAGATATCCTTGGGTAACCAAAGAGTCATTGAATTTAATCGGTGACCGGAGGTAATATAAAAGTGCATAAATGAAGCAGGCGAGAGGGAATGAAAATGTTTACAAAAAAGTGAGATCGACGGGAAGTACAAAACGGTTAATCAGGAATGGCGACTGGAAAAATGTAAGGATGTAGAATCTTATATCTTTAGGGGTAAGATAGGCACTGTCTACAGGCAAATTAAAGAGATCTCGGAAAAAAGAGAACCACCTGTATGAATAGCAAGAGCTAAGATGGAAAACCAGTACTAAGCAAAGAAGGGGCAGCAGAAAGTCGGAAGAAGTATAAGAGAGTCTTTAAAAGAAAGATGTACTTGAGGGCTATATTATGGAAATGGAAGAGGACGTAGATGAAGATGAGATGGGAGATATGAAATTGCCTGAAGGATATGACAAAGCGCTGAAAGACTTAAATCGAAACATGGCCCTGGGAGTAGACCACATTGCGTTAGAGCTACTGATAGTCTTGGGAGAGCCAACCATGACAAAACTCTTCCATCTGGCGAGGAAGATGTACGAGATACGTGAAATGGCCTCCGACATCAAGAAGAATACAATAACCCCAAAGAAAACAAGTGTGAAAACTATCGAGCGGTCAGTTTTTGTCCGCAGCTCGTGGTCGTGCGGTAGCGTTCTCGCTTCCCGCGCCCGGGTTCCCGGGTTCGATTCCCGGCGGCGTCAGGTATTTTCTCTGCCTCGTGATGACTGGGTGTTGTGTGATGCCCTTAGGTTAGTTAGGTTTAAGTAGTTCTAAGTTCTACGGGACTGATGACCATAGATGTTAAGTGCCATAGTGCTCAGAGCCATTTGAACTGTCAGTTTAATAAGTCACAGCTGCAAAATAGTAACATGAATCCTTAAGAAAGGAAAAACTCGTAGAAGTCGACATCGGGAAAGATCAGTTTGGATTCCGGAAAAACGGAGGAACACGGGAGGCAATACCAACGCTACGACTCCTCTTAGAAGATACGTTAAGTAAAGACAAACCTATGTTTATAGCACTTGGAGGCTTATAGGAAGTCTTCCACACTGTCGACTGGAATACTGTCTTTCAAATTGTAAAGATGCAGCGGTAAAATACAGGGAGCGAAAGGCTATTTACAATTTATGCAGAAACCAGATGGCAGCTATAAGAGTCGAGAGGTACAAAACGGAAGCAGCGGTTGAGACGGGAGTATGACAAATTAGCAGCCTAACCACGATGTTATTCAATCTGCATATTTAGGAATCGGTAAAGGAAACAAAAGAAATATTTGTAGTAGGAACTAAGTTCCAAGGAGAAGAAAAAAAACAATTGAGGTTTGCCGACGACATTGTAATTCTGTCAGAGACAGCAAAGGACTTGTTAGAGCAGGTGAACGGAATCGACAGTATCTTGAAAGGAAGATTTAAGATGAAGATTACCAAAAGCAAACGAGCATAATGGAATGTAGTCGGATTATATCAGGTGACGATGATGGAATCAGACTGGTGGAGGAGACACTTAAAATAGACAATGAGTTTAGCTATTTGTGAAGAAAAATAACTGATGATTGTCAAAGTAGGGAGGATATAAAGTGTAGATTGGCAATGGCCAGAAAGGCATTTCTGAAGAAGAGTAATTTGTTAAAATCGAGTACAGAATAAAGTGTCAGGAAGTCCATTCCAAAAGTATTCGTATGAACTATAGCCATGTATGGAAGTGAAACATGGACGATAAACAGTTTAAACAACAAGAGAATAGAGGGTTTAGAAATGTGGTGCCTACAGAAGAATGCTGAAGATTAGATGGGTGCTCATGTAACTAATGAGGAGGTAATGAATAGAATTGGTAAGGAAAGAAATTTGTGGTACAACCTGATTAAAAGAAGGGATCGATTGGTAGGACACAATCTGAGGCATCAAAGGATCACCAATTTAGTATTTGAGTAAAGCGCGTGGGGGGGGGGGGGGGGGGGGGTGGAAAAACGTAGAAGGAGACCAAGAAACGAATGTAACAAGCAGATTCAAAGAGGTGTAGGTTGCAGTAGTTACTCGTAGATGAAGAAGCTTGTACAGTATAGAGTAGCATAGAGAGCAGCATCAAACAAGTCTCTGGACTGAAGTCCACACCAACAACATAGTATTACTAACAATTTCTGTACTGACTGTTTTTCCTTTTTGTTCGTTCTGTCACATGTGGTAATGAGACTGACATGGTCATTACTACTAAAGTCTTAAGGGTGACCAACTCGGTATGTGTATAATGGACTGGGGCGGTTGGATGTTTCTCTGCCAGACATAGGCTGCACAAATGAGAACCAGTATTTAGATGGTACCTATTACGAAATTTCTATTACCATGACTGCACACTGGTGAATATGTTGGAACATCTGTCCCAGACTAATGCAGGTAGATGTTCCAGCACTGTAGATATTCACTAACTAGCTCATGAATGAAAACTACCTGCACATTATAACCAAGAAAAATACACACAAACAGAAAGAAAATTCCATAGTTTCTACATTCTTTCCCAATAAACTTCATAGCATTATCTCTGCCTCTTCACATCACCTGAACCGTAGGCTTAATGCATCAAGCAGTGTGTGCATTGATAGTGTATGTACTGTCTTGCTCCACCTACAGTGTATCCTTCCCTTACCTACCTCCTCTCACTTTCTTTTGGACTGTGGCAAAGAATCTGGGCGACCCAAAAGGGATGGATATCTCCAGCCTGGACGAATATAACAGAGGTAGGAAATTGTAATTTGGTGTCGACCTCTGAAGTCATTTAAATCACTTGTTGTTTACATTGATAAAGAGTGAAGAATTTCTGCATCTTCCCGTTCAGCTGTTTTCAGTACTTAACATAACGCACTACCCTGGGCGGTATTCAGGTAACTTAGCATCTCGTAGTCTCATTCATTCCTGACGTTCGAGGACCTTTGCATATAACTTTTGTACTTGTTTCCACGTTGTTGCTGCTGTCTTCAGTCTCAAGACTTGTTTGATACAGCTCTCCGTACTTCTCTATTCTGTCAAGACACTTCATCTTCGAATAACTACTGCACCTACGTCCTTCTGAATCTGTTTACCGTATTCATTTCTGTGTCTCCCTCTACGATTATTACCCCTCACACTTCCCTCCGGCACTAAGCTGGAGATCCCTAGGTGTCTCCCAATGTCTGTTCTTCTAGTCAGATTGCGCCATAAATTTATTTTCGACTAATTCTAATCTGGTCCTCCTCATTAGTTACGGTACCTACTACTCTAACCTTTTACAATCTTCTGAAGCAACATATTCCAGAGCTTCTATTCTCTTCTTGTCGCAATTGTTTATAATCCATGTTACACTTCTGTACATGACTACACTCCAGCCAAATCTCTCCAGAAAAAACTTCCAGCACTTAAATCTACTATGGGCGTTCAGTAATTAATGCAAAACGTTTTTTTCTGAAAGTAGTTTGATTTTATTCAGGATTCCAATATACCATATTATTCTCAACTCTTCTGGCTACAAACCCCGGTTGTTCAACATAATCTCCGCTCAGTCTGACGGCCTTACACCACCTTACTGGGAGGGCCTGTACACGCGCGTGGTACCAGTACACAGGTCGATGTCAGAGCCAGCATCATGCTGCCTCGATAACCTCCCCATCATCCACCTACTGCTTCCCGTCGAGTGCATCCTTCATTGCGGCATTCAGGTGGAAGTAGGAAGGTGTGAGATCCAAGCTGTTGGGTGTATGGGTAGGAACGGTCCATTGAAATTTGGTGAACTCGTCACGGGTGTGCAGACATGTATAAAGCATTACGTTGCCATCGAGAAGTAGAATTTTGTCTGCATTTTTGTGACAACGAACACGCTGAATTCATTTCTTGTATTTGCTGAGGTCAGCACAATACACTTCAGAGTTGATTGTTGCACCATGAAGCAGCCCATTAAAGCGGAAAACCCTTTTGGACTCCCAGAGGAACGTCGCTGTATCTCTACTCCTTTACTGGCTGAGGATGCAACTTTGAACATCTGCTCCGGAGGAGACGTGGTGTAGAGACACTCCATCGATTGCCGTTTTGTTTTCCAGTCCAATGTCATGAATCTATGTTGCACCGCCTGTGACGATGTTCGACAAGAAACAGTCACGGGCAGCCTCGTAACCCCAAAGCAATTCCGCTCACATGGTAATTCGTTGCTCCTGATGACCTTCTGTTACACAGCGATGAACTCAGTGGCGACACACCTTTGAGTATCCCAATGGCGGACGAGTGTGTCAGCACTACCAACAGACGGATCAACCTGAGCAACAAGGTGTTTCACTGTGATCCGTCGATCACTACGAAAGAGAGCATCTGCACGTTCTTACAATGCAGAAGTTACCCCTCTAGCGCGCGGGAGGTTGCACAAGTTTTCTGCGACCTTGCTGCGGTGAACACAGACACCCAGTACAACAGCTCTCAGTGTTTTTGTTCATTGACAGATCACCGCAGACATTCTACAAGCGCCTACTAATATCTTACATTGTTCAGGTTTTGCGGCAAAGGGAAAGGGTGGCCAGCTCTCTGGCTTTAACGTTGCAAAGGCAATAAGCTCTGTTTCCGTTTGAAATATCTCTTCGAAAACAACCATTGGTGTCCCAAAGTACTGCTCCTTTCCTTAATAATCCTGTCTGGTAACTTTTGATTAATGAGTCCCTCTATCATCAGTTGAAGGTGATGAGGTACATAGTATAGTTTATGATACACACGTGGCTCATTCCCAGTTGGAATTCTATCGTATGTTACCAGGGTCACTGTCAGAGATCAGTTAGGATTCTATTTGTAACAACTTACATATTGCTAGTTCCTCCATTTCTTCGAACTGTTTACTCTCTTCTACAATGTAGCTAAACTGGTGGCTTACTCCTGCTTAGATGCAGAATTTACCCATCGTTGTGACCAAAAACCCTTCAGAATAATCCTTGCCTTTGACCGAAAGCCTTCTGACAGGCAGCACCTACTCACCATCTACCTCACGCATGCATTTAACACTCCTACATACAAAACAGTGTTTTGTTCACTTCATTATTTCTCGTCAGTGGCTCAATCACGCAATAATACGTTTACGGAAAAATCGGTTCCAAAGCTCAACCACAGTAGTTTCTCTTTATTTACATTACTTCACCGGTACTGTATCACACGAATTAACCTTCAGTGATTTCACACGGAGTTTAATTGGTCCCCATTTCATGAGAAGAATCTTGCTGCAATGTGGCAATAGCAGTAGTTTTTCCCAGATGAAACGCTGTCCCATAGAGTTCCACCATACTCTGTCCAAAGTTAATTGTAGCGTGGTGTTCGTACCCAGCACTAAGACTGCGTAGTATCTAATCCCAGAAATGATTTGCCCCTTCATGGAAACTCTGTATCCACAATCCTAGCTAACGCACGTCATTACCATCTATTCCATATAAATTATACCTTGGTGGGCTTACTATCCTCATCCCCATGAGGACGAAGTTTACTTATGACACACTTGTGTTCACTTCTCTCCATTAAACCAACTAGGGAAAATTCTGCCTCTTCACACATTGTAATCGTGCTGAAATTTACTGAAGCTCCTGTTATGGTTTAATGGCGGATTATCATTTCCATTCCGTGCCCTTCTATCCGCCCCCTTTTCTGTCTACAGTCTCACTCCCGATGCCTTACTCTTTCACATTTCTTACGCTGTGGCTGATGACTGGTGACATTTGTTGACAACTACTGGAACGTCTTGGAGATGCTGTCCAAGAACAGCTACCAAGAAGACTGAAGTGATGCTACTCCACGACAACGACCACACGCTTTCTGCTAGACTGACAAAAACCTGATACAGAGGTTGGGTTGGGAGTTAATTCCGCACCCACCTTATTCACTTGAAATTGCTCCCTCAGAGTTGTCCCTTTTCGGCTCTCTATCGGCCAACCTTCAAGGAACTTCCTTTTAGGATGAAAATGTCCTCAGAATACGGCTCGAAGAGGTTTTATCCTCAAAACCACACTATTCACACAGTCACGGATCTAAAAGTTACCCCTTCGTTGACAGACTGTTGTAAATAGTGAAATGCAATATATTATTGATGACTACTCTCTGTTAGGTGTATCTCTTGTATTTAGTAAACTCAAGGTAAAATGCAACTAACTTATGCACCAACCCAAAACGTTCTTCATTTAATAACACATTCCTGCAGTCGTTGATGTCCGCTACTCAGTGGGATGTGTTGTCGAAGACAAGTTACTGCTAGGGTTGGAGTGACGAGTGTTTTGTGGTTCTGTATTTACAGTGGTTCTGCCAAACTATATGACAGCGTTCAACCTTTGGTCGCATAGGGGCCCAAGACAGCAAAGCATAAGGAAATGTAGCTTATAGCTTATTGCTGCGTTGGACTGTGCTGTTGCACCATGCTGTTTTAGCAGTATTCCAGTCCCAGCAGTATGATACCACAGCAGCTAGCTTGCCCTCCTTGGCACAGGTTGTGGAGTCTGTACAAACTGCTGTTGCCGCAACATGACACTGACTGTGAAGAACCATTCAGCTGCATGGGACGAGTCGTGTTCCAAAGCTATAAAAGGTGTCATGGTTGAAAGAAGGTTCTAGCTCCATTAACTAATCAGCATGTGAAATTTCTAAGCATCTGACTAATGTCTGAAACACGAATCGCCAACCAGCAGCCAACGAGCCGCATCCGGTCCGCAGCTGGGCTCAATCCAGTTCGCGGAAGAAATTCGTGCGGGAGAGAAAGCGGAAGGCATATAGAGAGAGAGGGAGGGAGAGGGAGAGAGAGAGAGAGAGAGAGAGACAGGCACTCGCATTGTCAGATGGTTCAAATGGCCCTGAGCACTATGGGACTTAACATCGGAGGTCATCAGTCCCCTATAACTTAGAACTACTTAAACATAACTAATCTACGGACATCACACACATCCAATCCCGAGGTAAGGTTTCGAACCTGCGACCGCAGCAGTCGCGCGGTTCCGGACTGAAGGGCCTAGAATCGCTCGGTCACGGCGGCCGCAGGCTCGCATTCTCCTCCACCCGGGATACATTTGCGGATATTCCCGACCATCATTCATCAAAAACACTTTTTCAAATATTTTAAAGAAATGTTTGTTGGTAATGTTTGTGGATGTTAAGACAATATATTTCAAACACTCGAATGACGTGTCTGTGGAAAAAGATCGCAAGGTTACTTCTAATAGTTCGTCCACAGGATTGCCTATACGATTTCCATATATTGTTTTTCTGTTGTTTCTAGTGTTAACATGAGAATTAATTCTTGTCCACTATATGCATTTTAGGACACTGAAATTGTTGAAAATGAACATAATTTAAAATGGATTAGCAGCAACCGGTTGCTTTTATAGGCGTTTCTTTTTCTATGAAGTCATTTCTAGACGCCTGGCATCTCTCCTTCAGGTGCCATGAAAATTGTGTCTTTACTACTGACGTTGCAAAATTTTTGCCACGGAAGTTTTTAAGACAGCTAGTGTAGAACATTGTAAGTAAAAACACAATGTTCAAGGGGCGTAATTAAATGTATACATCTGAAGATGGGGATAATGTAAAATGTATATACTTTCAGAAATATGTGTTTTGAAGCACAATTGGTCACCGTGGTGTGTCTGGAACGGGGTCCTATTCATGTACGTGCTTGCAATATAAACAGTAATGTTATAGTTTTGACCTCATACGCTAGAAATGCTGCCGTCGCATCACGTGACAGGAGTGCCCGCGAACTTAAAGTAACTATGTCAATCAGGACAGCGGGTCTCGAACGATTGCCCACGTCTGGTCTAGAAGAGTCATACTTACTAAGATCTTCAAGGCAAAGATAGATGAGCTTGAGAAAAGCATTATGACTGAATGTAATGCAATACATGATACATTCATTTGAGACCTACTGTCACTTTGATAGTAGAGCGTCACGCTTTCACCAAACACAACCTTTTAGAACTGCTAAACAGATAAAGTGTCATGTATGTACAAATGTAAGTAATATTTAACGATCTATTAGAATCGAAACTAAAATGCAATACTTCTACAAGACACTCAACTAATGTGAAAATTACTGTGAGTACTGCAATCTGGAAACAGTGCTGGCCCGCTGCCAGGCCATACAATGCCATTCTATGTCACCATGCTGTCCTGAGAGAAATTAACTAAAGCGTTTCAGTTGCCAAATAATTGCGAAATGCGCACATGAAATACCTTTAAAACATAATGGCACTGAAGAATGTCTACGAATGTCAACATTAGTTGCAACACAGTATTAGTTTTTCATTACTCTTCTGGGCAGTAGGTAACCAAACTTCCTTTAACAACCCTGTATTTCAAATCTTCAATATACGAAGAGTTTTTAATAACAACAGATCAAGTGAAAATCTTTGACTAGGTATGATTAAATAGCTGGAATGATGTAAGGATTAAATGTATGTCACGACAGATTAATAACAATTATAAAAATGTTAAGCTACTGAATTTGCGATTAAATGCCAGTACTAAAAATATGTCTATAGAAAGAAACGAATAAACGTTTCGAATTACTGGACAATAATCATTAGTGAGGGAAACGAAATAGTGGATGTTCACGACGAGCTAGTGTAAGGCATGAAGAACTAGGAAGAGAGAACGTGCAGGGAAGTAGTTGTAAATGAAACTGCTAAGAAAATAAGTGTACGGCTTAAACACTATGTCTCAGTGTATGAGATTTGTTGGCTACACCTTAGTCTTCATACCGTGTTAATATTGTTTTCTCACAAAGCCGAAAGTGGTCGAAACAATTAGTTTTCGATTCGATTTCAAAATATGGTAGACTGTGGTATAGGCAGAGTGATGATAAGTAAAGAGCACATACAAAATATAGCTGATGCTAACATAAGTGAAGACGGTTTAACAAGTAGAAATTCAGTCTGACAATATCAACTGAAAAGTTCCTGAACACAATAAATTATTTTTGGATTTGAGTCATCAGTCTTCTGTGTGGTCTGACGTAGCACATCATCAACTCCTCTCCTGTGCTAAACTTTTCATTTCAGAGTAGCACTTGCAACCTATGTCATCAATTATTTACTGAATTACTCCAATCACTCCCTTCCCCTACAGTTTTTACCCTCTACAGCTCCTTCTAATACCATGAAATTTATTCTCTAATGTCTTAACAGATGTCCTGTCATCCTGCCCCTTCTTCTTGTCAGTGGTTTCCATACATTCCTTCTCTCTCCTATTCTGTGCACAACCTCCTCGGTACTTATCTTATTCAACATTCGCCTGTAGCATCAAAACTCAAGTGGTTCGATTCTCTTCTCTTCCGGTTTTCACACAGTTCATTCATATCTACGCTTCAAATGTACATTCTCAGAAGTTTCTTCCTCAGTTTAAGGCTTATGTTTAACACTATGAGACTTCTCTTGGCCTTCTTTACAGTGATAGACTGCTTCTGATGTCCTTCTTGCTTCGTCCCACATGGGTGATTAACTGCATCTACTTAAAGTAGGCTGTTTAGGTTTTTATGTTGGTAACGCCACGTAGCGCTTGTATGAAACTCGAAGACTGCGCTGTGTGCAGTCTGTGGCTGGTTGGACTCATTGTTGGAATATTTGCTTGTGTAATGTTGGGCAGTTGGATGTGAACAGCGTGTAGCATTGGGCAGTTGGAGGTGAGCCGCCAGCAGTGGTGGATGGAGAGAGAGAGATGCCAGAGTTCTGAGAGGTTGCTATAAGCGGACAGTTTGATTACGCTGAGTTTTGCTCAGCTGTTTGAAAACCAAATAACGTAGAAGTTTACTCGCACAGTCATTCATAATTTTGCTAAGGGGACGTTTCACTACTTCATGACAATCAATCCATTTTCAGGTTGGTGTAATGTCTTATTACCATTAAGTGATGACAGAAATTATCTTACCACAAGCTGCACAGTTTAGCGCTACAGTACATGTATTTGAGTGATTAATTTGTGTACTTGCAACATTTTTAGAAAGAGTCTTGAATTTCAAAGATACAAAGAACGTTTTAGGTGAAACTTTTCATTCCATTGCTGTAATCTGTAACACCTGAGAGAATAATTACATTAATCCTCAGGGGGTACACGTGTAGTTTGTGTACTAAGCGTATGGCAAGTGCTAGGAGTCCTAGGTAATATGGTGTTTGCTTATACAACTTTTCACATCGGTACCATATTTCTCTAACACAGAATTACACAGATATCTGTTCATTTAACTGAGAGAGACAAACTTTTCTTTTACTACGTCAGTGACAGATGTTTATGCAGTTACACAGTTGGATAACTTCACATGTATGAAATTATATTTTCTCTGTGCTTTGTGAACTTTTCATATTTTTTTGGAACCATTGTTATACTATGAGAGCTTAGAATGCTGTATTTGGTATGGGATCATGATATTTCAAGTACGTTTGAGGTAGATGACTTTATTGAAACGAGCAGGGAGCAGTTTTTTTAGGTTTTGAAATTATGGGAAGAAGCTGCAACGATTTTGATATGTGATTGATCTGTTATGATGATGTTATTACAGCAACGATGTGTATTATGCTGGTGAGTTATATGCTATACAAGGAATGTGATTACGTGTTTATATGTATATGAATAATGAGTAGTGGTTGGGGACTCTGATTTGTGAAAAGGATGTTGGAAACTAATAATCGTAGTTTAAGAGTTATGAAATGTGTGTACATGCATGAATGTGAGTATCACAACATTGCTATTCATGAGTTTTCGTTTCTACATATATCAACTGTAATTTATCGACCTGTGATTTTTTTTTTTTTTTTTTTTTTTTGCATCAAACTGTCACTGTAGCGGAAACTGCTGTCGTAAATACTTCGATAAGGAAGGTAGATGAACTTGACATAATGCTCTGTAGGTGCTCAGCTGAATGACAGTCACCTGGAAAAAAGCCATTAGTGTAGGCCTCTCAGAGGCACAGGTGGTGAAAAAAACAGGCCAATTAACCTCGCTATTGACATTTCTTTGTAGATAGCATTGCAAATTTGAGAAGCTCAGACTTGAAAACATATGATTAAAGTTTGGAGCTCGTACTATCAGATATTTACCGAAATGCCAAATGAAATGATGAGAAATATTTTATGTCTACACACTTGATTATGACTACTGCCTGTCTAGTTGAGAGATATTTTTACTGTCTTATGAAATGCCGTATGGCTAGTGAATGACATTTCATGTCATGCTTTATGAATATATTTGCTCATTTTGTTTAATAATAAGTTTCTAGCTGCACTGCAGCATTGGTTAAAATAAAATTTAAATGATGTACTAATAGAAATGTTTTCCGTCTACAGATACATTAAATAATAATTTTATGATCCACTTTCTTTTAAAATAAAGATGCACGAATAGACATTTCCATTCACAGGAATTACATACTTAATTTTTTCCACGATTTGGTAACTTGTTTGGTAGAGTAAGTTACTGTGATGCATCAATCTAGAATTAAGATCTGACAGGTATAAGACATTTCCCACCTTTACTGTAGTATTTTTTTCTACTTGAGCTTTGTCATGTTTAGGTATAAGTTATTGCATTTGCTGCTGCTTTTTGCCAGGTATAGTGCTACTGAATTTCACTTTGTATTACTCTGCTAAGCCAGTTTTGCTACTGTTTTTTTTTTCTTGTTGCTGCACGTTGCCTTATATTAGTTGTATTATGGCATTTGCTTTGGTAATTTAGATATACTGCTGCTTGTTTGCCACTTTGCTTTTGTTTTCTCGTTCTTGTTTGTGTTAATTGTTTTGTGTAGCTGCATTGCCTCGTTCTCTAGTATATATATCAGAGATCAGTAGATTTAAGTTAGCTTAAGAGGGTGCAGGCTATATAAGTGAATGAGTTGTAATGAATTGACGGAAATGCATTGACAAGGTATAAGAAAAAGGTTTGGCCAAAAAAGTAATGGACAGTGAAGAATAATTATTATGAAAGAGGATATGAACAAAAAGGTAGGGTTTAGGGACAACAGGTTTAGATAGAACTTTTCTGGAAAGAAATGATGACGTAAGATAATGGAAAATCAATAACGAGGTAAGAAATATGTAAAAATATAAATAGAGAATGCATGCTTAGACAGCGACCATCGGCTGTTGGTAGCCACCCTAAGAGAGAAAAAAGATAGGAGGGCAACAGATATACAGGAGAAAAGGTTGAAGACATGGATGCTGAAAGAGGATGAACGGAGGACCCAGTACCAGACACTGATCAGGAAGAAGCTGCCAAAGGAAGATCAGAGAACAGTGGAAGAAGAATGGGGCGATTTTAAGAGGGCTCTAGTTGAGGCAGCTGAGACTGTGTGCGGAAGAACTAGCACAAAGAGGAGAAGTAGGGAAACCCCATGGTGGAACAACATATGTAAAGAGGCAGTATTTCGAAAGAACAAAGCCTTCAGAGAATGGTTCCAGACCCGAACAGAGGAAGCTAGGGTAAAATATAAGGAAAGCAAGAAAGCGGCACAGACCATAGTAAGGGCGGAGAAGAAGAAGTGGATGGAAAAATGGACAAGAATGTTAGAAGAGGACAGTGAAGGGAACAAAAAAGTACTTTACACCATGGTAAGAAATAAGAGGAATGACAGAAGCGAGTGCCTGAGGATCATGGATAATAATGGAAGAGTTGTGGAGGAAATGCATGAGCTCAAAAAGATTTGGAAGGAGTACTTTGAAGATCTGTTGAATGCTGCCAAGCAGGTAACTAACAGCGATGGAGAGCCTAAGGCAGCAGACGATTATAATAGTGGGGAAATTGATGATCTAACTTGGAATGAAGTGGAAGAAGCCATAAAGAGGATGAAAGGGGGCAAGGCACCAGGTTGGGACGAAGTAACAGTGGATATGATACGAGCAGCAGGAGAAGTAGGAACCCAGTGGCTATACAGAGTGCTGAGGGTGGTGTGGAAGGAGAACAGAATTCCTGAGGATTGGAAGAAAGGAATTATAGTCCCGATCTTCAAGAAAGGGGATAAAAGGAGATGTGAGAACTACAGAGGAATCACCCTGCTATGCCACTGTGGAAAAATCTATGAAAAGATGCTGGAGAAGAGAATAAGAAGCAGTATTGAAAGTAGACTGCAAGAGGAGCAGTACGGTTTCAGACCGGGAAGATCAACAACGGACCTCATATTTGCGGTAAGGCAACTGCAGGAAAGGCACTATGAGTACGGGAAGGACTTAATCATGGCCTTTTTGGATATTGAGAAGGCGTATGACAGTATCTGTAGGGACAAGCTCTGGGATGTGCTGAACGCAAAAGGGATAGATGAAGAGATTACACGAAAAGTCAGAAAAATGTATGAGGGAAGTGAGAGTTGTGTGAAAGTGGGGAGGGAACGTACTGCATGGTTCAAGCTGGAAAATGGGCTGCGACAGGGAAGTGCACTTTCGCCTTTATTGTTTATTATTGTTATGGATGAAATCCTACAGCAAGTATCAGATGCAATTGGAGATCATAAAATGAAAGCAGTGCTTTTTGCCGATGACCTGATGTTATGGGGAAATTGCGTGAAGGAGGTGCAAGAGCAGTTAGATGCATGGGAGGCAACGGCAGCACAATATGGAATGCATTTCTCTGCAAAGAAAAGTGAAATAATCGTCACAACAAGGAAGAAGAATAGGCCAAATGTGGATATAACTTGTGGAGGGGAAAAACTACAAGTGGTAGAGAACTTCAAGTACCTGGGAAGCGTGATTGAAAGTAAGGGGGGAAACGCAATGGAAATAAATGAAAGATGCAGAAAAGCAGGGCAGTTCTACAAATGCATTAGGGGGCTTATTTGGAGCAAGGAGGTGCCACAGAAATCCAAGGGAATTATATACCGAACCTACTTTGTCCCCATATTGACATACGGAAGTGAGACATGGGTAATGCACAAAAGCGACAAAAGTAGAATACAGGCTAGTGAAATGAAGTTCCAGAGGAGCAGGTTGGGTGTAACAAGACGAGACAGATTGCGAAATTTGTATGTGAGGGAAAGACTAAAGGAGGAACCAGTACAGGACAGGATAGAAAAATCAAGACTGCAGTGGTATGGACACATGAAGAGAATGGATGAGGGAAGAATTCCAAAGAGGATGTTTGATCTGCAACTGGAGGGGAAGAGGCCCAGAGGAAGACCAAGAGATAGATGGGTGAAGGGAGTGAAGGAATGTGTGATGAGAAGAGGAGAGAACTGGACGAAGGTGGAAGAGGGGGAATGGTGGAAAGACAGAACACGGTGGAGAGGCTTGTGTTCCCGACAGACCCAGCCAGTGGCTGGAAACTGTCCAAGATGATGATGATGCTTGGATAGAATTATTTTACTTTTCATTTTATTTTATTAAAATTTCTTTTTCTTTTCTTTGCAGGAAAACATTTTGGAATGAGAGGAGAGATCTATAGAATGAAGTTTTGGGTTGGACTGCAGTACCGCAGCTCGCGGTCATGCGGTAGCGCTCTCGCTTCGCACGCCCGGGTTCCCGGGTTCGATTCCCGGCGGGGTCAGGGACTATCTCTGCCTCGTGATTACTGGGTGTTGTGTGATGTCCTTAGGTTAGTTAGGTTTAAGTAGTTTTAAGTTCTAGGGGCTGATGACCATAGATGTTAAGTCCCATAGTGCTCAGAGCCATTTTTTTGGACTGCAGTACCAAATGTTACACTGAAAGCAAACCCTCTCTTTTCCTCTTGTGTTATTCCTCTATGTGTTTGTGTACCCTTGTCTATTTGTTTTCTTCCTGTCTTCATGTTTTTATCTGATAAGAGTTATGTTGTAGAATTTTTCTTGCACTAAGCTACATTCCTACAATCACTATGACGAGGAATGCTGTTATCTTCAAATATAATTTGCATTAATAATATGTTATTTACTTTGTAAAGATATTTAGACATTATTTATTCTGTTCTGTCTTCGTGCTCATGTGTGAAGTTAATGTTTCAAGAGCTTTCTCATTTCTTTATTTATTTACTAATGTCATAATTCCTGTAACACTGATGTATACGTTTATTTCTGTTCTTTTGGAAAGCCTGTATTACTACAAATGTTAGCAGTATTAGTGTGTCCTTTAATGATGTATTTTGTATCTTCGTAATTGTATTTTTATGTTGTAAATTTATAATTGTATAGACACAAGTTCTTCAAATTAAGTTTCATTTCAGTGCACACGTTCCTGTTGGTCATAGTATATGCACAATATGTGAGAAGTTAAAAAAAGGGGCTGTTAGTGATCGCACATGTATTGATAATTCAGCAAGAGACTGGTTAACAGCATTTCTGGTTCTAAGGACATTCCAAAAAGTTTGTGAATGCACAAAAGGTGACTTATGGACTTGCTATGTTATCCGCAAGACTATTCAATAATGATTGTGCACTTGCACAAACGCATCGGATGGCTGCTGGCCACCTCTACAAGGATTATAGTGGGTCTCCACATTTGGTGGCCAACCAATACCATAACCTCTACCAGGACTACAGTGGGTCTGGTTTGTGATAACGTACCCACCAATATTCTTCAAACCTTCGACTGACTCTGCTGTGAGTTTGCTCTATTGAGGCCCCTTACCTGTTTGCATGTCAAGAATCAGCACTGTCTTTCCGTTGGAAGGACAACACTATTCCCTCAAGACTGCATGGAAATCCACTACTTCTGTGAGCATTTTCTTTTATTGCACAAACTTTATACTACTGTGATGAATGAGCAGGATTGTCTTTATGGACTGTGAGAACAATTTTTGCTTTTGAGCAACAGTGTATCAATAAGCATGTGCATTTGATATCTTTGTTATTGAAAATATGAAAATTTTTTTCAAATCTGTATTGGCCGCTGTCCAAAACTATTTGTGAAATTTTTGTGGGGAGCATGGAGGCTATGTAAGTAGTCTGTATAGGTTTTTATGTTGGTAACGCCACGTAGCGCTATGGAAATCACTGGCTGCGCTGTGTGCAGTCTCTGGCTGGTTGGACTCATTGATGGAATATTTGCTTGTGTAGTGTTGGGCAGTTGGATGTAAACAGTGCGTAGCGTTGGGCAGTTCGAGGTGAGCCGCCAGCAGTGATGGATGTGGAGAGAGAAATTCCAGAGTTTTGAGAGGTTGCTACAAGAGGACGATCTGGACGTGTGTCCGCCAGAAAAAGGATATTTGTAAAGATGGTTGCCTTGAATTGATAGACATATATGATGACTTTTGAAATTTACTAATGTAAATACATTGTTTGTTTTCTTTCAAAATCTTTCATCTGCCAACTATGCCTATCAGTAGTTAGTGCCAACTGTAGTTGGAATCTTTTATTTAGCTGGCACTATTGGCACTCGCTGTATTCCAGTAGTTCGAGTAACGAACATTTTTGTGAGGTAAGTGATTCATGAAAGGTGTAGGTTATTGTTAGTCCTCGTAATTCTTTTGTAGGGATTGTTGAAAGCTTCCGTTGCGCTGAAGATATTGTGTGTCAGTATAGTGATGATCAGAACAAGTAAGGAGAAAACTGTCTGGGTACGCTGAGTTTTGCTCAGCGGTTTGAAAACCAAATAACGTAGAAGTTTACTAGCACAGTTATTCATAATGTTTCTGAGGGGACGTTTCACTACTTCATGACAATCAATCCATTTTCAGGTTGGTGTCATGTCTTGTATCATAATCGAACTGCGAAAGTTTTGTATTTACATATACAAAATTAGCTGTAAGTCGTCCAACGAACTTGAAAATGACATGATACGCAATGTGGAACGTCATCTCTGAGACGACCTTGACAACATAAACTTGGTGACATAAATAAAACTGACATAAATAAAACTAGTAGTACTAGAGCCAAGCTCGTAACAATATTCTGGAAAATTGAGACAAAATTGTGTGTTTTTAGGATGTCAGGACAGGAAGGTCAATAACGGTGAGTGGCCTTTAAGAATGTGTTCCAGCCGCGCTTCTCTGACAACACATTACACAAATTAAATACATATAGAAACGTGGGTGTAAAATATAATTGAAAGTCAAAACGATTTTGACACTGTACTATATACATGTAAGTAGACCGTTTGCTTGTTGGCAGCGTTATGGACTGTGTTATTATCGCTGGACAGTGCTCTGCGTCCTCGCCAGGAGACTTTGTGGTAGGACGGACTAGCAGTTAGCGAGTGAGTAGAAAAGTGTATGGACATGTTTTTCCTAGTGGAGTACGTTGGTAGGACATGCATTGTAAAGTGAGAAGGAAGGAAATGTAAAATGAGGGTGGAAGTTTTTGGTAATGTCTCGGTTGTGGAGTTATTGACAAGTATATAATTTTTAGAACTGGATGTCACATGAATAAAATAAAATTTTCTAAATACATTGTTTGCTCTTCAACAAAATCTTTCTTATCCTAACCATATGCCTCCTAGTAGTGAGAGTTTATAGTATTTGGAATCTTTTTATTTAGCTACTTGCAGTCCGACATTGAAGAGGGCCTCAGAGTCACGGAAAAGGTACACACTAATAATACACGGTATTTCCGAAAGTTTCAAATGAGTCGACAGGGTGTACTGAGCCATGAGATGGAACCGCCTACAAGACGTAACAATGACCATTTTGTAGCTCGTCGACAGGATGACTTTGACTATAAGCTCTTCATCACAACGTATAAATATAAAACATTCAGAAATTCTCGTAATGACATACTTCCACAAGGTTGGATTGATCAATTTTCTTATTGTGTTCCTGTCCATTGGTCATCAGAGTACAGATTAGAATTCATTTATGGCTATTTCGAACATGAAGCAGCTGTAAAAATGTGATCGGTTATTAGCAACTGTCACGGTGAAGAAGATTTTTATCATGCCTTCCTTTCTACATATTGCTCTCAGACTACACAATATCGAGTAAAATACAGTATTATAATGATAAAGCATTTCTAACAGTCTGAATTTTCCAGCCTCGTAAAATATTCAGATTGATATGTTACACAAGAATCAGTATTTGTCAAACCCGTATAGCCGCTCGGAAGTTATTCGCATTTGCCTAGTTAAATTGTTTGAGCGCTTCAGACATATTATTTTGGCTGGACGTTGTAGAGATGATATCGAAGTTTTGTGGGACTTTTGCAAGAACTGAAAATCGACACGGACAATACCATGATACGAAAACAGGAGAACAACAACAATTACAGGTCACATCCATCATTATTTCGTAACGACAGAAACAATAACCTTATACAAGTCTACCGCTATGACAAATTGTGAAGGAAACAAACACCACCCATATGACAACCATTGTCAGAATAACAATTATAGAGAAAGACAACATTTCTGTCGTAATGACTATGTCAGAGACAATCGTAGAAATAGAAAATATGGTAACCATAGTAACTGTTACCAATGGAAACAAAATGACTTCAGACATAATAGGTCAACTCGTAATTACGATTCCAGGAGACATTATCCACGACTTAATCGAAAATTAAGAACTTACAGAAATTACCGACAAGACGACAGACGCTACAGTCATGACAACAGACCTGAATTTAATCAGAACTGGCGTGATTCAAACAGGACAGTGCCCTCTCCACAAACTGAAATTTTAGAAATTAGAGCTCCAAATCACAGTAACGACGTGTGACAACAAAGAGCTGATAGACAATGACTCGCACCGCAGGCAGCCACCAAACGTACTTATGAAGCTGACGAAGTGGCTGCCTTGACTACCATTTATGTGAAAATGGAAGACATTACAGACATTTTACTCCAAGAACATGTCACGAAGCAGAACCATACCGCATATCCTGCAATTCACGTCGCAGAAAATAACATAAAATGTACGGCAGTACTTGACTCCGGCAGTCCTAGTTCGGTAATTTGTGAAACAGCTTTCTGTAAATGCCACAATCTGAAAGATTATTCCACATATCAATTACGTAAAATTAAATTACAGGGTGCAATATTTGGCAAAAGTGTAGATGTACGCCAACAAAGTAAGTTAGAATTATTTTGTCAAATCCACAGATTTATTATGAATTTTCTTATTGTGCAATTACTGTCGAGGGAAATTATACTAGGTGAAGATTTTTTGAGTGAATATAATGTAATTTTAAACTTTCTCAACTCTGAAATAAGTTCAGCAAAGAACGAAAGTCAATAGCTTTCTAATTTTAAGATTGGCTTTCAAACCTGACGAGGAAATCAATCGGCTTTATCTTTTGTCAGATCACAGTTTGGAACTTTCGACGGAATCTGACACTAATGATAACTTTTGCAAGTACTGACAGGTATGATATCGATGACTTATTAGATACTAACGTTTTAATTCAGAAAAATTTCAACAATTGAAAACTGTAAAGATTCTGATAGGCAGGACCTTTTTGACATCTTACAATCACATTCCACAGTTTTTACTCACAAAACAGAAACAATTAAAGGATTTCAGTACAAATTTCGTGCTTGTGAGCATACAAAATTTTACGTCAGACCATATGTATTTTTGTAGAACGGAGATACAATCTATGCTTCACGAGTGCAGTATTGAACCAGTGGTAGGTTCATACAATAATCAACTACATGTTGTTGAGAAGAAAAACGTATCCATCAGGCTAGTCGTAGATTCGAGACAAATAAATACCATAATCATTCCTGAACGAGACAGGCCAAAAACGTTGGAAGAATTTCTTCACAATTTGAATGGCGTAAAAGTGTTGCGTTGTACTGATCT
The DNA here is from genome assembly GCF_021461385.2 of Schistocerca piceifrons. NCBI lineage: Eukaryota > Metazoa > Arthropoda > Insecta > Orthoptera > Acrididae > Schistocerca > Schistocerca piceifrons. The sequence continues at coordinate 634,341,148 of NC_060140.1, forward strand.
CAGATCCAGCTTTTATCAATTTGAACTTCGTCCAGAACTTGAAAAATATACGGCTTTTCTTTGTTTCTGCGTTTGTTATGCATTTCGGAATCTTCCTTTTGATTTGAACATTGCTTCGGCATCATTTCTTCTGCAGCATGCATTCGTGGGATAAATTTCATATTACCTGAGTTCTTAAAACGACTCATCATCTCGTACGTGAACGATATTTTAATAGCAGAAGCCTCTTGGGAACAACATAATTGTATCCTCAACAGTTTGTTACCTATTTATGTTGAATCTGGAATTTACCGTTGACTTGGACAAATCTGGATTCGGTAGGATAAAACTGAAGTTCTTGTGTCACATTAATTCTTCTGAGGGCATTCAACCGGATCCTGAAAAGTTGAAAGCAATCAGAGCTATTCCTGTTCCATCCACAAAAAGACAATTCCGTAGTTTTCTAGGCCTCGTGAATTTTTACCGTCGTTTCCTGATTATGCAAATTCTAGTAACTCCGAGACCTTGCTCTCTCACTTGCAAAACACTGTTGGGAACTAGGACAAACAGCCACAGTTGGAATCTGATTCTTTGAAAGACGCTCTACTTAATGCGACAATTTTAGCTCTCCCAGACCTGTCACAGGATTTCTGTCTTAGCCCGGATTCAGCTTAACTTGGTCTTCGTGCCCATTAATTTCAAGAAGCTATAGAAAATGACATAACTGTTGAGAAAACAATCGCTTTTGCTAGCCGCGTGCTAACTAAATCAAAAAAGAAATTATTCCGTCACTGAATTCGAAGCGTTAGCTATCGTTTGGCCATTTTACAAATTTAATTTCTTTCTTTCTGGCAAACATGTAAATATAATAGTGAACATCGAGCATTGCAATTTCTTATGTCTTCAACATTAAATCATAACAGGTTGAAACGTTAGGCATTGTTTCTGCAAGAATTCCGCATCGCAATAATCTACATTTATGGCCCGAAAACGTTGTTCCAGACGCACTTAAACGTACACCGGCTGGGCTTGAGAAAAGCAAGACAGAAGCTAACCTTGATAAAAATTTCGGTATTCTTTACGTTCAAAAGGTGGCTTTTGAAAACTTCGTCACTGTATCTTTAAAGGAAGATAAAGATCCGATTTGGAAAGATATTAAAAGTAATTGCCATGGAAAGACACACGCAGATTCCTCATTATTACCTGGTTAGAAATAACATACTCTTCAATCGTTGCACTGTTGATGACAAGTTATGGGTACTTTGAGTTCCTAACGATTTTGTTAATAAGCTCATCGGCTACATGCATTTCAGCTACGCACATTTTGGTTTACGAAAATGTTATCATATTCTTCGGACGACTCGTTATTATAACAACGTGGAAAAGAGAATTCGGAAAGTTTTGTCTATTTGAAAACTTTGTCAAAAAGCTAAACCATCTACCATCTCACACACTGCTCCATTGTTTCCTATTATTAGTTGCTGTAGATCATCTGGACCCTTTGTTAAAACATTGAATCGAGTTTCATATGTACTCGTCGCTTTTGAACTTTGTTCTTTCACACAGTTATTCAAAACAACTCGACGTTTTGTATCCAACGCATCTGGCAAAAATTTCTTACGTGAAGTTGGACACGTTGACAAGGTCATTTAAGATAATGGACAGCAATTCAGATCTGCTATTGGGTCACGCATGCTTCGGAATCATTAAATCAAACCTCTTTTTATTTCATTGTACTCTTCACATTGTAACCCGTCTGAGCGCATTAAGAAAGAAATTAATAAGCTTTGCAGACTTTATTGTCACAGTAAGGATCAGTATTGGGACAGATATTTACACTTATTTCAAAATATACTAAATGAAATGCCTCATGACTCCACTGCTTTATCACCTATCCTTATACTGAAGAATGAGGAACTACCAAACAGAATGAGATAGCTTTTACCTTTTACGAGTACACGTAAACTTCATCATAAAGACATAATTGCTATGGCTATTAAAAACGTAAATTCTGCTGCAGACTAAAGTATAAAACTACACTGTAAGACAAATGCTAAGAAACTACACATCGGTAAAAAAGTTCTCATTAAAGCCTATTCATTATCACATAAGAAGAAACATCTTAGTCAAAAATGCTTTCTGATTTATAATGGATCTTACAGGATCCGACATATACGGCACGATAATTGCGCGGAAGTTGAAACTCTTCGTACTAAGAAAAGGAAATGTTACAGCACATTTCTCATGTAAAACAGTTGGTTGAGAAATAATTTGTTTTCTTACTTAGTCTTTGCTATAAATTTTTTTCTCTTGACGTTACTATTACGCGTTGTCATATTTAAAAACTGTTAATATGCAGCGATGTTTTGAAGTCAACTATCCACTCAAGAACCTATGGAGCATATTAAGACTGTGACTTTACTAGTACACTTTTATAGGGGTCAGACGACTCAGTCTTATTGTGAGTTCATTTTCGCTTGTCAGTTGAACGATTACTTCACGACTATAATGCTCACGTTCTTGGAAGATACACTGTTTATGAGGTTTTACTGTAACATTTTCGTTTACTTGAAAAGACATTTTTAATTAAAATGCTTTCTGAGGCGTCGCAGATGACACAGTATTTGGTTTGTTTTACAGCTACACGATTATACTACGACGCTACTTATAAGTGACGCAATTTTCATTATTGCTTTATGCTGTATCTGTTTATGTCTGCGCAATCTCACATCCATACCTTTACTTTCAAGGTCGCGGCAATCAGCGTGATAACTACGACAATTACACGCATAGCACCTTACTTTTGTATATGACAAGGTAAGTACATTGATTTTTGGAGAATTTGGCTTATGAACGACGATAACTACGACACGTGGTACATTTTAACCGTTAAGCAATGACAAAATTTTTCTTACAGCAAGGAGTACAGTTTAGCGCTGCATGACACGCATTTGAGTGATTACTTTTTGTACTTGAGAGTTTCATTCCCCAGTTTTAATCTGTAAGGTCTGAGGTACTTACATTATCCCCCATGGGGTTACGCCTACCGTGTGTATTATGCATGAGGCGAGCGCAAGGAACCCTAGCTAATATGGTATTTGCCTATACAGTCTTATTCATCGGTATCATATTTCTCCAACACAGAATTACACAGCTATCTGGCCAGTTAAGAGAGAGAAACGAACATTTTTCTACACCTCTGACACATGTCTAGGTAATTCCATAGTTTGATTACTTCGCATTTGAGAAACGGTACTTTGCATTTTGTGAACTGTTCACGTATATTTTCGTAACAACTGTGATACTGCAAGAGCCCTGAGTGAAGTTTATTGTATGGGGTCATGATTTCTGAAACACAATTGAGGTAGATGACACTACTGCACCTCTGGCGCCGGCTGCGGAGGCCGTGCGGTTCTAGGCGCTGCAGTCCGGAACCGCGGGACTGCTGCGGTCACAGGTTCGAATCCTGCCTCGGGTATGGATGTGTGTGATGTCCTTAGGTTAGTTAGGTTTAAGTAGATCTAAGTTCTAGGGGACTGATGACCTAAGATGTTAAGTCCCATAGTGCTCAGAGCCATTTGAACCATTTTTTGCACCCTTGGTGGCTCACTACTGCCGTAATCTCTACATGGGCTACAGTGGGTCTGAACCTTTGGGGGCTCACTACCATTATAATCTCCACAAGGACTATAGTTGGTCTGCTCTGTGATGACCCACCATTTCTTCCAATATTCTTCAAGACTTCGACTGATACTGCTCTGTGTCGACACTCCATTATCAATCTTACGATACCAATTGCAATCTTTATGTTAAGACTCAGCACTGTGTTTCTGTGGGGAGGACAACACTGTTTCCTCACCACTGCACGGTTGTCCACTACTTACTTGTGCATTTTCATATACTGCTAAGATTTTGTTCGAAAACTGGCACAGACTTCTCTTGTGATGAATTATGTGGACTGTCGTTAGAGACTGTGAGGTGAATTTGTACTTTATTGACTTACGTAATATTACCTAACTTTTATGAATATGCTTCATTTGATATTATTAATATAGAAATTTTAACAACATTGTCTTGGCCACTTCCCAAAAGACATTGTAAAACTTTTTGAATTGAAAGCTATGTAAGTAGCCTGTTTGTGTGTAGGCAACGCTATAGACCGTGTTCATATCATGACAGTGCTCTGCGTCCTCAGGAAAAAAACTCTGTGGTTGGACGGACTAGCAGCTAGCGAATGGATAGAGAAGTGTATGGACATGTTTTCTTCTTAGTGGAGACTCTTTCTTGGTAGAGTATGCATTGTAAAGTGTGATGCAAGAAAATGTAAAATACGGATGGATGTTGTCGGTAATGTTTGGGTTGTGGAATTATTGACAAGTATAGATTTTTTAGAACTGGATATCACATGAATGAGGTAAAATTTTTTAAATACATTGTTTTCTCTTCAACAAAATCTTTCTTTTGCCCACCATCTACCTCGTAGTAGTTAGAGTCTATAGTTGTTAGAATCTTTTTATTTAGTTGGCTGCATTTGCTGCTTGCTGTAACTGCTGTAGTTCGTGTTATGAAGATTTTCTGTGAGGTAAGTGACTTATAAAAAAAGAGGTTCGTGATTGAAATGAGTTTAGGTAAGTAACAGAGTTGGAGGTAGTTTCATATTTCTTTAATTTAATTTACTTTGGACTTTTATTATTGTTAGCATTTCTTACAATTCAGCGCCATTCTTTTGTGTTAATTATTGGAAGTCATATTGTCACTGTAAAGCAGTTAGATTGTGGGTAATAAATGAATAGGTTAAGTTTGAGTTTTCTTTGTGAGGGAAAATTCTGCAGGTCTGTGTTTAAATGATATAAATAAGTAGAGACGTAGTTTCAAAATGGTGTATGCCGAGAGAAACGGCAACAGAAAAATCACAGATAATATACCACAAAGAGCGAGCACAGTTTTTAACATATATAAGTTTTTCTTATGAATCTTTACAGGTGCGCAGCAAATGGGAGCGACATCTTACCAAGGTTACACATGAAACATCAGAAGAACAAAAGTAGTCAACGAATGAGTTAAGTCCAGCGTTTACAGTCATATTGTAGACATGACGTTCTAACAATCGCCACAGCAAAAGAAGTGGCTAAATTCAGAGTAAGTGCACAGATGCATCGTTTACTCAGCTGTTGTATGATCAGTTCTTACGTGCAAGCTTTAGTAAACAAAATGTAGTAGAACAAAGCTATATTTAAGAATTATCGTCTTATCATTAGGATACTGGTACATAATATGAGTAATCCTAGGTCCTACACTTTGCAACCCTTCTAAGCCACAGATTCAAATAGTGCTAAATACTGCCATTGGAGCTGCTACCTTCACAGATCCAGTAGCAGAAGTGGTGTCTCTCATACTCCATATAGCAATGATGTGAACTGAGTTACCTACTTATTTTTAGTAAATTCCATTCGCATTCAAGGTTTTGTTTGCAATAAAAACAAAACAAATAAGTCTCGAAGTCGAAAAGAGTGGCAAGATGACGGAGAGTCGTGGGTGGGGAAGTGGGAGGGAGGAGGGATGATATTAAGGACATAGGGAGGACGGAGGGAGGGCGTAGGAGAAATAGGCAAGATAAAGGAGAAGGTAGAAGAAGTTCAGGATGTGTATCCAATTCGCTTAGATATTTAGAAATTGCGAAACATTGCCAATTTTGGTGGTCTAATATAAATCTACCTGTCGGTAAGTGTATTCTGGAAGTAATTATCATGAGTATAACCATATACGGAAGTCAGATATAGACGAAAATAGAACAGCCATGATGAGAACAGTTTTTTAAATGTGATGATAACATCAAAGCTGAAGCTTTGTTGAAAATATCGGATAAAGACTGAAGAGGTACTGAATCTCAGTACAGAAACATGAAGTTTGTTGTACAACCCGAATAAAGGAGATATCATTTGATAGGAAACACCCTATGGCACTAAGAAATATTCGTTTTCATAATGAAGGAAACCGCGTCCTCTCAAAATGATAGCGTTAGACCAACGTTTGATTATAGTAACACAATTATGTGCATGTACGCTGCAGTTGTTATTCACAAATTAACAGATATTTGCAACATAAGTTACGGTAAAGATAGCACCAAGCCAATTTTAGGACTGTAGACCGCAGCAGGAACAACAACGCCAACACGTTATCTTCTGAACAGTCTCTATTTCTGGTTTCCTCCCTTTCGGGTTTTATCTCCTCTGCATTTTCTCACTCATACCCTCTTCTCCTTAGTTGTTGCAGAGGAAATTTTGGTTTAATCTTTGTTTCTGTTTCACTGAGGGTTCCCCTTTGAGCTCTTATAAGTAAATATCCGGTGTTTACTCCCCACTAAAGAACTATACATCACTACAAATGTGCCAGAAGTGTTTAGTGTTACAGGAATAATCCCAGTTTTGTAAAAGATTTTACTGTAAAATGACTTTCATTTTGAAGAAGATTTTAGTTTCACTGAGGTTCTTCAGACCATAGCAAGATTCTTAGTAACCAACAAGACTGTAGGTTGTAAAGATATATGCGTGCAGTAAGATTTTAGTATTTTAGCAGAATTTTATCTTCCTACGAAAGTTTTAATTTCGGTAACGATTTTATTTTTCTTTAATGTATTTGCTGTTAAGAAGAATTTTAGTTTTAAACAATATTTTCCGACTTCGTGGAGTCACGACTCAGTTTCTTTACGTTTAGTAAGCCTCCTACTCGTTTTTGAACTGAACTGGCTATATGAGAATACTGGCCTACAAAATGCCCTTTAAATGTGCCCCTGCATACAAAATATCCCAAAGAAACAGTTAATGCTGTCTGACCATGGTTTAACAAACATATTAATCTGTAGTAGATGTTATCATCGCGTAATTAAGTGAATTGGGGGCATTACGGTCGAGTTTACACTATACCAAATGTACACTGATCACTGGCGTTAAATATGAGCTTCTTGACAATGATACGTGTGCGTCATTTCTCGGTCCATGTTGAACAGTTTTACATTGTTTAAGAACAAATTACAGGCAAAAACATTTCTATATTTTAGGTACAACACCGTAGGATTGGCAGAAAGTGTACAACACAAAAGTGCTCCTATTCAGGTGTGGCTCCAAGAAGATGAAGTAAGGTACAGCTACTTCTTCTGCCACATATAATCCCTCGGATTACATGTTTTCTGGCATTTATGAATGGGTTAGTGCAGAATATGTAGTGCAGTGATCAAAGATTAAGCTAACGACGAGTTCGATGAGGAGTAGTACTTAATTCTTCAGTAAATAATTCGCAGTAACATGTGTCAGTGCTGCAGCTGATCATTGTTGACAGACAGCGAAAATGTAGAGCAACTCGTAGCGGATCATTTGTGTCCTCATATTCTCGGTATTTTAATGTGAGTTCCTTATTGAACAAAAGAAGTAAAACAGCTTTCTAGGGTTTTTCCAGTGGTTCAATGCAAATTACCATTAATTCGTTTGTAGTAAATCATGAGACGTCTGCTTAATATGTGTTAGAAGTCTTTCGCGTCGATCAGAGAAATCTACTACTATAAAAATTGTAAGAAGTATTTATCTGTTAATCCTTAATTTCTCTTCTTTTATTATTTTTCTACAAGTGAAATGGTGACTTGTGATGCAGACGGTTATATATCAACGCAAAATAGTCATTCAAAGCTGCGATCCATTTATCTCGGTAAAATTATTATGGCAGAAGTGGCTGCTACGTTTACCAACCGTATTACATCAACCTCTTCATTATCTTGATCAACAAAGACAGTACAATATTCTTAAGGGTGCTTCATCGATGATTAGCAATGCTCGTATCGTGAATCATAATACTAAACTTCAATTGTAGTGTTCAACAATTAAAGGAAAACCTATGGTTATGTGCTTTGGATAAATCTAATGCCACTTTCTCTTCATGCAATACATATTTTACTCATATGCAATAAATTCGTTGGAAGAATGATGTTTTCTTCTCTTTTTCACCGCACGGGGCAAGCGCTCATAAAATGAGAACTTTGGTTCAAGATTGTGAGCCAATCTGGAGACGGAGCCATAAATGCTAGTAGCAAATGGCTGTTCGTGCATCCGACGCAAGTGCGTGCTTAAAGTTGCAAAAACTTTGAAACTTTATGACTCCTTCACCACCACGGTTTATAAAGACATAACAAAAACTTTAGAAGTGTATTTAACGCTTAACTTTGCTTCCAGAATAACTAAGGGAAGGATCTGTTTTCGTAGGTTTATTCCGAACACTGAAGTTAAACATGAATGTACAGTGGAAAGCAGTAACAGCTGACATGAGTTCATAAACTTTACACATGCATCAAATCATGTAAGAAAATAGAATACAATATGATGTCAAATTAAACAGAATGAGAAAAATATAAACAACTGAGTGTTCCGGTATTGTACTTTTCATAGTATAATGTATGTCCGGATGACTCCCAAAGGGAAATTTCTGATTTTGCTAGAATGACTACAGAACAACGACAGGACATGCTCTATTATGCATCAAAGAACAGTAGCCTATTGCTAAGCTGCAGCGTTCTCCAACTACTAAACACCTGCGATTCTCTACGCGTGACAACATTTGACAAACTAGCTACTACATCACTAGAAGCCTTTCTTTTTCCCTGTTTGCGTATAAGTCTAGCAACACGATTTCTTAATCGCATGTTTTCAGATGAGTTCTCTCATATATACTGTCTACGTATAGAGCCGCGATGATTTTTCAAACAATGCTAAATTTCCTAGATCCTGCCTAGATATATGTAGCTAATCACAAGAGTCTCTTGACTTTGCTTGTGTTTCCATTTCTTTTTAGTCTAATTCAGATTCTCAGTTGTTAGTTTTGAGCATCAATCCATGCACCTTAATGTAAATTGCTGATAAAACATAATGTAAGATCTGAGTTCGTACTGCTTCGTATTTAAATAAACGGTAGAACTTATTCACATAAAATGCATATGTAGTGATTTTTATTGTTTATAAACGATATATTCAGCTTACTTTGATTATGAATTTGGCATAAGTCAAAATCCTTCACATTGGTTACAGATCTTGATGTCCGGGAAGGGATGTATTTGAAGAGTTCTTACGTCAAATAGTCTTGAAAAGCGTAATTATAACTACATAGTTTCAATGGTGAACGATGGGAAGTTCAGAACTTCTTCGTCTGTATTGAACAGCAGTAATATGAAAGCAAGTTTCTTCTTGTATTTTGGTATATCCTGCAATACCATTAGTCAAGTGTGAATTTCATCAGTGGCTCAGTTTGCTTTACATTACTTCTTGTTACACAGTTCTTGCCGCGCAGGATTAGCCGCGCCGTCTAAGGCGCTGCAGTCATGAACAGTGCGGCTGGTCCCGGCGGAGGTTCGAGTCCTCCCTCGGGCATGGATGTGTGAGTTTGTTCTTAGGATAATTTAGGTTAAGTAGTGTGTAAGCTTAGGGACTGATGACCTCAGCAGTTAAGTCCCATAAGATTTCACACACATTTGAACATTGGAACATTTTACACAGTTCATTTCTACTACAAAATTCGCACTATGTTGTTTTATGAGGTATGCCGTTCCATATTAAACATTTGAGTAATACATGGACGGAAGATAAATAGTTTCAAAGTTGTTTCATGACGTATACTGTCACACGTTTAGTATTTGAGTGACATACGTGAAGATGATTTTCGTGAACAGAGATTCAAAGCTGTAAGCACAGATGACCGTTTGTTAATGTAATATAAAATAGCCGAGGCAGTAAACATATCGAAAGAAAGCGGTTGTAAATTTACGAGGTGACATGAGACCAAGTATCGATTGAGACAACCACTTAATTTGTTGAATGTTGAAGGAAAGCAACTGCGAAGACTATTTTCCCATCAATGCGTACAGTAAAATTATTCCTAGACAATTTAATGCATATACAAACATTTAACAACATGCAAAAAAACCAAACAGAATAAAAGTGGTTTGTTATGAATTCCGAAATATCGTTCCCTTTTTCTCCAAATATTTTCTAATTTTTTTTGTGATGAAAAAAATAATTTCCACTTTAAGAACCATGTAAAAAGTAAGCAGTAATATTTTAATTCGATTCAAATGTTATGAAGTACCGTGATAAAAATGCATGAGAATAAACCGGGGTTGCTGGAGGATACATCACACAGCTCCCACGATTTTCCCACGGTTCCAAAATTGTTACCATGTAATCTTTTGAGTTAAATCGAGAGATGATAGCTGTCGTGATTTGTAGGTACTACTACTTTCAGAATCTCTTTCCAGTTCAAGAGTCTTATTGCTGGAAACACGTTATTTTCGTAATTCTGCTTAATATGGCTCACAAACGAGCTTCATTAGCCATGGAAGTGCATAACGGATATATAAGTTGAGATCTGTGTCCTCTATCAGGCTAACTACTGGTCAAAATTTTCTGAAACTGCCGGAAATAGTGCACTTCTGTTGCACATCTAGCCCTGAGCAAACTTGAACCATTTCTAGTGCGGACTGTTTTCTGCTGAATCCGACGAAAGAGCGTATAGATCGCATTCAGTGAGATGCAGAGTTCGATTGGTGTATAATTTTAATAGGGCTTTACCAATTTATCTAATCTCTCTTCTGCATAATGACTGGGTGAAAATTCATAACTGCTCTTAATTCTTTATTCGTGCGAGGATTTCATTTGTTAGGTGCGAAACAATTCTAGCAGGAAGCGTCTAAGAGAGAGTCTGCATCACTTTTCCACAAATACCGATACTTAGAAAATGATCTTGAATTGTTACGGATCACAAGAATAGTTTCGTATATTGAAACAACAAGTTTACGTTGGGCGTACAGAAGAAACGCAAGTTGTCGTACTTGAAACTGTTGGTAGAAAAAACAAACGGGTGAATAGGACATTACGGTCACAGATATTTGTCTACGTGAAAGTAGATTCCCCACAAAGCGCAGAAGCACTTCGTTCTGGGGATTTTAATATGCAGAGTTCACCCAGTCTCTGATTGTGTTATTTTGGATTACAAAATCAAGTAATGGTAAGTCAGTTTCTTCTTGATAGCTAATAACGAAACCACGGCAGTCGCAAAGAGGAAGAGAGACAGAGGGCAAGTTTCGATTCGGTCAACACGTTGCAGTTCCTGGTTAGTTAACGATATTACATAAAGCCGAGAACATGCTTATGATGAATCAGTATTAAAACTGTGACATAGCGAGCGAAAAAACACAGGAATATGATTGGTCAGCGACGTCTTTAATTGGGTAATGAACAAATTATTCCGTATTTTCGAGAATAGTGTAAAAAGGATGATATATTAAGACTACAAAATGGCATTATCTAAAGAAGCAACTAATTATAAAATCTATGACTTCAGCTACCGTAAATATTTCTAGCAGGTTAAAAAAAGTGTGCAGGAATGGAACTCGAAACCAGAGCCTAGCCTATCCCAGTAAACGTTCTTACTCATCGAGTCATTCTTTTCTTCAAGAACACCGACTAACATGACGTTTGCTGTGATGGCCCCATATAGCAAATGGACTGTTTTCGTTCTGCTGCTGTAGATGGTGTCAACGTTTGCACAGGTAGCGCACTACCGTAGGAGCGAAATAAACAACGAAGCTAATTTCTTTGTCTCTTTTCATCTCCGAGCGCACGTTCCCACCCACCATTAAGATAGTATCTGCTGTCCTGTTCGTACTTGTTGGTACACGTTTCTAGAGTCTGTTTAATAGCACTATCGCAGCATGTAGAAGCTTGCTAAAACTTTCTGTTCTTCAAAGAGTATTTTGTGCTGATTTATGTTTCACCAATGTTTTCTCAAGTTCCAGAATTATAATGTTCCATTGGCGTCGTACACAATCGTGGGAGACGGTAAGGAAGGAGTGAACGATGTAGTTGCTTCCTCACTCATAAGAGATGTTTTAAACCTTAGTGATCCCGAGAACTCGAGGAATCAGCAATTACGGCACAGCCTCTCAACTAAACGTGAAATACTGTCCGATGTGACAATAGTTTTGGAACAGGCTTCACGCACTGGGATTCTGTCACCAAAGAGGCTGTGAAAAGCAAACTGTCTGAGAAGAACTTCAACTGGAACAATGGATACAATATGAAGGGAGTGTGTAGACAAGAACACGGTGCTGAGAAGAAGTAGAGAAAACCACTGGATTGTTTATGCTCCCACGGAGTGGTGGTGGCACTAGCACAGATGTTAATACGATCTCAGGATACACGCCGACCAATCGTAATTCGTCCACGATCTGGGCAAGGCCACCACCACAGCAGTCACAACTGTCAGTGATTCATGGACATGACGGTGGTTGGTGGTAATCGTCGAAAGCCACCGGCTTTATTCACACCTGACACGGCAAGAAATCGCACATAAATTTTTAGATGAATGCCATTGCGAGGAACTACGTTCCCGTTGGTATGTGGCGATTTTTCACCTCCCATGTGTAAAACAGTATCACATGGCACCATAGATTGTGGATTATATAGTATAGGATGTCGACGGGAATACTGTAAATAAAAGGTGACTCAACATTTTGCTTTGGTGATGCACTAAGTTAGCTGTGCCATTTGTTTGTTCATTACTCTCATGCATGTGTCAGAATTAGTTAATCCATATATATTGTAAAATGGGATGTACAAACGTATGCATGTTCCACATATCATTCTGTACAATGGACGGATTTCAATCGAGCATGAGTAGTGATCTCGAGAAACCATTTTGTGACATCAAAATTACCAATCAGGTCGCCCCACTTGGGCGTCAAAAATCTAGTGAACCGAATTCCGCTCTCTGCTGTCGGACGTGAAATGACGAGCAGATTATTGATGATATTGCCACACGTTAGGAGCCAACAATTAATTGATATCAATAATTAAATGAAATCACACACAAAGGGTACAAAGTTAAGGGGTTCATGCATTAATGTAAAAGACAGCTTACACGATCAAAACATGAAAGAAATGTGCTGTTTACACGAACAAAAAATATTATAAATCTTAGGGCCAATTTGACTGGGCGTGGAATCGTCTCAGTTATTAAGAGGAAGGAGGAGGGAACGAATCGTCTCACCATTCTTCTTTATATTTCGTCGTGTACTGCTGTCGGCGGCAGGCGCTGCGTCGGTTCGGCGCATCACCTCGGAGCTGCGTGGCGCGAGTCGGTTGCCCTCATCAGCAGTTGCTGAGGGCCAGGTACGTTTTTAGCGTTATCTCACAGTTATTGGTCGCGTAGCCCAAGCTGTGCTACCATAGTGTCAAAAGGCGGATCTTGGCGATGGGTGGAAGAGCACCCGTAACCTCTCGCTTCGGCGGTGTCTCCACGACTCCCCTTCACTCCTCATCCCTCTCTCAGCTCAACTCCTCTTCGAAGAATTCTTCCTTTCGGCGTTATCATTGGCGGATGATATTTTGAATGCAGCCCAATGACTGATCGACGTTTCATAGCCGGGTGGAACTTTCCTGAACATGATTGATGTTTATCACTTGACCCCTGAGAGCAACGGTTGATAAATTATATGTAGAATAAAAGAGGGAAAAGCGTGTTGTCTTTCTGGAATAGACCCCATACGTTCTAATTTATTAAGTCATGCATTCTAGCTACGTGACAGCAGCATATCTAATGATTTGTGTTATTATCCGCACCTGACATGAGCCGCCTTACAGGGCCATAATCATGTATATTTAGAATGTCTGACACCTTAGGCTTGAGAAGACAGTTCAGATGTTTTGTCCAATTGCGCACTAAGTGGTAAGCTAAGTTTGCACACATTAGAACACTCACTGTGCAGATACAAAGGTCGGACGTATGACAATATTAACACTGTTCGTCACATCACAGATGAGAATACTGTACATCTGAACGACATATAGACTTAAGACATGTGAAACAAAACTGAACTTTAATCAGCAATACTGTCTGTAACAGACTTATTTGTCAGCAATGCCAACATGGAAATTACACAAGACAAAATTAAGGCAAGTGACATAAAAGTAGACCTTACATGGCATTTTTCATCGAAGAGCTCTATAAAATCGATAAGAAATAGACATCTGGTGATACAAAACAATAAATTTTCCCATAACACACCTTATTGATCTGATAGGAATATAATAGATAGGTTGGGATGGGTAGCACCTTCACGTTTTCTTCAACTGCGCACATGTTTCGTTACCTTAATGACGTACAAAAATAAGATTTGTAGATTTCCTTCTTCTGCAGACCCCATCACTTATCTTTGGGAGGCCTTCTCATTTATTTGGTTTCATGGTATCCCCTATAAGAGCCGCATGGACGGCTCGAATATCAAGAAAATGAATTCTTTGTGTACCTAACTTTGTACACCCTTAACGTTAGCAAAAAAATTTTTTTTAATAAATTCAGTGGTGTCAGCTGTGCGAGACTTGCCGGCGATATGGCTCTCTATAATCTAAAAACAAATCCTTTGTATAACTTACTTTGTACACTCACGATATTTTATCCAACCCTTAAATTTTAACATGTAAAGTAATGCTAGCATACTTCAACGTTTCATGCACTATTTTGCAAGGTAAAATGTCATCGCCGCTAACTGCAAGGTAGCTTTCTTACGCCTCTGTATGCTGCACCAGAAACCTCATCAAACATTGGTGTGCGTCTGGTTTTCACCCTCCACGCTAGAGTCATTACACATGATACACCAATATCACTTACCTTTCCTGTGCATCTTTTCGTTCTGTCGTTACAACAACATGAAAATGTGTGTGTTTCTACCAGATGCGTTTTGCTTTATTCACATGAAGCATCATCAGTGGTCAGTATTTAGAGAGTTTAAGAGTTTTATTTGTTTTCTTTTAAGATCGGAAAACACTAAATTAACAGTTGGTTGGTTAATTTATGCTTGGTTTTTCATCCACACGAAGGAATGTCGTCTGCTAGCACATCTCTGGTTTCTTTCTTCATTAGACGATGATTGTCCAATTGTTCACTGCTTTGCAGAAACACACATTTTTTACGTTTTACACAACACTCACTTTTCATACGCCATTGTTTACTGTTTATTTTGATATGTGTAAGTGCGTATTGTGTTTTGTATTGTTGTCAAGATTGCACTAGTTTGTCTTCGACTTATGTTTCTTTTTGTATTAAATTACATGTGCCTTATTCTATTTAATTATGTTGCTGTGTACTTCCATACTATGTAAGAGTAATGAATGAATATTTGTTAGATTTTGGGAATTTGTGATGGGGGCAGGGGGGGGGGGGGGGGAGGAGGAGAAGCCAGTAGGAGTTGACGTATGCGCATAGTAATGTGATGGAGAGTGAGTTGGAGGTAATGTAGGGAGCAAGAAGTGAAATAAATGATATGGGGGGGGGGGGGGAGTTTCTGTGCGAGAGGGTGAAGAATGGAAAATGCTCTTTCCTTTTTCATATGATTTTTTTCTGTTATTTTATACAGCGTATGATTTCCTGTATTTATTAAGTCATTGAGCAACTGCTTTTTTGTGGTAATACTTTGTGTACGTTGAAATTCTCTTTAGCGACTGTTATGATGTTCATATCTTTTCCAATATTGCTGGGTATGTGGTATTCCTGTTTTAGATGATTCGCAAATATTGAACGGTCTGTACCGTGCTTTAAGGCTTTGATGTGTTCTTTATATCACGTGCCAAATGTCCTGAAAGTCATTCCCGTACATATTATTTCACAGTCCCATTAAGTGAGGTGGTAGATACCAGATCGTTTGTATCTGTCTGGTTTTGAAGGCAAAAATATAGATTACAAGTATCAGTGTCTAATGATGAAACAAACCAAAGATGTGATAGCAGACGGCATTCCCTGGTGTAGGCGAGAAACTAAACAGAAGTTTTCGCAAGGAAATGATCAAAACCTGTTAACGAACTTTTTCTGATCTTAAAAAACCAATCATATTGTAAATATCTTTAATTACAGAACACTGATGATGCCTTACCTTAAGAAAGCGAAACGCGTCTGGTGAGAAAAACATGCATTTTCTTGTAGTTGTAATGACAGAATGAAAATACCCTCAGGGATTGTAAAGCAACTACGGACAATGTGATCACACAAATCAGAAAGAAAATATCACTTACTGTATAGAAAGGATCACTGTGGAAATAAGAACCATGTGTATATCAAGGGGGTGGGGGGAGGTTAAATGAAGTACAGTAACGTACGATGAACGAATAACGTTACTTTAGTCAGCCAGTATTGAAAATGGGAGCACTTAGTGTCCTGCAATAAACTCTACACTTAATGTCAAACCTTAACGAAACATTGAGTCGCTGCCAATACCCACAAATTGATGAAAGGATGAAGAGCTAATTGCTTACTATATTTTCGCTGTTCATCCGGTAAAAAGACAGCATGAAACATGACGTTTTCATTTATTACTTCTCTACTACTAACTGTATTCGCGACAGATTTTGCAAACTGCATTCAAGTATACCATTGAATATACCATCAAAATTATATCATGTTACCACACATAGTTCTAGATATATGTCACCATAAACACTATGATGCTTGAAAAACTGCCGCATCATGCGAGTTGCTTAAATTTACTAATCCTTTGCTTCTAACTCTATTCGAGGTACATTTCACAGACAGAATCCACATTGCCGCTGAATGTATCTATGAGCGTTCATCATTGTATGACACTTAATTCTGGAGACATGGCTTCAAATACTGAGATGCGTGAGAAACTGCTGCATTGTGCATTATGTTCTAATTTATTATATCTGTGTTACTAACTGTATTCGCAACATATTTCTCAGGGAGTATCCACGTATATCGTCCTATATACCTACAGATTGTATCATTGAACGACGCATAGATAGGGAGATGAACATTAAGCTCCATGAAATTGAAAGTGCAAGGCGCAGAGATAAAGGTTAAATCTGTTCAATATACGTAAAACATATTTGACATGGGTGTACACAGTTAAACCCATAGTTGAAAAGGACATCCTAAAACCTTGCCATGATTTAATCCTAACTTGGTACGAATATTAGTTACGATCTGGAAATAAATATTGATGTAAGAATCGCCAGCCTTCTAAGGTAAGAGAGAGAAAGGGAGGAGCTGGACAGAGATAGGTGGATAATGAGGACTTAAAGAAGGGGAAGGGATATGGACAGAGGGAGGGGAGGGGAAGAGAGAGTAAGAAAAAGGAAAGAGGAGAAAATGGATAGAGACAGTGGGACGAAGAGATAGGTAGAGATAGGAAGAGGACTAGGAAGTGATCAGTGAGAGGGGGAGGAGGAAATCGTCAGAGAAAGGGGAGGAGATGGGCAAAGCAGGGGAGATGAGATGGACAGAGAGGGACAGACAAGGTGATGGACAGAGAATGCATAGAGGATGAATTGGACAGGTTGAGGGGGGCAGGAAGAGGATAGAGAGAGGGGGATGAGAAGATTAACAAAGGGAGTCGGTGGTCAAGAAGAGGAGACAGGTAGAGGGGGAAGAAACAGATGCGTAATTGGTCAAATGGAGGGTGAGGAGGGCATGGTCAGAGAGAGAGAGGTAGGAGGAGGTAGACAGAGAATTAGTGGCAGGGTGAGATGGACAGATCGCAGGAGGGGAGAGGGGAGGTGGACAGAGAGATGGGGTGGAGGAGATGGACAGAGTGGTGCAGAAGGTTGAGATGGACCGAGAGAGGAAGAGGTAGGATTTGTAGTAATAGAAAGTTACAATAAATCCATATCGGGAAAAGTCGGGTTCTCTCCTCTTGGAAATACATCGTGTTGTCGATATAATCGCACAGCAATGTCACTACACCAACATCTTTTAAACTGACCACTTCAGTTAACCATGTACCTGTGCCGATCGAGACGGCGAGCGCACAGGCCGGCACTGTTCTGGCTATCCAGACGCGACTGACACCTCACACCTCTTCAATGCTACAGACTACACTGCTTACTCTGTTGGACTAACTCACTTGGAATAAAGTCGTCCTGTGGACAAATCTCGTCAGGCTAAATAAGCAGTAAATAACTTAGCTATCCCCAAGAATTATTTTGACACAATGAGAATTTCACTCCGCAGCCGAGCCTGCATTATTTAAACCTCCATCTAGGAAGTTTAGTCCGGAATCACTAGTGGTTTTTGAAATGAGTGACCATATTTTCTTCTAGACAAAACTAGTTAAGAAATTATTAGATCTGCAGTTGGAGTAAGTTTTATTATAATCTGTAACGGTACGCTGCAGCAATGTTGGGCAATTCTTATCAGCATTTTGTCGAGTGTGACACCACATTTTCTGGTACGCAGAGCAGCTTCACGCCTCAGCCTTGACGATGAAAAGATTATCTCTCGCAGCATTTTCACCCACTAAGATCAGTGTAATCATAGAAAAATGCCGTCAATGACTTAAGCAATATTTAAGGAATTAAATTTTAAAGTTTTATATTGCCTTGGGAAGTTACAGGAAAATATAATTGTGTCGTCCAAAGACGTTACAAGTATAAAATATAATTTCCTATTTCGTTTCACATTTATTGTAATGTAACTTGTCCAAATGTGTAATTAGTACTTTAGCAGGCTGTGTTTTAAGGAACAGTTGGAACAATATGCAGTTATTAATTAAAGAATGTCTAGGCAAACAGCACATAACAGGATTAAAGTATCACAAAATTCATAAAAAAATGGTCATCAACAGCAGCACTCTCTTTTTAGAATCAAACTTGATACTAAATGATATCTCAATAAATTTCGATGCTGTAATACATAACGCCCACACGTTTACAAAAGTAAGTATGTTAACGATAAGTAAGGTAGTATTGAGAACTGAACGACTTTACCACATTTTGCAAGAGAAAGCAGTAAAAACATTGAATTATGACGAACTGTTAATGTTCTGCCGAGTAGTTGACAGACAGTTGAGGCTGTTACTGAGACTGAGACCGAGTAAGTGAAGTCAAAAATCGCTTATCTACCTCATCCTAGCGCAATATCCGAAGAGATCGGCAGATTTCTAAGGAAACATGGCAGCCAGTGTATTTCGCTCTTTCCAACTAAAGTAGAAGGTCATTTTAGGAAGGTTCAAGGCTGTGTAGGTCTCCAAGAGTCTGGTGTTTATGTGGCGTGTGTGGTGTATTCTATCAGGTCTCACAAGCTGCGACATTGTCGCGAATAAAACAGTGACCCGTATATACAATAAGTTTCCTTTAATTTAGATCTATGGTCACAAACGTTTTGTTAGCAGATTACCGGTTTCGGTCTATAATGACCAATGTCGGATCTGTTACTTAGTCCTAATGCACTACATTTAAGATTTGACGATGCCACTTCGGCTACCTTGTATTAGGACTTTGTTTTTATAAAACAGATCTGTCTGATGATAGTCATTATAGACCGAAACCGATAATCTGTGAACAAAAAGTTTGTGACCATAGACGTAAATTAAAGGAAACTTATTATATCAGATCTGTCGAGGAGAGATGCAAGAAGCATCAGAGACGTTCTTGCCAAGAAAATTAGCTGCAGCCGATGACTGCCTCGAAATAATCATAAAACGAAATACGATGAGATTAGTACGGTGGTGCAAACGGCCAGATTCTGGGAAAGCGTAGTTAAGGAGGCTGTCGAAATAAAAGTCAGAAAACCTAAAACCTAATACAGGGAGAGGGGGTATACCGGTGTGGGGGCGGGGGGGGGGGAGATGGTTGGGGACGACTTAGACTTAAATAATGCTTTGTGTCCGGAACTCATCTTATTAAAATCTCGCCGACGTTCGCATTCACCACAGCTGGTTCACGCTGAGTGATTTTCCGTTTCACAGAATATGAATGAGACGTCTTAAAAACTAAAGACCCCTCAAAGAAAATAGTGAGCATCTGGAAGCGAACCCACCTGATATAACTGGAGGCGTGAGCCAATAATAGTTCACAGTCTGTTATAGTACACAAAGTGAACATTCATAACAGCAAAACCCGCAGCACCTGAAGAAGACGACTGTGTCGGTCGTCGAAATATTTTGCCTAAAAGAGAAGCAACTATTCAGAAGAACATTCCGAGGCGCACTGTTAATCAGTCACGTCGGAAGAAACCTGAAAGACCACAAAGGGCAAATATATTAATATTTACCTGTAACTATGGCAATATTAGAACCCATGGTAAAATATATTAGATTTTACAGTTTCCAAGATGTGTTGAATTTAATAATACAACAGCATTAGTTGCCTGCAGCCTTGGAAGAAACAAATCAGTCCCACACATTCCACAATGAACTCATTTTAGCAACGGCAATAAGCAGCGAGTGTTATATAAGGCAATAAATTCAACCATTGTAACACTGTCGCAAAGACTAAAATGGTACTTTTAAAAGATTATTTAATGTCAAATACGTGCAATGAAAGAACGAGTGGTCATTGGTTCTTTTCTCTGAGATATTTCCAAGTGTTAATTGGAATACAAGCTACTTAAGAGATATTAATAATAACGAAACGACATGAAATTGTGCGGCTAAAGTATGTTAATGTATGGGATGACTGAGCGTCTCCCACCTGCAGGTTTAATGCAGACTTCAACGCCTTCAGAAACGACTTCTGAGTATTTCATGTTCTTTCGACCTCTACATGCAAACAACTAGTCCTATAGAACAAATTGACTTTTCCTGCAGGAAACTCAATGTAGTTAAATTTATTACTGGGATACAGTACGCAGGAGTCAATAGTGTTACAATTCTTCAAACAGATTTCCTTGTATATTATTTTTGTATAGTTTTCTTCAATAATTCTAAGCCTGTGCCCTCTAGCGAAAATGTAGCCAAGCACAAAATTTAACTACATTACGCCCGAGTCCTCCGATCGATCCTCACCGAAGGCCAGGCCTGTTACTGCTCGCACTGAGGTTGACCCCTCATCTATGGTAGGTTGGAGGTCGCTCTGGGGCATAGCTGGAGGCGGAAGACTTCCTATGGGGCAGCACATAATGCCTTCCTGGTTATGCAGTCCGGAACCGTGGGACCGCTACGGTCCTAGGTTCGAATCCTACCTCGGGCATGGATGTGTGTGATGTCCTTAGGTTAGTTAGGTTTAAGTAGTTCTAAGTTCTAGGGGACTGATGACCTAAGATGTTAGGTCCCATAGTACTCAGAGCCATTTTAACCTCCCTGTTTAGACTGACAAACAGGTCCCACGTGCTGTCTGTGGCTGACACAGTGGCTAAGCCAGGTGCCGTCCCTTCTCCTGTTGCAGAGGAAACCTCTCAGCCAGCAAGATCGGGAAAATCACAAAGGGTGGGATTATTGGTATTTGGGAGCTCCAACGTTAAGCACGTTGTGGGGCCCCTTAGGGACATAACTGCCAAGAAGATTAAAAAGGACAATGTGCATTCCATGTAAATACTAGGTAGAGTCATTCCACACGTGGAACAAGTCCTCACGGATGCCATGAAGAGCACAGGGTGCAGCCAACTGTGGGTGGTGTCTCACGTCGGCACCAATGATGTGTGTCACTTTGGATCAGAAGAGATTCTCTCTGGTTTCGAGTTGCTTACGTAAGTGGTATAGGCTACCAGTCTCGATGTGAGATGAAAGCAGAGCTGGCAACTTGCAGCACAGTCGACAGGAACGACTGCGGAGCTCTGGTACAGAGCCGAGAAGAGGGTCTGAATCATGGGCTCAGACGGTTCAGCAACCGTGTAGGCTGCAGATTCCTAGACTTGCGCGAAAGGGTGGTTGGGGTTCGGGTTCTATTGAATAAGTCAGGAGCCCACTACGCGGGAAGCGGCTACATGGGAAGTAACAAGGGCTGTGTGACGTGCGCTTGGCTGTTTTTTAGGTTAGAGGGTCTCTGGAAAAACAAAAAGCAGTTCATTCACAAACGGTGCAGGTCGAACAAGGGAAAAACGTATATACAGGAACCATCGGTATAACAGTTGTAAATTGTAGCTGTGTTGCGAAAGTACCAGAGCTCTAAGTAGTAATATAAAGCACTGATGAAGGAATCGTTATAAGCACTGAAGTCTGGCAGAAGCCGAGATATGTTCAGGCTAAATTTTGGCGAAGAACCTGACGGTGGTCCGAAAGGACAGGAGAAACACGGTGGCCGGCGGCGTTTTTGTTGCTGTTAGAAGAAGTTTATCTCGTCGCGAAATTGAAGTAGATAGTTCCTGTGAGTTACATAGTTCCTGTGAGTTTGTATGGGCATTGTTGGCAACGGGAATAAAATAATGATTGGATCCTTTTACCGACCTCCCAATTCAGATGATACAACTGCTGAAATGTTCAAAGAAAACTTGAGTTTGATTTCAAACATTTACCTAACACATATGATTGTAGTTGGAGGTGACGTTAATTTACCTCCAATATGTTGGCGAAAATACATGTATAATTCCGGAGATACGCATAAAATATCATCCGAAATTGTGCTAAAAGCATTCTTTGAAAATTATTTCGAGCAGTTAGTCGATAGGCCCTCAAGAACAGTAAACGGTTGTGAAAACACACTTGACCTCTTAGCAACAAGTAGTCCTGAGTTAATAAAGAGCATGTAACAGATACAGGAATTAGTGAACCCAGGGTTATCGTTGTAAACCCCAAATCCTAGAAAAATAAACAATAAATATATCGATTAAAAGAAGCAGAGAAAATCTCATTCCAAATTAGCTATATTAGTGTAAACCAGATCTGGCTTGACTTGACAGAAACAATATCAGCAGCAAATAAGAGATTTATACCAAATAAATTAGCAAACGACGGACCTCATCTTCCTTGGCACACAAAATGGGTGAGAA
Source organism: Schistocerca piceifrons (assembly GCF_021461385.2). NCBI lineage: Eukaryota > Metazoa > Arthropoda > Insecta > Orthoptera > Acrididae > Schistocerca > Schistocerca piceifrons. Next base: position 634,363,873 of record NC_060140.1, read on the forward strand.
CACTGTTGCCGAAACAGCGAAACAAACATGCTAAATTTAAACGGATGCAAAACACCCAAGACTGGCGATCTTTTACAGATGGTCGAAATTTAGCACGGACTTCATTGCGAGATGCTTTCAATAGTTCCCACAACTAACCTTTGTCTCGAAACCTGTCAGAAAATCCAAAGAGATTGTTAGCGTATGTAAAGTGTGCTAGTATCAAGATGCAATCAAAGCCTTCTCTGTACGATGGCAATAGAGATACTATCGAAGACAGTGCTGCCAAAGCAGATTTACTAAGCACAGCTTTCCGAAATGCCTTCACAAAAGAAGACGAAGTAAATAGTCCAGAATTCGAATCGAGAACAGCTGCCAACATAACCTCGAAGTAGTGAACCAACTTACATCAATAAAAGAAAATATTCTGGTTCAGACTGTACACTAATTAGGTTCCTTTCGGAGTATGCTGATGCATTAGCTCCATAATTAACAATTTGACACTGTACCACATGAGCGGATTGTAGTGAAACTGCGTGTTTATGGAATATCGTCTCACTTATGTAACTGGATTTGTAATTTCCTGTCAGAGCGCTCACAGTTCGTAGTAACTGACGGAAAGTCACCGAATAAAACAGTAAAACAGAAGTGATTTCTGACTTTCTGCTAGGTAGTGTTATGGGTCCTTTGCTGTTCCTTATCTATATAAACGAGTTGGGAGACAATCTCAGCTGCCTTCTAGGATTGTTTGCAGATGATGCAGTCTTTTATCGACAGATAATGTCATCAGAAGATCAAACTAAATAGCAAAACGATTTAGAAAAGATATGCGTATGGTGCGAAAATTGGAAATTGACCCTAAATATCGAGTGTGTGAGGTCATCCACATGAGTTCTGAAAGGAATCATTTAAAATTCGGTTACACGATAAATTAGTCAAATCTATAGGCCATAAATTCAACTAAATACCTAGGAATTACAATTACGAACAACTTAAATTGGAAGGAACGCATAGGAAATGCTGTGGGGAAGGCTAACGAAAGACTGCGTTTTATTGGCAGGACGCTTAGAAAATGTAAAAGATCTACTAAACATACTGCCTACACTATGCTTGTCCATCCTCTTTTAGAATACTACTGTGTGGTGTGGGATCCTTGCCGGACAGGATTGACGAATGACATCGAGAAAGTTCAAAGAAGGGCAGCACTATTTGTATTATCGCTAAATAGGAATTTGTGTCACAGAAATGATACATGATTTGGGGTGAACAAAGGCGTTTTTTGTTGTGGTGAAATCTTTTCATGATATTCCAATCTCCAACATTCTCCGAATGCGAAAAGATTTTGTCGACACCGACCTACATAGGCAGAAACGATCACCATGACAATATAAGGCAAATGAGAGTTCGTAAGGAAAATTGTAGGTTTTCTTTCATTCCGCGCCCTGTACGAGGTTGTAATAATAAAGAACTGTGAAGGTGGTTCTATCAATCCTCTGGCAGGCACTTAAATGTGATTCCCAGAGTATTCATGTAGATGTGGATTAATTCTCCCACACAAAGGTCACAGTAATGTTTTCTTTAGGACTAATAGTCTGCTAATACCTAGCGAGAGAATATGAAAAATCATGCGTGTTGTTATAAACTAGCTGCATATATGAGTAGAGTTAATAAGGTGAAAGGAGGAGTTGCTATATATGTAAAAAGTTATCACTGTGTAGAAAGCTCAGATACAAAACAGTTTTGTCTAGAGCAACATATAGAAGCATGTGCCTGTCAACTTATATTGAAGGAGGGTAACAATATATAGATCCCCTTCAGGAAACATTCATTTATTCCTGGAAAACGTGGATGCCTTGTTGTGCTATCTGTCACATAGGGGAAAGCAAATTATTATATGTTGGGTCTTGAATGTCGATTCACTGAAAGATTGTAATAGGAAGAATGACCTGGAAGTGTTGCTCGGTTCTTTCATAGCAAAGGACAGCAGCACATTGATAGATAACACTTTTAGAGACCAAGGTAGTTTTAAAAACATAAATTCTTGTCCTTTTGAGAATGGCCTTTCTGATCATGATGCTCAGCTAGTTACAGTACATGACATAGCTCCACTCGGTAATTCAAAACTATCCTCCAAAGTGGTGCATTCAATTAATGACTCAACAATTAGAAATTTCAGAGAAAATCTTCAGCAGTTAGGCTGGGATGAGGTGTACAATGAAGCTGATGCCAATTTAAAGTATAACTTATTTCATGATACACTTGTAAGAGAATTTGAAAACTGTTTCCCTAAGAAAGTAGTTAAATCTAATTATAAGAAACAAATCAAAAAAACCTTGGATTACTAAAGGAATAAAAATATATTATAACCACAAATGGGTACTGTATCTAACAACAAGAAACAGTAACGACCCAGAAACAGCCAAGTATTACAAAAACTACTGTGCTACACTTAGAAAAGCATGTGCATCATGTCTGAGATTAATACCTCTGATAACAAAATCAAAACAATTTGGAAAATTATTACAAGGGAGACAGGGCAACCAAGGGTACAGGATGTTGGCATCACCATCAAAGCGAATGGAAACTTGATAAACAACAAGCTGGAAGTAGAAAACATTTTGAATAATCATTCTTAAATGTTGTAGAGAAAATAGGATCTAAATTTTCATTAGAAGAAGCAAGGCAGTTAATGGAAGAGGCCTTATCCACACCATTTGCTACAATTGAAATTCCACCCACCTCTCCTTCTGAAATTACGAAGATAATAAACTCTCTCAAGAATAAAAGCTCACATGGAATTGATGGCATTTCCAGCAGGATAATAAAAGCTTGTTTCCAAGAAATAAGTGGGATTCTTAGCAACATATGTAATAGCTCTCTGAAGTAGGACATTTTCCCAGATAGTCTGAAGTATGCCATTGTTAAACCACTGCAAAAAAAGGGTATACGTCTGATGTCAACAACTACTGCCCAATCTCTCTTCTGACTGCCTTATCCAAAATTCTCGAAGAAGTAATGTATTGTAGAGTACTTCACACCTTTGTAAAAATAAAGTTTTAACAAAGTGTCAGTTTGGTTTCCAGAAGGGTTTTCAACGGAAAATACTATATATACATTCACTAATGAAATATTAAATGCTGTGAGTAACAATAAGTCACCCATTGGGATTCTTTGTGATCTATTAAAGATTTTTTATTGTGTAAGTCATGGAATACTTCTAGATAAATTCAAGTACTGTGGTATGAATGTAACAGTGCTCAAATGGTTTAAATCATACCTAACTGGAAGAGTGCAGAAAGTTGAAATAAGCAGTTCACATAATATGCAAAAAACAGGTGATTTCTCAAACTGGTGAATAATCAAGAATGGGGTGTCACAAGGTTCAGTCTTGGGTCCTCTGCTGTTCTTAATATATGTTAATGACTTGTCATTCTATATTCACGAAAATGCAAAGCTGGTACTTTTTGCCGATGATACATGTATAGCTATCACACCCTACAGACAACAATTATTTGGTGAAATTGTAAATGATGTTTTTCAAAAAATCATTAGGTGGTTTTCTGCAAATGGGCTCTCATTAAACTTTGACAAAACACAGTATATACAGTTCCACACAGTGCATGGAATGACACCATTAATAAATATACACTTCGATCAGAGATTGGTAGCTAAGGTAGAATATTCAAAATTTCTAGGTGTATGCATTGATGAGGGGTTGAACTGGAAAAAGCACACTGAGGATCTGCTGAAACGTTTCAGTTCAGCTATTTATGTTATCAGTATCATTGGCAAATTTTGGCGATATACATCTGAGTAAATTAGCATACAACACATATTTTTATTCTCTGCTTTCATATGGCATCATATTCTGGGGTAACTCATCATTGAGTAAAAGAGCGTTCATTGCACAAAAGCGTGTAATCAAAATAATTGCTGGAGCTCATCTAAGACCATCCTGCAGACACTTATTTAAAGAACTAGAGATCTTCACTGTAGCCTCACAGTATATATATTCACTTATGAAATTTGTTATCAACAATCCGATCGAATTCAAAAGTAATAGCAGTGTACATGGCTACAACACTAGGAGAAAGGATGATCTTCACTACTCAGGGTTAAATCTAACTTTGGCTCAGAGGGGGGTAAATTATGCTACCTGAAAAGTCTTTGGTCACTTACCTAATAGCATCAAAAGTATGACAGATAGCCATACAGCATTTAAAAAGAAATTAAAAGAATTTCTTAATGGCAACTCCTTCTACTCATTAGATGAATTTTTGGATGTAGTAAGTGGATAATTTCCTCAACCCCCACAAAAAAAATAAAAATATTAAATGTCATGTAATATTTTGTGTAATGTAATATCTTGCATAGACACCTTTTATTAATCTGACATGTTCCACATCTTTACAAAGTGTTGTATTCATGATCTGTGGAACAAGTACTAATCTAATCTAATTTAATCTAACTGAAGGCATTATTGGTCGCACTGTAGACTAAATTGGGTGAATTTATTTCAACTTTGTTAAAGTGTAGTAAGTAATTAAACTGTTCTGTCGACTGCAGCCAGCCATGAGATCCGCAGTGCGCTTCTGAGAGTCATTCAGCCGGAAAAGCTGTACAGAATGACTCTACGTTGATGATTTAGCTATAACACTGTTTCTAAAATCATAAAATTTCATTTTTCACCTGGAGGAATATTGTTATGATGAAAAAACTCTAAGATATAAACTAAAATGGAGTATGCACTAATTAGCGATTAGGCACCCTGCCCTGTGACTCATTAACTGAAGCATTACAAAGGTAAACAGGTAAATGTTTTTTGTGACAACTCTGTTAGTGGAAACCGAGGAAACAGGAACTGTCTTTTACACTATAAAAGAAAAAGTTTATTTATTAAATACGATGTTGCTATACATATATATATATATATATATATATATATATATATATATATATATATATATATATAGGAAAGGCTTAGTCGGTCATCCTAGTGAGATGGCGTAAGGTGCCTTACGGTATTAATAATGTGATTAACAAACAGAGAATTTGTAGGGTCGCATAAGATCTTGTACCCATGATTGAGACGTTTGAAGAACACCTTACGTTTCGAGGACGGTTCTGACGGTTAAGGAAAGCAGTTCAGGTGATATGACTGAACAACAAAGAATCCAGCTAACACACAAGTTAAAGGGAGAACAGAATGCTTGTGTGAGTGAGGAGCATTCATTCAGCACTAGTTCGGTGGCTCGTGGAGTCGGTATCACATACTGTCCTGTCTATATAGTGATTTGGAATCAGCCACTGCACCCCTACGACTCACAGTTTGCGATTGTTTTAACTCCCGATGATTCCAGATGTTGGATCATCTTCAACAAATCGAGGTCATAGTGCTTTATAATTAGTCCCTTTCGTCCAAGTTGACTTCGAAGGATGAAGCTTGCTTTACCAAAGAATGTCAAAGTTGCCAAAGGATGTTACACTGAGAATTCCTACGCTTCAGCTGCGAGGAGCCTTCATCAACGATTATGCGTATGCATAATAAGCTCGTATCTGTTTCCTCCTCGTTAATGTGGCGCCAGCGTACCCTTGCCATCTGAGACCTATGAATTTGTGTCTCACGCTGGTGAGTGGTGTCTGGAGATTTCAGACGGAAGTTCGACGAATATTCAAATAAAGCATCTTAAAGACGCAACGGTGGTGCAGGAGCAACAAATCAACAATGACTGCAAATACAATTACATACATAGTACTTGTGCTTAAGAGAAATCCTTCCCTATACAGGAATCCAACCTTTAAGGTAGATGACAGCACAGTTACGCGAAACTCTGTACGCAGGTATTTAGGAGCCCTCGTCGACAACTGAAGAAACTTCTCAGCACGCGGAGAATCAGTCTGTCTGAAGACTGCTAAAATCGTACACAAAACTGTAGGGTCTGAGTTGCCAAAGTTACACCTGGAAGCTGTAAACATTTACAGGAACGTACTATCGATTACAATTGTGGGCTTTACAGCAAGCTCCTGATCTTACCGGCTCATCTGGTTCGACACAGAGCTATCGTAAAACAAGCGCAGAGACGTTATTAGAACGAGAAGCGTAAGAGACGTTAAGAAAAGAGGGGAAGTGAGTGAGAGCGAATATTTCAGTGATGATTAGGTGTGGAAAGACAATGGTAGTGAAGACAGCGAAGTAACGATGAGGTCGCAAATAGAGTAAAAATGCATTCATTGAAGTATTGTGGGTGTCGATTAGATATATAAGTTATTAGAAATAGTATGACATTGTCGTTTAGAAATAGTTATGAAGTCTCGATTTATTCATAGAGTCTCTCAATAACTGACGAATTATTTATAATCATAATTTCATGTGTTACAGATGAGATGTATAGGTACATCATGTGTAAGAAACGAGCTGGTGGCTGAAGTGCAGGCTCTTTTCCCAATCAGCACAGGAAAAGTTGGAATTGTACAGAGTGGTGCAAACCAAAAGACAGCTAGGGAGATTTACATAAAAAATAATGTTATACATTTAATTCTTTTGTTTTGTTTCATTACTTCCCTCCGTTTTATATTCTTTAAACTATACAGTAGAAAGTAGTATCTTACTATTTCATTATTAAACCTAAGAAAATATGTATACTATTATACAAATAATTTTCATTCCACCTAACTCTACTGTATGACTGACTCAAGACATACTGGAGGAAAGGTTCTCATGATTGCAACACATGCATGAACCGGTCATCAAAGCTGACATCGACTAGGAGAGCGGTGTGCTGACAACATACCGCTCCATATCCGTATCCAGTGACGCCTATTGGCTGAGGATGACGTGGCGGTAGGTCGGTAACGTTGGGACTTCCGAGGGCTGTTAGCAGGTGTTTTGTTTTAATACATGAAGTATAATACTCCATACGATGCATTAGACTGAATCCGAGTTGATCCTTGTGTTTTTATGTGATCAGACCATGTAGAGGTAACTTTCTGTAAGTTTTCTCTTGAACTTCTGCATCAACCATACCCTGAAAGATGGATAGTAGCAGAATGTCAAGCTTCATTTTGAGCTCGCCGACCTGATCTGAAGGATGCTGTTTACTTTTGGTGACATCATGTGAAAAGTCATGTGAATGAGACAGTCTTATGACGAGACACCCGCTCCTATTGAAGTGGATTTCCTGGCAAGAGCTCTTACTGTATGTAACATTACTCTAACAATGAATGAGTCATTAGAACAGATGGAGCAGAACTTGGTGTAAAGATGTCATACGTATATCGATACTGTGGGAATTCACTTTAAAAGTTGCCTTACAGCATCTTGTGTTGCTTGTACACATTGATCTCTTTATTGCAATGGCTTGTCAATTTGGATTATGTCGCGATCTTGGAAACATCATGTGCAGCAGGATAGTTACATTGTCATATCAAGATTGTTCTGTTGAACAGTAATTTTTTGGAATTTTTTTATAACTGTATAGTTGTTTGCCATCTCAATAATGATTGCATGTAAAGTAGAAAGGAAAATTAGAAATAAATAACAAAATACTGCTTTACATGGACTAGCGCAAATTTACATAATCCTCTTCTCATGGATAGTTGGGCGATTTCATCTCAAATCACACAGGTGACGAATAAATGTGTCACATCACTGTTTCAAAGTCCGCTGAAAAGAAATGTGTGTTGAAGTTCCACGTGATGCCTCTCCCAATCTTCAATATTTTGATTTTCTGATGATTTGTTTAAACTCTACTGACCTCTCTAAGTGAGAGTATTGGTGAAAACTTCATAACAAAAGGAAAAGTTGAGAAATTGTAATAAAGAAACAAAAAGTGACACTGATCTTAATTTATTTTCAACAAAAACTTTGTTCCCAATACGATGAGATTTGATTAATACATACAAACTTCTGAGTTTTTTTAAATTTTATTTTAGAAAAATAAACTAAGAAAATATTTAACTTTTCCAAATTTCAGAATTGTGTTTTGAAAATATGAATAGTCGGAGGTTTAACTGTCTTGAGAAATGATAAAGAGGAATGACTGCTGACTGTCAGCTATGACATTATTGCATGAAAATTATAAACCATCAAAATATTTGTACCTGACGATGAAGGAATCTGAAATATTTTGGTTATTTATAAAAAAATTTCTGAAACCCCCATCCTAAATGTTCTCAGACTTTCATGGTACATTGGTTGGTCATTGTATGTAACAAATAAATAGTCAATGAGGGCAATACTTGTCTGTAAAAAATGTGAGAAATTTAGCAGGTAGACCTAGCTCTACTCTCAAGTTCAAAAAATTATAGACATTTAATATTTAAACTCATCGATGATATTAAGTTAATGTCATGCAAAACTGGTATATCTGAATCAAAATAATTACTTTACAGTTGTTCGAAATCATTTTACAACAAAAATGATATGTATGGAATATTTACAACCATTTATCTTTTTATGATGATATTTACAAATTAGTCTTGTCTTCTGCCATAATTTTACTTCTTCATGACATTCCATGAATCGAAGTTGCCTACAATGTTACAATCAACACTGCACACTTGAAAAGACTTCATTTTTTTTAATTTGCTTCTAATTGAACTCGTATAGCAGAGCTGAATTAGCACACAGACTAGGATGATCTAACAAGAGCAATATTTGGGAAATGGGAACTGCAAACTGATATTTTGATGATGACCACTTGTAAGCATTAGTAGGATCATGAGCTGTCTTAAAGAAGAAAGGTATGTCTTGCAGCTCATGAGAGACACCTATTATTTGTTGCACCCACCACTGATTGTCATACACAAAAGAAATGTGTCTCACTACAAAGTCTTCTAATGTACACTGTAGTCTTTGCTGTTGACACACAGTAACTGCTTGAATTCCGTGGATAACCGTTCTTGCAATGTACATTCACTCTGGAATGCAGGCCAGTAGTGACTTGATTTAATTCCTACCACAGGCTTCATAGCAAACCACTCTTTTCTCTTTTTTAAAATGGAATTCCTTTAATCTGGTGTCATTTGGAATTAAAAATTTCCATGTTTGTCACTAATTTTTATATTGTGTTTACAAATTCAGTAGCATTACTTGTAGCATAAACAGTTTCATGCTCAGATTAAATCTTGTTGCAAGATGTTTACAGAGACCTCCTGTCCCATCACAACCACTTTTCCCATAATCTTTTGCTGAAATTATCCATTTTTGTGTTAATTCCTGTAATGCAATGTTGACCAAGCTCATAAAGCTGAAAGCGGTTTTTAAAATGAGATCCTGCACCATGAGTCACATACACATGTTTAGGAAATCCATGGCCTGTAGATGCTATGTCATCAATTATCATGCTGACAATGTAGCATGCATGTGCACTGTCTTGAATGAGATCATTACCAACAATAGACAAACAGTGTGAAGTTCCAAGGAAGTAACCGACACATGCAATTATTGATACCTATGTTGTGTGTCAGTGTTAACTTTGAATTTCGTTCAGCAAAGCAACAGACCAGTTCTCAGCAGATTCTAAATGAAGGCATAAAGTTTCAATATTCTGGAATGTGACTGACTTTACTTCTGCTAGGGCCTGTCTCTGAGTACTCCAGATATGATGGTGAGTTACACTTTTCATGACACAATGCCTAAAATCATTAAGAAACTTCTCTAGCTCTACCGTATTGTTCACCAACTCTCCTGCCTCCCAGATGCATAGGTTTCCTCACTGTTAGTGTCCTGAACGTGTAATGATTCAACAGTCATCACTTCGGCACAAGGTCACATTGCATCCAACATCTACCTCGCGGCGCCTGACATATACACAAATCTATCAGGTCCATCTTTGTGACACTGCCTATGGAGAAACAAACACGTTTGAAGCTTGTGCAAAAAATATATCTGCATGCTTCCTTCACTGTGTGGCATTTTACTCCTTTTGGAGGTAACGAGTTGAAGTAGAGTACTTATTTAAAAATTATCTACACCAAGTGCGGGTAATAAATATTTTTCAGACTGAACCAGGGGAGTAGCAGATTGTTGTGAAGAGAAATAATGGCCGTTCTCTCCTTGCGTCCAGTCATTACCTTGTCTTGGTCATAGCAGGCAGCGTCTCTGAGCTTAAATGACTCCCACTTAATGTATCTTTCATTCACGTGATGCAGAGATATTAAAAATTATTCGGTCTTTAATCTCCAAACAACGATGGTGTTGGTCATTGCCAATAACTGTATGATGGATGGAAACGAAATTAACAGATATATCCCTTTGTTAATGTCAACCACAGGTGAATCAGACGAGCCACATCAAGTAGATCGTACGAGCCATATCCTGTTTCTTTCACCATCTCAAACGATATGTTATCCTTTCAAACGATCATGGTTACACTATAAAAGGATGCAATACATCTTATTTAATCCAGCTAATCGGTTTGTTGAGGTGCTTTCTCAATGCTCATTTGAAATTTTCTGTGTAAAAGGACAGTGTGAGACCGGGGAACAATACACATAACGCGTCAGGCTGTTTTACAGGAAGGAGAATTTTAGAAGTCACTTAAGGCAGGTACATCAGGTGACGCTCAACGCTTGGTGTAATATTCCCGTTTATAGGCACTAGTAGTCGAAAAATGGAGACAATTATGAACAGAAAATTCAGAAGGGATAAGACGAGTATAGATCACCAGACTTGAAACAGTCATAGCCTTCCCTGTGGGATAAATGCATATGGTCGGATGTGTAGGGCCACAGATTACCTTCGTTTCCCTAAAAAAAAAAAAATGGCCTTTTCCCTAAAAAATTTAAATGGCCTTGCAAATGCGTAATGCAGGATTGTCAAAAGATGGAAACACTAGGGTAAGGTATCACATCAACGAACTCATATTTGCCCAAATATATACTATTTTCACTCTTTGGAAATTTAATGTAGATAGTTCGATTTAATCTTTCATAATTTCTCCAGTGATGCAAAGTTTTAACTAATTCGTAAGACACATTGAGCCGTGCTGCGGCTCACGTTGGTGTTGTCTGTAGGTTTCTGCCCTATGTTGCAGGCCAGACGGTATGGTTTAGTTGGCATGGTTGTGGTTGTTTGTCTTCTTCTCGTGTTGACTGGCGCAAGACGGTTTCGTAAGCGATGCCTGTCCGCTAGTGTCAACGGTTTCCGATATGTAGTAATTGTTGCCCTGTCTTTGGGGCGACGTCGTTGTTTTGCTGGGTCTTTTGAGTGGCGAGTTCGGTTGGAGCCTGTGGAGAAGCAAGGTCCGCGCAGTGCGGGAACACGTAGGGAACGCTGGTTGCACGCATGGACTGCTGGATGGAAGGGCTGTGGTCACGAGGGTGCACGACTTCGTCGCAAACCGGATCCAGCAAGCTTTAAGATGGGTGCATTCCGATCCAAGTAGAGAAACCTCCACCATTGTGATATCCCGCGATTCTCCAGTGACTTGGTTTCGTGTCCTTGCTCGTAGTGTCGCCAGGGCGAAGAGCAGCGAGTGGAATGCTTGGGAGAGGCGAATCTGATTAGCTTTCGTCGACTTCTTACTACTGCTTACTGCGTTCAACTTGTTACAGTTTGGTTAGTTCAATCAGCGTAATTTTTTCTGCCTGGTGGCCGTTAACGCTCCAACTACCTGCCCTGGGGGCGTTAGTGTACGTAACGGCAGAGTGTATTTACTCGCCTTGCCGCTGCTGTCTGGTGAGACGTGTAGTTTTGACAGCTTTCTTGACTGTAGGCCGGTTGGTGATTTCTCTACTCTGGTGGTAATGATTCCTTTCTCGTTTTGGGGGCTCCAGACACAGTATTCTGGACGCAGTGCAGACTGCTGGTTCCGGCTTTGTCGTATTGTACCATCGTTGCATTTGGTTTATCGGGTGTCAGGCAGCTTTCGCAAGATTATCATTAGTCATTCGTCAGACTGCCACTAGTCTCAGTTACCATCTGGTGAATGAATGGAACACTTGGCTGCCTATCTCATAGCTCGCAAAACTGTTTTTTGCCGGACCTTCTCAGAGGTCGATTCTTGGAGAACCGTCTGGATCAGTTGCTTGCTTTTTTAATTAACTTTTGCTATTGTATTAGCTGTTTTACAGCAGGTTCAAAATTTTTTATATTATTGGCGTTCCTGGCGTGTAAGGCCTTCAGCTGTGATTGTGGTCATTTGCTTTAAAATTCTAATTTGGTATTTGTATTTTAGCAGTATGCCTTAAAACTTTATTTTTGCCATTCCTGCTTCTGATGCCTTCTGCTGTGTTTGTGGTGACCCACCTTAATATTTCAATACCTGCAAGTTGTAAATTGCAGCGAGTTTGAAACAATTTTTAATTTATTGCCATTCCTGGCGTGTAAGGCCTTCTGGCCAGATCACAGTAGCTTGCTTTTAAAACATTATCTGTTGTATCTTTATTTAATAGAGCTTTGCCAAATTGTAACTCATTAGAAACACCATTATTTACACTGTAGTTTGTCCTTAATTAATAATGTGTGGTATTTTTATTTATTGTTGACTCTGTATTTTATGGTTGAAAATAAATTGTGTGTAGTTATAAAAGGCAACCTATAGTAACCGATTATGGCCCCGTCCAAAATGGTAAACAAATCCTGCCTTCCCTTGAGTACTACCAGGTTTCAACTGGAAGCAGAGCCTGGTCGCAATTGTAACATAGCAATTTGAGTTACTGTTGTTTTGATTTGTTGAAATTTGTTAGTGTTGTACGATTTCTGCCTTTGGTATTGTGTTCTGTTTTCGGTGATCAACTCTGTAATGGCTATCAGGCACTGCCCAGGGATCGGCCTAATGATGGACCACCAGCCTATTGAGGGTAGTGTTCTGGGTTTAGTAGCCCGCTTTAGTGCTACCGTTCTTCAGCCAGTGAACGTCATGCTGGATGTTGTGTGTGAGACAAAGGCAGTCACTGAGTTTTTGTTTAAAGTTGTTAGGAGTCTTGAGGACAACATCGGCTTTTTAGAGGGCACTTAACTTAGAGGCAGTCAGTTAGACAGGGTGAAACCTTACCGTCTCCTCTATGTTTCTTTTGTTACGCAGTAACCGTCTCCTCTATATCTCTTTTCTTACGCAACCTTCCCTTTTACAATAACCTATGAAACCTTCCCTTGGGATTTCTACCTCTTACTTAATAATAACAAATGAAATCTTTCCTTTGAAATTAATTCTCTTTCTCAATCTTTGCATACAAATTTAATTGCTGATTATTAAAAGGGATTTTCAGATTATTTCGACGGAACATAGAATGTGTCGTTGTCGTGGCCCTCAGTCGCTATCTGCAATAACCCAAAACTGTTCCTTACCTTTTTTACTGTTACTGGATCGCCATGTGACTGCTACATCGACTGCGACATGAATATACTTACTCTGTTTTACTATACTTTATTATCTGCTGGTCGGCTGTCATAATAAGTGGCGGTATTTATTAACAAAGCTGATGTTATACTTTAATAGCAATGCTGACGTTATTCTTTAATTATTTTGACTTAAGTTACGTAATTCATAGTTAAACTTTTTCTTGACAAGAATAAAATTTTGCAAAGTTTTACGCTGATGGTTTTTGAGATGGATTATAATCACTAATGCCATATTGCTGGCCAAAATTAATTACATTCTGAGTGAAATGATTTTACAAACGTTCAAATGGGACTTACTTTTTACAATAATCTCACAACTAGGAACGCGCAAACATACCTTCACTAGTCTTGAGTTTCTCAAAAAGTAATTCAATAATATTAGTTCCTCTTATGATAATAGATATCTGATGTCTCTGTACATCCGTTTATAATCTCTTGTAAATCATAGCTAGTGGCTGTCAGGCAAAGCGCTCCTCTCAACCTCTCGCTTCAGACCTGCTACCGACTAGCTTCACTTCTCGTTTACTACTGACTTCCTACGAACGCTAAAGAGCTGTCTCTGCTGCCAACACTGTTTTCAGGTGCAGACAATCACTGCTACCATTACAAAACGTATCAATGAGCGGTCTTTCCCGCTCTTTTCTTAAAATGCATCCATACGCGGTCTCTCCCGCTCTTTTTTAAAAATTTCGTCCCAACAATACTTTGGTGCTAACATTCCCTGCTACCACAATTGTTTCCAACATGACAAATATTAATTACCCCTACTTAATTCTATTAATAAAATATAATCATCTTTCATAAATTGTGGTTTGACAATAGACAATAGAAATATACACGTCTTACATAACCCTCCACTGGGTTTCCTTAAAATTTTCCTACGTCGATAAGTCATTTGGACTTGACGTAAGGAGACAATTTGATTATTGAGGTACGTGTAGTAATAAGTAAGTTAATGATAGAATATTTCTTTCGTGAAAGCACATACATATACTGTCATAAGAATTTGTTTTCCTAAGTCTAACAAAGAGAATATTCCATGACTATACATCAAAATATACAAAAAATATGAGTCAGTAAGTTGAAAGTGAACATCGGGTAGTAAAAGTTATTTATATCTCTAATAGTAATATATGGCAAAAAATTAGAAATTTGTTTATGTTCATTATTAATTTTTTTCTCTGGTAAAATTGGCATCTATTAGTGCTATATTCAAGGAAGGGAAAAAACGGAATTGGAAAGCATGGTCAAAGCAATGGCAACTGTCTGTGAATGCACTCAAAAGACCGTTTCTTCCCATCATATACCACAACACCAGGTTTCGTCATGTGATTCCGTCGTCTCTTTGATCCATATTTTTAGTGTAACCAAACACCAATTTAACCGTCGAATTACCTGAGTTGCCGCAGCTACATAAAGTACAAGTTCCAACTCCAATTGCCATTAGTAGTGATAGTGTGCATCTTGGTATGCAAGCACCTATTGACGTACATCATTACTGTGGTGTGCATCTTGGTATGCCGACAACCCATAGAAGACATCGTAGATTGAAGTAACGGGGTTCACAATTCACTTTGTTTGTGCTCCATAACCATGGGGATGCACAGGAATTAAGGTACAGGTATAATAATGTTGTCAAAAGATTCACGGATATGCTTGATACCGTCATTACCAAATTTTGCATCATCCCATTCCTCTGTGCTCATACAAATTATTTATTTTACGTTTAAAAGGACAAAATATGTCACCTTGTGTGACTGTAGAAAAATTTTATAGTTTTAAACAATCACAGAAAAAAAATTGCCATCTGTAGCGAATTCAGCCTACAGTACAAATGACATTACGTGACAATCAATAACATAAACAAATATTCCTGTAAGTGGAATTTAGTATTTCATTTAGGCATCAACATTTTAAATAAAATAGACAAGTACCTTTATACAAACTATGTCACTTTCTGTGACGTTAGCAGATACATTTCCTTTAAATAAATCATAATCTGGTGCTTATATAAATAATTGCATAAAGACACTGTCAAATTACTTCACAGGTTATGAATTCACAGTTTTTGAAATATGGAAGTACATTTTGATAAACTACGTCACTTTTTGTGACTTCAGTGTGTTCGGTATGTGGTCGTCAGTCACGAGTCATATTGTCAGTCGACTATATGTTATGTTTGAGTTGTGTAGCACATCGTCATTGTTATTTAAGAGAAAACATTTGTATTTTACGCAGAGTGCGAATCGGTATGCTGACATCTGATCTGTTTTTCCTATGTATGTATCAGAAGAAAAAGATATCATGTTCAATACAGAAAAAAAAATTTCGAATTGCGAAGTACATACAGTAAGCAGTTTCATGTGGCTTCTCCATCCGTAGTGCTGCGCTGCGTTGTGTCACCTATTATCAAAATAAACCACTGCTAAATTATATTCCTTACATACTAACATCTTCATTCTCCTCTCTCCTTTGTACCTCGTTTCATCTCTCTTCATTGCCTACAGTAAAATATTCACTGTTAATAATTTTCAGTGCACGGCGTGACTACAGTATCTCTATGCATTACCTACCATAAAATATTCATGGTTAATAATCGTCAGTGCACGGCATGACTTCAACATCTCTCTGCATCTGGAAAATCGCGTCAGCTCTCGGCATCACCTGTAAAGCATTTATCCATATTTCTCCATATTCAATACTTATAATTAAAACTATGTTTATTTTGGTGAACTGTGAAACAATGCTGCGTGCGTGGGTTAATGAATACATCTAATTGTTACTACTGTATGAAAATCATTTGTACGTGTTATACATTTACATTTAAAGTAGTCCCCTTACCTTATAAATGTGAAATAAATTTCCAGCGAGAACGCTTCTAAGACTGCTAGTAATGTTCAGTATTTATCTGCTGTCGAGTTGAGGTGACCTGTTGTGCACGAAAATAACCCATTAGTAGCTCTCTTTGTTCGGGCTTGCTGCAATGTGTCGAAAAGCTCATTGTTACACTCTGTCTATATGTATCCCTGTAAGAAGTTTATTCTTATTAAGAATTTCTTTATGTTTGACATATGATGGTTTACTCTCGATTGTTTTGTTCTGAGTGTCTCAATGTGTACTACATTAGCGTGTGGAATATTTAGAATTCTCTACAGTCCTGCACATAGAAGTTCAAATTTTTTGCATCAGTTCTTCCTTTTATGTGACAGATAGTGGGTACGGACTAGTACCTTATCGCCAATCTCGTACTTGAGTAACTTACTTACCTGCTTCTGCTGTCTCTTCCGACGATCTGCAGCTCGTTTAATGTTCGCTAGTGCCATGTCTACTATCTCACAATGACGAAGTCTACGCTTCTGTGGAAAAGTAATTATTTCAGTAAGTTTATTCAAGGGGTCATTATTCATCAGTATTACGGTTGGTGACAGCATCGTTGACTCATTAGGTATTGCATTTATTACTTCCTGAAACTGTGAAATGTATTCGTCCGATGAATAATTTCTACATACTTTTCCGATCTCTTTAATTATTCTTTCTCACGGGTTAGAAGAACTGTGCTATCTTGATATGTAAATTGGTGTTATGTTCTTACTCTCTAACATTTGTTTCCATATGTCTGACCCAAACTGCGGTACGTTATCTGAAATAACCTTCTGTACATGACCTACTGTTGATAGAAAATCTCTTACAAATGCTATTGATACTGTTCTAGCTGTTGCTTTCCTGAGTGCAGAAAATGTCACAAATTTGGATGTCAGTTCTAGTAAGGCGTGCATATTTCTATTGTCTATTGCCAAACCTCAATTTATGAAAGATATTTATATTTTATTAATAGGATTAGGTAGGAATAATTAATATTTGTTATGTTAGAAATAATTGTGGTAACAGGAATGTATACACAAAAGTATTGTTGGCAGGAATCTCTCTTTTGTTACACGATAACCGTCTCTTTTTTGTTACGCAACCTTTCCTTTTGCCGGCCGCTTGTGGCCGTGCGCTTCTAGGCTCTTCAGTCTGGAACCGTGTGACCGTTACGGTCGCAGTTTCGAATCCTGCCTCGGGCATGGATGTGTGTGATGTCCTGACGTTAGTTAGGTTTAAGTAGTTCTAAGTTCCAGGGGACTGATGATCTCAGATGTTAAGACCCATGGTGCTCAGAGCCATTATTTGAACATTTCCTTTTACAATAACCTATAAAACCTTCCCTTGGGATTTCTACCTCATGCTTAATAATAGCAAATGAAATCTTCCCTTTGAAATTAATTCTCTTCCTCAATCTTCGCCAGCAAATTTAATTGCTGCTTATTAAAAAGGATTTTCAGATTATTTCGACGGAACATAGAATGTGTCGTCGTCGTGGCCCTCAGTCGCTATCTGCAATAACCCAAAACTGTTCCTTACCTTTTTTACTGTTACTGGATCGTCATCTGACTGCTACATCGAACTGCGACATGAATATACTTACTCTGTTTTACTATACTTTATTATCTGCTGGTCGGCTGTCATAATAAGTGGCGGTATTTATTAACAAAGCTGATGTTATACTTTAATAGCAATGCTGACGTTATTCTTTAATTATTTTGACTTAAGTTACGTAATTCATAGTTAAACTTTTTCTTGACAAGAATAAAATTTTGCAAAGTTTTACGCTGATGGTTTTTGAGATGGATTATAATCACTAATGCCATATTGCTGGCCAAAATTAATTATATTCTGAGTGAAATGACTTTACAAACGTTCAAATGGGACTTACTTTTTACAATAATCTTACAACTAGGAACGCGCAAACATACCTTCACTAGTCTTGTGTTTCTCAAAAAGTAATTCAATAATATTAGTTCCTCTTATGATAATAGATATCTGATGTCTCTGTACATCCGTTTATAATCTCTTGTAAATCATAGCTAGTGGCTGTCAGGCAAAGCGCTCCTCTCAACCTCTCGCTTCAGACCTGCTACCGACTAGCTTCACTTCTCGTTTACTACTGACTTCCTACGAACGCTAAAGAGCTGTCTCTGCTGCCAACACTGTTTTCAGGTGCAGACAATCACTGCTACCATTACAAAACGTATCAATGAGCGGTCTTTCCCGCTCTTTTCTTAAAATGCATCCATACGCGGTCTCTCCCGCTCTTTTTTAAAATTATATCAATGTGCGATCTTTCCTGGCCACAATACTTTGGTGCAGACAATCCCTGCTACCACAATTATTTCCAACATGACAATTATTAAATATTCCTACTTAATCCTATTAATAAAATATAAACATCTTTCATTAATTATGATTTGACCATAGACAATAGAAATATACACGTCTTACAAGGGTACAGGCACATTTTATTTATTTAACCACCCATATATCTGATTTAAGGGCATTAAAGTTAGAGGATCATGATAAGGAATCAGCTGCTGAATTGGGGTCCTTTGTTAATAAGTTGCAGTTTGAGATCACATGTTTAGAGCTTGATGGGAAGAGGACGGGGTATCAGGATTTGTTGTCTTCCGGGTAGTGTGCTAGCGAGGCCAGGAATAACGCCCTTAGATCCTACGAGGCGTTAGACAGGGCATTTGCTAAATTGCCTAATCCCCCCGTGCAGCTGTTTCGAAACATCATTGTATTAGCTATACACCGACACGAGCAGTTTGAAAGGTTGTTGTTGGTTCGCTCTCAGCACCCCGTTGATGCGTCTGGTGTTTTTCAGCAGGTAATTTTGTCTCTATTGTATCCTTTAACTAGAGGTGAATTGAGGACTCTGGTATCCAGGGCCATGGTAGAAGGGTTTTCATTGTAGAAGGTAAGCGAGCTTGTGATCAGCGAAAGATAGACCACGGGGGTTCATAAACTGCTAGAGTGTCGCTACATTTGTGGCAGATGCAGAAAGATATGCAAGGGTAGCGTCAATACGTGGAAAGAGTTATGACGGCCTGTTTGGCCTAGTTAGTCGACTTGCCAGAACGGGAATTAGTTTCGGTTGTCATGAGCGGAATGCGAGCGGCGTATAAGTCACAATTTGTTTTCGTGGTCGTCCCTCCACTTAAGAAGAACTTCGGGCTGCCGTTGTAGCGTTATCCGCATTGCCGCTCTCGGACGATAGACACCGTGAAGTTATAGTTCAGCCCATGGGCGTTACCGAGGGGAACTCCGTATTACGAACATCAGTTGAGTCTACTAAAGGTGCGGTCGAACAGGGTATTTAGTTTGTACTTGCGTTCAGCCGCCGACACCCAGAGTCAGTTAACGACTCCCAGCTGGGCACTGACCCCGGGGTCGTGTCTTTAAATCCTGGTGTGCCCGTGTCGCTGTTCTATCATCTGCCCCACTGCCTTACATATGCTCTCGATTAGGTGGTGAACATATTTGTATCTTTTTGGATTCTGGTAGCTCCTTTTTATTGTTGAGCTTGGAATAGTTTCTTGAATTTGGTCATCTTGCGAGACTTACGATCGTCCCATTTTCGTTGCAGAGATGTCGGGTTGCCAACGGGCAGATGTTGCCTCTGCATAGTTGGATCCGAGGGAGTATCTCGATTGGGGATATCTCGTGGCCCTTATCTTTGGTCATGGTTAAGGAGCTGCTGGTCGATTTTACTTTGGGGTGTGATTTTATCGGTAAAACTGGTCTTGTTTTGGATTATTTAGGGTACACCTTTTTCTTTAAGTTCGCTTCTGGTCAGAAATTTGGGTTCTGTGAGTATGCTAAACTTAAGGTGCATCAAGATACGGGAATGCTAGCTGTTGATGCTAAAGTAAGTGAGTTTGATCTCACCCATCTTTCTTACCAGCAGGTCTCTGAACAAGGGGGTTTGTTGGAGAGGTTCCCAGAGCATCTCTGTGATAGATTGGGGGTTACCAATTTTCTTGACTACCACATTCGTCTGTCTGATCATGTCCCGTCAAGCAGTCCCCATATCGTCTCTTACCGCCTATGATGAAGATACTAAGGGGAAATATCTCCAAAATGCTTGAGCAGGGAGTTATTAGGCCTTCTACGTCCGCTTATGACTCCCCTATGTTCCTCGTCCCTAAGACTCAGGGGCGAGACTTTGGAATGTTGTTGTCTACTGTCGCCTAAATAAGATGGTTGTCCTCTTGCAAGTTCCTTTACCTGATCCTCATAACTCATTTACTTGGTTTGCCGGGGCAAATCGGGCAAGTAGGTTAGAAAATTTAAAAAGGGAAATGGATAGTTAGAGTTGGATATAGTGGGAATTAGTGAAGTTCGGTGGCAGGAGAAACAAGACTACTGGTCAGGTGACTACGGGATTGTAAACACAAAATCAAATAGGGGTAATGCAGGAGTAGGTATAATAATGATTAGGAAAATAGGAATGCGGGTAAGCTACTACAAACAGCATAGTGATAGCATTATTGTGGCCAAGATAGATACGAAGCCCACGCCTACCACAGTAGTACAAGTTTACATGCCAACAAGCTCTGCAGATGACGAAGAAATTGAAGAAATATATGATGAACTAAAAGAAATTATTGAGATAGTGAAGGGAGATGAAAATTTAATAGTCATCGGTGACTGGAATTCGTCAGTACGAAAAGGGAGAGAAGGAAACGTAGTAGGTGAATATGAATTGGGGGTAAGGAATGAAAGAGGAAGCTGCCTGGTAGAATTCTGTACAGAGCACAACTTAATCATTGCTAACACTTGGTTCAAGAATCATAAAAGAAGGTTGTATACATGGAAGAAGCCTGGAGATACTGACAGGTTTCAGATAGATTATATAATGGTAAGACAGAGATTTTGGAACCAGGTTTTAAATTGTAAGACACTTCCAGGGGAAGATGTGGACTCTGACAACAATCAATTGGTTATGAACTGTAGATTAAAACAGAAGAAATTACAAAAAGGCGGTAATTTAAGGAGATGGGACCTGTCTAAACTGACTAAACCAGAGGTTGTACAGAGTTTCAGGGAGAGCATAAGGGAACAATTGACAAGAATGGGGGAATGAAATACAGTAGATGAACAATGGATAGCTTTCAGGGACGAAGTAGTGAAGGCAGCAGAGGATCAAGTAGGTAAAAAGACAAGGGCTAGTAGAAATCCTTGGTAACAGAAGAAATATTGAATTTAATTGATGAATGGAGAAAATATAAAAATGCAGTAAATGAAGTAGGCAAAAAGGAATACAAACGTCTCAAAACTGAGATCGCCAGGAGGTGCAAAATGGCTAAGCAGGGGTGGCTAGAGGGCAAATGTAAGGATATAGAGGCTTATCTCACTAGGGGTAAGATAGATACTGCCTACAGGAAAATTAAAGAGACCTTTGGAGAAAGAGAACCATTTGTATGAATATCAAGAGCTCAGATGGAATCGCTGTTCTAAGCAAACAAAGGGAAAGCAGAAAGGTGGAAGGAGTATATAGACGGTTTATACAAGGGCGATGTACTTGAGGACAATATCATGGAAATGGAAGAGGATGTAAATGAAGATGAAATGGGAGATATGATACTGCGTGAAGAGGTTGACAGAGCACTGAAAGAGCTAAGTCGAATCAAGGCCCCATGAGTTGACAATATTACATTAGAACTACTGACAGCCTTGGGAGGGCCAGCCCTGACAAAACTCTACAATCTAGTGAGCAAGATGTATGAGACAGGCGAAATACCCTCAGACATCAAGAAGAATATAATAATTCCAATCTCAAAGAAAGCAGGTGTTGAGAGATGTGAAAATTACCAAACTATCAGTTTAATAAGTCACGGCTGCAAAATACTAACGCGAATTCTTTACAGACGAATGGAAAAACTAGTAGAAGGCGACGTCGGGGAAGGTCAGTTTTTTATTCCGTAGATATATCGGAACACGTGAGGCAATACTAATCCTACGACTTATCTTAGAAGTTAGGTTAAGGAAAGACAAACCGACGTTTCTAGAATTTGTTGACTTAGAGAAAGCTTTTGACAATGTTGACTGCAATACTCTCTTTCAAATTCTGAAGATGGCAGGGGTACAGTTATAAGTTGTTCAGGGACATCAATAGGGAGCAGTAGTTGGGAAGGGAGTGAGACAGGGCTGTAGCCTCTCCCCGATGTTATTCAATCTCTATAATGAGCAAGCAGTGACGGAAACAAAAGAAAAATTCGAAGTAGTTATTAAAATCCACGGAGAAGAAATAAAAACTTTGAGGTTCGCAAATGACATTGTAATTCTGTCAGAGACAGCAAAGGACTGGGAACAGTAGTTGAACGGAATAGATAGTGTCTTGAAAAGAGGATATAAGATGAACATCAACAACAGCAAACGAGGATAGTGGAATTTAGTCGAATTAAGTCGGGTGTGCCGCGGTGGTCTAGCGGTTCTAGGCGCGCAGTCCGGAACCGCGCGACTGCTACGGTCGCTGGTTCGAATCCTGCCTCGGGCATGGATGTGTGTGATGTCCTTAGGTTAGTTAGGTTTAAGTAGTTGTAAGTTCTAGGGGACTGCTGACCACAGACATTAAGTCCCATAGTGCTCAGAGCCATTTGAACCATTTTTAAGTCGGGTGATGCTGGGGGAATTAGATTAGGAAATGGGACACTTATAGTAGTAAACGAGTTTTGCAATTTGGGGAGCAAACTAACTGATGATGATCGAAGTTGAGAGGATATAAAATGTAGACTGGCAATGGCAAGGAAAGCATTTCTGAAGAAAAGAAATTTGTTAACATCGAGTATAGATTTAAGTGTCAGGAAGTCGTTTCTGAAAGTATTTGAACGGAGTGTAGCCATGTATGTAGGTGAAACATGGACGATAAATAATTTGGACAAGAAGAGAACAGAAGCTCTCGAAATGTGGTGCTACAGAAGAATGCTGAAGATTAGATGGGTAGATCACATAACTAATGAGGAAGTATTGAACAGGATTGGGGAGAATTTTGTGGCACAACTTGACTAGAAGAAGGAATACACTAAGCAGATTCAGAAGGATGTAGGTTGCAGTAGGTACTGGGAGATGAAGAAACGTGCACAGGATAGAGTAGCATGGAGAGCTGCATCACACCAGTCTCAGGACTGAAGACCACAACAACAACAACAACAACAACAACAATTGGTTTACTGCGCTCGACCGCAATGAAGTCTATTATCATATTCCCTTAGCCTAAGAATGTAAATACGTTGCAGCATTTTGTACTGATTGGAATCTGTTTCAGTTTAATAGGGTCCCCTTTGGTTTGGCTACTGGCGCAGCCGTACTTACTCATTTGCTGGATAATATTCTTGGAGACTTGAAATTAGTCTATGTTTAGAATCACCTTGACGATTTGGTAATTTATAGTTGTTCGTTTCAAGAGCATTTCGCACATATACAGCAAGTTTTTGCTAGATTTGTGGGAGCCGGTTTGACTGTTAAACCCAATAATGTGACATTAGCAAGGCAGCAAGTATCCTTCTTAGGTCACGTAGTATCAGGCAAGAGTATTTGCACCGATCAGGAGCGGACTACGGCCTTGAGAGCCCTCCCGCGACTCGCTGATAAGAGAGGGATTGCCAAGTTCATAGCGATAGCGAATTATTTTAGACGTTTTGTCCCTGATTTTGCTCAGTTCTCAGCTCCTTTAAATGAACATGTCGAAAAGGGGTGGGTTTTGATTTGGAACCTGCTCAAGAGGCCGCGTTTGAGCACATCAAGTCGGCTATAGCCAATCCTCCGGTTCTCAGAGTGCCTGATTTTAATAAGAAATTTATTTTCCAAACCGATGCTTCTAATGTGGGCATTTCGGAATTCCTCCTCCAGGAGTTCAAGTGTCAAAGGCAACCACTTACATATCCGTCTCGTCGGTTAACCAGCGCCGAACTTAAATAATGTGTTTATGAATGTGAGGCATTGGCTGTCTTGTTTGCGCTGGATAAGTACCGGTTTTATCTTGAACATAATTTCAGCTAGAGACTGACAGTCAAGCCTTAAGCTGGGTGCTAGCCAGACCATGTAAAACTGGCCGTATCGCGAGGTGGGCGGTACGTATTTCGGCGTTTCAGTTCGAGGTTAAGCACTTTAAAGGCACTGAGCGTCCTCAGCCGTATGTTTACTGAACAATCATCTACTGAGGGCGCCTAAGAAACTTAGGAAGGCAATCTTAGTTGTGTCATGTTAGGCGGTATTCCTCATTTGTTTAGTGACATTGTCGACAATCTAGATCAGGACCCCACTTGGGGACCCGTTAAGAAACGGGTTTCGGCGGGGGAGCGTTCGTATGAATACATTATTAAGAAAATTCTTTTGTGTAAAAGGGTGCAACGTACCTAGGAGATTAAGATCTGTCTACCAGGCACCCTAGTATGCCCATGTTTCCATTATTTTCACAACTCATTGATTGGCGGGCATTTAGGAACCTATAAGACCTTGCAGAAGATTAACAAGCATCTGACTTGGCCGTCTATTGACCGAGACGTCAGAGAAACTGTTTCTGGGTGCCAGATGTATGGCCGAACCGAATAAAGCTCTTCAACAAGGGTTCCTTAGATCTGAGCGTGAATCTTGCCCCATGGACAAATATGTCGATTAAGTGGGGCTCTTACCTGGCACCAAAGGAGGCCATGGGTATGTAGTAGTTATTATTGACGCGTTTTAGAGGTTTACCTGGCTTCTTTCGAGTCGTAATGTGACTGCTGCCACCATCGTTGTGCATTTAACTAACGTATTTAGAGTTTTCGGACCTCCTAAGCGAATCGTTAGTGAGAATGCGCGGGCCCTTCTTTCTGATCCCTTCAAGGCCTGTTTTCAATGTGGTGTTAAGCATGTAACTGCCACTGCGTATTATCTGCATCGGTCCTTTGCGGAAATGGTCAATCGTAAGATTAAATCCGCACTGATTGTCTTTCATCAAAAGTCTCCCAGTAAGTGGGATTCTAGTCTGCCTTGGCTTAGCTTTGCCTTCAATACCGCCAGCCATGAGTCTTTGAAAGTTACTCCGGTTTCCTTGGTGTTTGCTTATCCCGTTACTTCCCCCGTTTAGAACTTATGGGGGATTCAAGATCTAATTCCCGCGGTGATCACCCCTTCGGTCGTCAAAGAAAATTGAATCGTGCGAGGTGCAGTATTGTCAGGGCCTACAATAGACAAGCTGGGCGTTATAACCTTTATCGACGAGCCTTCAGTGGTAAGCCGGGGATCAGGTGTATGTCCGTAATTTTCCCGGGAGGGAGGTGCATGTTGGCAACCTTGGTAACATTTTAAGCCCTGTTAACCTTCTGGTTAAGGGCAACCGTACCAGTAAGCAATACTGGGTCAACTTTAATAAAATAAAGTTTGGTTTGGCCGCTAGTTGCGTCACCCCCCCCCCCCCCCGCTTCAGTGTGTTTGTCCTTGGAATGGGGACGTTGAACCGTGCTGTGGCTCGTGTTGATGCTGTTTGTAGGTTTCCGCCATCTGTTGCAGGCCATACGGTATCGTTTAGTTGGCATGGTTGTAGTTTTCTGTCTTCTTCTCATGTTGACTGGCACCACTCGGTTTCGCAAGCGTTGCCTGTCCGCTAATGGTAGTGGAACGGTAGAGACAGCTTGAAGGTGGTTCATGGAACCCTCTGCCAGGAACTTTACTGTGGATAGCAGAGTAATCACGCAGATGTAGATGTATCGACATGTAGTAACTGTTGCCCTATCATAGGGAAAAATTGGTTGTTTTGGCAAGTCTTGTGAGTGGCGAGCCGAGTGGAGGGTCTGAATCAGAGGCTCAGACGGTTCTGCGACGGTGGAGGCTGCAGATTCCTAGACTTGGGCCAATTGGTAGTCGGGTTTCGGGTTCCGCTGAATAGATCAGGTGTTCACTATAAGCAGGAAGCCGCTACACGTGTAGCAGGGGCTATGTGGCGTGGACTGGACGGTTTTTTAGGTTAGAGGGCCTCGGGAAAACAGAAGAAAGGCTTCAGTCACAAATGGTGCAGGACGAACACAGGAAGAACGTAGACACAGGAACCATTGGTATAACAGTTGTAAATTGTCGTGGGTGTGTTGGGAAAGTACCAGAGCTCCAAGCGCTAAAAGAAAGCACTGATGGTCAAATCGAAATAAGCATTGAAAGCAGGCTCTAGCCGGATATAAGCTCAGCCGAAATTTTTGCGAAGATCATACGCTGTTTCGAAAGGATACGCTTAACACGGTTGGCGGTGGCGTCTTTGTTGCGGTTAGAAGTAGTTTAACTTGTCGCGGAATTGAAGTAGATACTTCCCGTGAGTTAGTATGGACATTATTGGCAACCGGAATAAAATAATAATTGCATTCTTTTACCGACCTCCCATTACACATGATACAGTTGCTCAAAAGTTCTAAGAAATTTGAGGTTGATTTCAGACACGTACCCGACCCATAGGATTATAGGTGGTGGTGAATTTTATTTACCCTCGATATGACGGCGAAAATACATGTTTACTTCCGGAGGTACGCATAAAACATCATCCGAAATTGCGCTAAACGCATTCTCTGAAAATTATTTAGAGCAGTTAGTTCATAAGCCCTCGCGAATAGTAAACGGTTGTAAAAACACACAAGACCTATTAGCAACATATAATTCTGAGTTAATAACGACCATAAAAATAGATACAGGGATTAGCAAACATAGGGTTGTCGTAGCGAGACTGAAAATTGTAATCCCCAAACCCTCCAAAAATAAGCGAAAAATATACCTATTGAAAAAAGCAGATAAATATTCACTGTTGCGGAAACAACGAAACAAACACGACAAATTTAAACACACGCTAAATCCCCAGGATTGGCGATCTTTCACAGAAGCTCAAAATTTAGTACGTGGTTCAGTGCGAGATGCTTATAGCAGTTTCCACAACGAAACTTTGTCTCGAAACCTGGCAGAAAATCCTAAGTGATTCTGGTCGTATTTAAATTATGTTAGCGGCAAGAAATAATCAATGCCTTCTATGCGTGATAGAAATGGAGATTTTATCGAAGACAGTGCTGCCAAAACAGAGTTACTAAACACAGCCTTCCGAAATGTCTTCACAAAAGATGAAGAAGTAGATAGTCCAGAATTCGAATCGAGAACAGCTGCCAAAATGAGTAAGGTAGAAGTAAATATGCTCGAAGTAGTGAAGCAACTAAAATCAATAAAAGAAAGTCTTCCGGTCCAGACTGTATACCAATTAGGTTCCTTTCGGGGTATGCTGATGCATTAGCTCCGTACTTAACAAACATATACAACCGTTCACTCGACGAAAGATCCGTACCCAAAAGACTGGAAAGTTGCAGAGGTCACACCAATATTCATGAAAGGTAGTAGGGGCAATCCACTAAATTACAGGCCCATATCGTTAACGTCGATATGCAGCAGTATTTTGGAACATATATTGTGTTCTAATATTATGAATTACCTCTAAGAAAACACACAGTCAACATGGCTTTAGAAAACATCGTTTGAAACACAACTAGCTCCTTATTCACATGAAGTGTTGAGTGATATTGGCAAGCGATTTCAGATAGATTCCGTAATTCTGGATTTACGGAAGGCTTTTGACACTGTACCACATAAGCGGATTGTAGTGAAATTGCGTGCTTATGGAATTTCGTTTCAGTTACGTGACTGGATTTGTGATTTCCTGTCAGACAGCTCACAGTTCGTAGTGATTGACGAAAAGTCATCGAGTGAAACAGAAGTGATTTCTGGGGTTTTCCAAGATAGTGTTATAGGACCTTTGCTCTTCCTTATTTGTATAAACGAGTTGGGAGACTATCTGAGCAGCCGTCTTAGTTTGTTTGCAGATGACGCTGTCGTTTATCGACTAATAAAGTCATCAGAAGATCCAAAAAAACTGAAAAACTCTTTAGAAAAGGTATCTGAATGGTGATAAAATTGGTAGTTGACCCTAAATAACGAAAAGTGTGAGGTCAACCACTTTAGTGCTAAAAGGAATTCGTTAAACTTCGGTTACACGATATATCCATATAATCTAAAGGCCATGAAATCCATTAAACACCTAGGTGTTACAATTTCGAACAACTTAAATTGGAAGGAACATATAGAAAATGTTGTGGGGAAGGCTAACCAAAGACTGCGTATTATTGGCAGGACACTTGGAAAATGTAACGGATCTGCAAAGGAGACTGCCTATACTACGCTTGTCTGTCATCTTTTAGAATACTACTACGCGTTGTGGGATCCTTACCAGATAGAACTGATGGAGTACTTCGAAAAAGTTCAAAGAAGGGCAGCAAGTTTTGTATTATCGTGAAAATGGGAGAGCGTGTCACAGAAATGATACAGTGTTTGGGCTGGACATCACTAAAAGAAAGGCGTTTTTCGTTGTAACGGAATCTTCTCACGAAATTCCAATCACCATCTTCTTCCTTAGAATGCGAAAATATTTTGTTAACACCGACCTACATAGGGAGAAACGATCACCACAATAAAATAAGGGCAATCAAAGCTCGTACGGAAAGATATAAGTGTTCGTTCTTTCCGCGCGCTATACGAGATGGAATAATAGAGAATTGTGAAGGTGGTTCGATGAACCCTCGGCCAGGCACTTAAATGTGATTTGCGGAGTATCCATGTAGATGTTGATGTAGATGTATGTGGCGTAATACTTCGTTTTTCTCCTTATAACTCTGGCGTTCTTTAATCAAATTATCTGTGAGTGAAGAGTTCCCTTTCCTAAGTATCCAATTTCGATTGTGCACCTTCACCTGTCCTGCCACACTGACCTATATAGAATTTTCCACATTTCCGAACCATCTTGTGCATTTACTTCTTTTCCAAATCGGGAGCGCCGCTTTTGTCATGGGCAAAAGTTGGCCAGCAATGTTGTATGCTGTATTAGACCACCTGTCTAAATAAGGCCATAGTTATAATACGCAACATGAGTCCTACGTGATACCCACATAGAGATGAAGATGAGCTGACTAGAAATATTTGAAACTAATTAATAAATGAACACTGTCCTCAAGCTTAATACTGCATGATCAGACACAGTTAACATACTTGCTATTTATAATGGCAGACAGCGCCCAGACATGTTGTAATTATTCCTGTCTTCACATTTGATCAAGTTTTCTTCCTTTATCACATTTATTATGCTATATTTGCTCTGTTGAATTTGTTTCTATGTAAAATGACAACTCTTTCAGTTACTTGACAAATCTCAATTGTACAGCCACACTCAAAAGTATCCGAACGACCTGAATTGCATTTCGCCTGATTCGCATACAACCCTCATAACGCAGCTGTCTAGCAGGTTCTCTAATCGCTCCTCGGTACAGCCGTTTGACTAGTGAAAATGGTTCCAACAAATCACCGCTAGAAATCACTGCTCTGTATCGCAATAACTCAAGATATACAGTAGTAACACGATAATAGAAATATTAGGGAACACCTTATCAGAGATAAGACTGTCCTTAAGGCTTGTAAGCTCATATTTATTACAATAAATCACGTACCTGAAATTTTACCATTCTCATTATTATATCAGATAGGTAATGCACGTAATAATTTCGACATAGTCATGATTTCCTCTTCAAAGTAACATACCGTAATTATTATTTAACACAAAATGACATAAAAAATTTATGTTTTACACGAGCTGCTAGTTGAGAATATGTATGAACATCAAATGACACGACGAACCGTCTCGTTCTGCATATGGATTGAAACCCAGGTCATGCAGACTAAGCACAGATTTCGTGACTGACGGAAACCAACAGTCATTCCTGACTAGGCATACAGAGTGTGATATATATCGATTTTAGACAGTATCAATTAGGAAATTTCAACTTTAAATTACATAGCGTAAACATTTATAACGGACGCGAATTCCTACCCAGCATCAATTGTCCCCGTTAACGAACTACGAGAGATGTTAAATATTGCTTCTTCAGAAGTAACTTTCATGAAATGCCGTGAGGTAAGGCTTTGTGTTGGATAGGGATTCGAACCCAGAACATAATCGGATTGTTATCGAAGCACAACCAACTGTGACATATAGGATTTTCTCGGCAATAGCAAGATATTTTAACTGAAATGATGAGACGAAAATTTAATTTTTTCCTGCCCAGGACTCTAACTCGGCATCTATCGCTGTTATATTACAGAGAAAACGAACGTTAAATATGGGTTTTTTACACCAGCAGCAACGTGTAGACATGTTTGAACTAGAAATAATATGACGAAGAGTTCAGTGCTGACTACTAATCGAACCCCACACATATCGTTGTTGCCTACACACAAAAAGACGTCAGCTACCGAATTTTTCTCCACCAGCAGCCCGGAATGACGTCCTTGATCTTACAGTGATCTCGCAAATGGTTATGTGTCTCACTGGGAGTCAAAAACGTCAAATACCGTTATTGTTGACAACGAATGAAATCATCATCATCATCATCATCATCATCATCTTCATCATTTAAGACTGATATTGCCTTTCAGCGTTCAGCCTGGAGCATAGCCCCCCTTATAAAATTCCTCCTTGATCCCCTATTCATTGCTAACATTGATGCCTCATCTGGTGTTAAACCTATTACTTCAAAATCATTCTTAACCGAATCCAGGTACCTTCTCCTTGGTCTGCCCCGACTCCTCCTACCCTCTACTGCTGAACCCATGAGTGTCTTGGGTAACCTTGCTTCTCCCATGCGTGTAACATGACCCCACCATCTAAGCCTGTTCGCCCTGACTGCTACATCTATTGAGTTCATTCCCAGTTTTTCTTTGATTTCCTCATTGTGGACACCCTCCTGCCATTGTTCCCATCTACTAGTACCTGTAATAATCCTAGCTACTTTCATATCCGCAACCTCAACCTTGCTGATAAGGTAACCTTAATCCACCCAGCTTTCGCTCCCATACAATTAACTTGGTCGAAAGATTGAACGGTGCACAGATACCTTAGTCTTAGTACTGACTTCCTTCTTCCAGAAGAGAGTAGATCGTAGCTGAGCGCTCACTGCATTAGCTTTGCTACACCTCGCTTCCA
Source organism: Schistocerca piceifrons (assembly GCF_021461385.2). Taxonomy (NCBI): domain Eukaryota; kingdom Metazoa; phylum Arthropoda; class Insecta; order Orthoptera; family Acrididae; genus Schistocerca; species Schistocerca piceifrons. The sequence continues at coordinate 634,395,102 of NC_060140.1, forward strand.
GTTCTTTCACTATGTTGCCATCCTGTGAGAATTTGCATCCTAAGTACTTGAAACCGTCCACCTGTTATAACTTCGTTCCTCCTACTTGGCACTCAATCCGTTAGTATTTCTTTCCCACTGACATTACTTTCGTTTTGGAGATGCTAATCGTCATACCATAGTCTTTACATTTCTGATCTAGCTCTGAAATACTACTTTGCAAACTTTCAATCGAATCTGCCATCACAACTAAGTCATCCGCATATGCAAGATTGCTTATTTTGTGTTCACATATCTTAAACTCACCCAGCCAGTCTATTGTTTTCAACATATGATCCATAAATAATATGAACAACAGTGAAGACAGGTTGTAGCCTTGTCCTACCCCTGAAACTTCTCTGAACCATGAACTCAATTTACCGTCAACTCTAACTGCTGCATGAGTATCCATGTAAAGAGCTTTAATTGCTTGCAAAAGTTTACCTCCTATTCCATAATCTCGTAGAACAGACAATAACTTCCTCCTAGGAACCCGGTCATATGCCTTTTCTAGATCTATAAAGCATAGATACAATTCCCTGTTCCACTCATAACACTGCTCCATTATTTGCCGTAAGCTAAAGATATGGTCCTGACAAACGCTAAGAGGCCTAAACCCACACTGATTTTCATCCAATTGGTCCTCAACTAATACTCGCACTTTCCTTTCAACAATACCTGAGAAGATTTTACCCACAACGCTGTTTAAAGACATACGTCTGTAGTTGTTACAATCTTTTCTGTTTCCATGTTTAAAGATTGGTGTGATTACTGCTTTGGTCCAGTCTGGTGGAACTTGTCCCGACTCCAGGCCAATTCAATTATCCTGTGGTTTTATAAACTGTATGTTTAGAACGGCGACGAAATCTCCTGTATGGCATCGTGGCGACGTTCAATGCAGTTGCCTGTGCAGCAGCAGCAGCGCGATTGAGCCTCTGCGCGGCTATCGCTCGCTTATATAGTATATGCGGTAGCTTCACAGTGCCTGCGGGAGCGTTATCCCGGACGCGCACACTAGGTGTTCTAAGTGCGCGCCCCAGTGAAGAGTTTCGCTGCTACTGCACTTGTTGACGGACCTTGGGTTTTTTGTGGTTGTAGACTTAATTTTGGTATTGACATTAATGATACTTTTGATCATGGTAATGGTTGGCTCCCTGTAGCATTGTACGTGGAGGTACGGGAGTTCCTAACGTACCAGGACTTGAAAGCTTTGTCGATAGAGACATTATCGCCTATCGTACCTACCATATGGCAGAACTTGCAAATAAAGACTTTGGTAAATCCGGTTATATGTCGCCTTCAGCATTGTCATTGTATACGCGTAATAAGAGAAAAATATCTGTAAATGATTCTGTATTTGATGAGTTCCGAATTAATTTCATCCACCCCAGCTGCTTTATTGCACTACAATCTATTAACCATTTTCTCCACTTCCTCAAATGTGATCCTATTTCCATCATCATTCCTATCCCATTCTACCTCGAAATCTGAAACATTACTGATCGTATTTTCACCTACATTGAGCAACTCTTCAAAATATTCCCTCCATCTGCTGAAGGCATCCACAGGATTCACCAGCAGTTTTCCTGACCTGTCCAAAATACTTGTCATTTCCTTCTTTCCTCCCTTTCGAAGACTGCTAATTACACTCCAGAATGGTTCTCCAGCAGCTTGACCCATAGTCTTCAGCCTGTTTCCAAAGTCTTCCCTAGATATCTTCTTGGATGCTGCAATTATCTGTTTGGCTTTGTTTCTTTCTTCAACATAACTTTCTCTGTCTACCTGAGTTCTAGTATGTAGCCATTTTTGATACGCCTTCTTTTTCCTTTTACAGGCTGCCTTGACTGTGTCATTCCACCAAGCTGTTTGCTTCATCCTACTTTTACACACTACTGTTCCAAGACATTCTTTAGCCACTGTGTCCCTGTACCTTGTCCATTCCTTTTCCAATCACTGTAATTGACTACATTCAACTAACTGGTGCCTTTCTGAGATCGCTGTAATGTACTTGTGCCTGATTTCTTTATCCTGAAGTTTCTCCACAATTATTCTTCTACATGTGGACCTGACCTCCTGCACTTTCGGCCTCACAATACCAATTTCACTGCAGATTAAATAGTGATCAGTGTAATCAAAGAATCCCCTGAATACACGTGTGTCCCTCACAGCCTTCCTGAATTCCTGACCTGTTATTATATGGTCAATGACAGACCTGGTTCCCCTGCCTTCCCAAGTATACCGGTGAATGTTCTTATGTTTAAAAAAGGAGTTTGTAATTACTAAGCCCATACTGGCACAGAAATCCTAGACTTGTTTCCCATTCCTGTTGGCCTCCATATCCTCTCCAAATTTACCCATAATCTTTTCATACCCTTCTGTTCGATTTCCAATCCTGGCGTTAAAATCACCCATGAGCAGAACACTGTCCTTGTCCTTTACTCTAAAAACTACATCACTGAGTGCCTCGTAAAAACTCTCCATCTCATCTTGATCTGTCCCTTCACAATGCGAATATACTGACACAATCCTAATTTTCTTGCTAGACACTGTCAAATCTATCCACATCAGTCGTTCGTTTACATACCTTATTGCAACTACGCTGCGTTCCATATCTTTTCTGATGTAAAGCCCTACACCCCATTTTCCTATTCCTGCTTTGACTCCTGACAGGTAGACCTTGTACTCACCTATTTCCTCTTCTTTCTCACCCCTTACCCGAATGTCACTAACAGCTAAAACGTACAGCCCCATCTTACTTGCAGCCTCTGCCAGCTCTACCTTCTTCCCAGACTAGCCCCCATTGAAATTAATAGCTCCCCATCTCATTACCATTTGTTTGCCAAGTCGTATCTTAGGAGTCCCTGGTTTGTCAGTTAGAGGTGGGACTCTGTCACCTCCAAAGGTCCAAGGCATTTTGCTCTGATTGTAGCCAGCATCACATTTAAAGTACCAGGGGAGCAGGTTGCTAGCCTTACTTGCCCCGAGTCCCATTGGGTTTTACCCATAACGGCTCAGGGACTAACCGGTGGATTTGGTAGTCTTTGCTGTATGAGCACAAAGGTGACCACGACCCAGAATATGTCCGAGATGACCAACCTTATTCCAAAGTAACTGGTATCCCAACTGTAGGGACCACTTACTTGCCCATTCATATGTTGCGCGTGGTTCATGAGCCAGGACATGACTACAGGAACCCACACCATGAACCACCCAAAATACATTATAAACTAAATTATTATTCACCCGCAGATAGGTGTTCTCATGCTAGAGCTTGATAATACATAATGAAAACCTTAGTGCCGGGTCAGGATTCGGACCCATTCAGGCGCAATATGTGGAGATGTTGAGGAATCTGCAGTTTTGAACAAACAACAAATTGTAGTCGAGTTGTATTGTCACGAAGGGATCAAATTTCGAGTTAAGGGCGGTCTGAGTTGTATTCCCAGTTCAAAACCAATTTTATCGGCATACAGAACCTCAAATAAAAGATGGAATAAGTGTCCTGTGACCATACATAGCGTTTCTTTCGTCACTAGAACTAAATAACTAGTATAAGAAAAGTTATCTGGTGATAGATTTTCTACATGTCACTGCTCCTGACTTTATTGTGGTTCAACCTAATGTCTACTTGGTAGAAAAGGAATATCATGTTCAATGTGGATGTCAGACCACAATGACATTACACCTTCTTCACTAGGCGTAGGCAGAAGAGAATTGAATCTCGCTCAGTGTATCAAAAATCATCGGCGGAAGTTGGAATCGAACCCAGACCATGAGTATATGAACCTCTCAGCTATCCAACAGAAAACAAGATACGCTTCGCTGTGGCTCATTCTTCTATTGTACCGCCATTGCGCCACACTGGATGAGGATTCTGACACAGAGACTCCCTGTAGTGGTTAGCAGCTTGTCCAGTAAATTCATTAACTTGGTTGACTGAATCGCCATGAACTAGCTGCCTCGGCTACCCAGTACATACATTCGACTGTATTTTTTAATCATCGAAATAAAATCACGTAACTGCCACCTACAAAGAACTCCCAACAGTGTAGGATGCTGATATTTAAATAGGAAGCGTTCCTTTCCACTTCAGCTACTCTATTGCGCTATCTGTTTCTTGAAAACTACGTACACTGCAAAAGGAAAGCTGTAACTGTCTATCTCTCTACATCCACCCATATCCATTATCTCACGACACTGTGGAATGCGGAAGTTTTGTAGGGTTTGTTGTTGACTTCTAGAGCAGGGGTAGCTACGGTTCAGCTAGTAGTGTAACGGTAAGTGTAGTGTACTGTAGAAAAAACGTCGGAGTTAAAATACGTTCACTGCTACATTTTTTAAAACGCAATTCTGCTGTCTGCTGAAGTTATCAGTCTAATGGAACTTTGAATATAATTCTCTTCACTTCCCAACTCTAAATAGTCGCATTTGGAAAAAGGGCCAACTACAGCGACATTTTGTTCTTTTCAGGTATAATAGACGGCCAGGCAGCAGATGCATTTCGAAACTTTTGTATTATGTATGGGGAGAGCGCATCGTGCCAAAATACGTCAGAAAAGTATTTCTACATTAGCTGTCGTGTGGTAGTGGCATTTTATTCTTCTTCAAACCTTGTTTGTCAGCTTTAACTCAGAACAAGTTTTGTACATGCATGTGACCAATAAACTGCATGTGATTGTCAGTCAGTTATATGTAACGTCAGAGAATTCGCATGTATCGTTGATGATTCATTTCTCTCTCATGTTTGCTATTGTCTAAACAACACTAAAGGAAACCCTACGAAAATTGTGCACTGTATTATAAGAAATGAAATAAAACTACCACAATAACCATACGACGAAAGTCTGTTTTAATAAAGCTGTGTATTTGTACGCAAGCGTGCCTCTATCGAACAAGTTTCGTAAATTACTACTCACTTTGATTTCGAGTGGGTCTGTGTTTAATTGGTATGCTGTGTTATACTCAAGAGGTATGCAAATATAGCATTTCATAAATAAAGTTATGTTTCCTAGAAACGTAACATTGGCCTGTCAGCATCAGAAAGAGGCATTACCTGTTGCGCAGCATTGTAAGTTTTTCACCATTGCACTGTGAGCCGAAAGTATTTTCTTGCGCTTTCCTTATCGATGTTTCATCTGACTGCTGGTAGCTCTTTCACAGAAGGGATAAAGACGCCACACTCAGCGAGACTGGAACCGCGACCCAGGACATACGCTTTTTTAGAGAGCAGCATGTTACCACAGAGCTAGCAAAAAGGTATATGTTTGGGGTTTCTATTACGAGGTCAATAGTGACTAGAACTCGTAAATAGGTGTTTAAAGGACAAGATCAGTTGCGATTTCCACGTGCAACGACTTTCCTGGCCTGAAAGCAGTAAATGTACAAACTTTTGTTACACCTCAAGCGATAATAACTCAGATTATTCAATGGAAATGACATGAAAAATCAAGTGAACTTTGAGGCTTAATTCCGTGCACACCAGGAAGTAACCCGTCGATCACAGAGTTGCCAAACATACCTTGCCTTGTTGCCAAATCTCAGTTCCAGTACCAGCAGGAAGATGACGAACCGATGTGTTCCCACAGATAGCTGGGAAGTGACTATTGCTGGCATCTTAAAGATGCGGTTGGCACGGCGTGGAATGCGTCTGATTCGCATTCCTGTAACTAAGTTTAGGGACTAGAGCGTAGTTACTAATAATAATTAGAACTGACTGTAAACGGAGCATCATAATTCAGTAACTTCATAGTTGTTTGTATATTCATTTCGTAAGTGTACTCAAAACTAAGATATTCACTCATGGACGTTTTCGTGCCTGGTCGATAGGCGAGCACAACAAACAAGAAAAATGAAAAACAATGTGTGTGTGTGTGTGTGTGTGTGTGAGAGAGAGAGAGAGAGAGAGAGAGAGAAAGATAAATATAAAAAAGAATGAGAGAGAGAGTACATATTGTTGTAAAGAAATTGCATCATGGCATGTAAAGAAATCTTTTTTTCACAATAAAGGATGGCAGCCAAAAACAGTTGCAGGATAGAATTTTTTTATTAAAATTTCTGTGTGAATTTTAATAAAAAAATTCTATCCTGCAACTGTTTTTGGCTGCCATCCTTTATTGTGAAGAATTTTAACAGTTGCTGCTGCAGCCATGTTTAAAATCTTGAAAGAAATCTTTCATTAATATGTCACGTTCCACATCATTACGAAATTTCGTATTCATGATCTATGGAACAAATATTAATCGAATCTAATCTCATCTAATCATATTGCTGACTAGCCATGAAGAGTCATGAATTAACGAAATATTCGCCAATATCGGTAACCAAAACTAAACTTAAAAATAAAAGACCACAGTTTTTGCAATATCATTTAATGCCTTTTGGTCATTATATAAATAGTTCCCCAAGAACAGGTTCTTTTCCTGTCTACAGAATTCTATTCATGGCTCTGAGCGCTATGGGACTTAACTTCTGAAGTCTTCAGTCCCCTAGAACTTTGACCAACTTAAACTTAACTATCCTAAGGACGTCACACACATCCATGCCCGAGGCAGGATTCGAACCTGCGACCGTAGCGGTCGCGTGGTTCCAGACTGAAGCGCCAAGAACCGCTCGGCCACTTCGGCCGGCTATTCTTTTCACGTTAATATCAAATATTAGCAATTACTCGTAGATTACAATAAAACTAAAGTAATTGGTAACGATGTCACTTGATAACACAAACGCACTGTCTTTCTATATTTACTTGCGCCTAGAAATGGCTGTCATATAATGCCAAACCAAAAGCCAAGGGATCTTACTGCCTTCCGAAATACGTCGATGTCAGTTCGTCCATATGATCTGGTCGACGTGACCTGTTTCAAGTTGTGTATGACAGAGAATGTTTTAGAAAATCAATTATTTGCCTTGCAATAAACAGAAAGATTTTTATTGTAAGCTGCCCAAGTTCAAAATTTCTCAGTATCAGTTCAAATTTGATATTCGCTTCAGTAATTTGGGAAAGTATTTCACAGTTGCAAAACCCGCGTCCGAGCCATTGACCTTACGCTTAGTCGCTGACCATAAATTCTAGCTCGGAGTGACACCAGTTTAAGTAACCTAATGTAGCGAAGACAGTTTGCCAGTGCTCTTTCTCACCGGAAAACACGCAATTAACCCATTGGGCACCACAAGTACACTGTAACAGTAATTTCTGTGTGTAAGCAATGCATACGGATTGTAGAATTTATTGGTACCCTCTCTTCCACTTCTGTATACAATATGCCTGATCTAATGGGCCCTTTATCATCACAGGCCCTGGGCAGTGCAACGTTATACTGACAATAGTAATGTGCTTTGATTGACAACCTCACTGTTCGTTTTACCTGATTTTGTAATCATTTAAATAAAACAACATGACCTTCCAGCGGTAGGCATTTCGCTCCCTTTTCCTTCTGTGAAATTTGTCAGTAAGCTTTTTGCCTTCCAAACAGCGAAATGCGGCAGTTTACAGCTGGTACACGATTCGCAAACCACGATTTAGTGCCGTTAAGACGATTTCTTTAATCATTGTCGTAGCTGAAGGAATTTAGTTTCTTCTTAAATCGTCCTATGTAGCAACGTTCATAGATATTTCAAATAGGAAAAGCTCTTTATCCAGGTACGAAGGTTGTAAATCAAACTTCCCACAGTTAGTGTCAGGTTGATCTTTTCGTCTGATAGCACTGCGTATGTATTTTGCCTAAGAGATATGACGAGTAGTGATCATGTAGCTGTGGGAACCATTGGTTGAAAACGAGTTTAACACCAATGGGTGAAAAATGCCGAGTTGCACTGTGGTCAGAAAGCCACGTTAAACTGTAGGTTCCCCTATTAACTGTCTATGCAAGTCAACTCATAGGTCGGAGGAAAGCTACGGTATACCACTTCCTACGTGAATGTGCCTATTAAATCAATCTTCAAATTGATGACTGCTTTACTTTACTATGGGTTCCAAAGTTATTGATCTTCAGGTTATTATCACTTTTGTGTTTTCATGCTGTATCTTTGATATCTGTAAACGTAAGTAACTGGCCGAGCTCTGTCACCGCTCGAGTTGTCAAGGTGGTAGACGACGATGCTGTCGACCCCAGTTAGAATCTTGTTCATGTCTATGTTTCAGTCGAATACCCCTTTGTGCTTCTCTGTGTATTTCAAAATATACTTTCATACACTTGGTACGCATCCACATTGATATCTGATAGAGCTGTATTTAGCAACATGAATCACATATGTTTTCCAAGCAATATATCAGACAATACGTCAGTGTAGCGAGATTTTGTTTGTGTTTTGCGCATGGTGCAAGATATTTTCTGTGTTTTGGTTGCTTCGTTGATAGGTTTCACTCCACTGAATGCACGCAAGCTCACGAGTAGACTATCAATAGTTGGAATTACGCAATAATACACTTAAAAGTTGTATTTTTGCACTATATAACCCGATGAAAATAACTGTAAATAGATTATATGCCTACTTGCTTATTACTCGCGCTTCTTGATACTTTCCTCAAAAAATAAAAATAAAAATAAAAAGAGAGACGGAGAGGGAAAACAGAAATGTATTTTAAATATCAAATGGTTCAAATGGCTCTGAGCACTATGGGACTTAACATCTGAGGTCGTCAGTCCCCTAGAACTTAGAACTACTTAAACCTAAGTAACCTAAGAACATCACACACATCCATGCCCGAGGCCTAGAGCTGCTCTGCCACACCGGCCGGCCATTTCAAATATCAGCTCGGTGACGCCATGTTCGTCTCGTGATGTAAAGCAAGGATAGTTGATAGGTAGTATCTCGTTGTAGTAGCGATATGTATGGCTAGAGTGTTGTCTCTTTTCCCTCTGCAAATAACCAGAACAGAATTCAGTAACAAAGTGGTAAGAACGCCTATGTAGTGCGCCAATTAAACACTCAGCTTTTCTCGGTTATTTTTTTTTAATCGTTAACAATTGTCTGTAATGCAGTAAACATCCTAGATTACTGATTTGCTACTACTACCTTTGTTATTGTCATTCGTCACCTCACGACAACTTACCTATCACTCATTGCTGCCGATGCACGTAACGAATGGATCAGGATGAATTGAATGTGGGATGTTTCATCACGAAAAAGATACATATTTATCTCGGCGTCTTGTGTTCAGTATAATATGAAAATGTCAGTAAGAGAAGACAACAATGGGATGCCGGTGATGCAGGCAATAATACCCTACTATTTCTGTAGACTTAAAACCATGACGACAGACAAATGGGCGTCTCAATGTATTTTGATTGTACTTCGTTAGCCTTCTTGCGATCTGGTTCTAATACCTCGTGGGAGCAGGCATAACATTTTGCTTTTTGAACACTGAGCAATAGCAGACAAAGATTGTAGATGTAAGGATACAAAGAAACAATCGGACTCATGGATGGGGATCCAGTTCATCGTTAGAAGACTAAACAAGAGGGAAACGTTACGAAAGCAATGAATACACTGGTTAGTATACATTAATTGTATAGATCTGAAGATGAAAAAGCGCATATCTGCACAGTGACCTCATCTGCACATTAGTTTCTGTCTTAATGGGAATAATTTTTAGTTTCTTCTCTTCTGAATTTTAAAATGTATTGATTATTACGTGGAACAGAATAATCAGTTAATTGTGTTTCTTATAGCTTCCATTCCCACCAACAGTTTTCTACATTCTCGTGCAATTAATGAAATTCTACTTTTATGATCACAAAACAGCACATAGATGCAATAGATTTAGAGGCGGAAAGTGTTTCTTATCTTACTTTTCGTGACAGGTGGGCAAAGTTGATTTCCAAAGAATTTTTATTGTACTGAAACAAACTTTTGTCTCAAAGTAACAGGGTAAGTTTTTTATTCGTATATATTTTGTGGGAAACCTTAATCTTGATGGAAGTTTATACACCTGAATGTTTGACACAACTGGTAGGAGAAAACGCTGCATATTAATCCTCCTATAACACGAGCACGGGATTCTCCTCGCATACTGCTACAGAGCTTTTCCTAGCAAATCTGAGAATTGGTAATATGATCACAAAAATTTCGCAACACTGTGACAGTGCAATCACTTCCGCGTGTGGTACTGAACTGACTCGCCAAATGCACTTGATATTCCCTTTCCATTTGAATGATTCGTGCTTTATAACCCCTAGACACTGAGACAGAAAATTCAATTTTTTGGCTAAAGAAACTCTATTCTTCACGTAAGTGACCACTTCTACTATCGTTCACAATGCGTTATGAGGCTGAGGGACCAATACCACAATGAGAGTGGCGTGCTGGCAGTGTGTCCGTAGCCCCGTGGTACCGCCCGTATCTCGTGACGCAACGGCTCAATGAGTCGTCAGTTCTAGCTGTGGCAGGGATCAGCATGTGCAAGCTTTTTTCTGATTTATTTTATGGAGCTGCGAATGTCCAGAAAAAATTCTCTAACGAAATCGGAAGAAAACCTTTACCCATCAAGTCCTCTTGGTAGCTCGACACAGCAAGTTGTGTGAATGGTCATAGATCTCGGATTTCTGACTGCCAAGCTGCTTCACAATACAAGTGTCTCTGAAGAAATTTCGAATCGACCATCAACGACACGAATTTCAATATTGTTCTTCACTTAAGACTCACATGCCAGGGTGATGAGTATGAAGGAAATGAACCTCTTGATTACTATAGGGCCTCTATGCTAACTTTCCACAGTAGCAATTAGGAACTCTCGGCAGTCATTTCGTAACAGCGGCTCTAGCAACTTACTTTTTCTCTGTGTAGCTTCAAATGTGGCAATTCTGTGGCCTTAAATCCCATTGAATATTTTAAATATCACTTTTGAACAGCGTTCACTTCTCCATTAATTAATGTATGGACCACAAAACAAGTAATTTGCTGAGTAGCTATAGAGCATGTTCTGAAAGGTATTGACACAATGTTTTGCATCCAATTACCATAGGGAATCAAAGAAACTCACCAAAAGCATTACATTGCGTTTACTCTCTATGCCTTGACTAACACATATGAATCCATGACAAAAATTAATTATTTGAAGAATCTCCGGCGAAAGGAAAAAGAACAGGGTGTGACGCTTTAATTATAGCACACTGGATCAGGAATAATGAAATTAATTCTGTGCCACATTGATGTATTGCATACTAGTGTTAAAATACTCATCAAATTAAAACGGTTTTGTGCCTCCATTGCTATCAAGTTTGAGACAAAAATAGTAGACAGATTTTATGGGTCACCAGTCAACAACATTAAAGCAGAGCGAGGAGTGGAGCAGATGTTGTCAGCAGAAGGCGAGGCAGTGCAGTGCCTCAGGAGCCGCTGGTAGGCGGCAAATGGGTCCCAGAGAACTCAGATGCATGCGGTGTTCAGAGGTAGATGACCGGCCAAGAAATCTCTCGCTAAAATAGTGTTGAAAAAACTGTTATTACCAATGTGACGGGAAGCGAAATCTATTACAGGAATCGCATGAATTAAACTCATAGATTCAGTACCGAGGGTGTGGGGCGGCGGATGTATAAGTTTGTAAAAATAGTAAATCTATTGCTGGATAAACGCTTGCGTGTTGAATTAGTTCTAGCTTTTTGAATGTTGTTATTGCTGTCTTTTGCCGTTCTCAACACTGGCTCTCTATTTACTCCGTGACCCCCAGAAAGTGATTTAATAAAACTTGGAGCCAGTAAATAGATATCCTAGTGCCCACTTTACCTGAGAATGTTCTTATAGCTGCAGCTTATAGCTCTGAGGAATTAGGAGATTGTCCGGGAATTCTAATCAAAAACGGTTTTCCAAAATAGTTGAGTATATTCTGAAATTCACTAATAAAAACCACAAGTATCCCTACAACCTAACTAACAGAACAGTTCAGAGTCTAATACGCTGATGCAACTATAAATGTCCGAATCAAATGTTAAAAAGAATGCTCGCCAAAATTTGATGAAAATATTTCATCAAACGCCACGCTAAATATTTGGTAGAATGACTGTCCCGCGACGGCACGTGAAAATACGACAAAACGCAAACTGAAGCTAGATAATGAAAATCATTCCAGAATTAACACTTCACATAAAATGTTTTCATGGTTCCGCATATCTCTAGTAACTTAATACGGCACCCGAGGCTGTTTGTAGCTGATACACTGATGCGACGCGCCTACCGACACAGATGGCGTGTCATTCAGCGTCTGGAGAGAACTGGGGCCTTGCTTCCTCGCGCAGTGTTCTTATATATAAAGCCGCGGTGCGGACGGCTGAGGGAACGCCTGATTAAATCCGCTCTCCCGACTAGCCGCTGGGCTAGTAACGCACCACTTCAAGTTACATAATAATTTATAGCTTCTTTGGCTGATGGCCGAAGAAGTTCTAAATTTAAACGTGCATTCAGCACGCAGTTAAGTATTGATAATAAAATTTTGACGTGGCTAAGTTAAATACTTTGAGCGAGAGAATTAATTAAATTACACTGCACGCAGCAGATGAGCTCTGAACTGTCCCTTTTGAGATCCGCTATCGCTATAATTTTATAGGTATTAAAAAGAAACTTTACACATCTTCATAATCATAGCGGACCTCCAACCTATTTAAATCTAAACATCCTAGCCTTATTTACTAGCCTACTTAATCTATCTTGCTTCCTTCAGTTTTGAGACGAAAACCAGAAAATCATGAATTTCCACTAAAGTCTTAATTTGTGAAATCCAAAGTACTGTTTTTGTTAAATCATTATGAAAGATGAATCTAAATATAAATTTTGAAGTCTCTAGCTCTTTTCTGTTGCGCCAATGATTTTTCCAGAAAAACGTCCAAATCTCGGAAATGGCTGAAGTTATCGAACTGATATTTAACACACATTAATTTAGTAATATTCCTGACATGCTAGAAAAGTTTTAGTTCATTTGCTTGATTTTTAAGGTATTGGGCAACATTTATGACGTCAGAGCTAGTTACAGCAGACTGGCTGGCACACGATGGAAACTAATGTGAATTTACTACAGCGTGAGTAGGCTGCTTCCCTACATCACCCTCTACTTAAATTTTTTGTTTATGAATGTTAATGAATGAAAAAAAAAATTTAATTACAAAAAGGGAAGCAAGAGTACAGCTTAACTTCCTATGAAAAATCAAAATTGAAATATAAACCTGTAGAAACATTAAAGAAAACTGATTACCTACATTAATTATTTAAATTGTAGGCATGTTCACTGCCTTTTTAAACAATGTCATTACTCAAAATTTTAAGCAAAGTCAACGAAATATTTTGGCATACATATTGCCTTAGACAAACAAACACATAGAAATTGAAAAATTATGAAAATCTTAACTACATTAAATACATTTTTACATGCACAAATTCAAAGAAAATAACATGACACATAAACAGATGATTATCTCTTAGCAGTCTTTTCTAAACCTGAAAGAAAAGTTCACAAATAATCTTTACACACGTGGTTGTAGCCGCTTTGGCTGGCGTCCTACACTTCCATTCACAAGGGTAGAGGAGGGGAAGTTGCTATGGTGTGCGTCCTTCACGTTCTCTCTAAATTACATGGGGGAAAGGGGAGGGGTCACTGTGAGTTGTGTCCAAGTCACTCCACGCTTTCACGCAGCTACCAGGCTGCCATTATCTGGTTTGTCCTGTAGAACAAACAGAAAGAGTGCCTCAGACTCTGTTCACTTAATATCTATGGGTGGGTCACAGTGAAATGGGGATATATACATTTTATCCTTCAGTATGTTGCTGGAAACTTTGTTGCTGGAACAAAGTTAACAGAATTTTTTTCAATTCTACTCTCGTGGTTACTTAATTGTCATAAAATCGGTAAACAAATCGCTCAAAACGCCGTTAGTCACGTACTGGAGAAAATTTATGCTCCTAAGGCATACAATCATAAATCATATTTAATCTGAATTTATTATTTCTGGGCCGGAATACTGAAACAATGCTCGGTACATTCCTGACAAATCTGCATTTTATTTACTTAACTGACTCATCTTTGATTACTTTATTCTTAGAGATAGTATGAGTATGATTAGTGGTTGTTTTCTCAGCTTCTTTGTACATGTGAGTAACTTTTGGCAATAGTACAGTTTTGAGTGTTCAAAACACACTACGTTTAGTTGACTACTAAATCCACTAATTGGTCCTCTGCTGTTGTCAGTCCCACATCTGCAATTAGGTACTTACTTACTTAGAAGTGTATTTATGCTGAGCTAAAATAATGTTTCACGTCTGTCATTATGTACTTACTTACTTTGCTAGTGTATGAACTTAAGTAATACTCACTCCATTTAAATTTAAAGCATAGGAAACCACATTTATTTCATATTCATAGTGTATTGCAGCTGATTAGTTTGCTCACGTGGCAATCCATTTCCACTCAATCGGACGCTGAAACCACAGGTAGTCTCTCTCAGACCTACCACTAAACTGCATCAAATAATTATGGACGAGCGTAATGCTAAATTCCTTAAACCTATAGGACACCATGAGCTGCTCTGTCTCATCTAACATAAGGGTACCTATGGTCGCATTCACGCCTCCAACTCATAACCTCAATACATGTAGGTGTATCCTGTCACACACTACACTAAAATAATGGCCAGCTCCAACCTTATAAATACTTCAGGGACGTGTCCTTCACGTCTCAACCACAAACACTACTCAATTCTATTACACTGCCTTTCCTTGCTACACCAGGTGAGTTTAATCTTACAACTTATCTGCATATTTTTCCGAACACTAAGCAATCTCTTTCTTACTATTTATTAGTTAGCTCTAATGTATACACTAGGTTTCACTACCACTTCAGATCCTGCTTGTACATGAATTCATACATCTTTTTAAATTATTGTTGGTGGACCATTTCCAATAAAACAACACTTTGTACTTACTATATTACCAAGGTACTATACATAATTGTTACTCAAGTACATTTTATAACTTAATTACGTCATACTTCTCTATTGTTTGTCACTATTAGGTTTGTCACATTAGGTTTTTTTTTGTCACTAATCGGTAGATAGAATGGTTACATAACTCAAGGCTTGATAGTCATAACGGAAAATTTTAGTATTTGGAAAGAAAAGGTCGAAATTTTTGAAGACAGGAAAGAGGAAGAATGAGTGAGATCTGAAATGGGAAAGAAGATCTCACACAGCTGGGACTGCACAGCTGCCACACTGTGTAGAGGTTACAGAACAACCTCCTCCCTACAGCATTCATTGGTTAAATGCTGTAAAGAAGAGTTAGAAAATTTTAGGTGGATAGAAAAGATGAAGAGTGAGTGAGACCTGAAAAGGAAAGAAGATCTCACACAGCTGGGACTGCACAGCTGCCACACTGTGTAGAGGTTACAGAACAACCTCCTCCCTACAGCATTCATTAGTTTAATGCTGGCTTGATTATCATAACGGAAAATTTTGTGTTGGAAAGTAGAGGTCGAAATTTTTGGGGATAGGAAAGATGAAGAATGAGTGAGACCTGAAAGGGAAAGAAGATCTCACACAGCTGGGACTGCACAGCTGCCACACTGTGTAGAGGTTACAGAACAACCTCCTCCCTACAGCATTCATTCATAACCTTTGACCACGCCACGTCGATCTGAAAATACTTTATGATGCCCTTTTAGAACCTGTCTCAGTTCTTCCTTTCGATTGTCTGCAATCTTATCGATTTCCTGCAATTTAGCTTCTATTTTGTCTAAAATAATTGCTTCTTCTTCTTCTTCTGTGTTCAGCTTATTGTCATTACGATTAACACCTTCGTCCCAATATCTCCTGTTTTTCAGAACTCGTATAGGCAGCTCCCAAGTTTCATGATCAGTTACTACATGTTTATCACTAAAAGGTACTATAATTACTCCGGTTATTGACAAGACCATTTTTAACTGGCTTCTTTCAAAGTCAACAACACTCTGATATTTTGACAAGAAATCTATGCCAATTAAAACCTCAATACTGAGATTGTTTACAATTAAACATGGATGATCAATTAAATTACCATTAATGTTAAAGGGTAGTAAAGCTTCTTGCTTTATCGTTTTTGAAACCTTGCCAGTAGCACCAATTATTCTTAGTCCTGATACCCTCATTACTGTAAGCTTGTCCTTACCAGGTAATGCATCAAAGAAGGACTGAGATATTGCACTCACCTCACTTCCACTGTCTAAGAGACAATGTACATTGATACCCAACATATTCACTATTATTATAGGGTGGCTTATTCTAGGTTGTACAGGTGGTTCCTCAAATTCATCTAATAGTTCCTTTTGGATTTGTCTCCAACTAAAGTGATCAACATCTGTCTTCATTACATTTAGGTCACAGTGTGTAGGGGTTTCCTGAATTACATTTTCAGCTGCTTTTTCCAGTCGGTCTATTAATTTTAAATCGAAACACCGCACGACTTCATTAGCTTTAGTTTGCTGAACATAACCCAAATTACTGTAGTCTGAACGATTCTGCGCCTCCAGACTGGGCATAACATTAGTTACAGCTAAACCACTTTCACCATTATCGTCGGTTTCCTTCTCAAGTGACAACTGGTCACAGCTACTGGGTTCATCGACCCCAAACAGCCTACCCTCTACATTCCCACTTATCTCCTTTCCTAAATCTATTAGTACATTATCAACATCCTGCACAGGCACTTTAGATAAGAGCACATCATCCTCATCGTAAATATAAGCATGAATTTCTTCTGCTTCTTCAACTGTCAATTCAGTATTTTGTAGCTCATCCCTACTGTTACACTGCTGCGCCTTCTCTTTCTCTTCCCACTTAGAAAGCGTCTGTAACACGGTATCTATCAAATACTGTGAGTGATCTAATATTTCTGTTGTATCCTTAGGTGCTACCGACTCTTCATCCACATGTTCAGTTTGAGTATTCTGATCTGTCTTACCAATTCCCTTAACTACTGGCTTAGGAAAAGTAACCGCCTGGTGAGCGCGAATGTCCTCATAGACGGGAACTAGTTTTCCTGCCTCGGCATACTACTGTTTCCTTTAGTTTCATTATAGTTAGCTGGCATAGCCTTACTTTCCGTACTGTTGTTTACATGCATATTTCTGTTTGGAACAAAATTATTATCCCTTGGACGCCATTGTTGGCTCTGATAATTATTTCCCCAATTCCTACCTCTCTTAGGATGGCGAACACCTACTGTTCTGATGTTTACATTGCCATTTTGCTCGTTCCTAAAATTACTATTATTGTTATTGGCATTTCGGTTATTACGTGCTTGCTCCTCATTGGCAGCAACACGTTCTACACGTTCCAAATACTCAATGAAACGATCCAGATTGTCTCTAGGGGCAGATATAATTCTAGTTTGCCAATACCATGGCAGTTTGGCTTCAAGACCTAGTATAATCATTTCTGGTTTTATCTTTTCCGCCAAATGTGACAAACGTGAAATCCATGACCTAGCAAACTCTTTAATTGATTCCTTGCCTGCATTGAAGCGTTTCCCACTCCAAAATTCTCTCAACACTTCATTTTGCTTATTGCTAGACCAATACTCATTAATAAAAGCTGTTTTAAATTCCGCTAATGTTTTACATTTTAACATAACATCAGCTGACCAACGCATGGCGTCACCTGCTAAATGACTTCTAACAAACGAGATTTTCTCTCGTTCAGACCAAGTTGGTGGAATCACATCTTCAAAATCGTTCCAGAAATCTAGCGGATGGATATTTTTATCTGGATCGAACCGCAAGAACTGCCGACACCCGATAAAAGCGGCGTTTGCAGCTACCACTTGTTGTATGTTACCATTACCAGAAGTTACTGAAGCTACTTTACTCTCAATGTTAGCAATGTTAGTACTTATATTTTCTGCTTTCATTTCAACATTATCTACTCTTTGCACAATATGAGTAGTGTCAGTTTTGATTGCTTCTACTTCTGCTTCCCATATGTTTACTTTTATATTAACATCTTTAAATCTATCTGAGCACAGTTCAGACTCCGCCTCGATCTTTTCTGTTAACTTGTGTTCCAGCTTCGCATCTTCCATTTGGAAGTCTTTGCGAACCTCAGCAACTTCGGATTTAACTGTTTTATACATTTCAGAAAACTGTTGAGCAACCTTTTTCTTAATATCCTCATGATTGCAATCAATTTTGTAATTCAAACTGTCTAGATCCTCTTTCAACTTATTGCAACCAGCCTTGAAGGTATCGTCCATTACCTCCAATCGTTTATTAAAATTTGTTTGGCTGGCCAAAATTTCAGACTTTAATTCAGCGTTCATCCTAGCATTACTGGCTGACATTTCAGCATTATTGGATTCTAATTTATTGTTCATTGCCTCAAACCGCATATTAAAATTTGTTTGACTGGCCACCATTTCAGACTTTAATTCAGCTGTCATTTGTGCATTACTGGCAGCTATTGCTTGTAATATAACATTTAAGTCAACAGCCCCAGCATCTTTGGGTTGCTCACTAGCTGGCTTTTTATCACACTCAGGTGACGAAAAACTAGCTCCAATACCAGAATCATCAAAACTACATGAAACTTCTGATTGATTAGTCATATCCAACTGCTCCTTCTTAAACTCTACCATCTCCGATGACTGTTTCATTTTTAATTCATCAGAGAAACTATCATCCAATAAATTTACAATTTCTACTTTCCGCTTTACTACAGGGGTCTCTATTATTGAATCATTGCCCCTTCCCACACTACTGTCAGGAGACAATACTTCATGTTTCACTTTAACATTACTATATTCCTGCTTATTTACACTTGAACCGTTGTCTGGATTTACAGTTCCCTCAACCGACATATGTTCTGATTTAGGTTTAAACTCAGCTTCTTTTGACGGTTCCATCGCCGACAGTCTTTTAGTGCAGGTTAGTAAAATTTTTAACAGCTTTTCACTTAACTTAGTTCCTTCTGCACGACGTATGGCGTTGCCGGCGCGGCGTACCAGGATTCCTGATGCGACGTGGCACGTTGAACTGCCGACGGCTCTCCGACGGCTGTTGTGTGTTTGCGTGGCCCGCAATTGCAGGCTCTGCGCCGGCTGCTCCAGCGGACGACTGCGGTACGACGAAAACTGGTTTCTCGCGATGCCGGCAGCACCGCTAGACTCAGTGCCAGCTCCGTCAATCCATATGCGTTGTTAATCCAATTGCGTCATCCACATGCACACGTAACACATTCACTGTTCTATTCTCAGTTGCGTGTCGCATTTCACTCGCGAATCCGAATAGTTAAAAATCACTTTCACTTAGTTGATTTCCCGGCCGATGCACCATATGTGGGGCGGCGGATGTATAAGTTTGTAAAAATAGTAAATGTATTGCTGGATAAACGCTTGCGTGTTGAATTAGTTCTAGCTTTTTGAATGTTGTTATTGCTGTCTTTTGCCGTTCTCAACACTGGCTCTCTATTTACTCCGTGACCCCCAGAAAGTGATTTAATAAAACTTGGAGCCAGTAAATAGATATCCTAGTGCCCACTTTACCTGAGAATGTTCTTATAGCTGCAGCTTATAGCTCTGAGGAATTAGGAGATTGTCCGGGATTTCTAATCAAAAACGGTTTTCCAAAATAGTTGAGTATATTCTGAAATTCACTAATAAAAACCACAAGTATCCCTACAACCTAACTAACAGAACAGTTCAGAGTCTAATACGCTGATGCAACTATAAATGTCCGAATCAAATGTTAAAAAGAATGCTCGCAAAATTTGATGAAAATATTTCATCAAACGCCACGCTAAATATTTGGTAGAATGACTGTCCCGCGACAGCACGTGAAAATACGACAAAACGCAAACTGAAGCTAGATAATGAAAATCATTCCAGAATTAACACTTCACATAAAATGTTTTCATGGTTCCGCATATCTCTAGTAACTTAATACGGCACCCGAGGCTGTTTGTAGCAGATACACTGATGCGACGCGCCTACCGACACAGATGGCGTGTCATTCAGCGTCTGGAGAGAACTGGGGCCTTGCTTCCTTGCGCAGTGTTCTTATATATAATGCCGCGGTGCGGACGGCTGAGGGAACGCCTGATTAAATCCGCTCTCCCGACTAGCCGCTGGGCTAGTAACGCACCACTTCAAGTTACATAATAATTTATAGCTTCTTTGGCTGATGGCCGAAGAAGTTCTAAATTTAAACGTGCATTCAGCACGCAGTTAAGTATTGATAATAAAATTTTGACGTGGCTAAGTTAAATACTTTGAGCGAGAGAATTAATTAAATTACACTGCACGCAGCAGATGAGCTCTGAACTGTCCCTTTTGAGATCCGCTATCGCTATAATTTTATAGGTATTAAAAAGAAACTTTACACATCTTCATAATCATAGCGGGCCTCCAACCTATTTAAATCTAAACATCCTAGCCTTATTTACTAGCCTACTTAATCTATCTTGCTTCCTTCAGTTTTGAGACGAAAACCAGAAAATCATGAATTTCCACTAAAGTCTTAATTTGTGAAAACCAAAGTACTGTTTTTATTAAATCATTATGAAAGATGAATCTAAATATAAATTTTGAAGTCTCTAGCTCTTTTGTGTTGCGCCAATGATTTTTCCAGAAAAACGTCCAAATCTCGGAAATGGCTGAAGTTATCGAACTGATATTTAACACACATTAATTTAGTAATATTCCTAACATGCTAGAAAAGTTTTAGTTCATTTGCTTGATTTTTAAGGTATTTCGCAACATTTATGACGTCAGAGCTAGTTACAGCAGACTGGCTGGCACACGATGGAAACTAATGTGAATTTACTACAGCGTGAGTAGGCTGCTTCCCTACAAGAGGAAAGGGCGATGAAAGTTTTGTTGTCGTTTGCTCTCTGTTGCCTGATCTCATATTACCTATACTCATGTTTTACCTCAAGCTACAGTCGTAGTCAAGACCGATGTACTCAGACTGCAGTGAAGACTTCCTCCGGGAAGTGCCGTAGTCTGCAATGTTGCCAGATCGAGCATATTGCCGGACATAGAACTCTGAGGGGATCATGACTGTATTGTCCACCTTACGTGAACGACACAGCGGCAAATTTTTGTCTAAGACTGTATCTGCAACACATATTGCACATTGAAGACCCAGAAGAATTAAAAAATAATTCGTCTGAGAGCAACGTTAACTATGGCGTTCGCAGTATTCATAGTATTGTATACATGTGTGTGTGTAAACGCCTTTCAATGCCCACTCATGGAGGACAAGGATACACATTCTAGCTTCAATATTATAAATACGCCTCAGTTTGTAAATTAACTAAGTCTTAGATTGATAATCATTTTGGATATTTTGCAGGACTGTACCCATTGGTGTTAAACTCGTTTTCAGCCAATGGTTCCCACAGCTACATGAACACAACTTGTGATACCTCTTAGACAAAATACTTACAGAGTGTTACCAGACCAAAAGATCAACATGACACGACATGTGGGAAGTTTGTTTTACAACCTTCGTACCTGGATAAAGAGCTTTTCCTATTTGAGATATCTATGAACGTTGCTGCATAGGACGATTTAAGAAGAAACTAAATTCCTTCAGCTATGGCAATGTTTAATGAAATCGTCATAACGGCACTATATCGTGGTTTGTGAATCGTTTACCAGCCATACTCTGCCGCATTTTGCTGTTTGGAAGGCAAAAAGCTTACTGACAAATTTCACAGAAGGAAAAGGGGGACGAAATGTCTACCACTGGAAGGTCATGTTGTTTTATTTAAATGATTACAAAATCAGGTAAAACGAACAGTGAGATTGTCAATCAAAGCACATTACTGTTGTCAGTATAACGTTGCACTGCCCAGGACCTGTGATGATAAAGGGCCCATTTAGATCAGCCATATTGTATACAGAAGTGGAAGAGAGAGCACCAAGCCGGCCGGAGTGGCCGAGTGGCTAAAGGCGCTGCAATCTGGAACCGCACGACCGCTGCGGTCGCAGGTTCGAATCCTGCCTCGTGCATGGATGTGAGTGGTGTCCTTAGGTTAGTTAGGTTTAAGTAGTTCTAAGTTCTAGGGGACTTATGACCACAGCAGTTGAGTCCCATAGTGCTCCGAGCCATTTGAACCATTTTTTTTAGAGCACCAATAAATTCTACAATCCGTATGCATTGCTTACACACGGAAATTACTGTTACAGTGTACTTATGGCGCCCAATGGGTTAATTGCGTATTTTCCGGTGAGAAAGAGCACAGGCAAACTGTCTTCGCTAAATTAGGTTACTTAAACTGGTGTCACTCAGAGCTAGAATTTATGGTCAGCGACTAAGCGTAAGGTGGAACAACATATGTAAAGAGGCAGTACTTCGAAAGAACAAAGCCTTCAGAGAATGGTTCCAGACCCGAACAGAGGAAGCTAGGGTAAAATATAAGGAAAGCAAGAAAGCGGCACAGACCATAGTAAGGGCGGAGAAGAAGAAGTGGATGGAAAAATGGACAAGAATGTTAGAAGAGGACAGTGAAGGGAACAAAAAAGTACTTTACACCATGGTAAGAAATAAGAGGAATGACAGAAGCGAGTGCCTGAGGATCATGGATAATAATGGAAGAGTTGTGGAGGAAATGCATGAGCTCAAAAAGATTTGGAAGGAGTACTTTGAAGATCTGTTGAATGCTGCCAAGCAGGTAACTAACAGCGATGGAGAGCCTAAGGCAGCAGACGATTATAATAGTGGGGTAATTGATGATCTAACTTGGAATGAAGTGGAAGAAGCCATAAAGAGGATGAAAGGGGGCAAGGCACCAGGTTGGGACGAAGTAACAGTGGATATGATACGAGCAGCAGGAGAAGTAGGAACCCAGTGGCTATACAGAGTGCTGAGGGTGGTGTGGAAGGAGAACAGAATTCCTGAGGATTGGAAGAAAGGAATTATAGTCCCGATCTTCAAGAAAGGGGATAAAAGGAGATGTGAGAACTACAGAGGAATCACCCTGCTATGCCACTGTGGAAAAATCTATGAAAAGATGCTGGAGAAGAGAATAAGAAGCAGTATTGAAAGTAGACTGCAAGAGGAGCAGTACGGTTTCAGACCGGGAAGATCAACAACGGACCTCATATTTGCGGTAAGGCAACTGCAGGAAAGGCACTATGAGTACGGGAAGGACTTAATCATGGCCTTTTTGGATATTGAGAAGGCGTATGATAGTATCTGTAGGGACAAGCTCTGGGATGTGCTGAACGCAAAAGGGATAGATGAAGAGATTACACGAAAAGTCAGAAAAATGTATGAGGGAAGTGAGAGTTGTGTGAAAGTGGGGAGGGAACGTACTGCATGGTTCAAGCTGGAAAATGGGCTGCAACAGGGAAGTGCACTTTCGCCTTTATTGTTTATTATTGTTATGGATGAAATCCTACAGCAAGTATCAGATGCAATTGGAGATCATAAAATGAAAGCAGTGCTTTTTGCCGATGACCTGATGTTATGGGGAAATTGCGTGAAGGAGGTGCAAGAGCAGTTAGATGCATGGGAGGCAACGGCAGCACAATATGGAATGCATTTCTCTGCAAAGAAAAGTGAAATAATCGTCACAACAAGGAAGAAGAATAGGCCAAATGTGGATATAACTTGTGGAGGGGAAAAACTACAAGTGGTAGAGAACTTCAAGTACCTGGGAAGCGTGATTGAAAGTAAGGGGGGAAACGCAACGGAAATAAATGAAAGATGCAGAAAAGCAGGGCAGTTCTACAAATGCATTAGGGGGCTTATTTGGAGCAAGGAGGTGCCACAGAAATCCAAGGGAATTATATACCGAACCTACTTTGTCCCCATATTGACATACGGAAGTGAGACATGGGTAATGCACAAAAGCGACAAAAGTAGAATACAGGCTAGTGAAATGAAGTTCCAGAGGAGCAGGTTGGGTGTAACAAGACGAGACAGATTGCGAAATTTGTATGTGAGGGAAAGACTAAAGGAGGAACCAGTACAGGACAGGATAGAAAAATCAAGACTGCAGTGGTATGGACACATGAAGAGAATGGATGAGGGAAGAATTCCAAAGAGGATGTTTGATCTGCAACTGGAGGGGAAGAGGCCCAGAGGAAGACCAAGAGATAGATGGGTGAAGGGAGTGAAGGAATGTGTGATGAGAAGAGGAGAGAACTGGACGAAGGTGGAAGAGGGGGAATGGTGGAAAGACAGAACACGGTGGAGGGGCTTGTGTTCCCGACAGACCCAGCCGGTGGCTGGAAACTGTCCAAGATGATGATGATGACTAAGCGTAAGGTCAATGGCTCGGACGCAGGTTTTGCAAATGTGAAATACTTTCCCACATTACTGAAGCGAATATTAAATTTGAACTGATATTGAGAAATTCTGAACTTGGTTAGCTTAGAATGAAAACCTTTCTGTTTATTGCAAGGGCAAATAATTGATTTTCTAAAACACTCTCTGTCATACACGACTTGAAACAGGTCACGTCGACCAGGTCATATGGACGAACTGACATCGACGTATATCGGAAGGCAGTAAGATCTCTCTTCTTTTGGTTTGGCATTATTTGACAGCCATTTCTAGGCGCAAGTAAATAAAGAAAGACATTGCGTTTGTGTTATCAAGTGAAATCTTTAGCACTTACTTCAGTCTTAATGTAATCTACGAGTAATTGCTAATATTTGATATTAACATGAAAAGAATAGCCGACCGAAGTGGCCGAGCGGTTCTAGGCGCTTCACTCTTGAACCACGCGACCGCTAAGGTCGCCGGTTCGAATCCTGCCTCGGGCATGGATGTGTGTGACGTCCTTAGGATAGTTAGGTTTAAGTTGGTCTAAGTTCTAGGGGACTGATGACTTCAGAAGTTAAGTCCCATAGCGCTCAGAGCCATGAATAGAATTCTGTAGACAGGAAAAGAACCTGTTCTTGAGGAACTACTTATAAAATGACCAAAAGGCATTAAATGATGTTAGAGCACATGTGTTCCAGCAGCGGTACGAAGAAAATGATAGTAATAATGACGGTAATAAGCGAATATTCCGGTAACTTCACACTTCACAGTGGATTTTCCCGAACTAAGAAACTTGCTGAATTAGTGAAAATTTCAAAATGGCTTCACATCGAGGCTATGATGCCTAGAAGTATCTTAACATTCTGCTGAAATGAAAACAGCATAATCTCTGCGTCGGAAGATTGCTTCTACTGAACCATTTAATAGACTCGCATTTTTTCCACTGTGACTAATTTTGTAAGCTAAGCATATCATTTAATACAACCCACTACTGGGGCTGGGAAATGTGGCCACAATGGTCTAGTGGAACGAACTATCTCAGGTGCAATGCGTGGGTTCAGGCATTTACTTTTAAGAGGCACAGACAGATATAATTTACCTCTGGTAACCTCTAGAGAATGACGTTATAATTCAGAATCCACATTAAACATCACGTTCCTACGTTACCAACTGGGCAGAGCCGATTTACGTTGGGAAATGACATAGGCGGAAGTCATGGTAAACAGAAATACTGTCACCAGTAAACTTACTTACGGTCGAAAATAATATTTTTTGATGAACCGATAGCCATTTGAAGGAACAGGGCTCATATTTTACTTGTACTTGATTGAACTACAGACACTGAAAAATTTGGTGCTGGACTGTGATTTGAATTCATATCTCCTCTCTCGAGGATCAGAATCTCTCGGAACAGTATGGTTCAGTCATTTCGTTCCTTTCCCCAAGACTGCCGTCTTCTCTAGGTCTACTCCAAAGGTAAGTATGTGGGTCCGAATACTGATCCAATACAAAAATATTCATAATTTCATTTCAAGCCCTATCACGTACACACCGGCCTGCTCGTGAAAATTAATATGCATTTTAATGTCTGTTCATGTGTTGCCAGCATTCGCAATAGGAATCGTTATATCTGGTCAAACAAGCACACATCTTACTGTTGGTGAGTAACCAATTGATACTTAGGTTACATTCGTGGATGACAAAGAAGGACGGTAGGTGTGCAGTTCGATTGTCGCTCAGGCACAAAAATTTGTATCCTTATTTTAGATTCAATCGCCTAGCAGCTGGTAACAAAAACCGATACATAACATTTGATTTTACTTAATTAACAATCCGATTACGTGTTGGTTTCGTATCTTCGTCACAGAACTTCACATCATGCGCTCCATCTTTAAATGCATGCACACTTTGTTACTTCCGAATGGAGGTATATCAGACATCTTTCGTGGTTAGTTAACAGAGACGGAAGGGTCTTGATAGAGCCCCGGTTTATTACAAAAACAGTGGTCTTTTATTTTCAAGTTTAGATTTGGTTACCGATATTGGCGAATATTTCGTTAATTCATGAGTCTTCATGGCTAGTCAGCAATATGATTACATGAGATTAGATTCGATTAATATTAGTTCCATAGATCATGAATACGAAATTTCGTAATGATGTGGAACGTGTCATATTAATGAAAGACTTCTTTACATGCCATGATGCAATTTCTTTATATGTACTCTCTCTCTCATTCTTTTTTATATTTATCTCCCTCTCTCTCTCTCTCTCCCTCTCTCTCTCTCTCTCTCTCTCTCTCTCTCCCTCTCTCTATTACCTCTCTCTCTCTCTCTGTCTGTCTCTCTCTCTCTCTCTCTCATACACACACACACACACACATTGTTTTTCATTTTTCTTGTTTGTTGTGCTCGTCTATCGACCAGGCACGAAAACGTCCATGAGTGAATATCTTAGTTTTGAGTACACTTACGAAATGAATATACAAACAACTGTGAAGTTACTGATTTATGATGCTTCGTTTACAGTCAGTTCTAATTATTATTAGTAACTACGCTCTAGTCCCTAAACTTAGTTACAGAAATGCGAATCAGACGCATTCCACGCCCTGCCAGTCGCGTCTTTAAGATGCCAGGAATAGTCACTTCCCAGCTCTCTGTGGGAACACATCGGTTCGTCATCTTCCTGCTGGTACTGGAACTGAGATTTGGCTACAAGGCAAGGTATGTTTGGCAACTCTGTGATCGACGAGTTACTTCCTGGTGTGCACGGAATTAAGCCTCAAAGCTCACTTAATTTTTCCTGTCATTTCCATTGAATTATCTGTGTTATTATCGCTTGAAGTGTAACAAAAGTTTGTACATTTACGGCTTTCAGGCCAGGAAAGTCGTTGCACGTGGAAATCGCAACTGTTCTTGTCCTTTAAACACCGATTTACGACTTCTAGTCACTATTGACCTCATATCAGGAACCCCCAAACATATACCTCTTCGCTAGCTCTGTGGTAACATGCTGCGCTCTAAAAAAGCGTATGTCATGGGTCGCGGTTCCAGTCTCGCTGACTGTGGCGTCTTTATCCATTCTGTGAAACAGCTACCAGCATTCAGATGAAACATCGATAAGGAAAACGCAAGAAAAAACTTTCGGCTCATAGTTCAATGATGATAGACTTACAACGCTGCACAACCGGTAATGCCTCTTACCGTCACTGACAAGCCAATGTTGGGTTTCTAGGAATACATAACTTTATTTATGAAATGCTATATCTGCATATCTCTTGAGTATAACACAGCATACCAATTAAACACAGACCCACTCGAAATCAAAGTGAGTAGTATTTTACTAAACCGGTCCGATAGAGGCACTCTTGCGTACAGATACACAGCTTTATTAAAACAGATTTTCGTCGTATGGCTATTGTGGTAGAGTTATTTCATTTCTTATAATACAGTGCACAATTTTCGTAGGTTTTCCTTTAGTGTTGTTTAAACAATAATAAACATGGGAGAGAAATGGATCATCAACGATACATGCGAATTCTCTGACGTTACATATAACTGACTGACAATGCACATGCAGTTTATTGGTCACATGCATGTAGAAAACTTGTTCTAAGTTAAAGCTGACAAACAAGGTTTGAAGAAGAATAAAATGCCACTACCACACGACAGCTAATGTAGAAATACTTTTCTGGCGTATTTTGGCACGATGCGCTCTCCCCACACATAATTCAAAAGTTTCGAGATGCATCTGCTGCCTGGCCGTCTATTAAACCTGAAAAAAACAAAAAACAAAATGTCGCTGTGGTTGGCCCTTTTTCCACATGCGACTATTTAGAGTTGGGAAGTGAAGAGAATTATGTTCAAAGTTCAATAAGACTGATAACTTCAGCAGACAGCAGAATTGCGTTTTAAAAAATGTAGCAGTGAACGTATTTGAACTCCGACGTTTTGTCTACAGTACACTACACTTACCGTTACACTACTAGCGGAGTCGTAGCTACACGTGCTCTAGAAGTCAACAACAAACCCTACAAAACTTCCGCATTCCACAGTGTCGTGAGATAATGGATATGGGCAGATGTAGACTTGTGAGAGATAGACAATTACAGCTTTTCTTTTGCACTGCACGACGTTTTCAACAAACAGTAGCCCAATAGAGTAGTTGAAGTCAAAAGGAACGCTTCCTATTTAAATTTCAGCATCCTACACTGTTGGCACTTCTGTGTAGGTGGCAGTTACGTGATTTTATTTCGGTGATTAAAAAATAGAGTCGAATGTATGCACTGGGTAGCCGAGGCAGCTAGTTCATGGCGATTCGTTCAACGAAGTTGATGAATGTACTGCACAAGCTGCGTACCACTACAGGGAGCCTCTGTGTCAGAATTCTCATCCAGATTGGCGCAACGGCGGTACAATAGAAAAATGAGCCACAGTATCTGGTTTTCTGTTGGGTAGCTCAGAGGTTCATATACTCATGATCTGGGTTCGATTCCAACTTCTGCCGATGATTTTGATACATAGAGGGAGATTCTATTCTCTTCTGGCTACGCCAAGTGAAGAAGGTGTAATGTCATTGTGGTCTGACATCCACATTGAACATGATATTCCTTTACTACCAAGTAGACATTAGGTTCAACCACAATATAGTCAGGAGTAGTGACATGTAGAAACTCTATCTCCAGTAACCTTTCTTATAATAGTTATTTAGTTCTAGTGACGAAAGAAACGCTATGTATGGTCACAGGACACTTATTCCATCTTTTATTTGAGCTTCTGTATGCCGATAAAATTGGTTCTGAACTGGGAATACAACTCAGACCGCCCTTAACTCGAAATTTGATCCCTTCGTGACAATACAACTCGACTACAATTTGTTGTTTGTTCAAAACTGCAGATTCCTCAACCTCTCCACATTTTGCGCCTGAATGAGTTCGAATCCTGGCCCGGCACTAAAGTTTTCATTATGTATTATCAAGCTCTAGCATGAGAACACCTATCTGAGGATGAATAATAATTTTTATTTTTAAAGTATTTTCATAACGTTGTCAACACTAACGGTATCTGCCGATTTTGACTTCCAGTGAGACACATAACTATTTGCGAGATCACTGTAAGTTCAAGGATGTTATTCCGGGCTGCTGGTGGAGATAAATTCGGTAGCTGATGTCTCTTCGTGAGTAGTCGACAACGATATGTGTGGGGTTCGATTACCAATCAGCACTGAACTCTTCGTCATATTATGTCTACTTCAAGCATGTTTACATGTTGCTTCTGGTGTAACAAACCCATATTTAACGTTCGTTTACTCTATAATATAACAGCGATAGATGTCGGGTTGTAGTCCTGGGCAGGAAAAATTTAATGTTTCGTCTCGTCATTTCAGTGAAACATCTTGCTATTGCCGAGAAAATCCTATATGCCACAGTTGCTTGTGCTTCGATAACAATCCGATTATGTTCTGGGTTCGAATCCCTGTCCAACACAAAGATTTACCCCACGGCATTTCATGTAAGTTACTTGTGAAGAAGCACTATTTAACATCTCTCGTAGTTCGTTAACGGGGACAACTGATGCTGGGTAGGAATTCGCGTCCGTTAAAAATGTTTACGCTTTGTAATTTAAAGTTGATATTTCCTAATTGATACTGTCTAAAATCGACATATATCACTCTCTGTACGCCTAGTCACGCATGACTGTTTGTTTCCGTCAGTCACGAAATCTGTGCTTAGTCTGCATGACCTGGGTTTGAGGCCATATGCAGAACGAGATGGTTCGTCGTTTCATTTGAAGTTCATACATATTATCAACCAGCAGCTCGTGTAAAACTTAAATTTTTGATGTCATTTTGTGTTAAATAATAATTACGGTATGTTACTTTGAAGAGGAAATCATGAATATGGCGCATTTATTACGTGCATTACCTATGTGATATAATAATGAGAGTGGTAACATTTCAGGTAAATCATTTATTATAATAAATGTGAGCTTACAAGCCTTATGGACAGTCTTATCTGTAATAAGGTGTTCTTTGATATTTCTAGTATCGTGTTACTACTTTATATCTTGAGTTATTGCGATACAGAGCAGTGTTTTCTAGTCGTGATTTGTTGGAACCATTTTCACTAATCAAACGACTGTACCGAGGAGCGATTAGAGAACCTGCTAGAGAGCTACGTTATGAGGGTTGTATGCGAATCAGGCGAAATGCAATTCAGGTCGTTCGGATACTTTTGAGGGCGACTGTACATGTTACGTGTTTCTAAAACTGGACCTGTTAAACATATGACTACTTTGTTCAGCCGCTCGTTTGGACCATTTCACCAATGATTAATGTTCAATTTACTGTCTACTCAGAATAATCTATTTCATTCGTTATGTAGTTCGTTATTTAATTCGTCACATATTTTCTCATAGTTCAATAACCTTACACACTACTTACACTGAAATTATTCCTCTCGTTTCAGTCCTAAACCAAACATTAACAATAGCCATCTTTGGAACTAACTGAGTTGTTGTTTAGTGCACTAGTTTAAATTGTTTGATCCTACAAAATTTAACTGCCACAACTATTCATCATTTTACTTGGCGATAGAGTAACAGTTGACAATCTGTTTGGGAAAACAATAAAAATTAAATGTTGTATAGTATTTCACCAGTGCCGTGTGTGTCTTCATTCGCAATACATAAAGATTCTTTTTGGTTTAAAACAAAACATTTCAGTGACAAACATTAAGGACAGCATACAAAGTAGCAATTAGAACCAAAGGTAAGATTTTCAGTTTACACCCCAAACATAGTTTATTGGGTCCTGCATCTTGAGTGAGCCGTTCCTCAGCAGCATTCCATCAGAGAGTGTTTTTTTCTTTCTTTTTCTGGAACACCAACAGCGTGCGGCCAAATTCCAATATTGGGACCAATCTCATTTTCACGAGCTAGTCTTATTGGTAAGGGTAAACATTGTAGCTGATTTCAGCGTGTCTGCGACGGTATTTGCCTTTAAAATGTCTGTATAAAGTTAGAAAAGCTATGCATATGAGAGTAGTTTCCATATTGAGCAATCTGTCTGCCTCTTTCATGTACATTTCCAAAGGGGGAAAATAAGAGGTATTCGGGCCACTATGAGTTCGTTGAGGTCATACTTTACCTTAGTGTTTCCATCTTTTGACAAACGTTCATTACCCATTTGCAAGGCCATTTAAATTTGTTTCAGAAGATTTACTGTCAGCAGGTGTACGGACATTTCATAGGCACCAGCAGGGGTATCATCATCACTTATATAAGAAAGGCTGAGTAGAAATAATTGGTTAAGATGACGAATCAATTAGGGTAAAAAACGTAATCTGTGGCCCTACACATCCGACGGTACGCATTTATCCCACAGAGAAGGCCATGACAATTTCAGGTCTGGTGATCTCTACTCGTATTTTCCCTTCACAATTTGCTGTACATAATTGTCTCCATTTTTCAATTACTAGTGCCTACAAAAGGGAATATAACATCGAGCATTCAGCGTCACCTGATGTACCTGCCTTAAGTGACTTCTAAAATTCTCCCTCCTGTAAAACAGCCTGACGCTTTATATGTATTGTTCTCCGGCCTCACGCTCTGCTTTTACACAGAAAATTTCGATTGAACACTGAGAAAGCACCTCAACAAACCGATTAGCTGGATTAAATAAGATGTATTGCTTCCAATTTTACTGTAACCGTGATTGTTTGAAAGGATAACATGTTGTTTGTGATGGAGAAAGAAACGGGATATGGCTCGTATGATCCATCTGGTTAGGCTCGTCTGATTCACCTGGGGATGTGGCTGTGAGGTTCTAGGCGCTGCAGTTTGGAACCGCGAGACCGCTACCGCAGGTTCGAATCCTGCCTCGGGCATGGATGTGTGTGATGTCCTTAGGTTAGTTAGGTTTAACTAGTTCTAAGTTCTATGGGACTACTGACCTCAGAAGTTGAGTCCCACAGTGCTCAGAGCCATTTGAACCATTTGAACCTGAGGATGACATAAACAAAGGGATAAATCTGCTAATTTCCTTTCCATCCATCATACAGTTAATGTCAGTGACCTACACCATCGTTGTTCGGACAATAGTGTCCGAATAATTTGTAATATCTCTGCTCACGAGAATGAAAGATACATTAAATGGTCGGCATTTAAGCCCAGAGCAGCTGACTGGTATGACCAAGACAAGTTAATGACTGGACGCAAGGCGAGAACGACCATTACGTCTCTTCACAACAATATGCCTACTCCGTTGGTTCCAGTCTGAAAAATATGTATTACTCGCAATAGGTGTAGATAATTTTAAAATTAATACAATAACAATATACACATATGACTTTTAATTATTCTTACACAGTCAGCTTGATTCATAGTGTGTACAATATACTGACGAGAATAATATACAGAAGAATGGATACGAAAGTTGACGCTCTCTTAGACGAGGACTGGAAAGAAAATTTAGGATCTGTTAAAGGACAACTAGTTTGCCTTTAGGAAAGCTAAAGGCACAAGTTCTGACATTGATTTTGATCATGGGTCAAGACAGTAGCAATATAAAGACACGTTCACAGTATTTGTCAGCATGGAAAATGCGTTCGGCAACGTTAAATGTTGTAACATGTACTAAACTCTCAGAAAAATGAGCTGATGTAATGAGGAAAGGTCGTATAACGCCACTAGAATAAGAAGCAAGAAGCAAGAAGTGTGGAAGACCAAGAACGAATTGAAAAAATGTTGTCCCACAGATTCGTTTTGTCCCCTATTCTATTCAGTACCTCCTCATTAGTTATATGATCCACTCATCCATTTTACAGCATTCTTCTGTAGCACCACATTTCAAAAGCTTCTCCTTTCTTCTTCTCTAAACTGTTTATCGGCCATGTTTCACTTCCATGCTCCATACAACTACTTTCAGCGGAGACTTCCTGACACTTTCACCCGTACTCGATGTTTACAAATGTCTCTTCTTCAGATACGTTCGCCAGTCTACATTTTAAATCCTCTTTACCTCGACCATCACTTTTCTGTCCAAACAGCAAAACTCAACTACTACTTTAATTGTCTCATTTCCTAATCTAATTTTCTCAGCGTCGCCTGATTTAGTAGGACTATATTCCATTATCTTCGTTTGCCTCTTGTTTATGTTCATCTTAAATCCTCCTTTCAAGACACTGTCCATTCCGTCAACTGCTCTTCCATGTCTTCTGCTGTCACTGACAGAATTACAGTGTCATCGGCAAACCTCAAAGTTTCGGTTTCTTCTCCCTGGACTTCTACTCAAGCTTTTTCTTTTGTTTCCCTTAATGTTTGCTCTACATACAGATTGAATAACATCGGGGATATACCACAACCATGTCTCCCTCCTTTTTCAACAACTGCATACCTTTTATGCTCCTGGACTTATATAACTGCCATCTGGTGTCTCTACAAATTGTAAATAGCCTTTCGTTCCTTGTAATTTATCCCTGGCACCTTTAGAATTTGAATGAGAGTATTCCAGTGAACAATGTCATAAGCTTTATCTAAATTCACAAATGCCAAAAACTTAGGTTTGACTTTCTTTAACCTATTCTCTATGAGAAATCGTAGGATCAGTATTACCTTGCACGTTCCTACATTTCTCCTGATTCCAAACTGATCCTCCCCGAGGTCGGATTCTACCAGTTTTTCCTTTGCTGTCTTAGGAATCCGTGTTAGTATTTTGCAACGGAGACTGTTAAACTGATTGGAATACATGTGGCCAATATCTGAGGACGTAGTTTGCAACTGCTATCCTAAGATGAAGAGGTTGGCACAGGCTAGGAGTTTGTAGCGTGCGGCGTCAATCCAGTCAGAAAACTGACGACTCAAAAAATTAAAAAAAGTCTGTTGACTTTGTTTTACTCTCACAATAGCGAAACCATCTACGTATCCGTCAAACATGTCTTCATTTTCTGCGAATTCATTTAGAATAAAAAGTCCTTTACAGGCAACAGAAAGACAACAGACCTAATGTCACTTTTCTCACTAAATATAATATCTTAGGATGCTACTCTAAGCCCCTTCTTTCACATTTTTTCCTTTTCTTCGTAACAGATCTGGAATAATTATTTTTAACGAAATTTATTTTCCCCTCTACGAAAAGTATGCCTAGATACATACATACCTGTTTCTTTATAAAGGGAATCCTCCATCGCACCTCTCTCAGAATTTGGTGGTAAGATAGTCTAATGGACAGCCTCTCAAAAACTAAACACAGATCAAGCATGAAAACACGAAGAATTTGAATTGAACTGTGAAAGAAGAAGTAAAATAGAAACAGTGATCGGTCCTAGCTAAAGACAGGCAACATCGAATGATTTGCAAGAATCTCGGTGTCGTTGTTGTTTGGTCACGGAGTTGGAGTATTGAAGGTGAGTTGTCCCTGTTCTAATCTCCATCGTTCTCGACTTTTTTACGCACAAAAATATGAACTCCGCGTCCGGTCGCTAGGTGTCTGTTTGGTGTACTTAGATTTGTCTCTGTGTTCTGGTGAGGCGTCCGTTTGCAACATCGAGGTGTAAGTAAGAGACCTCCAGACGTACGTACCTCCTATTTGTTTTACGAAGGTACCACTCTTGCGTTCAGTTTTGGAGGTTTTGAGTCTTGAATTCCTTGTTGTAACGTAGTTCATACCCGTCCATTTGTTGTTTTCGTTTGTGTGAGAGGTCTATGCGGCATTTCGGCTGTTCTTATTATTCATCGCATATACTTGTGACGGTAATATAATCTTATCGCATAACTCATGTTCTCTAACCGATGCGTAGTGTGATTAGGGCCAAGACTACTGTAAGAGAACAGACTCGTCAGTGAACGAACAGACAGTTGATAATATTGTGGGAAAAAAACGGGAAACAAGGGGGATTTTAACACAGATCTGCTACTTTGCAGTCCAACACCTTGACCACACAGCAACGACGCCGTGGTTCTTACAGCTCGCTTGATTTTATAAATCTTGAGCTTACACCGTTCACTGTTTCTATTTTGCTTCTTTTTTCACAGCTCAGTAAACCTCCTTTCTGGTTTCACGCTTGATCTGGATTCAGTTTTTGACGGATTATCTACTTCGCCATCTTACCACTAAATGTTAGAATTGTGTTGGCCATGGATAACTACTGCAGCTTATGTACTTTACAACTGTTCTCAAGGAGCGGTTCAATCTTTCACCTTCCAAATCTTCTGTGGCTTTATTTACTTGAAAGGACCGAATGTGCTCAACAAATACAGTCAGCTTGGAACCGCTTCGTTTTAATGTTCCAACATCAGAAAAAGTACTGTGGCTTCATCTTTACAACCGTCTATCCTGAATAGAGCTGGAAGCCCTTAACTGGACATTAAGATTATATCTCACTACATCATAATACGCCTCATAATGGACAAAGGAAGTATTCATTTCGGAAAGATTCCACTGCATGTTCTGCAAAAAGAAAATAAATTTCCATATTGGATCATTAGGCAGGGCATAGATGCAATGAAATGGTTATCAATGAATTTCTTATAGAAACAAAAGAAAAGCCTCTAGTGGAAAACTACTAGCTAAATGTTTGTTCTTCAAAGGGTCTAACTAATTAATTAGCCTATCATGACCAAAAATCACAATAGAAGAGGAAAAGTAATATTACTGGAAGTTTGGGCTTCAAAATCTGCGATTCACGTTTCTTTTGATAGATACCGAATATTTACACACTTAGCAAACACTGTGAACCAAAAGTCTGTCAACCTGTTGCTTGGTACCTACCAGTCAGTATGGTCAACTCTTACATGTTAAAAACTTATAATGTAATTAAATGCGTGATTGCTGTACGAGCAGATTTCTTGATCATTATTCTGATTGATCTGAAACATAGTTATACGTACTTGTCATTGCCTTGCGCTGTAGATGGCAAAGAACATATAACCAAAATTAAGTAATATTTGCGCTGTTCTAGTAATTGCATTTAAGAGGATAGCTCTCTTCGAGGGCAATAAATTAGGTCTCTCGTGATTTTTTCAAATAAATTTAAAAGTAATGCTGTATATGATGATATTATTTTATTCCTAAGAGTTTCATACTTTAATATTCATATTTGTGCCCATATCGGGCGCTCCCTGTAACCGCTGCACCTAATGGACGGACCCCTTACTGCCTGAACATTGGTCACTGGCGGCAATTATCGTACTGGACCAGTACGAAAATAATTTTGTTTCCGTCACTCAATGTATTTTCTATCAGTATACATAGGCGTCCCAATACGCAGAAAGCATGTACTGCTGAAACATCAAAAAGTTGTATCCTATTGTCCCTACTCGCCACCCCACAAAAAATGTACAAAATAAGCAATCAACCACATCTCGGGATTAGTCTTCAACGTCCGATAAAGGGGGGAATCTGGTCAAAGGATAATATTGTGGCGTCAGCTGTGACAGAGGTCCTGAAGAGGACAGTAAGTTAATTGTGCAGCCAGAGCCAGTTCACCAGATGACTACTGCAGGTAAATCTATGAGAAAGCTAGTCCAAGAAAACGGATCGACAACATATAGCCGTGTCCGTACCAAGAGGAGGCCACTATGTCACGTGAATTGGGAAACATGTTGCTGCCTACAACCTACCAACGAAGTGGGATTGGGGCAGATCACTATGTCCCTGCGAGCAAGCAGGAATTGTTTCGTGAGTTGTGACCACCTGCCTCCTCAAGACATCGTACGTCCGACAGCTCACGGGAATACAAAATTCTCGAACGTAACGCAGATTGAATGCCACCTGCATCAGCAGGTGAAGCAAGACTAAATGGCTGTACGAGAATGAAGAGCCGTGACGAGATAGTTTGCATTTAACGGGTAACAATGAGTATCATCAGACATACAAGGCAGACACAATGCGTGTGATATCAGAGACATAAGCATCCATCCTTGCTCGCCTTCGTTAGAACCTCGTAACGTAGTTTAAATATATGGTCCTATTATACAAATCTGCCAAACAGCTGCCGCATATTTTTCGCTATCGTTTTGGGCATGGGAAAGATGAGTGCGATGTAATATGCCTTACACAATATGTAGGTACGCAACGTACTTTCTACGAAATTGTAAGCGATCATCGATCATGTTCCAATGCGGCACCCTGAATTTTGTTAGTTACAGATTCCAAATTCAAAGTAGCAGTTTTCAATGAGCAACAGTCAACTACAATCCACAGTGTTTTGTTCCGATCCACAAAACGCGCTAAAGGAAAGAGAGAGTCCTCGAAGCCGCGTAGTCTTAGAAATTGGCATTTGCCCTCATTTAAGCGCGCGACTAAAGTATTGTGAAAACCATGAATCATCACTTTTAACAAAGACGACTTCCGCATTTCGGAGGAGGAGGACCATCATTCAGGATTCGGCATACGTCCAAACGGTGAGAGTTTGCCCCCACCCCCGTCCCCGAGAGTTTAAAATCTGGCAAATGATCAACAATTTGCCCCAGAAACCGTTCCAGAGACAGGACAACCGAAGACAAAGAGAGCGGACTGCTCTGAGGCGCTCCCTGACACGGAACAACCGGCGGCGTCGGAGATCCATTGGCCACCTCCGACGCTGCATACGTTCTTGTACAAGTTAGAAAGAAAGACACGTGCATGAGTGCTACGGCCAAAAATCTCCAACAGGCTATCGAGACATGCGTGACTAGCGGGATCAAATGCCTTAGAAAAATATAAAAAGGCGAAATCACGATGAATATGAAAGGTACCGGTCAATTTGTTGTGATTAATGGTGGTAGAAATCGTTGGATATATCTGGGTATAATAGTGAGAAAAACTTGTGAACAGTTAATAGGTGGTTGTTCTTAGCATATATGAATGTATCTGTGTCTTTCCTCGACAGACATCCCACCATTTTTGTTGCCATTTTGGATCGTTCGTCAACCATAAGTGCAAAGGCTGTAGCTGGTTCTATCCACTGAATCATTTAAACCTACAATTTGAGAGAAACATTAATGCAAACTTAGTTCATCTGATTGTCCCGTACGAATTCACAATTTAGTAATAAGTAAGTGGGAGAAACACCAACTTGGGGAACAATCTGTGCGCATGGGTGTGTGTGTTTGTCCTTAGCATAATTTAGGGTAAGTAGTGTGTAAGCTTAGGGACTGATGACCTTAGCAGTTAAGTCCCATAAGATTTCACACACATTTGAACATCTTTGAATAATCTGTGCGATGAGAAAATGGATGCTCTATTGGAGGGGTGTTAATCATGCAGCCACGAGACGTACTTCTTTAATACTTTCACACTTTAAACAAAGAAAGCTACAGAGCTGTACAAGACAAATGGAGGGGGGAAAGTAAGAGCTAGGGTAATTAAAACTTCGTGAAACAAAAATTCTCACTTGTCTCAAAATTTTGAAGAAAAAGACGAAATCCTGATTAATCTATAAATTACTACAGGTTCCTCAACTCTTACTAACCACGCTTTCGTTTCAGCGTGGAGGATGGAGCAGCTCCGTACGGCAGTAACCTCTGCGGTTTTGAGCTCAAAAAGCAGATTTGGGCAGCACTGAAGTTTAGCTCAGCATTGAATTTACTCCAAGCTACTCCCAGCTTTTAACTGGCAGTACCCAGCAATGAAATTATTTTTTATAATCCTTATAACTTCCCATCACTATCTGACTGACCTTTATACAATTACACAAATACACTTCTGGAAATTGAAATAAGAACACCGTGAATTCATTGTCCCAGGAAGGGGAAACTTTATTGACACATTCCTGGGGTCAGATACATCACATGATCACACTGACAGAACCACAGGCACATAGACACAGGCAACAGAGCATGAACAATGTCGGCACTAGTACAGTGTATATCCACCTTTCGCAGCAATGCAGGCTGCTATTCTCCCATGGAGACGATCGTAGGGATGCTGGATGTAGTCCTGTGGAACGGCTTGCCATGCCATTTCCACTTGGCACCTCAGTTGGACCAGCGTTCGTGCTGGACGTGCAGACCGCGTGAGACGACGCTTCATCCAGTCCCAAACATGCTCAATGGGGGACAGATCCGGAGATCTTGCTGGCCAGGGTAGTTGACTTACACCTTCTAGAGCACGTTGGGTGGCACGGGATACATGCGGACGTGCATTGTCCTGTTGGAACAGCAAGTTCCCTTGCCGGTCTAGGAATGGTAGAACGATGGGTTCGATGACGGTTTGGATGTACCGTGCACTATTCAGTGTCCCCTCGACGATCACCAGTGGTGTACGGCCAGTGTAGGAGATCGCTCCCCACACCATGATGCCGGGTGTTGGCCCTGTGTGCCTCGGTCGTATGCAGTCCTGATTGTGGCGCTCACCTGCACGGCGCCAAACACGCATACGACCATCATTGGCACCAAGGCAGAAGCGACTCTCATCGCTGAAGACGACACGTCTCCATTCGTCCCTCCATTCACGCCTGTCGCGACACCACTGGAGGCGGGCTGCACGATGTTGGGGCGTGAGCGGAAGACGGCCTAACGGTGTGCGGGACCGTAGCCCAGCTTCATGGAGACGGTTGCGAATGGTCCTCGCCGATACCCCTGGAGCAACAGTGTCCCTAATTTGCTGGGAAGCGGCGGTGCGGTCCCCTACGGCACTGCGTAGGATCCTACGGTCTTGGCGTACATCCGTGTGTCGCTGCGGTCCGGTCCCAGGTCGACGGGCACGTGCACCTTCCGCCGACCACTGGCGACAACATCGATGTACTGTGGAGACCTTACGCCCCACGTGTTGAGCAATTCGGCGGTACGTCCACCCGGCCTCCCGCATGCCCACTATGCGCCCTCGCTCAAAGTCCGTCAACTGCACATACGGTTCTCGTCCACGCTGTCGCGGCATGCTACCAGTGTTAAAGACTGCGATGGAGCTCCGTATGCCACGGCAAACTGGCTGACACTGACGGCGGCGGTGCACAAATGCTGCGCAGCTAGCGCCATTCGACGGCCAACACCACGGTTCCTGGTGTGTCCGCTGTGCCGTGCGTGTGATCATTGCTTGTACAGCCCTCTCGCAGTGTCCGGAGCAAGTATGGTGGGTCTGACACACCGGTGTCAATGTGTTCTTTTTTCCATTTTCAGGAGTGTATCTGACTGCAGTTTAATTGCCCCAAAGCCATGTCGATTCTCCTCGTGCCTCCGCAGCTGTCTGCCTGCACTGCAGCGACCAAGGCGGCACCTCGCCCGCGTTTTTTCGCTGTCCTCGCCGACCAATCTTCTGTCACGATTTCCTGGGCGACGGTACAGACCAATAAAACTCCGAGAAGATTGCGTGGGAATATACTTTATTCAGCGCCCTTCTGCTGCGAGGTAGCTACCAGACGCATCTGGAAGCCTCTTTCAAGGACTCTAACCATTCAATGAAGCACCTCTCCTAACATTTGGTGGGAAGGTCTATTTCTCCAACGGCGCTCGACCTGCGAGTCACGTATGCCGGATAAGAATGTGCGCTGGGCTCTCCTACGTGTTGATCAGCGTTTCCACACCGCTGTTGTGCCACGAATGGTAACAGAACCTCCCTGCACTCTCTCACCAAGGCGGAGCAGAGTTCTGTCCTAACACTAAGCTAAACCGAAGTACTCAAGCACTGAAGAGAACCACCACTGAGTGGTATTAGCTGATCATAAAGGGCACTTAAAAATTTAAAAACGACGCAAGGCTAGTGAATAATTCCTCTTGGCGTCAATATTATTTCACAGAACAGAACACAGGCAAAAACATAACATGATGCGAAATAAAATAAGCGGATCCTAGAATCAACTAAGGAAGTATAAAGACAACGTACATCTTACGAACTGGGGTAAGAGCCGCTACCGAAACCACGTGCTTATATTCGGCTACCGGATCAGGGAGGCAACATTGATATTTACCAAACTCACGACGACGAAATAAGGACAGTCTGCTGTTCACAGTTAATGCAATAGTTTTGTATTCAAAGCTAAGTAGCTTTAAGGGAAGAAAACCAGCTGCTGTGAAACGGCCATGATGCTTCGGAAAGAGACAATTTTTGCACACGTTAAAGTTCGCTGACACAGCTCTACCCTGCAAAATCTCGTTTAAAATGTTGAACACAAGAGATGACAAAAATTAAAATTCTAACGTTAGGCCGTCCTGACCAGGGGATTTATGGGAGGAGAAAATAGCCATCAAAATCTAACACTTCCTTTTACAGAAAACTCAGTAAAAGTTAGCCAGGCGTAATCATCTGAACGATGTCCGCTAAACAAGCATCGGAAGGGCACCCACGGTGTCATCCGAAGTATACAACTGTGCGCAGTACTAACGTAAAGCTTGAGTCACCTCACCCTGAGTGGTCAACTGACGGACATCATGTGCGGGGAAGCGAAGACGACGAGCGTGACGCCGCAGTAGGTGATACAAGAATGTCAGTTACTTGTTCCGCGAGAACTTGGCTTAGACTTGACCCTCAGCTCTTCCCTCCGTTGCTTCTGAATCAGCAGCAGTTTCGCATCGATCCGCCGATCATAGACGATCCTCACAGGTGCAACATCTGCTGGTGCAAATAACTCACGAATAAAACTCAAACACGTTCAAAAAGTCTCTCGCATTTGCAGCTTAATTACATACCGGCGATTTAGGCATGCGCGGCTTTGCATCACGGACAAACGTACCAATAAGGTAGAGCAACGCTCTGCCTGTTAGGTTTTCTGCTACGGTAAATAATTCAGCTTTACTGTACTGGGTCCAAGATGAATGAGCGCGCTTCACAAGTAGTGAATAAGATCCTTGACTCTGTGTTTGTCTCTGGTTCGCTTGCTCACCAGTCGGTTGTGCAGCACTGGGTCACTCCTATTTGATGCACAGTAGCGAGCTGTTGAGTTTTTGGAGAAGGATATTTGATATTTCTTAATGTGAGAGAAATTATATAAAACGCTTTATTATGGAGATGAAAACTTTGTGAACGTATCTTATTGATTCTACTGATGGAGAAAATTTTGGGAAGAATATTTCATGCACATGATTGAAATGTTACTTCGTCACAGTCATTAACTGAAGAAAATCTTTAACCCTCAGATAAGTAGTAACATTCAAGATTAGCGTTAATTTGATCACTTTGTCTCCAGTATGCCACAGATAACGCAAATTGCTTGAATGTCAGTAATTTTTGTATTGTGAGAATTTCGTAATTATTATCGCCTTCTTATTTGTAAAATCTTTTCTGGCAATAATCAGAGTTTAATATTTTTTAGAAACGGCTTTGTTTAATGTAAATACCTCATCCAACATGCTTACTAATGTTCTGAATATTTTGTCGTGTCTGCATTGCATCCTACATCACATGGAGCCACAGATTACGTCTCAGGAGCAAAAAACAAATTTTATAGCAGGTATCATTTTTTCCCCTACCTGCTGCATCTGCTGATTTCTGTTTGCTTTCGAGAACATCAGTCAACCAAACACAGAACAACATTCTGAGCATGAGGTAAATTACATTCATTTCACTTTGCATTCTTATGAGGAAACAGTTTGTAGACACAATTATCAGGTGTGGCGCTAAGCAAGCAGATAAGTTGACAGTGAACGGTGTAGGTAATCTGAAACAGTTCTTTGTCTCCTGTGTAGAACAGCATTTGGATTTTGTAGACATTTAAAGTTAGAAACTGCACTTCATGTCACATAACTTTCATATTGTGTTTCAATACAGCTTTCACTGAGTGCATAACTACTTACTTTTGGCATTTAACTTGAGATTTTCTATAGCTTCTGGCTGCCTTTTCATAAATCGCCAAAATATCATAAAAATTCCTCAAAATTGTATGCTTCTTTCTCCCTTGGGAAATATTATCCATTACATACAGAAAATCCTTACCCCATATATAAAATTAGTTACATTTTTTATTATTTTTTTCATCATTATGCTCCCCTACTACTAAGAAAACAGAGTTTTTTTTTAAAAAAGTGAAATTGAGATAAGGGATATGTAATTTCAAATAATTTTATTTTCAGTGAATTATTCAGAATTCATAACAGACATGAGACTCTTATCAGTTAATGGCTTTCATGTTTTTTGAGTACAAATTTTCTTGCACTTCTACCAGATTCACATGTAATTATTAGGAATTTTTATGCTTGTATCTCTTACTATAACAATTTTTACCTTCCTTACAGACAATACAATACCCACCTTTTGCTATTTATCTTTAATAAATTCTTAATTCTTTACTTATTCATGTATTAACCACACTGCCTTAGGTGAATGGTGTTCTTCATTTAAACAATATAAATATTAATAGGAAATGTAAAATTTTTAAAACAGATATTCTAGATCATGAAAATGATTATCGTTATTTTTAAATTTCATCATTCTTTATATCTGAGTTTAATACTTCCATATTCAAAACACTGAAAATCCCAACTAGTAATTTCTATATAACATTTGTTTGGTCTAATAGTAATTTTAAATTTAGCCTACTATCGAGCTCTACAGAAAATTTCTCTCTACAAATAATTTTCAAATTTTCATCTCTTTTAATGTATTACGTTTCATTTACTTCAGGCTCACTAATTTTTTCGAAGTCGAATTGCTAGCGTTACTGAGATTTTCGAGTAGACCTACAACATGCACGGAATAAATTTTCAACAAAATTTTATTTTTTAAATTCCATACAAATGGACCACTCAGAAAACAACACCAAAATACCTTTATGGGTTTATACTGTTGAAGAGGTAGTAGATGTCATACACCTGAATTAGAATCTTTATTTTTAAAAAAAGATTATTAATATGAATACTACACTGCTGATGATAATAACGAATAACGCCCATATGGTAATGTATTAATCCCATATTCCAGAACACATCTTTTATCATCATGAGGCCTCAATGCTTTCTTGCATACGTCAACTGCTTAGATATCGCATTTTTCACTTCACATCGTATTAATCAATCTGTACTGCTCTGTGTTGTTGAACAACAAACTCCAGCGTTAAGGGCGTAATGGGGCCCTTACGAGCATGGCTGCCAAGGAGGGGAAGAAGTCAGTGTGCACTCCGCGTGCATTCCGGGGGGAGTCACTTGTGGAAAGTGTGCTTCCGGATACCATGAAGAGTACAGGGTGCAGCTAACTGCAGGTGGTGGCTCATGTCGGTACCAATGACGTGTGTCGTTTTGTATCGAAGCAGATTCTCTCGGGTTTCGGGCGGCTAGCGGAAATGGTAAAGACTGCCAGTCTTGTATCCGAGATTAAGGCGGAGCTCACCATCTGCAGCATCATCGATAGAACCGACTGTGGTCCTTTGCTACAGAGCTGAGTGGAGGGTCTGAATCAGAGGCTCAGGTGGTTATGTGACCGTGTAGGCTGCACATTCCTTGACTTGCGTCATCGGGTGGTGGGTTTCCGGGTTCCACTCAATACGTCAGGAGTCCACTACATATAGGAGGCGGCTACACGGATAGCGGGGGTTGTGTGGAAGGGACTGGGCGGGTTTTTAGGTTAGAGGGTCTCACGGAACCACAGACGTGGGCAGGTAAAACACAGTAAGGTAGTAGTAGAAACGATTGGTATTGTATTTGTAAATTGTCGTAGCTGTGTTGGGAAAGAACCAGGTCTCCAAGCCCTAATAGAAAGCACTGAACCTCAAATAGTTGTAGGTAAAGAGAGCTGGCTAAAACCGGAAATTAGTTCAGCTGAAATTTTTTCAAATAATCTAACAGTGTTCAGAAACGATAGATTAAATACAGTTGGTGGTGAAGTATTTATTGCT
The DNA here is from genome assembly GCF_021461385.2 of Schistocerca piceifrons. Taxonomy (NCBI): domain Eukaryota; kingdom Metazoa; phylum Arthropoda; class Insecta; order Orthoptera; family Acrididae; genus Schistocerca; species Schistocerca piceifrons. The sequence goes on from NC_060140.1 coordinate 634,440,081, forward strand.
GTTAGAGGTAGTTTGCCTTGTAGCGAAATTGAAGTAGATAGTTCGTGTGAAATAGTATGGGTAGAGGTTATACCTGCCAATCGGACTAAACTATTAATTGGGTCGTTTTACCGACTCAGAAGATACAGTTGCTGAACAGTTCAAAGATAACTTGAGTCTCATTTCAAATAAGTACCCAGCTCATATAATTATAGTCGGTGGTGACTTTAATTTACCCTCAATATGCTGGAAAAATTATACGCTTAAAGCCGGCGGCAGGCATAAAACGTCATCCGCAATTGTACTGAATGCTTTGTCAGAAAATTATTTTGAAAAAATAGTTCATGAGCCCACTCGAAGCGTAAATGGTTGCGGAAGCATACTTGACCTTTTAGCAACAAATAATCCTGGCCAAATAGTGAGTATTGTGACGAATACAGGGATTAGCGATCACAAGGCAGTTGCTGCTAGGCTGAATACCGTAACAACTACAACCATCAAAAAGAAACGTAAAGTATATCTGTTTAAAAAGCTGATAAAATGTTCTTAACGCCTTTTTAAGAGACAGTCTTCACTCCTTCCGTTCTGATCATGCAAGTGTAGAAAAGATGTGGAATGTTTTCAGAGAGATGGTATCGACAGCAATTGAGAGATATATACCACATAAATTAGTAAGTAATTGATGGTACTGATCCCCCATGGTACACAAAACGGGACAGATCGTTGATGCAGAAGCAACGAAAAAACTATGCCTAATTTAAAAGAACGCAAAATCCCCAAGATTGGCAAAGTTTTACGGAAGTTCGAATTATGGAGCGTACTTCAATGCGAGATGCTTTTAATAGTTTCCACAATGAACTTCTGTCTCGAAATCTGGCAGAAAACCCAAAGAGATACTGGTCACACATAAAACACACCAGTGGCAAGAGGCAACCAATACCTTCACTGCACGATAACAACGGTGAAGTCGCTGACGACAGTGCCACTAAAGCAGAGCTATTGAACACGGTTTTCCGAAACTTCTTCACCAAATAAGACGAAGTAAATATTCCTGAATTCCAATCAAGAACAACTGCCAAGATGAGAAACATAGAATTAGATATCCTAGGAGTAACGAAGCAGCTTAAATCCCTCAAGAAAGGAAGGCCTCCGGTCCTGATTGTAAGCCAGTCAGGTTCCTCTCAGAGTATGCTGATAAAATTGCACCATATTTAGTAGCCATAGGCAACCTCTCGCACACTGAAAAATCCGTACCTAAAGACTGGAAATTCACTTAAGTCACATCAATACCCAAAAACGGAAACAGGAGTAATCCGCTGAATTAGAGGCCTCTATCACTAACGTCGATTTGCAGTAAGGTTTTGGAACATATACTGCATACGAACATTACCAAGTACCTTGAAGAAAACGATTTATTGACACATAGTCAGCACGGTTTCAGAAAATATCATTCTTGTGAAACACAACTAGCTCTTTATACTCATGAAGTAATAAGTGCTATCGACAGGGGATGTCAAATTGATTCCACATTTTTAGATTTCGAGAAGGCTTTCGAAACCGTTCCTCACAAGCATCATCTAACCAAACTGCGTGCCTACGGAGAATCACCTCAGTTGTGCGGCTGGAGTTTTGATTTCCTGTCAGAAATGTCACAGCTCGTAGTAACAAATGGAAAGTCATCGAGTAAAACGGAAGTAATACCCGGCGTTCCCCAAGGAAGTGTTATAGGCCCTCTACTGTTCCTCATCTATACTGACGACTTAGGAGTCAATCTGAGTAGCCTTCTTCGACTGATTGCAGATGATGCTGTAATTTACCGTCTTGTATCGTCATTAGATGAACACAACGACTTGCAAAATGATTTAGATAAGATATCTGTATGGCATGAAAAGTGGCAATTGACCCTGAATAAGGAAAAGTCTGAAGTTATTCACATGAGTACTAAAAGAAATCAGCTAAATTTTGATTACGCGATAAGTAACACAAATCTGAAGGCTGTAAATTCAACTAAATACTTAGGGATTACAATTACAAATAACCTAAATTGGAACGATCACATAGATAATATTGTGGGTAGAGTAAACCAAAGACTGCGATTCATTGGCAGAACACTTAGAAGGTGCAACAGTTCTACTAAAGAGACTGCTTACACCACGCTTGTCCGCCCTATTCTGGAGTATTGCTGTGTGATGTGGGATCCGCATCATGTGGGACTGACGGATGACATCGAAAAAGTACTAAGAAGGGCAGCTCGTTTTGTATTATCGCGAAGTAGGGGAGATGGTGTCCCAGACATGATAGGTGAATTGGGGTGGCAATCATTTAAACAAAGGCGTTTTTCGTTGCGACGGGATCTTCGCATGAAATATCAATCACCAGTTTTCTCCTCCGATTGCGAAAACTTTCTGTTAGCACCCACCTACATAGGGAGAAATGATCATCACGAGAAAATAAGAGAAATCAGGGCTCGCACAGAAAAATTTAAGTGCTCGTTTTTCCCGCGTGCCGTTCGACAGTGGAATGGTAGAGAGACAGCTTGAACGTGTTTCATTGAACCCTCTGCCAGGCACTTTATTGTGAATAGCAGAATAATCACGTAGATGTAGATGTAGATGTAGATGTAGATTAGACAATTTTTGGTGCTCCACTACAAATTTTGATACTGACTTCTCATTAGTATTTTGTGATGATAGTGGTGCCTCACATTTTTGTGATGACATAATTTACTTTAGCTGATGGACTGTTTTTAGGGTGAAATTTATGTATATGATTTGTCTGAGTAGTATATAACACTAGGATAAAATATTACATGGACCGAGACTTTGATTTTGAAGTGCACACAGTTTCCTTTTCTTTTACTTTACATGAATTGGGTGGGATGCACTTGTCTGTTTGTCCTTTGCCTCTGGACCAAACACCACCTTCCTCTTACGTTGTGTGTGAGTGTGTGTGTGTGTATGTGATTGTGTGTGCATGTTTCTCAATCATGTATTTTTATTACTACTGTTCCCATATTTTACATGTTAGTCGTTATTTCTGTGTAACCAGGCTCTTTCTGAGCGATTAGATAACGTAAGATCTGTTATCGTGTGCACACGAGATTTTCTTATACATTTCTCTCGCCATTTTTCACCATTAGAAGACACTGGTGTTTGGTCGGTCGCTCCATTTATCAAACTTTACATCTGTATCTTACACGGAATGCTATATCATTATTTGTGTATGTAGAAGAATTTATGATCACATTTATTACTGAAATCTACAAATATTCATACTTTGTATGTAAGCTTCATGTTACATTTTCATGCAGCATTCCTGCAACATTTAACATATATGATAGGAATAAGGTCTTTTTTTTTTTTACTATTAATGAAAGCTGCTTATATTTTTCGTTATTTGACATAGATATTCATTTGTCATTTACAGGGATTTAACTAATTTTTGCACATACTTAATGGAAATAGTAGTACTGAGTGTGAAGATACCTACTAGACTCCAAATGGTCATACAAGCTGTCAATGGGAAACTGCTTCCTTGAGTCTGCTCATATTTGATCCGACATTCACTACCAATCTTCAGACTGTTCCCAGTCTTGCTGAGTCTGTCCCTGATATGACTCCATCAGTTCTTCAGGAAATATGTCAGTATTGTGCTATTGGCATTCCCTTTCTTAACCTCAGGATTAATGACAAGAGACATTAAAAAATAACTTTGTTCATGATAAGAGAAGTAACATTTCATTTTCATTTGTATTCCAATGTTAGCATCAGGACTGTTGATGTATGACCTTAAAGTATAACTTCGATGGCTATAAGTGATGCAGTATTTTCCTCTAATGTGCAAAACTCTGAAAGTAGCATGTGTGTGTTTGCGCTCCTTCCCTGTGCAAAGACAACGATCACATCAGAAACGCAAATGAGAGTATTCTCTCCCACAATTTGCAGAGTATTCTCTTGTACAATGTGTAACCAAAAGTTCTAACACTGGTTATGATATTTATAATTTTAGCTTATAGTAGTTACCTTTTGTAGCTTAAGAGAAAAAAATTATTCTCCTTTCTTACTACAGCTAAAACACCATAAGAATTTCTTTTCTGAGGTGCAGGGAAAACAAAGGTTTTCACATGAATTCCGCATCTGAAAATAATTCATGTCTATTTTACTAAGACAAATCCAAATGAGCTCACAGGACGAATAGTGAATAAGATCCCTGTCTCAATGTTTCAGTTTATCTGCGTTTCATTTGCTCGCCAGTTAGTTGTGAAGCGCTGGGACATTATTATTTGCAGCAAAGTAGCGATCGGTTGATTTTGTAAAGAAGGATATTTGATACTATAACGGAAGTTATCTGCAATAATTTATGATGGAGATGAATACTTGTTTGTTTAAATAGGCTATTGGTTCTACTGATGGAGAAGATTTTTGGACGAAGTTTTGAAAGTAACAAATTCATATGGAAGAATGAAACGTTTGTTTGTCAGAGCTATTAAGTGAAGGAAACCTTTGTAACCCAGATAATTAATAATATTGATGCTTGATGTTAATTTGATCTCTTTATTTCCATTATGTCACAAATTACACAATTTCATGGAATGTCTAACTTTTGTACTGTGAAAATTTCGTAATTATTATTGGGGCATCTTATGTTGAACAGTCGTTTTTGTTAATAATGAGTTTAATCTTTCAAGAACGACTGTTTTTATATCAGAACACTCCACTATCAGGCCTACCGTGCTGACTAATGTTCTGAATATTCTGTCGTGTGTGCATTTCACCTTACCCCACATGAAACCACACATGGTTTCTGACAAATAAGAAACAAATTTTTTGAGGGGGTCTATTCTTTTCTTTAGCTGCTGTATCTGCTAATTTCTACTTTTTTGGAGAATGTAAGTACAGTAGCATGAGGGAAGTGAGGTTTCTTTCAGGGCAGACTATACTTTGCATTCTTATGAGGAAACAGATCGTAATCAGAATTACCAGGTCGGTGCCAAGTAAGCGGATTAATTTACACTGAACAGTGTAGGTAATCTGCAACATTTGTCTTCTGAGGAAATTCTTATTTTATTTTTGTGGACACTTTAAGTCAGAAATTGCTTTACTTGTCACGCAACTTTCAAATTGTACTCCATTTTGGAGATTCACTGGAATAGTTTTCATTAAGTACACAATTAGTTGTTTTCGGACTTTAATTAGATTAGTTTCCATTACTTAAAATTCAGTATTTCACTGAGTTTAAGGTTAAGTCTGACGACACTGTTTATACTCGCAAAACAGCGCCAGCAAACAGTCAGTATTGCTCAGCAGTAGAAATCGATTTTTGAAGAACTCGTTACAGGAGGAGAAAGTTTTGGAAAAAGAATATTCAGTATTTTCATTTATAGGTAAGTTTTGTAGAAGGCCCACATACCGAGTGGAGGCTAACCTCCCACTCAGCCTCAATCATGGCATCAACGTACCCATATGCAACAAGGGGAACGCTGAACATATTTTTGAGCAAAAAAAAAAAAAATTCGTGCGTTGTCGGGCGAAGTTGATAGCCGCTGCAGCAGCACAGTGATCAGTGAAAGAAGCAAGAATTAGGTCGACTGGAGGAAACTGGTAATACAAAACAGCTAACAAATAACACCTGTAAAGTATGCAAAAAGACAACACATTAAGAAAAGTGAATTAACCAACGTCGGAGATCTATGTTCGCAAACATCCCTCAAACGCATCGTAGGAACAAATTCATGGAGATCACAACTAAAATTTAAGCTAGGGGATTGGTCAATAGGAAGCCACACGCTGCTGAACTCAAAGCCCAGCAGATGGTTCCAAGGATACTTACGCCAAAGATAGGGGAGCCCCTCTCTACAACTTCAAGCGTGCCACCGTTTGACGCGTGCCAGACGGTGCATAAAGCACAAGGAGGATCTGGTCAAAAAGACGACAGCTAACCCCGCGGTGAGAATTAAAAATTTCTTTATCAGTGACAGGAATACCTTCACGTTAAAATAAGGCAGTACCCATGGAGCCTTCATATGCTACATTAAAAAAAAATGATCTGAAACTCGTAGAGAGGGAAGGGGGAAACAATACTTCCTGCAAGAGTATATCTGCAGTAGAATCCATAGAAAAGACTGATGGAGAGCATCGTGACGTAACTCAGATTCAAAGCGACTGACATTCAGAGAAACAAGGGTATATCCCTGAGTCATCTATCAAAGTGGGACAGAGACGAGTCCGAGGGAGGAAGACTAGTGCCATGCCTGCAGAACCCTTATGCTGTGATATCTTACGCAACGTTTATGCGATCTGCTTGGACAAGTTGTATACGCTTACCGCGAGGAAAAATGGCATCAGGAACCGGAAGAGTAGTGTTAACAACCCCAAGTTCTCCATCTGCCCGTGCTGGACGAGGAAATGTTACCTTTTCCGAACGGGGATCATCCGACATGACAGACAGTGAGGGAACTACAGCCTCAGTAGGCGACAAAATTAAAGCAACCTGGGGCGACTCCTGCACTGCTGGGTTTAACGGCGGAAGCTCCGAAGTTTCCGTAACCTAAACGCTTTCGCTTTCGATGGTGATCGATATGGAGATAGAGAAGATCCGCTGTGCGTCACACTGGGATATCTGGGACAGAGACGAGGATGACCTATCCGACACAACCGATCCCTGACGCCTTTCTAGAACATCCACGCAAGATGCTGAATGAACGCCCGAATCCGCCACAGCCCCCCCCCCCCCACCCCCTCACCACCAACCCCCCAAGCCAGCACCGGAGATCGGGAGGATACTACGCATCACCAAGAGACACTTGACACAGGAGGGGATAACACGGAAGATTGCATCCTTGGTACATCGTCGCTTATGTCGTAGAACGTAAGTATCGGCGCAGGAGCAGAGAGAGCAGAATTCGTTTTTCATTTTAATGGTAGAAATTTGGTAGCGGATAAACTTAAATCGAGCCACGAGTTGCCACTAGAACTTCTACCAGGTGGAACGAGATTTTTTACCAACAATTTGTGTCATTGTTCACGAGAACTTCTGATAACAAAAACCTGCTTGGGACAATTCAGACACTGGCGACCACTATAAGTAATATGGACCCGACAACCTAAATCTGTAGATGTGACTCCATGTGCTGTTCAATGTACACTGATCACCCAGAACATTATGACAATCTAATAGCGGATACGTCTACCTTGTTCATCGATAACAGCAACACGCTGTGGCATGGAAGCAATGAGGCCTTGGTAGGTCACTAGGGTGAGTTGGCACCACTTCTTCACGCACAAGTCGCATAACTCCCATAAATTCTAGAGAGAGTAAGGATGAACTCATATGTCACCTTCAATCCGTTCCTAGAAGTGTTCTATCGTGTTGGGGGACGAACATATCAATTAAAACTCGCCACTGTGTTCCTCGAAGCACTCCATCAATCTCCTGGCTTTTTGACATGGCGCATTATCTTGTTATAAAAATGCTATTACCGTTGGAAAACATGACCATCATGAAGGGGTGTACGTGGTCTTCAAACAGTGTACGATACTCCTTGGCTGGCACGGTGCCTTGTATGAACTCCACAGAACCCATGGATGTCATTGTGAATGTTCCCAGGAGCATAATGGAGCAGCCGGCGGCCTGTCTCCGTCCTGCAGTAGGGGTGTAATGGAGCTGTTCCCCTTGAAGACGACTGATTCGCGTACTCTCACTAGCGTGATCAAGAAGGTATCGGGCTTCATCAGACCATTGCGCCAATGTCCAGTGGTGAGGCTCACATGCCCATTTCACTCGAAGTTACCGCTGTCTTGGTGTTAACATTCGTTTATGCATGGTCGTCGGCTGCGGAGGGCCAGTTGGGAGTGTCCGGTGCACTTTGTGTTCAGAAACACTTATACTCTGCCCAGCATTCAAATCTGATGTGAGTTCCACCACAGTTTGCCACCGGTCCTGTTTTACCAGTCTTCCCAACCTATAACTTCTGACACCTGTAATGAGGGGAGGCCATCCAACGTCACAACGCCTGCAGGTGGTTTCACCTTGGTTTCGTCACTTAAGACACTCACCACGGCACTCCTCGACAGCGGACAAGTCGTGCAGTTTCTGAAATGCTGGTGCCAAGCCTCTGGGCCATCACAATCTGCCCACGTCAGACTCAGATAGATCGCACGCCTTTCCCATTCCACACACGGACAGCACGCTCACTGATACCGTGCGTGTGTCTCCTAGTAATCATCCCTCGCCAGGTGATGCTACTATAGCCGGGACGGGTTTAGATCGATAGTAGGTCGGTTGTCATAACGTTCAGGCATATTGGTGTACATCTCGACGGAAAACATAGTAATAAATCCGAAGACGATTCGACCAGTGCTTCCAACGTTTGCCCTTAATATCACCGAATTTGAGGAACAGATGCATCATCTACTTCCAGAGGCAAGTTGAAGGGCCACACTGTGGTGTATTCAGCATCAGAATTAACAAGGAGGACAACACTAACTGGTCCATCCTTGTGGCGGATGGTAACCTGGCTGCAGTGTTTAAGTAACTACCTGTCTACTTTGAGTTGTTTCATGAATTTTGCAAATGAAACATAAAGTTCAGTATCAAAATATGTCGTGTGATCCTGATATGAAGTAATACCGAACGTTTCCACTAACCAGTCATAAATTTCGTGGAAACTTAGCTGCACATTACGGATGGACTTACGAAGCGCAAAACGTACTCTACTTTTGGGTGGAATCTTCATGGACGCAATTAACACCAAAAAACGATCCAAACGAAACACCAAAAAATGAGAGACAAGGACGATTCTTTGATTCAAATAAGCCCACAAATGAACACACCACACCACTACGCCACACTCGAATCACTACGGTGGAACTAACGAGTAAAGACGTCCTTGCGATGCTGCTGAAGCAGAACTGAGCTACAGAGACGGACACTAATTTTATACGCTGTGTAGAAAATAAACGTATGCCTAATATATGACTGCCTCACGAGCTTTAATAAATACTTGTAATGGCTGTATTCTCTTCGAAAAAAGTTAGACCATAATAGATGAGGTGGAAATGTTCCAATACTGACTTTGGATTCATCAAGAGCGTTCAAACCAGTCACAGGGTTATCTGTTACTCCATTCGTAATATCGCCGCATTTGGTGACCGCGCAGAGTGGCCACGTTGTTTGAGGAGCCATGTCACGAATTGCGCAGCCCATCGCACCGGAGGTTCGGGTCCTCCCTCGGGTATGGGTGCGTGTGTGTTGTCCTCAGCTAAGTTTGTTTATGTTAGTTTATGTAGTATGTAACTCTATGGATCGATGACCTCAGCAGTTTGGTCCCTTAGGAATTCACACCCACACACACACACACACACACACACACACATACACACATTTGCGAAAACAACTGAAGGGACACTTACCTTGCCGGTTGTTAATGAATGATGCATTTTAAACGCAACTAGTCGAACCTCTCTATCATTCCTTCGTATTATGAAGGGCAGGTTTCAGTAACTTTGTAGCAGTCGTTAAATGGATTCGAAGACATTAAATCACAAATAATTTCTAAACATGCCCTTACGGAAAAAATATGTATTAGATCTTAGAACTCTGTCCTCCAAACTGGTTATATGAGTGAATTACCTATGCGGTACCACACTGAATGCAATGATATCTCCCAAACGTAAACCAATATATCTCTTAAGAAATTCCTAAATGGAATCAGTGTGTGAAACTCACAATTGCGTGAAACTTCACCATTACAAAAAGAAGGGATCAGCTGAGCCCTAAGATTCTGTTCTGAAAGACTACGCGAGTCTATCATTGTTCGTGATAACATCTCGGGTGGAGGTCATTCGTGCTCGCCTCCATTCTCTGCCAGTGTTTGAGGAAGGCAGTCGATCGTAAAGGCGTCGCGGTCGTAAAAAACGAAATGGCGAACGGTGAATGCACTCGCTTGTACGGTAGAGGGGAGCAGTATAAGGAGACGAACCGGTCGGCCTAAGTTACAGCTCCCGGCCGGCGAAAGCCTGCCACATTCGCTGAGGGATCCAGTTCCTTGCCCTACCGAACCGTATTCACTCGAGCAGCTGAATGAGGTGAATGGAAGGAAAGCCCCAAAACTGGAAGCCTTCGTGAGAAGACACTTGCTGCGATTCACTGACTACCGACAGTTACAATGAATAATAGGTAATTGCTTCAAAAATAAAGGAGGTATTTTACATGGGAGATATCAACTTCCAAGATGAAATTTTTTTAGAATTTTATAATTTTCTAACGTTTCTCATTCAACTTGTTTCAAAATATTCCTCTCAGCGCCACTCCTAGCTCAATGACCTTGTTTCTTACCCTCGTCATGAGAAACAGGCTGCCCACTTCAAAGCACAACTTCTTCATAGCTGTTATTTATTCTTTTCACAAAATTTCTTTGAGTCTGTCCGGATTTGTGACACTGTGCCACGAGGTTCATTTCGGTAACTTTGACTTTTCATCATTAATCAAAGTTTTCCTATCACAGTGGTGGTAGTGTTTCTCATTTATATTAAGGCCATTTCAAGGCAGCAGTGGATACAAATACTGGCAGAGAACGGAGGCGTGCACGAATGACCTCCACTCGATATGTTATCACGAACCATGATAGACTGGTGTAGTGTTTCTGAACAAAATCTTGGGGTTCAGCTGATCCCTTCTTTCCGTAATGGTGAAGTTCCACCTCAGAGGTGTTTCAGACACTGATTCCATTTCCGGATTTCTTAACAGGTATATGGGTTTACATTTTTCGTATCTCCTACGAGGAAGAGGGTTTTACACTCTTCATTTTCAAATTAATTAACTAGGTTAATATGTTATACGAGTGATTTGCAATGTCCTTGGGATGATATATATGCAGGCTCTACTACTTTAATGTACTTGCCAGGTGCGTCAAACCGGAATCATATGGCTCAAATATAATTCACTCTGCTGTAGTCAATAAAATCTACATTTTGTCGTCCGAACAGTCGCAGAATTTATCACTCTAATGAGAGGGCTGCATTCCTTTCATTGAGATATTTCACCACAAATATATAAATAGGCGCCAGTATACACATTTCGAGCAATTTATGTGAACATGTTGTTGTTTTTCTTGTTGATTATTCTTATGGTCTGCAGTCAGAAGACGAGTTTGATGCACCTCTCCGCACTACTCTATTATGTGCAAGCCTCTTCGTCTCCGAATAATTACTGTAACCTATGTTCATTTAAAACTGCTTATTCTATTCGTCTCTTAAATTCCCTCCGTAATTTTTATCCCCCTTCCCTCCAATACCGGTATAAATTAACGATTCCTTAATCTCTCAAAAACGTCCCATCAATCTATCACATCTTTTAGCGAAGATACGCCACAAATTTCTTTTCTCCGCAGCACTATTCAACACCCCCTCATTGGAAATGCGGTCTACTCATCTAACCTTCAACATTATTGTGTAGCACAATATTATTCTGTACCTTGTGTCCTCTTCTTGTCTGAAATGATTACTGCCCACGTTTCATTTGCGTACAAGACTACATTCCAAGCCAAGGTCTTCAAGATAGACTTCAAAACACCGAACAAATTCCTGTTCTGAAGCGGTTTGCCCGCCATTGCCGTCATACAATTTATAGCCTCTCTGCTCTGGACATAACGAGCTATTTTACTGCCAAAACAACAATACTCATTGACTAATTTTATGTCTCATTCCCTTATCTAATTCCCTGAGCTAGGCCTGACTTAATTCGATTGCAATCCATGTGCTGTTTTTGTTGTTTTGGTGTTTGTGATGTTCTTCTTATATCCTCCTTTCAAAACACTGCACTTTCCGTTCAACTGCACGCCCAAGACTGTTGGTGTATCTGACAGAATTACAATGTCATCCGCAAACCAATGAGGTTTAATATTTTGTCCCTGGACTTCAATTATCTTTCCAAATTTCTCGTTTCTTTCCTTTACAACTTGTTCACTATGCGGATGGAAAGACATTGTGTGTAGTCTATTACCCTGTCTCATTCCCTTCTGAACTAATGCTTCCCGTTCGTGTCCTTCGACTGTTATAAATGCCTCCTGCTTTCTGTACAAGTTGTAAACAACCTTTTGCCCCCTGCAATTTACCCCTACTACTTTCAGGTTTTTAGAGTGTCAAAAGCTTTCTAAACATCTACAAATGCTATAAACAGAGGCTTGCCTTTCCTTAACCTATCTCCTCAGAAAAGTCGCAGAATCAGTTTCGTGTCACGTGTCTCAAGTCAGAAAATTTCTCCGTAAGCCCAACTAACATTTTGCAACCTTAACTTAGTAAACTAATAGTTCGATAATATTCACACTTGTCCCACCTACCTTCTTTGTTATTGGAATTCTTACATTCTTCTTCAGGAGTGAGGATACTTCCCCTATCTCATATATCTTGCAGACCAGGTGGAATAATTTAGTCATGGTTCTTCCAAGGATATCAGTAGTTGTAAGGGAATGTCGTCTGCTCCAGGGGCCTTTTGTGAACCTAGATCTCTCAGTGGTCTGTCACATTCTTCTCGAAGTATCATATCTCCCATCTTATCTTTATCTACGCCTTATTTCCTTTCTATAATACTACCTTCAAGTTCATACCTCTCGTACAGCCTCTCTATATGTTCCTAACAATTTTCTGCTTGCTCTTGTTCGCTAAGAGCTAATACTGATTTTTAATCTGTGCTCTTGATATTCATACAGTTGCTCCTCTTTTCTCCAATATCCTCTTTAATTATCCTGTTAGCGGTATCTGTCATGCCCCTTGCTGCTCTTGCTCCTGTTGACTAGCCACTCATGCTTGGGCGTTTTGTACTTCTTGTCATACTCATTTCTCTTTCATTGCCTGTCCCCAGTCCACATTCACTGCTATTCAGCCTTCTCTTGTTTTTTCTACTATCGAATTGTAACCACCATTCGCAATTAACTTTTTCTGTCCCTTTCCTACTTATTATCTCAACATACTTTCCTTCAGTCTCTTCATCATGTGCACAGCTAGATGGCTTATAGTCGTGAACTACTGAGGTAGTTGTTGACTTTGCGTCTATGTTGCCACTGAATTTCACTTCCACCATATTGAACTTAAAACTAACCATTTCCTTTTTCAGATTTTCTGACCATTCTGCCCGATTCAGGGGTCTTATCTTCCACCCTCCGATCGGTGGATCTTAGATCTGATTTTCGTAATGACTACATCTTGTTTAGTAGCCATCGCAGGGAGAGCTGATTACGGGACTATTTTACCACAGGAGGATGCCATCTTCATTTAACCACAGAGTATTCATAAAACCAGGCATTACAGCTTCGACCCTTCGGCAAAAGTAACGTCCGTAGTTTACCTAGGCTTTAGCTGTTCGCAGTAGCAGCACGGGGAGCCCATGTTGACTGAAGTTATAAGGCCGGATCATTCAATCATCCAGACTGTTGCTCCTGTAACTACTGAAACAACTGCTGCCCCACTTCAGAGACCACATGTTAACCTGCCCTCTTTATGTGTAGAGAGCAGAAAGAGTTACGTAGTCTGAGGTGTTACCATGAGGTGCTCCAAACAAGCAGCTGCTGAATTTCTGTTATAGTATCTCGTCCCATAAGTATTTTTTATCTGGTGTGTTACTGTGTGTGTGAATAACCTGCTAAACAGCTGGTTAATGGTTATTCAGATAAAAATATTTTGGTCATCAAAAATGTTCGGATGTGTGTGAAATTTTATGGGACTTAACTGCTAAGGTCATTAGTCCCAAAACTTACACACTACTTAACCTACATTATCCTAAGGACAAACACACACACCCATGCCCGAGGGTGGACTCGAACCTCCGCCGGTTGGTCATCCAGAGCTTCGCAGTCTAGAGAGAGGTTCTCTCCTTCCAATAACGTTACACGTTAGTCGGTCATTGACTAGCCGTAATAGAAGCAACGAAGACGCTGTTCTAGAAAATATACACCAAGATTCTCAAAAACTGTACGTGATGCCACAATGTTAGTGCTTATCATGCGGCGCGCTGTCGTCAGTGTGTTGCAGAATGAACAGCTTCCCATCTGCCGTTATTCGTTAACATGACATGAGCATCCAAATGACCAATTTTTGCGGACACAGATTTGTCAATGGTTTCCCACTTCAACAGGGAGTCAACGGAGACTTGATGGAGAGAGTTATTTTGTCGAATGTAGGGGCACTCGCTCGTAATGAGGACTTTACTGTGGAAAACGTCTAACGTTAATGTCTAGTAACGAGCATGTATTCGTGACAGTAGGTAGGAAGAACGGTTTAGCGTCAAATACCTGGAGAAATGTTGTTAGACATTATGATACTCAGTTATCACTTTTAAGAAACCAGATTGAGTGCACGATGATATCATGAATTTCTCCCAAGCACTCTCCTAAAGGTGGAGGAAATATTCAGCGTGATGGTGAATGGAGATTACAGCTTATATACGTTGGAGAAAGTGCACAGTTTAGAATGAATGTATGATAGCAACTCAGCTGAGTCCTTTTCGACAAATGCCTTCGTAATTAAACACTCAAGAAGTGTCTGACAAAAAGTTCTTTGCTTTCCTTCTTTTGGGTATGCTTCAGTTTGAATCTATTTTCAAGTGCACATAATAATTTGGAAGAATAAGTTACACGCATTGTAGCTGCTTTTTCAACTGTGGAGAGAGCCTTTTTCATTGATGCACTATGGATGTCTTTGTGAGCAGGCCGTCTAGGTGGCACCCGTTGTTTGGGGGTAGTGTCTTTAATTAAAGATTGAAACATCCTCGGTCCGCTCTTAGAAATTTGCCATCGCTTAATTTTGAATAATAACCAGCATTGGTGGCCGAATACTTCCTCTATAAGAAGTCGCCCTCATTCTACCAACGTCTTTGTCAAAGAGAGCGCATGAGCGGACACAGATTCAGGCACACTTTTGTACTGGGGGTGTGAAACTGTCCCTAAAGGCAGAGGAATCAGTAGTGATCAACGGCACGAGGAGCCGGCCGGTGTGGACGAGCAGTTCTAGGTGCTTCAGACTGGAACCGAGTGACCGCTATGGTCGCAGCTTCGAATCCTGCTTGGGGCATGGATGTTTGTGATGTCCTTGGTTAGTTAGGTTTAAGTAGTTTTAAGTCTAGGGGACTGATGACCTCAGTCGTTAAGTCTCATAGTGCTCAGAGCCATTTTAACCATTTGATGGCCGGCCGGAGTGGCCGTGCGGTTCTAGGCGCTACAGTCTGGAGCCGAGCGACCGCTACGGTCGCAGGTACGAATCTTGCCTCGAGCATGGATGTTTGTGATGTCCTTAGGTTAGTTAGCTTTGATTAGATCTAAGATCTAGGCGACTGATGACCTCAGAAGTTAAGTCGCATAGTGCTCAGAGCCATTTGAACCATTTGATGAAGAAGGCAATGGAAACCACTGTATTAAAGACATTTAACGCGTATCCACAAGACACGCGGCCTGTAATTGAAAAAGTTTCATTGCCAAAGATTCCGGAATGGTCCCCAATTCGAGTCTCCAGGAGGCGACTGGCAAAGGGGAGGTGACCATGAGCAAAAGATTGAATAACCAACGAATTGACAAGGTTCTGTGGGTCGGGCGTGGAATGTCAGAAGCTTGAATGTGGTAAGGAAGGAAGAAAATCTGAAAAGGGAAATGCAAAGGCTCAATCTAGGTAAAATAGGGATCAGTGAAGCGAAATGGAAATAAGACAAGGATTTCTGGTCGTATGACTGAGGGATATCAACAGCAGCAGAAAATCGTATAACCGGAATAGGATTCGTTACGAATAGGAAAGTAGGGCAGTGAATATGTTACTGTGAACGGTTCAGTGATAGGGTTGTTCTTGTCAGGATCGATAGCAAACCAACTCCGAGAACGATAATTCAGGTGTACATGCTGACGTCGCAAGCCGAAGATTAAGAGGTAGAGTCAGTATATGAAGGTACTGAAAGGTTAATATACTCCATAAAGGGGATTAAAATCTAATAGTCATGGGGAACTGGAATGCAGTGGTAGGGGAAGGAGCAGAATAAATGCTTACAGGAGAATATGGGCTTCGGACAAGGAATGAAAGAGGAGAAACACTGATTGAGTTCTGTAGTAAATTTCAGCTAGTAAAAGCGAAAATTCTGTTCAGGAATCACAATAGGAGGAGGTATACTTGTAAAAGGTCTGGTAATACTGGAAAATTTCAGTTAGATTACATCATGGTCAGACAGAGAGTTCAAAATGAGACACTGGATTATAAGGGGTACCCAGGAGCAAATATAGACTCAAATCACAATGTAGTAATGATGAAGAGCAGTCCGAAGTTTAAGAGATCCATCAGGAAGAATCAATACCCAAAAAAGTGGGATACGGAAGTACTGAGGAATGGCGACATATAGTTCTTTACTGCTATAGATACAGCAATAAGGAATTGCTCAGTAGGCAGTACAGTTGAAGAGGAATAGACATCTCTAAACAGACAATCACGGAAAGAAAGACACAGGTACAAAGATGGTAACTGTGAAGAAAAAACGGGTAACACACGAAATATTTCAGTTGATCGATGAAAGAAGGAAGTACAGAAATGTTCAGAGCAATTCAGGAAAACAGTAATACAGCTCACTGAGGAATGAAACAAACAAGAAGTACAGGGAAGCTAAGACGAAATGGCTGCATGAAAAATGTGAACCAATCTTAAAATGAAATGAATGTCGGAAGGACTGAAGCAGAATACAGGAAATTAAAAACAACGTTCGGTGAAATTAAAAGCAAGAGTAGTAGCATTCAGATTGCAACGGCAAATCCACCGTTAAATGCAGAGGAGAGAGTAGATAGGTAGAAGAGGGGCGATTTGTCTGATATGGTAGAAGAAGAAACAGGAATCGATATAGAAGAGATAGAGGATCAGGTATTGGAATTGAAGAGAGCTTTGGAGGTCTTAAGATCAAATAAGCAGAAGGGAAAGATAACATTCCACTACAATTTCTAAAATTATTGTGTTTAAGTGGCAACGAACGGCTATACCCGTTGGTGTGTAGAATTTTTGAGTTAGATGACATGCCATCTGACTTCCTGATAAATACCATCCACACAACCCGAGCACTGTAAGAGCATACAAGTGCGAGAATTATCGCACAATCAGCTTAACAGCAGAATGTTCTGACAAGAATAAAAGGCAGAAGAATGGGGTTAGATGACGATCAGTTTGGCTTTACGAAAGGTAAAGGCACCAAAGATGCAATTCTGCTTTTGTGACTGATAATGGAAGCAAGACTAAAGAAAACTAAAGACACGTTCATAGGACCTGCCGATCTGGAAAAAGCGTTCGACAGTGCAAAAAGGTGCAAGACATTCGAAATTCTGAGAGAAATAGGGGTAAGATATAGGTAGAAAATATATACAAGAGCAAGAGGAAGTAATAATAGTGGACAACCAAGAACGTAGTTCTCTGGTGAAAAACGGATGTGTGACAGGGATGCCTTTCGCACCTAGTGTTCGATCTCCTCATCGAGGAAGTAACGATGGAAATAAAGGAAAGGTTCAGGAGTGGAAATAAAATTCAAAGTGAAAGAATGATAATGATGTGATTCGCTGAGGATACTGCTATCCTGAGCAACAGTGAAGAAGAATTAAATGATCTCCTGAATGGAACGAATGGTCTAATGAGCACAGAGTTTGGACTGAGAGTAACTCGAAGAAAGACGACAGTAATGAGAAGTAGCAGAAATGAGAAGAGCGAGAAACTTCACAACAGGACCGATAGTCACGAAGTAGATGAAGTTAAGGAATTCTACTAACTAGGCAGCAAAACAACAAGTGACAGACGGAGCAAGGAGGACATCAAAAGCAGACTAGCACTGGCAACAATGACATTTTAGGCCCGAATAGGTCTACTAGTATCAAACTTAGAGAAAGAAATTTCTGAGAAGGTACGTTTGGAGCACAGCATTCCATGGTTGTGAAACCCTAAATTTTGGAAACACGGAACACAAGAGAATCTAAGCATTTCAGATGTGGTGTTTATGGCAAATGCTGTAAATTAAGGAGACTGATAAGATAAGGAATGAGGACGTTCTGCACAGAATCGGAGAGGAGAAGAATATCTAGAAAACACTGACAGGACATTTGTAAAGACATCAGGGATGGACTCTCATGGCACTAAAGTGAGCTGTAGAAGGTAAGTAAATCGGTAGTATATTGCTTATATATTACAACTGGTGGGTTGTAAGCAATGTATAATGTATGACATACAGATTCTGAGATGTAATAATATCTGATATTCTGTAAAAGCTACGCATTACAATGTCTTGAAGACATTACCACCGAACTGTGACAGATAATTGTTTTTAATTATTACTGTAGTCGACACCAGTACTTTCATAACACCTGACAAATTATAGTTGTGCTTAACATAAAAATACTCGTTGATTAACAACTCCATTGGGCGCTGTGTGACAACGACGATATATGTTAAATTAAAACGAAGGTCAGCGTTGTTCGTAATATTGTTGTTTTATTGATAGCAGAATCGATTTTCGATCAAATAGTGATCATCTTCGGTGCTGTACACATTAAACTTAGACACTGGTATCAAGTTATTTGGCAAATTTTATTACATTTTTTGTAAAAATACTCCATGTTTCTTTTGTAGTACATTTATAGTTTATGAAACGGTTCCTACTACAGCTATATAGCAGTTCCTACTACAGTATCAGTGAGCAGAATAAAACCAAACCCGCGAAGACATAAAATCGAATACTCTTCCTCACGTTTTGTTCCCATAATTTACGTATTCTCTAAATGGTCAGCACAGAAGTAAAAAACATGAATGAAAGCCGGCAGTTGCGGCACAGCGGTTCTAGGCGCTTCAGTCTGGAACCGCGCGACCGCCTGCTCCGGCATGGATGTGTGTGATGTCCTTAGGTTAGTTAGGTTTAAATAATTCTAAGTCTAGGGGACTGATGACCTCAGATGTTAAGTCCCATAGTGCTCAGAGCCATTTGAACCATTTGATCTATGAATGAAATCGTAGGTTTAGAGTCTGTGAAGTGACCTGTTCCATATGATTCCTATACTACAAACGATTGATGGATCATGTATTGTAAAGTGTGGTGAATAGAACAGTATTAAAATTTAAAGGGAGAAATTGGTAACTGTATAACGAGAAATGGAAATAAAAATTATTTAGAATTATCTATCTGTCGCCTAACTTAAAATTTATAATTTGCAGAGAAGGTTGAATAGAAATAGCAGTATTAATCTTTTTATTGTTTATATTTATTAGTCCTTCGGCTGAACAGGGACATGTCAGAACCGATGTGGTTCTAGGAGAATAAAGGCACAGTTTATCTGCTTCGAAAGAAGTTTTATTGAGTACAAGACTAAGATCGTTGCACGAACTGTAATTTTTGTTCTGTTTACCAAATAAAACAGTGTTATGTTTTTAGTTACGTTACTCAAACATTAAATTGGTGAACTTCATATGTTTTGCTAATACATTAAGTGTCTGACATCATCTTTATAAATGACCATTTCTATGAATATACAAGAGGTAGGTACCTCAAGAATACTAAGAGCTTTCCCACAGTAGCTCCTTGACTAAAAAGTCAGAGCTGAGTTGTTAGTTTAAAACCGTCTCGACCTTTCTTCAAAAACACCCCAAGAAGATCTTTTGCTTTTAAGTAACAAATTTAGCATGTGTACACTCTATATGACTGCTTACTTCATTCTATATAGAGAGAGTCTGTAAGACTAGGACCACTAGGTGAGACGTAGCAGTGCCTTATTTCGAAATGCGCCTCTACCGAGGAGCTCCCGCGGCTTTCGAGAAATGTCTTTTTATGGAAAAACATGGTGCAAGATTGTTGCTCTGATTTTCGTGTTAGTTCTGGATTAAAAGATCATATTCTCTACTCTCGTAAGACGAAATGTTTTAGCGAGTAGTTACATAATTTTGGTATTAATTTTATCGTGTAGTTACATAATTTTGGAATTAATACTTACTTTCGCAGTATTGACCTAGTTTTTTAATGCGGGCTTGACAAATATGTAGACAATCGGAAGAGATAGACCATTGTTTTTTGGAATATATGGACAACCTGCTTTAAAGTGTGAGAGATGGAACAAAGTTCAATTTAGCTTCAAGGCATAGGGAATAATCCCGCTGAAGGTGGCCGCAGTCGTAGGCTAAGTTTATATGTCTGAAGATTCGTCTGTACCACACAGGCTAACCAGCCGTTTCAAAGCTCTTCAAAAGACCAAGTGATCCCAAGCACAGTGAAGGAGCAGATATATTAGCATACCTCAAATTCCTTCACGGGCGTAACTTCCAAGGTTATCACCTCAAAGCTGACCACTCCTAAACCCACAAAGGCAAAAGATTTTGAAGAAATATCATCTCCTCCTTCAACTGACAAAACAATGAGTTTAAGAGGAATGCAGCGACTGTAAGCAGAGAACTAGACTCTGTTGAAAATTTGAAACTGTAAAGAAAAAGAATGCTAAGAAAAGAAAGGAAACAGGACAAATTACGAAAACATCGCCAAGGGAAATACTGGTGAAGAAGAAAATAGACTGAAGAAGCTAAAAACGAAAAGTACTACAAATAGCTCACCGGATTTATCAGATGCAGATGTTGTAGAAGAGCACGAAAGTAACTTTCAATGCATGGCATGAAGATGAATGAGTTGGGTGAAGCCTGGTTGATAGGTACCCAGAGAGTGCACAAGATAAGGTTACGATTGTGGATGCGGCTGTAAACAGTTATTTTGAGTGGCAGAATGAAACTCACAACATTATTTATCTTAGAACCCTTATGTACACATTGCTTTAAAACATCACAATTAGACAATACACCTGAAGGCCTGGTTAAAAAAAAACCCTTGAGATGCCTTATTGGCTGAATGCCCAAAGCCACACCAAAACAAGAACAGCTGCAGGCGTGGTTCAGAAATCAAAAGGAATGAAAAATAGGGGGTTAGATTAAAAAAGAACATGCAATTCAAAACAATTAGCGGCTACACTACACGTCTGAAGGACAACTATAATTAAAACACATTAATAAACATTTTCTTCTAACCAAGAAATTTCTTTATAAACTTACAACAGAATGGCCAAAAGCCTAATTAAAGAAATATTAGCTTATTGCATGGCTGAATGCCACAAACAAATTTGAAACATCGGCTGAAGGCCTCAACAAAAATTCAGATAAACAATTTACAATTAACCCCTTCTTTCATATAAAAAATTTTCCTTTAAAGAACACACATGGTTCAAGGCCTTATTAAAAGGGGTTCACGTAAATCTTTGGCTGAAGACCACACATAACACATCGAAAAACTAATGGCTCAGGGCTTGGATTACAAACGATTTCAGATAGAACAAATTTTTAAGGAAAAGATATTCTTTTTTAAATAAAATCAATCTTCAAAGTACCGAGCGAGGTAGCGCAGTGGTTAGCACACTGGACTCGCATTCGGGAGGACGACGGTTCAATCCCGTCTCCAGCCATCCTGATTTAGGTTTTCCGTGATTTCCCTAAATCGTTTCAGGCAAATGCCAGGATGGTTCCTTCGAAAGGGCACGGCCGATTTCCTTCCAAATCCTTCCCTAACCCGAGCTTGCGCTCCGTCTCTAATGACCTCGTTGTCGACGGGACGTTAAACACTAACCACCACCACCACCAATCTTCAAAATTTAAATTTAACACAGCTAAAGACCTTTATGTAACATTTTAAAAAACTGAATTAATATATGGCTCAATGTTTCACTCAATACTTCAAACAAATATGAAAGTCAATACCTAAAACCAACAGAACAAGAGGTGATTAGAAGTGTTCCAAGGGTCGGCCTAAGAAGGTAACTCAAACGTAAGGTGCGGTGAGACAGGCAGCCAAGAGTGGAAGTTAAATATTGGATGGCAACCCAAACTAGAGATGGCCCAAGGACCGACAAACAATTTAACCAATTCCGTAATGTCCGACCAAGGGCACAAAGATGGAAAATATTGGCTAAGGACGAGGATACGATCAGCACTACGTCTTCAGAAACTGGCGTCTAAAAACAGCCAAGGGAACAATTACCACTCTAAGCAAAATAAGATCCAAATAACTTAAAAGGCTGTCAGACTGCACACCGTTCTGGACTGCACCAACACGGTGAGGAAAGGAACACTACCGAAGAAGTACACCAACGACCAGGGCAGGTGGCTGCGGCGTTAACGGCCACAGGGCAGAAAATACCGATAGTGCACCTCACTGGCAAGTAACTGTCAATTTAATAATTAATCACAATAAAGGAAGATGGCTGCAAGATTTCACCATCTTCTAGACATCATACATTGCTGCTAGCCTGAACGACCCAGGGAGCAACAACCCACAAATGAACGAAGAGATGTCACAATAGTTGAGGTTTCATAACAGGTTAACTGATCACTCAATTTCAGCGTCCACTTTCGGTGAGCAACAAACTTTATCACTCTCCCAGCCACCTCACGATCCGACAGTGAGAGCATGCTGCCAGCGGTCCCTGCCTGGCCTTGCACCATGGAGACTTCCTCGCTGTTCCGTGCCAACCGACTGACTACCTGAATCCAGCATGCAGACAGCATAAAAATAACTGCTCACTGAAAGCCACACAAGCTGCACATAGTTTCACAAAAGAGTTACACAAACAACTTGAATAATACTAAAACCAGTGACTGTGGAACAGCAAGGACGAATGAGAAGACGAACACAAGGAGAACCCAGACGCGGTCGGTGACCAAATACACGTCGTCTGATGTGACTGTCGACCGAGCGGCCAACCAAGGTTGTCCCCACTCACGTCATTTGTGTCGGCAATGGTCCGGCTAGTCCGGACGTCACTGCTGCTCCATCCTGACTGATCTCCTGTCAGGCAATGACCTGGTAATACTAGCAATCGCTCCAAAGATAGTACGACAGTGCTCTTATCGATACGTGCTGCTGCTGCCACTCGCAGGCAGGCAAGCTACCAACTTAGGGACGCCAGTAAATCGAATAAGAAACGGGATGGCAGTACCACAAAGATAAGATATCAAGGAATAAACGGCGCGAAGACGAGTCCCACACGGCTCATTGGGTATAGGGAAACCTATTGCGAAACTAATATAAATGACGATAGTATTTAGTTCTTCCTGTTAACGATGGTCACATGAATCTTGTTCAGTACATTTTAATTTCTCTGACTGTTGTTGTGATTGAACAAAATCAATAACTCATTAGGAAAGCCAACGTTCAGTCAAGAACAATAAGAAAGTGATGAAACTGTTTTGGGTTAAAATATTTATTATAGTAGAATTCTGTGTTCATTACAACATATTTCAAATAAAACATGTGGTTCTAATGACTCTTTTCTTCATGTGTAGCCATTTTTGTACGGTCCATGTCACCCACACATTCATTTTATCAAATTTCTTGTACTCTCAATGGCAGTGCCGCAATAATATATTGTACTGAAGTCTATAGTGCCTCAATAATGTATTATACTTAAGTTTATAGCGGCCTGAGTACGACCAGCAGCCAGAGGTGAATAAAAGCTATAAAACACACAAATTTTATGCTGAAGAAAAGGTAGTCCCACTCTCTCAGATTGTGTTGGTCTTCCATTCAGCACAAAAATAACCCTACGTTTTCAATTACCCGAATCAGCAGTTACATTAAAGTCTACCTCAAAACAGAAATTTTATTAAACGAAACACAATTGCGTATTTACTTTCCTGGTACTTCATTTAAAACAGCGCAGTTTAGATTGGTAATTCTAGGTAAAATTCTATGTAAGCAAATCAGTGTCACATCCTACGTTTGGCATAGAGAGAACAAAATATTAAGTTGTTAGACACAATCGCATTGAACTTTTTTTGAAGTTTCATTTCCATTCACTCCATTCTGTCTGTTCTTCCCATTTTACGTTCACTAATTATACACGAGGAAAGCGAGAAGTGTCATTAGACGTTATTAATTGATGGTACATATCATGCATGTCATGAAAACGTTTCTGGTTCTCTGTTACTTCAAGTCCATTTTGAAATACATGGGTTGGATTTTTGGTGCTGGCAACAATCAGAGCAATATGCCTCGGACCTTTGGAGGTGACGGAGTCCCACCTCTAATTGACAAACCAGGGACTCCTAAGATACGAATCGGCAAAGGAATGGTAACGAGATGGGGAGCTATTAATATCAATGGAGGCTACTCTGGTAAGAGGGTAGAGCTGGTAGAGGCTGCAGGTAAGATGGGGCTAGACGTTTTAGCTGTTAGTCACATTAGGGTAAGTGGTGAGAAAGAAGAGGAAGTGGGAGAATACAAGGTCTACCTGTCAGGAGTCAAAGCAAGAATAGCACAATGGGGTGTAAGGCTTTACATCAGGAAGGAAATGGAACCCAGCGTAGTTGCAATTAGGTATGTAAACGAACGACTGATGTGGATAGATTTGACAGTGTCAGTATATTCGCACTGTGAAGGTTCAAATGGTTCAAATCGCTCTGAGCACTATGGGACTTAACATCTGTGGTCATCAGTCCCCTAGAACTTAGAACTACTTAAACCTAACTAACCTAAGGACATCACACACATCCATGCCGGAGACCGGATTCGAACCTGCGACCGTAGCAGTCGCGCGGCTCCGGACTGAGCGCCTAGAACCGCTAGACCACCGCGGCCGGCCATTGTGAAGGGACAGATCAAGATAAGATGGATAGTTTTTATGACGCAGTCAGTGAAGTAGTTGTTAGAGTAAAGGACAAGGACAGTGTTCTGCTCATGGGTGACTTTAATGCCAGGATATAAAATCGAACAGAAGGGTATGAAAAAGTTATGGGTAAATTTGGAGAGGATATGGAGGCCAACAGGAACGGGAAACAACTCTTGGATCTTTGTGCCAGTATGGGCTTAGTAATTACAAACTCCTTTTTTAAACATAAGAACATTCACCGGTATACTTGGGAAGGCAGGGGAACCAGATCTGTCATTGACTATATAATAACACATCAGGAATTCAGGAAGGCTGTGAGGGACACAAGTGTATTCAGGGGATTCTTTAATGACACTGATCACTATTTAATCTGCAGTGAAATTGCTATTGTGTGGCTACAAGTGCAGGAGGTCAGGTCCATATGTAGGAGGATAAGAGTGGAGAAACTTCAGGATTAGGAAATCAGGCACAAGTACATAACAGTGATCTCAGAAAGGTACCAGTTTGTTGAACGTAGTCAATTATAGTCACAGGAAAAGGAATGGACAAGGTACAGGGACGCAATACTAGAAGTGGCTAAGGAATGTCTTGGAACAGTAGTGTGTAAAGGTAGGATGAAGCAAACAGCTTGGTGGAATGACACAGTCACGGCAGCCTGTGAAAGGAAAAGGAAGGTGTATCAAAAATGGCTGCATACTAGAACTCAGGTAGACAGAGAAAGTTATGTTGAAGAAAGAAACAAAACCAAACAGATAATTGCAGCATCCAAGAAGAAATCTTGGGAAGACTTTGGAAACAGGTTGGAGACTTTGGGTCAAGCTGATGGCAAACTATTCTGGAGTGTAATTAGCAGTCTTCGAAAGGGAGGAAAGAAGGAAATGACAAGTATTTTGGATAGGTCAGGAAACCTGCTGGTGAATCCTGTTGATGCCTTGGGCAGATAGAGGGATTATTTTGAAGAGTTGCTCAATGTAGGTGAAAATACGATCAGTAATGTTTCAGACTTCGATGTACAATGGGATAGGAATGATTAAGGAAATACGATCACATCTGAGGAAGTGGAGAAAATAGTCAATATATCGGAGTGCAATGAAGCGGCTGGGGTGGATGAAATTAAGTCGGAACTCATCAAATACAGTGGAATGGCAGGTCTTAAATGGCTACACAGCATAATTGAAATGGCGTGGAAGTTGGGACAGGTTCCATCAGACTGGACGAAAGCAGTAATCACACCAATCTTTAAACATTGAAACAGAAAAGATTGTAAAAATTACAGAGGTATCTCTTTAATCGGCGTTCTGGATAAAATCTTCTCAGGTATTGTTGAAAGGAAAGTGCGAGTATTAGTTGAGGACAAATTGGATGAAAATCAGTGTGGGTTTATGCCTCTTAGAGGTTGTCAAGACCAGGTCTTTAACTTACTGAAAATAATGAAGAAGTGTTACGAGTGGGACAGGGAATTGTGTCTATGCTTTATAGATCTAGAAAAGGCATATGACCGGGTTTCTAGGAGGAAGTTATTGTCTGCTCTACGGGATTATGGAGTAGGAGGCAAACTTTTGCAAGCAAATAAAGGTCTTTACATAGACAGTCAGGCACCAGTTAGAGTTGACAGTAAATTGAGTTCATGGTTCAGAGTAGTTTCAGGGGTAAGACTAGGGTGCAACCTGTCTCCACTGTTGTTCGTATTATTTATGAATCATATGTTGATATCAATAGACTCTTTGGGTGAGATTAAGATATGTGAGCACAAAATAAGCAGTCTCGCATATGCGGATGACATAGTTATGATGGCAGATTCGATTGAAAGTTTGCAAAGTCATATTTCAGAGCTAGATAGGAAATGTAAAGACTATGATATGAAGACTAGCATCTCAAAAACGGTTTAAAGTACTTAGGAGGCATATTCTCACAGGGTGGCAACATAGTCAAAGAACTGGAAGCGAGGTGTAGCAAAGCTAATGCAGTGAGCGCTCAGGTACGATCCACTCTCTTCTGCAAGAAGGAAGTCAGTACCAAGACTAAGTTATCCGTGCACCGTTCAATCTTTCGACGAACTTTGCTGTATGGGAGCGAAAGCTTGGTGGATTCAGGTTACCTTATCAATAAGTTGAGGTTACGGATATGAAAGTAGCTAGGATGATTGCAAGTACTAGTAGATGGGAACAATGGCAGGAGGCAGTCCACAATGAGGAAATCAAAGAACAACTGGGAATGAACTCTATAGATGTACCAGTCAGGGCGAACAGGCTTAGATGGTGTGGTCATGTTACACGCATGGGAGAAGCAAGGTTACCCAAGAGACTCATGGGTTCAGCAGCAGAGGGTAGGAGGAGTCGGGGTAAACCAAGGACAAGGTACCTTGATGCGGTTAAGAATGATTTTTAAGTAATAAGCTTATCATCAGAAGAGGCACCAATGTTAGCACTGAATAGGGGATCATGGAGGAATTTTATAAGGGGGACTATGCTCCAGACTGACCGCTGAAATGTATACAGTCTGAAATGATGATGATGGTGACATATTTTACATCGGTAGTTTACGAACCCTCGCGCCCGAAATTCCGACTAAGTGTAATTTACGACACCTTGTCTACACTATTATTGTGATTCCTCATAAAGAGAATGTTCGATAGTTTAGTAATTTCCCTCCATATGTGCTCGCAGCTCATATCAGGGAGAGCTCGTTTACTAAACGACTCTCACATGTACCGCAGTAGTGCCACGGCGACCATGTACACTGCAGCCACTGGGTAATGTTTTAGCTCAGTCCCTATCCATTCGCAGTACAACCCATGACTATAACATCCCCTTACAAATAAACACTCCGAATTTCGTTTAATTAGATACTTATTTAATGATCAGGCGTAAAACGATACCTATAGAGCAAAACTCGATACAGGAGAAAAATTGCTCCCGGCATTAATAGCGTTGTTACATCGAATTTGGTCCTGGAAGAGAACTGGATAGTGATAAAGGATTATGAAGAAAATTACAAATACATAACATAGCCACTTAAATATGTATTCTCGTATTTTTATCGGTACACATGCTGTCCAAGCGCATTGTATTTCGTTTAAGATGTTGATGGTGTACTGCAACCAGTCATAAATTTGTTGTAGTTTACTGTATTGTTTTCGTTTGTTTCACTCCCATACCTCACAGCACATGTGGCTTTGAAGGTGCCCTTAGAAGAATCTATTCTTTACATATTGTCCATTCTACAAACAAATAAGGCAAACTATTCTCCCATAGACTTCACTAGATTCACTGCTTCACTAGCAACTAATTTTTAACCACACCAGGGGGAAATACGTAAGGATGCAAAACGTAATTACTTCTACTTCAACGGTTCTTTCTGTAAGGGGTGACGGTTGGTGTTGCTCAGCTTTTCAGAAGGGGGTGTTGCTTCATTACATTCAGACTTTCTCTGTTTACAAGCAGTTTATTGCATTTATATATCCAACCTATATAGTTCTACCTAAGAATAAACGTAAAATAAAAATGTTGTCACTGCTCCGTAATTTTATGACAGTAATTACCCTCTTGCCTCTTCAGGCAGTAGTCTTCAAACTGACAAACCTCGGTGGTCTACATTACAGCTTTAAATTTCAATTTTCTAAACTAGACTTTGTCGGAGAGCTTTGTCTTATACCTTTTCTTCTCTCCCTATTCAGTTGAAGGTTTGTCAGTTAATATCAACACATTTTGAATGCAACCCAGCATATGTTATTGGGATCGATGCCGTATAGCAAACTGTGTGATATGTAACGTAAGCTCCATTATCACAACAGCACAGGAGAGGATACTTATTTGCACCAAAAACGTAGGAATCAACTTGATGTATCAACAGTTCCGAGATACGCGTAGCAACCAGCGCGGCGTGGCAGCGATACTTCTGTTCAAACTTCCACTCGAGCTCTTTCATGATCGTCCTTTTAGTCTGACGTCCGCAGCTCGTGGTCTCGCGGTCGCGTTCTCGCTTCCCGACCGGGTTCTATTCCCGGCGGATCACGGATTTTCACATGCCTCTGGATGACTGGGTTTCTGTGTTGACCTCATCATTTCATCATCATTCATGAAAAGGGCGAGATTGGGCTGAGTAAAGGTTGGGAATTTGTATGGGCGCTGATAACCGCGCAGTTGAGTCAGACGCTCTCGCTTTAATGTCATAATTCCTCGTTGTACCCTATGTAATATAAATTTCGCAAGAAAACTTGTATTTCATGCAGTCATTTCTTCAGTGGCGCATGAATATTAAATACTGTGACAAAAAGCGTTAATAAAAATCGAAAGTGACTGTATCACAGTGATTCTATTCCTTACTCTCTGCTTAACAAAACAATATGTATACCTTTTACTACCTGCCAATTCTCTCAGGCTCGGGTTGCTTAAATTGACGTAAATGGTCAGTATTTTGTCTAATAATGATGTCGTGTGACTAACGCCACCCCCGGGTAGACCATTCGCTGGGTGCACTTCTTTCGATCTGACGCCACTTCGGCGCCTTGCGCGTCGATGGGGATGAAATGATCACGATTCGGGCAACAAAACACCCAGTCACTGAGCGGAGAAAATCTCCGACCTAGCCGGGAATCGAGCCCGGGCTCTTAGGATTGACATTCTGTCGCGCTGACAACTCAGCTACTGGGGGCGGACACTAATGAGGTAAACCCCAATTACGGCGTAAAAGCCTCACCGGGACAGCGGATATTTGTGGGTTGCGCGTCCTCAGGAGCTCAGTTCGTCAGTGCGCCTGACGATGGCGACATGTCTGATCGCTGAAATATTGTGCCCATTGGACACTATAAACTGGCAGTACATTCGTGAATTGTGCAATCCAAAACACGAAGGGAGACACTGAGGACACAATCCTTTAAAATAATTAGGAGTCCGTTTTGCAAACTGCCCCACGCAAGTAACGAGCAACCCTTAGTGGCTCGCCATTACAGTTTTCTTCCTCTTAAATATCTTTCTGACTAATGCCCTTTTGGCATATTTATTATTTTATAAATTACATATAAGTAATGCCAGTCTTTCACGATGATTCCGTACTTATACTCTGTATCATACATTTTTACTCATAATTCTGTGACCATGTTACAGACCATTATTTGATTTAAATTCTGGGAAGACACTCTTAGAAGTGTTGAAACCCGGTTAATTCGTTAAAAATAGTGACCGAGGGCAGTTTTCTTTCAGTTGTAACCATTCATGATCTCTGAACGTGCAGCCATGTACAAAATTTTATAATTTTACTTACTTAAAATTTACATTTTTAGAAAAACAGTTTAGGTACTCCTAGTGGTGGCTTTTTAAGGATCCACAAACAGCGGAGAATGTTCCGACCATATAGGTTCAGTGGACTTAAAAAGTTTAATTTCACTTTCCGTATCTTTCTTCTCTAAAACTAGAAACGTCCCCTTAGACAAAATTATGAATGACTGTGCTAGTAAACCTCTCACGTTATTTGATTTTCAAACAGCTGAGCAAAACTCAACGTACTTAAACAGTTTATTCTTTACTTATTCTGATCATCACTAAACTGATGCACAAAATTTTTACCGCAACGCAGTCTGACTTGCAATAATCCCTACAAACGAATGTCCCTGACTAACAATAACCTATACCTTTCATGAATCACTTACCTCACAAAAATCTTCGTTACTCCAACTACTGCAATACAGCGACCGCCAGTACTGCCACCTAAATAAAAGATCCCAACTACTGACAGCACTAATTGCTGATAGGCATAGTTAGCAAATGAAACATTTTGATGGAGAACAAACAATGTATTTACCTTAATAATGTTCAAAAGTAATCATGTATATATATCCATCAATTCACGACATCCATTTTTACAAATTTCCTTTTTCTGTCGTAAACACGTCCACATCGTCCACTTAACCTCTCAAAACTCTGGCATCTCTCTCTCCACATCCACCACTGCTGGCGGCTCACCTCCAACTGCCCAACGCTATGCGCTCTTCACATCCAATTGCCCAACGCTACAATAGCGAATATTTCAACAATGTCAACTAGCCACAGACTGCACACAGAACAGTCAGTGATTTTCATACAGAGCGCTACGTGGCGTTACCAACATAAAAACCTAAACAGCCTACTTACATAGCCCTCATGCTCCCCACAAAATATTTTACGAAGTGTTTAGGGCAGTGCCGAATAATTATTTGTTGTAATTTTTTATATTAACGACAACAAATATATCAGATGCACACAATTATTGATACACTGTTGGTCAAACGAAAACATTGTCCACTGTGCATAAAGTTAGTCCTGATCATTTATCACAGTAGTAATTACATTGCACAAATTCTGATCAGTAAAAGGAAATGCACACGGAAGTAGTGGATTTCCATGCAGTCTTGAAGAAGTAGTGTTGTCCTTCCAATGGAAAGACGGTGCTAACTCGAGATATGTAGACAGGTAATGGGCCACAACAGAGCAAACCTGAAGCACAGTCAGTCGAAGTTTTGAAGAATATTGGTAGGTAGGTCATCACAGAGCAGACCCACTGTAGCCCTGGTAGAGATTATGGTAATGGTGGGCCACCAAAGGTGCAGAGCCACTGTAGTCCTTGCAGAGATTATTGTATTGGTGGGCCACCAAAGGCGCAGACACACTGTAGTCATTATAGAGCTGGCAAGTAGCCATCCATTGTGACTGTGCGGGTGCACAATCACCATTGAAGTGTCTTGCAGATAATATAGCAAGTCTATGAACCACCACTTGCGCACTCACAAACTTTTTGGAATGTCCTTAGAAGCAGCAGTGCTGTTAACCAGTCCCTTGCTGAATTATCACCACATGTGCGAGCACTTACAACCCCTTTTTTTAACTTCTCACATATTGTGCATATACTATGACCAACAGAAATGTGTGCAGTAACCCTACTATGTACTTAATTTGATGAACTAGCGTCAGTTACAATTTTATAACATGAGACTACAATTAGAAAGGTACAGAAAACATCATTAAAGAATGTAACGAGACACATAACATTTGTAGTAATACAGGCTTTCCAAAAGGAAAAAATAAACATATACAACAATTTTATAGGATTTATGACATAAATAAATAAATTAAATAATGAAAATAGTTTTAGAAACATTAACTTCACACACGAGCATTAAAACAGGACAGAGTATATAATTTCTAAACATCTGTACAAAGTAAATAGCATATTATTAATGCAAACTATATTTGACGGTAACAGTATATAAAATAAATAAAATAAATAAAAAAATATATATTGTTATTTAAATATTAATTATTCTATCTGTATGATGGTGATTGTGATTGCAATTGTATTTGCTTATCTGGAACGTGGACGTTTAATTATTCGGTATCAGACGCTTGACAATGGCTTTTTCGTAAAGGCAATGTTACATGTAGTTGACCGTGAAATAAAACTGAATAATCGGACTTCGTAATTAAATCGTTTCCAAAGACTGCTGCGGTAGGTGCGGACTCATAATCTAAATCTCAATATTACAATAATTTGCCAGCCATGCCAATACGTCATACAGAGGTGATTGTCTACTAAACATTAAAAAGTTACACAGTTAGTTAAATCAGATATATTCAATGAATAAGCCTACAGTTCATAATCCTACTTACTTTTATAAATACAAATTCTTTACAGAATCGAGTGCCTAGTGTGGTTGCAACTCACAGTATTCTTCTATAACATGAGATATGGCGGTGTGCCAGACAATAAAAAAAATACGTGCTTCTCGCACCACTTCTACCAGAGCTCTCCCTTTCTTAATCAAACATAAGAGTAACGTAATTGTGCTTTTGTTTTATCAGCGACACAGCGCTGCAGTTGTGTGCCATAGGCTTTATTTATTTTTCACTGATTATTTATTTAATTAGTATTTCGCGTTTCCATGGAAACTCACGCTTGGCATGCAAATGTGCCTTTATTTTGCCCCCTGAATTGCAAGGCGAAAGGACACACCTGCAGGCGAGCAATTCACCTAAAGGCACAAGAAAATCTAAGTTATCTACAACTATTTACATGACTTACATTACACATTATACACATTATATACAAAATTTGAATGACGCGGGTGCGCCGTAAAAGTTCTTATGTTGGCAGATATAGTGCGCGCATGCGCAGAAGCGTCTGTGTAACTGCGGCACTGCCGTTATATCGTACAGTTAGATCACGCGGCACAGTATTGCAGATCATATTGTTCGTGTGCGCGCGTTTCTCAGTCGTTGCACAAAGAAAATATTCAACCATGATTACATATGAAGACTACATTCTATGACAGGTAACTTAGTTTTAAATTTACAATATTTGTTATAACACAATACAACTTAGATTGTTGAATGTTCTTAGTTACATAGTATTGTTTTGAAATACTTCAAAGAAAAATGTCCGTATTTTTCAGGTGCGTTGACCTATACACATCGTGTCGTTATTACAGTTCATATTCATCCGCTGCATAATAATTTTTTACAGGTTAGTATCGTCGTGGTAAAGTTTTTTGATCACAGTAACATCGTTGTATAACAACGTGATTAATACATAAGCATGTCCATTTCTCATTTCCATTATAGTCGTAGTGATGCAGTTCGTTGTGACTAAAAGCATTGCTTATTACAGATCAGACGTGACCCGTCGAGTAATTGGTCCACGTGCAGTTCGTTTTTTACATTCCGTGGAAGCTTGGATGCAGAACCTCAGACGGCACATAGCTGGCGTCGATCCTTGGACAGTCCAGGTAAGAGTGTCCATCACATTTCGAGAACATTTCATTCCCTGAAGTTCCAACCAAAATTCTTCCACCCGTCGTGTTGTTTTCTGGACAGGCACTTTGTGTCCATTTAATCCAGTTAACATCTTGAAGTTGTGTACTGTAGTAATATCACTAGACGATGCATGAATTATGCACTTCACATTTTCAGTTTTTTGCTGAATATAGCTCACCTAAATGTTCGTAGTTATTAATCAAGGAAATCGTTCATCGCGTTTACATAGATACGCTGCATAATGAATGGCATTAACAGTTTCTTTCACATAGGTTTCCGCGTAGTTGCAGAGTTAGTAATGTTCGTTAATGTCCGTCAACAGTGGTTCACTATGCAATGTCTTTTTGGCACTCGTTTTGTTCAAATTTTTACATAGTAACAGTTACACTATACATCAGTTAAAAAAATAAGTAATTATACATACACACGTCACTTATTTTCTTAGCATAAACATAATATAGTTGCACATAAACATGTTTACATCATCATTACATCGCTATAGGTTATTACATTGTGTCACATTTGATTACATGAATTGCAGATATTTACATCCTCTTTAGCGGTTTTGCTGGGATATTATCGATGTTTTTTGTGATGTCATCTGAAATTAAGATAGGTTAGACACAACATTCATTACATCAGTAGGCAAGACCAGGCGTTTTCACTACTCAATAAATATTCAAAATAGTTAGAGAGAGAAAATGTTCGATTCCTCGCGTTTTGTGCGTGTGTGTAGAGTGTCTGTGTGGCCTTGACTACTGATAGATGCTTTTCGTGTTGAGAGATGTGCGTCTAATCTATTTCTCAAAGTAAAAGATCGCTTCACAGATGACGTCTGTCAGTTCGTCAGGTGTCACACCAAGTCAGTGGTACCTTCAGTAACAAATGTTCCGTGAAAAATTAATATGTCATCCACTGCTACGTAATCATAATTTTTACTTTAATATTCCGTCTTTCAGGTGGAGGCGCGCGCTGAAAGAAGAGTTCTTCTGTCTTCAACTGCGTCACTGGAAATGCTGAAATGAAAATTTCTATACTACTTATTATCTGTGTTGTAACAACAGAGTTTTTCGAGATGCTTAGCAATATTTTGATGGGTATGACTTTGACATTATTCAGCATGAAATGCTCTAAGATCTCGGTGTGCGTATAGCCCAATAATTTTGTTAGTTCTAGGATGTTGTAACAGATACGCACCAGGATGCGGTATGTTAACAATTATATAAGGTCCTTCATATAGCAGACGCCACTTAGCGTTGCGTCGTTTGAGTGCTACAGATTTATGATGAGTACGAATTAGTACAAGCATTCCTACCTCGAATTTTTGTTTTCTTTTTATTATGTTTCTGTGATGTTTGTTTCGTATTTGTGCGTGATGTGTCAATGTAGTCAATACTTCTTTTATTTTCTGTTCAGGTGTGATTTCCTTGTCTGACAACTTAGGTAATGGTTCTATCCACTGATCGTTCTGTTTGCAATTGGACATGATCTCGTTAGGTGTGTAATTCGTATCGTAAATATTTAAGTTATTGTGTACGTCTTCGAAAAGACTTAGGTAGGACACCCAATTAGTATGTTTTGATGAAATATAGGTCCTCATGAATCGATTTAATTCTCGGAAAAGTCTCTCAGTCGCGTTACATTGTGGACTAAACCTCGAAATAAATATACTTTTAATGTTATTGTCCTTCAAGAAATTTCTCCATTTGTACCCAGAGTAGTATGCTGCATTATCTGATAGAATTGCTTTAGGTTTTCCCACGTGCGTCAGGTAATCACTTGAGAATCTTCGTATTGTAGCATTTGCAGTGGCGGATTTTAAAGCATAAAGTTTTACATGTTTAGAAAATATATCGTAAAAAGCTAAGATATATTTGACGACTCCAGAGCTTGCTGGATGCGGTCCACTGATGTCAGTACACAGAATTTCCATGGGTTTACTAGGTAAAATAGAATGTAAATCTGTTTTTGTGGATAAATTCTGAGGTTTTGATTTTTGACATATGACACATGTTTTCAGTTCCCTGTAAATTTTTCTTCTCATATTGCTAAAATAACAGTATGTACTGAGCTTTGCCAAACACTTTTTCGTCCCATAATGACCCCAAACTAAGTGTGTGTGCCAAATTAGATTACGTTCAGACTCTTTGAGAATGCATACACACCAGTTAGTAGCATTTGGATGTCGGCGGAGAAATAACACATCATTGTGTAACTTGTAATACTTAGTCAAAGGATGATTGTGTTTATCTACCAGTAATGTTATTATCTTATACCAGTGAGGATCAGATTTTTGTAATTCAGCCATGTTTCTGCACATATCAATATAATATTGGTGATACTGCTTGTCTTGCATTAAGAGAATCCTGTAGTCATTTATATTTTCTAAGTCACTGTTGGTATCATTCATACCTTGTGGAAGTCTAGACAAAGTGTCTGCAATGGTGTTGTCCTTACCTCTTATGTACTTAATTTCAAAAGAGTAGTTCTGAAGTGTAACTGCCCATCGTGATAGTCTAGGATGTACAAGTTTACAAGTTAACAAAAATGTCAGAGCCTGGTGATTGGTGTAAATTACCGTATGTTTTCCAAATAAATAATAATTGAATTTCTTGAATGCCCATACTATGGAAAGTGTTTCTAACTCAGTAGTGGAGTATGTACGCTCACATTCAGTTAGAGTGCGACTCGCAAACCCAATAATTCTTATCTGTTCCTCCTCTTTATTCTTTACAACTTGAAATAAGCAACAGCCCAAGCCAGTACGTGAAGCGTCACAAGTCATACAAAAATCTAAATTGAAATCTGGATGGCTCAATATGTTAGCATTCACTAAAGCATGTTTAATTGTATTAAAGTCATTTTGGCACTGTTCCGACCAGATCCAAACCTGATTCTTTCTGAGTAGATTTAGCAGATGTTTACTGTTCAAAAGTGGTTGTGGCAAAAAACGTCTGAACAATGAACATAGCCCAAGGAATGATTTTAACTGCTTTTTAGTTCGAGGGCTAGGAAAGTTTCTGATAGCATCTAATTTACTGGAATCCGGACGTATGCCCTGTGAATTAATGATATGTCCTAAATACTTTATCTCACTGCAACCAAACTTTGATTTTCTTAGGTTGGCTGTGACTCCAGCTTGTGCAAATTTTTCTAAAATTCTTTGAAGTGTGTCAACGTGTTCATTCCAAGATTGTGTAGCTATCAGTATATCATCTACATAGTGTGTGACTGTCTCAACTAAATCGTCGCCAAGCACGGTATCCAGGGCTGTAATGAATACCCCAGAGCTGACATTCAGTCCGAAGGGTAGAACACAAAACTGATAGGTTCGCCCCCCGAACATAAATGCAGTAGATTTCCGAGAATCAGGAGTGATACCCACCTGCCAAAACGAATTAGCGAGATCTATTGTGGAAAAATATTTTGCATCTAGAAATTTCTGTAATTGCTCTTCTAAATTTTCAGGTTTTGTGTGAACCGGTAAAATTATTTCATTAATAGCTCGTGCGTCTAACACTAACCTAATGCTTCCATTTGATTTTTTGACAACAAGTAGAGGACTACAATAAGGTGAGGTGGATGGTTCAATGACCTTCCAGTCTAACATTTGTTTTAATTCTTGCCACACAGCAGGTCGTTGAGATAACGGTACGTTATATGTCTTATGGTAGAAGATCTTGTGAGGCTTAACTTCAATCTTGTACACATACGTGTTGATAACACCTAATCGTTTGGTAAAAACTTGTAAATATTTGGATAACACTTCCTGTAGTTTTATACGTTCATGTACACTGAGAGCTGTAGCTTCACTTATCTTATGATCAAGCAATGTTTTCAAGTCCATTAGCTCTGTGTCAGATGAGTGTGTTTGCATGTCTTGAATGTCATTGTCAAGTACTAACTGAACCTTGTACCCTGTACAGTGTTTGTCATGCTTTAGAGTTCTCCTGTCCAAATCAATAATAATTACCCTGCTTTTATCATTTAAAATACATTTACCTTTGGAGAAGTCTATAATGCAGTCCTTCTCGCTCATAATATCTATTCCTAATATGCAATTTGTCACAAGGTTTTGTACAACCAGGAATGGCCATTGTACGGTTCCATTACCTATTTTAACGTTTACAAAAACTTGCTTCGTAACCCTACATGACTTATTACCTAGTGCAGTAGTTATTTTACAGTTTTGGGCAGGAAACTCAGTCACAGGTTCCAATTCACACATCTTTTTATAGAAATTAAAAGACAAAACGCTCACAGCTGCACCTGTATCTAGGATAATAGTAGTTGGAATCCCACCTACTACACCAGTAGTAGATGCTAAAACAATTTCATTTGTGTTTAAACGACATTGTGTACTGTCTTGTAAAAGTTCATCTGATATATTGTTATTGTGGTTGTATCTTATAAATAAAACAGGTAGTTTTTGTTTAGAATTACTCGGCATATCATTATTCTGTTGTTCAAGTGTGGTGTCAAATAACTGATTAACATTGAAGTCGCCCCCCAAGAATTCTTCAGCCACGACCTGGGGCAAAGTAGTGACTGTTTCTAGTTTGTTGGATTATCATTTGTACTAGGTACTGACACAGATTGAGGTTGTGCATCAGGTGTCATTTCTATTATATTCACATTCGGATATTGCCTATTATGATCTCCAAACTTCTGCGGTTGTTGTTGCTGTTGCGCATTATAACTTACCTGTCGGTCGTAAGGTATGCTCCAATTTTGTCCTGGTGGCTGCTGTGGTAAAGCAGAGTTTGAATGTAAGTACTGATCGTTACGAGTCCAACCTTGATGCTGTCTTGGCTCGTAGTTATTATTATTTCTATTTCTGTTTGTGTTTTTGTTATTACCTTTGTATCCGTTGTTACCGTTGTAGTTATTACCGCGGTGCCTTTTGTATGGATTGCCGCATGAAATGTTATTACTGATGTAACTATTGTTTGTATTGGAATACGCGTGTTGATTTTGATTTCCGTACTGAGACGGCATGTGAGTTTGCTGTTTTTGTTGTGCCGCGTATCCAACTGTGGGCGCGCCAGAATTGTGTTGGCAAGCCTGCATGTTTTGCATACCACTAGTGTAAACATTGTGGCTGCTGTTTTGCCGCGCGAAGCGCTGATCTTCAAGTAACATGTCAACCGAATCTAAGGCTGTTAAAAAATAATCTGAATCGTCATCCGGGATATGTAGAAGTTTTTCCTTAATGTTGAAAGGCAATTTGGCCTTCAACGCTCGGAGTATATCACGCGTTGCGACTGGTTCGTCTAAAAAGTGTCCCATGTTCAAGTATTTTTCAAAATATCTGCGTAAGTTACTATTTTTACTGTTAAAAGTTTCAGGTTCTAAAATTTGTCTTCTGAGTCGCTCCTGGACGGATTGCGACCAGAATTTGTTCAGAAAAGCACGCTCAAACTCACTGTACGTGGTACATACGTCAGCTTGACTGTATGCCCAGACAGCTGCATCGCCTTGGATGTAACCGACAATATATGAAATCTTTTTCCAGTCACTCCAAGTGCGTGGAAATGCGTTACTAAAAGATTTAAGAAAAATCACCGGATGAATGGTTCGTTTTTCTGGGATAAAAATCTGAAATTGCCTGTGTTTCATTAAGCTTTCATCTTCCTTCGCATTGTGATATGGATTTATTCCACTGTAATTACTGGTATGTTCAGCTGGCGAGTAATTACGATAATGTTGCTGTGGTTTACCATGATAATAGCTTGTGTTTGTGTTTCCACATCGTGGTATGTGTTGTAGTCGTGGTGTGTTTTGTTCTTGTGTATTTGTCGTGTGCGGAATGTGTGTATCATACTCGAATGTATATTGGTTTCTGAACTGTACATTTTGACTGATATTTTCGTTACATTCAGAATGTAGTTGATCGGTGAATTGTCTCATGGGTGCAGTGACGGATTGTACTGCGTCACTGATCAGCTGTTTGTTATTAGTAATGTATTGCGCTACGGAGTCGTGCACAATTGTTGGTAAATTTTCACGTAAGCATCTATCAAAATGTTTGTCTTTGTTCTCAACCCAATCATGAAATTCTTTATTAATATTTTGAAAATGAGCTGTGGCATCTGATTGTAAGATGTCAGTCAGGTGTTGTTCAATATTGTCAAATTTATTCTGTACGTCAGTAAATCGTTTTTCAAGATTGTCATGTACTGAAGGATATGTTTGAATTTGTTCAGTAAGAACTTCACACGTGACATTAAGGTTTTTTACTTGTGTCTGTAAAAGTGCTACGTCAGTTGTAGTCTTTTCTTGTCTCGTATTGAGCTGGGAAAATTTAGTACTGAGTTCGGTCATCTGTTTGGTCAGTGTGGCGTCTATAAGTTCCACACGCTTACATAAAGTGTCATTACCTATCTTGATTGCTATGAGATCAGATTTGATTTCGTCATTTTGTGTTTTTAACTGTTCATTTTGTGTCTCTAATTGTGCCTTTAAGGTTGCCATGTTTTCGGCGTTTTGTTTCATTAGCATTTGTAACATGTCGCTAATGTTTACCGTTTGCAAGGTCTCTGCCCCCGCCGCGTCATTAGACGTGACGTCATGCATTAACATGGGCTCTGATTGAGATTTTGAAATTTTTGTAGTGGACGACCTATCGTCAAAATTTTCGTCAACACTTGCGTCAATGTTTGATGAATCGTCACTACCGGTTGCTGTCGTAAAGTCATTTTCTAACACTTGTCTCACGTCCGAGTCGGATTGCGTCTGAATAGTACGTCCTTGCTGTTCCATTTTTGCGTATTGTTTTCTAGTTATTACCATGCCACACGTGATATATGTTTCAAGAAAATTTTTGACACTGATTTTAAAATAAAATGTAGTTGAGCATGAATCGCTCATAGCAACAATGGCTGTCTGTTAATTTAAAAATATAAACTGAATTTGAGATTATTGGTAATGGCTGCTGGCCATGTTACATGATATCGTACAGAAGTCGGCCATATTGTACACTCGTGTATTGGTATTGTTGCATACGTTATTCTTTAGGGAAAAGTACTGAGAATGAAATTTACCACTGAAACTGTTATGCAGAAAAGAAACACTACAGAATTTACTGAAAAGCTAATACACTGAATTATACGTCTGGTCAAGCCTACCAATGCAAAGATGCTGCGTCTTACCTTATTTTGCTGGAAGTTTCATTGCGTCTTCCCGCAAAATTTCAGAATTGGAAAATATCTTCAGATTTTGTTATCTCTCATACATTGACGTCCAGGTCCAGAAAGTTGATTTTTTACATGAAACAAAGAGAACAATGTAACAAATGACAAAATAACAAGTCTGACACGCAGTCGCCAATATAAAATAAATAAAATAAATAAAAAATGTTATTTTAAATATGTTAATTATTCTATCTGTATGATGGTGATTGTGATTGCAATTGTATTTGCTTATCTGGAACGTGGACGTTTAATTATTCGGTATCAGACGCTTGACAATGGCTTTTTCGTAAAGGCAATGTTACTCGTAGTTGACCGTGAAATAAAACTGAATAATCGGACTTCGTAATTAAATCGTTTCCAAAGACTGCTGCGGTAGGTGCGGACTCATAATCTAAATCTCAATATTACAATAATTTGCCAGCCATGCCAATACATCATAGAGAGGTGATTGTCTACTAAACATAAAAAAGTTACACAGTTAGTTAAATCAGATATATTCAATGAATAAGCCTACAGTTCATAATCCTACTTACTTTTATAAATACAAATTCTTTACAGAATCGAGTGCCTAGTGTGGTTGCAACTCGCAGTATTCTTCTATAACATGAAATATGGCGGTGTGCCAGACAATAAAATAAAATACGTGCTTCTCGCACCACTTCAACCAGAGCTCTCTCTTTCTTAATCAAACATAAGAGTAACGTAATTGTGCTTTTGTTTTATCAGCGACACGGCGCTGCAGTTGTGTGCCATAGGCTTCATTTATTTGTCACT
Organism: Schistocerca piceifrons; assembly: GCF_021461385.2. Lineage (NCBI taxonomy): Eukaryota > Metazoa > Arthropoda > Insecta > Orthoptera > Acrididae > Schistocerca > Schistocerca piceifrons. The sequence continues at coordinate 634,481,489 of NC_060140.1, forward strand.
GATTATTTATTTAATTAATATTTCGCGTTTCCGAGGAAACTCACGATCGGCATGCAAATGTGCCTTTATAATGTGACATAGGTATTAAGGTGTAAATAGATTTTTCCTATCTTTACTGTAATATTCTTTCTGCTTGAGCTTTGTCATGTTTAGGTAGAAGTTATTGCATTTGGTGCTGCTGTTTGTCAGACAATGTCCAACTGAATTTTACATTGTATTAAGCCAGATTTCTTCTGATTTATTTTTCTTGTTGCTTCACATTGCCTCATATTAGTGGTAATGTAGCATTTGCTTTGCTAATTTATATTTATTGCTGCTTGCTATAAAAATTTGAATTTTTTGTCATTGCTGTTTGTGTTAATTGTTGTGTGCTGCTTCATTGCCTCATTCTCTAATATGTATATCTGAGCTTAATAGATTTAATTTAGCTTAAGAGGGGGTAGGCTATATACGAGAATGAGTTGTGATAAATTGGAAGAAATGCATTGACAAGATATAAGAAAAAGGTTCGGCCAAAAAAGTAGTGTAAAATGAAGAATTGTTTTGAAAGAGGATATAAACAAGACAGCAGGGTTTAGAGACAATGGGTTTGGATAGGATATATATATATATATATATATATATATATATTGCTGGAACAAATATTGAAATAAGAGGAAAGATCTATGGAATTAATTTATGGGTTGGACCGCAGTATCATATTTACACTGAAAACAAACCTTGTCCTGTCCTTTTGTAATTTTCCACTATGTGTTTGTGTACCATAGTGTATTTGGGTTCTTCCTGTCTTGATGTGTTCTTCTGATAAGAGTTATGTTGTAGAATTTGTGTAATACTAAGCTACATTCACTATGACGAGGAATACTTATAAAGGCACATTTGCATGCCGAGCGTGAGTTTCCGCGGAAACGCGAAATACTAATTAAATAAATAATCAGTGACAAATAAATAAAGCCTATGGCACACAACTGCAGCGCTGTGTCGCTGATAAAACAAAAGCACAATTACGTTACTCTTATGTTTGATTAAGAAAGGGAGAGCTCTGGTAGAAGTGGTGCGAGAAGCACGTATTTTTTTTATTGTCTGGCACACCGCCATATTTCATGTTATAGAAGAATACTGTGAGTTGCAACCACACTAGGCACTCGATTCTGTAAAGAATTTGTATTTATAAAAGTAAGTAGGATTATGAACTTTAGGCTTATTCATTGAATATATCTGATTTAACTAACTGTGTAACTTTTTTATGTTTAGTAGACAATCACCTCTGTACGACATATTGGCATGGCTGGCAAATTATTGTAATAGTGAGATTTAGATTATGAGTCCGCACCTACCGCAGCAGTCTTTGGAAACGATTTAATTACGAAGTCCGATTATTCAGTTTTATTTCACGGTCAACTACGAGTAACATTGCCTTTACGAAAAAGCCATTGTCAAGCGTTTGATACCGAATAATTAAACGCCCACGTTCCAGATAAGCAAATACAATTGCAATCACAATCACCATCATACAGATAGAATAATTAACATATTTAAAATAACATTTTTTATTTATTTTATTTATTTTATAACATCTTAATACTAGAGTGATGCATCACAATAACTTACTCTGCCAAACAAGTTACAAAATCGTTGAAAAATTATGTATACAATTCCTGCAACGGGAAATGTCTATTTGTGTCCTGTTTTTACGAAACTATATCATAAAATTATTATTTAATGTATCTGTAGAAAGAAGATATTTCTATTTTTAAATCTATTAAATGTTATTTTAAACAATGCTGCTGTGCAGCTAGAAACTAGATATTAAACAAAATGAGCAAATATATAATTAAACCAAAGCATGATATGTCATTAACTAGCTGTATGGCATTTCAGTAAATATCAGAAATTACGAGCTCCAAAATGTAATCATATGTCTTCAGTATGAGCATGTCGTATTTGCGATGCTTTCTACAAAGAAATGTCAATAGAGAGGTTAATGGCCTCTTTTTTCTCCACTTAATGGCTTTATTACAGGCGACTGTAGCACTGCTGGGTGCCCACAATGCATTATGTTAAGGTCATCTACATTACTTACTGTAATATTTACAACAGCAGTTTCCACTACAGTCACAGTTCGATACAAATAAAATTTCACAGTTCGAGAAATTACGGTAGAAATGTGTAGAAACGAAATCCCATGAATTGCAGTGTTGCGGTACATTCACGCATGTACGTACATTCCCTAACTCTTAAAGTATGGTTCTTGGTTTCCAACATCATTTTCTTACAAACCAGTGTTTCTAACCTCTTCTCATTATTCATATACATATAAACACATACTCACATTCCTCGTATAGCATCATCGTATTGATCATAAACGTATCTCAACAGCATAATACACATTGTCGTCGCAATAATATCATAACACCTCAGTCAGATCTCCAAAATGTTGTAGCTTTCTTCAATAATTTCAAAACCTCAAAAATTCTCTGCTTATTTCAATACTGTCATCTACCTCAAATGTACATCAAAAGTTACGATCCCATACCAAATACCTCATTCAAAGCTCTGATAGTAACACAATCGTTCCAAAACAATATGAACAGTTCACGAAGTACAGACAAAATACAATTTCATAAGTGTGAAGTTATCCAACTGTGTAATTGTGTAAACATGTGTCGCTGACTTAGTAAAAAAAAAATGTTTGTCTCTCTCAGTTAAATGATCAAAAAGCTGCTTAAATCTGTGTTAGAGAAATATGGTACCGATGTGTAAAGTTGTATAAGCAAATACAATATTAGCTAGGGCTCCTAGCACGTGCCACATGCTTAGTACACAAAGTAGGTGTCTACCCCCTGAGGATTAATGTAATTATACCCTCAGGTGTTACAGATTACAGCAATGGAATGAAATGTATCACCGAAAGCCTTCTTTGTATCTTTGTAATTCAAAAATCTTTCACAAAAAATGTCCCAAGTACAAAAATTAATCATTGAAATACGTGTACTGTAGCGCTAAACTGTGTGTATTGTTGTACGATAATCTCTGTCATCACTTAACGGTAAAAAGGTGCCAACTATCGTAATTATCGTCGTCCATAAGCAAAGGTCTGTAGAAGTCAATGTACTTACCCCATAATAAACAAAAGTGAAATCCTGAGTGTATAGATATCGTAGTTGTTACGTTTATTACAGTGATCAAGAAGGTACTGTACTGTAACATATCGTTGTGTAACGAAAAATACCTATCTCTTTGTAGCTATACGAAAATAGTTGCTACTAAAACATGTTTTACTTTCCAGAATAATACAGAAAAACTGTGCAGATATAAAACAGATCCAGCACAAAACCAATAATAAATAGTGTGTCACTCATTAATAGCGTCATGATATAATCGTGTGGCTGTCAAATGAACTAACATTAGTGTCATCTAATATCTCTCAGAAAGTTGTTTAAATCAGGATTGTCTTTTCAAGTAAACCAAAATGTTGCATTAAAATCTCATTAGTAGTATATGTTCCAAATTTATAAGCCTTATAGTCGTTACAGAATCGTGTAATGAACACGCAGGAATGTACATACAATAACACTGTGTCGTCTGTTCACTACAAAAGTGAATTCGTAATTACTATCTAAATAAGTTACCTAGGTTCTTGACTGGATAGTTAACTTTAAAACATTGTTACATTTTAACAGTTTCTAAGTGTGACAAAGCATACTAGTAACGTGAAGTGAAAAATTTTATGGCAACGACTAAGTTAAAAAGCAGATTATTTCTCAATAAACGGTTTTGCATGTGAAATGTGGTGTAAACATTTACCGTTCCTCAGTACGCAGAATATCAACTTGAACTCAATTATAATGCGGTATATGTCGGTCAGTAATACTGAAATTTTTCTCAAGGTTACCTTCCGTTTCTTTCTCACCCCCAGCCTGTGCACGTGGCCGCCTGCGGTGCGAGTCATTATCTACTGCCTCTTTGTTGGCGTGCGTTGTTGGCACGCATCGTTATTGGGATTAGGACACTTAACTTCTACATATTCACCCTGCCGAGAGAGCCCTGCACTGTTTGAACCACGCCAGTTCTGATGAAATTCAGGTCTATAGTTAAGATTATATCGTCTGTCGTCATGTCGGTAGCTTCTGTAATTTCTTTCTTGTCAGTCACGTGGCGAAGAATTTCTCCCTGAGTTTTAACTGCGCAGTGGACCATTGCATCTGAAGGTATTCTGTCTCCCTTCATAATAATTATTTTGGTTCGCATATTGTCTGTTTCTCTGATTATCTCTGTCATAGTCATTGCTGTGGAGAGGTGAGCTTTCCCTGTAATTATTATTACTCTGCCAATGGTTGTCATACAGGTGGCGTCTGATTTGGTCACGATTTGCGTTGTAAGAATAATCTTGTCGTGTACAGTTATTATTCCTGCCATCAAAGTATTGTGACGGATGTGACCTCTAATTGTTGTTCTCCTGGTTTCGCATACCGCAATTGTCAGTGTCAATTTCTAATTCTTGTAAGAGTCCCTGAAAAGATTCGATGTCGTCTTTGCAACGTCCTGCCAAAAAATGTGTTGTAAATGTTCAGGTAATCTGATTAAGCAATTGCGGATGAGTTCTGAGGGGCTGCTACTGATTCTTGTGCAACAAGTCTTCAAAATATTTGACAAGACTGGAAAATTCAGATTGTTCGAAATATTTCATCATTATGATGCTATGTTTATCACGGTCTTCTGTAGCTTGAGAGCAATATGCTGAGACGAAGGCATGATAAAATTCCCCTTCAATGTGACAATCGTGAATGACCGATCACATTCATACAGCTCGTTCATTCTCTAAGTAGCCACACATAAATGCCAGTTTGTGCTCTAATGATCATTCATTCTCTAAGTAGCCACACATAAATGCCAGTTTGTGCTCTAATGATCAGTTTGGAGGAAAACAATTAGAGAATTGATGAAGCCACACTTGTGGATGAATGCCATTGCCAGAATTCTTAAATGTTTTGAATTTAGGTGTAGTAATGAACAGCTTATAGTCAAAATCATCGTGCCGACGAGTCGCATATCGGTCATTGTTACGTCGTGTCGGTGGCTCCACCTCAAAATTCGGTGTACCATGCCAATTTCTTTCATAATTTTCGAAATGCCCTGTGCTATTATTTTGTGGCTTTTCCGTATTTCTAAGTCCCTTTTCCCGTATTGGAGCGTGAGTCTCCTCTGGAATATGTAACTCTTGTACTACTTTTGCCAACTGATCGTGTACTCCGGGATTTCTCTTTTGTGTTGTATATTAATTTGATTTTGATTTGGTTTAAATTTCTTAATTTGTTCATACTCTTCTGTGTCAGTGAAGGCTATGGGTCTTGTGTCATTCAGATCATCATCTACCTTTGTAGATAGTGAAATGATCCGAAAGTTCGGCCAATTTCTCCGATAATGAACTGATTTCCTCAGTGTGTTTTTTGAACCAAGTTTCAGAGTGTTCATTTGTGTTGAAAAAGTGTCTGCTGCGTCCTTTAAGTTTTCCTGAGTTTTTTAAGTTGCATAGCCGGATCAGTAGATGCAACTGAGTCAATTTTAGCTAGCAAGGTGTCTTGATTCGTTCTTTTATAGCTGCTTCGTGGTTCTGCAATGCATTTTCATGGTGCGAAAAGATTGGTTGAAAGTGCTCGCAAATTTGTGTTTTTACATCATTACAGACTTTTTTACATTTAGATTCAATTTTAAGTAACTCTGCAGTTAAATCTTCATGCGCTTGTTCAAGCGTTTGTTCCATTGATTCTAACTTTTGAAGATTTTGCTGTGTTTGTCTCTGATTTTGTTCCATTGTGTCTAACTTTTGAAGCTGTTGCCCCATTTGTTTCTGATTTTGTTCCATTCATTGCATGAATTGCAATAACAATGTATTAGTGTCTGGAATCTGTTCCTCTACGCTTTTCGGCAGTGCATTTGCACCGGAAAATTTTGCATTCTGAAAAGCAGAAAATGTGTCTTCACGTAATTGAGAAAAATGTGAGGACGCAAAATCTGAATCTACGGTATTTGCAAGATTGTGTCCTGTCATTTCGAGTTCCAGGGGTGAGCTCTGGCCGACAGTTCGATCGACAATACTACTCTGTTCACTAGCTGTTTCACTGTCTACACGATTATTTATTTCCTGGTCCATTTCCCTATGCACAATTACCAAATTTCTATGTTGAACAATACTTAATTCATTACATAGTGGTGCTACCACACTACTCTCTTCTTCACTGTTCTTTCTCAGTTTACTTTGGAGGCTAGTATTACGTTTTTCACAATCTATAATTATCACGTCATTCACACGACAACAAGAAAAGCAAAATTTGAAGATCAAAGATAAAAAAACACATTAACGTAGCAGTGAACATAATATCAAGTTAATTGCAAGCATGGCTGCGAAATACTTGGTGCAGATCTACATGCATGTCGCAACTGTTTTACAGTACAACAAAGAAAAACTGCAACTACAAAGGAGATTCTCTCTACAATTATGCACTAGCAATAAACAATAATTACACTAATTACACAAACTGCAAGAAAAAATAAGAAGATTCCAGTGAGGTATCCTCGGCTAAGGGTCGACATATGAAACGTCCCCTTAGAAAAAATTATGAATGACTGTTCTAGTGAAACTCTCAGGTTATTTGATTTTCAAACAGCTGAGCAAAACTCAACATACTTAAAAGTTTACTCTTTCCAGGTTCTGATCACACAATATTTTTAGCGCAACGCAGTCTGACTTACAATACTCCCTACAAACGTATGACCTGACTATCAATGATCTATACCTTTCACGAATCACTTACATCACAAAAATCTTCGTTACTCGAGCTACTGCAATACAGCAAGCGCCAGTACTGCCAGCTAAATAAAAGATCCTAACTATTGAAGGCACTAACTACTGATAGGTAGAGTTAGCAAATGGAACATTTTGATAGAGAACAGACAATATATTTACCTCCACATCCACCACTGCAGGCGGCTCACCTCCAACTGCCCACCGCTATGCGTTGGTCACATCCACCTACCCGACAATACAATAGCGAATATTCCAAAAATGTCAAACAATCACAGACTGCACACAACATAGTCAGTGATCTTCATAGAGAGCGCTACGTGGCGTTACCAGCATAAAAACCTAAACAGCCTACTTAAAAACTTTTCCTCTCATTAAAAGGAATTTTCGCTATTCTTTCTGAATCCGCTTACACTAATGACTTCATCGACTTCTTTACCCTTACCAGTGCGTTTCCGAAATTTATGATGAAAATCCGGTGTCTCATTTTTTTAGTGGCTTCCAACATCGTCTAAATCGTTTACGCATACATTACACATACAACGATAATATTGGAGAAAACCAACAATGGTTAGTGCCTTGCTTTTCTCTTCATACTGTAGCATCGTTTCTTCTAGTCCCTGGGGTCAACGACACTTTTTGTGGCACTGTATGTCAATGTACCTTGAGGTCTCTTTACTTCCAATGGTAATATTGTTGCTTGGTTATGATGAGAACTGAGGATGGTTACAACTTACTTCTAATTACTAACATGGGAGGCTGCCATCAGATCAGGTTGGAAACCAAATAACGTAGGGAGTACTTCGCGTATGTCAGGGAGCTCACCATTGTTGTTCGGATACTACCGACTACTGTCAGATCTTCTCACAACAAATAATGAGGCGAATGGAAGGATGTAAAATATTTATATCAGCTTTGGCGACCGAAAACTTCCTTCATAAGAAGTCACCCACAGTCGGCCAACGACCTTTCTGGGCACTCTTTCCCATGGGATGGGAAACTACTCTTGAAGGCGGAGGAATCAGCAACGGTCAGCAGCATGAGAATGCAGAAGGAAATTGATACAATTGCATTAAGGATACGTAATAGTATGCACCGTACTTGCTGCGTGTAGTTGAGAATGTGTCATGACTTCTCTTCCATGATGAAAGACTCCCCCATTCGGATCTCCGGCAGGGGATAGCCAAGAGGCAGGTGACCATAAGAAAAAGATTGAATAACCAACTAAAATACAACGTTTTAGTAGTCCGGGTGTGGAATGTCAGAAATTTGAACGTGGTAGGGTAGCTGGAAAATCGGAAAGTGAAATGCAAAGGCTCAGTCTAGCTATATTTGGAATCAGTGAAGCGAAATGGGAAGAATACAAGGACGTATAGTCAGATGACTACTGGATAATATCAATAGTTGCAGAAAATGGTATAACGGTAGTATGATTCGTTATTAATATAAAGGTGAGACAGAGAGTGTGTTACTGCGAACAGTTAATTGATAGGGCGTTCTCGTCAGAATCGGCAGCAAGCCATCACTGACGATAGTTCCAGTATACATTCCGACGTCGCAAACTAAAGAGGCAGAGACAGACACAATATAAGTGGATATTGAACGGGTAATTCAGCACGTAAGTGGGATGAAAATATAATAGTGACGTGGGACCGGAATGCGGTTGTGGGGGAAGGAATAGAAGAAAGGGCTGTGGGAGAGTATGAGCTTGGCACTAGGAATGAGACAGAATAAATCCTGAGTTCTTCAATAAATTTCAGCTAGTAATGGCAAACACTCTGTTCAAGAATCGGAAGAGGAGGAGGTATACTTGGAAAAGGCCAGAAGATACAGTAAGATTTCGGTTAGCTTATATCATGGTCAAGCAGAGTTTCCGAAATAAAATACTAGGTTGAAAGGCGTACCCAGGAGCAGATATTGGCCCACACCTCAATTTAGTAGTTATGAAAACTGTCCTCAAGTTTAAGACATTAGTCAGGAAGAACAACATGCAAAGAAGTGAATTATGGAAATACAAAGAAATGAAGAGATACGTTTGAAGTTCTCCGAGGTTACAGATACTGCAATCAGGAGCAGTTCAGTAGGCAGTACAGTTGAAGAGGAATAGACATCTCTGGAAAGGGCTATCACAGAAGCTGGAAAGGAAAACACGGTAATAAAGAGGACAAGTACAAGGAAACTATGGCTAACAGAAGAAATGCTTCAGCAGATTGAAGAAAGAAGGAAATACAAGAATGTTGAGGAAAATTCAGGAATACAGAAATATAAGTCGCTTAGGAATGAAATAAGTAGAGAGTGCAGGGTAGCTGAGGCGAAATTGCTGCATAAAAAATTTAAAGGTATTGAAAAATAAACGATTATCGGAAGGACTAGCTCAGCACATTGAAAAGTCTAATCAGCCTTCGGGGAAATTAAAAGTAAGGATGGTAACATTAAGGGTGCAACGAGAATTCCACTGCTAAATGCAGGTGAGAGAGCGGATAGGTGGAAAGACTACACGGAAGGCCTGTATGAGGGGTAAGACTTATATGATGTGGCAGAAGAAGAAATAGGGAGGTGATAGGGATCAAGTGTTAGAAACAGAATTTAAAAGAGCTTTGTAGAACTAAGATCAAATATGGCAGAAGGGATAGATAACATTTGATCAAAATTTCTAAAATCATTGTCGGATGTTGCAATGTGTGAGTCTCGCGATATACACCTCTCGCCATTACGATTGCTATAGCAAGAAGAAATACAGATGATAAACGGGTATTCATTGGACAAATATATTATACTAGAACTGACATGTGATTACATTTTCACGCAATTTGGGTGTATGGGTCCTAAGAAATCAGTAGCCACAACAACCACCTCTGGCCGTAATAACGGCCTTGATATGCCTTGGCATTGAGTCAAACAGAGCTTGGATGGCGTGTACAGGTACAGCTGCCCATGCAGCTTCAACACTATACCAAAGTTCATCAAGAGTAGTGACTGGCGTATTGTGACGAGCCAGTTGCTCGGCCAGCATTGACCAGACGTTTTCAATTGGTGAGAGATTTGGAGAATGTGCTGGCCAGGGCAGCAGTCGAACATTTTCTGTATCCAGAAAGGCCCGTAGAGGACATGCAACATGCGGTCGTGCATTATCCTGCTGAAATGTAGGGCTTCGCAGGAATCGAATGAAGGGTAGAGCCACGGGTCGTAACACATCTGTTCAAAGTGCCGTCAGTGCGAACAAGAGGTGAGCGAAACGTGTAACCAGTGGCACCCCATACCATCACGCCTGGTGATACGCTAATACGGCGAAGACGAATACACGCTTCCAATGTGCGTTCACCGCGATGTCGCCAAACACGGATGCGAACATCAGAAGGCTGTAAACAGAACCTGGATTCACACGAAAAAATGCCATTCGTGCACCCAGATTCGTCGTTGAGTACACCATCGCTCCTGTCTATGATACAGCGACAAGGGTAACCGCAGTCATGGTATCCGGACTGATATTACATGCTGCTGCAAACGTCGTCGAACTGTTCGTGCAGATGGTTGTCTTGTAAACGTCCCCATCTGTTGACTCAGGGATCGAGACATGGCTGCACGATCCGTTACAGCCATGCGGATAAGATGCCTGTCATCTCGACTGCCGTTGGGATCCAACACGGCGTTCCGTATTACCCTCCTGGACGCACCATTTCCATATCCTGCTAACAGTCACTGGATCTCGACCAACCCGAGCGGCAATGTAGCGATACGATAAACCGCAATTGCGATAGGCTACAATCCGACCTTTATCAAAGTCGGAAACCTGATGGTACTCATTTCTCCTCCATACACGAGGCATCACAACAACGTTTCACCCGGCAACGCCAGTCAACTGCTGTTAGTGTATGAGGAATCGGTTGTAAACTTTCCTCATGTCAGGTGTCCCCACCGGCGCCAACCTTGTATGAATGCTCTGAAAAGCTAATCATTTGCATATCACAGCATCTTCTTCCTGTCGGTTAAATTTCGCATCTGTAGCACATCATCTTCGTGGTGTAGCAATTTTAATGGCCAGTAGTGTACCATCTGACTTTCTGGAAAATATGATCCACACAATTTCAAACACTGCGGGAGCTGACAAGTATGATGATTACCGTATAGTCAGCTTAACAGCTAATGTATCCATGTTGCTGACTAAAATGATAAACAGAGCAATTGAAAAGAAAATTGAGGATATGTTAAACGACGATCAGTTTAGCTTTAGGAAAGGTAAAGGCACCAGAGGGGCAATTCTGACATTGCCCGTGATAATGGAAGCAAGACTGAAGAAAGATAAAGACACTTGCATTAGATATGTCGACATAGGAATGGGGTTAGACAGTGTCAAACACGCAAGAATTTCAAAATGTTGAGGAAAATATGGTTTAGCTACGGTGAAAGATGGGTAATATGCAGCATGTACAAGAGTAAAGAGGCAATAATGAGAGTGGAAGACCAGGAACGAAGTGCTCGGATTAAGAAGGGTTTAAGACAGGGGTGTAGTCTTTCGATCCTACTGTTCAATCTATACATCAAAGAAAAGTGACGGAAATTAAATCAAAAGCATCAATAGCGGAATTAAAATTGAAAGTGAAATGATATCAGTTCAATAAATGTGAAGAAGAATTGCAGAATCTGCTGAACGGAATGAACAGTGTAATGAATACAGAATTTGGATTGAGAGTAAATCGAAGGAAGACGAAAGTAATGCGAAGTAGCAGGAATAAGAACAACGAGAAAATTAAAATCAGGGTTGGTGGTCATGAAATAAATGAAAGTAATCACCAATGACGGACGGAGGAAGGACATCAAAATCAGCCTAGCGTCGGCAAAAAGGGAATTCCTCGCCAAGGGAAGTATATTACTATCAAACATAAGTCTTAAATTGAGAAAGAAATTTCTAAGAATGCACTTTTGGAGCACAATTTTATATGGTAGTGTAAGATAGACTACGGGAAGACGTGGCGGGCCGCATGAAATCAGTCAGAAGGCTAGTGACTAAAATATTCGCTTTGATCTTGTAGCAATAGTTTGTTGCACTGCCATAAATTCTTGAGATCTTTACTCCATCTCTACTACATTTTAATGACACGTATTGTCTCAATGCGCAGTGACCTCGAAATGTGACTAACTGTTTATCCAATGTCATGCACCATCCCGGGATGTTGGTATCCCTCAGGGTAGTTTCTCACCTCTTTTTGTCACCTGACATATGTTCACGTCTGGATGCTGCATTTTCAAAACGAAACACACTCGGAATGGCAAGGAAGCGGTTGCAGGACACCAGTTTCGTTGAACAGTGTTTAGTTCAGCCATTCTCAGCACTCCAGACCTGAATAACATCTTTAATTCTTCACTTGTAAACACCAATCGGGACCAGAGCACCAAGAATCTTCCTCATTTCATGCAAATCTATAACCATCCACCATTTGTGAACGATTCTACTTCCTTGTTGGTCCACATACGCATCCCCTCCATGAGTGGTACATGATAGAAAAACGCAAAAGAAACTCCTCACAGTTGGTAATTCAATACCTTGTACGTGCCTGTTTTATCATTACACACTTTTTGCTCCGATTATCCGAAGTTACAGCCTTAGGGGCTATAGCTCATATTTCACTCCAGTTACAAGAAAACAATGTCACACTTGACTGACTTTCCACGAATTTGTTCTTCACATTATCATAAAGGGACTCTTCAATATCATTATCATATTAGTGTTGATATGAGTTTCCGGCGACGCCTACTTCATTTCAGTAACATACTTGGAACATTTAGCTATAAGTTGGTATATAGAAGTATTTTCTTTTACTTGCAGGTGAGCCATAATGGACCGTGAAGTAGACGTCAGGTTGTGACAACGGTCGGTGATGGAACTCCTCTTCACGATCGGCAATGACTCAGCCACATCGATTCACAGGAAGTTCCTCCTTGTTTATGGGGAGGACGCAGTGGATTGCAGCAGTATCCAGCGGTGGCTGCAGAGGATTAAAGAACGAAATTTCTCTCTACTGGACAATCGAGGATGCGGTAGACCATCGACGGCAGTGAGTGATGTGAATAAAGGAGACCATTGATCTAATTATCCAAAATGACAGATGTGTGACGACACGATAGCTTGCTGAAATGACTCGTTTGTCACTGGACAGGACAGCTTCCGGGTCAGCTCATCATACTACACCATGAGAATTCCAAACACCATACAGCCCTTATCACGCAAGAGAAAATCAGGAAATGGGTTGGAAAATTGTTCCTCATCCTCCCTACAGTCCGGACTTGGCTCCGTCTGATTTGTACCTCTTTGGTCGTCTGAAGGCCCACCTGCGCCGTAAAACATTTGATAGTGGGAAAGATCTTGTTTCCTGTGTCAAGCGAAGATGTAAAAGTCAATCCCCAGAATTTTACCAAAAGTGCATTTACATAATGGAAAGAATACTGGGCCAGATGCGTCAAAGCTGGAGGCTACTCTGAGTAGGCTCAATGTATAGCTAAACGTTTCAAGTATGTTACAAAAATTTTCATTCTCCTCCTGCAAAAAAATTAAAAAATTAGAGACGACTGTGCAAAACTTTTTGAACGCCCTTTGTATTACTAATGAGACAAATTAGGAAAAGTCCTAAGACCTCATTAAAATAAAGTTTACAGTTACTGATACAGAAGATAATAAGAGACACAGACGGACCTCCGAAGCCAAGTGGTAGTTAAACGGTGAGTCGGCAATACCCATGTGTTAAAACCTATAATTCATCTCGCTGTGCCACGCTGTGAACGTGTTGTACGAAGGAGAAGGGTGTGATACAAAATGGAGATTTCAGTCACTTTTCTAGCATACGCAAGCTAGTAGAGGGGACACTGCACGCGTGAAACGTAAATTATTTGTCCCAAAAAATACTGTATCACTGCTGGATGCAATGTTTTTCAAAAGCTTTATCGCCTATATGCATTTCTAACTGATACAAATGATATACAAGAATCAACAAATGGTATGTTTATAGCAGATTGAATTTCATTTTATTCAAACCAAGTGCGTGATATGATACGAGATTTCAGAATACGAAGTTGGTGTTCTGTATAAGATCAGATGCGACAGTCCACAATATTACGTGATCCTGTCACGCGCTATCGGCCGTAAACCCCGCCCTTATGCTTAGGACGGCAGCTTTCCGAATCGCCAGTGCCTCCTTCCGCTTCTTCGGCCCTGCCAACCGCCTTCCCCTTCGCCGATCCCTCCCACACAACTGCCGCCGGCGGGGCGTTATCGCGCTGCCAGCTACTCCATTTTGATCCAGCACTTGGCTCGCTCCAGCTACTGGGCGCATCACCGCGGCTGATGGGAGGACTCCGCTCGCAAAGGAATTCTGAAGGCCCTTTTCTACAACAAGAACACGGAGCATTTATGCAAAAGAAACGCACTAAAAATTGAGTTTACGCCGACTTACACAAGGGTTTTCCTATTCTTGAAGATTTTGACGCTTGCTTTTTGAAGAGCACCGTTCTGCAGTACCTAGATGCCAGTGTTACACGTAATTGTCAACTATAGTTATTTCCTGTACCTGAAGGGCTGTCTTTCTGCTTCTAACTACATTTCGTGTCCAGGCGAGAACATCTAAGTCCTCTGCTCCGAAAATTCTGCAATTTTGATGGGGCTGTCATTGCAAAAAATATACTTACGAAAAAAAATCAGAACATCAAGAAGGAGTTGTGCAAAGTAAACGAAGGTTGGTAGGAGTGTTTCTACACCTGAAAGATGTCTTCGGATTTCACGCCAGTCATATAAGTGTGGGGCTATTAGCGACACTATAAAGATGCAAATCAGGTTTGCTTTAAACACGCGCTGTAATGAATGTGAGCGTTAGTTACTTTTACCATTGGACTTAGTGATTTGACGTTAGTCGAGAATATCTTTAACACGACGAAATAGCCATTTTCAACAGCTCACGAAACTTGAACGAGGTTACGTAAGAGAGCTGTGAGCAGCTGGATTTTCCTTTCGCGATAGTGCGAAAGACTTGGCAGAAATGTAGGCACTATATATGATTTCTGACAGCGATGGTCACGGGAATGTACCGTCGGAAAAAGATCGGGCTCAGGACGGCTACGTGATGCAACAGAGAGGAAGGAACGTCGTGTTCGGCTTATTGCTGTGGCCAATCGTTCTGCATCTACAGCAGCAATTCGATCAGCGGTTTCGCACCACAGTAGTACATGACTGTTACGAATCGTTTTTTGGAACACCGCTCAGGTTCCAGTGACCCAATAGTATTACAGATATTTATTAAATGCAGTAGTGGTCACGTATAAGTTGATACTTTTTATTTGTGGACGACCAGTTTGGATCTACCACAAAGATCATCATCAGATCTACATGCCTTGTTGGTAGTAGGAATCCCTGACGTGGAGCAGGTCCATCCGTGCTGGCGCTGATGTTCACAATCTCCAATGTCATTGAGCGTCTAGACCGCTCGCTGTACAGGACACAGGAATTCTATTTTCCGATGGCAGATGTGAAATTTGCTGTGGATTAGCGTGTAGTTATCACTCCAAGAGTTACAGGAATAGGCCACCTCTCTTTGGAATATCGAACCTGCTCAATCCGGCGTCAAGTAAACGACGGAGCGATTTTGAGAGGTCTTTTCCATTACTTGAATAACGCATACACAGACCAGCGACAGATCCAGGAGGCAGAAGAGTAGAAGAGTTCCCGAGAAGATAAAAAAAGTCGGTCCCTATCCGGCGCCGAGGAACAGATGGCGACTGGAAAAGACGGAAGAAGAGGCCCGGACCAGCCCAGCAGACAGTGCCTGGGGGCGTAGTGAGAGGTGGCAAGGGGCGGTGCAGCCTTTGTAACAGCAGACATACGACGCCCGGAGTCCATGAGTAAATCCCGGACAGCGGTGTTAGGTCGTAGACGACGGAGCGAGAGGCGGCCAGCAGCAGCGGCAGCCGCAGCGGGCAGCACGGGGTCGCTGACGACGCAGCAGCAGTGATGACAGACAGTGGCGCGGGTTAACACACGGCGTGAGGGCATGCGCCAGCGGCTGCCGCGCAGACGCCCTACGTTGCATACGGCAGCGTGATACAGCGGAAGGCAGACGTCAGCAGTGGCGAGCAGTGACGACGATGGACGGCAGCAAGAGGGTAACGCTTCGCGGCAGAGCGTGCACAAGAGCAATGGTGGCAGGGAGAAGTCCAACGGTGAATTAAAAGTCCCCCAGGCATGGCACGAGCTGGAGATAATGTTTCCGTCGCAGGCTCTGATGTGCCTGAGTCACAAAAGTAGGTAATTCATAAGCTTGTCACATGCGCTAAAATTAATACCACAACCGTTTTATAGCACTATGAACGCTCTAAATGAGTTCCTTGACAATTGTGATCCTGCGTTTGAAGTTATATACGCAGAACAGCATGATAAGCTTTTGAAATATTTTAAAACAGAAATTGTGGACTCAGCATGTAGCAAGTTATTAGTCAGGATCTGAGCGCCACTTGGCGAGGTGTACAATCCACATTAGTAGAGAACTATGCTACTAAAAGGACACTTGATTTCCTTGCATGTCGGATGTTTGCCAGTGGCAAGAAGGTGGGGAAAGATAGCTCAGTGGGTTCGGTATTGGATACTATGCAGAACCATTCCTGGGAACCAATCGGAGATATCATGCAAGAATCAAAGCTTGAAGGCAGTCTTGCTGTCATTTGAAATGAACTTGGGGAGTGTTTGCTCAAGGGGTTTACAGTGACAGCATAAAGACAACAGTGCGTGGGCGAGGTAGCAGCTAACGTTAGCAGAGGATACACATATAGCTGTAACAGAGGAGAGGGAGGTAGCCTCAGCCCCAAAAAAGTTGATTGCCTGAAATGGTAGTGGGGTTCCGTGGACCGAGAAGAAAGCTACCAAGTGTTTCAGATGTGGAAAGCCAGGCCATATGGCGCGATAGTGTCAGGCAGATGAAAGAATAAGAAAGTTGGGGCCGTATGTATAAAGAAAAGGCACGGAAACGGATTAATTAAAAGTAACGAGGTGCTCATAATGTAATTCGTCAAGTCACATATGCCCATGTGTGCATCAGAAGTCCGTAACTGGTTTTAAATACAAAAAATAAATGAGCTCATACAATTGAAGTATCATAACGGCATTGTTAATTGCATGATGTTTCTCGTAAATAGCGGTGCACAGTTAAGTAAGTCCACTTAGGAGAAGTAGTTTGAGAAACGACGAAGATTATAGTTCAAAGGAACGTATTGGGATTCATGGAATCGCTAATATCGTTACAAGGACAGAGGGAACTGTAGCTCTCGAATCACGAATGACAAACGGAATGCAAGTAACGCATCTTTTCCACGTAATTTGGGAAGATGTGGCTCTTCCATTTGACGTGCTAGTTGGCCGAAACTTTTTCAAAGAACATGGATTCGTAATCAGTTATGCCACTGAAAGCCTGTGGATCAGCGGGCAAGGGATTAGAATAAAGACGGAGCAAGACTGTGAGCTCCGCCCAGTGCAGATTGGTATTATAAGTCGGAAACTCGCTAAAAATTTTGTGCAAGTACAAGAAAGGGAAGGCTCTTACAGAGAAACCTCAGACGCTGAGCGAAAGGCGTGTAAGGAAAGGAAGATAAGAGTGGAAAGGTGACTTACAGATAGTTAATCCAAAGAAAATGTAAGTCTTTTGTGAGAGAAGGTTAGAGCAAAGCGAGAAACTCGTAGAGAAGCGGGAGCGAATACTGACAGAAACTCATCAACTGTCAACACAGTCATGCAACGAGTAATGCCGGAGAGAAGCAAACAAATTGTTTCAGCATTAACAACAGTACCCCAGGATTAACGGGTGTGTCATATAAAAATAGAGAGAAAGAAATAAGAGAAACTATCACTCCGAAACAGGAAATCACCAATAATGTTTACCTGAGGCATTACGAAAATTATAATCAGAATGTCTAACGAGTGTGCTGAAGACTACAGATGAGAGTGTGTCAGTAGACTGTCTATGGGTGGTAGCAGAAGCAGTTTCGGAGCGGACATTCTTATGACAATTGTTCAGTGTGAACCGTGTCAGTAAAGACAAGCCACAGCCCAACTTAAGAATAAGTGTCCTTAGGGAGAACATCCGCACAAGTCATTTGAATGTGGAAGAGAAGGCAGAAATCATAGAGTTATGCACCACGCACAGCGACGTTTTCCATCTGTCTGGAGACATACTACCTTGCACGGATAGTATCAGGCAAAAAATTAAACTGCTACCGGGAGCAGAAAGTAGGGTGATATGTTGGCAACCCTACAGAAGTTCGAAAACACAAGGGGAGCAGCCCCAGCAGGAAACTGAAAAATTGTACGAGGATTACATTACAGTTCTATGTAAAAGTGGTTGGAATTTTCCCTTGATTTTGATTCCGAAAAAGGCTGATGCCAGTGAAAAGCGAAACTGGCGAATAGTTGCGAACTATAGGGGACGTAATAAGATCTCTCGAAATTCAGTGTATCCCTTGGCAAGAATGGACTAAATTCTTGACGTTTTAGGAAACGCAAAATACTTATCGACCCTCGACTTAGCGAAGGGCTATTATCAAGTCTTATTAGACGAACAGGTTCGAGAAAAGACTGCTTTCAGTACGCTGTGTGGGTATTACGAGTACAGAGGAATGCTCATGGGTCTTAAAACAGAGTGTAGTACTTTCAAGAGTTAATGAACTATGCATTGACGGGGATACAAGATGACAAATTATTCAACTACTTCGATGACGTAGAAGTATTTGGCTCCTCCTTAGAAGAACGTAATGTGCGGATGACTGACTTATTCTAATGACTTAAACTCCACAATTTAAAATTATAAGCAGACAAATGCTAGTTTTTGCGAAATGACACGTGCTGTTTAGGTCATATTTTGTCGACCCAGGGGTTGAGATCAAATCCACAGAGGTTGAAGGTGATAAAGGAGTGTTCATAGCACAAAACAACGAAGCAATTACAGGTGTACGTACACCTTGTAGGATACTACCGACATTTTGTAAGCAATTTCAGTAGAATCGCAAAGCCGCTACATGAATTATTAAAGAAAGAAAGGCCTTACACCTGGGGTGTCAGCCAAAAAATACCTTTCAGCATTTGAAGGAGAAGCTGATCAGTTCTCCTATACTGTAGTACTTGGACTTTGAAAAGGAATTCGTAATTACGACGAACCTAGTCAGTTAAGTACTGAAGCGGTTTCAGGTCAGGGAGAAAACGGAAGCGACTGTCACGTACACCTTAAGGACGTTGAATAATGCAGAAAGAGGGTACAGTACGAATGAGAGGGAGATGTTGTCCATTTGTTGGGCAGTAAACCTTTTAGACAGTATGCAGCAGTAAGAATGTTCATTATATGTAATGAACATGATCCCCTAACATGGGTTGATAGTATTCAGATCCTCATCCACATTGATGTAATTTCAATGAAAGCTGGAGGAATACGACTGTACGATCCTGTACAAGAGTGACAATCGAAATCAAGTCTCCAACGCGAATGAGAGAGGTCAGGGGTGGCTAGCGCGCGACCGGATGGTGACAGTGGCCTAGGTCAAGACACGGCGCCTGTCAGGAACCCACCGGCAGAAGACGACAGCGGGGCTGCTGGCGCACGCAAGCAGGCGGCAGGCGCACCGGGCAAGGACACAGGACATGAAACAGCTGATCTGAGGACAATAAAAAATTTTATTCAGCTATGCGAGAACTGCATAAAGGATACAGAAAAGTATGTCTGGTTAACAATGGACAGCTGAGTCGGGAGAGATGGAAGAAACAAGTGCAACCAAAAAAGCCAAAATGCTAAAACATTTTCACGATTCTCCCACTGGAGGACTACGGGGCGTAGGAAGAACTATGAGTGAATATGAATCAAAGAGTATGGAACTGTATTAAGAAAGATATAGAAGAATATATCCGGAAATTCGAAAGTTGTCAAAAGAATAAGCTGACTAGGAAACACATAAAAAAGCCTCTAGATATCACGAAGACGCCTGTGCACGTTCTCGAAGGTTGTGACATAGACGTAGTTGACGTATTAAATCAGACGGACAGAGGGAAGAAGTGTATCTTTACGTTTCAGGATGCGCTGATGAAGTTTTATGCTAGCAGAACCCATTGAAAGGCAAGCTGCCGACATAGTAGCGACGGTGCTAGTTGAGATCATTGTACTGTGGTATGGAATACCGCTAGTATTGTTAAATGACATAAAAGGTATTTTCTTGACTGAGACTGTGAAAAGAGGGTGTAAACTACTGCGTATAGAGAAGATACGGACAAGTTACCACCGTCAAACAAAGGGAGCGTTAAAGAGGTCGCATCAAACATTGACAGAGCTGTTGCGACACTATGTAAACAGACCAGACACACTTTGGGACAGTTAGGTTCCATTCTCGGTTTTTGTATAGAATACAACTTCTCAGAGTGCGACAGGTTATACCGCACAGGAATTGATCTTTGGAAGAACATGTAATATTTCAGAGATACTACAGAAAAATCCGGCTGGAGTAAAGTATAATTTTGTTGATTATGTGGAAGAGCTCAAGGAGTGGATGCAAGAAATGCACCGAATTGCAAGAACACAGAATGCACAGTGTAAAATAAAAAAGAACGAATATTATTATAGGACCCAAAATCCAAAGGAATTCCATTTTGGGGATAAGAACAAAGATACGACGAGGCAGGTCACGTAAACTGCATTCCCAGTGGTGAGGTCCGTACACGGTGGAACGAACAAAGGGGTCTAATAATGTCGTCTGTTTGAAACGAAATAAATATCTCACAGTTCATTCAAACAGACTGAAGGAATTTTAATGTCGTCTGTTTGAAACGAAATAAATATCTCACAGTTCATTCAAACAGACCGAAGGAATTTTTATAATTCTGGATGTTGGCGTCATACTGATTCCTCGACGTTATCCTGCTGCTCATTGGGGTTGAGCGCAACAGACCGGAACCGTACTCGCAAGCAATGAAGTTCCAGTCGTGACCTGGACTGTCTGACGACAATATGAGTAGAGACAATATTTACATCGTAGCGCAGAAAATTATCAGTTATTTTAACTTAATGGAACTGAAAGAGAAATTTGAACCCATTGATGTTCTCGCGAGGCGAGCAATCTGATATTGTAAAGAGAGGTTCGCATTATTCGTTATGAATGCAACAGCGCCGATCTTGCGTTAAAACGGTACGTAGAAAAAAATAGCCAGCGTGTCTGATTGGGCAACTGACACGGCATGAGTCCCGTATAAACGAACGAGGAATCGTAAACTTTGCGGGTGAGGTCATTAATATTCTGTTCGGACCCTAGGGGAAGAGAACACCATGTACTTCAAGGCGAAGGTAGATGTCTTAGAAGGAGAACAGAAACGGCTACTCAGACTTTCCAAGGAGGAAGTGACAATACCTAAAGCAGCCTTGACCAGTTTTTATCAAACGGTAAGCTCCATAGCGAAAAATGAAGAAATTAACACGCATGTAACGAAGCAAGGAAGCCAAAACATAGTAGAAGTAAAGCTCTGATAACCGTTTACATGAGCCGTAATTTTGATCACCGTTAACGAACAGCTGATACAACTGACGGGCATTGTCATTGAGCTGGAACGGGAATACGATATATTAATATCAGAGAATGTCAATGCTCTGAAAGGCATTTTGGAGCCCACCTGACCAATCCAATTCAGATCGTAAAGCATCTAGAAGTAACAACACATAACATCAAATACAAGCGGTTACCTGTCGACCTTACAGTAGACAGAGGATACCCGTAATCAGAATCGTTGATGTTGGTTTTTTAATGTTGGAAACTTCTTAAGTGATGTGCTAAATTTCCTGCTAGTAGAGATCGACGTGTATAGCCTCTACAAAATACAACCGTTACCGTCAGAAGTGGACGAAACGAAACATTTATTTATTTATATTGCGTATTATAGTATTTGAGAGTTGTAGCATCGCGTTTTAGTACCTGAATAGTGTAAATTCGCGTAGTCGTTTGTCTACTGTTTTTGTTTTGAACGGCCAGTGTCGGTTGGTCACAGTCAGTGTGCTCCCTGCCGCCGTTGGATAAGCAGCTGAGCAGCAAGTCGTATACTTCTAGCTCACTCATTTGTTACATAGTTTAATTCTTAATTTCTTTGCGTGCTTTTGGTACTTGCATTGTTTAATTTATAAATTTCGGGCGTATTATAGTATTTGAGAGTGTAGCATCGCGTTTTAGTACCTGAATAGTGTAATTTCGCTTAGTCTCCTTCCGCCGCCGAGCAGTGTCAGCAGTGCGCAAGTAGCAGCATTACTGCATTTACTAGGCAGTCTTGTATTTTAATAACCGTTTAAATTTTGTCGATTTGTTTGCGCTCTCTGTAGATTAGTTCAGACGTTTTTTGCATAACAGTTTTTAGCATGGATAGGGACTGCAACTGCTGTGTTCGGATGCAGGCTGAGTTGGCATCCCTTCGCTCCCAGCTTCAGGCAGTGTTGGCTTCGGTCACACAGCTTGAGGCTGTTGCCAATGGGCATCACTGTGGGGGTCCGGATGGGGGTTTGTCGGGGACGGCCAGCTCGTCCCATGCATCCCCTGATCGGACTACGACTGTGGTTGCCCGGGATACTGCCCGCATTGAGGCTGATCGCTCACCTGTGGTAGAGTGGGAGGTCGTTTCAAGGTGTGGCAGGGGGCGAAAGACATTCCGGAGGGCAGAACGGAAAGCCTCTCCAGTTTGTCTGACGAACCGGTTTCAGGCTCTGTCTCAGGCTGATACTGATCTTCGGCCTGACATTGCTGCTTGTCCTGTTCCAGAGGTTGCCCCTCAGTCTGCAAGATCCGTGCAGTTGCAGAGGGTGGGCTTACTGGTAGTTGGGAGCTCCAACGTCAGGCGCGTAATGGGGCCCCTTAGGGAAATGGCAGCAAGAGAGGGGAAGAAAACCAATGTGCACTCCGTGTGCATACCGGGGGGAGTCATTCCAGATGTGGAAAGGGTCCTTCCGGATGCCATGAAGGGTACAGGGTGCACCCATCTGCAGGTGGTCGCTCATGTCGGCACCAATGATGTGTGTCGCTATGGATCGGAGGAAATCCTCTCTGGCTTCCGGCGGCTATCTGATTTGGTGAAGACTGCCAGTCTCACTAGCGGGATGAAAGCAGAGCTCACCATCTGCAGCATCGTCGACAGGACTGACTGCGGACCTTTGGTACAGAGCCGAGTGGAGGGTCTGAATCAGAGGCTGAGACGGTTCTGCGACCGTGTGGGCTGGAGATTCCTCGACTTGCGCCATAGGGTGGTGGGGTTTCGGGTTCCGCTGGATAGGTCAGGAGTCCACTACACGCAACAAGCGGCTACACGGGTAGCAGGGGTTGTGTGGCGTGGTGTAGGGAAGCAGCCTACTCACGCTGTAGTAAATTCACATCAGTTTCCATTGTGTGCCAGCCAGTCGGCTGTAACTAGCTCTGACGTCATAAATGTTGCGCAATACTTTAAAAATCAAGCAAATGACCTAAAACTTTTCTAGCATGTCAGGAATAATACCAAATTAATGTGTGTTAAATATCAGTTCGATAACTTCAGTCATTTTCGAAATTTGGACGTTTTTCTGAAAAAATCATTGGCGCAACAGAAAAGAGCTAGAGACTTCAAAATCTATATTTAGATTCATCTTTCATAATGATTTAATAAAAATAGTACTTTGGATTTCACAAATTAAGACTTTATTGGAAATTCATGATTTTCTGGTTTTCGTCTCAAAACTGAAGGAAGCAAGATAGATTAAGTAGGTTAATAAATAAGGCTAGGATGTTTAGATTTAAATAGGTTGGAGGTCCGCTATGACTATGAAAATGTGAAAAGTTTCTTTTGAATACCTATGAAATTATAGCGATAGCGGATCTCAAAAGGGACAGTTCAGAGCTCATCTGCTGCGTGCAGTGTAATTTAATTAATTCTCTCGCCCAAAATATTTAACTTAGCCACGTCAAAATTTTATTATCAATACTTACCTGCGTGCTGAATGCACGTTTAAATTAAGAGCTTCTTCGGCCATCAGCAAAAGAAGCTATAAATTATTATGTAACTTGAAGTGGTGCGTTACTAGCCCAGCGGCTAGTCGAGAGAGCCGAAAAGATCAGGCGTTCCCTTCGCCGTCCGCACCGCGGCTTTATATATAAGGACGCTGTGCGAGGAAGGAAGGCCCCAGTTCTCTCCAGACGCTGAATGACACGCCATCTGTGTAGGTAGTCGCGTCGCGTCAGTGTATCTGCTACAAACATCCCCGGGTGCCGTATTAAGTTACTGGAGATACGCGGAACCATGAAAACATTTCATGTGAAGTGTTGATTCTGGAATGATTTTCATTATCTAGCTTCAGTTTGCGTATTGTCGTATTTTCACGTGCCGTCGCGGGACAGACATTCTACCAAATATTTAGCGTGGCGTTTGATGAAATACTCTCATCAAATTATGGCGAGCATTCTTTTTTAACATTTAATTCGGACATTTATAGTTGCATCAGCGCATTAGACTCTGAACTGCTCTGTTAGTTAGGTTGTAGGGATACTTGTGTTTTTTATCAGTGAATTTCCGAATATACTCAACTATTTTGGAAAACCGTTTTTGATTAGAAATCCCGGACAATCTCCTAATTCCTCAGAGCTATATGCAGCAGCTATAATGGTATCTCAATTGAAGTGGGCACTAGGATCTCTGATTACTGGCTCCATGTTTTATTAAATCACTTTCTGGGTGCCAAGAAGTAAATAGAGAGCCAGTGTTGAGAACGGCGAAAGACAGTATTAACAACATTCTAAAAGCTAGAAACTGATTCAACACGCAAGCATTTATCCAGCAAATTAGATTTGATTTCATTTTACAACTTAACCGCCGCCCCACAGTGGGCTGGGCGGTTTTTTAGGTTAGATGGCCTTGGGCAAGTACAGAAAGGGCAACAGCCTCAACGGGTGCGGGGCAAAGTCAGGACATGCGGGGACCAAGCAACAATCGGTATTGTAATTGTCAACTGTCGAAGCTGCGTTGGTAAAGTACTGGAACTTCAAGCGCTGGTAGAAAGCACCGAAGCTGAAATCGTTATAGGTACAGAAAGCTGGCTTAAACCAGAGATAAAGTCTGCCGAAATTTTTACAAAGGTACAGACGGTGTTTAGAAAGGATAGATTGCATGCAACCGGTGGTGGAGTGTTCGTCGCTGTTAGTAGCAGTTTATCCTGTAGTGAAGTAGAAGTGGATAGTTCCTGTGAATTATTATGGGTGGAGGTTACACTAAACAACCGAACTAGGTTAATAATTGGCTCCTTTTACCGACCTCCCGACTCAGCTGCATTAGTGGCAGAACAACTGAGAGAAAATTTGGAATACATTTCACATAAATTTTCTCAGCATGTTATAGTCTTAGGTGGAGATTTCAATTTACCAGATATAGACTGGGACACTCAGATGTTTAGGACGGGTGGTAGGGACAGAGCATCGAGTGACATTATACTGAGTGCACTATCCGAAAATTACCTCGAGCAATTAAACAGAGAACCGACTCGTGGAGATAACATCTTGGACCTACTGATAACAAACAGACCCGAACTTTTCGTCTCTGTATGTACAGAACAGGGAATCAGTGATCATAAGGCCGTTGCAGCATCCCTCAATATGGAAGTTAATAGGAATATAAAAAAAGGGAGGAAGGTTTATCTGTTTAGCAAGAGTAATAGAAGGCAGATTTCAGACTACCTAACAGATCAAAACGAAAATTTCTGTTCCGACACTGACAATGTTGAGTGTTTATGGAAAAAGTTCAAGGCAATCGTAAAATGCGTAGTAGACAGGTACGTGCCGAGTAAAACTGTGAGGGACGGGAAAACCCACCGTGGTACAACAACAAAGTTAGGAAACTACTGCGAAAGCAAAGAGAGCTCCACTCCAAGTTTAAACGCAGCCAAAACCTCTCAGACAAACAGAAGCTAAACGATGTCAAAGTTAGCGTAAGGAGGGCTATGCGTGAAGCGTTCATTGAATTCGAAAGTAAAATTCTATGTACCGACTTGACAGAAAATCCTAGGAAGTTCTGGTCTTACGTTAAATCAGTAAGTGGCTCGAAACAGCATATCCAGACACTACGGGATGATGATGGCATTGAAACAGAGGATGACACGCGTAAAGCTGAAATACTAAACCCCTTTTTCCAAAGCTGTTTCACAGAGGAAGACCGCACTGCAGTTCCTTCTCTAAATCCTCGCACAAACGAAAAAATGGCTGACATCGAAATAAGTGTCCAAGGAATAGAAAAGCAACTGGAATCACTCAATAGAGGAAGGTCCACTGGACCTGACGGGATACCAGTTCGATTCTACACAGAGTACGCGAAAGAACTTGCCCCCCTTCTAACAGCCGTGTACCGCAAGTCTCTAGAGGAACGGAGGGTTCCAAATAATTGGAAAAGAGCACTGATAGTCCCAGTCTTCAAGAAGGGTCGTCGAGCAGATGCGCAAAACTATAGACCTATATCTCTTACGTCTAACTCTTGTAGAATTTTAGAACATGTTTTTTGCTCGCGTATCATGTCATTTCTGGAAACCCAGAATCTACTATGTAGGAATCAACATGGATTCCGGAAACAGCGATCGTGTGAGACCCAACTCGCCTTATTTGTTCATGAGACCCAGAAAATATTAGATACAGGCTCCCAGGTAGATGCTATTTTTCTTGACTTCCGGAAGGCGTTCGATACAGTTCCGCACTGTCGCCTGATAAACAAAGTAAGAGCCTACGGAATATCAGACCAGCTGTGTGGCTGGATTGAAGAGTTTTTAGCAAACAGAACACAGCATGTTGTTATCAATGGAGAGACGTCTACAGACGTTAAAGTAACCTCTGGCGTGCCACAGGGGAGTGTTATGGGACCATTGCTTTTCACAATATATATAAATGACTTAGTAGATAGTGTCGGAAGTTCCATGCGGCTTTTCGCGGATGATGCTGTAGTATACAGAGAAGTTGCAGCATTAGTAAATTGTAGCGAAATGCAGGAAGATCTGCAGCGGATAGGCACTTGGTGCAGGGAGTGGCAACTGACCCTTAACATAGACAAATGTAATGTATTGCGAATACACAGAAAGAAGGATCCTTTATTGTTTGATTATATGATAGCGGAACAAACACTGGTAGCAGTTACTTCTGTAAAATATCTGGGAGTATGCATGCGGAACGATTTTAAGTGGAATGATCATATAAAATTAATTGTTGGTAAGGCGGGTACCAGGTTGAGATTCATTGGGAGAGTGCTTAGAAAATGTAGTCCATCAACAAAGGAGGTGGCTTACAAAACACTCGTTCGACCTATACTTGAGTATTGCTCATCAGTGTGGGATCCGTGCCAGATCGGTCTGACGGAGGAGATAGAGAAGATCCAAAGACGAGCGGCGCGTTTCGTCACAGGGTTATTTGGTAACCGTGATAGCGTTACGGAGATGTTTAATAAACTCAAGTGGCAGACTCTGCAAGAGAGGCGCTCTGCATCGCGGTGTAGCTTGCTCGCCAGGTTTCGAGAGGGTGCGTTTCTGGATGAGGTATCGAATATATTGCTTCCCCCTACTTATACCTCCCGAGGAGATCACGAATGTAAAATTAGAGAGATTAGAGCGCGCACGGAGGCTTTCAGACAGTCGTTCTTCCCGCGAACCATACGCGACTGGAACAGGAAAGGGAGGTAATGACAGTGGCACGTAAAGTGCCCTCCGCCACACACCGTTGGGTGGCTTGCGGAGTATCGATGTAGATGTAGATGTAGATGTAGAGGAAGAGGTGCTG
Source organism: Schistocerca piceifrons (assembly GCF_021461385.2). Taxonomy (NCBI): domain Eukaryota; kingdom Metazoa; phylum Arthropoda; class Insecta; order Orthoptera; family Acrididae; genus Schistocerca; species Schistocerca piceifrons. The sequence goes on from NC_060140.1 coordinate 634,509,099, forward strand.
TTCACTGACGATATGGGAAGTTAAACAACAAGCGGTTACAGTACAGTAAGGTAGATCAGAGGCTCAAAATATGTAAGCAGGTATTAATGTACGAACATCCAGCATGCTGGAGAAGCTTGGGTCAGCAACTTCTGTTTATCAGTAATACGAAAAACCAGTCCATAGCTACAAACTTTACTTTTTGTTCACTCTATGACTAGTTTCGGGCCGAGACCCATTTTCAGAACATCGTAACACAGTCAAAAATGGCATTTACGAAGATGTCAAAAATGTGCGACGAACAGTTGCAGCGCATAGAGATACAGTTGTCTGTATGCGCTGTAAGTATTCGTTGCACATTTTGACATACATTTCGTATCTTCGGAAATGCCATTTTCGACCTTGTTACGATGGTTGGAAAATTGATCTAAGCCCGAAACCAGTCATTGAGTGAATAAAAAGTAAGATTTGCAACTTTGGACTGGTTTTTCGTTCTACAGGTATTTATACTTTTTTTCACACATCATCATGAGTAGTGTGAGGCTAAGATGCTGCTGCCACTGCCAGAAGTTCCGAAGAATTGTATGCAGAAGCTAATAGCGTGAAACAAAACTCTGTGGACACCATTAAGTCACAACGAATGACTGTTTGTTGCACTGGTAGACGAAGGCATTACCGTCAGCCGTCATGACGGAAATCCCAGACATCATGCTCCTAGGCAAAAGGAAGTTAAAATTTTTACATAAATGTCATGTGTATACGGCTCAGATGCTGATACAGTCTGAACATATTACAAACAAATATCCCCAGTAGTGAAGTTGTGCCAAAGCATGGAAATGGGTTGCTGCATAGTGAGTAATGAGCGGAAGAACATTAGTGAACTTAAACAGGACTGTCAACACAACCTAAAACTAGGCAGTTAGATGACATAACAGCTGCAGGACATAAGCTGGATGCACTACGAAATGAAACTGAATACCAGGAGAGAAGTGCTTTCAGCAACTTCTCGTTATGTCATTTATCTTTCTGTGGTTTCATGGTCTCTGGTGGAGTAGTTATAATAATTATGTTGTCTATGCAGATATTGGAAATGTTGGTGAGACAGTTATAAACTGGTGTGCCAAACGATAACGATGGTTGTAGGTAATATGTGTTAAAAATAACATCGTAAATCATTCCCAGAGAGAGATATAGTCAGGTAGCGTCCTACGAGAAGCACATCTAGAGGCAGCGGGGAGCAAATGTTTGGATAACCTCTGTTGCCTGCTAGACACATTAGAACTGGAGTTAGAAGTGGTGTATATCAAATTGTTAGGACGTAAGGAAACAAACGCTGGAGAATAATAACACTAGTAGGAAGTGTGAAAAAACTGGTGGACGTTCTGGAATTGTAATTATCTTATGAAATGTACACCTAGATATCAAGCGTAATTCACTGTAAAAGTGACGAAATGTCTGATACTGTAAAACAATATATATATATATATATATATATATATATATATATATATATACAGGGTGAGTCACCTAACATTACCGCTGGATATATTTCGTAAACCACATCAAATACTGACGAATCGATTCCACAGACCGAACGTGAGGAGAGGGGCTAGTGTAATTGGTTAATACAAACCATTAAAAAATGCACGGAAGTATGTTTTTTAACACAAACCTACGTTTTTTAAATGGAACCCCGTTAGTTTTGTTAGCACATCTGAACATATAATCAAATACGTAATCAGTGCCGTTTGTTGCATTGTAAAATGTTAATTACATCCGGAGATATTGTAACCTAAAGTTGACGCTTGAGTACCACTCCTCCGCTGTTCGATCGTGTGTATCGGAGAGCACCGAATTACGTAGGGATCCAAAGGGAACAGTGATGGACCTTAGGTACAGAAGAGACTGGAACAGCACATTACGTCCACCTGCTAACACCTTTTTATTGGTCTTTTTCACTGTCGCACATGTACATTACCATGAGGGGTGAGGTACACGTACACACGTGGTTTCCGTTTTCAATTACGGAGTGGAATAGAGTGAGTCCCGACATGTCAGGCCAATAGATGTTCAATGTGGTGGCCATCATTTGCTGCACACAATTGCAATCTCCGGCGCCGCAGTACATCTGGTGTAATGTCGCCGCAGGCTGCCACAATACGTTGTTTCATATCCTCTGGAGTTGTAGGCACATCACGGTACACATTCTCCTTTAACGTACCCCACAGAAAGAAGTCCAGAGGTGTAAGATCAGGAGAAGGGGCTGGCCAATTTATGCGTCCTCCACGTCCTATGAAACGCCCGTCGAACATCCTGTCAAGGGTCAGCCTAGTGTTAATTGCGGAATGTGCAGGTGCACCATCATGCTGATACCACATACGTCGACGCGTTTGCAGTGGGACATTTTAGAGCAACGTTGGCAGATCATTCTGTAGAAACGAGATGTATGTTGCAGCTGTTTGGGCCCCTGCAATGAAGTGAGGGCCAATGAGGTGGTCGCCAATGATTCCGCACCATACATTTACAGTCCACGGTCACTGTCACTCTACCTGTCTGAGCCAGCGAGGATTGTCCACGGACCAGTAATGCCTGTTCCGTAGATTCACTGCCCCGTGGTTTGTGAAACCGACCGTGTCCCGAGTTTGTTACAACACGCAACTGAACGTCAAAGGTTTCAAGCGTGAACTTTAGGTTACAATATCTCCGGATGTAATTAACATTTTACAATGCAACAAACGGCCCTAATTACGTATTTGTTTATATGTTCAGATGTGCTAACAAAACTAACATGGTTCCATTTAAAAAAACGTTGGTTTGTGTTAAAAAACATACTTCCGTGCATTTTTTAATGGTTTGTATTAACCAATTACACTAGCCCCTGTCCTCACGTTCGGTCTGCGGAATCGGTTCGTCAGTATTTGATGTGGTTTACGAAATGTACCCAGCGGTAACGTTACGTGACTCACCATGTATATATATATATATATATATATATATATATATATATATATATATATATATATATATATATATACGAGTATTTTGCAGTTATTAGAATATGTAGGAATCATATTGAGGGTGAAATGTAAAAATGTAAATGTTAGTCTTTGCAGGAAAGGATTTATTTATATGTATTTCTGTCTTGGAGGGTTATAAAGCAATTATGTATGTATTTTGGACATTATTGTAAAGCAAATGTTTACGTTTCCGATTAATCGTACAAAAATTGTGTAAAGCTTTGTACAAGAATTAGCGGTCGCTAAGAACAGCACCTACTAATTTTTCCACAAGGGAGGCAAGGTGTCGCATATTTAAAAAGAATGCAACGCCTGAAAGGCAACGGGACAGATGTTAGAACGAATAACCTTTCTGGAAAGTACTCAGAGTACAGAGACGCCACAGGAATGATGTTGGCCGGAAATGTGTGTGGACTCACGAGGTATCACGAGTCGAGCTGTGAGGGCGGCAGAGCGTTGGTGGTGACCATACATGATCATACTCGAGACCCGGCAGGACGCTATCCAGAAGCGCCAACCTGGAAGGGACAGTATGGCCTGTCGCACAGTATAAATGTGGAGGTGGCGTAGCCCTGGAGGAGTTCAGTACAGACAACGGGCCAAGAGGGACGTCTGTGTAGATCAGGCCCGGGGCCTGGACTTGCACTATTCGCTCTGGTTCTGCTCGCGCTCATACTGGGCCGCGTGTCTCCCTCCATGTAATTTTGCAATCAGGAGTTATTTAAATTCATTCAAGTTATTATCCAATTCTAGCTCACACGAGCAATTGAAGATTGTAATTATTCAAGTCTTGCCTTTGTTCGATTATTTCCCGTACGAATTCTTCAACTCTGTCAGACTTACAGATACTTATCTCGACGTTAGCTCACTGGACGGACGTTCTCCAGTCTCCCATGTCATTGGGCGTCCAGACCGCTTGCTGGCTCAACACACTACGGCGGACGTCGCCGTCAGCGTGAGGCTCACTTCATCACGGTGTCACGGGGAGGCCGGCCTCGTGGTGGATGGCGTAGCTCCAAGGACAGGCGTGGCTTCCCAGTGCAGAACCTGTCAACAGCTAGAGTCATCTCATTGATGCTGAAGTGTATAATGTTCCCCCATGTATTAACGGATTTCATGACTGTGTTTTCGAGCAGTAGCGTTGAGACGATTTTGTCGCTGAAAAAAAAAAAGACACTGTGATTACTACGAAATTAATATTTCTGTAATTATATAATCTATATAATTTAAGCGAACAAGGTCTCGCAACTCTTTGTTATCTCTCTTCCTTGTCAGCCATTGTCTGGTACGGTCAAAATAATTATTGTTTGATCAATGTTATGTAGAGATTTTTCTATTTGTACTCATTTTGCATAAGAATACACATTTAATTTCATTGTGTGTGTTATTACAACAAATCATACCTTTTTTCCTCAGCTTTTTTCATGAATTTGATAGTTAAATTTGTCTTACTTTGTGTGGGGATGTCCGTTAGTGAGTGATCGCGTATTAACGGCACCAATCTATGTAATACGTTTGGTTTGCTTTCAGTACAGAAACTGCATCTAAAATTTTACTTTTCACAAAACGAAGTGCGATAGCTTTTAGGCGTAATTCACGCCCCAAAACTATATTAGCCAACAGACAATCCCGGTAGAGGACCCTAGCTAAAAAATATGAATTATGATGGTGGTAACTAAATGCCAATTTCAATATTTAAAAAAATATCTTTACATGATTTTTCAAGTACATATTTTTTCTTGATTTAATTGAAGATTCAGTTAGCTAAAGTAATTTTAATTTGATTCAGGCTTGCATTTGAGTTCAAACATTTTAAAAGCCAGACTAATATAAAATTAAATATTAAAAAAAAGAAGTCACCATTAGAAGTGGATGTGCTCGCGTATTCTCCAAGCAGCTCTGAGTGGCATAGAGAGGATCCACATCATAGACCTTCCACTAAGGAAGGCACACCGGGTGACTACTTACAGTTACTAGTCAGGGCAGTAGGAGTTAGCGCTCCTCTTGAATACTGTGTCAGGTGGACAGTGCCCCAAAGACTATAGGTTCGTCTCAATTTCAAGACATCTGCCTGTGGCTTGTAGGTAGACGCTTTCAGGTCTTCCTATTGGTGGTTGCTAGGACGGCAGCTCACAGTGACCAAGCATGGTAGATGTGGATGTCATCTTGGCGAAGTGAAGCAGCGGATAACATGTTCGGCTCTGTAGCCGGCGTACTGTAATGTAGGCTGACAGAGACTCGGAAACGTGAGTACTTATAACTATTTGTTTGACGCACTTGCGTTATGTCAGGCCAACAATGGCTGCATTTGGCCTACTTTTCCGTGATCGTCAACGGTTTTACCATCCGTCTACCTCATGGGAATGATCCTCAGATCTCCGGGTTATTGCTTTCCTCCATATCAGCAGGCTAACAGATGTTCTCGTGAAACTTTTACTCTTCCTTATGAAATCATGCTGTGCTGTTACAATGACGTGATATGTTTTCCTCACCGAGGCAATGTTACTGACTTTATGATTCGAGATTCTCACCGCCGTGACGTGAGTCAATCTCTTCCGAGTTTGTACTACTTTCAGCAGTGTCGGCTTTTGCCTATTTGTCCTTTTCATTGCCGAATGAGGTGCTAGCATGGCTTGCCCTGGTTTGGTGCTGGATGCACTTTGAGAAAAACTTCGTCAGTAACACATTTCCGCTGTGTAACGATACTATCATCCTTAAAAAATGCGTTCTCAGCTTGCCTCGAAGACAAAATCATCAAATACATGTTCCATGGGTAATTACACATTGTACAATTTTCAGTTTTTTAAACGTTCGAAAACATTATTTACAAAGTTTTCAGATATGTTATAGTAGATCCCTTTTCTTGTGTTCTAATATAAATTTACGATCTTACTCTATGTTGCACTTAATAGCTACTTTTTAGCTACTTGACACGTATCTTATGGATCGGCGACACAGGTAGATGAGTGGTTTCGCGCCTCAAACAAAAGTGGAATGCACAAACTGGTAGTAGAGCCATAGCAGCACTGGTAGTGGAAATGCTTATGGTCGTGATGCCATGTCGTTTATCTTTATACACTCCTGGAAATTGAAATAAGAACACCGTGAATTCATTGTCCCAGGAAGGGGAAACTTTATTGACACATTCCTGGGGTCAGATACATCACATGATCACACTGACAGAACCACAGGCACATAGACACAGGCAACAGAGCATGCACAATGTCGGCACTAGTACAGTGTATATCCACCTTTCGCAGCAATGCAGGCTGCTATTCTCCCATGGAGACGATCGTAGAGATGCTGGATGTAGTCCTGTGGAACGGCTTGCCATGCCATTTCCACCTGGCGCCTCAGTTGGACCAGCGTTCGTGCTGGACGTGCAGACCGCGTGAGACGACGCTTCATCCAGTTCCAAACATGCTCAATGGGGGACAGATCCGGAGATCTTGCTGGCCAGGGTAGTTGACTTACACCTTCTATAGCACGTTGGGTGGCACGGGATACATGCGGACGTGCATTGTCCTGTTGGAACAGCAAGTTCCCTTGCCGGTCTAGGAATGGTAGAACGATGGGTTCGATGACGGTTTGGATGTACCGTGCACTATTCAGTGTCCCCTCGACGATCACCAGTGGTGTACGGCCAGTGTAGGAGATCGCTCCCCACACCATGATGCCGGGTGTTGGCCCTGTGTGCCTCGGTCGTATGCAGTCCTGATTGTGGCGCTCACCTGCACGGCGCCAAACACGCATACGACCATCATTGGCACCAAGGCAGAAGCGACTCTCAACGCTGAAGACGACACGTCTCCATTCGTCCCTCCATTCACGCCTGTCGCGACACCACTGGAGGCGGGCTGCACGATGTTGGGGCGTGAGCGGAAGACGGCCTAACGGTGTGCGGGACCGTAGACAAGCTTCATGGAGACGGTTGCGAATGGTCCTCGCCGATACCCCAGGAGCAACAGTGTCCCTAATTTGCTGGGAAGTGGCGGTGCGGTCCCCTACGGCACTGCGTAGGATCCTACGGTCTTGGCGTGCATCCGTGCGTCGCTGCGGTCCGGTCCCAGGTCAACGGGCACGTGTCCTTCCGCCGACCACTGGCGACAACATCGATGTACTGTGGAGACCTCACGCCCCACGTGTTGAGCAATTCGGCGGTACGTCCACCCGGCCTCCCGCATGCCCACTATACGCCCTCGCTCAAAGTCCATCAACTGCACATACGGTTCACGTCCACGGTGTCGCGGCATGCTACCAGTGTTAAAGACTGCGATGGAGCTCCGTATGCCACGGCAAACTGGCTGACACTGACGGCGGCGGTGCACAAATGCTGCGCAGCTAACGCCATTCGACGGCCAACACCGCGGTTCCTGGTGTGTCCGCTGTGCCGTGCGTGTGGTCATTGCTTGTACAGCCCTCTCGCAGTGTCCGGAGCAAGTATGGTGGGTCTGACACACCGGTGTCAATGTGTTCTTTTTTCCATTTCCAGGAGTGTAGTTGAGAATACGCCGGAACATTTGTTCTGATGTAATTTGTCCGTTTTGTGACGGTATCAGCTAGTCTAATGAAAGCAGTAGGTAAGGTTTTAAGGTGTTACTGAGAAATGTCAGGTTTTTTGCATCAGTTCTGACGTTTTTACGGGCCAATAATACGTAGGTTGCGAGAACTGGATCGTGGACGTACCTCTGACAGTAGGCAGAAGACGAAATTGTGTTCCCGCTATATCACAGTTTGTGCAGTTTAATAATATGCCTACGTTTCGTATGTCTACTTCCATTACATCCATAATTTTTCTATTGTGATTACAGCTTACGATGACAATTTCCGGCCTGAAAACTGAATAAATCCAATGTGCTCCCAGTCTCTGTTTGGCTAACCGACTATCGCAAACTGAAGGCATACATGTAATTTTGCTCTACCTGAATTAACTTCAACGGTTGCTGTTTGGTAGATAAGGCTAGGTTTCTCTTGGTTAGTGTTGCTACATGTTGTTGTTTTGCAGTAAAATCATTTTGTGTCTGGTTTATTGTTATTATTTATTGCTTATTATTTAGGAACTGTGATGGAGTCAGCAGTCAGATGTCCGTTCACAATGGCTCAAATGGCTCTGAGCACTATGGGACTTAACTTCTGAGGTCATCAGTTCCCTAGAACTTAGAACTACTTTAACCTAATTAACCTAAGGACATCACACACATCCATGCCCGAGGCAGGATTCGAACCTGCGACCGTAGCGGTCGCTCGGTTCCAGACTGTAGCGCCTAGAACCACACGGCCTCTCCGGCCGGCCCCAATTCCTTCCAGTTTGTACAATACCTTCTGTATACATTAACATTTCTGTGGTCAATTCTCTTGCCATTCTCGTGTTATTACGCACATCGTGTTCAATGTCCTGAATCTACGCCAGTTATCCATGATTAACTTAAAACTAATGTCATTGGCAAAAAATTATATATCTAACAGATATTTGATAAGGAGGAACTAACGGTTTGGAAAAATATGAGAGAGGCAGCGGAGGCTCTGTGCACCTCATTTAAGGCAGTATTAAAGGCTACGTTCATACATGCTACAGAGGGATCCCATTTATATGAGCCTCAGAGTGGAAAACAATCAGAGAACACTTTAGTTTGCGATTAATCTTCTCCACGAGCAAAAGCTTGGAGTTATAAGGTGTCGTGATGACGTGTTTAACAGCTGATTGTAAGCAGAGGTTCCCAAACTGTCTTGAAGAGAAACAAATCACGTCATAGGTTCAGCCATGATAGAGATCTCATTCAGTTCGAGCCTCAGAGTGGAAAACAATCAGAGAGGACTTTAGGTTACAATTAACCCGCACCACGAACAAAGGCTGGGTGTAATGAGGTGTTGTTTTGATATGTTTAACACCTGACTGGAAGCAGAACTTCCGAAACTTCCTCGAAGAGAAAAACGTCGCATTATCGCGGACAATGACGATCGCGGACCGAATCGAGACAAAATATTTGTCAAATGCCTAATACTTTGTACACAGTAATACCATTACTGGGTAGCAACCAGCTGAATCGAGTAATACCACCAATCATCACAAATATATAGCGCTGCCCACCCTGGGACTTTGGAACAGGGCGGAAGTAATCAGTAAAAATGGGGACCACTGCCTGAGTGGATTGAAGCAACCCCCTTTGGCCATCAAAATTCTCTTTAGACATCTTGCATTCCCAACACTGACTAACCATTTTTCTAACATCACCATACAGGGTGGATCAGGTTAAGGACTCACAGATATTGCGAACGGTTTTATATATTATGTAAGTCAGCAGACTTTCGTGGCCGTTGTCACTAAAGTTTAAACTTCTGGATTGTTAGGGCGCGTCATATTTCTTTCTAAAATAATCGACGTTTTCAGGATGTCTCGGTGTCCACTATTGTTAGTGTTCTTGCAATAGTGGACACCGAAACATCCTGAAGAAGATGCCAGCAGAGGGGTCGAAACGTCGATTATTTTAGAAGGAAATATGACGTGACCTAACAACACAGAAGGTTTTAACTTTGGTTTTATTAACCCTCCACAACAGAAGTGTGATAATATTAGAAAACTGTTGGGACAAGGGCGGCGAGCAGACAGACGTTAAGTCCTTCATCCTGGCGCCCATGGTGACAGAGAATTTCCGTCCGCAATTCCTTCCTAGGACCTGGCTGACCCGCTCCCAACTGCTTCGCCCATCTTGGATTCCAACTCTTGGTGTAGTTCCTGATCTGCAAATGATACCGTAACTTCGGCTAGCACTGAAATAACAAGAATTTATACCATCTTGGCATAATGTGGATAACAACCCACATCCTTCTCTTCGAGTATTCTGCTCAAGTTATCAGATACAAAGTAATCGCAACTCCCAATTTGATGCACGTTGAAGCAGAAGGAAGAAAATCGGATAGCCCACCCTGACAATCCGACAATACGCCCAGTTTTATTCAGGTGAGCCAGAAGTCAACAAAGGACATGGTATCCATCACCTGTGTGAATTCTTGATGTTCAGGGCAGTATCTGAATTTCTCTAGCGAGAAAGGACAGCCAGGGCCTCCAGCTCATAAGCGCAGTATTTCTTCTCAACTGGAGACAGGGGCATAGGCGCATAAGCTAAGGGCCTCCGCTTACCATCTTCCTCCTGAAGTCACAGAATGGCAACCCCTGAGTTAGTCACGTCGGTTTGGATCATGAAGGTTTGATTGAAGTCAGAATTGCCAGATAGAGGGCTTTACTCAAAGTGATCGAAGCGCCTCAAATGCAGCCTGCTGGCTGTCGGTCCAGACAAACTGCTCATCCTTCTTTCGCAACAGGTTTAATAGAGCAAGTAGCACATCAAACTTGGAACGAATTTTCGAAAGGAGTTAGAAATCCCAACGAAACGGTCTACCTCCTTTCTTAGTGGTTGGAAGTCATAAAGTGTAAATTGCTCTGGTTCTAGTCTGATCACCTTTGACCTCCTCAGCTAAGACTAGATCCCTGAGAAAAGTTATCTCACGACGAGCTAAGGCAACTTTAAACGGTTTGACAGTTGGCCCTTCTTGCCTGAAGCGCTCCTAATCCGGTCGCAAATGTTCCAAATTTTCGAATAAGGTGGTACTGTAAATCAAAACATCGTCAAAATAGTTGAACACACTGAGAATTGGCTTTTTAATTCACAATGTATCAAACAAAAAGAAATTCTTTCAACTTCATGAATAATGACACATTAAACATAAAAGGATTACGTAACCTCAGGCAGTCCAAAACCCCAATAATTTACAACATACAATTAAATCACAACACTATGACAGTTAACAAATTAAAGCTGTTATGATATCATATGAGCTACACCATCCTCAAATCACCTGGCCAAACATTGGAACACGGAAGCACAATAACAGGAGACTGAAACGAGTCCGATATAGAATCAGCAAGACAAAAAGACTCGCAGGAACCGAACCAATCACAATTACCGCTCTCACAGCTGAGATCGAGTTCAGTCGTTACGAATGCTTTCTGGTCTCATCGGCGAAGCAACGAGCTAAGAGTAGCTCACCAAGCGCCCAAATCCGCTACGTGGTGACAGTGGAAAGGCTTGGAGCCCCAGGACAAGGGTGGATCACGTTGACCCACCACCCGCGTACAAATCTGGCCGGCTAAAGGGATAATGTCCACTCCCATTTCCGGTGCCTCTCCCTTGTGTTGGGAAGATGGTATGCCAGACAGACTTTGAAGTCACGTGGGTGGCAGAGCAAACCGCCAGCCCATTGGCCAAAAGACCTGCGCTGTCCATTCTGGTTCACTCACTGCTCTCCCAGAAGACGGCCATAAAGCCACTCGCGGCAAACGTGTCGCTTCCCCTTCTCCCGAAAATTGCGTTCCAGGAGACGTGGCGCGAGATGTCGACTGCGCAACGGTTCACAATGTTAACACTTAAATATGTTACCTAGACAACTGTATTTCAGAAATTTCAGTACTCTACATTAATTACTTTTTGACGTTACGTTTTTTTCCTTTCATCAGTATATTTAAGACCTTTTAGCTACCAATAGACCTGACCTAATCGACCGCGTCAGTACAGAGACATTGCGTAGTGACTAGGACATCATCATAGCGACTTTGGTTACTCAATAAACGAACGACAACGACCTAAGACAGTACTTCTGCCAGGAAGAGCAGATAAACAGTTGTAAGCATCCCACTTACACATTGATTTGACATTATTCAGCTCCAGTGTGATGGGCGTAGAGGAATTACGGGCGAACTTTAAACGGATTCCAATTCATACTGTGGAGAAGTATGAACCGAGTAAGTGGAATGTGGACAAAAAAAGATCCACCGTAGCTTAACAACGAAATTCTAAAAATGCTGAGGAAGCAATGGCTGTTGCACTGTCGGTTCAAAAGATAATGCACAAATGACGAGGGTCAAAAGTTAATATACGAGTACATTCATGCGCCTTTAAAAAGATCGATGCTCGAGGCTTACAACTACCACCCTCAATCCCTAGCAAAAGATAATGCCGACAATTAGAAAAAATCCTGGTCCTACGAAAGAACGCCAAGTGTGTCTGAAACTTCTGTCGAGTCAATTGACCAGTCTGACGTGCAAATAGGGGATAACAAATGTAGCGCCAAAATTTTAAAAATTTCCCATTAAGAAATCGTCAAGCCGGAGAATCGTACAAACATACCATCGTTTTAACATCCTGAAGAGTCCTGTATGGAGGAAATAGTAATAAGCGTTCGTAGTGTAGAGAAACAACTGAAAGAGTTGAATTCAAATAATTTGGTAGTTCTGATGCAATCCCAATTCAGTTACACAGAGAGTACTCTACAGCATCGTCCCCTTAGTTGGCTTGCATTTATCGCGAATCCCTCGCGCAGGGAAAAGTCCCAAGCGACTGTAAATAGCTCAGGTGGCTCCTGTATGTAAAAAGAGTAAAAGAACGGACCAGCAAAATTACGAGTCCATAAATTTTATCCACGATTTGCTGCAGCATCTCAAAATACAATATATTTCACTGAGACGTAAAAGTATCTGTCCATAAATCAGCACGGATTTAGAAAGTGTAGTTGGTGTGAACTCAGCTTGCTCTTTTCTCACATGAAATCCTGCGAACCGTGGATGAAGGGTAACGTGCGGAATCCGTAATCCTAGACTTCCGTAAGGAATGTAACACTGCGCCACAGTGTCGACTGTTGACGAAAGTAGAGGCACACGGGATAGGTTCCCATATGTGTGAGTGACTCAAAGACTTCTCAAGTAACACAACCCAATATGTTGTCCTCGACAGCCAGTGTTCGTCAGAGAAAAGTGTATCGTCAGGAGTGCCCCAGGTAAGTGCCATAGGGCCGCTGCACTTTTCCCTGAACGTAAATAATCTGGTGAACAGGGTAAACAGCAGTCTAGGGCCATTTTGGTGTATGGGGAGGTCTCATCGCTGACTGACTGTAGGAGGATACAAGATGACTTGTGTCGATAAACGATCATGACGAAACTTGGCTGGTGTGTAGATGGGGCAAAATTATGCAATACGTATTCTTTTGTTCGCTTCTAATTTCACTTTTGACGGGTAAAACTCACCGCGCAAAGGTAATTTGTCTTATTAGGTTTGAACGAAGTATCTTGGAAACGATAACTAATAAAAAAAAATTCTCACCTCAGAGTCGATAAGTAGTTAACGTTTTGGAAAACTGTCTAATCGAATTTTTTAGTAATTTAAAATTTTACAAAATACCTCACCAACCTTAATTAATTTTGATAAATGAAAACTTTTGTTACAACATAAATTAAGGACGTCTTCAAGCTACATAAATCAATGTGTAATGAAGCTGGTTTCTGAAATACCACTTTTGGAAAATACGCTGTTCACAATGTCCTGTCAGAATATTTGCAATATAGCTAATTAAAATGTACAATCAATCATTTTTAATCTAATTAATTTGTACTTATATTTGTTTTATGTTAGAAATTGTTATATTAATGTTTAAATATATTTTGGTTTCTTTTTTTAGTATACGTTTCACATTCATGTGGTTTCTTAATTGAAAATAATAGATAAGTCATTATAATGATACAAAATCATTACGATAATGGTAATCCGTTAACAAATGCTTAAAACATAACGTTTTCTTACACCACGGGCATAAAACGAACGAAATTTCTTCACGTAATATACAGGACACAGACACAATACAAAATAAAATTCATCAGGCTTTCAAATTGTCGTGGCTGAGCCTCTCATTATCCTGATTTGTATCAGGACCATTTAAATATATTGGTTATGTATTAGTGTCTGCAGCTTAATTCTAACTTATCCCGAGTGGAGACTGTCATAAAAATCATTCAACACAACTACATTTGAAAATCTTCTCACAAGGTTCTTCTAATGTCGAAAGCCATCTACGAGCTCTGTCTTTACCAGTACCGCCGAGTGAAGATGAAAAAGTTTATGGTCATTGGGTATGATAGCCAGAACGTATTTTCGGCAAACCGGCTTTCCATTGGCTTAAAAGAAAGTAATGGTGAGTTTGGACAAAGAATTCAAGAATCTCACCCCAAATGTCCTGTTCACAGCATCGAAATCTGGTAAAAAATGCTTCCACTCTCATATCCATTGTTCTGTGACTGTCTTGCGCTGGTAACATGTGATCATGAGCTTGTTACAAAACTTGGCCCCTTAATGCAGCTGGAACTACTAAGCGCAGTTCCCATTTGTGTATCTGCTGAGTAAGCCATCGTCCGGCAGAAACTGTGACGGCGGTTTAAATGCCTCGTATTCTACAGCACTCGCTTGCGTTTTCACCATTCGGCTCTGCATCCACCCACATGTTTTTGCATGGACGCCACCTTGAGCAACACATTATTATTGCTTTCCTCTTATTACCCAGATTTTATTTGTTTAAGTTTCAGCATCTTCTAAGGGATACTATATTTTTCCTATTAAACTGTAAAATTCTGTTTCCCACGTTCACACAGATAATATTGCCTTTTTAAGAATGTATTTACAAATTAGGTACACAAACTTTGTCATCTGTAGCCATGTACAATTTAAAATAGAAAAGTTATTTACTTCGAAATTTTACGGCTGGGAAGTTACTGTTAGGTGTAAGGCTATTTACCTTAATTCTTTCTAGCAAATTGTGTGTTTGTGCGTTTCAATGTGTCTGTGTCGGCAGTATGCTTCTCTTATTTTTCTGGTTTCCCTAATATCGTCACTGTGAATAAGTTAGCCGGCCGCGGTGGTCTAGCGGTTCAGGCGCTCAGTCCGGAACCGCGCGACTGCTACGGTCGCAGGTTCGAATCCTGCCTCGGGCATGGATGTGTGTGATGTCCTTAGGTTAGTTAGGTTTAAGTAGTTCTAAGTTCTAGGGGACTGATGACCACAGATGTTAAGTCCCATAGTGCTCAGAACCATTTGAACCACTTTTTTGTGAATAAGTTCAGTAAGTAATTTTCACTGTCACTGATTGCAGACAACAAAACAAGATGGTGCACATTGGATCAGCTGAATATATTCTTGACAGAAGTCTTGAATCTTTGTGTGAGATGTATCTGCCAATTTGTGTTTTTGTGTGTGCTGTGTGTGTATGTAAGTTTTGTGCGAGTGCGTGTTTGTGTGAGTAGCTGAATGGTTGTGGGTTCTATTTATTTAATTACATTTTTTAAAATTTGTTAGTGCATGTGTGTGTGTGTGTGTGTGTGTGTGTGTGTGTGTATGTGTGTATGTGTGTGTGTGTGTGTGTGTGTGTGTGTGTGTGTGTGTGTGCGTATGTGCTGTGGTGTTGTCTGAGAACTCTTTGAGGGTGGAGAACCGAGTTCTATTTTAGAGACCCGTGTATTCATTTAGTATTTTCTTTCATTCCGCTGCGGATTTCTGTATCTGGTTGTTTTATTCAATGACTTATTCTTTTGGGGAGCTGGAGTGGAGGGGAGTGTGGGCTGTTTCTGTACCTCATTATTTTCAAGTCGGTGTTGATGCCTCTTGGATTGTGTTTCGTGTCCACAAAGTGTTCAGCAAATGTATGACAGTTGAAACTTCCTGGCAGATTAAAACTTTGTGCCAGGATGGACGTTCCGACTGCGAGGAAGTGGTTCTGTTACAGCAGGTGAAGAAGACAGCCAACCTGTTGCAACTAATGGTGGTAATCAGTTAATCTTAGCCACTGTTGCAACGGATCTAAACATTTCTTCAGAAGGACGAAAAATAAACTTCTTGTTAGCAAACAGTATCAGCGCACCCTCGACTGCGGAGTGAAAATCTCATTCTGTATGACAGTTGTTATTTTTTAATACTACTTATTGTCTGTGATCTGTTATTAAACTTTCTGCTTGTCTGTCGAATACAATTCGATTTACAGTCCTGTCAGCTATGTTGCGTTTGTCTCTGTTTGTATTAACCGTAAATTAGCTATATGCAAACACGTTTCATCCGTCCAGTTGCACAATTCAGTAGTAGCTAATGCACCTCTAATGCTCGTGGTGACATCTTCCCTAGTTCAAATGGTTCAAATGGCTCTGAGCACTATGGGACTTAACATCTATGGTCATCAGTCCCCTAGAACTTAGAACTATTTAAACCTAACTAACCTAAGGACAGCACACAACACCCAGCGATCACGAGGCAGAGAAAATCCCTGACCCCGCCGGGAATCGAACCAGGGAACCCGGGCGTGGGAAGCGAGAACGCTACCGCACGACCACGAGCTGCGGGCCTTCCCTAGTTTTTCGAGAAAAAAAAGACGTTATAAATTAGTTTCAGGTCATCGAAGAAAGGGGGGGGGGGAATTGCACTTAACACGATCTTATCTTCTCTTGAACATGACTGCAACTGTCGTACCACATCTTATAACGTTTGAGATTGCTTACGCAGGGCTTCATTTGCCTGCTTACACGTTTGCACTAAATCTCTGTTTACACTTGCAGTACAAAATTGGAGGGGTATTATAATCCCCCTTTTGAAAAATATGTACTCTAGTCATATACCTCATGTTTAAAGTTTTGAAAAAATCTTTTCTATTTTAATGATTTCTTACACCATATTACGTAATTGTTTTTAATTATTCAGATGAGCATAACCCAAAAATTTAAGTCTTAGTGGTGAACGTTACTCTTTGCAACAAATGTCATGTCTACATTTTCAAGTTCATCACACTTCTAACTCATCTGTTTATCTTTATAAAGGATATTGTGAATAAAGGTTAACAATAATTAATGAAATCTGAACTTTTTACATTTTTTTTCCTGGTGCTCGTAAAGTACCCTTCTTTCTGTTAACACATTATGGAATATGCGTTAATACTGCTAATATTGTGCTAAAATAGTTTCAGGTTCTGGACCCTTCTTGTAGTTCACTATCTACCTAAAAAGGCTGCTGTTGCTAAAAGTTAACAGCACGTAACGAAATTAACTTTTATTACGTAATTATTTATTTTGTGGTTTTACTACGCCCTTGGTAGTACGCATTGTAAGGAAAACGTTGGTACTGTAAGGGTTAAAAGAGGACAGTTTGACCTGTCGTAGCAGCACGTGTTTGTACCACACTGCGGATTCTACTACTGGTATTACAAACGAAAAATATGGGAAAAATACATTTATACTACACGCAAATATACAAAAAATTAATCCCAACTTCGGAACATTCCTGAGCAAAATGTCAAAACCCACAAATGTCACAGTTAACTGGTACCGACTTTGTGCATGGAAACTCATGTCACGATGAATTACAAAATCCGCACCTGGTTGGAGTTAAATATATTCCCTTGTATTGCCTGCTAAGATGATAAGACTGCTGGCAGCTCTGCTTTCACAAACGGTACTCTACGCTGCGACCTGAACATGGCTACAAACAAGAATACCATCAGGGAGCTCAACGGGAAAAAAATGTTCATTCAGTGCACTGCATTGCATTAGGATAGACGTTCCGACTGCGAGGACGATGATGCTGCAGAAGCGGTTCTGTTACAGCAGGTCAATGAGACAGCCAACCTGTTGCAACTAATGGTGGTAATCAGTTAACCTTAGCCACTGTTGCAACGGATCTAAACCTTTCTTCAGAAGGACGAAAAATAAACTTCATGTTAGTTAGTAAAGCTATCGAATATCTACACATGAAATGTGTCGGCAACGATATATATATATCAATTTGTAAAAGTTAAGGCCCCTAAAATCAAGAGCTTATGAGATCATAAAAATCAATCACATAAAGCGCCAGACGATGTTAAGAGCTACATGCTGACTCACTGGTGTACAAATGGATGTACAGATTTCATGTTGAGACGTTAGATCGCCTTGCTAACTGACTGTTTGCTAATGTGACGTTTGTTTGTTGTCCATCTGAAGAAGACGGGTTTAAATCCATTGGAAACATGGTTAAGGTTAACTGAAAAACACCATTTAACGTAGCTGGTTGGTAATCACTCAGCAGCTCTGCATGGTATGAAGACGATCCACATCTCTTCCACCAAGGAAGTCAGGTGATGTCGATTGCTCACAGGTATTAGTCGGGAGCAGAAGAGGATAGTGGTCCTCCAAAATACTGCAACTGGTGGACAGAGCATCAAGCACCGTCAGCTCCGCTCAGGAAGTCTTCAAATCACTAGTTGCTAGGTCACCAGCTCTTAGTGATCGAGTATGCTAGACCATACGCGTACAAGTCTCGGAGGCGGAAATCATCTTGGTGAATGGTAGCAGTGTATAGCATGTTGGCCATGTAGCTCATGCAGTCCAATATAAAGAAAGACTAACACAAAGTATAGGAAGCCTGACTATTGATAGCTGTTCCCTTGCTGCAGTGACGTTATGTCGGGGCGGTGAAGATCAAATGTGGCCTACCTGAGCCCATCATGAGTCTTCACTATCTCTCTATTTCTTAAGAATTTCTTTCAGTGTTCTGGTTATTCCATATCAGCAGGTTGATAACTGTTCTTGTGATTTTACTTTGTCTTACGATATCAGTCTCTGCTGTTGCTGCCTTTACGATTCGAGCTTTTTTCTTCCGCGAGGGCAGGCGATCTCTTCCGGATTTGTTTTGCATTCCGCAACGTATATCTTCTTTCTGTTTGTCGTTTTGATTGCGACACTTCGTGTTGACCTGGCGTGCCCTAGCTTGGTGCTGGCTAGTGAGAAGTTGGAGAAAAACATATTTGTCCATTTTCGTTCTGTGACACCACTGTTTCTTCGGTTTCTCTTTCCATAATGAACTGAATGTTGTGGCGAATGTTATATATCAACACGTGTGACTCTTTATATGTTCTTGTGATTTGTCTGTGAGCCATAAGATGACATACACTTATTTGTGCCACTATTAGCATTTATATCTTTTGTTTCAATTATTTTTACAAAAATTCTGTTTTCAATATGCTTCATTGAGATATTTTTGAGAATCAGCGATACTGGATTCATGTGTTAATACTCTAATTGGTGAAAGGTTTGGTTGAAAATTATACTAACCTACAACAGCTAATTTGAGATATTGCGTCATATCAATTCGGTTAAATCGAAAGATAACAATCTAAATACAATAAAACACAATAATTTACAAAGTAGGCTGCACTTTATGGCAGTACTTACACAATAAATAATTATCCGAATCTGGTGCATTTAAAAAAACAACAATGCAAGAGATCAGTTTAATCCTTGCTACACTGTGGATTATTGCTTTTTTCATAGGACTCCTTCACGTGTTAAATCGAACTCAGTTTTTCTCTGTGATTACTTTTACATGATATGTATCAGTTACTCTGTAGTGGTGTTATTGATTTAAGGGTTTCCTTTTATTATGTCGATTGTGTCATCGAGTGGAAAGGAAATGTACAAGCTCTTGATGATGAAGGAAATAGGTTTTGCATTTTGTGTGATGTATGTATCTTGCAGTTCTTGGATTAATACTACAGAGTTTTACGTTCTTCAGTTGTTCTATAGTTCGTAATTTTCAGCTGAATATTAGTGTGCGAACGTTGCAAGGTGATGTATGGTTGCAATCGTGAAATTAATGAGTGATCTCACGGAGCTATTGCCTTTATGTATTTTAAACTGACTTCAGAATATTAATGCAGCAGAATATTTTTACTGTATTTTGTTTTTGCTTTTTTTCTGCGAGTATATAAATTACAAATGGCTCCCTGTCCAAATTTTCATAGCCAAACGTATACTGACAAAGGGACAAATTGGGTATATTTATTGATCAGCATGAGAGCTAGTTTTACAAAAAAGCATTCATGTCCACGTAAGTAATCAGTGTAATTAAGAAAAATCTTCCTTAGTCATCTGTGGAGGGGGGTAAATGGAGAATTTGAGGTATCAAACTGACCTTTGTGAAATAGATTTTTGCAAAACAATATTTAATTGCTTGAAAGTAATCAGGGTAACTGATAAAAAATTAATAAGTGCTGTGAGAGAAAATTACATGATGGGTTTTAGTCCGACTTTCATAGGCATGCTAAAATGGAATATAAAAATGATCAGCGTGAGGTCTAGTTTTGTAAAAATATCTGACTGTTTGGTAATAGTCAAGGTGTATGAGAAATTTTGCCAGCAATTTAAGGAGCAATTAAAATATTTCACAAGCAAATGCTGCTATTTATGTAAATGAAGTGTGAAAAATTTCATTTCTTAAAGGCCCAGCCATTTGCGCACAAAAATTAGCATTGGTGTGATATTTTCCTGCAGAAAAGTCTTCCTACGAATCAGGTCATTTCAAGATGAAACTCGGTAGGCAAATGAGGTGTCGGAACGCTCATCCCTTCACTGCCTAGCTGTCTCGTTCTTACAGTATTTCAATGATACGATGTTTGATTGTTAGAACGGCTTCCTTTAACTGAAGTAGTAAATTCATTACATCTCGAAAAAAGAAGCAAATGAGACGTAAAAAATTTCATGTTTTATAAACAAAACCAGAAAGTTAAAAATAATTGTATAAAAGTACGAAGTAATATAGATTACAGGATAGGAACATCTGTCACACGCCTAGAACGATGCATTTAGAACATGTAAGGAAAACGAGGTCCTGAATGTGAATTTAACGTTAGCTAATTGTTTTATTCATCTTTTTCTGTATATTCCAAGGCAACTCTCGTTTAACCTCCGAAGACTTCATCAGCAGTCAGAGACGAAAGTCAGCTAACAGTTTTATACGTGAACCATGGCTTTCCAGCCGGGAAGCTGGACTGAAGTAAATACTGGCCACGTAAACCTATTCTGCATGAGAGCTACGAAACTTTTTACGTCCCAGTGGAAAGAAGTTATTTGCTATTCTGCCTACGAGTTACCGTTCATGCGTCTCGTATCAGCTATTGCTAAGTCAGCAACCAAGATAGCGAGATACCTACTCGGTGTTCAACAACGCAGAGGAAACACGCCCACAGGCAATCCGACATCTCTACAGTGAAGGAGGCACCGAGCTAATCGTCACAAGATGAAGTTGAAGGAACTATTCGAAGTTGAGAACCAAAGAGCTACCAGAACTTTAAGACCAGAAGGTGATGTCTTCAACTAATCCATAAAGAGTGCCCGCACCCTCTCCAATTTACTGTCAGTAGGTTGCGTTCCTTTCAAAACACAACTGGTGTCCTCAAGGTCTGTAACAGCCTCAAACCAAATTTGCCACTTCTGTCTCACACACCACCGCCGACGTGACATCAACCGGATGAAGAACGGCAGTGCGCAAATAGGCGAGTCATTCCAGAACACTGTCCTCCATCAGTTGGCGCCTTATTGCGAACTCGTAAACAAGGTGGTGCTTCCTGAGCAGGCCGATCCCCGGACACTGTCTGACTGCCATTATGATAAGCACCTGTAACAAGTTACAGCCAAAACTATATGGTGCCACAGAACACAAACGATACAAGAGTCAAACTGACAGCAACTAGAATGGCAAACACAACCGTAACGACGCTCTCCTACCAGTGAGATGCCCTGCTTAACCCGCACGACAGAACAGGTAGAATCAATTGTGGAAAGGGGGCAAAATAAGGGGCTTTCAGTTACACTCGAACATACAACTTTATTATTTGATCAAACATTAGAAGAGCCCCAAAAAATTTTATACACACAGCTTTCATGTTTGGGACTTAATTACCGGCTGAAAGCCACTTCCATTGAAAAACGGCTGAAGGCCAATAACTTAAAACGCAAGCATTATCAGAAATTTAAAATTCAAGCTTTATCTTAAAACAGTTCCTTAGTTAGGCTGAAGTAATCAAGTTAAATTCAGATCGGCTGAAGGCCGAACGCTTAAAACTCCAAAACATTAATCTTTTCTTAAATACCAAAGTCCTTAGATAAAACAGTTTTGTAATTTAGGCTGGAGACCTTAAAAACAAATAACTGAAACTCAAACCGGCTGAATACCACAGACTTAAAAATTGAATAGGTTGAAGTAAACAAGTTAAATTCAACTCGGCTGATGGCCTAAGATTTAAAAATTCAATTTTTTTTTAAATGACAAGGTCTTACGTGAAACAGCACTTTCAACTAGACTGAAGGCCTTAAGAGCAAAACAATTCTAATTTAAAACACAAAACCGGCAAGAAGCCATACAAGTACCAACAAAAAGAATAAATTAATATAAATAAGTGAGTCCACACAACGACGCCCAGATGTTCGAGGGTCGGCCTGTAATTCAAACACTAACGCCCGCTTAGGTGAGACAGGCAGTCTGGCCAACCATTCACGATCCGAAGACAACCCAACTGACCAACAGTCAGTGGACCCACCGACAAGATAACTTCCACCTCACCCTACCACGGCACATCATGGAGTTCAACGGAACAACGTAGAAGATATTGACGCCCACAACCAATCATACACAAAGCTGTCCATCTACACACCGTGCTGGACAGCGGCAACACGTTGAGGAATCTACACTGCCCGAAATTTACGTCAACGTCCAAGGCAGGTAGCCGGAACGTTAACGGCCACAAGGCAGAAGATTCCGCTATTGCACTTCAATTCAAATAATCAAATACGGTGAAACTCCACCGGAAGGTGGCTAGAATTTTCCAACTTGAATATCACGTTGTGGCTCGCGGGGATATACCAACAGCCGACAACCAACTCCAAACGACACAGTGTGAACAGTCTTGATTCACTAGTAGGTTATATCAAAATTCAACTTTCGTGACTAGGGTCGGTGAGCCACGGTCCTCGTATCAATGAGAACAGCACCACAATCTCCGACACTGCGTAGAGACCACTTCACCACGCCACCGACCGGCTCCTCAGAGCCAGTAAGCCGACAACATGTGAAATATTTTGTCAATCAAAATCACACAAACTACACACAGCACCAGGCAATGTTAACGGCAGTTACTGTACAATAACACGGACGAATCACGAGCGGACGCACACAGCCAACCCATAAGCGATCGGCAGCCAAATACGCGTCGTCTTGCAAGACGACCGAACGACGACCAACGAAAGTCGTCGCCAATCCAATCATATGTGTCGCCAACCGTCGGGTGACTCATAGCGGTCCGGACTTCACTGCTCCCGCGCCCCAACTGAACCTGTGCCGCGTGCCAACTCAAAACACTGCCAAGTCCAAACTAACTGCTGGCACATTCCAACTGACTTCAATGCCTAGTCCCAACCAACTCCCAACACACGACGACCGGGATGTAATAGCAGTCCAGCAAAGATAATACGGCAGGGCCTATATCGATAGCCGGCCGGTGTGGCCGTGCGGTTCTAGGCGCTTCAGTTTGGAACCGTGTGACCGCTACGGTCGCCGGTTCGAATCCTGCCTCGGGCATGGATGTGTGTGATGTCCTTAGGTTAGTTAGGTTTAAGTTGTTCTAAGTTCTAGGGACTGATGACCACAGATGTTAAGTCCCATAGTGCTCAGAGCCATTTGAACCATTTTTGAACCTATATCAATAAGTCCTGCTGCTGCCGCTCACGGGCAGGCAAGGCAGCAACTCAGTGACACGAGTAATTGAAAACTACCATAACGAGGTGGCTGTACGGTAAAAACAAGTTGTAAAATAAGAAATGGCACGAACACAAGCCACGCACGGCTCAGATGGCATGACGTCTGAGTGTCACGCATGTGCAGAAAATCAGCAAGCTTCGCCACAAAAGTTCTCTGATTGGCCTAAGTCACAATCGCCATGGCAACTTGTGCAAGTAGACTTTGCGGGTCACTTTTGGAACACTCGGTGGTTAATTGTGGATGACTCAAATTGGAAGTTTCCTTTTCCTGTGACCATGAATTCGACAACCTCACGTAGCACAATTCAGGTGTTGGCATCAATTTTTTTCCTGGAAGGTTTACCTGAAGTAATAGTATCAGACAACGGACATGAATTCCAATCATTCAGCGAACGCGATGGCATACAGCGTCTAACTAGTGCATCGTTCCATCCACAATCATACGGCGAAGTGGAACGTTTTGTCAGAACATTCAAGTAGCAGACCGTGAAACTTTGGTCTGCACACACCACGGATCAAGCATTGCAACGGTTTCTCGCCTCGTATCGTTCGCACCCACAAGGTGGACCATCGCCGACGGAATTGCTTAACGGCCGCCGACATCGGACACTGCTCTACCTGCTCCATCCTCCTCAGCAGCTGGTGCCGCAGGAAGGCTGCAAGTATCGCTTCGAGCTGAATAATATTGTCTTTTACAGGGTTTTTAGTGGCAGCAGACGGTGAGTGCGAGGCGAGATCGTCCGTCGACTAGTCACTTGCATGTATCTTGTTTCACGTCCAGATGGTTCGCAGCGCCGCCATCAAAATCAACTTTTCAGTCACGTACACGATTACCTCTGTCTCTCTGCCCCCAGATTCATGGGTTCAGAGGACAGCCCGGCCGCAGCAGCTGCCGGAGGGTGTCAGCACGACACCACGGAACCACCCGATGGAGACGGAGCCTTCGTTCGTCCCCTCTGCCTCCTCTCGTCCTAACCACGGAGATGGACCCGCCCGCACCGCAGTTGTCGCCACCTTCTTCATCTGGTTCATGGCAGCAGGGAGTGGACACGTACCTTTCTGGTCGTTTTCCAGGAGACGTTTGTGCCAGTGCGCAGACCGGATGGTGGGGTACGGCAGGAAACCAGTCGTCCCCTGCGACTACAGCTTCCGGTCCATCAGAGCGTCCACCCTCCTGCAGCCTCCGCCGTTGTCACACTCCTTACACGACGACGGTAAGTCGCTTTGGGCGGGGGTTAGAGGGGGCGACGTAGGGAGGGGGGGTGGGAGAAATGTTTGGCGCAACCACAAACGCCGGATCGAAGAGGCGGCACGCAAGAGCAGAGAAGGCTGTGAAGATGCGCGGAATCGCACCGCGCCGCAACAGGCGCGCCCCTAGCAGCAAGTGAATGTATACCCAGCTCCTGCTAGCCTCGGGGGCTTAGATCGGCCCGAGTCTGCAACGCGTTTAGTGCTTCGCTATCAGATTGTATAGTTTTCATGTCGCCTCTCGTTAGCGACATTTGCTACAGTGAAGTTATACATTGTCAATTGGCTTCCTGGAAATTAAACTACTAATGTTATTTGATTGAATTCTTGTGTAGCATTCCGAGAACGCTGCGTCCCGTAGGCACCATATCAGTGACATGTGGGCAAGTCACCACACAAGTCTCGCGTTTTCTTTAACGGCAATGAGCTTAGAGAACTGGACTGTGTTGTCAGAAAGTGTCCCTTCTATAATGCGATTCCTTTTTTAATGCGTCCTTATCAAATGGGAAATTTGTTTTTAACTGTGCTGTGTGTCATTGTGAGCAATAGCGCAATCCATTCCGTGTGTTCTTACTATTGTTCCTCCAATCATTTTCCGTTCATAGGTACAGCAACAGCCAGTTTTAAATTGAAATATTGTTCCATACATGCCACTTGACTTAAGCAATTTATTTTGCAGTAGAGCATAACGTGTCCATACTCTACTTTGTGCTATTCAAAACTGTTGCTACTTATAGTGCAATAATGAATAAGACTTCAAAAATTTTATTATTCTTACCAGCAGTTTCCTCACATGCTGCATGCCTACAAATTAACCACAAAGTGCATATTGATGTACTGAACAATGAATCCCACCTGCCGATTGTTGTAATTTTTTGCTGTTTCATTGTCAACTAAATCTGTTAATTCTTTCTCCATGGTATTCACGTAGACCGTTTCATAGTAAATTTACAGTACCCGTTGCTTATGCATCTGTATAACAGATACTGAAAATTGCCGTCCCACACTTCTCATTCTCACTCATTGTGACGATAGCTCACTAGAGTGTCAATTTTTTTCTGCAAACATCATCCCCTGAATCTGTGAACGTCCTTCATGCCACGAACAGTAAACAGAGCTGATATCACGATTCTACAGAACAGAAGAGCGTTACGCCGACCGAAAAATGTGACAGCACCGTACTAAATTAAATGACGCGCTGTACCGAAAAGGCCGGCCTGTGTGGCCGTGCGGTTCTAGGCGCTACAGTCTGGAACCGCGTGACCGCTACGGTCGCAGGTTCGAATCCTGCCTCGGGCATGGATGTGTGTGATGTCCTTAGGTAAGTTAGCTTTAAGTAGTTCTAAGTTCTAGGGGACTGATGACCACAGATGTTAAGTCCAATAGTGCTCAGAACCATTTGAGCCATTTTTTTTTTTTTTTTTTTTTTTTGGTACCGAAAAGTTACAAGCGGTGCCGTGGCCCGCACGCGGCCCGCAAACCACGCCCAGTTGAAGTTTGTCACCCCTTTGCCGGACCTGTCTTAGGTTATCGTGGCGTGCTTATCCTATATAACCGTGACTTTTCGCCTCACATTACTGACCCTTCCACACTAACGAGACTGGCAGCTTCACATGGTTGAATAGCTCACTGTTTCTCCTGAGCTTTTTCCTTCTAGTTGGATATGACCGGAATGGAGTCTCACCGCTGTGGTCATATATGTATTCATGAACGTGTGAGATATTCTCCTCCATGAGGAAAGCTTGGGGAAGCGGTGTTTAGTAATGTATAGAGTATGCTGGCGAGTTTTAATTTGCGTAACGGCTGCTGAAGCGAAAGACGTAAGGAGACAGAAGCGTACGCTGCACTGAGGGACGTGTATGTGCGCGCGCTATCTATCTGCCGGCGCGAGGCGGGCCAGAGGCCGCTGCTGTGGTAATTGGGCAGTTCACGACTGCGGTCCAATCACGCCCCGAATTCAGCCGTAACGAGCGAGGGTCACTCGATTAGCCGGCGGCCGCGCTGGCGCCGTCCGAATACCGATGGGGGCGCCGGAGGGCGCAGAGGTGTCTGCCGAGAGCGACCTGTTTGAAACCGCACATCTGCCGCCGTCCATCTCGTTATGTGTTGGTTACCGCCGTCACCCAAGCTAGCATAGGCGTACCAACACGGAGCAGACCGTCGGCAGCAACAGACGTCACACTAAGGGGCTGTGTATACATCAACCACGTAAATGTCTCATCTCCGTTTGCTCCAAGACATAACTGCATTCTGTGTCATTAAAGCCTCTGATGTTGTCTCCAGCACTGGAAGACGACACCTAAGGCAGAGAATTATGCCTTGGACCAAGGCCTAACGCCTATAAAATAAATATAAGTTATGACATCATGTGTGGAACCTTCATATATTAATGCATAGACACCGTTTTCTACATGTACGTCTTGTAAACGGCGTCATAGGAAAATTAGTTACCAGGAGGCTGTGCAGTGCTAGCAGCACCGTGGACGTAGAGGAAATATGGGTAAAGATTAAACGGATTGTAAATCGTGTTTGTAGAAGTATGTGCGGAGTAAATGATTTAACTCTAGCAGTTCCACCTCATTTTCCACAACCCACGGGGTGATCGTACTTATTGCCCACCACCAACCTAAAAACTACAAATTTCATTAAATGTGATTTGATATTATTAAAAACATACTTTTTAAGTAGATAGTGATGAATAAATATGGTACAGATCCTGGAAATATCTTTTACCGCAACAACATCGCATTTTCCGTAGTACTTATACCTGCTGGACAACTAGAAACAGCAGGCCGGGGTGGCCGAGCGGTTCTAGGAGCTACAGTCTGGAACCGCGAGACCAGACCACTACGGTCGCAGGTTCAAATCCTGCCTCGGACGTGGATGTGTGTGATGTCCTTAGGTTAGATAGGTTTAAGTAGTTCTAAGTTATGGGGGACTGATGACCTCAGAAGTTAAGTCCCATAGTGCTCAGAGCCATTTGAACCATATTTTTTCGACCAGAAACAAATTTGAAAAATACAAATTTCACTAGTTGTCGTTGATTTTTATTCATAACGTAAAGCTACGTAGAAGTGTAAGAACGGTTCTCAATCTTAAATATGAATATGTTTGTTACAAAAAGTCACATTCACTACTAAGACTTAAATTTTTGTATTTTAAGTTTTACTGAAAGGTTTAAAACAGCTATGGAATTTGATATCAGAAATCTTTAAAACAATAAATTTCTTTTTTCAAAATCTTATAGTATAAAGTACCACCCTAGGTTACCATATTCTGCTGGTGTTGTGCAACAGTTCTGCAACAAATCTGTGTTAACTATAGTGGTCTGTTATCTATGGGTTTGCCGGCCGTTGTGGCCGAGCGGTTCTGGGCGCTTCAGTCCAGAACCGCGCTGCTGCTACGGTCGCAGGTTCGAATCCTGCCTCGAGCATGGATGTGTGTGATGTACTTAGGTTAGTTAGGTTTAAATAGTTCTATGTCTAGGGGACTGATGACCTCAGATGTTAAGTCCCATAGTGCTTAGAGCCATTTGAACCATTTTTTTTATCTATGGGTTTGTTGTTTACCCTTCTTATATACGGGCACACCGCGCTTTAACATGATATTTCGGAAAATGCTGCGGATGCTAATGCTGTGGCACACTCAAATGAAAAGAGGACGCACAAATGACGACAGGTAAAAGTTGGTATCTGTAAAATAAGCAATGAGGGAAGAGGACATCTACCATCGTCATATCTTAAAGATCTTGCTGACAGCCCGAGAAAATTTGGTCCTTTTTAAAATCACTAAGTGAGTCTAATGCTCTAGATCCAGCCATTCATTGGCCAGTCTAGAGCGGAAGTAGGTCAGCAAAAGGATTATCGAAGTTTTGAATTTCGCACTGATGGAATCTTTCACGCAGTGGAATAGTACAAACGTATCTTCGTTTGATCATCGTACAGACTCCCGTAAGGAGGACATAGTAATAAGTATCCCTAGCACACAGAAACAATTAAAAAAAGCTGAAAGCTAAGAAGTCCCAGCTCCGGATGGAATCGAAGTTCGGTTTTTTAAAGTGTGCGCTACGGAAGTAGCACCTTACTGAGCTTGCATTGATCGTAAATCTCTTACGCAGTGCAAATTCGCAATCCACTGCAGAAAAGCTCAGGCACTCCTGCATTTAAGAAGGATGATCAAACGGGCCCACAAAACTGCAGACCAATAACCTTAACATTGGTTTTCTGCGGAATTCTTCAGCAAATTCTCAGTTCGGATATAATAAATTCCCTTCAAACAGAAATCTTCCTCCTTGAAATCTGGACGGTTATTGAAAACATCGCTCATGAGAAACGCAGCTTTCCCTTTTTTCACTTGATATCCTGAGAACCGTAGATGAAGGGCAAGAGCCAGATTACAAATTTCTCAATTTCCGAAAAATATTTGTCACGATGCCCTTCTGTAGACTGTTAAGGAAGATACCAGGATATGAATTAGGTTCGCAGATAACTGAGTGGCTCGAAGACTTTTTAAGAACAAAGCCCTGTACGACTCCTCGACACTGGATGTACATCAGGTACCAGGGTATAGTCAAGAGTGCCCTAGGAAAGTGACAGGAGCGCTGTTACCCACGCTATACATAAATGACAATGGCGGACAGGGTGAGCAGTATTTGTGGTTATTTGTTGACAATCCTGTTGTTTACCCAAACGTTTCATACTTGAGTGACCGTAGGAGAATACGCGAACTGGTTCCCACCGACGCCATTTAATGTTTTTTTAGTCATCAGTCTTCTGACTTGTTTGATGCAGCACGAATTCCTCTCCCGTACCAACCTCTTCTTGTTAGAGTACACCTTCCAACGTGTTTCCTCAATTACTTACTGGATGTATAGCAGCGTGAGTCTTCTTCTACAGTGTTTACCGTCTTCAACTCCCACTAGTAGCACGGAAGCTATTCCCTGACGTGTTAACACGTATCCTGTGATTTTATCCCTTCTTCTTGTCCGTGTTTTCCATACATTCCCTTCCTCGCCGACTCTGCAGAGAACCTACTCGTTGCATACCTTACCACTCCATCTAATTTTCCATATTTTTCTGTAGCATCACATCTCAAATTCTTCGATTCTCTTTTGTACCGATTTCCCCACAGTTCATGTTTCAGTGTCATAGAACGCTGTGCTGTAAACGTACATTCTCACAAATTTCTTCCTAAAATAGAGATTATGTTTGATACCAGCAGATTTCCCTTGACCCAGAATCCCATTTTGCCATTGCGACTCTGCTTCTCATGTCCTCCTTCCTCCGTCCGCCATGCGATATTTTGCTGCCTAGATAGCAGAATTGCTTAAATTCATCAACTTTGTGATCACTAATCCTGATGTTCAGTTTTCGCTGTTCTCATTACATTCGATTTTCTTCGATTTATTCTTAATTCAATTTTTGCTCATTAGACTGTTCATTTCATTCAGCAGATAGTGTGGTGCATTTTCACTTTCACTGAGGACAACAATGTAAACAGGGCATCTTATCATCTTTTCACCCTGAATATTAACCCAACTCTTGACCATTTCTTTTACTTCGTTATTGCTTCTTCGATGTATAGATTGAACAATGGGGACGAAAACCACAACCCTGTCTTACACCGTTACGAATCCGAGCAATTTATATCTGGTCTTCCACTCTTAATGTCCCCTTCCGGCTATTGTATATATTGAATACCCTAACTTACCCCTTTTACCCCCGTTTTTCTCAAAATTTCCAACATCTAGCACCATTTTGCATTGTCAAACGCTTTTTCCGAATTGACTAATCCAATGTGTGACTTTATTTTTCTTTGTTACTGCTTCCGTTATCAACCGATACATTAGCACTGCCTCTTTCCTAAGCCAAACTGTCAACTAACTGACAATCATCAGTTTTCATTTCCATTTCTCTGTATAGTATTCTTGTCAGCAGCTTGGACGCATGAGATGCTAAGCTGTTTGTGCGATAATTCTCGCACTTGTCAATTCTTGCAGTCTTCGGAACTCTGCGGATGATATTTTTCTGGAAATCGGAGGGTATACCGCCCGACTCATATATTCTACATAACAATGTGAATAGTCGATTCGTTGCCACTTTCCGCAATGATTTCAGAAATTTTGATGGAGTGTGTAACGTCTAGTAAGAAACAAAAGCAACATATTATGTAGTAACGAGAAAATTATATGTATCATATTGTGTTATTTTATAAAATTATGTTTTTTTTTATTATTTATTTTTGAGAATATCTGCGTCGGCGAGTAATGAAACCGCCACAGACGATAAATGTCGAACAAAGATTAAAATAAGTAACTAGTATATAATACGTGACGAATATCAACTTCTTTGTCTTCTTCATCTGGGAGTCGAGCGAGTAAGATATCCTGTGTCGTAGTAGCGAACGCTAGTGTAGCATTCTTTTGTCGAGACTAAGAGATGTACGCCATTACGTGTGAATTCATAAAGGTGTGTAACAATTGAAATATTTAAATGTTTTAATAGAGTTATGTAAATGAAAACTTGCATTATTAATTGTTAAAGCTTGCTTGCCTATTATCCCATCCTGTTGAGACATTTTTCAGTTATATAAATATTATCCGTGGTGCTGAGCTGCGTGGCGAACGAAAGAGCCGCTGCCGCGGCGTATTCAAACGACTTCCAATATAGTCTATCACACCGCAAGGAAGCGGTAAAGTCACAGTAAAATAATATTATTTCTTTTAGCTTCCAGACTTGCAGTGCAGATCAGCAGATTTTATGATGTGTTGCAGGTTGACGCGGGCTGCTGATAGTATATAACTCACAGTACAAATAAGTTAATGTACCGTCAAAATCTAATAGGAATCTTGCTGTGCTCCGTTCTGGTCTGGCAAACTTTATAGTGAAAACGTATTTTTTTAATAAGAGTCTCATGTTCTTGTGCTAGTCGTGGCATTGAATGGTGTTTTACCGAGAAACAAAATCCACTGCCAAATTTTGTTGTTGAACGATCATACGAACTGTAACATCAGTGTTCATAACCAAGTAATTTCAATTTTCAATAACTATAAAGTAGGGAAGATATGTTGATTTTTAGAATGAGTTACAGTCACGAAAAAACGTTCCTTTAATTGTAGGCCAGATACAGAACAATAAGATCTCAATATATATATTTTGCTTTGTTAAAAGGTAATGATGATAAAGAAATTCAAAGCACGGCATTATTAACAGATATTTCGCGGCTCTTTTCGTATATGCGTTATTAAAAAATGCGAAACTGTCGCCCAAAAACGCGGGGCCCGAATTTGCAGTGGCCACAAAATTTTTATGTATTTTCCTTTCAGTGTCTATTGTTATATATGTATATATATATATATATATATATATATATATATATGTGTGTGTATTTAGTGATAAATGTATGTATGTGTATCATGATTAATGCAATATATTCTACATCTACATCTACATTGATACTCCGCAAGCCACCCAACGGTGTGTGGCGGAGGGCACTTTACGTGCCACTGTCATTACCTCCCTTTCCTGTTCCAGTCGCGTATGGTTCGCGGGAAGAACGACTGTCTGAAAGCTTCCGTGCGCGCTCTAATCTCTCTAATTTTACATTCGTGATCTCCTCGGGAGGTATAAGTAGGGGGAAGCAATATATTCGATACCTCATCCAGAAACGCACCCTCTCCAAACCTGGCGAGCAAGCTACACCGCGATGCAGAGCGCCTCTCTTGCAGAGTCTGCCACTTGAGTTTATTAAACATCTCCGTAACGCTATCACGGTTACCAAATAACCCTGTGACGAAACGCGCCGCTCGTCTTTGGATCTTCTCTATCTCCTCCGTCAGACCGATCTGGCACGGATCCCACACTGATGAGCAATACTCAAGTATAGGTCGAACGAGTGTTTTGTAAGCCACCTCCTTTGTTGATGGACTACATTTTCTAATGAATGTGCAACCACTCTTTCACGAAAAAACGTACTACTGCAAGCGAGTCAGAGAAGACGATCCTGATAGTACTGAGAAACTGTAACGACTACGTAATCCGGGGGCAGCCGAACCCCGAGATCAGATAAACTAAAGGTAAGACTACAGTGTAGTTGTCCTGTTTGTAGAAGCTGAGCTCCAGTGAAGTGATCTCATATCGCTAGTGGTGTGCAAATTGTGCGTAGTTTGATGTTAGTGTTATGACAGGACAAAGTTGATGGTAGATAGTAATTTTTAGTGGGCAGTGTAGTGTAGATAAATTAACGTATTTTGTGTGCAAGTGGCAAAACTGTGAGATTTTGTGTTTGAGTAAGCAATTTAGGGATATGGTTAAGTTGCGTAGTCAACGTCCGAGCAATATGGATACTGAGGAACAGCCATTAGTTAGTGCAGGAAATGTAGAAACGGGTGCATTAAGCAGTACAAGTACTCTCTTTGAGGATATACCATGCGAAAATGTGGGGGCAGGGGCACAGGAAGTGATGCCACCGCCCACTAGTGCTCAAGGAGATGTAGATAAAGAAATTACACCACCTCCAGAAAAGCAGGAACCAGAGAGTGGTAATCTTCCTGGCGGGTATTCACTTCAGGCTATATTAGAGCGTGTGCTAAATTACCAGGCAGAATTTGCCCAACAGCAAGCTGAGCGAGATCGCCAGCAAGCGGAGCGAGATCGCCAGCAAGCGGAGCGAGATCGCAAGCAAGCTGAGCGAGACCAGCAACTTGTGCAATCGTTAGAATATATGAAAAAAGAGATTGCAGATATGAAACAGAATCATGAGTCGATACCTAAGGCCGTGCAGGAGTTGACGGTACAGGTCAATAACCTGCAAGTAGCAAACACTAACAGGGTAGACGAAATAGGTGTATTAGCCAACCGAGTAGAAAAGCTAGAAATAGATTCCACACAGCTTGTAGAGCAGAAGTGGAACGAACAAGCAACTAAAATTGAAACCGAATTCAACTCATGGCTAGAAGTGAAGGAGAGTGAGATTGACAAAAATATTAATTCTAAAGTACAAGCAGCCATAGCAGATAGAAATTCCGAATCGTTCAGTACCGCAGTAAATAGTCAGGTACAGAACGACGTGCAAACCATCAAACAAATACTCAGTGAGGATATTCCGCAGTGGCAAGTGAATATTAACAAACGGATATCCGACTTGGAAAAGGGTTTAGCACAAAGCAGAAAACATCTGGAACATGAAACTGTGTCGCCAACAGCCAATGTTTTTGGCAACGCACAAACTTATACGCGACACAACAATGGTGAATCTGTAGTCGATAATGCGAAGAGCTGTAGCTTCGGTTCGGAGCAGACAGCATATGTCCCAGGAGCAAATCCATATAGTTCAAAAATATTAGTTGAAGAAAGTTTAATCAAAAATAGGCAGTTTCAAACGTTTACTACTGAACGGAAGTCAGTACACCCAGTAGTATTCATAAAAAGCTTTAAAAATATCTTGCGTAGTGTGTGGAATGAAGAACAGAAAATTCAATACGTAATGTCATACATTCAGGGTGATGCAGCGTTGTGGGCTACGGAAGTAGCAGACAACTTCATTACATATGAACAGTTCGAAAGGGCGTTACTGTCGAAATATTGGTCGCCTTGTATACAAGAGCGTCTAAGAAAAGAAGTATATAATCCCGAACCGTACTCACCTCGTCTTGGGAATTTGAGGCGGTATTTTGAAAAGTATATAAACAAAACGCGCTACTGGGACGAGCCTATATCACCAAGAGACATAATAAGACTACTAAAATCACATTTACCCATTCATATCAAAGAGAAATTAATACACGTACCAGAAAGCGACATGGAAAACTTCCTGTCTGTTCTAGATTCAATAGACTTGATCCAGGAAGACGCAAAATCAGCGTGCGATCACTCGCGGAATAATGGATCAGGGTGTAAACATGACAGAAATAATAGTGCACAAAACCACAACCATGGAAATGGTGGGGGTGGTAACAAGCGGCAAGAGCATTCGCAAAATGGTAGTAATGGTAGAAGCCAGAACGGGTATGGGCAACCAGCTTATAACAAAAAGCGTCGATTTGACGACCGGTACGAATCCGGAATGTCAGGGACCAACCGCTGGAAAAATGCGCGAGGTCAGTGGCATAGCAATTATAGTGATAGTAATCGAAATTGGCATCAGAATCAGAGAACAAGTCCAGAGCGACAGGGTAATGACCGGTATGACAACAATAGACCACCACCGCAAAACGCGCCTATTGCGCAGCCGTGGCGGCCTACAAATCAGAATGTACACATAGTGGAGGTCACGGACAATAGCCGTCCAAGTACCTCACAAGTAAGCAATCCAACAAACTAGGATCGGCCTCGATATGCTCTCCATCGCTGGCCGAGGGGTGGAGTGAGAGCAACACGAATGATAATAATATACCTGGAATATGTATGCTGCGATACAACGACGGTATCAGTATGGATAAAGGTCTACTGAACGAACCGCACGAATGTAAGAAAGATAATAACGAAAATGTGCAAGCCATAATAGAAGCGAAAATCAATGATGTTGCAGTGGATATAATCATCGACACATGTGCCTCAGTCAGTGAATTGAGTATAGAGTTATTTAAAGCACTGGGAAAAGGACGTAGCATACCGACTTTCCCGGTTAATAATTGTAAGGTGTCTGGAGCCATAAGTGCACAGAGCCAATTAGTTAAATACCAGGTGCAGGTAGAGATTTGTAAGGAGGGCGAAGCCATAGTGAGCTCGTTCCTCATTGTTAAAGGTCTAAAGGTGGCCTGCATTCTGGGAGTAGATTTTCTCCGTGAGAGGGACGCAGTGATCGACCTCTCCTCGGGAAAACTAAGCATAGTTAATAAAGGTAGGAGGATTGAGTTGTCTATGATGAAATCGAAGGAGGTACTTGTGCCATGTTGTAATCGAATTAATATCAAATGTAGGAACCCCTGGGTACTACACTTCGATGATTTTTCACATGTAGCAGACCTCTATTACCCGAATTTAGAGGATCGAAATTTTGAAACGAATGTTGAGACATTTCAAACCAAAGTGCAGGAATCTGAAGGTTTAAGCGATATCCAAAAGCAACAGTTGACGCAGCTGCTATCGGAATATACTATGGTATTTACCGACCGACCAGGAATAGTCAAAGGGTACCACTATCACATAGAGGTGATGCCCCACAAAACATACTGTCGCGCAACTTACTCCATCCCTTGGTCGAGGAGGGAAGTAGTGGCTAAAGAGATTCGGAAGATGTTGGCACACGAATGTAGCTATTTGTTAGCACATCACCAGACGGGGAAAATAAAAGGACTGTATCCACGTAAAGATGTAAAGTTATTTATTCAGTGACATGTCTGATGTAAATAGTAGTGGTAAGAAGATTTCAATTGTGTTTTAGAGTATAAGTATGTCAGTTTTAAGAAAGAATTTACGTATAGTTACAATTTTGAGGAAGTAGAATCAGTAAACTGAGCAATAATATGCAAATGGAAGACTTTGTTTACAGACAGTTAGTGACATTAAAATACTACATGCTCTCCAAGCAATGGATAATCTTTTGTTGATAAAATAATGATTAATTTCTTGAATCATTTTGTAGTAAGTAAGTACAATTAATGATGAAATCTCATATAAATGTGTAGCAGATGTAATTGTGTTAGAATCAAGGAACCCTGAGAG
This sequence comes from Schistocerca piceifrons, assembly GCF_021461385.2. Lineage (NCBI taxonomy): Eukaryota > Metazoa > Arthropoda > Insecta > Orthoptera > Acrididae > Schistocerca > Schistocerca piceifrons. Next base: position 634,545,428 of record NC_060140.1, read on the forward strand.
AGAGTCTATACTAGCCAAAAATTGACTTTGTGGTACGAAATAATTATGTGATGCAATGTTTACTGCCAATAGTGATCTGAGAACGACACTGGAGCAGAATCCTATAAAAAACAAAACCGTTCCGTGTAACCTATGCCTTGTATGTATGAATGCTTCAATTGAAGCCTGTGTACTTGGTACACGTTCTTGAATATTAATTACGCGGTACGCGAATCAAGTTACGCGGAAACTACACTGTAGTCCTGTAGGACGGACCGTTAAAAATAATACTAGTACTAAATGAAGTATTTATTGAACACTATGCCCAAGTCAAGCTGTCATGCACATGGTAAAATCTGTTTGCTAGATGGGTGATAACCTGGCAAGCTACACTAAAAGAGGAAAAGAAAGCTATGTACCAAAAAAAAAATCACACACCTTTAAATAATTACAAAAAAGCAATATATGCCTAGTAATAGTATTAAAAGTGTGTAATGAGAAGGTAACACAATGGATTCAATGTAGATGAGAGTGATTATGCTAAGAACAGTTGTTATGCATTAAAAATAAACTGTGTGCATAAACAACCTAGGAAAGGACGGAATATTGTGTGTAGTAGGGACAGAAAATGACTGTTGTATCTGCACCAATATATACGTCGGTATAAGTTAAGTGTTGAGTGACTAACTGTCATAGTGCGGTGCTCAACGAGCAGTAGTACACTGTGAGTAAAAACGGTAGTTAGTGATCCGTTCGGAGTCGATTCAAACAAACATCGCTCGACGGAGACATTTAGTATGTGTGTACCGAAATATTTTCGCGTGTTGAAAGACGCTCTGGCAGTGTATCAACCGTGAGAACAAGTGAAAGTGTGTAGTACAATGTGCGTGTGACGAACCCTGAATACCAGTGTCACAATGCCACAAGAAACCTGTTATCATGCCAAAACATCCTGTGCATACCAGCGAAGCGACGGCGTAATGAACAATAAACACTTTTAAACAAGTTGCATTTTCTTCCACAGCTAGTAATCTGTGTCCTTAGAGACAGTACACCGTTGTGGAATGTTCGTTTCATGCACTACGACGGGGAGCCATGCGGAGAAGCAGAGACGAGTGCCTTGCCGCCAGCCGGCCGGTCGCGGTAAACCACGGCAACTCGCCGACATCGGCGAATGGTTCGGCGCGGTTCGCGACTGCTTGCGCCACGTCAGCACGACGTCGCTGTTACTGAGAGCCGGTCGTCGAACCCAGCGGCCGTCGGCACGCGGCGTTCCAAACGACGCGACTCAACAATTGCTTCGCGCCGCCCGCTCCGTTCAACATTGTTGTCATTCGAATGAACTATCAACTATGTGGTTAATGCACTAATATGAAACCGGTATATTGGACACGAAATGACGTGACAAACATTGTGTTTTTCTTTAGTTACTCGATGCAGAATCAAAGTATTCATCGGTTCAGTGATGTATAGATATAATATGTTTTCGTCATGTTAATGAAGTAAACTTGCACGAATGCTAGAACATTTTAAAACAATTGTCGTGAGTAAGTGCAGAGACGATTCATTATACCACTGTAAAACTGTTTAATGAGTGACTTTCATTGCAATACAGAACACAAATGTGAAAAAGGGTAGAAGGTATATTGGTAACAAAGAGACTAAAAGTTTAACACGTTGTCATAAATAGCCTTTGTTATCTGTGAACATTGGATAGAGTCTGAACTTTTTGTGATCAAACTGAGTATCAAAACAAACCAGGCGAGATGACTATGGCTCCGGCGCAGTTTTCCCAGGTTTTCTGATCGCACGTAGCCCGAATGGGGGAGCCAGATAAATGTAATGACCCTGGGACTAGGTTTATTGTCACATCGCAAAGTGTAAAAAAAGTATAAAAAGTGTAATTAAACCTACAGTGTAAAAGAACTAAGAAGTTTAAAGTGAATGTTCCAACCAAGGTAACAGACAATAACCAAACAGGCGTTAGTGGCAGCATATTGCCGAACATTCTTAACGTTAGTCAATTGCTGCCAGGGGGCATTGTAACGTCTAGTAAGAAACGAAAGCAACATATTATGTAGTAACGAGAAAATTATATGTATCATATTGTGTTATTGTATAAAATTATGTTTTTTTTTTTATTATTTATTTTTGAGAATATCTGCGTCGGCGAGTAATGAAACCGCCACAGACGATAAATGTCGAACAAAGATTAAAATAAGTAACTAGTATATAATACGTGACGAATATCAACTTCTTTGTCTTCTTCATCTGGGAGTCGAGCGAGTAAGATATCCTGTGTCGTAGTAGCGAACGCTAGTGTAGCATTCTTTTGTCGAGACTAAGAGATGTACGCCATTACGTGTGAATTCATAAAGGTGTGTAACAATTGAAATATTTAAATGTTTTAATAGAGTTATGTAAATGAAAACTTGCATTATTAATTGTTAAAGCTTGCTTGCCTATTATCCCATCCTGTTGAGACATTTTTCAGTTATATAAATATTATCCGTGGTGCTGAGCTGCGTGGCGAACGAAAGAGCCGCTGCTGCGGCGTATTCAAACGACTTCCAATATAGTCTATCACACCGCAAGGAAGCGGTAAAGTCACAGTAAAATAATATTATTTCTTTTAGCTTCCAGACTTGCAGTGCAGATCAGCAGATTTTATGATGTGTTGCAGGTTGACGCGGGCTGCTGATAGTATATAACTCACAGTACAAATAAGTTAATGTACCGTCAAAATCTAATAGGAATCTTGCTGTGCTCCGTTCTGGTCTGGCAAACTTTATAGTGAAAACGTATTTTTTTAATAAGAGTCTCATGTTCTTGTGCTAGTCGTGGCATTGAATGGTGTTTTACCGAGAAACAAAATCCACTGCCAAATTTTGTTGTTGAACGATCATACGAACTGTAACATCAGTGTTCATAACCAAGTAATTTCAATTTTCAATAACTATAAAGTAGGGAAGATATGTTGATTTTTAGAATGAGTTACAGTCACGAAAAAACGTTCCTTTAATTGTAGGCCAGATACAGAACAATAAGATCTCAATATATATATTTTGCTTTGTTAAAAGGTAATGATGATAAAGAAATTCAAAGCACGGCATCATTAACAGATATTTCGCGGCTCTTTTCGTATATGCGTTATTAAAAAACGCGAAAAGTATTATCTATCCCTTCCGCATTATTTGATCTTAAGCTTTCCAAAGCTCTCCTAAATTCTGGTCCTAATACTGGATCGCCTATTTCTTGTATGTACCGACTACTGTTCCTTCTTCTACCATGTCATCCGGGAAATCTTCCCCCACACAGAGGTCTTGAATGTACTCTTTGTACCTATTCGCTCTCTTCTCTGCATTTACCAGTGTAATTCGCATGTCACTCTTAATGCTACCACCCTTGTTTTTATATCACAAAAGATAGTTTTAGCTTTTCTCCAAGCGAAATCGGTCCTACCGACAGTCATTTCTTTTTAGATTTTTTCAATTTTTCGTGCACCCATTTGCCTTAGCTTCGTTCCACTTCCTAAATTTATCTTAACAGTTTTGTATCTCCTTCTTTTATAGGTCAACTGAAGCACTTCCTCTGTTACTCTCGGTTTCTTCGTACTTGCCTTCTTTGACCATACTGTTTTCCTTCCAGTTTCTGCGACTGCCATTTTTACAGATAAACATTCTTCTCCAACTCTAGTGCCTACTAAGCCATTCATTATCGCATTATCTGTGGCCTCAGAGAATGTCAAGCGTGTGTTTTCATTCCTTAGTGCTTCCATATCCCACTTCTTTGCGTACTAATTCCTTGTGACTAGTCTCTTAAACTTCATCCTCCTCTTCATCATTACTAAACAGTAATCTGAGTCCATATTTGCTCCTGTGTACGCCTTACAATCCAGTATCTGATCTGGAATCTCTACCTAATCATGATGGAATGTAACTGAGATCTTCCCGTATCGCTCGGGCTTTTCCAAGTATACTTCCTACTCTTGTGATTCTTGACCATAGAATTCGCTATTACTAGCTGAAATTTACAGCAGAACTCAGGATTGATTCGAAACACTTGTTGATATGCACACGTGATACAATTCTTAATCTAAGCCCATTGGAGGAATGACATCAGAAGTGGATTTCGACGTAGACACGGGCTGTGACGTCAGATGTTGGTTGCGTGACCCGACCCAGATGGCGTCGGATCTCCTTGGTGCTACCATGGTCCACGCACACAGTGATGTCTTGTTGGTTCCAAGGCAAGTGTGCGCTTGCATACGTGCGGCAGTGCCGAGTGTGTGATTCATAAAATAATACGGTGAGATCAGTTTTCAGAAAGGATGTACTAATGCGGTACATACAGAGTTAAAATACACAGAAACACATATACGACAGAGAAAACCTTGAATTCGTTTCTTAACGATACGTGACAAGATTAGGTGAGAAAGTACAATTTCCAATTTTTATCTGATTTTTGTCAACTGGAAACACGATGACTTTGCTCATAGATTGAGAATAATGTAAATTCAGACAGAGCTGGAAGTGCGTTCTTTGTTTGATAGCAAACTGCTTGTTTACAGAGGTCAAAAGATGTTATGATCACAGGAATATCAAGTGTCAAAAATTTTCTCTGCTTGTACACGCATTAGCGTGTAAGTTTGAATATTCAGTAAGTTAACTGCACAGATCTCTGATGGCAATTACGTTTCACTACTGGTGCGCCCGCGGCGCAGTTCGGACGTGACCGTTGGACGCGGTACATCATGGTTACATGATGTGAAGTTTTCCCACCAAAGATTTGTGTTGGAGATACGTTTTGAGGTCCTGTGCTCTGGAATCTATCGACATTCCTTTGGTAGCAGACCCTCTTGGAGGAAACGGCTTCAGTTCTTTACCAAGAAAGTGAACACCTTTGTATCAGCCAGAAACTCTCTTTACTCGTCCTAATGTTCGTTTGCTAGATTCTGGCCAATGAACATTTCAAATAAATACCTGTAGGGTATTTGACACCATGGAATTTTGCATAGTTGCTCATCAAGTTTTTCAGGTCTTGTGCTTGCTGGTACAATTATTTTACTTCTGGCTCATGCGTGTAACACGAGGTGAATATGTCCTTTAGGCTGGGTTACCGCTAACAAAGGACTGCAGTTAGGTGATATAGATGGATTCGTTATGTTCTCTTCTAGTACTTGCTTGCTCTCATCTCTCTCTCTCTCTCTGCTGCTTGCTTAGACCAAGGGATCGTATACATGTTGCGGCAAAATACGTAATGCGGGTAAAATACACTGTAAATATAGGTTTTAATAACAACCGGCTTTCGAGTAAATGCTTGAAAATAGTGTATCAATAAATCATGTAACTTACCTCGTTTTTCTTTTGTCACTGCTGTGAAATCAATCATTTTGAAGCCTTTGTGTTCCTTAAAGTCTAATTTTATCTTTTGTTATGAGGTGGCCTACGGCATGGCTGTCATCACTTCTGAGAATTGTATATGATAGCTCTGACAGTAGTTGCCGTGATGTCACGATTGTCTGTACAGAATTACTTTCTTCTGTCCAAAATTGCTTGAATATTTTCGCCATTGTGGGTCAAGAACCGTTTTTGCGTCTTAATCTCTTTCTGAATCTACGCCTGTTAGGCAACAGTAACTAAATGAGAAGTTATTAAGAACAAGCATTCTATCACAGCATTCTCCATCGTAATTGTCATAAAAACCTGCATAATAACTTCATGTGACTAAACGCCACTGCACTCATGATTCGGCATTTCTAGACGGAAAGTACGGAATTCGACCTAATTCCCTCATCCTCTTACACAAATTGTTTGAATCATCACGTAATGCTGTCCCCATGTGTAGAAAATTGCTGGTTGGTACACCACGTAACATAGCTTGTGCTGTGGTCTGTAGCACTTCATTTATTGGGCCATGACATTGTGTATAATCTTCAGTTAAATCGTGATGAAGATCCATGTTTGCATCCCCTACAGGAGGTATCGTCGTACCCGCACACTGTCTACAAAACCATAGAAAACATTGAACTTACAACTACATCAGGAGACAAGAGAAATCGCATTCCAGTGAAGAGTGTTGCAGCCCACGCCCTCGTCGATGGACCTTGTGTAGTTCTTGGATGTTCTCTTAATTTTAGCTTAGATATAAACGATACTTTTTCTCATGGAAATGGATGGTTCACCGTTGCCATAGTAAGAGGTGGTAGCCGAGTTTCTAGTGTTCCTGGTCTTGAAAGTTTTAATGATAGAGATGTAATACAGAACCTGTCTCATTATCACGTGGTTTATTCTGGTTCTTGAAATTGACTTGTGACAGGTTGTTGCCCCCGTTATGACCCTGGTTTAACTTATAATGTTTCATGCTGTGCCCTTTTAGTGATATTGATTGGTTACTAGCCATAAATTTGTAAAACTGTCTGCTGCAGTTCGGAATGTAGTGTAGCGTACCGTTTAGTTAATGTTGTTTGTTTATGTGTTACCTAAGATATTGCTAAGTCGTAATACAAGAGATAGTCTTACTGATATGAGCTGTTAGTTCCACCTCTTCTTGAAGTTGTATGGGCCATCAAATGGTTTCCACACGACTGAAACATCAACTGGCAGTGCATTGTTGAATAACGCTTTGGAACTGAACGGTTAGCTGTTTCTCTTTAAACAAAATGTTGCAGAACATGGAACTATGTGAAAATTTAATTACTGCTGCACGGATTGTAGAACATGCCATTAGTGTGATGGAACAGGGTGTTTGTTATGTGTGTTACAGGGCTGGGTGATGTCATCTACAACATCATCTGAATGTGAAACTACTGAAGCAGCAAGCACTGCCCCTAGATCGTAGGGCATGTTATGAAAAGATACATGTTAAATGAAGCCTAGTCGTCAAATATTGTTTCTCCCTGCTCGTTTTCTAAATGCTAGACAAACAATTCAGACAAATCATATTAATTATTAATCCTTATTACAAAAAAGGAAAGGTCTTATACCTAACTTTATCAATCACACAGATGTGGCGCAAATGAAGGGCGACGTAGAAAATAAAAAATCATCTTGAGCATAAACAATTCCAAGACTGCTATATAGCAAGTGCAAGCGGCTCGTCTTGAGGCTACTACTAGGTGTCGCCAGTGGGTAGTAGCGCTTATGTCCTCTTCTTATAGGGTCCGCTGCTGTCGCGTTGCCGTCCTGCATAAGGGTCGGTCAGTGTGCGATTGGCTGACGTCTTCTCACAGCCATCTCTTCTCTATCGTTCCCCACTCGCGTGCCAGCGTTCGACTTTACGTCATAAAAATAAATTTCCGAATAGCATATTACTATAGTGGCTCTTTTCAATTCATTATTTCGTCGTTACTAAAACATTAATCAAATTTGGATAGACATTGTCGATGGGACGCAGGTGAGGGCTTGTACTAAAAGCTTCAAAATTCAGCTCACACTGCACTGTGTTCACGAGTGAAGTGAGGTAATTGGCTCATTTCGGTGTCTTTTCTATACAGTTTCTTTTCAAATTTTTCTCGCAAAAGTGATGCAGTTCACATTCCTGGCAAGTTTATTTTGTGATAGTCCAACACTTACATTCCGGATACGGGGTGAATATTTCAGTTTTCACTGAAGAAAATGTCGTCTCCAAATGGCAAGACGGAAAAGCAATTTTCAAATATTCTGGGTATTATGGGACTCTTCCGTTAAGCTGGTGTGGTGAATGGTAGGATAAAGAAGTCATTTCTACTATTTTGTACTTTATGTTCATCCATTAGTTCTATATTCACAGAAGGTAATAATGAGTAATGGTGTACAGGCTTCTCTACCTGTTTAAGTACTTTGGACATCTGTGTTTGCTGCTTTGAAACTCGAGTTGTGATATTTTCTGTTGCTTCATCGAACTATGTGGTCAGTTAATCTGATACAATTGTAGCAATTAAACTTTAGAACGTGATAATTTCATGTTTAATAGTCACAGTGGATATCTCAGCTTTTGTTTCATTTTTGAATGAGGATATCTCAGCCTTTAATAGCTTTGACTATTTGTCCCACTTGGAGTTGACTAGAAGCTCGTGCTGGTGGGAATGCAAAGTCGGCTGAAAGTAAAAATATTTAATTAAATATTCTTTTAAGTTCGTCAATATACATCTTTTTTTTGTTTAATGCAGTCCGCCACGAATTCCTCATCTGTGCCACCCTTTTCATCTCAGAGTTGCAACTGCTACCTATGTCGTCAATTATTTGCAGGATGTATACTAATTTATGTTCACCTCAACTGATTTTATCCTCTATGGCTCCCTCTAGTACCACGGAAGCTGTTTCCTGACGCCTTAATGAATGTTCTTAAATCTCATCCCTTCTTCATCCACATGTTTTCCACATAATCCGTTCTTCATTGATTTCTGCTGAGGACGTCCACATTCATTATCTTATCGGTCCACCTAATGCTTCACTTCTTCTGTAGCACCAAACCTTAAATCTTTCGATAACCTTCGGCCCTGGTGTCCCTACAGTCCATGCATGTTTCTCTTCCACACAACTCGGTGCTCCAAACGTACATTCTCAGAAATTTCTTCCTCTATTTTTCGTGTTTTCAGACATCTCTTGCCCAGGAATAAAATTTTGACCTTTTTGCCAGTAATAATTTGCTTCTTTGTAAGCTGTCCGCGCGGCGTCGTAGTTGAAAGTATACTGTGCATAGCAGCCTAGCTGTGTTCAAATGCTGCTCCGACGCAATTGTTGAGCCCCACGGGGTACCAACGAACGGATCTGAACGATGGCTCCAATGTGTACGGGCGAACAGATGTGCAACTGTTGAGCGACTGATTGCCCAGGTGAATCAAGGCGCTGAAACAGTGTCTCCTCGATAACAGTTCAGCGACCGTTGCTGCGTATGGGCGTCCACAATAGGCGCCTGGTTCATGCAACATGCTGACTGCTGTTCATGTTTAATGGTATTATATGGATGCAAAATGAAAGAGATACGGCGGATTCCTCTACTAGGATATCTGAGCTGAGAATTTCAAAATGGCGGGTGTCGAATAGTGGTCAACCGCTGTATTTTCCTTTTGCTGTAGCAGGTTAGTGGTGATGGGTGCGATAGCGAGCTCTGCTAACAGACTGGCTGCGACTATCGCAGCAGCTGGCAGGGTACGGCATTTACACGGGTAGATCTCCGGTTGCCAAGGCGACATCTGCGTTGCTGTGTCCGTTGGGGCGTCTGCAGGAAATGATACCGTGGCACAAAGTTTAGCCATCCGCTCTGCTCGGATAAACAGGGGGATCGCTGGCGCCTGTCAACTTTCTTGGTGTGGCGCTTCCATAGTTGTTGCACTGCCTGGTCTCCAATAAAACTGTTCTTTACATTGAATTTTCTATCCTGTTATCAGTGTGGCAGTATTCATAATGTGATGTGTAGTTTCTTCCACACTGAAACAAGAGATGCAAGTCCTTATACTCGTATCAGTAGAAAATCATTCTTTTCTGATGTGTAATGGTTGTTCAGTGTCAGCGCGCTGAGGATAAAAATCTAACACTTGACATTTGTACAACACAATTAGCATTAATTTGTAAAGAAATTCAAGTGATAATACTGCTACAGCTCGCACTGGCTGTGCACTGGTTATCAGCTCAATGCAGATGTTTTACTATGGAGAAAATTTATATTTGATATTTGTGTACACTTACTTCTACACCTACGCCCTACATAAGTAGTATACCTAAGTAGTACTACGTACACTTGCAGCTCGTACCTACTCCCCCGACGTTGAAACGTGCGTCAGCTTTCCCATAGGTAAATGTGGTATCTACAGCTACGATGCCACAACGTAGGTCCGCTCTGCTAGGTTGGCACCACAAGAGACACCGACGACAGCACCCCCTAGCCGGTGCTGTCGAGGTCCACGAGCTCCGCGACTGCTTCAGCCCATTTCATCAGATGCAGCCAGCCAGGAAACTTCTCTTCAACTTCGCACCACCTTGCAAGTTATGTAATATGTTTACATATGTGTATTCGCTAGTAAAGGTGCTTCAACTGTATCTGCAGTACCGAGAGATTAATGTCCGCGATACAGATCACTAATGTCCGCATACTGAGCAGATATGACCACTAATGTCCGACTAAGGCTGGCAGGAGCGGCGCTTATATTCACCCCTTGCAGAGGTCGCTACTGGCAAGGCGCGGTCCTCGTCAGCGGGCTGTTGCTCGACTTTTCCTCACCGCCTTCTCTCATCTTGCGTTCTTCCTCTTCGTTCCGGGGTTTGTGGTTACGCCAGAACTAAAGCTAAGCAGGATTTAGCCTCTGTCCGACTGACATTCGATCCCGCGACCTATCGGTATACGGCTGCGTGCTTAAACCGCTAGATCATCATCATCAGCAACGCTTCAGTAATAGAGCCCCTTACATTCAGCCATCTGCCGTCGTAAGGCTATGTATGTGTGCGGCATTAACTGAGAGATTCTGTTTTAAATACTTTAGCTTGACAGTAACTACATTTTTTTCCATTTTTCTGATTATGAAACTGGCAGGTAGAGCATCCCCATGTGGATATTGGTGGAGTTTTACGAGAGCTTACACTAAGTGTTATTCAGTCCCCTTACATTCTGCAACTGGCCTTTCACGGCGTATTTCAAGCTGTAGAACAGCATACCTCAAGCTTAGGTTGTATGTGATCTTTTCCTTTCCTCTATAGTTTAATGTCTATACTGACGTCCATATAGTCTTATGTTTCCTTGGGTATATAGTTTTCGAACGGATAGAGTTATACGCCTGGTTAAATCCGCAGGACAGAACAGATAGTTGGAACTGTGGAAAGGGGCCAAAAATAAGCGGCTGTCAGTTACACTCGAACACGTATAACTTGATTTAGTTGCCCAGACATTACAGCGCAAATTTTCGAGCTTAACTATCGACTGAATATGTCACACAATTTTATGGCTTAAGGACACAAGCTCTTTAACTTTTAAAACGGCTGAAGGCCCATGATTTAAAACACAACTAAAATAAATTTTCAAAAGGCAGAAGGCTCGAAGTTTTATCCAAAAAATATTTTAAATGATGCAGAAGGCCCAAACAATGCAAGACTTGACAAGTCAGGAACTTCCAATTTTAAAGTAGCTGAAGGCCCATTATTTAAAACCCAACTAAGAGCATACAAATTCAAACCATTGACAATGAGCCATTAAAAAACACAATCAAACACCAATAAGAAGAGGCAGTACAGCCAGCAGCGCTCAATAGTTTTCGGGGGTCGGTCTCCATTTGAAATATTCACGTTCGCTCAGGGGAGACAGGTAGTCGGCACAAATGTATCATATCCGCCGGCAACCGAACCAAGAGACAGTCAACGGTCCCACCGACAATACGAACAGCGGCCGGCCGCTGTGGCCGTGCGGTTCTAGGCACTTCAGTCTGGATCCGCGTGACCTCTACGGTCGCAGGTTCGAATCCTGCCTCGGGCATGGATGTGTGTGATGTCCTTAGGTTAGTTAGGTTTAAGTAGTTCTAAGTTCTTGGGGACTGATGACCACAGATGTTAAGTCCCATAGTGCTCAGAGCCATTTGAACCATTTTGAATACGACCTGCTTTCCACCTGGCCAGTACGCAAGGAACTCCAAAGCAGAAACGTAAAAGGCGTAGCTGCCCACAACTAAGTATGCATAAGCTGTCAAAACCACGCACACATGATGGACAGCGAAAACACGGTGAGGAATGAACACTGCCTGAATTTTACGTCAGTGGCCAGGACAGGTAACCAGAACGCTAACGGCCCCAAGGCAAAAATTTCCGCTGGTGCACTTGGACTTCAAATAACCAAACTACAGTTAAACTCCACCGGATGGTGGCCAAACTTTAGCCAACTCGAAGACTCGCTGTTGCTCACGGGAATACCCCCAACAGCCAACCATGAAAACCAACGGCACAATGTGAACAGACTGGCTTCGATAATTAAATGACCACTCAACTCTGATGTCCAGGGTCGGTGAGCTACGAACCCTGCAGGAAGTGGAACAGCTTCCACACTGCGTAGAGCCCGCCAGAGGGCCCGGCACACTTTGCCGCTCGGAGATTTCCTGGCTGATCCACACCAACCGACCGACTACCGCTCACCGGCTAGCCGGAAACTATAAGCACCAGACCAAAGGTATTACAAGGTGAAAATGTCGATACACAGCGCTGCTGCCACACGTAGAAAGAGGAAGAACCACGGCATAACCGCAATAACCGCGGGAAACCAAACGCAGAGTAACAGTCGAGGTTTAAATCAAGGCATAAGCCGGGGCCAGCACGGTTCATAGTGTTTCATAAAAATCTGTTATAAACCTAACCATAAGATAAATTAAAAATTACTTATTAACTGGCATCAGAAAAACACACTTATTTATCATTACTGTCAGATACAGTATCCTACAAACGAACCATTGTTATTGTAAAATGAAAATACACTCCTGGAAATGGAAAAAAGAACACATTGACACCGGTGTGTCAAATCCACCATACTTGCTCCGGACACTGCGAGAGGGCTTACAAGCAATGATCACACGCACGGCACAGCGGACACACCAGGAACCGCGGTGTTGGCCGTCGAATGGCGCTAGCTGCGCAGCATTTGTGCACCGCCGCCGTCAGTGTCAGCCAGTTTGCCGTGGCGTACGGAGCTCCATCGCAGTCTTTAAAACTGGTAGCATGCCGCGACACCGTGGACGTGAACCGTATGTGCAGTTGACGGACTTTGAGCGAGGGCGTATAGTGGGCATGCGGGAGACCGGGTGGACGTACCGCCGAATTGCTCAACACGTAGGGCGTGAGGTCTCCACAGTACATCGATGTTGTCGCCAGTGGTCGGCGGAAGGTGCACGTGCCCGTCGACCTGGGACCGGACCGCAGCGACGCACGGGTGCACGCCAAGACCGTAGGATCCTACGCAGTGCCGTAGGGGACCGCACCGCCACTTCCCAGCAAATTAGAGACACTGTTGCTCCTGGGGTATCGGCGAGGACCATTCGCAACCGTCTCCATGAAGCTGGGCTACGGTCCCGCACACCGTTAGGCCGTCTTCCGCTCACGCCCCAACATCGTGCAGCCCGCCTCCAGTGGTGTCGCGACAGGCGTGAATGGAGGGACGAATGGAGACGTGTCGTCTTCAGCGATGAGAGTCGCTTCTGCCTTGGTGCCAATGATGGTCGTATGCGTGTTTGGCGCCGTGCAGGTGAGCGCCACAATCAGGACTGCATACGACCGAGGCACACAGGGCCAACACCCGGCATCATGGTGTGGGGAGCGATCTCCTACACTGGCCGTACACCACTGGTGATCGTCGAGGGGACACTGAATAGTGCACGGTACATCCAAACCGTCATCAAACCCATCGTTCTACCATTCCCAGACCGGCAAGGGAACTTGCTGTTCCAACAGGACAATGCACGTTCGCATGTATCCCGTGCCACCCAACGTGCTCTAGAAGGTGTAAGTCAACTACCCTGGCCAGCAAGATCTCCGGATCTGTCCCCCATTGAGCATGTTTGGGACTGGATGAAGCGTCGTCTCACGCGGTCTGCACGTCCAGCACGAACGCTGGTCCAACTGAGGCGCCAGGTGGAAATGGCATGGCAAGCCGTTCCACAGGACTACATCCAGCATCTCTACGATCGTCTCCATGGGAGAATAGCAGCCTGCATTGCTGCGAAAGGTGGATATACACTGTACTAGTGCCGACATTGTGCATGCTCTGTTGCCTGTGTCTATGTGCCTGTGGTTCTGTCAGTGTGATCATGTGATGTATCTGACCCCAGGAATGTGTCAATAAAGTTTCCCCTTCCTGGGACAATGAATTCACGGTGTTCTTATTTCAATTTCCAGGAGTGTATGAGTATCCTTGAAGGACATGAGATTGTGATAATAAATTTCTTACTTTCATGTACGAACATCCATTGTTTGCACGCTGAATTTGTCTTGCACATTATTGGTCTAAGACCGAGATTACCTGAGCAAACTTGAAATGACGGATGACTGAAGATAATTTATGTGCGGAATATATTCCCGTGGAGGTCTTCAGTCCGAAGACTAGCTATATACAGCTCTCCACGAAACCCCATATATAAAAATCCTGCGTGCGTGTGTTTGTGTTCGCGAAACTTGAAAAGCAGTTGGTCGATTAACTCGAAATTTTGACACAACATTACATTCGAAGACAAGCGTGTTTTTACTTACCTGATTTCAAATATATATAATACATAAATAGATATGTAATATATAAATGCGAAACGTCGTTACCAGAAATCTCAATTGACACATTTACTTCAGTTATTTTCCTGGTACTCTTTAAACCTTTGGACGAACATTATACATATTTCCAATTTTATACGATTCTCTATTACACATTGAGACTACGAAATCTGAATTTGCAATAATGATAAGGGAGGGAACATGTGGGATAGAACGATGGCTCGAAAATCACATAGAGAGCGGAAACGAGGAGATGGGTAAACGGGGCAGGAAGAGATGGAGAGACAGAGGACAAGATGGACAGAGAGAGATGGGAGAATGTGGTGGACAGACAAATGTTTCAGTTTAGCCAAACTTTTCTGTTCCTTTCTGAAGCATTTATTGTCCGCGTTTAACTTCTTTTTAAGGCTACAGTCCTGATAAATAGCTAGATAAATTCCTAATTCTAAAATTGTATTCGATGTTACACACTTTTCGTCTTCAAAACCTTTTTATTGATGTTACAAGTCTTAATTTTATATATTGTCCACTTCGGTCATCGTTAGTTATTTTGCTGCGTAAATAGGAAAATGCATCTACTATTTTTGTGTTCCATTTCAGAATCTAATTTCCTCAGTACAGTCTGGTTTAATTCGATTACTTTCCGTTACGCTTATTTTACGTTTCTTTGGATTCATCTTCAAAACTTTCACGGATACCAGGCACTCAACAGCTGTTACAAGTCTTTTCCGTCTCAGACAGAATTATAGCGTCTTAGAGAGACCTAAATATGTTTATTTTCTCACCTCAAATTTAATTTCTTTTACAAATATCTAAATGCACTAATTGAATAATTTCGGTGGTAGCCTTTACCTTGTTTCACTCCCATATATGCTATTGATTTCTTACCCTTCGACTCTTTGAACGGCAGTGTGGTTTCGAAAAAAGTTGTTCATCAATCCTTGATCCCAGTAATTTATTCCTGCAACCATCCGAATTTGAAAGAGAGCATTCCAGCACACCCCATCGAAATATTTCTCTATATCCACAAACGATATAAAAGTACCTTTGTTTATCTTTAATCGGTTTTAAGATATGTCAGAGGCTCAGTATTATCCCCAGTTTTTCTATATGTATCCAGAACCCACACTGATCCTTCGCACGTCACTTTGTACTTGTCATAATTCTGAAAATAATTTTTGAAAGTATTTTGCAACCATCGCCTGTTAAACCGAAAGTTAGCTCCGCCATCTTTAGAGCTGGAGTTATTTAATTTTTCTTGCAATATTAGAATGCTTCGACTGTTTCATATAACTTGCATACTGGCTGTAGCAGTTTTGTCGTTAAATTTTCTTCCAATTTTTCACAAATTTCTACTTAGGTCTTTCAGTTTCTGGTAGATAATTTTTCTCGCGTTATAACGTATACCATTTCTTCATATACTTTCTCTCTCCTTCAATAAGATATAAGATTACCTCCACATTGGTTCCTCTCAGATTTTTCTCTTATTCCGTCCTCCTTTCATCAGTTCTTTCTCTGTTCATTACTGGTTTGTCGTTACAGTTTTTGATCTTCATACAGTTACTTCTCTTTCCTCTAATGGTTGCTTTAATTTTCCTATATATGATGTCTTTGTTTCCTGTAGACATGCCTGGTTCTAGAGCTTCGCTTTTCTCCCATAGTCACTCTTACTTAGCCGTTTGCACTTAGTCTCAGTATTATTTTTCAGACATTTCATGATTTCCTTTTTCTTTGCTTTTTATGATATGTTTCTATATTTTGTTATTTCATTAGTTAAATTAAATTTCATGTCTGTCATCGATTGATTTACACTAGGCCTCCTTTCTTTACGTAATCGTTCGTCACTAACTTTAATCTTCAGATTAGTTCCTTTATTTTGTGGTAGGTAACGAAGTCTATCAGCTTCTCCCCAATGACTTACCGATACTTTCTTGTCACATCACATACAAAGTACATATCATAAGAGGGTTACTGATTTAAATAAAAACAAAAACAAACTTAAATCGAAATATTTGGTGTAACATAACTTACAGACTCTAATTGCTGCAGAGGAAGAACTACAAACAAATTTTTCTATGTAACGGTATATGCCGAAACATGACTAATATCTGGAAATAAGCTTTTCGAAGTTTCAGTTTTAATATACCTCTCCAATTCTAGGAATGTTACTATGTTGAGGTCATAAAATGTGATTCCCTCTATACACATACTTGCAGAGTAAACACATGCTGTGGGACAGTGATTCCTTGAATCAATATGAGAGTTAGATCTCGTTTCTCTAAAGATGATTTCCCACTATCTCTGTATTCTATTAGTCACGAAATGTACATACATCCATTGGTAGATATGTTTCCACAATCTCCTTTAGTTCATACGATGAAACTGTTGACTTGAATTAAAATCTTTGAGCAGGTAGATTTTGGTCCCATTTCGAAGTATGTCTGGTCTACTTAAAAATGTTATTACTGCTCATTGATACTTGCCGAGCTGTTACAATCTCAGTAAGCTGTACATTCCCCTTTGATACCTGTCACAGCGTCTTACGACTTGTAAATACTTTCCGCAAAGCCAAATCATCTGTAGATATGTTTCCTTTTCTTTTCCCAAATAATTTGGAACTTATCTTATTAACGCTATTTAGATGACGTGAATTGAGGCCTCTATGGCAGTTTTACATTTCGTACACGTCCCATAAATTCAACTCCTTACAAACTTCACATTTAGTAGCATGCGATACATGTACAGCGATATTTCGACATTTTCTGGTACGATGTCGGTATCAGTAGACGGTCCCAAATTGTAAGTAGTGGTGGCAAGTCTTTTGTGTTTAGTTGTTCAGTGAACTCCCAGAAAAACATTTGATTGTGAAAATTATAATTATGTGTATTTGCACAATTATTTTTATTTCTTTCTCGTATTAGATCACTTTATCTGCGTCTTCAAAGCATATTTAACTATTGAAACATTCTTAAGTCGTTCAGGAAGAATGCACACGAACCAAAGCGTTGCCCAAGCACTGCCGAAGTTCAGTTTCTTATCTGAACGTCATTTAGTAAGCTTAAGGGAGGGACAAGAGAAAACGTCACAAGTAATACGTGCATTTACGCTTAAGGAAGGACAAGTTGAAATGCCAGTCTGCGTCACGAATACGCATGAATGTACCTCTACCGAAAGGCTGCAGCTCACTTCAAAGCAGTTACCACGTGTGTCTCCATCGTAATGGCGTGACTTTCTTACAATATCTTAGTAGTGTATTCAGTTATTTATTTTGCTTAAGTATCCATAAGCGTATTCATCTGTTCTTCGAGGTTTCTATTTATGTTTTAAAGGAAGAACAAGCAGCGTTCAGTATCTTTTAGAAACGAATTTCTCTGTTTTGAGCTTGGAAGATAAGGTAGGGTAGCTTCGTAGGCCAATAGGTCAGCTCAAATTTAAACAAGCGCAAAAAACCTGAGATAAGATATTTTGCGAATCTTGTAACGGAAATAGTGGCATTTATTGCTACATGTCTACAAATAAACTACTTTGTTTTCAGTGTTTTCTGTTTGCTGAGGGTAAAGATGCAACTGCACATGAACTGGCGTGTCAGATTTACGCAATGTAACACAGGAGATTAATAAGGAACGTATTGAGCAAACGAATTCTTATTTAGGTGTAGTAGTCCTTGGAGAAATTATGCAACTGCTTGGTTCAGTTTTCATACAGAACACAGACAGGCAGAGTGACAATGTAACGAAAAATTGCTCTCTTCTTTCCAAATTAATCGACTGTGTTAACAGTTCTGCCGTGAGTATGAACCTGCCTTAGCTGTACATAATGAAACTGCAGAATCTAATAATTCTAGAATATTCAAAGAGATAACAAATATCACTTCCGCTTTAGATTCAGTCGTAAAAGAACACGTGAGCAATGCTAAAGTCTATAAGAGTACATCCAACTAGAGGGCATGTTACATGTGTGCAGAAATAACTACACCAGATTTTGTCTCTGTGACAGTAGATGAAACTTGTAATGTATCTTCTAAATTTCAGTTGGTTGTAGTACTTCGTTATCAACTGGAGAGTCTGTTGAAAGATTTTGGACTCTTTTAAATCCGTCTGCTAACGATAATATCATCTCAGTAGTTTGTTTTTAAAACGCCCTCGACGATGTTGTCCAATGACAGAAAGTGAAAATAATATCTCAAAGTGATGATATTGCTTGCATCATGAACGGTCTACAAACAGGAGTACCAAATATTGTAAGAGAAGAGTATCATTTTGCGTTTTATCTGACCAAACAACTAGTCAAAACCAACAAGTGCAGCTGTTTTTCAGTACTATTGAAGAGGCCCAATACTCCTTTGTCATTTACCTCTAAGAACGGCTGTTCTAGAGAAGCAATTATAGAAACTGGATCAGCCACGAGATGAACAATTATAGCGAGAACACTCCTTACAGTACATGAGAATAAAGATGCCATTCTAAAATGTTTTCATCACATTGGAGGTACCAGCAATCATACGATCACTGTGAATCAAGGCTGAAACCGCAAGAGCCAAAATTTTCCTTTTGTTAGAGGTATTTTATAAAATAATGAATCACACGGGTACCTTCTACATCCAATTAGAAAAGCACACAATTTCTCCCATCTCAATAAACCAGGGAAACAATAGACTCATCTGAAAATCAATTTTTAATTAGAGGTAACGTTGATAATACCATGATCAAGGATCAACCGAAAGTAGCAAAAAGAGGATGCGAGGACATGTATATAGTAAAGAATGTAGCAGCAGAGGAAATATGTGATAAAATAATGCAGCGGATTAAACATGTCTGAATTCTCCATCCCATTTATTGACCTTTAGTTTATTGACCAGCACTTCCTCCTTCACTGATAACAAATCTCCTGAAAAGGTTCCTTTTTCTCTTGTACAGTCCCATCCATTTTAAATAAAGCTTTGATAAAAACATGGCTACAAATTATTTTTGGTCGGAATGATTTTCAAGAAATGAGAAGTGCAGATGCCGTTCTGAAGTTTATAATTGAAAATCACTTAAAAGAACTTTTTCGTGACGTTATGAAATTGTTGAAATTAGTTGTAACTATCGCAGTGACAACGTGTAAGGCAGAGAGGTGTTTCTCCACTATTCTGAGGTTCAAGATGTTTCTTACAAGGAACATGGATGAAGATCGACTGCCTGCACTTAACCTTGCTAACTATTGGAACTGATCTAAAAGGTACTGATCTACAGGCTCCCAGATTTCAACGAGAGAGTCATGGACGGATTCAGCAAGAAAAATGAAAGGAGGATAGATTTCCTCTACATATATATCTCTCCGGGATATTAAAAAGCATAAAAGTCATCAGTTCCATTTTAAGCTAATTTTAGCGCTAGAGAAATATTTTGAATAACTGAGGAAATTAAATTATCAGGAAAGGTAAACCGCATAGTGAAGCAGAAATGGTGAACACCCGTAAGTTTTAGTCACCAGCCGCCATTGGTTCTATGGCAGTCTTGCTCTAAATTGCACAACTACCATAAAGCGAACACATACTTTTCTAAGACATCCATATTCTGTATGTTCAGTGTATAGTCTGTAAGAAAGGCCATGTAGGTATATCAGTTTTTCGCAGTTTTAACTAAAAATATAAAAAAAAATTTGCAACTGAGAAATACATCGATAAATAGTTATTACTGTTGGTCGCTAGCTGCTGCTCTTATAAGTTAATTTGTCGCAACGAGGCCTTTCGTAGGGTAATTGTTGCTCAGCACTATTATCTCTATTAGCTTGTGGCCTGTTCTCCCGTCCCTGCACGAAACGAAAATTTGTAGTAACTTTCAAGGACAACAGTATTGCGGTTGTATAAATTCCAGTGGTAAGGCATGAAGACTGCTTCTTAAAACTACGGAATCCTCGTCGTCAATTTTTCCATATGTGTACGATCTGACAGACGTTCGTGAATGACAAACAAAAGTCTACCGATACTGCAACAAATGAAGTTAGTATGATAAGACACCACGTAGAGTTGTACGTATTGCCTTTGCTTTTGCCATAAATATTGAATCATTAAACTCTCTAGGTTTCTTCGGCATCAGTTTAGGTACTTCTTATTTTTTTATAACAAGTTCTGCATTTCTTGCGTTTTGCTTACGCTAGCAAGTGTCTGCCTCTCAGCTGCCCTGTACCTTATCAGTATAGATGGGACATTCAGGGATAGCTCTCTGTGCACTGGACCGTTCTCTCTATCTGGCAGCAGCAGAAGAACCACTGACGCTAAATCCGCCCTGTACTCGCCGTGAAAATGCACGTGGACGAGAAGCTAGTGGCTTCACATCGTGGAATTCAACGTTCGACTACACTACTATCCACATGGGGATGCTCTACCTGCCAGTTTCATAATCAGAAAAATGGAAAAAAATGTAGTTACTGTCAAGCTAAAGTATTTAAAACAGAATCTGTCAGTTAATCAGTTAATGCCGCACACATACATAGCCTTACGACGGCAGATGGCTGAATGTAAGAGGCTCTATTACTGAAGCGTTGCTGATGATGATGATCTAGCGGTTTAGCACGCGGCCGTAAACCGATAGGTCGCGGGATCGAATGTCAGTCGGACAGAGGCTAAATCCTGCTTAGCTTTTGTTCTGGCGTAACCACAAACCCCGGAACGAAGAGGAAGAACGCAAGATGAGAGAAGGCGGTGAGGAAAAGTCGACCAACAGCCCGCTGACGAGGACCGCGCCTCGCCAGTAGCGACCTCTGCAAGGGGTGAATATAAGCGCCGCTCCTGCCAGCCTTAGTCGGACATTAGTGGTCATATCTGCTCAGTATGCGGACATTAGTGATCTGTATCGCGGACATTAGTCGACAGCATTAGACCGACACTCTCAGATCAGTGACCAGTGACGTTTGTCAACGTGCAGGAACATTGTGTATGGCCAGGAAGGATATACTCGTATATTTCCTGCCGCCCTGCGTTTGCGACTACTCCTTGTAAATCTCCTAGTTAAGTATTGTTAATATGCTTTATAGAAATAAAACTACTAATGGTACTTCCTTGCCCTGTTGTATGGCATTCCGAGAACGCCGCATCCGTTAGGACCCGTATAGGAGACGAGTGAGCAAGACCCAACAGTTTTAACGTAACCCTCGCCTCCCATCGATGTGACTAGTGACTAGAAACAAGTTTCTCGGATTCCACGTTGAAGTGTTTTTCCCCTCACACATTTCACTAATTCCTACTGATCTCTCTCTTATCTTTAAAGGCTTCCGATATCCCACAGAGATTTTAATGTCGATCCGTATTAGAAAATCGCAGGACTATCGACTACTTCAGACCGAACTGACTTCAGATCGCTATATTTATACCATGTTTTCTTGCTTAGTCGAGGGTGAGTTCGCTAAAGAATTTATGTATATTGCTTCAGAATAGGAAACTAAAATTTCTGCTTCTGATAAAGTATGCTTTGAAAGTAATACTGCAGTAAACTGAAAAAAATTCGAAGTGATACCTCATTTTGGGACTGACTGGCCAGTATAGTTACAATATATTCCTTTACCTGTCCAATAGAAGACCAGAGTAAGCAGGTAGTTTGGTGACGCTAGGTAATTAAATCTTCGTGAATATAACTGTATTATTCAGTAAAACGAAGCATAAACTATTAGTTAGAATTGGAAATGAGTATCGAAAACATTCAATTATGTTTAGTCAGAACTAATGATATCAGTAGCGAAGTCCAAATGAAATCAGACAGGGGAAAACTACGCATTCATTATGGGCATTCAGCTATTGCAGAATCATCAAAACCAGAAGGTCTGCAGTGGTAGTAATGAAATAATAGTGCAACTTGCACACGTGAGGTGTTATAAAAACGTAATTAGTAATCCTAATATAAAATTATGTAGTTTTTATTGGATTTAACATCATTTTAACACCCAAAACCGGTGCGAATATTGTGGGTCTTCCTGTAGGAGTCCCACAACGCCCACTAGATGGTCACATTTTTTTTCTGTGGTGCAGAAGTGAAAAGTTTTATAAAGGGACTAACAGATCATGATATCATATTATAAACAAGAGAAACCATTTCGGAACTTTCTTTACCAGTAATACCAAATGGAGAACCCGGATACGAAAGACCTCAACGGTATATGTCTACACTTCACAGATAGAAATAATTATAGTCCAGTGGTACAGGTGCCTTATTATCGCATTTCATAGATTGAGTTTGGCCGTCCATTCATAGGTTCGCCATTGGCGTTTGACGTGTGTATTTTACTGATGTAAGTTGATACGGTGAGGAACTGACTACAACTTTCTCACGTTAGTCTGTGGCACCTGTTATGTCATAAACTACCACAGAAATGTAAACAAGATCTGAATTTTCTCTCTCTTTCTCTTTGTGTGTGTGTGTGTGTGTGTGTGTGTGTGTGTGTGTGTGTAAATCCCTCCACATGTCAGCAGAAATGTACATTCAATTTCACATTAGGCAACAGTCACTCCTGCAGTTTCTAGGAATTACATTAAAATCAGATAAATAATTACATATTTCCTAATGAAGAATATTAGATTGCTGCAGTCAGACGGTTCGTAGTTGGTTGCAGAGAGTCTTTCGACCAGCCCGCGAGTATCGCTAGCAGCGAGGTGTCGAGCGTACAGCGCCGAAGCTTAGAGGAGGAATGCTCGCACCGTTGAGAACATTTGTGGAGGGGCACCTTAACGTGGTTGTTTACTACCGAGTAGATTGCAGTGCTTCGTCAAAGATGAGTTTAAGGGAGGCACGAGCTGGTACTGTGCAGTAGTATATTTTAACACTTGTTATACAGGTCAGTGGAAGCAGAACTTTGATGTGACATGTTATTCAGCCGGCTCCTCGTTGCAGTGGGTCGAGTTCGCCGTTGTAACGACACTGGATGCCAGCATTTGACGGCTTTGCAAAAGTGTAATACGATCTGTGCTCAGCGCCTTTAGTTGTTGACCCATCGGGAAGGCGTTATGTGCTGATGCAAAGTGTTCTAAATGGCTGAACAGAATTCTACTTTTCTTGTGTGAGCATCTGCAAGTCTGAAAAACGATGTTCATTCCCCATGCCTTAACTGTTTTTGTGTAGTGTTTTCCCTGCTCCTAACAACAATGAGGTTTATTAGCCTTACGTTAAATTTGTATGTCAATGTGTTCCTTTAAACTTTTGTCTGATTTGCATTTTACTCCGTTATCCTAAGAGGGCCGAGTTTAAACTTATAAATTTGTGGTAAGTTTCTATGGGACCAAACTGTTGAGGTACTCAGTCCCTAGCCTTACACACTACTTAATCTAACTTAAACAAACTTCTGTTAAGGACAACACGCGCACCCGAGCCCGAGGGAGGACTCGAACCTTGGACGTGGGGGAGCAGGGCGAACAGTGGCATGGCGCCCCCAAGACCACGTGGCTATCCCGCGCGGCTGGGCCGAGTTTATCGATACCTTGTTTAATAACTTTCAATATTCAATCAGTAACAAAGTAGCTTATCACAGCGATAGTGCACTAATTGTACATTACTATAATATTGTTAACTATTCTTTTCCGATCTTCTTCACCAAAGGGTAGGAAGAACTTTGACGGATGGTGAATCCAATTTTCCTAGGGGACGAAAACCCTGTTAACAAATCCTCGTCTTCCCAGTTAAGGGTTGTGCGACTGACCAGCTCCCCAACTTTAAAAAAATACAGTCAGATAGTAATACGCTTCATTTTTTGGATGATTTTAATGGAATTCGGCAATCGAAACGAAGATGGGCTTTGCATTTTGGTATCTGGTGTATACAGGGCATCCATATTGAACAAGAAGAAATTTTAATGGGTGTAAGACAACACTGATGTAGCTCTACATTTTGAAAGAAGATGAGAGGTACTGATTGTGTATATCTACATGAGTTCAGGCATTATTTTACTAGAGTGGACAAAATCAGTAGGACGAGAACAGGCGTATTCATCACTATAAACAAACGGTGCTCAAAATACACTCCTGGAAATGGAAAAAAGACCACATTGACACCGGTGTGTCAGACCCACCATACTTGCTCCGGACACTGCGAGAGGGCTGTACAAGCAATGATCACACTCACGGCACAGCGGACACACCAGG
This sequence comes from Schistocerca piceifrons, assembly GCF_021461385.2. Lineage (NCBI taxonomy): Eukaryota > Metazoa > Arthropoda > Insecta > Orthoptera > Acrididae > Schistocerca > Schistocerca piceifrons. Next base: position 634,569,722 of record NC_060140.1, read on the forward strand.
AACCGCGGTGTTGGCCGTCGAATGGCGCTAGCTGCGCAGCATTTGTGCACCGCCGCCGTCAGTGTCAGCCAGTTTGCCGTGGCATACGGAGCTCCATCGCATCTTTAACACTGGTAGCATGCCGCGACACCGTGGACGTGAACCGTATGTGCAGTTGACGGACTTTGAGCGAGGGCGTATAGTGGGCATGCGGGAGACCGGGTGGACGTACCGCCGAATTGCTCAACACGTGGGGCGTGAGGTCTCCACAGTACATCGATGTTGTCGCCAGTGGTCGGCGGAAGGTGCACGTGCCCGTCGACCTGGGACCGGACCGCAGCGACGCACGGGTGCACGCCAAGACCGTAGGATCCTACGCAGTGCCGTAGGGGACCGCACCGCCACTTCCCAGCAAATTAGGGACACTGTTGCTCCTGGGGTATTGGCGAGGACCATTCGCAACCGTCTCCATGAAGCTGGGCTACGGTCCCGCACGCCGTTAGGCCGTCATCCGCTCACGCCCCAACATCGTGCAGCCCGCCTCCAGTGGTGTCGCGACAGGCGTGAATGGAGGGACGAATGGAGACGTGTCGTCTTCAGCGATGAGAGTCGCTTCTACCTTGGTGCCAATGATGGTCGTATGCGTGTTTGGCGCCGTGCAGGTGAGCGCCACAACCAGGACTGCATACGACCGAGGCACACAGGGCCAACACCCGGCATCATGGTGTGGGGAGCGATCTCCTACACTGGCCGTACACCACTGGTGATCGTCGAGGGGACACTGAATAGTGCACGGTACATCCAAACCGTCATCGAACCCATCGTTCTACCATTCCTAGACCGGAAGGGAACTTGCTGTTCCAACAGGACAATGCACGTCCGCATGTATCCCGTGCCACCCAACGTGCTCTAGAAGGTGTAAGTCAACTACCCTGGCCAGCAAGATCTCCGGATCTGTCCCCCATTGAGCATGTTTGGGACTGGATGAAGCGTCGTCTCACGCGGTCTGCACGTCCAGCACGAACGCTGGTCCAACTGAGGCGCCAGGTGGAAATGGCATGGCAAGCCGTTCCACAGGACTACATCCAGCATCTCTACGATCGTCTCCATGGGAGAATAGCAGCCTGCATTGCTGCGAAAGGTGGATATACACTGTACTAGTGCCGACATTGTGCATGCTCTGTTGCCTGTGTCTATGTGCCTGTGGTTCTGTCAGTGTGATCATGTGATGTATCTGACCCCAGGAATGTGTCAATAAAGTTTCCCCTTCCTGGGACAATGAATTCACGGTGTTCTTATTTCAATTTCCAGGAGTGTATGTAACCTCGTGGGGAGCAGTTAGTGAAAGGTTGATAAAGCTCACTCTAAGAGCTAGAGCCATGAATATAGTGATAGTTCCCACTATGGCACTACTGAAGACTCGCCGTTAAAATCAAAATAAGATATTCAACTGATACTGAGTGATGCTGATAGACTATTGACACTATTCCAAGTGGCAACGAACTGATACTGGCAGGAGATTTTAAAATTAGAGTAGGGAAATATGGGAACAGTTAGATTATTGGGACATGTGGGGGAGTTTTTAGGAATGAGAATAGGATAAGATTGATGGATTTATTGGAGAAATATGAATTACGAGTAGAAAATACATTCTTTGCTCTCGAGATTATATATAAATGTGCATGACATAACGATACAAGAGGAATGAAATCAATTGTTAATTATTTAACCTTGAGGACAATGGACTGTTCAAAAATTCAGGGTGCCAGAGTTAAAAGAACGGCAGATGGCGGAAGTGACCATCATTTGGTGGAATATAAAATTTACTAGTACTAAATGCCAATACCAACAGCGACTGATAAATAAATTGTAGAGCACAGAGAGCAGTTGAAGAAGAATATGAACATATCAAGAAGGCCATAGATGAAGCAACGGAAGAAGCCCTTGGAGATTATGAGAATTAGATGAAACCAGTTTGGTGGGATGTAGAAGTAGTTGAGATGATAGAAAGGAAGAAAGAAACTTATTTGAAGCTCCTGAATGTGAATGGCAGTCCAGGTAGTGATGGATATACGGCACTAAACAGAGAATTAAAAATAGAAATGTTTAAAAGGAAAAACTATCTTGAAAAAAAATGTGAATATCTAGAGCGGATGATTGGTAGAGCTCGTAGTGCTGAGGTATGGAGAACAATGTGAGTGTCAACAAATGACACGTTACATCATAATAATATCTGTTATGGTTAACGGACAACGAATTTTAAGTGTTTATTCCAGAAAAATAGGCCTTAATTTTCACACAGTTGTAAGATGAGGACGAAATAGGAGATATGGCGTTTAGATGTAAAATTTCGATAGCCTGCTAAGAATACTATGTTGGTGACGTTCGGTCCACCGAAATTATTGGAGATGCTAAGGAAGCTTTTCCATAGGTTATTACTTTGAGAAGACGTTCCATCGGAGTGGAAAGCATGTTACATATGAGCAGTGGATGAGAAAAAATAAGAAAGGGTCACGCAATTACCAAACAACAATAGGGGATTAGCAGTAATACCTTTCATTGGAAGACTGTATTCGAAGGTATTAAATGATCTGGTTGACAAAGAAACAACTCTCACATAGCAAGAAGAGTAAGCAAGATAGCGAACAGGAAGATCGTTAATGAAAGACATCTTCACAACGAAATTTGTATGCAAAATACTCTCAGACTCGACTGGAGACCCATGTTGCATTGATTGACCTAGAGAGAAATCATATGGTAATATCCCACCAACAAACTGTGTGGAAAGTTGATAGAGATAGATCAAAGATTGCTGAAGGAGTTTCGCAATTATATGAGAATCACACAGCGAGAGTAAGGATTGGGAATTGTTGGACAGAAGATTTCGAAGTGAATTCGGCAGGGATCCTCATTTAGCTGGATGTGGAAGCAATCCTTCAGACTCGACACATAAAATACCACGTTGTCGCAGTGACGAGGGCAGTAAGGTACTTTGCCTCCATTTTGCAGATGACCAGATTGTACTAGCAGAACGTGAAGATAGTCTGAGCTACATCATAAGAAAGCTTAAAGAGAAATACAGTAACCCTGGCCTGAAGATGAACAAGAAGAAAAATGAGTACTTGTCTGTTGGAACGGAAAACGTAAATAATTTGGAAGCAGATGGAGAAGTGATTGTACGTGTGGAAAAGGCAAAATATCTTGGGGTATTATTTAATAAACAGGGCACAAGCAATGATGAAATCATTATTAGAATTATAAGCAACCAGCTGTAACAAGAGCAATGAACTCTTCTGCTGAACAAAAAGATAAGAAGAACAACAAACAAGATAATGTGTTAGACTATAGACCAGAGCGTAGTTCTGTACTGAGTAGAAGCCTGGGACGTTAGCAAAATAATCAAGAAGAAACTGCGTGTCACTGAGATGGATTACTTATGAAGAATCTTAAGCTTTACTGGGTTGGACAGGATAGGAAATGAACAATCCGGCAAAGGATGAGAATGGATAGGGTTATCTGTGACGACATCCAACAAAAGCATTGGTTTTGCCAATGAATGAAGACAGGATACCAGAAGAGGATGCGATGTGCCGGGGCTAACAGTGTGTTTAGCACTAAATTCAGCTAGAATTTGCATATGGAAATGATGCTCTCTGGCCCCCTTCCCTAACTCCGACTTTTGCTGTTACACATGGATTAAAAAAGAAACGCGAACTGATTGTAATCGACCCTGCAAGTGGAGTAGAGAATAGTTTGGCACCTGCAATAACTTAATTTGAAAATAATTAATTTGACAGTGGAAAGATAGTTAGTTAATGTCACGACAGATGAAGGGATTTACCTACATAACTACAGAATGAATGATCTGTTCCAGATAACAATTGGATTGATTCTGACTAAATTCAAAACTAAAAACACATTAAACATTTATAATACGTCAGTTTGATAAACAAATAATTGCTGTGGAGGTGAAGTTGTCCATAAACCAGCTTGTGACATTTATGACCAAGTGGTATGTGAAGCCAATTACTTGCAACTCAAATCATAAGAAAAACACCCAGCAAACCCGACATTAATTACGCTGCAAGGTTACTGAAAACTTAGACAGTAAAAACCCAAGACAGAACAAAGTTAGACATAACGGAGACAGGTGCGCTCTGCTGAGCTCTGATTATCACATAGCAAAATTGCCTATTCTGCTGGTGCTGCGGACATACATTACCAGGCTGCCTTCTTTGCTGCAGTAACACGATCTGGCGTACCGGAGGCGATGCTGGTTTCTTCGACGTCCCCTCCTACTGATGATAATGTCCCGAGTATAGTCGGATAATAATTATTCTGGCCTGGTTGTTCCAGACTAAAGACTTCATAGCAGTTCAAATGCGCCGCTGAGGAAGAAAGCTCGCCACACAACCATTGACAGTAAAGTGATTGATTTTATCAAGTGAAGTCACACAGTAACTCCGATACTGTCAATTTTAGCCGAAACTGCTCAAGACAGACAACATAGGCCATTTGTGTGCAGATCGCTCAATTGCCAGCTGTACTCGGAAAGTTATGTTGAAGGCGAAACTTGAGCAGCTTAGTCAGATAGGTACTATTAAACATAAGTATATTAGACAACCAACGGAAAACAGTCTGTCAAGCGCGGCGAGTGCTCAGTCTTGTAACCTACTCTGACCGAAAGGCGAGACTAGACTCCTGTCACAGAGCATCCACACAAGCCGAACACAGTACCTTACCACACCCACCACAGTGGCCGCGGTTAAAGGTGCCAATCAGCTACTTGATAACCGGTGGAAAATTCCACTCTATTGCCGAAGAACTGATACTACACCAATGGAGATACTTGGCGCCAATTTCTGCACCGATTTTGCTACATCACGGAGCTTTTCCTTGAGAGAGACAATCATAGGTAATGTTTTACAGAAAACGCGGGAAACTGTCCTCGAAAATTGCCTGGGAACTGATGTCGTTCCCACGCCTCCCACCAGAAGATGTTTTTACCGAATTTTCTTGAAGAAATGGAATATCTCACCCCAGGCGCTCCCTCAGAACCCACCATTGTCGTGTCGTTCCGCTCTTTTTACAATGTTGGCATTGGGGCAGCATCCAGCCTATTCAGCCAGTCCCTCAAACCAGCCGGCATAACCCTTTCTTGACCAGCAGAACCTTCCTGTCTTTCCGGACCACGCACGCGACGAGAGACGCCACGTGGGAAGGAATAGCAACTCTTCACAGCTTGCAATTAGAGAGGAAAACGTTCATGTCTCCCGAATTATCAATACTAGTACTGTAATGACCATTCTATGCTATACCTCTCCAAATCGAATACCTAGGATTAAGATGATTGCTGTAAACATGAGAGGGGGCAGGCCACTGTGTGCATCGGAAAGGCATGCCACCTCTCAAGGACATATGATGGGACATCATTCCAGCATGAGAAATGGGATCCTCCACGATGCAGTTGACAAAATAGTGTGGAGTAGGCAATGGAAGAAATATGAAAGTTGAAGAATACAAGACATAAAAAGATAAGATGATGACTGGGGGCGGGGAGCGGAGAAATGGCACTCCTCAATAACCCGAAAGATTTTATATAGGCTTTGGTGCTGCACCCTCCAGACCTCGCGGCGAGCGATACATCGCGGTCCAAGACTCTCTGCAGTCGACTGCAGACCAAAAGGACTTACATGAAATGTATTCGCAGTTCTGAATAGCAACAACCATTGCGCTACATCTCTTGCGAGCCCCATATTTCATCTACAACAGTACACTTCACTGCATTTCACACGTGACAGCCTCGACCGTACCTAGCAACATTCTAACGGATAATTATTCAAGTTGAATAGGTGCGGCTCTCGGCAATTCTGCCAAGTCAATAACAATCTCAAGCTTTATATAGAAATTTCATTAGCGAATCCTATCCTTAAGAGGTAACTTCACATTCCGAAAAAGCCAGAAATAACGTGTTCAGTTCATAACTAAAAGTGCCATTGCGATTTCTCAGAACTTTTGCAAAATAAACAATAATTTTCGTTAGTTTCATGTTTTTCTTACACTAACTAGCACTAATCCAGTACCCAAGTATCCCACTAGTTACGTAAGAAATTTTGTGAATTTTTGTGTCGTTTCCTTACAGTGGACGGCTCCAGAAGATATTTATTGCTGAAAGTTTTTCAGACATTTCTCTTTAGAACGTTAGGAGCGTCTATCTGACTTCTGTAGTAGTGTGGGGGTGGAAATTGCATCTTGCAAGAGCCACAGGGTAAAGGGTACATCTCAGATTAATGCGTTGCGCTGAATGACAGAATAGCACCCACACGCTCACACTGTCCAACTCAAGTATTTTCATGTGCCATTCTGAATCGTCGATAATGCACTTTACTGGAATCAGTGAAAACAGAAAGCTGATAACAAGCAACTGAGCGCGCATATACCACGGGAAAATCAAATAAAACTTATGCTAATTTATCTGGGTATTAATTCCTGAATCGGCCATTCTTATTTAATTCAACGTACCCAGTGGAATTTACTTTACTGAGCTATTAAATTTTAATTTTTTAATCTACTTTTCAATTTTAAAAGGAAAACGAAATTTACCAGCTATATAAGCTTAGAAGCAAATGTTACGTCCGAAGTTCGCCTTTCCAGTAGCAAAGCAATGCAAAGGAAGCTAAAGTTAGTAATTAATCATCGCAATGCCAAAGGGGAGTCAAGGGTACTTTTCAAAATTTTTGGTCTAATTGGTTACTTTATACCTCCTATTAAAACATGTTTATTGTTCTAATGAACTCATGCACCAGCGTCCATAAATATTTTAAATTTTCAGTTAAACTTAACCCAATAGTCTCAGTCGTAGTAGATGATGGTTCTTCCCAATGAATGTCGTATTCGGTATTCTCAGGTTCACTGCCTTATTTGCAATCCAATATCTCATAAAAATGTATGCCATAAGTAACATATCTCAAAGATTTACGAAATTTTGAATTATAAAGAAATATTTTTTTTGGGTTTGCATGAAGTTCACTCTGTTGGTTGTATTATTGAAAGTGAATTGAGCGTGCTGAAAGATATTTTCTGGTTCTAGACCCTACTTACACATCAGCATCTCTTTACAAGTTATATTATTAAAATAAGTCAAGAACAATTAAGGAACTTCTCTATAATTATTTTAGGGGATGATTACGAGGCAACCCATTCTCATCCCCATGGTAACGTGCGTTGCAGAAAATGCCTTGGTATTGTTAAAGTTAATTTTGCTAAAATTTCCTCCATTAATGGCTCTATATTAACTGTGTGCTTTAAATAGGTTTCCATGTCATCTGAACACACGGAAAGCACGGCTAGAGAATGGTCAGAATATGTAATCTGGTAAAAGCTTGTGTCAATGGCTTGTAGTCAATTTAATCGATATTCCTTCATTCGGTAGATCCATCATATAGTAATAACATTGCAAGGATATACAACAAACAACCAGCTTGTTGCCTAGTTTTCCGATGCATTGTATAATAACTGGTTTCTACCTTTTAAGGTTCCGTGTCTCAATCGGTAAAAGCAGAACCAATATAGAATCGCTTTGTTATCGGCCTGTCTGTCGATCCCACATTTAAAAACCAATTTTCCAAGGAACCAGTAGACGCATCAGTTTAAAATTTATGTCACGTGGACCCTAGGTGGTGTAAAAACCTGAAGATGCTAATTCAGTGAGATCAAAAGATACGGCCGATACATAAATTCATGTTACATATTGCAGTATCTACTGGGCCGTGCTGGCCCCGGTTTATGCGTTGATGTAAACCTTGACTGTTACTGTTCGTTTGGTTTCACACAGTTATTGCGGTTATACCGTGGCAGCAGTGGTGTTTATCGATTTTCGCACCTTTTACTATCTTTGGTCTGGTGCTTATAGTTTCTGGCTAGCCGGTGTGCGGCAGTCGGTCGGTTGGTGTGGATCAGCCAGGAAACCTCCAAGCGGCCCAGTGGGCCGGGCCCTATGGTGGGCTCTACACAGTGTCGGAGTGTTTGGGAGCTGTTCCAGTTGCTACGAGGTTCGTGGCTCTCCGACCTAGGATATGAAAGTTGAGTGGTGATTTAATTACCGAAGCCAGTCTGTTCACATTGTGCCATTGGTTTTCATGGTTGGCTGTTTGGGATATTCCCTTGAGCAACAGCGAGTGTTCGAGTTGGCTGAAGTGTGGCCACCATCCTGTGGAGTTTAACTGTAGTGTGATTATTTGAAGTCCAAGTGCACCAGCGAAATTTTCTGCCTTGTGGCCGTTAGCGTTCCGGTTACCTGCCCTGGCCGCTGATGTAAAATTCAGGCAGTGTCCTTTTCTCACCGTGTTGTCGCTGTCCAACGTGTGTGTAGTTTTGACAGCTTATGCGAACGTCGTTGCGGGAGGCTACGCCTTTTACGTTTTGGCTTTGGAGTTCCTTGTGTACTGGTCGAATGGCAAGCAAGTGGTCTTGTCGGTGGGTCCGTTGACTGTTGGGTTGCCGGCAGATCAGATATAGTCCAAGATGCTACTCCAGGAGGGTGTAAAATGAATGTGCGCAATGGAGAACAATAAACGCTAAAATGAAGATTTGGCCCTGTCTGACTACCCACTGAATCAGATCACAGGAGCTCTTAATTCTATAAATTACAATCCAAAGATAAATGAATGATGGAGGCAACTAATCCTACTAAATGATAAACGTATTTCCTGCTTATATATTTATTGTAGATTAAAAAAAACCTTATATTACAAAGTTTACCTTTCCTAAGTAAAATTACTAGTCAAGTGCCCAACTCTGCCCCTCATTATGACTGCGTGATCTAATATCAATAACGCGAAATGAGTGACATCATCCACGTACCAAACACTAGAGACACTACTTTCAAAGATGATCTACGGTGGTGTGGAGCCTCATTGGAAATAAACTAAAGTGATCACAGCTGTTTAGCACTACAGCCCTAATAAGCCGTATGTACTGCATTTGGTGCGTCGGCGCGTTGGTTCTTGTACACGTCTGCGTCGATTGAAGAACTCCAGCCATAGAAATAAAAACCCTTTCAAACACTAGGTCGGAAGAAAGTGGTCCTCTGACTAATATACTGTAATACTGTCCTCTCCTCTCTGTGTTCTACAGACGAGAAACGCGAAATCCCAGCCACAAGGAAGGAGTCCAAAATTGTTCAAATGGCTCTGAGCACTACGGGACTTAACTACTGAGGTCATCAGTGCCCTAGAACTTAGAACTACTTAAACCAAACAAACCTAAGGGCATCACACACACATCCATGCCCGAGGCAGGATTCGAACCTGTGACCGTAGCGGTCGCACGGTTCCAGACTGTAGCGCCTAGAACCGATCGGCCACTCCAGACGGCGAAGCAGTTCCGATAACGTCTCAACGTAAGTATGGGCAGTGGAAGTGTTCTCAATTACTGAACGCTGCGTACTCAACGACGACTTCCAACTTGGAAGTGAAGTCCAGAATCGTATAGGTTCGCAACAGTACAGTGTCTAACTGTTCTAACTATAAATTCTCTTGAGAGCAAAGACACCAAATCCGTCTGTCCCAACAAAGCTGACATCTAGCGACCGTCACAAACGAGCGTTCACAATGGAAGACCACGTCTCTCTGGCGCTGGCTTCCCAGCAAGGCTTGGGTCCCCACTCTCGTAATTCCGAAAACGAATCATATTCCCGAAACCACGAAGTATTCCCCCTCTCTACAGATTATTCCGAACGCCGACCAAGCATATTTTAGTCTTTTGTCGTCCAGCGCGGAAAGTTTGCGAGGAAAAACCTATACTCGTACAATGGTACGCTTGTGAGGAAAAGTCCTCGGAAATAATCCAGCCTTTGTGGTTTCCGAGGTGCCAAGGTGCCGTAGACTACCTAACACACATCACAAATGCCATACTCAAGCACCAACACTTCCCCGCCTTTTGGAAGACGGCCAAGGTCCTAATGTTCAGGAAGCCGGGGAAAGACCACTCCCTCCCACAAAATTACCGACCCATCAGTCTGCTGAGCGCGCTCAGCAAGATCGTTGAGAAGGTAATATTAAAACGACTCATCAGGCACTGCATCACAAACGACACCCTGAGACAGAAGCAATTCGGTTTCGGAATCACCACGCAACAACACAACAACTCCTCCGCGTCGTTGAATACATAACACACGGATATAACACAAACAAGGCAACTGGGGCGGTGTTCCTGGACATCGAAAGGGCTTTCGATCGTCTATGCCACAACGGCCTAATACGCAAACTTAGCGACGCAAGGTTCCCCGACGGTCTCGTACGTCTCATACACTCATATCTCACGGACAGGAGTTTCAACACCGACGTGCAGGCAGAAGTACCCCAAGGAAGCACTTAGGGCCCTTACTGTTTAACCTCCACATTAACGACCTTCCAGCTACACATAACACAACGGTAGCAATCTACGCGGATGACACTGCATTCATTGCGCAAGATTGGAAGCCGACTAACATTAACTCACGACTACAGACTGCACTCAGAACGGCGGAGCCTTGGTTAGTGAAATGGCGTGTTAGAGTAAACGTCGACAAGTGTGAAGCCGTTCTGTTCACTAGACGACCGAAGCAACTGCGCAAACATCAGCATTGCAACCCAGTAACACTACACACACGCCCAATACGTTTCCGCGAGAAGGTCAAGAACATCGGTGTCTGGCTGGACAGAAAATTACTCTGGGGGGACCACATTCAACACGTGACCAACAAAGCTAACGCGAGGCTCAAACAACTCTACCCTATGCTTAACAGGCGTATCACACTGAACAGGAGGGTGTCTAGGTTCATGTACATGACACTTATTAGACCCCTGATGACGAACGCAGCCCCTGTCTGGGGATACGCTGCGCCAACTCGCCTGTGCCGTCTGCAGCTCATACAGAACAAAGTACTCAAAATCATAAGCAACGCTCCGCGCTTCACACGCATCGCGGAACTTCACCGGGAATACCGGCTAGATACCATCTTGCAGGCATTCCAAAAACTCTCCACACGACTCTACAACAACACGAGACACACGCGCAACCCGTTTATCCTTTCTCTGGGTAACTACGACCACAACCATAGATGGAAGCATAACAGACCAAAGACATTACTGGCTAGGAACTAAGCATCTATGGTCCATAGAACGCTAACACGACAGTACTGGCGAGCCCCTGCAACACAGTTATTACTGGAAACCCAGATGTGCGACCAGCCGAAAAACAGGCAACCGCAGGGAAACCGTACTGTACACAGCACGCTAACCAGCCACACGCACCCCCTACACCGTCTGTGAGCCGATCTATGACCGATCACCCACTGATCTACAACGACCTTGATCTGTTGCAGGGACGCAGCAACTGCAGCAAGCGTCGCAACAAATTCCAACATCGACAAAGGTAACGATGCACGATACCTCGAACTAACACAACCACACCTTGCATGCACTGTCGCAGATAGCAAGCCGCTACTGCCCTTACTACCCGCCCTACTGTCGCAGAGGTTTTTTTTCCCTTGGCTCTTGCCTTGGCACTTTTTTTCCTCTGCCCTTACAACCGCTACCCTTCAAGCGTTTTCGATCACTTCTATCTCCTGATGGGCCATGTTAATGAGTAATCTTCCCCAGACGCATGGACAACATCACAGCCCGCATCCTGTGACGCCTGATGAAATAACTAACGTTTTTACAGAGGTGACAGTAGAACTTTTGGTTTGGTCACCACGTTGGTGTGGGCGTGGAGGGTCCCCATCCTTTGCTTCTTCGTTCCTCTCACCTGCGTCCAAGATTTTCAGCGTTTCCGAAGTATCATCCTTCTGGTTCAGCTACAACACTGGCCGGTCGCGACTCTCTTGCGCTCCAGCGCTTAGGTGCTACTAAGTCCGTCTTGCTATTTCCTGTGTTTAAGCAGGAACAACACACCTGTGTGGACCTTCCACCCAGGGCTTCAGTTCCGCTAGCCGTTTCATTTCCGCTGAAGTTCCAACCTTTCAACCTCTACTAGTATAGGCAATTATTCATTACGCCGTTTCTATATTAAAGACACTCCGTCACGTTTCATGGAATAAGCGTTAACAATTATTATTTACAAGACGTACGTGACAACGTCAGTCTCCTCTAAATATTCATATATACGATGTACAACCTATCGCATGATACCTAATTGTGTTTGTAGATCACGGGAAAGGATGTGGATGAGTGCTTGTAAGGTGCGAAATTATAGCCACCATACAATACCCCCACCTAAAGAACTATTTTGTACTAGGACGGGGTAATTCTTATAGTATTATCTCATCCAGTACAAAATCATATGACCATCAATTGCCTGTACAAGCGAACTAATAGGAATACTATGGCAGAGGAACACTTGAATCATGATAAATTCTTCTACAGTCATTCTGCATTCATTCATGGGTTGACTGCCATAAATTTACTTATTACATGTTTATTGTAATCAGGCTACCCTGTATGTTTGGGACATTTTTCCGAGACGTGACAATTGGAATATACAATATCAAAAGAAATTATCTAACACTACAAAATTTTTATACTCTTTCAAAAATGACAGTTCCATCTTTTTTTAGACTTAAGGCCCACGCTCTCCGTCATTCATCCATCCCTACGTATAGCAAAAAATATTAAAGTAAAAGCAAAAAATATTGAAGTAAAGTATCCTAATCTTTTCAAAGTGGTCGTCCAATAAATTACATGTGCTTCATTGAGCCATTAATATGCAAGACAAGCAGTTACGTCAATTATTCAAGAGGTTATCTATTGTTTAGTATAAAAATATATAACATTCTATGAAATATTCTGCGTAATTTTTACTTGGTCATAATTATGCTATTGGTCTACATCACAAAAAACCATCTTTTCGCAAACTGGTTGACCAAGTCTAGTGTTACCCTGACGTGTATACTCCTTAAACATTTCCAGAATCTTATGTTCTAAAGCGTTCTTAGACGACTGCATTTACATTTATTGTGACAGTTAATCTTTGTAATAAGTGTTCGGAACGACCATCAATTTATTTAATGTGTTTGTTCACAGTGTTTTAAATGTAATGCATAAAAACATTATCAACCCATAACATCAAAGAAATGATAAACAATAATTTTACATAAATACATACACAAATAAAATTCTGGAAATAGGCAAATATGTAAAAACAGTGAAGGACATCGCATCATTATCAAAGAGAATGTCAAACAATATTTTACATGAATACATAAACAAATATTTTCATAAGACTATCCTGAAAAATAAGTACAAAATGTTTACACAAGTGGTAGATATCGGAAACTGTTAGTTTGTGGGTATAACTTTTCAGTGTTCACTACAAAAAAAAATGGCTCTGAGCACTATGCGTCTTAACTTCTGAGGTCATCAGTCACTTAGAACTGAGAACTAATTAAACCTAACTAACCTAAGGACATCAGACACATCCATGCCCGAGGCAGGAGTCGAACGTGCGACCGTAGCGGTCGCTCGGTTCCAGACTGTAGCGCCTGGAACCGCACGGCCACTCCGGACGGCAGTATCCACTACATTATGCATCTTTTTTTTTATCAAGAATCACACACTGATTCGGATTTTACAACACACTTTCGTTTTCATTTGTGTACGGGGATGGAAGCTACAGATTTTTGCGAAGTTTAGGACGCAAAGATTGTTCGAGATCGGACTTGTTGCCTTTACAAGTCAGTCTTTGGACCCTCAGCCGATTGTTGATCTCGTCAGGTTACCAGCCTCTCGGAGAGTTGTGATGTGGAAGGGTCCTCGGAATATACAGCCAGGTGCGTGGGTGTATGTTTTCAAACAGCCAACATTTTTGTCGAATTTGCACATAGTAAGGGGAAGGTACAGTCAGGTAGGATCGTATAGGTCATCTAGAATTCTTCTGCGTCGGCTGAGAGAAGTGTAATCGTATCCAGTCTTCAGTTCTTCGTGTTTCTTCTTTCACTATGTTTGTGTTCCTACTCTTCTGTTTTTCAAGTCGCTTCTTCCTCTTGATATAACTATTGTATTTTGGATAAGGATATCGGCAGTTGTGGACAGGTAGGTTATCTGTTTGGCGACACTATACATGGAACTTGAGTCATTGTGTGTGACTCAGATTCCTCAGAAGTCAATGCCAGGTGACTGCAGAAGACTGTAGAGGACCTCAGAAGAAAGCAAACACAGTTGACAGTTCCGTAACGCAATTAGCAGTTCCTGTAGGCTTAGTTGACTGTATTATATGTACAACTGAACTGGCTTATCTCGTCTCCATTGTGTAGTACAACAGTGGAAACTAGTCATCTGTGGCCGATTACCCGAAACGAGCAGGGCTGTTGCGGCTGCCACCTGTTACCTGCGCCGTCATTGTCTGCCGCCCGAGATCTTCAGGTCGCCGATGAATAGCCCAGCTGTTTGCCTTTGTCCGCGAACAGACTTCGGATTACAGAAGGCGTCCCTTAGACTCCCGTTCCATCCGCACATCATGTTGTTACCTGTGTGTCTCGCAAAGTTGCTTGCGCATCCTGTGCTCACTAATGCCCACAATTAGTTTCAGATTTACAACAAATACTATACTATACATAACACAATTTATTGACATTTAAGAAATATAAAATTTTAAGATGCACTCACTATTGAGGTCATTTACCTTTACATTTGTATTGTTCTATTTAATATTGTTAGCCAAGACACTCACGTATTTACTATTATTATTTTGATAGTTTTTTTTCATGTACAAAGTTAATGTTACTAATAAAAGAACACACCTCAATCTATGTACTGTAATTATTACCTTTATACATATAAAAAAATACATATTCATTAGTTGTCCATACAACTGTAGCATTATAATGATCACCAGCCCCAATGTTAATAGTTGCAAAATACTTGTTAACTATTTGTTACAATACTGTTAACTACTGGCCAGTAGGATGTTTATATATGTCATACTATCCCACTATTCAAAGAGAACTACTCTGTCGTTGTGTATCACAAGATTGGCCGATCTCATGGCTGTTGGTTTCGTCGTGGATGTGGTGAATGTCTGTGAACAATCAAGTGTACGTCTGCAAACGCAAATATACACAAATGAATGATTAGGTGGGCCTCTTCTTCATTTCATGCTTCAGCTTGTTTCCTCTGGACAATTATAAACTACATAGAAAGTTTAGTATAAATTAATGCCAGCTCTTTAGTCATATTTTCACGAACATTTTCTCATGGTCTTACTCAGTACTACCTTCTCTGTCGCTGTCTCCATTTTTCGGATTTTCTGCTCTTACCTTTCTCTGGGTCGGGACTAATCCCTTCTACTGTTATCACGTGTCCCAGGAAGTTAACCCTACTGCTCCCAAAACAAGACTTCTCAATGTTTGCGGTCATCCCATACCTTTTCAAGCTGCTTAACACTTCCTCTAAGAGTTTGTTATGTCTCTCCCAGGTATTTTCGGCTATCAGTATATCGCCTATATAACACGTGAGTTTCTCTTTTAACTCTTCACTCAATATTTTGCTAAAACCCGTGATAAATGCAGCTGAAGATATATTCAATCCAAAAGGGATCCTTTTCAACTGAAAACACCTTCAGAAGGCAATAAATGCCGTGCATTTTCGGCGTTGAGGATCGAGCTCTATCTGCCAAAAGTCCGAGCGCAAATCAAGTGAGGAAAACACCGAAACCCCGCGAAATCTTTGAAGTAGCTCCTCAAGCCTTACAGGGTAATCCGTCTCTGGCACAATAATGGTATTTACTGGGCGTGAGCTTAACACGAGTCGAATTCCACCATCCTTTTTGTCTACTATGCGTAGTGGACTATTGTACTCAGATCTCGCGGCCACAATTACACCTTCGTCCTCCATTCTTCGTAGTTCACTTAGAACCCATGGAATGGCATAAGAGGGTACCCGAAATGGTGTATGTTTCTTTACTTAAAATTTATAGTGATACCCCTTAATGCATCCGGTTTTGGGTACGAAGATCTCAGCGTTACTTTTAGTGCAGGCTCCAACGATTTTCTGTCCTTATTATCTATGTTATCCAGATTCTCAAGTTTCGAATCAATCCTACTGTTAATTTCATTAATATGTTCACATTCTGATTTGAACTATGCACTGTTGTCATTATTTATTACATTCTTTCCTCTGAACTGCATGTTGGCCCGTAACTTGTGGTTTTAAACAGCTCGCCGGAATTTGAGCTTTTATTGACTTCTCATCAAATCTGATTTTTATTTTATTCTCTTTCCGTAACGTTACCTCCCCTCTTCCTAGATAGATGATAGCTTTCTGTGCTGAAAGAAAATCTACACCGATTATAATATCAGCTGTTAGTTTCGATATTATGAACAGATTAGCAGTCATATGGTGTCCTTAACAATCAAAGTCTAGACGTGTTTGTTGCGATATTTCCATACCCTTTCCAACTGACTCACCTCGTACCTTGTTGTTTTTTTGTACTATGAGCACCGGTGGATCAACTGAATCTTTGCACTTAGCAAACAGCATATCTGAAATAACTGAGAGTCCACTTCCCCTATCTATTACCGCAATACCCCTAATTCCTCCAATTTGTATTTTTACCACCGGGTAGATGTCCTGTTAATGTAACGTTTCCTTTTCTTCAAGTAATATCTCAGTCATGTCCTCATATTCTATAATACTTATGCTATTACTTCTGAGACGGTTTATGGGTGCATTTTCTCTAGTGCCCGTCGAATGCCCTAGTCACTGTTCATTTTCCTTGTTATCTTGGCGTACTCTCCCAGGATTAGGTGGTCTAATTTCAATCGATTGTTCCCGATTCCTGTAGTTGTTCATTCCACCCCATCCTCGGTCAGGTCCTTGAGGAGTTTCTCTATTGTCGCCCAAAGATGCGCCATTATTTTGTGGCCCCAATCTCCGGTCATTTTGTTGCCTATATTCTCTGCCACAGTTCCTCCATTGTCCATTATTCCCGCTACGATCTCTCTGGTCCATGTTTTGCTGAGGCGGACGATTTGCATTGTTTTCCCAAGTATAACCTCTATTATTCCCTCCGTTGTTCTGCCTTCTTCCACCTTACACATCTCTCTACCTACGTTTTTCTCGCGCCTGCTGCTCGTTGGAAGCGAACTCTAACTCTCTTAGGATACTCCTGAATCCTTCTACATCACTTCCACATCAGCCGACGAGCGTTTTGCTGGTAGGAAATTGGCAACTTCATGTAACACAATATAAAGATCTGAGCTGGTGTCCATTCTTCTTGGTCAAGTTTTCGAGAAACTTCACCGGTCAACGGAAACCTGAATTCTCCAAGTCTCCACTCATCATCATTTCCTGTTTGATCCTGTCCTGTGTCTCCTTGGACCAGTATTTATTCAAAAATACGTAACGAGACTCTTCGTATGACGTGCATGTTTTTGCAATGTTCCGCATGCATTCGGCCGTTGTTCCCTAGATATGTGAACATACGAAGTCCAGTTTGTACATCAGAGGCCAGTGAGGAGTTAATGATAAATCAAATTGACTAAGAAAGGTTTTCGGGCGTAAGACATTACCCTCTTCTTTGTAATGCTGAAATTTTCGTACAGCGATAAAATGATTAAAATTGAAAGTTTCTTTAGAATTTCTTCCCGCTCGGCCTATCACATTCTCACTTGGCGCTAACATTTCCGGTCTTCGTTGCTCTGGGCATTATCTCTTCTAATCCCTGTTATGTTTTCATCATTGGAAAAATGGTTCGTGGTGCGATTTATCGGGTAACATTTATGCATATGAAATATTTCATTGTCGTTCTCCGTATTCGCTATTTGTGACCCAGTCGTGCCCTGTGTAGACGCAGGGGCCAAATCTCTAGCGATATTTCGTTGCTGTGCAGATACGCTTTCAGTCTGTACTTGCTCCTCTTACATTCGAGCACAGTCTAATATCATCTGGTCTTGAACATGATCATGAAGCGTTTGAACTGGCTCTTTCGGTATCGGTCGTTTCCAAGTCGCCTACTATTTCGTTTCTGAGAGGTGATTTTTGCCTTGGTTGCGACCTGACTTCCTGAGATAATTGTTTAATTTCACTTTCCATGTTCTGTTTAAACTGGGAGAGCTCCTCGGTCAATGCCTTATTTGGTGCAATTTCCGTCTTTTGCAGCTGCGTTACTTCTACTTGCTACACGCGTCTCTGCAACTTCGTTAATGCACCTCTACCTATCTTTGTCGCATTTTCCGTTTTCTCTTATGTTTCAATAGCAATACGCTTCGCGCCCCTCGCTTGTAATCGCGCCTCGCTTGCGGTTCTTCTGACCTCCGTAATTTCTCGTTCTAGTTTAGTTCGGAGCCTCAGTACCTCATTTTTCACTTCTCTCGTCTCATGTTTTATTGACTGAATTTCGACACTAACGTTTTGAATTTTATTTCCCATTTCTGACCTGACCTTCTGCATTTCAGCACATTTTGGATTTAACCTCCCATTTCCGCACTAACGTTTTGAATCTTACTTCCCATTTCTGAGCCGACCTTCTACATTTCAGCACTAACGTTTAGGATTTTACTTCCTATTTAAGTGCGTACTTCATCATTCCCCTTCTTTATTTGCTCTCCCAATTCAGCGCTGACCTTCTGAATTTTATTCCCCATTTCTGAGCTGACATTCTGTATATTACTCCCCTTTTTTTTAAGTATGCAAGGATGTCCGACAGACCTGTGTTAACTAAATCTTCTCTCCTATTGTGAACTTTCTTTTCCTCTACTCTTAGGTGATCTTCTCTATTTCTTGGTATTCAAGAAAGTCATCACCACGTGCCCCTGATATGTTGCCTCGTGACGATGACACTGACGTCGATCTGCCACAATTCCTAGTTGTTCTGCGTTCACTCGGTCTCTCTACATTATATTGCCGTATCTTTGCGATTGCCTCATTGTGTCTCTGTTCATCTTCGCTATCAGAATGCCCCCCAAGGGCTTCACTGTGTCTATCATCCTCACAAATTTCATTTGGATCGGTATTCCCCTCACCAGTGCCTTGTGCTGCTAACGTAGGTAGCCCTTTGAAAGGCGTGTCTCAGGAATGTGTTGTAGTCCTTCTCTCCTTCGTTGTACAAATACGCCAGGGCATGTGTTTTCGTTGTCCACAGTTACGATGGCGACTTCGTCAATGTGAAGTGCATTAAATCGACGTTCATGTTCTCCATGTCTTTGTCGGTTAAAATTACAACTTCATAGACATCAGAAATCGATCAGTCCAGCGCTGTTTTGATTATGTGAATCAGTTGATTGTATTTGTGTAAGATCCTCTATACCTCTATACATCTTGGACTACTACTCGTCTCAAGCCACTGATATTTGTGCATAGTGATTAATTTGGTTCTTCATTTCCGATGAAACGTTCGCCCAGAAATTTATGGTATTCATTCGGTAATTGTAATAATGATCCCACGTTGTGATAGCTTGTCCTTGGATGGAAAAAACATAACCGATTTCATCTGTGTTAGTGTTGATCGAAGTGACACTGAAGGAAATCATTTGGAAGCAGACCTTGTAAGCTTTTCTGCATTTCTATTTAGAAGAAAGTGGCTTAATTTTGCAGTTTCCCCGACATGTAAAAATTCCTGAGGGGGTCCTTCCAGTGGTGGCAATCGAACTGTTCCACTACCAACGGAATCCTGTCTTTTCTCTACTGAATTTTTTCGCGTTGCCAAATTAGTAGATATTATGCATTTTTTCTACTACGAAGTGTTTACGTTTGTTATATTCCTTCGTCGGGTCGTAGTGGAATGGTTCCTTTGATAGTTTGCAGTGTTTACTCTGCACTTCTCGTAATGTGATATTTTCATTGATGGCTTGAGTTCACAGTCTTTCATTATGAGAGTGTGTCGCAATTTTTGTTTCTTCTACCTGTTCGCTTCGTTGTTCTTCGGCTTCTCTGCTTTTCACGGTGTTCATTGTCATTCATTTGGAAATCAAACGTTCTTCGCGCTCCTCGTCTGTTTCGTTTTACCGCTGTTGATTTTGTTTTTGCTGTTTTGCTTCAGAACTGGCAAGGTCTCCTCCTTTTTACGGTTGGACATTGGCTAAAGTAAAAATGTAATAAATTTTTTATCAACAAATATACTAAATTCATTTTAAACACAGTTTACACTCTATTTTCAATTTATATTCACCCACTGTATCACTTTACTACTTGCACTTCACTCTTTGTTTCTGCTCACTCTCTACTCTACTTGTTCGGTTCATCGCTTCTTCACTTTTAAGACGCTGATGTTCGAACCGCCGGCGGGTCTTGCTTTACATACCACTATCAATGGGTAGCCTCAACAGTGGCGAATACCAGAACGTATCACGTCCAGTGGCGAATTCCAGAACATATCATATCCAGAACATTCCCTAACATTCGAGAGTGTTCTGGAATGTTCCACAATGATATGGGATGTTACGGGACGTACCCGAATATTTTTGAGTCTTCCCGAATATTCCACTCTATTTCCGAACGTTCCAGAATATCCTGGATCATTGTGGAACACACCAGAACGTTCTTGAAAGTATTTTAGCAAAAAAGAAAATATTAAATTTTCGTTATTAAAGTTTACTTTTACTCTAAGCATGTCTTTATGACACAGTAATGTTAGCAAAATTATGCACAGGATGGTAAAATATTAATATAGGGTGTTCACAACTTTGAAGCGGAATTCCTTTAATGGTAAGATGGTTGATGACCATGTCTGGGGGTAGATAAAAATACAAACAAATTAAATGCAATTGGGACCAGAGATGTCAATTACGCTAAAATGTACAATGAAAATACCTAACATTGAATGGGTTCGGTAAAGGGCAATCAAAAAGAAAAACACAATTAAAACAACTCCTTAATTCCACAGTGGCTGATCAGCCCCTTTTGTTAGATCGGACTTCTCATGTTTCTGCTTCATTTGAGCGTGACAATCTTGAATATGTTTAACTACAGGTCATGGTTGAATCTATGAAAAATTAGGAGAGACGGAGATGACCGCAATCAATTGAATACCACTTACTGACATGGCACGAGCGCATCTATTTACCTTTGGCTTATGTCAGCATAAGCTGTGAACCTAAGAATCTATTCCAAATCTCTGTCTACAAACACCAGTTAGACATATTTACCTCGTCTTCAGTGAAGCCAAGAATCCTAGTTATTCCCTAGATAAGTTAATTGTCATGGTACACGCTATTTGGCTGGAATAGCACGTACGTCGTTGCCCTCAAATCGCTCACTAGCGTTAACTACCAATGCTTGGTGCGATTCTCCAGAAGACTTTGCAGCTTAACTCCTTATGTGTTAAGTAAGACAAGCCTGGGTTTCCATAATGACTCTCCCAATAGTCTCAGCACAGCGCGAGTCGCCTTGCTCAAACACTCGACGATTCTCTGCAACAAAATAAGCGAATTACTCTGTCTGCAATTTGTCTATATCAGAGCTAGTGGCCACGCATTTTCTTTCTGACCAATCAGAGCATTCGTACTTGTTATAACTACATCCACTAGAGTTTTAGTAGCCTTTCACAGGCTTCTTAACTTTCATAGGGCAGAGTTTAACTTCTGCTGTGTAATACTGAGATAAACAACTTTTTCTTACATGCGAGTTTCTAACACAGGTTGCTACAGTGAGTCATCAATGTTTCTTGTTGTGTTTCTCGAGACGTTTGTCTACCACCTCCAGCTGTGTTCCTGTAGAAACGCTTCCTGAAGGGTTGTCGTTAAAAGCAGCGACCAGCGGTGGATTTTGCCAGAAGCCTATGCAGTGTCTCCGGCATCTCAATATGTCTGCTAGGTGCCCCACTGTGAGGTTTCAGGCGTGCGGGATGACCGCGCCATCCTTAAATTCTCCTTGTCTCAGAACTGCATTTCGTAGCTTGGGTCTGTAAATTACTAGTGTGAGTGTTAGTGGTTTACATTCACAAAATGCCGGCCTGTTTATTGGATCTGCCTATTAATAAAATTCGTGATATTTCATATATGTCATGTTACTTATCGATTAAACTAAAATTATTTCAGGAATTCAATGTAAGGTGTTTTATTTGTTTGACACCTTACAACCACCAGCTCTTACATACTGTCATTGGGAGTCATCTGACCAGGTCAGAATTTTACAATTGTCTCGGGAAACCAATATGGTCATGAACCCAGGAGGGACATTGCAGACGATGTCATGTTGTATGCAAAGACATTCACGTTGGTCCTCTGCTGAAATGGAGTGTATTCTCTGGTCCAACTATACATCAAGGATTTCGATAACATTTGCATGGTCATTCATCATTTTTCAGGGTCTTTCTCCCACTTCATCGTGGGGTCGGCCTTGTTACTATTGATGTCGGAGGGTGGCCAGATTCCCCTCCTGTCTCCACCTCACACCCCCCAGGATGGAATGAGTGTACCCCATCTTTCTGCATCTAGTGTAAGCCATGAAATAGTGCGAACGTTTTCAATTGCCTGCGAGTCGTATAACTGAGGCGGAACATGGGGGCGAGCCCGATATTCACCTAGTGGTATGTGGAAAACCGCCTGAAAACCACATCCGGGCTTGCCAGCACACCAGTCCTTGTCGTCAATCCGCCGGGCGGATTCGATCGGGGGCCGGAGCGCCTACCCGAGTCCAGGAACCAGAGCATTAGCGCTCTCGGCTAACCTGGCGGGTTATAACATTTGCACGGTGTCTTGCATCATTACTAATCATGTGCTTCCCTCTCATACTTGCAAATGGGGGAGCGAAAAACAACTGTCTATATGCCTCCGTACTAACTCTAATTTGCCTTATCTGGTTTCCAATTTCCATGGCCTTGCACGAAAGGTACGTTGGCTGCAGCAGAATCATGCTCCAGCCAACTTTAAATGCCGGTTACCTAAATTTCGTCAGCAGTATTTCGCGAAAAGAATGTCATGTTCCCTCCGGAGATACCCATTAGAATTCACGAATACTCGGTAACAAATCTAGCAGCGCGCATCTGAATTGCTTCCATGTCTCTTTAATCCGACGTGGTGCGGATCCCAGGCACTCGAGCAGCATTAAAGAACGGGTCGCATTACTGTTCTATACACTGTCACATTAACGTATGCAACACACTTTCCTGAAATTCTCCCAATAAACCGATGTGAACCAACCATTTTCCATACTACCGTCCATGCATGTTCGTTGCGTTTCATATCACTTTGAAACGTTACTCCTAGACATTTAATCGGCTTGTCAGAGTCAGTCGCCAAACTACTAATGTTGTTTGCGAACTTTACAGGATGCTTTTTCCTTCTTAATTGCATTAAATTACATTTGTTCCTACATTTAGAGAAAGTTGCCATTCACCACACCAATTAAAAATTTTCTACAAGTAATCTCGTATGATCGTACAGTCACTCAGCGACAACACCTCTCTGCACACCACACATCATCAGCAAACAGTCGCAGATTGCTTCTCACCCTCTCCGTCATATGCCACATATCACTGATGCATGCAGAGGATAAGAGCAATTATATCATATTTCTTGTGGCATGCTTGGCGACAGTCTCGCCTCTGATGAACATTCGGCGTCCTGGTTTCTATTACTGTAGAAGCCTTTTCGCCACTCACATATCTGACAACTAATTTCGTATGCTCTTACCTATGTCAGTTTTCTGCCGTGGAGCACTTGTCAAACACGTTCCGAAAATCTATAAATATGGAATCTGCCTGTTTCCCTTCATCCTTAGTTCACAGTATGCCGTGTGAGTAAAGGACAAGGTGAATGTTGTTGCTTTCTAAATCCATGCTTATCTTTGGACAGAAGCTCCTCCATATGCATTTTATGTCAATAACCGTGCAACGAACCGTTGTTAAGAATATTGGTCACTAATTTCACCGGCTCGTCATTTAGCGGTTCTTCTGTACAGGAGTCGCCCTCGCTGTTTTCCCACACGCAACGTTAAGTAGGCAATAATAATCTCATCACGGCCCTCATCGCTGGTAGGAGTAGTGCCAAGCAGCTACCGTTCCAGGGAACTCGGCCAATGTCGGCTACGATGGGATTAAGCGAACACGGGCGCCAGCACTGGAGCAGTTTGGCTAACATCACTAGGACTTAAAAGGACTTACTTCCTGTGCGTGTTGCGTCCAACATCCCAGTGCTCGCTGGTGGATCGTTCACAGCGTTGCCTCAACTGGGAAGCCCCCGAGAAAATAAGCTAATGATTGACGCTAATGGTTGATAGTGCATTTCCTTTTCAAAAGTGTAGTCAGCTACGAATTCTCTTGACTTTGGCGACCAGTTTTTTTTTATCGATCGCAGTAGAGCAGGTGCTACACGGACATAGCAATTTTCTCATTTAAAATCGATACTAATAGAGAGAGAAGAACTAAGAGAGGGAAAAAGAAACATATATTAATTGATGACCTGAGTTTTCCAGTATTTATCTCCATTTTCATAGCTTCTAATTTGTGTATCTTGTAAGTGACAATTCACAGTATCGTAATGCCAAAAAAATTTCTCGTTTATTTGTTTTTTGCTCTCTTGGTAAATGAATCTTCCATAAACTACAGGCGATCTGCGTCACTTGTACTTTCGGTTTGCAGCTGACGTTTTAGTAATCCTAAAAGAATCACCAGTTCCAGCTACTTTCTTTTTGCTGTGGAACAGCGGAACAAACGAAGAGTAACGTTTCACATTTCCTCATTTTGAAGCGTTTCTATGTCCACTGACGGATAATGTGAGGAGTATGATAAATAGATGCATATGAAGCAGTTGATGGTTCAGGAGAGCATTGTTTTTCAACAGGCAGAAACATATATAGGAGAGAAGATACATACAAATATTTTAACGATGACGGCAGTTTTAAAACTATTTTGTTAGCAAATGATGTTTTGAGAGTACCGTCATTGTATTTTAACATACAAACGAAATGTTCTCAAAAGGTCATCTACTGACGAACTAGCTTTTCACTTGTTAGATCGGCAATAAGCGATCCACATGAATTTAAGAGATATGAAGCGTTGGAATAAAGGAATGGCAAAAATCAGTTCTATATATATATATATATATATATCCCTCCAGAATGAGATTTTCACTCTGCAGCGGAGTGTGCGCTGATATGAAACTTCCTGGCAGATTAAAACTGTGTGCCCGACCGGGACTCGAACTCGGGACCTTTGCCTCTCGTGGGAAAGGGCTCTACCATCTGAGCTACCGAAGCACGAATCACGCCCGGTCCTCACAGCTTTACTTCGGACAGTATCTCGTCTCCTACCTTCCAAACTTTACAGAAGCTCTCGCAGAAGTAAAGCTGTGAGTACCGGCCGTGAGTCGTGCTTCGGTAGCTCAGCTGGTAGAGCACTTGCCCGTGAAAGGCAATGGTCCCGACTTCGAGTCTCGGTCGGGCGCACAGTTTTAAACTGCCAGGAAGTTTTATATATATCCCTATTCAACCAAACTCAGTAACCCCTTCCCTTTCTTTCATTTCTCTCCCAACCACTTTCAAGTTACACATAAAAATCAATGCAATGCTTTAGAACTTTCTTTTTCTTATCTTGATCCCGTAGAAATGTTTCGTGCTGCTCTGCACGAAAGTGTGCCTTGCGTAAATCTCTTAAGATCTTGAATTTTAATCTGCTTACTTTATTTAACCACTGATCTTACTCTACAACTATTAAAATTCCCCCACCACCCCGTCTATATTCAAATTAACTATAAATCTATCGCTTACCTCATTCTAGTTGTACCACAAAGCTCTTTCTTCCCTTATTCGAAACACTACCTCATTCTCACTTAGCCAATCTGCTTATATAACTGAGGTTCTCCGGTAAAATCACATTTCAAAAAAATACATGCACTTGTTATCTGAAATATTTATCGTCAATGTCTCTCTTCCATACAAACCTTCCTTCCGGAAAATAGTTTTAAAACAATACTTCTTATACTTATATTTCATTGCGTGATCACTTGTTTCTTTCAGAAAATAATACGCTGTGCTATTCTCACCCTCCATTCTGTACCTTTTTTTCTTCGTCCATCGTCTTATTTTCCTTCCCAAAGATGAAACTCCCGTCTACTATTTTTAGAGCCTCATTTCCTAATCTAAATCCCCAGCATCACCTGACATTTCTACTACAATGCATTTGTCAAGATTCACTTATTTGATTTTCATCTAGTAACATGTTTTGAAAACTATCCATGCCGTTCAGTTGACCTTCGA
The DNA here is from genome assembly GCF_021461385.2 of Schistocerca piceifrons. Lineage (NCBI taxonomy): Eukaryota > Metazoa > Arthropoda > Insecta > Orthoptera > Acrididae > Schistocerca > Schistocerca piceifrons. The sequence goes on from NC_060140.1 coordinate 634,595,872, forward strand.
TGTCATTTTTGGTCAATGACAGAGTTAAGATGTCTTCGGCAAGCCGCTTCAGTTTCTTCTTTCAAATTTTTCCGCGGTTACCTTAATTACTTTTTTATATAGACTATCAAAAAGAGGGGGTTGGGCGAGAACCCTCGCTCATATTCGACTCAGTTACTGTATCCTTTCCATGTAACTCTTATAATTCCTCTTCAGGTATGGGATTTTGCGCTCGATAATTTCTTAATTTCAAAGATTATGTTCAAGCTAACATTTTCAAATGATTTTTGTGTATCTAAGAATACTTTACTTGGTTTTCTTTCCTCAACCTACATTATAAAACCAGTGCAGTGTTGCTTGGCGTATTCTTCCTGATGTCAAATTTTACTCGTTGCATGGATTTACCATTTAATGATGCTATACCAGTTAATGATGTTAGTCTGGCTCAGATTTGTCGGTCGTAAGTACCACTGATCCAGCAAATGGTGACATTACGTAGTATATTATTGGGAAATAACGTGGTGTGTTGACTCTGTCTGAAGAGTGCAAGGAATTATGAGATCTTCAAATATATTTTGCAGACACTAAGTCAAAAAACAACTATATTTGTAGTGCAACATGAAAAGAAATTTGTTTCCTGGTAGTTGTGAAAAAACTTTGAAGTTATGAAACAGTTTCTGTGCGCTAGGTGCAGCTGCTTCACGTGTCTATACCGCGATTTTGTAAACGTCTTTATGTCAATGCCTCTTAATAGCTTTGTAGAAAGCTATTGTTCTCACCTACAGTCGTTTCTGCTTCGCAGTTGAAAGCTGTCAAAAGCGCTGCAAGGTCTCAGTGATTTCCTCTTGACACGACTGTTGGAAAGTCTTAGTTGTGAAGAATAAATGTATTGAAACTTTATTAATGCTGACCCATGTTTTCATACAATTCACGTCAAATCTCTTGAACTCCGTCTCGTACAGTAATATATTTATGTAGATACATTCAGCGACAGATATGGATACTTTCTGCCAAATATATTGCAAATAAAGTTAGAAGCAAAGTACAGATATAAGTAAACGTCATGCATGAGGTGGCATTTTTAATGAATCTCGGTGTTTATAACGTCTTATCTGCTGATGTGTTTGAATCGGTCATTTTCGAGACAGCGTAGCTCCACATTTTATGCAAAATGAGTTATTTATGACCGGGCCTTCTTTAAGGGTAGCCGCAGCATTTTGTACATAAACGCCGTAATTTCCATCCACGTGTGTACATTTTTTGTGTCTGGTAAGTTTGTGGTAGTTTTAGAAGCAACGCAACTCCTGGAGTAATGGTGTTTCTAATTTAACATGCCAGCACTGTTCATCCTGTTGGCAGTGCTGGTTGATCTGCTTATTCCAGTAAAAAGATCTGTCACTGTTGAAGATTTGGTTGTCTCTTAGAGAGAACAATACGTTCTTTGCCTTGGTCGTCTTTGATTGCAAGGTGCAGGTAGATAAGAATTTTATTTTAAAGTTCTGTGATTATGGAAAACTTCACAAAACAAAATAGGGGTGTGAGGAAGAAGCTGCATACACGAATGAGGTCATTAAAAGTGCACGTTTTCAGTGAAATGAATACATAAACAATGCACGAAAAACATTTCCGGAAAGAAAAACAGGTGAGAAATCCAATTGTAAGAAACCATTTATGCTAATGCTGATATAGTTCATCAGGCATCTTTGTTAGAAAGACTTAACAATTTCGAGAGCAGAGGTGAACAGGATATATATTTACAAGGTCTCATCGCCCGTACCAATGTGCCAAAGACCTCGTCCAAATAAAAATGTTTCATCCATTAATCGTGTTCACAGTTGTACATACCTCATCATACTCAATGATGAAAGGATGGATGTAGGCCAGAAGGCATTTATAGCTTGCCATGGCCTCAAGTGTGATAGCAGGCCACGTCGTCTAAGAGAATTGTTGATAGGCGTAAGTCTCCAGTTGTTTTAAGAGGAAAATTCCCCATAACAGATTCAAAGCCCACTTCGTTCTTCAACATATTGTTTTCCAAGGAATCAGACACATGCCGAGTTAAATATGAAAATCATGTTTCACGTATTTCAGGAAAAATATTCTGAAGTACACACTACAAATCAGTCCTATGCTAAATACTTTAACGACATTTTCACCTCAGTTTTGGGAGGCCTCACGTAATACCAGGTGTACATGTGAAGTTGTGGAACGAAAATTAAAGTTCCCATTGCTAAATGAGAAGGCAAATAAGGTTGCTGTACTCTTCAAGCTTCAACAAATCTGTGCAATGAAAGGGAGGATCTGGCTGTAATAACATTTGACTACATGCAGAAAATTTCACTATCTATTATTACAGTGCAGAGGCTGCTTTATCTAGGACAGTTAGTAATCAAAGTTTTTGAAAGTATTAATGCAAAATAAGTAAAGATTATTTTTACATCTATATAGAAACCCAGGGTAACATAGGATCAAATGAAGTAGCTTCTTTTCTTTTGAATTACGTAGATAATTGCATTTAGAAGGATGTGAACGAACTGCACTACTTTAGTGTTAGCTGTGGTTGTCAATACAGAAATTACACCATAGTAAGAATTTTATTGGCTCATGTGGAAGCAGAACGATTTGATAAAATCCAGAATTTCTTTTCCCTGAGAGGACATTTTCTCCCCAATTACCGTGATTTTGGTGCTGCGAAGATGCTTTTGTCAAAGCACGATCGAATTTGTCTTCCGAAGGAAGTATGTGAGATAATAGTAAAGTCAAGAATAGCTGGGAAGTTCATGGTTACTGTGCAAGGAGTTCAAGATGTAATTACCTTCAGAGATTGGTGGCCTCCTCTATATAAGAAGATAGTAAATTTTCTGGAAACAGAACATTTCCCAAGGCCACTGTACTGCATTCCGAAGCATCTGGGCATCCAGGGGCAGTTGTTACATCACCATTGACAAACACAGCAGTGGAACATACATTCATCCTGTGGGGCGCAGCGATGTAAAATGTGTGTTTGCCGCATACAAGGGCATACAACAGACAGATGTCAATCATTGAACCTAAACAAGCTTAAGGAGATCTTGCAGTATATTCATGAAGAATGTAAGCAATTTTATCTTGAAATTTTCGATAATCGTTGATAATTTGAAGTAATTGTATCCAGTCTAGCTTTTGCATTGCAAGTAAATATGTTATAAGATTATTTTCGTTGTTTAATTTAAAAAAATTGATGAATCAAAATATTGTTGATATTAAAGACAATAAACTACTAATGTCATACATTTGTATAAGTTTGATGTATAGATCAGTTTTTGTATGTTTCATAGCCTTTGAAAGTAAAATTGTTAAACTGAATAAAAAAGAGCACGTTTCAGTGATAAAGTTTCAAAAGCATTTGAGACAGTTTTAGAAAAAAGTAGCAGCAATCACATTGATTCCTGTTTTGGCTAGGTCTAAGAGGAGCTGCGGATTATATTGTAAGTTAAATTACTTACCTAACGATACTCTTTCAAAAGCACCAAGCAACTTCTGATATGTGTTGAACTTTCCCTTAAAGATACTTTTTTATGTTTCCTGAAAAATATGCATTTATACAGTCACACAGTTTTAAAAAAATCGATTGATTTGAAACGTAATGCTATAATTTTACAGAGACATTCAGCGGCGTATGTCGGTACTACCTGCAAAATGTGTTGCAAATAGGGTTAGTAGCAGAGAAGTAACAAATTGAAACTTCATGTTTAACGCGGCAGTTTTTCAAGCAGCTCAGTGTTTATGAAGTCATGTGTAATAGGTAGATGGCTTTTACCCCCATAGCGGTTGTTGACAAATAATAAGGGATGTGGGTAAGTTTCGTTGAAATGCACACACACGACTGCATACACCCACCCACCCACTCACACACACACACACACACACACACACACACACACACACACACACGTTTTATGACATATATTGATTATTCCATGTTAGCAATATTATAAAATAGAGACACTGTACGATACTTGCAAATTTTTTGATATGCTGACTCGTCGACTAATCTACATATTGTATTACGTAATCTCTCAACAGACAATGCATACTGATCTCACACAAAAGAAACGCAGTATAAGAGCGGTGTACCGTAGAAATTTTCTTGTGCGACTTTGGAAGGAAATATCTGTTGACCTCCCCCATATCGCGTAAAAGCGATAAGCCAAAATAATTCGTGGAGAGCAATAGACAAAAGCAGACAATTATACACACACCAAAAAAATTTTGCATATCACGGTTCCAAGTCTTCCGGAACCTGTACAGAAAATAGGAATATAGATCAACATAAACCTCAATTCCGCCGTTTTCATTTCTCATGAAAATCACACATTGCCTGTTGTACCACTGTACAGCGAGACCTTCAGAGGTGGTTGTCCAGACTGTTATACACAGTGGTACATCTAATACCTAGTAGCACGTCCTCTTGCATTGATGTATGCCTGTATTCGTCCTAGCATACTATCCTCAAGTTCATCAAGACACCATTGGTCCAGATTGTCCCACTCCTCAACGGCGATTCGGCGTGGATCCCTCAGAATGGTTGCTGGCTCACGTCGTCCATAAACAGCCTTTTTCAATCTATCCCAGGCATGTTCGATAGGGTTCATATCTGGAGAACATGCTGGCCACTCTAGTCGAGCGATGTCTTTTACAAGATGTGCATGATAGGGGCGCGAAATGTCGTTCATGAAGACGAATGCCTCCCCAATATGCTGCCGATATGATTTCACTGTCGGTCGGAGAAGGGCGTTCACGTATCGTACAGCCTTCCATACCACCAGCGGCGTACGTCTCCTCCATATAATGCCACCCCAAAACAGCAGGGAACCTCTCACCTTGCTGCACTCGCTGGACAGTGCGCCTAAGGCGTCCAGCCTGACCGGGTTGCCTCCAAACACGTCACCGACGATTGCCTGGCTGAAGGCATATACGACAATCATCGGTGACGAGAACGGCGTTCCCATCATGAACGGTCCATTCGGCGTGTTGTTGGCCCGATCTGTACCGCGATGCATGGTGTCGTGGTTGCAAAGATGGACCTCGCTATAGACGTCGGGACTGAAGTTGCGTATCATGCAGCCTGTTGCGCACAGTTTAAGTCTTAGAACGACGTCCGTGGCTGCACTAAAAGCATTAGTCAATATGGTGGCGTTGCTTTCAGGGTTCCTCCGAGCCATAATCCGTATGTAGCGGTCATCCACTGCAGTAGAGGCCCTTGGGTGGCCTGAGCGAGGCATGTCATCTCAGTTCGTGTCTCTCTGTATCTCCTCCATGTCAGAACAACATCGCTTTCGTTCACTCCGAGGCGCCTGGGCACTTCCCTTGTTAAGAGCCCTTCCTGGCACAAAGCCACAATGCGACGTGATCGAAACGCAGTATTGATCGTCTAGGCATGGTTCCTGGTGGAATGTCTGTAACTGATCGGCTGTCGGAACCCTCCTCCAACAGGCGCTGCTCATGTATGGTTGTTTACATTTTTCGGAGGGGTTAGTTGTACCTTTCAAAAGTCGAAGGGAATGTGTCTGTGATACAATATCCACAGTCAACGTCTGTCTTCAAGAGTTCTGGGAAACAGGGCGATGCAAAACTTGTTTTGGCGTGTGTAGATGTAAAGTTGTCCAGCTTTGAAGGCGAGGAGCACTAATTGAATGTGTTTTTTCTAAGTGCATATGTCGTTGCATCAGCCTCTTCCTTTTGATGCTAAACTAATTCACTTCACCTTTACTAAACTGCTCGTCCATTGCAACTTCAAGTATGTACACAGTATATAGTCGGAAAATAGTCACGTACAAATACGTAACGACTAACAGTTTCTTAGCTACGTGTGCAGTTTCAGTAATTTCATATTGTGGTAGATGTCCTGATTTATAAATTACTTTCAAGTACAACAAATGGAAAAGGACTTCTCACAATATCGTGGCACGCCACAAAGTGATACAGATGAAGTGCGTGCTCCAGTGGGCTAGCACATACCGTGAAGAGCATTGTGCCTGTGATGACATATGGAATGTTGATAAGAGACAAGAATCCCCGATAGAATATACACACCTAACAATACACTTCCCCCCTCCTCTCATTATGGTTAAGACGGTCTTGCATTGTTGGTGCCTGAGACTCCCATGAGTAGATAATTTTTTCTTGGGTAAGGCGGCAGGGGAGAGGGGTGTGTGCAACAAGAGATGTGGTGGGCAGTGTACCGTGATCGTGTTGGTAAATCCTATGCTACCTTGCTTATCTAAAAAAAACGAATCCTGTCCATTGAGCGACAAAATGACGCAAGTCGCAGCCAGAACCACTGCCGAAACCATTAGTCACATGCACAGCTGCAGACACTGCTTTAAACCGCAACATTGTCTTCTTGACGCAATATCTTCATTCATGAATCTCAAAAATTACTTAGGAACATATGGATAGTTACCCATCGAATAAAGTGTTGTATAAGCACTGCTAGCCAGAAGCGTGATTTTCACTGACAAATTTACTTGACCGCTGTGTCAAGGACTTTTCTGTTACTGGGATAATTCTTGTATACCGATGAGCCTTAAACGCAGAAGATAACTTCAAGCATAATGCCAATTCTGTTTGATTGAATTTTCTGGTTTTTCATTTATTGGACTATAAAAGGAATGTTTAGAAGTATGTTTTTTCTGAGTTTGAGGAAACTGGTACTTACCTCCCGGTAAAGTCACTATGGACGCAATCGGCTTCGGAAGCGGAAGGCTGCCTGACTGCAATCTTAAGATGTAAATGATATAGCTCTTCTGAGACACAAACCCATTTCCGGCGCGTAGGCCGACCTTTTTTCTTGTCGACCACCAGACTCGTCTCCGTTCTAATCTTGTTTGCAGCGATACTCTTTTATCAGACGTAAAAATCTGCCGCACTTAGAACCAGATAACTCTTCAGATATTTTCGTGGAAAGTTTAAAGCAGTGTGACGGAGATTTTCTCCAATCCTGGTTAACGCTGTGTATTCTAATGTTAGATGTTATTTCTTGATTTGTTTATTGATTTATGATATGTTGGCAACAGTGAACAAGATGGACATCAATTAGTAATGCAACACATTATTTTCTGAGTTCAGGATGGTTTTATTCTGGATGCTTTTATTCGGGATTCCAACACCCCATATTATTCCTGACTCTTTAGGCTAAAAAGGCAGGTTGCTCATCGTACTTTTCATTCAATACGAAGGCCTTACGCCACCCTGCCGGAAGGTCATGTGTGACCACATGGTACCACTCAACTGGTCGACGTGGAGCAAACGTCTTTCTGCATCAATAACTTCCGCGTCATCCACACACTGCTACCATATGAGTGCATCCTTTATTGCACCAAACAGATGAAAGTATGGAGATGCGAGACCCGGGCTGTAGGATGGATGAGAAGAAATTGTCTATATCATTATCTTGCCGTGAAACAAACTAACGTTACACTCTGTGAGGATTTCGAATTTTGACCGCACGTGTATCTAATGGACAAAGGTATCGGACTATAATCTTAAATATGGTGAAATTAACAGAAAAACTAAACGGAGTTTAACCTTGGGAGTTAATGAAAGTGATAAAAAACATATGTGAATGAAACATGAACGGTCGTCAGACCAATTACGCATTTAATATGGAGATACATGTTTATAAAATTGAACATTGGTTACTAAACTTACTTTCGTTGCTATTTCCCCTTGAATAGTGCACAGGATACAAACTGACACAGGGCACGCTAAGCAGTTATGAATAACGCATACTCCAATAATTATAGGAAGCAATTGTGTACCAAGCTCATACTAGTAACAGCTACACTCAAGATCACTACTTGAACCAATACTGAAATGTTACTGCATGAAGTGCACAGCTAAATTTGGGTATGAGGGGCTTCTATCTTCCCTGACATGTAAAAACACAAATAAAGATAAATAATACCATATATACACTGTTTATACTCCTCTACATATATCAGTTTCCTTTAGCAATAGTTCACTAATAGTTCAAATTTCTTTCTAATACGTGGAGAATGTGATGGGCAGTATTCAAGTTCTAAGATTATTTCAGTAGCAAAGACAAAAATTCAACAATGAGCTCAGTTAACTTCGAAAAAGGAACCATTCATAATCAAAATCAAAACAACAATATTTTTGAAATGAGCTAAACTTATTTGTCTTTCTTACCACCCATGAAGCAAGTATTTTACACATTAACATTTACACAATCTGACACTGTATTCCTGAAAAGCTATACTTCCCAATAAACTAAGAGTACTTTAGCAAAATCCTATCAAACTTCACCTTTGTGGTTTTAAATTTAACTTTTGCTGCTCCTTTTACATTTGAAAAAAAAAAAAAAAACTCTTCGAAACACTTGAGTGCAAGAACTTATCATTTAAAACAGGATACTCGGTTTCAGGAGCACTTAGGTGAACCCCCAGCATAGGTTCATGACCAGGATAGAAAATATGGTTCTGAACACAGATTTATAGCATGTGGATGATTATTGAAACCACACTCAAATGCAATGGTCCATGCTCATACACATACCTGCGGGTATGAAGTTAGTACAGCAGTGACGAAGTTTTGGTGGCAAGCGACATGGCGGCTAACTGTACTCACGGCCCTTGATGTCTGAATGCTCTACAAAGTTTCTTCTTGGCGTCGGATTTTCAACGTATTAGAGCCATTCCTTTTTGCCGAAAATACCAAATAATAGCTAGATCCACATCCGAGGCAATAATCCTTTGCAAAGCAGCTTCCAATTGCTTCTCTTAGCACCGTCTAAGTGATCTGTGCAATGGCTAGCCAAAACAATCTCTTACATCGCGCCAAGCCACTTCCGCTGCGGGGAGGCTTCCCTACGTCTTTTATGTATTACAAATATAAGTGCTCTAAGCATGAAGCACCTTTCAACAAATATTTTCTTTTTTATAATCATACACAATTGGTAACAATTTATACTTTCAACAATTCATTTTGCTTTCTTCATACACTCCTGGAAATGGAAAAAAGAACACATTGACACCGGTGTGTCAGACCCACCATACTTGCTCTGGACACTGCGAGAGGGCTGTACAAGCAATGATCACACGCACGGCACAGCGGACACACCAGGAACCGCGGTGTTGGCCGTCGAATGGCGCTAGCTGCGCAGCATTTGTGCACCGCCGCCGTCAGTGTCAGCCAGTTTGCCGTGGCATACGGAGCTCCATCGCAGTCTTTAACACTTTTAGCATGCCGCGACAGCGTGGACGTGAACCGTATGTGCAGTTGACGGACTTTGAGCGAGGGCGTATAGTGGGCATGCGGGAGGCCGGGTGGACGTACCGCCGAATTGCTCAACAGTGGGGCGTGAGGTCTCCACAGTACATCGATGTTGTCGCCAGTGGTCGGCGGAAGGTGCACGTGCCCGTCGACCTGGGACCGGACCGCAGCGACGCACGGATGCACGCCAAGACCGTAGGATCTTACACAGTGCCGTAGGGGACCGCACCGCCACTTCCCAGCAAATTAGGGACACTGTTGCTCCTGGGGTATCGGCGAGGACCATTCGCAACCGTCTCCATGAAGCTGGGCTACGGTCCCGCACACCGTTAGGCCGTCTTCCGCTCACGCCCCAACATCGTGCAGCCCGCCTCCAGTGGTGCCGCGACAGGCGTGAATGGAGGGATGAATGGAGACGTGTCGTCTTCAGCGATGAGAGTCGCTTCTGCCTTGGTGCCAATGATGGTCGTATGCGTGTTTGGCGCCGTGCAGGTGAGCGCCACAATCAGGACTGCATACGACCGAGACACACAGGGCCAATACCCGGCATCATGGTGTGGGGAGCGATCTCCTACACTGGCCGTACACCACTGGTGATCGTCGAGGGGACACTGAATAGTGCACGGTACATCCAAACCGTCATCGAACCCATCGTTCTACCATTCCTAGACCGGCAAGGGAACTTGCTGTTCCAACAGGACAATGCACGTCCGCATGTATCCCGTGCCACCCAACGTGCTCTAGAAGGTGTAAGTCAACTACCCTGGCCAGCAAGATCTCCGGATCTGTCCCCCATTGAGCATGTTTGGGACTGGATGAAGCGTCGTCTCACGCGGTCTGCACGTCCAGCACGAACGCTGGTCCAACTGAGGCGCCAGGTGGAAATGGCATGGCAAGCCGTTCCACAGGACTACATCCAGCATCTCTACGATCGTCTCCATGGGAGAATAGCAGCCTGCATTGCTGCGAAAGGTGGATATACACTGTACTAGTGCCGAGATTGTGCATGCTCTGTTGCCTGTGTCTATGTGCCTGTGGTTCTGTCAGTGTGATCATGTGATGTATCTGACCCCAGGAATGTGTCAATAAAGTTTCCCCTTCCTGGGACAATGAATTCACGGTGTTCTTATTTCAATTTCCAGGAGTGTATATACAATACAGAATTCTAACTTCCAGTCTCAAAACAAGGACTTTAACTAACAAAGAATACACACTCCATAACTGCAGGTACACAGTTACATAATATAAACACACTTCTGATCGGTATAAGTGTTACAAGTCCAATAAAGTCACACGAGCTGCTCTCGCGTGCTTAGACTTCTGTGAGGCCTTGTGCTGCCATGGAGAAGGAAGAGTTAGTTTGCATTTCAATGACTACGAATGGGCTGAAGTCGTTTCTTCGATATCCTCTGGGTAGCATAATACAGTTCATAGATGGCCGTTGCACCATGTGGGAGGATATCAAACAGAGTCCTAGAAGACCGTCGTCGTGACTTTATCGGCTGAGGGTGCGGCTTTGAACTTTTCCTTTGGAGGAGAGGTGGTGTGGCGCCACTACACGGACTGCCGTTGTCCTTCCAGTTCGAAGTGATGAACCCATTTTGCATCGCCTGTGATAATGTTCGATAAAACATTATCATTAGCACCCTCGTAACGCTCAAGCAATTTCGCATCGATGGTCCTTCATTGCACTTTCCGGTCTTCAGTTAGGTGGCAAGGAACCCACAGGGCACATACCACGCACCTTTGAGTACCCCAAATGATGGCTGAATGTGTCAGCGCTACCGGCAGAGACTTCCAGCTCTGCAGCGAGGTGTTGGCTTGTGATCCATCTACCAGCTCTAATGAGAGTGTACGCACGTTCCAACACTGCAGCTTTGCGCGGCCGGACGGCAGGCGGGAGATCGGACAGGTCTACGCGACTGTGTTTCGACTATTACAGACATCGCGCCCAGAGACTCACTGTGCTGTTTTCACTGTCAGGTCACCGTAGACATTCTACAAACGTTTAATAATAGGTGCGATGCTCTAGTTTTCCACCAAAAGAAACTCTGTGACAGCTCTATGCTAGGAACTCATCTCCGTTAAAGGTGACATTTCAAAGACTACGTTATCGCCGTCACCTATCTGAATTTCAGGAAACAATACGATCTGAAGCGATAGTATTCCACAAAGTCCCACGATAAACTCCACATTTCTTTCAGCTCAAGCTTGCAGAGAAAAAAAAATTATTGCACTACTTATTAACACCCCTTATGCTAGGAAATACGTACATATAGTTTGCAATTATATATTTGAGTATTTAGACACAGAACTAATTTTTAAATTCTGAAAACGAATAATTTGAGATTACTGAAAAGGAAAACATTTAAACTATAAAATTGTGACTGGTACTTAAAATATATGCACGTAATCGGCATTAATAATGTCACTGAACTGTATTGTGTGTTTCCCCAGAGGTCTGTTTCTTACAATATGCTGAATGGTTCCCTCTAGGGCCACAGAATCACAGACTGGGAATTTTCGAAGTCCCCACCTACACATCATAGCATTGCACCCGGCGGGAATAGTTGTTATGATGTTCAGTCTTGTCTACTGACTTTTGTGCATGTCAAATCCTTGTAGGCTGGCAGAGGGATCTAGAAAACCTTGCGCAGCTACAGACGATTGTGTTTAACGGAACTATGGTTCACAAATTTCAAATCCGGTTCTGTTCTCTCACGATATGTTCATTTGTGCCTATGCAACTTGGGCTTATTCCGTTGAGTACTTGCTCCACTTTGTTAGGCACATCTAATCCTCATGCCATAGTACTAGGCACGTGGACTTTATTAAAATCGGTCCGACTTTGTGTATTTAATCTTTGTGCACTGACCATGAAACTTCAGTTAATTAAGGATGCAACGGATAACGCTTACTTTACCTAGAACCAATGTATTTGGTACTGGGGGAAGGGGGAGGACAAATTTCTGGTTATTCATTATCGTAACTAGACTTTCATCTATTTTGTTCCATTAATGAATTAACTACTGGCTCCGCAATCTCTTGACTTATCTTTAAGACCATTTTTTGTATTGCAGCTGAAAAACAGTCTGCACTGAATGAAGAAGTGGAGTGGTAATTTTGTTATATGGATAACAAATCGTTGTTCTTTACAAGAATCTACTTTTATAATTCTCGAAACCACTTTCAAAATTGGGTTATATAATACAGAGTCTGATATAGCCAACACATCCAGCGTGGTGGCTCCAAATAGCGAAAACAGTTAAGATTTGTATTTCGTCTCATCTTACGAGAAGTTGGAAATCGGAAGTAATGAATTTGGTTTTAATTGGTCATTATTTCATGCCAGAGGATTGAAGCGAAGTATTTGAATAAGCATGATAGGGGGTACGACACACGTGGCGGTAACGTTTGGAGTCCGTTGGTACTCAGAAAGAAAACTATACAAAAAATACCAAATTGTTATTTCAAATGTAGCTGAGGCTTATCAAAATTATTACACGCGATTGCAAGAATTAAGTAACATTTGAATTACTTTCGATTCAAATTCAAAATAAATTATTACTACACCACGTGATCAGATGCATTTCGTGGTATATAGAAGGAAATATGGGAAGATATTTGTGAGGGCGGCGTAGCAGTAGTCTTGTCTACGGGTGACGAATTTTACTGTGTATCGGCTGCATTGCGTTATACATTGTTAATGGGAGATAAAGAAGTTGGAAGGTTGGAGCTACTGATTTAGATATCTCGGAAGAAGGAGTTTGTGATTTTATTTCTATTGATGGAATTGAACTGACGTCTCTTGATGAAATCACGAATTGTTACTGAATGCTAAAGCATGAATATAAGAATCATGTGCTGGACTGTAGGTTAAAATATGAACTGACGGAAGAATCTAAGTGCAGGGAAAATGTAATGGAATCAGAAGTAGATCCGAATTTGACGGAATTTAAATGTAGGCTATTGTGAATCCTGATGTAGTACGCAGTAGCGGCAATTTCTCTGGTGAATTGGTGGATGTTGATGGAGGCACTGGTGGTGATTTTTGTGATGTAGCGACGGATATAAGAAAAATATTAAGTAATAAAGCTTATGGAATATCGACGGATATCGATGGAGTTAACTGTGTTAATGTGTGACATTAACTGTGTTAATTTGGCGGAAACAAGTAAGGTTTTGTCTAAGGGAGATGAAGCTGTAAGTTTCGTTATTAATTGTGAGGAGGTTGCAATCACTACGTCGGAGGAAGTGAACAGTACATTTGATGTTAAAGAGGACAATGAAACGACGGGTTTTGAGGGTGATTTAAATCCTACAGATGATTTAGAGTTAGATCTGGAGAATATACAACTGGATAATGGGGAAAATATTGGTTTGGGAGACGATGATAGTACAGAATGGAACAGTAAAGAAAATCTCTCTTGTGCCACAGAAGAAGCAAATGTAAACCAGCAAGAGATCTTGAAGATAGGAAAGATGAAATCAATGCCAAGAATGTATTTAATGAATTATATGACGGTGATAATGAGTTTGAGGGCTAGTCTGCTGTTATAATGTGTGCCATAACTATAGGGGAGAAAGAGAGACTGAAATTGATCTTTTGAGGGAGCAGTGGTCAGAGAGGAAAAAAGATATTAAATGTGCAGCTTGTGTAAGAAATGGAAATAGATAATGAGAAAAGAAGTCAGCTTTTAGATTATGGAAATAAAGTGTCAGCCGTTTCGGAACAAATTGTACATCGAAATAAGAGCAGAAAATTGATTTTTCCGGTCAGTAGTGTTAAGGTTAAGACTGCAATTGGTGGACCAAGCAAATCTGTGTGGCATTAAATTCACCAACATTTTATGAACAGTGCTTATTATTTTGCCATGAAATATTTTATAATGAATGGTTTGGTTAAAGATGTAGTGGAGACGGATTTTCTGCATAAAAACAAAAGATCTCTGAATTTTGTAGAAAAATAACTTAAATTCGAACTGGAAAGTAAGGGGAGAATAGTTAATTTAAAATACACTTTGATCAGAGACCAACGAACTGCACTTACGGAAGGTAGCGAGATTTGTATTCTAAGTATGACACAATAAAAGAAATGTCTGAATCGGTTGAAGACATATCTAACGTGGAAAAGAAGGACCAGTGTAATTTGGCGAGGCAGTGTGAGGATATTTTCTCAGACCGGTCCAGTAGAGTGATAGCTTGATAACATTTTTCTAAGATGAAGCCTGACGAGCTATAAGATCAAAACAGCAGGCTGTACGAACCAGATAAAACTAGATAGTGGAATGGGTTCTTGTGGAACAAGGCAGGAGCAATTATTGCAACCCGACTGTAAGTGTTAAAAAGAGGAATGACTCGTTTAGAATAGTATTAGACTATCTCAAACTGAAGAAGGTAATAGTAAGGGAACTCGATCAGTCAGGCAACATGGAAGACCTTTTGCAGAATTTTAGCAACAGAAAACTGATGTCGAATGCCGATTTCATAGCTGGTTTTTTGCAAATAAACTGCTTTCCTATTCTAAAGGAGAAGATATCGTTTCAGAGCTATGCCTATGGACCATTCACTGCCGCAGAACGTCCACATCCACATGCTTATATGCTCAGGTCCCTGTATTTATTATTACTGTGGCTATCAAACGTGACAAGGCTGTGAATTTACACAGAGGAGAGAAAGTGAAGAATTTGTATGTAAATAAGTATTGTTTTGGCACAGAAGTAGCGTAGTCTATATTTTATCTTATGTATTTTATTTATTATGCTACGTAAAGTACTTAAGATTTGATGCTACTTAATGTTCCAATTTAGCAAACTAAGTGCCACACTAAGTGGAGTTGTGTAATGCTATACATACGTAGATGTGCTGTTTCGTCACCAAGAGTTGGTCGGAGGTAAGGTAAATATGTTTGTATGACTGAGCACAGAATTTAGGGTGTTGGGGAGGAGCAATATAGTGCAAAGAGGGAGTCTATATTGGCCGCACGGGGCTCCGAGGTCGGCAGTCCGCAGATAAATTCGTTGTTTATGAATGTGAGGAATCTTAATTTTACTGTATGTAAGAAGATTTAGACGAAATGTCAAGGGATTACTTAAATGTGTTACTTGTACTATTTTGTAAGGGTTCCTCGTGTGATATAAGTAGTTGAATTGGAATTATTGCCCGTGCAAATGCCAGTGTGTGGAGGTCATGAGATGTCTTTAAAATTTTATTTGTTTGTGTAAAGAGTATGCAAAGTTTTTGGGTTGTATTACGTTGGCTAAATTATATAATATATATTTTTGGAGGGATTCTAAATATCTTTATAACGATAAATTCTGAGGATAAATGTTATTATAGCGGAAATAAGAAAACATATGTGATGAATTTATATTGCAATTATCTGCTGAGCTAAAATAAAGTGAGAGAATTATGTCCAGAGTAATTTCAGCATTTTGAAGATTCTTTTTGAATACAGTAACTGATTGTGAGAAACAACAAAATGTTTTTAGACTTATAGAACCAAACAAATTTTGTAGCAAGATAAACGTGTTTGATAGTGGGTACAAAGACAGAGTGTTTGAAATATCGCACTAAATTCAATGTATTTTGCCAAAGCTATAAATCAGTGGGGTTTCGGGGAATCATATAATTATTGATAACTCCACCACAGTCGTATTTCGACCGCTATAGCCCTTCAACCTTGACAGTAGCGGCGGACTGACGGATGTTTCGATGCAGTACTGCGAAGGCGACTGGACTGCTAACAGTCTGAATTTCAACCCCAGAACACCGATCGTTTCCTGTTTAACATATCGTGGCAGTGAAGTACAAAGTTAAATGGTCAGATCAAAAAACTGCTATCAAATGAGCGCAACAGCATCAAAAACTTTGTTTAAAAGAGTTGACTAGAAAATTTCGTTACACTTACATTTTACGTGAATATTTGGACATATATTTAACGAGCTGTAACTTTATAATTTGTGTTATTTTCGGAAGCAAATTAAGCTGATAATAGATCTTGTAACATATCATAAAAAGTAACATGCTACTTCACTCTCCACACCAAAGATGCTTATACTATTTTTCTAACACAGAAGAAGCGTATTCTACATTTTTTGTTACGTACTTTATTTATTATATTATGCAAGGATTTCAAATCTGATGCTACTTATTGTGCCAAGTTAATAAACGATGTATCACATTAAGTGGAGGTGTGTAATGTTACACATATGTAGATGAGCTGGCCATCTCGAGTCGGTAGGAAGTGAGGAAAATATATCTGTGTGGCTGAGCACAAACTGGGGGGCCCAGGGCTCAGAGTATGGCGTGGCTGGCCCGTTCGAAGCGACCGTTGTTGGCCCTCCCAGGTAGCAACGTGAGAAGTGCGTGGCAGGATGTGGGTAAATCCCAGACCACGTCGACGGCGGTTTCACACTTAGCTGGAGAACAATAGATACAACAAAAACAGCGGTGTACAAAGCAGTCTGAAATATGGCTACTTACAACTGTAAGAAATTCTATAATAAAGCACAGTTACATGGAAAAGCAAACCGAAATACATCTGCCATCTCATAAAATTGAGGTGAAAGCAGTGAAACAGTCGTATTCTCAGTATCTTCAGAACTACAGAAGATAATATTTTATAGTGACTAATAAACCTTGAAATTAACAACTATTAAACGCTTTGTGCGGTTTCACCAAACAATTTCCCAGATTACAGCATGGCACTGTAGCTACCATCTATGGAAGCTACTTACTTATATCTGCATTATTTATTATATGTCCATATCTTTCTCACTATGCAAGTGTTGCTCAGAATATCGTAGCCTCCACAATAACTCAGCATGAATACCTCATAGCTTGTCATACTTCCGTGATTACTTAAAGAATGTGATACAATTTTAGCCAATAACCTTATTTGAATGAGATTACAATCGATTTAAAAAAACCGTTCTTACTTTAAAAAAAGTGAGTCTCATATGTTAGGTGACACACTCACAAAAGTGTCAGAAGACGGTTCTATCAAGCAGATATACTGCTGTCATTTAATATGAGTACTCATGCACAAGAATGCTTGGTTATTTATTTATGAACATCCTGAATTTGAGAGAATGTTTATAAAATTTCTTTATTAAATATTTTTATGATATAATATTTTAGTTCAGTAAAGGAACTGGTCAAGTTAAATCAAATTAATTCTAAGGAATATAACAATGATGTATTTTTGGTTGGGATGACGTTGAGTAAATTGACAGAGCATTAATGGAGTCAAGTGGAAACAGCTACTTTTTAACTGATGCCCTCAATGCAATGAGGCAGCACATTTTCACATTCGATCTGGAAGAAGGCGCACCTGAATCAGATAACTTGTGGTATTCACTCTTGTGGGTGATTGATATTGGGTGACGAACGATAGCTAGAAAACGTGAACTTTTGAAACAGCTTTAATTTTCTCAAGGTATGAATGTGCTTCAGTCCTGAACTTAAACTTTTCCGCTTGTAATACAGAATTGAGGCTAGACAGCGTATGAGTTCCTACTGATAATCTCTCGTGTGTGATGTGTAAATCGTCACGCTGAACTCTGTATTGCTTTGAGATTGCGAAAATTTCGTTTATTTTGTTCACAAAGTGGACTCTGTTTTTTGTGCGTGATTTATGACTATTTAGCTTGGAGGTTCTGATACCATTCTTGCTACGCACTTAAGGCAATTTTATGTGATTTGAACATATTTATCTTCCTCTCTGTATTATAACTGGTAATCGTAGGAGCACTTTCGATTGACCTGACATTACCTTCATGAATAAGCATTATGCAAGAGAATTCTCTGGTGTCATCTACATCAAAGACTGACGTTACAATAAAACTCTTTTATTAATTGTTCAATTATCATCTACGTATCATTTAGGATTATATATTAGTTCGCAAATATATCCAATGCATAGGCTTTTTAACTCCAGGATCACCGCTACAGGTTGTTATTTGCAACGAGTTAGCTGCTGGGCGTAACAGGAGATGTGTACGTTTCGACCCTACTAATTCTTCAAGCCACTCCTTTTCAACAGCGCTGTGTATAACAGAGTTGGAGTTGCAGTTAACCGCTGGTAAAGTTACATTGGCCTTTCATGATCCAGACCCATACCCCCAATTTTGACGTTGCCACCATTTTGCTGGAGGAACAGCTTGGTGATAGATGTGCTCTACTCGTGCTTTCAGATATTTGCTTCTGCCGATGTAAAATATTCCGTTTGCGAGTTTGAGGCCCTGGCGGCCCTCTTTCCACTACAGAAATTCAAGTTCTGTCCTGAGCACCGAGAGTTTTCACATGAAACGGACAATCGGGAATTTAGCAGTGTCTCCAGAATGAGATTTTCACTCTGCAGCGGAGTGCTCGCTGATATGAAACTTCCTGGCAGATTAAAACTGTGTGCCCGACTGACACTCGAACTCGGGACCTTTGCCTTTCGCAGGCAAGTGCTCTACCATCTGAGCTACCGAAGCACGACTCACGCCCGGTACTCACAGATTTACTTCTGCCAGTATCTCGTCTCCTACCTTCCAAACTTTACAGAAGCTCTCCTGCAGGGTCCTTGCTCGATCATGTTAAACAGGTCGTATTGTCCATTGGGCCAACCGTATTTCAGCGTTCCACTTCTCCGTCAAACGCCAACAGTCTAATGGCTGATACCCTACGCCGCTTGTTTCAAAAGGACGATAGCTATTTTTGCAATCCTAAGATACCAAGGGTGGGACTATTGTTTCCGCTGTGTTGGCTGAGATACCCTTCTTATCTGGAGATCTCTAAGATGGACTAGACAGGATCCCAGCGTTCAGGAGCTCAAACAGAGGCTAGCCACTTGGGAGTATGTTCTGCAAAAGGGCTTGCTCTGCTTTCTTACTCGTGGGAGTAACAGGTAGAAAACTTGCCTTCCATTGGAGTTAGAGCCAGCAATTTTTAAATGCGAGGTTTGGAACTTCAATAGTGGCAACTATTTATTCACATTCGATTCAAAAGAGTTACATGTTTGTAGCGGATACTGTCCTTATCGAGGGCATGTAGCTTTTACTGTAAGGTTAAATGATGATCGCTTCCTCTTAGGTAAAATAGTCCCCCATTCGGATCTCCGGGCAGGAACTACTCAGGAGAACGTTGTTATCAGGAGAAAGAAAACTGGCGTTCTACGGGTCGGAGCATGGAATGTCAGATCCCTTAATCGAGCAGGTAGGTTAGAAAATTTAAGAAAGGAAATGTATAGGTTAAAGATAGATATAGTGGGAATTAATGAAGTTTGGTGGCAGGAGGTACAAGACTTCTGGTCAGGTGAATACAGGGTTATAAATACAAATTCAAATAGTGGTAATGCAGGAGTAGGTTTAATAATGAATAAAAGAAATAGGAATGTGGGTAAGCTACTACAAAGAGCATAGTGAACACATTATTGTGGCCAAGATAGATACGAAGCCCACGCCTACCACAGTAGTACAAGTTTATACGTTAACTAGCTGCGCAGATGACGAAGATATTGATGAAATCTATGATAAGGTAAAAGAAATTATTCACATAGTGAAGGGAAACGAAAGCTTAATAGTCATGGGTGACTGGAATTCGATAGTAGGAAAAGGGAGAGAAGGAAACGTAGTAGGTGAATATGGAATGGGGGTAAGGAATGAAAGAGGAAGCCGCCTGGTAGAGTTTTGCACAAAGCATAACTTAATCATAGCTAACACTTGGTTCAAGAATCATGAAAGAAGGTTGTATACATGGAAGAAGCCTGGAGGTACTGGAAGGTTTCCGATAGATTATATAAAAATTTAGTAACCAGGTTTTAAATTGTAAGACATTTATAGGTGCAGATGTGGTCTCTGACAACAATATATGGTTATAAACTGTAAATTAAAACTGAAGAAACTGCAAAAAGGTGGAAGAGTGTATAGAGGGTCCATACAAGGGCGATGTTCTTGAGGACAATATTATGGAAATCGAAGTGGATGTAGATGAAGGTGAAATGGGAGATATGATACTGCGTGAGGAGTTTGACAGAGCACTGAAAGACCTAAGTCTAAACAATGCCCCGGGATTAGACATCATTCCATTCGAACTACTGATAGCCTTGAGAGAGCCAGCCGTGAGAAAACTCTACCATCTGATGAGCAAGATGTAAGATACAGGCGAAATACGCTCAGACTTCAAGAAGAATATAATAATTCCAATCCCAAAGAAATCAGGTGTTGACAGATGTGAAAATTACCGAACTATCAGTTTAATAAGCCACGGCTGCAAAATACTAACACGAATTCTTTACAGACGAATGGAAAAACTGGTAGAAGCCGATCTCAGGGAAGATCGGTTTGAATTCCGTAGAAATGTTGGAACACATGAGGCAATACTGACCCTCCGGCTCATCTTATAAAATAGATTGAGGAAAGGCAAACCTACGTTTCTAGCATTTGTAGACTTAGAGAACGCCTTTGACAATGTTGACTGGAATACTCTCTTTGATATTCTGAAAGTGCAGGTGTAAAATAGAGGGAGCGAAAGGCTATTTACAATTTGTACAGAAACCAGATGGCAGTTATAAGAGCCGAGGGGCATGAATGGGAAGCAGTGGTTCGGAAGGGAGTGAGACAGGGTTGTAGCCTCTCCCCAATGTTATTCAATTTGTATATTGAGCAAGCAGTAAAGGAAACAAAAGAAAAATTTGGAGTAGGAATTAAAATCAATGGAGAAGAAACAAAAACTTTGAGGTTCGCCGATGACATTGTAATCTGTCGGAGACAGCAAAGGATTTGCAAGAGCAGTTGAATGGAATGGATAGTGTCTTGAAAGGAGGATATAACATGAACATCAACAAAAGCCATACGAGGATAATGGAATGTAGTTGATTAAAATCGGGTGATGCTGAGGGTATTAGATTTGGAAATGAGACGCTTAAAGTTGAAAATGAGTTTTGCTATTTGGGGAGCAAAATAGCTGATGATGGTCGAAGCAGAGAGGATACAAAATGTAGACTGGCAGTGGCAAGGAAAGCGTTTGTCAAGAAGAGAAATTTATTAATATCGAGTATAGATTTAAGAGTCAGGAAATCGTTTCTGAAAGTATTTGTATGGAGTGTAGCCATGTATGGAAGTGAAACGTGGACGATAAATAGTTTAGACAAGAAGGGAATAGAAGCTTTCGAAATGTGGTGCTACAGAAGAATGCTGAAGATTAAATGGGTAGATCACATAACTAATGAGGTGGTAATGAATAGAACTGGGGAGAAATTTGTGGCACACCATGACTAAATGAAGAGATCGGTTGGTAGGACATATTCTGAGGCAACAGGGCAGCGTGGAGGGTAAAAATTGTAGAGGGAGAGCAAGAGATGAATACACGAAGCGGATTCAGAAGGATGTAGGTTGCAGTAGGTACAGGGAGATGAAGAAGCTTGCACAGGATAGAGTAACATGAAGAGCTGCATCAAACCAGTCTCTGGACTGAAGACCACAACAACAACTGTCCTTCAAAGTAGTCATCAGCGTTGTGTAGAAACCGTTGCCAACGATGTGGAAGGCGTACTATACCGTTAGCAGAGACTGTTCTGTTGATGGTGCGAATGGAGCGATCTACTGCCTGTCGAATCCATGGAACAGTTCTGAAGTGAAAGCCACGAAGAGGTTCCTTCATCTGCGGAATCAAATCAAAGTCACAAGGACTTACGTCCGGCGTGTATGGTGGATGGTACAGTACTTCCCAGTCCCATCGACAGAACAGAACAGCCACAGCTTGCGCTGTAAGCGCCCGCGCAGTGTCGTGCAACATGATGGGTGGGTTGCGCAAAAGTGTCGCCGCTTCTTTCGCAAAGCTCAAGACCTTGATGACACTGCCACGCTGTACAACCTCTGGCACATTAAATCTTGATCCAACTCTGTTGTACCTGTTTCGAAACCATATTTACACCGTTATGTTAGACCGCTCGCTCACAACATACTGTGTTTCCCTGGATTGTGCGCACGCCGGTGACGTGGGATGGGTTGGTCCATTTGCTCGGAGGTAAGGTAGGTATATCAACAACGTGTGCAATCAGCGACAATAGTAGATTTCGTTGCATAGTGTCTCCACAGCAGTATTGCCACTATTTAAGTTCCAACCTACGTATTTTCACAACTCTGTAGTCCATCGGAACTAGGAAATATATAAGATAATTTAAAAAATTAACGAATTTCTCACTTGGCTATTTGTAAACAAAGACTTGAGATGGTTTCCATGATATGAAGTTGTGAGGAAGGGCCTTGAGTCGTACTTGGGGCCCGCATCTCATGGTCTTGCGGTAGCGTCCTCGCTTCCCACGCCCGGGTTCCCGGGTTCGATTCCCGGCGGTGTCAGGGATTTTCTCTGCCTCGTGATGGCTGGGTGTTGTGTGCTGTCCTTAGGTTAGTTAGGTTTAAGTAGTTCTAAGTTCTAGGGGACTAATGACCTCAGCAGTTGAGTCCCATAGTGCTCAGAGCCATTTTAACCATTTTTTTTTTTCGTACTTGGGTAGCTCAGTTCGTAGAGAACTTGCCCGCGAAAGGCAGTGGCTGTCGTGTTCTAGTCTTAATCCGGCACATAATTTTAATATGCCAGGAAGTTTCAGAGACTTCGGAAGGTTAGTGAATCTGTGTCGAGCTTGTAGGTTTGCCACGCCGAATTCCAACACCATAAGGGATTTGTTCATTCCACCTGGTCTAAGAAGCGATGGTCATGGGGTTTCTTAATTATGTAGAAACACTGCTTCGCACGCAGATGAATGATTGATGCTTTTTTACGTTTTTTGTGGATGAACTCTAGTGGATGAGTAAGAGCTGGAATGATGATAGGCATCTTACCAAAATCTTTTCCGAATTATGCCACCTAAGTGTGTAGTCAGTGGCAATGCACATGTCTGTTTCGAGGGAATTTAAGATATTTTGATTTCAAAGTGGTATCTTAAACTGTTGGCGAGGATGTTGGTGAGTGGAATTTACCGGGCCACAGAAAATGAGCCTTGACTTCCTCCGATGCACTTGACACGAGAGTTTCTCTGTCAAAGTTATGCGCTTCGCGGCGTCCTGGTTGGCTAGAGCCCTCTATTTAGGACGGCCGCGGCTCTCGAGGTGAGACTCGGTCGGGTGCAGTGACGGAGGCTCAGTCGTTCTCAGTGACAGAGGGAAGACAGCTCACAGAGCATCGCGAGTAGTCAGTCGTTGCTTGGTGTTCCGCGAAGACACACGGTGTTTACGTCCCGGCGCCTGGATCTGTCGACGAGCGGAACTGGAGTGCGGAAGCAGCCACTGGTCAACATAGACTCTGTTTGTGTCTATCTCAAATCCTGAGGAGAGCGCGGGAGTTTACTCTGGCGTACATGACAACAGCCAGCTCCTGGACTAACTTTAAATGGTGAGCCATTTTGTGGTGGAACTTTTGGATATGATTGCTCCGTATAGGTACTTTGATTTTCGCTAGTAATACCTTGAACCACTTGGATATGGGTACGGGGTACTTGGCATTGCAAGTCCATGTAATTGTGCTGTGCCCTGGTTCCATTGCATTTATCTCCAATTACAAGTGCGGCCGATATTCGGCGATTCACTTTTTTTTATTATTGTTAATATGTTAAGTGGTCAGTTTTATGAATCAAAGTTTATTCTCTGTATAAAACTTCAGCTATTCATTTAAATTGGAATTCCAAACTTCTTCCTTGTTGGCCACTGTAACAGTAACTAATCTGCTCCTTCAAACGGTGCTTTGGTATTTAAGGTTGTGTGCGGATTGCTTGGTCTTTGTCACCTTGAGCTATTTGTGGTTTATAAATTTATCAAAGTGAAATTTCACATCATTGGAGATTGTGTAATGAACTATTGCTTTAATAGTAACTGCGGTTGCCACGCTATAACCTTTAATATCTCTTCTTGCATTTGGCGCTATCCAGTGCTTGACTGTTGGTTTTAGTACTTTAGTGAATTGTGTGTTAATACTGGGTTTGTGTGTTCTAGAAGCCGTTATTGGTGTAGACAGGCCCTCCTGCCCGTTGTTGTCACTTGAGCTCTCCAGCATGGAATAGAGACGCGCGGCCGATCTGAACGTCAAACGTCGAGAATGTGCTGATTGCTGTGTAGATCTTTCAGGTTATCATAAAATCATATTGCCGAATATTTCCCATAATAGTTCATTCACGTATTTAAGAGATCTTGCTATCTGAGTATTTCTGAAACCTAATAGTTTTTTCAAATTGTTATTTTTCATATTCACAAGACCTGATATTTGACTTAATTTCACAACTAGTAGGTTCAGATCAAAAGTTACGTGAAAGTTATATTTGGGTAAAGTAATCTTTTATTAAAGTTGGGGCCATAATGCTGTTTTTTTTTAATTTTTTAATTATTCTCATTGCTTTTATACAACTGAATAATCAGCGTAGATCACCTCAATTTGCAATTTAATCATTGTGTTGTTACCAGTGCTCTGTTTTATCTAACGTGGTGAAAATAATTTTTTTATCCTCAAATAGAGTCAGCATTCCACTCCAACAGACCATGCGCCCTGCTTACCAATCCCATATTTTACCAGAAAACTTTAATTAAAAAAATTCGTTAACGTATATTTCAGTTTTAATTTAGCAAACACCGCAAGTAATATCAAGATCATTTAAGTTCAATTATTCACACAAGTTGAATCAACTCGACCAAACTGTCTTGAGAATGTGAAATCCATAAGATCAATAAGTATTGCACGAAACTCGTTAATTTTAATTATCAAATGTTGTTGAATTTAAAATAAAAATGGTGACCTACTTTTCGAATTAGAGGATGTATGCGAAAGATGTAAGTAGTATATTGAGGAACTATATGAAGGAGAAGATATTGCTCATGAGGGGGAAATTCTGGAAGAAGAGAGCAGTATGAATATCGACATAACAGGGCCACCTATATGTAAAGAGGAATTCAACAGTACCTTGAATGATCTATGTAATGAGAAAGCGACAGGCACAGATAACATCCCAGCAGAAATATAGAAGGAAATTGGAGAATCAAAAAAAGAGTACTTATATTAACTTATTAAAGATGTACTATGAAGATGGAAAGGAACAACCTACAGATTTGCTTAAAAGCAAAACAGTAATAATCCAAAAAATTTGCTCCTGACTGTGAGAACTATAGAACTATCTCCTTACTATCTCACACTTCCAAAATGATGTTAAACATAATAAAAAAATCGAATAGAAAAGAAAAATGAGGCAAACCTAGGAGAAGGCCAGTTTGGTTTCAGATCCGGAAAACGAACTAGAGAGGCAATACTAACTCTGAGGATGGTATTAGAAAGACGAATTGGAGTTAATAGGGAAACCTACTTGACCTTTATAAATTTACAAAAAGCATTTGACGTGGTTAATTGGAAATTGCTATTCCGAACTGTGAAGGAAATAAATCTTGATTGGAGGGACAGAAGATTAATCTGGAACCTGTATAAATGACAGGTAGCAGAGATAGAAGTGAATGGTGTGAAGAAGAAAGCTAAAATTAGGAGGGCAGTAAGGCAAGGATGCCCATTATGACTATATTTAACTTATTTATTTAAAAAACCATTGGAAAATTGAAAAGAATAACCAAAGGAATTAAAATTAACGGAGAACAAATACACTGTATCCGTTTTGCCGATGATATAGTGGTACTTACTGACTCACTAAAGGAAATGAAGTTTATGTCACTAAAATTTGCCAAAATCCTATGAGAATTTAATCTAAAAATAAACAAGAAGAAAACAAAAACTAAGGCAGTAGGGAAGACAAAAGAAATTGTAAAGTTAATATTAAATTAGAAGTTGATGTTCTGGAGCAGGTTGAGAACTTCTGTTATTTGGGGAGCACAATCACTGACGACAATAAATGTATCACAGATATAAAGAGAAGAATAGCCTTGGCAAAGCAAGTTTTCCAAAATAAAAGGAATTTACTAACAGACAATCATACAAACCTAGAAAGTAGGAAAAAGTTTGCAAAAACTTTGGTCTGGAGTGTCTTAACATACGGAAGTGCAGCGTGGACTCTGGGAAAGGCAGAGAAAAAGAGACTGGAAGCAATGGAAATGTGGATATGCAGAAGAATGACGAAAACAAGCTGGGTAGACGGAAAAAATAATGAACAGGTCTTAAGAGAAGTGAATGAGAAGAGAACGGTGCTAAATTATATATGAAGAAGAATATCAAAAATTATAGGGCTCGTAATGACACACAACCAGTTCCTAAAGAATGTATTTGAAGGAAAAGTTTTAGGGAAAAAATAAGAGGCAGGCCAAGAGCAACGTATTTTAATATCATCTAAGAAGATACGGGGACAAAATCGTATGAAGAATTGAAGAGAATGACAATGGAGAGAGGGATGTGGTTAAATCGACAAGGCATAGCCTTTAGTTTATGATGATGATTTTGAATTTAACAATATCAAAGTCTTTGATACGGTAGTTCTGAATCCTGTTCTCCTCCGCTCATGGGCACAGCTGTTAAAATGGTTCGACACAGTTCAATAATACATTAGAAGAGAGGAAAGTTTACACTGTAAAATAGTCATAAGCTGCAACTTATTAATGCAAGGGAATATGATCAAGAACAATAATCACACTAAATTAATCGGTTGGAAACAGACTGATTGCCCAAGTAGAAAACCATTTTTATGTTGACCTATTTCCTCTAATCATCATACGACTAACCCAAAGTCTTTAAACCAATCGCATGAACTTTAGAATATACAAACCATTCTAGTGCTGTAGCAGAAATGATAAATGCATTTACAATAAGATAAGTAAATCTTCAGTTAAACAGCTAAAGCACACGGTTTACTGCGCACAACTTTTCTTCGTTCATTACCGCAACAAGCAGGGCAACAGGTAAGATACAGGCTAGTGAATAGTGACAGAGTTTACATAAAATTTTCATTCCTCATAACCACTTACTAGAGAGTTCATGGTAATATGACAGATGGTTTAGAAGCGGTTTTTAAAAAGAAAAAAAAGGCTAAAACAATCTTATCAAGTTGAATGTGGCTCGGCTAAGGAATTAACACTTAGTTATACGATTAATCGACAATGATTATAACACATGCGATGCTTACTTCTATGAGTGCTTTCGAGTGATTCCTACAATATGCTTAAATTAGTTGTGAAACCTGTCCCAATCGTTAACGACCATCGTGCTGCAGATTATAAACGGCTGCAGATCGCTCCACTAGACCTCAATCGTTTCCTCACAAATCATACAGGGGTGCCGGATTTGGGGGGCTATATTGTAGTTAGAACAGATTAACTGTCTGAAGGTAGCCGCCTGTAGAACCTGACAACCATATCTGACCGGCTTCTGGCGACTCAAGCCAAAAGCGTCACTGAATTGCGCCTCCACTAAGCACACGCTGGCACTCACAATATCTGTCGTAAGGCAGTGGGGCTTAGGTATCTTACTACCAGCCAAGACTGTGTGACAGGCCCTCCACTGTCGGTGACAGGGAATCATAATGTCTTCGTTGCACGACTACCACACCACCTACGCAGGGGCAAGAACGCATGCTGGCCAAAGAGTATAGAATGATCACAATCGATCTATCACACTCGAGACAGTACCAAACTGGCTCAGTATCTCGTATGATGCCCATCCCTTTATTACCCTCAGCCTTCTTTTTCTCAGAGGGTGAATTGTAATATGATGTCTCCTCTAATAATATCCCATTCTGGCACACAGACAATATGGGACAGGACTAATTCTTGATTGAATGTGGCTTTTAACTTTGGCACTCGAGAAGCTCTTAAGACAACTCTGGCGGTTTTAATGTTTGCTTGTTTTGCCAATTCAGCCTTGTCGAATCTTTGGTTGGTGGACGATCTCCACGAGGTGTTCCGGAGTCGTTCAGGATAATGGAAGGTGTGCAAAGATTAACAGCGTGTACGCATTGCAAAGGGAGGGAGAACAATACAGCGGGGGTAGATGTCCCAACAAATTGTAAATTGGGGACATGGTAGTCATTAAGAATCTTTGTGTCCAAAGGAAGACTGAGAAGAAAACCTAATGTAAATTGTTACCGTAGTTTGTGGGACCTTGTAAGACTGAAAAAGTGCCCACCCCAGTTAGCTTTCTGGTTGAGGACCAGTCCACAAGTAATACAAAGCGTCCACACACAGACTGGTTTAAGGCTTGCCTTGGTACTTAAAATTTTGTAAAACTCAGGCCTGGGCTGTCTTAATATGAGAAGGGAGAGATTCAGCAATGTCGGTCTTACCGATATTGCACGTGGTTATTCTCGTTGACAGTTACCCAACAATGGCCCGTTGCGGGCGCCCGATAAGGCATGCAAAGCGGCGTCTGGGCCTTTTACTGGCGTACGAGGCTCGCAGGGAGAGAACCAGGGGGCAACAACGCCGACTCCATTACGAGTGGACCATCTGGGTGGGCGTCTTCAGATAAGCGATTGCCCAAGTGCAACACTTTGGTGGCATTGGAGGCTATGCGAGCATGGAGACAGAAAGAGAGGTGGGCAGCTGCACATTGGGCGAAGGCATTGTTGGGTCATGACAAGACTGTTCATCAAAAAGAGCTTAACTTGGTGAACAAGTCTCAGAACATTGCCTGTTGCTGTGTAGTTGTGCCACGGAGCAAAATCCAACAGAATCTAGTCTGTTTAGTGCTATTTGCCGGACTTCATTCACTTTTTGAGTTGTAATCACTTGTATTACTTAGTTTGCTATCGGTCCCAACAGACTTGAAAGGAGCTGATTATTTATCGCTTCATGTTAAACTGCTTTCGCTGGTTAATTTGTTGTCGTTACCAAGACTCACCAATTAGACTTTTTGGCGTTAGGTTGGAATCGGTCATTTATTGTGTCGAGTACAGGAGCGGATGGGGAAACCAAATTTGCATCCGACAGGTGTCCGCACTTGCTCGGTTGAATGTGTCCGTTTCGAGATTTTTTACTGCGTGAATGTTGTCACTCACCCTAGTCACTGCTGTGCTTTTCAGTGATTTTATCTCATTAAGCTTTGTCATCAGCACTTCTTCTTGCTATTTTCAACCTACCTGCACTTACGCTTGTACTAGGGTTACTAGGACTTATTGTTGGTTAATTGAGTACGAGCTAATAGCTGTTGCCATCAGTTACAAGCACTATTTTTTAATTCATTCTTATTTACAGGGCTCAAAATATTTATTAGTACCATGAAATATTATTATAAATATATTTCTGGGAAAAGGCAAAGCAATTTCAGATTTGGAGAACTTTGAAGAGTGAATCGTTTTTGTACATTAGTTGTTGTGTCTTCGTTAAACGTATTTTATTTTTATGTTTTACAAGAACCCGTGACAGTATGTTTGGCTAGATCTTGCACATACGTCTTGTACTGTGAGCTGGTACCGAGTTTAAGCCAAGCCCACATTTACTTGCTTGCAATAGGAAGTTAACTGGATAGCTGCTGGCATTTATGGTTGCACTGTCAAGCTTTGGACTCGCTTTTGAATTTTGTTACTTATGAGCGTATTGCTGGTTTATTTTAGTCCATTTTTTGTTGAATAAAAATCTCTCGGTGTACATGCCGCATCAATTCAGGATAAAACTCCAAGCTTTCGACCACTACCTCCGTGGTCGTCGTCAGGGCTAAAACTGACTGTCGTGAACAAGCGAGGTTCCCACTTCAATATGCAGAGAACGGCTTCTGATTGGCTCGAATACGTCGTAGCAACAGCGATATGGCGCGTAGTGAAGTGGTGCCCTCTACTTCGATAGATGTAGTTTCTATCCCGCGTTCCTAGCATCGCCATCCCTTGAATCAGGAGATAAAATGTGGGAAGTTTTTCTCTGCGATTTTTCTTTTTCCAGTGCACTCTTCCAAGTGTGGCTAAGTGCATAGCCGTTGTCCCTGTTAAAGTTAATATTGCTGAGTCTAATTTAGACTGCTTCCCAGATCACAGAGTCCCAGTAATTCGATGCGTGGGCTATTACTCTGGTTCCTTCAAATAAATCTTATGCTTGTTAAGCAGGCTATGTTCAGCCACAGCAGATTTTTCCAAATACCTGTATTTCAGGTGGCGCTGGTGCTCGATGCTGCAGCCGGCAACGGTTCTTACAGACTGGCCCACGTAATTCTTGCCGCATTCGCAAGGAATAGTATAAATTCCCGGCTCTCTTAAGCCGAGACTATCTTTGACTGGTCTCAACATTTCCTTAATTTTCCTAGGTGGTCGGAAAACTGGTTTTATTCCTTGCCTCTTTAGGACTCTGGCTATCTAGCTTGTAGCACCGCAAAAAGGGAGCCGCGCTATGTGTTGGTCCTCTTCTTGTATGTGGCCGGCAACGTGTCTTACTTTCTTGGAGTACACTGATTTCATTTCACCGCCAGAATAACCATTCCTGTTGAAAACAGTCGTCAAATGCTTAATCTCGGGACCGAAGTGGTCCTTGTCGGAAATAGTCCTGGCTGTGTGTACCAAAGTATTCAGCATAGCTCTCTTCTGAGACGGATGATGGAAGCTGAGGCTATACGGATATAAGTCTGTACGGGTTTGCTTCCTGTACACAGAATGGCCCACTCGTCCATCCGGCTTTCGCTCCACCAACACATCTAAAAAAGGTAACTTCCATTCCATCTCTGCCGGCTGGTGTGGCCGTGCGGTTAAAGGCGCTTCAGTCTGGAACCGCGTGACCGCTACGGTCGCAGGTTCGAATCCTGCCTCGGGCATGGATGTGTGTGATGTCCTTAGGTTAGTTAGGTTTAATTAGTTCTAAGTTCTAGGCGACTGATGACCTCAGAAGTTGAGTCGCATAGTGCTCAGAGCCATTTGAACCTTACTCCTCTACCTCCAATGTAAATTTTATGTTCGGATGTACACCATTTAAATGTTTGACGAACTGCTGCAGCGTGTCACTGCCACGTGGCCAGATTAAAAAAGTATCGTCGACGTATCTGTAGAAGCATGATGGGAGAAGGTGAGCACTGCTCAACGCTCATTCTTCAAAATCCTCCATGAAAAAATTAGCTATTGCTGGTGACAGTGGCGAACCCATGGTTGTTCCATCCGTCATTTCATAATAATTTCCACTATATAAAAGTAAGTGATTGTCAACACCTTATCCTTAGCGTCTTCTTCCCCTTCCCTCACAATTACCTGTGCCACCATCCATGTCCGCTCCATTGCTCCTCTTCCTTATGACTTCATCTCGCACATTGACCACACCTTCTCCACCTATGTGATTGCCGCCGACCTCAACATCCACAGCCACACTCCTGCTGCTCTTTGGCGGTGGCATCAGTTCCTCTCCACAATCCAAGGTGATCTTGTTCCCCTCCCCCAGCACACCCAACCCGAAAGTTACACCACACCCGATGTTGTCATTACCTCCGCCAACCTCCTTGGGCGTATCGCTGTTGCCGTCCTTGACCCACATGTAGCAATCACCTCCCATGACTACCAATATCGCCAACCTGACGACATCATCCACGCCTCGTCCTTCCTTCAGAAGGTAATTACTGACGCTGTGGTGGCCCATGTTCCTACTAAAACAATCCACCCACACCATCCCACTCTCCCACCGCTGGCTGTCCTCCTCCTCCATGAATCCCGCCACCTCTATCGCTCCTACCTGCGCACTCGTGACAGGGATACACTCCAACGCCACCGGCAAATACAGCGACACGTACAGAACCTTATTAAAGCAACGAAACGCCGAGACTGGCGCCAGACCTGGACATGACTCAACACCACCCTCCCTATCAACTCCTCCAAGTACTGGTCCGCCTTCCATCGCCTTACTAGTTCCCTTTCCACTCCCCACTACCCCCTTCTCCATAACGATCGCCCCCTTCCTGACAACCTCAGTAAGGCCAACCACTTCGCATCCCACCTTTCTGAGGTCTTCTCCATCCCTGATGATCCCCACTTTGATTATTCTCTTTTTCCCACCGTCATGGAACGTGCTGATACCTCGGTCGCTCCACTTGCTCCTAGTCTTCAGTACTTGGGGCAGTTGCCCCCCTTGAACGTAAACACTCCCATCACAGCACAAGACATTAAACTTATCCTCCGGTCCAAACGCAACACGGCCCCTGGTCATGACTGTGTCACCTACCGTCACCTTCGAGAAAGCCCCTCTTCCTTCCTGACTGTCCTCGCCCATCTCTATAACATCATCCTCTCTCCTGGCTTCTACCCTGACCTGTGGAAGACCTCCCATGTCCTCTTATTCCTCAAACCCAACAACCTCCATTCTGCCGCCTCTTCCTATCGTCCCATCTGCCTCACCTCCGTCTTCAGTAAGGTCCTTGAGTCCATCCTCTCCCACCGTATCCATCAGCACCTCGCTCAACACCACCTCTTCCCCTTTACCCAGTGTGGCTTCCAACCCTCCTTCTCTGCTGAAGACCAACTCCTTAACCTTGTTCACCTTCTGTCCCTAAAGCTCAACTCCCGTTGCTCCGCCATTTTTGTTTCCCTTGACCTCCAAAATGCCTATGACCGTGTATGGCAGCTCGGTCTCCTCTTTAAACTCCAAACCTACACCCTGCCTATCAATTTTGTCCGTCTGGTCGCTTCCTTCCCCTCGCACCGTCCTTCCTATGTCACCCGCCACAACACCAACTCCCATATCTTTTATCCCACAGCTGGTGTCCCCCAGGGTTCTGTCCTCTCCTCTCTCCTTTATCTCTTGTACACAGCTGATATTCCCAAGCTACCCGCACCAGTCCACCTTCTCCAGTATGCTGATGACACCGCCTTTCTGGCTCTCCATCCTACCCTTCAACGGTCTCAACGTACCCTCCAAACCGATCTTAACGAGTTCACCACTTGGTGTAACCAGTGGTTCCTCTGTCTCAACCCCTCCAAAACCCAGGCAATCATCATAGGCCGCACCACTCGCTCCTTTCACCTCCATGATTTCTACCTCACCCTTTATGGTCGTCCAATCCAGCTCACCCCCACCCTGAAATACCTTGACCTCACCCTTGACCGACACCTCACCTGGACCCCTCATCTCCAGACCATCCAGCAGAAAGCCCATTCCCGCCTCTGCCTTCTAAAACTCCTGTCTGGCTGGACATGGAGATTGCATCCTTCTACCATCCTCCACACCTACAAATCCCTCATCCGTCCTATCCTCTGTTATGCCAGCATTGCCTGGATCTCCGCCCCCACTTGTTTTTACAAGGCCCTCCAAATCCTTGAACACCATGTGCTCCGCCTTGCCTTCTGTCTCCGCCTTCCTTCCCCCACACAGCCCCTGTATGAACTGATCCCTTCCCCCACCTCCTACTGTTCCTCCAACATATTTGCATCCTTTACATTGTCCGCAGGCTTGATCCCCCCCCACCCTCTGGTTTCCCCCTTCCTCTCCACCCCATGCCCATTGCCGCGCCTCTATCGCTGTATCCCTCCCTCTCTCCAACTCCACACCCTCCATCTCCTTCATCAGGGCAATTTCCAACACCTCTCCCTCCCAGATAACGAACTTCGCCGTGACATCTACCCTTCCTTCCAACTATAATCTGGCCTTGTTCCCCCCCCCTCCCCAGGGCTCCCTTTTTTCCTCTTCCCCCCTTCTCCCAGAGCGGATTTTTCTCCTCCCCCCTCCCCTGAGACCCTGCACCCCATACTTGCCTCTTTCCTTCCCACATCCCTCCCTACTTGGCCCTCTTCAGCGCACCCCCCACTCATCTCCCCCATCTCTTCCCCTCCCTCCCTTCTTCCAGTCTCCCTCATCTCCTTGCACTTGGCAGATCCTCTGTTTTTATCATCATCAGTGTGCCACATCAGTGTTGTGTTAGTGCTGTTTCTCCTGTGTGTCACGAGGTGTGATTTTAATTGAGTACTGCCTTGAGGTTCGCCGTCAGTATTTGTTATGTGCTACACCATCTGTCGATACCTTTCATGCTCCAGTCATACTGTGCCTTGTGTTCTTTTAATTGTCGCAGTGTGTGGCTTTTTGTGTGTACTACTTTTAAACAGTTTTAACAGTTTTTTTTAATCTCCATTTTATGGTCATCCCGTTTTTTTTTGTCTATTGCCTTCCATGATTTTCCCTCTTTTTTATATCTATGTTCATCATATTCTCTCCTTTGTTCTTTTTAAATGTCTTCTATTGTTTGTTCTATGTCTTTCGGCTGAAGGGCAGCGCATATGCTGCTGCCAGCCTGCCCCGGTGGGGAACTGAAATACAATAAAGAAAAAAAAATGGTTCACAACTCATCGAGGACTCCCACTGCCTGGGCTACTCTCAGGGTGTATCTTCGACATGGAAGAGCCCAGCCATGCCTGTCGTGTTATTGCCCGTCTTCACGCCGTTACTGCTGCCCACAGCCGCCGACGCCGCCGACGCCTGGTCGCCGTCTCTCGGTGGTCGCCGCTTCTTCTGCCGCCGTCTCTCGGTGCTCGCCGCTTCTGCTGCAGCCGCTGCCGCCGTCTCTCGGTGTTCGCTGCTGCCTGTAATCATGGACGACCCAACTACCACCATCATCTACACCTCTCCTTCACCTGCCCCCACTGTAACGTCATAGAGTGCTTCCTCTGTGATTAACCCGTCTCATCCACCTCCCCTACTTACAGTCTCCTCCCCATCTATCTCCTCTCCATCACTGTATCCCCACCTGTACATCACTCCTGCTCCTACCCCTGCTACTGCACCCGCTGCTGCTCCTGCGCTTGCCTCTGTCCCTGCTCCCACCCCCCCTCCCGCTCCTGTCGCCCGCCGAGAGGACTTTCCCCCTCTCCCCCCTGCAACTACCACTGCTTGCCCCGCCCGAGTCACCGCCCGCCGCCCCACAGTCACCGCCACAGAGCGCCCTACCCTCTCATCCGGTCCTACTGCTTCACACAAGTGCCCTGCCTCCCACCACCTCCCCATCCATCCAGTCCCTCATCCCTCCTCCCAGGCAACACCCGCCAAAAAATCTTCCAAACGGCCCAGTAGCGACCTCCCCTCTACTCCCTCATCCAAAAAGCCACTGCCCACCACACCTCCCACTGACCCTGCTATGGATACCACCCCACCTCTCACCTCTCCAGCCATCTCCCTGTATACCTTTGTCCTTGCCAACCCTGATCCAAAATTCCTTGAAGCCCGCACCCTCACCCTTGAAATCCGGAAGTACATCCCCAGTGCACCCATCACCCAACTTATCCCTCGCAGGGGCTCTGTTCTCATCTAGTCTTCCTCTCCAACCTTTCATACTGATCTCCTCCAGTGCCTCCCCCGCATCGCCTTTGGCCCACACGCATCCCTCACCCCATTCCTTACATCCTTCTCTCCTCGTCAGCCTCAACCGCCTCATCGTCCGCCGATCCTCACTGCTGTCATCATAAAACTCAGCCCTGTGGTCACAGAGGCTTAGGAGTTGGCAGAACTGAATGCCCAAACCACCCTGGAAGTCCGCTCCACCCGCCGTATTTACAAATCCTCTGGCCCTACTTTCCCCATGCATATATTTACAGAGTCCGCCTCCTCCATCGACCACCTCCTCAAGCAGGGAGCCCTGATTTTCAACCGCCACCACCCTGTTGACCTGTCCCATTCCCCTCCTCAATCCTACCACTGCAGGCACTATCTTCTGTACAATGACCACCTCACCCAAAACTGCAAGAACCCACCCACCTGCCCCCATTGCAAAGCCTCCCACTTCCTTAAACTGTGCCCCAACATCGCCTCCCCCTCGTCCTGCGACACCTGCAATGAACTTCACCCCACCTATTCCTCCAAATGCAAAGCCAAGCCCCCTCCCACTAACCCTGAAGTCACTGTCCCCATTCGCCCCATTGACCCACCCATCCACCCTAACAATTCCCTCTGCCCTCCCCCTACAGCAGAAGACATCATCCGGTTCCTCACCATCGTCCTGCAAAACATCCACCCCTTACAGCGCCCCCACACACTCCAGCAGATTTCCCTTGCCGCTCACTCTGTTTTCCACTTAAAAACCTACGCCACCTACTTCCACAACCAGGCTCATTTTACGTTCACCCGCCTCGACACCATCGTTTAAGCCCCTCTCTCCCCTTCCTGCACCCTTCCCACCTCCAACCTCCTGGCGCATCAACAGTATCGTCTCCTCTACCTCAACATTCGCTCCCTCCCTGCAAACAAATACCTCTTCGTGCATACTCTCTCCCAGCACCAGGTTGACTTCTTCGTCCAACCCCACCATGTTGTCCGCACCTCCTCTTATCTCCTTCACTGCACTGACAATCCCCTTCCTGTAGCCCGAGGCGGGGTTGCTATAGGCCACCTCAGGCATCTGTCCGGCCACAACGCCTCCTCAATGACCCGACTGAACACCTTCTCCTCAGCCTATTTTTTCCCTCCATCTCCTGTGCCACTATCTGTATCCGCCCTGCAGCTCCACTCCCCTGTGACTTCATTTCTCATGTTGACCGTACCTTCTCCACCTATGTGATCGCTGCTGACCTGAACATCCACAGCTGTGACCCTGCCACCCTTCGGCAGTGGCATCAGTTCCTTACCACCCTCCATGGTGACCTTGTTCCTCTCCCACAGCACACCTGTCCTGAAAGTAACTCCACCGCCAATGTTATTCTCACTTCCCCCAACCTCCTTGATCGTATTGCCGTTGATGTCCTTGATCCTGTCGGTAGTGACCATCTCCCTGTCCCTCTCCCCATCTCCTCTACCAGTCCCGCCACTGCAGCCACCCGCCCAGCTGCCCCTCCAAAGTCGGTCCATGACTACCACTGTGCCAATTGGGATGCCTACCGCGAATCCATGGCCTTACAGGTCGAAAGCCACCCCCTCACCTTTCACCACTCTGATGACATCACCCATGCCTCTTCCTTCCTTCCTTCAGAAGACCATCACTGACACTGTGGAGGCTCATGTCCCTACCAAACTCATCCACCCTCACCGCCCTACACTTCCTCCACAGGTCGTTCTTCTTCTGCGTGAATCCCACAGGCTCTACCTCTCCTTCCTCCGCACTCGTGACCAGTATACTCTCACCCGCCACTGGCAATTACAGCGATATATCCGGACCCTCCTTACAGCAAAGAAACGCCGAGACTGGCGCCAGACATGCACATGCCTCAACTCCACCCTCCCTGTCTACTCCTCCAAGTACTGGTCAGCCTTCCACCACCTTGCTTGTAGCCATCTCACCTCGCATTACCCCATCCTCCATGACGATCGACCCTTTCCTGACAATCTCAGTAAGGCTAACCATTTTGCTTCCCACCTATCTGAGGTCTTCTCCATTCCCGACGAACCCCATTTTGATTACTCCCTCTTCCCCACTGTCCTTCACCACGCTGACACCTCTGTCCCCCCGTTCGCCCCTAACTTCCAGTACTTGGATCGGTTACCCCCCTCAGACATCAACACTCCCATCACCACACAAGACATCACACTTGTCCTCCACTCCAAATGCAACACCGCCCCTCGTCATGATGGCCTCACCTACCATCACCTCAAGGAATCCCCTCCATCCTTCCTGTCTGTCCTTGCTACCCTGTACAATGTCCTCTTCTCCACTGGATTTTACCACAACCTGTGGAAGACCTCCCTAAACCTAACAAACCCCCTCTGATACCTCTTACTATCATCCAATCTGTCTCACCTTCATGTTCAGTAAGGTCTTCGAGGCCATCCTCTCTCACTGTATTCACTGCCACCATAACCAGCACTGCCTCCTTCCTCTTACCCAATACAGCTTCCGGCCTTCCTACTCCACTGACGACCAGCTCCCTAACTTTACCAAACTTCTTTCCCTCCAACTTAACTCCCATCACTCCACTCTCTTTGTTTCCCTTGATCTCCAAAATGCCTATGACCATGTCTGGCATCCCGGGCTCCTCTTCAAACTCCAGACCTATGCTCTCCCCATCAACTTTGTCTGTCTTTTTGCTTCCTTCCTCTCCCATCGTCCCTCCTATGTGACTATCCACAATTCCAACTCCCGTACTTTCTGTCCCTCCGCTGGCGTGCCCCAAGGTTCTGTCCTTTCCCCTCTCCTCTATCTCCTGTACACTGCTGATATGCCCAAACCTCCCCCTCCTGTTCATCTTCTCCAGTTCGCTGATGACACCGCCTTCCTCGCCCTTTATCCTACCCTTCAACGGTCCCAACGTACCCTCCAAACCCACCTTGACCAATTCACCGATTGGTGCAACCAGTGGTTCCTCCGTTTTAATCCCTCCGAGACCCAGGTGATCATCATAGGCCGCACCACATGCTCCTTCCGCCTCCATGATTTAATCCTCACCATTTCTAGCTGTCCTATCCACCTGACTCCTACCCTCTAATACCTTGGCCTCACACTCGACTGCCACCTCACCTGGACTCCTGATCTCCTTACCATCCAAAACAAAGCTCACAACCGCCTCTGTCTCCTGAAACTCATCTCCGGCCAGACGTGGGATCTGCATCCTCCCACCATCTTTCACACCTACAAATCCTTGATCCGCCCCATCCTCTGTTATGCCAGCGTAGCTCGGATTTCCGCCCCTCCCTGGTTCTATAAGACCCTCCAAATCCTCGAATGCCATGCGCTCCGCCTCAACTTCTGCATCCGCCTTCCGTCCCCCAGGCTCATCCTCTACGACCTCGTCTCCTTCCCCCACCTTCTCCTTTTCCTTGAACACATCCACACACTATATATTGTCCACCGCCTTGATCCGCCTCACCCCTTGGTGTCTCCCTTCCTCTCCACCCC
This sequence comes from Schistocerca piceifrons, assembly GCF_021461385.2. Taxonomy (NCBI): domain Eukaryota; kingdom Metazoa; phylum Arthropoda; class Insecta; order Orthoptera; family Acrididae; genus Schistocerca; species Schistocerca piceifrons. The sequence goes on from NC_060140.1 coordinate 634,634,788, forward strand.
CAACCAGTTGCTGCGCCCTTACCGTTGTGTCCCACCCTCTCTCCATCTCCACACCCTCCATCTCATTTCCCACTGCCACTTCCACCTTCTACCCCTCCCAGATGATGAGCTTCGCCATGACATCTACCATTCCTACCAAGTCTAACCCCATCTTCCTGCCTCCTCCTCAGAGCTCGGTCTCCTCCTCCTCCATCCTCCTGAGCGGCTTCCCCCTCCTACTCCCTCTCCTACTCTTGTGACTCCTTTCAGTGTCTCTGCGCTCCCTCCTGCCCTGTTTTCCCTCTTCATCTCCCGCCCCACGTGTCTTCATGTACCCACTAATGCCTCTCCTCTCTTCATCCCGCTGCTTCCCCTGCTGCCCCATGCTCTCCCGTCCTTTTCCATCCTCTCTGCCCTTTCCCTCAGCAGGTCCCGCCTGGCAGTTTTATTCTTCGTCGTGTGTGCTCCAAGTGGGTTTTTAAGTGTATTGTTCCTTAGTGTTTTTACTACTGTAGCCGACTTTTAACGTGTGCATGTCCATTCAGTGTCTTCTCTGAGTTTTGAAGAACCGCCACCTGTGTTTTTTAACTTTCTGGTGACGTTTTTTAACTGTCCTCCATGAACGTCTCCGTGTAAGTCTATATTTTTTACCTCCATTTCCTCCCATTATTCTAAGTTCCCCTTTATCGCCTTATGTATGTAACATTTTATTCTTATTTTAAGTTCATGTCCCTCAGCTGAAGAGTGGCGGATTGTGCCACTGACAGCCCTCCCCTGCCCATATGGGGCAGGGGAATCAAATCACAATAAAGATAAAAAAATAGTTCACAACAGTCTGTTTTAGCCCTGACGACGACCATGGAGGTAGTGAACGAAAGCTTGGAGTTTTATCCTGAATTGACACGGCATGTACACCGAGAGACTTTTATTCAAGAAATAGGTTGTGAAAGACTTCATAGCCATGTCCATTTTTTTTTGTTCGAATAATGTTTATTTGTTGGATAAGCCCTACTTCTCCACAAGCACGTAGCTCGCTCTCCTTTTCAAGCAGCAGCTCCAGTTTTAGACCAGGTCGGCATTCCTCTGATAATGGGTGTGCTGATTAAGTGACAGCTTATGCTTACTCAGGCATAAACAAGATTAAAAGGCATCAGGACAGGCCACTTTATGAAACAATTGAGGAAGTAGTCACAACATACACTGTTCACAATAAAGAAAGGGCAGATGAAACTACCGCCTAATGGAAGTACAACCTGCAGCTTCAAATACTTAGTAGAAGCAGGTACATCAGGACAATTGATTACGAACCCTACTTTCAGTCAATTTTTCCACGTGATGATGTAAATGGAAACATGATTAGAAACCAAACTAGAAATAAATTAGAAAGAAGTGAAAGCAGCTCAAGAATAGTTAGACCCTGGAATGGATAAAGGTCCAAATAAATTAGAGAAAAGCTATACAATAGAAACAGATAAAAACGGGTCCAAATATAGTTGGAAAACGTGAAGACAGGGCAAGACAAATTACAAGTGGAAATTTTTTGCCAAACTATGCGAACTTGAAAATAAGTTTGCAGCAGCCCAGACTTAAATTTTAAGGTACTATTGGTGAAGTGCACTTACGGCTATTAAATGAACTTAAATGTGTAAGGCAGGAATTTAACACAAATATCGAGAATTTAGGGAACTTCAAATTTTATGATTTATATACTCGTGGAATCGAAACGTTGCTCCAAAGTTGGCAGGCTGTTGCAAATAGTGCAAGAGAATATATTATTGATGACAATAGTGTCTGTTATCTATATATGAAGTGTTCGTAATGGTTATGGGAAAACGTTACTGACTTACGCATGAACCTAGTAACAGCGAAGTGCCAACGGCCTTGCCGCAGTGGTAACACCGGTTCCCGGCAGATCACAGAAGTTAAGCGCTGTCGAGCTGGGCTAGCACTTGGATGGGTGAACATCCGGTCTGCCGAGCGCTGTTGGCAAGCGGGGCGCACTCAACCCTTGTGAGGCAAAACTGAGGAGCTACTTGATTGAGAAGTAGCGGTTCCGGTCTCGTAAACTGACATACGGCCGGGAGACCACATGCCCCTTCATGTCCGCATCCAGTGACGCCTGTGGGCTGAGGATGACACGGTGGCCGGTCGGTGACTTTGGGTTTTCCAAGGCCTGTTCAGAAGGAGTTTAGAAGACTTTAATAACAGTGAAGGAGGAAATTCAAAATGCATTAACTCTGACTCTGGCTAAGCATGAAGAAAGTATAGAATTAGAAGCTGCCGATGAAGAAAGACAGAGATGATGAATATGTCAGGCAACTGGGAGGTTGAAACGTAGATGTCAAGACTAAATAACAGTGGGAATAAGACGATGACGTTCTGGAGGAGAAGGAAAATCAAGAAAACGAGACAGATGCAGAAGATACTGGAGGAAAGGAGGAGATTGATGAAAAAAAATGGCTCTGAGCACTATGGGACTCAACTGCTGAGGTCATTAGTCCCCTAGAATATAGAACTACTTAAACCTAACTAACCTAAGGACATCACAAACATCCAAGCCCGAGGCAGGATTCGAACCTGCGACCGTAGCGGTCTTGCGGTTCCAGACTGCAGGCCTTTAACCGCACGGCCACTTCGGCCGGCGAGATTGATGATACAAGACGTTGAAGACAATATAAGAGGAGAAGCTTGACAATTCATACAGTGAACAGTTGCGTAAAATACAGATTTGAAAAATATTAAAATGGAAATGAATGAAACGTCGAGTGCACCGCTGTAGTTGTACTTGTTCGGGTCACTTATAAATCCACTCACTGTATGAATTGTCAAGCAATCATGTATAACTGTTTTTGCTGTGGTTGCTCCAGTTTTAAAATTATCTGTAAGCGGAGAAGAGTTTGGCAAAGAGATAGGAGAGGAGACAGAGGACAAGGAAGCAGAAGGAAAATGGGTGGGAGAAGGAAGGGTAAGAGATCAGAAATGATCTAAGTAAACAGTAGGAAGGACAAGGGTAATGGAGGCACAGTAGTTTGAAGGCGCAGCAGAAAAAGAATTTTTAGCAGCTGTAGTGTTGACAAAAAATTGTGTAAGGTGGAAGGAGCGAGGAATTATCAAATTTTCACGAACTGAGTCGAACGAGAATGAATACATGCCATTACAGTATTGAAAGTCTCGAAAAGCATTGATGAAATGGTGGAATTAATCACTATCCAGCTTAAGGACCGATGGCTGTGCCGAAACCAGTGAGCAGTTAACATCGCGCTGGAGGCAGACGAGCTAGCATGGGTAGGGCAGAGTGATAATGCGGAAACCTGCTATGGAGGGCGCACACGACACGTGGCATGATCAGAACCGCTGGCGGAGGTGTTTACCTGTGGGCGGCAGTAGGCCAGGCGGGCCAGAGCTTACTCGAAGTTCGTGCACCGCGGTCCTGAGATAGCGCAACGTGCCATGTGTTGTGAGAGAGTTCAGCCATTAGCGGTGCATACCAGCTTCGAGCTGAGTTCTTGCCGTGCTCATTTCTACGTGCGCTCAGACTCCCAGATTCCAATAGATCGACTAGCAGGTTCGCATCCCTCTCATGAGGTTCTCTTCCTCTGTTATTCTCGAGCCACCGCCTGCCCGTGAAGTATCCGCGCCTACCGAGTAGTCAATCAGCTTTGTCATGCCGTGCAGAAACTAACAGGGGATATTAACAATGAGCATCCGAAAGGAAGTAGAGGAATGTTTGTTAAGAGTAGGTGAAAGAAGTGCAAACGTTATGATGGTTTTCAGCCTCAATTGAGATGAAGTTAAGCGAAATATAACGGAAAAAGCTCTTTTAAAAAGCAGCTGTAGAGTTAAGATAATATCAGAGATCTTATTTCACACATTACTAAAAACAATACATCAATGACGATGTTAGCTACCAAAGTTTAAAATTTAAAGTGCACAGGAACGTTAACTAAACCATTTACAAAGCAAGTGTATGTGACTACCAACTTCGGAGTTGAACAAGAATTCTAGGTAGTTCTTGGATCCAATGCGGATGTAGGAATTGACAGTAACAGGCAGTAAGACTGTAGAGGAGCAGATAACGGAAGGACAGCATATCCCACAACGGATCGAAGTGTCACGGGACCACGTTAAGAATGCGTTCCGCAATGTGTGCCTTCAGTTCAGCTACTTTCCTAACTCGAGCACTGGACACAACACCTTACAGATAACCCAAAAGCCACTAGTTAATATGGATTAAGATCAGGTGATCTGAACGGCCAGACTGTAAGAAAATGGAGGCGGACAATTCTAGCATTTCCGAAATGGCCTCTATGGCAACCGGTTCACTTACTCTGCGGTGTGCCGAGGGGCGCTATCGTGCATGAAAATTATACTACCCACGCATCCATGATGTTAAGGGTTTGGAATGACGCTGGTACGCAAAAAAACGCTCACAGCGTTTACCAGTGAGGCTGTGGGTAACAAATCCCACGGGACTCACCTCCTAGAAAAAATTGAGTCCTACGATAAACGAGGTTGTCAACCCGAACCACACGGCCACCTTTGCGGAATAAAGTGGTACCTGTTGATGTGCGTGCGGATTGGCCCTATTCAGCAATTTGAGTATTGACATGTCCTTGGAGATGGAAATGTGTTTCGTCTGTCCACAGAATGTCCCATTATCAATGATCGTCCACTTCCATGTGAGTAAGAAATTCCAAAGCGAATTTCAGGCTTGCTGGCGGATCAGTAGGAAGCGACTCTTGAACATAAGTGATTTTGTACGAATAGCAATGCAGCACGTTTTCTAGGATTCCATTCACCATGATCGCAGGAACTTTCGGGCAATTCCCCAAGCACTGCATGTTTGCACACCATCGGTCGACCTCTCCTGGAATACTGTGGCCACATCTTCGCCAGACGTCGGACCAACTGATATCTTTCTTCGGCAACACTGTACGTCAAACGAATGTGTCTTATGAGATTTTGTAATTTTCTTTCCAGGCACCACTCCAGTGCCTTTTTTTTATATCCTAAAGTGTGTGGAACTTCTGTAGGACTACTGGCGCACAGTGATCGTTCTTTATCTGTTGCGCACAATACTTCAAGGGCACATTCATGTTGATCGTCTCGGACACAAACTAAGAAACAGACGTGTGCCGCGTGTCAGTTGGTGTGCATGTTCTGCCACTTACAACGGCATCTATTGGTAAGATTTTCGTTCTACCTTCCAGTTTTGTCTGTCATTATCGTCAAGGGACATTGGCTGTTGGTGTCACGCTTTCGTATGAATCAGTCGCACAACGATTGCGATTCACAGAATCCAGTTTTTTGGCGCTATACGGTAAACTCGTTTATTCGAAAAATACGTATGGGGCCTGAAGATGGCGAAGTGTTTGTCACGTTTTAAAATTTTTCCAAATCGTCTTCTGAAAGAGCACTCACAATTTCCTATAGCATCTTTGATGAGTTTCTGCTTTCACATTATTTCAAGCTTTGACAAACTAGTATATTACGTATTTTTCACTTATTACCTTCAGATCTTCATTCACGTTCTTTGTTTTGCTTGTCTCTATCTTGGAGGATGGTTCTCAAAATCAGCCCAGGGTAATGTCGTTTAAATGTCGCTATTACTTCCTGACCCAGTGGCTGAATTGGTCAGGTAACATTTGGCGGAAGAAAACAAAACTTATCGAAATTTTTTATCTGTTGAGGATGCGTAGGTGCAGAGTCAGTAAGCTATCAGGTTTAGTGAGATATTTTAATTTTAAAAGCTATTCGACTTTCGATATAAATGATCACTAAAACATTCTACCAAGAGTTAACAAGATATCCAAGATGTTTTCCGGGCTTCGTAAAAACATGGTAGTGTATTTCGGGGACATCCATCAACGCTCAATATTTTCAATTCCCTGGTACTTTTTGGGAGCAGTCTGAATGTGTCATAGTGGTTTGATGCTAAAAGAACCGTTTGCCGTGCTTTTTTTCATTTTTTCTCCTACGGAAGGCATTTATTCTAACGAAGTTAATGATGTTGTAGGCAACCTACTGCATTGGCACCGTAGATATGATCCTTAGTGTAGGCTAGGCTAAGTCTGCAGGTAACGCTTCTGCATGTAGATTAAATTGCTGAGTGCCATATCTGAGTTAAAAACTGTCTAATCACTCAGAGCTTGAGAAAAAGTGTTTCCGTTCCTCATCTAACAACTCAGTTCACGTTTTTCCTATTTCTCACCTTTCCGGGCCCCTGAAATGCAAGCCTTTATGTCGTTGTTTGGTAAACTAAAAATAAAGGCTCTCGCCTACTTTTCCAAATGGCATATTTTCAATATTTTTCTACGAAGATTTTTCACAGCTTGCTCTAAATATTTTGACTTTACCCATTCCGAAACGATAGTAACAACTCCATAATTAGCTGCAACACTTTTCAGTAAACTGCCTTTGTCGATTTCTTGTACAGCAACTACTGTATTAGCGAAGGTAATCGCAACATTCAGGGGATATGAAAAATAATGTGAATATATGTACTTGCTAGGGAATGCTTTATTAATACGGGGTTGGACCCCACATTTGTTCGTAATACAGCTGCGATTCTTCTTGGAATATTCGCTTATAATGATTGTATACACTCCAGTGGAATGTTATGCCACTGCAAAAGACGCTGCAGTTCAGTTGCATTATTGTATGGAGCTAGCTATACGAATGGGTGCATTGTCGTCCTGAAATATGACATCGTTGTTGGGTATCAACCTTGGAATCATGGGGCGCACCTGATCACCTAAAATGTTCACATAATCGTTGGCTCCAAATGCCCTTTGAGAGTAATGATGGGAACAGCAGTATACCATGATATGGCTGCCAACACTATCGCACTTCCACCTCCATGCTTAACCGTTGGAATCGAGCAGTCAGGATTGTAGTCTCCTTTCAGCGTTCCCCAAGCGTAAACCCCGCCGTCCACAATTCATGCTCCTGGGATCACGTTTTACGCTTCTTTGCGTTGGTTTCGGTACAGCAGCTCGTCTGTTAATATTCGCTTTATGGAGTTCTCGTCGGACAGTGTCAATAGGTTCGGGGTGTCGAAGATGGCTGTTGAACTCTGCAGTCACTTTAGTCGCCATAGTTTTGTGTTATTTTGACACAAATCGTGTTAGCATATGACGATCTCGGTCATTTAGTTTTGATTTGCGCCCCCTGTTACGTATACCTGACAATGATTTTTCGTGTTTTGCGTAGGCTGTCATGACTGTTGAAACAGTTGCTCTTGAAATACTCAGTAAGTTGGCTGTCTTGATTCATGATGCTCCAGCTAATCGGGCTCCCAAAATCTGCCCTCCTTGGAACTCTGTTAGGTCTTTCATTGCATGTCAACCTCGGCCTCTGAATGTAAATACGAAGTGTGCACTACTCGTAAACAACCTACACTGATACCTACTCCGTACTGAACACGCACAATCCAGCGTGACACGTGCCTTACTAGCGTTGTTGACCTTCAAACACAACCATCACATTACTACCAATGTTAACATAATTTGCATATCACCTGTACTTCCGCTTATTTACCACAGCACAAAAATACACACGCAACGGAAGTAAACAACCACTTGAATGCACCATTGTTTTCACTGTACCCATATTTGGCCTGGTATGTCGCTGGCTGAGGCACCAACTCAAAGTCGGGCGCCACCTCTCCCAGGTAGCTATAGCTCAGAACATCCTCACCATGGAATTATTTCCGCGCAGTACAGTATTTATTTTTGGTTTTGCAATTTTCGAAAACATTTCAGATGACCTGGATTTCGGTTGACCGGAGTTCTCCCCTTTATTGGGGCTAGAGAGTATATGATAAAGTTCGTTTTCAGTTTGCAAATTAAAGGTAGGTCATATAATCTGGGATACTCCACATTTCTGCACATAGTGGTGTGGTGGTTAAAATGCTGAAGTAATGTATTGGAGCAGCGGGCTTCACCTATCAGACAGCCGATGTTGCCATAGGTTCTATTTAGAGTCACTAAATAGCTACCAGAGAACGTGAGCTATGGCCGCTACCTTTTGGATGCAAGACAGCAATTATCCTGTTTGGCAGGAATCTGACAGTTCCTTGCTAAGTTTCCCGAGGTATGTGGCACCAGACATCAGTACTAGGGCAAGTATTCAAGATAGCGGATCATAGATGGGAGCGATAGATGTGGCAACATCGCAGTGCCGTCATGGTGGGATGTTAAAATTTTGGCAGGAAAATAGGTCAATCAGGCTACCTCCACTAACCTTACCACCTGCCATCCCCTCTACCTCGCCTCCTCTCCTCCAGAAGGTGGAGGGGGAGAAAAGGTCACTTAGGCTACCTCCACTAATGTTAAGTCATTCAACCACGATGTCTTCCTTCAAACTTGTGGGGAATGTACTCAGGGCTGCTGGAGAGAATGGACGTAGGTCTTTATTTTGCATGTATTGTTCATTTAAACAATTTGAATTGTCATAGCCAGTAGTTCCGTCCAGTGTGTTCACCATGACGTCTGCAGTCCGACTGACCTAGTACACAGTATAGCCACCATAGGCTCTATCGTCCCTAACATGACGTAATCCAAGATGGCTGTCTACGGAAAAATGGTGGGAAAAGGACTCAGTCTGCATCCAGCTGCTGGGGAGAGAAAGAAGTCTGTTTTATTTATTTTCAGTGGAAAGATAGAATAATTTATTTAGGGACGGATTTCATGTAGATTATTTATCACACTGATGCAAAACACTCCCCCTGGTCTGTTTGGTGTCACAGTAAATAGCCTACAAACCTGCAAAATAGTCGTAAATCACCGAAATAATGCAGTACACTGAAGTACAGACACGAAAACGTCTTAAATTGTCAAAATAATGTATGAATAACGTTCTGCAAACACACTCACTAATTGTAAACTATCGAAATAGTGCATTGCACAACCTACAGAACTGTTCACAAAATAATACAACAGCCAGATTCACTACACATGAAACTATCAGAAAATAATGCAAGTATAACGTTATGCTCACATGCTCAGAACACCTAAACAGCCGAAAGCAATGCATGTCACAAACACTCACTACACATGAAAAAGCTTACGAACTATCACTGACAAATTTGACCGTGACATCCCAGTGAACAGTTCCCTAGAGAGCTCCCAAGTCGCTCACACCAGGATGGCACGCTCACGCCATCCAATTCCTCCCACATGCGAGACGATCCTGGCCGTGTGCACGTGTTTACCTAGGCACCGTGCACACCTGCAAGTCCAGAGCTGGCCTAATTGCTGAGCAAAATGGTTCCCTAGCGACTCACCTGCGCAGGTGCAGCTACAAGAATGTCATAGTGATGTCTCATGTCTGTCTAAATAAGAGTGAAGTCCCCATTCGTAAAGTGTCGCAGAAATAGTTAACGGTCGCTTTTGGTGTTGTAGGAGTGTTCGCGATCTCTCAGCTTGTCTGCTTGGAAATTCTTGCCCTAACAGCACCTGTTTACGAATATAGTGCAGAATAACGCCGAATGCATTCTTCCTGGTGGTCCAACTAGACATCCCATGCTACCCTTCATGAAAGTCATGACGTCCGCAGCTCGTAGTCGTGAGGTAGCGTTCTCGCTTCCCACTGTAGGGAAGCAGCCTACTCACGCCGCATAAAATTCACATCAATCTTTCCATTGTGTGCCAGCCAGTCCTCTGTAACTGGCTCTGACGTCATAAATGTTGCGCAATACTTTAAAAAGCCAAGTAAGTAACCTGAAACGTTTCTAGCATGTCAGCAGTAATACTATATCAATATGTGTTGAATGTCAGTTCAATAACTTTTCTGTAAAAATCATTGGCGCAACAGAAAAGAGCTACAAACTTAAAAATTTATATTTAGATTCCTTTTTCATAATAATTTAGTTGAAACACTATTCTGGATCTCACAAACTAAAAATTTTGTTGATATTCATGATTTTCTGGTTTTTGTCTTAGAAATTAAGGAAGCAAGATAGATTAAGTAGGCTAATAAATAAGGCTAGGATGTTTAAATTTAAGTAGAAGGGAGATCCTCTATAATCATAAAGATGTGAGAAGTTTCAATTGAATAAATATAAAACTATAGCGATAGCGTATCTCCAAAGGGCGAGTTCAGAGCTCGTCTACTGCGTGTAGTGTAATTAAATTAATTCTCTCGCCCAAAATATTTGACTTAGCCACGTCAGACTTTTATTATGATTACTTACCTGTGTGCTGAACGCACATTTAAATTGAGAGCTTCATCGGCCATCAGCAAAGGAAGCAATGATTTATTCGATAACTTGAAGTTGTACATTACTAGCCCAGCAGCTAGTCGGGAGAGCAATTTCGATCAGGCGTTCCCTTAGCCGTCCGCACAGCGGCTTTATATATAAGAACGCTGCGCGAGAAAAAAAGACCCCAGTTCTCTCTAGACGCTGAATAGCACGCCACCTGTGCCGGGAGTCGCCTCGCGTCTGTATCATTGCTATAAACAGCCTCGGATACCGCAATAAGTTACTCGGGATACGCGTAACCACGATATCGTTTTCGAGTGAAGTGTTAATTCTGGGATGACTTTAATGATCTATCTTCAGTTTGCGTATGTCGTATTTTCACGTGCCGTCGCGGGACAGACATTCTACCATTATTTAGCGTGGCGTTTGATGAGCATTATCATCAAATTACGGCGAGCATGGACTTAAACCTTTAATTTGAGCAGTTATAGTTGCATCAGCGCATTAGACTCTGAACTGCTCTGGTAATTGGATTGTGTGGATTCTTTTTTTGGTCTGTGACTTTTAGAATATAGTGAACACTTTAGAGAGAATCGTTTTCAATTATGAATCCCAGACAATCTCCTAATTCCTCAGGGCTATAAGCTATAGCTATAAGTGTATTTCTCAGATGAAGTGGGCACTAGGAATTCTAATTACAGGCTTCATGTTTTGCTAATCAGTTTCTGGTTGCCAATATTGTAGTTAGAGAGCCAGTGTTGAGAACGGCAAAAGACTGCATAAATAATAGGAGCATTTAACAACAATTATTCCACCCACCGCCATACATATGTTGTTAATCGGCCGGGAAAAACAAACAAAACATTTATATAATAAACAATTATTCCACCCGCCGCCCCACATATGGTGCATCGGCCGGGAAATGCATCTTTTCTACATTACATTCTACATTTTTATATAAGCAATTAATTCCACCCGCCGCCCCACACCACGCCCGGATTTTCTCTCCCTCGTGATGACTGGGTGTTGTGTGATGTCCTTAGGTTAGTTAGGTTTAAGTAGTTCTACGTTCTAGGGAACTGATGACCGTTGATGTTAAGTCCCGTAGTGCTCAGAGCCATTTTTTTGAAGTCGTGACGTCCTGCATTCAACATACAGTAAATGATCTCAGCGCTAAAAGCCTTCATCACGTATGTACACATTTGCGAAAACAGCGTTAATCGCAAAAGCATTCTTATTGATTGGCGACTCCATGTTATCTTGTGCACTACGACCAGATAGCAGGTATACTTGAATAAAGAGACAGCATTGGTCGTATATTTTTTACTATTGCAAAATCGATTTTCTGTCACTGAGTGACCATCTTCAGTGCTATATTGTATAACTTAAATTGGGATGCACTGTAGTCACTAAGCTTACGGCAATCACATAGACATGATTGCCGTAAGCTTAGTGACAACAGTGCATCCCAATTTAAGTTATACAATATAGCACTGAAGATGGTCACTCAGTGACAGAAAATCGATTTTGCAATAGTAAAAAATATACGACCAATGCTGTCTCTTTTATCAAAAAAAAGCATTCTTGTTGTTTGGAGACTACTGTCTAAGCACAGACGGAAAATTCAGAACAATTACACAAACAGAATTCGAAGCACTGTACTGCAGGAGAGAAAAATGGCTGGAATTTTTTGTGTCCTACAGCTGCTAGTCTGGAGATGTCCTAATGCCGCAATGGCGGATGAGGGACAGCATCTCACCAGAGATGGATGGTCTACTGCAACCTGTGTTTGAACACTTGAACAAGGAATACATCAGAACGTTCCACAGATACCGTGCACCCATCTTGTTCGAACCAGTCCGTAGAGCCTCTTATGTTCCAGCACAAGGGATGTCTTTCGAATGAATGGGGCATTGTGATTATCTCTTACTTAGTGTAACTGCCATATTACTGACGTTGCCAGTTTGGTAGCACTGCACACCTTCTTTTTCTACAGACAATACATTCAGCAGCAAAACTATTTTGTAGAGATCGCACGTTTCTCACTGACACTTAAACGTTTCAAAAGTGGTCTCCAGATTGTCAAAGACGTAAAGACACTCCTCAATGGCATTCCCTGCCACTGACGACGCAAGATAGAATATTTAAGCACGAAACAGATCTCCAACCCAGCTACAGATCACCACATTCCGGATCGATGTAGTAAAGACGCAATTCGTATCTTGCGCCGTATAAAATCATCACTTCTACATCGTACCTACAGCTAGCAATCACCAGAAACTCGTACATATACTGCAAAGATAGACTGCATAAGCACATGGTCCATATATGATCCTCGCCAGACTAGATATTTTCCACGAGCTCGGTAGGTCATTCGCCGCAGCTGACAGTCACAAGGCATCTGCCTCAGCACACACCAACGTGTGGCCAGAGCGTCCTCAGTGGACCAAGGTCAGTCTCCAAACAGTTGTACCGAGGCTGGGTCGGTTCCCATCGGCACAAAGGCGTGGCTGTTCCTGGTCCCGACCTGCTTGTTTGCATTCTACGCTCAACTCCAGACTCCGGGATTACAAGGACACATGTATTTTCACATGCTTTGGCAGAATATCATAAGATTTAAGCAACACATCACGATATCAGACTCATAGCAATATGCTACCGACCGCTTGCAAAATACAATTCCGAAGATATAGACTGGAAAATATTTCTCTAGAAACCCGAAACTTCAGTGAGGTGGAGAGTGCAGTAAAACACTAATTAACTAGAAATTTGTCCCCTTTGTGATTATCTTTACGTGAAAAGACGAAAAAACTGAGTAAACTGATACTACCACTCGCCAATACCAGTGTCGGTGATATAAGAGATTCCAAATCATCCCGATAAGGTGCTTCACCTGCTAGATGCACACATCACAGTCCACGTTCTCTCAAGCAAAAAATAGCGAGAAATGTGCAGAAGCAGCAAGCACACAATTTACATGGGAGGGAATAATGGGCCAGCGCAAACACATACCAATATTGAATGTTCCCAAATTTTCACTTCCACGGAGAACTAACGCAATCACGAGAACTTTACTACACATAGTGAGTATTGGTTCACTATTCAGCCATTTACATGGTGACATGGTAAAGTCTACTAAATTCCTGTTCCCCAACTGGTCTCTCCATTCAAACGGCTCCTGCCGCAAGCTGGAAACGTGAATGATTCCCGTCACAGGCCAAAGCCGCCACGTACTCCTCGTACACCAGACATACTCGTTCTAGGCAACAGGCCACATTTATTTTATCTCTGTACTTACAATCGAATATCTGTCTGAATTGGACGACATTCGACAATGAGTGAAGTACCGGGAATACTCCCTGCTGATGGAAGTGGCTCTGGAAATAGAAATATCTGCACCATTCTTATGACTTGACATACTATTCCAAGTGAAAAAAAGTTTCATTCCCTTTGCACCTATCGCACTATTCCACGTCAAATCCATACCTTGCTTACGACTGGACATAGTAATTTTCGTTGCACATTTCAGAAGCCACACACACACACACACACACACACACACACACACACACTTTATAAGCCTAATGCTCAAGGCGAAACTAATACTTCGCCAATAACTGATTGCTGGCGATACGAAACAATACTGAGCGAAAATAAGCGATGAGTGAACATGTCATGTTTTCCTGTGTCTTAGAAGAGAGACGTAATCGTTATAGAAGCCACTGTATGCTAAAAATACGATCGCAGCAACCATGTTACTGTTACAATTGGTCTTGGTTTTACCAGCGCAAGCAGTTATTCACGTTAAAAGCTATACTGGCATTATAAATCGAGGTACTGCATTGCCTGCGAATGAAGTGCATTTCCACACGAATATCGCGAAACTGAATATAGCCGGTGGTCGGCGACGTCTATATTAACAGACCAAAAATATGGCTTCACGTCACCGATGGTGTAACCTTGTAATAAAATTACGGAATTTAGAAAGTGATTCAGCTAAGGACACGGTATGAAGCCAGTATTTGCAATGCCCTCAGCTGCTGCTAGACACTCCTCAAGTGTTTGTGATGCATTTTGTCTTGATGCCACGTCAATGGTTCAGCGATACATCCACTGGGCTACAGGTGATGGTTGATTTAGAATGATCACCCACAGTAGATGGTGCACTGATTGACATCGTATGAAATGTACACTAGCTTTTCAGATCTCTACTGCTACGCTTTTCTGGAGAAATGCTGTCTGTGATTTGGAATCAAGCCTTTTCATTCAACGACATACCTACATTGGATGCAGTGGAGAAGTCGTTTAAGAATTACAGCCACTACTGAAACATATTTACAGCACTACCATATCTTGAAACGAAACACCGTTTCCGAACACATCTGCTACAGCAAAATTCCAACATAGTTTTATATAGTTCCTATGCATCTTGCAACCAATCCTCAGAATCTGCACCGTCATCCCTCTAGATCGGCACATGTTATTGTTCCAATTTAAATCTGAATTGAGCAGAAGTCGGAGAGAACTATATCTAACACATACTGCAGCCAATGTAGAAACAGTCTAAGCCGAGTTAGTGCGACAGGGACTTTTTTGACCAATCAAGGGAAATGGGAACATGTTGTCGTATCTCTGGCAACCGAGTACGATGAGTAAGGTCACCACTAAACGAAGCCCGCTCCTGCGACACGATGTTGTATAAAGACAGTACCAACAGTTAACAGCAGTGTTTCTTGTCGGAAAAATTAAGAAAACTCAACATCATTCAGGTACTGTAGTCCGAAGCAGATCTGCATCACTCAGGGTCCATTCACGTCTATCACCCCAACATCTGTCATCGTTATTCTGTATCACCCATAAGAGAAGAATTACGAACTACAAAAGCTCCACTAACTTCAAACGTTAGAGACCTTGATAAGATTTTTACCAAGTTTCTCTCTTTCTTACTCTTCCGATACATCGAAACCAAATACCGTCTGCTTGCTGGCATCGAGCACATGCGGCGGTCCTATTAAACATACAGGTACCGATCCACTGGAGCAGACTGGCAGTGATCGAAGTCGGTTGCACCGACCAGTGTAGAGTGTCAGAGCGCGTACTGTAGGAGGAGGGGGATGACCGTACCCCAGAGACTACACTGTCAGTCGCAAGAGAGGCTCCCTGCGTCGTTGTTTGAGACATTTTTGTTTTTCCTGTTGTAACACGCTTTGTACACTGTCATACACTGTGTACTCGTATTTTCCACCACAGCTTTGAGGTCTGTCTGAGGTTCTAAACTGACATGAACACGTTCTGATTCATTGCCTGTCACAGAAAATTTGATGTTGCATGGTGTAAATCATGTTGTTGTTGCTGCTTCACAAACACACACATACACACACACACACACACACACACACACACACACACACATACACACACACTGGATGATTTTAAATAAAAGTAAGTCACAACATATAGAAATTGGAAAAGTTGAGTGGCCTTGTGAAGCGTTTCCAAACTGCTGTCCAAAGGTGGCTGACGACCTCTACATTTAAACTCACCTGTGACAGTGATGGGATAGCCTATGATTCTGTGTACTGTTCCCGTTGATTCCTCATATTTCACTCATGTATGTCATCACTGTTTCGGTGCCAGCGATCCGCAGAAGATGTTGCCCCTCCACCAAGACTCTTTCTCCATCTCAAACAAGCGATGTCAGTCAGTCCTTATGTGGTAATCAACATTGAAACAGTGAATTGATAATGTAGGGAAGCAGCATACTCACGCCTTATAAAATTCACATCAGTCTTTCCATTGTGTGCCAGCCTAGTCCGCTGTAACTAGCTCTAACGTCACAAATATTTGGCAATACTTTAAAATGAAGTAAATAACCTGAAACGTTTCTAGCATGTCAGGAGTAATACAAAATCAATATGTGTTGGATATCAGTTCAATGACTTTAAACATTTTCGAAATTAGGATGTTTTTCTGTAAAAATCATTGGCGCAACATAAAAGAGCTAGAAACTTAAAAATTTATATTTAGATTCCTTTTGCATAATAATTTAGTAGAAACAGTATTCTGGATCTCACAAATTAAAATTTTAGTTGAAATTCATGATTTTCTGTTTTTTGTCTTAGAAATTAAGGAAGCAAGATAGATTAAGTAGGCGAATAAATAAAGCTAGGATGTTTAAATTTAAGTAGAAGGGAGATCCGCTAAAATCATAAATATCTGAGAAGTTTCAACAGAAAAACTATAAAACTGTAGCCATAGCATATCTCCAAAGAGCAAGTTCACAGCTAATCTACTGCATGTAGTGTAATTGAATTAATTCTCTCGCCCAAAATTTTTGACTTAGCCACGTCACACATTTAATTATGATTACTTACTTGTGTGCTGATTTCACAATTAAATTGAAAGGTTCATCGCCCATCAGCAAAGGAAGCTATGATTTATTCGATAACTTAAAGTGGTGCATTACTAGCCCAGCGGCTAGTCGGGAAAGCAGATTTGACCAGGCGTTCCCTTAGCCGTCCGCACCGCGGCTTTATATGTAAGAACGCTGCGTGAGAAAAAAAAAGGCCCCAGTTCTCTCCAGACGCTGATTACCGCACCACCTGTGCTGGGTGTGTTGAGTCGCGTCGCGTCGGTATCCTTGATATAAACAGCCTCGGATGCAGTAATAAGTTACTCGGGATACGCGTAACCATGAAATCGTTTTCGAGTGAAGTGTTAATTTTGAGATGACGTTAATGATCTATCTTTAGTTTGCGTATGTCGTATTTTCACGTGCCGCTGCAGGACAGACATTCTACCATTATTTAGCGTGGCGTTTGATGAACATTATCATCAAATTATGGCGAGTATTCACTTAAACATTTAATTTGAACAGTTATAGTGGCATCAGCGCATTATACTCTGAACTGCTCTGGTAGCTGGATTGTGTGGATTCTGTTTGGTCTGTGACTTTCAGAATATAGTGAACATTTTAGAGAGAATGGTTTTTGATTATGAATCCCAGACAGTCTCCTAATTACTCAGAGCTATAAGCTGCAGCTATAAATGTATTTCTCAGATGATGTGGGCACTAGGAATTCTAATTACAGGCTTCACGTTTTGCTAATCACTTTCTGGTTGCCAATATTGTAGTTAGAGAGCCAGTGTTGAGAACGGCAAACAACAGCATTAAATAAATAATAGGAACATACACAATTATTCCACCCGCTGCCCCACAATGAGATGGAGAAAAACATTGTCGATGTACTGTAATAATAAGTATCACAGTTGATAGTGCAAACAATGTTAACAATTTTACAATAATTTCAAATTTGACCAATGTCGTGACAGCATGCTTCCCAATTTCAGTATCATCACTAAACCGCCTCCTCCTCTACTTTGAGAGTACCATTGCGAATGTAGATATCTGACTGTGCAGTATGTCCATTCATTGTTAATTCCCAAATATATACATCATGAAAGTGTACCAGACAGTGATCTACACATTTCTAGCACTTCCAGCATGGTGCGTAATTTACCATCTAGATCTATGCAGATGGGAGTCACAGGCATTCTCGTATTCTTAGGATAAAGTTAGAGACTGAGAGATCCCCTAGCATTGTCTTTTACCAACCCACTCTGCAGCACCGTTACCAATTTAATCTGCCGCTGACCAGAAGTAGACAACTACATTCCGCATCTCGTGAATGAATGGAGCTTGCCGAGTCCGCACACTTCGAATTGCACAAGATGTGTGCATGTCTAGGAGGTTAGCAACTCTTATTTGTGTATACTAGTAGGTTAGAACCCCTTATCGGTGTATAGTAGTAGATTTGAAAGCGTTGTGATCTATAACGAGGTATGATTTAATGGCAGACCGATGATACATTCTAGAGAGGGAGGGAGTTGTTGCTGCAGGTCATTTGACTATTTTTTCCGTTGTTCTGTCACGATGCAACGGTTGTCTGACAGCCTGCGTTCGATTCATGTAGAATTACGTGTTACTTGAGTGACTTAGAGCACTGTCTACTTGCGATCCTCAACAGCAAGCCTTTTGGTGATCAGAGAACTTCCATCTCCTGTGATTAAAAATATGACCATCCGATTACGACACATTACTTTAAACGAACGACGATTTATGCTATGTCGCATCTTTGGTATAAAATCGATACTTCAGTTTCATACATAAGATGAATCTAAGTTAGTGACAGGTGTTTGTGGTGCACTGTATTCCCTGCGTATACAATTACTTGAGAGATGTCGTGTTGAAGGAGTTTGTGGCAGCATGACATGTAATTTCACATGTCAAACGCTGCTGCTATCCGTTTATCTGTTCCCTTGTAAGAGGTATTCTCCATTACTAAAGGTCACAGGATTTATGTGGGCATAGTTTAATTTCTGAACCATGATCGGATGTGAACAGTTGACGCTATACAACCCTGAATAGCTATATTCTGCATGTATCACACAGAACCGATGTTTGTAGGAGGTAGTATTTTCATTTTGTTACCGTATAAAGATGCATGTCATGCACGGTAAATATTAACAGCATGGCATTCCACAAGACTAATGGTTGGAAACTGAAGCGATCTAGCATTGTAGCCTGTTTTAAGTGGAGAGCTGTGGATCCGTAGGAGTGGATGTGAGTGTGTTCTTTCTTATCAGTAGCCGGCCAAAGTGGCCGAGCGGTTGTAGGCGCTACAGTCTGGAACCGCACGACCGCTACGGTCGCAGGTTCGAATCCTGTCTCGGGCATGGATGTGTGTGATGTCCTTAGGTTAGTTAGGTTTAAGTAGTTCTAAGATCTAGGGGACTGATGACCTCAGAAGTTAAGCCCCACAGTGCTCAGAGCCATTTGAACTATATTTTTCTTATCAGTAACTTAATGGTAGTGATCTCAGACGCAAGAACATTACTTTAGAAGTGATAGCGTAGTTGATTTATGTAAAATGCTTCGAACTCCATCTGTCTGGAGCCCCATCATGCACAAAAACTACCCGTGTCTTGCTCTTCTTATCCGTCTGCTATTAGATCACAACGCTTTCAGATCTACTACATATAACACCGACAAGGGGTGCTAACCTCCTAGACATGCACTCATCTGGAGACATCTTGTGCACTTCGAAGTGTGCAGACTAGGCAAGCTCCATTCATTTATGAGATGCGGAATGTAGTGGTCTACTTCTTGTCAGCTGCAGATTAAATCGGTTATGGTGCTGCTGAGCGGGTTGGTCAAAGATAATGCTAGGGGATCTTTCAGTCTCTAACTTTATCCTAAGAATTCGATTTATAAAGCCAATACAGCTTTTAACATGAATACTTGCAAGTGCCGGTAGAAGTAAGACGCACTGTGGCAGTAACATGGTCACTGCAATAGTGTTTTTAGCATCTGGTGGCTTCTATGGCTATTACGCCTCTCTTTCTAAGACACAGTGGTACCATTGCCAGGAAAAAAAGAGACATGTCCACTCATCGCTGATTTTCGCTCAGTATTGTTTCGTATTGCCAGCAATCTGTTATTGGCGAAGTATTGTACTTAGTAATAGGGGGTGCTTGATAGGTTCGCCTTGAGCATCAGGCTTATAAAGTATGTATTTGTATGTTTGTGTGTAATTTCGTGTGTGGTTTCCGAAATGTGAAGGAAAATGTCCAGTCGTAAGCAAAAAATGGATTTGACATGCAATAGTACAGTAACCACAGAGAGAATGAAAGTTTTTTTCTTATTTGGAATATTATGTCAAGTCATAAAAATGGTACAGATATTTCTATTTCCAGAGCCACTGCCATCAGCATGGGGTATTCCCAATACTTCGCTCATTTCGGGTGTCGTCCAATTGAGACCGTAATCGTAATATTTGATTGTTAGTACAGAGATAATATATATGTATGGCCGGTTGCCTAGAACGATTCTGTCTACTGTGCGAGGAGTACGTGGCGGCTTTGGTCTGTGGCGGGATTGATTCACATTTCCAGGTTGCGGCAGGAGCCGTTCGAATGGAGAGACCAGTTGCGGTACAGGAATTTAGCTGACTTAACAATGTCGCTTTCTAGAAAGCTGAATAGTGAAGCAACACTCACAATGTGTTGTACAGTTCTCGTAATTGCATGTGTTTTCCTTGGAAGTGGAAATTTGAGAACATTCAATATGAGTGTGTGTTTGCACTGGACCATTATTCCCTCCCATGTAAATTATATGGTTGACAGCTTCTGCATATTTCTCCCCTTTATTTGCTTGAGTGAACGTCGATTGTGGTGTGTGCTTCTAGCAAGTGAAAGACGACTGAAAGATACGTTTGCTGTTCTCTAAACAAGCACCTTAGTTGACTTTGTCAATTATCGGGATGATTGGGAATGAAGAAATACCCTTGAAGTTCTCTGCAATGAGGAATAGCTTATTAGAAAGTTCAGTCAAAGAGGAATGAACTCTTATAACATGGGCATCACAGATGTTGGAGTGACGAATGTAGGTACCGGAAATGTAACTGCAAAGAAACCATTGGTAACGTTAGTTGATCGATGAAAGAAGGAAATTCCGGAATACAGAAATGTAAGTCCCTTAGCAATGAAGTAAATAGGAAGTGCAGCCAAATTAATGCCGAATGGCCGAGTAAAAATGTGAAGCATCCAAAGCAAATTTACCAATGGAAATGGTGACGGCTTGAAGAAAAGTCGAAGCAGCCTTCATTGAAATTATAAGCAGGGGCGGTAACATTAAGAACGCGATTGGAATTCCACTGTTAAACGCAGGAGACAAAGCGGATAGGTGGAAAGAATACATTCAAGACCTCTATGAGGGCGAGGACTTGTCTAGTTACGTGACAGAAGAAGAAACAGGAAGCAACAGCGAAGAGATTTGGGATGTAGTATTAGAATCAGAATTTGAAAGAGATTTGAACGACTTAAGATCAAATAAAGCAAAAGGAACAAGTAACATTCCTTCTGAATTTCCAAAATTATTCCCCGGGAACTGGAACAAAACGATGACTCAAATTGGTGCGCAGAATTTATGTCACTGACGTTGTACCGTTAGCATTTCTGAAAATATTTTCAAAGTTATTATTCGTAAAATGCACTGATATAGGTCATAAGGAACAAATTTTTCGTAAGCTTTACGTAACTGTGAACCAAAACTGTCTATCCTAGTGCTGCAAATCAATAACGGATAAAACAGGAGGCCCCTGCAAGGGAACATAATGAAACTTGTAAGAAATCCGAAACCGGTCATGGTTTGATCCAGATAAACTTTGTTAAAACGTATTTGTGGCTGGTCTCTGTTTAAACTATAACCCTTATAGTATTACAGCATCAGTGATAAGAATCGTGGACGACGTTGCAGTCTTCACTGAAAGTGAAGAAGAATTATAGGTTCTGATTAATGGAATGAACAGATTGGAATACATACAGCAGATAATTGAGGACGCAGGTGGCAAGTGCTACTCTGAGGTGAAATGTTTAGTATATGTGGTTAGCCAGTTTCACGACTGATGACTCAAGTGAAGCATTGCTATATTTATCGTGCTTCATTGAATACGTAAAATGAACTATCGATTTTGCTGCTCGTGTTGATATTCCAAGAACAGAAAATAAGACACGAAACGTCTTAGGCTTTTCGTCTGTAGCTTCTGTTACGTATTAATGTTGGAGACTAGGGTGCGTGAGTTGAATTATGTACTTTTCCTACCCACTGCTAATGAAGTCGGACTTCAATGGGAAATCAACACCAACAACAGCATTCGAGTGTCACAGGAGAATCCTTATTCCACTGTGCACCAAATTTCCTTCCAGTGGTATGATCGTTACTTCAGCAATAACTCGTGTTATTCTGATCGACACTCTCCTGTTTTCTTTCTAAACTGAAATAGCTGAAAACCTGTCGAATGTTCCGATAACTTACGAACGGTTTTCATTTCCTAAATGATGGATTCCGTTCACATTCTTCTATCGTATGAGACAAATCACAGCTAGAACGAATCTTCCTATTCGTATCATAGGTCGTGGCAGTGTATCTGACTAGAAAGTTCCCCATGGTTACCGAAGGCGCAAAAGTAAGGTCGAAATAGAATTGATAAGTTGTATCGTGTTTACTGTATTCACCAAAAAATGCATAAAATGGCACTAAAACAAAAAATTAATTTTGATAATAGCAAAATGACCTCTTGATGACACCTAGCGTACTGAAAATATGCTATTAACTAATCTAAATTTGCCATCTAATAAATAAATAATAGCATCTAATACATAATGGTAAATGAAGAACTCAAAACATTACCTAATGGTGGTAAAAATTACGAGCATTTGCTACGGCAAGCTGATCCAATTACAAGTGGAAGGAGTGGAACTACTTGTAAAGAAGATCTCATTCCGTAACACTGTGCATTTAAGTCAAACAAATCTCCGCAGGCACATATACCCATGTCATCTACAGCCTGTGGTGCACCACAGTAGCCCAGACGCTGATTTAGATGGTGCCATATTGACATGTACGGTACACTGAGGTAGCAAAAGCCATAGGATACCTCCTAATATCGTAACGATCTTTTTCCGGCGTAGTGTAATAACTCGACGTGTTATGGGCTCAACAAGTTGATGAAGCTCCCTGAAGACATATTTAGCCATGCTGTCTCTATAGCACTCCATATTTGAGAAAGTGTCGCCGGTGCAGGATTTTGTGCACGAACTGACCTCTCCATTACGTCCCACAAACGTTCGATGAAATTCATATCGGGTGGTCTGAGTGTCCAAATCATTCACTCGAACTGTCCAGACTGTTCTTCAAACCAATGGCGAAAAATTGTGGCATGTCATATTGTTATCCACAAACATTTCATCGCTATTTGGGAACATGAAGTCGATGAATGTCTGCAAATGGTGTCCAGGTAGGCGAATATAACAATTTTCAGTCAATGACCGGTTCAGTTTGACCAGAGAACGCAGTACATTACATGTAAACACGACCCACAGCGGTATGAAGCCACCACCTGCTTGCACAAAGCCTTGTTGACATCTTAGGTGCATGGCTTCGTGGAATCTGCGCCGCCTTCGAACCCTACCATCAGCCTTTAGCAACTGAAATCGGGACTCATCTGAGCAGGTCACAGTTTTCCAGTCGTCTAAGGCCCAACCTATATGGTCACTGTCCCAAGAGATGGGCTGCAGGTAATGTCGTGCTGTCAGCAATGGCACTCGCGTCGGGTGTCTTCTGCCACAGGCCATTAACACTAAATTTCGCATCACTGTCACAACGGATACGTTCGTCGCTAATCCCACATTGCTTTCTGTGGCTATTTCAAAATGTAATGCTTGTCTGTTAGCACTGATAAAACTTTGGCAATGCCGCTGCTCTCGGTCGTTGAGCAAAGACCACTAGCCACTGCGTTCTCCATAGTGAGAGTTACGCCTGAAATTTGGTATTCTCGGCACACTTTTAACACTGTGGAATATTAAATTCCTACATTCAAATTCTGATAATTCCCGTTGTGAGGCAATAATATCATCGGCAGCGTTTTCACATGAATCGCCTGAGTGCCAATGACAGCTCAGCCAGTACACTGCCCTTTTATGCATGTCTACGAGATACTGTACTACCATCTCTGTATGTACACTCTTTGACATAAAACTCGACCGGCGGCCGGCCGCTGCAGAGGCTAAGTCCGCGCCGATCGCAACCTGGGACAAATAAACGGACCAACTCGCTAATTCTCTAAGTCCGGCTATCTGCACAATCCGGCAACACTGTAGAATGCGGCACTTCCTGGAGGACGTCTTGTCCGATGTTAGAGAAAAGGTAGTCCGTTCACGCCTGTGGTCTTAAATCTGGCTTTAGCTGTCGCACGCTTCTCAAGTTTGCTCCGTGAACGTTCATTGTTTACGCTAGTGTTTTCGTGTTTCGTGATCGTTTATTGGCATTTTGCACGTGAATTAAGCGTTATCAATTGAGCATTGGTCTTCGTTCGTGTCGTCTTTCTACGTAGTGCCGTTGGGATTTCGGCGTTGTCTGAGATTTCTTCGCTGCAGAACACCATGGCAAACTCCGTGAGAAAAAACTCCGTGATTTTCACCTTCAACAAGTACACCCGTCGAGTACAGCGCTCTGCACTTGAAACACACGACTGGATTACCGAGGTAATTGGCCTTCATTCTGAATCTGTTGATACCATGCTGCTAGACTCTGATCAATACTGCAATTTTGTAAAGTTTAACGATTCCGTGAGTGTAGACCGTTTTCTGGCAAAATTTGGTTATGAAACGGAATTTATACACCGTGATGGTACTAAAAGTCCTGTAAAACTCCGGAATTCCGAGTCTGTAATTAGGAATTTAGGGTTTTGAATATTCCCGTAGAAGTAGACAACTCGAAAATTAAAGATGTCCTTTCAAAGTATGGGGTTGTCAGGTAGATAGTCAACGAGGTGGGCTTCGCGTTTCAAGCTGCAGTGCTATAACGGCATTCGTTCCGTGAAGATGGAACTGAAGGCAAAAATTCCCTCCCACATCTTTGTTGACGGGCACAAGGCTCATGTTATGTACTCAGGGCAAACCCCTACATGTCATGTATGTAACGAGTCTGGTCACCTCCGTCAGGACTGCCCTCGCCGTGTTTTTGTGCTAACAAATAACCTTACGCAACGCCGGAAATTAACACTCAACGATTTGTTGCCAGCCAGTAATACAACGGAACTGGCGGCTGTCGTGGATCCTGTTACTACCTCTAAAAATGTTGCACTTGATGTTAATGACTTTCCGTCTTTAAAACCTGCATTAACTGCTGAAATTCCGCCCCGTGACAGCGAGATTCCCACTATAAAGCGTCCTCTAGAGGACACTGCAAAAAATGTTGATGAGGACTCTTCCTGTGAAACACCCGTTGCCAGGAAGCCGAAGCCCAGTCCTGAAGATCTGTTGGAAGTGGAAAAAGGAGATGAAATGCAGATCGATGTGGCTCCCACTTCCGCACAAGGACTTATACCGCCACGAACAGATAGTGACGCAGCTGGTAGTGACCTTTCACGGAAATGTGACCCTGAGCCTGAGGTCACAGCTGCAATAACCGCATCAAGCGCACAGCCCATACAGTGCGAACAGTACGAGGAAGTACCAAGTAAACAACCTGCTGATCCCGAAGCGCAACGCCGCGCCGAAGGAGGAAATAAACAAGCATCACCGCCTCGCCAGCAAGACAACACAACAGACACCACGCCGGAACGAAACATTGACGACTTGCAAGCCACGGCCGTTGCGCCAGACGGCCACCGCCGGCGGCTGCGACGGAAACCGGGTCTTGCTGTCACGCGTCATCAAGCGAAAGCCACACCAGAGAAGAAAGACATCAAGAAAAAGAATATTAAATATGAAGTCATCAAGGCCAACACTGAAGAGGAGAAAGAGAAGGGCCACAGTGACTTATAGCAATGCATTGTCAGGATTTCAGGATACTTTTCTTCTCAAGCTCTTTGTTTAAAAGCAGTGAAAATTTTTCTAAGAAGTTAGTACATGTAATGGGCACAGAGCTTGTAAAGATCGTGACTTGTAGAGAAGCACGTTGCTGCTATAATCATACCGATCCTTATCCCAAATAGCTTCTTCTGGTATGTCTGTGATGCAAGCTTATAGCATTACTACTATTAACATTAATTAAATACAGTCGCCCCTGAAATTGGCAGCACTAAAAGAATTCTTGCACCAATCTGGGACAGATATCGCGTTGCTACAAGAAGTTGCGATAACGGAATTTCGGATCCCAGGCTTTTTTGAAATTGTTAATGTTTCTACGGAAGCCAATATCGGTACAGCCATTCTTATAAGGGAAGGCATTCCGGTGACTGAAATCGAACGACTAGAATCAGGAAGAGCCATAGGCATAAAAATTTTCGATGTAACAGTGCTTAACCTTCACGCCCCATCAGGAAATTCCCACAAATTGGATCGTGCGAAGTTTTTTCAAGATGAACTAATTTACTTATTGAGGAAAAATCCGTGTTCTCTTATACTAGGTGGAGATTTTAACTGTGTTTTAAACCAGAAAGATCAACAACCCAACTTCAACTACTCGCCACAGTTAAAAAAGTTAGTAAGTGATCTGCACCTTAAGGATGTGTGGGAACTTCAGCACCCGACGTCAGTCGGGTTCACGTATATAACCAGCCACTCCAGCAGCAGACTAGATAGAATTTACGTGTCACCCAATTTGCAAAATTATTTATTAAACGTTGAAACTATTCCCGTGTATTTTAGCGATCACAGTACACTTTTAACTTGCTTTAATTTAAGTGTACAGCTAAGCCGTCGATTCAGAGGCCAATGGAATTTAAATATCTCTGTTTTAACTGACGAAGAACTAGAACAGGAAATAAGAGTAGCGTGGACTATGTGCCTCCGCACAGTAGACAAGCACCCAACAGTCATTGACTGATGGACTAGGAGGGCTAAACCAAGGCTGCGGAAAGTTGTCATGCAGTTTAGTGCAGCGAGGCACTGGCACAGGGAGTTGAGGGATACAATGGAGTTTTATTATAAAGTTTTAAGAGACTTATATCAACAGGACCATGATGACGTAATTCATCTGCATGATATAAAAAAAAATAAAAGCCAAGTTATTAAGCATTAAACGGCAGCAGATGGAGGGACTAAAACTTAAATCGAAAGCCACATCGGTCGTAGCAGATGAAACAGCTTCTCTGTATCACTTGGTGCGGCATGCTAAAAACAGACGTTAAACTTTTATTGATGAAGTCCAGACGCATACTGGTACGAGGCTCACATGCCAGAAAGAAATACTGGACGAAATCCACAGGTACTATGAAACCTTATATGCACCTACCACAATGGAAGCTGCTGCTCTCGAGGACTTTCTCACTATTTTAGGTCCACAATTGTCGGGAACAGACAACGCTGACATCCTGTCACCTACTACTAAAGATGAAGTGCATGAGGCAGTGCGTAACTCACCTCTCAAAAAATCTCCGGGACTTGATGGCCTCCCTGTGGAGTTTTATGCCCGCTACTGGTCTATAATTGGAGGCAGGATCACTTCCATGGCAAATGAGGTCCTGAACGGAAAAACTGTCCCTGCAGAGTTTAAGGAAAGGAAAATAGTACTGATTCCTAAAAGGCAAAACCAACTTAAACAATTTTCGGCCTCTTTCGCTACTAAATTCTGATTACAAAATAATTTCGCGTATTATCAACAAAATATTGAGTCATCATCAATCTTGTTCTCCGACCAGAACGATATTCGAAAGTCTATCTGCGTATAGAGACGTCATTGCAATTACCTCAGTGACAAGTATAAAATGTGGTTTAATCTTTATAGCTTTCAACAAAGCTTTAGACAGCGTTAGTCATAGATAACTCTTTGCGACGCTATCAAGAATGGCTTTCCACCCCCAGATTGTCAACATGGTAAGAAATATTGCTACAGGTATAAATGCGAAAATAGCAATCGATGGCCAAACATCTAAACCCATACAGATAAGGCGAGGGGTTCCACAGGGCAGTCCCTTATCTATGTTTTTATTTTCCGTATATTTAGAGCGCTTCCTCCGCACTGTCCACGCAAGATTAACAGGCATAACATTGAGTGGTGAGAAAACTGTCATACGAGCTTACGCTGATGACGTGGACGTTGTAATAAGGAATAAGGAGGAGACAGTTATACTGGAAAGAGAAATCCAAAGGTATTGTCTAGCGTCGTGAGCGACAACAAATGAAAAGAAAAGGAAAATATTGAATCTACGGGGCCTAGATCACCTCCGACTGGCATGGGCAAAACAAGACCACGAACATGACCTTTGGGAATAACCTTAATGGCATGTCCGATGAGGATGGCTGCTTTTAACTGGACGGAAACTAGGAGGAAAGTTCATGGTGCTGTAATGGAGAACATCCATCGGACTATGGACCTGGTGCAAAAAGTTAGATTCATCAACTCCTGCTCTGTTCCTCAAACGGACTTTCCATATACTCAGAGAACTTCCACAATATATAACCGCAAAGCTCTTTGAGGCTGTGACACCCCATAGCCTGCAAGCACCGATTGATGTGCGAAGGATTAATGCCCGCCTGCAGTATGTGAGGAACTTTTTCCTCGAAGCAAGTTATCTTAGTGACGAAATCAGAAGCAACACACGTATCACAGCGCGCGACATCATACTTGAAAGGAAGTTAAATGAGGGCAGAAACAAAACTGAAACGAAATTCCCTAATTGTGACTGGAAAGCTGTATGGCGGAACATCAACTATGCCGGGCTATCTACAGACGCTATTTCCGCATGGTACAAAACAGTTAACAGTGTCATCAGCACCAACGAGAGCCTATATGGGATCGGTTTAAACCAGACACACCTTTGTGGAAAATGCAATCTGGTGGATACACTCATCCACAGATTCACCTGTGGTGGCAATGTGCATAACTGGAATTGGATCAGGCAACAAATCGCCTTTCTCACCAGATCCTCTACGGAATGTATAACGCCGTCGCTCCTCCTGAGACCAGACATGACATACATTCCGAAATTAAAAACCAACGCCGTTAGCTGGTTACTGGGAAAATATGTTAGTTATGTCATCCACAAACTTGGGTCGGACAACGAGATAGAATTCCGCGTTTACATGAAGTGTGAATATGCAAAAATCAGCACGCATTGCAACAAGAGGCACTACGGCAACATGCTGAAGTTCATTTTTGAAAGAATGGGTGTTGGTTAAATATGTGGAACCACTACAACACCTTGAACGAGAACGAACAGAAGAAAATTAAAAGTCCCCTGGTTTCTTATTATTATTTACTATTACCGTGCTTCCGGAACTTCTATGTTACACGAAAAGTGTTTTTTCTTCAAAACATTTTGTTCAGAATTACTCGTGTTCGACTTCCAAAGTATATGTGTGATTCAAGAAGAATTGTTAAGTTTTTATCAGTGTTCACTTTCTACTCAGAGAAGAGGTTTCTTTGTCTTTCTTACATCGGAGAATGGGAGTTTTGTGTTAAGATTTCTGCACACTTAATGCTATGACCCAACAGGGAACATGAAAAAAGGGGTGGGAGGGGTTTGGGCCTCGACCCACTGGCAGTGCCGTGAAGAGACCCCACTGCTAGTGCGGCGTGTACCACACCCTGACCATCCAAAAAATAAAAAAATAAATAAATAAAAAATAAAAAGTAAAAGTGGTTATAAAATTGGATTGCTGAAAAAAAGGATGACAGAGAAAAAAACAAAAAAAGTGGTGTAGTGGCAAAAAAATGGTCAACGTAACGGATTAAAAAATAATGAAAAAGGGGTAGCATATGGTCTTCAATGTCTGTGGAACGAGACCAATAGGGGTAAAACATTTTTATACCCTCTTCTGTCTGAATGGTGAAGACATGAATTTCAATGGTAGCGCCGATTCAATCTATTTTACTTTGACACACCGATAGCAAAATTTTATCCAGTAAGCAGATTTCTCTAAGACTGTCCTCCTCTGGACGCTATATAAGGTAAAGCTCCGGGATTCACTTGCTGGCTACCGGCAGCAGCCGTGGCGACAGCAGCGGCGCTGCATTCCCCCGTTCTTTATCGAAAGCGAAGCTACCGCTCATCGCTTTTGATAATTTAAAACGCTTTATTATTATTAAATGTTGCCCCACAGAAAATTTCTACGATTTCCATTCACGCTCGAAAGCAACGGTGACTACTGTATTACATTAATGGGCAAGAGCTGAGTATGGCCCGAAATTAATTTTATAGACAGGGACGAAATTAAACCAACACATTTCATTCGATGAATTTATAAATACTTCATACCTCGCTTCTTTTTCTTACAATGTCAATTATTTGTGCAACTTTTGGCCAATATTCGGATGTTTTCGTCAAGACAGAGTGAGCTTCTGTGGTGTAAAGTGTATTACGGTTTCTGTTCCATTCCTTGTGGAAAGTCTGTGCGACAAACTGTGTGAATACCTTGCAATGCATGCTCTGTAGCAGTGCAGCAACACTGCATATTTCGAGTATTTAACGTTTATCGGAAGTGATAGTCAATGTCAGCAGATTAAAACCAGAAAGAGTTATTGTTTTTGAGGTTTCAGAGAACGGAAAGGAATTGCTAACGCCGGTGTCAGAAAAACTCTATAGTTAAATGGTATTGCAAAAACTTAGAGAAGAGGAAGTATATTAATCAACATGGTCACTTCATAAACAACGTCCTGACATGTTAGACCTATATGACGAACAAAGCTCAAATTCGTGTTGCTGACAGTCGGTTTGAATCTTTTCCGAAAGTAGTTTACAGTGAAGCACCTTGGCATTTGCAAAGTAGACATCCGTGACATTAACATAATTTACTAAGTTGAAATTGCACGAAGATTTTTGTGTAAAGGCATTCCTCGGATTTTGTGTAAGGAATTTTTACTAGCAGTTTGCAACTCCATTAATTAAAATAGAACATAAAAAGATCGTGTTTAGGTGCTTTCTCCGAGATTGGAACTGCTATCTCATACAGCTCGATTATCGCAACGCATAAGGGAACCACTGGGCTAACGACACACTTGCGGCAACAGACGGACTATAGTCTTTGCTGTATTGCCTGAGCCTCAAAGCGCAACATTAAACACACAAACAGGTGTTACTTATGTGAAGAACACCGTTCTTGGAGACCAGAAATTAAATACACTTTCTAAGTGTCTCGTCTTACAGTGGGTTATATCGTATGAGTCTTCGATGTGAGAAACGAATGCCAAGTGAATTTACCGAGGTAAATGCACTATCACAGTGTTGACAAATATTTGCTACGACGCTGCCTATTCTCAGATCTCTTACGAGGCAGCTCTTCAGCGAAATGCTTGTCGTGACTGTCCGATACGGTTGTTCAGAGGGGACACGTGCGCGCATGTTTGGTTTTTATGCGGCGTTCTCTCCTGATAGTTTCTGACGTCGCCTTGTGGGCTATGTATACATTTGAGGCAATCAACTATCATAAATCCAGAATGATACGAGTTTCAGCTACCAGCGTGCGGGGAGGCTGTTGACAACTGACATTATATCATTTCAACGTAGGAAATCAAAACGGATGATTCAGTGTTTCTCATTCAGCATAAAGCATGTGAAGTAATTTTCCGTAACGTTCATAATCATCTCAAACTACAGACGAAGTAAATCTACATCTTAAGCTTATTTCAATTGGTTCAAATGGCTCTGAGCACTATGGGACTTAACTTCTGAGGCCATCAGTCCCCTAGAACTTAGAACTACTTAAATTTAACTAACCTAAGGACATCACACACATCCATGCCCGAGGCAGGATTCGAACCTGCGATCGTAGCGGTCGCGCGATTCCAGACTGTAGCGCCTAGAACCGCTCGGCCTCCCCGGCCGGCTAAGCTTAATTGAATCGAATATAATGTACGATATGAAACGCTTTGCACCTCGATGTCGATTGTGTCCACGCGGAATCTTTTGCAGTATACATATAGAATGTGACGATTACCACGAGAATGAAGAAATATGTTGGTAGGGATGGAAGCAAAAAGTCAACAAATATTCGATTCCTCATGGTTTTCATTTCATTTGAGATTTAAGAAGAGGTAAATCGGGATATTACTATCGTTAACACGAAAGATATGTGGCACATATGGATAACGAGGAAGTCTGCGTCATCATACGTTTCCTCCTTAAAATCTGTATGCTCTCTCATATGCTAAGTAGCCTGATCATTGTTCTCATAATGTAACCCTCTTGCTTGGCCCCTAAACGATCAGTAGATTCCAAATGCATGTCTCTGCAAGAAAGTAGTTTTTTCAAACGTTCCTGTGTGTGTTTTTGCTTGGAATTCATGTAGCAGAACACTCTGCCTCCCCACTTCCTCCGCCCTTGAGGGTTAGGTCTCAAAACAAAACCGTTTTTTATCCAATGGCATAATTTATTCAGACTGCTTCAGTACAAAAGTATCAAACAATGTCTTCGAGTTACAGTTGCAACACTCTAACCAGCAGCTGACCCCAGTGTGATCCACGGTCATGGTCTGAAATTAGCAGTTCTCTGCTACTGTGGCAAAGTCCGTACTACATTTTCGATCCCGCAGCACCCGTTTATCTGGTAACACTGTGTTAAATCAACAGGAGTAATTGTAGAGTTTGGCCAGCGTATCTGTCCTCCGATTGTCAAGTTTATGTATCTCACTTCTCCTATAGCGTTGATCACGAGGTGCCGAAGTAAAGGAGTGTATTCTGCATGACGTAACATTCAGTATTCCCATCTTTCATAGTCACTCTTCATGTGCATCGATACCAAACAGGGCTGTGAAAACTTTTGCGAGTGAGAGAATGACAATAATAAACGTAATAAGAACAAGCAAATAATGAGTGAAGTTTATTGCAATGCAGAACGAGAATGGCTGTGAAAATAAAAATCTATAGAAATAGGTTTATCGTTGAGTTGGGGCAATGCAAATATCTTCTTAGCATTTTATTACTGAATTTAGTTCTGGATGTTTGCAGAGAAAAAGGAAAATTCGGTACTTCTCGCTAGAGTAATATAATGTGAAGCAGCAACTACGCTTTCCTTAGAACACGACTCAAGCAGGTCCCCAAGTAGCTACCAAGGCATTGCTGCGTTCTGTTCCCTGACATTGCTCTGATGATCGTTAATGCAGATAGTTCCGATTATGAAGTACAAAACTTATTGCAGGTTAGTTCCTAGGATCGTAATATTAAATTTACGATGAGAAGACTATCCAGATTACTCGTCAATATAAAAAGACAATATTATGGGAATTGAGCATGGTCCCTTTGCCACTTCCTCTTTTCCACCCGTAATAGCCCCTTTGCTGGTATTCTTTCCACCAGCGTCTAGCTGTTCTTGCCGGTACTCCATACTTGACACGGCCACACGCAGCATGTGACGTGATGAGCTGTGTGCCCAGTCACGTGGTGTTGACGAAACAGGAACACTGTGGTAGCCACAGTGATGTAGAAATAGCAGTCGGTCTTGATCATGATCACATCACTCGATTACGCAAAAACTGAGTCCCAACTTTTTATCATCACAAATCACCCTTCCCATACGTTACCAGACTCGAAAGCATTCATGATATGAGTTTTTCGAAAAGCATAAATCACTTCTGCATCTTGTGACGTAAAACATGGGCATTGTTACTACCCACAGTGTTGTGTTCCAGGACTTGCTGCCAGCAGGCCCTTCTTCAGAAGTGGTCTTTTGTATTTTAGAATCGATGCTCAAATGATTTTATGCTCTACATCAAGTCAGAGCTTCATGGTTGTCTAACTTACGGTGTGACGAACACACGATATAACGCTTTAGGAAATCTCTAAGGTAGGAATCAATGAGAAAAGTTCGAAAACATTTCAATGCGTCATCAAGGAATGGACTGAAATTAAAATTAGTGATGGCCGCAAGCGAAACGCTACCTAACGTGACCAGGTATTCTGTCAATTACACGTTGGAAATAGCTCATATATGAGTACACTGATGGTTTTGTGTCAAGATCACATTTTGGTTTATCAGGAACTAAATGCGACGGAAACTGGTCTACCTTCACGGCACTACATCAAACCCTCCCCACCCTCGTTATGGTCAACGTGCTCCTCTTAATATTGTTTTCTTTCATTCGGTCTGGAGTGTGCTGCAAATTGAAAGACTCGTTCAGCTGTTCTGAGCGCTTTTATAAGCACAATTTCCTGATTGCATCGCGGTAAACATTACATGTAGATGTTATTTCTCTTTCCTTGGTGTATAGCCTTTAATAAAAGGGTAATGAGCGGTAGTAAAATTAAGTAAGCCTAATCAGGGGAAATGAGACGATGGTAGTCGTAGACAAGGTTTCCCATGCGGACAGCAAAATAAACTGCTGGAGCAGAAGTAAGAAGGATATGAAATGTTGTCTGGAAATAGAAACAATAGCTGTATTGAAAAAGAAAACCTGCTACATCCGAAAATTAATTCAAATATCAAGGTTTATACTCCGAAAGTATTTCTCGCACTTCCTGCTGTTATTTGATGATGTAGGTAATAGTCGGTAAGCATGAACAGTGGTAATAAATGGGCTTTAACCATGATACGAGTCACAGACGTGAGAATATTACTGAGAGGGTTAACAATTAGATTTTCTGTCATTCGGATTGCATTGTATCCCCATCCGTTCGTGAAGAATTCCTGCTAAGAGAACGGAATCTTTTTGCCACTAACATAGTCAAGGACTCACGACGACGTACGCCTTATTTGGCAAATGTGTTGGTATGAGAATGATTTGCGGCTGTGGGACTGTGTTTTATCTGCTACATCCATTTAATATTTTCTTGTCATGTGGAACAAATATTGCGAATAATGACCACAGAAGAAGTGGTTTTGAGTTAGGAAACGTATTTCAGTTCAAAATGGTCGCTTCATGCAAGAGGTGGCCGTACTCTCATGTTTCACGTTGCGAGCTGTGTACGTCAACAACGATTATGGTAAGGGCAGTATTTATTACTGTGAGAACAAGGCACTGCTACAGTAAAGTGCTCAATTTACATAACCATAGCTGTTTTTTTCATTAGTTCCAGTTTTTCTACAAAAGCTTTATCCTATCAATTCCTTCCGCTACTGCTCTTTTTTAAGTTCTAATGCCTAAGGGACCAAACTGCTAGGGTCATCAGTCCCTAGACATAGAAACTACTTACAGTAACTACCTTATTCTATGGACAACACACACTTCCATGGCCCGGGGAGGACTGGAACCTCCGGCAGAAGCGGCCGCGAAATCTGTGTCACGGCGCCCCAGCCAGCGCGGCCACCCCGCGCGGCTACTGCTATTCAAAAGGTCACAACTGCGAGACTATTCCAAACCCTCCGATTCATATGTGTTCTGGAAACCTCTCTGGATTTGCGACAGTAGTATTCTCCACGAACAACAAAACAAGACTACCCCCGGAAGAGACTAGAATTAAGTGTCAGTGACACGAATTTGTGTTGTTTACACCGCGCGACCGCTACGGTCGCATGTTCGAATCCTGCCTCGGGCGTGGATGTGTGTGCTTAGGTTAGTTAGGTTTAGGTAGTGCTAAGTTCTAGGGGACTGATGACCTTAGAAGTTGAGTCCCATAGTGCTCAGAGCCATTTTTGTGTTGTTTACATCATCTCAGTGTCAAGGAAGAAGGTAACAGTTACTGCAGTAATAAACGAGGTTATTATTGATGTATTAACTATGGCAGCTAAGAACATAAAAACGGATGAAAATCCACATCTGCGCATTTTCCCATTTCTTCTTCAGTAATCTGTTACATTCTTTGTGAATCCGCCAAATGATTTCGTTGTGTTGGACTATTATCCATAATAACACCTGATATTCTAGTCATGTATAACAAATTTCACTGTAGCTGATCAGTATAAGTACACAATTCATTCGTAGAATTCAATGGTGTAATGTACTATCGGGTTGGCGTCTGGCAGCGCAGCACCACTAGGGCTGACACAAACAGACTGTGGATAGCAGTGAGGCCTTTCTGATCTGACCAATGCTTTCTTCATATTGCTATTGTCTTTGGTACTTGGCAGACCTTTTGAAAGTGCTGGGCACGAATGTGGTCATTCACTCTCTTTCAGCATTGGTGCCGTGGAACAATGCTCAATTCCCAAAATTTTGTCTTTTTACATTGACGAGTAATCTGGATAGTCGTCACGTTCATGTGCCATCCACATCGAAAATATAATATTACGATCCTAGGAACTAACCTGCAATAAATTTTGTATTTCATAATCGGAACTATCTGCATTAACCGTCATCAGTGCAATGCCAGTGTCAGAATGCAACAATGCCTTGGTAGCTACTTGGGGACCTGCTTGAGTCGTGTTCTAAGGAAAGCGTAGTTGCTGCTTCACATTATATTACTCTAGCGAGAAGTACCAAATTTTCCTTTTTCTCTGTGAAACATCCAGAACTAAATTCAGTAATAAAATGTTAAGAAGATATTTGCATTGCCCCAACTCAACGATCAACCCATTTTTATAGATTTTTATTTTCGCAGCCATTCTCGTTCTGCATTGCAATAAACTTCGCTCATTATTTGCTCGATCGTATTACGATTATTATTGTCATTCTCTCACTCGCAAGAGTTTTCACATCCCTGTTTGGTATCGATGCACATGAAGAGTGGCTATGAAAGATGGGAGTACTGAATGTTACGTCATGCAGAATACACTCCTTTACTTCGGCACCTCGTGATCAACGCGTACTGGACAAGTGATGTACATAAAGTTGACAATCGGAGGACAGATACGCTGGCACAACTCTGCAACTACTCCTGTTGATTTAAAACATTGTTACCAGTTAAACGGGTGCTGTGGGATCGAAAATGTAGTACGGATTTCGCCACAGTAGCAGAGAACTGCTAATTTCAGACCAGGACCGTTGATCACTCTTGGGCCATTGCTGGTTAGAGTGTTCCAACTGTAAATGGAAGACTTTGTTTGATAGTTTTGTGCTGAAGTTGTCTGAGTAAATTATGCCAATGGATAATAAACGGTTTGGTTTTGTGACCTAACACCTTAGGGAGGAGGGTGGGAGGGGGGTTGAGGCATAGTGGTCTGCTTCATGAATTACAAGAAAAAAGGAAAGAAAACAACGCAGAAAAGGTTCGAACAACTACTTTCATTCAGAGACATGCATTTGGGATCTATTGATCATTTAGGGGCCAACAAGAAGGTAACATTATGGAAACAATGGTCAATCTACTTAGTATATAATAGACCATACAGATTTCAAGGAGGAAACGTATGATGACGCAGACTTCCTCGTTATCCATATGTGCGGCATGCTTTATGCTTTATGCTGAATGAGAAACACTGAATCATCCGTTTTGATTTCCTACGTTGAAATGATATAATGTCAGTTGTCAACAGCCTTCCCCCACGCCGGTAGCTGAAACTTGTATCATTCTGGATTTATGATAGTTGATTGCCTCAAATGTATACATAGCCCACAAGGCGACGTCAGAAATTATCAGGAGAAATCGCCGCATAAAAACCAAACATGCGCGCACGACTCCCCTCTGAACAACCGTATCGGACAGTCACGACAAGCATTTCGCTGAAGAGCTGCCTCGTAAGATATCTGAGAATAGGCAGCGTCGTAGCAAATATTTGTCAACACTGTGATAGTGCATTTACCTCGGTAAATTCACTTGGCATTCGTTTCTCACATCGAAGACTCATACGATATAACCCACTGTAAGATGAGACACTTAGAAAATGTATTTAATTTCTGGTCTCCAAGAACGGTGTTCTTCACATAAGTAACACCTGTTTGTGTGTTTAATATTGCGCTTTGAGGCTCAGGCAATACAGCAAAGACTATTGTCCGTCTGTTGCCGCAAATGTGTCGTTAGCCCAGTGGTTCCCTTATGCGTTGCGATGATCGAGCCGTATGAGATGGCAGTTCCAATCTCGGAGAAAGCACCTAAACACGACCTTTTTATATTCCATTTTAATTAATGGAGTTGCAAACTGCTAGTAAAAATTCCTTACACAAAATCCCAGGAATGCCTTTACACAAAAATCTTCGTGCAATTTCGACTTAATAAATTATGTTAATATCATGGATGTCTACTTTGCAAATGCCAAGATGCTTCACTGTAAACTAGTTTCGGAAAAGATTCAAACCGACTGTCAACAATACGAATTTGAGTTTTGTTCGTCATATAGGTCTAACATGTCAGGACGTTGTTTATGAAGTGACCATGTTGATTAATATACTTCCTCTCCTCTAAATTTTTGCAATAGCATTTAACTGGCGAGTTTTCCTGACACCAGTGTTAGCAGTTCCTTTCCGTTCTCTGAATCCTCAAAAACGAAAACTTTTTCTGGTTTAAATCTGATGACCTTACCCATCACTTTCGTCCCAGTCTATAAAATTAATTTCAGGGCATACTCAGCTCTTACCGATTAATGTAATGCAGTAATCTCCGTTGGTTTCGAGCGTGAGTGGAAATCGTAGAAATTTTCTGTGGGGCAACATTTAATAATAATAAAGCGTTTTAAATTATCAATAGCGATGAGCGGTAGCTGCGCTTTCGATAAGAAACGGGGGAGTGCAGCGCCGCTGCTGTCGCCACGGCCGCTTCCGGCAGCCAGAAAGTGGATCCCGGAGGTTTACCGTATATAGCGTCCAGAGGAGAACAGTCTTCGAGAAATCTGCCGCAAAATGCTTACTGGAAAAAAAATTGCTATCGGTGTGTCAGAAAGTAAAATAGATTGAATCTGTGCTACCACTGAAATTCACGTCTTCACCTTTCAGACAGGAGAGGCTTAAAAATGTGTTACCCCTACTGGTCTCGTTCCACAGACGTTGAAGACAGAAAAAGCGCATGCTACCACTAGACCACGGGCGTAATCAGACTTCGTTTTTGTCTAACATCGTACAAGACTTCCTCCAGGAAGTGCCGCAGTCTACAGTGTTGCCAGATTGTGCAGATAGCCGGACTTAATGAATTAGCGAGTTGGTCAGTTTATTTGTCCCAGGTTGCGATCGGCGCGGACTTAGCCTCTGCAGCGGCCGGCCGCCGGTCGAGTCTTATGTCAAAGAGTGTACATATCGCAATCCCAAGACTTGCGTCAACTCAGTGTGTACTTTAACCATGGGTGCACGAGAACATTTTTAGGCAGTCGAAGTCAGATACAGTGGTCCTCTGTGTGTGTGTGTGTGTGTGTGTGTGTGTGTGTGTGTGTGTTTTGTGCCTGCACGAATGTGTTTGTTGCCTTTTGACCGACAGTTGGGTAGTCTTTTTGCTGTGTGTCTGCGCCTCAACATCTCCACTGTATGGGGAGTATCAATCTGTCCTTTTCGTAATGTTGTCGTTGTTCTATCCTGGAGTACACATTGTCTTATGTTAAATTTTCGGCATAGTCCTCCTTTCATGTATTTATTTTCATTTTGTTGACAGAGAACACTTTTGTAATATTAATTAGTAAATGATTTAGTTATTATATAGTTGTTAAATTTAAAAATGTGTTTTTCGGCATCTGGAATAAAGTGTCTCTGGCAAATTAAATCACCTCTTAGTTCCTCTGAGACTAGTCACTGGCGTCTCTTCTCTGCTTTGATTGATTATCATTTCTGATGTGAGGTCAGGAAATGGTGTCTCCTACAGTGTAATGATTGAGCTAACAAAATAGTCCGTTTGATTTCCAACGTATTCTAAATGTTACTGGTTAATACGTTTTCGTGTTATATACTATCAGCATTTAGATTTCTGGTTTCACTTTGGGATGCCTTTCACATTTATCTTTCTCGAGATAGTAGAATCATAGTTTGGTATCACTCCCAGACTCATGTGTGTTTGACGAGAGTCAAAGTACTCCGTGTCTGCACTGTAAATGGCGTGACCGTTGCCTACTCTGGCCAGTGCTAGTGGAGCTCTAACCCTCCTTGTTCAAGCACACGAGGTCAGTGTCAGGTTATGCAAACGCATTCGTATTGTCAGTATCATGAACTGTTGGGGGTCTCCGTTCCCCGTGTTTGAACCTGAATACGCTCTCTGCTCTCTGGTTCGGTTTGACACTCAGTGTTTACCGCGCCTTGGGTCGTGATGCTCCGTGCTCAACCCATATCATGTTTGTTGACGCTATCATATAATAGGATATAACTGTTGGCGATGAGAACTTTCTCTCGTGTGTGCGTTCGTTTTCGCGTTAATGTCGTATATTTTGGCTATCATGGACCAAGTGTTCTTGGTATGTTACAGACAACAAGTCCAGCTAACGTAGGAGCCGAAACAGCAATACCAGTAATAACAGTTGTAACAACAGCTATAATAACAGTTCCAACAAGAGCAGTTGCAACAGCTACAGTAGCTAACGCAGGGGCCCATCGAATAGTTTGCCACCCACCCAACGAGGAGGGTGCCGGAGGCGCAATCTCTGCCACAGCCGCCGGCCCCCTTTGAAGGTCTTGATTAGACCGCTGAAAGGTAGGGAAGTTAGCGGCCTCGTTTGGAACTGTACTGTAAGTCGCCTCATAGAGCCTGTAAATCAGATCACTCTGTTAGTCTTGAGAACTAGTAGTTTCTACGAGGTGGTAGAGAAATTGTGATCCATTAAAGACCCTGAAAAAGTAGGACTTGTGGGCTGCTTTATTTCACGTTGATGTAGTATCGACGTCAAACTAAACATTTTGGTACACAGTATGTGCTATTGATGATCAGACTGCGTCTGGTATCTTTACAAACTACCTCAGAATATTTTCTGGTATGTATGGCTGGTATACATGGCTGTCAACCTTGTATGCACTTTTTTTCTTTCTTAAGTAGCACCAGGTTCTTTATAGGCTTAGCGTCAGCAAGCTGAACTTAGTTGGTTACACCCTGTTTGTGCTTGTAAAGATCTGAAGATAGCAGTAGCAGAAACCGGTAATAGTGTAGAGTAAAAGTTTGTGAGATCATGACGGACCTGTAAAATAAAGTGTCAAAACATGATCACGGACTCATTTTCAGACTTTACATCTTGAATTGCGGGGTTCTACGCACTGTTAATGGACTATTAGAGTCAGAAAAAACATGTGGGAGCGGGTTACTCACATTTTTGGACGATTGGGAGGTGAAAAAACCTGGTGAGCCACACCAGTGATAGCGGTCTCCATTAGTGGAGTATCTGGACCTAGCGACCATGAATCAGCCAGTCGAAGGTATTAAATTTTTCAGGGTATGTGGTACAACATGTGTTCCACCATTTCTCCTTGCTTAAATGCTTGGTGGTACAAAAAAATGTACAATTTAATTGTGAAGTCCTGACTCATCCAGCAAGAAGGTACGTTTGCTAAACCACCCATTGTACATACGTGGTCATTCCCATTACGACCAAGAGATGTCAGAAGCAGCATTGCTCCATATGGTCCGTCTGTGGCGAATGTTATTTTCTACACAACTTCGCTGGATTTTGCCCAATGTGATGGAGTGCTTATTTGATTACGTTTTATGTGATATATTGTTGATTCACCTTTCTATTACAGGCCAGATAATGCCCTTTATACATTCAGAATCAACGTAGAATTCGTGGTTCTTAGTTATATTCTACAGAAGACGACTATATCGTGAATAATTCAGGGTCCAAAATATATACCGCCATGCATCATAGATCCTCCACTGCGTTAGGTACTGCACGGAACGTCGAGTAGTGTTACATATTTCGGGCTCGGTTCGTGCAGTAACATTGCATGTGAGGGCACATGAGCTTCATGCGTATAATTCAAGACTTTACCGTTCACTTTATAACGAATAGCTGTAAGGACGTACTGAAAGATGATGTGGTAATAGTAGTACTCCATGCCCAAATACCTTCAGCTATTGATCAACGGAAACCAGCATAGGAAATCTACAGGAAAAGTCGTAATTTGTGGCCTCGTATCTTCTTATACTTTATTGATGGAATTATCGTGAATGACTTTGTGCTTAACAAGGAACAGAAGCTTGAAACAATGACGATGAAGAAATTTCAGAGGGAAGCGTCCAGACATCCTGTGAGCAGTGCACTGATTGCTTCAAGGAAGGAAAGCAGACCTCTAGGCAATTAAGAGCATATTATCAAAAAGAAACCTTGCATGCCTAAAAGCGTGGGAACAGAAAGTTCAGCACACAACCCACAAAGAACTACAGGACGAAGATGCGCAAATTGCAGCACCAAGGAAAAGCAGATAAGAACCAAAGGGATTATTTGTATGTATCAAGTACCTCTCTGCTTAGGAAAAAGTAAGTCTTGCTTCCAAGGCTACTACTCTGTTTGAGATGTTCCATGTGGCAAGTTCCTCTATTTCTGCAAGAACAAATATTGCATCCAATACCGCCTTGTTATTTGAAGAGTGATGTAGTACTATTTTTTCTTTCGTACGGATATTATTCTAGTGTATTTGTATAAAATTTCAACATTTTTATAAAAATGTTCAACAAATGAAAGTATCGTGCAGTAAATGTTGAAATCTGCCTCATATTCCTGCGAATGAAAGAGTTAACAAAGAGATTCTCCTACGTCCCGGCGATGTGCTGGCACAAAGATGGTGGCCACGCCGCACCGCTCTCACTGTTTACCGGGTGACTCACCCGCTGAATTCACAGCAGGCGCAGAGCAACGTACCTCCCCAGCGTTGGATTCACACCTGAGGTATGAAAGTCTTGCACAGGTTAAACGGGAGTTGACAATGCCACTTTCTCTTTTCAACTAGTCGATTCTGTCTCACGCAAGAATATTTAATAGCTAGGTGCAGGGAATGACAGTGAGCAGTGCCACGGTATAATGTTTCCATGTGTGTAACCGAGCTAGGATGCACGTCAGCAGGTCCACAGTCGTCGCACTGTACAGTGGCAGACTTGTCTATAACTGTGTGTTGCGCGCGATTTCAGTTAGACCCAAGCTCTTCAACCACTATGATCAATGTAGGTACTTGTCACCAGTTGGGGAGGCCCTGCTCATAGCACTCCCAGCAGCAAGCAGTATCTTATAGTGGGCAGAGAATTCCCTGTATCCTTTACCAGGATACAGGTTGGCTGGCAGCTTTTCGAGGAGCTCTTTGCGGTGCGGGGGAGTAGCCATGTATGCGAAAAACGGTATCCCATTTGAGTCAATTGATGTTTCAAAGTACTACATTGAAAAGGTGTTTGAATGTTGTGCAGGTGTGGTTAGATTTAACGGAGCTAAACTTCTAACTGTTGTTATTTATAGATGGCTCTGAGCACTATGGGACTCAACTGCTGAGGTCATTAGTCCCCTAGAACTTAGAACTAGTTAAACCTAACTAACCTAAGGACATCACAAACATCCATGCCCGAGGCAGGATTCGAACCTGCGACCGTAGCGGTCTTGCGGTTCCAGACTGCAGCGCCTTTAACCGCACGGCCACTTCGGCCGGCTGTTATTTATAGATCCACAGACTCCGATTTCATAACATTTTTGCTAAAGCTAGAGGAGGTTCTTGGTTCACTTTATAGGAAATGC
Organism: Schistocerca piceifrons; assembly: GCF_021461385.2. NCBI lineage: Eukaryota > Metazoa > Arthropoda > Insecta > Orthoptera > Acrididae > Schistocerca > Schistocerca piceifrons. The sequence goes on from NC_060140.1 coordinate 634,677,898, forward strand.
AAAAAGTTAGTTATATGTGGTGACTTCAATATTAATTGTATAAGTGATTGTGCCAGGAAGAGGATGCTGGTAGATCTCCTTAATTCATATAATCTTATGCAAACCGTATTCTTTCCTACGAGAGTGCAAGAGAACAGTATAACAACCATAGACAACACTTTTGTTCATTCCTCATTATTAGAAGGGCATTCTGTTAGCAAAAAGGTGAATAGCCTTTCAGATCATGATGCACAAATTTTAACTCTAAAAGATTTTTGTGCTGCAACACGTGTTAAATATAGTCATCAGCTGTTTAGGAAAGCTGATCCAGATGCTGTAGAGACCTTTGTAAACCTTATCAAGAAACAAGAGTGGCAAGATGTTTATAGCGCTGATACAGTAGACGATAAATATAATGCTTTTCTCAACACTTTTCTCGTGCTCTTTGAAAGCTGATTTCCGTTCGAACGTTCATAACAGGGTACTAGCACAAACAGTCAGCCTGGGTGGCTGACTAGAGGGATAAGTATATCTTGTAGAACAAAGTGGCAATTATATCAAAACGTTAGAAACAGTCAAAATCTAAATGCAGCAGCCCATTACAAACAGTATTGTAAGGTGCTTAAAAATGTTATTAGGAAGGCAAAAAGTATGTGGTATGCAGATAGAATAGCTAAGTCTCAGGATAAAATTAAAACCATATGGTCAGTCGTAAAGGAAGTGGCTGGTGTGCAGAGACAGGTCGAGGATATAGAATCAGTGCGTAGTGAGAATATCCGTGTTACTGATAAGTCGCATATATGTAGAGTATTTAATAATTACTTTCTGAATATAGCAGGTGCACTAAATAGAAACCTAGTCCCAACAGGGAATCATATAGCGCTCTTAGAAAAAAGTGTTCCGAGACTGTTACCTGAAATGCTCCTCCATGATACCGACAAGAGGGAGATTGACTTAATAATTAAATCACTAAAAACCAAGAACTCTCATGGATATGACGGGGTATCTAGCAGAATACTGAAGTATTGTTCTATGTATGTCAGCCCTGTACTTAGCCATATCTGTAACTTTTTCTTTAGGAGTAGTCGGTTTCCTGACCGATCAAAGTACTCGGTAGTGAAGCCACTTTATAAAAAGGGAGAAAGGGATAATGTTGACAATTATAGACCTATTTCTATGCCATCGGTGTTTGCTAGCCACTGCTGTTTCTTATGTATGTAAATGATATGCCTTCTAGTATTACAGGTGATTCAAAAATATTTCTGTTTGGTGATGACACCAGATTGATAGTGAAGCATCTTGTGTGTAATATTGAAACAGTATCAAATAATGTCATTCATGAAATATGTTCGTGGCTTGTGGAAAATAATTTGGAGCTAAATCACAGTAAGACAGACAGAATGGGCATATTATAAGCGAGACGGAACAGTTCAAGTTCCTAGGCGTTCGGATAGATGGTATGCTGTTGTGGAAAGCCCATGTCCAGGATCTTGTTCAGAAACTAAATGCTGCTTTATTTACCATTAGAACAGTATCTGAAATAAGTGACACTTCACACGAAAAGTAGTCTACTTCGCATATTTTCATACGTTTATGTCGCATGGTATTATTTTTTGGGGTAATTCTTCTGATTCAGAAAGGGTACTTTTGGCTCAAAAACGGGCTGTTCGAGCTATATGTGGTGTAAGTTCGAGAACCTCTTGTCGACCCCTATCCAATAGTCTGGGAATTCTGACATTGCACTCACAGTATATATTTTCTTTAATGTCGTTTGTTGTTAGCAATATTAGCCTATTCCCAAGAGTTAGTAGCTTTCACTCAGTTAATACTAGGCAGAAATCCAATCTGCAAGTGGAATGCACTTCCTTGACTCTTGTGCAGAAAGGAGTGCAGTATTCTGCTGCATCCATTTTCAATAAGCAACCACAAGAACTCAAAAATCTTAGCAGTAGCCCAAACTCTTTTAAGTCTAAAATGAAGAGTTTCCTCATGGCTCACTCCTTCTAATATGTCGACGAGCTCCTGGAACAGCCAAAAAATTAAGCAAATTGCAGTGTTACATTGTTGATTTTCATTATTTAAATTTACGACTTGTCACCTGAATATATTTTTTTATATTTCATTTATCTGTTTCTAATATCGTGTTATAATTTCATGTATTGACTAGTTCCATGACCATGGAGACTTCTCCTTAATTTGGTCCCACGGAACAGTAAATAAATAAATAAAATAAATGAACCACAACCTAATAAAATGTTGAATGCCAGCTCTCACTTTTAGCTGTAAATGCACAGTTGGCAGAAAAAATTTTCCGACTTCATGCTTTTATGATTTTTGGATTTGAAGTAGTCGATGATTTCAAAAGTTGGAGAGATTGGTGCAGTCGTTTTATCATCTTCTTGGTAAGATTCTGTGTTAAAATCATCAATTTTGACGCCCACATTAGGCGTTCTATTGACGTTTTGGTTAGGATCTGTGTAGAGCCACCAGTTTTCGATCTCACGTTATACTGAACCTATTGGTAGACCTTAACGTCTCTCGAACCCGCCCCATGCCACTTTCTATAAGAGCTAAACTGAAGGCAGAACTCAACACACGGAATAATCTCGGGATATTATCAACAATATCATCAAGGCAGTAGTCCACCCACCATGGTAGTGATCCAGAAACCCAGTGGTGATTTTGGAAACTGGGGCCTTTTCACGCACGCAATCATCTCACACACTGAAATAGATGTTTGATATTATATATACATATATACACAGAAATGGATGTCCATATGCATGCTTCACATCTACTTCTAAACCGCTCTACTGATATCAAGTAAATTTAGTACTAATTTAGTACACAGACTACTAATTTTCTGGAAAGGAGTACTGTGATGGGAATAACTATCTAGCTTCCATAGCAGTGGGGGTGGGGTAAAAAAGGAGAGGTAACACATGGCATTTGGGATACCCTATATGACTGATATGTTGTGTGGGTGGTGGAATTCATTCCAGGGGGTGTAGATGTGGATGGGAATGACTGATCAGGGAAAGGGGGGAGGAGGAGACTGACAGAGAGAGGGGGTGGTTCAAATGGTTGAAATGGCTCTGAGCACTATGGGATTTAACATCTGAGGTCATCGGTCCCCTAGAACTGCTTAAACCTAACTAACCTAATGACATCACACACATCCATGCCCGGGGCAGGATTCGAACCTGCGACGACAACAGTCGCGTGGTTACAGACTATCTAGACTGAAGCGCCTAGAACCCCTCGGCCACACCGGCCGACTGGGGTGGAAGCAATAAACAAAGAGAGAGCTAGAGGAGGTAGAGAGAGAGAGAGAGAGAGAGAGACAGGTGCAGGAGAAGAAGGTAGTCAGGGACATGGGGGGGGGGGGGAGATGTTTAGAGAGAGGGGGGAGGAAGAGAGGATTGATAGAAGGAGGGGGTGCAGTAGATGTACGTAGGGATGAGGACAAGGAGGAGGAGGAGGAGGAGGACATGGTTAGAGTGATACTGGATTAGATGGGCAGAGAGAAGTGGAGGAAAGGTAGGTGTAGAAATCAGGTGAAAGGTAGTTGGCAGGTGTATAAGAAGTAAATGGGATGAGTAGATGATAAGAGAGGGGGGAAGGGGAGAGGTGAGAAGGAGGAGGAGGAGGAGAAGGCGAGAGAGGGAGTTGGAATAGGAGACGTCTGCACGAAATGTACTGTATGCCGATAGGCCGAGGTCGAAGCAGAAAAATATTGTCCACATCTGTGTCTCTAGGGAGCTAAGCCCTCTCAGTGCCCTGTTAGCCCCCCCGCCACTGAAGCCAGACTGCGAGAGAAAGCGAAGGGCTATCATTTTCTTTACACTGTCATCTATTTCACAGTTCCTTAGGAACGTATATTCCATGAGCAATTCGTTCTTACATTCATCTGCTTCGTTTATTTTTTCTTCATTACATATTGCTCCTTCTCTGAGTGGAGAGATAAATGAACGGAACTTCCTGGCAAATTAAAACTGTGTGCTCAATGGGGACTCGAAACTGGGATATTTTCCTTACACGAGCAAGTGCCCAACTTACCAAGTAGGAACCACATCCCGCCCTCACAGCTTCGCTTCCGCCAGTGCCTTGTCTCCTAACTCCTAAAACACTTGCTCGCGAAAGGTAATCGTCCAGGTCCGGCACAGAGTCTCAATCTGCCAGAAAGTTCCAAATTAGTAAACACTGCACTGTAGAGTGAATTTCATTCTGGATACAATCTCTTAGGCTCCTCAATAATTTTTCTTTCAGGTGTGTTAGCTCTGAAAGATATGCAGGTGAAGTAGGGAAGGAGGTCGTGCTCTGGTGGCTGCTTTGCCTCTGATTACTTTGCTAGACTCCAAGTCGCTGACGCGTTATCTTGAGAACAAAATGTAACCTGTTTTATCACATGCCCTGTCATCGCATTCACACCACATTAACACAGTGCCAGTGAGGAGCGATAAATGAGAATATTCTACGCCATTATAGAGATCTGATATACATGACCTGATAGGAGCATACTTCAACGGCCTTCGCCCATTTAGATGTACAAAGAGCCTAAGACCGGATAGGTTATGTTACGTACTGCACACGATATCTGTTCTCAGTTTTCGGTCAGTTGTCACTGACCTCATATCGATTATCTCATTAATCAGGGTCACAGCATTGAGATTAAAACAAAATCAAACCAGTTTCCCTTCAAAGACGACTTCGGCAGGTTTGCGCTTTACAAGCTATCGGGCATCAATCTAAATGTGCTCAAAACAGTCGTCTGAGGCTATGCAGATGATGTCACCTTGATACTCCTAGATGACAGAGACACAGATGCATGTTACCCATGCGTCAACATCAAAACGAGCTACAACAACCTTGATTGCCACAAGTAGGGCGTCTGGGAATGTACATTACTGCTTGCCCAAATGCTTTTATTACGATTAATTGGCCCATTAAGGCACAAAATATGAAAGCCATCTTACGTAGGCAAAGCATGAGGTACCTCGATCGCCTTAAAAATGTCTTCTTCGTCAACGAATCCATTCTTATGCGACTGCTGCATACAACAGCAGTACTGCCCACGCCTAACCACGATCGACCTGCAAGCTCTGGTCTGAACGCCTTGGTAGTCTAGCAACGCAGTACATTCAAACTACTTTCCGTAGTTAGTCACCCCGAGATCCAGCGACTTTGGGGATCGTGAACTAAAAAGTCCGGGACCGTGTTGCACGACGATTCACCTCTAAAAGGCGTATAATGTTATCATTAATACTGAAAACGGCATACCTAAATATCGTAAAATCCTTCAACAAGGATGCCTGCAGACACGTCTCTTAATGTTGTACTATAATACGTTGCCATATACTGTCAGGCAATGAACCAACTGGGAAAGGGAATGTCTCTTCTTAGAACTTTTCTGCCGCACCCCCTAGTGAACAAGTTCTCACAGCACAGTTATACTGTGTTGTGGAGCAACAGTTTCCATCGAATGGTGTCAATTTTCATATAGGCAATGTGATCTGAAACTTTCTACAACACGATGTCTACGCGTGAGAAGTTGAACGTAGCCAACATTCCACAGAGCCCGTTCTGCAAGCACTTTGAAATTCCCGATACCATCGATCATAGTCTCTCTTGCCGTGACCTAAACATCATTTGGAATTGGACGAGACAGAAATTGGCTCTCAATAGCAGGACTGCACCTAATGCAATCACATAACGTTTGTTACTACCGGATTTGAACTCAACCCTCATCCTCCCCACCTCTCGACAAACATTACAGATACGTGAGGCTGGCAATGCACTTCGTGTACTATAGCCTACAGCCTGCACTGTTAGAACTTCAAGACTTCAGGGCTCACATTGGAAATCATCGCTGATATCTGATGAAACGTCTGCAAGCGAGATACGTACAAATCTACTTTTCAGAACTTTAGCCCGCATTATAATGTTCTCACCTTAACACACGACCAGACACCTTCTATCGCCATGCCCTTTCCTACACACAATCCCCATACCCCTTTCTACAAACGGAGGAAGAGAAGTAGCTAGAACTTAGAACTAATTAAACCTAACTAACCTAAGGACATCACACACATCCATGCCCGAGGCAGGATTCGAACCTGCGACAGTAGCGGTCGCTCGGTTCCAGACTGTAGCGCCGAGAAGTAGCAACTTTCATCTTCTGTATTATAATTCGTTCCGTTACAACGTGCTGTCTTTCTGTGAGACTGATTAGTGACTAAAGCAATAATAAGAGAGCTACGCATATTCAAGAATCCGACTTATTAAGAAATGTCAGTTTTATTTTGTTTTATTTGAAGAGAGAGAGTCTTTTAATGTTGACAACCTCAGATCACATCGTCCACATTGTTCGAAAGCCACCCATGCGGATGACAGAAATACTGGTCAGCAACGTGCATGGAAAATCAATCTAAAGTCTAGAATGGCAGGAGAAGACGACGTATATGAAAACAAAAATACCTCAATAGATAAAGCACTTCCCCGCAAAAGCAGAGGCCCATAGTTCGAGTCCAAGTCCGGGACACAGTTTCAATCTGGAGGAAGTTTCATCTCAATGTACACTCTTTGCAAAGTGCAAATTCATTTTGGAATAAATGACTGGTTATGTCTAATTTATTTATGTGTGGTTTTTAGGTCTTCAACCAGGTTTCGAAAACTGTCAACTACTGTCCCCACTTTGGCAATTTTGTGGGATATATATTTTCAAATGCAGGCCCAGTATTTAATGATTATCTCTCAAGTCCTCGCTCTACACTACTTCCTGAAGGGCAGTCGCAAGTATCCATCCTCTGCCTGAGATTTCCTCAATGTGTTTGTTGTTCACAAATGTTAGCAACTTTATTCAAATCAGGACTGTAGTGGAATGGCTTATGCTAAGGTGTTGAAGAGCGTCGGGAATTAATCAAGTGATGCAGGTGAATTAAATATAAGTGCTGGTTATCCTAACAGTTTTTAAAGCCTAAAATGATTTAGTTTTTCCAGTTGTATTAAAGCTGTATTTTACATTTGGAAGGTATGTCCTTGCAACAGATGCCAGCAGAGTGGGCCTCAGTCACGTGAGGTTCTGAAGAGGTACATGCCTACTGACGCGCTCAAGTTTGATTAAGAAAATTCTATATTATCTTTAATGGTTTCATAGTCAAATTATTTGATGCTTGCAGTTCTTGAATATCAGAGTTTGACCGTTTTGAAGCATCTGACCTCCTCTCTCCAGATCCAGATAAACGTCATGAATCCTCTAAGTACGCAGACTGCGACACATTTTTTCTCGTCAAGCTTTTAGAGAACGTTAATGCTTCTCGGTAGCACTATGCACCGTAGAAAGTAGAGAAGAGCGGGTACAGTTGCGGCGAATGATCAAGAGGTGCTAAATAGTTGCATAGCAACACACATCACGTTAACACGTGGCGGCCTCCCAACTCGTCGACATTATGGAAATGTCAGTCACCATTCCACTAGGGTACATACTGAGGCGTATTAGCATGTCGCTGCGTCTGTGTGCTGAATTACGACTCATTAAATTGATTCTCTAACAATGTTTGTTATTCGAACTACATTTGCAGCTCATGCATACTTCATTTAGGGTTTGCTTATTAACTGCCAAACTAACTTCGACACACAGACGCCGATTTGCATCACACATGGTAACAAATACAAGACTTTCACGAACTATCATGGGGGCATATTAAGTCGATAAACTGAAACGTTTTACTTGATACTGACGAAAATAATTAATTCATTGCCCCAAAATAAAGCTGTGGAAACAGAGGTCCCTCGATCAAGTTACAGCTAGATCTCTGCTATGAACTCTAATGTCTTTGTCTCTTGAAATTTAATGTTTTACTCTTCGACGAATATATCCTTTTTATTTCCCAGAAACATGTGTAATGAGAAAGATTACGTAAGATAGAAAAATTTGTTCATTTCATCTCTAATCGGTGAAGCAGTCAGTTCATTGTTAAGGTAATCAGTTGAAACATTAAAATTTCGAGGTCAGACTCTGCTTACCATCACTTTAGATCATCTTTCAACGTAATTTTCTGGTAGATACAAAAATATCATCATAGCGGTTTCAAAATTTAGAAGGTCAATGTCAAATGTAAGAGCCGGAATCCATTTCGAACCAGAAAGATCAAATTGGGCCCACACTACTTACTTTATTATTTATTTGTAGTCTAGTGACAATGTAAATCCGTGGTAACTACCACAGAATAAAGAGGTATACAATAATAACAGAAAACAGTCCCTGTTGTTATATGAATTGCAATATACTGTATCACTGATGAAACTTCCTGGTCGCTTAAAACTGTGTGCCAGACAGAGACTGGAACTCGGGACCTTTGCCTTTTTGCGGGAAAGCTTGGGTAGCTCAGTTGGTAGAGCACTTGTAGGCGAAAGGCCAAGGTCCCCAATTCGAGTCTCGGTCCGGCTCACAGTTTTAGTCTGCCAGGCAGTTTCATATCTGGGCACAATACGTTGCAAAGTGAACATTCCATTGTGTATCACTGATGTACTTGAACGTAATTACCATGAATTGTTTCTGTGAAATTATCATTAAAATTGCATCGGTTATAACTTTTGTTTACAGTTCGTATTTGTAATACATAACGCGGTCAGTAGATTGTGACACGTATGCCCAGTCCAACCTCAGCTGAGCTGCTCCAGTTAACTGTATCACCCTTCCATGGTTCTCCGACGCGCAAAAGTTCCTAAACTACATTACCTGATAATATTTAATGAATACAACAATTTTCTTCATTATATTCCGTAAACATTTGTTACACTGTTTAAAAACGTCATGCTTTGTGTGTCTGGAGTTAATGGGCTCTCAACAGCGAGGTTTTCAGCGCCCAGTGTCGTAGTGCAATGGCATTATATTTATGTCCTGACCGTTAACGTTAAAAATACTTTTTACCTATTACGTATCAGAGCTTCACTTCATTATATCAGTGCAAGAAACATGTAAACCTAGACCGACACTGCAAGGAGACTGTTCTTCAAGTTTTGTACGCCCTGCTTCCTCGATATGATCCTAACTAAGCCCATCTTTCTGGGGAATTTAACAGTTAGTGTAAATGACGCCATGTCATAGGAACTGTGATCCTTTGGTTATAACATATAAACAAACACCGTCTGGATCACAGTTTTGTATTTACCAGCAACCTGTTCCAACCTACCCTGCACATTGTCTACAGGCTGGATCAAAATAACAACAATCGTTGTACAGAAGTGTAGTATTACAAACACAAATTTTCGTAACATCAGGCTTACGTAAAACCGTTATTGTTTTTGCCTTTTTGTTCCAACCTAGACCTGAAGATGATCTACAGAGCAGACTGTAATCAGCTGTAAGTGAATAAAAATTTGTGATCCACACGTTGTTTGTTTATTTAATTTGCATGAACAAAATTATTGCATCAGTTAGTTTGTGGGGTATGCATGAATTGTCAGACCGGAGAAACATTCTTTGTCCATCCATACCCCTGGGATACCTTAACAGATTTCTACTAACGATGAAAAGCGCTTTGTAAATTACTGTATTTTCGTTGGTTTCTATGGTGTTTACATATCGATAACTATTTCTACCGGTCATCACTAAAGTTCTTTATCTGTTCTGTTTGTGTGACCTCCTACATATCTCCAGAGAATGTGTTATTGTTGTTCTTGTGTTAGTGTTTTACGGTCTCCCCATTTCTTTGATTTTCGGCTCTACTTCCCACCTCTTCATGTCAGTTCCTATCCTTCTTCCTCCTTCCTCTCGCATTTATTCTTGCAACGTCCTCTAAGTTATAGCTTTTAAGTTTCCAGGTCCTATTGAAAAGTACAAAATTCCAAAGCGTGACATAACAGTTACTGTCATATTTTTATGATCATGTCGTTCAACATTCTATCCCAGTTAATATTATATAATTTCTTTAATTCAACTAGCACCTTTATCCTGTGTTATTTACATCAGCTTCGAACACACAATGACTGTATGCTCTGGCGGGCCAAGTGTGGTTTCTCAATTTCAATTTTGGAACATCCACCATAACAAGGTCATTTCATTGAGATATAATTTAAAGATTTTTTTGTGATCTGCGAGAAAATAACGATTTTTTTTACACTTGGGGCGTTCAAATGTTTTACTCTCTACGTAGACGGCAATGATGTAAGTGAGATCGGGTTTGCCTCCCTCGGTTAGTTAAATTACACAATTTTACGTCGAGCTCTACCATATGTAGTTACCAGCCATTACAAGATGCATAATTATCTTAATAGTGCTGTGAAAAAAGATTCCAGTGTCAGCTTTATTACCGGACTATTGCATGTGAGTGCATGTGTGCGAATGATAATTTACGTGCTCAAAACAAAACACAAGGTACAGGAAATTATTCTTTTGTTATTTCTCTGTGTCAACTAATCAACCCACAGTTTTACGTTCTCAGATAAGTCTGGCACATAGAAATGGAAGCATACACTCTCCATGCAGAGAGGCTACACTCTAAAGAATAAGTAAATGCCCAGAAGATACTTTTCCATGAATTAGTTAATTAATAAGGTTTCAACAAGGGCCATCTGTGTGCCGGTGCTACCACCTTTGGCAGTGTTCACAACCGCTGTATATGAGGTCAAACACAAGCTCAGACTGCCACGATGCCTATGTGAAAGTTGTTCCATGCATCAACCCACTCCACCATGGGCTTGTTTTTTATTGCTATCTGGCCAGCCACACCGTGATAACTCAGATGTGATACACAGCTGTCTGTTTTTGACTGTCATGCTCTGATTTGATGTCATCCCTTCCAGCACCATGAATGCTACATTGCTTACAAAACAAGATCAGTATTTTTATTTGATATTGCATGTAGCGTGCTATACAAATGTATTGCACGACAGATTTTTTAGGAGCTGTTACCATAACCACACTGTTGTTGAGAGCTTTAATGCGCAGACTGGCAATTTGTGGACCCAGGTGCGATTCTCACTCTTACCATTGCTTTCATTTTATTTAATTACTCATTTTGTTTGCTATTAATTACAGAATTCAAATATATTTAAAAATTTCAGTTTACAAACATAAAATTAATATACTCAGTTTCATAATGATTACTACCCTCGTAACTCTGCTAGGCTATAGTTTAGATTCTATATCTACATCTAAACGGATACAATGCATTTCACATTTAAGTGCCTGTCAGAGGGTTCATCGAACCACCTCCGCAATTCTCTATTATTTCAATCTCACACAGCACGCGGAAAAAACGATCACCTTAACTTTCCCTATACAGGTCGGTGTCAACAAAATATTTTCGCATTCGGAGGAGAAAGTTTGTGATTGGAATTTCGTGAGAAGATTCCGTCGCAACGAAAAACGCCTTTCTTTTAATGATGTCCAGCCCAAATCCTGTCTCATTTCAGTGACACTCTCTCCCATATTTCGCGATAATACAAATCGTGCTGCCCTTCTTTGAACTTTTCTATGTACTGCGTCAGTGCTATATGGTAAGGATCCCAACCGCGCAGCAGTATTGTAAAAGAGGAGCGGCAAACGTAGTATTGGCAGTCTCCTTGGTAGATCTGTTACATTTTATAAGTGTCCTTCCAATAAAACGCAGCCTATGATTAGCCTTCCCCACAACATTTTCTGAGTGTTCCTTCCAATTTAAGTTGTTCGTAATTGCAATTCCTAGGTATTTAGTAGAATTAACGGCCTTTAGATTCGACAGATTTATCGTGTAACTGAAGTTAAACGAATTCCTTTTAGCACTCATGCGGATGACCTCACACTTTTCGTTATTTAAGGGTAACGGCCATTTTTCGCACCATCAGATATCTTTTCTTAATAATTTTTCAATTTGTTTTGAATTTCTGATGACTTTATTAGTCGATAAACGACAGCTTCATCTGCAAACAACCGAAGACGGCTGCTCAGATTGCCTCCCATATGTTTTATATAGATAAGGAACAGCAAAGGGCCATTAACACTAACTTGGGCAATGTCAGAAATCACTTCTGTTTGTGACCTCTCTGACAGGAAGTCACAAATCCAGTCGCATAACTGAGACGATATTCCATAAGCACGCAATTTCACTACAAACCACTTGTGTGGTACAGTGTGAAAAGCCTTCCGGAAATCCTGCAATATAGAATCGATCTGAAATCCCTTGACAATAGCACTCAACACTTCACGTGAATAAAGAGCTAGTTGTGTTTCGTAAGAACGACGTTTTCTAAACCCAAGTTGACCGTGTGTCAACAGACCGTTTCCTTCGAGGTAAGTCATATCGTTCGAACACAATATATGTTCCAGAATACTGCTGCACATCACGTTAATGATATGGGCCTGTAATTAAGTGGATTACTCCTACTACCTTTCTTGAATATTGGTGTGACCTGTGCAACTTTCCAGTCTTTGGGTACGGATCTTTCGTCGAGCGAACTGTTGTATATGGTTGTTAAATATGGAACTAATGCGTCAGCATACTCTGGAAGGAACATAAGTGGTCTACATTCTGCACCAGAAGACTTGCTTTTATTAAGTGATTTAAGTTGCTTCACTGCTCTGAGGACATTTACTTCTAATTTATTCATGTTGGCAGCTGTCCTTGATTCTAATTCTGAAATATTTACTTCTTCTTCTTTTGTGGAGGCATTTCGGAAGGCTGGGTTTAGAAACTCTGCTTTGGCAGCATAGTCTTCGATAGTATCTCCATTGCTATCACGCAGAGAAGGTATTGATTGTTTCTTGCCACTAACATACTTCACATACGACCAGAATCTCTCTGGATTTTCTGCCAGGTTTCGAGATAAAGTTTCGTTGTGGAAACTGTTATAAGCAACTCCATAGAAGTTCGCACTAAATTTCGAGGTTCTTCAAAAGATCGCCAATCTTGGGAATTTTGCGTCTGTTTAAATTCGACATGTTTGTTTCGTTGTTTCTGCAACAGTGTTCTGTCGCATCTGTGTACCATAGAAGATCAGGTCCGTCGTTTGTTAATTTATTTGGGGTAAATCTTTGAATTGCTGCCGATACTATTTCTTTGAATTCAAGCCACATCTGGTCTACATTTATATTATTACTTTTGAGGGAGTGGAGATTGTCTCTAAGGAAGGCGTCAAGTAAACTTTTATTTGATTTTTTGAATAGATGTATTTTTCTTTAATTTTTGGAGGATTTCGGGGTTACAATAGTCAGTCTCGCTACGACAACCCTGTGTTCACTAATCCCTAGGTCGGTATTGATGCTTATCCTTAACTCAGGATTATTTGTCGCTAAGAGGTCAAGTGTTTTTTCACAACCGTTTACTATTCGCGTGGGCTCATGAGTTAACTACTCTAAATAATTTTCAGAGAATGCGTATTGCACAATTTAAGATGATGTTTTATGTGTAACTGTGGAATATAACATGTATTTTCGCCGACATATCGAGGGTAAATTAAAGTAACCAGCAACTCTAATCCTATGAGTCGGTTACGTGTTTGAAATCAAACTCAAGTTTTCTTTGAACCTTTCCGCAACAGTATCATCTGAATTGAGAGGTCGGTAAAGATCGAATTATTATTTTATTCCGATTGCCAACAATGAACTCTGCCCATACTAACGCACAGGAACTATCTACCTCAGTATCGCGACAAGATAAACTACTTCTAACAGCAACAAACACGCCACCGCCAACCGTGTTTAGGCTATCCTTTCGGAACACCGTTTGGCTCTTCGCAAAAATCTGGCTTTAGCCAGCTTTTAGTGCCTATAACGATTTGAGTAACAGCGCTTTCTATTACCACATGGAACTTTGGTACTTTCCCAACACAGCTACGACAATTCTTAACTGTTATACCGATGGTTCCTGTATCTATGTTCTTCCTGTGTTCGGCCTGCATCCTTTGTGACTGAAGCCCTTTTTGTGTTTTCCCGAGACCCTGTAAGATAGAAACCGCCCAGTCCACACCACACAGCCCCTGCTACCCGTGTAGCCCCCTTCTGCGTATAGTAGACACCAGACCTACTCAGCGGAACCCGAAACCCAACCACCGTTTGGTGCAAGTCGAAGAATCTGCAGCCTAGACGGTAGCAGAACCGTCTGAGCCTACGTATGATTCAGACCCTCCACTCAGCTCTATACCAGGAGTCCACAATCGGTCCTGTCTCCTATGCTGCAAATGGTCAGCTCTGCTTTCCTCTTGCAAGCAAACCTTTACCATTTCTGTTAGCCGTTCTAAGCCAGAGAGAATCTCGTCTGATCCAAAGTGACAAGCATTATTTGTTTCGACCTGAGCAACCACCTTCAGATAAACGGACTATCGGCACGTGCTACGCAACTCTACTGTAGACCCTGACGAAAACGCAGGAACTGTGTCTAATAAATTTACTTTTAATCTGATTTCGACGATTATACTGAAAACAGTAGCAAAAAACTGAAGAGAAAATTTTATAAATATCGAGATAGTTAAAGTAAGGACAGATCACGTTCTGGATAAATATTTAATCTGAGGACAATCGTTTGCTGCAGATTAATTAATTGAAAAGATATTTGTTGAGTTTCGAAAAGCCATTGATTCTGCCGAAAGAAACAATAAAGAAAATAAGAGTACTTGTGTTGAAGCAAGTTGATGCCCCATTATTGTTCCTAGATTACTTACCTGAGAGTGCAGTAGGAAAACGTATAACGCGCCCTAAAGATTTATACGTACAGTACGAGAGACTATTGAGTATCTGCTGCCCCTACCGCGTCGTGCCGACACTATGTTTTAGTGCAGTAAAGTGCTGCGAAAAAAATAAAAAATTGGTCTAATGCAGAAACTGACAATTCGTAGACCTGGGCTCGATTCCTGCTTTTACTAAATATTATGTTTCATTTTATTTTATTGTTAGCAATGTTAAATATTAACTATAAAATTAAAATATAGTTAAACAGTTCAGTTTGTATACATAAAAATAATATATTAAATTTCGTTACAATTAATAACCTTGTTAGACAAAATGCTCTAGGCCACCACATCGTAGCACACTGTTAAAATTTTACACGAGACGGCTGAGCTTGTTAATGAACATCATGCGGGAAATGACTACCATTGACGTCGATACGGCACTGTGTTTATGAAACTGCGAGACAAACGTAACAGCTCTGCCTGAGGGTAGAAGCAGTAGCTCCTTCAGTGTTCTACTGTAGCTCATCCAGTGTGAAATCCACAAGGAGGCAAATGATGCAGTCGGGGCAACCAGGAGTTAGTACTACCACTACTGAGTGTCCACTCCTAGCTGAACATCTCACGCACTCGTGATATGTTTGTGAAGGCGGTGTGCGCTATTGCTCCATCTTGCTGAAAATATTCGTAGGTGCTCACCTTCACATATTTACGTTGTGACATTATGGACATGGAAGACTCTGAGGCCAAGGCACTAGATTCAGCACCATTACAACCGACAATCTTTTTCAGACTTTTTGACGAAACTTTCGTTATTTGGCTTAATGAGAAAATTAGTTTCAAGTTTTCTTGCAACTCCTAAACTCCATCCTCAGCCAAATTCTGGTCAACATGGAGGTGAGGCAAGACAGTTAGCTGCCACTCTTTAATCTTCTGGTTCAGAGAATACCAGACAGAGCACAGGAACACAGAGTCGATCGAAGGAAACAGCCATGGGCCAGTACTTCCACGCCTCTAGCTGTCATCACCCATCACGAAGGGAGGGATTGCTAAACACGCTGTGGCCCAGAACTCGTATGATCTCCGATGGAAATAGGGTCACCTCAGGGACTTGTTCCACACGAATTGCGCTACGACCGCCAAATTCGAGGCGCCTTCAAGCAGAAAACCACGCCACAGCCAGCACCCGATGAAGACCAACGGAAAAACACAACCTGCTTTTCATACATGGATAAAGTATCTGGAAACATTGGTAAAAGTTTACGACCGTGACATATCAAATGTGCTTGTCGCCCATCGGCAAAGACGAAAACCTCATTAGGGACAGTATAAGACGGCCCGGGATTTCGGAAATCTGGAGTGTGTGGGAATGCACATGTGGCATAAACCATTCACAGAATTCACACAAACGGCACACTGACCTCCAGCAGCCCACAAAGTAACCAATTGTTGAACATTGCCTCGAAACCAACCGCAAAATGAAACACGAAGGTAGAAAAAACACTTCCCATGATTCGGACTGCGTATAGAAGCAGGCTATCGAAACCCGGCAACATGAGAAGCTCATCAACAAGGGCAACGGGTTTCAACTTAGTTACGCGAGGTCTCCGGCTCTGAAAATTCTCCAAATGCAACGGAAACCGCATACCGAACACGGAGAAGCCGGAGCAAAGTGAGGCCCGATTCCACAGCGCGAGCTATCCCCAGAAGCGCGGCCGTAACACCGCGCAGTCCATACACGGGGTTAGTGGAAGGGGAGACGATCGGTATGTATATCGCACTCACTGGTGCAGGATGTCTGTCAGCAGGAGTAACTAGATGATGATGGCACGTTACGTCTTCCTAAGTTCTTTCTACAATGATCAACCAATCCGGTGTCATGCCCGAGACACTTTCAAGCATACGTAATTTACCTGCTCAGAGATGATACACATTTTGTGTCCCACTAGGTTGCACATCTGCTGCCATTGGAGCGCCACCTGAGAGTGGTTGTGAAATGTAGGTCCTAACGCAGGCGAGGTAATCAGCTGGTGTGACTTCGTGAACAAGAACGTACTCGAGCACACCGTTACCATCGCCTGTGATTGGCTAGTTTGTGCAATGAATATTGTCAGTAGTAGACTCCGAATAATACATCAACTATACTGGCTGTTAATTTTCATTTTGATATTGTTATTTTGATTAACCTATAGCTTGAATAGGTAACATTTGTTGGCAGTAGATGGAAATCAAGTTTGAATGCTGAACTGTTAGAGGGACAAATAACTGTGCATATTTAAACGATGCTCTATTCAAGATTGAATCGAATGGTATCTCAACATTGTTAACTTATGTGATATGGACAAAAACAGTCTGGGTGTAGAGTGCAGGACTTTGTGGGACTGATATGATATTGCAGCACCTGTGTTATTCTGAACTACGGTGTAATATTCCTTTGGACATGCATGTTCAAAGGAACTTCGCATACTAATTCAGAATAACAGAGGCACTGACATATCGTATTTATCCTCCTATCCTCCGACACCGTGCGGGCTACTTGCAATTAAAACGTCTCATCTGTACGGGGATATACATATTGCATGTATGAGAGCAGATTATAAACGCATAGCTGACGATATGTGGAAGTTTGACACTGGTCATGAGTCGTGTATGGATAGCCAAATGGTTCGTCGGCACTCAGACGTGTTGCAAAGCGGACGTGCGCGGGGCTATGTGCGGCGCTCCGCAAGCGGGCTGTTGTTTACTCGCGCAGGTAGTGGTAATTCAATGTAAACAGATCACCTCGAACAAAGACGGCGCTTTCTTATAGAAAGGCAACGATTAAATTACAATGAAATGAATACCCCTGGCTGCATACAGGCGTTGATATAAGTCACCTGGGACAGTTGAAATTGTTTGCCCCGACCGGGAATCGTACCCGGGATCTCCTGCTTACATGGCAGATGCTTTATCAACCTTCCTTTTCTTTTTTTCCATTTTGTTCGATATACTTCGTTGCGTTTGTTCCTGGCGGACGTCACAAGACATCCGTCCAAGGTGATCGTTGATTCCTATACTCAGTTTTTTTATTGCAGAGGGCTCTGACTGAACACGCTATCTGAGCCACCGAGGACACAGAGGATAGTGCGATCTCATGGACTTATCTCTGGCACGCCTCCCGTGAGACCCTCATTCGCAACTTATTGACCTGTACTATATTCATAGTGCCCCTGCCCTTTACACTCTTTACGTGCGGCTTTACTGCCGATTCCCGTAAGAGTTCGGGTACTGTTTGTGCATCTGCACAGAAGAAGATGGTCAAATGGCCGGAGAACCTTAAATCTCTCTCTCTCTCTCTCTCTCTCTCTCTCTCTCTCTCTATCTATCCTTTCAGACAAAAAAGGCCTGGTTTTCTTTTTTTTTTTTTTAATATGTTGTTTAGCCTTAAATGTTGGGCTTGTTGGGTTTTCAGCCGATTTTGAATTCAGTTTGTTTGCTCTGAAAATCTCAGATTCTTTGGGCCTTCAGCTTAAATAAACAACTGTTGTAATATAAGACTTCCCCTTTAAACTTCTGATTATGGTTGCATTTTAAGTTGTTGGCCTTCAGCTGTTTTTAAATTGAAGTGGCTTTCAGCTGGTAATTAAGTCCCAAAGGTTTAATCTGTGTGTTTGAAAAAATTTTCTGTAGCTCTTGTAATGTTTGATGAAATAATAAAGTTGTATGTTCGAGTGTAACTGACAACCCCTTATTTTCACCCCTTTCCACAATTTAAACTACCCGAACTGTCTTGCGGGTTAAGCGGAGCGTCCCACTATGTCCTGCCCTTCAAGCTATGGTCAGTGATCCAGCTTTGCATGATACATGGACGCTGATCCACGGTGACGGATGCGGGTACACACACTTGACTATACACGGCAAGCAGGTTGGACAGGATTTACGTCTCCCGGGGTCTTTGGGCAGCGACTGCCGCTGCCGAGCTGTGGCCAATTGCATTCACCCGACCATCAGGCCTTCATCTGCATCGTCACGTTGCCACGACAACAGACGAGCCGTAGTAGAGGACCTTGGACTCTTAATGTCACCATTCTCCGGGAATTGGCTTGCAGTGTATTCGTCACTACTACCTGGCACAAATGTGAGCGACGGCGCCGTACCTACGATTCCACGACACGATGATGGACATACTGCGCTAAACCATCTCTTCGCCTCAAGATTATGGCGTATGGTTGAGACAGGACGCTTTGCCTCCGATCGACCTCTTGAGTTTTACTACACGGTCTTGCGAGGTCTAGCGTCGCAACAACTTTCGCCAGAGCGCCAAACGGCCGTCCAGCGGACACAGGCGCGGCTTCTGCCGATCACGGCCGACAGATTGGACGGCTCGCGGGTTTGAGCGAGACTACAAGGTTCCATCCAAGTGGAACGTGCTTCTCTTTATCATATCTTCAGAGAACAGAGACATCATAAGAGACTACTCATGACGACAGTTATTTCGGCGGACGGGCAACGCGCAGAACACACAAAGCCATCTCCCGTGCTCTCACAGAGTATTGCCACACTCTCTATCTAGCAGAACAACTGCGTGATACTGACGTTGAGGATGTCCTGCACGACCTGTCACCTTCGGGTAGGGTGCAAGGAGATAACACATTCTTGGAGGCCGTCACGGGGGAAGAAATGCGCATGGCCTGTCGCGGGGCACGAGAAAAAAATCCCCTGGGCCAGATGGTCTTCCGCTTTAATTTTATAGCACCTTTATGACCTGATGTGGAAAGTTTGGCAGCAGATGTTTTTCGAACTTCTGGAACCAGACTTTCGCGTCCCCCCCCCCCCCCCGCCCCCGAATTTTTGTTTTGGAGGGCGTGATCATCCCTTCGCCAGAACCAAACGGGGAGTGCAGACCGCAAGACTTCCGGCCGTTGACGTTAGTGAATTCGAATTACAAGCTGTTCGCCCGCATTCTTCATGATCGCCTCCCCGCTATTGTCAAATATTCCATTCATGCAGACCAAACATATCTGGGAGGTGGCAGTAGTATACACACAGCGTTAAGCTCTTATAGAGTTGTGGTGGCGTTCGTGTCAGCATGCCGCTTCAAAGGCGCCCTGGTGACAATTGACGTAGACCACGCATTTGACCGAGCTGAGCAGCATTTCCTGCAGGCTGTCTTAGAGGAGATGGGACTGTCCCGAATATCAGCAGGCGTGTTTCTCCGTCTCGTCCACGGAGCCCTTTCCACAGTCCTGGTCAATGGCTACCACTCGCCGTTACTATTGAGCGCTCAGTGCGACAAGGATGCCCTCTGTCAGCTTTTCTCTTTGCCGTCATCCTCGAGCCTGCACTTCATGGTATACGATAGCGTTTGGAGGGCATTAAACTCCGCAATGTGCATTTTAAACGTTGTTCCTATGTGGACGATGTATATTGAAACGTCCCCTTTTTGTACTATTTATGCATGACTGTGCTTAAACTGACACACAATATTTTTAGCGCAACGCAATCTGACTATCAAAGATCCCTGCAAAAGAATGGCCCTGACTAACATTAAACTATACCTCTCACAAATCACTTACCTCACAAAAATCTTCGCTGCTCAAGCTACTGCAATACAGCGAGCGCCACTACTGCCAGCTAAATAAAAGATTCAAACTATGGAAGGCACTAACTACTGATAGGGATAGTTAGCAAATGAAAGATATTAATAGAGAACAAACAATGTATTTACCTTAATATCATCACAAGTCTTAATATATATATCAGTTCATGACAAATTACAAATCTCCGCCATCTCTCTCCCCACATTCACCACTGCTGGCGGCTCACCTCCAACTGCGCAACGCTGCGCGCTGTTCACATCCAGCTGCCGCTGCCCAACACTACAATGGCGAGTATTACAACAATGCAAAGCAGCCACAGACTGCACACAGCACAGCCAGTGATTTTCATATTGAGCGCTACGTAACATTGCCAATAAGAAAACATAAACAGCCTACTTACATAGAGAAAACATAAACAGCCTACTTACATAGCCCCCATGCTCCCCACAAAAAATTTTACAAAATTTTTTTGGGCAGTGGCCAATAATGATTTGATAAAATTTTTCATAATTACAATAACAAAGAAATCAAATGCACACACTTATTGATACAATGTTGGTCAAAAGCTAAAATTTTGTCACAGTCCATAAAGATAGTCCTGATCATTCATCATAACAGTAATTACAGGTTTTTTTCACAAAGTCTCATTAGTAAAAGAAATTGCACACAGAAGTAGTGGATTTCCATGCAGTCTTGAAGAAGTAGTGTTGTCCTTCCAACGGAAAGACAGTGCTGACTCTTGACATGCATACAGGTAATGGGCCACAACAGAGCAAACCCACAGCAGAGTCATTCGAAGTTTGGAAGAATATTGGTAGGTAGGTCATCACAAAGCAGACCCACTGTAGTCCTGGTAGAGATTACGGTATTGGTGGGCCACCAGAGGTGCAGACCCACTGCAGTCCTTGTAGAAATAATGGTATTGATGGATCATCAAAGATGTAGACCCACTGTAGTCCTTGCAGAGATAACCAACAGCCATCTGTTGTGACTGTGCAGGTGCACATTCACCATCAAAGAGTCTTGCGGAGAATATAGCAAGTCCATAAACCACCACTTGTGCACTCACAAAGTTTTTGGAATTGTCCTTAGAACCAGCAATGCTGTTATCCAGTCCCTTGCTGAATTATTAACACATGTGCAAACACTAACAGTCCCAACTTCTCACATATTGTCCATATACTATGACCAACAGAAACGTGTGCAGTGAAATGTAACTTACGAGTTAATAATATCATGAACTGGTGACAATTACAATTTTATAACAGAAGAATACAATAACAAAGGTACAAAATACATCATTAAAGAACATAACAATACAGATAACATTTGTGGTACAGGCTTTACAAAAGAATCGAACTAACATAGACATCAGTGTTACAGGAATTATGACATGAGTACGTACATAAAAGATCAGAATAACTTTCGAAACATCAACTTCACACATAAGCATTTAAACAGAATGAATAATGTCTAATATCTTTACAAAGTAAATAACATATTATTAATGCCAATTATATTTGATGATAACAGTATTCCTCATCATAGTGAATGTAGCTTAATATTAAAAGAGGGAAAAATTCTATGAAACTACACAGAGACAGGAAGAAAACAACTACACAAGGGTACACAAACACATAGTGGGATAACACCAATAGGAAAGGACAGGGTTCGTTTTCAGTGTAACATTTGGTACTGCAGTCCAACCCAAAACTTCATTCTATAGATCTTTCGTCTTATTTCAACCTTTGCTTCCCCCAAAAAAATCTTATCCAAGCATGCTTTCTGTATTCTGTTCATATTTCTTTCAAAATAATTATTTCTGATTGTACAATACTCATTTGGGGCCCAAATCCTTTTTATATAACTTCGCAATGCATTCTTTACCTATTCTCCATAGTCAGTTTCTCATATAGTCTACCCCCTCTTAAGCTAACTTAAATCTACTGAGCTCAGATGCTAAACTAAGGGACGAGGCAATGCAGCAGCACGTAAAACAATTATTATAAACAGCAATGCAAAAAATGCAAATTGGCAAAGCTAGCAGCATAAATGAGCAAAAGTCAAATTCAATAACACTATGCCTGGCAAACAGCAGCAACTTATACCTAAACATGACATAGCGCAAGCAGAAAAAATATTACACTAAAATGGCCATGTCTAATACCTATGTCACATCTTAACATTAGAGTGATGCATCACAATTTATTCTACAAAAGAAATTACCAAGTACTTGAAAAGAAAATTATGTGTTACTGTTATTAGTTCCTTCTTATTGTTCTTTCCTTTCCAAGTGCTCCTTTTTTTTAAAGAATGTGGATCATAAAATAATTATTTAATAGATCTGTTGACAGAAAGTGTTCACATTAGCAAATGCATTTCATTTTATAAAAGCAATGCTGCAACACAGCTGAAAAACAGGTATCAAATGAAATAAGCAGTTACGCAAACCAAAGCATAAAAATATCATTCAATAGTCATGTGACATTTCATAAGTTAGTAGAAATTCTCTCAACTCTCGTAGAAAGACGCTTGTCGTAATCAGGTGTGCAGATGTACGAATATTTCCCATCAATTCATAAGCATTTCAGTAATTAGCACAAAGTGCGAGTAATCATATGTTTTCAAGTAACGAGGGTGTCTCATTAGCGATGAAAGGCACACCCTAATGGCTTGTTCTCCAGGTGTTTGACACGTCCCACGTCCCCTTTTTTTTTTCTACCTGTGCCGCTGAAAAGGGCTCGCAATAATGGCTTTTTCTCCAGGCGTCTGACACAGCTGGGTGCCCGCGACGCATTACGTGCAGGTGGTCACTTAACTTTCTTACGGAAATATTTACCGCTACAGTGACAGCCTCACATAAAAATATTTCACAGGTCAAGAATTAGCGTTGCAAATCTGTAGAAACAAAATCCTATGAATATAACAGTGTCCAAAAAATGTTCAGTGGCATTGTGATACATTCACACATGATTCACACATGTCATAACTCTTAAAGTACGATTCTTGGTTTCCAACATCCTTTTTCACAAGTCAAGAGTCCCTACCCACTATTCATTACTCCTTACCTTATTACACATATACGTATCCATCGACACTCGTCAATATTTCGTCATTATAAATGTGAAGCATAATCAAATAACTCATATAGCCTCAGCCTATTAATCGTAAACATACCTCAGCAGCATAATACACATTGTCGTCGTAAAAATAACATCATAACACCTCGGTCAAATCTCAAAATCGTCGTAGCTTCCTCCAATAATTAAAAAAATTCTCTGCTCATGTCAAAAGTGTCATCTGCCTCAAACGTACTTTAAAAATCATAATCCCTTTACCAAATACATCATTCAAAGCTCTCATAGTATCACAATGGTTCCAAAAAAATATGAAGAGTTCACACAGTACAGACAAAATACAATTTCGTAAGTGTGAAGTTATCCAATGGTGTAATTACGTAAACATGTGTCACTGATGTAGTAAAAATAAATGTTTGTCTCTCTCAGTTAAATGATCAGATAGCTGTGTAAATTGTGTGTTAGAGAAATATGGTACCGATGTGTAAAGTTGTATAAGCAAATACCATATTAGCTAGGGTTCCTTGTGGTTGCCACACACATGGTACACAAAGTAAGCATGTACCCCCCTGAGGATTAATGTAATTATACCCTCAGGTGTTACAGATTACAGCAATGAAATGAAATATATCACGGAAAACTTTCTTTGTAATTCAAAAATCTTTAAAAATAAATGTTTTAAGTATAAAATTGATCACTGAAATGTGTGTCCTGTAGCGCTAAATGTGCATCTTGTTGTAAGATAATCTCTGTGGAAGTGTCGTAGTTATTTTCCTCTGAAAGCTACGTTCTGCAGAAGCCAATGTACTTACCTCATGATAAACAAAAGTGAAATGCTTTGCGTATAGATATCGTAGTTATTATGCTTATTGGCGTGATGAAGAAAGTACTGTACAGTAACGTAATGTTGTGCCACGAAAAAGGCTGTCTCATTGTTGCTATACCACAAAAGTTACTACTAAAACATGTTTTTCTTTCCAGAAGAATTCAGAAAACTGTGCAGATATAAAACAGAAACACCGCAAAAGCAACATTGTAAATTGTCACTCATTAGTAGCGTCGTGATAAAAATCGTGTAGCTGTCACATAAACTAACCTCTGTGTCATCTGGTATCTCTCAGAAAGCACTTTAAATTCAGAATGTATTTTCAAATAAACCAAAATGTTGCATTAAAATCTCATTAGCAGTACTGGTAAATGTTCTAAGTATGTGAGCTTTATAGTCGTTACGTAATCGTGCAACAAACAAGCAAGAATGCACACACACAATAACACTGTGTCGTCTGTCCACAATAACAACGCATTCGTAATTTCTGTTTAAATAATTTCTCTTGGTTCTTGGCTGGATATTTAACTTCAAACATTGTTGCATGGTAACAGTTTCTAAAGCATACTAGTAACGTGAAGTGAAACGCTTTATGGCAAAGACAAAGTTAAAAGACAGATTATCTGTCAATAAATGGTTTTACATGTGAAATGTGGTGTAAACCTTTACTCTTCCTAGTACGCAGAGTTTCAACTTCAACACAATTATCATGTGGTATACGTCGGATTCTGTAAGGTCCATTGTAAACTAGAAAGAATTTGTGACTCAAGTGTTTCTTCTTATGTGACAATGAATGAGCTTTAATGAGAACTTTCTGACCAATATACAATTTCTTTGCATTTGCTTTACCGTGTAGTTTTCTCCTTTTGTCTGCTGCAGATTTTATATTTTTAAGAGCCAAATCAATTATGTCTTTGTGTCGAAGTTTACGTGTATTTGGGAAAGGTACAAGCTCTCTGATTCTGTTCGGTGGTTCTTCATTCTTTAGTACAAGAATAGGTGGTAAAGCAGTGGAATCATGAGGCATTTCATTCAGCACATTTTGAAATAAGTGTAAATATCTGTCCCAATGCTGATGCTTTCTGTGACAATAAAGTCTGCAAAGCTTATTGATTTCTTTCATAATCCGTTCAGACGGGTTACAATGTGGTGAGTACAATGAAATAAAAACAGGTTTGATTTTATGGTTGCGAAGCATGCGTGACCAAACAGCAGATCTGAATTGCGGTCCATTATCTGAAATGACTTTACTAACGTGTCCAACTTCACGTAAGAAATTTTTAACAAAGGCGTTGGATACAGACCGTCCAGTGGCTTTACGTAACGGTGTGAAAGAAACAAATTTTGAAGTAAGTTCAACAGCGACTAGAACGTACGAAAATCCATTAGATGTTCTGACAAGCGGTCCCAAGAGATCAACAGCAGCAAATTCTTTTAATTTAGAAGGAATGATAGGAAACAACGGAGCACGATGTGAGACAGTAGATGGTTTCGCCTTTTGACAAAGTTTACAAATAGACAAGACTCTTCGAATTCTTTTTTCCATATTGTTAAAATAACAAGTCGTTCGAAGAATATGATAACATTTTCGTGGACCAAAATGTGCGTAGCTGAAATGAATGTACCAAATGAGCTTATTAACAAAATCGTCAGGAATGCAAAGTACCCATAGCTTGTCATCAACAGTGCAGCGTTTGAACAGTAAGTTGTTTCTAACCAGATAATAATGCAGAATCTGTGTGTGTGTCTTTTCATGCCATTTGCTCTTGATGTCTTTCCAAATCGGATCTTTATCTTGTTCATGAGCAATGTCCTTTAAAGATGTGGTGATGAAGTTTTCAAAGGCGACTTTCTGAATGTAAAGAATACTGAAATTTTTCTGGAGGTTGCCTTCTGTGTTACTTTTCTCAAGCCCAGCCGGTGCGCGTGACAGTGCGTCCGCAACAATGTTCTCCTTGCCGGGAATGTAGACTATTGTGAAGCGGAATTCTTGCAGAAACAATGCCCAACGTTTTAATCTGTCATGATTTAATTTTGAGGACATAAGAAATTGTAATGCACGATGATCACTGTATACTTTTACGTGCTTACCAGAAAGAAAGAAACGGAATTTGTTAAATGCCCAAACGATAGCTAAAGCTTCTAATTCAGTAACGGAATAATTTTTTTCAGATTTTGTTAGCACTCGGCTAGCAAAAGCAATGGTTTTCTGAACGGTAGTGTCATTTTCTATGGCTTCTTGAAATAAATGGGCACCAAGACCGACTTTAGAAGAATCCGTGCTAAGGCAGAAATCTTGTGACAGATCTGGATGAGCTAAGATTGGCGCGTGAAGTAACGCTTCTTTCAAAGAATTGAATTCCAATTGTGCTTGTTCGTCCCAGTTCCAAATAGTATTTTTTCCAGTGAGAGAACAAAGTTTTGGTGTAACAAGAATTTGCATTTTCAGAAAACGACGGTAAAAATTTACGAGACCTAGAAAACTGCGGACTTGTCTTTTTGTAGATGGAACTGGAATGGCTCTGATTGCTTCTAACTTTTCAGGATCCGGCTGAATGCCTTCAGAAGAAATAATATGTCCCAAAAACTTCACTTTTGTCCTACCGAATTCAGACTTTTCCAAGTTAACTGTAATTCCAGATTCTGCAAAAATATGTAACAAACTGTTGAGAATGCGATTATGTTGTTCCCATGAAGCTTCTGCTATCAGAATATCGTCCACATATAAGGTGATGTGACGTTTTAAGAACTCAGGTAATATGGAATTTAACCCACGAATGAATGCTGCCGAAGAAATGTTCAAACCAAAGGGAAGTTTCCGAAACTGATAACAAACGCCGAAACAAAGGAAAGCTGTGTATTTTCTGCATTCTGGCTGAAGTTCGATCTGATAAAAGCTGGATCTGAGATCAATGGAAGACAACACTTTTACACCATTAAAATTTTGAAGAAGTTCTTCCATCGTCTGCGGCCTGTCTGTTTCAGGACTAATGATATTATTGATTTGTCTCGAATCTAAGACAAGTCTGATCGATCCATTTTTCTTCTCAACAACATGTAACGGATTGTTGTATGAGCTTACTGCAGGCTCAATAATGCCCTCGTCAAGCATAGATTGTATTTCTGTTCTAACACGGTCCCTATAATGTGCTGGAATTACGTATGGTCTAACACAAAATTTAGTATGCTCACGAACACGAAATTGGTATTGAAATCCCTTGATTGTTCCTGTTTTGTGAGTAAAAACTGTGGAATGTGCTTGTAAAATTTCAAAAAGGTCCTGCCTATCAGTGTCATTACAATTCTCAATTGCTTGAATTTTATTCTGAATTAACTCATTAATTTCAAATATGCCGTCGATGTCATCCCTGTCAGTACTTGCAGAGTTATTGTTAGTGTCAAGTTCAGTCGAAAATTCCGAACTGTTGTCTAACAGAAGGTAAAGCCGATTAATTTCCTCGTCATGGTTTGAGAGCCAATCTTCAAATTTCAAAGCTACTGACTTACCTACTTTTTCTAAACTTATTTCAGCATCGTGAAAGCTTAAGATTGCTTTGTATTCATTTAAAAATTCTACTCCCAGTATAATTTCCGTCGACAATAATGGAACAATAAGAAAGTTCATAGAGAAGCTGTGGCTTTGACAAAAGAATTCTAAGTTGGTTTGTTGGCGTACATCTACACTTTTTCCAAAGATTGCACCTTGTAATTTAATCTTACGTAACGGAAGTGTGGGGCAATCGTTCGATTTGTTGCATTTGCTAAAGGCTGTTTCACTGATTACTGAAATGGGACTGCCAGAGTCAAGTACTGCCGTAAATTTTATGTCATTTACTGTAATGTGAATCACAGGATATGCAATGTTGTTATGTTTTATGTCGTGTTCCTGGAGTAAGATGTCCCTAATGTCTTCCATTTTTACGTAATTACTAGCTACGGCAGCTGCGTCGTCAGGTTCATAAGTATGTTTTGTGGCTGCCAGCGGTGTGAGTCATTGCCTATTGTCTCTTTGTTGGCGCGCGTCGTTATTGGGATTTGGAGACCTAACTTCTACAAATTCACCTCCTCGAGAGGGCCCTGCTCTGTTTAAATCTCGCCAGTTCTGATGCAATTCAGGTCTGTCGTTACGATCATATCGTCTGTCGTCATGTCGGTAGATTTGATAGTATCTTTCTTGTCGGTCACGTGGTGGAGAATTTCTCCCTGAATCGTAACTGCGCGCTGGACCGTTGCGTCCGAAGTTATTCTGTCTCCCTTGATAATAATTATTTTGGTTCCCATATTGTCTGTTTCTCTGATTGTCTCTGTGATAGTCATTACTGCGGAGAGGTGATCTTTCCCTGTAATTATTACTACTCTGCCAACGGTTGTCATACGGGTGTTGTCTGTTTTGGTCACGATATGTGTTGTGAGAATAGCCTTGTCGTGTCCAGTTATTATTTCTTTCATCGTGGAATTGTGACAGATGTGACCTGTAATTGTTGTGCTCCTGTTTCCGCGTTCCCCGATTGTCAGTGTCAATTTCCAGTTCTTGTAACAGACCCTGAAATGCTTCAATGTCATCTTTGCAGCGTCCTGCTAAAATAATATGTCGTAAATGTTCAGGCAATTTGAGTAAGCAAATACGGATGAGTTCTGAGGGGCTGTATGGGTTTGATAGATATTGATTCTTATGCAACATGTCTTCAAAATATTTGACAAGACTGGAAAATTCAGATTGTTCAAAGTGTTTCATCATCATGATGCTATGTTTTACACGGTCTTGTGTAGCTTGAGACCAATACGCTGAGAGGAAGGCATGATAAAAATCTCCTTCACTGTGACAATCGTGAATGACCGATCGCATTCTTACAGCTGGTTCATTCTCTAAGTAGCCACACATAAATTCTAACCTGTGCTCCAATGACCAGTTGGGAGGGAAACAATGAGAGAATTGATGGAGCCACGCTTGTGGATGAATGTCGTTGGCAGAATTCTTAAACGTTTTGAATTTACGTGTAGTAATGAACAGCTTATAGTCAAAATCATCGTGTCTGCGAGTAGCATCTCGGTCATAGTTACGTCGTGTCGGCGGTTCCATCTCAAAATTCGGTGTACCTTGCCAATTTCTTTCATAATTACCGAAATGCCCTGTGTTATTATTTTGTGGCTTTTGCGTATTTCTAAGTTCCTCTTCCCGTGTTGGAGCGCGAGTGTCTTCTGAAATACGTAATTCTTGTATTACCTGTGTCAGCTGATC
This sequence comes from Schistocerca piceifrons, assembly GCF_021461385.2. NCBI lineage: Eukaryota > Metazoa > Arthropoda > Insecta > Orthoptera > Acrididae > Schistocerca > Schistocerca piceifrons. Next base: position 634,707,244 of record NC_060140.1, read on the forward strand.
TTGTACTTCCCGGATTTCTCTTTGGTGTTGCGTATCAATTTGATTCAGATTTTGTTTCAGTTTCCTAATTTGTTCGCTCTGTTCTGTGTCATTAAAGACTACCGGTTTTGCGTCATTCAGATTATCATCTACCTTCGTAGATAAATTATTTAGCTGATCCGAAAGTTGAACTACTTTCTCTGATAATGAACACATTTCCTCAGTGTGTTTTTCTGAACCAAGTTTCAGAGTGTCCATTTGTGTTGAAATCGAATCTACTGTGTCCTTTAAGTTATCCTGAGTTTTTGCAAGTTGCGTAACCGAATCGGTAGATGCAACTGAGTCAAATTTAGCTTGCAAGGTCTCATGATTTTCATGAACAATAATTTGCAGTTCTTTTATGGCTGCTTCGTGATTCTGTAATGCATTTTCATGCCGCGAAAAAATAGGTTGAAAATGCTCACAAATTTGTGTTTTTACGTCATTACAGACTTTTTGACATTTCGATTCAATGTTATGTAACTCAGTATTTAAGTCTTCACGTGTTTGTTCAAGAGTTTGTTCCAATGAGTCTAACTTTTTAAGATTTTGTTCCACTGTGTCTAACTTTTTGAGATTTTGTTCCACTGTGTCTAACTTTTTGAGATTTTGTTCCACTGTGTCTAACTTTCGAAGATTTTGTTCCATTGTGTCTAACTTTTGAAGCTTTTGCTGTGTTTGTCCCATTTGCTGTATTAATTGTAATAACAATGCACTGGTGTCTGGAACATGTTCCTCAGTGCTTTTCGGCAGTGAATTTGCACCGGCAACATTCACATTTTGACAAGCAGAAAATGTGTCTTGACTTATTTGAGAAAACGGTGAGGAACCAAAACCTGAATCTACAGTATTTGCGAGATTGTTTCCTGTCATTTCGGATTCCTGAGGCGAGCTGTTGCCGACCGATCGTTCGATAATGCGTCCCTCTTCACTAATTGTTTCACTGTCCACGCCATTGTTTGCCGCCCGCTCCATTTCCCTACGCACAGTTACCAAATTGCTACTTTGAATGTCTGTTAATTCATTACTCTGCGGCGCTAACACACTGCTTTCATCTTCACTGTCATTTCTCAGTTTACTTTGGAGCCTAGTATTACGTTTTTCACACGCCATTATTGTCACAATATTTCACACGACAACACAGAAAAGCACAATTTGAAGAGCAAAAATAAGAGAACACATTAACATAACACTGAAAAAATATCTAGTTAATTGCACGCGCTGCTGAGAAATACTTGGTGTAAAACTGCATGCATGCTACAACTGTTTTACTGTACCACAATGAAAGACTGCAACTACAAAGGAAATTCTCTCTATAATTACGCGCTAGCAATAAACAAAATCTACACTAATTGCACAAACTACAAGAAAAAAATCAGAAGATTCCAGTGAGGTATCCTAGGCTAAGGGTCGACATATGAAACGTCCCCTTTTTGTACTATTTATGCATGACTGTGCTTAAACTGACACACAATATTTTTAGCGCAACGCAATCTGACTATCAAAGATCCCTGCAAAAGAATGGCCCTGACTAACATTAAACTATACCTCTCACAAATCACTTACCTCACAAAAATCTTCGCTGCTCAAGCTACTGCAATACAGCGAGCGCCACTACTGCCAGCTAAATAAAAGATTCAAACTATGGAAGGCACTAACTACTGATAGGGATAGTTAGCAAATGAAAGATATTAATAGAGAACAAACAATGTATTTACCTTAATATCATCACAAGTCTTAATATATATATATCAGTTCATGACAAATTACAAATCTCCGCCATCTCTCTCCCCACATTCACCACTGCTGGCGGCTCACCTCCAACTGCGCAACGCTACGCGCTGTTCACATCCAGCTGCCGCTGCCCAACACTACAATGGCGAGTATTACAACAATGCAAAGCAGCCACAGACTGCACACAGCACAGCCAGTGATTTTCATATTGAGCGCTACGTAACATTGCCAATAAGAAAACATAAACAGCCTACTTACATAGAGAAAACATAAACAGCCTACTTACAATATTTCTTGGCGAAGTCGGCAGAAGATATCTACGGCGATCACATGACTTCAGCGATACGGCGAGGTAGCCAGGAGCCGTATCAACCGGCGAAAGTCGACCTACATGGACGTGGACAGGTGACTGAATATTAGTACGCCAGTGCCCATTAGCAACGTCCAGACGATGAAATGTGTCGACACATTCGAAGAAAAAAGGGCCAGAGCAAGCTGTAAAGTGGGTTAATGATGTCACATTGGTTCCAAAATTCACCCAGTCCAGCCCAGCGCCACCGCGGACCTTCCAGACGATGGGAACGTGCAGCGTAAGGCAACAGATATGTATCGCAGGTCCGCAGCTCGTGGTCGTGCGGTAGCGTTCTCGCTTCCCACGCGCGGCTTCCCGGGTTCGATTCCCGGCGGGGTCAGGGATTTTCTCTGCCTCGTGATGACTGGGTGTTGTGTGATGTCCTTAGGTTAGTTAGGTTTAAGTAGTTCTAAGTTCTAGGGGACTGATGACCATAGATATTAAGTCCCATAGTGCTCAGAGCCATATGAACCATTTTTTTTTTTTTTTTTTTTTGAACGTATCGCAAAATCCTTAATGTGATACGCATGCAAGTTCGTCTCCATATCTTTCGAACACTTCACTTGATCATGCGGGTACATTTTGTCAACGTCTACCAAGCTCTGAAACTTAAACATTACGCACACGTTCTCCCAGCGGCCGCTACGGTAGCTGCCAAGTTCCAGGTGGCCTTAGATCATTTCGACAGCGAGGGTAGGGTGTTCAAGAACCGTTACGAGACGCTAACGATTCCCACAGTTGCAGGTGGCACTAGAATGATAAACGTACACAACAGGGCCGCGCTCTGTTTTTGCGAACGATGTATCGCCTACGTACTTCGGACAAGGCTGCCCTCCGTGGTACACTGATTCAGGAGGTGTTGCCTCAATCCCTCCGGCCGCTGATTGCTGTTGGACATATCACTTCAGCACTGTGTCACATTGACAACTATCTGGTCGACATATCTGATGGATATCTTACCGATCACACGGGATCCTAGAATCAAGAACTTCTACTGCTACTTTCAGTTGACACTGCCTTCAGCAGGCAGTGGTTCAACGCCAACAGTCGGCGGTTGGTTGGAGGCGGGTGTGGGGTAACATACACTCGCCTTTCCTTCCCACCACGGTCAGCGGGCTGTGGTATGAGATGACAACTGAAAAATTCGACACCCGACGACGCTCAAAAAAAAAGAATAAATAAAAATAAAAATGGCTCTGAGCACTATGAGACTCAACTTCTGAGGTCATTAGTCCCCTAGAACTTAGAACTAGTTAAACCTAACTAACCTAAGGACATCACACACATCCATGCCCGAGGCAGGATTCGAACCTGCGACCGTAGCGGTCTCGCGGTTCCAGACTGCAGCGCCTAGAACCGCACGGCCACTGCGGCCGGCGACGACGCTCACACATGATACATCTTGCCGAGGATCCTCTCTGCCTCAGATGCGCAGCTGTCGACATGCTTGGTTTGGTTTATGATACGGCTGCCAACTGCTGGATACTCACACGGCGTATGTTGGCATTGTTGCTGCGACGGACGCCTCAGTCCGCTAGAGCCCACCGAACTTCTCCTTCCTGACGTCACTTACTACCCTGCTACTCGTCATAACACCACGATGTGGGTTAAGGGTATGGAATTCTCATATACCTTTAGTGAGAGCGTTGCAGGGTTGTTAGATTTTTGGCATTATTAAAGGAGCAACTAAGACAAATGGTTCAAATGGCTCTGAGCACTATTGGACTTAACATCGGAGGTGATCAGTCCCTTAGAACTTAGAACTATTTAAACCTAACTCACCTAAGGACATCGCACACATCCATGCCCGAGGCTGGATTCGATCCTGCGACCGTTGCAGTCCCGCGGTTCCAGACTGAAGCGCCTAGAACCACTCGGCTACCCCAAAAGAAGACAAAAACAATTACAAATAAAAACATAACAACAAAAGAATGGAAAACAAATAAAATATACTACAAGTTTTGCACCCCTCCCTTTATCCTTTTCTTTTTTTAATATAACCTCCGGAGGCGTAGTTAGATCTTATTCGTGGGCGGAGTCTGAAGTAGTGGTAAACAAACGTCCTAGTTAGCTTTCAGGGTGATGGTGGCCGTGGCACTAGCTTTGTTTTGGTTTTTATGTTAGATAGGTTTTTAGGGGTAGCATGGATTAAAAGTACCCGTTGTCCTAGGGTAGCGTCCTTGATTCCTACTCATAATTTCTTTGGTCCCGGGTTCGAATCTCGCCGCTCTTTAGATTTTGATTAAGAATCGGCATTTTCGGCAGAAGACCAGCCGTCACGGTAGCTCAGCACATTCGGGCGAGAGAGATGGCTGCTCTCTACAATAAAAAAAGTGAAGGGAACAACAACGAAGATCAACGGATTTCATATGACGTCCACTACTATCAAATACAACGAACAATAATGAACAGAATGAAAAAAGACTTTGGGCATAAGAAGTCACTCTCATCAGGCCTTGTCAAAGAGGGCGGAGGAACGGTCAGAGGTTCAGGGCATTTTCTTATCCTAGGCGTGCGAAACTGCTCCTGTAGACGGAAGAATCAACAAAGACCAACGGCATGAGGATGCAGAAGGCAATGCAAACCACTGTATTAAAAACAAATAACGTATATCAACAGGGCCTGTGGCCTGTAACTGAAGAAGTGTCACGACGATGTCTCCTTTAGCAAAAGATTCCAGAATAGTCCCCCATTTGTATCTCTGGGAGGGGAGAGCCAAGGGAGAAGTTACCATGAGAAAAAGATTGAATAATCAACGAAATAATAACATTCTAGGAGTCGGGGCGTGGAATGTCAGAAGCATAAACGTGGTAGGGAAACTAGAAAATCTGAAAAGGGAAATGCAAATGCTCAATCTAGATATAGTAGGGATCAGTGAAGTGAAATGGAAAGAAGACATGGATTTCAGGTCAGATGAGTATAGGGTAATATCAACAGCAGCAGAAAAAGGTATAACGGGAGTAGGATTCGTTATGAATGGGAAGATAGGGTAGCGAGTGTGCTTCTGTGAACAGTTCAGTGATAGGGTTACTCGTATCATAATCCACAGCTAACCAACACCGGCAACCATAGTTCAAGTATACATGCCGACATTGCAAGCTGAAGATAAAGAGATAGAGAAAGTGTATGAGGATATTGAAAGGGTAATACAGTATGTAAAGGGAGATGAAAACCTAATAGTGGCGGGGCACTGGAATGCAGTAGTAGGGGAAGGAGTAGAAAACAGGAGAATATCGGCTCGGGACAAGGAATGAGACAGGACAAAGATTAATAGATTTCTGTAATAAACGTCAGCTAGTAATAGTTCAGGAGTCACAAGAGGAGGGGTGTACATGGAAAAGGTCTGGTGATACGGGAAGCTTTCAGTTAGATTACATCATGGTCAGACAGAGAGTCCGAAATCAGATACTGGATTGTAAAGCGTACCCAGGGGCAGATATAGACTCAGATCACTGCATAGTAGTGATGAAGAGTAGGCTGAAGTTTAAGACATTAGTCAGGAAGTATCAATCCGGAAAGAAGTGGGATATGGAACTACTAAGAAATGACGGGTTACGCTTGAAGTTCTCTAGGGCTATAGGTACAGCAATAAGGAGTAACTTAGTCGGCAATACAGTTCAATAGGAATTGACATCCCTAAAAAGGGTGATAACGGATGTTGGGAAAGAAAACATAGGAACAAAGAAGGTAACTGTGAAGAAACCATGGGTAGCAGAAGAAGCACTTCAATTGATCGATGAATGTAGGAAGTACAAAAATGTTCCGGGAGACTCATTAACACAGATGTACAAGTTGCTGAGGAATGAAATAAACAGGAAGTGCAGAGAAGCTAAGACGAAATGGCTGCATGAAAAATGTGAAGGAATCGAAAAAGAAATGATTGTCAGTAGGGCTGAAACAGCATACAGAAAAGTCAAAACAGCTTCCGGTGACATTAAAAGTTATGGTGATAACATTAAGAGCGCAACGGGAATTCCGCAGTTAAATGAAGAGTAGAGAGTGGATACGTAGAAAGAATACATTGAAAGCCTCTATGTGGGGATAGATTTGGGTGATGTGATAGAAGAAGAAACAGGAGTAGATTTAGATGAGATAGGGATCCAGTATTAGAATCAGGATTTAAAAGAGCTTTGGAGGACTTAAGATCAAATAAGGCAAAAGGGATTGATAACATTCCATTAGAATTTCTAAAGTCGTTGGGTGAAGTGGCAACAAAACAACTATTTACTTGGGTGTGTAGAATGTATGAGTCTGGCGACGTACCGTCTGACATTCGGGGAAACATAATACACACAATTTCGAAGACGGCATGAGTTGAAAGAGAGAGAATTATTGCACAATCAGTTTAACAGTTCATGTATCCAAGTTACTGACAAGAATAATATACAGAAGAATGGAAAAGATAACTGAGGATGTGCTAGATGACATTCAGTTTGGTATTAGGAATTGTAAAGGTACGATGTTGCAGTTAATAATGGAAGCAAGACTAAAGAAAAATCAAGACACGTTCATAGGATTTGTCGACCTGGAAAAAGTGTTCGACCTGTAAAATGGTGCAAGAAGTTCAAAATTCTGAGATAAATAGGGGTAAGCTATAGGGAGAGAGACGAGTCATATACAATACGTACAACAGCCAAGAGGGAATAATAAGAGTGCACGAGCAAGAAAGAAGAGCTCGTATTAAAAAGGGTATTAGACGAGGATGTAGGCTTTCGCCCATACTGTCAATCTGTACATAGATGAAGCAATGGTAGAAATAAAAGAAAGCTTCAGGAGTGGTGAGCCGTGCTGCAGCTCGCATTGGTGCGGTTTGTAGGTTTCTGCCCTCTGTCGGAGATCAGACAGTATCGTTTAGTTGGCATAGTTGTGGTTGTTTGTCTTCTTCTCGTGTTCACTGGCACCAATCGGTTTCGCATGCGTTGCCTGTCCGCTAGTGGCAGCAGTGACGGTTACCGATATGTAGTAACTGTTGCCCTATATTTGGGGCGACGTCGTTGTTTTTCTGGGTCCTGTGAGTAGGCCAGTTCGGTTGGGGACTCAGGAGGAGCCAGGTCCGCGCAGTGCGCGAACGTGCTTGGACTGCTGGCGGCACGCAAGGACTGCCGGATGGAAGGGCTGTGGTCACCAGGGTGCACGACCTCGTCGTAAACCAAATCCAGCAAACTTTACGTTAATAGAGAAACCCCTCGCAATTGTGATATCTCACGATTCTCCAGTGCCTTTGGTTCGTGTTGCTGCTCGTAGTGTCGCCGAAGTGAAGAGCTGCGAGTGAAGTGCTTGGGGAAGGTGTATCTGATAAGCCTTCCTCGACTTCTTATTACTGTTTACTGAGTTCAACTTGTTACAATTTGTTAAGTTCAACCAGCGGCCAGCTGGTGATTCTTCTACTCTGGTGGTAGTGATTCCTTTCTCATTCAAAGAGCTCTAAACACAGAGTTTTGGGGACGTAGTGCAGAGACCTGGTTTCGGCTTTGGCGTATTGTTCCACCATTGGATTTGGTTTATTGGACGTCAGGTAGCTTTAGCAAGATTTTCATTAGTAACTCGTTAGACTGCCACTTGCTGAGTTACCATCTTGTGAAATGAATGCAGCTCTTGGCTGCCTATCGCATCGCTCGCGAAAGTGTTTGTTGCCAGACCTTTTCAGAGATCGACTCCTGGAGCACCGTCTATGACTGGTCCTTGTGTTTTATTATTGTGTTATTTACTACTATACCTTGTAATGCCTACATTAAAGGTTATGTATGTCTATTTAACAGTTCCAGGTGCCTTCTGGAATAAATCTAGCAGTGTAAGGTTTTTATTACAAGGTTACCATCATCTTATTTCACCCATGTGGTGGACAGTACTTGTTTCTTTTAATTAACCGCTGCTTGTATTTTCTGTTTTACTGCAGGTTTCTAAAGTTTTTATATAATTGCCATTCCTGGCGTGTAAGGCCTTCAGTCATGATTGTGGTCATTTACTTTGACAAAAAAGTAGTTCGATATGTGCATTTTAGGAGTAAGCCTTAAAACCTCATTTACTGCCATTCCTGGCGTCTGATACCTTCTGCTGTGTTTGTGGCCACTTACTTTTTAATATTTCAATATCTATAAGTTGTAATTGCAGCGAGTTCTTAAACATTCATAAATTACACTGTTCTAAAATAAAAACTTTTGTTCTATTTCTGATAAAAAATATTGTGATCCTAGTTGTATTTTGAGTGCTGAATTGAAAACTGTTTTTGGTTTTTTTCTGTCAGGGATAGTTTATGAGTAATCATAATTTTATTTCTCTTTTCAGTTTCTGATATAGTGCAGCAAACGTGAGGTGAAATTCGACAAACAAATGCACATCTTTATGATGTTATAAGTTCATCACATTAATGGAGGGTGGGATCAAACATATAACACAGTAACCTTTGTGTATACACTTTGAAGCATTTATTTGACATGAGAAATTACAGAAAATTGACAAACAATGAGCCACTGCCTTGTAATGCACATCACTTTTTTTCTCTTGTATTGTGAATCTTTCTTCTCTCGAATGATATTCCAGCAATAATCTGCTAACATAGAAGGTACCCACTTCCCTTCACAGCGCCTTTCTATGGTAGAAATGTCTTTATGGAATCTTTCCCCATGTTCATCCGATACGTCACTACAACTCTCTGTGAAGTAGTCCAGATGAGAGTCCATCATATGTACTTTCAAAGACATATTGCACCCCAAATCCTGATATGCTGTGATCATATCCTTCACCATTGCTTTGTAGTTAGTAGCTCTTCTTCTTCCGAGGAAGTTTTCCGACACCATCTGGAAACAGTCCCTTGCGGTTTTTTCTTTATCAGTTAAACATGCTTCAAAATTTGCAACTTTCTGCAGCTCCCTGATTTGTGGGCCCACAAATACACCTTTCTTTATTTTTGCAGCTGAAAGTCGGGGGGAATTTGGTAGCAAACCCACAGCCTGTTGGATCCATGGCCTTCACGAATTGTGTCATCAGGCCAAGTTTGATGTGAAGCGGTGGAAGTAGTATATATTCAGGAGCTACCAGACTTTCACGTTGTACATTCTTTTTACCAACTTTCCATCTTTGCCTAGGCCATTTTTTTTCATGAAGTGAGAATTTCGGTCTCGACTATCCCACTCGCAAAGAAAACAGGCATACTTTGTGTAGCCCTGTTGCATTTCCAGTACCATAGCAATTAGCTTGAAATCTGCACATATTTTCCATTTGTGTTCATTATATTTTAATGAATTTAGCATCCTTTGTACAAATTCGTAATTCTCTTTTGTCAAACTAGTGTAAGCTACTGGAACTGAGGGTTATGGAGCAAAACACCCTTCAGACTTGTTTTCGATGGATCTATGAAAAGTCTCCACTCCTGTGGAATATAAGTGAAGTTCAGCACTTTCATCGGGCCAGCAAAGTCATTTCAAAATGTCAGTGCTTCGTCAGTTGAAAAATAAGAAATAAAGGCATGTTGTCTGTGCCTGAACACACTGATTTTAGTACTTTGGTGCAGTAGATTATACTCTTGTAATCTTGAACCAAGCAGCTGCGCCTTTTGTTTACTTAGTCCTAGATCACATACTAAATCATTTAAATGTGTCTGTGTTAATAAATGTGGTGATGACTCACTTGTGCAGTGATATAAAGAATCATCATCTGTGATTTCTTCAGTACTACTTATTTCAGTGTCACTTGAAATTTGACCTCGAGCTCTTGAAGGTACTGGAAGGTTGTCGGAATGCTGCACTGGCATTCTCGCTGAAGGCAGATCTGGGTAAACAATGTGCCTCTTCGACTTTTTGTTTGTAAAACCCTGAATTTTTGTTAGACAGAAATAACAATCAGTTACATGGTCCTTAGGCTCCCTCCACACCATGGGAACAGCAAACAATGACACATTCTATTTACCTTTCCACCACTGAATTAGTTTGCAGTAACATGTAGCACAGCAGGAGTGTGGTGCCCATTCTTTATCTTGGTCTCCTACCTCTACTCCAAAGTAATGTTTGTATGCTTTCTTTATGACTGAAGAAATTTTCTTCCTATTTCTGGCAAAAGTGAACTTCCCACAGATGTAGCAGAAGTTGTCCGGCTTATATAGACATCCACGACGACGTGGCATTTCTGCAAATTTCAAAATACCACTTTGGTAATACGCCTGTATTAAATTAATAATAGGGAACTAGAGGAACGCTGATGTGTAAAAACAAGCAGTCATTTTACCTTCAGCACCAGGCTCAATCAGTTTACACACAGGAACTAAAAAATTCAACCGTACTCGGAAATATGACAGACAGTTACTTGTCAGCCAAAACACCCACTCGTTGAGACTGACATAAATTGTGGCTAACACCACTGTTGTAAACTCGATGCACCTGCCCCTAGAAGGCGTGAAGCTTCACTGCTGAGGCAGCGACCGGCTGTCGCCGTTCGAGTTAATGATATGTTTCGGATGGTCTTAATGACATAGGTGTGGCAGGGGATAACCTAATGATGTCTGATTCTTCCCACCTGCTGTTGCACAAGAAATTATCATATTCTATCACTACTGGATGCGGCAACATACCCGTATTTCTCTATAACGTCTCTGTGTTTGCCATGAATTGTGTGAATATACATATATATACATATTACATAAAAAGTATCCCTGAAAACGGTATTTTGTTTACATATTTGAATTTTCCGCGGTGAAATGGTCTAGAAGCACATACTTTAATATCAGAAATAGAACCCATGTCGAACAGTGTTATTGCCATTCATGGTGTGTAAGGCCTTCAACAATGATCACAGTGGCTTGTTTTTTAGCATTATCTGTATTTGTATTTTATGATGATTTGATAAGTTGTAACACACAGAAAATGTGGAGTCACCGCCACACACCACACTTGCTAGGTGGTAGCCTTTAAATCGGCCGCGGTCCGGTGGTATACGTCGGACCCGCGTGTCACCACTGTCAGTGATTGCAGACCGAGCGCCGCCACACGGCAGCTCTAGAGACACTTCCTAGCACTCGCCCCAGTTGTACAGCCGACTTTGCTAGCGATGGTTCACCGACAAATTACGCTCTCATTTGCCGAGACGATAGTTAGCATAGCTTTCAGCTACGTCATTTGCTACGACCTAGCAAGGTGCCATTCTCAATTGCTATTTATCTTGTGGTGCATGTAGCGTCAGACCAATGTTCACCAATTATGGGTTAAAGTTAAGTATTCCAGAAGCTACGTACTATTTTTGCTACTATAAAGACCCTGTCCTGTTCCAGACCTCACGCCATCCTGCGTGAGCTTAAACGCGTGCCTTTCGGCTATCTCATAGTGGCTTGGCTGTCTTGCGAAGTCATAACAGTTTGACGACGAGGATTTTCCGTTCGTATTGATACAGACTGATTTACTAGTGTCATGGCTTCGCTACAATCTCCAGATGTACTGTCCGAATATTATCACTTGCAGAACCAGCAGACGCAGGCCTTACTGGATGCACTTGGACAGCTTGTCCAGGGTCAATGTGCAATGCAAAACGATGCGGCAGCCGCCGCTTCACCGCTCACGCAGCCACAACACGCAGTTGCACCACCTTTTCGTCCTTTTGATGCGACACTGGAAAGCTGGACGGAGTGGTCACACCAATTTGGATTCCATCTCGCCGCCTACAGAATTCAAGGTAATGAGCGGCAGCCTTTATTATTATCGTGTGTCAGAGTGTCCACCTACCATGTGATAGTGAAATTATTTCCCCGACACGACGTAGCAACTCTGTCCTACGACGAAATTTTGTCTGCATTAGATGCATATTTCAAAGAATCAGTCAATGTAGTTGCGAAAAGGTATACCTTCATTCGTACAAAACGTATGGGCGATCAGACTAATAGGGAGTGGGTTGCAACCTTGCAAGGCCTTACTAGGGATTGTGCTTTTGAGTGTCAATGTGGAGTCCCTTATTCAGATACTACGGTATGTGATGCTATCGCACAGAATGTTTCTGATGTTCGTATAAGGGAACAGATTTTGAAACTAGTCAATCCTTCCCTTCAACAAGTGCTGGTCATATTGGATCGGCAGGACACACTTGACTTTGCTCAGGCATCATTTGAAACTTCGCCACCTGTGTGTCAGGTTAAATGGCCCGCCGGGCGAGCTGCACGGAACAGTAAACAGTCCTCACGCCCGGCCGCGCCAAAGTCGCCTAGCTCTCAGCCACGTGTCCCGTGACAGCAAGCAAATACAGTGAAATCATGCCCGCGGTGTGCTACTAGACATTCGCGTGAGAATTGCCCGTCACGCCAGGCTATTTGCTTTTTCTGTAATAAAAAAGACATGTTCAAAGTGTTTGCCAGAAAAAGCTCAGAACGGACACTCACAACCATTCACGGCCCTTTGCTTCATGCCGGAATCGGAATCGAACCCAGAATACTCAGGCTCGTGAACCTTCACCCATGGACATTCATGTAGTTCATTCCACTCCGCCCAGTGCCACTCTCTCTAACAGTGACTGTGTTCGTCCCACGAATAGTGTGCATCGACATCGTCGGAAATCCCGTCAAGTCGCAAGTGATTCTGTACCAGTGTCAGTTCACGTTGCATGAGACAGTCGCTCTTGTCGTCAGCAAGACAATAAACGTTTTGTAGACTTGGACATTAATGGCAACGTGATACCACTCCAGCTCGATACCGGAGCTGCAGTTTCCTTGATCAATCACGACACGTACAAACAGCTGGGCACACCTCCGTTGCGTGCCGCAAATGTTAAGTTAAGTAGTTATTCAGGACAAGCTATCCCTGTGTTAGGACAGTGCAGCCTTCTTGCAACATACAAGGGACAAACAAAACTTGTGTCATTTTACGTCCTTCGTTCTTCTTCTGCAGTGAACTTGTCTACAGTCAATCAGGTCCTATCAGTGAATCAGACTGTGCCTTCAGCAAGTGTTACTCGTCTATGTGAAGAATTTGCAGACATTTTTGCACTGGGCCTTGGTTGCGCTAAGAACAATAAAGCACATTTGGAACTGAAAGTAAACACGCAACCGAAATTTTTCACAGCGCGCAATGTTCCTCACGCCTTGCGTGATGAGGTCGCAAGAACATTACACAATTTGGAATCACAAGATGTAATTGAACGTGTGCTGGCTTCTCTCTGGGCATCACCCTTAGTAATTTTGCAAAAACCTTCCGAAAAATTGAGACTTTGTTTGGACTTCAAGGCAACAGTGAACCTATAACTAGTGATTGCAACTTTTCCCTTACCCCGCCCGGAAGAACTTTTTGATAAACTGTGCCCGGGTAAATATTTTTCGAAGTTGGTCCTAGCAGATGCGTACTTGCAAATACCGGTGGACGAAGACTCCCAGCGTGTTTTGGTGGTTAACACGCATCTTGGTTTGTATCGATTCAAACGACTGCCATTCGGGTGTGCATCCGCCCCTGCATTGTTTCAGCAATTTTTACAAACTGTTTGTGCGTCGGTCACTACTGCAGCAAACTATCTGGACGATATAGTGATCTCCGGAAAGACGGATGAAGAACATGTAGCCAAACTCAGAACAGGCTACGAAGGCTTTCCCGGCGTAATAATTGATAATATTCTTCTCGGGTATGCAGCCGGACCATAACGTCTTCATGACACAATATTTCCGCGGTCCATCTGGCCGCCATCTTCAGGTGAGAGTGCTGATGCACGAACTCGCCGGAACTGGCTTCCTAGCGCAAGCTGCGGCCCCTATATATACGCCGCAGAAGACCCAAACCGCGTGCGCGAGAAGGTGCCGTAACTGCCCCCTAGCGCAGTAAACATACCGCGCCGCCAGTGGTATAAATAGGCGAATTCGAGATATCGCTGCCAAAAATTAAAAAATTTTTTTTATTCCGACGATCGAAACACAGACCGTTGTTTTTTGATGTCAGATAACACCGGGTCCCAAGTCTTACTTAAAAGATAGCCCTTGTCTCTATTAATAAGATTGTCAGATAAACGAATCTCTATGGATTCTTTTATAACACAGTCCCAATAGCGAGATGCAGGGGCAACCATTTGTGTCTTGTCATAGAGCATTCTGTGTCCCTCGGTGAGACAGTGCTCCGCCACTGCAGATTTCTCAGGTTGAAGGAGCCGTGTGTGCCGCTGATGCTCAACACATCGGTCCTGAATGGTCCGGATTGTCTGCCCAATGTAAGCCTTCCCACAGTGGCAAGGGATCTTGTACACACCGGGCTTGCTCAAACCCAAGTCATCCTTTACAGAGCCAAGGAGCGCTCTAATCTTGGCTGGCGGACGAAAAATACTTTTGATTTGGTATCTTTTCAGAATTCTTCCTATCTTCGAGGAAATGCTCCCAGCAAAAGTCAGAAAAGCCACAGATTTGCAGGTATCTTCTGGTGATTCAGGCGAAGGTCCATACTGGAAAGCACGACGGATCTGTTTATCTGTATAGCCATTCTGCTTGAACACAACTTTAAGATGGCCCAATTCTTGTGTCAAGCTTTCTTCATCTGAAATGGCATAAGCTCTTCTCGCCAACGTCCGCAGGACCCCCGTACGCTGGAACGATGGATGACAGCTAGAAGCATGCAGGTAACGGTCCGTGAGCGTAGGCTTTCGATAAACACTGTGTCCCAGTGTCCCATCAACCTTTCTGTACACCAGAACATCCAGAAACGGAAGCTTCCCATCACTTTCCACCTCCATGGTAAACTTGATGCTAGGATGCAGGGAATTAAAATGATCTAGGAGGCGGTCAAGAGCTTCTCTCCCACGAGGCCACACCATAAACGTATCGTCAACGTACCTCCAGAAACAAGTTGGTTTTAAGGACGCCGTCTTCAGCGCCATGTCCTCAAAATCTTCCATAAAACGGTTGGCGACTTTTTGGGACAATGGGCTCCCCATAGCCACTCCGTGAGTCTGTTCAAAATATTTGTCATTAAATAAAAAGTACGTCGACGTCAGCACGTGGCGACAAAGCCTGGTTGTTTCCTCATCCAGTTTCTCACCAATTAATTGCAAGGATTCTTCCAGAGGAAGCCGTGTAAAAAGCGACACGACATCAAAGCTCACAAGCAAATCCGAAGGACTAAGAGACAAGGACTTCAATCTCTGAATAAACACCATAGAATAGGAAATGTGATGTTCGCATTTACCGACGTGAGGGCCAAGAACAGATGCTAAATACTTGGCTAGATTGTAGGTAGGAACACCCAAATTACTCACGATCGGACGAAGCGGGACCCCTTTCTTATGAATCTTGGGTAGACCGTATAATCTCGGTGGCACGGCAGCACCAGGACGAAGGTTTTTGAACGGAGGTCTGTCTTATTCTCTCTACCTAAATTCACAACACTTAAAATATGTTAACCAACCAAGAACACTTGTGTCGACTCCTGAGGAGATAGACTTTACGCCACGTCTATAATTTTTGCCACAATATTCCTGCAACTACATCTCCGATGATACAGTTTTTTTCGTTTTTACCCTTCAAGCGACTAGCATGATCGTGTGGCGGTAAGTATTTATCGTTGTGAATCTTAGAATCTCAAGACTTCTATGATGGTGGAACACTAACTCGCTCATTCTTAGTCATGTGTATGATCCAATGATAGCAATGAAAGCAAGGAGAGAAAACCTTAGGCAATATACATGCACAGAACACAATGGAAATTATTTATAAGTACCTTTAACAATACGCCAAAACACCAAACCTTTTTTGGCAGTATCCGTTACTGAACCTTCGGTTCTGTTTTTCATAATCAAATTACTGAGTACTGCAACAAGTGTTGTGCCATCGGATATTGTTTGTGGTGTCTAATTTAGATTGTATACTTTTTCACTATAGTTATGAGCGATTCATTTCGTTATACCCGTCACTTCTATTGTAAGAACTCTCAAGTCCGGGGAAACCTTTTTGATAGTTCATTTATATCAGCATTACACAGTCAGCAGCTATCCAAATTGGCTGGCATGATAAGACGGACTGTGACAACATTTTAGACACGCGAACGAGCTGTATTTAAAGGCCGCAAACGTTTGCGACAGCTGACCGGTAGCCCAATTCCAAGTTCTTTCCGAGGGTGGTGCGACTTTCCCAAAGATTTTTCTGACTGGTAGCTTCCGTAACCAGCGTCCCATGCAAGAAACCCAACAGCGACTTTACTTACGATTACTCGTACTTCAAGTAACTGGACTATACATGGCTCTGTTTTAAAAGGACATCTCGATGAAGTCATAAGGTTAACCTGTACAAGTCTGCTGTCATATCCAGTAGCTAACTCGCTGCAAAAAATAGCCGGCACTTGTGATCCTGCTGTCAAATAGTCTTTTGACTGGCCATATTTGTTAAATGAAAAATTAAACAGAAATATTAAATGTAAGATAATTGAATAATTAATAAAAACTGCCCTATCCTGAAATCTGTAACTGCTGTAGATGACACTAGATGATTTATGTTGAATAATGTTTATTGAAGAAACTAAACTTTTAATAAACGGGAAGGTGTCCTAAGAACATATATATAATAATAGACAGAAAATAGTCTCATAAAATGAAATAAAGTTGTGTTGAGACCATTGCAGGAATGGCAGCAGAATCCCAAACCTATATAATCATCCAAGACACACCATAAACTAAGTCCGTTTCGTGATCGCAGTACGCGAAATATTCGCGAAATCAAAATAATTCAGAGTTCAGGATGACCATCTACACATAACCACACCAGGGGAAACGAGCAGAAACACCTCTCTGTCTATTCTAAATTCCCAAATGCAAGCGGAAGAGTTAAAATTCTGCACTGGAGCACAACCACACCTTAAGGAAGTTCTTTCAAAAGTTTAAGTATTGTAGCGGCCGTTCACCGCCGAGAATCTATTACCTCCGTGACTGAATCCCACTATGCCACAGGCACGACTGCGTTCTTCCAGATCTAATCCATAAGTGTCCATAATCACTTCCTTTCGCGTAACACTCAAAATTGTCTCTCTCCACTTGACTGCAGCAGTGTCCCGCCAATGTCTAATTCTCATTGCCTGAAGGTCATCCCCACCAAAAATACACCGTTCTTAAGTTCTACACACATAATTTTAACCTAACGTGACCATTTTCCTCACTAAACTACTATATTTAACTAACAGGAATGTTGTAAACATTCTGTCACACTCAGAATAATTACAATACATATAAATGAGGTTTGTGCCTTAACAAGCAAGTGTGCTGACGTTCAATGAAAACAAAATATTGTTAAACATTGTTTAGACAATTATTTATGTCTTCCACATAAACTGGCTTTTGACACTTCTGTCAATAGTTGTGTCAGCTAAGAAATAGGATTGATCACTTTTTACATTATATGGTTTTTTAATATCGATTGGAATCAAATATCAAAAAAGTTACTGGAAAAATAGTGAAATAATGTGTAAACCACTACAACACGCATGAAAGATATGATGCATTCACCCTGCTTCCAGTTGCTGTTTTATTTTCGAAGATACGATTTTCTGACAAACATTTACGTAAAAAAAGACATAAGAGGCAATAAAACAATAAATAAAATAGATACAGATATGTATCTTTCAGGTGTGAAAGCTACCGTGCTATGCTATCATTTGAATTGACATTTATGAAATCGCATGGGGCGTTTATGAGTTGTTAATTCTAAGGTTCATTGTGGCTATATTGAGTCACTTTGAAATATTAAAATCTATAATTATTAAAATGTTGAATATATGTTTAACTAGATGCATCTAATTTTCTGAGATCGCAGGTAGGGTAAAGGGAGATATATTCGTGATAAATTTGTTATTTTGCTAATTACTTCTAATGTTTACGAAATTAATCCTTTATGAATACTCTCGTGTTAGGAATCGGACGTAATACAATGGTTTTAGACTGTATTTCTTGTTTAAATAGTGCTACTGAATAAATATTCGGCTTTTTCCAAACGATGAAAAGTATGTAATTTCGTGACATAGGTAGGTAATTTTATGATAATAGTAACCTAATTTCGTGATAAATCGTACTTATGGTAAATTTACATCAAATTTATTGGATTACTTCTTTTTTTACAAACTAACAATACAAATGGTCATGCAGGTGAAATGGTCTTCATTATTGTTATAACATATTGCTAGGCATTGTTGCTTACTATGTCTGAATTTTCGAACAGTTGTCACACATATATACGTCCTCCTCTGCGCCGGAATGCTGGCGGAGCACATGATACGGTGTTAATCAAAACGAACATTGGATCCATTTAGCTCTCTTCTTTTTGCGAACATGAGTAAGATTTATGCTATGTACCACAAAGCCAATCATCTTCAGTCTTGTCCTTTTTGCGTGTGGTTTTTGTGATCTCTCATTACGATGTAGAGGCTTTTAGCGGCAGTTATTTATTGAGACAGTTTGCTCATGAACCTTTTTTATTCTATACTAAGGCCTATTGGATTTTATCGCTGCTGTTTGCACTGTGAACAGATCGTATTTCATGTCTTGTACAATAGGCCTATTTTGTATGGGAGCAACAGCCTCTCTAGGAATAGCATTTCTGCTGATGGGATAAATTCCAGCTTTTCTGAAGGCATTTTTGATACTATTAGCAGAAAAACTCTGAATAAATGCTTGATTTAAAATTATAAGAAAGCTGCTTCTGTTCGGCTTAACAGTCGGATTTTCTTTCTTGTACTGGTCCAGTCTTTTGGCCCAGTGAGCCTTCAGTGAATTATACACACCCACATCAAGTGGCTGCACCAGATGCGATGTGTGGGCAGGAAATGTAGACAACAAAAATTGATTGGTATTAGATACTGCTATGACATCAGGGGTAATATGCGATGCGTGAGAATCCATCAGGAGGATGAAAAGACGATCAGGAGGGATGGCAGCCACAAAAAATTGAACCATTCCAAAAACAAATCACTGTTAATCCAGTCTTTCGCAGAGAGTTATACTAATGAATTTGGAAGACTGTCATGGTTTAGCACATCGCTCCACCGAATTCCTTTGAGAATCATCGTAGGTGGAATCCATGTTCCATTGCCACAGGTACAACTTAAAAATGTATGCGACTCTCCACGATCGGCATTAGTTATCTTGTAAACGCATCGCTTTCCGACTGACGTAATGAGTTTATTTCCTTTAATGGCATAGTAAAAACCAGTTCCGTCGCAATTCCATAATCGATCAGACAAGTTCTGAATTTTTAAATCTTCCACCAATTTCTTTAATTTGAAAATAAATAACGAATCATCTCTTCATCTGCCATGGGAGCCCTGTAGGCGACAAGGTTCTCAGGAGTTCTCAAAGTAAGATTGTACCTCGTCTTGTAGCTCAACCACCACCATATGCTGACACTTCCTTTTTCGGAGTTCGCTAATTGGTATGCCACTTTTCTCACCATCGTAACTGTCAACTCGAAACCCAGTTGTTGCATCTTTATAATGTAGTTGTCCAGTTCTGTCTCAAAATTTGGCGTTAGAGCAAATGGTGTTCCTAATTTAGGAGGATCTCGACTATCTTTCACCTTTCTGTTGAGGTAGTCCTTTAATGTGCTCCACATAACATCAGTTTGCTTTGAAACTTGGTATGTAGACACATTATTAACTTCCGCTAATTCAGCAGCTGCTAGAAGTTGATGCAATAACCACGACATACCTGAGGTATTTTGAACGCTCCCTTGGCATCTTGTACGTGACCTGCAAGGAATGTAGGTAGGTAATTTCCTTATATTGTAAAGGTAGGTGGATAATTACACGACATGTCAAAACATAAATTTAGAAGTATAGACTTGTACAACACACTATTGCCAATAACTTTGCTTTAGTACACTAAGCAGATATCTCACTTAGAATTCATACAATTGCGCAAAATAAGAGAGCATGCGAAGACATCATTCTGTTGATTGGAATTTGATAAGATGTTCACTGTCACCTCTAAGCATTATTACGCGTTACTTACACCACAAGAGTAATTTGAACGTATTTTTATGTTCACTGTTTCACTGACTATAACATACTGTAAAATAAATTGCTTACCTTCAATAGTTTCCACGCAGTATCAAAAATGCACAGACGATGCAATAACCACCACAGTATTTCACGAAACAGCACGAAGAATGACAAAATGTTTTGTAGTGTTGACTTTAAGCATGGTGGAACACAAACAGGAATATGGTGCCATCTGGAGGGAAGCACGGAACTACCGCAACATGGGCCAACCTTCCCCTTGCATAGGGATGTCCGCTGCACACAAGCAAAAAATGTCGCGAAATTACCTATACCACTAAATTTTCTCCCTTTACCATATACTCAGTTTCTATTACGTAACTGTAATTTATTATAGAATTTCAAACAGTTATAAATAGCCACAATTCAGACTACCTTACACTCAACCTTTTCAGTTGCATCTACTGCACGCACAACGCAAGCAAACGCCGTCCAAATTCGCTGCATTGTGTTTTAACCGTTTCCAGCCAAATAATGTTCACCATTGTACCTGGGCTGTCCAGAAATATTCGCTTCGCCTAGACCAGCCGCTGCGCACCCAGGATCCTGGAACCGCAGGCTAGTACTCAGCCACACAAGCAAATTCAACTGCTACCGATTCTCAGCAGCCCAATAACTCTCTTACATACTCGTGACGTTACAATGGGTATGTGATCAATGAGCGACGTCACACGACTGAAAACGGCGTGAACTGCAACACAGGAAAATATGAACTCAACGCAGCCACAACGCCGTATGAAGAATGGAGCCAGATCTTGCCTCACCAAATGACGTATAGTCTCTTGTAGTATCTGTATTAATTGCAGAGCTACAGGTGTCAACTAGATTTTTGCAATGCAAGTATGGCAATGGAGGTACCGGTACTGTAGTTCTGGAAGACACAGATTCAATGATGTTTCGCTCTTCAAAGTCTGCTAATCAGAACGCCGTAGTCACATTGCTTGATATTTTAATTTGAAAGTAATGTGAATCATAAAAGCTTGTAATTTAGCTCTTAGTTCCCAAAACTTTGTTAAGGTCGTAGCCCGAGATAAGTATCCATTCTTGGTGTGGAGCAGTGGTGTTTTATGTCTGCTCCAATAATCATCACATAATACTGAAAACAATATACACTAAACGGGGTGTGATTTAACGTAACTGATTATTTTTACTGCTTCATCTGGAACACATGCTTGTCTGTTGAGGACAGAAAGGCTATAACTACAGTTTGACGCCTTATGTTTTAATAGTGATACCGCCTCTACTGTTTTATAGTCATTTGCTTTGCCCCGTTTGTACAAGTATCGATACAATCATTCCAATCGAGAGGATTTTAAAAACTGTTAATTAAGCTAAAAGTATCTGTTTCAGTAATATTACTTGGTGGTGATGCGTGCATTAGAAAGTCATTTTCGAGTGAATGTTTATATGGATATCGTGCAGTTACTAGCAAGACAACCAGTCTAACATGACCAACCGACTGATCCATTGGCCAGGCGAATTTGTTTCTATAGCCCACGATATAATTAATTCATGGTGAAAGAGTTTCGTCCGGGAGACAGACAGTTTGTAAATGTGTCCGCCACACATGTTTTTATTGAATTCTTAGCAATAATATGCACTTCGCTTGCTTGTGCAATGTGATAGCTGAACAAATACGATCCCTCCGTGGCCTTTTGTTTCACAGTAGGGTTTTCATACTTGTTACTTGTCTTCTTAATGATAGTTCTTTCTTCTGTACAAAGAAAGTTTTCATTCTTGTCTTTGCAGTCGGAATTTATAGTTTCTAAATGTGGGGCATCTTAGCAGACTCTACAGAACTACTCGGATTTGTAAGTACTTGTTACATAAAAACGCTGAGAGGTGAGATGTTCCAATCAACAAATCCAAGGTTGATGTATGATTTATCGTACCTTCTTTTTTCACCATTAGTGAATCGTTAGAAATTTTTCTTCTTGAAACCATGAAGCTTGAAGTAGTTACATTACCTACTTTAGTCTTATAGTCTCGATCGGAGGTCTTTTGAGGCTGATGCAGCAGCTTGCGGATGACCACCGTTGAAGTTTCTGACAGATTTTGTTGCAACATCTTTAAGCCAACGCTCTAGTCTATGTTTTAAAATAAATTGTTTAATTTTACAATTTAACAAACGTAGAATAGTATTGCCACAAGATACTGAATTTTACAGCCGTAATCAACAACCACGAATCGTAAATTCTGTGGTGCGAGAACATTACGCAAACTCACAGCAACTAATTAGACTGAAAAATGCGATTGCAAACTCGAGTAAGAACCCGGTGGTAGAGAGTGGAACTGGATATAAAGGCAGTCGGCTCCATGCAGTGTTAGTGTGTGCGTACCTCGCGTTAGTACAGATAGAAAACAGACACCATTACTGACAGTGGATGTAGTGTACGTAAACCGCGACTGTTACAGGGCCACGAGAGAAACAGTTCACATATGATGAAAAAGCAAAATTCGGCACGTACATGGAAATGGGCTTCTCTAACCTTCAGATTGCCAAGGAGATGAACTGCTCAAATACAATGATCGATAATTTCGTTAGTTTGGGCACACGATACGAACAGAATAGAAAGTATGACCAAAGTAGAGAATTATCTGAGACATAGAAAGGAGTAGTTTTGTGCAAAACAACGGCCACAAACTCTAATTCTACTCTCCTTCTTGCTTATTTACGTATGTCATAAAATTGCCAGATGTGTCGCCAAATTTTGTGACATGACAAACATCTTGAATTCCACAAACGAAAGCAGTAACCCGCATTAACACCCAAACATGATCAGCCTAGTTTGATGTTTGCTGAAGAAACATTTCTAATGGACTTCAGAATGGGACAAAGTGATCTTCAGTGACGAGAAGAAGTTCATTTTTAGGGCCAGGATGGATTCCAGTGTTATTAGCATCATCACAGAACGGAACAGCAGGTAAGGACGACAGAAAGTTTGGTGGTGGGTGTATTATCATTTGGGCACACTTCTGCGCTGAATGAAAATCACGCATTGCTTGGCTGAATACTAGAATGAACTGTAACATGCACATTGACAGTCTAGAAACAGGACTAAAATGTAGGGTCCAAAATCTAATGATTCAACAAGATAATGTACCTATGGATGGTTCTGCTAGTTGCAAAACGTGTTTCGAAAATAAATATGTCTTACTCTAGCCTACATGTAACCCGGATTTGAACACCGTAGGATAACCTCTGCGAAATACTTGCAAAACGTATTTATTGCCATGTAAGGCAATCTGAGGCCGTATGTAAGATGAAAAAAAGCGATATGAGAAGCAGGAGACAATTTCTCTGCAAATACTACAAACCCTAACAAAATCCTT
The DNA here is from genome assembly GCF_021461385.2 of Schistocerca piceifrons. Classification (NCBI taxonomy): domain Eukaryota; kingdom Metazoa; phylum Arthropoda; class Insecta; order Orthoptera; family Acrididae; genus Schistocerca; species Schistocerca piceifrons. The sequence continues at coordinate 634,730,656 of NC_060140.1, forward strand.
GACGAAGAGAATTTTTGAGGTAATTAGGAATAACGGAGGCTGGACACAGTACTAACAATGCAATAACACAACAGGATAGTGAGTGTCTTTATACCAATTTCTATCCAGGAAATGCAAACGACTTATTATGAAAGAAACTGTAATTCCGTAGTGATTGTTTATGTCTTCCATATATCCACTATTTTCACACCCTATATTCGATGTATGTATACCTCATACATTGTCTAGTTGTTTCATGGGACCCTGCTCTTATACTCATTTCCACTACTGTATAGGAGACTTTAATAACGCAACTGCTAATTCCTGGCTATTAAGCGAGCGTTATCACCTGTGAGAAAGCTTACTCACCAATACTAGTCGCCCCAGAAGATTCCAATGATAATGTTATTTTGACAGCTTTCAGGATGTTCAGATACCGATTCACGCTGTACAGATTAAGGAATGTGACACAAACCTGGCAACAATTAATCTTCAAATTTTCCAGTACTTGAGGTAGGAGACGAGGTACTGGCAGAAGTAAAGCTGCGAGGACGGGGCGTGAGTCGTGGTTGGGTAGCTCAGATGGTAGAACACTTGCCCGCGAAAGGCAAAGGTCCCAATTTCGAGTCTCTGTCCGGCACACAGTTTTAATCTGCCAGGAAGTTTCAATCTTCAAAGTTATTAGACATTTGAACCTCGCATTCTGTTTGTTATATGTATGGCATTGTAATGTTCTCAGTCTCGCCGGAACAACACGAAAAGCACCTCAGCCGGTTTTTTTAGTGACGAAAACAGTACGTAATGGTCTTGAACCGTGAAAAATGTTTCCTGGGCAAAAAAGACGTAGATTTACTCGGTTTAGAGTTGTCTGCAGCGGGGTGTCTCGCTACTGGGCAGCAAGAGTGGCAAATATTGAAAGCATGTCAGTTCCGTAAACATGCAGGGAACTAAGAGGCTGTTTAGGAATGCTGAACTATTAACGTCGACACACTCCCAAAGCCGCCGACCTCCAAGCGACACTGAAGGATATTTTGAAAGGAAAAGATACATCCGGATGAAGGAAAGTGAGGTGGACAGAGGAACTGTTAGACGCGTTCCATAAACTCAAGGATGTTGTAGTTGCGCTAAACTTGGCTGTGGCACACCTGTATCACAACACACCGTGATTTTAGTGGTGCACACTAGACAGAACAGCATTAGAGCGGCATTTACACAGCAGGTCATAGGAAAGTATCAACCTTTGGTGTGGTTTTTTTTTTTTCACAAATGCTCACTAAAGCACAGTACAAGCGGAGCGTGATAGATGGATATCTATCTGCAATCTACGTGGCGATTTAACACTTCAGGGACTGAGTAGAGAAACACTTCATGGTCTACGCTGTGACGCGTCATTAAAAGCGCCTAGATACTGTCAACAGGTGGACTACAGCTCGCAGTTCTCCACCAGCGTTAGACACATTACCGAAAAAAAAACCTTAGTGACGGGCTTTCCCTCGCGCTGTGTCGCAAGAGTGGGACCGGTTCCCTGGAAGCAAATTGCAGAAAAACAACTGACAGCACGCTGAACCATCCCACGAGCAGTAAAACTCTGCACTGAACACAAGTTTATGTGGCAGAGCAAGAGGCCACGCTATGGTACGTCGTAACGTACAAAACGTAACGCCCATGTACAGGATGCTTGTTTTCACTTGAGACAACTAAATATCAAGTCGCATGTACTAGATGAAAAGTTGATATTAGTGAAGAGGACATGTATCCGTGCTACAACTGGCCACCTGTTATTCATCACGCCTGCGTGGGCCGGGCCAACGTTATATTTTCAAATGGCAACCCCTCCTCCTCCCCTTCTTCCCCACTCCCCACCATCCCATTTTTACTGTACGTCACGATTTTACTCCAAAAAAAACGTACGGTTTACTCAAACCTTTGTTTCTCATTCGGGTAGATGCCGCTGTAATTGACAAATATCAAGTGCGCCTATTTTTGTAAGTAACGACTTACGCATTTGAGTCCAATTTCATTTACGACGTAAATGTAAACCTTGGAGTTTTAACGGTTGATGTTGACGTTCGAAGTTTATTTTAGTGTTGCAAATTTGATTGTACAGTGCAATATGGTTAGTCGAATTAATGTCCGATTAAAAACTACATTTAACGTGATCCAGCAACGAAGACGTGGATGTAATAGTTTCCAGTTTCCACCGGGATCCTTGATTTCGGTGAGTTCCCTTACCTCTCTACAATGGGGTGCTTTATTTCGGTGAGTATGTCAGGCAAGTGCGCCTGTAACTATCGCTTCGTTGACATTTTACCTTATCAGAGTTTACTGTAGTCTGTATTCCACCGGTATTTATTTATTTATTTATTTATTGCCAAATTATAGACCTGTTACCTGACGTTTAAAACAGGTCGTACATCTTACAATTTTCGTTTTTCATCTTTTTACAGTTTTCTTTCCGTTTGTTTTATCTACAAAATTTACAAAGAATGACACTTTTCAAAATAACAATAATTTAAGGTTGAAATATAAATAAAATTTTGTTGTTTTTTAAGAAGTATATAGAAAGAAGATAGGATAGATGAGAGATTTGTTAGTACCGTCACCGATGTGACTGACGGTGTATACCTCGGAATGGTTTCTTCGAGCCCCCCCCCCCCCCCCCCCCACACACACACACTGTTATATCCTAGCCTGTAATGCCACCCGAGCCCGCTGCCAAAAGGTTGGCAGCATCGAAGTCCGGACGCCATCCGCATAAGCAGCGCCAGCGAGACAGGAAATCGCCGCAAGTCTGCGCGCGCCACCGCTGGCTTCTGGCTTCTTAAGCGCTGGAGTCGCGAGCGCTAGGACAGTTCTGTATTCGCCGCTCAGTCGTATACTCGCCACCGAATTGTGTACTTGCTAGTCAGTTGTGTGTTCATCGCAGCAGAGTTGTTGTTTGTCGTCAGCCGACGCTGACCTAGCCGCTCCGACTCGAACTAGACAGATTTCTGTAGACACCGAGTTCACTACTGTGTTTCTGTATCTTCGTTAATAAAGATAAGTACCGACTTTTACTTAATCAGAGTGTTTGGGTTTTCATCTTTCTGTTCACTGTTCCAGCGGACCGGTCGGCCCGCTATTAAAAGTGTGGCGGTGACTTCGTAAGCCGTTTCTACAGCGAATTGCTTGTCGCTACGAACGCCGCCACAAAACACACAAATGGTTATTAATAGGGAAATAATGTTGCTTATCCTATTTGTTACTAATCCTATGTATTAACTACTTTAGGTGCGCATACATGTACAGCATTTGCTGTTTTCTTGGCTAGATTGCTAGCAATTTGTTTATTTACTGTCACATCTCATCCTATGTATTAACTACTTTAGGTGCGCATACATGTACAGCATTTGCTGTTTTCTTGGCTAGATTGCTAGCAATTTGCTTATTTACTGTCACATCTCAGCTTCCTCCTCCTGTTCCTCCTCATTGTCACTATTTTCATTGTCACTGTGGGTATCGCTGTCCATCCTCTGGAGATTTCTGTTACGCCGCACATAGGCATGTCTGTGATGTCGTGTCCGCATATACTCTTCATGTGTTGTTTTTGAAATACTGTTTGTCAGTGCGTTTAATTGTGCCCATTGTTCTTCGTCTCTTATTACTGTGTATATATCTATGTCTGTATCTGTGTAATCTAAGTGTAGTGTATGTCTATTGTTCGCGTATTGCCCGCAGAAAAAGACAGTGTGTTCTGGGGAACCTTCTTCCCCGCATGTGCATGTAGGTGTCTGCCTCAGACTCACGCGGTTTAAGTGCGTGGGATAAGGTCCGTGCCCGGTTAAGAAATGTACCATACCGCGGCTGGGATCGATATGTCTCATTCTCAACCGCTCCCTTATGTCAGGGAGGAAGTCGTGCAGTCTACGTTCCTTATCACTTACATCCCACTCACCTTGCCATGTATCCAAATGCCAACTTTGAAGGTGACGTATCGTCTCTATGGTCACATCGGTTATTGTGTGTACCTTATATAGTCTCCCCACCTTTAACCAGTACCTTGCAGCTCTGTATTTGATCGTGATATCTATGCGGCATATTCCGAGCACCACACACAGTGCATCCGCTGAGGTGGTACCGAAGGCTCCAGATAACCTAAGTAGGACACTTCTCTGCCCTCGTCTGACGGATGCTTTGTTGGTGACCACGTTCAGTTTATGTGCCCACGTGCTAGCTGCAAAGCTGAGTACTGATTCGAAGAGCGCACAGTGGTATGTACGTATGACTGGTAGAGGTAGTCTGTACTGTTTTGAATTTAGCCTCACCAGTTTGTGGAGTATTTTTTCTGCTTTGTCTGTTGTTAGCCTTATGTGTTCGTGGAAATTCAATTTTTCATCTATGTGTACCCCAAGATAGCGCGTAATGCGTGCTCGTTTGATGTTTGTGTCCCCAATTTTAACCGAAGGATTCCTTTGGAGTGATCCTTTCAGTAAAGTGTATGTTGTTTTGTTTTCGGCTATCCTGAGTTTGTTGTTGTGACACCACCGGTAGCTCTGTAGCGGGCTGCAGGAGAGTTACGGTGTTAGGATGGAAACACACACCTTTCAGTACTCTGTTGCTTGTGTTCGAGGGCGGCCACCGAAATCAAGTGCTCACGACAACCAGCTACGGAGTGAAGAGAAAACTACATTGCCATACAAGTAGCTTATTTACCAGAAATGTCAATGTCTATCCATATTTTATTTACTATATAATTACATTTGCAACACTCAAGTAACGTTTGAATATCAATATAAATAGCTAGAACAAGGGTTTACATTACATCATAAATAAAACGGAGAGTCAAATGAATCGAATCTTAACAGCAAAAACAGGCAAATTTGATATTTGTCGATCACAGCATCGTCTACCACCGACAGGCAAAAATGGCTTGAGTAAATCATACGTACTTTCTGGCGTAGAATTCGAATATTCAATACAAATGTGGAACTCTCGTATGAAATTGAAAGTTGACCCCTCTCACGCAAGAGGGGTGGTTAGAAGATGGCCAGTTGTAGCACAGACAGATATTTCCTTAAAAAGGTATTAACATTTCGTCCAAAACCTTTCTTTTAAGGATGTGTCGTTTTTGAGACATTTAGTTGTCCTACAATGAATACATTCTTTTTCTAGACGAGTTTCGACTCCAGGTTTTCGAGATTTCCCACAACATAGCACATTCCGGGGCTGAGGCGATTGCCAAGGAAGTGGTTTGTCAAGGCATTATGAAGGATTGCCGTCAGTGAGCACGTTTCTGTGAGAGCTGTCAGCGGAAGAAACTCCTCTTATACACTTGCAATTCAATAGCAAAAGCACTTATCACGACTTGGATTTCGAAATTTGAAGCGCCTGAAACCGTAACAACCGGTCATGGCAGGAAATTCGAGTCCCATTTGTTCAAGATAAAGGTAGACCCGTGGTTATCGCAACAACTTCTGTCAGCGGAAACTCTTTTACAAACATTCACGTTTCTTTCAGGAGCAATACTCAATAGAACTAAAACCACAGCTTTACAGATCGGTGGCGGTATCGGAGACATATCCCATGTTACCTGGTGCAAGGTCAAGCATTATCACACAACCCTCGGTGTTACCTTTGAGGTCAAACCAGACAAATTCTTGACGAAGAACTGGTCACACATGCTTAACAAATTACGTGCTGCTTTGATACTTCACTCCGACCGTGACTTGAACATACTACAGAAAGTTAAGACCATCGAGATCGCCATTACGACCAAGATGACTTATTTGGCGCAAATTCTCCCACTCTCCGGCCATCTAGCCAAGAGTATACAACAAGCGTTATGTTGGGTTTTTTTTAGGGGGCACATTTTCAAAGTTCAATTCGATACCTTTACCTTACCTTCGTTCAAAGGTGGCCTTAACCTTATTAAAGTACACAGAAAATGTGTCACCCTGCTCCTAAATCGCATCAGGAAGGAGTTCCGTACCCGGAGGACTAGTATCATCACAAACCTCATTCAGCGGTGGAAGCCTCATAGCCTTGACCCACCCGTTAATATCGCCGGCATTCGACTTTCTTACCGACATGTGCCACTGTACTACATGGAAATGAGCTACATTCGACACAACATCGTCGATAACGGAAGCCTGACGAACAGGAAGCTTTATGGCCTTCTCATGACAACAAACCACAGGAATCGTCTCGAAGAAAAACATCCACTTACACATTGGAGTATAGTATGGCGGAATGTGCACAGCGACGTGTTACCGTCACGCGTCATAGCCGACTGGTATCTAACAGTCAACGATAAAGTACCAACGCCCAACTGTGACGCATGCGGAAGGGTCGATACGCTTCTTCATAGGTTCACGTGCGGACATGCAGAAGAAATTACTACATTTCTTCGTCAACGATTGTCGGTGATAGACCGTACGACGCCCTGTGGTGTAGACCTTTTAGAGATCATTCAGCCACAAAAACTGAGATATCCACGAGCAAAAAACAACGCTGCAACGTGGATCATGGGCCACACAGCATCGTTTATTATGCAGAATAGGCATGCTACTTTCCTCGACTATTATTCTTACATAGAAATTGAACACTTTAAAATGAGACAACATTGTGACTACAGGAGGATATTTGGAAATATGCTGAACATCATAATTAACGGTTAAATGCTTCAAATACAATATTTCGGATAGCAGAGGTTGCCAGTGACATGTATGTATGAATCCCATTTGCATCCTGGGACTTTAGTACTTGTCGGAACTTTACGATACTATTCAGAGGCTCACCAATGCAGAAGGCATTTTTTCTTTCTCATTTTCGTTTTCGCATTTCCCTTCTCTCGCAAAGCAGCGGAGCAACTTTCCTTCAATTATGAAGTGATAGTCCTTTGTGCACCATAAAAATTTCTGTATACTACTTGGCTCAAAAAAAAAAAAAAAGGAAAAAGAAAAAAAACCTCAAGACGACATTTCATTTCTTATATTGCGCTACGGCAACCTAGAAATGATATAAACTTTGTTCATTCTATTCTTAACAAAAAAAAATGGATAGAGCGTCTACCCAAAAAAAAAAAAGTGGTCCAGGGGGAAAAAAATGATAGGTTCATATATCCATGGTCTGGGTTCGATTCCACCTTCAGTTGTTGATTTTAGAGAGTGAGAGACAGATTCCATTCTCTTCTGGCTACAACAAGTGAAGAAGATATAATGGCATTGTGGTCCGAAATTCACATTAAAAATGATATTTCTTCTCTACCAAGTAGACGTTAGGTTGAGCCACAATAAAGTCTGAAGTGGCGACATGTAGAAACTCTATCACCAGTAACCTTTCTTATACTAGTTATTTATTTCTAGTGACGAAACAAACGCTATGAAGGCTCACAGGACACTTATTACATCTTTTATCTGTGCTTCTGTATGTCGATAAAATTGGATCTGAACTGGGAATGCAACTCAGGCCGCCCTTAACGCGAAATTTGATCCCTTCGTGACAATACAGCTCGGCTACAATTTGTTGTTTGTTCAAAACTGCAGATTCCTCAACATCTCCACATATTACGCGTGAATGGGTTCGAATCCTGGCCCAGCACAAAAGATTTCATTAAGTATTATCAAGCTCTAGCATGAGAACACCTATCTGCTGGTGGATAATAATTTCGATTTTTAATGTATTTTCATTCGTTGTCAACACTAACGATATTTGACGTTTTTGACTCCTAGTGAGACACAGAGCTATTTGCGAGACCATTGTAAGTTCAAGATGTTATTCCGGGCTGCTGGTGGAGAAAAACTCGGTAGCTGACGTCTCTTTGTGTGTAGTCAACAAAAAATGGATTAAATGGAAAAAAACAGTGGTCTAGGGGCAACGTCTTTGATTCATAATCAAAACGTCTTCGGTCCGGGTTCGATCCCCGCCACTGCCTAAATTTTGATAAATAACAGCATTGGCGGCCGAAGACTTCCGGCATAAGAAGTCAGTCTCATTCTGCCAACGGCCTTGTCAAAGAGGGCGGAGGAGCGGACACAGGTTCAGGGCATTCTCTTGTCCTAGGGGTGGGACATTGCCCCTAAAGGCGGAAGAATCAGCAAAGATCAACGACATGAGGATGCAGAAGGCAATGGAAACCACTGCATTAAAGACACGTAACGTGTATCCACAGGACATGTGGCCTGTAATTGAAGAAGTGTCATGACGATCTCTCCATTGGCAAAAGATTCCGGAATAGTCCCCCATTCGGATCTCCGGGAGGGGACTACCAAGGGGGAGGTTACCATGAGAAAAAGATTGAATAATCAACGAAAGGATAACGTTCTACGAGTCGGGGCGTGGAATGTCAGAAGCTTGAACGTGGTAGGGAAACTAGAAAATCTGAAAAGGGAAATGCAAAGGCTCAATCTAGGTATATTAGGGGTCAATGAAGTGAAGTGGAAGGAAGACAAGGATTTCTGGTCAGATGAGTATCGGGTAATATCAACAGCAGCAGAAAGTGGTGTAACAGGTGTAGGATTCGTTATGAATAGGAAGGTAGGGCAGAGGGTGTGTTACTGTGAACAGTTCAGTGACCGGGTTGTTCTAATCAGAATCGACAGCAGACCAACACCGACAACAACAGTTGAGGTATACATGCCGATGTCGCAAGCTGAAGATGAACAGATAGAGAAAGTGTATGAGGATATTGAAAGGGTAATGCAGTATGTAAAGGGGGACGAAAATCTAATAGTCATGGGCGACTGGAATGCAGTTGTAGGGGAAGGAGTAGAAGAAAAGGTTACAGGAGAATATGGGCTTGGGACAAGGAATGAAAGAGGAGAATGACTAATTGAGTTCTGTAACAAGTTTCAACTAGTAATAGCGAATACCCTGTTCAAGAATCACAAGACGAGGAGGTATACTTGGAAAAGGCCGGGAGATACGGGAAGATTACAATTAGATTACATCATGGTCAGACAGAGATTCCGAAATCAGATACTGGATTGTAAGACGTACCCAGGAGCAGATATAGACTCAGATCACAATATAGTAGTGATGAAGAGTAGGCTGAAGTTCAAGACATTAGTCAGGAAGAATCAATACGCAAAGAAGTGGGATACGGAAGTACTAAGGAATGACGAGATACGTTTGAAGTTCTCTAACGCTATAGATACAGCAATAAGGAATAGCGCAGTAGGCAGTACAGTCGTAGAGGAATGGACATCTCTAAAAAGGGCCTCCACAGAAGTTGGGAAGGAAACCATAGGTACAAAGAAGGTAGCTGCGAAGAAACCATGGGTAACGGAAGATATACTTCAGTTGATTGATGAAAGGAGGAAGTACAAACATGTTCCGGGAAAATCAGGAATACAGAAGTACAAGTAGCTGAGAAATGAAATAAATAGGAAGCGCAGGGAAGCTAAGACGAAATGGCTGCAGGAAAAATGTGAATAAATCGAAAAAGATATGATTGTCGGAAGGACAGACTCAGCATACAGGAAAGTCAAAACAACCTTTGGTGACATTAAAAGCAACGGTGGCCACATTAAGAGTGCAACGGGAATTCCACCGTTAAATGCAGAGGAGAGAGCAGGTAGGTGGAAAGAATACATTGGAAGCCTCTATGACGGTGAAGATTTGTCTGATATGATAGAAGAAGAAACAGGAGTCGATTTAGAAGAGATAGGGGATCCAGTATTAGAATCGGAATTTAAAAGAGCTTTGGAGGACTTACGGTCAAATAAGGCAGAAGGGATAAATAACATTCCATCAGAATTTCTAAAATCATTGGGGGAAGTGGCAACAAAGCGACTATTCACGTTGGTGTGTAGAATATATGAGTCTGGCGATATACCATCTGGCTTTCGGAAAAGCATCATCCACACAATTCCGAAGACAAGAGCTGGCAAGTGCGAGAATTATCGCACAATCAGCTTAACAGCTCATGCATTAAGCTGCTCACAAGAATAATATACAGAAGAATGGAAAAGAAAATTGAGAATGCGCTAGGTGACGATCAGTTTGGCTTTGGGAACAGTAAAGCGACGAGAGAGGCAATTCTGACGTTGCGGCTAATAATGGAAGCACGGCTAAAGAAAAATCAAGACACTTTCATAGGATTTGGCGACCTGGAAAAAGCGTTCGACAATATAATATGGTGCAAGCTGTTCGAGATTCTGAAAAAAGTAGGGGTAAGCTATAGGGAGAGACGGGTCATATACAATACGTACAAAAACCAAGAGGGAATAATAAGAGTGGACGATCAAGAACGAAGTGCTCGTATAAAGAAAGGTGTAAGACAAGGCTGTAGCCTTTCGCCCCTACTCATCAATCTGTACATCGAGGAAGCAATATGGAAATAAAATTAAGGTTCAGGAGTGGAATTAAAATATAACGTGAAAGGATATCAATGATACGATTCGCTGATGACATTGCTATCCTGAGTGAAAGTGAAGAAGAATTAAATGATCTGCTGAACGGAATGAACAGTCTAATGAGTACAAAGTATGGTTTGAGAGTAAATCGGAGAAAGACGAAGGTAATGAGAAGTAGTAAAAATGAGAACAGCGAGAATCTTAACATCAGGATTGATGGTCACGAAGTCAATGAAGTTAAGGAATTCTGCTACCTAGGCAGTAAAATAACCAATGACGGACGGAGCAAAGAAGACATCAAAAACAGACTCGCTATGGCAAAAAAGGCATTTCTGGCCAAGAGAAGTCTACTAATATCAAATACCGGCCTTAATTTGAGGAAGAAATTTCTGAGGATGCACATCTGGAGTACGGCATTGTATGGTAGTGAAACATGAACTGTGGGGAAACCGGAACAGAAGAGAATCGAAGCATTTGAGATGTGGTGCTATAGACGAATGTTGAAAATTAAGTGGACTGATAAGGTAAGGAATGAGGAGGTTCTACGCAGAATCGGAGAGGAAAGGAATCTGTGGAAAACACTGATAAGGAGAAGGGATAGGATGATAGGACATCTGCTAAGACATGAGGGAATGACTTCCATGGTACTAGAGGGAGCTGTAGAGGGCAAAAACTGTAGAGGACGACAGAGATTGGAATACGTCAAGCAAATAATTGAGGACGTAGGTTGCAAGTTCTACTCTGAAATGAAGAGGTTAGCACAGGAAAGGAATTCGTGGCGGGCCGCATCAAACCAGTCAGTAGACTGATGACAAAAAAAAATGTTCAAGATGTCCGGCGTCAATGAGGCTGCAGTCACCTCAGAACACCAGCAATCATCCTGCGAGTAACATGATGGTAGGAGAGATCCACAGAAACATCAAAGCGGCTCTAATGTGAATGACAGCCAGTGGACCAATTCTCTACCACTAGAGGTGTTAGGAACGCAGGCAGCGGTAAAACAGGACCTCCACTACTACTCAGCACAAATAGTGTGTGGGGAATAGTTACGACATCCCATCCAGTTTGTCTCCATTAAGCCACAGCCACTCCCATCCCGGAGGCGACGACAAAGTTCGATCAACTGTTATCGAAAATGGTGGCAGAACTACGTTCCACTGAGCCGTGGCATCACGAGGACAAAAAAGGCTTCGTACAGAAAAGATGCAGTCGATACTGTATGTCTCAAGAAGACAAAATAGTGAACGATCTCTGTGCAGTACAGTACTACATTTAATTTTATTCTCACAGCTTCCTGATCTCAAAGGTGGAGTAATTTGCATAGGAGGTCATCCCCTGACTCTGTTTTGTTCGTAGTTGGGTTTCTCAGCATCGTCTGTTACCCTCCTGTTTTCTAGACTTCCTCCTGAACGGATGGGCTACAAGGTGGTGCCGTGTACTCACATATTTATCGAGTTAATTTTTACTTTACTCTCTTCTTCTTATTAAATTTATTCCTAGTATTCATCTGATTTTTTAAATGTCCTGCAGCAAATATTCATTGGCGGTCGTCCTAATACGATGATGGAATTGACCGGCCGCCACTGTCGCAGCATTAAGTACTCACTGCAAGTTCCCAATACCAACCTATCTTCATTTAGCGGCCAGAATACGAGATCAGATGTCAGTTTTTGAACGTCATTTATTACAAGGTTAATTCTGACACAAAACCTCTTAATTACACTTCCTCGCTTTGAAGATTGTAAGGTTGTATTGATATTAATTCCTCTTCTCATCATTATTGTGGTGTCACCGCCAGACACCACACTTGCTAGGTGGTAGCTTAAAGCGGCGGCGGTCCATTTAGTACATGTCGGACCCACGTGTCGCCACTGTGTGATCGCAGACCGAGCGCCACCACAAGGCAGGTCTCGAGATACGGAATAGCACTCGCCCCAGTTGTACGGACGACATTGCTAGCGACTATACGGACGAAGCCTTTGCTCTCATTTGCCGAGAGACAGTTAGAATAGCCTTCAGCTGAGTCAATGGCTACGACCTAGCAAGGCGCCATTAGCCTTACTTAGTTTGATAGTTATCGTATGAAATGTCTCATCAAGAATGCTGTATTCACATGAACTATATAAAAGTTAAGTATTCGAGGAGCTGCATACTTTTCTTATTAGCATTCACTATTTATCCTGTTCCAGAATTCACGTCTGTCTGCGTTAGATAGCGTGCATTTAGGCCTCCTCTATCTACAAGGTGTTGGCACATTTGCCAACACATCATTGGCGACGAGGCAAACGTGTTCTTTCTAATTGCTTACATTTACTTGTGTCATGGCTTCGCCAGATGTACTGCCCGAATTTTATCGCTTGCAGAATCAGCAGACGCAGGCATTATCGGATGCCCTTGGACAGCTCGTCCAGGGTCAACGTGCCATTCACACCGATGAGGCAGCCGCCGCTTCACTGCTACCGCAGCCTCAACTCGCAGTTGCGCCGCCTTTTAGGCCCCACGACCCTGAAGTGGAATCCTGGATGGAATGGTCCCACCAGTTTGGATTTCATCTCGCCGCCTACAGAACTCAAGGTAATGAGCGGCAGCCTCACTTATTGTCTTGTGTCGGCGTGCAAACGTACCGTGTGATAGTGAAATTGTTTCCCCGACGCGACGTAGCAACTCTGTCCTACGATGAAATTTTGTCGGCATTGGACGCCTATTTCAAAGAAACAGTTAATGTAGTTGCAAAGAGGTATACGTTTTTTCGTACAAAACGTATGGCCAGTCAAACTAATAGGGAGTGGGTAGCAACATTGCAAGGCCTTACAAGGGAATGTGCATTTGAATTTGACTGTGGCCTTCCTTATTCAGATACAATGGTACGTGATGCAATTGCACAGAACGTTTCTGATGTTCGTATACGTGAGCAAATTATAAAACTAGTTAATCCCTCTCTTCAATAAGTGGTAGACATATTGGATAGGCAAGACACACTTGACTGTACTCAGGAATCTTTTGAAACTTCGCCAGTCGTGTGTAACATTAATCGGCTCGCCGGGCGCGCTGCGCGGCCCGGTAACCTGCCCTCGTGCACTTCGACGCAGCTGCCGCCGCGCTCTAAACCAGGTGTGCCGCGCCAGCACACAACTGCAGTGAACTCATGCCCGCGGTGTGCTACTAGACATTCGCGTGATCATTGCCCGTCACGCCAAGCTATTTGCTTTTTCTGCAATAAAAAAGGACATGTTCAAAGTGTTTGCCAGAAAAAGCTCAGATCAGACAATCACAATCATTCCAGGCCCTTTGCTTCGCGCCGGAATCGAACCAAGGACACTCAGGCTAGTGGACCTTCGCCCATGGACATTCATGTAGTTAATTCCGCTTCGTCCAGTGCCACTTTCTCTAACAGTGACTGTGTTCGTCCCACAAAAACTGTGCATCGACGTCGCCGGAAATCACGTCAATTAGCAAGTGATGCTGTACCTGTATCAGTTAAAATTGCATGAGACAGTCGCTCTAGTCATCAGCATGACAATAAACGTTTTGCAGATTTGGACTTTAATGGCAAGGTCATGCCATTCCAGCTCGATACCGGAGCTGCAGTTTCACTGCTCAATCACGACATGTACAAACAACTGGGCAAACCTCCGTTGCGTGCCGCAAATGTTCAGTTAAAAAGTTATTCAGGACAGCAGATCCCTGTGTTAGGACAGTGCACTCTTCTTGCAACATACAAGGGACAAACAAAACTTGTGTCATTTTACGTTCTTCGTTCTTCTACTGCAGTGAACGGTTTTAGTTTAGATTTATTTCAGTTGTTTAACATGTCTATCGTAAATCAGGTCCTATCAGTGAATCAGACTGTGCCTTCAGACAGTGTTTCTCGTCTGTGTGAAGAATTTGCAGACATTTTTGCACCGGGCCTTGGTTGCGCTAAGAACTATGGAGCACATTTGGAACTGAAAGTCAACACGCAACCGAAATTTTTCAGAGCGCGCAATGTCCCTCATGCATTGCGTGTTGAGGTCGCAAGAACATTACACCATTTAGCATCACAAGGTGTGAGTGAATGTGTGCAATGCCTCTTCCATTTCAGCTCTGCTTCATCGCTTACGCTGTACAAGTGTTCCGTTTCTCTGGACGACGGAATGCGAACGCGCCTTTCGCCAGTTGAAATCGGCGTTGCTTTCAAATACTTGCCTTACGCCATTCGATCCCCAGAGACCCCTTTTGGTGATGGTAGATGCATCGGATTTCGGGATCGGTGCTGTGCTTGCGCACAAAGATGGGTCGCATGATCGCCCTATTGCCATTGCGTCCAAATTGCTCTCGTCTGCACAAAGAAATTATTCACAGATAGAGAAAGAAGCTTTGGCTCTCGTGTTTGGTGTTACTAAGTTCCATGATTTCTTGTATGGTCGTCATTTTACCATCATCACAGACCACAAAACTTTGACGTCGCTATTTCATCCAAACAAGCCTGTACCTCCGCGTACAGCGCAGAAATTCATTCGCTGATCTATTTTCCTCTCGCAGTACCGCTACGATATCTTGTATCGGTCCACTGCTAAGCACGGAAACGCCGATGCGTTGTCCCGTTTGCCTGTTGCTGAGGATAAAGCATTCGATTCTTCCGAACTTGCTTGCATGTTCATTGATGCGGAAACCGATGACGTGGTCGAATCGTTTCTGATTGATATTCGTCGTGTAGCTACAGCCACAGCTGCTGACTCTGTCCTTGCTACCGTTTTGCGTTTTGTTGCTACGCAATGGCCTTTGTCAAAGTCTCGGATCGAGGATCCGTTGGTTCGCCGAGTTTTTGCTCATAAGGAGAGACTTTTTGTTTGACGTGGTGTTTTGTTGTTGCGTTCTGATAATGATCAGTCCAGAGTCGTGGTCCCACGTTCGTTACAGTCCTCTATTTTTCAGCTTCTTCACCAAGAACATTGGGGTATAGTGCGAACGAAACAACTTGCTCGTCAGCACTGTACTTGGTTCGGAATCGATGCTGCGATTACGAATATGTGTTCTTATGCATGGCGTGTGCCGAACAACAATCCGCGCCGCCGCGGAAAGTCTTTGCATGGCCAAAAGCCACTTCCCCTTGGCAACGCTTGCACATTGATTTTGCTGGTCCATTCTGGAATGCTCATTGGTTGGTTCTGGTAGATGCCTTCAGTAATTTTCCTTTTGTTGTCCGGATGTCTTCCACGACGTCGTCTGCCACCATCCAAGCGTTGTCTGCTATCTTTTGCATTGAAGGTCTTCCGCAGACTATTGTTTCCGACAATGGCCCACGATTCATGTCCGCAGAATTTCAGTCATTCTGCCAGGCCAACGGTATTCAACATCGGACGTCCGCGCCAATTTCGCCTCAGTCAAACGGTGCCGCTGAACGATTGGTCCGGACTTTCAAGTCACAGATGTTGAAGTTGAAAGAGTCGCATTCTCGGGAGGACGCGTTGTTGCTCTTTTTGTCTTTGTATCGCTCTCAGCCCCGCGATGGTCGCTCGCCGGCTGAGTTGCTCCACGGTCGTCCTCATCGAACCTTGATGTCTTTGCTGTATCCGCCGCATCAGGTTCCTGTGCAGCGGCAGACTCCTGCTTTAGCTCCAGGCGATGTTGTATTCTAAGGCACCTATCGAGGTTCACGGCGTTGGCTCGCAGGGCGCATTATTCGCTGCCTCGGCCGCGCGATGTATTTGGTTTTGGGGGCCTCTGGTGAGGTGCGTCGGCATCTCAATCAGCTGCGCCTCTGTCGTCGGCTGGGTTCTGCCGCTCCCCGTCTGCTTTCAGCGACGGTGCCGTCTGGTCAGCGCCCTGTGGACCCGTCCACTGGCTCGCCTCATCCACAGGTGTTACCGACGATGCCTTCCATTTTGCCCCATGGCGACGCGCCGCCGCAGCCGCCGCCGCCGCCGCCGCCGCCGCCGCCGCCCGTTCTCCCTCCGGCGCCGCCCGCATTCGACGCTTCGCTGCAGCCGCCAAGCGCCTCCCTGGGTCCCGCGCCGCCGATCGCTGCCCGTGACCAGCTGTCCTCCGCCATGTACCTCTTGCCCGCTCCGGGCCACAGGGCGTCTTCGCGCGTCGGATACCCCGACGCAATGGAGGTCGACCCTTCGGCCCCTCCTGTCTCTTCACGGGCACATACACCGCATGTTGACGTGCACCCTAGACTAGGTTTTCAGGCGTTTCCTAGATCCCCTCGGACCGAATGGCCGGGTGCGGGAGGCACAGCCTCGCCTGTTGTTAGGCTCCACACCTCATCGCATACGTCAACATGGGGTCCTCCCCACGGCCGTTCGCCGATTTGCGGGGGAGGAATGTGGTGTCACCGCCAGACACCACACTTGCTAGGTGGTAGCTTAAATCGGCCGCGGTCCATTTAGTACATGTCGGACCAGCGTGTCGCCACGATGTGATCGCAGACCGAGCGCCACCACAAGGCAGGGCTCGAGATACGGAATAGCACGCGCCCCAGTTGTACGGACGACACTGCTAGCGACTATACGGACGAAGCCTTTGCTCTCATATGCCGAGAGACAGTTAGAATAGCCTTCAGCTGAGTCAACGGCTACGACCTAGCAAGGCGCCATTAGCCTTACATAGTTTGATAGTTATCGTATGAAATGTCTCATCAAGAATGCTGTATTCACATGAACTATATAAAAGTTAAGTATTCGAGGAGCTGCATACTTTTCTTATTAGCATTCACTATTTATCCTGTTCCAGAATTCACGCCCGTCTGCTTTAGATAGCGTGCATTTAGGCCTCCTCTATCTACAAGGTGTTGGCACATTTGCCAACACATCAATTATAGTCGCACTTTCTCTCTTTTGTCTACAATATTCCTTACAACCAACAGTTGAGAGATTAACATTTAGTAGTTGGATGGATGAGGAAGAACAATCCAATGGTGTTTCGTAATCTCCTCTTGGGAACATTTGTGAGGCTTGGATTGTCATGGAGAGGAAACAGTTCGTCTGCATTTTTGTCGTGACGAACAGGATGACGTCTCTCTTCAATATTCTGAGGATAGCACCATACACTTCCTAATAATCATTGCACCGTGAGTGAGGATAGCAAACAAAATAACCTGTTGAGAGTCCCAGAACACTGTCGCCACGTCATTACCGGCTAAGAGAGTCGCTTTGAACTTTCAGTTTGGAGGAGAGGTGGCGTGGCGCCAATCCTTGGATAGCCGTTTTCTTTCCGTTCGAAGTGACGACGCCATATTTTATCGTCTTTGGTGACGTTCTACAAAAGACTATCATGATCATCCTCGTAACGTGAAAGGAATTCCTCACAGATTGTACTTCGTTGCTGTTAACGATCTTGCATGAGGCGGCGAGGAACCCGGCCGACAGACGCCTCTGAGTAACGCAGCTGGTGGACGAGTGTGTCAGCACTACCAACAGACGCCCAGGTGTGCAGCGAGGTGCTTGGGTGTCGTCCGTCGATCAAGTCGAGTGAGAGTGTCCGCACGTTCCCCGGCACGCGAGAGATCGGATAGGCTTGCGCGACCTTGCTGCGTTGATGACAGATGCCTCTGTTCTTTTGTTGCTACCAGGTATCCGTAAACATTCTGCAAGCGTCTATGAATACATGTGATGCTCTACTTTTTGGCCAAAAGGAACTCAATAACAGCTCTTTGCTAGTAATGCACCTACGTTATAGACACGTTTTTGAAGGCTACGTACAGCAGCACCACCTACCGAAACTTCTAGAAACTGTAGTGGCTGAAGCGGACATATATATCACGTTGTCCTACAATAACTTCGGCATTTTTTTCAACCGAATCTCGCAGAGGATAAATACCATTTTGCATTACTTATTTAACGCCCCTCTTATACAGAACCTATAAATAAATTCCAAAAGTAGATTACTCGCAACCTTCCCTGCACCTACATCGTTAACACTTTCAGCTGCGATCTGTTGCCTTCTGAACAGTGAAGGTTGCAGCCTATGTAATGTCTAAAAGTGAGTGACTAATATAAACTGTGTCGTCTTCTAGTTGGAGATCAATGAACGTACAAATGCATCAATCACGTTTTATTTCGTAATACGCCGTGTAAAATAATAGGGAACGCGATCAAGCATCATAAAAACTGTACCAATATACCGATAAAGTACGGCCGGCGTTTTCAGTTATTAGGTACTATTGGTAATAGACCATTTCCATCCGCTTTACTTCGATAGTTTTGCTGTCTGTAAGCAACGTTCCTTTATTCGTCAGTCTTCCGCCTGCATGCCTGCTGCACTAGGTTGTTCTGCATCCAACGGAGCCGCTGCTCGAACTTCTAGTCCTACAGGCGTTATCTCTTGAACCACGTAATTATGATACCGGAAAAGCTATTAAAGTTGTCCGGTTAAGATTTTGTAGAAAATGCCGTCGCCTGTAAGTACTCTTTGGCTGGAGTGAAGGCCCGGGAAAGGCTGCTGAAAAATCAGCGGAGCAGAATATCTTGCCAGGAGGGCTCTTTATACAAGAATTAATAATCGGCGACGAACTTTTAATTTCCGCATTAAAAAAAGATTTCACAGCTTTCTCATTTCCTTTGTGTCGTTAATACGTCCGGGGAAATGGTACCAGCTAAAAACTTTTGACAAGGAATTCCTCTTAATT
Source organism: Schistocerca piceifrons (assembly GCF_021461385.2). Lineage (NCBI taxonomy): Eukaryota > Metazoa > Arthropoda > Insecta > Orthoptera > Acrididae > Schistocerca > Schistocerca piceifrons. Next base: position 634,749,580 of record NC_060140.1, read on the forward strand.
ACCACAGGCGATTGTTCACAGTCCCAATACAGTGCTCTTTACGTGAAAGATATCGGAAAGTACCACACGAACGCCAACAAGAGACTCGAAAAGTTACGATATTTTATCCACAGTTACCGTACGCTGCATAACATCGAAACGGCTTTTAAAATCATTACGAGACCGTCATATGAATTATTGGAAACTTTGAGATAAATTGTCTTTAACAGTCACTTTCAGTACTCTGCATAAAAAGATTTTTTATGATCCAAATAGCAGTCACACATGTTCGGTATGCAATATCTTATGTCTCGCTACCTAAAAATAATTAATTGGTATGCTCGTCATAGCAAACTTAAAGTATCATATGCTGATCTGACTGCACCTAATTACGTTTTCAGCTACTTCAGCATAAACATGACGTAGTTCAGTCTTGAAGCAGAAAAATTAAATTTTGATTCTAGCTGAATACATTGTCTAAAAACAAACAGATGTACTATTTGATAACGAAATTCGGTCGCAGAGCATGCGCTGTGCTGACTACTTGTGGCAAGTTAAAACTTCGTGCCAGACTGGAATTCAGGCTCAGTTACCAAAGTCTGGACGAAACGAGGAGTATTCAGTGGAAAGTTGCGGCTCTGCGTCAGTCCCTGAGGCGTGCCCGGGAGCTCAATTTGTAGAGCAGTGACCACAAACCACAAAATGCTCCTCTCTTGGTTTCAGTCTCCATCTACCATGAAGTTTATAACTTGTAATAATTTTTATCAAAAGGAGACGTAATATATTTTTTTGCCGTCTACATACGCTACAACGTAGTCAGGCTACTGAATCTAGACGGCTATTTACAGAATTGTTGAGAAACTACACCAAAATAATTCTTATATTAAATATTACTACGTCAAGAGTGTCATTACACGAAGATAGGAGGAACTTTTCTCAGTTTAACACACTAATGATTTGGATAACAATTTTACTTGTCATGTGTCGTGTGTTATCTATAGTATACGCTTTTTTAAAATGCTCAACGTTTGTCCTTTGCTCAAAGAAATATCTTGTATTATCTCGCCGTCACACATTGAGTTGGTTCTATGTCAACTAACAGTACTCGAAGCTTTTCCAGGTCTTTGTCTGCTGACGGCCGGAGTGGCCGGGCGGTTCTAGGCGCTTCAGTCTGGAACCGCGCGTCCGCTACGGTCGCCGGTTCGAATCCTGCCTCGGGCGTGTGTGTCGTTCTTCGGTTAGTTAGGTTTAAGTAGCTCTAAGTTCTAGGGGACTGATGACCTCCGATGTTGAGTCCCATAGTGCTCAGAGCCATTTGAACCATTTTTTTGAACTTTGTCTGCTTCCTCATTTCCAACCGTTTATAAATAAGAAACAAGATTCAAACGAAATCTAAGGCACTATTAAAAACGAGTCCGTAAGTGTCTTTAAAACTGCCTTCAAATTGCCGTCCCATAACTGCTAACACTAGTGGGAAAGTAAAAAAGGCGCACAGTGGTCTAAAGCAAGATTTGCATTTCATAGTGCATGTGCAAGTATTTGATGCACTCTAAACGAAGGATCACCTACAAATAATTTACGTTCACGGTGTGTAGCGCATTAGTTGAGTGATGAGCTAAAACAAAGAGCAGAAGGGCTTCTCAATTATTTTCGGGCCTGATAAGAAGGTCTGTAAGCAGGCTGTTTAGGTTTTTATGTTGCTAACGTCACGTAGCGCTCTGTATGAAAATCACTGATTGTGCTGTATGCAGTCTGTGGCTGGTTGGCATGGGATGTGAACAGCGCTTAGCGTTGCGCAGTTGGAGGTGAGCCTCCAGGAGTGGTGGATGTGGGGAGAGAGATGACAGAGTTTTGAGAGATTACTATAAGCGGACGATCTGGACGTGTTTCCGCCAGAAAACGGGAATTTGTAAATATGGATGTCATGAATTGAGATATATATATATATATGAAAAAGTCAGTATCTCATTGGTCCACCTCTGGCCCTTATGCAAACGGTTATTCGGCTTCGTATGGTTAACAGAGTTGTTCGATGTACTCCAACATATATGATGACTTTTGAACATTATTAAGGTATATACATTGTTTGTTTCCTATCAAAATCTTTCATTTGCTAACTATGTCTAGCAGTAGTTAGTGCCTTCTGTAGTTAGAATCTTTTATTTAGCTGGCAGTACTGGCGCTCGCTGTATTGTAGTAGTTGTAGTAACGAAGATTTTTTGTGAGGTAAGTGAGTCATGAAAGGTATAGGTTATTGTTATTCAGGGCCATTCTTTTGTAGGGATTATTGAAAGTGAGATTGCGTTGCGCTAAAAATGTTGTGTGTCAGTTTAGTGATGATTAGAATAAGTAAAGAGAGAAATGTCTGAGTACGTTCAGTTTTGCTCAGCTGTTTGGAAATCAAATAACGTAAGAGGTTTTCCGGCACTGTCATTTATAAATTTTTCCAAGGGGAAGTTTCAGGTCATGTACATTTGGGTCTCTGCAGATTTCTGAAATTATTATTACATAATAACAGTATGTATTTGACGTAAGATGCTTTTTGATAGTACTTTATTTTACCGGATTAGTTTCCGGTGTTCGCCCATCCTCGGCGGTATCTGTATTTCAAAAGACACTTAGTTCTTATAATACGTTACTCCTGCCATACGCAGTAGTGTTCATGACTATATGATTTCTTCATGTTATTGTATAGTAAAGTCACTTTCTTGTAATACGTTTTAGCATATACCAAGTGCAATGTTTTGTAAATAATTGTATACTAACACATTTATATGATTTAAACACTCGAAGACAAAAAGAAACGACGCACCGCGAGAGAATTATCCGAATGGTTCGAAAATCGTTATATGTGATGCACACGTACAGGCAAACAAATGATTACAATTTCTGAAAAATTTGGTGGTTCATTCAAGAGAAAGAAATGAAAAAGTCAGTATCTCATTGGTCCACCTCTGGCCCTTATGCATACGGTTATTCGGCTTCGTATGGTTGACAGAGTTGTTGGATGTACTCCAAATTCTGTCCAACTGGCGAATTAGAGCGTCAGAATCCCGCCCCGCTTCGAGAGCCCTGCCCATAGTGTTCAAAGCTTTCTTAATTAGGGACAGGTGCGGCGCCCTTGCTGACCAAGGTAGGTTTGACAAGCACGACGACAAGCAGTATAAACTCTCTCCATGTGCAGGAATGCGTTATTTTGCTGAAATGTAAGCCAGGGATGTGCTAAAGGGCAACTAAACTGGGAGTAAAATATCGTCGACGTACGGACGTACTGTAAGGATGACGCAGATGACCACCAAATGGAACCCCAGACCATCACTTCTGGCTGTTGAACCCTGTGGCACTCGACATAGATTGGTATATCACCCATATCTTCTGTGCGCCAGACACGTCTTCATTGGTCGTCGGACCTCAGTTCGAAGCAGGATTCATGATCGAAGACAGTTCTCCAGTCAGGCCAAGACAGCTGCGGGATACCAGGCTGTTTGTCTCCCATGATATGGCCCGAAAACCTTGAGTGATAGTCTGGGGTGCCATTTCTTTTATAATGCGACCCCATTGGACGTCATCCATGACTCCCTTACAGCGCAGCGGTTCGTCGAGTATATTCTATGCCTCTTTTTGTTGCCCGTCACGTCAAGCCGTTCCAAATGCTTCAAATCGCTCTGAGCACTATGGGACTTAACATCTGAGGTCATCAGTCATCTAGAACTTAGAGCTACTTAAACCTAACTAACCTAGGACATCACATACATCCATGCCCGAGGTTCAGGACTGAAGCGCCTTGAACCGCTCGCCACCGCGGCCGCCGTGAAGCCATTCTGGGCTTACATTTCAGCAAGACAGTCGCCGACCACACATGGTGCAAGCATCTACTGCTTGTCTTTGCGCTTATACAACCTTACCTCGGCCAGCATGGTCGCCAGATCTCTACCACATTGAGAATGTTTGGAGCATTACGGGTAGCGGACCTCCAACCAGCTCGGGACTACGCTACATAATGCGCCAATTGCACAGAAATTTGTCACAATATCCTGCAGTAGGACATACAAAAGCCATATCAATCAAAGTCAAATCAAATAACTGCTTGCATAATGTCCGGAAGAGGTCCAATGCGTTACTGACTTACAATTTCGGACGTCCGTTCCTTTGAACAAATCATCCATTTTTCCTGACATTGGCATCAGTTGTTTGTCAGTACATATACATCACATGTACCGATTTTCGTCTGAAGCATTACTTGAAGAAATCCATGTTTCTTAAAATATGAAAAATATTTCAAATTGATTTTCTTGCGCAAATCGCGCAAATGTGCACTCTTTTCGTAAAGGTTTGTTTCATGTTCTCTATGAAAAAGTGCAATAATATGTGTACTAACTGTGAGAAATCAGCCTGCGCCTCAAACGAATCAGAGAAAATGTAGTTTCAAATGTTTTAAACAAAATGTAGGCGACCAGCAAAGACCCTCTCAGCTAAAAATATACGCTTTTTCTCTTGTCTACATAGAACTGAGGAGACGTATTTTATGGAAGTTCCTCTGTAGTAGAATCAGTTTTGAGTTACAACTAAATATGTTAAAAACGGGCTATATTTATGTTTCATTTAAAAGGAAGTGTACACGGAATTATTAAGCAGTAGTAACATATGTTTCTGAAATCTAGCTGGAACCGCGAGCTCACCACATCATAGGAAGGAGACGCCATGTAGTGAATTTACTTCGCGTTCAGCCACTGATTTCATTCTGCTATTAGCAAAATGCGTCCCTGAGATTATTTCTGGATCATTTAACAGTGACTTGCGATCATTTCGAGGAAGCACAAATCTGCCGCTCCCGCTTCTGTCAGATATAAGCCCCACAGCACGGACGGTGGTGTTAAATTACTACGGCTCGTGAATGATACAACTTCAACGCTGCGCGGAGTTGGCGAGCTGTCCGAGGCGTCTTGCACGGTTCGCGTGGCTCCCCTCCGTCGGAGGTTCGAGTCCTCCCTCGGGCATGGGTGTGTGTATTGTCCTTAGCGTAAGTTAGTTTAAGTTACATTAATTAGTGTGTATGCCTAGGGACCGATGACATCAGCAGTTTGGTTCAATAGAACCTTACAAAAAAAATTCCCCAAAAGGTTAAAAAAATCCTAGACCCAATTTTATTTTAATATCAATGCTTCTTTTCAGACGCAATAGGAAAAACGTTCGCCACCGTCAAGAAAGACCGTTGCTTCATTGCTTAATGGGAAAGAAACTTTACTCGTTTGATAACCTGATTTTCACAATTCTGCCATTTTATTGAAAATACTGAACTAAAAAACGCGTCATTCTGGCACCCAGGGTAGTGCGTCGGATATAAAATTTTTTATGTCTAGTGAATGTTGTATTTTCATTTTCATGTAACCAGCCAGCGGAAAGATATACAGTATATGATATATAAGTCTCTTCCTTTTTCAATAAACCTTTCTCCTAAGATTCGTAGGAGCCCTATTGCATCTCTGGTGCCCGTATTTCGTCTAAAGCCAAACTGCTCCTCGCCGAGATTCTCCTCTATTACTTTTTCAAGTCTTTTATTAATTATTCTTAACATCACTTTGGCTGCATGTGAAATGAGGCTGATTGTCCTGTGCTCGCTGCATTTCTTGGTTCCTTGTTTTTTCGGCAATGGAATCATTACTGTTGTCAAAAAGTCCTCAGGCCATTCACCACTGTCATATATTTTATTACATAACCTCAATATTTCTCTTATTCCATTGTGGTTCAAGCATTTTAGTATTTCTCCCGGTATTGTATCTGTACCTACTGCTTTGCCATTTTTCATTGCAGGAATAGCAGACTTTACTTCTTCCATTATGATGGTCGGTCCTTTCTCTTCATCACTTACACTGTTGTGTGATTCAAGTTCCAGAGTTTCTGGTTTGCTATTTGTGTCATATAGCTCTTTTATATATTCTTCCCATCTCTGGAGGACAACGTCACGATCTTTATACACTACCTCTTCGTCTTTACTCAAAATTTCCATAGTAACACTTCCTGCTCTGTTTTGTTCCCATGTCATAGTCTTTACTCTGTTGTATAGTAAGTCGTATCTTCCTTTCCTGTCCAGTTCTTCAATTTCATCACATTCCTCTTTTAGCCATTTTTTCCTAGCCTGCTCTGTTTCTCTTCGCAGTTCGTTATTTAACCTTCGGTATATCTTTCTTGCATCTTCAGTGTTCTTGTTTTTCAATTTTCTTCTCTCCTCCATCTTGGAAATCATTTCTTGTGTGACCCATGGTTTTTTTGACCTTTTCCCTTTTACATATCCTATATTTTGCTGTCCTGCTTTAATGATTCCTTCTTTCAGCATATTCCAGTACTCGTTGGCATTATCAGGTGCTTCTTTGTCTCGTAATGTGTTTAGAAAGTCCCGAGACAGCATTTCTGTAATTTGTTCTTTGTTGGACCTTATCTTCTCTAGATCCCATTTCTTCACCATTGTCGCCTTTTTCAGTTTTTTCATTCTTATTTCTATTTCTGCCATAAGTAAGTTGTGGTCACTATTAATATCTGCACCTGGTAATGTGTGCACCTTCTTGATTCCATTCCTGTATCTTTCTTCTACCAGTATAAAATCGATTTGGTTTCTATATTTATCCCCTGGTGATTTCCAAGTGTAGAGCCTCCTCTTATGCTTTGTAATAACATGTTAAACAAAGCATTGTTAAAACTGAAGTTGTCCAACATGGCTGCTATTGGGTATGATGGTCTGTAGGCCATTCTTCTGTCTTTTAAATGAGAGACTGTCTAGTCGCATTAGATCACGCGATATAATTGCGCCGCGTGTGAATTTCGGTGTACCTTGGATTTACTAATTAGTCTTTTATTTCATTTTCCGAATAATAGTGGAAGTCAGCGATTCATTTTAATAATACGACAAATTTCAGAAAACGGTAGAAAATGGAGATGGATCCAGACACACAAGAGTAATTTCCAGTCGACGGCGACAGTACAGTTGAGCCGACTAAGGAATCGACAGATTCCGACACAGAAGTATGTGATTCTGGTGTAGCAAATGTAAGCGGCTTATTTGAGGAGCCGCAAATTTGAGCGGACGGTATCCAACCTACACAGTCATTAACACCATTTGACGAGAAAGTAGAGACACACAGAAGTCAGTTTCAATCCCATTACCTTTTCTTATTCTTGGAAATCTAGATTTCATCTATAAATAGCCATCTTCAGTGCGTTTTCGTTATACGTATTTCAATTTATATTTATGAAAATCAGTGTTGTTACAAGTGCATAGGTAGAAGATCTTTATGATTGCTCAAGGTGACAAATTTAGTACTATTTTAGATGAGTGGATTTGCGAGAGGAACTCATATATTACGGATAAAAGGGAAGAAAGAGAAACGTACAGTGGCCCAACCTGTGTGTGCTATAGAACTATCAGAGCCAAAAACTGGAAGCTACAATGTTCTCACGGAACTTGGTCAAATAAGACGGATTTTATCAGATAAATTACCTGAGTGGCACAGAGAGGCTGACACGTAGGTAACAGACCTAAAACAACAGGTGCATGCCGATACACGTGACAGAAACGTACGGAAAAAGTTCTATAGCACAACCAACTCATTTCAAACGATTCATGACATAGTAGTCCATGTGGCGGACGTATGACTGTGCAGCAGCTGTACCCACATTAACGGCCGTACTTCTGTAAAGAGTCTTCATAAGCACCGACAGCACAATGTATACATATTTGAGAAAACATTCCTAAAGTCACTGATTTTCATTTGAATTTTAAGGAAACATTGCCTAAGACATGGAATGAAAGGTAAAATATTCAGTTCGCAGCCTCATACATGTAAGGCGAATCCACGTTGAGGGTAACAGCTACATCAGAGTCGTGTTCAACATTCGACCTTTCTGAAAAGGCATTAGATACAGGTCCCCCCATATTCAGGTCTGTTTGAACACAGATGTGTTTAACACAGAGGCTTTTAATCCAAAACGAACGAGTCTCAGGAAAAATACTGGAAAATACGTATCTAGGAAAAACACCTACTGGGGTAATCCCATATGGCATAAAGATGTAACTAGAATACTAAAAAGCAAATTGCCTATCAGCATTTCAGAAAAGCTCGTCCACGAACCCTCAGATACTGAAAAATTTCCTATCTCTCTTGATTTAATTCAAGAGGCGCAAAACATTTCAATAGCAAAGGTGGCGGGGGCACGCATCATTCCGCAAGTCAACATAACTATGGACGGAATCACGGTAGTAGCAGTGACGGTGCTACATCTCCTGAAGACCACAGAAATGATAACAAGGCGACATTAAATTCTTCATTTGTGTGGCCATAGTGTCCGCAGTTGCTTTATAATTCTTGAGGATATTTTCGGTCAATAAAGCGAAACGCGCCAGGTAAAAAGAAATCAGGCATTTTTGTAGTTACAACGACAGGCCAAAAATACCATCAAGAAATGATATCTTGCAAAACCATCGTCAAAAGGTTCTTATTTTGCACTTAGTAACAAAAATAATCGTTTCTGTGCCACCCTGGATGTCAGGTTAATAGTCACACCTATAATCTGGGATACTAGTGGCAATAACACAGTAGTGGCATCTGTGGCAGCAACATTTTCAGGTGCCATCACCGACAAACAATTCTCAGCCACCTCCCAGCTGGCAAAATCATGATCAATATTAGCAACAACAACAACATCACAATGAATCGGCGTGTTTGACTGAGATAACGGAAGAGCGGCATCAACCCACGAATTAGGTATTAAAGTACAGGCAGTCTTATCCTGCTCACGGATATTAGTCGCAGTATGGGATGGGGGCAGGGGTGGGGGGGATGAATAACGCTATGAAGAACATGATTCATTGCAACGAAGGAATGGACATAAGAGACGAATTACCTAATAATCCTATTTCAACTGTATAATGTTATAAAGAACAAGCCCAAGCAGCAGTGAAAGCTGTAGTGGGAAATATACTAACCATAATAGTTACTGACACGTTGAAGAAATTAAATGTTCTTGCTACGCATCATTTCACTAACATATGTGAAATTAAAAAAGGTTCCGATATTGCAAATGTAAAATTGTGATGTCTCTGTAGCCACTGGTGCAGGGACACAATGGATTGAACAGACTGACGTGTTGTTTTAATCCGGAGTGATGAATGCAAGTTTTTCATAGTTAAGTGTTTGTATGTATCTTGTACACACAGTACGCAATTTCTATTAATGGAGAATGCGGTAGTCGACCTCAGGGATAAACATTTCAAATGTTGGAGGCAGAGAAATTATTTTTAATTTGATACGCTGTAAGGCACAGTAAGGAAAATTTTACGGAATCGGAAATTAATGATAATAGCGAGCAAGGTGCTGTGGGCAGACAGTGATCTTATTGACTATGATAATAGAGAATGTGTGTCAACTGATGTAAGCTCAGATTTACCTAATACAAGTAAAAGTCTTGCTAAGTGACTGGAATCTCAATACCTTAGTTAACATCAGAAAACTGAGCTACTTGAATTGTTATTGTCATTTGTAAATGTATTTTCCCATAGACAGAGTCATAAAACGTTATGTATAAAATATGCATATAGTTTCCCACTATACATCTACTCAACAAATCTATAATATTCCTTGGGCGAAGAAGGAGGCGGTCAAGTGGGAAATGCATGAAATGCTAGCTTGGAACGTCGTAGAAACTTCAATGTCACCATTCAGCTTTCCATTATAAGCAATCAGTAAAGCAGGGGAAGGTATGGGAGGGGGAGGTGTTCTTCACTCTCGCAACATAAAGAAGATTATAATTCCAGTTACTACGAGACAGAACAACTTCAGAGATTCCATGGAGTGATATATATAAGTAGAATCGATCTAAGATAGTCGTTTTGACAGGTTGCATTATCGGAAGAGTCACGAAAGTATATGGCGTTCATTCCTTGTAGACGTTAGTAACAGTTCAAAGTACTATCTTTCGATTAAATATTAGCCCTGTTGTATTTATTGCCGCCCTTGACACTGTTTTAGGACCGGATTTGTTAGATAAAAGTACAATATATGTTGATGATTTATCGATTCCTAGTAGGACATTGGATGACATATTTGATTTGTGAAAAGTGTACTTACGAAATGCTCATAATCAGGTGTCACCGCTAACTTTGACAAACCTAAATTTGTCAAGGAAAAAATTATTAGGGCATGTCATGTCTTCTTCCGATATTGTACTTGATCCAGACAAGAAATGTGTGATAAACAGCTTTCTTCCCCTTACTATCAAAAGACAAAGTGATTTTATGACTTCACGTCATTTTTCGGTATATTTGTTAATAACTGTTCATAACTACCTATAAGACAATCAGCACTCCATCTTCAGGCCACGAGTGGCCTATCGGGATCATCTGACCGCCATGTCATCCTCAGTGCAGGATGTGGATAGGAGGGCAATCAATTGGCAATCAGGAACTATTAAATTTGTTGAAGAAATGTGCTTCCTGGGTATGATAAGGAAGTTTTTGATAATGTAAAAAAGTGGTAATATCTTCCAATATACTTCACCGTACAGGCATGGGTAGGGATTCACGTATTGCATGAGATACATTCCGTTCAGGGCTCGCCTCGTGTCTTGTTCAAATAATAGAGACTGAAGGCAAGACTTAAATGCATAAATTAGATTTGTGGGCAGTGTGTAGTCTTAATGTGAAAGAGCTTACTCACATAGGAATACAGGCACTTTCTGTTGTGTGGTCATTTCGAAATTTCCAACATGTCGGGGCATCACATAGACAAGTTTTGGTGTTTTTCTTGCTAAGCTATGACTTTGAGATTCTTTATAAAAAAGTAGAGAGAATATAATAGCAGATGCACTTTTCAGGTCTCCTCAAGAAGAATTTTCTGAACTAGTAGAACAAGCAAACGATTCTAAGATATATCTGATGATAGAAACAGAACATCACGTCAACACATGTAATACAAGATGTGTAAAACCATGAGTGCTTTACAAAACGCAGGCTTCAGATGAAGAAAGTTAATTCAGCATCAGTCCAACCACAAGATAACGAAATTTTACAGAGTCTACAGTAACGTTTTATTCCATCGTATTAGTACTGAATCAGAAACGTGACATATTTGTCTACCGCAAGCCTATTAGGAACGTCGCATGTGGTACATGCACATGGCATGGAGGCATGTGGAAGTAAGGAAATGTAAACAAATAGCATAGTACTGTTATCTCCCAAATCTGCACAGACATGTGTGTCAGTTGTTGACGACTTGCCACGTCTGTCAAAGATCTGAGTCAATACACACATCTACTAAGACCACTAATCCTATTCTGACAACTAAACTTGGGAAAATAACAGGATTTGACATTTCCATGCCATTGTCTCAGGGCAAGGGAGGTATTAAGTACCTAGTGGCAGTACATGATTTCTTCCAGAAACACATATGGTTATACACAGCAAAATCAACAAAATCAGTATCTGTTGTGTAAAGACTAAAAAGGAATTATTTTCTGTGATTCGGTACTTCCAAAACTGTTCTGTCTGACAGTGCCTCTAATTTTGCTGGAGTAATGAGGCGAACTTTCTCAAAGGAATATGGAATCAAATACTTTTCAAAGTAAACATTTTTGGAGGGTGACTATTAACAGCCTTCGAGTAATGTATCAAATGCATGTTTGACTGTGAGCTGCTGTTTTATTTAAAATCCAAATATCGACCGGTTTCAGTCACAGCCAGTCTTCACGGATTGTATCCACAGATACAAAAAATATATGTAGTATACAGTTTTCATTAAAATGATAACTATATCTTGACAGTGAGAACATACTTCAAGCAAAAGGCAACTTATTGACACAGTCTTCTGTCCAAAAAGTTGCCTTTTGTGTGTAGTGTGTTCTCACTCTCCAGATGTAGTTCTCATTTTAATGAGCAGTAAGTGATATGTTACTTTTTCAATTTAAACTGTTATTATCAAATGTTGTTATGTGCATAACATTCATGTATCGATGTATTAGTTATCTGTAGCCCAAGGTCTACATTCTGTTTAATATTTTTATGTCTTTACATATACAAATACATATTTTGATTAGCAATCTTTCCTTGATTATATGAAAACTTTTTTCTATTTGGCTTTCAAAACATATCCTTAGTGGCTGAGCCTCTAATGCCCTTTAGCTAAGGTTATAATTTGATAACGAAATTTACTCTTCACTACCACTATTATATACATATGTTATTAACATTCCTCAAAGCCAAATTTGGATACAAAGTTTGTTATGCTGTGGTTATTTACCGCTTCCTTTTTCATGGTATTGGTATTACTGATAAACTACGCTTCTAATTAAACACATTGACTAAACGTTACTTACACACCATAGTCTCCCCTAAATGTAGTCGATATTTTAAAGCAATCGCTCACTACTGTAACTTAGAAGGACAGGAATGAATGTTGGATCATATTTTACCGTAATACTATGGATACTATTTTTGTCATGTCTACGATACACTTTGGGGTTGTTTATATAAGGCCGGTCGGAGTGGCTGAGCGATTCTAGGCGCTGCAGTCTGGAACCGCGCGACTGCTACGGTCGCGGGTTCGAATCCTGCCTCGGGCATGGATGTGTGTGATGTCCTTAGGTAAGTTATATTTAAGTACTTCTAGGTTCTAGGGGACTGATGACCTGAGATGTTAAGTCCCATAGTGCTCAGAGCCATTTGAACGATTTTTTTTTTTTTGTTTATATACTTCCCATCGATTATATTAGCAATGATTATACTACTTCTTAACATTATGGTTTGATAATGATTTCTACCTTATGTTGTAACATGGATGTTATTTTATCTTTGAGGACAGAAAATTCATTTTTCTGTTTAAATGTGAAACTATACCAAAGATGTTTGCCGGAGATAGTCCAGTTCCCTGCAGTCAGACAGAAACTTATACTATATGACAAAAATACTTTATAGACATCTCTGACTTCTCCTCAATATTTTCTGCAACTGTAACACTTGTAGTTTGGATCTTCTCTTCAGCACTGCTCTGTTTACACATATCATTAGTATGTTTGCCTTTTAAAAGTCCTGTGTGGTGTCTGGAATGCTCTATATATGAGAGGTGGCCATTTCTTGAGTAATGACAGATATGCTGTTGTAGCTTAAACAGTTTTAACCCTGTAAGTATACATGTATATTTTGCACTTCTTGGAAAAGAATTTGCAATGTGTCCTGTATACTCATGTATTTTTTGTATCTTTGGATAAAATCTGTGGAGATCGTTTGTGGCTGAAACTGGTCGATATTTGGGTTCTAAATGAAGAAACTGCTGATGGTGAAACATGCATTTTATACATTTTAAGGTCGATATTTCCTCAGGAATCAAATCTGAGTGATACGAGTTTTCGGGAATTTAACCGGTTTAAACACACATACTCATCTAATCGACAAACTCGATGGGTAGAATTTGTCCTTCTCTTCAACAGATCATGAATGGACTGCCATACGTTTCGACAGGTTACACACCAGACGAGGTCATGCTGGGTAAAGAAAGAAGATATGAATGGGTAGATTCGCTTCTTCAAATACCAAACAACAATGTATCCTCAAAAAAAGGTAAACCAGTCATTTCTGTAAATGCGTATAAGCAAATAAGAAAGAATGCTTACGACAGTTGACTTGGCAGTAAGGAAAAATACTCTGTAGGAGATTTTATTCTAGTCACCCACACCATATATGAATAAGTGTAAGAACAAGAAATGACAATAAGTGCACAACAGTCCTTTCTAAAATTGTTAAAATTCCACACGAAGGATCGCATTTGTCAACATACCCCCATTACAGCAACATCAAAAGCTTGTACCACCACCGAGGTTTACAAAGATATATCAAATAAAAAAGTATTTTCCTGAAATAACGAAATCTGTCCATGACTATTTATTTGAAAAGTCTTATTTATGTGTATATGCATAAATTTGTTATTTTTATGTTGTAATCATTAATTTTCATTAATGTAATGTCTATGAAACTATGTAGTAAACCAATGTAGATAAAATATGGCACATCAGCAGTGTGCCGAAAAATTTAATATGTAACTCTATATTTTACAACATTAGTATTTACAACAAGAATCACAAATGATGTCAAAAATTCAGCTAAACGATAAATAAATATGACTGTATATTTCGAACTCTGACACAGTCTTCTCCCTGTAATGTAAATACACGACCTGGGTTGACAAAAGTAGTAGTATGAGAATGTATTTATTTATATTGTAAATAATAACCCACACTTTAAGTTTTTCTTGCAAGACAAAGTTTTAAGAATCCATAAAATGTCAAATATTGACAGTTTGCTTAATGTAGAAAAGCTTAGTGGCATGTGCTTTAAAAAAGAAAGGATGTTCAAATAAGAGTGCACATGTTTGTGGATTAGTTCAGGTAACTAACAAAAGCAAATGATTATTTAGCTTAGAGAAATATGATACTGAATTGACAATTTTCACTAACACATGTTAAGCATAAAATATGACTTTTTTCTACAATTTCATTGCATCAGTTTGTATACACATGTGTATTCACAGAATCGTAGACAAATGAGAACCATGCACTACTTATGGGGAAGTTGAGATCATGTCAGGTATGGTTTTCCATTTCTATACATGGCCATTTATCTCATTTGCTTTTGCTGACGATTTAGAATTTTGCGTTTCCTTCTGTTAGGAGCCTTATATTCCGCTATGGCGGATCTACAGAAGCTGGTGTTCTAACCCTTTATATACAAATAATTCTAGTGTGTAGAGTACTGGGCCAAGACAAAAGTACGTGACGAAAATGTTTCATATTTGAAAAACTATAAAATTGTAGATAATATCATGGATGAAGCACATTGCTATGAATTGCGCAGGTGTTTCATGCTCATTCAGAGCATTGTACTGGCTCTCGCGTGTTAATTGGTCACCCAAGGAAGCTTACAGAAACTAGCAAACTTTTTCACTAAGTCGGGGTTAGGCCGCCTTTGGCACGACTCTCTTCTTGAGACGGTCGGGGGGGGGGGGGGGAGGGCAGAAGTTTCAGGCGCTTGCTGCGACATCACAAAAAATGGTGGAAATGTACAAGTCTTGGAATGTTGGGGTAAACCATGGCCACAAAAGGGCCATCGGAAAATTCAGAAGTGTTAAACAACGCTCTGGTTCGTGCATCACCGGCTGACGTCAGATGGGAATTTCTGGAACGCACCACCAGGGAAAATGTGTTCTGACTGGCCCGTGACTTAAGACATTCCGCAGTGGGAATTTGTGAAACGTGGCATTGACATGTTGCTGACGGAAAATATTCACGTTTCCTGACTGGCGTTTCCTGTCAGACTGGAGCATATTGCCAAGTAGAGAACTGATGGAAGAAATAGGGTTGCTCTTGGTTGGATTCTGGATGGAAGCAGGTCGCTGTTTCGAGACGTCGTGGCGCTTGCAGGTGTCAGAGTCCATACGAGCGAGATTCTTATTCTCCAGTACGACCACTGTCCTTCGACCCACAGCAGATTGGTGAGAGTGTACAGCAGCACAACTAATGTTAATGTTCTCATAAGAAGCGTGCCATTGCCATAGCTCCGCTATACCTGATTCAAGCCTTGGTATTGTGTGATATATTCAGTCAACCACTGGAAATTCTAACTTAATCGTTGGGTTGTAGTGGATTAATGGTTTAATATGCAACTTTCCCTCTGCCTGCCTATCTTGTTTGCTGTCAGCAATTAACTTATATTTTTAATACAATGCTGATGCAAATACTTTGCAGTTGGTTAATATAATGAGTAATCGGTCAATGTTTCATTTGCATTTTTATTTCAAGTAACACGTGGTTCCTTTCAATTGACTGATTCATCATACTCATTGAATCGATAGTTACGCAGTAGCATTAAGGTGGCGGTAGGTGACTGTCATGACCAGGGTCCGTGTTGCATTTGGACCGGAGGATAAGTTTAATGTCTTGTGCTGTGATGGGAGTGCTTATGTCGGAGGGGGCAATGCCCCAAGTACTGGAGACTAGGAGCAAGTGGAGCGCCGAGGCATCGGCACGTTCCATGATGGTGGGGAAAAGAGAATAATCAAAGTGGGGATCATCTGGGATGGAGAAGACCTCAGAAAGGTGGGAAGCGAAGTGGTTGGCCTTACTGAGGTTGTCAGGAAGGGGGTGATCGTTATGGAGAAGGGGGTAGTGGGGAGCGGAAAGGGAACCAGTAAGGTGATGAAAGGCGGACCAGTACTTGGAGGAGTTGATAGGGAGGGTGGCGTTGAGTCATATGCAGGTCTGGCACCAGTTCCGGCGTTTCGTTGCTGTAGTAAGGTTCCATTCGTGTCGCTGTATTTGCCGGTGGCATTGGAGTGTATCCCTGTCACGAGTGCACAGGAAGGAGCAATAGAGGCGGCGGGATTCATGGAGGAGGACAGCCCTTGGAGGGAGAGTGGGTCAGTGGGGATGGATGGTTTTAGTAGGAACATGGGCCTCCACAGTGTCAGTAATTACGTTCTGAAGGAAGGACGAGGCATGGATGATGTCGTCAGGATGGCAATAGGTAAGAGGGTGGCTTTCGACCTGGGTGGAGATGGAGTCCCGGTAGGCATCCCAGTTGGCATGGTGGTAGTCATGGACGACCTTGGGAGGTGATTGCTACCTGTGGGGACAAGGACGGCGACGGCGATACGCCCAAGGAGGTTGGCGGAGGCAATGACAACATCTGGGGTGGTGTCACTTCCAGGTCGGGTGTGCTGGGAAAGGGGAACATGGTCACATTGGATCGTGGAGAGGAACTGATGCCACCGCTGAAGGGTGGCAGGAGTGCGGCTATGGATGTTGAGGTCAGCGGCAATCACATAGGTGGAGAAGGTGCGGTCATTGTGTGAGATGAAGTCATATGGAAGAGGAGCAGTGGAGTGGGCATAGATGGTGGCACAGGTAATGGTGAGGGAGGGGAAGAAGACGCTCAGGATAAGGTGTTAAGTGGGGTCAGCAAGGAGAGGCTGTTGACGAACGGGGATATGCTTAAGGTGGCCAATCGCGACTTCACCCTGCGCACAAGGACCATGAGTGTCAGTGCAGTGGAGGATATAGGGAGAGGTGCAGATAGAATGGTGAGGCTGGAGAAAGGTTTCGTTCAAGAGGAAGGTGTCGATTTGGTGGGAGAGGGTGAGCATGAGTAGGTATTTGTTGGAGCAGAAGGAACGAATGTTCTGGAAGATGATGCGGTACTCATGCCACACCATGGTGGGAAGAGAGGGGGTAGTGAGGGAAGGGAAGAGGCTTAAATTAGGGTGTCAAGGCAGGTGAAGGTGAAGTGGGCTTGGTTGTGGGAGTAAGTGGCAAAGGTGTTCAAGTGGAAAACGGAGTGAGCGGCAAGGGAGATTTGTAGGAAGGTGTGGGGGTGCTGAAAAGGGTGAATGTTTTGGAGTACAACGGTAAGGAACTGGATGATGCCCTCAGCTGTCGGGGGTGGACATAGGGAATTGTTGGGATGGACAGGGGAATCAATGGGATGAACAGGGGCTGTAAGCTCAGGGGTGGCTGGAGGGGGTTTGGCTTTACACTTGTGGGAGTAGGTGGGATGGGGGCCATTGGAGGTGTTACAGGAAGGAGGAGCAGCAAGGTGGGGCAATTCTTAGGAAAGTGGGAGGCCTTACAATGGGGACAGGTGGGTGGGGCGTTTGCATTTGGGAGTCAGGTGGTCATTGTACATCAGGCACTGCTGGCAACAGTAGGATTGGGAAAGGGATTTGGAGGATTCAACAGGGTGGCGACGGTGGTATATCAAGGCACCCTGGCTGAGGAGATGGTCAGTGGAGGGGGCAGACTCAGAGAAGACCCTCACAAGGTAGGTGGGTCCAGAGGCATTGTGGATATGGCAGGCAGAGCGGATTTCCAGGTACGGCTGGGAGTTCAGTTCCGCCAACACTTCATCCTCCATGTTCACCGGGGTGAGCTCGGTGATCACATCGGTGTAGGTGGAGGGGCGATGGGGAGGCTGGGGCTGACAAGGTTTACATTGGAGGTCCGTGCAAACGGATGTGGATGGGGACTTGATAAGGACTGAGTCCCTGCAAGGAATGAGTTGGGAATGGGAGCACCAGGTAAATACTTTCGTATCTCCACGGTGAGGGTACGAGTGTCGAGGAACTTAGGATCGTGAGTTGACAGTACAAAGGTGTGGAGGGCGGGGGCCAGGGTACGGGTGGCGGGAGGAGGGGTGGTGTCCGTGGAGACGACAGGAGGGGGGGAGGTGGTGTCAACATTTTGTGGGAAGTGGCGGGAGCAGAGTCAGTAATGACGTGGGGTTTTTTGGAGACTGTCGACTGGAAGGAGTGGAGAAGGACGGGGAGGAGAGGGAGGTGGCTGGTGGCAGATCTCTGTGGCGTAGTGGAGGTGCCAGGAGAAGGAGCCGGTTCAGTAGTGGCGACGGTGGCTCGGCGCAAAGTGATGCGTGCAGGAGACCCAGATGACGAAGCGACTGGGTGGGTGAGAGAGGGGAAGCCGACCACCTGAGGGGTGACAGCAGAGGCGGCAACAGAGGCGCATGCAAGGGGAAGGGAGCTGTTGAGGGTGTGGAGGCTGGAGGAAGGGAAAAGAGGTGGGGGTATACAGCAGGGGAAGAGATATGGGGATGGGTAAGTGGGGGAAGGGGAGGTGAGGCGTAAGGAGGGAAGCCAGGGGTGGCACTCCAGGAAGTGTCTGTGGGAGAGGGGGAGGGGGAGGTGTAGATGACAGTGGAAGTGGGAGGGCTCATAGCAGACGAACGGCGACGGACAGACGGACGGGCAGCAGGCGTCGGCGGCGGGGGACGGCGAGCAGGCAGGCAGACGGACGAACAGCTACAGCAGCGAGTGGCGGGTGGGCAGACAAACTGACCGACAGACCGACACAATCTTCGAAGACGGAGATTCCACCCTGAGAGTAGCCCAGGCTTTGCAATCTGACGCTTTCGAAGGAGGGGATCCAATCCTCTAGATGTGCTTGCTGGTTGTTTTGGAAACCATTTATATACGCTTAAGGGTAGTGAAATATGTAGTATTTGGAAACATTTTTAAAAAATAACAACATTTTTTACACATGTTTATAAAAGAGCTACACTAACGTCAGTGTTTGACGTTATAGGATTGTTAGTACATAATAACGGGTCTAAGCAAGGTGTTGAGAAATGAAGAAGTATTCAATAGCTGGTTATTTTAGGCTATATAGGTGTACCCTTTTAGTAAAAGATAAGAACTGTATAATACGCTCTTCCTAATAGTAAAACCATTTGCTAAAAGCGTACTCAGTATCCAACTACGTTGCTATGATTCATAGCATAAAGATCAATAGGAAAGTTAAAAGCATAAGGCCAGTAAGAACATCATAACAAACACGTCAAATAAATCGTAGATATGTTTGTGCTTAAAATCGATTTTTTCTTTCAGATCGCTTAGGAGACCACATTTATGCTGTCCGTAAAACTATATCTTCCAGAGTATAAAATACTATTAAATGAAAATATTAACACTGTCATTGATTGTCCCTATTGAGTGTTTGCTTTGTAGCAGATGTTGTCCAAATACTGATTTTCTGCATGAAAACTATAATAGTATGATAACTAAAACAAATACTTAAATTCTGCGCATTCCGCCATATGAACTGCATAATACATTCAACACACATAACTTACCAAACATCGGAGCAGTAAAATCTGGTACGATGATTTTCAGATCAGATATATTTGTAAATATTTCGCAGTCCTTAAGCGCATAGATATGTTTTTGCAACACAACAGCAAGCATACAGCGAAACGCACATCGTTTACTGGCAGTGAGTGGACGCTTATTATAGCTGGATCGGCTTCCCTAGAGAGGGTCCGTTCCCTCGGTAACCAGCGGTCTCCTGCTCTACACATCTTTGCGACAATATCTGCGTTGCCTACGCCATAATTTTTGGTAATATATGTTCTGTCAAACATAAGGTAGAACCAAATGAAAAGGAGGCCTTGCTGTACTGGTGTTGTGTGTAATCCCAGTGGATTAATGTGCTTGCCGAGAGATGGCGTGTTGGTATTCCCAGTTGCACACGAGGAGTTACAGGCTTCGCAGCAATTTCCTCATTTGTGGAAAGTTGTTTTCGCGGTACACTGCATGATGAATTCCTTCCGAGCAGCAAAAAGAACGGATATCCGATTTCTTTCTGCAGAAGCGACGCATGCTTCACAAATTTAACGTAGGACTGAGGAAATGAAAGGAGAGCAGTATCGCGCATGGTGCAATATTCCAGTGGTGTCAGCATTACGGGAGGAAATGTAAATGTAGGGGGTATGCCACGCCCTGAACAGGCATACGTTGTGACGGCTATGGATCATTTCCGATCTAGATTGACCATCTTTTATTATGTTTCATTATATGTGTGAAATTTCGTATTTTCTGAAGTACATTTAGTAAGCCGCCTTTTAAGCAGTATGTGAGACTGTAGGAATTCTGTCATAACATTGACCAAGTTGTTTTGTTCTTTTAAATGTGTACTAAATGAAAATATGTTCTTGCCAGTCAAGTTCAGATGTTCTTTAAACTGGCGAAATTTCAAAGAACGATTAATAGAACATATCAACCTGATTGGCAGAGCCTATTATTGCTTGGTTCATACTTGAAAGACCGAAAAAAGCACTATACCAAATACATTAGACGAAATAAAAAATTCCACATGCATGAATTTAAAGATCCTGACATTATTTTAAATGGGCAGACTGATCTGAAATACAAAATATTCTACTAAATTTTCATATCACTTAATGAGCAGCATATTTATTTGTTATATTAACAGAGATAATTGACTAATTTCAAGTAATATTATATAATGCCTAAGATGTAAGACAAATAATGATCGTTGCATGTACAGCTGCGAATTTTCAGAAAAATTCTTACGGTGATTGCCTATATATGCAAGTATAAATCACACAAACGTAATATTATGAGGTAATTATCAGTCACCGTTTTTGCTTGCACTAAAAAGCAGTACATGTAGGGCAAGTCAGACAAAAATAAAATGAAAAATTACTTACTCATAAACTCTATAAATAACTCATAATAAGAAAGACGTGTCTTTAGTAATACATAGATCGCCGATGATGGCCCAAAGCGCGAGGATCTTCCTGTAAAATAAGCTAATATCATGAAATAGCTTACGCCAAATACATAATTCTTACAAGTTGTGAAGGGTACAGCAGTCAGCTGCAAATAATGTTTATGCATGTCCTGATTTCGGCCTTTGTGACGTCATCTTCAGTACTAAAAAACATGTAGAACCAGTTTCAATGAGGTGAAATACATTATGTGATCAAAAGTATTCGGACCCCCCCAAACGCGTCCGGCCATCCTGACTTAGGATTTCCGTGATTTCCCTAAATCGCTCCAGGCAAATGCCGGGATGGTTCCTTTGAAAGGGCACGGCCGACTTCCTTCGCTAATCCGATGAGAACGATGACCTCGCAGTTTGGTCTCTTCGCCAAAACAACCCAACCCAACACCCCCAAAACATATGATTTTCACATTAGGTGCATTGTGCTGCCACCTACTGCCACGTACTTCATATCAGCGACCTCAGAAGTCATTAGACATCGTGAGAGAGCAGAATGAGGTGTTCCGCGGAACTCACAGACTTCGAACCGTGGTCAGGTGATTGAGTGTCACTTGTGTCACACGTCTGTACGCGAGATTTCTACACTCCTAAACATCCCTAGGGTCACTGTTTCCGATGTGATAGTGAAGTGAAAACGTGAGGATCACGTACAGCACAAAAGCGTACAGGCCGACCTCGTCTGTTGACTGACAGAGACCGCCGACAGTTGAAGAGGGTCGTGATGTGTAATAGGCCGACGTCTATCCAGATCATCACACAGGAATTCCCAACTGCATTAGGTTATACAGTAAGTACTACGACAGTTCGGCGGGAGTTGAAAAAACTTGGACTTCAAGGTCGAGCGGCTGCTCAAAAGCCATACATCACGCCAGCAAATGCCACATGACGCCTCGCTGAGTGTAATATGCGTAAACATTGGACGACTGAACAGTGGAAAAACGTTGCGTGGAGAGACGAATCACGGTACACAATGTGGCGATCTGATGGCAGGGTGTGGGTATGGCGAATGCCCGGTGAACGTCATCTGCCAGCGTGTGTAGTGCCAACAGTAATATTCGGATGCAGTGGTGCTATGATGTGGTCGTGTTTTTCATGGATGGGGCTCGCACCCCCTCTTCTTTTTTTTTTTTTTTTTTCGTGGCACTATCACATCACAGGCCTACATTTGTGTCTTAACCACCTTCTTACTTCCCACTGTTGAAGAGCAATTCGGGGACGGCGATTGCATCTTTTAACACGATCCAGTACCTGTGTAATGCACGGCCTGTGGCCGAGTGGTTACACGACAGTAACATGCCTGTAATGGACTGCCCTGCAGAGAGTTCCGATCTGACTCCTATAGAGCACCTTTGGGGTGTTTTGGAATGGCGACTTCGTGCCAGGCCTCCCCAACCGACATCGATACCTCTCCTCAGCGCAGCACTCCGTGATGAATGGGCTGCCATTTCCCAAGAAACCTGATTGAACGTATGCCTGCGAGAGGCAAAGGGTGGGCCTATACTATACTGAATTCGAGCATTACCGCTGATGGGTGCCACGAACTTGTAAGTCATTTTCAGCCAGGTATCGGGCTACTTTTGATCACATATGTATATGCGTTATTAAAAGTACACTAGCAAACACTTTAAGTTTGAGTCAACCATAAATTACACACCAATAAATTTGGGTTAAAACATGAAAACAACTTCTATATGCACGTAGTCCCTACTGAACTAATTATGCCAAAGACTGAGTTCACATTGATGGCGCTTTTTATAACTACAACACAGCTGGCTCGAGCGTAAGTCGTACCAAGCTACAGCGCCCTCTTAACATGTGTGATGTATTGACAACGTGTATTAACTTAATTTTCAATTTGTATGTTTTATCATATTATTAATTGTTTTATGTTTTACACAAAAGAAATATAAAGTGGTTGTAACTAAAAAATGAGTAGTGTTTTGCTGTTATACATGGTGGTAATTGTGTGAACTAGCCAGGAGTTTTCGTTATTGCTATACACTTTTCAGTTGAACATAGCGGAAAAAATACCAAACATTTTCTTAAAAACACCTAAATTAATCAAATTTTTACTAAAACCGTCTTACATTTCAAGCACAGTTTGTGCCTTAAAATGTCTTCACGTATGAAAATGCTCCATCCATGTGCGAAGGGAAGACGTACGGATCTGTTCGAGAAGTTTAAAATCTTTGCCATCAGGCGTCGTCTTGTAGTACACTGCTCTATGAGCAGGTGGCTACGAGAAACTTACATTTTTGGGAACTTTTAAATCACTTTGGGATTCGACTACTAACGGGCCGATCCCAACATACTCCATCATCGGATATTTTTTTCTCTATGGTTATTTCATCGCTCCTATGCCCATACAAGCGGAGGGTGTGTGGGGAGGGAGTGACGCGGACCGGACAACGATGACTTAGTTAATGATTACACTCCATCTGGACTGCACGTGACTGCAAAGTTTCTGGAGACAAATATGATGTGTTCCTGACATTACTGCATGATTATGTTGAAATTTTGTTATTGTTAACACCAGAATGCGTAAATTTCAACGTATTTTATGACAAATTTATAAGAGAGGTCATTTGCAAGCAGAAAGGTTCCTGGTTCTTTTTTTAGCTGTGTGAATATACAGGGTGGTCCATTGTTAGTGACCGGGCCAAATATCTCACTAAATAAGCATCAAACGAAAAAAACTACAAAGAACGAAACTCGTCTAGCTTGAAGGGGGAAACCAGATGGCACTATGGTTGACCCGCTAGATGGCGCTTCCATAGGTCAAACGGATATCAATTGCGTTTATTTAAATAGGAACCTCCATTTTATTACATATTCGTGTAGTACATAAAGAAATATGAATGTTTTAGACGGATCACTTTTTTTGCTCTGTGATAAATTGTGCCGTAATAGTCACAAAAGTAAAAGTACGTGGTATCACGTAACATTCCGCCAGTGCCGGCCGCGGTGGTCTAGCGGTTCTAGGCGCGCAGTCCGGAACCGCGCGACTACTACGGTCGCAGGTTCGAATCCTGCCTCGGGCATGGATGTGTGTGATGTCCTTAGGTTAGTTAGGTTTAAGTAGTTCTAAGTTCTAGGGGACTGATGACCACAGTAGTTAAGTCCCATAGTGCTCAGAGCCATTTGAAGCAGCCATTCCGCCAGTGCGGACGGTATTTTCTTCGTGATACATTACCCGTTTTAAAATGGACCATTTACCAATTGCGGAAAAGGTCGATATCGTGTTGATGTATGGCTATTATAATCAAAATGCCCAACGGGCGTGTGCTATGTGTGCTGCTCGGTATCCTGGATGACATCATCCAAGTGTCCGGATCGTTCGCCGGATAGTTACGTTATTTAAGGAAACAGGAAGTGTTCAGCCACATGTGAAACGTCAACCACGACCTGTAACAAATGATGATGCCCAACTAGGTGTTTTAGCTGCTGTCGCTACTAATCCGCACATCAGTAGCAGACAAATTGCACGAGAATCAGGAATCTCAGAAACGTCGGTGTTGAGAATGCTACATCAACATCGATTGCACCCGTACCATATTTCTATGCAGCAGGAATTGCATGGCGACAACTTTGAACGTCGTGCACAGTTCTGCCACAGGGCACAAGAGAAATTGCAGGACGATGACAGATTTGTTGCTCGCGTTCCATTTAGCGACGAAGCGTCATTCACCAACAGCGATAACGTAAACCGGCATAATATGCACTGTTGGGCAACGGAAAATCCACGATGCTGCGACAAGTGGAACATCAGCGGCCTTGGTGGGTTAATGTATGGTGCGGCATTATGGGAGGAAGAATAATTGGCCCCCATTATATCTATGGCAATCTAAATGGTGCAATGTATGCTGATTTCCTACGCAATGTTCTACCGATGTTACTACAAGATGTTTCACTGCATGACAAAATGGCGATGTACTTCCAGCATGATGGATGTCCGGCACATAGCTTGCGTGCGGTTGAAGCGGTATTGGACAGCATATTTCGTGACAGGTTTATTGGTCGTCGAAGCACCATACCATGGCCCGCACGTTCACGGGATCTGACGTCCCCGGATTTCTGTCTGTGGGGAAAGTTGATGGATATTTGCTATGGTGATCCACCGATGACATGCGTCAGCGCATTTTCAATGCATGTGCGAAAGTTACAGAAGGCGAATTACTCGCTGTTGAGCGGAATGTCGTTACACGTATTGCCAAATGAATTGAAGTTGACGGACATCATTTTGAACATTTATTGCAATAATGTGGTATTTACAGGTAATCACGCTGTAACAGCATGCTTTCTTAGAAATGATAAGTTCACGTAGGTACATGTATTACTTTGGAACAACTGAAATAAAATGTTCAAACGTACCTACGTTCTGTATTTTAATTTTAAAAACCTACCTGTTACCAATTGTTCGTCTGAAATTGTGAGCCATATGTTTGTGACTATTACAGCGCCATCTGTGACAAAGCGAAAAAAGTGGTCCAACTAAAATATTCATATTTCCTTACGTGCTACACGAATATGTAATAAAAAATCTGGGTCCCTATTTAAGAAAACGCAGCTGGTATCCCTTTGACCTATGGCAGCGTCATCTAGCGGGTCAACCATAGCGCCATCTGGTTTCCCCCTTCAAGCTAGACAAGTTTCGTTCTTTGTAGTTTTTTCGTTTGACGCTTATCTCGTGAGGTATTTAGCCCGGTCGCGATCAATAGACCACTTTGTATACGTGTTTTTTTATGTTTTATATTTACTAATAGGTACGTTAAGATTGACTCAAGTTTGTCGCCTTTGCTACTGTATGTTTAATAAGGCTTACATGTTACCCGACAGCGAAATTAATGCGATCTTGACTGCAGAATGGTTTTTTAAAATTTAAACAGATCTCCCTTTTCTCGAAATGAGAAAATCCGGATACTTACTGTAACTGGTTCTAAATGTCATTTGCCACTGAAGATGGTCACACAGTGTCCGAAATCTGGATATGCAATAAACATTACCTGAAAATGATTGCTGCGTCTTTTTTTTACTTGAAATAAATATTGTGGCTGATTCCTAATTCAATCAAGCCTGACTTAATTATAAATATGGCGTATTTTGAACATTTGAGCCATTTCGACAAAAATGCTGATTTTAAGCGACAATTTTTTACTATGGGCGAGTCCACTACTTCGGAAGTGGCTTAATCATGTTGGCCATCCACTTGCGTGGAGCTTGTACTAGGGTCCTATAGAACCTGGTCCGCCAAATCTGGTGCATGCAAAGTCCGCTGCTTCCCTGCACGCTTGTCTGTCTGAAAGGACCCATGATCACATAAACGTCCAAAAACGACTTGAATTTTTTTATGATGTGGTTGGTGTTTGTCAGGTCACTTGATCTGGTATAGCCGTGCTGCCTCTCGATCGCTTCCATCTGCTTGGCCATACACAGACACCATCTCGTCTCGTTCCCAACAACACCCAATTCCCATCTGAGTTACCTAAGCATTTATGTAACACTTTCAAATTTTTTCAAGCTACCAGCAACAATTATGGCAGCCTACTGCTGAACTGCTATGAAGTTGTCCTTAATTCGAACTTGTGCGGATCCCAAATACTCGATGAGTACTCAAGAATACATCCCACTAGCGTGCTGTATGCGCTGTCTTTCTACAGATGAGCCACGCATCCTTAAATTCTCCCAATAAAACAAAGTGGACTATTCGCCTTCCCTACCACAATGCTCACATGCACGTTAGAGTTCATAGCGCCCTGTAACATTAAGCAAAGATAAGAGGGGTATTCGAAAATAATGCTGATTGATCGCGAAATGGAAACCTGTGTGTAAATCAAAAGTCTTTTATTTGCGATAGTCAGCTACAGCTTCGACCTACTTTGTCGTAGCATTGTACCAACTTTCCGGTACCCTAATTATAGACGTCAGCCACCTGCGCTTTCCGCCACTTCTCTGCGCTGGTCTGCATTTCGTTATCTGTGCCGAAACATTGTCTCCATAGCCAGCGGTTCATATGAGCAGAGATCAGAGGGAGAAAAGTATAGTTTGTATGGTGTGTGATCAAACACTTCCCACCAAAAACACTGCAGGTGTGTTCTCACTGTCCCTGCAATGTGGGGTCGAGAATCGTAATGAAGTAGGAAACATTTGACAGGAACGTTTTGTTGGGTTGCATGAAATCAGGCGAAACCTCTCAGCAGCACCCATACTTGCGGGAGACACTGTTGTGCTAGGCATCTTTACATGCTCGCTCTGTGTTCAGTACTGAACATATCGACGTTACGCAATCGACAGGTATATTAGAGGCACTGTCCAACACGTCTGTGCAAAGCTTCATCGGATTTTCACTGTCGTTTCCATTTCGAGACCTATCGGACCTTACTTTTCGAACAGCCGATGTATTTAAATGATGTGACTGTTTCTAACATCAACTCATCATGACAGTTACAGCACGTATTTAAAGCACAACTGATTTCCATTCTCATAGCTGCGCTGTTAGCGCCATTCTTCCTCGACTGGCACGATTTTGAAGAGACATCAGTTTTCACATGTGTACCAACTTTCTTATATGTGCACAACTCCTACTTCGTGTTGCAATTTTTTTCTGTCATCGTGTGTAGCATTTTACTCACCATAAAATTCTGTGCCTGAAAACTTAACAATATATTCCAGTTAGCTTTCATATATTATCAGCACTAAATTTGTAGAAAGCGAAATACACTGACAGAAAAACAACTGGTACCCCAAGAAAGAGTTCTGCGACTTATACGAAAGCTGGTAAGCGAGTATCTTAATCTAAAAGATGATGTCTATTCAAAACCGTGCCAGCTGCATAAGAATGGCGCTAGTAGCCCTACTATGAGGCAGCAAATCAGGTTCGCTTTAACCACACACTGTAATGGTCGTGAGTTGAAGTTAGTCATGAACGTCTTGAACGTGGTAACACCGCCTCAGAGTTTGACTGGGTTGTGTAAATGGTTACGAGACGCTGGATGTTCTTTCTGGGATACTGCAGGACCGTAGCCCTGTACATAATTGCTGACAGCGGTGGGCACGAGAATTATGGCCGTAAGCAGACCATACAACGATCGGCCATGTGGCACTATCGTGAGGGTCGGCCATCGTGTTCCACATATGGCTCTGGCGCATAGAACTGCGCCTGCAGCAGCAATTTGAGCACCAGTTGGCACCACAGTGACATGGCGAACTGTTACAAATCGATTACTTCTAAGACATTTCCGACAGCGACGTTCTGTAGCATGCATTCCACTGACTCCAAACAAGCGCTGTTTGTGACTTCACTGACGTGAAGCGAGAGCTCAATGGAGGGCACGCTGGAGGTTTTTTGTGTTTTCTGATGACTAAGCCACAGTGGCAGTGATGACTACGTGTTGATTAGCAGGAGGCCAGTAGAGGGCCTACGGACAACCTGTCTGCATGCTAGACACACGACCTACAAATGGAGCTATGATCTGGGGTGTGATTTCGTTGACAGCAAGAACACCTTCGCAGGTATCCCACGCATCCTGACTGCAAAATTGTACGTCAGTCTGGTGATCCGATCTGTTGCGGTGCCATTTATGGACACCATTTCAGGGGCAGTTTTCCAACTGGATAATGCTCGCCTGCACACCGCAGTTGTAACCCAACATGCTCTACAGAGCATCGACATATTTCCTTGACCTGGTCGATTACCAGATCTGTCTCCAGTTGAGCACATATGGGACGTCATTGGACGACAACTGCAGCGTCATCCACAACCAGCATTAAACAAAAATGGTTCAAATGGCTCTGAGCACTATGGGACTTAACATCTGTGGTCATCAGTCCCCTAGAACTTAGAACTACTTAAACCTAACTAATCTAAGGACATCACACACATCCATGCCCGAGGCCGGATTCGAACCAGCGACCGTAGCAGTCGCGCTGTTCGCCTAGAACCGCTAGACCACCGCGGCCGGCCAGCATTAAACGTTCCTGTTTAGACCTACCTAGTGCCACAGGCGTGGAACTCCATCCCACACACTGGCATTGAGTACCTGTAAAACGTAATGCATGCACGATTACAAGTTTGTATTTACCACTCCGGCAGTTACACCGGTTGTTAATGAACCAGCATTTCGCATTTCCCATAGCTTATCTCGCACTTAAATCAACCTATGATCTTGGAGTTTTAGTAACGTAAATAGTTACTATGACAAATGTATTCCCGAATTTCATTACTCTACATTAAATATTTTTTGGTGTTGCCATATTTTTTCCCATCAGTGTATTTACAAACGATGCGCAAAACACAGCCTCACCTCAAACGACAACAAAAACTATACAGAATGGCGGAAACTGTTTATTGCGGTCTCAAGTGCTCATTCCTGCTTGTGGTTCTAAATACGGTCTGTAGACTGAAGTACTGACCAATAAAACATCGGTGTTACTGGGTATACTACCCTCTAGCCATTCCCACCTTGTTGAACCACGAAGTGGACAAAATTAACGACAGCTACTGAGAAGGAAGACTCGATCATACACTTTTGGTATGAATACAAGGGTATTTTAAAAAGGGAAACACCAAAAATTACATTTTATAGGACAAAGGCTCGACTTTATATAGAAACACAGTCTTGCTCCATAATACAAATAAATAACAACACACTCTTAAGAAAAAAAAATTTAGTTAATTTTAAAGAAGAGGAATGTAGGTGTTTAAAGTAAATACCACTATATATAAATGAGCTAGGCTATGAGGGCGTAATTTGCGAGCGTTGTAGAGGTGGATGGGGGCCCGATGCAAGGCGGAGGAACGCATTTAGCATTGCTGCCTCCACAGGATCCAAGGATCGATTCCACCCAGTTCACAGTTCTTCTTCACTGGGTGACTGGGTGTTTGTGCTGTCCTAATCATTTCCTCTTATCTTCATGCCAATGAAGGTCAATGTCTCCTGACCGTCCTATTTTGCTTTTCCTGCTTTTCTGCTGACAGCAGATTACGTCCCACCTCCTTATGTCTAGCCCTTCTCGGCACCTAGTGGTTAATGCGCCATTACGTAGTGGTTCCAGATACTTTTAACTACATATAGTACATTCTTCGGAATTCATTGAAAGCCTAATAAATATTATCTGTTCAAAAATATACGGACTCCCCCAAGTAGAGCAGAATTGACCCCTGCGAGTGACGAGAGGTGGGCCAGCCAGTTTCAAAGGAGGTGGTGAGTAATACTTATGTTTCCCGCAGAAAAGAAAAGTAGTAACTTCAGAATGGGTATGTCTGAAGAGCTCAGTGACTTCCAGGGAGGGCTGGTCAGGTGATGTCACTTCATTAACAAACCAATTAGGGACCTCTCAGTCATAAAGTTGCAAAAGTCGATTATGGGTGGTAGCATTGTGACGTGGGAACACGAAAGAACAAACAGACGTGCCTCATGTACTGGCCGACAGAGAGGGCTGAGCATTGCGGCAGATTACTGTAAGAAATCGCATGGAATAAGTGGAAGGAGTCACTCATCAATTCTGAAGTGCTAACAGCAGTCCGGCTAGCACGTTGCTGCACCATAGATTTAAGACGAGTATGGTACAATGTTGAGAACCTCCTCATAAGCCAGACATTTCTGTAGTCAGTGCTAAGTGACACTTGAGGTGATGTAAAAAGTGACTTCATCAGACACTGGATGACGCTTTGGAGCTATGAATCGCTATATGGTCTGTGAAAAACCGATGCAACGGTTTGTTAGGGTTTTGTGAAAACACGGAGGACACTACCTACCGTCATGCATAATATAAACAATAAAGTATGAAGGAGGTAGTGTTAACAGAATAAAGGTATTTTTCGTGGTTTGGGTGTTGTCCCTTGTTGCGCTTAATATAACGTGAAATACGAAGCACCTAAACACATGTTACAACACAGTATAATGCGTACCACCGAGGAACAGTTTGAAGACGATGATTGTTTGTATCAGAATGCCAAATCACCCTGTCATAATACAGTATCTCTGAGGCAATAGTTCGTGGACAATCAAATTTATGAAATGGACTGGCCTGTCCTGAGCTCCAACCCGACCACTTGGGACACCTTTTTAAAAAAATCACAATGTCGACTTCGTTCCAGAGCCCAGCGCCAACTTTTCTACTTCCTCAGGTTTCCGCTCTTGAGGAAGAATGGGTTGCCATTCCTTCAAACACACTCAGAAACCTCACTGAAAGCATCTCCAGTTCAAGCCTTAATAAAGGCGAAGGGTGAACACACCTCGTATTTGTCAACCAACAGATGTCCTGGGACTTTTGACCAGATAGTGTACATATAGGGCTTGTATTTGTGTGTGTGTGTGTGTGTGTGTGTGTGTGTGTGTGTGTGTTTGCGCGCGCTCACGCATGGGCGCATGTGCTTGCAGAAGTCAGTATACACCACCACCATGACCACTGGCGGGATGTCACTAATGTGTATCAAGAACGATGCATCAGTTCATGACGTATTTGGTACGTGTAGAACCATGCAATATTTCGTAGGTCAAGAGACATGTTGATCCTCTTATCAGAGTATTTCTATTGTTGAGTCTACAAGCCATTGTGTACAGAATTTCAAGTATCACTTCTAATCGTATGCAGCGCTATTGACTGCTGTGGCACACTGGCGACCACGACCACGTAACTGTAGACCGACACTGCCAAGAAAGTTAAAATCCTCTATTGCCGCCGAATATAGCAGCTGGCGCCTTCAGCCGGTAGCACCTATGACATTGTGTTTATCGCTGGAATGAGGCGTGGCAGATACGTTTGTCAGCCTTCTGGGCTTCTTGGAAGGATGCACTGGCCGACTTTGTACGATGTTGAGTCAAGGCCAGCAGGGCCTGTTGGTGATTGCTGACTGTTGCGAGTCGTTTGAATCAGGAAATGTTGGTCATTCTGTTCAGAGCTTGCCTCTACGTTAGGAACTGACCATCTGATATTAAAGCGAAGGTGGTCAACGTGTGGGTGAGTGTGTCGTCTGGAGCACAGCGTCATCACGACTCGGGAAGTTGAGTTTTGCTTAGTGGTGTTATTTCAAGAATTAAATGAGTTGCAAGATGCAGCGTAATTTTTACCTTCTAACATGTTAATTTCGTCGTTATGCCGATTTTACTCGTTAAGCAGGTTAATATCATGCGTCACAAGTAACACTTTGAGCACAATTAGGTAATTTGCATAGTACGAAGTGTAATAAGAACACACATAGCTTGCATGTACACTGTTCTGACAATCCCTACATCACTGGCATGCAGGTGAATACGTAATATTTTGGTCGTAAAGTAGAACTCAAGTGAAAGAGGTTTGTAAGTTGACAACGCAGAAGTGCGACAGGGAAACACACATAGTGAGACATAACAGAACTACCCTCGCAGCGGGGAGGGCAATTAGCTGACAATGGACGCGGCCCTTGGATTGGCGCGAGAGCAAAGCGCTAAATGCAGAGTCACAGGCCTTCCGTAAACAAAAAAAAAAAAAAAATAAATAAAAAAAACAAAAAAAACAAAAAAAAATAAAAAAAATCACGTGATGTTCCTGGGGACAGTGCGTGTGCTTCACGAGCTCAGCACCTGCCCACATGGAGCTTTTAATGCTAGGAGGCAAACTGGAAAGCACATTTGTCAGGAATCAGCAAACGCAGGTGTTTGTTTCAGAGATTCTTATTGGTCGAGTAAGCAACGATGGTCAGTAAAAATCATGCATATTTTCTGATACCGGTCGTGGAAAGAAGCGAAGCTACGGTACAGTAGCGGAAGTTAGCAGCAATGTCGTCAGTTACGTATACATTATTGAGCCTCTCTCTCTCTCTCTCTCTCCCTCTGGAGATACCGTTTGTTGCAAGGAGCGCTCAATGCTCTGTGGTGAAGCAAAGAGAGAGATTTTTCAGCGAACACTTCGTTGGTTCAAGAAGCTCTGTGTCAGCCGAATTTGTGCCGGATATGTCAATTGTCTTCGTGGTGGAGGACACGAGAATAGCTGTCATAGTTAGACCGGTATTTTACTATCATTTTCCTTTGACAGAGATTTGATCAAATATTCGTCAAATGTCTTTGACAAAGATCTTTGATGTAGCGTTAAAAGGGGTAATTACACTGTCATCATATTTTTCGTCAAAGTTCAAGATGGCTGACAACAACAACTTGTTATTATGCACGGCAGTTTCATGTACCACAATTGCATTGTGTACGCATTTGGAAGAGAAGCGGGGGGAAAAGAATGAAACGTACCTGGGTGAAGTCGTGGGTTTTACGACGAGACGATAAAAGCATTTAACAAAATTTTTTAAGCAAGCTTGTAGCGGAGTACAAGTCACACATAAATTACTTGAGAATGGATGAGCATAAATTTTGGTATTTGCTTAGTGAAGTGTCTCCTCATAGCCCAAAGCACAATACTCACTTAAGAACTGCTGTATCTGCAGAAGACAGGCTCACAGTAACAGTCCGATGTCTCTTCATACCACAAAGCACAGTACTCACTTAAGAACTGCTGTATCTGCAAAACGCAGGCTCACAGTAACATTCCGATTTCTTGCTACATTGCTACAAGAGAAAGTTACTCTAGCTTACAGTACAGCACTCGAATACAACAGTGCACATTAAATAAAATAATACCGTAAACGTGTGAAGCAGTTTATAAAGCACTGAAGGACCAACATCTGAAGGTAAATTAGTGCTAAATACACTTTATGTGCATTAAGGAACTATCTTTATTATAGATCCAAGTAATATTTACATACTATGTCCCATAACTACAAATTAATATAAATGTATGAAGCTTATGAGGTGCTTTACAGTGTGAGGCATCCTGAGTACAAAATTAGGTTTAGAGGACTGGAGACCTCAGAAAATTTATGTATATATTATAGTCCATCCTTTTCCTGGATACCGGATTGTTGGAAGGCTACATAGGTATACTCAGAGGTGGATGGTTGTGGCTGTGGAGCTGTCGACTGCAGAAAATCCCACCTGTCCATCAAAAAACGATTTAAACCCTGGATAGCCGCCGTTGCGAATGCTTCACAATCCACATTTTCCATCTCCCGAAATTCAGCTGTGATGTGGGTGGCCAGGGCACTATAACGATCTTCCCACGCAGGCTCGGGCTGATTTTTGCTCATGTCAGCAACAGCCTTCAACGTTTTGGTAGCCTACACAAGAACGTCTGTCGTCATTTTTCTTCTCTTTGTGGGAGGCCGCTCATGATGCTGGGGCTGTGGCGGTGGCTCATTGCAGGCGACATCAGTCTCTTCTTGAGTACTGAGCCTGTACCTCATGCTATAAAATGTAGAAATGAAAGACATCTCTTACATATCTTAGATATACATAAATTTTATTTACAGGTACCTCCACAAACAGAGAAGAGTGGGATCAAATTGCCAATGGTTTCGATGAGAAGTGGAACTGTTATAACACTACAGGAGCAATGGACAGAAAGCACATTCGCATTAAATGCCCACAAGCTAGTGGATCTCACTTTTTCAATTATAAATCCATTAACAATATAATTTTATTTGCCTTGGTAGATGCTACCAACAAATTATTGTATGTTGATGTAACTACTAATGGGCGTGTTGGTGATGCTGGACTGTTTACAAGTAGCAAACTATTGTGGACATTCCTCAAGGTAGAAAGGTTGGGAACACAAACGTAACATCTCCAGTGGTTGTACTGGCCGATGAAGCTTTTCCCCTGAGTTAAAACATTATGAAGCGATACCCCTTGAAGGGAATCAGTAAGGAATTTCAATTACAGACTGTCACGAGGAAG
Source organism: Schistocerca piceifrons (assembly GCF_021461385.2). Classification (NCBI taxonomy): domain Eukaryota; kingdom Metazoa; phylum Arthropoda; class Insecta; order Orthoptera; family Acrididae; genus Schistocerca; species Schistocerca piceifrons. The sequence continues at coordinate 634,784,448 of NC_060140.1, forward strand.
AAGATTAGTGGAAAGCAGCCTTGGCATTGTTGCCAGTCGTTTGAGGATTTTTATTATTACCATTAATCTGCCTCCTGAAACAGGTACTGCAATTATACTCGGTGCCTGCACACTGAATAACTTGTTAACTGAGAGAAAAAAACACATTTACAGTCGTCAGGAAACAGTGTCAGCATTAGTAGGAAACCGCACTATCTTGATTCTCAAAGCACTGAGGACCTACAGCAAATGGAACCAATAGTTTTCCAAGCCGCTTCTATACGTCCAGTACATGGGAGAGCAGTTAGAGAATGCTTTAAAACATATTACAATGGTGCTGGGAATGTGCCCTGGCAAGTCAGTCACATTTCGTAATGTAAAATGCAAACAAATATACCTGCCTCAAAAATTTCTTCGAAGGTGGATGTTACACTATCACTGCCACTTTCTGTGCCCTCTAATCTGGAGACCCTTTCATCTGCTTCTGTGGCCTGGTCAAGGAATTTAAGCAAGTGGAAGCAGTACACGTGTGGTCTATAAACGGCCTGTGCATTGGCTCCACTTTTGCTTTGAAGCATCTGCAATAATAGTAATAAAAATGATGTAAACTTCTTGTATGCTATGTAAACATCATTGTGTGATTCAAGTGTCTGCAGTGAGCAAAATTATGTAAATCATTTGTATGTCAGGTAAACATTACTTGCATAAATAAAATGAAATAAGTATGTCGATACGTACTGTTGCTTTCTCGTGAGAGTATGTTGAGCGAAGGCCATTAATTTTCATTTTTATGTCGTCAGCCGTGCACACGGGCCGTATCTCGCGGCTAATGACCTCTGAAATTTTTTTGTAGCTCTCCAGTCTTCTTAACCTATTTTTGTTCTCAGGGTGCATCACGTTCTAAAACGCCTCATCAGCTTTATACATTTATATTAATTTTGTAGTTGACGCCATACACCAATGAAACTTGGAAGCCACGTTTACAAACACACTACTGGTGACTGAACGCTGCAGCGATGCTAGCGCTCTAAGTGGTAACACTTCACATTACAGTGAAGACAAGACAAGGAACGTTTATGATCAAATCTACAGCGAGGCACTAGAGTTGATCATATTTATTTTACGACAGGCAAAATTTTATAAAGTTCCCTACAACACTATCCAATTTCTTTGACATAAATATTTGACATATCAACTTCGATAAAGAAATATATAATAATGTACTACCCATCTTAATGTTCTTGGGAGAATTTTTTAGGGCAACATTGTGCACGTTGTCCAGCTTTGGCGAGTGTACAACGCTATTTGTCTTAGCTAGAGACACACCCTATTTTCCGCTTCAGGGAAACAAAGGGAAGATTCCAACTGTTAAATTCAGTCAGAGCCCAGTATTGTTTCTTGAGGTCAACCGGTAGGAGAGGCAACTCATGCAAAAGCCGACTGCCGCCGAGGTTATCGCTGTTTTCTGCAAAAGGTAATCAGGCATTGCTCAAGCTTGTAATTTTGAAGTCACCAGTGTGCTTTTACTTCAAGTTTGCATTAGATTGGAGTAATGATTCGCACTCCTTTGCGTCCATGTCATCCACGTAATTCACTTGTGGTCTTAAGGTTTAAGTTTGAGGAAGTGATCCTTCAGATAGGAATTATTGCCCACATACGGTAGTTTGTATTGTGACAGTATATAGTTCTACAGCAATGTCAGTTAGTAGATTTTCAGTATTAGATTGCTAGTGACCTCAATCAATATTTTACATGTGTTTCTTTTTCCAAGGTATCTTGATAGGTTGTATACGACTTTTCTAAGATTGCCATTTCCACATCTTGAGCACAAATGTGTACAGTAACTCATGTAACTGATTCTTTTGAACAGGGAATAGACTGTTGTTTGTCCTAGAGCCCCCCCCCCTCCCCCACCCTTTCTCGCCGACATATTTTAGCTACACCGGCGGCAGCTGTTCTTCTCATGTCATAACAGTTGGCGTGGCTGGGGTCTCCACATATGAAAGGGCGTGGTTTCACCAGCTTAACATTTAATTTTCCTTTTCAGAGCACTCCTTTCATGCTATGTGGTGGGGTGCATCACACCAAACCAGCACCAGCAAGTTACAGAGTTTGGAATGTAGCACATGTACTTTTATTGTCGCATGCAGTTTGTCTGGAATCTCAGTTGCTAACTGCAGCATTATTTACTGTGCACTTGTTGCAGGTTATTGACGCCATTGAGTTACGCGATTTGCCGTTGGAGCTTGATAGTACCCCTCTATTACTGTGGTTGTGAGTTCTGTGCAGATGGTGGATCGAGAAAGAAGTATATTGGACGTCATCAGGGGGAACATCGTAACAGGATTGGTTGTCTCTTATCTGAAAAATTAGCAACACAATGTGCATAGTCACAGCACCATTAGATAGAAAGTTGTTTGGTCAAGTGTGCTTGTGTCTATTGGCTGGGTGAGGCGCATTGTGAAAGCTATGCCTGAGGGCTGGGAAGCTGTTTAGCTTCTGTTGTATGTACGTTGGTTTGTTGACTCCATTTTGTTTTATCCAATGTCACACGTTGTGCAAATTTTTCAGAAAGTGATAGCACACCTCCGGTGGAAAAGTTGACGTCTTTTTGACTTTGACCGTTTTCTCTGTTTCAGTTACTTCGTCTTTGGTGAACATTTTTTCAACTTTTGAGTGCTGGTTATTACGATCAACATAAATCAGCGGTACTGATATATAAGCCGTGTTTAATTCTAACTGCAGTTTATACCTAGAACACTTAAGTGGGTGGATGAACGTTGCACTGTTTCTAAACCGTTGTAAATTTTACCACTCCATGTTTTACTCAAAGTAATCATAATTTAGAGTTGATACAATAGTTAATTACATTTGTAATGTCTCCTGTGGAATGTCACCTAAAAATAAGTATAAAATATTCCAATTTACCCCCTACACTGACAGTACTAGAAAGGCGGGAACCACGAATTGATACCAACTGCAGTCGTAAATTTTACGACGGTTTACTAATCTAGGGATAAGGGATAGGCACCATAGCGCGAACTGTTTGACAGTCTGCATCACAACACCTCACCATGATGCTGAGAATAAAAGGGCTTACCACACGAAAACCTAAGTAAAAACGAATATAGGCGCGAAATATCACGAGAAACTAAATTACTTTTAGATTATAAGTTCACCCCCAACAAAATTACTTATCAACATCGTTTGGTTGCAGATGACTAGCTACCTGTAATAATTAATACACAAGTGGTGCTGAAAAATCGAGCACACCATGTGTAAAGGTATTATCGAAAAGAAACGAATTATTGTTTGAACTAAATTCCACATAATTTTGTAATAATTTAGTAAAAATGTTCACATAACAGATTAAATAAAACGGATACCCACTGATGATGGCACAGTGGTGCTGAAACATGTTTGAGAACTTGGAAAATGGTTCAAATAGCTCTGAGCACTATGGGACTTAACTTCTAAGGTCATCAGTACCCTAGAACTTAAAACTAATTAAACCTAACTAACCTAAGGACATCACACACATCCATGCTCGAGGCAGGATTCGAACCGGAGATCGTAGCGGTCGCGCGGTTCCAGACTGTAGCGCCTAGAACTGCTCGGTCACCCCGGCCGGCGAGAACTTGGAAGAAACGGTGTTTTGCATAACTGGCGAACCTTACATCCTACAATTTTAACTGCAAACCTGGTAAACACAAGGAGCTGCAAATCAAATGATGAATGTACTCTTAATATTTCGAGTTGCACCGTCTTAGAATGAACGACTTAGTGGCCGATAACTTAAGTGGAAGTTAGTATTAATGGCTATTGTTGTCTTCTTAGTGATACTTAGTACTAAGTTAATGATCATCTAACACGCTGCATGGTATATGCTCTAGTTGTGTCCTAGTGTAGCAGATTGTTATGGTAATGGGGTTATTTTAATATCTTTAACATAACTAGAGACATGGTAGAGCTATTAAATTTGATATACCCGACCTACTTATTGATGATTTGATCAGTACTTCCTTGAGTTAGTCATCTGTTTGTGATGTCTTCTGTTGGATGATTTGTGTATGCGGCGAGGCGTGAGGATAGGCAAACGTTTTAACATAACTAGAGACATGGTAGAGCTATTAAATTTGATATACCCGACCTACTTATTGATGATTTGATCAGTACTTCCTTGAGTTAGTCATCTGTTTGTGATGTCTTCTGTTGGATGATTTGTGTATGCGGCGAGGCGTGAGGATAGGCAAACGTTTGATGGTTCAAATGGCTCTGAGCACTATGGGACTCAACTGCTGAGGTCATTAGTCCCCTAGAACTTAGAACTAGTTAAACCTAACTAACCTAAGGACATCACAAACATCCATGCCCGAGGCAGGATTCGAACCTGCGACCGTAGCGGTCTTGCGGTTCCAGACTGCAGCGCCTTTAACCGCACGGCCACTTCGGCCGGCTGGCAAACGTTTGAGAGAAAATTAATTCGTTATTACGGCTTCAAGAATGCCTTCCTTCGTAGGTTTAGATTACCGTATTAAAGGCAGACGTTGTGATTTTCTAGGAAACGTGCTTGTTCGTAGGATAATGAAAAATGTTAAACAATCGCTTAAAATCGTTGCAATTCAGAGACGGTGTCTTGTTTCAAGGTTGATCTGAATGTTTAAAATATTTCCGCCTGCCTAATTTGCAACTTCGTCTTTATCGCCTATCAGGCAGTAAAACCAAGCCCTCTAATCTTCCACCACGAACATAGTCCCTTAAATTGACAGTATTCTGCAAAAATTAATGAGACTAGTTAGAGGGTCGAAACTATTCAGAGGCGTCTTTTGAAGGTCAGGTGACAAAAAATAACTGGTTGTATAATACCTCTACACTGACGTCACTGAACACCTATGTGGAACAAAGAGCAACAGCTGCAAGCAATTCACAACATCCAACAGCCTCTAAGACTCCCAATGAAAACGGCGATGTCGCAGCTTAAAACGGCCATAGCTCCAACAGCAACTTGCGGGACTCACATAATCTGTGACAAATTGAAAGTCAGTGACTTTGTAACACTAGAGAATGTCATATCCCTGTATATTTAACGAAACCTGGGCGTCGGCAGCCAGCGCCTTCAATCCTGGCTTACGTCTTATTGAAAGAAAACTTCTTCACAGAAGATATAGACTGCAGATGGTCCAACCCAAGGCTTGCGAAAGCAATCACGAAATACTAATAGAAAAACAAAACTCTGTCTGGAGCAGAAGATTAGAAACAGGCAAATTCGTGGTAACATGATACGCAGCACGTGTATTCCACCAGAAGTTCTGCCAAAACAAAAGCTTCCAGCAGCCGAATAAGAAACCTCGTAACTGTACTGTGCAATGAACACTCTGTGTGATATCATGCATAAAATCAAAGGAAAAGAACAATGTCAATAAGAAATCTGGGAGTACAGTGATGTAACTCAGCTTTGTACTTGTACTGATATTTTCATTTGTACTTCTTGTGCACATTTTGAATAATAATAAAATATAGTGTCTCCAGTTTTTTTAATAGCCAGTTATCTTATTTGGGCAGTAATTGTAGTTAGTGCTACACTGCACGCCATCTGCTTGCCGAAGTGGGTCAGTTCTACAGCTAACTGGGAAACGGAGCATGACCCTTAGCATGACCGTGATCACGTAGAAAACTCAGTTTCTTTCAACAGTGTATAGCTCGAGATTAAATTTTTTCTGCATAGAACTGACTGTTGATTCAAGAGACCCCAATTTATGAATAGTGTGCTTCAAGTTTAATTTCAGTTACACAGATATAGTCGAATTTGGAAGTTATCATTTCGTTTGCTCAAATGGCTATTGCCGACATGAAGAAACTCGTCGTAATTTATTCATTGATTCATCGTCATAAAAGACGCAGTTTTCCTCTTTCATTTATGCTGAGTGTCAATTTCGCGTATTATATTTGTTGGCAGCTTGTTAATTACTTTGTGCATTGATACGTGCCTCTTTTTGGAGACATCGTAATTATTCTGAAAGTCATCTTAACTGCGGTTTCAGGTTTTCACCTTTTTTCATTCACAATTACTATCAAAGATTACACTACACTGAGACGTAACCTGCCAAAGTTTCAGCTGCGGTTTCCGAAAATCAGTTGTCAACTGAAGGGATGTTATTTTTTTCGCCAATAATTATACTCCTTGCGCTCGTAATGTAAATACTGCTTTAGATACGACAGAAAAAAACATACGAACAGTACAGGACAAGTGCAGAGTATTTATTACAAGTGCTTACCTACTGTTCCTACTTATTAATTATCCAGTAACGTCGCAATTACATGGATCTAGTCTCTGATGGATGTTCCATAGTTAGAAATGTAATTGTACTCATTATGAGTTCCGGTAACATAGTTCTATATCTACATGCCATATTCCACATTTTATTTCAAGAAATTGTAGAATGAATGACAGTATTTCTATGCACATTTAATGTGCATTTTCGCTAGAAACGACATTCTGTTGTACCCAGATTACAATAACGACTCACTATATACGACTTAATATCTTCAGATAAATGCACCTATTTTGGCACCTGAATCGCCTGTTCAGTAAAATCACATTACCTACAAAATGTATTTAGAGCCCCTAAACAAACTGTTTTCGAAGAATTATTTTGAGCCGCGACAACTCATATCCCAAAACAAAAGTTTATCACACCAGTACAGCACACCGCCATTAATACCTTGGTGTCATTGCTTCACCTCCTTTGTGGCCGTGACTTAATATGAAAATAATTTAAGAAACTAACTGATAGCTGTAGTTAACGACGTTCAGACAACTTATGGGAATGCAGCTCAATATTGTGACAAGGGAGCAACTGTCTTCAGGTAACAAAATTGAAATGACAGGGTGTTCACTTGCCAATATATCGACGGTTGCCCATCTCGTTACTCGGCTGATGTCACGTAAATTTTTTGAACGTTCGATACGCCTCAAGACACTCAAGCATCAGATGGTTAAAGATGATTAGTGGTTGCCAGTGGTTTAAAAACATCGTAAATATACAAGCACTTTTAAATGTAGCAAAATTAACTCACCAAAAGGATATAAAATGTCGTGAGGACAGGAAGAGAGTTGTATTTTTTCAATGATCACTTTCAGGCGTTAAATAAAAGAGGATGGCGTAGTTTAAGGATTGTTCTAACTTATCACGGAATATCTGGTGTAATGTACTCCCTAGGGTCGTATGTAATGTATACTAGCTAAGCGACGTAGCGTTGCGGCAGGAGAAACTTATGCTGATTGAGTTATCTTCTCCTATTACCTGCGTGAGTGAGATTGAGTTACTCGCATCATGCGAGCAGATGGGCTCAGACCGGCAATAGTTCACCATTAGTCAAACGCCTACGCAGGATGCCATGAGGGAGCAATGAGCTAATTAAGGTACACATTGTATTACAATACCAGCGAATCAGGAAGCATTTACACTGCCTATTCTTTCAGGAATCATCTCGATTTCCTGTTCATACAGATGGAACAGTACTGTACAAATGCTGGTAGTGTCGCTTAGTAAAATGTCATCAGCTGGTGAATGAATGACTTTAATATTACACGTTTCGGGATAACCCATTATCAGATATCTCTGAAACAAAGGATACATAGTCATATAATAAAAACAGCAGTGACATAGTGCATCACAAAAATATCTGTAAGTTACATTTAAAAGACACATACCAGAAACATTGAGTTTTGCGGATGATCTGAAGTCATATGTTACAGAGATAACTGTCAGAGACAGACTGATGGCTCCTCTGTGATAACAGCACTACGAAACAAAATTGTACCGGTCGGCGGCGACAATGGTTCAAATGGCACTGAGAACTATGGGATTAAACTTCTGAGGTCATAAGTCCCCTAGAACTTAGAACTACTTAAACCTAACTAACCTAAGGACATCACACACATCCATGCCCGAGGCAGAATTCGAACCTGCGACCCTAGCGGTCGCGCGGTTCCATACTGTAGCTCCTAGAACCACTCGGCCACTGCGGCCGGCTCGGTGGCGACGGTATACCCTCAGTTTCAGTACGCAGCCTTAAATTACAAACGAACATTTGTGTGTTACAATTTTTAAAAAGAAATGGTCATGTAATCGGAAAGATGAAAATGATAATATAAAGTATATCCATATGTAATTGTGGGCTTTTAAGAGGTAATATACCAGACACAAAGATCTTGAGATAATTTTACATATGAAAAAAGGAAAATTTTAAAAACTGTACACATATTTACAAAGTCCTCGTTCCGCAGCGACAAAAGTTGTAACTAATGAACCATATAACAACAAAAGCAAATAAATATAGAATTGTTCTCCGTTTATGAGCGCCAGCGTAGCAGAGATAGTAATAGGACACCATTTTAAATTACATGAACAAGACGTTTTTGTAATGTATAGACGTACATAAAATAATCATTTACGTATGACATTATTAAAATATGAGACATGAAGGACTAAAACTACAATTTGACAATTACATCCCATTTGGTGCCCAAATAGGTATCTTGTACAGAAACTAATAGACGAATGTATAAAGATAGCTAAAATGATATTGTACAGCAGACAACCGGAAGAATGTGACATTGAGTATTGTAAGTGGGCCATGTAATTAATGAATATAGATCTCAACCAATTAACACCCATTATGTTCAGGATTGAGGATATTCATTTCTCTGTCAACAGAAAGCAAGGAACCCCCTTCTTTTAGCAGATGGCAGCAGAAAGCTGTATTATTTTTGTACATAGGTTACCCGAATCTCGTAGCAAAATTCTTACCGCTCTATCCTGTAAATACAATCAAAAATTCTGCATTTAATTTTTTGTGCCCCCTGACTTTTAGAACCTACCTACTTTCCCATTTACGGAATCACGCATATTCAATGCGAATCTTCTGCGAGTACGAAAGCTAACTTACGTACTTGGTTTTTGAAGAGTCATGTTCAGCCTTTCTTTTGCTAAAGCTTGCTAAAGACCTATTGCTGATTACCACACATAAATTTTTCAGAGCAACGGTCAGGCAATACAACATATAACATTTTATATGTTCCTCTGTTCGTACTCCAACTATAGATACTAAGGTCTAACGTAGCTACTCCGTAAAAAATTTCAATGAAATACGCATGTTTGCGTGCAAGAGGGTGACATGAATCATCACTAACTACGATATGAAAAGTTTTAGGTTTGCATAAAATGTCTAACGTCAACCTTGACACTTTCCGTGTGCTTTTTAAATCAAGAAAATTAAGGCAACTGCCTTTCTCTGACTGTACCGTGAAACTGGAATTAGCAGAGTACGTGGCTGAGAGCATGCTCAAATTTTCCATATCCTGAGCAGCACTTCCACAATATTGAATGAAAATTTAATCTACTTCCACTACGTGATCAAAAGCATCCGGACACCTGGCTGGTAATGACTTACAAGGTCGTGGCGCCCTCCATCGGTAACGCTGGAATTCAATATCGCGTTGGCCCAGCCTTATCCTTGATGACAGCTTCAACTCTCTCAGGCATATGTTAAGTCGCGTGGTAGAAGATTTGTTGGGGAATGGCAGCCCATTCTTCACGGAGTGCTGCACTGAGGAGAGGTACCGATAGCGGTCGGTGAGGCTAGGCACGAAGTCGGCGTTCCTAAACATCCCAAAGGTGTTCCATAGCATTCAGGTCAAGAATCTGTGCAGACCAGTCCATTACAGGGATGTATAGCGGTCGGTGAGACCAGACACGAAGTTTGCGTTCCAAAACATCCAAAAGGTGTTCCATAGCATTCAGGTCAAGACTCTGTGCAGACCAGTCCATTACAGGGATGTTGTTGTCGTGTAACGACTCCGCCACAGGCCGTGCATTGTGAACAGTTGCTCGATTGAGTTGAAAGGTGCAATTGCGAGCTCCGAAATGCTCTTCAACAGTGGGAAGCAAGAAGGTGCTTAAAACATCATTGTAGGCTTGTGCTGTTATAGTGCCACGCAAAACAACAAGTGGTGCAAGCTCTGTCATGGAAAACATGACCACACCAAAACGCCATCGCCTCCAAATTTTACTGTTGGCACTACACACTCTGGCAGATGACGTTCACCGGGCATTCCCCATACCCATACGCTGCCATCGGAACGCCACATTGTGTACCGTGATTCGACACTCCACACAATGTTTTTCTTGTGTTTAGTCGTCCGATGTTTACGCTCCTTACACCAAATGAGGCATCGTTTGGCATTTACTGGCGTGATGTGTGCCTTATGAGCAATAACTCGACCATGAAATGCAAGATCACTCTTCTACCACCTAACTGTCGTAGTCCCTTCACTGGATCCTGATGCAGTTTGGAATTCCTGTGTGATGGTCTGGTTAGATGTCTGCCTGTTACACATTACGAACCTTTTCAACTGTCGGCGGTCACTGTCAGTCGACAGACGAAGTCGACCTGTGCGCTTTTGTGCTATACGTGTTCCTTCACGTTTCCACTTCACTATCACATCGGAAACAGTGGATCTACGGATGCTTAGGAGTGTGGAAATCTCGCGTATAGACGTATGACACAAGTGACACCCAATCACCTGACCACGTTCGAAGACTGTGAGTTACGCGAAGCGCCCCATTCTGCTCTCTCACGATGTCTAATGACTATTGATGTCGCTGACATGGAGTACCTGGCAGTAGGTGGCAGAACAATGCACTAATATGAAAAATATTTTTTTCGGTGTGTCCGGATACTTTTGATCACATAGTGTATGAACGGTAGATGATAATGTTGTTATTAATTGATGAACTGATTTTATTATTTCCTCAATCATTGGGTGTAAAAACTAGTTACGAGGTGTCCCTGCCTCTGGTATGTCCGCCTGAGAAGCTGAGTGTTTGGCGCAGGTGGCTGCCATCCGGATGACGCTGGTAGATTCGCTGTACCGCTGACAGTTTTTCCTTGGTAGGGGGCGCTGGAGCCATGTGCACTCAGTCTCTAGATGGCAACTATGGAGCTAGTAGCGACTCCGCGGTCTGGGAAGTCTGCAAAACAGGCGGCAGAGCGATGTGCTGACCACATGTCCCTCCATACCGCACTGCAGGACGCCAGAAGGCAGAGGACGACGCGGCGGCCGATCAACATGCTTTGTGCGTCCATGGACGAGCGAGAAGCTCGCTATGCCTCGTAGAGGTTTTCCTGAATCGAAGGCCGCAGTGCTTGCCCCCTTTGATGAAACTACTCATTACACAAATATCCCTATAGATGAAACTTTGGAAATTATACGAAAACGCCTCTTTCAGTACGAAAAGTTATGTACTGGTGAAATGTATTAGGTGATAAGGCTAATGGGTCTTACCCTAGCCTTTATTTTTTTCAGTTTCACTAGGAGACGGACATAACATGGGATGTAACCTTTCATTTCATGTGTCCTTGCTGACATTCTCATTAATGACCTAGAGAATACATTTTCTGCAAATATTGAATCAGTTAAAAACAACATTCTCATCTACCGTAGACACGTAGATGGCATTTTCATTCTATTTCATGGAAGTTATCTGGATATAATAAAAAAGACTATGGGTTTCCTTAGCAAAGTATGCAGCAAATTCCGGCTCACGGTAGAGTTAGAGGAAAGCAGTTGCCTTAACTTTCTCGATTTAAAAATTACAGAGCAAGTTCAGATTTTATGTTAGACATTTTTCACAAACCTTCAACTTCTCACATCGTAATTAGTGATGGTTCATGTCACTCGCTCCCACATAAACGCATATACTTCCCTTCAGTTTTGAACTGAGTAGATACATTACACCATATTATTCGTAGTGGGAATACGATCAGAGAAACAGATAAAATCCTACCTGTTGGTCTGGCTAACGGTTGCTAAGAAAAAATTATACGTAATATATGGAAGAAAGATATTAGCAAACAAAATTATTGAACTATATTAGCAAACGAAAAGCAAAATACACCTCCATTTCCTTCTCGGGCACGCTTTGCGAAAACAAAGATGCATACACCTTCAAAAAGCAAGTGTGTAAATTTGTTTCCTCATCCGGAAAGAATTCGGGTTGATTTTGTGTAATTACATTGATGGGAAAGCAGCCAAGTTCCAGAAGTCTGGGGTAGATAGGACTAGATGGGGATCTCGTAATTGCATTTATGGGGTAGAGTTGTAGGGAATTTGCTACCAGATTCGGTGAACCTACATACAAAAGTAATAGAGCCCTTGGCTTCCATCTGCTAAAATGAAGGGCTTTCTATGCTTCCGATCGACAGAGGAACAAATATCCTCGATGGTGAGCATAAAGGAAGTGAAATGGATGTTTTGGAATAGATAAATCACATAACCCACTTACAATACTGAATGAGCAACTGCACTCCAGACGGAATGTTTCTTTGATATGTTTAACGACGTATTAACTGGTACTTCAATCTACGCCTTCATTATGTAAAATAAAACTGTTGCCTACGTGGGCGCTCATAAGCCAATAGTAATTCTGTATTTATTTTCTTATGTTTTTATCTGGATCCTTAGTTACTTTTATCATTATGGAACGAGAACACTGTAAATGCCTGCACAATTTTCAAATATTTTTCTTATTCTACTTATGGAAGACTATCTCATGATTTGTATGTCTGATATATTGTTGCTTTTAAGTCACCAACCATTTATGTATATATTTTATATGATCGTTTGGATCTTCATGATTAAGTTCATGCATTGTTACAAACTGTAGCCCATATGTATTACTTTGTCACTGAAGCTGTGGAGCGTCGCCGAGTGTACACTACCGCCGTCTACCGGTAGATTTTTGTTTCGAGGTTCTATCACTGTGAAACTGTTTGAGTGTGACTATTACGTTCATCTAAAAACTCAATATATCTGGCATTGTCTTTTAATTGTAACTTATGGATGTTTTCGTGATGTGCCATGTTGTTGCTGTTGCTTTTATTACATGGCTATGTATGGTTCGTTTCACAGACATCTGATGATGCGTTATCCTGAAAAGAGTAATATTAAAGTCATTTACTCACCAGTTGATGGTTTACTAAGCGACCTATTCAGCTTCCATGTAGTATTGTTCCAATTGTTCGAGTAATTATTAGAAAATAATGATCCGACAATATCAACGTTGAATCAAAACAAAAGGATTAGGAAATAAGGTAAATTATTCATTATTGCCCTATAGACGAGGAGTCCATTAAAGACTATATCTGCACTTTGCGGGCAGGCTTGTCAATTAGCATCATATTAATTAAAATCGGGGATAAATAGACTTCATTTTGGAAGAATTAAAAAGGGGAAAGTAATACGAAACTTTAATAACTGCACAGTATTACTAAGAAGCAATATAATGAAAAGTAATAAAAAGCAAAGTAGCGAGGACCAAGCGGGACAGAACGATATAGGGGCGCGTTTGTTTTTTAATACATGTAAAAGAACATGTAACAAATTATTGAGCTCTCTACCTTCAGTCATCGCGATCTGGCTAGTCGATGAAAAAGTGGTACGCGACTGCGAAATTCGTAAGGAGATTATTTAAAGACTCTTCAAGCACGTTTAAAATACATTACGTGTGACGAAGTGATCAGAGACGTTTATTGTCGGGTGTAGTGAAAATGAATCCGACAACATAATTCAAACTTTGTGTTAGCTGGGAAAAATACTCTTGGGAAACTATTATGGTTGTGGAACCCACGAAAGTGGTGCACAACGGAAAGCTATAGTCTAAGTAATTCTGCATTTTATAAAATGGTGAAACTCGTGAGCGCGGTACATTAAAAGAATCTTATCCTGATACAAACAACGCGGGAGCATAAGAAATAGTTCGCTTGTTAACTACCAGATATTAATTAACGGGGACCTAAAATAGTAAAAAAGAAGGATAGGATCATCACCTCCAATCCCGATTCATATTTCACATTTAATTAGTGAAAAGAAAAGTGCTAATAAACAAACTACATTTCAATTTTATCCACGATTTTGCCTTCAATACGTAGTCTTGACAACATGATAAACAATATCTGTACAAGTTGTATGCAACATATCGTCATAATATTTAGCCAACCAATATTGTGGGACACCAAAAATGTAAATGCATGAAATTGTTCTTACAGCGAATGTATAATGTGTGAGTGCGACGAACTATATTGAGAAACTGAACATCAATTACGTACTTGCATGATTATCTGCGAAAATGGTCCTTGTCGGTACGTCAGCACAGAGTTCGAATAGAATCGCTGGAACATTGCAAACCATTCAGATTAATCGAACATCTAAATACGCATAATGCTGGTACACCAGGATGTGATCTATTTCCTCACCCCAGTGGCAGTAATTGAATTAAGAGTCAGCCGGGAAATACATTTAAATCTACTGACGACCATTGAGCTAGCGTCACGAATTTTCAAACGTCCACTGCCATGTATGAAGGCGAGTGACACCACGAGTGCTAACGTCAATCGAGGGGTGTCGTCGTGATCGTATTGAATGACATTAAGCGGTTACACACGAAGATGGGAGAAAGAAAGTGTTGCCCGAACGTGGGGCTCGAATCAGAAGAAAGTCAGACGAAATAAGAAAGTGCGCGAAGTCGGGAAGAAAGTGAAGTCTTACGAAGAAAAGTCATGTGGGTCATTGTGGTCACTGAAGGGCCATACTTTGGAAAAATCCGTCGAAGCAGAGATCTACGCAACTCCGACGGCTGAAACGTGCCGTCATCATCACATCAGTAGGTGTTCTACAACGGCGACTTCAGTAGATTAAGCTCAAGCTAGAGCAGAAGTAAAAGTCGAACAAACTCAAGCCATGTCAGAACAAATCTCGAGCTATGTCGGAATTAGTAGAAAGAAAGTTAGAATTAAGGTTTGCAAAGATTGATGAAAAGTTTAATGAATATAAGAAAGAGATGCGAGACTTGGTTGCTAAATGTGAAAAGGAAAGTAACGATAGTCATAAGTTGTTGTCTGATAAAATGGAGAACTTAGAGTTAAGTGTCGAGACTAATAATAAGCAAGTGAGCACCTTAATGACATCTGTGAGCGGTTTAGAGAATAAGGTAGATACTATTAATAATGAACAGAATCAATTGAACACACAGTTGGCACAGGTTTGTGAGCAAGTAAAGAACTTCGAAATCTCGGGGCAAAATTACGTAGATGATTATTTGCATAAGCAAACAAAAAAGCTTGAGGAAGAAATATCTGAATGGATCGAGGTAATATCGGGGGAAATTCAAACGGTGGTTATTGAGGCTGTCAGTACTGCCGTACAACAATGTAGACTTGATGCCTCACAGTCAAAAGAATCAGACTTAGTGAGTAAGTTTAAAGAAGAATTTAATATAATTAAAGATAAAGTAATGTCTGAATTACCCATGTGGCAGGAGAGTGTAGATAAACGGATAACTACAAGTAATAGTCCCATAAGTCACCCTTATTACAGAGATGAAATGTGTGAAGGTAGTTGTCCACCGGTATCACCTGACCGGAATCGTAATTGTACGGTAAATGGAATGGGAATGAACACTAATAATAAGGAGAAATGGGATAACGAGAGAAGTTGTACAGATAGGGAGGCTGTAGAATCAGCTAAAATAGAGCTCAGTATTTTTAAGTCAAGACAATTTCAGATATTTTCTAATGAGCGTATCTCGATACACCCTATGGTGCTCATAAATAGTTTTAAAAATGTATTTCCCTGTTCCTGGAGGGAACGGGACAAAATACAGTTTATTGTGTCGAAGACCAGTGGAGAAGTAGCGTTGTGGACATCTGAAATCGCTGAAAAGTGTCGCTCATGACACGAATTTGAACAATTATGTGTAGCAAAGTGCTGCTCAAAGAGTAAACAAGATAGGTTACTAAATCAGATCTATACACCTGAGTATTTCAACCCAAAAAAAGGCACGCTTGGGAGGTATTTTGATAAATATATTAACAAAACACGTTATTGGAACAATCCTATGAGCCCAGAATGAGATTTTCACTCTGCAGCGGAGTGTGCACTGATATGAAACTTCCTGGCAGATTGAAACTGTGTGCCCGACCGAGACTCGAACTCGGGACCCTTGCCTTTCGCGGGCAAGTGCTCTACCATCTGAGCTACCGAAGCACGACTCAGGCCCGGTACTCACAGCTTTACCTCTGCCAGTATCTCGTCTCCTACCTTCCAAACTTTACAGAAGCTCTCCTGCGAACCTTGCAGAACTAGCACTCCTGAAAGAATGGAGAACGCGGAGACATGGCTTAGCCACAGCCTGGGGGATGTTTCCAGAATGAGATTTTCACTCTGCAGTGGAGTGTGCGCTGATATGAAACAGATTTTAATCTGCCAGGAAGTTTCATATCAGCGCACACTCCGCTGCAGAGTGAAAATCTCATTCTGGAATCATCCCCCAGGCTGTGGCTAAGCCATGGCTCCGCAATATCCTTTCTTTCAGGAGTGCTAGTTCTGCAAGGTTCGCAGGAGAGCTTCTGTAAAGTTTGGAAGGTAGGAGACGAGATACTGGCAGAAGTAAAGCTGTGAGTACCGGGCCTGAGTCGTGCTTCGGTAGCTCAGATGGTAGAGCACTTGCCCGCGAAAGGCAAAGGTCCCGAGTTCGAGTCTCGGTCGGGCACACAGTTTTAATCTGCCAGGAAGTTTCAATCCTATGAGCCCTTGTGATGTGTTAAGAATATTAACGGGGAAGTTGCCCATACATTTACGTGAGAAATTAATTAATGTGCCCGTAGATGATGTAGATCATTTTTTAGCGGTTATTGATTCGTTAGATGTTATAATGGAAGATACTAAAAGCATGGGAAATCATTATGGCGAAAATGGAAGAGGATGTGATTATCATACTAACGGAGATAACGCTAATGGAAGTCCAAAGTAACGTAAATTATGCTAAGCGAAACAGGACGGAAAATTATTACGAGCGTAGTAATAATCATAATGCAATGGAAAAGGGACATTTCTTGCCAAATGGGAATAATGTAACGGGAAAAAGCGACAATAGGAATTACCGATATGAGCGAGATAGTCTGTGATGTTTCACGTGCACACTTGAATACTCTGGAAGGAGCGAATCGAAAAAGAAAGCTTGATGAATATGGTACTGGGAACAAGACAACGTACGAACGCGATAGAAATTGGGAAAGGCAACGAACTGCACGCTGGGCGCAACGACGAACGCAATTATTGCTAATCCAGAGTATGTACCAGCTCCTGTGCTCCCTAGACAGGAAGAGCGAGGTGATAATAATCTCTAATTTTAGTGGGCAAGGATGGGGGGTAAGAGTTGTGGTGCTTGATGAAAGTGGCACGGCACACAACAACAGTAATGCAACAAACTAAAACCAGCTACTCTACGCTTTCCCGGCTTGGCTGGGGAGGTTTGGGGAGGCTCTAATTAAAATAGACTAAGCGTCTACGAAGGGGAAGATATACGCCAGGAGTTATTGGACAATCCAGGAAAAATTCATGGTAGCTTGGCGGATGTTGTGCAAGCCGTAGTGAATGTACTGATCTGTGGCGAGGAAATTGACATTTTTTTGGACATAGGAGCAGATTTTAGTGTTATGAGTGATGTGATATATAAATACCTAATGACTAAGGAGAAATTGCCAGTTTTACCGGTGTCTAATTGTACTTCATCAGGAGCGTTGGAACAAAATCCGTCGTGATTAAGTCTCAAGTACTAGGGGAGGTGGAAGTACGAGCTAATAGAATGTGCCTTCTTGCTAGCTCCCCACATGTCACAAAATTGTATCTGGGGTATTGATGTTTTGCGGGTACGAGACGCAATGCTCGACTTCGCAGGCGGTCAATGTATCTTAAGCAATCTTGGAAAGACAATTACCATACCGTTAATCCGGAAGTTAGAGTATCAGCCGAACCTTAATAGCAAAGTAAGTTTTATTAAACGGAAAGCAAAAGTTTTGTAATTATGTCAAAATAGCTGTTAGTACTCTTTAGATTGTAATGCTGTGTCCGAGATGCGAGAATTAATTTCAACCAAGACTAACGAGTCTGAGTATTTGCTGGAAGAACAGAAAAGAGAATTAGAATCTATACTAAATGAATTTGTGCAAGTGCTTGATGTTAAGCCTGGTGTTATGTATATCACATGGAAATATACCCCCACCAAACTTACTGTAAGGCAGCTTATTCCATACCGTGGGCCCAGAAGGAGAGGGTGGCCGCGGAAATAAGTAAAATGTTAAATTGGGGCATAATGGAACCCTCGACTTCGCCCTATAGTAGTCCGTTAGTTGTTGTGGGTAAGGCTGATGGTGGTTTGAGATTGGTGCTCGATTCACGAGAGATTAATACAATCATTAAGCCAGTACGAACCAAACCAGAAAATCTCGAAGAATTAGTGCAAGGATTTCATGGTGTACGAAGAGTATGTGTTTATAAAATTTACGATAAGGCCCTGTTGAAGTAGCATGTAAAGTCGTCATCTGTAATGAAGATTAACAAAAAGTGGCAACAATTGTACGCAGGTCCATTCCAAATAATCGACATCCCACATGCCGGGAGTTATTTGTTACGAGATGTAAGTGGAGACTATGAAACAGGTGGATTGTATCCGCATAAAGACTTGAAGAGATTTTATGAGTGAGAATAATTGTGGAATTGAGAAAATTGAATGACGTTGTTTAGTATTAGTAGAACAGAACGTAGTATATAAGAATTTCTAATTTCTACGTATAACGCAAATGAACGAAATGAGAAAGGTCGAGGTATGTATAGTGCTTTGTTGTTATTGTGTTCGAGTAGTATATGATGTGTTCCTGATAGTCATCGTTATGAGCAACAGAAGATTTCATCATTGTTCATCGTAGTATTAGATTTTTGAAAAAATTAGTTAATTAAGTATATGCCTTTTTGTAAAAGTCAATATGAGGCTGTATATATGTATATGTCTATGTATGAATAAATATGTATGTTTTCATGTACCGATGAGTACATGTTTTATGTAACAGTACAATGATTATCAGGAAGCCTGTGTCTGAGATTTAATGTCGCGAGGTTGATGCAACTACAAAAAGCTAGTTTCTTCCTATCCTTCCGTAATTAAAAAACTTGTAAAACGCTATGATTACGTGTGTGCAGTACAGTGAGTGAAATGTGGCGTGTAAAGGTTGACGTATGCTGTAACACGGCGCGAATAATACCGATGATGCATGAAAAGCAGACATGTTCGTGATGGAGGTGAAAGATAACGATAACTGACGTGTAGGCTTGATGCTAGTAGTTGGAATGGCAAATCAGAGAGTGCGTTGCGGTCAAGGAACTGAATACGGACAGAATCCGAGACTGAGATTACGTGTTACTGATAACACGTTTCTAGCGTGTGGAATAGGGAGATAGTTAAGGACATAGACTATATGTGATAATTATATACTATGTGGTAGGTTTCTTGTGGGGAAAGTGTGACTACAAAAGGTTATGCGCGCATGGACTAGCGTAATGGGGATCGTATTATAGACTATGACAGACTGAGAACAGTTACGAAAAACGTTTTGAACTAGTATGACGACAATGCTACTGATAATATATGAATATTTTAGTGATGTATATAGTGTAAGGAAAGTGGAGGAAGGGATTATAGATACATTTTTGAAACCAGTACTGGACGGATGATGAACAGAGTACTGTACAAGTTTCGTAGCAGGTGGGAGGTGACCAATGTTTAAGGAGAGGAGTGACGAAACAGTGTACATGTCTTGCAGAAACCGATGCTCTCATTTTTGTTTCATGTGCTGTGTTGCTGAGTGGTATGCACCACCACTTGCCACGTGATGCTGGATCATGCTGTCGCGGCATAACCTACCCGATGGGGCAAGCGGCATCACTTATAGCAGCGCAGACATCTTCGAAACCTGGAGCCTACCACTCCAGTGGTCGGAGATCAACATCTGACTGTATGGTGAAGCGCGCAAACCTGGCGGACATCTCGGCGGGAGCAGAAGTGGTCAGAGATCTTATCGTCATGTTCGAATAACATTCTCTGGATACGTTCGGGACTGATTATCTCGGTGGTTCGAAAATTATAAGAAGAGGTGTGTCCCAGAACATTCAGTCGATGTTAATGTCACCAAATCGTCCAGATGATCCAGAGTGTTGCAAGTCATAAGCTATAGAAGAGGTGGCTTGAATAAATGAACGTATCTGACAACTGAGGCCGAGGTTCACCATAGTCAAGTCACTAGCCATTCAAGAGGTGACTTGTTAACTGTCAGAGAAGAAGATAAGTCGCTGAGCATTGTCGCTGTTCCGCGGGTTAGGAGGCGAAGATCTGCGAGAATTAGGGCATAAAGAAGATGCAGTTCGGCGGGTTGGAGTTCGGCGCCAAGGGTCATCGGCAGCTGGTACGACAGCATGAAGACGTCTCAAAGAAGTCTGTAAAATTGACATCTTATTATGATAAGTGGACTTATTCTGCAAAGTAGACTAAAAATGAAACATATAAGTGCTAATCTAATTCGAACCTAAGAAGTACTGTGTTCAGAACTGAAATGATATTGAGACATGTATTATTCGATGTATAACTCGATGTATCATTCCATCAATCACATTCAACCAACATCATTGACCAGCACTTCGGTACCAATGAAGCAAAATATAAGAGGCTGCTCCCGCCTCGCAGGTCACAACAAACCCCAATGAAAAAAGAAACCACTAACCCAAAGAAGAGGAAAACGAAGCACCAAATAAGATGTTGTCCCTACCTCATTCCCCAATGAAAATTCTAAGAAGGCAAGCCCAAACCAAAAAATAAAAAGAAAAGAAAGATCCAAGTCATATCACCAAAAAACAATGTTATACCAACATAACAGCCCTAAAGCAAGGAAAAGACAATGGTAGGGTAGAATGTTGCCCGATTGTCTATACAAGAAATCTGACAACATTCTAGGGGGGCGATATAACGGTACTTTGCGGGCAGGCGTGTCAATTAGCATCATATTAATTAAAATCAGGGATAAATAGACTTTATTTTGGAAGAATTAAAAAGGGGAAAGTAATACGAACCTTTAATAACTGCACAGTATTACTAAGAATCAATATAATGAAAAGTAATAAAAAGCAAAGTAGCAGAGACCAAGCGGGACAGAAATATATAGGTGGTGGTGGTGGTGGTTAGTGTTTAACGTCCCGTCGACAACGAGGTCATTAGAGACGGAGTGCAAGCTCGGGTTAGGGAAGGATTGGGAAGGAAATAGGCCGTGCCCTTTCAAAGGAACCATCCCGGCATTTGCCTGAAACGATTTAGGGAAATCACGGGAAACCTAAATCAGGATGGATGGAGACTGGATTGAACCGTCGTCCTCCCGAATGCGAGTCCAGTGTGCTAACCACTGCGCCACCTCGCTCGGTGAAAGATATAGGGGCGCGTTTGTTTTTTAATACATATAAAAGAACATGTTACACATTATTGAGCTCTCTACCTTCAGTTATCGCGATCTGGCTAGTCGATGAAAACGTTGTACGCGGGTTGTGAAACCCACGAAAGTTGTGCGCAACGGAAAGCTATAGTTTACGCAATTCTGCATTTTATAAAATGGTGAAACGCGTGAGCGCGTAACATTAAAAGAATCTTATCCTTGGACGGTTGCGGGGGTAACTGATACAAACAACGCGCCAGCATTAAAAATAGTTCGCTTATTAGCTACCAGATATTAATTAACGGGGACCTAATGTACTGAAAAAAGAAGGATAGGATCATCACCTCCAATCCCGATTCATATTTCATATTTAATTAGTGAAAAGAAAAGTGTTAGTAAACAAACTACATTTCAATTTTATCCACGATTTTGGCCTCATTACGTAGTCTTGACTACATGGTAAACAAATCTGTGGAAGTTGTATGCAACGTATCGTCATAATATTTAGCCAACCAATATTGTGGGACACCAAAAATGTAAATGCATGAAATTGTTCTTACAGCGGATGTATAATGTGTGAGTGCGACGAACTATATTGAGAAACTGAACATCCATTACGTACTTGCATAATTATCTGCGAAAATGGTCCTTGTCGGTACATCAGCACAGAGTTCGAATAGAATCGCTGGAACATTGCAAACCATTCAGATTAATCGAACATCTAAATACGCATAATGCTGGTACCACCAGGATGTGTTCTTTTCCCTCACCCCCGTGGCATTAATTGAATTAAGCGTCAGCCGGGAAATACAATTAAATCAATTGACGACGAATTTTCAAACGTCCACTGCCATGTACGAAGTCGAGTGACACCACGAGTGTTAACATCGATCGAGGGGTGTTGTCGTGATCGTATTGAATGACATTGAGCTGTTACAGGACGGAGAGCAAGCTGTAATAGGGGAAGTAATTCGGTCGTGTCGTCTCGGAAGGGGCGATAACAGCATCTGCGTTAAATGATTTGGAGAAATCATAGGGAATATAAACCAGCATGGCCGGAAGCGAAACCGAAGCGGCGACCTAGTCATACGATATGCGAGGCCAAAGTTCTACAACTGTCCCACTTCGCTTCGAAACGATAGGCCCGTAGTGACAGTTCCCAACAACATACTTACACTGAAGTCATGAATTACCCCTGGGTTCATTAAAAATATGTGCATCTGTAACTATATTGCGCAAGCCACCTTACTTTGTATGATCTAGGAAACTTTTGCTTTCATTGTTTGTCCTCCCTTCCCTGTACCATTGGCGACTGATGACTGTGAGAAGAATCATTATTGATAAACCATTATATTAGCCTAACCTCTCTCATTTTATGCTCGTGGAGATTTATCGAGTTATATGAGCGATACAGAGATATGTTTCCCAACTCTACCTTGGAAAACCTGTAAATTTCAAACGTAAGCCTCTGAGTGATACACGACGCCTCTCTTATAGCTACGGTCTGGAACTGGAGTTGGCTCAATATCTCCTTACCGCTGTCGAAAAAACTAAACGAAACCGTGACATTACCAGCCACTCTTAGCTGTACTTTTTCTATATCTCCTATTAACCCAACTTGCTAGAGGTCTTTGACTAATCAGCAATTCTCAAAAACCACTCAGACAGATTTTGTAACTTATATCTGTCGTTGATGAATTACATTTACTTAACTTTTTCAGAGTGAATATCAACTTGACATCCGCTTTTCATACTGTTTGTATCACGTGATCATTGCTATTTAAATGGTTCCCGGTAGTTATCCTAGGTATTAACTGTGGTTACTGTTTCCAGTAGCATGTCATCAATAGCGTATCGAACAGTAATCGATCTCTTCGCCTATTTATATGTAACGCGTTACGTTTATTTACGTCCAGAGTTAACCAAATGGTTCAAATGGCTCTAAGCACAATGGAACTTAAAATCTGAGGTCATCAGTCCCCTAGACTTAAAACTACGTAAACCTAAGTAACCTAAGGACATTACACACATCCATGCCCGAGGCAGGATTAGAACCTGTGACCATAGCAGCAGCGCAGTTCTGGATTGAAACGCCTAGAACCGCTCGGTCACATCGGCCGGCTCAGAATTAACCACTAATGCCTGCATGAACAGAACATCTGCACGTACCTCTGTATGTTGTGACGTTGCAACTTCATGTGGACAGTTTCATCGTTCGCGAATTGTCTTACTATGATTCTTGTGTCAGAACCTATTGCCATGAAGCGGAACATCGCGATCAGCAAAAGTTGTAGTCCGATTATGAATCATAACGAACGCACGTGTTTTTGATATGGAGTTTTTGAGACTCCGTGAGGAGTTGTAGGAAAATGGCAAACTCGAGGCATTCCGTGAACAGTGCTCCGATAGAGTATTTATGCAGTTTAATAGAGCCGCCCTTAATTACAGACATTGTTAAAATTTTAAACGATACATGGGCACTTAATTAATTTTTATGATAATAAATTTTATATTCTAATGTAAGGCAAATGCATGGAAATTATATTGATCCAAATTATAGGGAAAGAATTATTAGGGACGATATTACTTTTGAATTCAGTAATTATATACCTGCAGCTTGAGGCAAAGAGAAAATTACACTGACGGCCCTAGAGAGAAAGCATGATTGTCGAAAGTGAGCATTAGTTCTCATGGTGCGGATGCGGCAACACAGGTTGAGGGCTGAGACAGTTCTCATGGTCCTTTCGTGCCAGTGTCGGCGACTGCCTTCCAATCAGAGAGGCAGTTCTACTATGTATGTTGGACCATTTTGCAATAATGTTCTCCTCCTCCTGCGAAGCTCCGGCAGCAATCGCCAACCCGTTGGCGCCTAGACATTAGGAGATAAAGGGAAAGATTTGTCTTTCTATGGTGAGCTCTAGTAAACTTCTGCGCATTTTAAAGAAGAAAAACCGAAGAGGTAATGTGAAATACACTGATTTCATTTTATGATTAATAGATCGTCCTTCGTTGAAAGTGCAGATACGTTTAAATGCAAGAATGTTTAGAATAACATACTGAAATTAAGTGCAGTGATCACTATAGTTACATACCTGCCACGTGAACACTCCTCATCAGAATTAGTTCTATTGAAAATAATTTTCTGTATTTTATATATCGTGTTTGTATAGTCTTGTTTTGAAAACCGTTGTGAATTTCGCGTCGTCGTACGATCTCTTAAGTGAAACCAAATTACATGCTAGTTGAGATGTACTTCCAGTGTCTTGGAAGAGTATCAGATAGACGATTAAGGTGAGTCACTCAAAGTTACGAAGTCTCAAGTTCTACGATCAACAAACGGCGCCTAATTATAACTGTTCTCAGCCCGTTTAGTTCAATCTAAGATGAATGCATATTTGCCGTTGGTTCTTTCCCAATAATCTCTTACTCTAATAACTCTGAAGGGGTGAATATTAGTTTTGACAGCCGCTTATAAAAGATTCATGCGCTGTTTCCGTTACCGTGCTTGAGATAATATGTACCTACTTTATTATAGACTGGTATGATCCATTCATTGCAGAATAGGTTTGGCGAAAGAATTTTTCATTAAGATATTTTGCAAAACTGAGCCTGCTATCCACTTTATATTTTATTTTAGCTAAACCCTTAAGTTTGACATCATCAGTTTTTTGAGTGATTGGAAGCAGAGACTCTGGTGCGACTTGCACGTCCCATCGAAAAGTAATAAGCCATTTTGGTGCGTAGTCTGCTACGGAGACTTTGAGAATCAGGTGTCGCAACGTACAGTTTCCTAAAGATTAAGCATTTATGTTTCATTGTAAATTACTTTCATTAAAAGGTGATGAATCATCGTATTTATTTAAACATTATTACCTTAAACGGCGAAACTTATCTGTACTTACAATATGGGGGGAGGGGGGCGAAACTAAGTATACTGGGAGGGCGAGTCGAATGAAACCTACCTGTTGCTATCCTGGTAGGGTGAGCTGATTGAAAGATTTCTCCTACTAAATATTAAGTGGATATTCTGGCAAGATGAGTTAAGCGATATAATCAATCTACTATCACGTACGGAGGAACTAAATGAAAGTAATCTCGAGCTACTGATTCTACTAATGATTTAATACAAAGGCCGCCAGATGCCTGAGCATCAATGACTCATATAAAATGTCGAAGGAATATATCCTGTAGCCTGCAGGCTGACAGGAAGCTATCTCATTGATAAGACCACAAGCACCACGGAGCTGACGTAAGAAACAATGTACCTCGCTCACAGGTATTGCTGGTTGCCTATTTTAATCTGTGTTCAAGTGACGTTGGGGTTAGCTAATTACTCAAATAATACGCAGAGGAAATCGACGCATTTGACTTTCCAAGACAAGACACACATAAAAATTAGTTTTTACTACCGCTTATAATAGACTGATGCTGTCGTTAAACATAACAAGAAGTACATAAATTGTGTCAATTACAAGTAATGCACATCTGGTAAGTCCACAAGGTATCGAGAAACACGGTGTAAAACAGGCGTTACTTGCAGAGATTAAACTGACTCGACCTTAAATGATGAGGGTAAAATAATTGCGTTACCCATAGTGTTAAGGACAGGTTGCACCAAAATTATCATGTGCACTAGGCCAGCTAAAGAGCAAGTTAATGGTCACTTGAGATTTATTGTAACAATCGTTGAGTTACAGTCGTGAAAGAACTGAAAGGAAAAGTTAAGAGTCACGACTTCGGTTGTGAGACGTTTCTAACTAGGACGCAACGTTCCTGAACTTCACACGACGCCGTCCGCTGTTAGACCCCAGCACTGTAACGTGAATACTCACCATTCCAGCTGCTTGCCTTGTATCTCGAAGACCAACTGTTCTCCTTCGTTTCCCGACACTGAATCATCTCGACCACTCTCCAGACATAATATCTTTTCTCTACTGCCCTATGGAACAAAGCGTACTCTGCGCCATTCTCCAAAAACAAATTTCGCCTACAATGTTTCGTTTATCTAAACCTGGTTTCTCAACTAAAATGAGTCCATCAAAAACTCGCATCAGCCAACGAGGGCTCATCGTTACTTGTTTCACCTATAGGAAGAGTGAAACTTCTCCACACGACTCCCGTCCTCTCGTCTTGTGAGAGTCCGCAGCTCGTGGTCTCGCGGTCGCGTTCTCGCTTCCAGAGCACCGGGGCCTGGTTTCGATTCCCGGCGGGTCAGGGATTTTCACCTGCCTCCAGATGACTGCGGGTTTGTGTTGTCCTCATCATTTCATACTCATTCATGAAAGTGGTGAGATTGGACTGAGAAAAGGTTGGGAATTTGTACGGGCGCTGATAATCTCGCAGCTGACCACCTCCAAAACCAAACATCATCATCTAAATCTTCGTCTTGTGAGTCTCAAAATAGGAAACCACGACGTTTGCATCACAGGTTTATTTCATCTTTGTACACTGCTAGTAAGTCATTAAAGCACCATAATGTGCAAGTAGTAAGGTGCATTACTCAGGCAGTTCCGAGAGAATCTCAAGAGAAGTTTTACGCGTCTATTATCTAACAGGTGTATCTGTGCGTAGGTAAAGAGTTCTAACAGTCATGGTGGTCAAGTGGTTAGCGCTACAGCTCCGTGACACAAACGTGACGGATCGAGTGTACCCGGAATCACCTTGCAACTCGACGCTACGAGCTGCAGACACGGAGGCAGGCCTCATTTGGCAGTTAACCTGCGTAGCGGGAGACGTTGCTAATGTAACAAGAACGAGTAGTGTGGGTGCAAATGTTTTCAATATCACAAAACTTACGCTCGTACTACAAAAGAGAAGGTTAGAGCGTGAGTCGAGCCGTAGTCTTACACATGTTCGTCTTACGTAGCTCGAAAGCTAACGACTTGACCATCATTAACTCTAGCGCCCGCAACGTACGCACAGATACATCAGTTACACAACAGACGATTAAAATCTCTCTTGCGATTTTCTCGGCATTGCCAGAGTAGTGCTGTACACTGCTTGCACATTATGTTGTTTTAATGGCCTACTAGAGATGTAGAAAGAAGTAAATCCGTGATCATAACGTCTTGGCCTCCCCGTATCAGGAAGATCCACATCACGTACTAGTGTCCAGTGAGGACTCTTGTATTAGCCAACGAGACACGTGAAAATTTTCGCTTCTTCCGCTACCTTCCTGAATATTTTTCGAAAGTGTCTTAGCTCTTCTCACAATGTTGCTAATAATCTCTGGCATCAGTACGTCTGCCAGGGGCATAACTCTCTGCTTAATGAATAAGCTGTCAAACTTCAGCTTAAGTCTGAATGTCGCCTGGGGGCGTGAAACAAACATTAGTTTCTAAGCTGTATTTCGGGGGCTGGAGCCAGCGATTCTCCAAGAGGCGTGTCTGCGCCGTTAATCAGGGAAGTGTCGTCCACAGAGTATGCCGCCGGGAAAGAAATTTGACGAACCCATGTCGGGCTAGGAAAGTTGTCGCACCAGGCTACGTCTCTGCTGGATCCTTTACTTGAGTCTCCTTTGTCCCAAGGGAACTTGCATGAGAAATTCGGCCATCCATGCACGCGCGCGCTTACACACACACACACAAACACATTTTTAATACTTACAACCCTCTGAAGCGACGTAGATGACGCTTTGACAAATAATTTAATATAGTGTAAATAGGGCACAGGTGCCAGCAGATACCCCAAAAGTGAAAGAGAAATGGAAATGTGAGATGAGCAGATGCCGTACCTCGTCACAAACGCTGCGGTTGAGCCTAGTGGTCCGTCACACCTGACCATACCAACACTTGTGAAGTACGGTATTCAGGTCAGTGTGGCTCCGAGTCCATGTTCGCCACTTTAGCGTATAGTGCTCATGGTTCGAGTCTTGCATATGCGAAGCAGTAATTGTTTCATTGAGTCAGACATTTATGCGTTTACACTGAGTTTACGTCTACTATTTTGTTTACCAGTCCCGCAGTCTCCACTGGATTACTGCAATGCACAGTACAACCGAAACCCGCATCAGTAGTAAATGAGTATAAGCTTCCGAATTTAGTTGTTCCTAGTAAATCACCTACGTTTGCAAACAAAAAAAAAGGGTACAAAAGGAAAGAAACAGAAAATAAGAGCAGCTTTTTCATTGGTTACATAGAGGACAAGGGTATTTTGTAACTCCTGTTCTTACAAGAGATTACATTTACAAAAGGTTTTCGAAATTTGCTCCGTTTGACCGAATTCAAGATAGCATTGTTCAACCATTCCTTCACGCCCAAGACAAACAGATGCACGTGCGGTCAGGTATATCATCTACTAACATGATATTTTCAACATTTCTCACATGCTAAATTAACTTGATTTTCAGGGCAACTCATGGGAAAGGAATGGTTTTCTCTGTCCCGACTTGTAGGCTGCTCAACACATGGTCGTAGAAGTATAGGCCCGCTTTATTGAATTGTGGTGCAGGGGATACAGGTGCCGATGAGTGTAGCTGGAGACAGGCTGAGATGGATAAGGAATGGATGGACAGAGCGAGTCTTCTGACTGGTTAGAAGGGGTCAGCACAAATTTCTTTCGTATGCCAACCGTTTCATCTCAGAGTGGTAATGGCAACCTATGTCCTCAATTATTTGCTGGATGTACTCCAGTATCTGTCCCCCTCTACGATTTTTATCCTCTACAGCTCCACCTTCTTCTTGTCAGTAATTTCCCTTCATATTCCTCTCCTCACCGGTTCCGCAGAAAACCTCCACTTTCATTATCAGTCCACCAAATTTTCAAGATTCTTCTGGAGCATCACTTCTACTGTTTCGTTTTTCTTGTGTCCTGGTTTTCCTGTAGTCCAACTTTCTCTATCCTACAATTATGTTTTCCAGAAGTATATTGTCAGAACTTTCTTCTTCAACTTAAGGCACAGTTTCATTCTATTAGAGTTCTCTTGGCCAAGAATGCCCTTTTAGCCAGTGCTGGTCTGCTTTTACGTCCTCCTTGCTCCGGCCATGATGGGACATTTTGCTGTGTAGGTAACAGAAATTCATTAACTCCGTCTACTTCGTGTTTCCCAATTATAATATTCAGTTTCTCGCTATTGTCATTTCTGTTATTTCTTATTACTTTCGTCTTTACTCGATTTATGCTCAGACTGTATTCTGTACTCTTTAGACTGATCACTCCATTCAACAGATCATGTATTCCTTCTACACTTTCGCCTAGGTCAGCAGTGTACCATATCATTGGTACCCTTCAAACTTATATTTTAATCCTGTTATTGAGTCTTTGCTTTATTTCCGTCATTGCTTTTCGATGGGTAGATTGAGGAGTAGAGGCGAAAGACTAGATCCCTATCTCACACCACTTTTAATCCGAGAATTTCGTTCTTAATGTACCAGTTTTATACCCTATATTCGTCTGACCAGAAATCCACTTCACCATCCCCCACTGTATCAAGATTAAGCCTTAGCATACCCCTTTTCTGATTTTCTGTCCTCTGTACTGGTATGCATACTGGCATAAGGTTACCTAGGAGTGGCAGAACAGTGCAAAATAAGGATTGGACATCAATCGTATCAAGATTTTTATTAAGCTTCCTGAGGACAACTTGACCAATTAGGTCAACAGGACCTCGACATATTATGACAAAACCATCCAATTAGGTAAAATAATTTAAGAACAATTACAGACAATCGAGAAAACAATCTCTTCAAACGTTCTTAAACGATTCAAGTGCAAACCTGTAGAATATCCCAAATAATAGTGTTTTATAACTAGTATAACATGATAGGAAAACCGTCTCCATAACAGGCAGGCAATAAACACCTTTAGAATGTGTTCGATAAAAATACAACAAGTAAAGGAATTACGGCGGTACTGGGCACTACACATTGAAGTTTGAATAGTTTGTCTCCAGCCCCCACGTACTATGGCACGGAAATATATATATTCGTTACACTGAGCTTAACTGATCGGCCCAGAGATGTATCTGGTCTCAACGTTTGGCAACGTTTTTCTTCATACGGTGCCAGCTCACACCTCTCGTAAACTCAATTTTTAAGCTGAAATAAAATATAAAAAACAATGCACGTCCCTCGTGCGCGGAGGACGCTCAGCCAGACACACCCATAAATCAAACGAGTAGCATAACAAACAGCCGACTGGTTGCCCCACAGATCTGTGCTTTCTGTGCTGCTTACCTCTCTGCTTCTCACAGAAGGGCTCAACGCCACTCGCGGCGAATGTGCTGTGGCTTCTTCACGTCAAAGATCCTGTTTCAGGAGACATCGTTCGTGCAACGGTTCAACCTTGAGACTTTCTGTGCCCCATCTCGTAAACGTTACCCTTTCTTTGCCAGACCCTTGAGCCATGGCTGCTCGTTCTACATTTTTACTTCTTCGACTACTGGGGCCATCCGTCTCTGTCTAGTCGCCAAATGGTGTTTCGGTCACCTATTACCTGAGTCTTTGGTTGAGGTTCCTTGAAGCGGTTTGTTGAGCATATGGACAAGCGGTCGGTCGTAGTAAGGGAAAGAGAGACTAGAGGCACATTGATGTGGTAAGTTCCTGTGGGACAAAACTGCTGAGGTCATTGGTCCGAGGCTTACACACTACTTAATCTAACTTACACTAACTTACCCTAAGGACAACACACACACCCATGGCCGAGGAAGGATTCGAAACTGCGACGGGGGAGGGGGTACAAATGAGTGGCATGTGCGTGGTAAGGTGAGATGTTCACGGAGCTTACAGGCGCACGATTCTATAAGCGGCCGATGATCGGTGTTGGTCGGCAATACTTGGGACTAATGTCGACACAGTCGTTTTCGGCAGGATTAAGGAGGCGTAGTAGCTGATGTGGGTGACCAAGTGCTAATCATTTTGTGGTGCAGTCTGTTATGCCCTCTGGTGGTCAGCTACTCGTTACTTGATTGACACACGTTCTCCAATGTTAAAGTTGCTCCCGCTCTACTGGATTGCCTGTGGTTCACGATCACTTTGCCGCAAGTGTTAAATTTACCCTTGGTGCTTCTGTGTTAAATTATGTGAGTGCCATATTTGGTGTGTTATAAAATTTCTTTTAATTGCAACTTCTGCACTTTCTGCTTAGCTTGTCATTCGGCCCTGAAACTGTGTCATGTGTTCTGGGCAACCATGTGCATTTATGATCAGTGAGGTCGAAACTCTTTTACTCGAAATTTTCCATCCCTGACTGATGTGACAACTATAAAACTGCCTTAGCCCGTGGTAAGCAAACCCTAGCGGGGTAATTAAGTTTCATAATCATGGCGAGATTTTGCTTCTTCAAAATAGATTAGTATCTATTGTTTAAAATACAGTTCCCATTGCAGTTGTTTCAGTGTTAGTCCTCAAGATTTGCCAGTTACCTTTTAAGCCACCTAAGTTAACCAGTAAACCACAGGACACTCAAACAGATTATTACATTAAACTGATGTTATATTTTATTGTAACATTAACCAATTAACCCTCTAACTAATTCTTTTTTTGTAATATTCTTCTTCTAATACGTAAGGTTTGGTTGGCGCCATTTTCACATTGAGTTTCTTGTCTTGGTCTGAGCATTTTAATATATGTTCTATGATAATTATAAATGAATTATGTGCCTGATTGTTTGATCTCGGCTTTACGAGTTGTTCGTAGCGTGTGGAGGCGCTGCTCCCCTGCGTTATATGTTACCCACCGCTTCATCAGGCGCAGCCCATCCGCGTCGGCTGTTTACATGTGAGCGGCTGGCGCTCGCCGTAGCCTCTGACTCATGGCGGCTTCCTGGCTTGCTACGCCATCCCTCATACGTTGAGTTTCTGTCTCGTATCAACCGGATGTTAATTTAAACAGAAGCGCCCGTTATTCTAAACCATCTTATTCAGACCTGTCCTACTGTATCTTCCCCATCCATGTTTTCCCTGTTTGAAGAATATTGCCAGATGGAGGGGCAGGAAGGTATTTTCATAGAGAAGAGATTGAGAAAACCGTCAAATAAAGAGGAAAGAGGAGATGAAAAAGAGAGTGGGAACTATTAGATAGACGGATAGAAGTGGGAAGCAAAGGCGGACTGAAAGAGGGAGGAAGAAGTGGACTCGGAGTGGATGAGCTGTATTCACCATATGTGTCGAATGCTTACTCGTGTCAAACTGCGAGGTAAATGCTAGTATTCCAATAAGATCTGACTTGCTTGTTTCTTCACCTATTAAGACGAGCATCACATTGTCTATTAAACCCTATTAAAAGGAATTAAATACGAGGATGGCTGCAGTTGTTTCTGCGCTATTCACTCTCAAATTACTGGTGGAAACCAAACTCAACCCGGTTTCAGTCACAGCAGGTGAATGTCTCACTCAAATTGCGAGACACACTCCAGGAGCTGCGCACTTTCCTTTTATTAATCTACCCCTTTGTTGTCTTTTGTCAAGTTACGTTTTCACATTATTAGGAAGAAATGGAGAGCCCGGACGGAGATTCTCATTTTCACTGAAAACCTAGGGAAAACAATGAAACACTACTTTTCGACAGATTGTTTATATTTTCAAGCATTTAGCAAGATAAAAAAGCCAAAGGAAGATTTAGAAAAGCAAAAAAAATATGAGAGAGGTGTGACAAACCATTCTCAACTCTCAATAAGTCTTTGTATAAATAAGAATTTGAAAATCGTATTTTAGTGGATGTATTAAGCAAGGAATAATTTTTTCGAATTACCATTACAAGAGTATCTATTAAAGGTTCAGAATGTAAAAAAGTCTGATTCTCTCGAGGAATGTTACGACTTCTTCCGCACACAGCAAATGGTCAGAATGGGAATGTTCAAATGTCTGTGAAATCTTATAGGCTTAACTGCTAAGGTCATCAGTCCCTAAGCTTACTCACTACTTAACCTAACTTATCCTAAGGACAAACACACACCCATGCTCTTCTTGTAGCCAAGTCCTGCCATAAATTCATTTGTTACCAATATTTGATCGGATACCACCTCACATTTTATTCGCTCTACGTATATCACATTCAGTAATCCTTTCTAGAACACTTTCCACATGTTTCTGTTCTCTTCTCTTTGTTATCAAATTCCTTTGTAATTTCTCATATTGAGAAAATGGAAGGAGCGATCCTAAATGTCAGTATAGCATTGATTAAAATTAATTCTTGACGACCGGGTTCGTCAGCTGTAACTGTCATCTTCAGTGCTTAATAAACGATTTTGGTTATAACTCGTGTGCGGCTATCCGTTATTTTGGCTGCACCTCAGTCGCACTGTCTGTTTCGAACAAAGTGTGCCATGATGCACATAATATGACATGTAAACGTAAACATTTGTGTAATCGTGCATTTCTACTGCATCATATATTTTAAGAACTAACAATCATCAGAGGAGAACTACTTGTCTGAACATTCCCACTGCACAAGACGCTTTGATTAAAATTAATTCTTGACGACCGGGTTCGTCAGCTGTAACTGTCATCTTCAGTGCTTAATAAACGATTTTGGTTATAACTCGTGTGCGGCTATCCGTTATTTTGGCTGCACCTCAGTCGCACTGTCTGTTTCGAACAAAGTGTGCCATGATGCACATAATATGACATGTAAACGTAAACATTTGTGTAATCGTGCATTTCTACTGCATCATATATTTTAAGAACTAACAATCATCAGAGGAGAACTACTTGTCTGAACATTCCCACTGCACAAGACGCTTTCCATTAGCGTACGATTTGACCCGTATCCTAGGGTCACTGTCTTCGATTATTAATCACACGTCTCCCTCCCGGGTTCGTACCACACCGCTGCCTAAACTTTGAATAAAGATCATCAGCAATGGTGGCAGAAGACTTCCGACATAAGAAGTTACCAACATTCTGAAAACGGCCTTGTAAAAGAGGGCAGGGGGGCGAACAGAGGTTCAGTACTCTCTTTTGCCCTTGGTGTGAGAAACTGTCCCTAAAAGTCGGAAGAATCAGTAATGATCAATATTAGGAGCCTGCAGAAGGCAAGGGAAACCATATCATAGAACAAGTATCGCCAGGAAATGTGTCCTGTACCTGAAAACATGAGATGGTGGTCTCTCCATTGGCAAAAGATTCCGGAATAGTCCCCCACTCAGATCTCTGGGAGGGGGCTGCCAAAGGAAAAGATAACCACGAGAAAATATTGAATAATCAACGACACGATAACGTTCTACGAGTAGGGGTGTGGAATGTCAGGAATCGGAACATGGTAGACACGTTAGAAAATCTGAAAAGAGAACTGCTAATGTTCAATCCAGAGAAAGTGGGGTCAGAGAAGTGAATTGGAAAGAAGACAAGAGTTTCAGGTTAGATGAGTGTGGGGTAATACTAACAGCAACAGAAAGTGGTATAATGGCATTTCAATTCTGTCTGAATAGTAGGGTAGAGCAGCGAGTGAGCTACTGAGAACTTATCAAAGACAGCGTTTTTCTCACCAGAATCGGCGGCAAACCAACACTGACAAAAATAGTTCAAGTATACGTCACAAGCAGAAGGTGAAGAGGTAGAGAAAGAATATGAGAGCAGTAAAAGGGTATTTTAGCACGTAAAGAGAGATGAAAATCTGATAGTCACTGGGGATTGGAAGGCGGTTGTAGAGGGAGGAGTAGCAGAAACTGTTAAGTGTGAATATGGGATTGGTAGTAGGAATGGGAGAGGAGAAAGACTGAATGAGTTCTGCAATAAATTTCAGATGGTAACAGCGAACACTCTGTTCATGAATCACAGGGAAAAAGGGATATTTGGGAAATGCCAGGAGATACAGGAAGATTTCAGTTAGATTACATCATAGTCAGGTAGAACATCCGTAATCAGATCCTTGATTGTATGGTGCACCCAGGAGAAGCTACAGGCTCTGTTCAGAATTTGTTGTAGACGAAGAGCAGGCTGAAGATCAAGAGGCTACTCAAGAAGAATCAGTGTGCAAATAAGTGGTGTACTGAAGTACTAAAGAATAAAGACAAACACTTGAAACTCTCTAAGACTATAGATTCTCTGATAATGGAGCAGAGTTCATTAGGCATTTAATTTGAAGACGATGTCTTTAAAAATAGGTATCACAAGAGCTGGAGAGCAAAACATAGGTACAGTCAAGGTAAAGGTGAAGAAACCTTCGGCAACAGAAGATATATTGCAGTTTTTCGACGAAAGAAAGAAGTACAAATATGTTCAGTGAAATACAGGGATCAAGAACTACAAGTAAGTTAGGAACGAAAAAATACATAGTGCAAGGAAGCCAAGACGAAATGGCTGTATAAAAAATAATAAGAAATATTAAAAGAAATGATCGTCGGAAGGACTGACTCAGCATAAGAAAAAATTAAAACAAGCTTCAGCGAGATTAAAAGCAAGGGCGGTAATATTAAGAGTGCAATGGGAATTACACTTTTAAATACGGAGGATAGCGGGGATAGATGGAAAAAGTAAATTGAGGTCCTATGTGAGGTGGAGGACATCTTATGACGCGAAGAAGAGCAAATGCGAGACGATAAGGAATTTAGAGGAGGTTTGGAATATTTAATATCAAAATAGACAGGAAGAATAGACAATATTCCATTGGAATTTCTAAACCCATGGAGGGACTTGGCAAAGAAAAGATTTTTCACGTTAATATGTAAAATGTATCTGGCGATGACCTGTGGGGCAGCGGGTGGAATAATGGTTAATGTTCCTATTGTATATTTAATGCTGTTGTTTGCCGTTCTCAACACTGGCTCTCCAGCTACAATATTGGCAACGAGACAGTGATTAGCAAAACGTGAAGCCTGTAATTAGAATTCCTAGTGCCCACTTCATCTGAGAAATACATTTATAGCTACAGCTTATAGCTCTGAGGAATTAGGAGATTGTCTGGGATTCATAATCAAAAACCATTCTCTCTAAAATGTTCACTATATTCTGAAAGTCACAGACCAAAAAGAATCCATACAATCCAACTACCAGAGCAGTTCAGAGTCTAATGCGCTGATGCAACTATAACTGTTCAAATTAAATGTTTATGTGAATGCTTGCCATAATTTGATGATAATGTTCATCAAACGCCACACTAAATAATGGTAGAATGTCTGTCCTGCGGCGGCACGTGAAAATACGACATACGCAAACTAAAGATAGATCATTAACGTCATCCCAAAATTAACACTTCACTCGAAAACGATTTCATGGTTACGCGTATCCCAAGTAACTTATTACTGCATCCGAGGCTGTTTATATCAACGATACCGACGCGACGCGACTCCCGGCACAGGTGGTGCTCTAATCAGCGTCTGGAGAGAACTGGGGCCTTCCTCTTCTCGCACAGCGTTCTTACATATAAAGCCGCAGTGTGGACGGCTAAGGGAACGCCTGATCAAATCTGCTCTCCCGACTAGCCGCTGGGCTAGTAATGCACCACTTTAAGTTATCGAATAAATCATTGCTTCCTTTGCTGATGGCCGATGAAGCTCTCAATTTAAATGTGCAATCAACACACAGGTAAGTAATCATAATAAAAGTCTGACATGGCTATGTCACATATTTTGGGCGAGATAATTAATTTAATTACACTACACGCAGTAGACGAGCTCTGAACTTGCCCTTTGGAGATACGCTATCGCTATAGTTTTATAGTTATTCAGTTGAAACTTCTCACATCTTAATGATTATAGCGGATCTCCCTTCTACTCAAATTTAAACATCCTAGCTTTATTTATTCACCTACTTAATCTATCTTGCTTCCTTAATTTTTAAGATAAAAACCAGAGAATCATGGATTTCAACTAAAATTTAAATTTGTGAGATCCATAATACTGTTCCTAATAAATTATTATGCAAAAGGAATCTAAATATAAATTTTTAAGTTTTTAGCTCTTCTCTGTTGCGCCAATGATTTTTACAGTAAAACGCCCAAATATCGAAAATGGTTAGAGTTATTGAACTGATATTCAACACATATTGATTTAGCATTACTCCTGACATGCTATAAACGTTTCAGGTTATTTACTTGATTGATTTTTAAAGTATTGCGCAACATTTATGACGTCAGAGCTAGTTACAGCCGACCGGCTGGCACACAATGGAAAGACTGATGTGAATTTTATAAGGCGTGAGTCGACTGCTTCCCTACAGTACCATCAGACTTCCGGGAAAACATCGTCCAGACAATTACGAAAATAGCAAAAGCCGACAAATGCGAAAATTAACGCAGAATCAGCTTAAGAGCTCATGCATCCAAGCTGCTGACAAGAATAACAAACAGAATAATGCAAACGATTCAGATGATAATCTATTTTTCGTTAGGAAAGGTCTTGGCGCAGAGAGGCAGTTCTGATAATGTAAGCAAGCCTGGAGAAAAATCAAGACCGGTTCATAGGATTTGCTGACTTGAAAAAACAGATCGACGGTCTAAATCGGGGCAAGACGTTCGAATTCCTAAGAAAAAGAGGAGTGACCTGGATGGAAAAACGGGTAATTTACACTAACTACAAGAACCAAGAGGGGACAACAGAGAGCGGAACACCAAGAAGAAAGGGCATGGACTAGAAATTTTGCAAGACGGGGGTTTAATCTTTCTCCCCATCTGTTAAAGTTTTATGTCGAGGAATCAATGACGGAAATAAAACAAAGGTTAAAGAGTGGGATAAAAATTCAGCGTAAAAGGATTTCAATATTAAGATTCTCTTATGACGATGGTATCCTCAATATAAATGAAGAAGAGTTACAGGACCTGTCGAGTTGAATTGTTTCGATATTCTGGTTCAATAGAATACAATATGAGAGTAATTCAAACAAACACTAAAGTAGTGAGAAGCAGCAGAAATGAGTACAGCGCGAACCCCAGCATCACTATTTGGAATGTAGACGAAGTTAAGGAATTCTGATACCTAGGCAGCAAATTAACCAATGAAGAAGGAAACGAGGAGAATATAAAAAACAGACTTGCTCAGCTAAAAAAGGAATACGTAACCAAGAGAAGTCTACGAGGATGAAATGAAGATCTTAATTTGACGAAGAAATTTCTGAGAATGTACGTTTGCAGAACAGCATTGTATAGCATTGAGGTGTGGACTGCTGGAGACCGAACAGAAGAGAATCGAAGCGTTTGAGCAGTGGTGCTTCAGAAGGATGTTGGAAATCAGGTGGACTGATAAAGTAATGACGATGATATTCTCCGCAGAACCAGCAAGGAAAATACTGACAAAAAGAAGGGACAGGATGATAGGACGTTCGTTATGTCATCAGGGATTAGCTTCTATAGTACTAAAGGGAGGTGTAGAGGGTAAAACGGTGGAGGAAGATGGAAATTGGGGTACATTCAGCAAATAATGGAGGACGTAGATGCAATTACTGCTTTGCGATGAAGAGCGGCAAAGGGAATCGTGGTAAGCTGTATCAAACAAGTCACAAAACTGTTGACTGATTTTTTTTTATTTTTGTATATTCTCTAGCATAATGACGACATGGCACGAGTCCTCAAATCTTAATTCCACAAGCCTTGTAACCAAAAACTCCTTTCACCGGTTACAAGTAATAAATATTAGTTAAAGCCTTCTTTCCTTCGAAAAGTTTCTTCAAACAAAAAATTCTCTTTCTATGAAATGATTTTCTTGCTATTTCCAGCGTGTATTTTAAATCTTCTCAACATTGGCATTGGTTTTACAGCCTAATTTTTTGTGTCTGAGTTTCTCATCTGATCCTTAGCATCGCCAGATTTGAGTAAAATACATTGCATTACCTCTGTTTTATTTATGTTGGCAACCTTCGTATAACCGTTTTAGAGACACTATCCACTACAATACATTGATTCCTCTGCGTCGATGGTAGAATTGTAACACTGTGAGAAGACCCTCAAGAGTTTGTTTCTTCTCCCTTAACTGTAATCCATTTCCAAATTTCTCTTTCGCTTCCTTCAATGCCTGTTCCATGTACAGGCTGGCATATTCTGTAACTCCCTCCTCAACTATGGATCACCTTCCTCTTTCATGTTTATGTGCTAGTGTAATTGTAGTATTTTTGCGACCAAACATCAATAAAATGGTTCAAATGGCTCTGAGCACTATGGGACTCAACTGCTGAGGTCATTAGTCCCCTAGAACTTAGAACTAGTTAAACCTAACTAACCTAAAGACATCACAAACATCCATGCCCGAGGCAGGATTCGAACCTGCGACCGTAGCGGTCTTGCGGTTCCAGACTGCAGCGCCTTTAACCGCACGGCCACTTCGGCCGGCCCAAACATCAATAAATATTTCCTATAAGCAGCAAGGCAGCCGGAAAATGTATGGCTGTATGGTGGCTAAATTGTTTGGTTCTTCGTTCTGTGCGGGGGGGGGGGGGGAGGGGCTAAATTGTTTGGTTCTTCGTTCTGTGCGGGGGGGGGGGGGGAGGCGACCACCCATGTTGACACATAATTCCATTCTAGTTCAAAGTTTCTGTTTATAGCACTAATCACCAATGATTACTATTATTTGGGAAGTGAGTAATCAATAGCTCTAGGCATTACACAACAATCCGATGCTCCATTTAATCAGTTCTAGTGGGTCGGGGTCATGGTCACCACTACTGGGTGACATGAGCCGACTATGTCTGGATCGGCTCCTCTCACGCCTGGGGGGTCTTGGGCTCTTTCCGATTGTTGGGGAGATGGGTTTGACGTTTGGGGCAGTGATAAAGAAAAAAATGGAACACATAAACAGTTTATGGCAGCGATATAGCTAAGGAGTAAAATAAAAGGCTGCGGCTGACACAGATTGATCGCTGCCACATTTCTCAAATTGTTGCTCATGATGGCTGGTGCAGCTGCTCAACATTGACTGCAGTAGGTGGTGCACATCTGTGTCCCCATGTAAAGGCGTGGTACAGGCTCGGTGACTGATTTCTCTCTCTTATCAGATGCCATTATCTGAAACTGCTCAAACCTTCTGAAGGACTGTCAGTTTCCCAAGTTGTTGGCACACACAAGAGCCTGTATGACAAGTGGTGGCTTCTGCTGAGAAGATGTGAGACTCCAACCTCTGCATCTGCACAATGGGTGTACTAATGTGTGCAAACTTAGCATACCACTTAGCTCGCAAATGGACAAAATATTTGAACTGTCTTCTCAAGTCCAGGGTGTAAACAGACATTCTAAATGATTATGAACCTGACCCTGTAAGGCAGCTAATATCATGTGCAGATCGTAACAAAACTCATTACAAATGCTGCTGTCACATAACTAGAATGCATGAATTAATAAAAGTGAGAGTTTGAGGTCTATTCTAGAAAGAGAAAACACCAATTCCCTTTCTTTATTCTACGTATGATTTATCAACTGTGCTTTCAGGGGTCAAATGATACACAACAATCATATTACTTTCAACACTGAATAACAAAATATTTAACTTTGGAACATATTGAAATGACGATTATTCAAACCATTATCTCTACATATGAAAAAAATTTTCACAGGAAAGAATGGTTAAAAATCTTCATCAGCTCGTTTACATCCATGTTGTCATAGCTGGTCAATGCACTGAGTTGGTGGAGAATAAATTTACTTTTTAAACAATGAAAAATCTCTCATGCACTAAACGTGAGGGTAGGTTAGTGTCCTAGCGTTTGATATTCAATGGTCAAATCGTACACAAGGTGGAGTGACCAAAATCTCGACTCAACATTTACTGTGGCCTAATGCGCGACGGTACTTTACCAAGAGGCATCTGCAATGGTGTTGTCTCCATGCTGGATCTGAAATGCTAACTCCCTACTCTGGCTTTGATTGAATTCACTCACTGTCAACTTTCCTGCAGTCCGTAGAACGTTAATTTTTCCCTAGTCAAAATAATGGCTATTGCACATTCGCTAAGTGTTGGAGTGATGTGCATAATTTCTTTGCCCACAAAAATTCCCGCAGGAAGAACTAACTACCTCTTTGCCATCTGTCGCCACGAGACGTGAAGTGTATCATCCACACTTCACAGAAAGCCATGCTATCAATGCCCTCACTATTTTCCATACACTTGTGTGGTCTGCCGTGAGACGAGAGAGAGAGTTAGAAATTTTAGTTCCCATATTGCTTTTATATAATGGGGATCTCCCCACCGTGTTGCGTCTGTATCACCCAGTGCGGCTTCAGCCAATCACTGTCTTTCTGGAGGTGAATTTTATTCTGCTTGCCGGCTCGCAGCCTAGCCCTGTTAAAGCCATCCAGCCACTTACCCTCAGTCCTGGCTGTATTTACATTAAAAGGTTAAATGTATTGTTCTGGCCTTATCCCTTTCTGAGCTGAAGCTCTCAGTTCTCTTGTTAAGTGGGGTTTTCTGATGCAATTAACCACCCGCTTAGTTCGTCTCCAAAATGTGTTTCATTGTAACTTATTTATTCGTGCCCCTGTACATACTGGTAGATATTGCTTTGTTAGTTTTTGGTACATGAGATTACTGCAATTGCCTTTTGTTTATGTAAAATAGTTATTATATTTTGAGGGTCTCATACTGTACCTTACTGTCATTACAAATCAAGCACATGTAAGGTCTGTAAAATCTAGATGCCATACACATGCTGTGCCTTCCAAATGAATTTTGTGCTGCTGTGATGAATGGTTGAGCATTGCGCATTGCAGTGCCAAATTATAAATTCAACCAATTTTAATCATTCTCCAGTTTTTTGTCTATCTTATGGTAGATGATGTCGTTTTAACATTCTATTTTGATTTTAAATGTGTTGCTTTACACAACATTTTCTATTTGGATGATTATTATGTGGCTTTACAATCCTTTATAGCAATTATTTGACTAATCTTACAATGTTCTTCTCTAGTGCTTGTGGTTAAGGTCTATTAAAATGTTTCATCCACCCTTTAGATTCTATCTTTACAATAACTTCAGGCATTCAACAGTTCTCAAACATTCATGATACTGAAACTTCCTGGCAGATTAAAAATGTGTGCCCGACTGAGACTCCAACTCGGGACCTTTGCCTTTCGCGGGCAAGTGCTCTACCATCTGAGCTACCGAAGTACGACTCACGCCCGGTCCTCACAGCTTCACTTCTGCCAGTATCTCGTCTCCTACCTTCCAAACTTTACAGAAGCTCTCCTGGCTAGAGATACTGGCAGAGTGAAGCTGTGAGGACCGGGCGTGAGTCGTGCTTCGGTAGCTCAGATGGTAGAGCACTTGCCCGCGAAAGGCAAAGGTCCCGAGTTCGAGTCTCGGTCGGACACACAGTTTTAGT
Organism: Schistocerca piceifrons; assembly: GCF_021461385.2. Classification (NCBI taxonomy): domain Eukaryota; kingdom Metazoa; phylum Arthropoda; class Insecta; order Orthoptera; family Acrididae; genus Schistocerca; species Schistocerca piceifrons. The sequence continues at coordinate 634,826,974 of NC_060140.1, forward strand.
CTGCCAGGAAGTTTCATATCAGCGCACACTCCGCTGCGAGTGAAAATCTCATTCTGGATTCATGATACCGATGATCGTGAGAGATGAGTGATGTTAAAGAAGTGTTGTACACTCTGCGTGATGTTGATGAAGATTATCGACATTTGCAGTTCTGAGTGTTCATTCTCGAATGACATTGTTTTGACGACAAACTGCTCCTCCAAGGCAATGCCATGATGTGATTACATAGGTGGCATCGTTTTTTGTTGGCATCGTTGCCATCAAGGTTGATGAGTGCAGCCCCACAATGATTGCTGCAGTTTCATGTCCCCATTATGCGTACTCTGTTTGATGGTTTGACTGCCTTTGGTTGGTTTGATAGAATGAAATCACTGCCATGGTTTTGTTGAAGCTCATATGAGGTCTATGAAATCCAGGCGACTTTAAAAGCTATATTGGCTGGGCCTTGTACAGCTATGGTCAGATCTTGTCTCCCACCACTCTCTCCAATACACTCACTACCGCTACAGTTCGTCGCACTGCAGCTCTTCCCTGCTTATAAAAGTGCTGTCTCAGCTCTCTACTGGAAACTCCAACATAACCACTGATTCAAGTACTTTGACTCTGGCTTCCTCTTACGTATCCACATTGATACTTTGTCCTTTGCATTATTTATACTGTCTCACAATGCCTGAGTCCTCATATTTTCATTTGGACTATCTTCAACTCTCGAAGGCATTCTAACTCACTCACTATTTTCGTGCTAAAATTAGCATTTTTCTCATATTACTTACATTACACACCTGCTTTTATGCCATCATATTACGCGCTTTCCGGTGCTCTACATAAAACCGGCCTTTTCTTGACTTGTAGACTCCTCTCTTCGTTATGGGCGTGCTTACAATCCTGTTACCTTATCGCTATAACGTCCTAACTAATGAAAACTATTTACTGATGGAAGGGGGTTAGTGGCAGCGTTACTGTTGTCACATTCTCAGCCTACTGCCAGAGAAGAACTGTATGAATCACATACATTGTCAAAGTTCTTCAATTAATACTAGTTGTATTTATCATGATACTTCAAAATGAACTGTCATAATCAGATTCAAGACTGCCTCTCAATCAGAGAATCGATAAATAGTCCAGTGGTCCCTCGGTCTCTGATAGCACGGGCTCACTTACTTGGTTACAATCGCTTTTAGCTACCCTTCCTTGCCTATAATATATGTTCTTTGTAAAACATTCGTAGTATCTTCCATAAGGCCAGATTTCTACGAATATCGTGACAAGTTACTGTTATAATGTGCACTATATCCTTGAAGGTTTAGAGCAGTTTTATTGATAAGGTCATGGCCAATGACACATTGCGCATCAACGTGCTACTTGCTGCTATGGATCAGTGTCACTGGAGTGGTAGTTAGATGGGGTGGTTTACTGTTGAGCGGTGTGCAACAACATTTAAGAAACGTGTTTATGGACTGTTTCATATCAAGAGGCAGACCCCCAGTTAGCATTTATAATTCATCAGCCTAACAGATAATGATCCGAATGTGCAAACATTAAGAAATAGTACAGAATAGCATCCCTTCTAACGAAGGTTATACATTTAAACTCTCACAGTAACCAGCTGTCAGTGTCAGAATTAAAAGAACTTCTTTAGAGGTAGCTGTTCTATCACGTCATTTACATTTCTTTAAATAAAAATTTCTTCAAAAGAACGAACTGCGAGAACATTGATAACAGAGACTGCTACCAAGTAGCACAGATGCCTTTGGCTAAAACCACAATTGTCATTCAGTGGACTAGCGTGGAGTCGGTGAGTGTGAGACAGAAATTAATAGATGTATAAAATGCACATTTGAACCATCAGCTGTCTTTATTTTACACCCAAACCACCACCGGTCTTGGACCATCTTCAAGGATGCAGGGTTAAAAGGTCTAAGCCAACATATTGCATTAGTCATTATTTAAATGAACAGAAAAATATTGGTGAATATTTAAAAGAACACAAATAACACCGACGTTGGCATGTAACATTGTCCAGATGGCAGTACAGCTTACTACAAACACATTTTTACAAACTGTCGTCTGTAACACAGTTCCGCTAACACACACACACACACACACAGAGAGAGAGAGAGAGAGAGAGAGAGAGAGAGAAGGTTTCGAAAGTAATACGCTGGTTGCGAATCCAGTTATGTCCAATTTCTCGATAGGTCGAGATATGTAGCACAAACCCACTCACCGTTGGTGTGATGGCAGATCACCTTTCCTCGCTAGGGGTGTGACAGAAAAGTAGGCGCACGGAAAGCTTTGCCCCAAGTGCCTCCAGCATTTAGACCAGCGTGTGTACTTATCTGGCGATGCCCGCTGGACGCTCCAAAGACGTTTGGCGGAAGTGCAGATGGTTTGGTAACGTGACAGAATTGAACCATAAGAGCTGCCTATTGTGACGACAGGTAATCTAAGGCATCAGATTTCGTTGCGACTCTTAGACCGTGCTCTACATGGTAAGTGCTGAACTACCACTAGTTACATCGTTTTATTATACAGGGTGTTACAAAAAGGTACTGCCAAACGTTCAGGAAACATTCCTCACACACAAATAAAGAAAAGATGTTATGTGGACATGTGTCCGGAAACGCTTAATTTCCATGTTAGAGCTCATTTTAGTTTTGTCAGTATGTTCTTCCACCTCGCTCAATGGAGCACGGTATCATGATTTCATACTGGATACTCTACCTGTGCTGCTAGAACATGTGCCTCTACAAGTACGACACAACATGTGGTTCATGCACGATGGAGCTCCTGCACATTTCAGTCGAAGTGTTCGTACGCTTCTCAACAACAGATTCGGTGACCGATGGATTGGTAGAGGCGGACCAATTCCATGGCCTCCACGCTCTCCTGACCTCAACACTCCTGACTTTAATTTATGGGATGATACGATACGCCATTCTCCAGGGCTGCATCAGAGCATCAGGGATTCCATGCGACGGAGGGTGGATACATGTATCCTCGCTAACGGAAGACATTTTGAACATTTCCTGTAACAAAGTGTTTGAAGTCACGCTGGTACGTTCTGTTGCTGTGTGTTTCCATTCCATGATTAATGTGATTTGAAGAGAAGTAATAAAATGAGTTCTAACATGGAAAGTAAGCGTTTCCGGACACATGTCCACATAACATATTTTCTTTCTTTGTGTGTGAGGAATGTTTCCTGAAAGTTTGGCCGTACCTTTTTGTAACGCCCTGTATAAGACACTAAGTTCTAATCTCTAACGTACGCCACGTAACATATCTAATGTAATGTAATGTGTTTCTTGAACTTTACTGTCAACAGCACCTACTCTGCTTGATGAACTATGATTTACCAAAGAGAAAACTTACGGCTGTTTTGCTTATTCCCCGGTCTTCTTGGCACCCACGATTTCCCATGTCTGTGACGGGTGCAATCCCACCACTGACCTTCATAATAATCATTTCGACGGCAAACCAAACGAATCACACGGTAAGATTTAGTGCTTTGTGTGGCCTTGTAAATTACGTAGTGTACAATCACAGATGTTAATGGCTCCTCCTTCGGGGCTTTATAATACGTTACAACTGGAGCGTGACACAGTGAAAAACAGGAATACAATGATACTGTAGTAAAAGGCACAAAGGACGCAAAAATACTAGAATACAAAGATACAACTAGTAAAATTCAAAACTCATTGCAGCTACTGACATTTGGAGATGCTGACCGTTCTGAATCTGCACTTCCAGTCTTCTGCCAACAGACCGCGAGCACACCGGGAGCTGAGTCGACAGCGGTAGCCAAGCACTGGACGTGGCTTTATTCCATTGTGACAAGTCGTGGTGCTCCCCAGTGTTTACCCGTGGAACTAAATTAAAACTGGAGTGTCTTTTTAGGTGGCTGGTGGTCTCCGGAAGACACGATGGAGAGCGATCCTGTAGAACTAGCAGCTGCCATGGCCTGGGCAGTCAGGCAGCGGTCGTGGTCCGGAGCCCGCCGGCGTCAACGGTGGCTGCGACATGTTTTCGACATAAACTCCAATGTTGATGCTGACACAGAATGGGCGTAGCTACGTTGCCAGCTGACCGACGATGACGGTTTGTCCACGAAGGTATAAATGCAGCTGTTGCGAAAAAAATGTGTGTGAAATCTTATGGAACTTAACTGCTAAGGTCATCAGTCCATAAGATTACACACTACTTAACCTAAATTATCCTAGGGACCAACACACACGACCATGCCCCAGGGAGGACTCGAACCTCCGTCGGGACCAGCCACACAGTCCATTACTTCAGCGCCCTAGACCGCTCGGCTAATGCCACGCGGCGCAGCTGTTGTACATTGACTTCTAGAAAGGGCGGTATTTCTGTGTTACTGTGGAAAGATCTGGAACAGAGTGGTTGACCGCCGTCCATCTACTGACTGGTGACAGTGTAACATGTTGCACAAACATCCTCGAGGCTGTCAGTGTCCCAGGTCGTTAGCATACGTATCACACGAAAGTGACGGTACGGGAGTAGCAGTACAGATACTGTAGTACGGAATTGGCTGTATGAAAGTGGCGACTTCTTCTTTTCCGTGGAACTTTTCTCTTTCCACCGATGATGGCCACTTATTTCTTACTAAATTTCAAATTATTTACGTCCAAGACATACATTCACTGTAGGATATAGGCAACATAAAATTTATTGTTAAATACACAATGTTTAATGTTACTATTCTTAACGGTAACCTGTAATTTTATGTTGTCATTTGATGTTAGTTTATTCTAAAATCAACACTTCACTATAAGGGGCGATCAACAAGTTTGAGGGCGTTGTTCAGCATATACGCAAACGTGGCTCGACCGCGATACAGGTATATAAGCACCGATATGCAAGCAAATGATTGGTGTGGCTTTCGTGTGAGGATGGTAGATGCGGAAACGACTTTATTACCAAATGTGTCCGAACAGGAGCAGCGTGCTGTTACTCTTTTCTTGGTTGTCGAGGTACAAACGCTGGTAGACCTCCGCTGGAATACGAAGAATATTTTCGGGGTAGCAAGTCCGTCGTAAACCACGGTTGCGGAATGGTGCGTGCCAAGGAGTGTTTAGTAACTCGAGGGGGGGGGGGCAGTCGAGCACACACCCTACAGTCTTATCTCTTCTCATCGATTATGACACCTTCGGTCCTATTGGAAGAGCATGTGCAGCATGTCGTTACGGACTTCTTCACGCTGCAGGACACGGTCTTGTGTCAAAAGGGTATCTTTCCAGACTGGTGGGTCGCTGGGATGCTTGCCTCAATGCTCACGCCGATTTGGCCTGATTTTCATAACGGCTTTGAAGGAAAACTTTTTAATAACCCTCATATAATTACTACCACATCAAATAAACGCTTGAGTTTAATGTATTGATCAAATTTTTCATTATACATTCGCTAGCACATGAAGCGTGTCATGGAATGACATTTTGATTACGGCTGTGATGTATGTTTCTATACTAGTTACTGATTTTCAAAGTAAGTGTTGAACTGCGCTCTTAGCCTTTGCCGCTATTCGTAAATTTGTTATACCATGAGAAGCGCTCCTGTATTAAATAATTTTTTTTTTTTGGCGTACGGCGTTCTTCGCTTTTGAACACTATCTTTAGAGGCGAATATATCACGGGTTTATATTGATAGGATATTAAAATAGCGGCAATATCTGGCAGCATATAGTGACAGCCATCAGGTACAGTCTTGGACGTCAAACTTATGAGAAATTCCACCGCACGCGCTGCCCCGGCGCTCTCTTTGTCAGTGCTGGCTCGCCCACTCAGGGTCCCTGGCACACGACATCAATGTCTGCTCTCACCTTGCCGGGCCAACCAGCCAGTGCCCACCCTCGGTAAGGCTCGCTTATTGCAAGTATGGGAGACGCACCGTCATCGTATATCGCACGTTTTCTGCACAAGTTGTAGATAACCTTCCTGTGTTTTTGATTAGGTGGGTTTCGGGTAGGATCCTAGGATTAGGTCACATTAATGGAAGGGATAGAGTCCCACAGCCACAATTTTAAAAGCAATGAACAAAATTTTAGCAGACTGCCTATATGACTCTTGACTCCACATTAATTTTTAGAAAAATTTTCTAAGAGTTGCCAGAGTTTTAAATTACTAACAAACAGTTATTATGCAAAAACCCCAAATGATTTCTTAGAATACTCCAGCTTATAAAAAATTTTCTAATAGCTGTCACAATTAAAAAAAATAACAACAATTCATTAAGCAGGTAGCTCATATGACTTCTTGGTGTTACCAGTTTAAGAAAAATATTCTACCGGCTGTCATATTTTTTTAGAAGAGCAAAACAGTTATTAAGTAGACATATCATATGAATTCTTAGTGTTCACCAGTTTAAGAAAAATATATCTAATAGCTCTCATTTTTAATTTTTAATAGCAAAACAGTTATTAAGCAGACAGCTCTTACGACCCTACACTGTAAATAACAGTAATGGGAAAATATTGTAAGAGCTGTCACAATTTTAAATTAATATGTGAACACTAACACGAATTCTTTACAGACGAATGGAAAAACTAGTAGAAGCCAACCTCGGGGAAGATCAGTTTGGATTCCGTAGAAACACTGGAACACGTGAGGCAATACTGACCTTACGACTTATCTTAGAAGAAAGATTAAGGAAAGGCAAACCTACGTTTCTAGCATTTGTAGACTTAGAGAAAGCTTTTGACAATGTTGACTGGAATACTCTCTTTCAAATTTTAAAGGTGGCAGGGGTAAATTACAGGGAGCGAAAGGCTATTTACAGTTTATACAGAAACCAGATGGCAGTTATAAGAGTCGAGGGACATGAAAGGGAAGCAGTGGTTGGGAAGGGAGTAAGACAGGGTTGTAGCCTCTCCCCGATGTTGTTCAATCTGTATATTGAGCAAGCAGTAAAGAAAACAAAAGAAAAATTCGGAGTAGGTATTAAAATTCATGGAGAAGAAATAAAAACTTTGAGGTTCGCCGATGACATTGTAATTCTGTCAGAGACAGCAAAGGACTTGGAAGAGCAGTTGAATGGAATGGACAGTATCTTGAAAGGAGGATATAAGATGAACATCAACAAAAGCAAAACAAGGATAATGGAATGTAGTCTAATTAAGTCGGGTGATGCTGAGGGAATTAGATTAGGAAATGAGGCACTTAAAGTAGTAAAGGAGTTTTGCTATTTGGGGAGCAAAATAACTGATGATGGTCGAAGTAGAGAGGATATAAAATGTAGGCTGACAATGGCAAGGAAAGCGTTTCTGAAGAAGAGAAATTTGTTAACATCCAGTATTGATTTAAGTGTCAGGAAGTCGTTTCTGAAAGTATTTGTATGGAGTGTAGCCATGTATGGAAGTGAAACATGGACGATAAATAGTTTGGACAAGAAGAGAATAGAAGCTTTTGAAATGTGGTGCTACAGAAGAATGCTGAAGATTAGATGGGTAGATCACATAACTAATGAGGAAGTATTGAATAGGATTGGGGAGAAGAGAAGTTTGTGGCACAATTTGACCAGAAGAAGGGATCGGTTGGTAGGACATGTTCTGAGGCATCAAGGGATCACCAGTTTAGTATTAGAGTGCAGCGTGGAGGGTAAAAATCGTAGAGGGAGACCAAGAGATGAATACACTAAGCAGATTCAGAAGGATGTAGGTTGCAGTAGGTACTGGGAGATGAAAAAGCTTGCACAGGATAGAGTAGCATGGAGATCTGCATCAAACCAGTCTCAGGACTGAAGACCACAACAACAACAACAACAACATGTGAACAGCCCCAATTTCCTCCATAGCGTACACCAGCCTTCTGGCAGCTGCCACAATTTTTAAAAGAATAGAAACGCAGTTAATAAGCAGAAAGCTGATATGGCTTCTTAGTATTCACCACTTTAAGAAAAATTTTGTAACAGCTGTCAAAATTTGTTAAAGCAGTCAAATCAATTCTGTATCTACATATACATGGCTACTCGGTTAATGGCATTCAAGCGCCTGGCAGAGGGTTCACTGAACCATCTTCACAATAATTCTCTGTTACTCTAATCTCGTACAGAGCTCTGAAATACGAACATCTATATATTTCCTCGCGAACTCTGGTTTCCCTTATTTTATTATGATGTTCGTTTCTCCCTACGTAGGCCTGCGTCAACAAAGTATTTTCGAAATCGGAGGAGAAAACTGGTGAATGAAATTTCGTGAGAAGATTCTGCCGCAACGAGAACGACCTTTCTATTCATGATGTCCGCTCTAAATCAGGTAACATTTCAGTAACACCCTCGCCCATATTTCGGGATAATACAGAACTTGCTGCCCATCTTTCAACTTTCTCTATGTACTCCGTCAATCCTATCTGGCAAGGATCCCACACCTCGTAGCGTAGGCAGTCTCTTTCGTAGATCTGTTACATTTTCTAAGTGTCCAGCGAATACAACGCAGTCTTTGGATAGCCTTCCGCAAAATTTTCTATGTGTTTCTTCCAATTTAAGTTGTTCGTAATTGTAATTCCTAGGTATTTAGTTCAATTTACTGCCTTTATATTTGACTGATTTAATGTGTAACCGAAGTTGAACGGATTCCTTTTCGCACTCATATGGATCACCTCACAATTTTCTTTATTTAGGATCAATTGCCAATTATCGCACCAGACAGTTATCTTTTTTAAATCGTTTTGCATTTTTTTTGATCTTCTAAATGACAGAATCATTTGCAAACAATATAAGATGGCTCCTAAGATTGTCTCCTAAATTGTTTATATAGACGAGGAACAGCAAAGGGCCTGTAACACTATCTTGGGGAACGCCAGAAGCAGGGCAGTTCAAACATTTATTTTCTATGTACCATCTCAACCCCAAAGACAAGAAAAATCATAAAGCAACAAACACGTAGGAAATTACGTAAAAGGCAAGGCGCAGTCCTTCGGTTCCTTAGGGACCAATAAATTCTAAATCTCCTGTGCAATCAGAATTTAGGCGAATGTACCGCGCCCTTACTAACAGACATTGGTCTCCAGAACAGGCAATCGTAGTCGATACAAACCAGGCTCATGAACCTTCTCAGGAGCAGTTGATTGTGTCCGCAAAACTCCAGTATTTCACCACACTCGCTCACACTTCCGAAAGATAATACATAGGAAGGAAGAGTTTCGTCTTCACACCAGAACACGGTTGCTAACACTGTCGTTCCATCTCCCTTCCCTCTTTCCGTGAGCGAGCACCTGTGGCGCCGCCGGAAGCACTCCTCACTATCGAGGAAACGATAAGGGACACAGCCGCCATGGCTCAGTTTTAACACATTTGCGTTTAGAATTTCCAGTTAACAATGACAAAAATTATCTCTAAATTTATAGATGCCTCTCTCTCCAGACTGTCATCTGAGATCACTGATAGATTCTGTGTTTCCTAGAGAGCGTTTATATCTTCCTGGCATTCAGAGTAATCTTTCGTCATATCAGCTTCTGTAAAATTCTTTCCACTTTACTCTTTAGAATTCGTGGGAGTATTTTTCAGCTGTGGGTTACTAAACTGATCCTTGTGTAAAGTTCTATATTTCCATCTAGGTACACACACTACGCAAGCCACCAGACGGCCTATTGCACAGGATACAACGTACCACTACCAGTCATTTTCTTTCCTGTTCCAATCGCAAACAGAGAGAGTGAAAAACGAGCTTCTACGAGCCTCAAACACTGATCTTACCTTCGCGATGTGTATGTGAAATTTGCCTTTGAGCCAGTAGAATCCATCTACAGTCGGCCTCAAGCGCCGGTTCTTAAATAACCGCGGTAGTGTCACGTGAAAATCTAGGGATTCCCATTTGAGTTCATAAAATATTTCCGTAAAACTTGCGTGCTGATCGAAACTACCAGTAACAAATCTAGCAGCGCGCCTCAGTATTGGTTCGATGTCTTTCTTTAATCTGATCTGGTGAGGATTCCCAAACTCTCAAGGGTTACTCAAGAATGGGTCGCACTAGCGTTCTATATGCCGTCTTCTTTATAGATTAGCTACACTTTCACAACACTCTCCCAAGAAAACGAAGTCGAGCATTCGCCTTCCGGACTATCAGCCTGATTGCTCATTCTATATTGCATCATTTTGCTACGTTATGCCTACACGTAAACGATGTGGCTGTGTCAACCAGCTCATAACTAATGCTGTATTCCAAAGTTACAGGAGTGTTTTCCCGACTCATCCTCATTAATGTACGTTGTTCTACATTTAGACGTAGCTGCCATTCATTACACCAACTAGAAACATTTTTTTAAATTATCATATATATTTCTACAGTTACTGAAGGGCGACATCTTCCCGTAAACCAGAGCGTCATCAGCAAACCGCTGTAAATTGTTTGTTCTGTCTGACTCGTCAATTATGTACAGAGTGAGTAAGAGCCGTCCTATATCACTCTTATCTCTAATGGAGGATTCGCCTTTGAGGACAACGTTCTGGATTCTATTACTTACGAAGTTTTCAAACTACTCACCTATCTGGGAATCTATTCGTCAACAGTGAGCATTGGACCACCATGTCAAACGTTTTCTGGATTTCGAGGAATACAGAATCTATCAGTTACATCCCTCCATGGTTTGTAGGATATCACGTGGTAAAAGGAAAAACTGAGTTTCGGACGATCGATGCTTTCTAAACTCGTGCAGATTTGTGGACGGAAGCTTTTCTATCTCTAGGAAATTTATTATTCTACTCAGAATGTGCTCAATAATTAAGCAGCAAACCGATGTTAATAAGGATATTAGTGTGTAATTACACTATGTGATCGAAAGTATCCGGACACCTGGCTAAATTGACTTACAAGTACGTGGCTACCTCCATCTCTAATGCTGGAATTCAATACGGTGATGGCTCACCCTTGGGCTTGATGACAGCTTCCACTCTCTCAGGCATACGTTCAGTAAGGTGCTGGAAGGTTTCTTGGGGAATGCAGCCCATTCATCACGGAGTGCTGTACTGAGGAGAGGTACGGATGTCGGTCGGTGACGCCTGGCACGAAGTCGGCGTTTCTAAACATCCCAAAGGTGTTCTATAGGATTCAGGTTAGGACTCCCTGCAGTCCAGTCCATTACAGGGATGCTATTGTCGTGTTACCGCTCCGCCACAGGCGGTGTTTTATGAACAGGTGCTCGATCGTGTTGAAAGATGCAATCGCCATCCCCAATTGCTCTTCAAAAATGGGAAGAAAAAAGGTGGTTAAACATTAATGTAGGCGTGTGCTGTGATAGTGCCACGCAAGACAACACCATGAAAAATACGACCACACCATAACACGCCTCCGAATTTTACTGTTAGCATTACACAAGCTGGCAGATGACGTTCACCGGGCATTCGCCAAACCCGAGGCGTCGTTTGGCATTTACCGACGTGATGTGTGTCTAACGAGCAGCCGCTCGACCAATAAATTCAAGTTTTCTCACCTCCCGCCTATCAGTCATAGTACTTGCAGTGGATCCCTATGCAGTTTGGAATTCCAATGTGGTGGTCTAAATAGATGTCTGCCTATTACACATTACGAACCTCTTCAACGGTCGGCGCTCTCTGTCAGTCAACAGATGAGGTCGGCCTGTACGCTTTTGTGCTGTACGCGTCCCTTCACGTTTCTACTTCACTACATCATCGGAAACAGTGGACCTAAGGATGTTTAGGAGTGCGGAAATGTCGTCTACAGACGTATGACACAAGTGATACCCAGTCACCTGACCACGTTCGAAGTTCGTGAGTTCCGCGGAGCACCCATTCTGCTCTCTCGTTGGTTAATGACTACTGAGGTCATTGATATGGAGTACCTGGCAATAGGTGGCAGTACTGTGCACCTAATATGAAAAACCTATGTTTTTAGGGTTGTCCGGATACCTTTTTATCACATAGTTTATGTCAATCCGTTCTTTTATCTTGCTTCACGCCTATCAGCGCGTCCCTTCTTTGGTACTGGAGTTATTATACTGTATTTATGAAAAAGTTTAGTAGTGATATGTTCTTCCAACGATTTCAGTAATCATGAGAGCATGTCAGATACTCGAGGTGTCTTTTTCGCTGTTCTATCAAACACTTCTCACAGCCGTCTGATGATCGTCGTGTCCTTCTTCCGTTTCTATCGTTTCCTTTGTATGACTCATTTACCGAAACCTTTCACATTTCACCCTTCCTTCCTTTCCTTAGTACTGGCTTGCCATCTGAGCTCTCATACAGGTGCTTCTCTTCCCCGCAAGTACGCTTTAGTTCCTCTAAAGGTGGATCTATCTTTCCAATAGACAAGCATGTTTAAATAGATTTGATTTTTCCTCGAGTCATTGCCGGCCGCGGTGACCGTGCGGTTCTTGGCGCTGCAGTCCGGAACCGTGGGACTGCTACGGTCGCAGGTTCGAATCCTGCCTCGGGCATAGATGTGTGTGATGTCCTTAGGTTAGTTAGGTTTAAGTAGTTCTAAGTTCTAGGGGACTGATGACCTTAGCAGTTAAGTCCCATAGTGCTCAGAGCCATTTTTCTAGCTACAAGTCAAAAATACACAAAACAGGAGGATTGCACGTATGACTTATGTATAACCGATATAGCCAAAATAATAATAGCACAGCCAGATGAGAATTCGTTTAATATACAATTGCAGGAGTTATGCACCAAATAAAAATTTGGAGGGGGGGGTAATACATTCATGTGTTTACTGTCACTCATTCATGTCTCTCCCACATAAGAATGATTGACTCACTGTCGAAGTGTCCTCATGTCCCCACAAGGTGCAGTCATTACTAAACGCATTACATGTGGAGTTCTACGTCAAAAATCAGTGTTCTGGACAATGTAACACACTTGAGGCGTGTGCTCTAGACTGTCTTTTCCATAAGAATTACCAGAATGAAACTAAAACAATCCCTCTTCATCATTTATTGAGTTTTGCCACCCTGCCAGTAATGCTTTTGCTTATAAAAGCATTAATGACCCCATTTATAAGGAAAGAGAATGATACTGACATTTTTTTAAAATAAACATGCATTTACCATTGCTATGCAGTTTCCATGGATTCGATGCTTTTCAATTTGCAGAAGACGTAGTCCATTACAAAACCTTAAGGTGTTTTAACCAAGATGCTATGACCATAGTGTTTGAGAATTGTAGAACTGTCAGAAAGATGGTGACATGTGTCGGATGGGGTACTTCAACAAGAAACCACAGCTCGTCCTACCTAATACGCTTAAACTTCATAGGGCTAAAAAAAATCATCATCAATATGCAGTTTTGTTCCTTGCAGATTAATAATACACAACATTTGCAACGTTACTAATACACTTCAATATCATCTGTAAACAGCTGCCTTGCGATAGTGGACATTCCAAATAGATCAGGGATTCACAAATCACTTGTATTGAGGAAGAATACTACAGCTTCCTTAATCCATTTACGGCATGTCTCAAAGAGCCAAGTAGTACATGTCGCATGACACTCCACTAGTCTCACATCACAAATAAAAGGCCTTGATGGAACAGAATTTAATGTGACATTACCATGGAAAATATACGATTCCATTGCCGAACTGTATGACCACCAACACTCCGTAACAGAGCAACAATAATTAGCTGCCTCTGCAAGACTAAAATAGCATCTCTGGCCATTCTTACTGGTTCCAATAACATGTCAGAATAGTTTACACTTCTCACTTTATCAATACCTGAAAATGTATATGTGTAATGTACACACTTAGAAAACGAAGTAAACGAATGATGTTTTCAGAATTTACAACTCAATGAGTGGTGCTTTAATGTAAACATTATGTATGGCATCAGTGTCCTGTGTGTTTTGTATTATGTTTTTTGATAAATAATAATACAGACAGTTTTATTTTGGGCACGACATCGAATTTTAGCTTTGTAATCACAGGTGCTTATGACCAGCATATGTTTCATATGCGTACTGCGTCTATCTATTGCAATTAGACTTCTTTATTAGTCCGAGCAACGTGCGTGTGTTTTGTGTGCACGCTATTACTCATACACTATCACAATTGCATATTTCTTTCGTACACGTCCAATAGAAGAGACACCTTTCTTGATCCCAGAGATGTACGTATACATTATGTAATGAAACAATTTCTGACACTGGACACAATCGGGCACTCAAATGAAATCAGTGGCGTCAAGCGAAAGTTTGTACCAGACCAGCACTCGAATCCGTATTATGTACTTTACAACCGCTTCAGCTATCCGAGCACGGTTCACGTTCGACACAAATTCTCAGCTCTCCACACGTTACTCACGAAGCGCCCCTTGGCCACTATAATCATTTCTCGGCTTATCATGCTGGGTTCCCTCAAGAGTTCAGGAGAGAGAGTGCATCTGTACTGAAATGATCTTAATGGCCGTCAAGCAGCTCATATTTTTACAAGTGTGGTGTCTGACGCTAGATAAGATGGCTAACAGTAACTTTCTTTGCTCTTGGGCTTTTGATTTGACATGTACCTTTGTTTATTTATTTTTTCTACAGTTGGAGCTTGTCCCCGTTAAACAGTATATTCCAGCTGTCTTCTCGTTGTTTACATTCACATTGCTATTTTCTTGTTAGTCGTCTTGGACACAGAAGTTGTGGTTTGATGTTAAGTAGTTAGGGATAAGCGTTTCATTAAGAATCTCAACAAAATCCGTTCTGTCCTGGTCCATAAGGTAGTAGTCGTCTTCAAATATTTGTTGCTGTATTCCAGGAAGTTGACCCATTAGAACACCCATCTTAACGTTATCCGATTCCACTTTAGATGCTGTACCCACGTTATTACTATATATATTCTGTAAAAGGATTCCAGTGCTTCGTTGCCAATTTTTCCAGTATGCGTGATGTTGTCAGGTTATTGTTCCTGTTCAAGAGAAATGGCAATTCCGCCTTGATGCTGTGCCTGGTAGAATCTCACAGAATCGCAAAAGAAGATTCATGTGGAAACGACCCAGAGACACTGGAAGATTCCAACTGCATACATGATGGTCAAATAGAGATTTTGAAATCATATTGGATTACAAGACCAACCCAGGAACACATAAAGCCTCGAATCACAATTTAATAATGATGAAGTATATACTGAAGATATGCAGTGCAGTTGAAGAAAAGTAAATATTTCTAAAAATAGCAATCACAGATGCTGGACAGACATGCGTAGGTACTATTAGCAACGTAACTGCGATGAAACCTTGTGTAGAAGAATATATACTTTAATTGATCCGTGAAAGATGTGAGAACGAAATGTTCAGGCAAGCCGGGAATACAACAATATAAGTCACTTAGGAATAAAATAAATAAGAACTGTAGGGAAGCCAAGGTGAAATGGCTGCAGGAAAAATATGAAAAAGCAGGGAAACAAATCATCATCGCGAGAACTGCTCATCGAATAGAAGTCAAGACAACCTTTGATGAAACTGAAAGCAATGACTGAAACATTAAGAGTGGAAAGTGAATTACAGTACTAAACGTAGAGGAGGAAGCCTTGAAGGTTCCAATGAGGGTGGGGGTGGGGGGGACGGGGAATTGTCTGATGACGTGGCGTGATGAACGAACAAAAGTCAATGGAGAAGAAGGCGCTCCAGTATTACTGAGAATATAAAAGAGCTTTGGAACACTTAAAGATCAACTAGTGCAACTTTCCGCCGCAATTTCTAAAGTCATTGGTGGAAGTGGCAATCAACCAACCTTTCAGTTTGGCGTGCAGAATTATGAGCTTCATCAGACTTTCGGAAAAACATCGGACATACAATTATAAAGATGACAAGAGCTGATAAGTGCGAGAACTGTCGCACAGTCATCATAACAGCTCATGCACGCAAGGCGATTTCATGAATGATATACAGAAGTATGAACAAGAAAGCTCAGGTTCTGTTCGATGACGATCAGTTTGTCGTTAGAAACGGTCAAGGCTCCAGAGAGGCAGTCGCGATCTTCCTCTAGATAATGGAAGTAGGACTGAAGAAAAATCAACACACCTTATGGGATGAGTCGACTGAGATAAAGTGTTCCACAGTGTAAAATTTTGGAAAGATATTCAGAATTTTGTGAAAAACGGGAGAAAGACGGGCACTATATAATATGCAAAGGAATCAGGAGAGCACAGACTCGCAGTCGAGCAGCCGACCCGAGCGGAACGCTGCTCTCTGCACCTGGCGTAGCTGCCCGCGGATAGCTCCTTGGAGTGGTCCCCAATAAGCTACAACTGGCGTAGCTGCCAGTGACGCTCTTCTGAGCGGCACGAACCCGCGCAAGCTGCTTAACGCTTTCGGGCGCTAAGTGGCAAGAGCTTCGGCTCCACTTCCTGCAACTTCGGTTGCAAACCTCCCCAGCGGGACTCTCCCGTTCTTTGGTAGGGTAATCTCAGTGTCAGGGGCCCGTTCACGTCGGATAACCCCGCGCACTGTAGGCCGCTCTCTTCAACCCGCGCTCTCTTGCGCCGCGCATTGCACTCCGCGCAGATAGGTCGTAGGGACCCCCCTCTTCTGTAGGAACAGGATACACAGCGCTATCGCTAAAAAGCATTATTGTCGCTCCTTAAAAAGAGCAAAATTGTCGTGTTCCATCCTTCCCTATCCAAATAAATAATTACTCCTGAAACAGCGAAGATGTCCGATCTTTCCTGTGCTTCCCCACCACTCACCCGCAGCAAAGCTGCAGCACAAGAGGCGGTAATGCCGGCTACTCCCGCCATCATTTCCGTCCAGCTGTCCACCTTCCAGGAGCAGGTTGCCCTGAAGGACCAGCAGATCGCGGAACAGCTGGAGCTGATCGCAGAGCTGATGGGCAGCGAAAACACACGAACAGAAACACCCACACCACACACACAGGCACCTGCTGAACAACAGAAGGACATGCCCCCTATTTCACCTCTGGCGGCCCAGGCACCGACGGAACCGGATCCAGAGCCGACAGAGGACACAACAAACACTGATGAAGACGGGCCGTGGCAGCAGGTCGGCCCAAGGCGCAAACAGCAGCCAACTACACAAACAAGTGAGCCCACAAACTCACGAGGCAACGGCCAAGCGCTGCTGCCAACACCATCCACGCCGCGAACAAACAATAACAACACAGGGACCAACACAAACAACCCTGCGACTGCAGCAACCACAAACATACACGCAGCTACGCAGAACACTAACAACACCGCGACTGGCTTCCCACCGGTCATCATTCACAACTATGGAGACCTAAGTCTCCTAAACAGAGAATTTAACAATAAGCACAGCCCCACAACATACTACTCCAAGCTCACCGGGGAACACGCCGCACTGTACGTGGCGAACAAGGCAGACTACACGAATCTACTGGACTTTCTCAAAGAGAGGAAGGTAGAACACTTCACGTACAGGACAGTCTTGGAAAAAACACAACAGTACGTGATTAAGGGGATAGACTCACGAACCCCGACCGACACGGTACACAACGAACTCTCTGCTCTTGGGTGGGAGTGCATTCGGGTAAACCGGATGTCAGAGTTCGGCACAGCGAGACCGTCACATAACTACATGGCGGAGCTGGCCGACACGGCCAAATCCCGCGACCTGCTGAAGTTAAAATTATTTCTTCACATGGTCGTTAATGTAGAGGTGTACAACACGCCGCGCACCCCCCAACAATGCCACAACTGCCAGCGCTATGCGCACGCGGGTATCAGATGCGGTCTCGCACCCCGCTGCCGTATTTGCGCCGGCGGTCACACAACCCAACGCTGCAAACTCCCCAATACAGCACCTCGCAAGTGCGCCAACTGTGGTGCTGCCCATCCGGCAAACTACAGAGGGTGCATTGCATACAAAGCAGCTCTGAGGCGCAAAATCGCCAAACATGCGAAACCAACCGCCATCACAGTTCCAAAACCGCCCCCGCGCCCAGTAAGAAGTGGTTTATCCTTCGCTGGAGCTGTCGCTGGCAGCCCCAGCAGCGCGGGACGGGCAGAGGAGCCCCAGAGCTCAGAACACGCTCAGCAAACACCCCCAGCAACAGGTACACAACAGACATGCACAACAAATGACACCACACCCGCACCGGGCACACCGCACGAGACAAGCAACAACACCACCCTACCCCCTGAGATCGCGAACTGCAGCCCACCACAGGCTACAGAAAACGCACACACACAGGGACAACCACAGCGCCAGAGGAGGAGGAGAAGGAGAAACAGCCGCAGCACGAGGAACACGACCGCACCACAACAATTACACAGTCAACAGAACACCAACACCCACGAACACATCCCGGACACCAACTCAACAACCCACATAACACACCCACTCACCTCAGAAAATACACAGCCGCCCACAACTGCCACACGAACAACCGACTCGCAGGCCAGCCCTCACCAAACGCCAACACTGGAACAAGCGGCCGCTAACACGACCAACAACTCCCAGGCCGACATGACCAACATCACAACAACATTCCAGAGAATAATGGAAACATTATTCCCCGGACGCACGACCACCGAAATAGTCACGAAGATTATGGGGTGTGTCTCACAACTCTTTATGCAGTTCATGTCGGGTACGCTCAACTGGACTAGCTTCCAAGCCACTATCACACCGCTCTTTACACTACTACATGGATAACACACCACACCAGCCCCGAAACGCAGACTTAAACACAGTCACACAGATCCTGTTTTGGAATGCCAACGGGATCGCAAACAAAAAAGCCGAGATGGCCGCGTTCATGGAGCGAAAGGGTATCCGAATCGCTCTTGTGAACGAGACACTGCTTACGCCTCGCAAACAACTAAACCTCCCAGGTTATTGCGTCTATCGTACCGACCGAGCGGATGGCAGGAGGGGAGGCGGCACGGCAATCATTATACACAGAGACATAGACCACACGAACATCGAGCTCCCAGCACTTGAAAGACTGGAGGCTACGGCCGTTAGGGTCAAGTTCAACGGAGCCAACACCACACTGGTATCGCTATACAATCCTCCTAAAAACATAGTAACACGCGATATCAGCACAGTACTCAACATGGCACCGCGGGTAATAGCCGCTGGAGACCTCAACGCAAAACACCCCGATTGGAACTCACGAATACGAACCTCCAACGGCAAGAAACTGTACGAACACGCACTAGGCCGAAACTACATTATACTTGGGCCGGACGTTCCGACGTTCGTGCCTACACAGGCCCGACATAGGCCAGACGTGTTAGACATAGCCCTCATAAAGGGCATCACATGCACACTCAACCTAACGGTTGAAAACGATCTGGACTCAGACCACATGCCTGTAATACTGCACATGGAAGAGACACTGCAGGACATTGAACCACGCAGGATGCTTAACTACAAACGTGCGAACTGGACACTGTTCAAGGAAACGCTTGATAGTCGCATTCCTGACACCCACGAAATTAACAACACACAGCAAATCGATGAGGCTGTGGAGGCTCTCACAACTGCCGTCCAAGACGCAATGACTGACGCCATTCCATTTACAACACCAAGACAACACTCGACGGCCCTGCCCCAGGAAATCCTGGGCCTTATCTCAATGAGGAACCGCCTCAGGAGATACTGGCAGCGTACCAGGCGTCCGTTCTATAAACTGCACGTCAACAGACTCCAGGGCATAATACGGAATAAAATCCAAACATTCAGAAACGAACAATGGGGACAGAGACTCGCTCAGCTGGATACCACACGTCCTGGCGTGTGGCAGCTGGCCAGACACTTCACCAGGGAGAAACATTACATTCCCACGTTACAAGGACCAGACGGCCCAGCCTACTCCGCGACGGAGAAGGCAGAGCTTATGGCCACAACACTTGCAGCGTCCTTCATGCCGAATCTGGTTCCTTCAGACCCAGCATTCACACTTGAAACGGACCAGGAGGTTACACGACTTGTAGCCCAGCCCTCGCGCGACGTAATCAGACGTGCTAGCACAAATGAAGTCACATGGGCTATCAAGCACACCAACGCTAGAAAAGCCCCTGGGCCTGATGGCATTCAAAACCGTGTCCTCCAGGAGTTCACGGATAAAGCCGTAGAATACCTCACACACCTAACGAATGCCATCCTGACACACCAACACTTCCCTGACTTTTGGAAGGCGGCCAAGGTCCTGATGTTCAGGAAGCCAGGGAAAGACCACTCCCTCCCACAAAATTACCGTCCCATCAGTCTGCTGTGCTCGCTCAGCAAGATTGTTGAGAAGGTAATACTAAAACGTATCACTAGGCATTGCATCGCCAACGACACCCTAAGACCGGAGCAATTCGGCTTTAGGAATCACCACTCGACAACACAACAACTCCTCCGCGTAGTCGAACATATAACACACGGCTACAACATGAACAAAGCCACAGGGGCCGTGTTCCTAGACATCGAAAAGGCTTTCGATCGTCTCTGGCACAACGGACTCATACGCAAACTAAGCGAAGCTGGTTTCCCAGACGGACTCGTACGTCTCATACACTCATATCTCACGAACAGATGTTTCAACACTAACGTGCAGGATAAACAATCAACACAACACGGTATCCAAGCTGGAGTACCCCAAGGAAGCATTCTGGGGCCCATCTTGTTTAACCTGTACATTAATGACTACCCAGCGACACGAAACACGACGTTAGCCGTCTACGCGGATGACACAGCCATCCTCGCGCAAGACTGGAAACCGTCGAACATCAACTCACGAATACAGACAGCACTCAGAACAGCTGAGCCTTGGCTGGAGCGATGGCGTATTAAAGTAAACGTCGACAAGTGCGAAGCAGTTCTGTTCACACGCAGACCGAAACTACTGCGCAAACACCAACACTGTAGACCGATAACACTACATACACGCCCAATACGTTTCCGAGAGAAAGTCAGATACCTTGGTGTCTGGCTGGACCGGAAACTTACATGGGGGGACCACATCGAATACGTTGCCAACCGAGCGCACGCGAGGCTCAAACAGCTCTACCCAATGCTCAACAAGGAAAGCACACTGAATAGGAGGGTGTCGAGGTCCTTATACACTACACTGATTAGACCTCTGATGACGTACGCAGCTCCCGTCTGGGGATATGCAGCTCCCACACGACTGCGCCGCCTGCAGATCATACAGAAAAAAAGTGCTACGAATCATTAGCAATGCTCCACGCTACACACGCACCGTGGATCTTCACCATGAATACCGCCTTGATACCCTCAAGGAAGTATTCAAGAAACACGCTACACGACTATACAGGAACTCGAGACACTCGAACAATCCTTTCATCCTCACTCTGGGAAACTACGATCACAACCACAGGTGGAAACACAAGCGACCAAAGACACTGCTAGCTAGGGCATAACCACCTATGGTAAACTAACATACGCAAGCAGCGACAAACGTCGGTAAGCCCCTGCATAACAGCAATACTGACTGGCAACTACCAGCTGCTATTAGAGCCGACCAACAGGCCACAGCAAGGACACCGACGAGCTCGCCCACAGACGCACGAACAATCTCCCAACACTCCCTCACACTGTGCCTCCGGTATATGACCTATCGGACACAAGACCGATAACAAACATAACTGTTGCAGGTCGCAGGACGCTGAACGAGGACTCTGTACCAGCACCCAGCGCCAGCCGCCGAGCAGCACAAACGCACAACGTCAAGGTATCGACATGCATGATACCCACTACTAACAAAGCCTATCCTTGCACAACCTATCGCAGGCAGCAAGACAACCGCTACTGCTCTTGCCGCCCGACCTAACTTTCGCAGAGGTTTTTTTCCCTTGGCTCTTGCCTTGGCACTTTTTTTCCTCTGCCCTTCAAACCGCTACCCTTCGTCAGATTTCGACCAATCTATCTCCAGATGAGCGCGTATTAATGGTTAATCCTAACCAGACGTACGCAAACATCGCAGTACCCACATCCTGCGACACCTCACTTTAGTGAATACTAACCCTTATGCAGAGATGGCAGTAGACCTTTTGTGTTGGCCATCATGCCGGTGTGGGCGTGGAGGGGCTCCACCTCTTGTTAAAAAAAAAAAAAAAAAGGAGAGCACAATAAGACTGGAAGAAGGAAGCGCTGGGTTTAAAAACCGTGTAAGACGGCAATGTAGCCTTTCACGCCTACTGGTCATCCTATACATGAAATACTGAATAAAATAAAGAAAATTCAAAAATCGGATCAAAATTCAGGATGAAAGGGTTTTAACGATGAGATTCCTTGATGAAACAGCTATCCACAATGAAGCTGAATAACAGTTACAAGATCTGCTGAATAGAATGGACTCTCTAATTAGTGCAGAATACGGACTGAGAGTAAACATCCATTTTCAATAAGCTACAACTCTAATTCAACTATCTTAGCAGAAATCCACGCGCTTTCAAATCGAATCTGACAGCTTCCTCATGGGTCACTCCTTCTAGTCTGTCGAAGAATTCCGTGTAAAATTAAGCTGATTCTTGTTGCAGTGTTTACTGCCTTTACTCAAACTTAACCCCTCGGTGTCTCAGATGGATAGAGCGTCTGCCATGTAAGCAAGAGATCCCAGGTTTGAGTCCCGGTCGGGGCACACATTTTCAACATGTCCCCAATTATGTATATCAACACCTGTTTGCAGCTAGGGTGTCGAGTTAATTATCATTTCATTCTAGAGAAGCTGCACGGTTTTCGATGGTGTCTGTTCTTTCGGGAACATGTACTACCTTCGTATATAGTTAAAATATGGCTACCCGGCCATTGACATTCTTGTGCGAACGCATACGCTATGCCCCAAAGGACTTGGTAGATTAATCTGCCACGAGTAATCAGTGTGATGGGCAAACATCTATTAGGCCCACTACGAATGTAGTGCTGTGGACATGTTGAGAATGTGGGTCTCACAGGGCGCGTGCAAGGGATAAGTCTCAGCAGGCGCACTATCCTCCGCGCCCTCAGTGGCTCAGATGGACAGAGCCATATAAGCAGGAGATCCCGGGTTCCAGTCCCGGCCAGGGTACACATTTTCAACATGTCCCCAATGATGTACATCAATGCCTGTTTGCAGCTAGGATGTCTATTTAATTATCGCTTCATTCTATAGAAGCTGCACGGTCATCAGTGGCATCTGTTCTTTCGGAAACAGATACTACCTTCGTATATAGTTGTAAAAATCAGGATAGCACTTGGAGAATAGAACATTCTGGCCCAAGTGATGTGTACTGGTATCAAACACAGATTGTAATTTGCGGAAGAAATTTCTGAGAATGTACATAGAGAACATGGCATTGGATGGTGGAGGATAGTGAACTTCTGGGAAACGTGGAGTAAAGGGGAATCGACCCATTTGAGATGTGGTGCCTAATCCGATGGGATCGATGACCTTGCTATTTGGTCTCCGCCCCCAAATCCACTAACCAACCATTCGTACAAGTAACACTGAATTTTAATCTGTTTAATTTTTATCGTAGGTTTTGATATTAAAAAAGAATTATTATTTAAATGTTATTAGTTTTCGTTGTTTGAATAATGTATCTGCTTCGGTAGTGCTATTACTTTGCATCCAGAAGTCAACTTCTTAGTAATAGTTTCACATCGCTATAAATATTTTGTTACTGTTCATATATTGTGGACAGCCAGAATACGAGGTACGACATGCTTGCCAGAAGTAAGGGCCGCAAATAAAATAAGGAAACTCCTGCAAGAATTAGTCTGCTTAGCACAGTAACATGTACAAACGATGCATACACGGGTGCAATGGAAGACGAAGCTCCTCTTGCAATACATGGATCGCTGGACTGAAAGTGAGTAATAACGACAAGAAAAGTGTGTAGTACTTTTCTCTTCCCCAACTCGTTCGAACAACATTCAGTAATTCTGTTTCTCAATGCGGTTTATACTCTTAAAACTATGGGATAATTATGAATCTTCAGCAAGAAACGGCCGAAAAGTAAGGAATTCATGCTACGCATTTAGGAAGTACCATACGAATGTGTGTAAGAGAAGCATGGTAGACAGATGTCATTGTTCAGTTCCGAATCACGAGAAACTAAGATCAAGGAGGACTGACAAAATGTTGTCATTTATTCACAAAACAGAAGAGGGAGCAATAGTGTTTAAGGTCCCGTTGACAAATAGGTCATTAGAGACAAATCACAAGCTCAGATTAACGAAGGGTGGGGAATGAAATATGTTGGCCGTGTGAAGAATACCTTTCCGCCATTTGCCATAAACGATTTAGGGAAATCACGAGGAACCTAAATACGGGTGGCCGCATGGGGATTTAAGCTGTCGTCTTCCCGAATGGGAGTCCAGTGAGCCACCAAATGCATTACCTCGTTCGGCCTCACAAAACAGAATGAACGGAATTGCACGACTTTGACAGCTACCGGAGCGACGGAGAGGATTCTGTATCCTACATCGTAAATTGTGATTAAATGACGGCTGCGAGACGAAGGCAGAGCTCACCATCTACAGCCTCGTCGACAGCACCGATAGCTGACCTTTGGTAAAGAACCAACTGGAGGGTCTTCTACCTAGTACCTAGCAGATATCTCGACTTATACCATAGGGTGGTGGGTTTCAGATTCTGCTTGTAGGTAAGATAGGTAAGAGCCTTACTGAGGAAGCGGCTACACGGATAAGTGGGGGGGGGGGGGGGTGGAGCTCCCAGGAATGGACCTACCGGTTTTCTTTTAATTTAGTTTAGGAAAAATACAGAACAGTTTCAGTGCAGAAGGGCGCAGGACGAACACAGAAAAAGGGCAGACATAACAACAATCAGTACTGCAGCGTAGTTGTAAACTGCCATTGCTGTAATTGGAAAGAACCAGTTTTCAAGTGTTAATAGAAACCACTGAAGCTCTAAGTCGTTACAGGTACCACAAGCTGTCTAAAGACGAAACTAAGTTCTGAAAACATTTTTACATAGGACTAAAGGTGTGCAGAAAGCATAGATAAAATACAGTTGGTTGCGGCATGTTTGTTGCTGTTAGAAGTAGTTTATCTCGTAACGAAATTAAAGCAGATAATTCCTGTGGGTTAGCCTGGGTGGAGGTTATACTTGACAACTGGAACAAATTGACAACTGATTCCTTATACCGACCCCTCGAAGTGACTCAGATAATTCAGCAGTTGAGCAGTTCAAAGAAAACTTGAGTATCATCTTAAATTCGTACCCCACTTATACAATTGTAGCTAGAAGTGACTCCACTCCACCCTCGGAATTTTGGCGAAAATACAGGTTCAAGGCCGATGGTAGATGTAAAACACGGTCTGAATTGTACTAAACGCTTTCTCCGAAAACTGTTTTGAGAGTTTAATTTTGGAGCCCAATCTAAGGGAGATTGTAGTGGAAACATACTTATGCTTATAGAAACAACTATCAATAGTAAATAGGAAGCACCATGAAGGGTACGGGCATTAGTGAACAGAAGGTCATCGTAAGGAGACTAACCAGCGCAGTATCCAAATCCACCAAAGGTAATTTTAAAATATATGTATTTAAAAAATCAGATAAACATTCGCATAGTGACTTCCTAAGAGACAGTCTCCACGCTATCCCACCTAACTATGCAAGTGCAAACCCCATGCGGCTTAAATTCAAGAGATAATATCTGTGGCAACTGCAAATTTTACACCGAATAAAACAATAAAAAGGGATGCTGATTCCCCATAGTACACAAAATTGGTCACACCACTGTTGCGGAAGCTACAAAATAAGCTTGACAAATTCAAAACACAAAGATTCGTCAAAATTGTGGATGTTTCACTGAGGATCGAAACTTAGAAAGGACATCAATTTGAGATGTTTTTGATTGTTTAAACAACAAAACTCTGTGTATATCCACAAAGGATGTACTGAACCGAAACTCTGTGCCGAAGTACGACTGAAAATCCAAAGAGATTCTACTCTAATGAAAAGTACACCAGTAGGAAGACTCATTCAATGCCTTCATTGCGCGATACCAATAATAATGTAACGATTTCTGTGTCACTGAAGTGTAGCTATGAGAATTAGTTCCCTTAAATTTCTTCTTCAAAGAAGACGAAGTAAGCATTCCAGAATTCGAATCAGTAACAGATGTCAACACAACTTAGAGGTAGATGTCCTTGGTGTATAGAAGCTGCTTAAATCTCTTGATAAAAGCAAATTTTATGGTTCACCCTCTATACCAGTCAAGTTCCTTTCAGAGTATACTGATACAATAGCCCCGTACTTAACAGTCATATACATCCCCTCGCTCGACAGACTGTATCTGCCGGAGAGCTGCACAGGTTTACACCCATGTATGAGTACTCAAGGACAGCAGGAAGAATAATCCGATAAACTGTAGACCCATATCATTGACGACAATTTGCAAAGGGTTTATGGAACTTACTCACCGAAGAGCCAAAGCAACTGGTACACCCGCCTAATATCGTATAGAGGTTCAAATGGTTCAAATGGCTCTGAGCACTATGGGACTTAACTTCTGTGGGCATCAGTCCCCTAGAACTTAGAACTACTTAAACCTAACTAACCTAAGGACATCACACACATCCATGCCCGAGGCAGGATTCGAACCTGCGACCGTAGCAGTCCCGCGGTTCCGGACTGCGCGCCTAGAACCACTAGACCACCGCGGCCGGCTCGTATAGAGGTCCCGCGAGCATGCAGAAGTATTGCAAAATGACGTGGCATGAATTCGAGTAACGTCTAAAGCAGTGTTGGAGGGAACTGACACCATGAATCCTACTGGGCTGTCCATAAATCTTTAAGAGTACGAGGGGATGGAGATCTCTTGTGAACAGCAAGTTGGTTGGCAACCTATATATGCTCAATAATTTTCATGTCTGGGGAGTCTGGTGGCCAATGGAATTGTTTAAACTCAGATGAGTATTACTTGAGCCGCTCTGTAGTAATTCTGGACGTGTAGGGTGGCGTATTGTCTGGCTTGAATTGTCCAAGTCCGTCGGAACGCACAACGGACATGAATGGATGCAGGTGATCAGACAGGATGCTTACGTACGTGTCACTTGTCAGAGTCGTATCTAGTCGTATCAGGAGGTCCCACACCATGACAGAGCCTTCAACAGTTTGAACAATCCCCTGTTGTCATGCAGTGTCCATCGATTCATGAGGCTGTCTCCATACCCGTACACGTCCTTCCCCTCTATACAATTTGAAAGAAGATTCGTTCGATCAGACAAGATGCTTCTAGTCCTCGATAGCCCAATGTTTCAGTTTACGGGCCTAAGCGAGGCGTAAAGCTTCGTGCAGTCGTCAAGGGTACACAAGTAGGCCTTCGGCGCAGAAAGCTCATACCGATGATGTTCCGCTGAATGGTTCGCAGGCTGACACTTGCTGATGGCCCAGTACTGAAATCTGCAGCAGTTTGCGGAAGGGTTGCACTTCCGTCACGTTGAATGATTTTCTCCAGTCGTCGTTGGTCCAGTTCTTACAGAATCTTTTCCCGGTCGCAACGATGTCGGAGATTTGATGTTTAACCGTATTTCTTATATTCACGGTGCACTCGTGTCACGGTCACAAGGGAAAATCCCCACTTCATCGTTACCTCGAAGATGCTTTGTCCCATCCGTCGTGCGCCGACTATAACACCACTTTCAAACTAACTTAAATCTTGATAACCTGCCATTGTAGCACCAGTAACCGATTTAACAACTGCGCCAGACAGTTGTTGTCTTACATGGGAGTTGCCGACCGCAGAGCCATATTCTGCCTGTTTACACGTCTCTGTATTTGAATACGTATATCTAAACCAGTTTCTTTGGCAGTTAGGTGTATTGTGTTCGAACATTATGAATTAGCTAGAAGAACCGAGTTACTGACAAATAGCTAACACGGATTCAGAAAAAGTCGTTCTTGTAAAACACAAGTAGCTCTTTATTCTCAGTAATTAGTGAATCGTCAGGATATCTCAAATGGTTTCCATACGTCTATATATCAACTTGATTCCATATGGCTTGATTTTCAGAAGGCTTTGATACCGTTCCCCACAGGAGACTTCTAATCAAATTGTCTTTCTATGGAGTATCGCTCCAGTTGAGCGACTCGATTCGTGATGTCCTGTCGCAAATGTGACAGAACGTTTTAGTCGACCGAAAATCATCAAGGAAAACCGAAGTGATACCTGCGTTCCACAAGGAAACATTGTCGGTCCTCTGCAGTTTCTAATCTAAATAAACTACTTACGTAAGAATCTCAGCAGCCCCTCTTAGTTGTTTGCAGGTGATGCTGTGATTTGCTGTAAAAAGAGATCAGATTAAGTTGCAAAATTATTTAGAGAAAATATCTGTGAACTATGGAGACTGGCGATGGTGTCTCATATGGATAACTGTGAGATCATCCATATGAGCACGACAGTAAAACAGTTAAGTTTGGGTTACACAGTAAATGCCACAAATTTCGCTGTCAGTTGAACTAAATATCAAGCAGTTACCGTTAGGAGAAACTTAAACGACAACAATTTCATTAATAATGTTGTGGGGAAGGGAAACCGAAAATAGCATTTTAACGGAGGAACACTTATATGATGCAACAGGTTTATTAAAGAGACTGCTTACACTACGTTAGTCTGTCCTCTGCAAGAGTACTGGTTGTTGTGGCCACATGTAGTAAACGTTGCTTCACGCAGTGGAGAATGGCAAAATAGAGGCACGCCGGCGATCGAGGCGTTGCGAAGTAAGCACGCACAGATAACCTTGCGGACAGCAGCAGTCTACCAACAGACTGACGCAAGGGCGCACACAGACCGAGCACCAAGCGAAGCCTGGAGAGTGCTGAGTAACGAGAAGTGAGGCCAGCATGCGAAGTTACGCTGCAATATACTGCAGGAGTAATAACAAGAAGCTACCACCAAGGGTAAGAAACGTCCTCCTGCCAGGTACAATTAGTGGAGCGCAGGCAGCAACAGACAGAAGCCATTAGGAAGCATTTCCGATCTGAGGACGGGCGGGTCTTTGTCCGAATGTTCAGTCTTCGTATGTGACGATTCTGGAAGTCTATTCCAGCTCGTAGGATTCATCCGTTCGCCGCCAGATGTCGGCTTCAGCTCGGGAGGTCGGCCCGAGTTCGGTCGGCACCATGGCTGACTAACTACAGCGAGAACTTCCAGCAGGAACGGCCGCAGTGCGGTCTTGGTCACAGGCGCTGTTGGGGACTGGACTCCACGGCAACCCGGTCCCACGGCGCGTGGTCCGTTCATGACGGGACCTCGCAGACATAGCGACTGACGGCTTCCCAGCCGCCGATGCAGCGAGTTCATCTCAACCACAGAGCATCCTGGCTTCAGCGGGGCACACCCGAGTGCGATCAGCGACGTGCGTCGCACCCATTGTCGGAGAATCCACACAGCAGCTGCCAGGCGGAGAGATCCGCCGGGCTGGGCTGTGACGACGAGGGAAAATTGTAAAAAAAGTACAATAAATAATTGTAAAACTCCACGCCGTCTCAGTCTGTGGCGCAGCCACTATGTCTGCTGTTAACAAGTGATGCAGAAGTCGTAACAAGTGGCAAACGGCCGTAACAAGTGGAGTCAGAAGTGGGATATGAGAGTGTCATTTGAAAGGCCTAGCAGCCCTGTTGACTTATCGCAGTTTCGTGGGAATGATAGTCACGTAAACTTAGTACCATCTAAATGTGTAGTGTGTCGATTAACGGGTCACGTCGCTCTTTGCGATAAATTTGTGAGTGGCTTCTATGGTAATGTAAAGGGGCAATGTGGTAAGTCTAGATGGCTTGCCATTAGACATGCTAGGAATTAAGATGCTTCTGTGCAATACAATTTTATTTTTGTGAGGTGAGATATACCATACAGAAAATGCCAGAGACGTGTAACCGGGATACGTGACGCCGTAGTCGCATTGACAGAGCAAGTTAAGAAACTGATTGAAGAAAATAAGTTGCAAAAGCAGCACATGCAGAGGATGGAGCAACAATTGTTGCAAAATACTCAGTCATGCTCGGGAAACGATGATGTAGAATGCAAGGGTACTGTCTTTTCTGGTGTGGCAGATTCTTCAGCGGCTTATTTGATACCTTCCTTCTCGGGTAAATGTGAATGTTTTCATTGGTGACGTACGTAGTACGGCTAGACTGCGTGGCTGGTCGGATGAAATGTGTTTGAAAATGTCGAGGTTACGGTTACTAGGTGACGCAAAGACTTATGTGGCATACCACGAAGGGTTAAAGGATGCTACTACGGTCACAGAGATGGCTAACGGATTATTGCAAAGGTTTAGGAAACAAAACAGTGCCAGATTTTTTGGAGAAAAATTGGGGAGGATGATGCAAAAAACGGGTGAAATGGTAGAAGAATTTTCAGACAGAATAAGGAGAACGAATGCGCACACGTATGAGATAACGCAAGATGCGAGTGCAAATGAAGTTCTGTTGGAAGAAGCAGAGAATAGAACTTTATACGCATTTTTGCGAGGGGTCTCGCCGGATTTTTCACGCTGGATACAGATGGAAAATCCAAGTGACTTAGCAGCAGCATTGTGCGTAGCTACACATTTGCAGGAAGTGAATACCACCACTAGAAGTCGCGATGACAAGAAAATTTTTTCGTCTTCCAAAGAGTGTTACCGTTGTGGGAAGCAAGGTCATTTTAAGGGACAATGTCGGGAACCGCAGTGTTTAAATTGTCAGAAAATATGGTATAAGGCACGACAGTGTAAAGCCAAGAGACGGGTTAATGATACAGCAGGCAAAAAACTGTTAAACGAAAAAGGGAGTTTTCCTGCCATCGGGTTGTATTCCCAGTAAAAATGGGTACTGAGAGGGTGCACGAAGAGGCGGATTGTAGTTTGATGGTTCTGATAAAAGATAAGTGGCGAAGAATTTTTGTGGATACTGGAGCGTATATTTCAGTTGTCAGTGTGGACCTCGTGGGCAAGAAAGGATTGGAAGCTCCGAGATACAGATTGCGCGCAGTAGGTGATAAAAAATTAGTTGCACTAGGGACAGCACAGCTCAAGTTTAAGATAGGGAACGTGTGGTTCCGGGAGCAAATGGAGGTGTTGTCAACTGTGGGACAGGGATTTTCAGCGATACTTGGGTTGGATTTTCTGGTTAAACCTCACGCCAAAATTTACCATTCGCAACATACGCTGGAACTAGATGGGAACTTGTTCTCAATGGGTACAGCCGTCGCAAATGTTTCAGAGTCGCAAGGTGCACCGTTAGCTACGGTGGTACCAACTAATCTGCATACAAGTGCATTAAAGGTGATTTCGTGTGACAAAGTACGAACAGGTACAGGGAAGTCGATCTGGGTACCAGTGGATGTCGATGTGCCACAGCAGGGGCTATTCTTGGTAGAGCCACTACCGAGCAATGAGGTTTTAGACGAAAAGCATTGCTTTATTTGTAGGAGTGTATCGCGGGTAACGGACATAAACGGGCAGTTTATGGTTCCGGTGCGTTTAGATATGTTCTGGTGGAATGATGTCGATCTGCCGAAGGGATTAGTAATAGTCACAGTAGAGTTAATGGATGAAGAAGACATGGAGATAGTATGAAGGCTTTCACGACCGGATGACATATCTTCTGGTAAACCTTGCGGGATGTAAGGTCGTGGTCCATGAAACTCTTCAGCTCCTAACATTTCGTCCAGTGCTTCATGGACCACGACCTAACATCCCGCAAGGTTTACCAGAAGATAAGACATGGAGAGTTCGAGGCTAGACTATGATGTAAATCAAACCGTCAGCACGTCTGCACTTCGTGACAAGGTAAATCATTTGAGAGGAAATGATCGTTCGGGTATGGAAGCATTATTACTAAAGTATAAAGCATTGTTTGAAGCACAGGGTGCGTTACCTGCTACACCGATAACACAGCATCGTATTCCGACAGGGAATCACGCTCCGGTATATCGTAAGCCATACAGACTACCGAAACAATTACAACCAGTAGTAGAGCAATTAATAGAGCAACAACTGGAAGATGGGATAATCCAGCACAGTAATAGTCCTTGGTCTGGTAGCGTTTTCCTAGTTCCGGAAGGGTAGATAAAATTTCGCTTCTGTTGCGATTACAGACATTTGAATGAACGGACAGAGGCGGACGTATATATGATTCTGAATATCACAGAAACGTTATACAACCTAGCGCAGTGTAAATTTTTCTCCACTATGGATTTGCGAAGCGGTTATCACCAGATTGAAGTATGTCCGGAGGACAGGCCAAAAACAGCATTTACAACGCATTGTGGTCACTTAGAGTGTAAAAGAATGCCGTTTGGACTAAAAAACGCTCCAGCAACATTTCAGAGTTTGTTGGATGGAGTCCTTCGCGGGTTGGAACGGAAAAAAATGAATGGTGTATCTGGATGACATTATAGTTTTTTCAAGAGTTACAGAGCAGCACGTGGAACGGTTAGAGGAGGTGTTTAAAAGATTAGAGGCAGCACGGCTAACATTAAGTTTGGACAAATGCCATTTTGCGCAAGCACAAGTAAATTATCTCGGGCATGTTATCAGTCAGGACAGGGTACAGAGAGATCCTCGTCTCACTTCTGCAGTACGAGATTTTCCGGTTCCGCAAAGGGTTAAACAACTGCAGTCGTATATTGGTCTTGCGAGCTTTTATCGAAAATTCGTACAGGGGTTCGCAGTAATAGCGAGGCCACTTACTAAGTTGCGAGAAAAGGCGTTACCTTCCAGTGGACGTGAGAGTGCAAGAAAGCATTTCAAGAGATGAAACGGATACTGACATCAGATTCAGTTTTGAAGTTTACAGACTTTTCGAAGGAGTTTATACTACAATGTGACGCGTCTAATCACGCTCTTGGGGTTGTACTTGGGCAAGTAATTGATGACAAAGAACATCCGATTGCGTTGGCGTCTCGTCAACTTAACAAGGCGGAACAAAATTACTCCACGATGGAGAAGGAATTGTTAGCGATAATATACGGGATTTCGTACTTTCGATGCTATCTGTAGGGTAGAAGGTTTAATTAAGGTTGTGACGGATCATTCAGCTCTGAAATGGTTATTAGTTCTGAAAGACCCAGCGAGTGGGCTAGTGAGATGGCTGCTGAAACTCAGTGAGTTCGATTATGAGGTAATACACAAGCCAGGTGTGAAACATGCCAATGCTGACGCATTGAGCAGGAAAGTGGCAGTATTACAAGTAACAGGGGTGACTGAAGATGAGTGGATAAGGGCACAAGCCGTGGATAGTGATTGCCAGTTGTTCAGAAAGCAACCGCAGTTCCTAGTACAGGACGGGTTACTTTGCAGGTCGACGAAATGCGGCCCGCGCGTCGTCATACCAGCAGCGGTAAGATCTGAAGTTCTGCAACAGGCGCGTGACCATTTTCTTTCAGGACATGGCGGGAGAAGAGCTACGGATAGGCGGATAGCGGAGAAGTGTTGTTGGAGGACACGACGTCAAGACGTGGACGAGTACGTCAGGAATTGTGTGCCATGCCCACAGCATGCGGACTTGAGCCATCAAATGATTCAACTTCAAAGATTACCAGAGGCAGACAGACCTTTCCAACAAGTCGGAATCGATGTATTAGGCCCATGTAACAGGAGTGCAGCAGGGAATAAGTATGTGTTAACAGTGATTGACCACTTTTCTAGGTATTTAGTCATGGTCGCATAACCAGATCAGAAAGCAAGTACAGTGGCACAAGCTTTAGTTAATAATTGGTTACTCAGGTGTGGGACACCTCAGTCCTTAATCTCGGATCAAGGTACTAATTTCACGTCTGATCTGATAAAGCAACTGTATAAGTTACTGAAGGTAAAGAAACTACGGATTAGTCCATTCCATCCGCAAGCAAACGGACGAACGGAGAGAGTGCATCGCACGATCGCTAAGATATTGAGTCACTATGTAAATAGTCAACACATCGACTTGGATGTGTACTTGCAATTCGTAACCAGTGCATTTAAGGTACATGTGTCGACAGGATTGTCGCCATACGAAGTGGTGTGTGGGCGGAAGATGCCATCACCTTTTGACATGCTTCGTCCAAGGCTGGGAGTGGAGGTCGATCATGTAAGGCAATTTGCGAAAACCATTAAGAAGTACGGCAGAGAGTTAGACGAGCTAACACGAAAGCGTTGGAACGACAAGAACGGATGGGAGGTAGAACGAGGAAGTTGCTACAGTACAGAGTACGCCAATGGGTGCTACTAGCTAATCCGTATGTTCCAAAAGGCAGAACCAAAATGTTCACAAACAAGTTCCAGGGACCGTACCAGGTAGTGGAAATGACATCACCTGTCGATGTAAAATTACAATTGCCTACCAAGACAATGGTGGTTCACGTTAGTTGAGTTAACCCGTTCAAGGGGTAGTAGATCAGTGTATATGTACTTCTCCTTGTGACAGAAAGCGAAAAGAAGTGCCAGAAGCAGACAGTAAACCGGGTATTAAGTATAAGTTGCGTTCGAGGGAGCAATAATTATCATGTGTGTATTATTTTGTACACCGACTACGGTTATGTTATTGGTATTAAGGGGTAGTGATGGGAGTTTTTTCCTTCTCTCTCCATTCTGTAGGTGATACAGCATGGGGTACAAGTGGATAGAATGGGGCGTAGTCCCCTGGCAGCTGGCACAAGCTGGCCAGGTACAGGATATGCTGTTGCGAAGTGGGGTGTTGTTCGGGAAACAACCGGATGTGGTCCTCACGAGTCACGAGTGGACGCTTCAGCTGGCTCTCAACATCCTGCAGGTAAGGAACGATATGCGGCAGCTATAGGAGGTGGTATCGAGTGTGGAAACGGTTGCATCTAAGAACGGAATATTACGGGATGTGCAAGAAGAGTACGAGGCTTTGGATAGGTCATGTAAGGAAATAAGGGACCAACTGCGCCAAGTCGTGAGCATGATTCCAGGGAGGAGAAAAAGAGTAAAGAGGGGTTGGTTGAATGCAGGTGGGAAGTTGCTCAAAACAAGTTTTGGAACAGCGGATAGAGACGATATTGAGGGTTTGAACAATTCTTTAACAGTTATTCGCAACAGGGTGGAAAGCATAGGGCAGTTAGTGGATATAAACATAACAGAGATACGGGGACTAGGTACAGAGTTGTTGAATGTGACACACGTGGTGCGTGGGATGGCTACAGGGTTACGGGAATATAAAGAACAAACACAGAAATTATTGAATACGGATCTGGAACAGGTACAAACGCTATTGGATATAGGGAAATGAAGCTGGAAATGGCTAAATTGTTGCGGGAACTGGTTAACAGCATTGGTGATGCACGAGTGAGGATGGATGAATTGCAGGAGGCAGTCCATCACGCATTGCACGGGCAGGTGAGTGTGACGTTGATGTCAGCAGAAAAATTCAGACGGAGTCTGAAGCAGGCAAAGGGAGAGTTTCCAGAGGGGGTAGAGCACGTAGTGCCGATAATTGAAGCGAATGTGTCACTTTTTTATCGTATGTCAAGGATTAAGGTAACAACGGATCAAATTAAAATGTATGTAGAGATTAGATTTCCAGTAAGTGGTGTGGGGAGACAGTATCGCTGTTACACAGTGCATCCTTATCCAGTCAGATGGGAACGCATGGGGAAGGGCATACAGTTCAAGACACAGGAGGTTTTAATAATTTCTAAGGAGGGGGATACTCATGCTACTATGTCGAGTTTAGAATTGAGTAGATGTCTAATGGAGTCAGTTTCCATTTGTCCATCACTGGTTGTTCTCACGGGGAAAGGGGTCGTGTGAGATCCAGTTATTTAGGGCAGAAGCAGAAGCTTCGGAGTGTCGGAGAGTAATAGTCAAGCCTACGCCACATTTTCAGCAAGTCTGGAGGCATTGGTTGTATTCAGTATTCCCTACGGAGAGGATATCAGCCAAGTGTTATGACAATGGGAATTGAACAACAACAACGGAGATGGAATTACGGGACAGTGGTTTCCTAATCAACGGGACAAATTGTGAAATAGTAGGGGATTCTTTCAGCTTACCAGTTTACAGGTTACAGGTACTCATCTGACGTTGTACTGGCCAGACGCATCATTCAGCATCGCTCCAGGAGAAAATTTGACGTATATTAACAACACCTTAGATGCTGCACTATTGCAAACGATAGATAAACTAGTAGATTCGGAGAAAGGTCAAATTTAAATGCAGCAATTATTAAGGCATGTGGAGGAGTAAGACACCAAGCGGAAACGTAGCACAGTTACCATTGGTATTTCAACCAGTACTATTACCGTGTTGATTGTATTTATCGGTGTGGTATATGTCTTATTAAAACAGAGAATTCAGCATGTTAATGCAAGACCGTTCCATGAGATTCCTGTAGAACGGATTACGAGTATGGCATGAGTCTGGGCAATCAGGATGTATATAGGGAAGAAGAAGAATATAGGATAGAACTAGAGTTAATATATAGGGTAAATTCTGGGACGAATTTCATTTTCAGGAGGAGGCAGTGTTGTGGCCACATGTAGTAAGCGTTGCTTACCACAGTGGAGAATGGCCACCAGTGCTCCGCTGAAGCCAGGATGCCCTGTGGTTAAAATGAACTCGCTGCACCGGCGGCTGGGAAGCCATCAGTCGCGATGTCGGCGAGGTCCCATCATGGACGGACCATGTGCCATGGGGCCGGGTTGCCATGGAGTCCGGGCGTCAGTTCCCGGCGGCTCCTGTGACCAAGACCGCGGTGCGGCCGGTCCTGCTGGAAGTTCTCGCTGTAGTTTGTCAGCCATGGTGCCGACCGAACTCGGGCCGACTTCCCGAGCTGAAGTTGACATCTGGCGGCGAACGGATGACTCCTACGAGCTGGAACAGACTTCCAGAATCGTTACCTACGAAGATTGAACATTCGGACACGGACCCACCCGTCCTCAGATCCGAACTGCTTCCTAATGGCTTCTGTCTGTTGCTGCCTGTGCTCCACTATCTATATCTGGCAGTAGGACGTTTTTTACCCTTGGCGGTAGCTTTTCGTTATTACTCCTGCAGTATATTGCAGCGTAACTTCGCATGCTGGCCTCACTTCTCCTTACTCAGCACTCTTGAGGGTTCGCTCGGCGCTTGGTCTGTGTGCGCCCTTGCGTCAGTCTGTTGGTAGACTGCTGCTGTCAGCAAGGCTATCTGTGCGTGCTTACTTCGCAACGCCTTGATCGCCGGCATGCCCCTGTTTTGCCATTCTCCACTGTGTGAAGCAACGCTCAACATGGTGTACGCCGTGGGGTCCTCACCAATGGGCCTGACGCGGGACATTGAAAAAGTCAATGGCGAGCAGTTAGTTTTGTACTATTGCGAAATACGGGAGGGAGTGCCACTGAAGTAATTAGCGAGTTAGGGTGGCAATTATTAAAATAACGTCTATTTTCCTTTCCCCGAGACCATTCCATGAATTTTCTATCACTAGCTTCTTCCTCTGAATGTGAAAATACAATATGATCGACAGAAACCTCACTTCCTCTTTGCTAAATTTCAAAGCACTGGTTCTTAATATTTTTAAAATCATAAAGCAGAGAAAACTTCTGTGCTGAACTGGATAAAATCTCTTTCCGCAAAACGCTGTGACGTGGGTTTAAAATTTCCTGTTTACATTAAGTTCTATGGTGCATATAGAGAAAGTGTTTCTGTGTAACTCACGTAGTCAGGTAAGGTCTGCATGCATGTTTTGAGATGAATTCAAGTCTGTCTGCCCAAACATCTGGGACGCGTTTTACGTACGACTGTACTTCTGATTTAACAGCTAGTGCCTTGTTATCGGCAGTATAGCTGTTTTGGCCACATTCTCTTTCAGAATATTATCAAAAATGAAATGAAAGGAATGGATCAATATATGATTAGATAATCTAGTTGAAATAGTACATGGTGATTAGTAATTAAGGTCAGATTAATTGCTGAGAAGGGATATTACCCACAAAATTCAAATCGATGTATAAAGTAACTCTGAGTTTAAATAGTGCAACACTGGTGTAAAATAATAATAAATGGACATTTTTAGTTTTCTATCAGGCTATGGGGAATTGAATAATGTAATGATGGAGGACGTTTGGATTACATTTGAGATTCCGTAGTGTTCAAAATGTATAAATCTTCTCTTCATTCAATTAACCACACGTCATCGGAGGAGAAATTTGTTGGGTTAGCGAGGACAGGTAATCAAGAGAGACGATGGCTACCTAAC
Organism: Schistocerca piceifrons; assembly: GCF_021461385.2. NCBI lineage: Eukaryota > Metazoa > Arthropoda > Insecta > Orthoptera > Acrididae > Schistocerca > Schistocerca piceifrons. The sequence goes on from NC_060140.1 coordinate 634,865,029, forward strand.
GTATCATACGGGAGAACACTGGGACAGGTAATCAAGAGAGACGATGGCTACTTAACGCATCGTACGGGAGAACACTGACATTCCGGAAATTATCTCTCCTCGGGAGAGCAGTCCTGGCAACAGAACGTAAGGGACAGCACTGGAACAGAGGACCGAATGATCAGATATCGGGCTGCGACACTCGTCAAGAAAGCCAGGGAAGAGCCAAGTCGCATACAGATATGCTATAACGACGAGCAGAAACTTCTGCTGTTACCGCTGATGGTCACCCGTGTGTAATTATTCCTATCTACTGCTGTTAATATTTTCTATGCTGTTTTCACGGAAATTAATTTCTTGGGACAACTTTAGGACGATTGCAGATGGATATCTCTTCAATATAAAGAACATTTGATGTAGTGCGGAATTCTTAGAGACCACATTAGCTCTCAGCAACAGTAGAATGAGAACTTCTTGTAACTACCATTGAGATACCCATTTGCGGTACGTCGTAAATTTCCTTGTGTAAAAGGTTAAGATTTGTAGCTACGTAATCGTCTAAGATACATTCATTTCTTAGTTGTTTATCTCTTTCTGCACGACAAATTTACACCATCAAACACAAGAAGGCCTTAAGGATACAATACTGGAAAAAAAGCACCATCTTCAGGGACAAAGTCCTTTTACTGAAGAGAGATGAGACAGGTAGTTCATTACAGTAAGAGTGTGTGATAACAAATTCAGAGCAGATGAAAAACACATTTCACAGCAAATGGTGTCCAAACAGTCGCATCAATAGAAAGAGTACTCGCTCTTATGGCAACGCAGGTGTGTATTGTCATGTGTAAACGATGCTGCGATAGACTGTCCCGAGCGCCTTGCGCCTTTTGTTGCAGTTTTCCAACGGTTGTTGCAGGCTCTAGAGAACGGACAAGTTTTCACTTCACGATGTCCCATACATCTCCAGTAGTTAAGTGATCTGATGATATGGCAGGCCAGAGCAGTCGTTATACACCACGACCAGAACGCACGTCATCTTCCTGTCGAAGAAGTAGCACGGGTACAAAGGCCTGTGTAATGTAGTGGACACTGGTTACTGCACCCAGCAGAAAAACTAAATGTGAACGCGAGTTGTAACTGTTGACTCCCCACACCATGAAGCGTGGGTGGCCACCAGTGTGTGTAAGCGAATGGGAAGCTCACCACGTCTACTCCATTCGCGTGTACGGCCTTCACTCGCATACAGACAGGTCAGTGGTGGCACAGCTGGTGGAACATGTGCCAGTACTTCGCCTCTGGATGATGTTGGCCACCGATGCTCCCATAATGAATCGATCTTGAGGTGCGCGTGTACTGTGCGTATAGTTAATTTTGTATGTAATTTCATGTTCCGACTCGTTCCACGACCATAGAAAGTGGGTCCTAAATTTTGTTCTACGTAATTAGACACCCACATGAAAATTAAATAAGTAAACAATGTAATGGTGGTTTATTGAATGTAGTCTCACTAATACTATAATTCCTTCTTTTCCATCTTCTGCTCTTTTCATGGATTAGGTGATTTCACCTGTTCAGATCATCAACGTTCCGTCTTCTGTTCCCTGGCCTTCCCCTCTGTACTGACCCTCTAGGTTTGTAGTCAGAGTATACAAGAATATTTGAAGTCTATTTTCATGCAACCTATCTTGATGATCCCGCCTTCAGTTTCTGTGTAGATATCTTGTGCACTGAATCAACTTGTAATTCCGAACGTCTTCATTTCTGAAGTGATGTTCTCTGGTGCACCCCTTAACAGTACAGGACAACTTCCGCAGCCTGGAACCAACTCGCGTCTTAGGTTTTAAACTTATTAACGATAGTTTACTGCTAGGAAATTCGAATGTCACACGTTTTACGTACATAATACAAGTTACTGATGTGAAACACAATATTAAATGTACAATTAAAATTTATGGGTGGAAATCGTAATGTACATTGCAGTAAAGACAAGGTTCAAATGGTTCAAATGGCTCTGAGCACTTAGCTTCTGAGGTCATCAGTCCCCTAGAACTTAGAACTACTTAAACCTAACTAACCTAAGGACAATTACACACATCCATGCCAGAGGCAGGATTCGAGCCTGCGACCGTAGCGGTCGCGCGCTTCCAGACTGTAGCGCCCAGAACCGCTCGGCCACACCGGCCGGCTTAAAGACAAGGGAAGTTGGTACTATGCTCTCTTACAAATTATACGTATCAGTTTCCAAGAAAAGCTCTGGTAAGCATGTTAGCAGTGGTGATGGTTGCTTACTTTATAAAATAAGGACGTCAAATCTAGAGTGTGTAATATCTGGAATATGTTCAGTTAACATTTATATTATTCTGCATCAACTCGAATATGTATTTTTCAAATAGTAAATGCGTGTACCTCAAATTACGTACTACCTTATACTATAGTATTTTGGTCATCAGTCATCTGACTGGTCTGATAAAGCCCGCCATATCTCCCTCTCCAGTCTCACGACTTTATTTCATAGTAGTACATATACACGATCTCCTTAATTTAATGCTGAGTACAGTAGTCTAGCTCTTCAGCACCTTTATACTGACACACTACCCAGTAGGTAAAAAGATATTGTTATTTATTCATACTTCAAGTGAAAATGTGACAAATTATTTCACTCCTCGCGAGAATATCGAGGGAATTGTGAGAGTAGTTACACGGAAGTGTTACAACCTCCTTTTTTGAGTCGCAAAAGTTGTATTTAACGCTGCCGTATTTAACAGGGATTAAATGTTAACAGGACCTGCATGTTACGTGACGTACTGCGTGCTCTTATGAAAACATAAATGTAAATTGTGCTTTTAATGTTCCCTGTGATACTCATCGTGTTTCCAGGTTAGGCACACTACTGTCCGATTTATTACACCGTATATTGTACAATAATGGCTAGAAGCAGTGTCCTGCTCTAATGAGTCGCAATGAATATAGATTAAAGGAAAGAGCAGTCATGTTTAATCACAGCTCTAAAACATGTACCTTCCTATGTTTCAGGCCATCTTGCACTGTATTCTATTATGGAGCCACATGCCGCAAGCTGGTCTCACATCAGGGTGGACTGGAGATGAAACATCCGTCTGGCCGTACATATTTGGGTTCCCCGTGCTGCCCCTACATCACTCAGAGTGAATGCTGGCGAGGCTTCTTTGAGAAACAAGTAGCCAGTTCTTCTCCATTTGGAACCAACAAATCGATTTTAAAATATTCAGATCCCCAATCACGAACTACTACACCCATTTTGAAATTTGTCAAATTGTTGTTGAACTTGTTGCACGAAGAACACACAACGGGGATGACTGCGTTTCGCACTAGTAACGCAGTCAGACGCAGATTAACGTATGCTATTGGGTGAGAACAAAAAAATAGTGACTGAATATAGTCAGAGGAAAGATATACGAGATTAATACCTGGCTAGCGTTACGGATAGTAATGAGAATGACGTGACGTTCACTCCTTTGACAAGGTGCTCATTGTAATCGAAGCCGTCAACATGGCGACAATAGAGACAGTTAATCTTTGTAAAGCGACCTATTCCTTCCACGCTGGCCGCGGTGGCCGTGCGGTTCTAGGCGCTCCAGTCCGGAGCCGCGCTGCTACTACGGTCGCAGGTTCGAATCCTGCCTCGGGCATGGGTGTGTGTGATGTCCTTAGGTTAGTTAGGTTTAAGTAGTTCTAAGTTCTAGGGGACTAATGACCACAGCAGTTGAGTCCCATGGTGCTCAGAGCCATATTCCATCCACAAGAATGTCTCAGATGAGCCTAATAACTCCAACTAAAACGTTTAGTAGGAAATGTGTATTTCTCTTCAACGGACTTTTCAAGTGGTTTTCGTCAATGACAATATGAAAAGCATCATTCTTTTATGTATGGCGTATGGATGAATGAAATACTTGAGCTAGACATCCCGTCAATCACGGGGTTATTAGCGGCAGAGCGTAAGACAGTATAGTGGATGGATAAGGGAGGAAATAGATCCTGCCTTTCGAAACGGATAATGGAGAAATAAATAATAAATTATGTAGGGGAAGTGCCTAAAATGCAAATATGGGTTACCGGGTTCGTGTTCTACCTTCCTGCTTCCAAAACGTGATGCAGTACCTTAATCACTGCGGCATTTTATGTGATAAGTAAAAAGAAACGTGGAGTTTATTGTATTCACGAGAGGCAGTATGCCCTTTCGGATGACTACAAAGTGTCATTTATTCACGAGAAAGTCAACGTAAGGCACTTTGAAGCAGCTGTTTTCCACAGAAAATTATTGCTAAGATTACTTACTTTCAGGACAATGTTACTTCGTTTCTTTCGGTGGAGTCATACGTCATCTGTTGTAATGACACGATTCACCTCCTAAACCACTTCCGTTTAGAAAATTTAACTAAAGCATTCGTTGACCACTCAATCTATGTAGATTTAAACTAGCTGCTCTCTGTTTTGAGTTCCTTTATAACTATAGCGTGACATAATTTAACTTTGCAAAGTGGAACGTTATATCAGAGATAAATTTCGACTAGTTATAACAACATCAGTTTGACCAGCATAACAATAAACATTATTTCTTGACACAAATTATACTACCTGTTATTATTGTTGCTAATAAGCAGAAAAACAAAAGGAAAGACCGTCTCATTGTCTCATGGTTTGCGTACACAGATTCGTTTTACAATACACGGATCTTTACTTAGTTTAACTCCGTTCGAGTTTACGCTCCGACTCGCGCGACATTGACGACAATGTGTTAAACTGTAATCTCGTTACTAGCTTCAAACACGAGACATACATTTCATTTTATTTACATTTCTGTCAAACTAGAGTTGTAGCGTTACTTAACTAACCCCACATTCTCTGTCGACTCATACAACCAGCATTCACAGGCTGCAGTGTTTGTAAATGTTTGTATAGATGCATAACTCTGGGATTCTCGGAATAGTTTCGATCAAATTTCATACGCATCTGCTTTACTGCCTGGATGAAACAACAGTGTCGCTGTGACACCAATGGAAAAGGTGTCGGGTTGGGGATGGGGTGCTATGGATGTAATAGCGCCATAGTATTTCTCCAGGTAATTAGTTGTACTTGTTTGAAGATTAGTTGAAACTGGTTCAAGAATTTTATATCTATGCCTACTTTTCACGTCACATTCTTCCTTCGGCATCACACTCCTGTTCTTGTTAGTGGTGTCCTAAAAGTATTTTTATCTTCCGATAGTAAGCGATATGCATCCAAAGTACCGTGCGGTTCTAGGCGCTGCAGTCTGGAACCGCGAGACCGCTACGGTCGCAGGTTCGAATCCTGCCTCGGGCATGGATGTGTGTGATGTCCTTAGGTTAGTTAGGTTTAACTTGTTCTAAGTTCTAGGGGACTAATGACCTGAGAAGTTGAGTCCCATAGTGCTCAGAGCCATTTTTGAGCATCCAAAGTATTTTACAGTCTGAGTATCCACAGTTGTTCAAAGAGATGATTAGGAAGAATTCCGCTAACAATTCGTAAAATTGTTGTTTATTGAAAACACGCGGTTTTCACGGCCTAAAACAGCTTCATACACACTATAAAGCAGAGTACAGTGTGATCACATTTTGTGGAGTTTAAAGTAATAAAAGAATGTCTAAAATATACTCACAACGTTGAAATATCATAGGCATAACCATCGCTCCATGTCAAAATTTTACAATTCAGCAAATATTGTCAATTCTATGGCGAGCGAAATATAACGGACGTGCTCCATTCATTTAGAAAAAAAATTGCTGACAAGTGAAACTTGCAGCTACACAGCCATGATTTTAAAATTTGCCTGCATCCAAACAGAAACCAGAAAAATATTTTATAGTGAGAGGACGCTATAAAATTTTGAACGAGCAAGATTGGCGATTTAAAAAAAATCACTGCTCACAAGATTAGTCACCGCACGTTTCCAATTACTGTGTTGGAATGTATCAGGTGCAGGGGCAGCTCGGTGTGACGGCAAGCCATCCCGGTGCTGGTCAAAGTAAAAGCTGGCTGAGGGAACGGATGCTGTCCCTGTGGACAGTGTGAGGGAACGGAGGCTGTCCCTGTGGACAGTGTAACGTCATGTACTCATGACTGGAGCGCTGAATCGCTGTCTTTGCAAGAGAGAGTAACATACAATTTTATTACGTACTAGTACCTAATCGTATAAACAATCAAAATTAGCCAGAATGCCTTCATCTAATTGGTTATTCTACGTGAACTGAGCATTTTGTTTTTTTACATCTAAAAATTTCTGCCTCCTCTAAAACATTCAATATGTAGATGGCCTCCTTCTTTTGTATGAGGTACTTTTAAATTTATTAAGCGCATATGAAGCTGTGCCCCTATATATCTCTTAGGGCGATCACTGCCTGTAATGCGGTATACACCTGTTTCTGTATATTTATTTACCACTGGTTTTTCCTTGTGCCTGAGTTTTCTACCTAGATTCGAAAAACTAAAATATGCTATGCTAAAATAATATTTTTATGTCTGCTACATCTGCCAGTTTGTTACGATACTGCACCCAGATATAGTAATATATAATTCCTTTGTTTGCTCTGATGATGTAAGCTTTATAAAGTCTGCCTCTGATATGCTATGGGAAGAACAGTTTTTCTTTTTAATACACTTCCATTAATTGTGTTAAAAAATTCTGGATCGCAAACGATTTTATATGCTGTTCATCCTATACCGTATAACCCTATATTCAGCCATTTGAGCATAAGTAATAAGGGGCACTTTATAAATACTGTTTAACATGGATCGGAACATCGCTGATTTGTATTTAGTTGGGTAAAATTAATTTGTTTATAACAAGATCTGTCGTCGTTGGCTTTCGGTAAACATGGAAGCCTTGATTTCCTTTTATGGTCACTTGGAGGTCCAAAACCAGTAGTACCATTTTCAGCGTGTTGCCCAGGAAATTGTACACCTTGGTTCCAACTATTTAGATCCCGGAGAAACTGGTCGCTTTCAGTATTATTGCCATCATATGAAAACATCGTCAACATATCTGTTCCCTAAAATTAATCTTCTGGCATGTTGAGCGAATTTTGTCATAAATCCCTGCTCAAAGATGGTCATAAAAGTATTTACTATGCTATAAGTAAGTTCAGTGTTCAAATGTGTGTGAAATCTTATGGGACTTAACTACTAAGGTCATCAGTCCCTAAGTTTACACACTAGTTAACGTAAATTATCCTAAGGACAAACACTAAACCCATTCCCAAGGGAGGACTGAAACCTCCGCCGGGACCAGCCGCACAGTCCATGACTGCAGCGCCTGAGACCGCTCGGCTAATCCCGTGCGGCGATAAGTAAGCTATAACACTTTTTAATAAAGCCTGCATTTCTTCCTCGTCGTTTACGGTCTCTCCGGGAAGGTATACAGATTCACTGCTATAATACTCTGGATCTGAACAATAGGTATATTAGCATACATGTTATTGACAGTACTTGGCATCATACCTGCGATTGATAGAATGAATACACCCTGAAAACTGTTTCTAAGGTGTCTCCCACCTTTTACGCTGAAATTAGTAGGACGTCGGAAGTGTTTATTCACATATTCAGCGAACAGCTTTTCTATTTCATAAGTTGCGCCCCTCTAGCATTCACAAGCAGGAGTAATGGTTTACCTATTTTGAAAAGCTTTAAGGTCCCAAGTAATTTTGGTGCTGTTGGGTGCATTGGTGAAAGTCGTCCACTTTGAATTTCATTAGGAAACATTTTGATCTTTCAGGTAAATCATATCTAATTTTCATCATAATATTCTGCTTTTTTTAAAATTTGCTTTTGTAGTCTGCTTGTAACATTACTACCGCTGACTTACTTTTGTCAGCATCTACTATGAGTTCTTGATGTTGTGACAACTTACAATTAATTGATCTTAGAATGACATATTACGAGTTTTCATTCTCTGCTTTTGGTTTTCCCTCTTTTTCCTTGTATACATATATATATATACACTCCTGGAAATGGAAAAAAGAACACATTGACACCGGTGTGTCAGACCCACCATACTTGCTCCGGACACTGCGAGAGGGCTGTACAAGCAATGATCACACGCACGGCACAGCGGACACACCAGGAACCGAGGTGTTGGCCGTCGAATGGCGCTAGCTGCGCAGCATTTGTGCACCGCCGCCGTCAGTGTCAGCCAGTTTGCCGTGGCATACGGAGCTCCATCGCAGTCTTTAACACTGGTAGCATGCCACGACAGCGTGGACGTGAACCGTATGTGCAGTTGACGGACTTTGAGCGAGGGCGTATAGTGGGCATGCGGGAGGCCGGGTGGACGTACCGCCGAATTGCTCAACACGTGGGGCGTGAGGTCTCCACAGTACATCGATGTTGTTGCCAGTGGTCGGCGGAAGGTGCACGTGCCCGTCGACCTGGGACCGGACCGCACCGACGCACGGATGCACGCCAAGACCGTAGGATCCTACGCAGTGCCGTAGGGGACCGCACCGCCACTTCCCAGCAAATTAGGGACACTGTTGCTCCTGGGGTATCGGCGAGGACCATTCGCAACCGTCTCCATGAAGCTGGGCTACGGTCCCGCACACCGTTAGGCCGTCTTCCGCTCAAGCCCCAACATCGTGCAGCCCGCCTCCAGTGGTGTCGCGACAGGCGTGAATGGAGGGACGAATGGAGACGTGTCGTCTTCAGCGATGAGAGTCGCTTCTGCCTTGGTGCCAATGATCGTCGTATGCGTGTTTGGCGCCGTGCAGGTGAGCGCCACAATCAGGACTGCATACGACCGAGGCACACAGGGCCCACACCCGGCATCATGGTGTGGGGAGCGATCTCCTACACTGGCCGTACACCACTGGTGATCGTCGAGGGGACACTGTATAGTGCACGGTACATCCTAACCGTCATCGAACCCATCGTTCTACCATTCCTAGACCGGCAAGGGAACTTGCTGTTCCAACAGGACAATGCACGTCCGCATGTATCCCGTGCCACCCAACGTGCTCTAGAAGGTGTAAGTCAACTACCCTGGCCAGCAAGATCTCCGGATCTGTCCCCCATTGAGCATGCTTGGGACTGGATGAAGCGTCGTCTCACGCGGTCTGCACGTCCAGCACGAACGCTGGTCCAACTGAGGCGCCAGGTGGAAATGGCATGGCAAGCCGTTCCACAGGACTACATCCAGCATCTCTACGATCGTCTCCATGGGAGAATAGCAGCCTGCATTGCTGCGAAAGGTGGATATACACTGTACTAGTGCCGACATTGTGCATGCTCTGTTGCCTGTGTCTATGTGCCTGTGGTTCTGTCAGTGTGATCATGTGATGTATCTGACCCCAGGAATGTGTCAATAAAGTTTCCCCTTCCTGGGACAATGAATTCACGGTGTTCTTATTTCAATTTCCAGGAGTATATATAAGCTGGTTAACTATGACCGCGACTTGATTACGCTCTGTAGTAGATAGTCGAGTACCATCCAAAGTGTCCACCTATTAGTTATGTTACTCGTTTGCCCATGAGAATCCGCTGTTTGTAAATTTTAGGATAAACATTTGTGTAATGACTTAATGTTCGTTAGGTTACATACTCCAAGTGCAAAATGAAAATTACTTTTTGAGGTTTACAGACTCCTAAACAGCCCATATTCTCGTGGTAGCCCTTGCGATTTCCTTTGGAGTGTGAGTGATAACTTCAGCCTCAAATGAACTGTATAAGACACATGCGTATATCATGTCACATTGTCCAAAAGGATAGCTTCCGTTCCACCAGTCACAAGTTCTTGAAGTGATCGATTTGGCGGTTTATATATTAAAAAGTCACTGTTAACAAAATTAGTCGCGGAACTATGCGAATTACTACGGTACTGTATCAGATGGCAACGCCGGTTTGCCCTGCCGTCACACCGGTAAGATGCTGTCTTCTGATACATTCCACAAAGTAATTTGCGTAGTGCCGCGACTAATTATGTTATTTGGGACTGTTTTTTTTTTAAGAAAATCGCTGATCCGCCCTCTTCAAAAACTTCTAGCGTCCTCTCACTATAAAGCATTTATCTTTTTTCTTGATTAGGTGCCAGTAATTTTTAAAAACCTGGCTCTGTAACTGCAAGTTTCACGTATCAGCAATTTTTCCTACACCAATGCAGCACGTCTTCGTTACCGTTCGGTGGCCATAGTACTGACAATATCCACTGAATTTAAAATTTTACAAGGAACGATGGGTACGGCTACGACCATTCTTCGTTGTGCGTATCTTTTAGACATCCCTTCAGTAATTTCAAAATCCACAAAATTTGGTCACACTGTACCTTGTTTTTTACCATGTAGGCGCCTCCAGATGATGCCACTTTAGGCCGCGAAACCTGTTGTGTTTCACTAAACTACAATTTCACCAGCTGTTAGCGGAATTCTTCCCAATATCATGTGTATCCAGTTTGTATGAAATTGTTGAAGAAATTCGAAGCAATTTCTTTAAAATATCACCGCTCTGTAAATATAGGTAGGGTGTCTTAGCTCTAGATTATTTTTTTATTATTAGTAACTCAAATAAGTAACTAATCTTGCTGAAATTGCTACAGCTATTTTAGAGTTATGTTTATTTTTACACGTCTATCCCTTCCGACACCCGTTCCGTCACTAATGTAACTGTGAAGGTGATGTGCCACACTTACAACCTTTTTATCTACATCTATAGGCTACGTCGAAAGCTACCTTTCTGTGTACGTGGCGGAGGGTGCTTGTGTACCACTGTCAGTTTCCTGCTCTCCTGTTCCACTCGGCAATGGTTTGCGGGGAGAAAGACTGCCTCTAATCCTCTGCGGGAACTCCAATCTATAAATTTATCTTCATGCTTGTTAGCGAGATACACGCAGGAAAAAGCAATATATTCATCGAACCTTATTGGAACGTACACTCTCTGAACTCAACCAGTAAACCATACCGTGATGCCTCTCTTGCAGCATGTGTCACTGCAGTAGGCTGATCATCTCCGTCATGCTTTAGACAAAAATATCCGTATCAAAACACGCTGATCGATCAAGGGTTTTGCTAGCAACCTCCTTTGTTGATGGACTACACTTCCTAAGGATTCTTACAATGATTCTCACTCTGGTATTTCCCCCTCCTGCAGTTAGTTCTCTGTGGTCGTTCTGCTTTAAAGCGCTCGGTATGCATACTTCTAGATTATGGGAGTAGGTACTTCCAGTGACTGTTATGCAATCGTGTCGACGTACAGTAACAGGTCTTTCTCTCTATCTATACGCGTTGCATCTACATCCACGCCTACATCTACGTGATTACTCTGCCATTCAGAATTAAGTGCCTGGCAGAGGGTTCAATGAACCACCTTCAAGCTGTCTCTCCCCATTCCAATCTCGAATGGTGCACCGGAAAGACAAGCACATAAATTCTTTTGTGCCAGCCCTGATTTCTCTTATTTTATCGTGACGATGATTTCTCCCTACGTAGGTGGGTGCCAACAGAATGTTTTCGCAATCGTAGGAGAAAATGAGATTGAAATTTCACGAGTAGATCCCGTCGCAACGAAAAAAACCTTTGGTTTAATGACTGCCACTCCAATTCATGCCTGTGGCATTATCTCCCCTATTTCGCGATGATACATAATGAGCCGCCCTTCTTTGAACTTTTTCGATGTCATCCATCAGTCCCATCTGATGCGGATTAACTTACAGCAATACTCTGGAATAGGGCAGACAAGCGTGGTATAAGCAGTCTCTTTAGTAGACCTGTTGCACCTTGTAAGTGTTCTGCACCTTGTAAGTGTTCTGCCAATGAATCGCAATCTTTGGTTGGCTCTACCCGCACCATTATCTATGTGATCACACCAATTTAGGTTATTTGTAATTAAAATCCCTAAGTATTTAGTTGAATTTACAGCCTTCAGATTTGTGTGACTTGTCGCGTAACCGCGTAATCGAAATTTAGCACATTTATTTTAGTACTCATGTGAATAACTTCACAGTATTCTTTATTCAGGGTCAACTGCTACTTTTCGCACCATGAAGATTTCGAGTCCAAATCATTTTTCAACTAGTTTTGGTCATCTGATGACTTTATAAGACGGTAAATGACAGCATCATCTGCAGACAATCTAAGACGGCTACTCAGATTGTCTCCTATGTCGTTAATATAGATCAGGAACAGTAGAGGCCCTATAGCACTTCCTTGGGGAACGCCGGATATTACTTCTGTTTTACTCGATGACTTTCCGTCTACGAACTGTAACCTTTGTGATAAGAAACCACAAATCTAATCGTACAACTGAGGCGATATTCCATAGGCTCACAGTTTTGTTAGAAGACGCTTGTAAGGAACAGTGTCGAAAACATTCTGGAATTCTAAAAATATACGTATCATTTGTTTATGTTAACTGCCAATTATAATTGGGAAAGGATACATTTGAAGTTTTCCGCCCACACATGGAGCACCCTCCCCTTCAAAATGACAAAACCAGACCGCACACGAGCACTGCGGCATCTGCAACTATGCGATGCATTCGGTTCACTGTCATCAATCACCCTTTATACACCCCGATTTGGAACGATCCGATTCTCATCAGTTTACAAAAATTAAAGAACATCGAGAACCTCACTCTGGTAGTGAAGAGACAGTGCAAGCAGAGGTGAGTCTGTCACTCCGTCAGCAAAATCAAACATATTACTTTGGCACTATCATGGTGACACGATGTGAGGGATGAGATCGCCGCCAAGGTGGCTATGGTGAGCAGTAAATGTGTAGACATAGAATACATATGTACAATGTTAATAAACGTTCTATTTATAAAGATTCAAAGGTTTTTACATAATTAGTTTCAAAGCGCCGTCGTTTTCTCGGTCTCGTTGAAACCTTCCCGTCTCCTCTATACCTCTTTTGTTAATGATAACCTCCCTTTTACAATAAAGTTTGAAACCTTTCCTTAGAATTTCTATCTCTTGCTTAATAATAACCAATTAAATCTTCCCTTTGAAATTTATTCTCTTTCTCAATCTTTGCATACAAATTTAATTGCTGCTTATTAAAAGTGATTGTCGGATTATTTCGACGAAACATAGAATGTGTCGTCGTCGTGGCCCTCAGTCGTTATCTTCAATAACCCAAAACTGTTCCTTTGCTTTTTTACTGTTACTGGATCGCCATCTGACTGCTACATTGAACTGCGACATGAATATACTTACTCTGGTTTACTATACTCTATTAGCTGTTGCTGGTCTTTCATAAAAAGTGGCTGTATTTATTACCAAAGCTGACGTTATTCTTTAATAGCAAAGCTGACGTTATTCTTTAATTAATTTGACTGAAGTAACGTAATTCATAGTTAAACTTTTTCTTGACAACTATAAAATTTTGCAAAGTTTTACGTTGATGGTTTTTGGGATGGATTACAATTAGAAATTCAATATTGCTGGCAAAAGTTAGTTATATTCTGAATGAAATGATTTTACAAACGTTAAATGGGACTTACTTTGTAGAATAATCTTACAACTAGCAATGCGCAAACATACCTTCAGTAGTCCTGAGTTTCCCAAAAAATTAATTCAATAATATTAGTTCCTCTTATTATAATAGTTAGCTGATGTCTCTGTACATCCGTTTATAATCTCTTGTTAATCATAGCTAGTGGCTGGCAGGCACACTGCTCCTCTCAACCTCTCGCTTCAGACCTGCTACCGACTCGCTTCACTTCTCGCTTACTACTGACTTCCTACGAACGCTAAAGTGCGGTCTCTCCTGCCAACAATGCTTTCTGGTGCAGACAATTGCTGCTACCATTACAAAATGTATCAATGCGCGGTCTTTCCCGCTCTTTTCTTAAAATGTATCCATACGCGGTCTCTCCCGCCCTTTTTAAAATTATATCAATTTGCGGTCCACAATACTTTGGTGCAGACATTCCCTGCTACCACAATTATTTCCAACATGACAAATATTAATTATTCCTATTTAATCCTATTAATAAAATATAAACATCTTTCATAAATAGTTATTTGACAATAGACAATAGAAATATACACGTCTTACACCGTGAACGAATAGAAAGCGCAGGGTTTCACAATGCGATAGTACGTCGACATAAAACAAGCTCCTAATTCTAGAACAGACCGATGCCAGAGTTGTAGGACTACAGTAATGCATCTCCTTGATGGCGCTTCCTGAAAATGGCACTGACCAACGTTTCTTTCCAGTCAGTATTTCGGTCTTCGATATTCCTACGGTACGCTGTTGCTAGAAGAGGAGCAAGATCTTTCGCAATGTATCAGATAGTAAACTGTGTCTGTACAATTCCTCGTTGAATTTCCCACAAGTGTTCCGCATTTTTCGCTTCCGTGTTTCATAACAACTATGCTGAAGGTGTTTAAAGACTTTTTATGGATGTCATCGTCATTGTGTACAAAGATTGATTGAGATGAGCAAAATCAGACACACATATATCTAAACAGGACAGAGCGGAGACACCTGTGCCTGAATTCAAGATATCTGTTGAGAACCTGAGAAGCTTCAAAATGGTTCAAATGGCTCTAAGCACTATGGGACTTAACTTCTGAGGTCATCAGTCCCGTAGAACTTAGAACTTCTTAAACCTAACTAACCTAATGACATCACACACACGCAGGCCCGAGGCAGGATTCGAACCAGCGACCGTAGCGGTCGCGCGGTTCCAGACTGTAACGCCTAGAACCGCTCGGCCACCCCGGCTGGCTGAGAACCACCCCAATAAAACATTATTAGAGTTCACGTATTTATTCCCAAAGTGTACAAGCCGTCATTCTTCTGCAGCAGCCACGTCTGTTGCCAATTCAACTGGTTGTTGGATTCTGCCTGATGTCCGTCGAGTCAACTCAGCGTTTTCTAGGCCAGGAGGTGAAGTCAGCGACCCTGCTGCCGTGGCAGCTGCCCAGCAGAAAGTGCTTCTCGGGCCATCTGCGGAATGTACTCGGCCCTACTCCGAATTCTACGATGACCCTTGATGACTCATCCACGGTGTACCTGATATCGGTAGTCGGGTGCTCGGTTGAACTTCTACTTACCTTTAGTAGGTTTCGGCAACTCTAAGAGCCTGAGGTCACAGTTCGTAGTGATAGCCGGTAAATCATCGAGTAGAACACAAGTGATATCTGGCGTTCCGCAAGGTAGTGTCACAGGCCCCCTGCTGCTCCTGGTTTACGTAAATGATCTAGGTGATAATCTGAGCAGCCCCTTGGATTGTCTAGTAAAATCATCAGACGATCAATTCCAATTTCAAAATGATCTAGAGAGAAGTTCTGTATGGTGCGAAAAGTGGCAATTGATTCAAAACAAAGAATAATGCGAGGTCATCCACATGGGTACTAAAACAAATCCGATAAATTTAGGGTATACGATAAATCGCACAGATCTAAGGGCTGTCAATTCGACTAAACACCTAGGAATTACAAGTACGAGCAACTTAAATTGGAAAGACCACATAGATAATATTGTGAGGAAGGCGAAACAAAGACTGCGCTTTGTTGTCAGAACACTTAGAAGATGCAACAAACCCAATAAAGAGACAGCCTACATTACACTTGTCCGTCCTCTGCTGGAATATTGCTGCGTGGTGTGGGATCTCTGCCAGGTGGAATTGACGGAGGACATCGAAAAAGTTCAAAGAAGGACAGCCCGTTTCGTGTTATCGTGCAATAGGTCTGAGAATGTCACTGATATCATACGCGAGTTGGGGTGGCAGTCACTGAAACAATGGCGGTTTTCTTTGCGGCGAGATCTATTTACGAAATTTCAATCACCAACTTTCTCTTCCGAATGCGAAAATATTTTGTTGACACCCACCTACGTAGGAAGAAATGATCATCACAATAAAATAAGAGAAGTCAGAGCCCTAACGTAAAGATTTGGGTGTTCCTTTTTCCCATGCGCCATTGGAGAGTGGAATGGTAGAGAAGTAGTATTTTAATGGTTCGATGAACCCTCTGTCAGGTACTTAAGTCTGAATTGCAGAGTAATCATGTAGATGTAGATGTAGATGTAGGGTGCCGAGGAGGAACATAGACTCTCAAGAGGCCTTGTTGCTGGCTTCCGCGCTGAAGGCCGGTATTGGCAGCACACTGTGATGTGGTGTCATCGGAAGACAGTTAGTCCATCAGAAGATAGTGAACGGTGAGCAGCATCAAGTTCATCTCGTGAAGGCCATCATTCTGAGTGCATCTTCGGTTAGTCCAAAGACTATGCTGGAGCATCTAGGACACGTATTCACTAAACTATTGTAAGCATGGGATCGAGTGCTACTTCTGTGAATGCCATCGATTCCAGTGATCAGTTCATGACAAGAGCTCGGGACCTAGAGTATTTAAATGGAGTTACAGTGAGGCTGTGACGTACAGCTCGGTTGGTAATGACCGAATGAGTCTTTCGTATTCCGCTATATTCACTTAAAAGGCAGTTACTGCTGTCTCGGTCCCTCGATATGTACTCTTATGAAATATGCACAGTTTCTTGCAACGTGCCTTACGAGGTAACCAATATGCTTGTCTCGCGTCCTTTGGTTTCTGTTGACTCCTTACTGCCTACTCTGCAGACAGTGTCGTAGACCAGATCCGCTTGACGTAATGGATCGCTTCCTGCTTCTACCTATGTCCTTGCCATGACTTGAATTTGCCTGAGGCAATGTGAGTGAGTTTTAGTTTTGTCTGATTTCTATGCTTTACTATACTGTGCCGTAACGCATCCGTCCTTCTAAATAAAAAAATAAATGAAGTAAAACAACGTCTTGAATTTTCCTTTTCTTTCATCGGGTTGGTACTCCACCGAAGTCTTGGATCTTAGTTACCTTAATTAATCTACTTTACCATTCTGCCTTGATTGAATACACTGTTTTCACTTACATTACTTATTGCTAGCTCATATTCATTCCACAGCTGTGTGATGGATGGTGGCCTCTTCACAAAAGTAAGTTGCATAAATGAACACTAATACCAAGATTGTGTTTGTCGTTGATATACTGACAATAACTGTATTTTATCGGCCTTCCTCGCGATAATGTATCACATGTTGCGTTATTTGATTAAATGAATTTTGTTCTTTTTCTTAAGTTAGTAATTTGTCAAGAGATTTTCGCAAATTGGAACCCATGGTATAGTTAATAAAGTTTAGGTTCTGTTTAGATAAAATGTGTTGTCCTTCCTCCGGCCAATATAACGTTGGTCGGGACACGTTAATCGTGTGCCCGTGACAAGATGCTGAAAGGTGGAATTGTCTTCCTGCTATTTAACATTAGTTCCATTAATTAACAATCTAGTGACCTGGAATTCTGGTTTCAATATCCCCTTTTGGTTTCCCGTTGTTGTAGTAAATGATAATTACTACTTCAGCTGTAAATATGGAGTAAATCCGGTGATTTCCAATTTTCTGGTATACTGACTGAAAATCTAAAACTTTTTCCTCGCACTTTGATGATTCCATTTTCCCTCAGAAAAACTGCATTTCACGTGATTGGTTGTTCGTTAGCATTATCCATGTTGGACAAATAATAGCTTTTTGTCTAACACAATCTTTCAAAACTGCTACAGATGTAAGCACATGAGCGCCTCTCGGTCTAGAACTTAATAATACCTTTTGAGTTTGTAATCTGTATTTATTTACCCATTGCATTCCATTTAATGGGATGAGGATGTACCGTGTAACATTGGTATTGCGCGTTTATACCACACACTGGAAACTGTATTTAAATGTGCAATCTGATCAGTATCCACTTACTGGTTATAGGCACGACATGTTGTAGCCCCTCCGGAAAATCTCTTTGTGCTTTCTGTAATGCCATTAAACGTTTCTGTGGATTTAATGTTGCACTCAATTTGTAATGGGTATTGTGATAGACAGCTTCATGCAAAGTTTCAGCCTCCATCCCTGGATCGTCAATTCTGTCTGCTAAAGCTCGTAACAATGTACCACTTCCACATCTAGTTTGCTTTGCAGGGTTTGTATTTTCTCCAGATTCATATTTAAGACATTCCTCGTATTCTACGCATATTGTTCTACACTGTAGAGCCAAAGAAACTATTACACCTGCCTAATATCGTGTAGGGCCTCCGCGAGCACGCTGAAGTGCCACAGCACGACGTGGCATGGACTCGAGTAATGCCTGAAGTAGTGCTGGAGGGAACTGACACCATGAATCCTGCAGTGGAGATCTATTCCGAAAAGCACGTTGCAAAGCATCCCAGGTATGCTCAATAATGTTCATATCTGGGGAGTTTGGTGACCAGCGGGTGTTTAATCTCAGAAGAGTGTTCCTGGAGCACCCTGTAGCTAGTTTGGACGTGCGGGGTGTCACATTGTCCTGCTGGAATTGCCGAAGTCCGTCGTGATGCACAATGGAGGTGAATGGATGCAGGTGACCAAACACGATACTTACGTACGTGTCACCTGTCTCAGTTGTATCTAGATGCATCATGTGTTCCATATCACTCCAACTGCACACGCCCCACACCATTACAGAGCCTCCACCAGCTGACGTCGGATTGTCTTCATACCCGGACACGTCCATCTGGTCGATACAATTTGAAACGAGACTCGTCCAACCAGGCAACATGTTTAAAGGCAACCGTAGTCCAATGTTGGTGTTGAGTGGGCCAAGCGAGTGGTAAAGCAGGGGTACACGAGTGGGCCTTCAGCTCCGAAAGCCCATATGCTTCGTTGAGTGGTTCGCAAGCTGTCACTTGTTGATGGCCCAGCACTGAAATTGGCAGCAATTTGCGGAAGGGTTTCACTTCTGTCACTTTAAAAGTGTCAGTCGTCGTTCGTCCTGTTCTTGCACGATCTTTCACCGGCGGCAGCGATGTCGGAGATTTGAGGTTTTATCGGATATCTGATATTCACGGTACACTCGTGAAATGGGAAAATCCCCACTTTATCGCTACCTCGGAGATGCTGTGTCCCACCGCTCGTGCGCCTACTAGAACGCCACGTTTAATCTCACTTAAATCTTGATAACGTGCCATTGTAGCAGCAGTAACAGATCTAGCAACTGCGTCAGACACTTGTGCCCTTATATAGGCGTTACCGACGGCAGTGCCGTATTCTGCCTGTTTAAATGTCTCTGTATGTGAATAAGCATGTCATTTCGTTGGCGCTTCAGTCTAATTCTGTCGTTATGTTCCGTATTGTGTTAGTAAGGTTGAGTATTCCTTGCTCCATGTCTCCTATACTTACTGTGTACGGATCTAATTTTGCTTTTTTATCTTCCGCTGACTGTTGCACATTTCCATGTGTGGTGTTTAAGTTTTTGATATTTTAATTATGCGCTGTAACAAATACAGTTTTTGACAATTTCCCTCCTGCATCTAACTGCCTTGTTTTTTTACGAATCAGCGTTCTTGGTATGACTTCGGTTAAGTGTTGCAACTGTATCCTCAGTTTCTCATACGAACGTTTTTATTCCTGCTACTCATTCTTATATATTCCAATAATCATTCTTTCTCTGCTTTTCGCTGTAACGCTGTGAAGCTATCCTGTAGACTTCGTATGTCATTCCTTACTTTCCAAATATAAAATGTAAACGTGATTGTACGTCTGTGTCTCGCTAGTAGAACACATGATAGCCTACCAAATAAAATTCCATCGTGCAGAGGCTGATCCCGTATTACAACTCCTCTGCTATAATATAGGAGAAATATACTCAAAAAAAGTTTCTCGTGTAACTTCTTGATAAACCAGCTGAGAGAAGAGGAAGTACCATCAAACCCCTTCCCTCTTTGTACAAATACATACACGCAGAACATGAGAAGTAAAGAAAATTAAGACTAACCTATGTAACTAACAAATACTATACGTACATTCACATGTAATGTACGCTATTTACACCTAAGTGCATCGGACACGTTTCTCTGGTGTTCCTTTTGGCGACGGTTGAAGGAATCTGAGGCAATGTATCACTCTCACCCTTAATCGGTTCGACTCTACTGACATGGACTTCTAGGAACTCTACTTGGCAACTGTAATTTTATGTTGTCTGGCGAACTCATTTCGATAACTTATGTCCATGACATTTCGTTAAAAACTTTTTTAATTTACCCTTTGTGGTATAAGCATAAGCTACTAATACCCATTGTCCTGTTCTGTATAGTAGTTGTCTGCTTGTCCGTTCCCCAACACGCCGCTCTTGCATCTCTAAAGCTTTTGTGTTAACACGTTTTACCTTTCCTCAAATTTCTCTCCATTTCTACAGAAAGTTTTTCACTGGTTCGCCCTGTGGGCCCAGTTTAGGATGAATTACAACAAAAGGTGACGGCATTTTTCACCCATGTGCTACCTCGTACGGCGAGAGGCCAGTTCCATCATGAACTTTTGAATTATACGCACTGAAGACAAAACTTAAATTAACGTCCCAATCTGAATGCTGTGAATTTACGTAATGGCTTAAAATTTTGAATAGAGTACAGTGAACTCGTTCTGTCCGTCCATTTGTTTGAAGATAGAGCGGGCTGCTACATAATTTCTTAATTTTCTAAAAACTAGATATTATTGTCTTATTGTGATTTAATACATGCCAAAATTTGTATTTGTAAACTAAGATAGTTCTATCAGTAGCTACATCTGTCTTGTTAATTATATATTTCACTTTATCTAACAGATATGAAGATGGGCAGCTAGCCTGAAACGGCTCACTGAAAAAAAAAAAATATCAAAGGCGGAGATGCCACATTTTTATTCTTAATTTTCAGTAAGCGACATAATTTTTTCATTATCTCATATGCAAAATTAGTACCCGGGTCCGTAATAATGATTTCAGGCACGCCAAATTTTAGTAACCAGTCGTTTACCAGCGCCTGTGCTGCTGTATTCGCTTTCTGATCTGGGATGACTACCGAAAATGAATCCCACGAAAATGGTCTAACATCTTAAGGAAATCTTTATTACCCACTTGTGTTCTATTAAAAGATCGTAAAACAAACAATCGTAATACTGGAAATGGGTTTTCAGCTTCTGTACTCTCTGTAATTGAATTTTCTGATGACTCCAATCTACTCTTTGTGCACGCGCCATGCATTTTCTTACATATTGTTCTACGTCATTGCTGCAAGTTTTCCACCAAAATTTTTCAGCTACACACATATCAATTGTTCTTTTCACTCTGCGATCTAGTAAGACTTGAACGTGTGCCTGACGTAATACTTCCGTTCTCAGCGCTACAGAAACTACAACGCGAGGTCCACACTTTACTGATCTGCATAGCAAGTCTTCTTGCACTTCATTCTGATGTTGCGTTCTAAACAACTGATAGTGTTTATTGGTCGTGCCCTTATGCAATCTTCCCGATTTCTACCCACTACTTATAAAACTGCTGTCCTCCAACTTAGTGTATCTGCATTTCTTTGACTCCTGGCTTATTAATTACGTCATAGTCGAACTCACTTAATTTTAATGCCCATCTCGTTCATTGACTTGATATTTCTATCAACGCTAATAACCATTTTAGAGAAACACAGTCTTTAATTACTTCCAGTTGTCGACCATACAAATAACATCGAAAATAAGAGACCTGTAAATAACTGCCAACATCTATTTGTCAGTTGTTGAACAATTAGTTTTAGTCCTACTCAATTTTCTGGAGGCATATATTATTGGATGTTCTGCTCCATAAACTTTCTCACTTAAAGTACAATCCATAGCATTGTTGGATGCATCACGCGCAAATATTAATTCCTGGTCGATGTCGGGGAATATTAGTTAACGTCTGTGCAGTTTCAGCGAGTCCCTTCATGAACTTACGTTAATAGCTGCAAAATTCAATAAACGACTATAATTGTTTAGTGGTTTGAGGCGTCGGAAAGTCACGTACAGGGGAAGTAAGTCCAGGATCCATCCTTTCTCTGTCTTGAATGCTGATAGGCCCAATATAATTTACTTGTAACTGAGGAAAACAGCATTTCTCCACACTAAGTGTAAGGTGTGCGCCGGCCGTGGTGGCCGTGCGGCTCTAGGCGCTTCAGTCCGGAACCGTGAGACTGCTACGGTCGCAGGTTCGAATCCTGCCTCGGGCATGGATGTGTATGATGTCCTTAGGTTAGTTAGGTTTAAGTAGTTCTAAGTTCTAGGGGACTGATGACCTCAGATGTTAAGTCCCATAGCGCTCAGAGTCATTTAAACCATTTGTAAGGTGTGCTGCCCTCCATCTACTCTATACTTCATATTAACTTTTTGATATAATCTTGTATAGTTCTCGAATAGACAACTATATCGTCAAGGTATACCATAGAAATTCTTGGTTTTAATCACGAAGCATCCCATCTAATAGGCGCTGGAATGTACCCGGAGCATTTTTCAATCCAAACGGCTTTCTTCGACACTGGAAATGACTTGAAGGTGTTGTCAAAGCTGTGTTGGATCTGTCTTTGGGAAACGCTTGGTTACAACCACTTCTAAGATCAACTATTGAAAAATATTTACATCTTCCGAGATTGTCTAATGTATCCGTCATGTTAGGGATCGGGTGTCCATCCATTGCGGTTCATGCATTCACATAACGGTAGTCACAACAAAACTGATATTTTGAGTAATGTTAACGGCCTTTTTTGATAAAATAAAAATTTTGCTGACACGGGTTTTCACAATCCTCATAATACCCTCACGTATTTGTTGATCTATAAGTCCCTCCACTAGTGGCTATAGGTGTTACGCTATTTTGTATGGCTACCTATAGACTGGTGGATTATCGCATGTTGATATGCAGTGTTGTCTGACAGGAGTTGCTGTTAGTGGGCCATCTCAATGGAATCAATATAAATATCCTAACAACAAAGTCTCTATGGTTTCCCGTTCACTGTCTTTCAAGCGTCGAACCTTGCCACGTGGTGTATTGACGGTTTGTTGATCCATCTACCACCTCGTGATCCGTTGATCTCCGCAGCATCGAGTATTTCTAAATACGCAATACCTACCTCTCTTGGTAGAGTCATCTGTCCCAAAGTTATCAAAGCTTACGGGAATCATCAGTTCCCAGTTAACATTGGTTATGCGCTCAACGCTTCTTCGTATAAAATAAAGGATTTCGTCTAACGCTTCATTGTTCTGCAGTGGTTCAACCACACATAATCTCTGCTCTGGCGCATCGGCATCTACAGATATCCAAACTAACTTCCTGAACTAGCATGTACTTTGTCATGTGTAATTAACTGTAATGTACGTGAAACGCCCGCTAAATCACTGAGGGCTAACAGGTAATTAGTATTGCGGAAAGGTCCAAGGGAGTTGCGGTCGGATTCATTTCACAATTGTAATTTACTATCATTTAGTTCACAAATATACTTTTGAAAGAATTAAATTTGCTTCGCTGCAGAAGGCCTCCAAACAGATGCTTTAGAATAAGTTAAATTTCGAAAAGATATGACCCCCCCCCCATGAACCATGGACCTTGCCGTTGGTGGGGAGGCTTGCGTGCCTCAGCGATATAGATGGCCGTAACGTAGGTGCAACTACAACGGAGGGGTATCTGTTGAGAGGCCAGACAAACATGTGGTTCCTGAAGAGGGGCAGCAGCCTTTTCAGTAGTTGCAGGGACAACAGTCTGGATGATTGACTGATCTGGCCTTGTAACATTAACCAAAACGGCCTTGCTGTGCTGGTACTGCGAACGGCAGAAAGCAAGGGGAAACTACAGCCGTAATTTTTCCCGAGGACATGCAGCTTTACTGTATGATTAAATGATGATGGCGTCCTCTTGGGTAAAATATTCCGGAGGTAAAATAGTCCCCCATTCGGATCTCCGGGCGGGGACTACTCAAGAGGACGTCGTTATCAGGAGAAAGAAAACTGGCATTCTACGGATCGGAGCGTGGAATGTCAGATCCCTTAACCGGGCAGGTAGGTTAGAAAATTTAAAAAGGGAAATGGATAAGTTAAAGTTAGATATAGTGGGAATTAGTGAAGTTCGGTGGCAGGAGGAACAAGACTTTTGGTCAGGTGATTACAGGGTTATAAATACAAAATCAAATAAGGGTAATGCAGGAGTAGGTTTAATAATGAATAAAAAATAGGAGTGCGGGTTATCTACTACAAACAGCATAGTGAACGCATTATTGTGGCCAAGATAGACACAAAGCCCATGCCAACTATAGTAGTACAAGTTTATATGCCAACTAGCTCTGCAGATGATGAAGAAATAGATGGAATGTATGACGAGATAAAAGAAATTATTCAGGTAGTGAAGGCAGACGAAATTTTAATAGTCATGGGTGACTGGAATTCGTCAGTAGGAAAAGGGAGAGAAGGAAACATAGTAGGTGAATATGGGTTAGGGGGAATCAATGAAAGAGGAAGCCGCCTTGTAGAATTTTGCACAGAGCATAACTTAATCATAGCTAACACTTGGTTCAAGAATCATAAGAGAAGGTTGTATACCTGGAAGAATCCTGGAGATACTAAAAGGTGTCAGATAGATTATATAATGGTAAGACAGAGATTTAGGAACCAGGTTTTAAATTGTAAGACATTTGCAGGGGCAGATGTGGATTCTGACCACAATCTATTGGTTATGAACTGCAGATTGAAACTGAAGAGACTACAAAAAGGTGGGAATCTACGGAGATGGGACCTGGATAAACTGAAAGAACCAGAGGGTGTAGAGAGTTTCAGGGAGAGCATAAGGGAACAATTGACAGGAATGGGGGAAAGAAATACAGTAGAAGAAGAATGGGTAGCTCTGAGAGATGAAGTAGTGAAGGCAGCAGACGATCAAGTAGGTAAAAAGGCGAGAGCTAATAGAGATCCTTGGGTAACAGAAGAAATATTGAATTTAATTGATGAAAGGAGAATATATGAAAATGCAGTAAATGAAGCAGGCAAATAGGAATACAAACGTCTCAAAAATGAGATCGAAGGAAGTGCAAAATGGTTAAGCAGGGATGGCTAGAGGACAAATGTAAGGATGTAGAGGCTTGTCTCACTAGGGGTAAGATAGATACTGCCTACAGGAAATTTAAAGAGACCTTTGGAGAGAAGAGAACCACTTGTATGAATATCAAGAGCTCAGATGGCAACCCAGTTCTAAGCAAAGAAGGGAAAAGAGAAAAGTGGAAGGAGTATATAGAGGGTTTATACAAGGGCGATGTGCTTGAGGACAATATTATGGAAATGGAAGAGGATGTAGATGAAGACGAAATGGGAGATAAGATACTGCGTGAAGAGTTTGACAGAGCACTGAAAGACCTGAGTCGAAACAAGGCCCCGGGACTAGAGAACATTCCATTAGAACTACTGATGGCCTTGGGAGAGACAGTCATGACAGAACTCTACCATCTGGTGAGCAAGATGTATGAGACAGTCGAAATACCCTCAGACTTGAAGAATAATATAATAATTCCAATCCCAAAGAAGGTGTTGACAGATGTGAAAATTACCGAACTATCAGTTTAATAAGTCACAGCTGCAAAATACGAACGCGAATTCTTTACAGACGAATGGAAAAACTGGTAGAAGCCGACCTCGGGGAAGATCAGTTTGGATTCCGTAGAAATGTTTGGACACGTGAGGCAATACTAACCTTACGACTTATCTTAGAAGAAAGATTAAGAAAAGGCAAACCTACGTTTCTAGCATTTGTAGACTTAGAGAAACCTTTTGACAATGTTAACTGGAATACTCTCTTTCAAATTCTGAAGGTGGCAGGTATAAAATACAGGGAGCGAAAGGCTATTTACAATTTGTACAGAAATCAGATGGCAGATATAAGAGTCGAGGGGCATGAAAGAGAAGCAGTGATTGGGAAAGGAGTGAGACAGGGTTGTAGCCTCTTCCCGATGTTATTCAATCTGTATATTGAGCAAGCAGTAAAGGAAACAAAAGAAAAATTCAGAGTAGGTATTAAAATTCATGGAGAAGAAGTAAAAACTTTCAGGTTCGCCGATGACATTGTAATTCTGTCAGAGACAGCAAAGGACTTGGAAGAGCAGTTGAACGGAATGGACAGTGTCTGGAAAAGAGGATATAAGATGAACATCAACAAAAGCAAAACGAGGATAATGGAATGTAGTCAAATTAAATCGGGTGATGCTGAGGGAATTAGATTAGGAAATGAGACACTTAAAGTAGTAAAGGAGTTTTGCTATTTATGGAGTAACATAACTGATGATGGTCGAAGTAGAGAGGATATAAAATGTAGACTGGCAATGACAAGGAAATCGTTTCTGAAGAAGAGAAATTTGTTAACATCGAGTATAGATTTAAGTGTCAGGAAGTCGTTTCTGAAAGTATTTGTATGGAGTGTAGCCATGTATGGAAGTGAAACATGGACGATAACTAGTTTGGACAAGAAGAGAATAGAAGCTTTCGAAATGTGGTGCTACAGAAGAATGCTGAAGATAAGGTGGGTAGATCACGTAATTAATGAGGAGGTATTGAATAGGATTGGGGAGAAGAGAAGTTTGTGGTACAACTTGACTAGAAGAAGGGATCGGTTGGTAGGACATGTTCTGAGGCATCAAGGGATCACCAATTTAGTATTGGAGAGCAGCGTGGAGGGTAAAAATCGTAGAGGGAGACCGAGAGATGAATACACTAAACAGATTCAGAAGGATGTAGGTTGCAGTAGGTACTGGGAGATGAAGAAGCTTGCACAGGATAGAGTAGCATGGAGAGCTGCATCAAACCAGTCTCAGGACTGAAGACCACAACAATAACAACATGACACACAGTTAAATTTACGAATAAGATAAATCGTAAACGTATATGAGATCAGTATGCGGAGGGGTTGAAGGTTCAAATGGCTCTGAGCACTATGGGACTTAACATTTGTGGTCATCAGTCCCCTAGAACTTAGAACTACTTAAATCTAACTAACCTAAGGACATCACACACATCCATGCCCGAGGCAGGATTCGAACCTGCTACCGTAGCGGTTGCGCAGTTCCGCCCTGAGAGCCTAGAACCGCTCGGCCACCACGGCCGGCAGAGGCTGAAGGCTGCCTGGTTAAATCTTCAAAGTTCCAAACGTACTATGATGACTACTGAGGGCAGAAGGCCACAATGTTGTAAGATGCTAACAGGGATGATGGCCCACAAGGTGCACAGAAAGAGATAAACAAGCGCAATAAGATGGCTGAAGGTCGCCAAGTTAAATTCTGCAAATTAAGGAAATATATATTGCAACATCGGTAGAACAACACATTAAGTTTGAAAATTTCCTTTTTGCAACTCTAACGGCGGAAGGTCCACAATAACTTGTAAAATCTCTCAGAGGAAGTTACTATAACCTTTCCAGAGCAGAAGGCCATAATGTTTGAACTTGAAGAAAACTCTTAGAACACGTTTGCAGGGCTGAAGGCCTACAACAAACCTTGCCAGATTAAAAACATAAAATACAGTTAAACTACAACTACGTTAACACTGCCAAAAGGATAATTAAGAGAACGGCACTCAGGAATGTCCAGTAGATCGGTCTGCCCTCGTTCACTTAGGCGAGACAGGTGGTAAGTCCAACTACACTTAATTCGTGCGAACCCAACCAAGGGACAGTCACGAACCAACCGACCACCCGCTTGCTTGCCGCGACGGAGTACACGAGAATTCAAGGCCCGCCAAAAAAATTACAAGTATCACTATCCCCAAACAAATGCGTATGTGAACTGAGCTGCCAAAACTACACACCACGTTGGGCAGCAACAACAGGTGAGAAAAAACACTGCCCAAAAACCACGTTTGCGGTCAGGGCTGGTAACCAGAACACTAACGGCCACAAGGCAGAAAATTCCGCAGGTGCACTTGACTATGGATAAATTAATTTAATCAAATCCTCCTGACGGCGACTATCTATAACACTTCACTCGTTGTTGCTAACAGGAAGACTTCCACAACAGCAACACCGGAACCAACATTGTAATGCTCAAAAACCACTCAACCTTCACGTCCTGGGTCGGCGAGCGACGATGCTTATACCGATCGGACAGCTCCTGACAGACTCCGACCTTGCGCAGAGACCGCCAGCGACCCAGTCGACTGCGCCACATGGAGATGTCCACGGATCAACCGACCGACCAACAATACACCAAAAGTCAGGCCCAGCTTAAGAGATGCGTGGCGGCAACGGTCGGGCGAGCGATGTCCACGCAGGGCTCACTGCTGTTGCAAGCCGGGGACTGGCTGGCCCGGGCTGCGCTGCCGACGCATTGCAGCTGACTGCCAGGGCCCAACTCACGACCCGAACTGTCGCCGTGAACTCTCCTCCTCGGTCGTTCTCACTCACTCCCCGACAGATGACAGCCGGGAAGTACCAGAGCCGAGCAAAGATCCTATCAGAGGTGATATATCGATACAGGCTACTAGCGCCGATGACGGTCACGCAAAACAGCAACTCAATAACGACAGTAATTTAAATCAACGTGATGAGATGGAAATACGTTATAACCGGGTGTAAAATACCAAATGGTGGGACGGCGAGCCATGCATGGTTCAGTACGTGTACGCAATTCAGTTGGTGATATCTTAACAATCGGTGTATTGTGCAGCATTGAAATGTTTACAACTGTTGGGCTCATCCGAAACAAGTTCCACCAAAATCAACTGAGCGCTGTGAAAGATAAATTTTTGCATGATGACCATCCAAGAAGTCACGTCCAAGAATTGTGCTATTGTGCCACTAAACTCTATAATTCCAATCCTGTGTCCAGTGATACCCATCATTACTTCCCACTCCATGTAATTTATACCCTGCAGTTAACAGTCTTCTCCTATTCTCGAGGTCTAGACTAATCATGGATACATGTGCACCAGTGTCGACTAACAATTTATATTCTTTACCATTTACAAATCCATCAGACAGCATTAGTGTTTGCAGTAGCTGGCCGAAAAGCCCCGGTTTATGTTTAACATTTCCCGTTGCTTGTTTCTAAATCTACATCTACGCTGACGCTCTGCAGTCACACTTCGGTGCCTGGGAGAGGGTTCATCGGAAGAGAAATTTGGAGATTTCAGTTTCGTGGGAAGAGCCCGCCGCAACGAAAAATGTCTTTATTTTAATGATGTCCACCTCAATTCCTGTGCAATGTCCTCGGTTCTCTCTCCTCTATTTCCCGATACATTAAACGTGCTGCTCTTCTTTGAACTTCCTCATTATACCTAGCTAATCCTATCTGGTAAGGATCCCACACCGCGCAGCAGTATGCTGAAAGAGGACGTACAAGCGTACTGTAGTCAGTCTCTTTAGTAGTTCTGTTGCATATTCTAAGCGTTCTGCTTATAAAACTCAGTTTTTGGTTCGCCTTCCCCACAAGCTTTCCATATGTGTTCTTGCCAAGTTATGTTGTCCGTAATTGTAATTTCCAGATATTTAGTTGAATTTAAGGCCTTTAGATCTGATCGTATTATCCTCTAACAGAAGTTTAACAAATTTCCTTTAGCACTCATGTTGATGACGTCACAGAAGTGATTTCTGGCGTTCCCAAAGGTAGTGTTATAGGCCCTCTGTTGTTCCTTATCTATATAAATGGTTTAGGAGACAATCTGAGCAGCCATCTTAGGTTATTTGCAGATAATACTGTCGTTTATCGTCTAGTAAAGTGATCACAAGGTCAATGTTGTTGTTGTAGTCTTCAGTCCTGAGACCGGTTTAACACAGCTCTCCATGCTCCCCTATCCTGTGTAAGCTTATTCATCTCCCAGTATTTACTGCAACCCACATCCTTCTGAATCTGCTTAGTGTATTCATCTCTTGGCCTCCCTCTACGATTTTTACCCTCCACGCTTCCCTCCAATGCTAAATTTGTGATCCCTTGATGCCTCAGAACATATCCTACTAACCGGTCCCTTCTTTATGTCAAGTTGTGCCACATACTCCTCTTCTCCCCAATTCCATTCAATACTTTATCATTAGTTATGTGATCTACCCATCTAATCTTCAGCATTCTTTGTAGCACCACATTTCGAAAGCTTCTATTCTCTTCTTGTCCAAACTATTTATCGTCCATGTTTCACTTCCATTCAAGGCTACGCTCCATACAAATACTTTCAGAAACGACTTCCTGACACTTAAATCTATACTCGATGTTAACAAATTTCTCTTCTTCAGAAACGATTTCCTTGCCACTGCCAGTCTACATTCTATATCTTCTCTACTTCAGCCATCATCAGTTATTTTGCTCCCCAAACAGCAAAGCTCCTTTACTACTTTAAGTGTCTCATTTCCTAATCTAATTCCCTCAGCATCACCCGACTTAATTCGACTACATTCCATTATCCTGGTTTTGCTTTTGTTGATGTTCATCCTATACCCTCCTTTCAAGACACTGTCCATTCCGTTCAACTGCTCTTCCAAGTCCTTTGCTGTCTCTGATAGAATTACAATGTCATCGGCGATCCTCAAAGTTTTTATTTCTTCTTCATGGATTTTAAAACCTACTCCGAATTTTTCTTTTGTTTCCTTTACTGCTTGCTCAATATACAGATTGAATAACATCGGGGAGAGGCTACAACCCTGTCTCACTCCTTTCCCAACCACTGCTTCCCTTTCATGCCCTTCGACATTTATAACTGCCATCTGGTTTATGTACAAATTGTAAATAGCCTTTCGCTCCCTCTATTTTACCCCTGCCACCTTCAGAATTTGAAAGAGAGTATTCCAATCAACATTATCAAAAGGTTTCTCTAAGTCTACAAATGCTAGAAACGTAGGTTTACCTTTTATTAATCTTTCATCTAAGATAAGTCGTAAGCTCAGTGTTGCCTCACGTGTCCAAACATTTCTACGGAATCCAAATGATCTTCCCCGAGGTCGGCTTCTACCAGTTTTTCCATTCGTATGTAAAGAATTCGCGTTAGTATTTTGCAGCTGTGCCTTGTTAAACAGATAGTTCGGTAATTTTCACATCTGTCAACAACTGCTTTCTTTGGGATTGGAATTATTATATTCTTCTTGAAGTCTGAGGGTATTTCGCCTGTCTCATATATCTTGCTCACCAGATGGTAGAGTTTTGTCAGGACTGGCTCTCCCAAGGCCGTCAGTAGTGTAACCTCCCCACAAAAATTTTGAATGACAATGAAAATCGTGCTAAGTGTAACCTCTCAGCAAAAAATAAAATTTAATGACAGTGAATGAGAACTAGCAATCTGAGCCATGTGTAAGCTCCCCACAAAAATGAAAGTCAATTCAACAAAAATGGAATCTCAGTGACAATGAAATCGCAAATAGACCGAAATGTCGATCTTAGGCTCTGTTCTTACCTCAGTAAAATTGCATCTGCTCTTATATTTCGCCATAGCTTGGAGGAAATGCATCGCAAAAATTCTTTGAACTTAAGTAAATTTTTTTTTAAGGAAATGCATGGGAAATTTTCTTTCAATCAAATGTTTGTTTTGTTAAAATGCTTGGTTTGAATACAAAATTATTATTGGGGCAATTCTTGAACAAATTAATTACAGTTAATATACATTACATTATCAGATGTGCGCAATGCTGCTTCATTACCTTATTTAAAAAATATACCTCGTCGTGATCCTTGACCAGAGGCCCATGTCGACGCCCGCCGACTCCATCCCACACAGCTCCGACTGTCTCTCGCGCGCTACCACCACCGACTACGTCATCTCGCATGCGCTACTACTCTCGAACTAAACACTCGCGCGGTCAAGCGCAGACTAGCCACGATATATAGCTCTCTGGTCAGGGATTCTGTCATGCCTCGCCATCGCTGCTACAGAACATACGTGTTTCAGTAGTTCTAGAGGAATGTTGTCTACTCCCGGGGCCTTATTTCGACTCAGGTCTTT
This sequence comes from Schistocerca piceifrons, assembly GCF_021461385.2. Lineage (NCBI taxonomy): Eukaryota > Metazoa > Arthropoda > Insecta > Orthoptera > Acrididae > Schistocerca > Schistocerca piceifrons. The sequence goes on from NC_060140.1 coordinate 634,896,753, forward strand.
CAGTGCTCTGTCAAACTCTTCCTGCAGTATCGTATCTCCCATTTCATCTTCATCTACATCCTCTTCCATTTCCATAAGGTTGTCCTCAAGTACATCACCCTTGTATAGACCCTCAACATACTCCTTCCACCTTTCTGCTTTCCCTTCTTTGCTTAGAACTGGGTTTCCATCTGATCTCTTGATGTTCTCTTTTCTCCAAAGGTCTCTTTAATTTTCCTGTAGGCAGTATCTATCTTACCCCTAGTGAGATAAGCCTCTACATCCTTACATTTGTCCTCCAGCCATCCCTGCTTAGCCATTTTGCACTTCCTGTCGATCGCTTTTTTGAGATGTCTGTATTCCTTTTTGCCTGCTTCATTTACTGCATTTTTATATTTTCTCCTTCCATCAAGTAAGTTCAATATTTCTTCTGTTACCCAAGGAGTTCTACTAGCCCTCGTCTTTTTACCTACTTGATCCTCTGCTGCTTTCACTACTTCATCCCTCAGAGCTACCCATTCTTTTTCTACTGTACCTCTTTCCCCCATTCCTGTCAATTGTCCCCTTATGCTCTCCCTGAAACTCTGCAAGGCAATACAAATTGTAAAACAATTTTGAAAATATATCTGTGTGGTGCGAAAATTGGCAGTTGACCCTAATTGCTGGCGAGATGAAAGCAGAGCTCACCATTTGCAGTGTAGTTGACAGGACGAAAAAAATGTTCAAATGTGTGTGAAATCTAATGGGACTTAACTGCTAAGGTCATCAGTCCCTAAGCTTACACACTACTTAACCTGAATTATCCTAAGGACAAACACACACCCATGCCCGAGGGAGGACTCGAACCCCGCCGGGACCAGCCACACAGTCCATGACTACAGCGCCCTAGACCGCTCAGCTAATCCCGCGCGGCCGACAGGACCGATTGGTTACCTGTGGTACAAAGCCGAGTGGAGCCGAGTGCAGTGGAGCTTCTGAATCAGAGGCTCAGTTGGTTCTACCACAGTGAAGGCTGCAGATTCCTCGACTTGTGCCATAGGGTAGTGGGGTTTCGGATTCCGCTAATTAGGTCGGGAGCCCACATCTGTAACACTGTGGTGCACTGCATTGGGCCTTCAAATACTTTATCTTCCCACAACGGTAATAACGTTTTCCAGAAGCAAAAATTCCCTTATCATTGCATATTCGTGAGCCAATATCTATTTCCTGTAAATGCGTTGCAACACATAGTGCTGTAGCCAATTCCTCTGGATTTTCCATATGTACTCTTCGCGAGAACTCCGGAGGAATTCTTAGGAAAAGCACATCGAGAGCTCTGCTTTCTGCCTCCCTGCGCATGATGTGATCCACTTCTGGATTCTCTGTTAGCTCATATGTTTGCACATTTACTTTACTGAGTCTGAAAAAGCCTTCACAGTGTCTTTTGCGTTCAGTATGAACCAACTAAACTTGTCTCTAAGAAATGTAGCACTGATATGGCTTTCATATCTCTGGCGCAAAACTACCGGTAATTGTTCAAATGTATTTGCATTGCTCAGCGTTTGGTGATTCATCACGTACGCCTTAGCTTCACCCGTAAAGAGTTAATTGGCCATCCGCAGAGTAGTTTCATTACACTCGTGTGTTGCATGGCCATACTGTCTACAGGTGGAACAAATTACTGCTACGAAGTTCGCTATGACATGCTAAATTATTAATAGTACATGCCACTGGTAGCAAATATGTCTCATTACTATTTTGTCTAAATTCTGATAAATCAGCAGGTTCCAAAGGTTCCACAAAAGATAACATATTATACCAATCTATACATCTAAACGCTACCATATCACACCCAAAGTGAAGGAAAAAAGTCGTTCATGCTTGCCGCATTGCTACACTCCTGGAAATTGAAATAAGAACACCGTGAATTCATTGTCCCAGGAAGGAGAAACTTTATTGACACATTCCTGGGGTCAGATACATCACATGATCACACTGACAGAACCACAGGCACATAGACACAGGGAACAGAGCATGCACAATGTCGACACTAGTACAGTGTATATCCACCTTTCGCAGCAATGCAGGCTGCTATTCTCCCATGGAAACGATCGTAGAGATGCTGGATGTAGTCCTGTGGAACGGCTTGCCATGCCATTTCCACCTGGCGCCTCAGTTGGACCAGCGTTCGTGCTGGACGTGCAGACATGCTCAATGGGGGACAGATCCGGAGATCTTGCTGGCCAGGGTAGTTGACTTACACCTTCTAGAGCACGTTGGGTGGCACGGGATACATGTGGACGTGCATTGTCCTGTTGGAACAGCAAGTTCCCTTGCCGGTCTAGGAATGGTAGAACGATGGGTTCGATGATGGTTTGGATGTACCGTGCACTATTCAGTGTCCCCTCGACGATCACCAGTGGTGTACGGCCAGTGTAGAAGATCGCTCCCCACACCATGATGCCGGGTGTTGGCCCTGTGTGCCTCAGTCGTATGCAGTCCTGATTGTGGCGCTCACCTGCACGGCGCCAAACACGCATACGACCATCATTGGCACCAAGGCAGAAGCGACTCTCATCGCTGAAGACGACACGTCTCCATTCGTCCCTCCATTCACGCCTGTCGCGACACCACTGGAGGCGGGCTGCACGATGTTGGGGCGTGAGCGGAAGACGGCCTAACGGTGTGCGGGACCGTAGCCCAGCTTCATGGAGACGGTTGCGAATGGTCCTCGCCGATACCCCAGGAGCAACAGTGTCCCTAATTTGCTGGGAAGTGGCGGTGCGGTCCCCTACGGCACTGCGTAGGATCCTACGGTCTTGGCGTGCATCCGTGCGTCGGTGCGGTCCGGTCCCAGGTCGACGGGCACGTGCACCTTCCGCCGACCACTGGCGACAACATCGATGTACTGTGGAGACCTCACGCCCCACGTGTTGAGCAATTCGGCGGTACGTCCACCCGGCCTCCCGCATGCCCACTATACGCCCTCGCTCAAAGTCCGTCAACTGCACATACGGTTCACGTCCACGCTGTCGCGGCATGCTACCAGTGTTAAAGACTGCGATGGAGCTCCGTATGCCACGGAAAACTGGCTGACACTGACGGCGGCGGTGCACAAATGCTGCGCAGCTAGCGCCATTCGACGGCCAACACCGCGGTTCCTGGTGTGTCCGCTGTGCCGTGCGTGTGATCATTGCTTGTACAGCTCTCTCGCAGTGTCCGGAGCAAGTATGGTGGGTCTGACACACCGGTGTCAATGTGTTCTTTTTTCCATTTCCAGGAGTGTATTACGGTCGCATTGTAGATTCAGACCACTGACTCCGAATTCCAGAGTTTGGTGTCGAACACTTCCAATGCCAAATCCTCTGCTGGCGGCGTCGGAGTGCAAACTCGTGGCACCAATTTTCAGATGGGCGAGTGGAGACACCTCTGCATGAAACCAGAATACCTGCTGGGAATTTGAAATGCGTCAGCGACACCAGTAAAATGTTATTAGAGTTGAGTTATTTATTCACAGCGTTTACAAGTCGTCGCTCTTCTGCAGCTTCGTGTCGTATTCTAGCTAACGTCTGTCGAGCCACCCCAGTGTTTGCTCGCCCAGGAGGTGATGTCAGCGATCCTGGCGGCACGGCGGCTGCCGGCAGTGGGGCGAAGGCGGCTCCAGGGGACTCTTGTGCAGGCTGCGCAGTGTACTCGGTCCTACTCCAAATTCTGCGATGACCCTTGATGATCCATCTGCAATGTACCCCCGTGTCGGCGGCAGCTGTGCCGTCGGTTGATCCCCTTCCTACCAGTGGTACATGGACTCCAAAGAGGCCCTGTTGCTGGCATCCGCGCTGAGATCCGGTATCGGCAGCACTCATTGATGTGGTGTTGTCGGAAGACAGTCACTTTCTCCATCAGTAGATGGTAGGCGGCGAGCAACGTTAAATTCATCCAGTGAGGAAAACAGACGTGGATTCAGTATAGTATCGTAACCATCGAATCGGGTGCTATTAGTGTGAACGTTACCAAACTTTTGGCAAGAGATTGATTTAAAGAGAGCTAGAGTGTGGCTATGATGCTAAGCTCGGTTCGAAATCACCGAATGTATCCTCCTTACTCTTAACCGGCTGTTAACGGCTGAGTCGGTCTTTCGCCATGTGCTCTTATAAAACAGATGTAGTTTCTTGCGACATGGTTTACGAGGTAACAAATATGGTTGTGTAGCTTCCTTTGGTTTCTCGTTCTCTTTTTCTGCCGAATGGTTACTGCTTACCCGGCAGACAGTTTCGTCAACTTGAGTCACTTGTCACTTGCCTGCTTCCGCCGCTGTCTCTGGTATGACTTGAATTTGCCTGAGGCAATACGAGTGAGTTCTAGTAATTTTTTCTAATTTCTACCTTTTACTATTCTTTTCCGCAAAATATCTATTTTTATGTGCACTGAGTGACTCAAAACGTTGAGTATTATGTTACAGGAATGGGAGAGGATCATGAACTGTGTATTTTGATACGAAGGCCTGTTTTTTGAAAGTTAAGTACCTGACAGTATCATGTCTTAAATAAGATAAGCTTATGATACAAGAGTGTGTAAAATACTTACGTTTATATATAGAAGTACATAAAACAACTGAAAAACAATAGCGAACCGTCTTTCGATGAAGCCGTTGAACTGCAGGGGAAAAAGTTGATAGAATTATAGTTGACTGCACTTTCGTAGAACAAAGGAAGTCGAGAATGTGGTTCATTTTATACACTTTATAATGCACACATCGGGACTCGAGTTCGTTATGTCGAACAGCTTCTATGAACTTACATTATTGGTAATAAGACGTAAGTTGGTATGGCAATGAAATATTGAGTACTCATTCCCAGCCACTACTTGCTTCTATAGGGTGCCTATGCATTAAACGAATAGAGTGTCTGTTGTACTATATCCTATTCGTCGTACCTGGTGTAATAAATTTTTATTAAAGTTTACTGTTAATACAGAGGGTGTTAGTACTAAAGTTAAGTTGTGGATCGGACAAGTTAAGGAAGTGAATGTTCTAATGCCGCTGAATGAAATAATAATTAATTATTAAACAAGCAGTGTTAACCACCACGAGGATACGAATGCACGAGACACTAAAAATTTCAAGTAATCCGCTAACTGCTTAGTCAGTACTTGGTCTTGTAAGGCAATTGATGAAATATTTCATAAATCAGGACTGAAGTACTACTTAACTTCTTTTTACTTTGCTATTTAACCTAGAATATTGCAAATTCGTACCTTCTCTTCAGAAGTTAGGTATAAACAATGTCGATCCATGTACTCTGAGCAAAGATACTTATCTGGTGCAAAGTAACCGTTCGTAAACAGATTACTGTTCTCTCAAAGTAGTCAGTTTAGAATTCTCTGTCATCTTCTAGTTTGAACAATAATGGTGTGAATCATTATGAATGAAATTGCGATAAATATCTGGCAAGAGAACTAACGGAAAATCATTAAAATATGAAGGAACAAAATACAATGTCACATTAGGTACATGCAACATTCTATGACTTGATTTGTCAACTTGCACCAACAACACAGATATTATTTTCAAACCCTTCCAAAATTTACTTAAATGTTTGTAAGGGTAATGAGCCGTGGCGAGCTGGCGCCACTCTTATTTTGTTCATGTATCGTTGAAAATATGATTCAAATGGCTCTGAGCACTATGGAACTTAACATCTGCGGTCATTAGTCCCCTAGAACTTAGAAATACTTAAAGCTAACTAACCTAAAGACATTACACACATCCATGCGCGAGGCAGGATTCGAACCTGCGACCGTAGCGGTCACGCGGTTCCAGACTGTAGCGCCTAGAACCGTCGGCCACACCGGCCGGCCATGTATCGTCGAGATCGATTGTGGTTGAGTGCCACCATATTCCAAGATTTTACGGTGAGTGATTCTAATGCTTTCACGAAATATATGTAAAATGGTATTGAGTAATTTTTATGGTATCGTAATTCACCCCTTTCTGTGCAAAGTGAGACTTAATCCATAATAGTGAAGATCATCGTTTCTTCTAGTGTTGTAGCTATTCACTTCGCCGTTATTTTTTAATTAAGATGGGTTATTAATGAAAAATTTCATAAGTGAATATATCTATTGCGAAAGGCCTTAAATAAATGTCTGGAAGGTGATCTTGGGTGGGCTCCAGCTATTATTCTGATTACATTATTTTGTACAATGAATAATTTCTCTCTTAATGACGAATTTCCCCAGGGTATGATCTCATATGAAAGCAGTGAATGAAAATAGACGTACCAGGCTAATTTACTAACATGTTTATCGCCAAAATTTGCAATAACCCTAATACCATAAGTAGCTCAACCTAACCGTTTTAGCAGATCATCGATGTGTTTCTTCCCAATCAATTTCTCATCAATGCACACACCCAGAAATTTTGAGTATTCTGCTTAGCAACAAATTTCTGTTCGTAGTCTATATTTATCATTGGTGTTATGACATTTACTGTACATAATTGTATAACCTGTGTTTTCTCGTTATTTTGTGAGAGTCCATTTGCAGAGAACCACTTAATTATTTTCGGAAAGACATTATTTACAACTTCCTTAGATGATTCTTGCTTGTGGAGTGTGATTACTATACTTGTATCATCAGCAGAAAGGACTAGCTTTGCATCTTCATGATTGTAGAGTGGCAAGTCGTTAATATACATTAAGAACAATGAGGGACTCAAGACTGAACCTTGTAGGACACCATTCTTGATACCTCCCTAGTTAAAGGACTCTGCTGGTTTTTCCAGACTATCTGTACTGTTAATTTCAACCTCTTGTATTCTTCTAGTTAAGTATATAAAACTAATATTCTGCCCTAACATGCCATGACAACTATCTTGGCAGTATTAGACTCGTTCTAGACCGAATCTTACCTCATATATCGATAAGACTTTAGCAGAGATTGGAATTTACTTAGTGAAGAAATTAAGTTCTTTCAGAATCTCGAAAAGGGTATATGCAGAATGAAAATTTCTGAGCAGTCAAGACTCAGTATATCATCTTATTGAGTAGGTAACATCAAAAGCAAATGCTATTGTTGTTGTTGCGGTCTTCGGTCTAAAGACTGGTTTGATGCAGCTCTCCATGCTTATCTACCCTGTACGAACTTCTTCACTTCCGAGTAACTTCTGCAACATAAATCATTCTTACTCGGTTTAATGTATTCATGCCTTGGTCTCCCTCTACGATTTTTAATCTGCATGCTTCCCTCCATTACCAATTCATGATCCCTTGATGCCTCAGAATGTGTCCTACCAACCGTCTCCTTCTTCTAGTCAAGTTGTGCCACAAATTTCTCATCTAACCAATTCTATTCAGTATTTCCTCATTAGTCACTTGATCTATCAATCTAATGTTCAGCATTCTTCTGTAGCACCACATTTCGAAAACTTCTATTCCCTTCTTGTCTAAACTATTAATCATCAATGTTTCACTTCCATACGTGGCTACCGACCATACATATACTTTCAGAAAAGACTTCCTGACACTTAAATCTATACTCGATGTTAACAAATTTCCCTTCTTTAGAAACTATTTTCTTGCCATTGCCAGTCTACATTATATATCCTCTCTACTTCGACCACCATCAGTTATTTTGCTTCCCAAATGGAAAAAACTCTTCTACGACTTTAAGTCTCTCATTTCCTAATCTAATTCCTTCTGCATCACCTGATTTCATTCGATTACATTCCATTATTCTCGTTTTGCTTGAGTTGATGTTCATCTTATATCCTTCTTTCAAGACACTGTCCATTCCGATCCACTGCTCTTCCAAGTCCTTTGCTATCTCTGACAGAATTACAATGTCATCGGCAAACCTCAAAGTTTTTATTTCTTCTCCTTGGACTTCGATTCATACTCCAATTTTTTCTTTTGTTTTCTTTATTCCTTTCTCTGTATACAGACTGAATAACATCGGATATAGGCTACAACCCTATCTGACTCCCTTCCCGACCACTGCTTCACTGTCATACTCCTCGACTCTTATAACTACCACCTGCTTTCTGTATAAATCGCAATTAGCCTTCCACTCCCTGTATTTGACCCCTCCCACCTTCAGAAATTGAAAGAAAGTATTTCAGTCCACATGGTCAAAAGCTTTCTCTAAGTCTACAAATGCTACAAACGTAGGTTTTCCTTTCCTTAATTTATCTTCTAAAATAATTCATCGTGTCAGTATTGCCTTACATGTTCCAACATTTGTTCGGAGTCCAACCTGATCTTCCCCGATGTCTGCTTCTACCAGTTTTTCCATCCGTCCGTAAATAATTCGCGTTAGTATTGTGCAGCATTGACTTATTAAACTAATAGTTTGATTATTTTCATACGTGTCAACACTTGTTTTGAATAGTATTGAAATTATTATATTCTTCTTGAAGATTGAGTGTATTTCACATGTCTCATTCATCTTTCTCACCAGATGGTAGAGTTTTGTCAGGGCTGGCTCCCCCAAGGCTGTCAGTAATTCTAATGGAATGTAGTCTACTCCCGGGGCCTTGCTTCGAATTAGGTCCTTCAGTGCTCTGTCAGTCTCTTCAAGCAGTATCATATCTCCTTTCATCTTTATCTATGTCCTCTTCGATTTCCATAATATTGCCCTCAAGTACATCGTCCTTGTATAGACCCTTTATCTACTCCTTGCATCTTTCTGCCTTCCCTTCTTTGCTTAGAACTGGGTTTCCATCTGAGATCTTGACAGTCATACAAGTGGTTCTCTTTTCTCCAAAGGTCAGTTTAGCTTTCCAGTAGGCAGTATCTATCTTACCCTTATTGATATATGCCTGTACATCCTTACATTTGTCCTGTAGCTATCACTCCTTAGCCATTTTGCGCTTCCTGTCATGTCTTTTTTGAGACGTTTTTACTTCCTTTTGCCTGCTTCATTTACTGCATTTCATCAATTAAATTCAATGTCTCTTCTCTTATCCAAGGATTTCTACTAGCCCTCGTCATTTTCCCTACTTGATCCTCTGTTGCCTTTACTATTTCATCTCTCAGAGCTACCCATTTTTCTTCTACTGTATTTCTTTCCCCCGTTCCTGTCAAACGTTCCCTAATGCTTTCTGTGAAACTCTCTACAACCTCTGCTTCCTTTAGTTTATCCATGTTCCATCTCCTTAAACTCCTATCCTTTTGCAGTTTCTTCAGTTATAATCTACAGTTCATAACCAATAGGTTATGGCTAGAGTCCGCATCTGCCCCCTGCAAATGTCTTACGATTTAAAACCTGGTTCCTAAATTTCTGTCTTACCATTATATAATCTATCTGAAACCTTCCAGTATCTTCAGGCCTCTTCCATTATACAACCTTCTTTCATGATGCTTGAACCATTCATGATTAAGCTCTGTGCAAAATTCTACCAGGCGGCTTCATATTTCATTCCTTACACCCATTCCATATTCACCTACTACGTTTCCATTTCTTCCTTTTCCTACTACCGGATTCCAGTCACCCATAGCTATTAAATTTTCACCTCCCTTCACTATCTGACTAATTTCTTTTATCTCATCTTACATTTCTTCAAACTTTTTGCTGTCTACAGAGCTAGTTGGCCTATAAACTTGTACTGCTGTGGTAGGCGTTGGCGTCGTGTCTATCTTTGCTACAACAGTGCGTTCACTATGATGTTCGTAGTAGCTTACCTGCGCTTATATTTTTTAATTCATTATGAACCTACTCCTCCATTACCCCTATTATTTGTATTTATAACCCTGTATTCACCTGACCACAGACCTGTTCCTCCTGCCTCCGAACTTCACTAATTCCCACTATATCTAGCTTTAACCTATCCACTCCCATTTTTAAATTTTCTAACATACCTGCCAGATTAAGGGATCTGACATTCCACGCTTCGATCCGTAGAACGCCAGTTTTCTTTGTCCTGCGAGCGGCGTCCTAATTAGTCCCTGCCCGGAGATTCGAATGGGGGACTATTTTACCTCCGGAATATTTTACTCTAGCGGACGCCATTATCATTTAAGCATACAGTAAAGCTGCATGTCCTCGGGAAAAATAACGGCTATACTTTCCCCTAGCCCTCAGCCGTTCGCAGTACCAGCACAGCAATGCCGTTTTGGTTAATGTTACAAGGTTAGATCAGCCAAGCATCCAGACTGTTGCCCCCGAAACTTCTGAAAAGGCAGCTGCCCCTCTTCAGGAACCGCACGTTTGTCTGGCCTCTCAACTGAGATCGCTTCTTTGTGGTTGCACCTACAGTACGGCTATCTGTATCGCTGAGGCACGCAAGGCTCCCCACCAACAGTCCATGGTTCATCGAGGGAGCAAGTGTTGTAGCCGTTAATATTTCTCTGGTGCATGAACTGTGTTTTAGTCAATGCTTTTAACACTCCAAGGTTGTTTCAGATGTCACAGTTTCACACTGTGAAGTAACTTACGTAATGTTTGTGCGTTGAATACCCGTAAAAACCCAACCTTTGAGAATGTAAATGTATTCTATCGATATAATCCCAATGTGTAATTAATCACTCAAGGTCGTTTACAAAGGCATCGTCTCACAAAATTAACAGGTAATCTGCAGCATTGCACTCATGCTGACTGGGTAGCAATGGTAAAAGCTTAACATAAGGCAAGGAATGACGCTCATATGAATCGTTTTGGAATTTATATGTCATCACATATGGCGTTTCCAGTTGTATGTGGAACAAACATTCGCCGACTACTGCACGAATTTATGTCGCATTTATATTAAAGTAACAGGTATTTTCGGCAAACGGGACTCCTGCTAAGTTAGGACACCGACAAAAGAAGACCTTCGGGACTAGTCATTGATGAATTTAGTCAACAGAGAAAAGCTCTACAAGTGCCAGTGAAGACGTACTGTGAAGGCGTTGACTCAGCATCTTGTAAGCCACTGTGCTGATACGGAGCAATAAATAAGAGAATTTCGTACTCACAAAGAAGTACGACTAATCCATTTCCTACTGTACCATTCGGCAATGGAACCGAAATAGGAGGAATTGACACTAGTTAATTATGAACATTCCACCAAATTCCATGCTGCTTCTTGTGAAGCACATATACTATTGTAGCTATAAATAAATTAGTATCACGGAAAACTAAATAACAGTTTCTGTTATACTTATTTGGATAGCTAAATCGACGTGAAATGAGCACTTCTACGGCAAAGTATCTCTTGTAAATTAATTGCCTGTTTTCCAGAAACAATATTGTTATATTATGACGAAACTTAATTGCCCGTCACATTTTCCTCTGCCTAAACAGAAGCAACAGTTTTTTTTTTCTGGGAAGTCCATATAACTTCAGTATCAGCCAGACAAACGTCTAAAACGTCACACTGCTACAACGTCACACACGCCTGCATTTTATATTTGCTTTAATGGAAAAATTCGAATCGCTGATGCGAGAAATGTAAGGCAGCTCTCTGACAGCCATTTTCATCAGGAAGCACAGCTGTAATTTCTGCGGGCGAAGAGGGAAGGCGAAGAGGAGCAGCCAAGGTCGCGACGAATCTCCGCTGAAAGCCTCCGCGCCTGCCGGAGCGGAACTTCCCCACGCTTTTTGCTCCTGTTCTGTTCTCTCGTGTTACTCCTGCATCTATCCTGTTGTCCAGGGGCGTGGTGAGAAGCATATTTTTTATTTCCGTGGATACAGGTGGACCAGCTCCTTGAGAGATGACAGTATAAGTGCTGGTCTAAATATTTGCACGTAAATAATTCTTCTTACTCAGTGATCCAGAATTCTACACACACTCGAATCAAACTCAAAATTACATGTTGCAAATACAAAGCAACTTACCCAAATGTTCGAACACGTAACACATCATTAAGAAGACACAAAAGCGCTGTTAAAAGCAATGTCTGAGTTCAATCTTAGAACATTTAAGAAATGTAGAAAACAGATGTGTCGAGCATAATATTGTTGCATGTAGGTATTCCTTCATTCACTCTACAGAAACAGAGTGTCCTGCATAACATCTTGCTGGTATGCCCCTGTCAGCGCAGCGCTCTTTGGAACGCAAATGAGTAAGTATTACGCCATCGCTGTCATATAACATGGCCAACATTACGTTTTCCGTTCTGTGCTTATCCGAAATTTTTTGGTGATAGTGAGTGAGTGTGCTTCCAATGAGATAACTGGCTTCGTTTCACGATATAAAAACGGCGTCTCTGTCTCACTCTTTGCAACAATCGGTAAAAACGAGTTCCCATTCATGTCGTCATCACACATCACCATGGTCTACCAACATGCCATGCATGCAACCTTGTGGTAATCCGTCGGCGTTCGTGGCACCCACCTGTCGAACACGTTTCGCACTTTCAGATCTTCACGGAGGATCGAGTGCACAGTTCCCACGGAAACGATAACTTTGAAGAGGATGTGTTGCACACTCATGGGGCGAGTCACCAAAACTGCTTTCTCTCCTTGCTCAATCGTGCCGTCAGATTGTCTGGTACAAGGCTGAAAAGGTGTTGGTTTGTTCTCATACGACGTTCTGTCTTCTTGGAACCACCGCACCCACTAACGCACCTTAGACTCAACCATGACACCAGCACGTGTCTGAACTGGCGATGAGTTTTAATCGGTGTCACACTAGGCAGGTGGAGAAAACAAAAGATTAGACGCTGTTCTGGTACCGGTTATGAAAACGTCGCTATTTTAAGAGTAAAAAATAGCCATCACTCTCGCCACTGCCGCTAGAGTTCTCTATACTGTCCAATGCTGTCTTCTCTGTCAAAATGAGTGCATGCGTATATTACATCAAACCGCATATTTCTATTTATTGCCAGTCCTAAAGAAACGTTCGGTGATATATGTTGAATTCACCTCTCACACATTTGTATTACTCTATGTGTTGCCTTGCTCATGTCTGATGGGCGTAAGAATAAGGATACTACAATTTCACAGATATATTGAGTCAGACCCGAAGTATCATATGTCCTTTACGTGAGAGAATGAAGTCCTGTGAGACTGCGGTCTACCCTGCAGTTAAGACAAATGATCCAACGCTCAGTGCTAGCGACTCTTGGGAAGAGCCAAGTTTCACCGTTGATGACGAGAAGTTTTTTTTTAACTGTGCGCTATAGTGCCAAATGCATCTGCGGTGAGAATGGTTATAAACAGAGATGTGTGGCCTGCGAGACACCTATTGTAGTGAGAAGACGGAACAATTGAACGCAATCACATCAAACGATGTTTATGAATAAGGCAGCGGACCGCTGACAAAGGGAAGGGTCGTGACACTACAGGTTTCGCTACGGCAAGAATGAATGAACGACTGGGTGTGCGAGTGTGCTTCCGTTTAAGTCTGTAAATAGTATTATTATGCATTTATGTTACGTCACGCAACCCTAATCATGATAACAAAATATTCTTAGAATTGGGATGGCATATGTAACACGCATTTTTTCAGTCTCATATGTAATTACGCATCACCCTCATCCAAATTTATCGTCTTGCAGGATTGTATGGTAAATTTGTATCTCTTTTCTTTCGTTTTTAATGATATTTCATGATTTTTAAGTATGTACACATATAGAGATCAACAGTGTATTGAAATGCGTCCGTCACTTGCCTGGCTAAATCGTTTGATCTGATACCAATTCCCATCGCTCTGACACAGAGAATGAATATGGAATTCAGGAACAACAGAAATTATTGCAGGAGGCATGTACTAGTACCTTTCACACAGAATTTAAAATTCGTAATTGGGACGAAATTTCTCGTGGGAAGGTAAGAGTTACACAATTTTAGTCATTAATAAAATAACGGAGATTTTGCTTGCAAGTAAACTCATTTTGGCCTGTTACTCCACGCAACATGAGAGCGTAGCGTCGGATCGATGGGCGGCGCATTTTTGTGTCTGTGAAGGAAAATGTGGTTGGTTGCACTATCAAAGGTTGTGGGTAGCGGCAGATCCAGCAAGCAAGCGCTTCTTGCCTTCTGTGCGGTAAGACTGGCACCATGGTGTCACATGGCACCTTCAAGTCCGTCTGTTTGGTACAGGTGAACTTGTCGCTTACTAATGTCGCATTTGTTTGTGTCACGTCCTGGCAGAGCCACGAGCGTTCATTTCCTCACAAGTTTTCTCTTTTCTTTCAGTCGTCGGTCTTCTGACTGGTTTGATGCGCCGATTTACTCTCCTGTAAAAACGTCTTCATTTTGAAGGAGCACTTGAAAACCACTTCCTCAATTATTTGCTGGATGTATTCCAATGTCTTCCTCTACAATTTTTAACCTCTACAGCTTCCTCCAATACCTTGGAAGCTATTCCCTGAAGTCTTAACTGATGTCCTACCATCCTCTCCCTTCTTCTTGGCGTCAGGGATTTTCTCTGCCTCGTGATGACTGGGTGTTGTGTGCTGTCCTTAGGTTAGTTAGGTTTAAGTAGTTCTAAGTTCTAGGGCACTGATGACCATAGATGTTAAGTCCCATAGTGCTCAGAGCCATTTGAACCATTTGAATCTTCTTCTTGTCAGTGTTTTGCATATATTCCTTTCGTCTCCGATTCTGCGCAGAACCTCCTCATTCCTTACCTGATCAGTCCACCTAATTTTCAACATTCCTATGTAGCACCACATCTTAAATGCTTCGAGTCTCTTCTTTTCCTGTTTTCCCACAGTCCACGTTTCATTACCATACAATGCTGTGCTCCAAAAGTACATTTTCAGAAATTTCTTCCTCAAATTTAGGCGTATGATTGATATTAGAAGCCTACTCTTTGACAGAAGTGCCCTCTTTGCCACTGTTACACTGTTAGTTTGCTTTTTATGTCCTCCTTGCTCGTCCATCATGAGTTATTTTGCTGCCTAGGTAGCAAAATTTCTTAACTTCATATACTTCGTGATCCCCAATTCTGATATTAAGTTTCTCTCTATTCTCATTTCCGCTTCTTCTGACTGCTTTCATCATTCTTTGAATTATTCTCAATCCATGTTTTTTAATCATTAAACTGTTCATTTTATTCAAGAGATCATGTAATTCTTGTTCACATTCACTGACGTTAGCATTATCTAATCGCTGATAACCTTTCACCTTTAATTCTGATTCTACTCTTCAATCTACCTTTCATTTCCGTCGTAGCTTCTTCGCTGCGTAATGGAATAGTAGTGGCGAAACATTGCATCCCTATTTTACACCTTTTTTCTTTATCCGCGCACTTCGTTCATCGCCTCCCACTCTTAAGGTGCGGTTCCGAATACGAGCGCAGACCACAGACTGCACTGACCGCTTGCATGTGGCTCCACTGGTCCCACTGTTCACAAACTGAGTCTCGCGGAACGTGGCAGCAGCGTCGTCTGCCGCCGTGCACCTGCTTTGGCGAAAGACCGCACACTGTCAGGAGCCAGTAGTGCCGCTGCCACCGAACCGCATAGGGACCGGGGGCTGCTTTTACTGGCCGAACATACCCAATTCAGTGAAAACAAGTTTCCCAGACCCCGATGAAGAAAAGTTAATTAACAGTGTTTCAAAATATTCTGTACTTTATGACACAAGGTATGAAGAATACAGATACGTTTTACTGAAAGATAACGTGTGGAAAGATGCAGCACGGGAGTTATCTAAAACTAGTAAATATATTCCACTAATTATTTATTAACATGTGCATAAAAAGGCAAGAGTACATGTGTTTCGTCTCTTATAAAACATTATTTACAATCCACTGGTTATTCACAGCTGCCTGCTGCCACGCCACTGAACCGTATTCACAAGAGAAAAAAATCTTTGTATCTAATTTCAAAGCCACTGCTCTTCAGAAATCCTCCAAAACGAGATCTATACACGTTGTTTTGGCTAGTTGCTTCGTTAGCATTGTAGCTGTAAAATGGAATACAATTTTCTTCGAGATAACTGTCTTGTAACTTTCGCTTGTGGCCAAGAGGCTGAAAAACACGGTAAATGTAGTTTATAAAATTTCCATTTATAGATAATGGCTGTAAGAAGTGGAAGTTTTAAAGGGGTGGTTACCACAAGTTCAAGAAGAACAGCAAATTAGGAACTGGGTTTGCAGCCCGCAAAAAGAAAAAAAAATCAGAAGCAAAGAGACACGAACAGCTATCGTTCCTTGATAGTGTTCCAGAACATAGATCTGGAGGAACGAATAATACACTGTCATCATCACAGCCAACAACACAAGAAAGCGGAGAAGACAATGGAGATCAAACTCGTCAATTGTATCTTTCGGCATCACAGGAAGAAGGTATGGCACAAACAGAAAATAGTGTGAAACACCTGAGGTAAGAAACGATGAACGTTGTGTGCCAGCATGGAAAAGAAAACGGAGGAAAGTTCTTAGTAATGATGATATAATATTAAAAATGTAGGAGGAACGGGACGAAATTACGCAGAATTGAATAAAAACGTTAATGGTACACAAAGATGATGATACTGACTTATTTTTCCGTCACGTCAGCTCAATTGTAAGGAGTTTACCTCCAGTTTATAAGGCAGAAGCCTGAAGATAAATTAGTAATACCGTTTATAAATAATTACTATTAAAAACAGTCTTGACCACAATTTATTTAATAAGGTGACCGGTTTCGACCACTACTGTGGTCATCTTCAGACCATTGAGTAGGAACCTCTTTGTTGGAGAATCAAAAAAGAGGTTCCTACTCAATGGTCTGAAGATGACCACAGTAGTGGTCGAAACCGGTCACCTTATTAAATAAATTGTGGTCAAGACTGTTTTTAATAGTAGTTATTTATAAGACATTGATCACTGCTGTTCCCATAATGCATTCAAAAGTAATACCGTTTATGATTATGAAATACTGGGTGCACAGTGCAACACACATCAGCCAAGTGATACCAGCAGCGCTTCTCACCAAGTCTTGGAATTGTAGCACAGCATACTAATGTATAAGATTTCGTGGACTTGCGTCAAATATAATTTTTCTTCTTCACTTACTGCATATCTTAGCGTCTGTGGTTTTGTGCCATCTTTAATACAACTGAGCACGAAAGTAAACTGTCTTTTATTTAAACAACAATAACCCGTGAATATATTTTCATCACTTAACAAACGTTTTGTATCAATGTTGTATAGCTACCTTCTGCGTTGCTTGTATGTCGCTGCGTCCCACAGCACATCGACTGCAAGCGACAGCGTTGCCATTTGCCGTCTGCGGCTGTAGTCGGCTTCTGTCGCCGCATTCGGAATTGCACCTTTACTGTTCCCTCTTGGATCTTGTACGTATTGTAACCTATCAGTCTTTCCCTACAGCTCACCGCTACTTATCTCAAAATTTACAACAACTCGCATTTTACTTTATCGAACTCTTTTTGCAGGTCGACAAATCCAATGAGACTCTCTGACTATCAGACTTTCATCTCTTTTTACGTATTGAATTACCCTTTCAGTACCCTCAATACTTGTTCTACCTCTTCATCTTCGGCTTTAGACGATGGCATGTATACCTGAGCTTTCGTTGTCGGTGTTGGTTTGCTGTCGATTCTGATGAGAGTAGTCCTACCACAAAAATGTAGACGTAACTCACCCTCTGCCCTACCTTTCTGTTCGCCGGCCGCGGTGACCGAATGTTTCTAGGCGCTTCAGTCACGAACCGCGCGACTGTTACAGTCGCAGGTTCCAATCCTGCTTCGGGCAGTGATGTGTGTGATGTCATTAGGTTAGTTAGGTTTAAGTAGTTCTAAGTTCTAGGGGACTGATGACCTCAGATGTTAAGTCCCATAGTGCCCAGAGCCATTTGAACCTTTTTTTTACCTTTCTGTTCATAGCGAAGCCTACTCCCATTATTCCATTTCCTGCTGCTGTTGATATTACCCTATTATCATCTCACTAGAAATCTCTGTCCTCTTTCCTTTTCACCTCACTGATCAGCACTATATACAGACTGAGGGTTAGCATTTCCCGTTTCGGATTTTCTAGCTTCTCTCTCACGTTCAAGCTTCTGAAATTCCTCGCCCCGACTCGTAGAACGTTATCCTTTACTTGATTATTCAAACTTACTCTCATGGTCACTTCCCTCTTGACAGTCCCCTCCCACGGATCCGTAAGGGGGACTATTCGGGAATCTTTTGCCAATCGAAAAAAATGGTTCAAATGGCTCTGAGCACCATGGGGCATAACTGCTGTGGTCATCAGTCCCCTAGAACTTAGAACTACTTAAACCTAACTAACCTAAGGACATCAGAAATACCCATGCCCGAGGCAGGATTCGAACCTGCGACCGCAGCGGTCGCTCGGTTCCAGACTGTAGCGCCTAGAACCGCTCGGCCACTCCAGCCGGCTTTGCCAATCGAGAGATCATCATGATATTTTTTTAGTTACAGGCCAAATGTCCTGTGAATACACATTACGTGTCTTTAATGTTGTGGTTTCCATTGCCTTCTGCATTCTCAAGCCGTTGATCACTGCTGGTTCTTCCGCTTTTAGGGGCAATTTTCCACCTCGAGGGCAAGAAAGTGCATTATATCTCTGTCCGCTCCTCCCCACTCTTTGACAAAGACGTTTGCAGAATGAGTGTGACTTCGTATCACTTAAGTCTTTGGCCGCTATTGCTGCTGATCTTTATTCTGGCGGAAACTTTATCAGAGATCTAGGACACTGTACATACATTTGCCAATATTCTTATCTTTTAATGGTTTTTGTACGTAATAACAAAAATCTGACAAACATTAAGTATGACTGACACAATTATAGTACAGAAGTTACGTGTAATTACATTCATACACTGTCATTACTACTTATACCTTGCTAGGACAGAATGAAGAACATGTCTTATTATAACGCATATTTTACAGTCTGTTTCATTAACGATATCACGAAATGTGATATATTCATTGAATAGAAGCTTTTGTTTGAACACATTGTCGTTTGATAATTATCACTGTAAATACATGAATACTGAAAGAGCAGCGATTAGTAAATATATAATAAATATTATTATAAGCGGAAGAATACTAGCTTTTTCAAAACCAGTGGCGTTTCTTCTAAATGCATTCATTTATATTCCTTTGGAAAAACAAAATCTCATTAACACCCTCAAATGCAGCTCCTCTTATCCATTCTGGACAGCAAACACGATGATTGTTGTATAATAAGCGCTACTGAGAATATTATGCACCAGTTGTCAAATGTGTGTTTTTTAACAAATTTTGAAAATGATGCGTGAAACTCAGGAGACAGTTTGACGAAGGGTTCACAACAGATTAGTTGGACGAGGGACGTTCAGTAAGTAATCCAACACTTTCTTTTCCTGAAGGCAGGTTGGTTTTATTCAGGATTTCAATACATCATACTGTTCCCCACTCTTCTGGTGACAAAACCTTATTCTTCAGCAAAACCTCCGTTCAGTACGACGGCCCTATGCCACCTTACTGGAAGGGCTTGTGCGACCTCATGGTACCTCTCTTTTGGTCGATGTCGGAGCCAGTGTGCTGCTGCGTCAATAGTCTCCCCATCTTCAATGTAATGCACCTCGAGTAGTGGAAATGGAAGGCGGGAAGGTGAGAGAACGGGCTGTAAGGTTGATTCCAGCGGCACACACTTTTGAATACCTTAGATGATGGACGATTGTGTCAGCACTACCAACAGAGACGTCCAGTTGTGGAGCGAGGTATTTGATTGTGATCCGTCGATTACCTCGAATGAGAGTACCCGTATGTTCGAACATTGCAGGAGTCACAGCTGTGTGCGGACATGGGAGATCGGATAGCTTTACGTGCAGTTGGTGTTATGATGACGGACACATTGCCAGACGTCTTACTATGTTTTGTTTACTGCCAGGTCCACGGGGACATACGGAAAACGCCTACGAATATATGCAAAGCTCTGGTTTTTGACCAAAAGAATCTCGATGACAGCTCTTTGCTTGGAACGCACCTCAATTTCAGTCGCCACTTTGGTGGATACGTATAACACTGCCAGATCTCGAAACTTCGTGAAACTATTGGGGCTGAAGTAGATATATTCCACGATGATCCACAGTAAATTCTGCATTTTATCCACCGAAAGTAGCCTAGAAAAACGAGTGTTACATTACTTACTGAACTCCCCTCGTATAATAAGTTCGGTCATTTTAAAATCATTTAATGATTGTTTTATCTCATCAGATTGATTCTGAGATATTGCAGGCACATATCAAAGGTTAGGCAAGCATATACATGGCAATATTGTGGATCAAATGTCTGAATTAGATGGAGACCGCAGGAAGCTTGTACCCAAAATAGGTTTCAATATTTAAACATCCACGGCTGCAGTAGTTGACGAGGAAGCCACTGCGTGCATATTTGCTTACACCACCGTAGACACACAGTCTTCAGATGCACATGGTTTCGTTACAGTGAACAAACGTATTACTCCGGCTCTAAGGTTTCAGGATGTGAGACTAGGCTTTTGCCACATCGTGTTAAATGACCTTCCGGTTTCTTTCGACGAAAGATATTACTTATAGTTACGGCAAAATCTTTTAAGAGGTTATCTGATGATGTAACACATAGTGAGAGAGTTTATAAAATGGATATACAGGAACTCCGAACAGTTTTCTTAGGTGAATGGTTGGTGAGAAAAACTACTATGAGGACACGAGCAGAGGATGTACACTGTGGCAATTGACAAGTACGACGTTGTAACAGGGTAATGTATGAACGGGCTACCTATGGTGAGGAAAGTTCACAAATGTAAAGTGTTTCCTCAAATCAAATTAATTCGTGAAAATAGTTCTGAAATATTCATAATGTCTAGAATGATGTATTGCTTAAAACGTGAAGAATAATGGACACTGAAAAACCAGACGCTGAAACATCCTAACGGAAGATATTAAAACCACCAGTAGCGCGTGGAGGCTTCGCTAAGAAAATCAGAAAATAAAGAGAAAATGTGGAAAAAGAGTGATGTTCCATCGAGAAGCTTGAGGATGATGATGAACTGCATCACAGACGGAAAAAGCGTCTTATTAAATCCACACCATTAGTTTCTTTTTCTTTCTACACTAGGTCTTAACTGAGTTTTTGGATAATGTGAGTCATAAATCTTAGCTTTTGCACGATTCGTTATTCTTTATGGAGATACTGTTGATTTATTGGACGGTATTTTCTGTTCTGCTTTGTTGTAGCTATAAGGTGCTTACGAAAGATACAATCTCTAGCACAGTATTGCAATCCCTTGGAAAATTTATAGCTCAGTGCCCGAGAGTCTCGTTATTCATCTCCTGCTCCTGTAGGTCGTTGAGCGTCTGCTACAACTCTGTGTATTTAAATGTCTTTTGTTGACTATATGGGACAACCATAGGCGCGTACATTTCTTGCAACCCACAGAGAGCACTGTCTGATTGTGGGTTTGTGGGTGATGTGACAGAGTGTCAATATTTAAACGGGCCTAGAACCAAAATGTTGATGCTTATTTACATACGTTTAGAAAGTGAAAAAAAATACGTAACAGGAATAGTGAAACAAATGTTAGTACAATATATCTGTTGATAAATCAGCTTCAGTTCTGCACATATTGCTATTCTAATCTGCTGTTGACTGTGGATCTGCTAGGACCAAAACACACAGTGAAAAGGGAAGATTATTTGAGTCCAGCTGACATGGAGGTCTCCTGGATTGAAGCAATAACTCATTTGGACAATGTTAAATAACGCATATGACCATATCAAATGAACCATCTACATCTACATCCACACTCCGTAAGCTACCTGACGGTGTGTGGCGGAGGGTACTTTGATTACCTCTACCGGTTCTCCCTTCTATTCCAGTCTCATATTGTTCGTGGAAAGAAGGATTGTCGGTATGTCTCTGTGTGGGCTCTAATCTCTCTGATTTTATCCTCATGGTCTCTTCGCGAGAAATACGTAGGAGGGAGCAATATACAGCTTGACTCTTCGGTGAAGGTATGTTCTCGAAACTTCAACAAAAGCCCGTGCCGAGCTACTGAGCGTCTCTCCTGCAGAGTCTTCCACTGGAGTTTATCTATCATCTCCGTAACGCTTTTGCGATTACTAAATGATCCAGTGACGAAGCTCGCTGCTCTCCGTTGGATCTTCTCTATCACTTCTGTCAAACCTATCTGGTACGGATCCCACACTGCTGAGCCATATTCAAACAGTGGGCGATCAGGCGTACTGTAACCTACTTCCTTTGTTTTCGGATTCCATTTCCTTAGGATTCTTCCAATGAATCTCAGTCTGGCATCTGCTTTACCGACGATCAACTTTATATGATCATTCCATTTTAAATGACTCCTAATGCGTACTCCCAGATAATTTATGGAATTAACTTCTTCCAGTTGCTGACCTGCTATATTGTAGCTAAATGATAAGGAATCTTTCTTTCTATGTATTCGCAGCACATTACATTTGTCTACATTGAGATTCATTTGCCATTCCCTGCACCATGCGTCAATTCGCTGCAGATCCTCCTGCATTTCAGTACGATTTTCCATTGATACAACCTCTCGATATACCACAGCATCATCCGCAAAAATCCTCAGTGAACTTCCGATGTCATCCACAAGGTCATATATGTATATTGTGAATAGCAACGGTCCCATGACAGTACCCTGCAGCACACCTGAAATCACTCTTACTTCGGAAGACTTCCCTCCATTGAGAATGACATGCTGCGTTCTGTCATCTAGGAACTCTTCAATCCAATCACATAATCGGTCTTATAGTCTATATGCTCTTACTTCGTTCATTAAACGACTGTGGGGAACTGTATCGAACGCCTTGCGGAAGTCAAGAAACACGGCACCTACCTGGGAACCCATGTCTATGGCCCTCTGAGTCTCGTGGACGAATAGCGCGAGCTGGGTTTCACACGATCGTCTTTTTCGAAACCCATGCTGATTCCTACAGAGTAGATTTCTAGTCTCCAGAAAAGTCATTATACTCGAACATAATACGTGTTCCAAAATTCTACAACTGATCGACGTTAGAGATATAGGTCTATAGTTGTGCACATCTGTTCGACGTCCGGCCGGCCGGAGTGGCCGTGCGGTTATTGGCGCTAGTCTGGAACCGCGTGACCGCTACGGTCGCAGGTACGAATCCTGCCTCGGGCATGGATGTGTGTGATGTACTTAGGTTAGTTAGGTTTAAGTAGTTCTAAGTTCTAGGGGACTGATGACCACAGTAGTTAAGTCCCATAGTGCTCAGAGCCATTTTTTTGTTCGACGTCCCTTCTTTATAATGGGGATGACCTGTGCCCTTTTCCAATCCCTTGGAACGCTACGCTTCTAGGGGCCTACGGTACACCGCTGCAAGAAGGGGGGCAAGTTCCTTCGCGTACTCTGTGTAAAATCGAACTGGTATCCCATCAGGTCCAGCGGCCTTTCCTCTGTTGAGCGATTTTAATTGTTTGAAACACGTATGCAGCGATGGCGAGCCATGACAATCTCTGACCAGAGAGTAGTAGCGCGTGCGAGATGATTCAGTTGCATGTTGTCTATCGGCAGTTGTAGTCTTGTGCAGTTGCGGGTAGAGTCGCGAGTGGGACGCTGTCCGCGGGCGTCGACATGGGTCTCTGGTCAAGATGCTGAATGAGCTATATTGTTAAACAAGGTAATGAAGCTGCATTGCGCACATCAGATAATGTATATTTATTATAATTAATTGTCATGAAGTGCCCCAATAATAACTTTGTTTTCAAAGCATTTTTAACAAAAGAGCTATTTAATTGAAAAAAAATATTTCCCTTGCAATTCCTTAAACAAAAGTTCCAGTTAAATTTAAAGAATATGTGCGATGCATTTCCTCCAAGCTATGGCGAAAAATAAGAACAGATGCAGTTATAGTGAGGTAAGAAATCAATTCTTCATTTTTGCACAGGGCCAAAAGATCGACATTTCGGTCTATTTGCATTTTTTATTGTCACTGAAATTTCGTTATCATTGAATTATCTTTCATTTTGTGGGGAACTGACTTTGCAACATTTTGTATGTCTTTCATAATTTCTGTGGGGAGGTTACACTTGGCGACATCCGGCCAGGATCGTATTTCTTTAGGAATCTTCTAAGAAACAGTCGGAAATCTGCTCTTATTTGCTTAAATATAATTAGGAATTGGCGCAACGCTTTTACTAATTCTGTGACTTTCTTTCCACAGAACAACGGCAATTCGTTGCTCTCTGTTGTACTCGTATTTGTTGAATTTTTGCATTGTTTTTGTTTCATTTGTGAATAATTGTGATTTGTGTTAAAATGCCGCGAAAGTCTATTAATAGTACATCGCGAGGTGTAATGAATGAAATTACCGACTCAAACAATTTTACCGATAGGACTTGTGACACGCAGTGTAATGATGACAATCCTGCGTTCACTGACAATCAGTGCATTCCAACCACTAATGATGACTTTTATCTTAATGATGAACAAACGAACTCAATTGTCTCCTCTGTTAATTTGACGACAATTGAAGACGCGGGACGCTCTATTGTAATGAGCGCTGCTCAGCTTAACACACCCGGTTTGGAAAATTCAAGTGATGTACAGACAAATTTTTCTAATGAAAATGGACAGTGTACTGAAAGTACGACGGATCTATTTAATTCCGAAATAGTGTCTGACAGTGTACACCCGACTGAAAAACCTTTTTGTAAATTACAGAATGACCAAATGGTCCCACAAAACGCGACAATAGCAGATTCACCGTCAAACAGTACTGAGAATAGAGTAGGTAATGTCACCTTGGAGCAAATTATGGCAATATTGCTACAACAGGATAACAATTCCAAACAACAGAGTGAAGATCTCAAACAACACTTTAATAAAAAACTAGACAACAATGATGAAAATTTCAAACAACTTAGTGAACAGGTCAGACAACAGAGTGGAGATAACAAACAAGATAACGAAAAACTCAAACAATACTTTAATGAAAAATTAGACAACAATTCCAAACAGTTAAATGAAAAATTAGACAACAATTCCAAACATCTTAGTGAACAAATTAGAGACGTTGCCGCGTAGTGTCATGATACCAAGGAACAGTTACGCTAGGAAATAGAAAAAGTAGCGAAGAAATTAAGTCTGTTGCTCAGGAATTAAGGGAATTGCAAACAGCTGCAACAGAAACACTCAGAGACGAAATTAGTGGAGTCGCTAAACAATGCTCTGAAAAAGCTACACAATTACGCGACGAGTTTAAAGCAATGGTTCAAATGGCTCTGAGCACTATGGGACTTAACAGCTATGGTCATCAGTCCCCTAGAACTTAGAACTACTTAAACCTAACCAAGCTAAGGACAGCACACAACACCCAGCCATCACGAGGCAGAGAAAATCCCTGACCCCGCCGGGAATCGAACCCGGGAACCCGGGCGTGGGAAGCGAGAACGCTACCGCACGACCACAAGATGCGGGCCTTAAAGCAATGACAGCAGAACTTTCGCGCACAATGGATGAAAAGATTGACGCGAAATTCGAACAACAGAACACTCAAATTAACGAACGTCTTAGTCTTCACATACAAACAGTGATACGCGTTTCCACAAATTTATTCAGGATCAAAATAAAGTCAAACGTCAAGTCATGGAAACAATCACTGCTCAGAGACAAGAAGACAAACGTAAAATGTTTGCGAAGGCAAAAACGTATGTAGACAATAATATTGCCACAGTGTCCGACGAAATTAATACCATCAAACAGTCGAACACAGAATTACGTGACGAAATTTCGGATCTTAAATCGAAAACAGACACATACACAACCGATTTTCAAACAGTGACCGACAGACTCGAACAATTAGAACTAACTCAGGATTCCGATGTCGTCAAAGCTGACGTTAAAAAACTGAACGAAACTACACGTAAATTGCAAAAACAGATTAATGCCACTGACACTAAAACCGATGATCACGTAAAATTACTGACTGAAAAATGTGATGAACGGGCCAGTCGTATTGACGTCATTGAAGGTAATAATGACAGCAAATCAGACGATACTTCACCGGTTTCATTTATCCAAACACCTGAATTTCAACATTTACAGCAGACAATTAATGAGATCGATTCGTCTAATAACACGTTGCGTAGAAAGTTGTCAAGTTTACAACAAGAAGTAACAGAGATGAAATGTATTTCAGTTAATAACACATCACAGCAGACGCCACTTTGCGAACATTTGTCAGACTCGCGCAACGCGTATAATTTGGGTAATCTACAGAGAGTACGGGATTTAGATTCCGAACAACCACAGTTCAACAGATTCTCTTGCAATCCTGAACCTGTTCCATCACACAGACGATAATTTCGATTACAAACATTTTCTGTCAGTAAGAAAATTTAAAGTGTTAAAGAATGACAGAACACAGATTCACCCACTGGATTGGATACAACAATATAGCTTTGCTTTTCCACTGACTTGGCCCGTTACGCATAAACTTGAATTTATTTGCAGTTTTTTGGAAGGCGAACCGGCAACTCGAATGAGACCGATCGCGAGACAATGTTCCTCGGTAGAAGAGTTTCAGAATGCTTTTCTGTCAGCGTAATGGTCGAAGACGACACAGCGCGGAATTAAAGATCAGTTAATTAGTTTACCGAATTATGAGAACTCAAATTTTCCGATTGTGACGCAATTTTTTGAGCACATGGTGCAACAAAACCAGTATTTAAGTGAACCCCACAGTGAATCTGCACTCATTCAATTATGTATCTCTAAATTACCACGATCATTAAGAGTGTCACTTTTAACAGGTCAGCAAAAAGAAAATATTTCGGCATTCAGGGATCTGCTGCAGCTTTTAGAAGTGCAGCAATCAGATTATTCTTTCGTAAACAAAAATTTTTCATATAACAACCAAGGCCAACAGACGTACAGCATTTATGATCAGACACGTAATTTTAATAGGAAAGGCAACAGACGCCTTAGGAATGACAACCACCAAAACTTTAATAACAGACAAAATTCTAATTATCAATATCGTCAAATTTTGAGCAACAGGAATCACATTTTGGTAACAATAGACGTTTTCCACCACAACAGCATGAAAATCAGCCGGTTGGAATACATAACCAACAATGTAATGCACAAGGGCAACCTAACTTTAATGTTTCGCCGCATGCACGTATAGTCCCAGATCCCACAAATAGTAACGCACGGCAGCAAAGGAACAACTACGTACAGAAAACGCAGTATTTCAATTCCTATCGCAATGCACCGTATAGGAATGACTATCACGATAGACGTAAATATGATGAGCACAATTATCAGCGTACATATAATAACAGTCGATCTTACCAACAGCAAAATCATCCGCAAGAACATATTCTCATGAATGAACCCGACAGTAGGTATCATCCAGAGCGTAACACGTCTGGAAGAAGTAATAGAACTGTTCAAATAGTAGAAATTCCACAGCATCCTCCTGATAACAATAACACGTCAGATAGAATCTGACTAGATACTGTACAGGTCGCATCTTCCAATAACACAAGCACCACTTTAAACACACAGAATGTTATTCACGAAAATGTTATTACTTTTGACGACATACGAGACACTCTTTTGCAGGAAAGACCAGTTGTTCAGAAAACTATTTCACATCCTATGATCGAAATTAAAATTGGTTCATCGAAATTTTCAGCAGTAATCGATTCCGGATCACCTATGTCAGTAATAAATGAAGAAACTTTTAACGAGTGTAACAAAGAGAATACCTATCCCACATTACCTTTAGGCAAAACGAAAGTGAAAGGAGCAGTATCGAGTAAAGGAGTAGACGTTAAATTACAAACACATTTATCATTTTGTATTGCAGGTCACACATTTCTCTCTAATTTTTGGATTGTTCCTTTATTGACAACAGACGTTATCTTAGGTACGAATTTTCTGGTACAACACGACGCAGTTATTGATTTTCAAAATTCCTATTTAATGTTAAAGGATGAAAATGTACAACTTGCGTTAGAATTTCAGCACTCATTATCTGCGGAAGAACAAACAATTAACCGCACAGAGGTCATTTCCGCAACACGTAACATAGGCTGTAATTCCACATTGTTCGCAGATACGTACGTACATAACAATAACACTCCAGACGAAGCTGACTACGACGTAATGCAAATGATTTCTGAAAAAGTTAAACAAAGCAGTGCAAATACAGACGACGAACGAACGCAATTACACAAAATTCTTTTACAGCAAGCTCCAGTTTTGACAACATTCCTGGTACTATATCCGGTTTTATGTATGAATTTCAAGTCAAACAGCACGACACATTTAAAGAAAAGCATTATCCCATTCCATATATCCACAGAGAACAAGTTAAAAAAGAATTGCAAGATATGCTCGATTAAGGAATTATAGAATCAGCAGTTAGTCCGTACATAAACCCGCTACATATTGTTAGGAAAAAAGATGGCTCACTTCGCCTCGTACTTGATTCACGTCTCATTAATGACATAATTATTAATGAAACAGATCGACCACAGACACTAGAGGAACTTCTACAGAAATTTCACAGTACAGCTATTTATTCCACACTAGATTTGAAATCGGGATTTTGGCAAATTCAACTTCATCCGAATTGCAGAAAGTATACAGCTTTTCTCTGTTTTGGTGACTGTTATCAATTTTGTAAATTACCGTTCGGCTTAACTATTTCTTCTGCAGCTTTTATTCGCGGTTTGAACACAATACTTCCGACAGAACTTAAAGACAGAATTACGACGTACGTAGACGACATTCTTATCGCGGAAGCTAACTGGTCTGAACACAATATGATTCTTGAACAACTGTTACAAACTTTTCATGCACAATGACTTACAGTTAATCTCAGTAAATCGCATTTTGGCAAAACTTCTATAACATTTCTTGGACACGTAATTTCAGCAGAAGGCATTGCGCCTGATCCGGAAAAACTTCAAGGTCTACGTGACATTACTACTCCTATAACGAAGAAGCAATTACGCAGTTTTTTGGGCTTAATTAACTTTTTTCGTAAATTTATTCATCACTCTGCTTTAGACACACCTAGATTATGCCAATTAACAGGTAAAAATGCTATTTGGTCCTGGGATAAGCAAGCACATTCTGAATTCGTGAACCTGAAACATGCTTTGTTGAATGCTCCACTTTTATCGTACCCACAGCTTACCAGAAATTTTTCCATTGCCACCGACAATTCCAACACCGCTTTAGGCGTACACATTTTTCAGGAATTTGAGGAAGATGGCTCTACAGTAATTAAAAACATCGCATTTGCAAGTCGCATTCTGTCACCTGCTGAACGAAATTATTCCGTTACAGAACTGGAAACATTATGTGTTGTATGGGCTTTTACGAGATTTAGGCACTTTCTTTATGGCAGACATACCACCGTATACACAGACCATAGAGCTATACAATTCTTACTTTCGGCTAAATTTACTCATGACAGATTAAGCAGATGGAAACTTTATTTACAGGAATTTAATTTTACGATTGTTCATATTCCCGGCACACAAAATTTTGTAGCAGACGCACTATCGCGTTCTCTCAGCAACAATCAGCAAGACGTCGCAACCAACTTCTGCAAAGCAAATTTCAGCGCTATGCACATTCAGCAAGTTGCATTTGAAAATTTTATTTCGTCGTCATTACAGGACATAGCAAAAGAGCAAAGTAAAGACAATGTGTGGAAAGAAATTGAACACCTTTGGTAAGATAAGTATAATGTTACGATTAGAAACCATTACACTGTACGCAATGACATTCTGTTTCGCCTCTCTCATCCTGACAGCAACAATTGGTTATTATGCATTCCTGACGAACTGGTTAACAAATTAATATGGTATACTCATTTAAGTTATGCACATTACAGAGCCAGAAAATGTTTTCTTATACTGAGACAGAACTGTCATTTTACCAACATGGAAAAACGTATACGACGAGTTTTAGCGTCATGTAAAATTTGCCAGAAAGCTAAATCAGACACGACTTCACATATTCCTCCATTATATCCCATTGTACCTGTTAAATTGATACATATGGCCGCAGTAGACATTTTTGGTCCGATTCCGAGAACTAACAGAGGTTTTTGCTACATCTT
Organism: Schistocerca piceifrons; assembly: GCF_021461385.2. Classification (NCBI taxonomy): domain Eukaryota; kingdom Metazoa; phylum Arthropoda; class Insecta; order Orthoptera; family Acrididae; genus Schistocerca; species Schistocerca piceifrons. Next base: position 634,926,719 of record NC_060140.1, read on the forward strand.
TGTCGCTGTTGAACTCACTTCAAAATTTGTTACCTTCACTCCGTTACGCAAAGCTACTGCTAAAACTGTTTCGAAACCATTTGTAAAACATTATCTATTTCATGTAGGGCATGTGTTGAAAGTAATTTCTGATAATGGATCACAATTTCGTTCTGCTATATGGACACGCATGTTACGAGCTAGAAACATTTCTCCGATCTATATATCCAAGTACCATGCTTCTTCGAGCCCCTGTGAACGATTAATGAAAGAAATTGGTAAACTGTGTAGAATATACTGCCACAAAAGACATATTGATTGGGACACACACATATTCTCATTCCAAGATGTAATTAATTCCATTCCAAATGAATCGACTATGCTATCTCCGTCTGTTATACTGAAGAATACTGAACCAACTAACAAAATTAAAGAATTAGTAACATTTCCTACATCTCGTCGATTACGACACCACGAAATAATTGACATTGCGCTGAACAACATTAAACGTGCTGCAGAGCGCCGGAGAAGACAGCAAAAACAGGTTTGTACACGCCGAGACTTTCACGTGGGACAGAAGATATTAGTACGAGCACACTATTTATCCAGCAGAATAAAAGGTAAGTGCAGTAAATTTGAACTTCTATACGCAGGTCCATATCGGATTCGCAGCATTCCTCACCCCAATGTTGTACACGTCGAAACTTTGAGAACTAGAAAAAGTAAGGGGAACGACCATGTATACAATCCTAAACCCTTTATTGAATGAAACCACTTTATGATGTAACATGCTATGATGCCATTTCCTAATCTTTATGACCACTTATGCAATTATATTCACATGATCAATTACCGATGATTATCGTATTTTTCTTGGCAAGTGCCCGGCAAGGTAAGGTTAGCAGGTCGCTTTTCTTGTCGTTACATATCAGACTGTGCACATTTTCCAGAGACACTTACGTATTTTATGAATAATTACGCAATGTTATCTAATGACATGTTAATTTTGTTACATTTTTTCTCCATTAAAGTCTTTAATTCTCGCCTCTATTAACTACACTACATACAAGCTGAATAAAACGAACGTCACATTTTTTTTTTTTTGTCTTTCTTATGCATATACGGTTGTTTCATGTTTTGTTGTAGGCACTATGAAATAGTTAAGATATAACACACACCAGTTGACGTTGACATTTTTTGCCCTATTATATCTCAACATCGTAACTGTTTTACATTTTCTCTTTTGCTGCTGCATTGTGATATTCTGTGTACATTTTTGCCTTTGAACACTGTCTATGCTTTTGACATATTACGTTTTCTGTCATGTTATGCTGTATGCTTAATTATGTCACCATAAACCAGTCATTATTTAGTGGGTTAATGATTTAAATGCAAGACATTAATCTATGTTCATCAATTTCAGAAAGAAATGATGCGTAAAGGAAACAAATTAAACAGAAATGGGAATTTCACCTTCGAAGTGATCGAAAGAAGATGCAAACCCAGTGAGGAAGAGTAAATGGATCAGGATTAACAAGCATTAACAAGAATATACTATTCACATCGTAAAATAGCAGTCTTAACTAATTTTTTTCTTTCAGAATGCAAGGCGATTGATGCAGGCTGTCAGACAGAACTACAAATCTTAGTTTTGGTGACGAAATATGCTAGAGATAAGGAATAGTTGTGTAATGAGTAATGAAGTGACTTTTTGCAGATGATAATGAATGCTGATGAAGAGTAATGATGAAGAATATGCTACTACGAATAATGAAGTTTTTCTTTACAGGTGATGATAATAATGAAGTTATGATACTATGGATAATGAAGTTTTTTCTTTACAGATGAGGATGATGTTGAAGTTTATGTATTTATGCTATGTAGTTATTTAAGTATTTGTTGCAGTTTGTTTTGACAGTATGTTTTATATCGTATGGTATGATGACTGAAGGTTTTGGAAAGGACAGCTATGGAACGCATTATTTATACACATTTCACTACCTGTTAATTCGGAGTTCATTACTTTTCAGCATAGTATGCGTTTCTTATTTCAGCTTAATAATCCATTTTGTATTTTTTCCAGGAGAAGCCTTTCATGATACTTACTAAACTTGTTACTTATTAAACCTATGCTAATACTTGCATTTTTTTTTACCTAGTTGTGTCACAACCTTGCTACAGCTGACTCATGACGAATGACGTTACACATTTTTCATTTACAGGAACAACCTAGAAGCAATTTTTTTTCTTTTTGTCTTCTTGCTTTCGCTTATAATTACCCCAAGCAATGCATTGCTAACAAATAATGCTCCCCTTTTAAGAGAGTTCTGAGTAATGCTGATCAGCTATGAATAATATGTCACCTGAAACATGACTACTGATTATTACTACACTCCTGGAAATGGAAAAAAGAACACATTGACACCGGTGTGTCAGACCCACCATACTTGCTCCGGACACTGCGAGAGGGCTGTACAAGCAATGATCACACGCACGGCACAGCGGACACACCAGGAACCGCGGTGTTGGCCGTCGAATGGCGCTAGCTGCGCAGCATTTGTGCACCGCCGCCGTCAGTGTCAACCAGTTTGCCGTGACATACGGAGCTCCATCGCAGTCTTTAACACTGGTAGCATGCCGCGACAGCGTGGACGTGAACCGTATGTGCAGTTGACGGACTTTGAGCGAGGGCGTATAGTGGGCATGCGGGAGGCCGGGTGGACGTACCGCCGAATTGCTCAACACGTGGGGCGTGAGGTCTCCACAGTACATCGATGTTGTCGCCAGTGGTCGGCGGAAGGTGCACGTGCCCGTCGACCTGGGACCGGACCGCACCGACGCACGGATGCACGCCAAGACCGTAGGATCCTACGCAGTGCCGTAGGGGACCGCACCGCCACTTCCCAGCAAATTAGGGACACTGTTGCTCCTGGGGTATCGGCGAGGACCATTCGCAACCGTCTCCATGAAGCTGGGCTACGGTCCCGCACACCGTTAGGCCGTCTTCCGCTCACGCCCCAACATCGTGCAGCCCGCCTCCAGTGGTGTCGCAACAGGCGTGAATGGAGGGACGAATGGAGACGTGTCGTCTTCAGCGATGAGAGTCGCTTCTGCCTTGGTGCCAATGATGGTCGTATGCGTGTTTGGTGCCGTGCAGGTGAGCGCCACAATCAGGACTGCATACGACCGAGGCACACAGAGCCAACACCCGGCATCATGGTGTGGGGAGCGATCGCCTACACTGGCCGTACACCACTGGTGATCGTCGTGGGGACACTGAATAGTGCACGGTACATCCAAACCGTCATCGAACCCATCGTTCTACCATTCCTAGACCGGCAAGGGAACTTGCTGTTCCAACAGGACAATGCACGTCCGCATGTATCCCGTGCCACCCAACGTGCTCTAGAAGGTGTAAGTCAACTACCCTGGCCAGTAAGATCTCCGGATCTGTCCCCCATTGAGCATGTTTGGGACTGGATGAAGCGTCGTCTCACGCGGTCTGCACGTCCAGCACGAACGCTGGTCCAACTGAGGCGCCAGGTGGAAATGGCATGGCAAGCCGTTCCACAGGACTACATCCAGCATCTCTACGATCGTCTCCATGGGAGAATAGCAGCCTGCATTGCTGCGAAAGGTGGATATACACTGTACTAGTGCCGACATTGTGCATGCTCTGTTGCCTGTGTCTATGTGCCTGTGGTTCTGTCAGTGTGATCATGTGATGTATCTGACCCCAGGAATGTGTCAATAAAGTTTCCCCTTCCTGGGACAATGAATTCACGGTGTTCTTATTTCAATTTCCAGGAGTGTATATTGAAATGACAAATTATTAATTAATTATGCTTTGTAACTGGAAAATGAATACTATTAACTCATAATGCTTTGTAACTAGGAAAGAAATGCTACTACTCGTGCTTTGTAATTAGAAACTGAATGCTATTCATTATGCTTTGTAACTGGGAAAAGAATGCGATTATTTAATAATGCTTTGTAATTAGAGAATGAGTGCAAATATTCTATGTCAAACAATTAATGAACATTTTTCTGTAATGCTACATACATGGTGCAGAAATGTTCAATACTTGGGCTATGAATGCCGCAAACTATTAATGTAATTCCTAATGAAGACAAGTATGTGACTTAATGTCCTTCACCTTCTGAGCTAACTACCCTGAATTACTGCAATATCCATTTGTCCTGTCTATCCTCATGATCATGGAGAACTATATTTGGTTTTGCACTAATTCTACGTTGGTGTGGCTTGTAAGAGCGTGGTGTTGACACGACATGCTGTCCACCACCGTGAGCGATGGAGACGTTATTATGGTCCCACTGTTTGGTGTACCTGATGTAATGCCAAAATGAAAACATGGAATATTACTACGACATTTCAATGTCTTGGCTACGCTGATAAATACTTCTGGGAAAAGAACTTCAGATTGTCTCACTTGGTGTTGTACTTCTGTGGAAAGATATGGACTTTCAGAGCAGCTGCGTGCAACCTAAGTGCTACAACCATGACGCAATCCTTCCTATTCCTTAGCTAATTCTTGTAAAATGAAAAAGTCATATACAGTGCGTGTGCACTTCCTTTCATTTGTTAATAAGATCAGTTATCCTGAAATTACTAAAGACTTCTATAGTGCATGTGCACTTTATTACACTCCTTGATTTGTTTGTTTGTTGTAGAAAAATACTAGAGATTACTACAGTGCGTGTGCACTTTTGTCATTTGTCAATATGTTTTGTACATTAGGTTTATTTGTCGTAAAAATATTAGAGAGTTTTTCAGTGCGTGTGCACTTTATGCCATTTGTACTCATTACGTATATATATTTTGTGGTTTTCTGATATGTTCTGTACTACAGTGCATGTGCACTTTTGTCATTATGATTTATACTCATTAGGTCTATTTGTCGTAAAAATATTAGTGAGTTTTTCAGTGCGTGTGCACTTTATGCCATTTGTACTCATTACGTATATATTTTGTGGTTTTCTGATATGTTCTGTACTACAGTGCGTGTGCACTTTTGTCATTTGTCAATATGATTTGTACTCATTAAATTTATTTGTCGTAAAAATATTAGAGTGTTTTTCGGTGCGTTTGCACTTTATGCCATTTGTACTCATTATGTATATATTTTATGGTTTTCTGATATGTTCTGTACTACAGTGCGTGTGCACTTTTGCCATTTATTAATACATCTTGTGATTTGCTGATATTCTCAACTGCAGTGCATGTGCACTCATGTAACTTGTCAACATGATTTTTTGCCATTCTCTTTATTTCTTCTGAAAATGCTAAAGAGTTTTTCAGTGCGTGTGCACTTTTGTTATCTATGAAATAATTAGTATATACATTTTTCTGATTTGCTAATATGTTTTGTACTCACATTTTTGTTATTGTCTAATATGTTTTCTACTTGATACATGTGCACCATATTTTTTTCATGTTCTATATCTGTATATATGCTGTAATTGTAAAGTTAATTAGTTAAGAAAAATTTTGTTGCTCATGGCAAGTCCAAATGACTCACCATCGCTGCCAAATTTTTGCCCACCAGTGGAGGGTTATGAAACACGTATGCAGCGATGGCGAGCCATGACAATCTCTGACCAGAGAGTAGTAGCGCGTGCGAGATGATTCAGTTGCATGTTGTCGGTCGGCAGTTGTAGTCTTGTACAGTTGCAGGTAGAGACGCGAGTGGGACGCTGTCCGCGGGCGTCGACATGGGTCTCTGGTCAAGATGCTGAATGAGCTATATTGTTAAACAAGGTAATGAAGCTGCATTGCGCACATCAGATAATGTAATGTATATTTATTGTAATTAATTTTCAAGAAGAGCCCCAATAATAATTTTGTTTTCAAAGCATTTTTAACAAAAGATCTATTTAATTGAAAAAAAAAAATATTTCCCTTGCAATTCCTTAAACAAAAGTTTCAGTTAAATTTAAAGAATATGTGCGATGCATTTCCTCCAAGCTATGGCGAAAAATAAGAGCAGATGCAGTTATAGTGAGGTAAGAAATCAATTCTAAATTTTTGCACAGGTCCAAAAGATCGACATTTCGGTCTATTTGCATTTTTTATTGTCACTGAAATTTCGTTATCATTGAATTATCTTTCATTTTGTGGGGAACTGACTTTGCAACATTTTGTATGTCTTTCATTATTTTTGTGGGGAGGTTACACTTGGCTCCCATTTATTATTTTTTATTTAAATATTTCTGTGGGGACGATATTGCTTCGTGGCTCCATTTTTATTTAACTTTGCTATTCATAATTTCTGTGGTGAGGTTACATGTTTCACTATCCCTCTGACCTCTATTTCGATATCTACCATTTTGTCATCTGTGCGACAATCTAGAGAAGGAACTACAGTGCAATCTTCCTCTGTGAAACAGCTTTGGAAAAAGACATTTAGTATTTCGGCCTTTAGTCTGTCATTCTCTGTTTCAGTACCATTTTGGTCACAGAGTGTCTGGACATTTTGGTTTGATCCACCCACCGCTTTGACATAAGACCAAAATTTCTTAGGATTTTCTGCCAAGTCAGTACATAGAACTTTACTTTCGAATTCATTGAACGCCTCTCGCATAGCCATCCCCACACTAAATTTTGCTTCGCCTAATTTTTGTTTGTCTTCAAGGCTTTGGCTATGTCTATGTTTGCTGTGGAGTTCCCTTTGCTTCCGCAGCAGTTTTCTAACTCGGTTGTTGTGACACGGTGGCTCTTTTCCATCTCTTACGATCTTGCTTGGCACATACTCATCTAACGCATATTGTACGATGGTTTCGAACTTTGTCCACAGATCCGCAACATTATCTGTACTTGAGACAAAACTTTTATGTTGAGCCTTCAGGTACTCTGAAATCTGCTTTTTGTCACTTTTGCTAAACAGAAAATTCTTCCTACCCTTTTTAATATTTCTATTTACGGCTGAAATCATCGACGCAGTAACCGCTTTATGATCGCTGATTCCCTGTCCTGCGTTAACTGTTTCAAATAGTTCGGGTCTGTTTGTCACCATAAGGTCTAATATGTTATCGCCACGAGTCGGTTCTCTGTTTAACTGCACAAGGTAGTTTTCAGATAAAGCACTTAAAAAAGTTTCACTGGATTCTTTGTCTCTGCCACCCGTTATGAACGTTTGAGTCTCCCAGTCTATATCCGGCAACTTAAAATCTCCGCGCAGAACTATAACGTGGTGGGGAAATCTACTTGAAATATTTTCCAAATTATCCTTCAGGCGCTCAGCCACAACAGCTGGTGAGCCAGGGGGCCTATAGAGACATCCAATTACCATGCCTGAGCCTGCTTTAACCGTGACCTTCATCCAAATTACTTCACATTTCTACATCTACATCTACATCTACATTGATACTCCGCAAGCCACCCAACGGTGTGTGGCGGAGGGCACTTTACGTGCCACTGTCATTACCTCCCTTTCCTGTTCCAGTCGCGTATGGTTCGCGGGAAGAACGACTGTCTGAAAGCCTCCGTGCGCGCTCTAATCTCTCTAATTTTACATTCGTGATCTCCTCGGGAGGTATAAGTAGGGGGAAGCAATATATTCGATACCTCATCCAGAAACGCACCCTCTCGAAACCTGGCGAGCAAGCTACACCGCGATGCAGAGCGCCTCTCTTGCAGAGTCTGCCACTTGAGTTTATTAAACATCTTCGTAACGCTACCACGGTTACCAAATAACCCTGTGACGAAACGCGCCGCTCTTCTTTGGATCTTCTCTATCTCCTCCGTCAGACCGATCTGGTACGGATCCCACACTGATGAGCAATACTCAAGTATAGGTCGAACGAGTGTTTTGTAAGCCACCTCCTTTGTTGATGGACTACATTTTCTAAGCACTCTCCCAATGAATCTCAACCTGGTACCCGCCTTACCAACAATTAATTTTATATGATCATTCCACTTCAAATCGTTCCGCACGCATACTCCCAGATATTTTACAGAAGTAACTGCAACCAGTGTTTGTTCCGCAATCATATAATCATACAATAAAGGATCCTTCTTTCTATGTATTCGCAATACATTACATTTGTCTATGTTAAGGGTCAGTTGCCACTCCCTGCACCAAGTGCCTATCCGCTGCAGATCTTCCTGCATTTCGCTACAATTTTCCAATGCTGCAACTTCTCTGTATACTACAGCATCATCCGCGAAAAGCCGCATGGAACTTCCGACACTATCTACTAAGTCATTTATATATATTGTGAAAAGCAATGGTCCCATAACACTCCCCTGTGGCACGCCAGAGGTTACTTTAACGTCTGCAGACGTCTCTCCATTGATAACAACATGCTGTGTTCCGTTTGCTAAAAACTCTTCAATCCAGCCACACAGCTGGTCTGATATTCCGTAGGCTCTTACTTTGTTTATCAGGCGACAGTGCGGAACTGTATCGAACGCCTTCCGGAAGTCAAGAAAAATAGCATCTACCTGGGAGCCTGTATCTAATATTTTCTGGGTCTCATGAACAAATAAGGCGAGTTGGGTCTCACACGATCGCTGTTTCCGGAATCCATGTTGAATCCTACATAGTAGATTCTGGGTTTCCAGAAATGACATGATACGCGAGCAAAAAACATGTTCTAAAATTCTACAAGAGATCGACGTAAGAGATATAGGTCTATAGTTTTGCGCATCTGCTCGACGACCCTTCTTGAAGACTGGGACTACCTGTGCTCTTTTCCAATCATTTGGAACCCTCCGTTCCTCTAGAGACTTGCGGTACACGGCTGTTAGAAGGGGGGCAGGTTCTTTCGCGTACTCTGTATAGAATCGAATTGGTATCCCGTCAGGTCCAGTGGACTTTCCTCTATTGAGTGATTCCAGTTGCTTTTCTATTCCTTTTCGGATCATCGGCGATTTCCTTGGATTCTATTGCAATTCTTATCGCTATAAACACGCCTCCCTCTTCACTGTCCCGCCTGTCTCTGCGGTATACATTACCATAACGGTATTCGAAGGATTTTATCGATGAAAATAATAGAAAAACAAAATTCAACACGTTTCTCGTGATACTGTTAAATGTATGTTGCAAAAGAATGTCTGCTTGTGATGGATTCAATATTTCTTATAAATTAAAAGAAAAGTACTTCAGTTCTATCTTTTAAAATTAGTCATTTTACCCGGAAGCTGATGATCAAAGTAATCCGACGGCAAGAATCACAATTGGTTGAAAATTACAGTGGACAATGAGTAATGGAAACACTGCATACAGTAAATTAGAAAATATTTGATATCATATCTATGATTAAATATGCTGCATAGATGTAGATAGACAATAGTTTATGTCTTATTTATAATTACAGCCGAAACTTTGGCATATGTGGTTAGTGTTACCGATATTTTGGAACTTTACAATAGTCACACTTGTCAGACGTGCACAGCTATACTCTTTACAATAATTAGAAGAATGTACTTAAAAGAAACCCAGTTATTAAGGCACATGGTAAATGTAGACGAATCAGCAGCTAAAGAACGAGATCACATCATTGCCTATTGTTTCTCACAAATAATGTAAATGCTATTTATTATGAGGCTGTAGATCACGGTTTCATCTTAGAGAAAAATTATCTCAGTCTGAAATTCGTTCCCACCGAGTACTTGTTATTTTCGAAGCGAAAGTTTTGTGTGGCAAGTATAACTGTCTGGTCAAAGTAATTAGTGAGTTTCTGGGAAGTATACTATTTTCACTGTTGACGTAAGACAACGGATAGAACGAGGCCTGCTGCCAGCGTATGACCTGCTACTGTCGGGCAGCTCCAATAGGGACGCAGAGCTCAACCATCTGATGGACTGATCATAATAAAGGATTTCACCTATTCTCACTTCGTGAGACACTGAAGAGAGATGTTCATTTCAAAATACGATTAGCAGTTAAAATATAAGAAAGAAAGATATTTCGGTCGTATTAGAGAAGTTACTGATTGTTCAGTTACTTGCTATTTTGCGGCCCAATTATACACAACTTTAATAGCAAATTAATTCGCTTAGTCTCGCTTAGTCTCTCCCTAGAAATGTTGGAACACGTGAGGCAATACTAACCTTACGACTTATCTTAGAAGAGACAGGGTTGTAGCCTCTCCCCGATGTTATTCAATCTGTATATTGAGCAAGCAGTAAAGGAAACAAAAGAAAAATTCGGAGTAGGTATTAAAATTCATGGAGAAGAAGTAAAATCTTTGAGGTTCGCCGATGACATTGTAATTCTGTCAGAGGCAGCAAAGGACTTGAAGAGCAGTTGAACGGAATGGACAGTGTCTTGAGAGGAGGATATAAGATGAACATCAACAAAAGCAAAACGAGGATAATGGAATGTAGTCAGATTAAATCCGGTGATGCTGAGGGGATTAGATTAGGAAATGAGACACTTAAAGTAGTAAAGGAGTTTTGCTATTTACGGAGTAAAATAACTAATGATGGTCGAAGTAGACTGGCAATGGCAAGGAAATCGTTTCTGAAGAAGAGAAATTTGTTAACATCGAGTATAGATTTAAGTGTCAGGAAGTTGTTTCTGAAATTATTTGTATGGAGTGTAGCCAAGTATGGAAGTGAAACATGGACGATAACCAGTTTGGACAAGAGGAGAATAGAAGCTTTCGAAATGTGGTGCTACAGAAGAACGCTGAAGATAAGGTGGGTAGATCACGTAACTAATGAGGAGGTATTGAGTAGGATTGGGGAGAAGAGAAGTTTGTGGCACAACTTGACTATAAGAAGGGATCGGTTGGTAGGACATGTTATGAGGCATCAAGGGATCACAAATTTAGCATTGGAGGGCAGCGTGGAGGGTAAAAATCGTAGAGGGAGACCAAGAGATGAATACACTAAGCAGATTCAGAAGGATGTAGGTTGCAGTAGGTACTGGGAGATGAAGAAGCTTGCACAGGATAGAGTAGCATGGAGAGCTGCATCAAACCAGTCTCAAGACTGAAGACCACAACGACAACAACAGTCTCACCAGCCCTGCTCACATCGTGAGACGGATGAAGTAGTTGCAGCCAAACACTGAGATAATCACACTGACATCATATTTGTTATGTGCTTTCGGACTGTACCTGAAGAAGGCGAACAGGCAACAGAAATGCAAAAGTTTTGGGAAATTGTAGTGCCACAGGGGGAAGTTTGTACCTCGAAGATCACTAAACGCTACACACGATAATATGATATTCTACACACATCAAAAAAAGTTTTGCATCGCCCGCAATTCCCAGAACTCCTGAATATAGACGTTGACTCTGGATATTCTATCACAGACACAGTCCCTTTGACTGTTCAGAGATATCAATAAACCCGCCCAAAGACGTAAACAACTATGCATGGGCAGCGCCAATTACACGGAGGGTGTCCGACAGCCAATCGGTTCCAGTCATTCCACAAGGAAGGAGGTACACGGCTCGTGTTGTCTGTAGTTCAGCCATGCATAGACTGTCAATACTGCAGTTCGATCGCGTCCGCATTGTTACTTTGTGCCAGGACGGGCTCTCAAAATGGGAAGTGTCCAAGCGTCTCGGAGTGAACCAAAGCGATGTTGTTCGGACATGGAGGAGATAGAGAGAGACAGGAACTGTCGATGTAATGCCTCGCTCAAGTCCCCAAGGGCTACTACTACAGTGGGTAACCGCTACCTACGGTTTATGATTCGGAGAAACCCTGACAGCAACGCCACCATGCTGAATAGTGCTTTTCGGGCAGCCACAGGACATTCTGTTGTGACTCAAACTGTGCGCAATAGGCTGCATGATGTGTAACTGTGTAACTTCACTCCTGACCACGACACCATGCTGCGCGGTACAGATGGACACAACATTCCGAATGGACCTCTCAGGATTGGCATCACTTTCTCCTCAACGATGAGTGTCGCATATGCGTTCAACCAGACCATCGTCGGAGACGTGTTTGGAGGCAACCAGGTCAGGCAGAACGCCTTAGACACCCTGTCCAGCGAGTGCAGCAAGGTGGAGAAAGCCTGCTGCTTTGGGGTGACATTATGTGGGGCCGACGTTCGCCGCTGGTGGTCATGGAAGGCGCCGTAGCGGCTGTTCGATACTTGAATGACATCCTCCGACCGATGGACCGATGGTGCAACCATATCGGCAGCATATTGGCAAGGCACTCATCTTCTAGGACGACAATTCAAGCCTCCAACGTGCTCATCTTGTGAATGACTTCCTTCAGTGTAACGACATCGCTCGACTAGAGTGGCCTGCATGTTCTCCAGATATGAACCTTATCTAACATGCCTGGGATAGATTGAAAAGGGCCGTTTATGGAGGACATGACCCACCAACCACTCTGAATGATCTACGTCGAATGGCCGTTGAGGATGGGGACAATCTGGACCAACAGAGCCTTGAAGAACTTGTGGATAGTATGCCACCACAAATACAGGAGGGCATCAATGCAAGAGGACGTGCTACAGGGTATTAGATATACCGGTGTGTACAGAAATGTGGACCACCACATCTGAAGATTTCGCTTTATGGTGGTACAACAAGCAATGTGTAGTTTTCTAGCGCAATAAAACGGAGGGGAATGATGTTTATGTTGATCTGTATTCCAATTTTCTGTACAGGTTCCGGAACTCTCGGAACCGGCGTGGTGCAAAACTTTTTTTGATGAGTGTATTTATCATTTGCCGCGAGTATAGGAATATCTCCTTCATAGTGGGATATTAATCCTGCATTCATAGATAAAAATTAGTGATGAATCACTTCTGAAACAACGCATTTCATGAAGCAGGTACTCTTCCTCAAGTTAAATGTACAAGAATCTCCGCACTGTCCTGTAATTCATTGTAGTGTAAGACATGGACTGTTTATTCAGACATCTTTGCGTGTAAGTTTTTAATGTGTTTGAGGTTATTGTGTACTTAATCTGAAGAAGAGTACCAGCTTATTAAAAAATTTAATTCAACATGAGGTTCGTCACTGACTATGTTTAGTTGAAACAATATTAAACTTTCCACTAATTACGTAACATCTACAATTTCGCCTCCTGCCATTACGCTGTTATTCAAACTTACTTCCGTCTTCGGTCGTAACAACAAAATGACAGTGAACTTCCTCTTACCCACCTATAAGCTTTACATTCTTTATCAGTATAAGGAGCTAAGACACCGGTAACAAAGCAAAGAATGAGATGAGGCAGAAAATCTGTAAAGCAATGAGCATCTGACGAAGTAAACCTGACATTGTGTAGGGAGTTCGTAAAATCGGGATATACATGAAAGAAGAAAATGCAAGATTACATTGCAAATTGTTCAGTAGAGGGCAGAAGTAACATCATTAACAGTGAAAAGAAGCAGTATCTGTAAGCATGGGACAGCAAAAAACAAATCTGAAAAAAATAGTATGTGGAAAAATTATGTTGAGGAATCGGCAAAGAATTAATGTAATTTTGGAAACTTCGAGAGGCTGGAAGAATCAGTCAAACAGTTTAAACAATGTTTATTGGAGCTCTTGACCTACTTCTCGACAGTTTTAAAATGTTCTTCGTCATAATGTATGAGGTTAACAAGAATGCCTCATATAACAAGAGCCATTCGGCTTTGTTCAGTGTACTTCATCAGCATGTGATGCAAGAAGATCCAACATATCTTCTGAAGAAGACAATTTTAAAATACTCTAAACCTAGGTCAAATGTTTCAATAAGCCTTTATGTGACAGTGGTTGAGTGATTTTTTAAACCTCACCAAGTTTTGAGTAGCACAGTTGCTGCTTTTACAGAATGCTTAAGATTTTTGTTACGGAAACATGGAAGGCTAAGTTGTTGACTACCAAGAACAAACTATATGCTTGTATTAACGTCAAATGAATGAGCAAATAAGTGGTATAAGTACATGTTAAGTTCGTACGACCGCGAAGAGCTTATACACTCTTCGACCGACATGTAAATAACATTTCCCCCGGCGTACATGTAACGTGTAACCACAAACCCAGTGATCAGATAACTGTATTAATTGTGTTTCGAGATCTCGTCACATTATATCAGCTCACTCCCCTCCAAGTCTTGGTAGGACGCAGTGCGACAGCCATGAGACGATTAAAGACGATAGCTCATGAACCGGGCTATTAGTGGCCAGCAGGTCTTCTATAATATTCAGGTTAGGCTTAGAGCGGCGCTGAGTTCTGCTCCCCCGATGAGAGATAACTCACTAAGGGCTCCTCATAAGTGCTCCATTAATGGAAATTAGATACGCTAACTACCGGTGAATGGAAAATTAGCTTTGACCGTACAAGCGAAACTTCCATATCGTTCCTATATGGTTACCAACTATTCCCTCGGACACACACACACACACACACACACACACACACACACACACACACACGTACACACACTGAAAGCTGGGCATGATACTTATACAAACAACTTTCTGGGGAAGGAAACCACAGCTCAGAGACATTATTAATAACTGTAGCAACACTAAGTACTCAATAACCATTCAAATTATCACATAATTATAACATAAAGTGAAGAATGGTAACGTTTGTGATAATTTCAGTGGTTATTGAGCATTAAGTCTTGTTAATGTCAACTGTTTCGGTACTGGCCAACGTAATAAAAATTTGCATGTAGGATAGAAGCATATCGATGAGTAACACAAGACGCAGTTTATAATTTTTAGAAAGTTTAATGGAATTGTTTATAATGATGAAATACAGTGGACCTCAGTACTCCAGCGTATCAACTGAAGTATACTCTCATGCAAATCGTTTGCTTCCATAAGGAGTGACGTTTGGGGTGGTGTAATAGTGATGTGATAGTATGCACCAGTAGTTTCTGTTCTATGCATCGTCTGTTGATTGATCCTCTCAACCAGAGTTGCTCACTCCACAGAAAAGACAGAGCGGTACATGCGACGGAAGAACTGATGGCATGTGATAATAATCCTGGTCATTTATAGTAAATCACCACTCAGAATTCCAGAATACCCTCTGGCGATGCATCCTGTATGGCTTGTTCTGTCTTATTACAAGTCTTTCTAATGTAGATATCTGACGTCGTATTACAGCATCTATAGATGGTAGAAAATCCCTCAGTACGAAACTCTCTGGTGTCGGGCGGTCACCTACTGGAACACCAGGGTAAGGCAATAGACAGTATCCTCTCAATATAGCGGTGTTCGGTTAAACTGCCTTGACGTTATTACAGTGTTCTGGTGCATGTCGCATGTTAGCCATCAGGATGCCTCCAATAGTAAATCATCTGCTTCTACTGGTCTAGGGTGAAACTAACTATCCCGCAGCACCAGTCTTTAATGACACATGGAAGTTAGGTAAATAAAATCAGCACTACCACCGGTTTTAAAAAATGTCACGTAACTGTTTATTAAAAGACTTATTGTATCTGACGTGAGTAAATAAAACGAATATTTACATTTTTGCTTAATTTTACGTCATGTTGCCTTACTTTATCTATAAAAGTGAAGTAATGAAAACTTCGATACATATCTTGAAACCACATACAATACTATTATTTAAATATCATAATAATCAAATGCCGAGGGCGTTATAGAACGAAAAATAGCCCTTGTAAGACTAATGTCTGGAGAGGATAGAACAGAAAGGGTACTAGTATAAGATCGTGGAAGTAGTGGCTCAATATGAAAGAAGTCAAAACGAAATATCAACTTATAGTACGAGTGATGTGCTAACATTAATCATAATGCTACCTAAAAAACAAAACGAAGTAATTCAGAATAAAGAACTGACAAAGAAAATTAGACTGCCAGTTTTTTGCGTACTGGAGAAAATTTAAAGGGTTTAGGTCAAACTGACAGTGGCCGTGTTATTGTAATCAAGTCTCAGACTATTTGTGCGGAGCTGAATTGCCACTGTCGAGTTACAGAAAAATCTTGTTGTTGTTGTTGTTGTTGTTGTTGTTGTCGTTGTCGTTGTGGACTTGTCTGATGCAGCTCGCCATGCTACTCTATCCTGCAAAAGCTTCTTCATCCCCGAGTAACTACTGCAGCCTTCATCCTTCTTAATCTGTTTAGTGTATTCATCTCTTGGTCTCCCTCTACGATTTTTACCCTCCGCGCTTCCCTCCAGTACTAAACTGATGATCCCTTGATGCCTCAGAACGTCTCCTACCCACCGATCCCTTCTTCTAGATAAATTATGCAATAAATTCCTCTTTTTCCCAATTCTATTCAGTACCTCCCCATGAGTTACGTGATCTGCCCATCTGATCTTCAGTAGCCAGGTATTCAGTTAAGCACATCAGCCATAAAATTGTTTATTGCAAGATATGGAGTACATTTACAGCTTTCTCAAAAATGGCTCTGAGCACTATGGCACTTAACGTCTGAGGTCATCAGTCCCCTAGAATATAGAACTACTTAAACGTAACTAACCTAAGGACATTACACACATCCATGCCCGAGGCAGGATTCGAACCTGCGACCGTAGCGGTCGCGCGGTTCCAGGCTGTAGCGCCTAGAACCGCTCGGCCACTCCGGCCGGCACAGCTTTCTCACGATACATAACATACACTGATGGAAAAACAAATTGGTACAGCTGGAAAGACGACTTCGATTTTGGCCCGATGATAGCATAAGCCACCTGGGGGATAGTATTTGTAGTGATAATTGTTTCAATGTTATTTGCCAACAGGCAGCGTAGAGGCATAGTTACCAAAGCGCCATCTGTGTCTACCATTTAATAGGTAATAAATACTCACAGCCAAAAGGCTTAGTATGGTGCTGACGTGCGAAGGAAGCGCTCTACCAAACCATAGGGACGCACTAGTGTTTCCTACGGCCAACTGAGCGTATTTGAAAGGGGTCAAACTGCTTCCGTCCGAGTGCCAAGATGGTCCTTTCCGAGAATTACTGCACTTGTTGGACGTGCTGCGTCAGTTGTGCAACGATGCTGGTATCAGTGGTCACGTTAGTATCTACACACATGTAAACGATATTCTGGACGTCCATGCACCACAGACGCCCGCCGGGATTGTAGCACTGTAAGGGCAGTAGTGGCAGGTCGCACAGCTACCACAGGCCACATAAGAGGGCTTGTGAGCCCAGACGTTTCAACAAGAATTGTTACGAACGGGTTGTTAGCGGTGGGATTACGGACACGCACACTTCTAGCCCGTCTTCCACTCAGGTCACAGCATCGATGTGCGCGGCTCGGCTGGTGTCAAGAGGATCACTTGCAATGGCGCTCCGAGGTCTTCAGCGATGAAACAGGAAAACGAAGTAAGATAGTTTTTGGGTGTTTCAGTTCAATGTCAGTAGTCTACTTTCCATCTCAAGTGCAGCAAGATAGTGGAATGCTGACTGATAATTTTTTATAGGCAGTGCTTTTGCTAAAGTAATTAATGTCTACACAGTCGCTAATGGACTATCAGATGGAAATAAACAATATGGCACTTTACAACCCTGAGGCAGGTTCATTCGAAGCTGTGAGGTTTATTAAAGAGAACGTAACACAATATTCCCCCTTCAGCACCTACAGCTTCATTAAATTTCAATAGCTGGATGCGTTAACGTTGCCATCAAAATGGCGTATTTAATGGAGGTAAGTTCCAAGCAGAGAGCAGTCATGTAGTTTCTTTTGGCGGAAAACCAGAGAATCCCAGATATTCATTAACTCTTGCAGAGTGTCTACGGAGACCTGGCACTGAACAAAAGCACGGCGAATTGCTGGGCGAGGCGTCTGTCGTCATCGAAACGAGGTCACGCAAACCTGTCCGATTTACCCTGTGCCAGCCGGCTGCGCACTGCTGTGACTCCTGCAGTTTTGGAATGAGCTTACATTCTCATTCGAGGTGATCGAAGGGTCAAAATCCACGCGCAACTGGACCTCTCTGTTGATAGTGCTGACACACTGGTCCACCAGTTGGGTTATTCAAAGGTGCGTACCCAATGGGCCCATTAAAAGATGCACTCCGCGGGAAGCAATATGTCGATTGGGACCGGGGGGGAAGAGGCGGTGGTTATTGAAGCTGCAAGCCGGCTCCGACGTCGACATGTATATTGTATAGTGGTACCATGCGAGCATACAGGCCCACCAAGTAAGGTGTATAAGACCGTCGCACTGACCGGAGGATATGTTACAAAAATGGTGTTGTACCCAAATTAGTGGGAGTAGTCTGTTGTAGAATATTTGATCAAAAGTGTCCGGACACTCACAAAACCATACGTTCTTCATATAGGGTGCATTGTGCTGCCACCTACTGCTTGGTACTTCATATCAGGGACCTCAGTAGTCATTAGACATCGTGAAAGAGTAGAATGGGGCACTCCTCGGAACTCACTGGCTTTGAACGTTGTCAAGCGATTGGGTGTCACTTGTGTCATACGTCTGTATGCGAGATTTCCACACTCCTAAACATCCATAGTCCCACTGTTCCCCATGTGATAGTGAAGTGGAAGTTCGAAGGAACACGTACAGCGCAAAAGCGTACAGACCGACCTCGTCTGTTGACTGACAGAGGCCGCCGACATTTGAAGAGGCTTGTAATATGTAATATTCAGACATCTATGCATACCATCACACAGGAACTCTAAACTGCATCAGGATCCACTGCAAGTATTATGACAGTTAGGTGAGAAGGGAGAAAACTTGGATTTCAAGGTCAAGCGGCTGTTCCTAAGCCAAACAGCACGCCGGTAAATGCCAAACGACGCCTCGCTTGGTGTAAGTAGCGTAAACATTGGACGATTGAACAGTGGAAAAACGTTATATGGAGTGACGAATCACGGTGCACAATGTGTCGATCCGATGGAAGGGTGTGGGTGTAGTGAATGCCCGGTGAATGTCATCTCCCAGCATGTGTAGAGCTAACAGTAAAATTCGGAGGCTGTGGTTTTATGGTGTGGTCGTTTTTGGTGGAGGGGGGCTTGCACCACTTGTTGTTTTGCGTGGCACTGTATCAGCACAGGTCTACAATGATGTTTTAAGCACCTTCTGGCTTCCAACTCTTGAAGAGCAATATGAGGATGGCGATTGCATCGTTCAACACAATCGAGCACCTGTTCATAATGCACGGCCTGTGGCGAAGTGGTTACACGACAATAACATCCCTGTAATAGACTAGTCTGTACAGAGTCCTCACCTGTATCCCATAGAATACCTTTGGGATGTTTTGGATCACCGACTTTGTGCCAGTCCTCACCGACCGACATCGATAACTATCCTCAGTGCAGCACTCCGTGAAGAATAAGCTGCCTTTCCCCAAGAAACCTTCCAGCACCAGATTGAATGTGTGCCTGCGAGGGTGGAAGCTGTCACAAGGCTGAGGGTGGGCCAACACCAAATTGAATTTCAGCATTACCGATGGAAGGCGTCACGAGCTTTTCCATGTGTCCACGTGTGCGGATACGTAGTGTATTAGAATCCTGAATAAAACAAACCTGCTTTCAGGAAAACAATGTGTTGCGTTACTTACTGAAAACCCTTCATCGAAAGAGGAGCTAATCGTATATTCAATTCACTCTATTGAAAATTTGTGTCAATATTTGAAAGTTTTTTTCCTAAACAATCAGTAAAACATTCAAACTTATGAACTTATGAATGTGGAAAATTAAATCTGCTGGGAACTGTCTGTTTCAAGGTCACTTCTTTGCAACTGGTTTCCCGAACCACACTTTCCTATGCGCCGAAGCCGTTTTGCACTTCAATGAATAATTTCGTTATTTCAGCGCCATGTCACGTCTTTCAGTGTCACACAAATTGTTAATTTTAAAGGGGATCACTTAAGACTATTTCCATGGGTTCGCCCCCCAAATTTCTCCCTCATATCACAAAATTGTCATCTGATGTAGTACAAACTGAAAAAATAAATTCCTTTTAAAGCACAGTTTCGTATATAATTTATATTCAAAACCTTACAACTGTGTCACAGAACAAATTCTACATCGAGAATACTTTACACAAGTTTAAGGGAAGAAATGTTTCCGATAGTTATCAGTATTTAAAAAACCTCAAAATATGAACAGGCTGAAATGAACAAACAGTACATGACACTATGTTAATCAATTCAACTGTAAAAAGCTAAGGAGCATATTATTAGCAAAATGAGAAATATGCAAAAGTGAAATGCCAAAATGAGCACTTCTCAATTGGGAGTAAATCAAAACAATCAGAATGGCTGAAAGAGAGCACAATAACATGAGCCATAAACGAATAAGAGCTAAGCAACTAAGCAAATAAGAGAATAGGCAAAAATGAGAAGCCAACAAAATGAGAGCTGGCCGAACTCCGTCGCCACTTATAGTGGGTGAGTCACCTAACATTACTGCTGGATATATATCGTAAACCACATCAAATTCTGACGAATCGATTCCACAGACCGAAAGTGAGGAGAGGGCTAGTGTAACTGGTTAATGCAAACCATACAAAAATGGACGGAAGTATGTTTTTTAACACAAAGCTACGTTTTTTTAAATGTGACCCCGTTAGTTTTGTTAGCACATCTAAACATATAAACAAATACGTAATCGGTGCCGTTTGTTGCATTGTAAAATGTTAATTACATCCGGAGATATTGTAACCTAAAGTTGACGCTTGAGTACCACTCCCCCGCTGTTCGATCGTGTGTATCGGAGAGCATCGAATTACGTAGGGATCCAAAGGGAACGGTGATGGACCTTAGGTACAGAAGAGACTGGAACAGCACGTTACGTCCACATGCTAACACCTTTTTATTGGTCTTTTTCACTGACGCACATGTACATTACCATGAGGGGTGAGGTACACGTACACACGTGGTTTCCGTTTTCAGTTACGGAGTGGAATAGAGTGTGTCCAGAGATGTCAGGCCAATAGATTTTCAATGTGGTGGCCATCATTTGCTGCACATAATTGCAATCTCTGGCGTAATGAATGTCGTACACGCATCAGTACATCTGGTGTAATGCCGCCGCAGGCTGCCAGAATACGTTGTTTCATATCCTCTGGGGTTGTAGGCACATCACGGTACACATTCGCCTTTAACGTACCCCGCAGAAAGAAGTCCAGAGGTGTAAGATCAGGAGAACGGGCTAGCCAATTTATGCGTCCTCCACGTGCTATGAAACGCCCATCGAACATCCTGTCAAGGGTCAGCCTAGTGTTAATTGCGGAATGTGCAGGTGCAGCATCATGCTGATACCACGTACGTCGACGCGTTTCTAGTGGGACATTTTCGAGCAACGTTGTCAGATCATTCTGTAGAAACGCGATGTATGTTGCAGCTGTTTGGGCCCCTGCAATGAAGTGAGGACCAATGAGGTGGTCGCCAATGATTCCGCACTATACATTTACAGTCCACGGTCGCTGTCGCTCTACCTGTGTGAGCCAGCGAGGATAGTCCATGGACCAGTAATACATGTTCCGTAGATTCACTGCCCCGTGGTTTGTGAAACCCGCTTCATCGGTAAACAGGTAGAACTGCAACGCATTCTCTGTTAATGCCCATTGACACAATTGCACTCGATGATTAAAGTCATCACCATGTAATTGCTGATGTAGCGACACATGAGACGGGTGAAAGCGGTGACGATGCAGTGTGCGCATGACACTACTTTGACTCAGTCCACCGGCTCTCGCAATGTCCCGTGTACTCATGTGTGGGTTCATGGCAACAGGAGCTAACATACCAACTGCACCCGCTTCTCCTGTGACGGGCCTGTTATGGACCCGTTTGCGTGCTACGACCCTACCTGTTGCATACAGTTGGCAGTAGACGTTTTGCAATGTGCGGCACGTTGGATGCTCTCTGTCCGGGTACCGTCCTGCATACACTCTGCAGGCTTCAGCTGCATTTCGTCGACACTCGCCATAGATGAGTATCATCTCCGCCCCTTCAGAGTTCGAATACACCATGGTCACAGTTCCTACAACACTACACTATCACAGACGTCTGGTAACACGGTGTACTACAGTTGGTCTGCGTGCGGAGACGAATGCAGAATAACAATAGCAGCAAGCGCTACATGCGGACACTGCGACAGCTAGACCAAGCCACAATACTGCACTACAGCCACACTCGTAAACACGGTCGTCATCGTAAACATGTCCCTGCAGATGCAGCTCGCCGACCGTGACCCGTGTTTGTTACAACACGCAACTGAAAGTCGGAGGTTTCAAGCGTCAACTTTAGGTTACAATATCTCCGGATGTAATTAACATTTTACAATGCAACAAACGGCACTGATTACGTATTTGTTTATATGTTCAGATGTGCTAACAAAACCGACGGGGTTCCACTTAAAAAAACGTAGGTTTGTGTTAAAAAACATACTTCCGTGCATTTTTGTATGGTTTGCATTAAACAGTTACACTAGCCCCTCTCCTCACGTTTGGTCTGTGGAATCGGTTCGTCAGTATTTGATGCGATTTACGAAATATATCCAGCTATAACGTTAGGTGACTCACCCTGCATACGGTTGCGCTCGTGGCGGCACCTAGGGCCTGTTCGCAACACGTGCGCCTGCGATCGCAATGCACTCTTAGCGCTCGCGGCGGCGTCTAGCGGCCCGTACGCAAGTTGTGCGATTGCTGTCGCAGGTCAACACTTAATCCATGTTGCTACAACCAGTTACCTCTTGAGTTTCAGTTGAAACTTCTATTACTCATTCTTGTAGTTTCGACTCAATTACAAGTTCTGTATCATCACGTTTTCTGTAACGTGGTATTGTACTTAGCTGAACGCGACAGCAATTACCTTATCTCTTGGTCTTGTTTTTCTAAAATCCACTGCTTAGCCTGTCATTTATTCCCTTTATTTACTTGTTTAATTCAATAACTTTACCCGACAGATCGTGTTGGTTCTGTTCCATATCACTTTCTCGTTTGGAAATATTCCTTTCTAATTTGGTCATTTTACATGAAAAGCCGTTTTCTAATTACGTAAGGCTACCTGCAAAACTAATCACCACAGTACTCATAACTTTACCCGACAGATTGTGTTGGTTCTGTTCCATATCACTTTCTAGTTTGGAAATATTTCTTTCTAATTTGATCATTTTACATGAAAAGCCGTTTTCTAATTACGTAAGGCTACCTGCAAGACTAATCACCATAATACTCATAATCTGTGCAAAACCACTATTAATACTCAGAAACTTTAAATTCATTTGTGCATTCAGTAGTGGCTGATCAATCTTGACATCCTGAGTAATTTTCCCTTGATTGTACTCGTCGTCTACCACTTCACCTTTAATATTAATTGTACCTTACAACAGATCATTTTAAAGGCCTCGTCTGTTGAACTCCAGCGAGCTGTTACGTGTCGCACTTTACATTCACTTAACGGATCATTTTGATTCAAACTCGCAAACATGTAGCCCGACCTTTCTACCAGCGAGGTGCTCAGCGGGACATCGCCCGGCCGTACGGTCAGACTGATTCTCGTATTACTTTCTGTAGTATTTCTTTCTCTACCATTTTACAATCGTCGCAGAGCTTATAATGACACTTTCACCCTCTTTCCTTTAGCCAACTCTAGTGTTCTTCCTATGCTAGGTTTATCGAAAATTAGTTCGCGTATGCCAAGCGACCTTGCTATGACTTTGTCTGACTGGGTTCTAAAAGTGCATTCGCGAACTGAAAGAACAGCAATTGCTATTTGAACACTATGCTTAATTGCAATGCTCTGAATAACTAATATGGATCGCTTCTTTACTTAACTGAAATGTAAATGAGCTGTCGCTCTTTTTCTGAAGTAAATTGGAGGTGGAGGGAAGGGAAATGAAAGGGAAGGGAAGGAAGTGATGATACCAGCTACATCGGTAATTTGAGCGGATTCAGCAACGATGAGTGAAAATGTGTGGCAGACCCTGACGCGAACCTGGGATCTTCTACTTACTGGGCCCCTGTAGTAACCACTACGCCACCCGGACACGGTATTGATCGCAAATGCACGGGCTACCTCCGCACACTTCTTGGTCGACCCACATTCCCACCTAGCACTACCACCTATCCGCAGCCTTTGGCTGTGTGTTGTGTATTGCTCTCGTATTTTGCGTAAGTATTTGATGTACTTAAGTGCTCTCCTTGTTTTCGGTTTTCCTCTGGACATAGTGACTGCATCCAACACGGGAACTGGAACAATGACTAAACTCAATTTGAACAATTCCTCCTGAAATTTAATGCTGATGATTTCTACATATGGCCGCCACATTATAAACAAACGAATTTTGAAAGTTATATCTGTTCATTCAACTTGGAGTAGTCATTAACGTTACGTGTTTTACAAAGTTAAAAAAGGCTTTTGAGAACCAGTATGAAATTGACAAGATATGAATTGACTACATTTCAGTACTTTAAGCCTTTCTTTTATTTCAGTTAAAGTTACTGCTCGCCTATTCAAAAGAGAAAATATACTCTTGAAGCATTAAGAAAATGACTTTATACAACTGAAGTATACTGAAGTAATGTAGCAAAGCAACCCGTCAAAAATAAGTGCAATTAAGACTCCTTAAGTTAAGGAAACCACTGTAGGTTCTGCTGCTGTTCCGAAAATCATCGTTGTATTTTAACTTAAGATTTAAGAAAAGTGAAATGGATTGTACAATGGAACATTACCACTATGTAGTTGAAAATCAAAATATATCGAACAAAATATGCTTAATTGCAGAACGAGTATTTTAATCACAGTTAAAACTTTTGGAGCTTGACTTATTAACTGCATTGCAGTTGATAATGTGGTACCAAAAATATAGTTCTGCTAATTCCTACCGTACCCAACGCTGCACAGATTCGGAATACTTGAGGCAACTTTGAGGAACCGGTGTAAACACATAATGGTGCATAGTAAGTCTGGCAGCTAAAGATAATAATTAACAGGGACGACTTTTTAATATAGAAATACTATAGACATCTTCTTCCAGTATTTTGTTCAGATGTTAGCACAAAGTGTAATGTTTTGAAACACGTCTGTTCGCTGTCACTAATGTTTGGCGACTTCTGCCGCACTCGGTCTGCCTGAGGTAAAGTTTCAGTCATGTAAAGGGCTTTCCTAAAACGTGAAGCGAGGAGGCCACCAATTACTTCTATCTCAGCACTTTTCGCCGGGTCTACCTGCACCTTATTTTCTCTTGTAGAAAAGACGTTCCCGAAACGGAAACGTATTTTCTCTTCCCCAAACGGAAACTACGAGAACAACTGGGCCTTCTACAAGCCTAATTGACTCCTTTTCCCTAATGCATATTTTGTAGCTTTTACAGTAGTAGATAATTATAATTACATGAATGTGTGATGTCCGTTCATTCAGTCCGGTACGCATTTTCATTCGTCGCCGTAGATTCCACATAATGTCCAGATGAAGCTGACGTTAGCAATCCCCTTTCCTTTCCTTTCTTCTCCGTCCACCTCCAATTTACAGATAAGATAATGTTAATGATTTGTTTTATCTTGTCAATTGTAGAATTATTTTTTATCGTTGTAATTATAACTTCTCAAAATTTACTAACAAAGCGCCTCAGATGTCAAGAAGACCCTACGTACATGGACAAAACAGTGTTCCGTCATAAACTCCATAAAATATATCCCAAAATCAAAGAAATTCCTGTTGCAGTAGAAGGAAGTTGTGTAAATTAATTTTAAATTTTCTTCTTTAGCATAACTCTCTTTATAGATAGATACACACACACACACACACACACACACACACACACACACACACAATGACCGTATTAACCAGTAGGAAAGACGAATTATGCTATAGCAGGAGCACCACTTTACCAGAAAGTTTTTCGATTTCCAATCAAACTCTCCATCGTCTTGACAAAAGTTATTCTTTTTCTCTGGATTTTATTAAACCAATTCAGATATAGGTCAGAATGCTTACGCATCTTCAGAGACTATTCCTCTGCAGTACACACATCTCTTGCTATTAATGTTGATATCAAAGTGAATGGCTGCATCTTAATTTTCGTATGGACTGCTTGTAAGCATAAACTGTTCCCAAGGGCGCCCATACCCGGGGGCATGGGAGGTCGTACCGTCCCTCCACCCCCTGCTCCCCACCTCTAGCTCTGAAGGAAGGAAAAAATAAAGTTTAGTAACGTGTTTTCTTTCTACAAATTGATTTAAAAGTTCATATTACGCAGGTTTTTAGTAGGATCAGTACTGGAACTCTTAATGGCTACTTACTACCATCACTACTCAAGAGAAAATATTGGGCTCTTGCTGTTATGAAACATTAATTCATTAAGTTCTTGCTTTGATGTTGTATTTATCTTTGTCTGTCTTGCTTAAATTTTTATAGTAAGTTTTCGCAACATTTTAGTTCAGCATCTCTAATGGGAACAGGATTCGTTATCCTAATTTTCCTCTATTTCCTCCTCACAACAATAATTTCTTTTTAAATTTCTTTCTGGTAGAAATGTAACTTGGCCCTGGCTAATACACGTTCTGCACTGCACATCAGCAACTCTGCCCCTCCTATCGCCTGTTGTTTCACAGCTGGAAGTGCAAAAGAGCTAAATAAAACTGTGACTTTACAAGGAAACTTGAAGTATGCCCTGACAAAAAGAGTAGCTTCCTTAATTTTAAGTGGAAGATAGTTAAAGGCCTTAGAGAAATCATGTAGCCTACATTAATTGAGAGCTGAGTGTAAATTTGTTACATAGCTGAGATACAAATAGCATAAAATAGTATGCATCATCGTATCGTCACAGTTTACACTATGCGAATCTCTATGATGAAAGTAATGAACTCATTAAAACTCTCACATTTATCTCAAGATGAGCTCTTTTCGAGAACTTTTTTCTATCCCGCTGTCAACTGCCAAATTTGGTTTACCACAGCAATACGGTACTGCTAAAATTGGTTCCCAGACAAAATTTCACTAGAAAAAGTGATACTTTTTAGAGCTATTTTGGTATATATGTGACAGACAAATACAGCTATGGGTTCAATTGACTCTTTCATCATGTTTAGACAAAACAGTGTGTACAGAAATATGTAGAAATTTTAACAATTCAATATGGTTCATACAGGTTACCTGTAGGAAGATGCTATATACACCCAATCAGTTTGTCAGTATCGTAAGGAATTAGTGCTATTCATGCATCAGAACTAATATATACAAAGACACCATTCAACTGAACGTTGGTATCAAAATACTGCATGTCAGACAAACCAAGAAGAACGTAAAAACCAGATTCCCACAGAAAAAGAGAGCTTTTGTGGGGCAAGGGTCTCTATTAGTATGAGACATGAGCCTCGATTAGAGGAAGAAATTTCTGAGAATTTACGTTTGAGGTACAACATTGTATATAACTTAACCATGGACTGTGGGAAAAGCAAGAAGAGATTGGAAATGTTACGATGCGCTGCCATAGAAGGATGTTGAAATATGGGTACACTGGTAAGACAAGAAGTGATGAGCTTCTCCTCATAGGGACGAGATGAAAATTTGGAGGAAGAGGATATTGGTGTTTAACGTCCCGTCGACAACGAGGTCATTAGAGACGGAGCACAAGCTCGGATTAGGAAAGGATGGGGAAGGAAGGCGGCCGTGCCCTTTCAAAGGAACCATCCCGGCATTTGCCTGGAGTGATCTAGGGAAATCACGGAAAACCTAAATAAGGATGGCCGGACGCGGGATTGAACCGTCGTCCTCCCGAATGCGAGTCCAGTGTGCTAACCACTGCGCCACCTCGCTCGGTATGAACATTTGGGAAACGTTGCCAAGAAGGAGGGACAGGATGATGGAATATGTGTTAAGATATCACGGAGTAACTTCCATGGTACGTGAGGAAGCAGTAGAGGTACAAAATCTGTAGAGGAAGAGAGAAACTGGAATGTATCCACCAAATACTTAAAGACGTTAGGCGTAAGTGCTTCTCTGAGATGACAATAGAGGAATTCGTGGCGGACGGCATTAAACCAGCCAGAAGACTGATGTTGCGCTGTCAGGTATCCTTATAAATGAGCAGATGTTCTGGACTATCACAGCCCATAAATATCGAGGAGACAGGCTACACCCGCAGCAGAGTGCCACAGGAAGCACGATATGTCTGCGTTTAGAGTATGGTGTCTGATGACAGTATACGTATTACAATTTGCGCCAACAACTATGACAATGACGGTAAAACAACATTCGTATGGCCAGTGGTTCCTGAACACATTTTCTTACAATTTGTGAATATTACCTTGATCAGTTGAACTGTATTAGTGCTACCGGCAATTGTAGAAATGAGGCAGAGGTAGTCGAGGGATATTTGATGTAACAGAAAGATGAATCACTCCTGTTATTATCACAATGGTATGGATGCTTGTCCATGTACACGTCTACAAGCTACAAAGTAACGTGTTGTGCAACACGAGTTTTCAGGAACTCTACAAGCAACTTCCCTGCTGCACAAAGCAGAAACAATACGAGGCTGTCACGCCTTATTACGACAGCAACGTCACGTTCCTGACAGTGTCCTTACTCTGTTTGTCACAGTGCTTACGTACGTCAGGTGTCATACAGAACGAGGGTGGGAAGGCATATTGTCTGAGGTTTTACAGCCCCTTTAGGAAAAGGGAAGTAACTTTTGGAGCAAATAAACACGACGCGATAGTCTCACATTTGTTCACACGACCAGAGAACAAACAAAGAAAGAATTGGAACAAACAGTTCAGCTGCGGTCACTGAAGTGACACCTTTTTTTATCTTTGAATATTTCTTCATCTTTATATCGGAAAACATTATATAAAAATATTATCGGTTTGGTAAAATAAATATGATTGCAGGTTCTAACAATTAAGCTGTAAACGTGCACAAAATGTCGCTTAAAGAGATAGCGAACCGGACGAAAATACTCCGTAGTTAAATACTTCACTTTTATTCACGTGAATTTTTTTGTTGTTCTTTTCATTGTACGGGTGATTAAATGACTTAGTCTACACCTACAAAAATATTTTTTAGATTTTTTAGTGTGCATTAGCTCTCACGATCCTTACATGAATTAATAGCGCACAGCGACAGTCTCGTATCTCGTACGGGCAGTGATAAGAGAGAAAATAGCGTGAGAGAAATAAGAGAACTAAATAGCTCGAGATCTTTCCGCACTGGTACACGGCTTTATATGGTAGGCTACATTAACATCATTATCTTTGCGTATTTTTATCTCAGTAACAACTGAAAAGTCGATGCATCGCTGCATGTTTGTGCAAAATAAAATTGAATGTTATTTCACCGAGGCATATTAGACGCTACAATTTGGTATGTATTACTCTTGATACGGGGGTGTGACGTCACAGTCGTCTTATTACTGGATATGTTCTGTCATTCACCTTGATTGATTTGGGGAACCACAGTAAACCTAAATCTGGATGGCCAGACGGGTTACCGAATGCGAGTCCAGAACTACTCCTACAATTATTATGCTAACCACACCTTAGGAGATGTCCTAAGAAAAATTAAGGTTATGTTCCTTCATTGGTGCTGCATGTGACAGGGGAAGGTGGTAGCGACACAACGAATTTGAGAATAATATTATTCCCAGCGAAGACAGTAATAGTTAAATACACGGTCCAGTCTCACTAATGTGACCACTGCCCATGTTCGACGACAACATGCAATAACCACTCACAGACAGCACGTGGAGGCACTAGCAGAGGACGATAACTAAAGAGTGTCGGGGAACGCGGAAAACAGTGCAGCAGCTGTCGTAATGTGGAAAATGAGCGATTTATCTGACGTCCAAGAGGGAATGATCATTAGATTTCGGGCGAGAGGGGGGGGGGGGGGGGGGAAGGCACGAGAAACAGAGCAGCCGCTGTTGTAATGCGGATCGATTTACGTGACATCCAACAAGAGAGCATGATCATTCGCTTTCGGGCGAACGTGGAAGTATTTCCAAAGCGCAGCAAAGTGTGCCCTCATACGAAACAGTGTTACTTATCATTTACATGTTCATTTTTGAATAGATACATTGCCAGACGAAACTGATCTTCATTTTTTGTACTGCCCTGCTGTTCCTTTAATCGGTTCTTTGCCAGGCGAAGAACCACCTATCATAAGAAACCACGTCCGACACATGAGACAGAAGATCAGTGAAACATGATGGTTGGTAGAGATCATTCAGACTCTCGAGAGATGACAGAGACCCCGGGCATAGCTACAGCTGTTCTTCAACCAATAAACTTAAACATCAGTTAGAGTAGAAAGCAACGAAATTCTATTTTCTGTGAGTAGATGGTGAAAAACGACCGTATTAGTTGCAGTAGTAAAAAGGTTTATTAAAACCCTTGACCTAGGTTTCGAGGTCTTAAAAACGCCTTCTTCAGAATGATTAATGATTGATACTGGTTTGATAATGTTGTGGATGTGAACTGTCAGTTTGTCACGTGCATTTGTAAGCATTTTCTAATGACAGTCAGCATGACAAGTTGTTATTTTATTATTATGGAGGTGAATTTTATCTACGTTTGTTCCTTGTGACTTTGTAGCCAGTATCGATCATTGATCCTTCTGAAGAAGACGTTTTTTAAGATGTCGAATACTAGGTCAGGGTGTTTTAAGAAACGCTTTTACTTTTGTAGCTGATTCGTTGTTTTCCACCTTTTCCTCACGACGACTTTATTCAACAGTTATTGTCTACACCCATGTTCAAAATTTTAAACATTACATGATAAAATTTGTGGGTAGTGGCTATACACATTCGGTAGCGGCAACGACTCCAACTCTTTTGCGATTAGAACCGCACTGAGCTTGTTGTTTCCTCCCATGCTGTCAGAATTCATCAATCATAGAAGGTGACAAATGTTGGTGCGCCAGTCTCTTGGTAATCCACGACCACATGTTGTCAGTGGATGGGAGATCTGGAGTTCGCACTGTCCAGGGCATGCGTGAAACACCCCACGTGTCGAAATAGATCAGGACAGCACGTACAACCTGCGGGCGTGCGTTATCTTGTTGAAAAGTATAGCCACGGTTAGGAGACATCTACTCTCTAGGGATTATCACAATTCCTCGTATAAAGTCCGACAATCTCGTCGACTGTCTTCCGCTACATGTAATACAGTATCGCCGAAACAGCTATAGCAGTGTACAGCTACCAAATAAAAGAGACCAACGTTAAGTTAAAGCAATCATATCTATTGTGAACACTTGGCGTTCGGAACTTCGTCGAAATTCTCAAACTTCCTACGGTCGATACGCAATTGTGACGCTCACAGATGCGTGTACCATTTTAAACCCCGCCTTCCTCCAACAATTAATGATGTTAATAAACATATTGACAAAGTGGAGTCGACCCGTCGCTCATCCTGAGCACGAACCACCATTACCTACCGTCGATCACATAATGCTCTACATCCTGTGTACAGGTAGCTCTCCCAGGAGAAATCGCTCGTTCCAGTCGCCAAAGACTTTCTTACACCCGCTTAAAACGAAGTGTACAGTCGGTGATGTCACAATACATCTACATCGCACTTGCTACTCTAAGAAAACAAAGTTATAGGGCAGTTCAATTCAGCACCAAGTCATAACGTCCATAACGTCATAACTACATCGAAACGCCGCAAGCCACCTTACGGTATGTGGTGGAGGGTATGTCTGCTGCCCCATCTTGATTTTCTCGTAGCAGCCATTTCCGGAACATACTCTGCCTTAGGAGTTTGTTGAGCATCTTCGAAATGTTCTCGCGCCGACTAAACGATCCCATGAACGAAACGTACCATTCTTTGTTGGACTTCCTGTATTTCTGATAAGAATCCCGCCTTTAAGTATGTCAGACCGTTGAGCAATTTTCAAGAATCTATAAATTAAGTGCTTCGTAAGTCTCTCCTTTCGCAGATGAATTGCGTTTCCATAGTTTGTTAGTTAGTTAAGTGTTTCCTAGATCACTTGAACGATTCTTTTGTCCTATTGACGTGGAACGAGTCAGTTCACGGGCTATGGATACATGCTTTGTGTTAACATGAACACATTATCATTTAGTGCTACTCGTGCAGCTTTATTTAAAACCTGTTTTTTCCAGGCTGCCAATTTTGTGAATAAAAATTTGTTCATGAAATATAAGAAATAATTTAGGGTTAGATTTAAAGCTTGCTCTGCAAACTGTCACTATTATATGTTATTGGGTAAATTATCAAACTTTTTGTTTCTGGATACTGAACTTCTATCTAAGCCACTGGAGCTTTAATAGTGGGCAATGAAGGTCATCTTTGCTTCTAGTATTGGAGGTTAAGACTCATCAGTTCTTCTCACATTGTGCTGGATTATTTACGACGAATTTCATTAATGAATGTATGTATTGTACTGACGCACTTAAAATGCCTAACTCCTCGAAGAGGTACCTACGTAAAGACTACGGATGAACAAGACAGAGTATTTTTACTTCTCGCTTTTGTGTAATCCATAATTTCTTTCTGTTGTTTTTGTTGTTGTTGTTATGGTCTTCAGTCCAAAGAGTGGTTTTATGCAACTCTCCATGTTACTCTATCCTGTGCAAGCCTCTTCATGTCCGAGTAGCTACTGCAACATACATCATTCTGGATCTGCTTACTGTGCTCATCTCTTCCTCAGCCTCTACGATTTTTACCTTCCACGCTTCCCTCCAATACTAAACTGGTGATCCCTTGATGCCTCAGAACGTGTCCTAGCAATCGATCGCTTCTTCTACTCAAGTTATGTTACAAATTCCTCTTCTCCCCAATTCTATTTAGTACTTCCTCATTCGTTACATGTTTTACCCATCTAATCTTCAGTGTTCTTCCGTAACACCACATTTCGAAATCTTCTGTTCTATTCTGGTCTAAACGACTTATCGTCCATGTTTCACTTCCATGTATGTCTACACTCCTTACAAATACTTTCAAAAAAGACGTCCTGACACTTAAACCTATCCTCGATGTTAACAAAATTCTCTTCTTCAGAAACGCCTTCCGTGCCATATCCTCTCTACTTCGACCATCATCAGTTATTTTCCTCCCCAAATAGTAAGACCCATTTACTACTGTAAACGTCTCATTTCCTAATCTAATTCCCTCAGCGTCACCTAATCCGACCACATTCTGTTAGCCTCGTTTTCCTTTTGTTGTTGTTCATCTTATATCCTCCTTTCAAGACTCTGCCCATTCCGTTCAACTGATCTTCCAACACTGACGTATGTCTCCTATTAAAATCATTCATGTAAATCGTCCGAAATAATTAGGCTTCACACATCAGCAATTAAGAAAATGATACTACCTAACGTGCTGTGAGCACTGTTTTCAAAGATTCGATGTGAGTTGAATTCCGTCTTTTAAAGTAGATTCGGGACCACCGGGCCACATTTAGTTCCATTCATTTATATCTAACAACATTTATGTTTATTGAAATTCTCGATTCAAAACTGCCGCGGAGATATTTTTGCTAAGATGGCGGCAGACAGACGATAGTCAATTTGTCTACTGTTATTCTCGATCAAGATAATATATTCAGATGAAAGTCTTTAAGCCTTTTGTTCTCTATTCTTTAGCATTT
The DNA here is from genome assembly GCF_021461385.2 of Schistocerca piceifrons. Classification (NCBI taxonomy): domain Eukaryota; kingdom Metazoa; phylum Arthropoda; class Insecta; order Orthoptera; family Acrididae; genus Schistocerca; species Schistocerca piceifrons. Next base: position 634,960,131 of record NC_060140.1, read on the forward strand.
AAAATTATTCTCAATGACATATGTTTCATATTTTTTATACCAGCTACTATTAAACTCCGCTGTAAGTTACTATCGCTGATGGCTGCGCTCCTAAATGGGGAGCTGAAATTTAACAAATAAAAACATTAATTAGTTTGGATTACATTTGAAATAAATACAAATACACGTCTAGACTCTATTTTTCAAATAATAATTAATAATATAGTTACAGGTTTTCTCTTTACAGACCTCACACGTATCACGTCCCAACAGTTCATCTGTTAGCACAGGAAGAACAACTGAACCACAATTACCACAGATAACAAAATACTTGAGGACAATATTATGGAAACGGAAGAGGATGTAGATGAAGATTAAATGGGAGATATGATACTGCGTGAAGAGTTTGACACAGGACTGAAAGACGAGAGTCGGAACAAGGCCCCCGGAATAGACAACATTCCATTAGAACTACTGACAGCCTTGGGAGAGCCAGTCCTGACAAAACTCTACCATCTAGTGAGCAAGATGTATGAGACAGGCGAAATACCCTCACACTTCAAGAAGCATATAATAATTCCAATCCCAAAGAAAGCAGGTGTTAACAGGTGCGAAAATTACCGAACTATCAGTTTAATAAGTGACAGCTGCAAAATTCTAACGCGAATTCTTTACAGACGAATGGAAAAACTGATAGGAACCGATCTCGGGTAAGATCTGTTTGGATAACGTAGAAATGTTGGAACACGTGAGGCGATACTGACCCTATGACTTATCTTAGAAGAAAGATTAAGGAAAGGCAAACCTACGTTTCTAGCATTTGTAGACTTAGAGGCAGCTTTTGACACTGTTGATTGGAATACTCTCTTTCAAATTCTGAAGGTGGTAGGGGTAAAATACAGGGAGCGAAAGGCTATTTATAATTTGTACAGAAACCAGATGGCAGTTATATGAGTCGAGGCGTATGAAAGAGAAGCAGTGGTTGGGAATGGCGTGAGACAGGGTTGTAGCCTATCCCCGATTTTATTCAATCTGTATATTGACCAAGCAATAAAGGAAACAAAAGATAAGTTCGGAGTAGATATTAAAATCCACGGAGAAGAAATAAAAATTTTGAGTTTCGCCGATGACATTCTAATTCTGTCAGAGACAGCAAAGGACTTGGAAGAGCAGCTGAATGGAATGGACAGTGTCTTGAAAGGTGGGTATAAGATGAACATCAACAAAAGCAAAAGGAGGATAATGGAATGTAGTCGAATTAAGTCCGGTGATGCTGAGGGAATTAGATTAGGAAATGAGACACTTAAAGTAGTAAAGGAGTTTTGCCATTTGGGGAACAAAATAACTGATGATGGTCGAAGTAGAGAGGATATAAAATGTAGAATGGCAATGGCAAGGAAAGCGTTTCTGAAGAAGAAAAATTTGTTAACATCGAGTACAGATTTAAATGTCAGGAAGTAGTTTGTATGGAGTGTAGCCATGTATGGAAGTGAAACGTGGACGATAAATAGTTTAGACAAGAAGAGAATAGAAGCTTTGGAAATGTGGTGCTACAGAAGAATGCCGAAGATTAGATGGGTAGATCACATAACTAATGAGGAGGTATTGAATAGAATTGGGGAGAAGAGGAGCTTGTGGCACGACTAGAAGAAGGGATCGGTTGGTAGGATATGTTCTGAGATATAGAGGGATGACCAATGTAGTACTGGAGGGCAGCGTGGAGGGTAAAAATCATAGAGGGAGACCAAGAGATGAATACACTAAGCAGATTGAGAAGGATGTAGGCTGCAGTTGGTACTGGGAGAAGAAGAAGCTGGCACAGGATAGAGTAGCATGGAGAGCTGCATCAAACCAGTCTCAGGACTGAAGACCACAACAACAAATATATATAATTGTCGTCGTCTATGAAAGTAGTTCTCTGATAATTGTTTCAATTCACACAGAAATTAAATTATTGCAGAAATAATTATATTTTATACGTAGTATCGATAATATTTGTTGAAGTTTGTACACTTAGTTCACTTTAACATCTTGTGGCTAGAACATAGTTTCGTGGATATTACAAAGGACACCATAATAATTTAACCATACAGTAAAGCTGCATGCCTTGTGAAAAAATATGACTGTAGCATCGCCTTGGTTTCAGCCGTTCGCAGTACCAGCACAGCAATGCTGTTTTCGTTGTTGTTACAAGGTCAGTCCACTCATCCAGACTGTTGCACTTGCAACTACTGGAAGGGCTGCTGCCCTGTTCAAGAACCATACCTTTGTCTGGCCTCTCAACAGATTCCCCTCCATTGTGGCTGCACCTACGGTACGGCTATCTGTACCGCTGAGACGCGCAAGCCTCCCCACCAACTGCAAGTTCCATGGTTCTTGGGGGGGAGGGGGGGGGGGGGAGGAATTTCTAAGTGACGAGTTTCGCCCCCAAATTATTCCATGAGACGCTGTCCAATGGAAATATGCAAAAAATGTCAGGTAGCTGATCTGTTTGTTTCCAAGATTATTCCTACGAATCTCAGCCTGGCTCTACATTTCCTACAATTGTTTTATGTGCTCATACCATTTTTGGCAGCTGTGGATGGTTACTCCTAAATTTTTACGGTCGTTACTATTTCCAATAATTTAACATGAATAATGTAATCGAACAGTAGTGGACTCTTTCGCCTATTTATGCACAATGCTTTACATTGATTTATATTTCTTTCAGGCCTCCAACTTTTTCGAGTATTTTATCATTTTATCGTTCAGCCTGTCTATATCACTGCTGTATTTTGTTTTTAAGTCCTCTATCGCCGAGTTATTTGCTACATCATTGAATTCAGTATTATGTTCTGTTTGCTTTTTTTTTCATCAGTCTTTTGACTGATTTGATGCAATCCGCAATGAATTCTTCTCGCGCCAACTTCCTCATCACAGAGTTATACATGAAAATGACAAGGAACCGCTTAACTTGATCAATAAGAATGCCATGTTTCCATGTGAGTATGTAAGTGACAAATTCATTTCGTCGGATGAACAGTTGCCACGAACTGAAACTGAAAGCTTGCTGTTAGCTAGGGACAACAATCACCAGTGGTAATATCAAAAAGCGTCCAAAGTATGGTGTTTACTGAATTCATAACGTTAGGTTACTCGGACTTATGCTTGAAAACTGATGTCTTCCTTTTGGTCTTCCTTTTCGTTGCAGAAACACCAAAACCGACTTCCATTGCTACATACAAATACTGTTCATCCAGGCAGAGAGATCACTAAATCGGCGTGTCACCGTATCGGCGTCCTTCGCAATGTCGGCTTTCATTGTAAGGCCACTATTACACCACTATTGTCCAGACAAGACCAGATACAGAGGGATCCGACCGCAGCATTGATGGAGTGAGGAACGAACTCATGCTCCTAGTTCTCGAGCCACTGAACATCCGCCAGCACCAGACGCCGCCAGCCTGATGCGTGACATGTAATGCATTTGCTCTCCACATATTTACGCTCCCGTCACGAGCTACGGCTGTGGCAGGGCTGCAAGCCCGTCCTGTACTCAGCGTGGACCTGCCTACGGGAGCGGTTGCCACACAAGTCCGTGCCATGCCTGGGCTACACAAATACCGTTTGTCGATAGAAATATTCAAGCGCCCTTCAGACGTAGACTTAAGCTACTAACATGCATTTTTTGAGAGTAATAAAGGGATTCTACTGTCACCGATCCGCTTCTATCTGACACCGGTTCACCGTCCTCCACCAGAACCCAACACTACCCTCTTCATCTTCAAAATATTGGTTGTGGATAATAATGAAACTGTAACGTGCAAGTGATGTTAATATAATGCACAGGAATTGCGACCTATGTGTTGCGGATGGAGGAAAAACGTAAATATAGTGTTCTGAAAATGTAACACACTGATGGTAGATGTATTATTAATACGTTATTGTAGCCTACTGATTACACATGTATTGTGACAATGTCTACAATATATTGAGCTACGTATGTCAGCGTTTTTCCCGTGAACTTTATCTGTTGTGCCTATTTGAACCTCCGTGGCAGACAGAACACTCCACCTCCTTCATTTATGTATACATTTGCATGAATTGTATCATCTTACAGCTTTCAGAGTGTGGATGTGAAAGTATTTCGCTGTGTGAGGACAACCAGTCCAAAAGCACTGCAAACAATCACGTGCCGGTGTATCAAAACTGTCATCACTGGACGAAAACAATGACACGCCCTGTCTGTTCCTGACGTAGGAAGTACTCTGATTAATTTATTTCCAATACATAAAATTGGAAATGGCGGAGGTAGCATGGGTTCAGAAGGAGTTGATAAATATGATTGGAATTGCTTTCGAGGTGTATGAGAAAGATAATGAGACTGATAACACTGCGAGAGATACGTTGTCCTACTCGTGTAGATCGGTGTGTTCATCCTTTCCTGATGCTCAGTCAGTTCTGACGGCGTACAGACAACATGTAATTTTTGTGAGAGCCACCAGTGAGGTCATGTTTTTGTTGTGTGTTACGAAAACGGTAAGAGATGAGGAGCTTCTCCGCAACATCGGCGAAAAAAGGAATATATGGCAAATAGTGACAAGAAGGAACATGATGATAGGACGTCTTTTAAGACATCATAGAATAACTTCCATGTCTACATCTACGTTTACCTCTACATGGAGACTCTGCAAATCACATTTAAGCGCCTGGCAGAGGGTTCATCGAACCACCTTCACAATTCTCTATTATTCCAATCTCGTATATCGCGCGGAAAGAATGAACACCTATATCTTTCCGTACGAGCTCTGATTTCCCTTATTTTATCGTGGTGATGGTTACTCCCATTGTAGGTCGGTGTCAACAAAATAATTTCGCATTCGAAGGATAAAGTTGGTGATTGGAATTTCGTGAGAAGATTCCGTCGCAACGAAAATCGTCTTTCTTTTACCGATGTCCAGCCCAAACCCTGTATCATTTCTGTGACACTCTCTCCCATATTTCACGATAATAGAAAACTTGCTGCCTTTCTTTGAACTTTTTCGATGTACTCCGTCAGCCCTATATGGTAAGGATCCCACACCGTGCAGCATTATTCTAAAAGAGGACGGACAAGCGTAGTGTAGGCAATCTCCTTAATAGGTCTGTTACATTTTCTAAGTATCCTGTCAGTAAAACGCAGTCTTAGCTTAGCCTTCCACACAACATTTTTGTTGTGTTACTTCCAATTTAAGTTGTTCTTAATTGTAATACCTAGGTATTTAGTTGAATTTACGGCTTTTAGATTAGACTGATTCATCGTGTAACCGAAGTTTAACGAGTTCCTTTTAGTGTTCATATCGATGACCTCACATGTTTCGTTATTTAGGGTCACCTGCCACTTTTCGCACCATTCAGATATCTTTTATAAATCGTTTTGCAGCTTGTTTTGATCTTCTGATAACTTTATTAGTAGATAAACAACAGAGTCATCTGCAAACCGAAGACTGCTGCGAAGATTGTCTCCCAAATCGTTTATATAGAGAAGGAACAGCAAAGGGCCTATAACGCTACCTTGGGGAACTCGAGAAATCGCTTTTGTTTTACTCGATGACTATTCGTCAATTACTACGAACTGTGACCTCTCTGACAGGAAATTACAAATCTTCGGGATTTTGCGTTTGTTTAAATTTGGCATGTTTGCTTCGTTGTTTCTGCAACAGTGTTCAAACCTGTTTTGTGTACCAAGGAGGATCAGCTCCGTCGTTTGTTAATTTATTTGGTATCAATCTCTCAATTGCTGCCGATACTATTTCTTTGAATGTAAACCACTTCTGGTCTACACTTATATTATTAATTTGAGATGAGTGGAGATTGTCTCTCAGGAAAGCGTCAAGTGAATTTTTATCTGCTTTTTTGAATACGTATAATTTCCGCTTATTTTTAGAGGATATGGGGATTACTATATTCAGTGTCGTTACGACAACTCTGTGTTCGCTAATCCCTGTATCCGTTTTGATGCTCGTCATTAACTAAGGATTATTTGTTGCTAAGACGTCAAGCGTGTTTTCACAACCGTTTACTATTCGAGTGGGCTCGTGAACTAACTGCTCGAAATAATTTTCAGAGAATGCTTTTAGCACGAAACAACTGTTATACCAATGGTTCCTTTATCTACGTTCTTCCTGTGTTCAGTCTGCACCCTTTGTGACTGAAGACCTTCTTGTGGTTTCCCGAGACCATCTAAACTAAAAAACCGACCAGTCCACGCCACACAGCGCATGCTACCCATGTAGCCGCATCCTGCCTATAACGGACACCTGACCTATTCAGCGGAAGCCGAAACCCAACCACCCAACCATGCTAATGGAAGGAGCTGTAGAGCGTGAAAGCTGTAGAGCAGACAGTTTGTAATACATCTGAGGAGGATGTAGGTTACAAGTGCTACACTGGGATGAAGAGGTTGGCGCAGGAGAGCAATTCTTGATGGGGCACATCAAACACGTTAGTTGACTCATGACTCAAAGAAAACAAACGAAAATTGAACAGTGGAATTTTGAGCAACATTAAGCAAACAAGTTTTGTATTAAACTTGGGGGATTCGCAAATTGTGAAATGTTAGACATGTTTATGGGGAATACTCCCTATCAAAATAAAAAAAATTTTGATGACAAAAATCATTTCGGGAATACCGAGAACACGTTGAAGATGAGCCTCGATCAGGGAGTCTGTCATCTTCAAAAACCCGTGAAAACGTCAAATGTGTGCCTACTCATGTGATATGAGACTTACGTTTAGTATAAGGATGACGTGTGACGTATTTAAAGATTTTCAATGAGCATCAAATTCTGACCTAAGATTTGCTCTTGCGGAAGATTTATGAGAAAACGGTGACGAAAACCCTCACAGCTGAGGAGAAGGGCAATCGGAGAAACGTGTGCGTTGTTCTCATTGAGAGGAATGCCAGTGACCATGTTTGGTTCACTCGTTTGATCACCGGTGACAACTCCTGGAGTTTTGAGTACGATTCTGAGATGAAGGGCAGAGTGAGGAATGGCACACTGAGACATTTCCCTTTATATGGCAGTTAAACACTGAGCTGTGATTGCTCTGAATGTATGCGTGCGCCTGTGTGTGTGTGTGTGTGTGTGTGTGTGTGTGTGTGTGTGTGTGTGTGTGTGAGAGAGAGAAAGAGAGAGAGAGAGAGAGAGAGACGGAGAGCGTGTTGGCTTAGAAGCTGTCTGATTGGCCTATGTTCTGAAACAAGGGTCTAGAGGTCTTAAGATATCTGAAAAACGTAAGATAGTGGGGTGTAATTTGGAGAGCAAAATAATTGTGTGTTTTTTAAAAGCCCTCTGTCTGATATTTTTTAAAGAAAAGCGATGTGTCTTAGAAAAGATGAATGCATAGCCTGGGAATGGGGAAGGGTAGCGGAGATAGAGGTTGTAGGGAGGTAATGAACGTGGATAAACGCAGCTTAGGGGAGGGGTTGAACATGAAGACGTCAAGGGTTCACGATTTTCCACAGTTCGAGCAAAGGCTGAAATGCGTCCTTGGCCCAAAATCACTGCTGCATTTCTACTAAGCTGTCAGCGTTCGTGTCTTTTGGACAATGATGCTACAGACCATGAAATGCCTTCTGTCAGTAGGAACCGTAGCAAACGGCTTAGCTTAGTCGACAATGATGCGTCTATATGCTCTGCGGTGCTGCAGAGCCAAGCCAGCGCTGTTCAGTCCGTTACAACTACGCAAACAATGTGAACGTGTGTGCTGTGTTCACATTAGGTACACCGTTACCCCCTATATGGTGCACGAAATTCTCTTCTGTTCACTGCTTCTACATGCAAGACCTGTTCAACCAAAATGACTCTAAGACAAAGCGATGTCTTGGTTTAACAAACACATAGCCCATCTCGAATCAACATTCATCGTTCCCTTCCGTTCCGACAAGGCGTATCGGCACTTGTTTTCGCGTTGTGACTTGTGGTTCTTCCCTCTCTGAGCTTGTGGTAGCATCTCGGTCCCATATCAGAGCAGTATGCCGTCTTTCTGCTTGTTGATCTCATAAAACCGATACACAGGTATACTAGTACATATCCCTGTAATTTGATTAACAATGACCATTCTGCCTGGATATTTCTGTTTGCCTAGCCATTAGCGTATATTTGGTAGACGACAGGTAACTAAGATATCTGATATTTATCTGCAGATCAGGAACTGATAATTATGTTATTAAGTTAACACATTGACTCAAAGTAAAGGAACTGAAGGATAAATTAGGAAAGGGAATTGTAGTTGGAAGGTTTTCCAATGACGTCATTCTGTCAGAAATGGCAAACATCTTCCAGCATAAGCAGAAGTGAACTGTTAGTGTGTGAAAGGAGGTTATAAGATGGATGTCAATCAAAGTAAGACAAGGATAACTGTAGGTAGTAGATCCATATCAGCAGATGATCAGGGAATTAAATTAGAAAATGAGACGCAAAGCAGACGATAAGATTTGCTGCTTTGGTTGTCAAATAAGGGACTATGGTAGATTTAGAGAAAATATAATATGTAGACCGACAATAACAAGAAACACATCTCCCAAAAACAGAAATTTCTCAACGCTGTATACAAATTTAAATATTAGAAAACCTTTCCTGAAACTATTAGTCTGGAGTGTAGCTTTCTACCGAAGTGGAATCTGGCCCATAAACAATGCAGACAAGGCGAGGAGGAGGTTTTGTTGGTTTCATTTCACGATATTACAGAAGAATGATGAAGATTAGATGGGTTGTAGAACGGGTAACTAATAGAGGTGCTGAATCGATTTGGCAAGAAAAGAAATTTGTGGCAAACCTGGCTAAAAGCAGGGGTCGAATTATAGGACAGATCCAGAGGATTGAAAACGTCGTCAATTTCGTAAAAATTGTAGCTGAAGTCTAGGGCTACATTATGGCAAGCAGGTTCAAATGAACGTAGGATGCAGTCATTATTCAGAGGTTAGCAGGTTTGCGTAGGATATATGTAGAGTTGCATCAGGCCAGCCTTCAGGGTGTTGGCCACAACAGTATAAACGACAGCAAAAACAACAATAACGACAACAACAGGGAACCACTTAAAGCTTGCAAAGTGACATGGGTTCCGTAAAACTGTAGTTAAGAGAACAAAATTATTTCTTCTTTTTTATTTTTGGCATGTTTTCCTCTCCTCGTTCGGATTTCCTAGGGAAGCTCACAATTTGTCGTTTACAGTGAACTCTGGAAGCAAAAAATATCCATTGTCCGCGACGCGAGGTTGTCGTGGCTCTATCAATTAATCTCCGGCCCTGGGAGCGGTGGACGAACAGCGGCTCGCTTCCTGGAAACCGTCTCCGATGCCAGGCGCCTACTGGCGGGCTGTCAGCGCGGCACCCCCTGCGGAGAGTTCCATTACGGCGGAGAACCGAGTTTTGAGTCCAGCTGACGCCGCGTCCGCACCAGAGGGCATCGTCTAGCTCGTGTGCGAGACGGCCCCATTGTTACGGGGTGATGCTGCTCACAAAGCGACGCGCGCTGCCACCCCTTACTATTCACTGGTCTCTCTGTAAGCGTTTTCTGACGGGCGTATCTTGTTACTTACCCCCTGGAATAAACCATAACGTGAATCGAACTGCCATCCCTCTACCTGTCATAGTAAGCAAATAAATAAAGAAGATACGAAAACTAAGATTTTTTTTTCTTTCCCTCAATAATGTCCTACGTAGGGAACAAGTTCGAGTTTAATGATATTGCGAGTAAATCTGATACACTATACACTGAGGTAATTGAAGTCATGGGATAGCAACATACACATGTACAGATGACGGTAGTATCGCGTGCACAAGTTAGGAAATGGCAGTGCATTAGCAGAACAGAGCAGAATGATTCAGGTGAAAGGTTCATGACGTGCTTACGGCTGCACAGCAGGAATTAACAGACTTTGAAAGTGGAATGGTAGTAGCAGCTAGACCCATGGGAGATTCCATTTAGGTAATCAGAGTCCAATGTTTTGAGACCCACAGTGTCAAGAGTGTGCCGAGAATACTAAATTTCAAGCATTACTTCTCACTGCGGACAACGCAGAGGCTGACGGTCCTCACTTAACGATAGAGAGCAGTGGCTTTTGCGTAGAGCTGTCAGTACTAACAGACAAGCAACATTGCTTGAAATAAATTCATAGATTAATTTGAGATGTATGATGAACAAATCCATTAGGAGAGTACGGCGAAATCTGGCGTTAATGGGCTATGACAGCAGACAACCTGGGCGAGTGCCTTTATCAACAGCACGACATCGCCTGCAGTGCCTCTCCACGGCTTGTGACATTGTTAGTTTGACCCTAAGACGACGGGAAAACCGTCGTCTGGTCAGCTGGTAAGAGCTCATGGTAGGGTTAGAGAGTGGCACAGACCCGACGAAGCCATGGACCCAAGTTGTCAACAAGGCACTGTACAAGCTGGTGGTGGCTCCATAATGATGTGTGTTACGTTTAAATGGAATTGACTGGATCCTAAAGTCGTACTTGCGTCCTAATGTGGTTTCCTTTACAGATGATCCCCACGTTCCAAAATTCTCCCAATTGACCTAAGTTCTTTATAGAGGTATTCGGCTACTTGGAGACCATCTGTAGCCATTAACGGACTGCAGGTTCCCAAACAACGATGAAATTTTTAAACATGACAGTGCACCATGTCACCGGGCCACAGTTGTTCGCCATTGGTTTGAAGAACATTCTGGACAATTCGAGCGAATGATTTAGTCACCTATATCGTCCGACGTGAATCGCATCGAAAATTTATGGTTCATAATCGAGAGATCAGTCCGTGAACAAAAGTTGTACGAGAAACACTTTCGCAATTATGGACGGCTACAGAGGCAGCATGATTCAATATTTCTGCTATCGACTTGCTACGGCATATTGAGTCTATGCAGCACTATATTGGGGAAGAAGAAGGTTCAACACGATGTTACGAGGTATCGCACAACCTTTGACACCTCATTGTATGTAGGGATGTAGTTGGAATTAAATGATATTGCAAGCCGCGCGGTGTGGCAGCGCGATTTGAGGCGCCTTTCACGGACTGCGCGGCCCCTCCCGCCCGAGGTTCGATTCCTCCCTCAGGAATTAGTGTGTGTGTTGTTCTTAGCATAAGTTAGTGTAAGTAGTATGTAAGTCTAGCGACCGATGGCCTCAGCAGTTTGGTCCCGTAGGAATTCACACACGCTTGATCTTGCAAGCTAAACTCTCATACTATATTCCTCACCTACTGGGTTCCTAATCTATTACGTCTGTACGATGAGTTATATTGACATAAATTTATGACACATCCAATGGTTTCAATGTGTAGTTCTGAAAAATGTTTCTTATTCATGTTCGTAGTAGCTTGTGGGAGTACTTATTTGATCTTGTGAGACTCTGCCATTGTTCACGTGAAATCATACTTTTGGTATCTGGAATAGTATTAAGCAGTTTTTAGACCATGCCGCCGGCCGAAGGCGCTGCAGTCTGGAACCGCAAGACCGCTACGGTCGCAGGTTCGAATCCTGCCTCGGGCATGGATGTTTGTGATGTCCTTAGGTTAGTTAGGTTTAACTAGTTCTAAGTTCTACGGGATTAATGACCTCAGAAGTTGAGTCCCATAGTGCTCAGAGCCATTTTTTTTAGATCATGCCGGTATTACCCTGACATACATATCCCTGAACTAAAATGGTTTATGTACTGAGAGCAGAGGCGTTACATATATTTTGATATGGTCAGTTTCTAAGAATAGTTGTTATACTTTTAATCCCGCAGCTTTCATAAATAGCTACGTCTTTTTTCTTCCATATCTTCTACATTTTTATTTATCAATCTTTCTACAGCTACTTTAGAGTGGAATGCTTCATTATTAGACATTACATTTATTGTTGAATCGCTCTGTCTGGGAAGCATCCAAACCTTATAAATTACATAAAATTTTACACAGTGGAAAATGCAGGATGGAGTGTAACAATATTACGAGAAGGAAAGTTGCTACTCAACACATAGCGAAGCAGCTTCCCTATAAGGTGAGTAGCACCTTTCCTTCTCATAATATCGTTACATTAAATTTTTGTTGACAAGGCAGGAAACATAAATAAGCATGGTAACGAAAAGCTATATGAGCTATATGGTATACACGTTAAAAATGCTCTCCGATATATGTTCATTATACACATTTGGCATGCACAGCACGAGAGCCACCAGAACCAGTATGAGGCTCCCATTGCCCTAAGTTCGCTGTTGCGCTGTTTAACATATGTAGACAACCAGCTAGTTTGAAGGAAAAATCTTTCAGTTCGTCAGCCCATGTTACGCTTTCTTTTGAAACTTGTGCTACCGTAGTCGACTTGACAAATAACGTACTTATCACAGGGGATCTGATGTCGTCATCGCATTTCTTAAATATAAAATCAAGTTCAGTCTAATTGCTTTGTGCGTTAATTGACATTTTAGCTACATAGACTTCTCCTTCAATACACAATACTTTTTCATTCTGTGTTCTGGACTGTATTTCAAGATTCGTTCCCACGTCAACAGCAGTATAAACGTTGTCCACATTACATGTAACAAACGCAGAAGTGCATTTTCAGAGGTGCTGTTTTCACTTTTACTGAAGGACATCTTGCAACTGATTGTACTGTTAAGCCCAGTTTGTTCCACATTAGTCTCCGTGTTTTTACGTACATGTGATTATGGGTATTATATACAGTAATAACTGTGTTGGATGTTCACCTGTAACACAGAAGCGTGAAAGGTAGCATTACAGACGCTTTATTAAATAGTACCAAAGTTTGTCTGAACTGGTTCTCAGACAAAGTAACATAGTAAATCTTCCATTCATTTAGGTTTCCTCTCCTGACTAATATAATGTGCTGACTGAAAATGGGTTACTCATTTTTTATTTTCTTTTTACCAGGAAGTATTAGATCAACAACACCAAGGTCGTATTTGCTGGAAACTAAGTTATTCAGTCGTGGAAATTTGCTGCAACAGTTTATCATGGTGTGGGAGTCAGCCCCTTTATGAAGTCAAGGAGATTTTAACTGGCTTGTGTAAGACCGTCTGTTGATACATAAAATTCAGGTATTGCGTTTCTACAGACATCTAATTTCATAAAAAATTTATGTTTTTTTGTATCATATTCGTTAGTGTGCTTAACATTATTGTGGGTTTTTCTGACGCATTATGTAAAGTCTTCAATACAGGCTTTGCACTTTCTGCACACCAGCAAACCTGAGTGGGCACACACTATCGGTTCGAAGGTATCCGGACAGCAGTATGTAACGCATAATTGATCACTAGTTGGCACGAGAAGTGTATCTGCCAGTGTAAAGGAATGAGGAAGCTTTGTGTAGTCAGTTAGAAGCCCTAAGGGCAGGATAGGTCTTCTGGAGACATCAGTGACGTCGTAGTCATTGGATGTCAACTAAGTAAAAAGTACATCAGGCATCGAAACTTCCTGGCAGATTAAAACTGTGTGCCGGACCGAGACTCGAACTCGAAACCTTTGCCTTTCGTGGGAAAGTGCTCTACCATCCGAGCCACCCGAGCATGAATCACGGGCTGTCCTCACAGCTTTACTTCCGGTAGTACCTCGTCTCCTACCTTCCAAACTTTACAGAGGCTCATTCTGGCTACATCAGAGATAATTCAGCCCTCGTAAAGCTTTCCAGCTGGAAATGAGGTGATTGAAAAGTCTAAACGCGAAGGAACAGCACAACTAAAGCAAGACGTCATATAATGACGGACAGAAAGCTCGAGAATTCGGGGGGCTGACTGTAAAAAACCGCAAGAAAGCAGATAAAGAAATCACTCAGTTAGATCAATTACTATCAGGAGGTAGTTAAAAAAATTGGCGTTTCTGAAGTCAGTGCTAAGTGACGCTTGAGGTGGTGTAAACAGCGACGCCGCAGGATGGTGGGTGACTGGAAACTTTACTTTCGAGTAACGAATCACGCTATGCCCGTGGCAATCCGATAGAAGGGTTTGGGTTTGGCAAACGGCTGGAGAGCTTCACCTGCCGCCAGGTGTAAGGCTCACTTTCAACACCTCGTCCTCCTCTGGTTTCGTCTCTTGAGTAAGACTCGGCTGCCTTTCCTGCCTCGGACATTCACACACTTCATTGAAAGTGTCACGAGCAGAGGTTAAGCAGAAATACAGGCTAAGAGTGGACACATCAAACATTAATGTGCACTGAAAATGTCCCGATATTTTTAAACGGGTAGTGTAGATTTTAATGGAGTAGAATGGGCCATACGAAATTTTAAAAGCTTATCTTGAAACAAAAGCGTAACTACAACCAAAATGAAGGCAGTGCAATTGAAAGTGCACATCTTGTGTTGGATATTCCATGTCATTCTGTCCAGAAGGAGCTCCAGATGTTTTCAGTGAGGTCTGTGGCACTGGTAGGCGGTAGCCCTCCTGAGACCATCGAGTTTATGAGGACCGGTTTCTGACCGACGTTCTGTAAGTTTACATTTGTTCCATGTGCGGTTTGTCTCGTTCATGTCAGCGTACCACTCCATCTGACTCATGACAAAGCCTTGTGGTCGTGTATTACCATCTTTAAAATCGAATTCATCACAGAAACTTAGACTGCAGGTTGTAACCTCCCCGCAATAAAGTTAGAAAGTCAATGATTATAAAAATGTGTGCCAAATGTTGTCTTCCCACAAAACTGAATACTAAAAATGAGCCAAGCGTAACTTCCTTGCAAAATTAAAGAATAACAATGGCCCAAGTGTAACCTCCCCGCAAAAATTAATTAATGGAAATTGACCAAGAACCCACACAATAATATTAATTTGATAATGAACCATGAACTGAATGTAACATCTCAACACAAATAATTAAACCTGATAAATCTTATAAGGGCAGCAACGCTGACCTTCGGCCCTGTGAAATAATTAAACCTGATAAATTCTTACCTCAGTAAAACTGCATCTATATCTGCTCTTATTTAAAAACATTTCCGGCACAGCTCCCTGCAATGCTGACCCATATTTAATTTGATTCTTGGAGGGAATGCATAGGAAATATTATTTAGCTTGAAATGAATCTTTTTCTTTAAATGAGTTACTTTATAAAAAGTTATTATTGGGGCATCATTTTGAACAAATTAATTACAATTAACATTCGTTATTAGCTGGGCGCAATGCTGCTTCATTACCTTCTGCAATAATATACATATCGTCCACCACATTCCTGACCAGACTCGTGGGCAGAGCACACCGCAGACGCATGCCGACTCGCTACACACTAGCACTAACTGAATACAACTATCCAACTGTTCCTGCCGACTCGCTACGCGCAACTGAATTCGACTTCTACTACAGACAGAGTACAACTCGCGACTGAACACTCGCGCGGTCAAGCGCAGACTAGCAACGATAAATAACTCTCTGGTCAGAGATTCTGTCATGCCTCGCCATCGCTGGTAATGAATACATACGTGTTTCAAGGTGTAGGGGATTGGTGAGCGAATCCTGGCGCGTTACTGCGCAATCCCCCGATTGCCGTCGGTAGCGATAAGTTACGTCTGACATCCGTTCGGTGCGCAGGCCCAAAATACACTCCTGAAAATGGAAAAAAGAACACATTGACACCGGTGTGTCAGACCCACCATACTTGCTCCGGACACTGCGAGAGGGCTGTACAAGCAATGATCACACGCACGGCACAGAGGACACACCAGGAACCGCGGTGTTGGCCGTCGAATGGCGCTAGCTGCGCAGCATTTGTGCACCGCCGCCGTCAGTGTCAGCCAGTTTGCCGTGGCATACGGAGCTCCATTGCAGTCTTTAACACTGGTAGCATGCCGCGACAGCGTGGACGTGAACCGTATGTGCAGTTGACGGACTTTGAGCGAGGGCGTATAGTGGGCATGCGGGAGGCCGGGTGGACGTACCGCCGAATTGCTCAACACGTGGGGCGTGAGGTCTCCACAGTACATCGATGTTGTTGCCAGTGGTCGGCGGAAGGTGCACGTGCCCGTCGACCTGGGACCGGACCGCAGCGACGCACGGATGCACGCCAAGACCGTAGGATCCTACGCAGTGCCGTAGGGGACCGCACCGCCACTTCCCAGCAAATTAGGGACACTGTTGCTCCTGGGGTATCGGCGAGGACCATTCGCAACCGTCTCCATGAAGCTGGGCTACGGTCCCGCACACCGTTAGGCCGTCTTCCGCTCACGCCCCAACATCGTGCAGCCCGTCTCCAGTGGTGTCGCGACAGGCGTGAATGGAGGGACGAATGGAGACGTGTCGTCTTCAGCGATGAGAGTCGCTTCTGCCTTGGTGCCAATGGTGGTCGTATGCGTTTTTGGCGCCGTGCAGGTGAGCGCCACAATCAGGACTGCATACGACCGAGGCACACAGGGCCAACACCCGGCATCATGGTGTGGGGAGCGATCTCCCACACTGGCCGTACACCACTGGTGATCGTCGAGGGGACACTGAATAGTGCACGGTACATCCAAACCGTCATCGAACCCATCGTTCTACCATTCCTAGACCGGCAAGGGTACTTGCTGTTCCAACAGGACAATGCACGTCCGCATGTATCCCGTGCCACCCAACGTGCTCTAGAAGGTGTAAGTCAACTACCCTGGCCAGCAAGATCTCCGGATCTGTCCCCCATTGAGCATGTTTGGGACTGGATGAAGCGTCGTCTCACGCGGTCTGCACGTCCAGCACGAACGCTGGTCCAACTGAGGCGCCAGGTGGAAATGGCATGGCAAGCCGTTCCACAGGACTACATCCAGCATCTCTACGATCGTCTCCATGGGAGAATAGCAGCCTGCATTGCTGCGAAAGGTGGATATACACTGTACTAGTGCCGACATTGTGCATGCTCTGTTGCCTGTGTCTATGTGCCTGTGGTTCTGTCAGTGTGATCATGTGATGTATCTGACCCCAGGAATGTGTCAATAAAGTTTCCCCTTCCTGGGACAATGAATTCACGGTGTTCTTATTTCAATTTCCAGGAGTGTAAGTCTGACGCACCTCTTTACGAAATGCATTTCTTTGGTACATTCTTACTTCTGCGCCGCCATTCATTGCATCTCGTCCAAGTGCAGTCTGATAAAGCAAAACGACCCACCACTAAGGAATTACCCGAACGTGGTGTTATATACGTTACAAAGAAATTATTGCAATTTCAGTTAGTTAAATTTAATGATAAGCTAAAGCTGTTAATAGAGGAGTCAAATATTAAGAACAGATTTATCATATTCGTGTTAGGTTTTTTATTTCAATTGCTCCTTTTCCTAGTCTTTTAATAAAAGCTGAGTGATTTATTCACGGGAACGAGATGAGCTTCACAAACTGAGCAACTCAATAACGCGTCGTGCTAAATTCTGTTCAGTAAGCGCATTTGATCGTCAAAATCCAGAGGAGATTGGAGACTCTCGGCCATAATGCTCTAATCATTCTCAATTGGGGAGAGGTCCGGCGGCCTCGCTCCGTAAGGTGCGGTATAACGAGCACGAGAGAACAAGCTGTAGAATCCTCGCCGTGTGCGGGCGGGCATTATCTTGCAAAAAAGTGAATCCAGGATGACTTTTCGTGAAGTTCAACAAAACGTGGTGTAGCGTATCGTTGACGTACCGCTGTGCTGCAACTGTGCCGCAGATGGAAAGCAAACAGATCCTGCTAACAAATGAAATGGCACTCCGCGTGGCGGGCGACAGTCAGGTTGGAATCTCTCCGCTGCCCGGACGTCTCCAGACACATCTTCGCTGCTTATCGGAGCTCGATTCGAAGCGGCACTCACCACTGAAGACAATTGTGCTCCACTCTATGAGGTTCCAGTCAGAATGTGGCCGACACCACTGCAAACGGGCTTGTTGGCGCGCAGGGGTCAATGGTAGTCGACACAAGGGGCGCCATTCACTCAGCCCCTTTTCTATGAGCCACCTGTTAATGGTCGTTGAGGGCACGTTTGATCGGTTATAATTATGAATCTGGGGCACTGAGTGCCTCTCTGACGATTTCTTGGTCTCCTGATTCTGTCGTCTCTCTAGATTGACAGCTTCATTCTTAATTCTGCATTCAGCCATGGTTCACTCATTCCTGCCCACATCATCGAATAGTGGCACCGGCACTACTCAACTGTCGAAAGATTTGCCGATTACTCTGAACGCAGTTTTTTAGTCCAACTACACATCCTCTCTCAAATGTTGATATCTGCTTGTATTGTTCACGCAAGTGTCTGCGAGACATAGCTATTGTCCAGCTGAGTGCACTCTATGAACTGGGTAAAGATTTTATGCACTGGTATCGATGTGTCCGCGTTTTACTATCCTCGCCTTCTTTTGTCTAAGAGGGCATTTTGCGCACTATGATGCTGTAAATTTATACTGTTCTTCGTAATGAACACGTAGAGGATAAAGTGATCTTTTGGAAAGGAATGTGTACAGTCTGAAAGAACACCGCGCACTTCTACTGTATTCTCTTCGTGATACCTAATACTCAGTATGAAAGACGTAGCCATCAGCAGTATTTACTGACAGCGAACGACCCCTGCGTGTCGGATCCTCTGTGTTTTGTGTCTCACGGTAGCACCTTAATGTTCGAATGAGGTAACTATCGTGTATAACAATTTAGAGGTCAACTTACTTTTTTCACAATCTTTACTGACGTAAAGTAATATCTGTGCGCACTTTCTTAGTGTGAAGTGACTTTTCAAAAGATAACACACACTGAACAATGAACATAAACCGCATTGTCCCGTTAGGATTGGAGATATAGCGCCCTCTAGTGAACCGCAGTAACAATGAAGGTTTACTGTCACCACCATTTCACCAGTGGCGGCAGTATCTATTAGTTTTGGTCAAACGGGCGTTGAAATAATATTTTCTTATTTAAAAATTGAAATTATACAAGTAATGTGTATAGCTGACTTTTTTACAAGTTTAAGTATAGCCTTTCAGTTTGAAGAGTTTCGAGAACGGATTAATAAGGAACAGAAAAGCTTTAAGTTTTGTGCTCTTAATGCTTTAACTGTTCAACTTTGTCTCCCTCTATTTCAGTAAAACCCACACAACGTTCAGACAACCGTCTGGAACTGTTAGAATAGTCGTTCTTTAACATATTGTTCAGCTCGCGTGTCACTTGGGCTTGACTGTCATTAATGGCGTCAGGGCTTTGATTCTACACTTGTTTGCTGTGTGGTGGGGTCCTTTTGATAACACCAAGTTTCATTATGCACGATTACTTTTTTTCAAAAAAGAACTATGCGTGTTTTGCATTTCAGTCAAGTCGCAGCAGGCTTCCATGTGCCCTTCTTATTATTCGGGGTGCAAGCTGTGCGGGACGCACACTCTTTTCTCTTCCGCAAAACGTTGTGGAGGATCTCTTGACCCTTTGACATGCTCCATTGCGATTCGTGATACAAGAGCGCTGCCACACTGCAGTCGCACGGCCGCTGCTCACTGTTCAAACTGACTGGTCGCATGCTCAACTGTTGTTTGCAGTTGTTAGTTTAAGCTGCCAGAGTAATTACTACGTTAACTTCCCTTCCACGACAGGAATAAAATCAGCCTAGGAACATTTGGACGTTTGATCTACATTGAATATATTATCCTAGATCTGTCGCTGGTTGATTTAAAATAGCTATAATTTATGTTTGAAATGACCTAGAAGAAGTGTAGCAACTACTTCCAAAGGAAGTAGTTTTCATCATACATTTGCCTAGTCTCAAAATGGCTTTAAAATTACCAGCCAAAAGTAATTTTTGTACAAATTCTTCATCATCGCAAGCGGAATACACCAAAGGCTAAACAGGACAGGTTAAATTACTCCTACACTGACCAGGCGATCTAATTTTGCACCCATCCTGTCCTTGTCTTACGAAAGCTGCAGTAAGCACTACGTAACAGAGGCATTGTTATTGGGTGCAATGTTATGTGTGCTTGGAAAGACCTTGCCTGATCTAAATCATGGCGCAATAGAGGAAGGCGGGACCATTAGAAAAGGAGCCCTAGTTCGAACTGGGGAGGAGCGAGAACGGAAATAAGTCGTGCACTATTCGAATGAACCATCCAGGCTTTTGGCTTGGGCGATTTGATGAAACGACGGAAGCCTAAATTAGAACAGTCTAATGGTGATTTGAGCTTCTTACCTTCCAGTGTCTGATCACTGCACCACGTCGGTCGATGAAGGAGTAGAGGTGCAGATTCATGAATTTCACCCTCCAGGTCCTCAAAACTATTGCTCTGAGAAAGGAAAAAAGAGAAGAGTGGCGACAAACACAGATTCTGGTTAGAGGAATGAAACTAACCATGTTGTAGTCCAGCTAACCACGCCGGGGGTTTGCATTAAGTGACTTAAGAAATCCACGGTAAATCGACACCTTAATGCCAGATGGAGATTTGAGACCCGGTACCCCAGGATGCTTTTTCCAATCCCTGAGCCACCTATTGCTCGGCAAAAAAACATTAACGTATTCAATGACTACGGAATGCAGAACTTAGAATGTGCCGAGATTAAAAATGTTTTCAGAAACGAGGAAGGACGCAACAAATGTTTTTATCGTGCGAATATCTCTTTCGTATGACACTTTCGTGAATAATTGTCGCTTTACGGAAATTCCTGGATCTTGTAACGTACCGTGATGGTAACCAACAATGATCGAGAGAGGATATTAAATCATATTCCACATCACGATAACCCCCTAGAGAGTGATAACGAATAGTTCACCTTGATGTAGGCAAAAGTGTCCAGCTAGAAGTATATCTAAACTGGACACAATTAGGGCTCTTCTCCAAAGTCATGGTACAGGCAAAACAAGATGTTTTGCAGGGTGATGCAATAGCAGGTGGCAGTACACCATATGTTCCATCAGCAAGTACCGTTACTATGCCGTCGCTGAATCATTTGGGTTGCACAATGTACATTTAGCGCAGATTTTCCTGTGACTGCTGATATGATGAGGGCTGTCTCACAGTTCTAGCGTTCATTGTGGTCGACATTTGTCGAAAGAGGAAACCTCACGAGTATTTATTTTAAGACTGATAGAATAATCGTGATAAACTGCCAAGCCTCTCTCTGTATACATTATACATCACCCAACGCCATCGTACATATAATTATGCAATAGAAGTGGGGTTTGTGCTGGGTCGTGCAGACAACGGTATTGTAAATCGTAAGATAAAGGTAAGAACGCACTCTAGAATTTATCGTTAAGGCGACAACACGGTCACGAAACAGAACGACGGGACGAACCAAAAGGGGCAGTGCATCGTTGTGAATCAGTTTGTAGTGACTACGTTTGTCATGACATCCGTTCTCCCTCCTAGTGATTCAGGGCTGCATTTCAGTTCATTCACGTATGAAAAATTTATTACTGGATTTGGAAGTAATGCAGCGGTATGCCTGCCCGATTTCATGCAGTCACCGGACGGTAATGCGTTTCAAAGAATCATTTTCTTTTGATCTCATGTCTGAGACGGCATCCTTTCAAAAGCGGTGTTATCAAATCAGTGCCGGCCGGGGTGGAGGTGCGGTTCTAGGCGCTACGGTCGCAGGTTCGAATCCTGCCTCGGGTATAGATGTGTGTGATGTCCTTAGGTTAGTTAGGTTTAAGTAGTTCTAAGTTCTGGGGGACTAATGACCTCAGAAGTTAGGTCCCATAGTGCTCAGAACCATTTGAACCATCAAATCAACAACGATGTTACAAAACACGTGTTGTATTACAAAACAAAGATATTTCGAATCACAGGGACGTCTGATACGATATTCACCTGCCAAGTCAAGCTCATTTTAATCGGTTTTCGATTGATTAGCACTGGTATTGGCTTTGTGCATAGGGCCATGTCGACCTCTAGATCAATAGAGTACACATGCATTATTTGGGGACTGGTGAGGCTATTATTTTCATAAAACTGTGCTTAGCCATGAGCGCCTATATTAGTAATAAGAAATAATTTAGTAATCCGGATATCAGATTTCTGAGACGCAGTTTTTGTAAAGAGGATTTACTCAGGTCATCCAATATTTACAACAATCTTCGAGTTAAAAACGAACACAAACCCACATCAACAGAAAACTTAATATTTTATTTCATAATGGTGACTGTGACGCAATTACCAACGAAAACAAAGCCACAAATTTTACATATTTTGGTGCCTTATCGTGAAACATTCATCCAGAAACTCATAGCTAAAATACATTTATAAATATGTGCTATTTTATTGCATAATGTTTCACACTGTGTAGAAACGTCTTTCCGCTACACAATATACTCAGGATTTGTTCTACCCCACTCTCTTGAGAGATTTATCGTCTCTAACAAAGAGATTGCAGGTAGCTAAGAGATTAGCTAGTGTACCAAATTGGAGTCTCCCTCGAGAACAGATTCTAACCTGGCTCAGGTGGAATCGTGATACAACTAGCTACTGGCAATTACGAGAGAAGAGCGAGCAGTGTGTAAGTGGTCCTCCCTTAACTGGGGCGCGTGAAGCATCCCAGGTAGGACGGAGAACTTGTGGAACGCAATGCCGAGTAATCAGGGGCTCCTTGCGATCGACCAGCAACATTTGCATGGCAATAAAGCCACTAAAGAGCGAGCAGCACCAGATAGTAATCTGCAGTCAAGTGGACCACGAGAACCGAGTTCAAACCATCAGCACCTCCCAAAGTCTGGTACATAGTTCCTTGACTCACAGAGTTTGACGTGTGAGAAATGGTAGTGCTATTTAGGTGCTAATTTAGATGTGTAGCAGATGGTGACAATAGTCATACTTCCAATAAACAATAATGGGGCGAAATCTTGCTCATGTTCAGACACTTGTCAACTTCGTTGAAAAAGGTCTGTCATTTTGATACCGGTACACTTACACAAATATAATAAGTTATTTCTGGCTTTGCTCGCCTTCTTATGTACTTTTCCGGTCACTTTTATACTAATAATATCTCTGGCAGTTTCTTTTTCATATTCCGCCCTTATAAAGTAATTATTAATGAGGCCAATAAGTAAGTAAGTGCCACTTTTCATTCTTAGAATCTATCGCAGTGTTTATTTTATACAGCATGAACCGTGGCACTGGTTGCTGCAACATTGATTGCCTGACCTCTTGATTATAAAGTGCATCCAACACTTTAGTTATCGCCTCCCGTATGTGTAGTAGAGTGGAAACGCCTGCTTTAATAAGAACATGATGAATTTCATGAGGCATCGCCCATGAAACCTTTGTGTCTATGGATATAACTGAGTATCAGCAGTATTGTTTCTTTGGTTACCTTCAAGATGTGCTCACATGTATAAAAAAACAGATTGCAAATACCAACTCAAGCTTCAGGAGGAAGTCATCTGCTGTTCAAATGTGTGTGTGATTTTCTAAGGGAGCAAACTGCTTTGGTCATTGGTCCCTATCTAGACTTACACGCTACTTAAACTAACTCATGCTAAGAACAACACACACACCCATGTCCGAGGGATGACTCGAACCTCCGGCGGGAGGGGCGAAAGCATCTTAAATTTGTGTGCAGTAAATTTACGTTGATTAAGAGAAGTCTTTATTTTGTAGTCCTATGTCAATATAAGATTAAAGTAGTGTGAACGCAAGGGCCAGTCTTCTCTTACTGTTTTTAATTTTAGCTTTCCTCAGGTACCCTTAAATATGGTCTTCACAGCAGCGTATTTGTATAATGTGCAAACTTTGAAAATCTGGAATTTTTGCTTCTAGTCATTGAGGCGTAGGAAATGTATGGAGTGTGGTTCAGGATAGGGCGTGTGGCAGACGTGTAACAATTAATTAAATACACAATACTTCTGACTTTTATATAACAGAATAAAAATACTGTACTGGTAAATCAGAATATCATTCTGTAGCGCGTATAGTTCATAAAAAATGATCAAACGATAAAATGTAACAAATTATATTATATACAATAAACAGGGTTAAATTACAATCTTTGCTCTGGGATACATAAATGGGCGACAGTAAAAATTAAAATCTATTGTCCTCAGCCAAAGACAGGCAATATAACAAACATTACGTGTGCAATTAAGCATAAGACATCATAACAATTCCCAGATTTCATTAGACTTACCTGCTTGGCTCGAATCTACGTACTGGAGTACTGCTAGTACTACTGCCTTCAAAAGTAGGAGCTAAAACACCTACTCTCCACCAACATCCCAAGCATATATCACAACTGTTATACAAACAGACCGAGCGAGATGGCGCAGTGGTTAGACACTGGACTCGCATAAGGGTTGACGACGGTTCAATCCCGCGTCCGGCCATCCTGATTTAGGTTTTCCGTGATTTCCCTAAATCACTCCAGGCAAATGCCGGGATGGTTCCTTTGAAAGGGTGCGGCCGACTTCCTTCCCCGTCCTTCCATAATCCGATGAGGCCGATGACCTCACTGTCTGGTCTCCTTCCCCAAACAACCAAACCCAAGATTACAAACAGATCACTCACACACAACATATAACAAGATGAGTTCTTACGACAAACTGTGACAACAAATCAGCTGAACTCATGGTTTATCCCACACAAAATTAATCTCTGAATAATACAATCAGTCATCCTCAGTAAATGTAATTTAACAAATCAAATGGCTGTTGCTCATAGAGCACAGACCTGCAGGCCCATCGCGCTATCTAGAACGACAACTTGTTACACGATACCCATGGACTTCGTACGTTATGAAGTATGTAATGTTTTATTTTTTTTAATTTTGATTATATCGCTTTTATGATACAATTATAACCTGTTTCTGTCTTCAATGGCCATCTTTCAGATGGTACAATAGAGAACAGAAAACTTTAAGAAGCGAAACAAGCACCCTTATTTTCACTTGATCTACTTGATATTAACGTGGAAATGGTTCATACCTATTAACGAAATTTGATGAACAAATGTTCATGCGTTATTAGCTAAATATGAAGTCGGAAGTCAGGGAATTATATACAGACAATTAAGTGTAATCAACCTTCCCTATCTTTGAGCCTTATGCGCGAGTCCTCTATAAGACAATCTTCTGTCGTAAAAATCATAAAATACGAGAAGTATTACAATAATAATTGTCACATAGAAGAAGGAGCAATTAGATGAATGACGAACACTAACTTCACTTAACGAAGGTTTATCCACCACATGCACATACACGAGTGCGGAGCGAACTGCCTTCGGCCAGAACGCATCCATTGATCGTGACCGGGCCAAATATCTCACGAAATAAGCGTCAAACGAAAATACTACAAAGAACGAAACTAGTCTAGCTTGAAGGGGGAAACCAGATGACGCTATGGTTGGCCCGCTAGATGGCACTGCCATAGGGCAACGGATATCAACTGGGTTTTTTTGAATAAGAACCCCCATTTTTACTACATATTCGTGTAGCACGTAAAGATATATGAAGGTTTTAGTTGGACGACTTTTTCGCTTTGTGATAGATGGCGCTGTAATAGTGACAAACATATGGCTCACAATTTTAGACGAACAGTTGGTAACAGGTAGGTTTTTTAAATTAAAGTACAGGTACGTTTGAACATTTTATTCCGGTTATTCCAATGTGATACTGTACCTTTGTGAACTTATCATTTCTGAGAACGCATGCTGTTACAGCGTGATTACCTGTAAATACAACATTAATGCAATTAATGTTCAAAATGATGTCCGTCAACCTCAATGCATTTGGCAATACGTGTAACGACATTCCTCTCAACGGCGAGTAGTTCGCCTTCCGTAATGTTCGCACATGCATTGACAATGCGCTGACGCATGTTGTCAGGCGTTATCGGTGGATCACGATAGCAAATATCCTTCAACGTCCCTCACAGAAGGAATTCCGGGGACGTCAGATCCGTTGAATGACAATTAAGTATAATCAACCTTCCCTATCTTTGAGCCATATGCCCGAGTCCTCTATAAGACAATCTTCTGTCGTAAAAATCATGTGCCGGACATCCATAATGTTGGAAGTACATCGCCATTCTGTCATGCAGTGAAACATCTTGTAGTCACATCGGTAGAACATTACGTAGGAAATCAGCATACATTGCACCATTCAGATTGCCATAGATAAAATGGGGGCCAATTATCCTTCCTCCCATAATGTCGCACCATACATTAACCCGCCAAGGTCGCTGATGTTCCACTTGTCGCAACCATCGTGGATTTTCCGTTGCCCGATAGTGCATATTATGCCGGTTTACGTTACCACTGTTGTTGAATGAAGCGTCGTCGCTAAATAGAACGCGTGCAAAACCATTTGCCATCATCCCGTAATTTCTCTTGTGCCCAGTGGCAGAACTGTACACGACGTTCAAGTCGTCGCCATGCAATTCCTGGTGCACACGATATCGACCTTTTCAGCAATTTGTAAACGGTCCATTTTAACACGGGTAATGTATCACGAAGCAAATACCGTCCACAATGGCGGAATGTTACGTGATACCACGTACTTATACGTTTGCGACTATTACAGCCCCATCTACCACAAAGCGAAAAAAGTGGTCCAACTCAAACATTCATATTTCTTTACGTATACACTACTACACGAATAAGTAATACGAAATGGACGTTCCTATTAAAAAAAAAATTTCATATCCGTTTGACCTATGGCAGAGCCATGTAGTGGGCCAACCATAGCGCCATCTGGTTTCCCCCTTCAAGCTACACGAGTTTCGTTCTTCGTAGTTTTTTTCGTTTGATGCTTATTTCGTGAGATATTTGGCCCTGTCACTATCAATGGACCACCCTATATACAGGGTGTTACAAAAAGGCACGGCCAAACTTTCAGGAAACATTCCTCACACACAAATAAAGAAAAGATGTTATGTGGACACGTGTCCGGAAACGCTTAATTTCCATGTTAGAACTCATTTTAGTTTCGTCAGTATGTACTGTACTTCCTCGATTCACCGCCAATTGGTCCAATTGAAGGAAGGTAATGCTGACTTCGGTGCTTGTGTTGACATACGACTCATTGCTCTACAGTATTAGCATCAAGCACATCAGTACGTAGCATCAACAGGTTAGTGTTCATCACGAACGTAGTTTTGCAGTCAGTACAATGTTTACAAATGCGGAGTTGGCAGATGCCCATTTGATGTATGGATTAGCACGGGGCAATAGCCGTGGCGCGGTACGTTTCTATCGAGACAGATTTGCAGAACGAAGGTGTCCCGACAGGAAGACGTTCGAAGCAATTAATCGGCGTCTTAGGGAGCACGGAACATTCCAGCCTATGACTCGCGACTGGGGAAGACCTAGAACGACGAGGACACCTGCAATGGACGAGGCAATTCTTCGTGCAGTTGACGATAACATTATTGTCAGCGTCAGAGAAGTTGCTGCTGTACAAGGTAACGTTGACCACGCCACTGTATGGAGAATGCTACGGGAGAACCAGTTGTTTCCGTACCATATACAGCGTTTGCAGGCACTATCAGCAGCTGATTGGCCTCCACGGGTACACTTCTGCGAATGGTTCATCCAACAATGTGTCAATCCTCATTTCAGTGCAAATGTTCTCTTTACGGATGAGGCTTCATTCCAACGTGATCAAATTGTAAATTTTCGCAATCAACATGTGTGGGCTGAAGAGAATCCGCACGCAATTGTGCAATCACGTCTTCAACACTGATTTTCTGTGAACGTTTGGGCAGGCATTGTTGGTGATGTCTTGATTGGGCCCCATGTTCTTCCACCTACGCTCAATGAAGCACGTTATCATGATTTCATACGGGATACTCTACCTGTGCTGCTAGAACATGTGCTTTTACAAGTACGACACAACATGTGGTTCATGCACGATGGAGCTCCTGCACATTTCAGTCGAAGTGTTCGTACGCTTCTCAACAACAGATTCGGTGACCAATGGATTGGTAGAGGCGAACGAATTCCATGGCCTCCACGCTCTCCTGACCTCAACCCTCTTGACTTTCAATTATGGGGCATTTGAAAGCTCTTGTCTACGCAACCCCGGTAGCAAATGTAGAGACTCTTCGTGCTCGTATTGTGGACGCCATTCTCCAGGCCAGGATCAGCACATCAGGGATTCCATGCGATGGAGGGTGTATGCATGTATCCTCGCTAAAAGAGGACATTTTGAACATTTCCTGTAACAAAGTGATGGAAGTCACGCTGGTTCATTCTGTTGCTGTGTGTTTCCATTCCATGATTAATGTGATTTGAAGAGAAGTAATAAAATGAGCTCTAACATGGAAAGTAAGCGTTTCCGGACACATGTCCACATAACATATTTTCTTTCTTTGTGTGTGAGGAATGTTTCTTGAAAGTTTGGCCGTACCTTTTTGTAACTCCCTGTATACCGCTACAGAGCATTCCAGTACAACGATTCTTGACATTTGTGGATACCTCTAGAATGTACTCGAACCGAATATAGAAATTAAAATTGTACATTCCTGGTGACTTTCGAATTCACTACCCTCCGTGCAATAGTTTAGTATCAGAACCACCATGCCATAGTACTACTCAGCTTCTTCTGCGACAATATTTCTGTCAGACATTCATCAAATACAAGATCAAATACAGTTCGCTGAAACAAGAGTTCAAAGTGAGGTCTTTGCAGTGAAAGAAACAGGGTAACTATCCTTCTGTACATTTTTCTGTGTCTGGTGGCGCTGCTAAAGGTTTACACAGCTGGGCATAGGTGTAGGAAAAATGACACGGAATGGACGACCAGGGCAGAGCCTTGTTTCATCTCTCTAGCAACGTCACAGTTTAATCATCTCTGCCAATGCTTAAGCAATCCCCTCTGAGGTCACAATTTAACAATTGTCACCCTCAGTCTGGATCCGACGCTGCATGCTTAAACAACTAGGAAGAAGATATTCAAAACCTAAAAAAAAGTAGTTGTCCTACCGTAAGTTTAAATTTATGAGAGGCTCTCTGGTTGTCAGAAATAGAACGCTTATGGGGACAGGGGACAAGGGACCGAACTTCACAATAACCCTGGGATAGGTGTGGGGCGGTGGTGGGGTGGGTGGACTGCTGTGGCCTGTTGTGGTGTTGTGTACCAGTGAGGGCTAGGGCGGGACGAAGCGTCTCCGTCGTTTCTAGGTCCCCGGTTTAATACACACACACGTCATTATACAGACAGATAGACAGCAAATGTCTCCAGCAAATTTCCATATTATTTGTGACGGACACAGCTGATAGCTGCAGTAGCACATTTGGGTCTTTTACGACACGTTTCCTATGGAATCCACGTATGTTTACATACAACTCTCGTAAATTATAGGTGTAGACATTGCATCTAGATAAATTCAGATCACAAGAATATGCCGGCTACGATATTATTGCAGCTACCTCTACATCTACATCTTCATGGATACTCTGCTAATAACATTTAAACATTTAAGTGCCTGGCAGAGGGTTCATCGACTACCTTCACACTAATTCTGTATTATTCCAGTTACATACAGCGCGCGGAAAAAACGAACACCTCTATTTTTCCGTGCGAGCATTTTGGCATTCGGAGAAGAAAGATGGTGATTGAAACTTTGTGAGATGATTCCAATGCAACAAAAAACGATATTGTTTTAATTATGTCCCGGTTCTAGGCGCTTCAGTCTGGAACTGCGCGACCGCTACGGTCGCAGGTTTGAATCCTGCCTCGGGCATGGATGTGTGTGATGTCCTTAGGTTCGTTAGGTTTAAGTAGTTCTAAGTTCTAGGGGACTGATGACCTGAGATGTTAAGTCCCATAGTGCTCAGAGCCATTTGTACCATTTAATGATGTCCACCCCAAATCAGGTAACACTTCAGTGGCACACTGCCCCCTATTTCGCGATATCGCTTAACGTGCTGTCCTTCTTTGAGCTTTCACGATGTACTCCGTTAATCCTATCTGGTAAGGATCCCAACCGCGCAGCATTACTCTAAAAGAGGACGGACAAGGGTAGCGTAGGCAGTCACTTTAGTAGGCCTATTACATTTTCGAAGTCTCCTTCCACTAGAACACAGTCTTTGTTTAGCCTTCCCCACGGCATTTTCTATGTTTTCCTTCAAATGTAAGGTATTCGTAACTTTAATTCCTAGATATTTACTTGCATTTAAGGACTTTAGATTTGACCGATTTATCGTGTAACGGAAGTTTAACGGATTCCTTTTAGCACTCACTTGGATGACGTCACACTTTTCTTTATTTGGGGTCAACTGCCAATTTTCCCACCATACAGATATCCTTTCTAAATCATAATTATGATCATCATTTAAGACTGATTATGCCTTTCAACGTTCAGTCTGGAGCATAGTCCCCTTTATAAAATTCCTCCATGAACCCCTATTCAGTGCTAACATTGGTACCTCTTCTGATGTTAAACCGATTACTTCAAAATCATTCTTAACCGTTTCCAGGTACCTTCTCCTTGGTCTACCCCGACTCCTCCTACCCATGAGTCTCTTGGGTAACCTTGCTTCTCCCATGCGTGTAACATGACCCCACCATCTAAGCCTGTTCGCCCCGAGTGCTACATTTATAGAGTTCATTCCCAGTTTTTCTTTGATGTCCTCATTGTGGACACCCTCCTGCCATTGTTCTCCTCTACTAGTACCTGCAATCATCCTAGCTACTTTGATATACGTAAACTCAACCTTATTGATAAGGTAACCTTAATCCACCCAGCTTACGCTTCCATACAACAAAGTTGGTCGAAAGATTGAACGGTGCACAGGTAACTTAGTCTTTGCACTGACTTCCTTCTTGCAGAAGAGAGTAGATCGTAGCTGAGTGCTCACTGCATTAGCTTTGCTACACCTCGCTTCCAGTTCTTTCACTATTTTGCCATCCTGTGAGAAAATGCAACCTAAGTACTTGAAACCGTCCACCTGTTCTAACTTTGGCACTCAATCCGTTTATATCTCTTTCCCACTGACATTACTTTCGTTTTGGAGATGCTAATCGTCATACACTAGTCCTTACATTTCTGATCTAGCTCTGAAATATTACTTTACAAACTTTCAATCGAATCTGCCATCACAACTAAGTCATCCGAATATGCGAGACTGCTTATTTTGTGTTCACGTATCTTAATCTCACCCAGCTAGTCTATTGTTTTCAACATATGATCCACAAATAATATGAACAACAGTGGAGACAGGTTGCAGCCTTGTCTTACCCCTGAAACTACTCTGAACCATGAACTCAATTTACCGTCAACTCCTACTGCTGCCTGACTATCTATGTTAAGTCCTTTAATTGCTTGCAAAAGTTTGCCTACTATTCCATAATCTCGTAGAACAGACAGTAACTTACTCCTAGAAAGCCCGTCATTTGCCTTGTCTAGATCTATAAAGCATAGATACCATTCCCTGTTCCACTCGTAATACTTCTCCATTATTTGCCGTAAGCTGAAGATCTGGTACTGACAACCTCTAAGAGGCCTAGACCCACACTGATTTTCATCCACTTTGTCCTCAACTAATACTCGCACTTTCCTTTCAACAATACCTGAGAAGATTTTACCCACAATGCTGATTAGTTGTTACAATCTTTTCTGTTTCCATGTTTAAAGATTGGTGTGATTACTGCATTCGTCCAGTCTGATGGAAACTGTACCGACTCCCACGCCGTTTCAATTATCCTGTTTAGCCATTTAAGACCTGACATTCCACTGTATTTGATGAGGTCCGACTTAATTTCATCCACCCCAGCCGCTTTATTGCACTGCAATCTATTGACCATTTTCTCCACTTCCTCAAATGTGATCCTATTTCCATCATCATTCCTATCCCTTTGTACATCGAAATGTAAAACATTACCAATCGTATTTTCACCTACAGTGAGCAACTCTTCAAAATATTCCCTCCATCTGCCCAAGGCATCAACAGTATTCACCAGCAGTTTTCCTGACCTGTCCAAAATACTTGTCATTTCCTTATTACCTCCCTTTCGGAGACTGCTAATTACACTCCAGAATGGTTTTCCAGCAGCTTGACCCAAAGTCTCCAACCTCTTTCCAAACTCTTCCCAAGATTTCTTCTTGGATGCTGCAATTATCTGTTTGGCTTTGTTTCTTTCTTCAACATTACTCTCTCTGTCTGCCTGAGTTCTAGTATGTAGCCATTTTTGATACGCCTTCTTTTTCCTTTCACAGGCTGCCTTGACTGTGTCATTCCACCAAGCTGTTTGCTTCATCCTACCTTTACAAACTACTGTTGCAAGACATTCTTTATCCACTTCTAGTACTGTGTCCCTGTACCTTGTCCATTCCTTTTCCAATGACTGTAATTGACTACATTCAACTAACTGGTACCTTTCTGAGATCACTGTTATGTGCTTGTGCCTGATTTCCTTATCCTGAAGTTTTTCTACTCTTATCCTCCTACATATGGACCTGACCTCCTGCACTTTCGGCCTCACAATACCAATTTCACTGCAGATTAAATAGTGATCAGTGTCTGCAAAGAATCCCCTGAATACACGTGTGTCCCTCACAGCCTTCCTGAATTCCTGATCTGTTATTATATAGTCTACGACAGGTCTGGTTCCCCTGCCTTCCCAAGTATACCGGTGAATGCTCATATGTTTAAAAAAGGAGTTTGTGATTACTAAGCCCATACTGACACTGTTGTTTCCCGTTCCTGTTGGCCTTCATATCCTCTCCAAATTTACCCATAACCTTTTCATACCCTTCTATTTCAAATCCTGGCATTAAAATCACCCATGAGCAGAACTCTGTCTTTGTCCTTTACTCTAACAACTACATCACTGAGTGCGTCATAAAAGCTATCCATCTTATCTAGATGTGTCCCTTCACAATGCGAATATACTGACACAATCCTAATTATCTTGCTAGACACTGTCAAATCTATCCACATCAGTCGTTCGTTTACATACCTTATTGCAACTACGCTGGGTTCTATTTCTTTCCTGATGTAAAGCCCTACGCCCCATTGTGCTATTCCTGCTTTGACTCCTGAGTGGTAGACCTTGTATTCTCCCACTTCCTCTTCTTCCTCACCCCTTACTCGAATATCACTAACAGCTAAAACCTCCAACCCCATGCTACTTGCAGCCTCTGCCAGCTCTACCTTCTTCCCAGAGTAGCCCCCATTGATATTAATAGCTCCCCAACCTCGTTACCATTCGTTTGCCGAGTAGCACCTTAGGAGTCCCTCGTTTGTCAATTAGAGGTGGAACTCCGTCACCTCCAAAGGTCCGAGGCATTTTGCTCTGATTGTTGCCAGCCTCATATTTAAAGTACCAGGGAAGCAGGTTGCTAGCCTTACTTGCCCCGGGTCCCATTGAGTTTTACCGCTAACGGTTGAGGGACTAACCGGTGGATTTGGTAGTCTATGCCGTCTGAGCACAATGGTGACCACGACTCAGAATAGGTCCGAGATGCCCAGCCTCATTCCAAAATAACTGGTATCCCGCTTGTCAGGACCACTTACTTGGCCACTCATACTTGGCCCGTGGTTCATGTACTAGGACATGACAACAGGAACCCATACCATGAACCACATCCTTTCAAAATCGTTCTGCAATTTGTTTTGACCTTCTGATGACGTTACTAGTCGATAAACGACAGCATTATCTGCAAACAGTCTAATAAAGCTGCTCAGATTGTTTCCTAAAACGTTTATATATACAGGGAACAGAAAATAGCCTATACTCTACCTTGGGGGACGCCAGAAATCACTTGTGTTATACGCGACGACTCTCCGTCAATTACAACGAAGTATGACTTCTCTGACAGGAAATCACGTATCCATTCACATAACTGAGACGATATTCCATAAGCACGCAATTTGATTACAAGCCGCTTGTGCGGTACAGTGTCAAAACACTTCTGGAACTCTAGAAATACAGAATCAATTTGAAATCCATCGCCAATAGCACTGAACACTTCGTACGATTGAAGAGCTAGTTGTGTTTCACGAGAACGATGTTTTCTAAATCCGTATTGACTGTGTGTCAATATACCCTTCTCTTCGAGGTAAATCATAATGTTCGAGCACAATATGTGTTGCAAAATCTTGCTGCATATCGACGTTAATTATATGGGCCTGCAATTTTGTGGATCACTCCTGCTATCTTTCTTGAATACTTCTGTTATCTGTGCAAGTTTCCAGTCTTTAGGTATGCATCTTTCGTCGAGCGAACTGTTGTAAATGGTTGTTAAGTGTGGAGCTATTGTATCAGCATACTCTGAAAGGAACCTAACTGGTATATAGACTGGACAGCTGGACAGAAGACTTGCTTTTGTTAAGTGATTTCAGTTGCTTCACTACTCAGAGGATATCTACTATTGCTTTACTCATGTTGGCAGCTGTTCTTTATTCGAAATCTGGAACATTTACTTCGTCTTCATTGGTGAAAGAATTTGGGAAGGCTCTGCTTTGTCATCACTGTTGACTATAACATTGTTATCGCCCAGAGAAGGCATTGTTTGTGTTACAGATGGGCGAACTGAAACACGTAACTGTTTCGAAACAAATGAAACAGTACAATGTAATGTTTCGATACGCTGTTTCGAAACAGTGAAACAGTTTGTGTTTTGTAATCTAATAAACCTACACATTTTATCATCTTGAATCTCTACTCTATAAGTATGTCCATATAAACACAAATGAGGTGCGAGAGCGCTAATCATATCACAGAAAGCATGAAACTATCACTTAGGCGTCTTGGCAGTTTCGTATTTCCTGCAGCAAATGCGCTGCTTTCGTGTCGTGTGACTTCCATGCTTTTCAATTGGCTGAGGACAGCCATAGCTGAAGACAAGAACTACCACAAACGGAACTGGAAGTGGGAGCAAACTGCAGAAACAACGGGTATGCTACTGAGATTCCCATATTCTGTTAGTATGGGTAATATACCCATCCTGCTAATTTCCTTTCACACAAAGGGAATCATTGTGGATAATAGGCACAGTGACTATAGACTCACATATAACGCCAAATAGTTCGAATAAATAACAAAGTATAACAGAAAAAATTTTTGTCTTTCAAGGGTTTTCGAACCGTTACTATAAATTCACCATGCTTCCCAGCCTTTCCTGTTCACCATTACACTATCAGTGATACGTCAAACAGATTGCTTGCAATTATACCTACATCAAATTTATTTGTATGTCTAATAACTGTCACTCTACGCCCTTTTTTTATTCAAAATGTTGTAGGCTTATTTGCGTTTCTTAATGTGATTACTGTACATGAACAAAGAAGCGTGTGTTATAAAAAAGTGTAATTTAACTGAATGATTTTCACATATTTATTATATTGAATGTGAATAGTATGCATTGTTTTATTGTTTGGTTAGTGTTTATAAAGCAGATGTTACGCCATTTCGTAATAGGACAGTCAGCTGGAAAAGAAGCTTTATTTTCGGATATCTTCAGCTTCACGCTATTGCTTGTCAAAAAGATTTCGACACTCTTGAAAGTGTTTCATGAAGTGTTATGTTGTATTTCAGTACCTGTGCCAAGCCCGAATCTCGTCCGACACAGAGCGGAATGAAACATCACTGTTTCGATACAAGCACAGGTGGACTGAAACAGCCTTATTTTGAAACAACGATACAGTTTCTGTGTCTGGCTCGAGATCGAATCTGGTCCGGTTATCCGAGACAGAGGCGGAATGAAACACCACTTTTTCGAAACAGTGAAGCACAGCCGTTCCGAAACACTGAAACAGTTCCACGTATCGATACACTGTATCGAAACATAGAAACAGTGGCCAAGTCTAGGTTGTGGTTGGAAGGAGCGGAGATTGTCTCTCACGAAGGCGTCAAGTGAATTTTTATTTGCTTTTTTGAATAGGTATATTTTTCGTTTATATTTGTAGGATTTAGCGGGTTACAATATTCAATCTCGCTAAGACAACCTTGTGTTCGCTAATCTCTATATCCGTTTTGCTTGTTATTAGCTCAGGATTGTTTGTTGCTAAGAGCTCAAGTCAGTTCTCACAACCAGGTCTGCTCATGAACTAACTGTTCTAAATAGTTTTCAGAGACTGTATTTAGCACAATTTCAGACGATATTTTATGCGGACCTCCGTATTTAAACATGTATTTTCGCCAACATATCGAGACTGAATTAAAGTCACCACCAACTTAAATTGTACCTGTTGGGTACGTGTTTGAAATTAAACTCAAGTTTCCTTTGAATCATTCAGCAATTGTATGATCTGAATTTGGAGGTCGGTAAGAGGATCTGTCTGAACCACTGGTTCAGGCCCTCCACTCGTCTCTTTACCAGAGGCCGGCAGTAGGTCCTGTCGAATATGCTGTATATGACGAGCTTTTATGGGGCTCCATGCTACATTGGACTAACATTGGTGCTCCCGGCTACCAATATTCCAATTCTCTGCGATATACCGGATCTTGCAGGCTGAGAGGTTTCCTCTGAAACAGGACAGGCGACTGCATCTGGTTGAGAGACAGTGTCAGCCACAGACAGCACCTGGAATCTGTTTGTCAGACTAACGGGGGAGGCCTTACGTGCGGCCGCCTGGGAAGTCTTTCGCCGCCTGCTACGCCTCGAGGCGACCTCCCGCTGGACCACGAGTGACGGGGTGAAAGTCGCCTTTTTTAAGCGGATCGCCCTTAGTTAAAACTAGAGGGCGATCCGACGAGCTCTAGCGGCGGCCGAGCGAAACTCGTTCAAGGTCACCCGCCAATATGGCGGAGCACACAGCCAAATAGAATACCCACCCACCTCCCCAGGAGGACTCGGACGTGCTGGACGTCGTTGATCCCCACAGCCGGCCCACGGCAGTGATGCCCGTTCACTGCAGCCCCAAACTCTGTATTCGAAGCCATCACAGCCTGAGCTAAGAGCGAAATGTCACCAACTCGGCTCGCATCCGACACAACAATCACACTCCCTATCCAACTAAAGACCATGGAAAACTAAACTACTCAGACAAACAAACTAATGAGACGTGCTGCGGAGCTCTACTGTAGATACCTGATGAAAACGCAAGAACTGTGTCTAACAAATTAGGTTAATAGACAGAGATTAAAGAAACGAGCTGCCGAAACACTCAGTTGAGACTAAATAATTCGTTTCAGATTTGGAATTTGTAATAAGTCACAAAATCGTTTTACTTTCCGATGCAAATCAAAATGAGAGAACTATGTCTATTAGATATTAAATTAACAAGCAGAAACTCAATAAACTAAACTAACAAAACACTCAGAAGGACTTATACAATTCGCTTCTGGTTAGTAACTCTTAAAACTCCCAAAGTCGGTTACTTCCCAGTTGCTGCTTCTGTCTCAGCCGGTTGTTGCTGCCCGACTGGGTGACTAGCGCCAAAAGCGGTCACTAGCTTCCAAAGTGTACATACTCAAATCGTAGTCAGTTAAAAGGGTGCTTCTGCAGGAATTGTGTTATAGTAAATCTGATAGTCGTGGGGTCAGTTGACAGGGTTTGGAACTACATTCATTCCACAGAGTCAACTAGTAGCTCCCATAGTTAGTTCTCTAAGGCAGTAACAGCTGATTCGTATTATAGATTTCGATAGATCCCCAACTACATCTACTAGCACTAAATTGATAATTACAGAGGGGAAGCCCTGTCCAGGAGTGGCGTCTTTTACCAGTAATCGTCTTCGGTCCCGGGTTCCAAACCCGCAATCGCTTACATTTTGATTAATAATCAGCGTCGGTGGCCAAAGACTTCCGGCATAAGAAATCACCCTCGTTCTGCTAACGACCTTGTCAAAGAGGGCGGAGGAGCAAACAGAGGTCTTGGGGTGGGAAACTGCCCCTAAAGGTGGAAGGATCAGCAGTGATCACGGCATGAGGATGCAGACGGCAAAGGAAACCACTGCATTAAAAAAAGCAACGTATATCCACAGGACATATGGCCTTTAATCGAAAAGGTGCCATGATGATCTCTTCATTGAGAAAAGATTCCGGGATAGTCCCCCATTCGGATCACTGAGGGGGGGACTGCCAAGGAGGATGCGACCATGAGAAAAATATTGAATAACCAACAGAAGGATAACGTTCTAAGAGTCGGGGCGTCGAATGTCATAGCTTGAACATGGTAGGGAAGCTAAAAATCTGAAAAGAGAAAAGCTAAGGCTCAGTCCAGATATAGTATGGGTCAGTAAAGCGGAATGGAAAGACGGCAAGGATATGTGGTCAGGTGAGCATTGGGTAATATCAATAGCAGCAGAAAATGGTATCACAGGAGTAGGGTAGAGAGTGTGTTATTGTGAATAGTTCAGTAATAGGGGTGTTCTTAATAGAATCAACAGCAAACCAACATCGACAACGATAGTTCAGGTATATATGCCGATATCACAAATTGAAGATCAAGAGAGGAGAAAAGTATGAGAACATTGAACGGATAATACAGTATGTAAATGGAGATGAAAACCTAATAGTCATGGGGGACTGAAAGGGAGTTGTAGGGGAGGGAGTAGAAGAAAAGGTTAGAGGAGAATATGGGCTTCGGACGAGGAATGAAAGAGGAGAAAGAGTAATAGAGTTATCTAATAAATTTCAGCTACTAGTAGCGAATACTCTGTTCAAGAATCACAAGAGAAGGAAATATACTTGGAAAAGTAAGATTTGTTACATTAAACCATGGTCAGGCAGAAATTCCGAAATCAGATACCGAATTGTAAGGCGTACCCACCAGCAGATAAAAACTCAGATCACAGTGCAGTAGTGATGAAGAATTGGCTGAAGTTTAAGAGATTAGCCTGGAAGAATCAACACGTAAATAAGTGGGTTACAGAAGTACTGACCAATGACGAGACACGCTTCAATTTCTCTAAGGCTGTAGACACCGAAATAAGTAGCAGCTCAGTAGTCAGTGCAGTTGAAGAGGAATGTACATCTCCATAAAGGTCAGTCAAAGAAGTTGGAAAGAAACACTTAGGTACAGAAGACACCCTTCAATTGATCGATGAAAGAAGAGAGTACAAAAAAATTTTCAGGGGAGTTTAGGAATACAGAAAAACAAATTGCTCAGGAATGAAATAAATAGGAAGTACAGGGAAGCTAAACCGAAATGGGTGTATGTTAATTATAAAGAAATTAAAAAAGAAACGAATGTCAGAAGGACTGACTCAGCCTACATGAAAGTCAAAACAGCTTTCGGTGAAAGTAAAGGCAAGGGTCGTAATACTAAGAATTCCACTGTTAAATGCAGAGGAGAGACCGCACAGGTAGCGAGAGTAGACTTAAGGCCTCTATGAGGAGGAACATGTGTGTGATGTGATAGAAGGAACATGAGACGATTCAGAAGAGACAGGGAATTTCGTATTAGAATCAGAATTTAAGATAGCTTTGGAGGACTTAGGAGCAAATAAGGCAGACGGGATAGATAATATGACGTCAGAAATTCTAAAATCATTGGCGAAGTGGCAACAAAACAACTATTCATGTTGGTGTGCAGAATGTATGTGTTTGGCAACATACCATCTGACCTTCGGAAAAATATTATCCACAGAATTCCGAAGACTGCAGGAGGTAACAAGTGTGAGAATTATCGCACAGTTATCTTTACAGCTTATGCATTCAAGTTGTTGGCAAGAATGATCGACAGAAGAATGGAAAAGAAAATTGAGGAAGCGATGAACGACGATCAGTTTGGATTTAGCAAAGGCAAAGGCACTAGAGAGACAATTCTAACGTTGCAGTTGATAACGGAAGCAAGACTAAAGAAAAATCAAGACATGTTCATTTGATTTGTCGACTAGGAAAAAGTGTTCGAGAATGGAAAATGGTACAAGATGGTCGAAACTTTGAGAGAAATGGGGGTAAACTAAAGGGAGAGACGGGTAATACATAATATATACAAGAGCAAAGGGGAATAATAAGAGTAGACCACCAAGAACGAAGTGCTCGCATTAAAAATGGTGTAAAACAGGGATGAAGTCTCTCCTCCCTACTGTTCAATCTGTACACTGAAGAAGCAATGACGAAAATAAAAGAAAGGCCCAGGAGTGGGACTGAAATTCAGGGTGAAAGGATATCAATGATACGTTTCATTGGTGGCATTGCTATTCTGAGTGAAAGTGAAAAAAAAATACATGATCTGCTGAGTGGAATTAAGTGTAATGAGTGCAGAAAAGTGATTGCGACTATTTCGAAGGA
The DNA here is from genome assembly GCF_021461385.2 of Schistocerca piceifrons. NCBI lineage: Eukaryota > Metazoa > Arthropoda > Insecta > Orthoptera > Acrididae > Schistocerca > Schistocerca piceifrons. The sequence continues at coordinate 635,000,141 of NC_060140.1, forward strand.
AGAAGAAAGTAATGAGAAGCAGCAGAAATGAGAACAGCGAGAAACTTAACATGAAGACGGGCGGTCACGAAGTAGATGAAGTTAAGAAATTCTACTATCTAGGTAGCAACATAACCAATTACGAACTAACCAAGAAGGACAGCAAAAGCAGACTAGCACTGGCGCAAAGGGCATTCCTAGCCAAGAGAAGGCTACTAATATCAAACATCGGCCTTAATTTGAGGAAGAAATTTGTGAGAAGGCACGTTTGGAGCACAGCATTGTCTGGCAGTGAAACAAGGACTCTGAGAAAACCGGAACAGAAGAGAATGGAAGCATTTGAGATGCGGTGCTACAGACGAATGTTGAAAATTAGGTGGAATGATTAGGTAAGGAATGAAAATACCGACAAGGAGGTGGGAGAGGATGATAGGACATCTCTTAAGAAATATGGGAGTGACTTCCATGATACTGGAGGGATCTGTACCAGAGGGAGCAGTTTTACAAACACTGTAAAGAAAGGAAGTGTTCGGAATACATCCAGCAAATAATTGAGGGTGTAACTGGCAAGTGCTACTCTGAGATGAAGAGTTTGGCACAGGAGAGGTGTTTGTGGCGGGCCGCATCAAACCAGTCAGAAGAATGATGACATAAAAATAAAGCAATGTCATCAGCGAGTCGTATCATTGTCATCCTTTCACGCTGAATTTGAATCCTACTCCTGAACCTTTCTTTTATTTCCGTCACTGCTTCTTCGATGTACAGGTTGAATAGTATAGGCTGAACACTAAATCCCGGGTTTTCACCCTTTCTAAACCGAGCACTTCGTTCTTGGTCGTCAGCTATTATTATTCCCTCTTGGCTCTTGTACATAATTGTATAGTATCTGTCTCTTCCTATAGCTTACCCCTATTTTACTTACAACTACGAACGTCTTGCACCATTTTACATTGTCGAACGCTTTTTCCAGGTCGACAAATCCTATGAAAGTGTATTTATTATTCTTTAGTCCTGCTTCCGTTGTCAACCGCAGCATCATAATTGCCTCTCAGCTTCCTTTACCTTTCCTGAGGCCAAATTGATCGTCATTTAAGAGATCCTCAATTTTCTTTTCCATTCTTCTGTCAATTATACTTTCACCATCGTGGATGAATGTGTTGTTAAGCTAATTGTGAGCACTTCTCGCACTTGTTAGCTCTTTCAGTCTTCGGAATTGTGGGTAATACTTTTCCGAATGTCAGATGGTATATTGCCTGACTCATACACTCCTGGAAATGGAAAAAAGAACACATTGACACCGGTGTGTCAGACCCACCATACTTGCTCCGGACACTGCGAGAGGGCTGTACAAGCAATGATCACACGCACGGCACAGCGGACACACCAGGAACCGCGGTGTTGGCCGTCGAATGGCGCTAGCTGCGCAGCATTTGTGCACCACCGCCGTCAGTGTCAGCCAGTTTGCCGTGGCATACGGAGCTCCATTGCAGTCTTTAACACTGGTAGCATGCCGCGACAGCGTGGACGTGAACCGTATGTGCAGTTGACGGACTTTGAGCGAGGGCGTATAGTGGACATGCGGGAGGCCGGGTGGACGTACCGCCGAATTGCTCAACACGTGGGGCGTGAGGTCTCCACAGTACAACGATGTTGTCGCCAATGGTCGGCGGAAGGTGCACGTGCCCGTCGACCTGGGACCGGACCGCAGCGACGCACGGATGCACGCCAAGACCGTAGGATCCTACGCAGTGCCGTAGGGGACCCCACCACCACTTCCCAGCAAATTAGGGACACTGCTGCTCCTGGGGTATCGGCGAGGACCATTCGCAACCGTCTCCATGAAGCTGGGCTACGGTCCCGCACACCGTTAGGCCGTCTTCCGCTCACGCCCCAACATCGTGCAGCCCGCCTCCAGTGGTGTCGCGACAGGCGTGAGTGGAGGGACGAATGGAGACGTGTCGTCTTCAGCGATGAGAGTCGCTTCTGCCTTGGTGCCAATGATGGTCGTATGCGTGTTTGGCGCCGTGCAGGTGAGCGCCACAATCAGGACTGCATACGACCGAGGCACACAGGGCCAACACCCGGCATCATGGTGTGGGGAGCGATCTCCTACACTGGCCGTACACCACTGGTGATCGTCGAGGGGACACTGAATAGTGCACGGTACATCCAAACCGTCATCGAACCCATCGTTCTACCATTCCTAGACCGGCAAGGGTACTTGATGTTCCAACAGGACAATGCACGTCCGCATGTATCCCGTGCCACCCAACGTGCTCTAGAAGGTGTAAGTCAACTATCCTGGCCAGCACGAACGCTGGTCCAACTGAGGCGCCAGGTGGAAATGGCATGGCTAGCCGTTCCACAGGACTACATCCAGCATCTCTACGATCGTCTCCATGGGAGAATAGCAGCCTGCATTGCTGTGAAAGGTGGATATACACTGTACTAGTGTCGACATTGTGCATGCTCTGTTGCCTGTGTCTATGTGCCTGTGGTTCTGTCAGTGTGATCATGTGATGTATCTGACCTCAGGAATGTGTCAATAAAGTTTCCCCTTCCTGGGACAATGAATTCACGGTGTTCTTATTTAAATTTCCAGGAGTGTATATTCTACACACCACCTTCGGAGTCTTTGTTGCCACTTTTCCCGTTGATTTTAGAATTTCTGATGTGTTGTAATCCATCCCTTCTGCCTTATTTGATCTTAAGTCCTCCAAAACGCATTTCAATAGTGATTCTGATACTTGATCTTCTATCTCTTCTGAATCGACTCCTGTTCCTTTTTCTATCATAGTAGAGAACTCTTCCTGCTCATGGAGGTCTTTAGTGCACTGTTTCCACCTATCCGCTCTCCTCTGCGTTTGACAGTTGAATTCCCGTTGGAGTCTTAATATTACCACTCTTGCTATTAATTTCATCTAAGATTATTTTGCCTTTCCTGTATGGTGAGTCAGTCCTTCCGACATACATTACTTTTTCGAATTCTTCCCATTTTTCAAGCAGCCATTTCGCCTTAGCTTCCCTGCACTTCCTTTTTCTTTCATTCCTCAGCAACATGTGCTTCTGTATTACTGAATTTCTCTGAATAAGTTTGTACTTCCTTCTTTCATTGATCAACTGAAGGATTTCTTCGAAGTTACTTTTTTGTACTTACGTATTTCTTTCCAACTTCTGTGACTGTCCTTTACAGAGATGTCCATTCTTCTTCAACTGTACTACCAACGAGCATTGGCCTGACATGCTGAGGGATTAAGATTTACAAATCCCCCAACACAATGTGTTTACTTTCCTACGGTTATCCACCAGCAAGGACGAACCAGTTAGGTAGGTAATATGTTCTCTGCCCATCATAAACTGCAGTAATGACAATTCTGTCTAAACTGCACCATCTCGAGCCAAGGACCCGGCTCGTCAATAGCGTCAGCGTCAACCCACTTCTTTACTTATTGATTCTTCCTGACTAATCTGATCAACAGCAGCCTTCTCTTCAGAACTACAAGATTGTGATCTGAATCTGTTTCTCCTCCTGGGTACACCTTATAGTTCAGAAACTCATTTCGGAATCTCTGTCTGACGATGCCGTAATCTAACTGAAATCTTCCGAAATGAGATTTTCACTCTGCAGCGGAGTGTGCGCTGATATGAAACTTCCTGGCAGATTAAAACTGTGTGCCGGACCGAGACTCGAACTCACGACCTTTGCCTTTCGCGGGCAAGTGCTCTACCAACTGAGCTACCCAAGCACCACTCACGCCCCGTCCTCACAGCTTCACTTCTGCCAGTACCTCGCCTCCTACCTTCCAAACTTGAAATCTTCCGTATCACCCCCCCTTTTCCTCTTGTGATTCTTGAACTGAGTAGGAACTGCTGTTACCAGCTGAAATGTATTGCTGAACTAAATTAGTCTTTTCCCTCTCCCATTCCTTTTCCCAAACCCACATTCTCCAGTAGCCATCTCTTCCACTCCTTCCGCAACAGCTGCATTCCAGTCCCCCATGACTGTTAGATTTTCTTCTCCCCTTACATAGTGTATTGCGCTTTCAATATGCTCCTGTAGCATTGTATGGTAATGAAACATGGGCAGTGGGAAAACCGGAAAAGTACAGAATCAATGCTTCTGAGATGTGGTACTACAGACGAATGCCGAAAATTAGGTGGACTGGCAAGGTAAGGTAGGAGTGTCTGTGCAGAATCGGAGAGGGAAGGAACATGTGGAAGACGTTGACTAAGAGAAGGAACAGGACAAAAGCACATGCGTTAAGAAATGAGGGAATGCAAAGGAAGACAGAGATTGGAATAAATCCAGGAAATAACTGACGAGTAGGTTCCAAGTATGTAACACCGAAAATGCAGATAAAATGCCGTCTGCATCGCCCAAAGTTGTCGTCCTTTAATATCCTTTGATAACTTGTACTGTACTTCTTCGTCTGAGTCGGTGAGTTTTATTACAGAAACTATATTTAATACGTAATCTATGGAGTAGTGTATTTATTTCTGAGTCCATATAATTGATTGTAATTATAACGAAAGTATTGTAAATTGCTGGGCAATAGCTAAGGGAACTTAAATCTGTCGATAGCAACGACGAAAGGGCAGAGCTTTGCCGTTGCTTATCTTTGCGTATGGAGAGTCTCTGTGGTGTTGCGAGCAGAGAGGAATCAGAGCAGCTTGGGTGATGAAAGAGTGCGAAAGTGTTTGTTGGGCACCCCCGCAGCCATGGTGTGCTGCTATGCTCGCGCCAGTGTATACGCGCCTGATTCGTTAACTGGTGACTATTGAGAGCACGGCAGGAGTGGACAGGTAGAGGAAGATGCAATTGTAAAACTGCTTGCCCGTAACTATTCGTGGCTTTGGAGACGACTCGCGATTCTCAAACAGCAGCAGCAGCAACAGCAGCAGCTCAGCATCGTCGACGACTACATTCTTCGTCGTCCGCACAGCTACAACATCGTAAGACTGTTAGCTGACAGATATAGTAACGTAGAGGCTTTACTCAGTTCCACTTCTTTTACAAAATGTGACTAACTAGAATAATAGCTTGCAATAGTTAAAATTTGTAGTGTAACTTCGTTGCCATTGTCCTCAGACATTATTACCAGACAGTCTCTCTTCCCTTTAAATGCAATCAGCGAGTGTCGTAAGAAAATGAAAATTTACTGTCAGCTTTGTGTGTCCGCTAATGACTAGCTTCAATCTAAATTTTCTGCCTCAGTAACTGTTCTTTCTCGTATTTCATAACAGAGGCTTATCTAATTTACAATTTTGAGTATTAACTTCATTCACTTAAATTAACGTAAAATTCCACCAGCAAAACTAATAACTAAAAATACAGCACAAATTAGGAGTGCACAATTTCATTTATTCTGTATTTAGCTCAGCAAATGACTTCTGCTGGCTTGATATGTGTTTTATTGTAAAATCAGTTGCTCATATGATTAAATTTAATTGAATCCTTCAATAAGCCAAAGTAAATTCCTTGCCTTTTTCTAAATTTTGAATTGTGTTACACTGAGATTACTGAAAGCATTTTTTTTACATAACAAAATTTTAGTTACATTTATTTAACCAGGAACTCCTATTAACCTTTCTTTCAAAATTTACTATTTGAGAGTAAGTAACTGCAAATCTAATGCTTTCTGATTCGTTTATTTTCTCCTGAACTGCTGTGTTCTGAAAAAGGGTGGCAACCTTCTGTTTACAAGCTAGTGGTTATTCGCTAAAATTGCTTTGCCACTACCTTTCTAGCGGGCTGTCGACCGTTTAATAATCCCCTTTGTACATAATCAGTGTTTTCTTTGTATTATCAGTAATTTTTGTAATACATATTACGTGGTACACATTTCACCCAGCGTGGTTCATGAGTGATTGCGGTATACTCCACCCATTAAAAAAATTGTCATCGGTATTTAGATTGGGTTTAGAAAAGGTTCTTCCTTCAGAAGGGTCTGTTGCACACTTTCCTCCAACTGACCGGTGTTATTTTACTTCGGTAACGATAGCCTTACTCACTGCAATATTTCATTAGGCATATGCGGTCACGGTCAGTTACACCCCACCTCAGTAGGCCGATTAGGAAGGGGAATACTGCAAGTGCTACTCTGAGGTGAAGAGATTGGCACAGGAAAGGAATTCGTGGCTGGCAGCATCAAACCAGTCAGAAGACTGATGACACAAAAAAACAACAAAAAATCGTACATTCCCAACCATATGTACCATACCAATCTCACAATCTTTTGACGGGTGACGGTATTATGTTGAAATAACGTTGATTTTTCTCTATAGGTATGCCTTACTGTGATGAAAATTTAGATATCGATGTAGATGTATGTTAAACTGAAACCATTACTCCTCTAAACAAAATTTTATCTAATGTGTAGGCTAGCATTCCATTTTAAGTGATGTTAAACGATTCCTCACATAATCGGTGAGTATTTTGCGTTATACATAAGAAATTACAGCGGATTTCCTCCAACATTCCATTTGTGAGTGGAACAGGATAGGAGTGATTATAAGTCACCCACCACTACACACGACCGCATACTGAACACTTGTGAATGTAGCAGAGTCGACCTGTACTGATAGACATTGCACCATATTCACATTCCAATGTCGTGACTGTCGCTCGCTGTTGAGCTTCTCCATCGAGCTCAGCTTTATCATAAGGGACATGAACGGAGGTAGTTTACGACACTGCATTAATTGTCGTTCCATGGAAACTGGAAGCAGAATAACACTGTAAGCTCTCTCTGACACAACACCTGTCAAGGAAACGCATGCATGCGTAGAGCTGACAGAAGTTCTTCTCACTGACTTAGAATCAGATCGAGGAACTGCTTAATAACAGGATGATAGAATTTTTACGTCCAGCTTAGCGTCATCGCAAGGTGGATAATTACAAATACTTTACGGACAGACCTCACGAGAGTAAACCTATTTCTTTTTCTTTTTATGTCGTGCTTAGGACAGTGGATGTATTGAGACGCAGGTACGCTCTTCGTGATTTCCATGATCCAATAACTCAGAGAGCAATCTTAGATGACAACCGTCGCCGTTTCGCGATCGTAGATAGAGTTTGGCGTTATACAACCATTCAGAAAAGTGTAATAAGACGATCAAGTTTATACTGTGAACCAGATGTGAAGGAGAAGATTCCATCAGAAATATCAAACACTAGATCAGAACTCGCCAGAACGCAGAAGTCTGGTCCGGTATACTTCCTACGAATGTCCCAAAACCCAGTATACGTAGATATCAAATGGGATTTCGTAATTGTTTGCAAAGAATATCGGCGGTACCTGCAGTAGCCTGATCAGGTGGTATACCACACATTGTCTACTAAATTACACGTGAGAACAAGGAGAGAGTAAAGATTTGATACCACAGATTACACATGCTAGGTTACGGCAGCAAGCACATCACGTATGTAGACCAGTCAATTGCACAGAGGTCGCATACTGAGGTACTTGACATCATATATGTACACACACACACACATACAACCCCACCTTAACAAGAAAATGGTTCTGAGCACTATGGGACTTAACTTCTGAGGTCATCAGTCCCCTAGAACTTAGAGCTAATTAAACCTAACTAACCTAAGGACATCACACACATCCATGCCCGAAGCAGGAATCGAACCTGCGACCGTAGCCGTCGCGCTGTTCCAGACTGTAGCGCCTAGAACCGCTCGGCCACCCCGGCCGGCCCTTGACAACAGATGTTGACCTGGCATCGATTAGCGTTCCACATCAGTTTGCAGGGTAAGGAATCTACGCGAGCGCTCCTCAAATTGCAGTCAACTAAAAGGGTATTTGCGCAGCAAAATGAGCTATAGTAATTTTAAAATTCGTGTGGTTAATGCAGCCCCGTGGACAGAGTAGTAGACCCACATTCATTCTATAGATCCTAAGCCGAATTCAGTTAACAGTTGCAACAGGTTCGCAACAAGCTACAATACTAGTTTATAACGACAGATTCTCATCGAGCGGTGTAACACTAATCACACACTCTTTCGATGGATGATGACATTATTCTTTAACTATTACTGATTTCCACTATGTGGTGGAAATTTGGTATTGATGCAGACATCAGTTTCAACCGTTCCAACAGCTTTGCCGCAGTGGTAACACTGGTTCCCGTCAGATCACCGACGTTAAGGGCTGTCGGGCTGGGCTAGAACTTGGATGAGTGACCAACTAGTCTGCCGTGTCATCTTGGCAAGCGGGGTGTACTCAGCCCTTGTGATAAAAGCGGAGGTGTTACTTGACTTAGAAGCAGCGGTCCGGTCTCGTAAACTGACATACGGCCGCGAGAGCGGGGTCCTGACCCTGTCCCTCCATAGCCGCATCCAGTGACGCCTGTGGATGACACGGCGGCCTGTCGGTACAGTTGGGTCTTCAATGCCTGTTCGGGGGTGTTTGCTTTCATTTTTTGTTGCCATTTTCAACTGTCTCCAGCGCTACCCTGCCCTGGTCGCGGGGGACGTGTGAGTATTTAATTTTGAGAATGCTGAGTAGCCTTCCTTGCGTATAATGGGTTTAATGTTTTACTGAGATGTGTACACACGAAAATGTGATTTGCTATCAAGAAACTGTTCATGCTCCTGTAGATAAAATGAGAGCTATTTCTGAGACATGGATTAATTCAGCTGCGGTTGCCCTCAAGAAAATACCGTTAATACTGTTTGTATAAATTACTTAATTCGTTATTGCAACAATATGTTATGTCTAGTCTTCAGTGTATTATTCTGTTCTCCACAAAATATTAAGGTAAAGCTACATTCTCGTAACAATAACTTTATAATCTTCAACAGTTCGTCTTGCATTTGCTCTCCGCAGTTTTTCCAGATGGGAGGTCATCTGAATCATTATGATGGCTTAGGTTGTTTTAACTGCCACTCGTAACTGTTTTTCCCGGGAGTGATCACGCAGCTATCAAATACTGGACTGTTATTTCGGAGAAAGGTGGTCGAAATCTCTTTTTGGAATTCCATATTGTTTTCCGTGTTTTTCTAAAATCACTTAATGCTAATTAAGAGATGGTTATTTTTAATGGGACGGGGCTGGTTCTTTACCCCAACCTTTCTCGGACGGACATTGCTTCCTTTCTCCAAAGACCTCTTCTTCGACAGGACGTTACACCCAAATTTTCGTACCTACTTCTTTTGTAAACTGTTTTTGCAATAGAGAAATTTTGCTTTTTAGAGGTCATTCTTATTTTTACTGTTTTGGTGGGACACTCCGAATTCTTCTCGTGTACGAATCTCTTCACCCCAGAGTGGCGATTGCACCAAACATTCTGATACTAATCTCTGCCTTCTACAGTATTGACACACTATATCTTCGTTTAATACTGTGCCAATTACTCATTCATGTCTTAACATATGTCCTATCATCCTGTCCCTCCTTCCTTTCAGTGCTTTAATGTTTCTCTCCTTGCCAATTCTTGGGAACATTCTCATTCACTATCGCATCACTTCGTCTAACTTTCTCATTCCTCTAGAGCACGATATCTCAAACGCTTCGACTCTCTTCTTTTTCGGGTTTCCCACAATCTTCTATTAACTTCCATACTACGCTATGCACCAAAAGTAGAAACGCAGATGTATCTCCCTGAAATTAAGGCCGATGTTTGACACCAGTATGTTTCTTTAGGTCAGGAATGCCCTCTTGGCTTAGGCAGCTTTTCATCTCCTCCTAGCTTCGTTCGTCTATCCTAAATCTGTATTTCGTACTCTGCACCCTGTTCATTGCTTTCAGTTGACCAGTAATCCATTCTCGTTTTCTCTGAGGATAGCTATATCATCAGGGAATGTTATCATTGACATCTTTTCTCTGTGAATTTAGGGCCCAATCATGAACTTTCTCATTATTTTCGTCATTGCTTCTTCAGTATAGAGATTAAACAGTTGAAAATAATACACTCTTTTTAATCCAATCACTTGGTTATTGATATCTCATTTTTATTATTCTTCCTCACAGAAAATTGAAACAGCAAGAGGACTTTTCGGATGTCGGTGTAATTTCATACCCGTACACATAATCGATGTGTACGTAAATGATTAGAGTGGCAATTATATGTGACAGGTGGAATGCCCAACAACTAGACATTTTAAAATTTAGAATTGTTTCCAGGCCTGATGGAGTATATGAGGTGGGTGAACAGTGGCAGATACTGAGTGATCAGTTAGAAGGATGCGGAGGTACCACGTACTTGTGTGAGCGTTATGACCATGTGACAGGGTTTTAAAGGGCCTCACTGTGGATCTGGATTTGGTCTGTTGGTTGTGTCGTGTAGTATCAAGATTTATGAGGTATTCGGATGTGACAGTGGCCCGATGTTCGACTGCATGGGAACGTGAGGGTAGGCATATTCGTCTGACAACCACAAGACAGGGTCGCCACATTGTGCCCCAAGCATATCGTACCCCCTTCATATCTGTGTCTGCAATTCGAGAATAAGAAATGGACTCCCTGCCACATTCTGCGTCACCTCGCAACATTGGTTGAGTCTAGCAGCATCTGAACTAGGCAAATCACTGTTTCTTTGCGTGGACTGCAGTTAACACACCAATACAAATGGTTGTGTTTGGAATAGTGCCATGACTGGGAAGCATGGACTGCTGATAAATAGTGTCGTATTGTGTTCAGCGTGGTGAACTGCACTTCTGCACTATCATCAGCGAGTTTGGCCGCGACCTAACAAGAGGTTTCTTTCCTCCAATGTTCTGGAGAGGCACAGCTGCACTGCTGCGTATCGTCGTGGTGTGGGAACTACTGGGTATAGCCTTAGTGACGGTGACTGACGACACACTGACGGCCGAACGAGATGTATTGGACATCCTGCGCCCTCTTGTGTTATTTTCCATGTGACAGTATCGTAGTACCATTTTACAACTGCCGGTCGGTGTGGCCGAGCGGTTCTAGGCGCTTCAGTCTAGAACCACGTGACCGCTAAGATCGCAGGTTCTAATCCTGCCTTGGGTATTGATGTGTGTGATGTCCTTAGGTTAGTTAGGTTTAACTAGTTGTAAGTTCTAGGGGACTTATCACCTGAGATGTTAAGTCCCATAGTGCTCAGTGCCATTTGAGCCATCTTACAACAGGAAAGTGCTTCTATAGATATGAAACTTATCTCTATGAACCATCTCCGTAATGCTGAGGTACCCCCATGGCCAACAAGATCCCAATATCTGTCCTCACTAGAACACATGTGGCTCCTTCTTGGACGTTAGCTCGGTCTAAGATATCATTTACCGGTTACAGTAGTTCTGAACCAACTTCCATTAGGAGATGATACGGCTTTATTATAAAATTTGCATCTGAATTAGGTCATGCATCTAGGGCAGCGTGGGTACGATATCATACTAATATGTGGGATCATAATGCCAAGTTCTTGGTAAATTTTATTCTTTTTTCCAATCACTGAAATAACTTCACATACTTTCACAACACGTGAAGTATGATTTCGTTTCCCTTTCATTCATGTGGATACTTCATTTTTTTTTCTTCTTCTTTATTACAATACACTGTAGATATTTTACATTGCCATACTTCACTGGTAATTACACCGAAATTTTCTGAGATTTTCGAACAGTTTGCCTAATTTTACATTTTCGAACGCTTTTTCTAGGTCGACAATTCCTTTGAAAACATCTTACTTTCACTGTTACTCGCAAAGTCAGAACTGCGTCTCTGAGGCCTTTAGTTTTCCTAATGCGATACCGATCCCCATCCTAAATATCATCTGATTTATTTTCCACTCTTCTATATATTACTCCTGTCATCAACATGGATGCATAACCTGCAGAACCATAGTGTGACAGATCTCACACCTATATTTCTTTATTATCTTCGGAACAAGCACTTTCATTCAGACTGAAAATCTCCGTGGGATCTAATTGCAATATTTATACACTGATGTGAAAAAGTCGTGGGATAAAAATATGCCGTAGTATTGCTTACACAAGGTAAAAAAGAGCGGTGCGTAGGTGGAGCTGTCATTTATACTCAGGTAATACATGGGAAAAGGCTGCAGACGTCATTATGGCCGCAGTCTTTCTCCTCTTTCATTCCTTGTCCCAAGCCCATATTCTCCTGTAACCTTTTCTTCTACTCCTTCCCCTACAACTGAATTCCAGTCGCCCATGACTATTAGATTTTCGTCTCCCTTTACGTATTGCATTACCCTTTCAATATCCTCATACACCTTCTCTATCTGTTCATCTTCAGCTTGCGACGTCGGCATGTATACCTGAACTATCGTTGTCGGTGTTGGTCTGCTGTCGATTCTGATTAGAACAACCCGGTCACTGAACTGTTCACAGTAACACACCGTCTGCCCTACCTTCCTATTCATAACGAATCCTACACCTGTTATACCATTTTCTGCTGCTGTTGATATTACCCGATACTCATCTGACCAGAAATCCTTCTCTTCCTTCCACTTCACTTCACTGATCCCTACTATATCTAAATTGAGTCTTTGCATTTCCCATTTCAGATTTTCTAGTTTCCCTACCACGTTCAAGCTTCTGACATTCCACGCCCCGACTCGTAGAACGTTATCCTTTCGTTGATTATCCAATCTTTTTTTCATGGTAACCTCCCCTTTGGCAGTCCCATCCCGGAGATCCGAATGGGGGACTATTACGGAATCTTTTGCCAATGGAGAGATCATCATGACACTTCTTCAATTACAGGCCACATGTCCTGTGGATACTCGTTACGTGTCTTTAATGCAGTGGTTTCCATTACCTTCCTCATCCTCATGTCGTTGATCATTGCTGATTCTTCCGCCTTTAGGGGCAATTTCCCACCCCTAGGACAAGAGAGTGCCCTGAACCTCTATCCGCTCCTCCGCCCTCTTTGACAAGGCCGTTGGGAGAATGAGGCTGACTTCTTATGCCGGAAGTCTTCGGCCGCCAGTGCTGATTATTTATTAAAATTTTGGCTGCGGCGGGGATCGAACCAGGGACCAAAGACATTTTGATTATGAATCAAAGACGCTACCCCTAGACCACGGATTCTACCTCTTTTATAACTTCAGCAAGTCCGAGCACTAACTTACTGTGTAAAATTTGTTAAACCTATACCTAACTCGCGTAAACTTTACATGTTGTAAGTGTATCCTGTACACAGTTTGAAAGAAAAAAAAAGAACATAACCTGCTCACCCTAGTGAGTTCAAAATAGTTAACAATTAACAAAATGAAACGTTTATTTTGTAAAGTCACTATATCCTACTGTTGTGTGAAATATGCAATTCTGTTCACTGTTCGTAGTTTCACACGCATAAGTTCCTGAAAGTTTACTAAATCTCAACAAGTTTGCATTATGTTTGATTAAGTGTCTTAAGGTGGAATCATCTTGAAGCAATTCTTCTTCTCCTTGCTGCAGCTCGGCGTCCTTTTCTCCGTCGAACTGGAGGTGGAATTTTCTTACAACTAATTGGTATTCTGAGAGTCTCTTCCTCCAAGCAGTACTGATGCTTCCAATGTTGTATGTTCCTATTCTCCCACACGCCACATCGCCGTCTAATTTCTTTTGTTACTGTTTCCCTTTTCGCGCTGGGTATTGAGTACGTTTGATGACAGTAAATTTCATGGGGAAACACTTGCATGTCGTACACGTAACCTTTAATTAGTCCAGGTTTTTTCAAAAATACTTTACGGAAATTAGTAAGTGTGTATAATAATTGCTTTTGTTGCAAACTATCAAGACCAGAGGATTGTTGTGCTTTTCTACTATTTCAGAGAGGTGGGTATTCTCCTCGTCCTTCACATCTTCTACGACCGGGAATGTACTGCAGTTGAAACTATATTGAAGCCGCCATAAATGTTCGCGAATCGGTTCTATCTTTAAAATATGACACTATTTGCCATGCAATTCTTTGGTCTTTACCAAGTCTAACCTGACTCTCGTGTCACCGAAACACATGCTGCATTCACCCTTTGCGAGATCGATTATAGTTTCCGTCCCTCGCAAAATATCTAATCCGAGGAGACAGTACACGGCTAAATTCTTTACAATAAGGAAGGTGCACTCTTTGGCTCCCATTCCAAAATTAATACAAATCCGTGTCTGTTCCCGAACTAGTTGGCCTTTCTGACTAATGGCTCCTGTAACTCGACAATTAGTGACTGGAAAAACCGGAATCTTTCTAATCTTCTTTAAATGAAGAAAGAACGATTCATTCAGCACAGAAACCGATGCTCCAGTATCTAAAATCACTGTAGTTTGAATACCATAAATATCACAAACTATAGCTGCTTGTACAACTTCCCGTTCAAACAAACTACACTTCTTCCGAAAATCTTGACGTAATTCCTCTCGTATATCGACTCCGTCATTATATCTTAACATCTGCATAGTTGAACTACGTTTCTGGGCAACATCAGCAGAATTATTCCTACACACTGCATCTTTTGCGCCGTTCGACCCGATCGCTGCTGATTCTATGCGACATACATTCTCATTGTTACTACAGCTAGTTGTCTGCACGTTTGGTTGCTCGTTATTACTAACATCATTCATGCAAGTGCCCCCTAGACACCCTGCGACTGACACACGGGAACAGAATGTCGTCGCATCTAGTTTGACTGACTGGTACTGGTTGATGGTTGCGGTTCAGTTACCTCAATGATCTTGATATTTTGATTCGGTGGTTGCCATGGCTGCGCATTCATATGCTGCTGCATGTTATTTGACGTATTTATATTGTACGATGGTTGTACATGATTGTTGTTGTGATACTGCGGTGGCCTAGGCTGCTGCCATTGCTGTTGTGCATAATTCTGTGTTGACCAGTTATGTGGTGGTTGCATGATTTGCTGATTATTTGAAAAATTACCGTTATTGTAATTGGCGTTAGCTCTAAAATCTCGTTTCCGTTTCTTTGAAAAGTTTCCGTTATTGTTTTGTCCGCTATTGTTCTGTGGATGATAATTGTGATTCGGTGCATTACTGTACTGTCCATTTGTGTTCATATTATGGTTCTGCCATCCTGAATAATTCGGACTATTCCAATGATTTTGATTCCCATAGTAGGTGTTTCTATTACTACCGTTCTGGTGGTTTCGTCCATTGCCACTACCATTACCATTATTCGACGAATTATTCCCATAATGGTGTCTGTCCTCTTCGATAACCAAATCTAAAGAGTCCAGTACAGATAGAAAATGTTCCACGTTGTCTTCAGGAATGTGAAACAATTTCTCCTTTAGATCACGCGGAAACTTCTCCTTTAATATCTTTCAAATATCACACTCAGGAATTGGTGTGGATAAATATTTCACTTTGTCCAGATACATTTCGAAATACTTCCGCAAAGTACCATCTTTTGTATTAAATGGCTCAGGACTATAAACTTCTTTTCTTAATAGTTCTTGTACCCCACGCGACCAATACTTGTTTAGAAAAGCTTGTTCAAATTCATCGAAGGAGCTGCATTGTTCAGCTTTCTGTGTCGCGAACAACGCTGGCTCACCTTGAATATGGGTAATGGTAAAGACAATTTTGTCCCTTTCGTTCCAATATTTTGGCATTATTCCGCGGATCCCTTTGATAAACACAATTGGATGGGGTCCGTTCTTATCATTGGTAAACTTCTGAAACTGGGAATTCTTCACTAAAGCATCCTGAGTCACCAATGATTGTGTATGGTCCTGATAAACGAATGTTACTCCACGTGTTGGATTGAAATTATTGCCCGTCTGCCTCCTGTTTTCAGTTAAAGGCGTTTCATAGTGATCAGGGTGTGTTTCTGTGATACTAACACACTCCGGTGAACTGTTATAAGATGTTTGCATACGTGTTTCATTAAGCACTTTCTGCACGTTTTGTAATTCAGTCTGGAGTTTATGAATCTTTGTGTTGTTTTCATGTATCAGTTGTGTTCCTGCTCGTTGTAACATCACAGGTAGTTCCTTCTGTATAACAGTACTAATTTGTTTGTCCTTGTCATTTAACCATGTGTTGAATGTAGTCACAACGCGTTCTTCTTGTTCTTTGCATTTTTGTTCTTATACGTTTTGATTATCAACCGTTTTCTATACGTGTACTTATGTTGTGTATTTCTGCTTCCAAAGAAGTGTGTGTTTGTTGTAATTTGTCCACATCCTGGGTTACTTGCTTTACATTCTGTGGTAAGTCATGGTATGTTTGTTGCATACTTGAAACGTTGTTCTGTATAGCAGACAACTGGGCATCTGTTTGCTGTCGCAGCTGACGATCGTGTTCTTTTAACCGGTTTTCAAGCTTTTGAACTATCTCTTTTGAGAACTGTGAAAAGCTTAACTGCGTACGCTCGTCTAATTGACTGATGCGTTCATCCAAGGTCCTAATCCGTTCATCTACTCTGCTAATACGTTTATCTAAATTATTATTAATCTCAGTTGCAAGCTGTTTAGCAGTTTCTTGTTCTCGCTGTATCTGTGATTGGTCCTGTATTTTACACTTTTGTTCCTGTGATTGTTCCTGTATTTTAAACATTTGTTCCATTTTCATCATTAAGAGAGAAAATGGATCCATTACTGTTTGTGTTGGCTCTACCGGTGGTAAATCGACTGTAACTGGTGTTTCGTGTGGTTCTGCTTCAGTATGCACTTCAACTACCGTCTGTATTCTGCCTGAGTGCTCTACAGCAGATGGATCACTGACTTTAATATTAGTGCCCTGTTCTATATCCCCTGTCTGATCTGAAAAAATATTATCAATTTCTACATCACTAGTTATTCATTCCTCCTCTGAATGTTCTACTGTTACTTCCTGCTGTGAAGCTTTTCTTACACGTCGCACTGTTTTCACCATGTTTGCAAATGTTTGGGTGTAAGTCTAATCGGGAAGACGTCACACGCAACACATCAATTATTCCGTCACACAAAACATAAAATAATTACTACACTGCACCAGATTGGAATCAGTACTATAAATGTTCACTTTCGTTTGATTAAAATTCAGTTCCAATCTCGTTCAGTTAACCTCTACTGAAAACACTTGATG
Source organism: Schistocerca piceifrons (assembly GCF_021461385.2). Classification (NCBI taxonomy): domain Eukaryota; kingdom Metazoa; phylum Arthropoda; class Insecta; order Orthoptera; family Acrididae; genus Schistocerca; species Schistocerca piceifrons. The sequence goes on from NC_060140.1 coordinate 635,017,122, forward strand.
CTGTATTTTACTGAACCTTCTCGTAGTTATTTAAATATAATTGACTCTTATAGCTTCCTAAGAGGACACACTCACTAAATGTAAAAATTTTTTTGTAAGATACTGCACCAGGTTGAAGAAGATGTTGTGCACATGTTATGCAGTGCTTCTTTCTGCTGCTGCTGGGATGGAATGGTACAACAAAAATATCGTGCCTAGGGTCGTTGTAGATTTCCGCTCGTTACAGCATGAAACAAATAGAAGAAACACACATTAGCACACACATAGAAGCTAGTCCTGTCACGGTAGCCACTGAATTGCCCCCTCTGTTTATTGATTGGATAGCCACTGAATTGCTATTTATTTATTTAATGGGATAATAATAATTATTAAAAGGTGGCAGTTTTATTTAAGCATTGATTTTACTCTTTCGATTGTTGCGAGTCAGCGATAGTGCAATGCTGCTCGCTTTGGAAAATACACATTTTATAAGAATTATTTGGTCCAAGAAACATTTTTACGATCACGGTTGAGATTTAGACGGTATTCGCGTAATTGTACTGATTAAAAGTTATCGTTTCCGAAAGACGCAGGTTCGATTAAAGCTGTGTGCACTTTTGCGCGTATAATGAAAATATTCATAACACGTCGCGTAACAAAAGAAACATGCGAATCACAATCGTGGTCAAACGAAGAAAATATATGATTACATAAATGTTCTTCGCTGTTATTCAGGACAGGCTCAGATTAGACATTGCAAATTTTACTTATAGAAAATGACAAGACGTTACACTCGGGAGATATTTGTTTTGACTAAATTGTATTTACCTTCTCTCTCTCCTTTTTACAGCCTTTATACTTCACATCGATTAAGGAACTTTTCCTTTCTACTGACCAGTACGAGAACAAAATTCAGATTCAACAAAATGTCTTACATCGAATTATTACATGCTTAACCTTTAACAATCCTATATAGTTTCGTAGTACAAACAATGCTAATTTATTCCGTGCACTAGAAAGTCTTTGGTACACTGAGCACAAAAATGAAAATAATAAAATTATAACTACATTTTTAATATCATGAATACTTCTTTAAAGTATGAGAGCCTGAAAACTATTTTTGTGGTTACCCATTCCTGATAATAATAATAATAATAATAATAATAATAATAATGCATCTATCATAAACAGCACTGTGACTAGTTCAGAGGCGACCTCAACAGTAAGTTCCCATTAAATCGTCTATCGCCCTGACTTCTAAAGTCGAAAATAATCTCACCACTTACCACGTGGTTTTGTTAATATTACGGGCGGCTCACAAACAGCAAATCTAAGCGATCTAGGACGGTGCACAGTCCTGGCGAGTGTTAAGAAAACGTATTAGACAACAGACTGGCTGTGACGTCATACAAGGCAGCACCAAAGCCGGAATTTGACTGACGTGGACAGATTCATCGCTCGGTACGAATTGTGTGTTTTTACACAAAATTAAGTGGCTCCACCCGTGGTCTAGAGGTAGAATCTTGGATTATTAACCAAACTTCCTCGCTCCCGGGTTCGAAACACGCCACTGCTTAAATTCTGGTGGATAATCAGCATGCGAAGACTTCCAGCATAGTGTCAAAGAGGGCGGAGGAGCGGACAGAGGTTCAGGGCACTCTCTTGTCCTTGGGGTGGAAATTGCCCCTAAAGGCGGAAGAATCAACAATGATGATCAACAGCATGAGGATGCAGAACGCCATGGAAACTACTGCATTAAAGACACATAAAGTGTATCCACAGGACATGTGGCCTGTAATTGAAAAAGTCTCATGATGATCTCTCCATTGGCAAAACATTCCAGAATATTCCCCCATTTTGATCTCCGGGAAGCACTGCCAAGGGAAAGATGACGATGCGAAAAAGATTGACTAGTCAGCGGAAGGATAAGGCTATATGTGTAGGGGAGTGGAATGTCAGAAGCTTCAACGTGGAAGGGTAGCTAGAAAATCTGAAAAGGGAAATGCTAAGGCTCAGTCTATATATAGTAGGTGTAAGTGAAGTGAAATTGAAAGAAGATTGGTTGATTTGGGGGGAAGGGACTAAACAGCGAGGTCATCGGTCCCGTCGCATTAGGAAATGATGTGGAAGGAAGTCGGCTGCGCCCCTCCAAAGAAACCATACCGGGATTTGCCTGAAGCGATTGAAAGGAGTATACTATGAACAATGGATGTCTCTGATAGGCTCGATAATGCCGATCGCTGACTGCGCGCGACCGCAGAACCAAAGATACTGCTTCATGTTGGAGTAAGAGAGCGCTGGGCGCACAGTTGTAGATAGCTGGCTGTGAGTGAAGGGGATGGTGTAGGCAGTTTTCTGGTTTGGTTGTGAAGCCAACAAGTGTTAGATTAATATAGGAATTACGAAAACATTTAAGCATAAATCTTCTCACAAGCAAAGTAAAAATTTTGAAAATTATGACTTGTGTTCTGCCAGCGCATTACTCTAGGTAAGTTGGCTGATAATTGTCAATTTTTGAGTAACCCCAGAATGTACGTAAGCTTATTTGATAAAATTTCATTTATGTAATTTTTCTGAGATTTGTTAACAGACTATATGTAATTTGATGATTTGCATTTATGTTGGATTAGTGAGGTCAGATAATACTCGCTATTTAAATCTCATTGTTTGTGAATCAATTGTGAGTAACGTAACTTAAATTGTCAAATGTTTTTGAAAAGCCAAACTTAACTTGGAATATAATTTTGGCAAAAAAACTCATTGTTAGTAATTCAGCACAATCAGTACTGCTCCCTATCTAGATCATATGTTTTTCAAGGAAGTTTGATCTTCCTTAAATGTTTCGAATTATCACCCAAAAGAATTTCATGTGCGTTCCAAAGTATTACAGCCAGCATTTTACCCCACTGAGCCTCTAACTAGCATCAAAATATATCGCGTTCCATCATTGCAACTTTAGAGGTAAAGCAATTTAATTTATTTCTTATGTGCACAAGGACCAAAGTTATGAGTATTGAACAGGGCCAGATGATTCAGTACGTAAGGGGCTGAATGTATTTCGCAGCGACTGTATTTCTTTCTTGGTATTGGGAGTTTCATTGCCCAGTCGATTCGTGAAAACACGCTACACGTTAACTCGAGTTCAGTACCCATTCCACAGTTCAGACATTCATTCAACATATTCTTAAAAAGTTTACTTTTGTTAAAGAACGATACACTTGGCCTAGCTGGGTAGCCGCACGGTCTTGGGCGCCTTGTCACGGATCGAGCGGCTGACCTTGTCGAAGCTTCGAGTCCTCCCACGGGCATGGGTGTTTGTGTTGTCCTTAGTGTCAGTTAGTTTAAGTTAGCTTAAGTAGTAAGTAAGCTTAGGGACCGACAGCCTCAGCAGTTTGGTCCGATAGAACTTACCACAAATTTCCGTTACAACTGGCGACAGCTCTTCTAGTCGTTCGCTTTGTGAAATCTTTTGATACTTAAATGGTCAGATACATTTATTAAAATTTCTTCCAGAGTTCATCGGCGTTCTTATTCTCCGCTTTGGTTTCCATTGATTTGTTTCTTCAATTTTTTTGCCTTTGGCGTTGTACCTGTATTTTATTTACGATGCCGCGCAGTCTTATTGCGAATCAGACGCAAAATTTAACTGTTGACAATACTACCATAGATAATGTATCCGTTGACGATAACAATATTTAATGTAACAGTGAAAAAGATAGTGACAATTCTGCAGTGCCAAATTTGCAGCGCATCACAGACAATGTACATAATGATTCTCAAAATAATGGACAAAATCCTGATACTGTAACTTCACCCACTAATTTCACTAGTAAACAGACAGTTGATTCCGGTATTGCGGACGCCGCTGATCTGTGGATGACTGAAGTGCACAACTCAATGCTTTATTGATTACGGAATGAGATCAATAATTTACCTATTTTTCACACAATTAATCAGATCGCCAGCAGTATGACAGAGGCCACAGTAGTGCAATGTACTCAATCTGTTTTTGAAAGCCCATTCGATTCCATTAGCAGTATTTATGCAGATAATACAACAAATGAGAATCTATGGTTGTTGATAATGTCTCCTTAGCACAAAGCACAACACAAGTGACACCTGACGCACCAATTCAGAGTAATATTGTAGCGATGCTTCAAACTCTCATGCAAATGATGGTTCGACAGATTAAGAAAAAAAATGGTTCAAATGGCTCTGAGCACTATGGGACTTAACATCTGTGGTCATCAGTCCCCTAGAACTTTAAACTACTTAAACCTAACTAACCTAAGGACATCACACACATCCATGCCCGAAGCAGGATTCGATCGTGCGACCGTAGCAGTCGCGCAGTTCAAGACTGAAGCACCTAGAATCGCTTGGTCACCGCGGCCGGCAATTAACAAAACTGATGCCATGACTTCTCAGTTCCATGAACAATCTTATAAAAAGTATGAACAATTTTCCAACATACGAGAAAAACAACCTCACACCACCTCTCAGTTACGAGAATCACGAGAAAAAGAAGTTGACAACACTGCTCAGATCAATGAACGATTTAATAAAAATTATGAGCATTTCGCCAGCATACAAAAACAACTACATTACGACACTACACAGTTCAGTGAACAATTTTCCCGCATATGTGACGAGCTTAAATCATATTAAGACCAGGGAAATAATTCCGTAGAGCCCGTTACAGACGTTGCCACGTCCCAAACCCTACGTCTTGTTGAATATTCCATCGACAGTGCAGAGCAATATTTTACGGAGAAGTTATCCATGACCTCTATGAAACGGCATGATATTATCAGTTTTTCCTCCGACGCTACCGCCAGCGAAAGCAGTTTGATAATCTCGGACAACATTAATCAACCAACTGTGCCTACCAAATCTGATAAGAAGGCTAAGTTTCCCACGTTATAAATTTCATTACATTTCCTTGATACTAACGACAATATCATCCGGAATCACGCACATGACCGCTCCGTTGAGCCACCCAAGCAGTCTGAAAATGTAAATAGTGAACTTATCGAGTCCCTTATTAAGCATGACGACACTAATAGTAAATAAGTTTTCAGTCAACCCAAAATGGTACACACAACACCGCCTTTTGTCATGACAATTTTACGTTCTCACCACAGCTTTCTGCTTCATCGTGTGCAAACAATTTTGTTTCAGTCAGCCTTTGTACTTATAAATTCTATTCCCCACAGACCGATTTGATGACTAGATTCATACAGCAAAATCAAACGTAAAAAAAAAAAAAAAAAAAATCCCTCAGATTAATGATGCGAACAATCAGAAATCAGATGATACATTCAGTCTCAAGACAGAACAGAGTTTGTTTCCTTCCGTGAAGCATACCAGAAATGTTAAGATTGTTATGCTTCACAACGACAAATTTTTTGAAGAACAAAACGATTTCCCTTACACCAAATCTTTGAAGTGTGTCACTAATAAAGCGCAGAAGAAAACTACGAAAAACAGTTCCAAATTCTTTTCGCAACAGGCAACGCTAGGGGAAGAAAATATTTTATATTTCATTTACCGTTTATTTAATACAAGCAAACACACAGATTCCGATGTACCTACCCCGCAGAGGTATCCAATACAATCTGCAAACAGCTGTGATAACGCTAAGATTTCTCAAATGTTACAAATTAGTCAAGGTCAAGAGCAATGGGTAGTACAGCCTATTGTAACATAGAGGCCACGACAGAGAGTGCAACAGTCAAGTGCCATGTCATTCTTGAAACCAGCAGCGACGCGGTCAACAATACCGTCGGGCCGCACAGCAGCACGACACAAATTACTTCAAAGCAATGTAGCGCTACGCCGACCAGAATAAAACTCTGCTCCACATACATAGAGTCCACTGTCGTCAAAGCTACTTGCTTTTACTTACATTACCGATCTGATTTAACAGCAATGCACAGAGCCTATGAGATTAATCGGCAAATCATCAATAGCAAATTGACTGATTTCCAATAAAATAACCAGAGCGGGATACCACCAGCGCCAAACTGTCAAGAAGATTTATTTGAAAACATCAATTTCCAAAACCAAGCACATCTACTTTCATCTCAAAAATATTACGCCAAGCCAAACACAGAGCTGGATCACTTATATTGCGTTATGTAAATGCGACATAGCATATTCTGCCATCACATAAATTCCTTTTGTACGATTTTCCTTTCCCGGACTGCGACGTTACACACGATTTTGACACACATAAACTGAATTTGGCAATATTTTTTTTTTGTCTTTCGTCGCTATGCAACACCTGAATCATACGTAGTGAATTTCAATTTCCGTCGTGTAGCAATAACGAGAAATTACCGAAATGCCAATCAGGTGAATTTTAGCACCAAGAATACTGCTTCCAGTATGAACGAAATTATACGCACGCTTATTTCAGCAGCAAGAATTTCAGAAGAAAATTTTACGCCATTTATTCTACGAAATTTCTATGTAACCACCTATTTTATTTACACTAGCGATATGCACCAATCTTGACGACATAAATTATTTCTTCAGTTCGACGTCTTGCATTCTGAAGACATTACACTACTGCTATTCATTTTTTAACTCTTTTCAGATTTGTATAATTTTTTTGGCTACTTGGCTACTTTACAGGAAATATTATTCTTGACTTTGTCTTGCAGAAGTCGTTATTTGCATTGCCAGTACATCTCATTTTACGCTTATTTTAGTTCTACATGCGAGTCGACATACCCATATTGCACACCAGACTTGTACTTGACACACTTCCTATGCTTATAGAAATTCCATTGGTGCCTTGTTTTCACGATTCCTTGATTATTTAGCATTTTATGAGGAAGCGACGTGCCCGGCACGGAGAATCTTGCAGGTCGATTCTCTTACCGTAAGTTTAGGCCTTGCACAGTTTTTGTTTTCATACCGATGTGCATGAAAACGACAACTTTAAAAGGCACCACTTATTTTGACATGTGTCCAGCGGATCACATCCCTTGGGTGGTGTGACTGCTGCTAACTGTAACTCACACACTTTTTTGTATTATAAGAATTTTTCTCAATGCTTTTCACGGGTATACTGCCATATATGATCGTCTTCGCTACACGATATTTCTGCGATCCATCTTGCCGCCATCTTCAGGTGCGATCGCTGAGTACACAATGACGCTGGAACCTGAAGATGGTGGCCAGATGGATCGCCGAAATATCGTGTAGCGATGACGATCATATCCGGTAGCATACCCGTGAAGAGCACAAACATATGACGCCGGGAAAATCTACGGAATCAAGTATTTGTGTCCTTTCTGTATATAACCTCTGTATATCTTATGTTCATTTATTTCTGATACTATTTTGTCTTTACTGATACCACGAAATATGTAATTTTTTGTGCTATGCTACTCCACTTTGCCATTATTGCACACCCTAGGGCAGGCAGAATTACTTCAGACTTTTATGCTATTTCCTGATGAATTATTATTACATTTTTTGTTACATTCGTACCATTTTGTACTTTATAATGTTTCCATGTTTCACGGATGCTCAATCTTGTGCTCTAATTTGCTGTACATCTCTTGTACTTGATGAAGTCACTAGTTTACTTGCTTTCACCTATGTAGATTAAAGACATCAATGTACCCTGTAACTCATGTCCATTGGATATACTCATCCATTTTGTATATGTTGCTGACCCAATGTACCAATGTCTCATTGTATCCAAACGACACAATATGCTTATAAATAGAAGTACATGGAAGACCAGGAAATGCAGTACATAGAAAGCACAACATAAGCAAATTATATGGAATATTAAATATCATTGACACTTCTAACAATGTTTCCTGGCAGGCTTTTATAACCATTTTCCTATTGGTGCACTAGGTAAATTAGGTAGGTTGCCTATAAAGATTTAGGGTTAAGGATATTTTTTCTCTGCATTTTGTGTCAGGTATAAGAGTATTGTTAGATGAGTGTTCATTCCCTGAACTTCACCAATTTTTCTGATAAATGATGGAATGCTGGTGTTTAATGAGTGTTTATGCCATGAGCTTCCTTCTAATAATGAGGATTATATTGATATATTGGTGATTTTTCTATAATGATATTGTATGATATTAATATGTATTTTGTGTATGTTGTGTCCTTTCTAGGAAAATCTGTCTTACCTTGTGCCACATGGATGAATTTGTTTGTCACAGAAGTTTTGCACCTAAAAGAATTTTCATCATTCCTTATGAGACTGCCTTCTTATGTTAGCATGCATGAATGCCTTGTTTTCAAGTTAATAATCACATTTCCATGTTCCACTATTTCTGCAATTCATTCGCATCTTTGCATAATGATATCACGACTTATTGTAATATTTTAAATTTACCTAGTCAGTAAACTATATTGCACTTAGTACTCCTGCCTTTAGGCTTGCATATACTATAATGACATTTTTTCTTTGCTTTGGCCACAGCAGTTCTTGACTCAAAATGAATGACGATTGACTGTTAGTCATTTTACTTACAGATAAAGCGCATTGCCCTTATTAGTCATTCCCACATCCTTCCCTGTAGCCAGCGCATAGTTAGAGGTATAGGTCATTTACTAGACTGAAATTTTTGAAGCCCCAAAGGTGATATGCACTCTGTAAATATTTTGTCTTTACATATACAATGCCATACCTTCATTTTATGATGCTATTTGTCTAATATGTACTCTTACAGGTCATACAGAACTATACTATTATATAATATGGCTATTTATCCACCTTGTTCTTGTAAAAGCTATGTCAAGTTACATATTTTCATTATGAATAATGCACAGGCGGCTGAGTGCCATATAAAGATAACTTAATGATATTTAATGATACTTCCTCAGCTTTGATGTTTATGCTATGCAAAAACAGTCCACCTTAAGCCACAAAGATGTTTTTATCACATTTTTGCTGTTAAGGTCAGTATTTATTTCATATAGAACTAGGCCACTTTGAGCCACTAAGATGATTTCTGCAACATTTTCTTAGCTAGTAAGACCAGCATTTATGTATGTAAAAAGGCCACTTGGAGCCTCTGATAGATATTTTCTAATCAGTCGGTTTAGATATTAAGATTTCATGTACTAGGCCACCTGTAGCTTCAATAATTTCGTAGTTACTAAGATCAGCATTTATGTATGTGGAAAGGCCACATGTACCCTCTGATTGATTTTTCTCTACAAGTGGTTTAGTTATTATGATTTGCATGTATTCCAACTACAAGGCCACCTGGAGCCATTCAATTCCTGATTTTACTGTTAGATTTTCTTAATATTGCATATACAAGGCCACTGAGAGCCACAGTACAATATTATGAATTAGTGATGTTCTCTGTAATGTTAGGTTATTCTATGTCTAATTGTCAGACTGATGCTACACTTATTGATGTGGTCTTATGCAAAGTTCACTTTCAGTTTTGCCTATTCACTCTGATGTAAAGCGTTGTTACTTCACAGAGCCTGTAATTTCATTAGGATACTGAACTTTTTCTGATCAGATAGATTACTCTATGTAGATATAGGCAGAAATGGTCATATTCCACTACCTTACATTTGCTACTTTTTTGTACATTCCATTATCCAGTCTCCTACCTCTGTTCATGGTATTGGAGCAATTTACTACTGGTATTCATAGTTCAACATAAGTGACTAAATATGTTGTGTGGATCTCAGAACAATCTCTGCTATCAAGAGCAGTGATGATGCTGGTTATCAGTTTACTGATATTATGGTAATTGCCAACCACAGTTGTTGGCAATCTGTTCCCGAGTATCTCTTGCATCTCTGCACATGACTGAAAAAAATAGTATGGAGTTTAGATGAATTGGTACACAGAAGGCAATACACATTGGTCACTAAGAAGTTGTTCAACCTGCACAAAACATTAAGATATGGACTTTATGACGCAGTCACTTAAACATGCTCATAGGCTTCAGCCGTTCCCTTGCCTATTCCTATTCCATTATCTCGAAGATTAGGATCTATATTGATTCTGATTTAATGATTTATTTGTCAGCAACCTTGTTTGCTTGATAATTTACTCATATTGTAACCAGATTACGATTTTACTAGTGCACCTGAGCACTATCAATTCTTTCAATTTTAATGATGTTGTACAGTTAGATAAATTAACCATATATTTGTAGTACAAGGTACTTCCAAATAACTCTGAAACTTATTAAACCCCGATGGAGGGTTATGAAAGGAGTATACTATACACAACTAGGATCGATAATGCGGATCGCTGACTGTGCGCGACCACAGAGCCAAAGATACTGCTTCATGTTGCAGTAAGAGAGCGCTGGGAACACAGTTGTAGGTACCTGTCTGTGAATGAAAGAGAATGGTATAGGCAGTTCTTGTGTGGAGCTTAGCGAAGCCAGCAAGTGTTAAATTCATAAAGGAATTACGAGAAAATGTAACCAAAACCTTTGGCTCTGTGGTCGCGCACAGTTAGCGATCCGCATTATCGAGCCTAACAGAGTTTTTATTGTTTATAGTATACTCCTTTCACAATTTAGGGAAATCACGGAAAATTTAAAGCAGAAAGGCGCCCGCCTGAACGCAAGTTCAGTGTGTTACCCATTGCGCCACCTCGCTCGATCTAGAAACAAGACAAGGATTTCTGGTCAGATAAGTATAGAGTAATAGCAACAGCAGTAGAAAATGGTGTAATGGGAGCAGGATTCGCTATGATTAGGAAAGTATGGCAAAAAGTGTGATACAATGAACAATAGCGAATTGTCCGTTCAAGAATCATAAGAGGAGGAGGTTGTATGGGAAGATTTCAGCTAGATTACATCATGGCCAGATAGAGATTCGGAAATAAGATACTGGATTGTGAGACATAACCAGAACAGATATAGACTCAGATTTGGCTGAATTTCAGGAGATTAGTATGGAAGAATTTACACTCAAAGAAGTGGGATACGGATGTACTACGGGATAACGAGACATGTTTGAAGTCTATAAATCTATAGATAAAGCAATAAGAAATAGCTCAGTAGGCAGTACAGTTGCAGAGGAATAGACATCTCTAAAAAGGACAATCACAGAAGTTGGAAAGAAAACCATAGGTACAAAGAATGTAAATGCTATAAAGTTAGGGAAAGTTTACGAGGGACTTCTGCAACCGATGTTAATGTATAGCTTGGCAGGGAGCGGGGAAGAAGGCTGTTAAATATACCTCGTGGCGGCAGTGTGCAGGAGGTCGAGCGGTCAGGATTTGATAGTGGGCATCCAGGGCTGCCGTTAATAGACGAAACAAGAAATTAAGTACAATGAACAGGATATATTTTCATATACGGAGTGCAAAGGGCGCGCCTAGGGTCGGAAGTTAGCAAGTTTAGGCGAGTGTAGGAGGTCGAATAATTAATTAAAATGGGCAACAGAAGGGGAAGTGCTTCATGTTAACTTACGTTGGTGACCGGTCGCGAAAGACAGAGCCTCCGGCTCTGCCTTCCAAAAAGACGTCTGTTCTGCTCGAGGTCTGGATTACAAGAAAGAGAAGCAACTGCATTTCGCCCCGCAGGACGCTCCGGCGTCCACACACGTGATCGGTATCCCGCACACGCTATTGGCTAACATCTATGGCGTGAATTCGCTAGCAGTTGCAGCAGAGGGCTCAGGTCGTCTCCTGTCAGCAGCTTTAACTGGACAGAACCGCCTCGGTTTTGCAAGGCAAGCGACTTGTGTCACGTAGACACGGCGTGAATGACCCAGATTCCAGTGGGCCTTGGAAATAAATTTCTTAAACCAATTTCCTAAATATTCCTTGACTGGCTGACATCCTGTACAATGCGAAAAAACTATGTACAGCAGAAGAAATACTTCAGTTGATCGATGAAAGAAGGAAGTACAAAATCTCTCAGGGAAATTCAGGAATACAGAAATACAAGTTGCTGAGGAACGAAATAAACAGGAAGTTCAGGGTAGTTAAGATGTAATGCCTGCATGAAACATATGAATAAATCGAAAAAGAAAGTCGGAAGGACTGGTTCAGCATATAGGAAAGTCAAAACAACATACAGTGATATTAAATGCAAAGGTCGTAGCATAAAGAGGGCATTGGGAATTCCACTGTAAAATGCAGTGGAGAGGGCGGAAGGTGGAAAGAGTACACTGAAGGTCTCTAAGATGGGGAAGATTTATATGATGTGCTAGAAAAACAGCAGTTGATTTAGAAGGGATAGCGGATCCAGTATTAGAATCACAATTGAAGACAGCTATGGAGGACTTAAGATCAAAAAAGGCATAAGTGGGAGATAACATTTCAACAGAATTTCTAAAATCATTGGGGTAAATGGCGATAAAACCACTCTTCACGTTGGTGTGTACAATGTATGACTCAGGGGACGCACCATCTGACTTTCGGAAAAATATCATCCACACAATTCGGAAAGCTGCAAAAGCTGACAAGTGGGAGAACTATCTCACAGTCATCTTAACAGCACATGCATCCAAGTAACTAACAAGGATAATATACAGAAGAATGGAAAACAAAATTGAGGATGCGCTAAAAGACGATCAGTTTGGCTTTAGAAAAGGTAAAGGCACCAGAGAGGCAATTCTGACGTAGTGGTTGATAGTGGAAGCAAGACTAAAGAAATGTCAAGTCCCATTCATTTAATTTGTCGACCTCGAGAAAACATTCGACAATGTAAAATGGCGCAAGATTTTCGAAATTCTGAGAAAAATAGGAGTGAGCTATAGGGAGAGAGGGTAATATACAATATATAAAAGAGCCAGGAGGGAATAATAAGAACGGCTAACTAAGAAAGAAGCACTCGGATTAAAAAGGATGTAAGACAAGAATGTAGTCTATCCCTCCTGCTATTCAATCTGTACATCGTAGAAGCAATGTTGGAAATAAAAGAAATGTTCAGGAGTGGAATTAAAATTTACAGTGAAAGGTTATCAATGACACGATTTGCATATGAAATTGCTTTCCTGAGTGAAAGTGAAGAAGAATTACATGATATGCTGAATGGAATGAACAATCTAAGCACTACATAATATAGATGAAGAGCATATCGAAGAAAGACGAAAGTAATGAGAAGTAGCAGAAATGAGAACAGCGAGAATCTTGACATCAGGACTGATGGTCACAAAGTTGGTGAAGTTAAGGAAATCTGTTGCCTACGCAGCAAAATAACCGATGTCAGATGGAGCAAGGAGGACATCAAAAGCAGACTAGCAATGGAAAAAAGGGAATTCCTGTACAAGAGAAGTATTCTAGTGTCAAACATAGGCCTTAATCTGAGGAAGAAATTTCTGAAAATGTTCGACTGGAGCACAACATTGTACGTTAGTCAAACCTGGACAGTGGGAAGCCAGACCAGAAGATAATCGTAACATTTGAGATGTGGTGCTACAGGTGAATGTTGAAAATTAGATGGACTGATAAGGTAAGGAACAAGTATCTTCTGCACACAATCAGAGAGGAAAGGACTGTGTGGAAAACAATGACGAGGAGGAGAGACAGGATGATCGGACAAATGTTAAGATAAGTGTGAATGCCTTCCATGGTACTAGAGGGAGCTGTAGCGAGTGAAAACTGCAAATTTGCAAATTAAGACAAACATTGGAATACATCCAGCAAATAATTTTGAACGTAAGTTGCAAGTGCTACTCTGAGCTGAAGAGTACACGGCACGGCACGGGAGAGGCCAGTCAGAAGACTGATATGACACCCTCCCCTCCCCTTCCCCTCCAAAAAAAAGCGATCCAGGACGGTGTACAGTCCTTGCGATTTCACTTTCTACACTTACCAAACACACATTTAGCAGCAGCCTGGCTGTGACGTCACCCAAGGGGGCGCATAAGCCGGCGTTTGACTGAAATGGACAGAGTGATAGCCCAGTGCAGAGTGAAGCGTTTTCTGTAATTTAAAAGAGCCAGGCCGGCCGCGGTGGTCTCGCGGTTCTAGGCGTGCAGTCAGGAACCGTGCGACTGCTACGGTCGCAGGTTCGAATCCTGCCTCGGGCATGGATGTGTGTGAAGTCCTTAGGTTAGTTAGGTTTAAGTAGTTCTAAGTTCTAGGGGACTGATGACCACAGCAGTTGAGTCCCATAGTGCTCAGAGCCATTTGAGCCAAAAGAGCCAGGTTGGTGTACAGTACTCGCTATTTCATTTTCTACTTTAACGTTTAGTTGCAGCCTGGCTGTGACATGACCCGAGGCAGCTCGTACTCCTGTGTTTGGCTGATGCAAATAGAGTGATAGCTCAGTGCGAAGAGTGTCTCTTTAATGCAGATGCAGACGCTGCAGATGGACGATCTTCCTAACCTCAGTCTGGAGCGGGCTAAGCACAGTGTGTTGTTACAGCAGGACCTGATGGGTTCGGGATTCGTGACCTGACGGATTGAGGGTCCTAACAGTTGATTTGGGTTTGTCCTGATTCTGCTGGGAAGAAGATCACTTCCAAAGCAGATCCAGCCAATGTGTTGTTGGCTGATGGTGTGGTTGGTGGTCAAGGTCTCTGATGAGCCTGCTGCAGGAGTCACACGCTTTCTTGTAGAGCTTGAATCCTGTGGACCAGCACAGCAGCAGGATGCCTATATCTTCATGTAGTTGTTGCATGCTGTAAGTCCTGGGTAAGTGCAGGGCAAGTTTAAACCCGCTGCTTTGGACCCTTTGCAGGATGACTGTCTTGATGTGAGCAGCATTGCACCACACCATGGCTGCATAGTCTCGCACAGGGATTATCAGTGTGAGGTAAAGAGTAAGGCTGTGGTGAGGAGGCAGGGCCAATTATTGGCTCAAAAGAGGGCATAAGGCGCAGAGGCGCCCTACAGCCCTCTCCCTCATCCAAAGAATGTGAGGGTCCCATGAAAGGTGCTGGTATAGCTTGATGCTGAGAAAACTGCAGTCATGGTGCACAAGATGGGGCCTACTGCAATGGTGAGTGGCGTCTTAGTGAAGGCGACTGCCTGGCTCTTGGTGGGGTTAACACTTGTGGCACCCCTTAGTGGACCAATTCCCCAGTGCCTCACAGCCGAGTTGCAGATGGCATCCCTTGGCGTGAGCGTTCATGCTACAGGTTAACAGGGTAGTGTCGTCAGCATAGTGCGCTAACTCCTCCCTGTCCACCTGCAGCTTGTCAGGGGTATAAAGGGAGTACAGCAGGGGGCCGAGAACAGACAACTCTGGTACACCTGCTCAGACAGGCCGGACGGTGGACATCCCTTGGTCGGCCTGCACATGGAACGAGCAGCCAGAATGGTATGATTTCTGGAGGACAACGTGCGATGTTGGCATGCTGTATACAAAGAGCTTGTATATGAGGCCGTCATGCCTCATGGAGTCAGAGGCCTGGGAGACATCCAGGAATACCTCCACAAGGTATTTCCTCGTCTCCAGGACCCTCGTTGTGGACTCCACCAGCCCTAAAAGCTGGTGAGTGGTGGAATGGCCACCCCTAAAATCAAACTGTTCATCTGGGAGGAGATGTTCCAGATCGACATGCTGAAGAAGGTGATTCACGTAGATCGTCTGTAACACTTTCAAGAGAGCTGGTAGCAGACTAATGGGCTGGTAACTTGATAGCAATCGTGGGTCCTTGTTGAGTTTCAGAATAGCCTCCACTTCCCCATGCTTCCACACAGAAGGGAAGACCCTCAAAACTAGGATCTCATTGAAAACATCCACCATAAGTTGATGTACCGCAGGTGGTAGTTGCAGCAGGTGCATGCCAGTGATGTCATCACTGCCACTGGAATTTCGGGCATTCAGTGTCCAAAGTTATGAAGCTACATTCTCAGCAGAGATTGGGGCGATGATATATCCTCCTTCCTGGCAGCCAGGAACGTGGGGAGTCGTTTCTCAGTGAGGTGTATGTGGGCGTCATCAACTACATCCTCTACCTAGCATGAACTTGGCTTGGAAGGTCTCAGTGATATCTGGCTTTGGCGTTGGGTTTCTGGTCAATGAATGGAGGTGGGGTGCGTTGTCTGCGCCGGAAGGTCAGATGCGTGTTGGAGGTGGGTGAGCACCTCAACCTGGTATCGTTCCATATCAATGGTCCTGTAGGAGGGATGGTCAGCATGGACCACGACACCGACCACATCCATGTTAAAGATCACAGGGATGTGGTCTGATGACAAGGCTATTCTCGTCATAGCAGATATAAACCGGTCGATCCCTTTGAGGATGGCGACGTCGAGCACATCAGGCAGCACATGATCTAGAAGATTCGTTGGATCGAAGGGCCCCAAGATTATGGCGCCGTGCCACTGAGCAGAACGCAGGAGGCGACATCCGCTGCCATTGGTGAGGCGAGACTGCGTGGGCTTTGAAGTCCCCGCCAGTGAAAAGCCGCCCCTACACCACCGGCAGGGCGTCGATGTCAGCACTCTGGAGAAGTTCCCGTGACAGCCAGTACGCTGCAATGAAGGTGATATTTCTGATAGTGGTGTGGACCAGCACAATGGTACCTTCTATTGTGACCACCTGCAGTAGATCCACCTGTTGGTGCCGGATAGAGGTCTTGACATAGACAGCAGTGTCGTAGCGGGCAGTCAGTTTATCCGTCTGATAGCATCTGAAGTCTTCCCTACTGGCTCTCTGGCCATATTTATATATGGGCGCAGTGACGGCCAAAATGAACACCTCCCGTCATACACTCTATGGCCAGATAGCAGCAACTAAATGGCCGCATCTGCCATGAATCAATTTACAGCGTTCATAATTTTTATACGAATGGCGTAAAGTTGGCTTTAATTACAGAAAAAGTTTCGGCTCTGCTGCATTTAAACTATTCCAGCTAGAATTTTTAGTACGGAACTGACAGCAGAATATAGTCTTTGAAATACAGCTTCAGGACACCTTGTATTAACTGTTATTTACATCAGAGTCATGACACTTTATTTTTTAACAGGTTTCATCAGGTGCTGTAATCAGAACTTTCTATCATTAATATAAATGATAACTGATCTATTACAAAGGAGGACTTTTTTGTACTTAATTTAAATTTCAGTAAATTACTCGGAAAGTAGTAGAGGTTACATAGTTAAGGTGTTCATATCAAAACTGACACTTCGTAACAATTTGCATATTTCTGAGCCTAATATTTACTGCCATCACTTTCTCGTAAAAACGCCGAATTTGGCCAAATATTGCTCCGACCAAGCTGAGACTTGTAACAGTGGATTTTGGCATAAATTTGCACATTCTGAACAACTTTTGGCTTTCTAGCTTTATTATTAAGCGCCACTTGTTTTTAATTTAAAACGATGTATTTAGGGAAACACAGTCATCTGATCAAACTGAGATTTAACAATTTTAACACTAATATACTGAAGCATATGTTGAAAAAGTTTAGAAAAGTTACATTAATTCTTAATTTCATCCTCAGATTATGGTGCAATACTTGTATGTTACGCACAGGCGCGTTATGATGACGTGGCGCTAGTAGCAGTGAAATGGGGAAAGTCCCGGCATACTCGATCGCCTCTGTATCTCTCAAATGATACAGCACTTGTTTCGCAACACATGGTGCGTTAAACATCTATCTCCTCTTCCTCCTCCAACACTTTGGAAGACCTGCGATGGAATAAGGTGTAAGACACAGGTAACATTCCCTCGGAATTCTAAAACCATTAGGCAAAGTGGCAACCAAACTACTGTTCATGTTGGTTGATGGAAGCTATGAATATGGAGACGTACTAACAGACTTTCGGACTTATATTATCCATGTTACCTTACAATCTGAATAAAAGTGCTTATCGTGAAATGAGTTCCATTTTGAACCCTACTTCCTACAACTTCTCCCATGAATTTAGGGTCTTCATTTTACAAATACGATCAGCAGTACATTAAGGTGTGATTTCAATGTGCTTGTGTTTGCGTTGTGCACATAGCAAAATTATAAATGAAATGTTGGATAACATGCAAAGCTATAATTGTAGTGGCAAGTGTGAACCTCTATCAGTTTTTTATTTCCGAGCTCAAACTGTGAGTAATGCAGGTTAGTCTGAAGGTGTACGACATAACTTTGAATGACTATATGTATACGTCTTCAGCTGCGATCAGAGTTCCTTCCTTGAAAGCTATAGAGATTAGATTAGCTGATAATTTAATAAATAGAGATAATGGTTTTAATTTGCACAAAGCATGGAATCCGGCTCTTGGGGTAATTAAACTGCAGAGAAGTCTTCATGGTGTCACCGCCGCCGATCATACATCGATAAGCGAATCGAATGTCTGTACGCTCTCTCTGAGGCGGCGCATGTGTAAGCGTATTTCTCTGCCACCGACCAGCATCTGTGACCTGCGGTGTCGCATATAAGGCCGCGCTTGGCATCTTGTCGCCAGCCTTGTGACTCACTCTGAGGTTGGCCAGACGATACGCGGCTGAAATAAAAGTGGTGGAAATTTTATTTGCGCGGCTGCATGCCCGAAATTTAATGGACTAGACCTGATCTTTTTGAGGAAGTTAATCTAGAAGAAGGTATTAGCGACCATAACGTCGTCGTGGCTTCTATGTCAGTGGAAGTTGCAAAAAGAAATAAAGAAACAACGCAGAGTTTTCTTGTTTGGGAAAGCCAATAAAAGTTTCATTGCAGTATAATCATGGAACATATTTTGTGTTGAGATATAATGACCTTTCTAGACTCTGAGAAGCTCATCTGCATCTTCATATTAAGCTCCAAGTATTCACCGCGGGACACAAAGATAACGAGCATCTTTGATTGGAATTTATAGGTATCTTCCACCGCGTGCTAGAGAAGAATGTGCCTAGTAAAAATATAGGGGAGTGAAAGGATCCACCTTGGTACAACAAACGTATTAGGAAGTTGCTGAGAAATCAGAGAATTTTCCAGAGTCGTTTAAACCGTAGTCACTGCCCCGCTGACAAACAGAAATTATGCGAAATGAAAGCAGCTGTCAGAAGGACAATGAGAGATTCTTTAACGAATTTGAAAGCAATATTCCTTCTGCAGATTCTAAAAATTACCCCCAAAATTTTGGTCGTAAGTAAAACCTATGAACGCTAAAAATAATTCAATAACTTCTCTTGCTGACAGTACGGGTAATGTAATGGATGATGATAAACAAAAGGCCAAAATTCTAAACCTAGCTTTCAAAAACTCGTTTACGGTAGAGGAATGAAGCAACAGTCCTCCTTTCAATTATCGAACAAACTCAAGGATGGCTGACATAGTGTTTAGTTTATCTGGGACTGTAAAACAGCTAAGATCCTTAGAAGCCAGGAAGGCATCTGGCCCAGACGTTATCCCCGTAGGATTACATGTTGACTACGATACAAATATAGCAACATTCTCATCCATCATCTATCAGAGATCATTGGAACAGCGGGAAGTTCCACGGGACTGGAAGAAGGCCCAGGTCATAGCAAACTATAAAAAGGGTAGAAAATTGGATGCAAATAATTACTGGCCAAATTTCACTGGCATCGATATGTTGCAGAATCATGGAACATATTTTATGTTCAGATATAATGACCTTTCTAGACTCTGACAAGCTCATCTGCAGAAATCAGCACGGTTTTAGGAAACAGCGGTCATGCGAGACATAGCTGGCCCTCTTTGTGCATGATATACAACAGGCTCTAGATACCGGCTCCCAGGTTGATGCACTGTCTCTTGCTCCAGAAAGTGCACGCTTAGCGTCTATCCGATGACATCTGCGGTCGGATAGAAAGTTTTCTAACAGACAGAAAGCAGTATGTCGTAATGAATGGGGTGACTTCAACAGACACAAGCGTAACTTCAGGTGTGCCCAAGGGTAGCGTAACAGGGCCAGTGCTTTTTACGATTTACACAAACGATCTGGTTGATGGTATTAACATTGGCATTAGACTGTTTGCGGATGATGCTGTAATCTACAGGAAAGTATATCACACGAAAGGTGTGAGCAAATCAATAAGGATTTGCAGAAAATAAATGCGTGGTGTAATGACTGGTAGTTATCTCTCAATATTAGTAAGTGTAACCTACTGCGCATAACAAGGCGAAAATCCCCATTAATGTACGAGTACAAAATAAATGCCCAGTCTTTAGAAGCGGTAACATCGGTCAAAAGTATCTGGGAGTGACTATTAGAAATTATCTCAAATGGAATGATCAGATTACACAAGTAACGGACAAGGACAACTCTAGATTGCGGTTTACTGGTAGAATGCTGAAGCGATACATTTCTTCAACAAAGGAAATTGCCTACAATACGTTAGTTCGTCCAGTCTTAGAGTATTGTTCGTCTGCACAGGACCCTTACCAGTTGAGTCTCATTCAAGAGATTGAGAAGGTCCAAAGAAGAGCAGCAACATTCGTGACTGGTACATTTAGCCATCGCGAGAGCGTTACAAATCTCATAGAAAGTTTGAAGTGGGATACCTTTGCAGATAGACGACGCGCTAAACGGAAGGGGTGCTAACTAAATTCCGAAATCCGATCGTCCCTGAGGATGTAGAGCATATATTATTACCACCAACATTCAAATAGCACAGTGATCACCATTCAAAGGTAAAGGAAATTAAAGCTCTTACTGAGGCGTTCAGACAGTCATTTTTCCCTCGTGCGATTCGCGAGTGGAACAGAGAGGGGGGGGGGGGGGAATATGACTTTGGCGCGAATTGTGCCCTCCGCCACACACCGCTTGGTGGCTAGTGGAGTATATATGTAGATGTAGAAGGTTTTCACAGAGAAACCTCCCAAACCATTGTTGTAAATCGTCCTTTCAAGGATAGTTGATCCGTGGCTAATTACCAGCCTGCGGATTCATTAGTTCTCAAATTTATGGACAATGTCTCTATGATGTAATTTATGCTATTAATGTCGACATGTGATCGCAGGTCTCTTCCCTGTGGTTATCGAGATACGACGTATCATTTGTAAATAATGTTGAAATTATTGCAATACAGAAGTCAGGAAGTTTTTCTGATTCTTTCTGGCCGGCTGCTTGTTGCTTGTCGAAGTCACCATTTCAATGAAGTGCCTAAACATTCAGTGATGTTGTTCACACCTGGACTGCCCCGCCAAACTGTCTGTGGCCATACATTTTTCATCTCGACGTGTGTGTAACCATGCGGCAAGAGCGCACTAGGTCAACCGTGCTCCTGGCCTTACCGGGCGGCAACGATGTCCCATATATTTTACACGAAATGTCACAACGCGGTAACTGCCCAATTAACACGTCACTCGTGTATAAAGCATTAAAAACGTTTAAGTGCAAACGTTTGTAATTTAAAGATAGTTTTCCCATGTATTTATTTTTCTATCATAGTTGATTTCACATTTAAGCTAGAGATGGGGAATTTACGTATTTCTTCATATTCCGACTATTACGTGAGTAGGTATGTGACTGAAGAAATAATCTCAAAGATTTATACATTTCGACTTTTTTCTCAGCCGTTCATATTTGGACATCCTATGTGATTACTGCTACTACTACAAACAGTAACTATGTATTAAATATGAACACAACTAAGATAGAAAGATGAACATGTACTGAGATTTAATACAGTTGTAGTTCCCTCTGCCAGCGCAATGTTACTGTTTCAGAAGAGTTAGTATCTGGGAGAGAGTAACATTTTGATACGTTATACAACGTATCCGTAAAAGTGCCGCAACGGAGAGGCTAGTCTAGGGAAGGCATTTGGCTCTCTGGAGTGTAAGAAGCCTCGGTCTGCATTGTTCGTGAAGCGCATATTGGAACGAGGGCACGGCAAAATTGGCATCGAAACGTAGAAGCTGGAGCCTGTATCACTGTTGCTGGACAATACAGAAAAACACAGCGGGCGACAGGTATTTCTGAGCGCACTCTGGACCAAGTCCGGGATGTCTCTCCGGCGTAATCCCAGAAATTCAACGAACCGTACAAGTCGCTAACTTGGCATTCTGGGAGCAACCGCCTGGAAGATTTCGCGACGTACCGTGCTGCCGGAATAAAGGCGTGTGCACTTGCAGCATCTGGAAGTGGCGGTCAAGATTATGCTACATTAACTGTACTGCCTCATTCGGAGCACACAGAAGAACTGTACAGTTCTGTCAAGAATTGTGTTTGCTAACGAGGTAACCTAAATAACAGTGTGGAAATGGCAGAGATATATTACTCACTGGAGCATGAATTGAAAACCGTTGAGCTCTTTTCTGACGAACCTGCAAATACATTCGTCTTGGTTACTGTAGTAATCTATGACTAGTTTTCCGAATGTTGCTTTGTGTAGATCTTGTTACTTCAGAACTAAATGTAGATTAGAAATTCCTTGTCTCAAGTAATTCGAAAGTCATTTTTCGTTACGGGCTGTGTCTTTAAAGTAGCATAATAGCTTTTAATTTCCACCGTTAACAGACGAAGAATCGAAGAATTGTAAATTCTTTATCTGTTCATTTTCGTATGTCTGTCTTCAAAAACTGTATTGGAAGAAGCATTAAGCATTCCACCAAATATTGCCCACTACAGCTAATCTATTTCTAAACATGCTAAACAAAATGTCAGAGGAATATACACTCCTGGAAATGGAAAAAAGAACACATTGACACCGGTGTGTCAGACACACCATACTTGCTCCGGACACTGCGAGAGGGCTGTACAAGCAATGATCACACGCACGGCACAGCGGACACACCAGGAACCCCGGTGTTGGCTGTCGAATGGCGCTAGCTGCGCAGCATGTGTGCACCGCCGCCGTCAGTGTCAGCCAGTTTGCCGTGGCATACGGAGCTCCATCGCAGTCTTTAACACTGGTAGCATGCCGCGACAGCGTGGACGTGAACCGTATGTGCAGTTGACGGACTTTGAGCGAGGGCATATAGTGGGCATGCGGGAGGCCGGGTGGACGTACCGCCGAATTGCTCAACACGTGGGGCGTGAGGTCTCCACAGTACATCGATGTTGTCGCCGGTGGTCGGCGGAAGGTGCACGTGCCCGTCGACCTGGGACCGGACCGCAGCGACGCACGGATGCACGCCAAGACCGTAGGATCCTACGCAGTGCCGTAGGGGACAGCACCGCCACTTCCCAGCAAATTAGGGACACTGTTGCTCCTGGGGTATCGGCGAGGACCATTCGCAACCGTCTCCATGAAGCTGGGCTACGGTCCCGCACACCGTTAGGCCGTCTTCCGCTCACGCCCCAACATCGTGCAGCCCGCCTCCAGTGGTGTCGCGACAGGCGTGAATGGAGGGACGAATGGAGACGTGTCGTCTTCAGCGATGAGAGTCGCTTCTGCCTTGGGGCCAATGATGGTCGTATGCGTGTTTGGCGCCGTGCAGGTGAGCGCCACAATCAGGACTGCATACGACCGAGGCACACAGGGCCAATACCCGGCATCATGGTGTGGGGAGCGATCTCCTACACTGGCCGTACACCACTGGTGATCGTCGAGGGGACACTGAATAGTGCACGGTACATCCAAACCGTCATCGAACCCATCGTTCTACCATTCCTAGACCGGCAAGGGAACTTGCTGTTCCAACAGGACAATGCACGTCCGCATGTATCCCGTGCCACCCAACGTACTCTAGAAGGCGTAAGTCAACTACCCTGGCCAGCAAGATCTCCGGATCTGTCCCCCATTGAGCATGTTTGGGACTGGATGAAGCGTCGTCTCACGCGGTCTGCACGTCCAGCACGAACGCTGGTCCAACTGAGGCGCCAGGTGGAAATGGCATGGCAAGCCGTTCCACAGGACTACATCCAGCATCTCTACGATCGTCTCCAAGGGAGAATAGCATCCTGCATTGCTGCGAAAGGTGGATATACACTGTACTAGTGCCGACATTGTGCATGCTCTGTTGCCTGTGTCTATGTGCCTGTGGTTCTGTCAGTGTGATCATGTGATGTATCTGACCCCAGGAATGTGTCAATAAAGTTTCCCCTTCCTGGAACAATGAATTCACGGTGTTCTTATTTCAATTTCCAGGAGTGTATATATATATATATATATATATATTGTTGAGTGTTACTTAAGTAAATAAATTAGTGAAATCAAAGTGAACTAGAAATTAGAATATAAATGGAAAACTTGGTTTAGTTTAGAGAGTTACATACTGACATTCAGCGGGCGGAACAGCAGAAGAGACAATGACCGTGAAGTCAGCGAGTTCCACATAAGCGGGCGCTGTCGATTCAGCCGTCAGGGCATCGCCCGACCGGCTCGCGTGTTTCTCAGTTGTCGCATGTGAGCAAAGGCCCTCGCCTACATTCCAAGAGCCATTGACCGACGTTAAGAAGATTCTTCGAGAAGCTTTTCAACGTGATGGAAGAGGCAATGACCGGCTCACGTGTTTCTCAGTCGTCACATGCGATCAGAGGCCCCCGCCTACATTCCAAGAGCCAATGACCGAGGTCAAGGAGATTCTTCGAGAAGCTTTTCAACGTGACGGAAGAGGCAATGACCGGCTCACGTGTTTCTCAGTCGTCACATGCGATCAGAGGCCCCCGCCTACATTCCAAGAGCCAATGACCAAGGTCAAGAAGATTCTTCGAGAAGCTTTTCAACATGACAGAAGAGGCAATGGCCGTGAAGTCGTTCACCTCCAGTGAACTGAAGTGAATAAATACGCGAGACGCGGTGGGCCCGACAGATGAAGACGGATGAAGACGGGTACGAAGACGAAGACGAAGACGGAGACGGAGACGAAGACGAGAGACGAAGGAAGAAAAGAACAGTAGCAGTAGTTTTCAGTCAGTTACGGTGCTGAAGACTGTCATGCAAGAAGAGACTGCATCATGCACAGACGCACCAAGTCCGCCGCTGTAATGGAATAGCAAGCAGCAGCCGCGGCGCCAGAAGACAGAAAATAAAAGGTATTTGAAGTCTGATTTTTACATACCCGGGTGACTCGTGAGGACGGGAAGGAGACGGTCTCACTTCAGTAGTCACCTGTGAGCTGGGATGAAGAGCTGACAGCCGAAGACTGGCAAGCGGGAGTCCGTGGTTCGAGTCCGCCACACTGGCCTTCTCCCGCCGCACCGCTCCGCTGGCCGACGCAGAATACACGCGGCCGCTTAGAGAAGAGAAACACCGGGACGCCGCACCCAAGGTATCATCCGATGCACGATTTCGCTCGCAATAGTTAAACCGGCCACCTCGCGCTGCGCGTCTCCCGTCAGCTGGGCGAGTCGGCGACACGAGATACACACCGCTACACGTAATCAGACGCCGCCGCCGCCGCCGCCGCCGCCGCCGCTGCCGCAGCAGAAGACTTCACAAACGACACAGCTGCCGCTCTCCGAACCAGAACATCCCGTAAGATACAGTTGAACAAATCTTCAATAAAAGTTATCTTATGTAAAAATGATGTTTCATTCGGCCTCATACCCGAGCCAAGGAAGAACCCACCCTGCCCACATGTTGTTAAGAGAGAAAAGTTAATTTATTTAATATTTTCACCCTGACAGAATGCTTTAGAATGCTCATCCTGACAATTGACAGCATCAAAAGAGAAAACCCAGTTACGTTGTGTGACAGAAGTGTCGCATTTAGTAACACAACTGTTACATTTGGGTGCCAGAAGCCGTTTTAGTTGTTACATTTGGTGTCAGAGAAAAAACCCTTGGCTCAATTTGAGGTGTGAATGACAGTCACTAAAGGTCCACAGTATTTTTTAATGTGTGAAGGGGTAGAGGTTTGCATAGCAGTCATAATATTTTTTTTATTTAGAAGTGTATTTTCTCTCATGATTTTAAGAGTTTGTCGGAAATATTTAAACATCTTTTAAATTCAGTATAGGAAGATTGTGTAACTAACAGTTTGTAAAATGATGACACGAAATCGTACAAAGTCAGAGTCAGCACCACAAGCGGTTTCTACTGTTGAAGCTATTCAGAGCTTAGTTAATCAAATAGCACAGCTTAAAAGTGATAATAATGCATTATTTAAACAGTTGAGTGAGGTTAGGCAAACCAGTTCAATCCCTCCCACCCTAGATTCCTCAGCAGCAGCCTTAGTAACTCCTTTTTAGGTAAACCTGGCGAGGACATAACAGCCTTTTTTGATGATTTAGTAGCAGCTGCAAAGTTAGGATCATGGTCAGATGAACAGCTCTTACAAATGACAAAGTTAAGATTGACAGGAGAGGCTAAAGCACACGTCTTATACCATGCAGAATTACGGAATGCTCCAACATTTGAGGAATTGAAGAAAGGATTGCTTAAACGTTTTCAAAAACAGAACAGCTGTAGATTTTATAGGGAACAGTTAAACACTATCACTCAGAGGCAAAACGAGTCGTTAGAAAGCTTTGTAGATAGGATTAGAAAAGTTAATATTAACACCTATCAGTTGACAAATAGTGACGAAGCAAATAAGGTTATATTACAAGAGGCAGAAGATAGAGCTCTGGATACAATTTTACGTGGGTTACCTCCCGAAACGTCCCGTCGTGTCAGGGCAGAGTTTCCTAAAAATTTAGCAGAATCTGTATCGGTGGCGACAGCTTTTGAAGAAATTGACATTGCCACCAGATACAAGGAGAAGCGAAATATATTTTCAGCAGGAGTACGATGTTTTCGGTGCGATCGACAGGGACATATAGCAAAAAACTGCAGACAACCTCAATGCACTAATTGTCAAAGAATAGGTCACACATTCAAGGAATGCAGGTCTAAGAAAGTTTTTGGAAATAGAAATCAGTTAAACTCAAACGGGAATGTCGGAGCCGCCGCCAGGCGTTCCCAATAAAATTTCATGCCATTAAGGCGAATGTGAAGGCGGAATGCTGGTTATCTGCTACCATACAGGATAAAGAGGCAAGGATACTGGTGGATACAGGCGCAAACGTATCAATAGTAAGTAATGAATGTATTGGAGAAAAGAAATATGACCCTCCAAGGTATAGATTGAGTGGAGTAGGAGAAGGTACAGTTAAGTCATTAGGATGTATATCATTGATTTTCTATATTCACGGTGTACAATTTCAAGAAGATGTAGAACTGGTAACAAAGGTAACTGACGGGTACGACGCGATCCTAGGGTTGGATTTCCTGAATAAACATCACGCTAAAATCGACCTCAGACAGCAAACTGTAGAACTTAGCGGAATAGTGACACATCTAGGTGACACCGCTGCAAAGGGCCCTCTGCCGCAAGATTTCCCTAACCGGAAGGCGAAATCAACTATACTGCGTGCAACGTCCTTGAAGGTTGATTCGCGGGATCAGATACCATCTGGCTCAGGAAAACTTCTCTGCATGACCGTTGACCACGAAGTACCTACAGATACAGTGTGTCTAATAGAGCCTTTAGAGGAAAATGAGGAATTAGATGTACCACATTGTTTTGTACGTAGGAGTGTTGTACGGGTTCAAGGCGTTGAGGGAGAAAGAAAAGTACCGGTACATATCGACAATTTCGGAGTGGAGGACAAAGAGTTGCATAAGGGAATATTAGTGGCTACAGTGAGTACTTTTGAAGAAGAAGATTTCATTTGGTCAGATATTAATGATGGTCAGAAACCAGACGCCTATAGAACCGCATTGCGCCAGAAGATTGAGCATTTGAAAGGAAAGGATAGAGACACGATAGAAGCAGTTTTAGTTGAGTTCCAAGATTTATTTAATGCCGAAGGTCCATTGCCAGCAACAGACATCACACAGCATAGGATCCCAACAGGATATAGCCCCCCAGTTTATAGGAAGCCTTATAGAGTTCCGCATCACTTACAGCCAGTACTGGATGAATTTTTGGAACAGCATCTAAAAGATGGAATTATAGAATATTCTGATTCGCCTTATAATTCAAATATTGTAATTATTCCAAAGAAGTCTCCCGACGGTACGAAGCGATATAGATTTTGTTGTGACTACAGGCACCTTAACAAACAAACTATCTCAGATGTTTATCCTCTTCCCAACATTACAGATATCATTGACAGTTTAGGTAACAGTAAATACTTTTCAACAATCGATCTACGTAGTGGATATCAACAATTGGAAGTTGCTCCTGAAGATAGGCATAAAACAGCATTTTCTACCCCTGGAGGCCACTGGCAATTTAAAAGAATGCCTTTCGGTTTGAAAAATGCACCAGCAACTTTTCAAAGACTACTCGATGGAGTATTGCGAGGACTCAAAACTCAGCAATGTTGTGTATATCTAGACGATATTATTGTATTCTCCAGAGACATTAATGAACATGCTGTGCGTCTGTGTAATGTTTTTCAGAGACTTAGAAAAGCTAAATTAACATTAAATATGGAAAAATGTACTTTTGCATTGACAGAGGTTA
Source organism: Schistocerca piceifrons (assembly GCF_021461385.2). Lineage (NCBI taxonomy): Eukaryota > Metazoa > Arthropoda > Insecta > Orthoptera > Acrididae > Schistocerca > Schistocerca piceifrons. The sequence continues at coordinate 635,045,313 of NC_060140.1, forward strand.
CATACCTAGGGCATGTCATTAGTGAAAAAGGAATTAAAACAGATCCTCGATTAATTTCAGCAGTTAAGGACTTCCCAACACCACAACGCGTTAAGGAAGTACAAAGTTTCATTGGTCTCGCATCGTATTACCGAAAATATGTTCAAAATTTTGCTGAAATTGCCCGACCCTTAACCCAATTATTGAAAAAGGGTGCAAAATTTCATTGGTCTGAAGATTGTGAATCAGCATTCCAAACCCTTAAAGATAAGTTAACACACAGTCCAGTAATAGCCTACCCAGATTATAACAAAGAATTTATTTTATCCTGTGACGCAGGTGGTCATTCAGTAGGAGTTGTTTTGAGTCAGAATATTAATGGCGCGGAACACCCCATAGCCTATGCTTCGAGACAACTAACAACGGCTGAAAGAAATTATTCGACAACGGAGAAAGAATTGTTAAGTGTTATTTATGGTATCAAAAACTTTAAATGCTACTTGTATGGTAGGAAATTCAAGGTCATTACAGACCACGCAGCTTTAAAATGGTTGCTTGGATTAAAGGATCCATCTAGTCGTCTTACCCGTTGAGCCCTATGTCTTTCCGAAATGGATTTCGAAGTTATCCATAAACCAGGCAAAAAACACACGAATGCAGATTGCCTAAGTCGGAAAATAGCACTTTTGGAAGCAACAGGCCGAGATACTGAGGACTGGAAAAAGGCACAAGATGAGGATACAGAATGTAAAAAATACGCAACTCAAAAACAATTTTGCTTTGAAGATGGTGTATTATGCCGTAAAACAAAACTTGGACCGCGAATTGTTGTTCCCCAACACCTTAGACAAGAAATAATGGCAGAGGCCCACGATCATATCCTTGCAGGACACGGTGGACAGCGGACAACCGAAAGACGAGTAGCAGAGCGATTTTGGTGGCAAACCAGAAAGCAGGATGTTGCGCAGTACGTTCGTAATTGCATTGCGTGCGCACAACGAGCTGAACTATCTCGTTCAAAAATACCCTTACAGAGGCTCCCCGAGGCTTCATGTCCATTTCAAATCTGCGGAGTGGATCTCTACGGGCCATTTCATAAAACACCTGCTGGTAATAAGTATGTTCTTACAATTATAGATCATTTTTCACGCTATCTAGCTATGGTGAGTCTCCCAGATCAGCAAGCAAATACAGTTGCCCAAGCTTTAGTTAACAACTGGATACTTAAATTTGGAGTACCTGAAGCTATTATCACAGATCAGGGATCTAATTTTATGTCTGAATTAATGAAACAGCTATGCCACTTACTAAAAATACGTAAATTACGCACAACTCCGTTACACCCTCAGTGCAACGGGCGCACAGAAAGAGTTCATCGGACAATTGGCAAGATGCTTAGTTATTATATTAACGAACAACATTCTAATTGGGATACGTATTTACCAATAATCGTGTCGGTATACAACGCCAAAACGCATGAAGCAACTGGCATGTCACCTTATGAAGTGGTCTATGGGAAAAAAATGCCGTCCCCTTTTGATATAATCAGGCAGAAAAACAGAAAATTCGGAGAAACAGTAAGAGATTTCAGTCGAATGATGAAGGATGTATGGAAAAAGGTTCAAAAATCTAATACAAAGGCTTTGGAACGACAGGAAAGATTAGGTAATACCCAAGCTAAATATCCAAATTACAAAATCGGTCAGTGGGTTTTGCTTTCAACTCCTTACATAGCGAAAGGAAAAACGAAGAAATTTGTAACAAACTACAGAGGTCCTTATCAAATTATTGAGATCACGTCACCAGTCAACGTTAAATTGCAACTGCCCACCCGAACTACCATTGTCCATGCAAGTCGTTTAAAACCTTTTAAGGGCGCTCCAGATGTAATTCCTTCAACAATAGTGTCTGCTTTTCCGAAGGGTGGAGGAAGTTCCCGTAAAGGAAAAAGAGTGGCCACGCCAGCACAACATACAGACATGGCACCATACAATCTTCGTTCAAGGGTGCGAATGTCCTAGTTGAATCTTAGTAGACTGTAGTATACATATGTAAATAATTAATAAATGATAATGGTTTATTTTTTAAGAAAAAAAAAGTTGAACGTAGAAACAGGTAGATCTTGTAGTTAACAATGTATTCCTTCTTTCCTTTATTATTGTTTTTACTAGGTTCGTAGGTTCATAACCATGTTGTTTGCTATTTCAGAAAACGCCATGCAAGCATTTCCTACACAAAACCTATCCTACCTCAATGACTCCCTTGACAGTTCTCTTCTGAAGCCATTAGATATGTTCATAAACTCGCACAGCAAGGCAAAATTGATGCCACTGTTATGATGCAACATGTTTTAAAGTTAAAAAGTGAACACAAAACTAAAATGATAATGCTAGGAACCTTTGTGTTGGTGTTTCTGCTTTGTACAGTTTTCTTTTAATTAAGACGAAAAAATAAGCCAAATATAATATACCACTTCATCAAATCCTTGTTAACTGGATACCACACTCTTAACTGGTGTACTTCAGCAGTTACTTTTGAGCATTAGTGTATTAATTTTGTTTATTTACTTCATTCTTTATTAAACAGTTTCTTGTTAACATAAACAATACTGTAGAATAGATATTCTTGAATTAGTGTAGGGTAGATTAAACAGCTGTTACTCTGTAATTTTCTAAGTGCAAAACCTATTTTTTGTTTATTCATTCTCATCAAGATTTGTTACACTTATTACAACCATTTATGTAAGAACTATGTGATTCATGATCGTACAGTGCTTTTGTAAAGTGATAAAGTATTTTCCACATACTTAATGTGAAGCGTGTGTAATCTTCTAACTCGAGACTTTTCAGTGTTTGTGCTTTTGCTGTGTGAAGAGTGGAGTAATGTTGAGTGGTAAATTCGAGGGCGAATTTCTCCGAAGGGTGGAGGAATGTTGAGTGTTACTTAAGTAAATAAATTAGTGAAATCAAAGTGAACTAGAAATTAGAATATAAATGGAAAACTTGGTTTAGTTTAGAGAGTTACATACTGACATTCAGCGGGCGGAACAGCAGAACAGAAGAGACAATGACCGTGAAGTCAGCGAGTTCCACATAAGCGGGCGCTGTCGATTCAGCCGTCAGGGCATCGCCCGACCGGCTCACGTGTTTCTCAGTTGTCGCATGTGAGCAAAGGCCCTCGCCTACATTCCAAGAGCCAATGACCGACGTTAAGAAGATTCTTCGAGAAGCTTTTCAACGTGACGGAAGAGGCAATGACCGGCTCACGTGTTTCTCAGTCGTCACATGCGATCAGAGGCCCCCGCCTACATTCCAAGAGCCAATGACCGAGGTCAAGAAGATTGTTCGAGAAGCTTTTGAACGTGACAGAAGAGGCAATGGCCGTGAAGTCGTTCACCTCCAGTGAACTGAAGTGAATAAATACGCAAGACGCGGTGGGCCCGACAGATGAAGACGGATGAAGACGGGGACGAAGACGAAGACGGGGACGGAGACAAAGACGAGAGACGAAGGAAGAAAAGAACAGGAGCAGTAGTTTTCAGTCAGTTACGGTGCTGAAGACCGTCATGCAAGAAGAGACTGCATCATGCACAGACGCACCAAGTCCGCCGCTGTAATGGAATAGCAAGTAGCAGCCGCGGCGCCAGAAGACAGAAAATAAAAGGTATTTGAAGTCTGATTTTTACATACCCGGGTGACTCGTGAGGACGGGAAGGAGACGGCCTCACTTCAGTAGTCACCTGTGAGCTGGGATGAAGAGCTGACAGCCGAAGACTGGCAAGCGGGAGTCCGTGGTTCGAGTCCGCCACACTGGCCTTCTCCCGCCGCACCGCTCCGCTGGCCGACGCAGAACACACGCGGCCGCTTAGAGAAGAGAAACGCCGGGACGCCGCACCCACGGTATCATCCGATGCACGATTTCGCTCGCAATAGTTAAACCGGCCACCTCGCGCTGCGCGTCTCCCGTCAGCTGGGCGAGACGGCGACACGAGATACACACCGCTACGCGTAATCAGACGCCGCCGCCGCCGCCGCCGCTGCCGCAGCAGAAGACTTCACAAACGACACAGCTGCCGCTCTCCGAACCAGAACATCCCGTAAGATACAGTTGTACAAATCTTCAATAAAAGTTATCTTATGTAAAAATGATGTTTCATTCGGCCTCATACCCGAGCCAAGGAAGAACCCACCCTGCCCACATGTTGTTAAGAGAGAAAAGTTAATTTATTTAATATTTTCACCCTGACAGAATGCTTTAGAATGCTCATCCTGACAATTGACAGCATCAAAAGAGAAAACCCAATTACATTGTGTGATAGAAGTGTCACATTTAGTAACACAACTGTTACATTTGTGTCAGAAGCCGTTTTAGTTGTTACAATATATATATATATATATATATATATATATATATATATATATATATATATATATATATGTGTGTGTGTGTGTGTGTGTGTGTGTGTGTGTGTGTGTGTCATTTCAAGCATGTGTGTCAATTTTTACCTCTCTATCTACATTATATATATATATATATATATATATATATATATATATATATATATATAATGTAGATAGAGAGGTACAAATTGACACACATGCTTGAAATGACATGGGGTTTTATTAGAAACCAAAAAAATACAAAAGTTCAAAAAATGTCCGACAGATGGCGCTTCATCTGATGAGAATAGCAATAATTAGCATAACAAAGTAAGACAAAGCTAAGATGATGTTCTTTACAGGAATGCTCAATATGTCCACCATCATTCCTCAACAATAGCTGTAGTCGAGCAATAATGTTGTGAACAGCACTGTAAAGCATGTCCGGAGTTATGGTGAGGCATTGGCGTCGGATGTTATCTTTCAGCATCCCTAGAGATGTCGGTCGATCACGATACACTTGCGACTTCAGGTAACCCCAAAGCCAATACTCGGACTGACTGAGGTCTGGGGACCGGGGAGTGGACGAAAGTGGCGACTGAGCACACGATCATCACCAAACGATGCGCGCAAGAGTTCTTTCACGCGTGTAGCAATATGGGGTGGAGCGCCATCCTACATAAACATCGTAAGTTCCAGCATGTGTTTATCAGCCAGGCTGGGGATGATGCGATTCTGTAACATATCGGCGTACCTCTCACCCGTCAAGGTAATACTTACACAACCAGAATCACGCATTTCCTCGAAGAAAAACGGCCTGATAACGGTAGATGTGGTAAATCCAACTGATACCGTGACTTTCTCATCGTGCAATGGAGTTTTCACGATAGTTCTAGGATTTTCGGTAGCCCAAATTCTGCAGTTGTGGGCGTTGGCAGACCCTCGGAGCATGAAATGAGCTTCGTCGGTCCACAACACGTTAATCAACCAATCGCCATCTTCCGCCATCTTTTGAAACGCCCACACCGGAAATGCCCTCCGCTTCACTAAATCACCAGGTAGCAGTTCACGATGCCGATGGATTTTGTACGGATAGCATCGGAGGGTTCGCCTCAGTGTCAACCAAACAGTAGTGTAGGGAATGCCGGTGCGACGTGCGACTGCACGAACACTGACCTTCCCCGTGCATAGACGAACCTGCTACAGTCTCCATTTCTTCCTGAACTGTCTCGGCAGCATTACGCCTTGTGCTCGGTCGTCCACTACGGGGTCTATAGTCTAAACAACCCGTGGCTTCGAACTTCGAAATCATTCTCGCCACAGCTGCATTTGTCAACGGACCTTTACCCTTTCGAATCCCTTTCCTATGGCGATAGGATCGTAACGCTGACCTAGCACATTCCCCATTCCGATAACACAGCTTCACTAAAACCGCCTTTTCAGGTAACGTCAACATGCTTCGACTGCTGGTGCATCTGATTCTCTCTCTCATTACAGCTCCTTTCATACACGATTGTCATGTGCAGTCACTGACGTTTTGCTGTCCAGCGCCATCTGTCGGACATTTTGTTAATTTTGTTTTTTTTTTTGTTCTAATAAAACCCAATGTCATTCCAAGCATGTGTGTCAATTTTTAGCGCTCTATCTATATTATTCCGTGGTTTATTAAGTTTTCAAATTTATATTGACTTTCTGATCACCCGGTATTACTGTAACTACGTTCTCTGAAAATTTCAACGATCTATCCAGAATTCTGTTACGCTCGCGCCAAGCCTTTTTTCAAATACGTAAGACTTCGACGTTGTGTGCTCAAAGAATCCTAAAATTATCACAGTGTACGAACAAAATTGTATATATATATATATATATATATATATATATATATATATATATATATATATATATATATTCCTCTCACAAATATATTGATAGAAACAATTTTATTCGTACACTGTGATAATTTTACGATTATTTGAGCACACAACGTCAGTCATGTATTTCAAAAAACCTTGGAGCGAGCATAACAGAATTCTGAATAGGTCGTTGAAATCTTCACAGAACGTAGGGTTACGGTAAATTTGGTAAAGTCAAAGTATGTTAAACCCAGTAGCAAATTATCGGGGCATACTATTTCAACGTGTGGAATTCCACTCGATCAGGATAAGTTACTAGCGATTACAGAACATCCAGTGTCCAAAAGCAAACGATCGATCTGAGCTTCCTAGGCCTAATTTCTGTAAGAGTATTATCAACTGAATAAGTTTGCGAGAATTCAAGTATGATTCCGGTTGCACCTCTCCTTTCCATCCATTTTTAGATAATTTTGCCAACCACATGTTATAAGTGTGTGACCAGAACTACTCTGTCCCTGAACTTGAGGCACTTGCCGTTGTTTGAGCTTTCAACAAGTTTAGACATTTCTTCTGCAGACGTGTCACAGAGGTAAATACAGAGTATTGTGAATTTCGGTTCTTAATAATTGCCCCTGGGCTCTATACTTACGGGAGTTTTGTTTTACAGTTATTTATGTACCCGCAAAAGAAAATACTGTTGCCGAGGCTTCATCGAGGGCTCCAATTGGATTAGTTAAGGATTCTCTTGAGCACAATTTTGCTGTATTACACATAACACAGACAACATTCAGGAATGTTTTATAGCACCTCTTGCTGACATTGCACAGAGTGTCCCGGAACTAAGGACGAATTTGAATTTTGCGCCATTTTGTCATATGATGGTTGGCAGTCGTGGTTTTTTCATGTTTGTTATCTGCGATCCTTCCCATTAGTAGCCTGACAGCTTTTGTGTGTTAAGCATTGTTATTTGTTCTTTATTTTCGTCATTGAGCAGATGACAACTGAGCAACGTATACAAGTGATGAAAAGTTATTTAAAAAACGGTGATAGTCCCGCGGCAACCGTTCGTGAATTGCGTGTGACATTCGGACTTAATGCTGCACTAACCGAATCATCAATTAGGAAGTTGATCCGAAAGTCTGAGACCACGGGTTGCGTTTCAAACGTTAAGGAAATACGACGACCGCGTTCTGTTCGAACACACAAAAACGTCGCTGTCGTGCGTGACTATGTGACCTTAAGACCCAGAAAATCGGGTCGCCGTCGACCTCAACAATTGAATTTATCACCAAGTTCACGGCATTACATTTTTCCAAAATATATGAAAATGCATGAGTACAAGATTCAACATACACAAGAGTTGAAGCCTGCAGATCATGGAAAGAGACATCGATTTGCTCAGTGGGTCTTAGCTCAACGAGCGGAGAACGAGAAATTCACAAAAAGATTAATTTTCTCAGATGAGGCGCACTTCCACATCAGTGGGTACGTCAATAAGCAGAACTGCAGAATTTGGGGTAATGAAAATCCGTAAGTGACTGTCGAAGATGAGATGCACCCACAACGCACGACTGTGTGGAGTGGATTCTGGGCAGAAGTGATCGGTCCGTACTTTTTTAAAATTATGAAGAAGCTTCCGTCACCGTGAACGGCGGCCGTTACCGAAACATGCCTTCTGATTGGTCCGATCTTATTGATGAAAATGAGGATTTTTGGCTTCAACGAGATGGTGCGACAACTCACACATTCCGTGAAACGATTTCTCTGCTGAATGAAATGTTTCCTCAAAAAATTATCTGTCTGAGTGGCAACCAGTAATGGCCTGCCAGATCATGCGATCTTACGCCTTCTAACTTTTTTTATGGAATTCGTGAAAACAAAAGTGTACCTGAACAAACTACAAACAGTACACCAATTGAAGGATGAAATAAAGTGGTTATTAACGGCATCTCACCAGATGTTTATAAATCCGTCATCGAGATCTTCAATAAACGCATTGCTCGTTGCCGCGCAGCCTTGGGTAGTCATATGGAGGATATAATTTTTCATACATAAATGGAAGAAATTATTTAATGTGTTTGTAAAAAAAGTATTACATTTTCAGTGAATTATGTATGTTCTACAGCACTATAATATTCGCCTCTACTTCCCGGAGACCCTGCACTTACGCAGGATAATGATCCTATCTTACGAGAGATGAACCAGGGCGACATAGACAAAGACACTGTCGCCATTAGAAAGCGTCATTTAATAAAAAACAGAAATTTATTGAAACGCAGAGATCCTTAAGGTGCTCATAGGGTGGTTTGCATCCATGAGGAACTATTCAACAAACTCATCCCTGTATTTATATTCACAAATTGCTTGTAACCTGCTATCTCATTAGCGAGGAGAGGCTAATCAGAAAATTGCTCTTTTCAGGTAAGTCAGGTCAAAAGTACAAACTACACACGACGTCACATCTCTTTATTTCCTATTATTACTGTAAAACTGAAAGGAATAGCAGTCGTGCATCTTTTATGGCCGCTCCCAAGGACTGGCTGTGGATATCCTGTCATTTTCGTTACAGTTTAGTTAACATTTAAATTTTGAACTTTCACTCCTCTTCGAAGTACAATCACCAGGTCCATCACGAACACGTTCTAAATTCCAATGGGAGGCTGCCCATGCGGATGAATAAATATTGAACAATGATCCATATTTCTGATTTCGTCATTGGCAAGTGTAAATGCCCCGCCGCAAGAACAAAGCCGTATTAATTTCTTCATATCACTGCTCCTAAAATCCAGCAGAGAGGATAATGAAAAGCCAGTAAAGCTGCAGAGTAACACACACTGCTACCGAGAGAGAAAAAATTACGACCATAAAGTTTCGAAATCTTCACACCTCCCATGTAAAGATATACCCGTAGATCGGGTAATTCACTGGAAAAAGCTTGTGCGTGTATGAGAACGATGAAGGACTTAATAGCAGTAGTGGTTTTGTGTGCTATAAGTAATTTGTTATGTGAATTTCTCGAAACGAATTTGGTTTGGTTCTGTTGATTGACAAGAACTTTTAGTGAAACTGAGCTACAATTTACTGTAATCACAATGAATTTGGAACAAGATACGATTTGATCTACGTTGCTGACGCGTACGTTCTCGGTATTCAAGTCAATTCACTTTGAACAAAACACGAGCTTTCGATAGATGTCACTGTTATCGTCATCATGGGTACAAACCCATGACTGCTGTGGATGGCAATGTGTTCTGGTAATATAGCCGTGATAACAGTGTCAGGAACCTTGCAGAGCAAGTCCGTGACATATGCGCAAGAAGGCGTATTGGGTAGCTTATAATAGCTCTATCCCGTCGTGGGATCGAGAGATGCAAGATGGCGGGAGAGGGTGGTGCGACGTTAATACTTCTCTCCTGCCTCTCCTTACACGTCAAATACCCGTATTTGCTTTCGCTCGTTATCCAAAGCCCATCTCCATGCTCAAATAGGTGTCTATCCTAGGTTGAAGTTTATTCTAATAAATTTCAACTGACATATGATTATGCTTGAGGAAAGACGGTCGCCTTTTCAGATAGTATTTTATGTCGGTTTCCAGCAGTGTTTAGCCACGGTCCATTTCTTAAGCACCCGTCACTCATTCATGCTGTGAGTCTGAGCTGCTATGGGCTGCCCAACGCACGTTTCCTCTCATGATTCACGGGTCCTTTCTAGACGGATCCAGGCGGTGCTATCGTGCTTATATAAGCCGAACATTATGCCAGCCCCTTCAGTCATTTGTTTTTACTCCTAATGATGACAAACAGCTGTCAAAAGCTCGAGTGTTTTATTCTAAGTGGCGTAGCTCATAAAACGCATTGGTTTTATTTAAGTACGTTACTCTTTTGCCATGTCTCTTCTTGTAGACTGAAAAGCTGTGAGTAATTAGGAGACTGCTATCACACTGAGGTGTGAAACTGTCTGAAATGTGTTCACCTTTTATCACAGTGTGAATATATGTTACATTCACTACTAAATTAACTTGGTTTATTTCTCTTGAATACAGGTCAAAGAGGATAACAGCTGTCAAATTTACTCATTAATGACATCCTGCGTCACTCTCCGCTCTCTGTGTTCGGGGACAAGCGTATGAAATGGCTCCAATGGTTCTGAGCACTATGGGACTTAACATCTGAGGTCATCAGTCCTCTAGACTTAGTACTACTTAAATCTAACTAACGTAAGGACATCACACACATCCATGCTTGAAGCAGGATTCGAACCTGCGACCGTAGCGGTCGCGCGATTTCAGACTGAACCGCTCGGTCACACCGGCCGGCCAAGCGTTTCAAGCTAATGCAACAATACTTAAACAGATCAATATATTTACGTTGATCCATGAATGTGTACATATTCTCATGCAGCTCATTCGTTCCAACTGTACAGTAAAGATACTGTGTGATTTATACTAACCTTGGAGCAAATGTAGGTTGTTAAACGCACGTAGAGGTAAGAGTTGCATCGTGGATCCTGCTGATAAATTTGGCCCTCACATCACTAATAAAAAAAGTCGCGCATGCTGGTAGTTAAGGTCAGTAGATACGCTTGATGAGCGCCCTGCCACACTAGCTAGTTTCACCAGTGACTAGTGAGATTACTTTCTTTCCACTGCCGTCAATAGCTTTTAGGGGTAGGGGTTTGTGCCGATGTTACTACATTTATGCCTTTTCAAATACTCATTATGATATTTTCCAAGTATTACTCTCTTACCTAGGGTTTGTTCTAGTATTAATATTGTACATTACACCTAAAATTGAATGCTCATAAATTTTTTTCGTATTACGAGCCACTTCCGTGCTGGTAATATGGAGCTTTACACAAAAGGGTACAAATTATGGGCATTATAGTACTTCTGTTCAATTTTGTGGTGAAGATGCCCCATAAAGAGATAATTCCTAGGACAGAAAAACAAAAGAAACGGTGTAAACATGCAATAATAACAGATTTGCAAGAATTGTCGGAGAAAAGAATTGACCTAAAAGAGACAGTGCAATAGTTTTCCCTGGCTAAAGCAACCCTACAAAGGCTAACCCGTCTTGACTTCCCTTTCGATAACAGGAAGTAACCTATTTTGTCTACTTATATGGAACAGGCACTTGCTAAATACTTAGTTGAAAACGAAACTAAATTCTACGGCTTGATAAGAAACGACGTGCGATGTTTGGATTTCCATTTATTTGAAAAAATGGAATTCCTCATCCATTCAATGGGACTGGTTCGAGTATTTTGTGAACCATGAAAAAGGTGTTTTCTCCATCCTAAAACCCATAGCAACTTCACTTTCTCCTGGAAATGAGTTGACTTATGGACACCGTAAAACAATTTTTTAATTTTCTGTGGGCTGATGATGAAAAACATTTCTATATACCACGGCCTCAGGGGGTCAGCATCCTTTTGCTGAGTATGATCTTAGGACCCCCGTGTTCCCGAGCTGATGGATAGTACGCGCCGCCAGTCCTCTGTCACCAGAAGCTGTGGGTGTGATTCAGCAATCACCATACGGCGTAACGGTGGATCATTGTGCGTCACAAGGGACGGGGATGCTGGCTTTACTACCCACATCGCGATGGTGCTAAAAACCTCTTCCAAAACCCCTCAGTCTCAAGATGTGCTGTGGCCGATGAAATGTATGACTCTTGATGTGGAAGAGTCGTTAACGGGAAAGATCTGGGGAACCTGCCGCACCGCGGTTATATAACACCGATATTGTAGTTCCTGTGTTATTCAGACGTACGATCTCCATGTACATCTACAAGGAGACTGCACATCACACTGAAGTCCCTGGCTGAGGGTTCATCCAACGACCTGCACAATTATCCTCTATTATCCCACTCTCGAACAGACAACGAACTCCTATATCTTTAAGTGCATGCTGTGTGATTTCCCTTTGTTTATTATGATGATCGTTTCGAACTATGTAGGTCGGCGTCAACAAAATATTTTGGCTTTCGGACGAGAAAGTTGTGATTGAAATGCCGTGAGATACCTTCGATTTAAAACACAAGAAAACGAAAGAGGAGCTAAACTAACGGCACAGGGAAATGTGACTGACATGGGTTAGCCACTCACCATGTTAACGCATGCAGAACATGTACCTAAAATCCTACGAAACAAGTTCAACGTATCACAAACTCTTAAACTCTCACCATATTATCTTAAACGTCACTTAAAATTCATTGCAGATCTGTAGGGAAACCTGCCGCTTCCCACTGATCTGAAAATAAAACGCAGTTTGTAGAATTTAGCGCATGGTGACTACGCCGCAAGCACAAAATGGCTAAAATGGCTTTAAGAGCTATGGAACTTAACATCAGAGGTCATCAGTCCCCTAGACTTAGAACTACTTAAACCTAAGGGCATCACACACACCCATGTCCGAGGCAGGATTCGAAACTGCGACCGTAGCAACAGCGTGGTTCCGGACTGAAGCGCCTAGAACCGCTCGGCCACAACGGCAGGCTACGCAAGCGCCACACACAGGATTGTGACCTCTGTGAAGACGAGTAAGGAGGACCTCGTCCCATCTGCGTGGCTGGAAGAAATTACGGCAATGTTCTGTGTTGTGGATATTAGTTACTCTTTCTTGCAGTCATCAGTCTTCTGACTTGGTTGGAGCGGCCGGCCGCCAATTTCTCTCCTGTACCATACTTTCTATCTCAGAGTAGGACTTGCAGCCTACGACATCAATTATCTACAGTTTTTAGCTTCTACAATTCCCTCTAGTGAAATGAAAATTAATTCCTGATGTCTTAACAGATAGTCTAACATTATGTCCCTTATTATTGTCAATGTTTTCCAAATATTCGTTCCCTCGCCAATTCTGCAGAGAGCATCCTCATTCCTAACTTAATCAGTCCATCAAATTTCCAGTATTATTCTGTAGCACCAAATAAAGGCTTAGATTCAATTTTGTTCTGGTTTCCCCACAGTCCATGTCACACTGCCATGCAACGATATCCTCCAGACGTACATTCTCAGAAATCGCATTGCTGATGATACTCCTGAGGCAAAACATGGCAGAAATTTTAATGAAATCGACCCCTCCTGGTGCCTTGGAAGATGCCATCGTACTGAAATATATCTGTTTGCAGACTGGTTCGAGCATTTTATTCAGAAGACCAAGTCCACAGAAAGGTCATAGCCTCCTGAATCTTGGTAGGCACAATACAAACCTAGTCTTATGATTCTCGTCGTCAGTTTTTATGATGACAGGTGGCCGATGCTAAATAGAAACATATATTGCATGTTTGGCAGTGAAGTGGGTAAGGAGCTGGTTACATAGTCTGCATCTGTAACGACTGAAATAATTAGCAATCGCTGGTAAAATGTAATATATATAGCACTTAACTTCTGTTACAGGCTTTTTCATATGCTGCATACATATAATTACTCACAGATATCTAGAGAGGCCTTACTTATGCCATACTTGACTAAGCTCTTTGTTAGAAGTTGCTTCCTATCAGCTGAAGGCTTATGCTACATTCCTAGTTGAAGTCCCGAACAAGAGTGGACGAGAGCTCGCTAGACACTTGTCACAAGCCGCGGAGCGGTGCTAGCGGCGCTAGTCACTAGTCGCGAGTCCAGCGATATCTATTACGTACCGCGGTCGATATATGCAACCCCTAACAAGTGTGGTATCCAACGTTGATACCACAGCTAGAATACTGAGATCGTCAACCTCGCCCAGAACACTCATATTGCTATAGTAAGCCATTCTCATCATACCTCCCTTGGACTAGGCCTTTATGGGTCAGTTAAAACATCTTTACAGTGAATATATTAGACAATGGATACGTTATAATGACAAATCACTTAGACCAAAAGACATTTCACAGCTTCTTGCTAAGGTTTAACTTAAGTGTCAGACTGAAATAATGGCTTCCACCGGTTTCAGAGAGAAAGAAATGCTTTCTTGCAACCAATAGGTTTCCTCTAAAGCTAATTCCGCATCCTCTGGGAGCAATATGAAGGAGTTATCTCTGCAAAGTCTCCAACAGAAAAAACGGAATGTTCCCCCAAACGATACTGCTGTTTTGCATCTTCTGAAGAGGTGGGATCCACGAGTTCTCATCTCGGCATATCAAAGAATTCGAACGAGTATACTTTACCGTGTGCTAATGGTTTAGAAGAAGCTGGTTCATAATGCACATTTTTTTTTCCAAATAGACATTTAGCCCATCCCAGAGTCCAAACAAAAGACAATATACTAAGGTCATAAGTCTACAGAAGCTGCGTTAATAACATCGTCTTCTTATAAACTGCCGTTAGTAGGTACAGAACAGAACAGAGCAGAGGAGAATATACTAAGGTCATAAGCCTACAGAAGCTGCGTTAGTAACATCGTCTTCTTATAAACTCGCGTTACTAGATACAGAACAGAGCAGAGGAAGAACGTACAAAGAAATTCAAAGAAAAAAGACAATAAAGGAAACAAAATAACGTGAAAGAATTTAGGAAGAAGTGCGTAAGAGAACGAAAGTCAGCCATAATAAGCGAAGAAAACGGAACATAAAAAAAAACTTTCATGTGAAGCCTGCAATAGAAAATTGCTTCCCTTCTCGAAAGATATTGATGTTGGGTCATATAATTCAAACAGATTCGAGCGAGTCCATTCCTGAAACAACATTTAGCGTTAGAATGCCTGTCAACGACGACACTGCTTGCCTCCTTTTCTGACAAGACGTATGCGGACCACTGTAGTGGTGAACTGCGGGTACAGCGTACAAAATGTGGGCCCACTATGTATGTGCCCGTTGTGAGACTGGCAATCATACGTGTGTTTTTTATAGCTAAATTGTATTTCGTGACATTGAAACTATGTAAATGTTGTATTTTTTTTTTTAATTTAAGCATGTGAACAGACTTTAATAAGATTTCCATGTAGTAAAATATTATAAATATATTTTATTATATAAAAGTTTGTTTTTATTATTTATTCCACGGGAGTCATATTAAAAGTTGAAAGGTGGCTACACTGAGCCACAGCGCCAGAGATTGCGCCAAAGAGTATTATTCAGCCGCCTCCGCTGGCAGTTCTTGTCGAGAAGTCGTCGTGGAGAGTGCTTGTTGAGATGTAGCAGTGGTGAGTCGTAGTTGAGAAGTTGCGGTAGTGAGTGATTGTTCAGATATTGTCATATTGTTTTGATGGGCTAGACACCAGATGTTGTTGGATTAGGGATGCTGTAATATGCTTTTCGTCAATATATATGAAGGTAAAAAAATTCCTTTTTTTAAATTTATTTCAATGTCTTAAAAATAACAAAGCATCTGGCTCGTGTTCTTGTATTAGACTGTATTTCTGGTTTCTATGTGCAATTATAGTATTTCTGTTTTTTTTATTACTTCAGTATAAATGGTATTTAAAATATCTTGTCGTATTGAGGAAGAACCGTGCCAGATGTGTACGTTGAATCACACTTACACACACAAAACAGGGACACTTGTGCCTTGTTGTTTCGTAGGTTTTATAGTTGCTGGAGACTTAATTAATTAATTGTCTTAATTAATTAGTTGTGTTAACGGAAGTTTTCTTTCGTTCTTTGTTGTTATTCTATGCAGTCAGATTGCGTACAAATTCTAGTCAGGGCCAACCGTTTACGAGACTTGCGTAACCGGACAGACAGCGACCAAAAATTAAAAATTATTTGCATAAATATTTAATTAAGCCACCATGCACGTGGCGACCGCTACTTCGGATCGTCCCTTGGAATTATTTTGATTGTAAAAATAGCAGACAGTAGTACTGTTGTAGTAATTTGTAGTTTAGTAATTGTAGTCTATATTGCATGTGTGGATTTGGTAATTGTCATTCTTCTAATGGTATTTTTGCAGAATTCAATTTTTGTTGTCTTGTATTCCGGTTTGACAATTTTGTGCAATTATGAAGATTTGAATTGTTCGTTAATCATGTTTGTCGGGAAGCATTTCGTGTGAATAGTATTGTTGGTGATAAAGTGTCATTGTGTGTAATTTTCGTATAGTGACGAGTTTTGTATGTTTTGTAAATGATTACGCGATCGATGAGAAAGGCAAAAATGATGAATAGTCAGAATAACGAAATTGTTGACATGGCGAACTCGCCAACACAGGAGAACAGGATGATGAATAATGAAGTGGAAAACAATTTAATAAGTCGGGAAAAGTGTCCGGAAACAGTTCAATATTTTTCACAATCAAAAAATTTTCAGAATACGAGATTAACGACAGAAGATATGGAGCAGTTGATGAGTGCAATATTAAATTTGGGATCACAAATAGGAACAATTAAAACCGAGATGGAAGCAATGGCAACATGGTTAAGCTCATGAATAGGGACATGTTTCAAAAACATGAAAGATGAATCAAAGAAAGAAATTAGAGAAGAAGTACAACTGATTTTGAATGCTCACAATAGTAGTTTAAATTCAATAGAAATTAGACAAGAGGATCAGGACAGAGAACAGGAAGAAAGAGATCGTGTGATAGTACAGAAATTTTCAGAGTTAAATTTACAACATGCACACCATAAGGAAGAAATATTTGAAAGAATCGAGGAATCCGTACCAATTGACAGAATAAATAACCTAACGCAACAGTATGAACAGTTAACTACTAAATGTGTCAATACCGAAACCCGAGTCACGACACTTACGGAAGACGTAAATAAACAGAAAGAACAGATAGGTGACTTATCGGAAAGAAGTGAGGAGATTTCAGATAAACTGACAAGTTTTAGTTTAAATGGGGACAGACATTCAGATGATACAGCTCCATTGCCATTTTCAGAAACCGAAGAGTACCGGAACATAAATAAGTATGTTGAAAATCAGGGAAAATTTAATGAGCGCGTTAAAAGGGAATTTGAGGCATTACGAAAGCAAGTCAAACAAATTGAAGGTGAAATCGTAGGAAAAGACAGTAGAAGATATTTAGAATCACAGATAGCAGAGGGGTTTGAAGAAAGTAATTTATTTCATTTACGAGAAGCAACAAGAGAGCGCCAGGCGCGCGAACTTGACAAT
Organism: Schistocerca piceifrons; assembly: GCF_021461385.2. Lineage (NCBI taxonomy): Eukaryota > Metazoa > Arthropoda > Insecta > Orthoptera > Acrididae > Schistocerca > Schistocerca piceifrons. The sequence goes on from NC_060140.1 coordinate 635,062,560, forward strand.
AATCGACATTCGGACTGGGAAAGACGGGGTAGGTCTTTGTCGCCACGAGGAGAAAACTTTAGCTATAAACACTTCTTAACTGTTCGGAAATTTAAGATCTTTGGCAATTCTAAGAATGACGTACATCCATTTTCATGGTTAGATCAATTTATGTACGCACTTCCACCAAATGGGCCACTAAGTCACAAACTGGAATTTATGTACGGCTATTAAAGTCCTCAGGGGATTCACTACACTAAGTGAATATGTGCCGTGGCGTGCACAGGGCCCCGAGCTGTAGTAGCGCTGTTTCCCTTTTAGTTTCCTGCACTGCTGCTTACTGTTTTACTATTCTTTGAATTTATCAAAATAATTCTTCTACTATCAATCTATCTAGAGTCGGTAAAAAATAACCGGATATGACTATTTTACCCAAAAGAGATTTCGGAAATTACCGTTTGGACTTACTATATCTTCTGCAGCATTCATTCGTAGTTTAAACGAAATTTTACCTGTTCATCTTTGTGACAATATTGCTTCATATGTTGACGATATTCTTATTGCTAAACGTTCTTGGAATGAGGACAACAAAATCTTGGATTCATTATTACGTATTTTTGCAAGAGTTGGCATTACCGTGAACTTGGAAAAATCTAAATTTGGTCGTTCTCAGGTGAAATTTCTTGGTCATATTATTTCTACAGAAGGTATTCTTCCTGATCCAGAGAAGCTAGACGCAATTCGTAATTATGCTGTTCCTACCACAAAACGTGATGTTCGTAGTTTCCTTGGAGTCTGTAATTTTCTTAGACGCTTTGTTAAATTGGACGATTTGACCACACCTCGTTTATGTGAACTATCTGGAAAGAATTTTAATTGGTGTTGGGATGAGGAAGCTCAATCAGAATTTGAACAACTTCGTGATGCTTTAGTTGCTGCTCCACTTCTTTCACATTCGGATTTATCTAAAGATTTTTGTTTGGCGACGGACTCATCATACAAAGGCCAAGGTGCACACTTATTTCAACAGATAGAAGAAAACGGCGTTGTAGTACAGAAAACTATTGCATTTGGAAGTCGTGTTCTCTCTCAATCAGAAAAGAATTATTCAATTACGGAACTTGAAGCCTTGGCTGTTGTATGGGCTTTCACAAAATTTCGCATATTTCTGTATGGCAGACATACTAAGGTTTACACTGATCATCGAGCTCTGGAATTTCTTATGTCAACAAAATTAACACATGGAAGATTGTCACCATGGGCGCTGTATCTACAGGAATTTGACTTTAGTATTGTTTACATACAGGGTTCTTCAAATATTATTGATGATGCCTTATCACATGCACCTATAGATTTGAAACAAAGTGCTGAAGAGGACTACAAAGAAAACAATTATTGTTTGATCTATATTCAAGGTGTTGCGTTTGAGAATTTTATTTCGTCTTCGCTCCAGGACATCGCTAAGGAGCAAAATAAGGATCCAATCTGGAAGGACATTAAGGAGAAGTGGAGGAAAAAGGAAAGCGTAGCGATTAGGCAGTATTATTTACTTCGCAATGATATTCTTTTTAAACGAAAATCGGTCGACAACTCTGTTTGGTTAGTTTGTATTCCTGATGAGTGGGTCAATAAATAGATTTGATACATACATTTCAGTTATGCACACTTTGGTCCCAGAAAATGCTTTCATAAATTACGAGAAAATTGCTACTTCAGTAATATGGAAAAACGTATTCGATCTGTTCTTGCCAAATGCAAATTATGTCAAAAGGCTAAGCCGCCAACAATTTCTCACAGAGCACCGTTGTTTCCTATCATTCCAGCGAAATTAAAGGACATGGCTACAGTCGATTTGTTCGGTCCAGTGGTTTGTTCTACTAATGGTTTTGCGTACATTTTAGCTGCAGTAGAATTGACATCAAAATATGTGTGTTTTACACCTTTACGCAAAGCAACAGCTCGTTCAGTATCTAATGCTTTCATCAAACATTTTCTTAAAGAAGTGGGTCATGTTGATAAGGTTATATCAGATAATGGATCACAATTTCGCTCTAAAATTTGGCTTCGTACTCTACGGTGTCGTAAGATTAAACCAATTTTCATTTCACTTTTTCACCCTCAATCTAATGCTTCAGAGAGATGGATGAAGGAAATCAATAAATTGTGTCGACTTTATTGTCATCAGAATCACAGAGCTTGGGATCAGTATCTTCATATTTTTCAAAACATTCTGAGTGATTACCCTAATGATTCAACTTCTTTACCACCTATATTGATATTAAAAAATAAAGCACCGACAAATCGCATTTCTGAAATCGTTCCTTTTCCGCCTTCACGGAAACTGCGGCAATCTGAAGTTGTCAACCTGGCTCTACAAAATATTGCATCTGCGGCTGCCAGAAGAGAGAAATCAGCTAAACGTCCTGGTCGTTTAAAAACCTTGTCAGTTGGTCAAAAGGTGTTAATTAAGTCTCATCGTTTGTCTCACAAAGGAAAAGGCTTGTGTCGCAAATTTTTTCTGCTTTATAACGGTCCATATAGAGTTCGCAAAATTATTCATGATAACACTGTCGAAGTAGAAACTCTTAAATCTCGGCGCTCTAAGGGAATACATCATATATCGAACGTTAAAATTTTTGTGGAATGACAGAGTTCTGAGAAACTAACAGCTACATGTAAACATGCAGAGAATACAAGGATACCGCGCTGTGTTTTGGCGGCGTCACATACTCAAAGCAACAGTCAAGGCTGCGCGCCGCACAAGGCAGTCGTTGACCGCACACAATTAGTTCCTACGTCACGCGTACCTACAGCTGATCGAGCGCTCAGTGCGAATGCACTGACAGCCGTAAACATATACACAGTCTAATTTCTCCGATTAAATTCGGTATAAAGCTATAGTGACTTGATAAATTATGTTATTAACGTTCAGTATTTTTCAGGATACGGTTGTATAAAATATTTAAGAACTTCAGGTAAATTCTGTGTGTGTCCGACATTAAGAGGACTTGCTATCGAGAAAATTTCAGGAAGAGTGTAATTTCGAAGAAGAAAGTAATAAACTAAAAAGGTAACTATTAATTGAGTTTATTTTTCAGGTAACGTATTTCCACTTGGTATGTACTTTAGACGTAATTTGCTGCACGCGATTACGTGATTCATACTTTGTGTTAACTGTTATTGACAATGATTGATTATTGAACAGGGTTGTTACTTGTGTATATTATGCATCACTTGGCTGCACTGCTTTTTCACTGATCTCATATTTTTCTATTATGTGCCTGCTGTGCTTATTTATTTAAATTATAGTTGTCACATGACTGATTGTGCTGATGTGGTTATGTATGTAGGTTATACTTTGTGATTTATCAGCTTGCGCAGTCATGTTTACTTATTAAGATACATATGAACATTTATTTGCTTATGCTGATATGATGCTAACGACCTGTTTATTATGTAAGATACATATTTGCTGCTTTGCGTATGGATTGCATTTTTATACATTTCTGTTTGTTGTCATAACTACTTTTTAATTTGGTATATAGAAATGCTAATATACTGTGTGCAAACTTAGAGTTTAGGTCACACTATGGTATTAATTATAGATTGTTCACTTGGCAGAGCCCCGTTGTAGGAATTGTGCTACATCCACTTGTTGACATTCTGTTCTCTACTGGTATATTTACTCGCTGTTGCATGTTTTGCTTACGCTCAGTGCTTTATATTTTAAGATAAGAAAATGAACTGCTATAATTCGACGAACGACATTAGTACAAGAAACTTCATAGAAGTCACATGAGCTGGAGGTTTTATGGAAGCTGTATAAATTTATGCTAATAGGAAGGAAGCTAACGACATGACATGCCAACACTAGGTTTAGACCATTGACAGTTATTACACCGCATTCTTCGTGAGCAATTGAAATAGCAAGTGACACTTGACACAAGAAATACTCCACATGTTTGCTTCTGTTTTGCCATGATTCTTGAAGTGGTGTACACACTGTGAAATATTACGATCATTAACACTCTGTACTCGTACTTTCTTACTGAAAGTTATTCAAACTGAAGGCTGTTAGAGGTCATGTATGCATTTCTTTTATTTTATGATGGACAAGGTAACCAAAATGTATTTTATAATTCATAATGAGTAGAAGATTTGGCTTAGATGGACTACACAGAGGTTGTGTGTGGACATTGTGTCTTCGGATTGTGTGGGATGATGAATTGAAGTTTGCACTAGGATTTTATCTGTACTTGTTCGAGGAGACTGCCTAGAGGAAAGAGTTGTTATGGAAGGGAAATGATATTGGTAATAAGGTTTATATGTATCGACGTATTGAAGAGGTATTATTGGGGTATTGAGATTATGTGAAGTCAATGATTATTGGAGTTTTGGTGGACAAGAGGTAAGGTAAATGATATTGATGATAAGGTTTATATGTATCGACGTAAGAGGTATTATTGAAGTATTAAGATTATGTGATGATGGTGATTATTTGAATTTTGGTGAATAAGAGGAGAAGTAAGTGAGGAGCCTTTTCTTTGTTGGTCTATATGGAACAAGGAGGATGAAGATAGCAGACTAGAACACTCAAGTGGAAAGAAGATTGTCTACACACACACTTTGTTAAATCAATAAGCAGTATATACTTTATTTTGGAGAGAGGAAGCATTTGCATAAATTTGCATAATTTGGCACACTGACAGTTGTTCAGAAACCGTACATTTTGATTTTGCTTGGCAAACATTGGTCTTTACATGACGACTATGACGTTGACTAACTATTATTGACTGCTATACTCTGCTGCCAGTACTACTTGATACACATGTCGAACATCAAATCTTTGACAGAATTGCATTTACACAGTTAACACTATTCAATTACACAGTAGCACTTAATGTGGATGAAAGATGAGAGAGTGTGTTTTGTGTGTTTTCCTTTCCTAATCCCAAATAATTGGTACCGACCTATCTCCTAAATATTATCTTACTTGTTTGTTGTGGCTTGCACTGACACCCATAAATATTATAGGTTTACTGATATTTGTGTATTTGTAATAGTTAATATGACAATTATCTGATATCATTTGTATGTTTGTTATTATTTGTATGTTTAGTGTAAGAGCATTCAGAATAATTTTGTAAAAGCAATTGTGTGTGCATTCAAACTGTTGTTCGTGCTGTTCAACATTACTGGGTGCCACTAATGGACTGCTTCTACTGACAATGTCACTTGTTGGTGTCTGCACCTGTCAACAATGCTGGGTGCCACTGATGGAACTGCTTCTACTGAAGTGATGTCACTTGTTGCTGTCTGCACCTGTCAACATTGCTGGGTCCACTGATGGAACTGCTTCTACTGAAATGATGTCACTTGTTGCTGTCTGCACCTGCTCAACATTGCTGGGTGCCACTGTTGGAACTGCTCAACCAGTGATGAGATGTCACTTGTTGGTGTCTGCACCTGCTCAACATTACTGGGTGCCACTGGTGGACTGCTCCTGCTGAAATGATGTCACTTGTTGGTGTCTGCACCTGCTCAACATTACTGGGTGCCACTGGTGGACAGCTTCTGCTGAAATGATGTCACTTGTTGGTGTCTGCACCTGTTCAATATTGCTGGGTGCCACTGATGGACTGCTTCTAGTGAAATGATGTCACTTGTTGGTGTTTGCACCTGTTCAACATTACTGGGTGCCACTGTTAGAACTGTTTCTACTGAAATGATGTTACTTCTTGCTGTCTGCACCTGTTTAACATTTCTGGGTGCCACTGATGGAACTGTTTCTACTGAAATAATGTCACTCGTTGGTGTTTGCACCTGTTGACCATTGCTGGGTGCTGCTGCTAGAACTGTCAACTACTTGTTTATTGATATATTGAAAGGGCTTTATGTGAATATTTGTAAGAACTGATTTTTTGTGTGTTTACTGTTTATAAGATGTTATGAGACTCTTACCTGAACCTATTCGTCATGGCTGACGCTATTGATTGAATTGTTTAACCACATGATACTTATGTAGACTATTATGTAAAATCACATGTATGCAAGTATTTGTATTCCTTACTGTATTTTATATATTAGGTTATTGAAGGGTCAGTGCAAAGCCAAAATTTTAGCTAGTTATGTGATATTTAATTATTAATATTATCGTTAATTTTTGTTTGTGTTTTTTGGACGAATTTGGTGGTATTTTCACCACCAATGCTGGCAAAAATACCATCAAATTCTGGCCTGTGGAGGAGGGGCATATGAAAGGTGGCTACACTGAGCCACAGCGCCAGAGATTGCGCCAAAGAGTATTATTCAGCCGCCTCCGCTGGCAGTTCTTGTCGAGAAGTCGTCGTGGAGAGTGCTTGTTGAGATGTAGCAGTGGTGAGTCGTAGTTGAGAAGTTGCGGTAGTGAGTGCTTGTTCAGATGTTGTCATATTGTTTTGATGGGCTAGACACCAGATGTTGTTGGATTAGGGATGCTGTAATATGCTTTTCGTCAATATATATGAAGGTAAAAAAATTCCTTTTTTTTTAATTTATTTCAATGTCTTAAACAATAATGCCTCTTGGTCACAGGTTCAGTCAACAAAGCATCTGGCTCGTGTTCTTGTATTAGACTGAATTTCTGGTTTCTATGTGCAATTATAGTATTTCTGTTTTTTTTATTACTTCAGTATAAATGGTATTTAAAATATCTTGTCGTATTGAGGAAGAACCGTGCCAGATGTGTACGTTGAATCACACTTCCACACTCAGAACAGCGACACTTGTGCCTTGTTGTTTCGTAGGTTTTATAGTTGCTGGGGACTTAATTAATTAATTGTCTTAATTAATTAGTTGTGTTAACCGAAGTTTTCTTTCGTTCTTTGTTGTTATTCTATGCAGTCAGATTGCGTACAAATACTAATCAGGGCCAACCGTTTACGAGACCTCGTAATCGGACAGACAGCGTCTAAAACCTAAAATTATTTGCATTATATTTAATTAAGCCCCCATGCAAAGTACAACATTTTTCACAGCTTGGGTAAGGTTGTGCAAAACAAATTATATATTTTCATCATAGATAATGCCTCAGGAAGCGTATAACAAGTGACAGATATGTCACACCATGTGTTCAGCAAGTTTAAACTAGCTAGAAAAAAAGTTGTGGCAGTAAGGGTAAAAGAATTGGACTCCCAATGTTCCACCTCCCCGAATAGTGATATCAAGTCGCCTCGCGTAAAATTCGGATGCAGCGGTTGACGATGTGGCCTGTCATTGGAAGGCCAGTGGAATGATTGATCGAGTAGTCTTAAGTAATAGGTCCACATGTTTTTCAAGAGGTTACATGTTAAAAATGTTGAGATGGATAAGAAGCAACGGATGTGTGTTATATATCATTTTATGCAGATTTTAAGTGAAATTCTTTATTAATATTAAGAGTATGGGTTCACATGTGTACATGAATTTGTATGTACTTGCCAGTAATACTGGATAGTGTATGTATATTTTCTTTAAAAATGATGGCAGGAAGCTTCGAAACCTCTTTTTGTATTAAGATGGATGAAGTTTGCTCTGTAAAGCAACAGTTAAAGTATATTCCATAAGCAATTTATTAAGAGAGCCAGTGGGCATCATGAGGTACGCGAATGTTGCTTTATGAGGGATCTAGACACTGCTATAGGTCAATTCTTTTATCTTGGCGCCTCGTGCATGCCCGCCGAGACGCGGGAGATTGCTGCGTTACCAGTTGCACGCGCCGAGAGAAGCAGCGCCATAGCCACAGTATAGTATAGTTCGCAAACTTACGTTTAGGGGGGAGCGCACAGTTTATGAAGTAACGCCACCACGGCCGCATTAACCCTTTCGCTGCTACAGAGACGTGCTCCCCGCAATCCGCGCTGTGCGCGATTTTGTCATCACTGCACTGCTCGCCTATGCAGACACATGGTGTTCCGACTGTTTTAACACACTTATCATTCGACTTCACAAAAACTATTTGTCCCAAAAATTTGATTTTTACACATCTTCTTGACTGATACCTTCCCCCCATAAATGACTTAATTTTGTTTCGATGTTCAACGCAGTTATTGTGCAGTATTAAATGTAGTAAACCACTGCACGAAATTTTGAAGAGTTTGAGGAGGTAAAAGCCCTCAGCGTATTCTTTGCGTATGGTCGATTTTAGTTGCTACTAGACATTTCAAAAAATTACATTCAAACGAATAAAATTCATAAAGTAAGGCACTTCGATATTGTTTTTAAATAAAGGAAAGATTAAGCACCGAACAAGGTTTGAACTCAGAAGCTTCTGCTTAGCACCCAAACACCTCAACCATTACGCGGTTCTAGGCGCTTCAGTCTGGAACCGCGTGACCGCTACGGTCACAGGTTCGAATCCTGCCTCGGGCATGGATGTGTGTGATGTCCTTAGGTTAGTTAGGTTTAAGTAGTTCTAAGTTCTAGGGGACTGATGACCATAGAAGTTAAGTCCCATAGTGCTCAGAGCCGTTTGAACCATGACGCTAACGCAGATCGTCGTTCAACACTTTTCCTTGAGGACTTTAAAGAATCACGCAAAATACCAACAAACACTGTCGGTATGACTATGAGTTACTCACGTTTCGTCGAAGTACATCAGGAAGTAAACAATTACCGCTGTTCTTTATTGCGAAAAAGCGGTTAGTGAGAATGAATTTCCTTGCTATCGCCTGAATTAGGCGGCTTATGGCTTGTTTGGTTTAATTAATTAATAGAATATGAAGCAACTGGTATGAAGAATGCTTTTACCAAACATTCTTTTATAGAAAGTCCGCTATCAAGACATTTCTTTTGTTCAATTACTTTATTTATGACTGAACGTTTCTAAAACTGAAGACACTCGTCCGTGCTCTGCACTGCAGCCGAACTCGGGCAACTTCGTTCTCTGTTAATTGGCTGACTGTGTTTTGTGACGTCAGATGCACAGAACGAACCTAAACTCGGCCGCCGTCGTAAATGACGCGCACTTTAATCAAGGTCGAGGATGGAGCCAAAGACTGAGCTCGCGGAGTCAGGAACACAACGTGGTCAATCGCAAGGCACCTCTAATTTTCCGAACATCAGAAGGCGATACGGACACGCTGTTGCCTCTAGGGGCAAAGGCATGATACGGACGCCACGTTTGTATCATGCACCTGTGGCATGGGCGACACCTCGTGCGTAAGTAAACACAGGTATTTCATAAGGTCGTGTGTGTCACATACGCTTTTCGATTGACTGCCACGGATGATCAAGGCCAAAATCCATGTGCAGCAAAGGTCACTTCTGGCCCAAAACTGAGGAGCTACATGTGCATCCAGTTTGACTGAAAATTATGCAATAACTGTTTGAATAAATTTTAGCACAAGTATATTTACTCATTCTAAGAATCTGCTGTATGACCACTGTACAACATTTTTGTACTCGTAGTATAGGCACTCTAAGCTTTCCTTGGATTGACAGGAACCAAAAAGCTGAGAGCAACTGAAATCCATCGTCTAGCTCACATTTAAATAGATTAGAAATTGACTAGATGCAGTTTGCAGAGAGTACCCTTATTCCCCAGATGTCAAAATGTGCGATATCAATTCTATCTTCAGAAGTAGCAGGCTTATTTGACGACACGGGTCTCTAATGACCTCTTACGAGTCACGTGTGGATATGGTTCAAATGGCTCTGAGCACTATGGGACTTAACTTCTGAGGCCATCAGTCCCCTAGAACTTAGAACTACTTAAACCTAACTAACCAAAGAACATCACACACATCCATGCCCGAGGCAGGATTCGAACCTGCGACCATAGCAGTCGCGCGTTTCCAGACTGTAGCGCCTAGAACCGCTCGGTCACCCGGCCGACACGTGTGGATAGCTCAGTAGCGGATAGTAATGTGTGGATAGCATAATAGCTGAGAATAATGTGTCGACAGTTTAGCAGCTCAGTAATTATGCCCGTGAAAGGCAAATCCTCAGGTTCGAGGTCACACAGAATAGTTAATCTCCAAAGATATTTTACATAATCATAAATGGCACTGCAGAATAAAAGACTGACTGAGAAATGAATAAATTGTCCATAGAATATGATTACTGATCTGTTGAACATAAGGAACAACTGGAAATGTTTACAGTAGAGTATGGACGTTGATGAAATATTTCGTCGAAAATAAAGTGATACGTATGCAAACGAGGACAGTAGTCCAATTACCAATAGCAAATTGAATCACGAAAAGTACAAATTTTACCTGTCACTTTCGTTAGAGTCCGTTGCATTATTCTCCGGATGTCAAAATGACATGCCTAGGGTCTTAAGAGCATGAACTAATGCAGACCAAGTGACGCCAGAGAAACTTTCGCGCATTTATAACTGTAAATTACGACAGTATTTGGAATAAATGTAGTCTTTTTGAATGAAGAGAAAGAATCTTTAAAAGTGAGCCGAGCGACGTGAAATAATAATTATGAATGTCCTATACATCCTCTTAAATACATTTCCATGCACTTAATTTTTAACAAGAATTATTACAGAGCATTACAATACCGCCACGTAAAGGAAATTTCACGTAAGAATGTAATTTTCGTGTAATTTTGGTACTCCACTTCCCTTACGGAGTAGGGGAAGAGGTATTGGACTACCGCAGTGGTCACCGTTAGTATCTATGACAATGCTGTGTACAAATTATCTAGTTACTAAGAACTTTAAAACAAATAAAATAATATTTATAATAAGATAATATGAGAAGCGCGTCTCTTATTCGTGATTTAATAAGATACATTCGTAAAATATAGGTATGAAGCTGGGCATCCATGGTATTTTTTTGCATATTGATAGTCAAAAGTCCATTTTATATTAAAATTTTCCACAAATAGTACGTTTTAGTTCTAATTCGGTATCAAATGTCAGATGCCTGTTAAAAAACCTTTCTAATAATACCTCATTCCTCCCTGTATGATTAATATATGTTCATAAAAAATGATGTTGACTTGAGAAATAATGCATACGATTTTCGAAAGGTGGAAGAAATAGTCTTTGATGAGGTGCCAATTATGGCTGTTCCCTATCAAGTCACTCAGCTGCTGATTTCCTGACCCAGGTGTCAGTCTTTCGGAAAGCAGGTGTTTTGCCTCCTAGTAGAGAACTCATTAACAAAACGGACAGCAGCGGTGCTACACAGCTATGAGAGACTTTATAGATTGGCAATGCAATTATTTAGAAATGGACACGTAAATCAGTGGTAACTCTGTCACAAGTTTTCTAAACTATCTCCCACGATAACGTTGCCGCAGTGCAAGAATGTGGCCACAGTAATAGGTGTCGGGGACTAGAGCTTACCACGCTACTTCTCGATCTGAAGTGCAGGTATCTAGGGGTGCAAACGTAACAACAGCGCACTCGCTACCACTGTAGTTGCGGCACGCTTTGTAATTCTAAACAACAAAACAGCACTTGCCACTAAATAGCGATAACTGCTGCATAACGGAACTCGCGGTAGCTACGCGTTTAGGAACTGCAACGGAATGCCACCGGAGAACTGCTCTCCGTTCTGCTCGAACACTCGGTCGATGAACTACACTGAACATACGCGGTTTGCGGAAAGGTACTTGTAGACAAGTTAATCGATGTCCGAGGTGCAAACGTTCATGGTCTTCTTCCCGGTTGCAGCGGACAAATTCCTACCTTCAAGTCGGGTGGAACGAACTGCCTCGGATTCCCAGGAAACGAGAGAACTGTCTATGTCTCTGCCACAGGGTGGCTTCTGCGACGATTCAAACAACTGACAAGAAAGCAAGAACGTTGTCGCCATCTTGGCCGTTTTCTATACTAGATGAACCGGGAATGCCAAAATTAACCTACCCCCCCAACCGATGATCCTGTATGCAGTAGTGTCTGCGGACCTAGGGAAATTAGTTTAGTAGCATTAAATACCTAATTAAGATTGTAAACTTGTCAATTGATTAAGTGACCGGTCTGAATTAAGTACCAATTTACTGAGAATTTTATTGACAGTTCGGATCTGTCATGAGCATTAAAGAATAAATTTTGTTTCAGTTCCTTTTCGGTGTAGTCTGATCTGGACAGACTCGGCAGCCCCGCCACGTGCCGGATGTGCTTGACAAAGTAATTGCGTTACAGTACTCCCGCCAAAATAGTTTCTGGTACTACCATGGATACTCACAGAAAATTATCCATCCCTATAGGGGCCAAATAAACACGAATCTCTTCACCCAAGAGAATCACTACTACCCTACGTTCACAGTTATGTGTTAGATATATTGATATGTCTGCCTCCCCTACAGTTTTTATTCTCTACAGCTCCCTCTAGTCCATTTAGTCATGTCCAAACACATGTCCTACAATCCTGTCCTTTCTTCTTGCCAACGTTTTCACACATGGTCCTTTCTTCACCGATACTGCTTAGGGCCTTTTCGCTGCTTACGCTATTAGTCCACCTAATCTTTAACATCTTTCCATAGCACAACACCTCAAACACTGTAATTCTGTTCCTAACATCTGTTATTTATATAACGGGTTTTTCGTCAGAGTTTCCTCATGGTCAGCAATTTAAATGGCATGTGGTACAATCAGGTGGTTAAATGAGCAAAGTAATCTCTGTACCAGCTATGTCACACACTACACACATAAAAACAATATATATTATAAAACAAAGTACACAATGCACGTGCCGTTAAGACTCAGAAAAGAGTTACGGTACGATCAGGAGAGTTAGATGGTGTGGTAGCCCTCTGTCCGTCATCCTTGAAGAAGGTTCCCGTTTTCACCTGATGGGCGTGTATTTGAATATATAAGGGCTGTGAAGTTTCGCCTTCTAGAAATTTCTAGAATATTCCAGAACATTTGGGAATATTCGAGAACATTCGAGAGCATTCGAAAGTATTCGAGAGCATTCTACAACATTCCAGAAAGTCCCGGAATGTTCCCCAAAGATCCAGGATATTCTAGGATGTTCTGGAATAGTCTGGAACATTCTAGAAGATTTCAGAAAGTTCTAAAAGATCCCGGAAAATCATAGATCATCGCTGAACTTCCCAGAACACTCTGGAGTGTTCTGCAACGTTGTGGACCATTGAGCGTTTTTTGATGTCTTCTGAAATTCGCCACTGTTTGGCTACCCATTGGTAGGGGTATACAAAGCAAGACACTTCGTGAGTTGGAACGTTGTTTCTTATTAGTGGCGAAGGGAGGAACCAAAAAAGTTGTGCAGTGAGTGAATCAAACAAACAGTGCAATGTGAGTACTCGAAGTGATACAGAAATTGAATATAAATCGAAAATAAAGTGTGAAAATTATGTAAAGTGTACTTAGGGTATTTGTTAAAATAAAGTTGATTATAGACAGTGCCCAAACGTAAAAGAGGAGATGTTGCCAGGTCTGAAGCAAAACGGCGAAAAGAAAAACAACAGTGAGAAAACGAAACAGATTAAGAGTGCGAGGCACGTTTAACTTCCCAACAAACGAATATGAGCACCAGAGAAACCGATGAATAACGAAATGAACGGATTGAAGAACCAACAATTGCGACATAATCGTATGACGAAAGACTGCGAACCAAGCCAACAAAGAAAATATCACTCTACGAGAAGCGCGGACGATGACAAGTGAACATTAAAACCTAGCAAATGAATCATTCCACTAAGACCCGACGAAAGAATATAGCAACCAGAAACGCGCCGTAATCGGAAAAATGTATAACATCTGCCAATTTTGCAGCACGAAAAAATTCAATAGAGAAACACCATGATTCTGTCGTATGAATGGAAAAATTAGATTACCACCACTGAAAGCACCTCCGCAGGAACTTTTACATTACATGAACGGAGAAACTCCAGAGTCAAAACACTATCTTCAAAATACTATAAAACCTTACAATGCCTGCTTGCAAACGACTTCTTTCGGTGTCACTTCGATCAGCACTAACAGAGATGAATTTGATTATATGGACGACCTGACTTCTTCATAACATTCACATGCAACTCGTCGAGTTCAGAAATCAAAGAAAAACTAATACCCCATGAATCGGCACGACATAATAACACGAGTTTTCCGACACAAAAAAATGAGAATTATTGAAGTCATCACAAAACACATCTTTGAAACCATTATATACTGGCTGTACACAATCTAATGGCAAAAACTAGGACTGCCTCCGTCACACAATCTCATATGGCTACAGGACAGAATTCATCCCACGGATGTCGACAAAATCATCCAAGCTGAGTTTCCCAATACATAATAAGATCCGGAACTGTACAACGTAATAGTGAAAGACATGATTCACGTATCACACGGGCCATTAAACCATAATACGTCATGCATGAGTGATGGAAAACGTTCAAAAACATCCTAGAACCATACTTGGACGACACACAAACCGGGGCTGATAGCTATTCCAAATATAGAAGAAGATCAACAAAAAACGGTGGCTTCACAGCAAACATACCAATACGAGGCAACGACCAACTGTGAATAGATAATCAGCGGATAATACCATATAACACACAGCTTTGCAAAGGGTTCCAGGCACACATAAACTTTTTTTGGGGGTCATTAGTCTTCTGACTTGTGATGCCGCCCGCCACGATTTCCTATCCTGTGCCAGCCTCCTCATCTCAGGGTAACACTCGCAACCAGCGTCCTCAATTACTTGCTCTATGTTTCCCAATCTCTGTCTTCCTGTGCAGTTTTTTCCCTCTCCAGCTCCGTCTAGTATCATAGAGGACATCACCTCATTTCTTAACCGATGTCCTATCATCCTGTCCCTTCTCCTAATCAGTGTTTTCCACATTTTCCTTTCCTCTCAAATTCTACGCACAACCTTATCAACTTTACCTCATCGGTCCAGCTAATGTTCAATATAAACACAGAATACTGCAATTCATTGAAATCCATCAAATACGTCTGTAAGTATGTGAACAAAGACAGTAACATGGTTGTATTTCAAATAGCCAAAGACAGAGAACAACAACAAAACAGAAATCCTCATGTACCAAATGGGAGGATACATCAGCAGTAACGAAGCAGCGTGGCGGATTTTCGTTTTCGCACATACGAAAGCGTACCAGCTGTACAACATCTAGGAGTAGATTTGGAGAATGGAGAGAAAGTTTACTTTACAACAGACACCGCCAGAAAAACTACAAGCGAATCACTCCAGAACATAATATCAGCAGCTTTTTATCAACTGTGCCAAAACATTACATCCCTACCTGTTACGTGGAACACAACAAGAAAAATGTTTCAACGGTGAAAACAAGGAATTCCAGAAGAAGTTCATCCAGAAATCGTGAAAACTGGCTCATTAGGCTGAGTATACACCGTACATCCGAACAATGCCAAATGTTTCTATCTCTGGCTCAAAATGGTTCACATGTCTCTAAGCACTATAGTACTTAACATCTGAGGTCACTATGTAATGCTATTGTAAATATAATACTGCCATTAATATGGATATATTAAAATTTTTTCTTCCATAACTAATTTTGAAAAGTTAAGCAAATACTATACTTTTGTTAAGTGTAGTTTATCTATTTAAAATAACCTCTTTGACGTAGGTGGAATAGATGTATTAAAACATATTTTGTAAATAATTATGTAATATTTCAAGTAGAACTGTAATTAATTATGTCAATTTTGTATGTATGTGCTGTCATGCAATTGTAGATGGTTCATACCTAGTTTTCTTGTAAGCAGAAGTGTAAATTGAAAAGGTGTAGGGATCATAGGCAGAACGGAACTCCGTTCTTTGGTGGAATGGAAAAGGTGGTGGGGCGTGCGAGTGAGATTTGGCGCGCAAGTGGCTCATACAGTAGGTAGCTGCCCTGGAAGTGCTGAACACGCATTACGTTGCTCAAGCACTACAGGCCCCGAATTTACCTGTAAGATTGGGTTTTTGGCCTCGGACGTGTTCTACATGATTGACGCAGTACGGCAATAAATTAATAGCTCAGAAATTTGTAATTTTATCGTCGCCACCAAGAGGAAGACAGAGCTATGTACATCAAGAGCCGTACTTGCGCACTGTTACTACGCAGCACCGCCTCACACCACCTTCGACATCACTAACAGGCAAAGTACTTTATTTAGAAGTGTATCACAGTATGAACCATCCATCTTCAATCAGTGGAATATGGGTGTTAAATGTACCTTTGTGTTTAACCGTGATTTTCCTATGTCATCTACCTCAGTAGGGTCCTTACCTAAACGAATTTATTCCGAATATCCTGATGTTTATTAAAGCTCGAATAATAGTAAATTACTGGCAAGAGTATTGTTTTGGTAATAAATTCTGAAAATCATTATTACATACTAAAGTTAGCGCGTATCAGTTTAAGGGCCACCGCTTTGCGTGGCCATAAGGATAAGTTTTCAATAGTATTTCTGAAAGTAAAGTAACATAATTGTTTAACTGCAACAATGTTATCAGTAACTGTTCGTGTTGCTTCTCCATGTCAAAGAAAGCCAGACAAATATTGGTGTTAGTAAAACGTTAACAAATAACAGTCCTAAAGAAATGAAATTTAGTCATGTTAAATAATAGTTTTGGTCATATGAATGGTAGCTATAAGTTTAATTTTTTTAAATCCTTGTTGAAACATGTGTGTGTCTTCTTTAAATAATTACTGAAGTATAGTGATAAGTAAGAGAAAGTGAGAATGATAGTATTTACTGCCAAGAGACCGTAGTAAGTGAAAGTAGTTATTTATTCTGTGTCGAAAATTGACTTTATCTTTCTGTGTAGACACTGTGCCCGAATTGGGCTGGCGGCCCTTTTATTAAGCGAAAAAAAATGGCTCTGAGCACTATGGGACTTAACATCTACGGTCATTTGTCCCCTAGAACTTAGAACTACTTAAACCTAAGGACATCACACACATCCATGCCCGAGGCAGGATTCGAACCTGCGACCATAGCGGTCACGTGATTCCAGTCTGAAGTGCCTAGAATCGCACGGCCACACCGGCCGGCTATTATGTGAAACAGTTTAGTGTTATAACAGGCTTTGTCTGATAAAAGGTTTCCAAAAGTATTTTTTCTCACTGCTTTTCTCCCAAACTGTATGATTCGGAGAAAAATAGTTCGATACTTTACAATTGGGTTGAACACGGTTAAAATCTCTCTCCGAGAGTCGATGGTTTGGAGTATTAGTGCTGCGTGATTTTGTGGTGGTGTTCCTGCCGCTAGTTACCGCACAGTTCTGACATTCCGAAACGCGGATCTTCCGTCTTCACAGTGGTAGAACGTAAACATTCCGGAACCATACTGATGAGAACGCGAAAGTACCGTTGCAACATGTCCACTAGACTTAGAACTACTTAAACCTAACTAACCTAAGGACATCACACACATCCACGCCCGAGGCAAGATTCGAACCTGCGACCGTAGCAGCAGCGCGGTTCCGAACTGAAGTGCCTAGAACCGCTTGGCCACAGCGGCCGCCTGTCTCTGGTTGTTGCTTCTCGAAGTACGGGTACTAACAATTTCAGAGGTCTCACGACTGTTGACGGTGACCTATGCCAGACGTACAGAGAAGCCTGCCAAGGCTTACGACTACTGGAAAACGACTACCACTGGGAATTAATACTACAGGAAGCGTCGCTCACAGCCTCAACTTTGCAAATGAGATACTTAATCGCCATAATTTTAACAACTTGTTACCTATCAAATCCAAATCCAATTCCGTCTATTGCGAATATCACGCATGTAAATTCAGTGGGGAATGTGGGTCTAACACGAAGCGTTCAAGGGATAAGTCCCTGCAGTCGTACTATTCATCTGTGTCCTCGGTGGCTCAGGTGGATACAACGTCTGCCATATAAGCAGGAGATCCCGGGTTTGATTCCCGGCCGGGGCATACATTTTCAGCTGTCACCATCGAGGTATATCAACAACACCTGTCGGCAGCTGAGGGTTTCAAATAATTATCATTTATTCTAGAGAAGCTGCACGGTCATTAATTGTATCTGTTCTTTCGAGAACTGTTACTGTCTTTATATATAATTTCTGGTGAGTAAAATCTCAAGATCGTCTGGAAGAGGTGAACTTCTAAGGCAAGCTAAAATTATCTTCTGGGACGAATGCACAATGACACATAAAAAAATCACTCGAACCCAAGGACCATTACAAGACTTGCGAAGAAACTCTGAAAAGATGGGTGGTGGTCTACTCATATTGTCAAGAGATCAATGAATACTTACAAAATCACATGTCTGGCCACACACACAAATGCTGCGACAAACAGAAGATATGAGAGTTGAATTATCGAAAAACTAAACACCCACAGCACATCTTGTTCAACAACTTTCACAAATTAGCAAAGTCATATATCCTGTTGACGAGACGACTGACATCATTAATCTCAATAGTGATTCCTGTAACGCAGCCACTGCTGCAAACGAACTCATCGGCCAAATTTATCTGAACATTGTTCACACCTTCACCAATCCAGACTAGCTATTTGAAAGGGAATTTTTGACAACTAAAAATAATGGTGTCGACGATATCATTTTTAATATGACAAATTTATGGCGAAAAGAGAATAAACGAATCGATCGACACGATGGTACACGTTGAAGAAAGTGTGAACGTCATTACAGAATTTCTGAACTCTTTGCAACTACCAGGAATGCTATTACAACTGGACATTCGATTATACTTCTCAGGAATCTCAACACACCAAAACTATGTAATGGAACAAGGATGATAATGGAACAAGGATGATCGTCAAATAGCTATCGAATAACTTTATCGAAGCCGAACTTATGACTGCAAAGGACAAGAAGCACACACTATTTATCCCCAGAAAATCACTGACCCTGATAAGCTGCCTTTCCAATTTAAAAGCCTGCCGTTTTCCAATAAAGTTGGCCTACAGTTTTCCAATTAACAAAGCGCAAGGGCAAAGTTTAAATTATTGCGGCATCAGTCCCAAAGACTCCTGCTTCCCTCACGGTGAACTATATGTAGCTTGTTCTCCAATAGCAAATGCGAAAAATTTGTACGTATATACCCCGGATAACAAAATGAAAAATGTTGTTTATAAACAAGTATTGTAAACAGTTAGAATATGTTTTCAACAAAATTATTTACCTCTTATACTTTAAAATTTATCCTTCTATTCCACCTACCACGCAGTCTCATGTCAAGTCCCTACCGAAGCCGGGTACCCCACATAGTACATCTTAAAGAAGCAGTAAGTATTTTGTTTGTTGTTCAGTGCTCTCTTGCAGGAACTCATTCTAAGCGGTGGCATCACTGTGTTGCGGAAGCTGCCAATGTAAGGTTCACAGTAAGCTCGTAATAAAAACTTCGTAAACATCTTATCGAACATAATCAGCATAATTTTATCATTTTATAATCGTTATACCTATTGTCAACCGCGGTATGCATCATGCATATCTTCGTATCTGTCTTACATCGCCATAAAGCCTTGAAAATGCAAAACATTGCTAAAAGAGGTCTAGAGATTCTGTTCTGCCCATAACAAACTCGACATTTTACTTCACTACTTGGCACATCCCATAACCTTACAGTAGTTCAACAGGTGCAAAACGCAGTTCTAAGTCTATTTGCCCCGTAGGCTTACAGGCGCTTTCTTCAAATTAGTAACGTGAAAGACTCTACGAAGAGTTTCGTATGACAGCTCAAGTCGGCTAGAACTAGTGATGAACGCTTTGTGTAGCGTACGCTTTTTGAGCACACCGCAACCGCCTATGAACAATTATCATGACTACGTGCCGATAACAGTGTAGATTATCATATCTTGTGACAGCTGTATCGTCTTCTAAATCACTGCATTCCTTTCTACTATCTTCTGCCCTTACATTATTATCTGAACAATAGAGCAAAAATACTCGTTCTCTAAAAAGTAGAATTCTGTCTGCGTCACTACACAACATTGCCATAGTCTCTAAATCATAATCTGCATCAGGAACACGACTTGTAAAATCTTTCTCAAAGTATTACAGAAATTAAAATTCAAAAGAGAGCTAATTCTTTCACAATAGATTTCTCTTCTTTGTAGGTCCCTCTCGTTGAACCCCCGTTCCCCCACCACTCTTCCCTCCATTTGTTTACACCATTGTATTTCTCTTCTTTCCTAGTAGCCATTTTTACTTTCATTTCAATCTTTCTCTCTTTCATAGCCCCTTCCACTTTTCCTAATATCAAACAAGTCCTCAAAAGTGCTAAACGATTCAATATCATTCTTAATGCCTCCATTATGTTTTGTATATGTTATTCCTGGTGAAATGTATGAGACAACCTTAAGGCGCTAATCTGGTCATGCTACATAAGCAATAAATAAATAAGACAAAAAATATTTGTAAGGCAGATTTTGAATACTGAATATAGTCGCTTGTATTTTGACTGTTCTGGTTACTAATGATGTGGACATTTGCTGGGAATTTTTCCAGTCAATGAATTTGTTAAAGTTTAATGAAATCACTATATCCAATAGAAAGGATACCAACGGGGGCGTGGAAACTGGCCTGTGAGGTCCTTAAACAGTCATGGCAATAACGAGGAGACGTTAATTTCAGTGTCGGAACAAAGTGCAAAGAGCAAATGGTGTATGACGGAATTCTCAACATTGCAAGTGTCAGGGAGAGCCCCCACCAGTTAACACGTGATCTGTCTCGCACGCTTACTATTGGATTCCCGCAGCAGTGTACAGTGGCATGTTGTCAGCACATCCCACAGGATAAACAATTATTGCTGGAGAGACGACCTTACTCGGCATGCAAGGCACAGCGAATTGTACTTGAAATTTGTAGTAGATTATTAAAATGGAACATCAAACTAAAATAAAAAAAAATTCAGTTATTTGTCAGACTCGCTGGCCGAGTCCTGTGCTCCAAAGAACCCTGCCGTCTTCTCCACCGGAACACTTCTTTCCTTCTTTCCCTCAGATTTAGTGGAAGTACGTGGCATACGGACAGTGGATCATCTAAATGCGGCTCAGCCATCATGAAGTATTTGGATGTTGTAATGTGAATCTTTGTTTGATATATGATAAAGTATTGTAGGTTTGTCTTCCTTCTTCGGCACCATACCAACGCTGCTTCCACAGACAGAGAATAGAGCTCTCTTTTCATTTCTTTCTTTAAACTGGACTGACGTCAGATTTTGTAGTACACTGTGACTCCAGGGCGGTAGATCCTCCTGATGATGTCGTATGGTGTTTTTGACCAACACTGCAGATCCACCACCTCGTTGTTCAACCCGGTCCGTCCTATAACCACGCATATTGCGTAATTTGAAACTAGCGATCTCCGTCAGGTGCGTTTCCGATATCAGAACTATGTCCAATCTGTGGCGACTCACAAATTCGTTCAGTTTTTTCGTCTTGCTCCATTGGCATTCCAAATGCCGAGCTGTAAATGCCTTGATTATTCCCTCCACTAGCGTGAGGATTCCTGTCAGTTTTTGTTGAAGTTGCACAAATAGGGCTGCGATGTCCGATACGGCTGGTGTCAAGGTGCCTAGGGTGGCTGTAATGGAAGCAGAAGTTGCAGGTTGGTCTCTCCTGGGCGACAGTGTGTCTGCATAGGATAGTGAAATCCATAGTCTTGAAGTCCTCTGTAGGGTAACTAATATTTGGGGCTATCTGGATGGATGTTGTTCTGGTGCTTGACAGTCCATTATGCTAGTTGTCGATTGTTGGACAATCTTCGCCGTCGGTTTCGTGGCCTGCAGTTGCGGCTTGACATTATATTTCCCGAGGAGTACCTGGCAGTTTTCGCAGCCGCTCCATGAGAAGCAGTGGTCTTTGTCACAGTTAGCACATCTAGTTTTGGAGATGCGGGGCAGGTTGCAGTCCTTGGTACGATGGTCTTCAGCGCACTTTACGTAGTGGGTTGGCATCCAGAAATACTTTGCCGTAATAAAGCACTGACAGTTTTTGCGCTGTGTCGGCCCATCCCTGGACAAACAATGTTCAATGCACACTCTCGCGTAGAGAAAGTAATGGATGTCGTAGGTTTTATGGTTGTCTTTTTTCTTAGGAAGGCTGACACAGTAGGTGGACAACCTAAGTCACCACTGACTTGATCTCCTTCCCTCCTTTTATATTGATGTGGGGGTATCCTTTTTCACTTAATGCTTCCTACAGTTGGCGTTCTGTGACCTGTGCGGGCTGTCGTTTGATTACCATCTTAATTTCCTTCTCCTCCGGTGGTTGGTGTAGGAAGTGTGGCAAGTGATAGCTTTCAAAAGATTTCAGAGCCTTCCTTTGATACTCAGAGGCCTCGAAATGGTATTTAATCCGGTTCTTCTGGAAGATGGCCTTCAGGGTTCTGGAGAGTTGTTGTGGTGCATCATTGAGTTCCACATACTGGCCAGTATATTAAATCGTCACTGTTGGAACACGGTTAGCGGCTTGTCATTACGACGTTCCTAGTTCAAGGTTCCGTGTCTGTGTGAAGTCGTCCCTGTTATCATCTCTAGGGGAAATAGGTGTGAGCCTGTTGGTAGTCTGTTGGTAGTCTCAGTCGTCTCAGTTCATCGTTTATGAGGCCTCGAGCTTTCTTTCGAGTTTCTCCGATAGTGTCATTTGTGTCGCACTACGACGAAATCATTCGTTTCTGCAAACTATTGTCTCTTTCCAGGGAGTCTTGGTCCATCGATTCTATGTTCTCGCCGAATTCCAGCGATGTTGTCCTATTCTGTTCCACGTCAGGTTCGTCGTGAAGAAGGCTACCGCACGGAGGGTCTTTTCTTCGTCTGTGAAGGTCTTAATTTTGCGCAGTGCCGACGGCTTCCGAGAACGCTCTTGTTTACCGGCAGAAGCGGTTGTTGGTAACAGTTGTATGTGTCGTTGTCTCGTCGCCGCGGCGCCAGGCGGTTGCACAGCTCCGCCCGAGTCAAACGGTGAACTCTCGTAGACCATTTCCATAGCGTGTGTCGTCTCCCTCCAATGTCCATCTGCCATTGCCGAGGTAGTCATAAGTGGAGTGGCCGATGGGGCCGGCGATCGACCCCCTCCTGCGCGAGCTCTGCACGGTTTGCTCGCGTTCACGTCGCGCTCTCGACTGTGTCCGGCGAGTGGTTGCTGGGCATATTTGTGAGCTGGTTTGAATCCGTTGCTGACTTCGAGTGCCGTCTTCTTGCTTAGCCTGGCCAGCCATCTCTCGGACGTGGCACACCGATGAGAGAGTTGAAGCCAGTTTCACTATGCTGAGTTCTGGGTCCCTTTTGGTATTGGCAAGCTCTAGCTTCCATTCATGAACTTCAGTTAAGTTTTGGATTTGAGCTCTTAACTGTTGCTTTCTTATTGATACTAGGTCTGTTGCGGTCATTGCGATTTCTTAGCTGATCTATTACACCATCAGTTGTTTCCTTGCATTGCGGCTGCTGTTCGCTTTCCCTGAGTTAATATTGGCCTTGGTTGTTTGTTAACAGCTTGCCTCAAACTGTGTGAGCCGATGATGTTTCCTCAGCCGGAGCAATAACGTATTTTTTCCACGCTTTGGTTGGACCCCCCCGTCGTCATGCAGTACCTAGATGACTAGGTTTTAGCAGACCTCACTGGCAAACGTCTTCGAACACCATATAAGTACCTTTCCCTTCTAATACGGCTGCGTACCAGTTTCGACATACCTTCAGGTATTGCAGATGTCATCACTCTGTTGATTATATTGGCTTAGGAAGTATCTGGGCCTCAAAATATGCAGCTTCTGAGACTATGTAATTGGGTTTGGCAGCCTAGTTTCCTTTTGGGCGTTTCGCCGTCGTTGAAGAGGCGGTATCCTGCGGTTACGTGGGTACGCCGTTTGGCTAGTTATTGTTGCTTTCACATAATTAACTTGGCAGTGTTCATATTTCTTTTGCCAGTCTGTGCCCAACTAAACGGGGCTTGAAAGGCCGGTTCTCACATTGTAATATTTCTTGGTCTTCCTACTTGGTGTAGTCTTGTGCTCCTTGAGTATAAGCTTTATGGTGCACATCTCCTGAGGTGGAAATTTGAAGTTGCTTTCCTAGCTGAAGTAGTTATTCATGAAGGCGTAGCTATTTTATATTTAGTAGTCTTACTTAACTGAAGCTGTTATTAAAAAAGACTTGCCTGTTTTCTATTTGATGATTTCATTTGACGAAGCTGTTGTAAGGAAATCTGCCAGTTTTGTATTTGGTATTCTTACTTAACTGAAGCTGTTATCTTTGAAGGCCTGCCTGTTTTCTATTTAGTAATTTCACTTAACTGAAGCTGTTATTATTGTAGGCCTGTCCGTTGGTATCTGGTAATTTCACTTAACTGAAGTTGTTGTTATTGAAAGCCTGCCTGTTCCCTTTAATTGAATTAGCAGCTATTAATAATTTGGATTTGCTGAAACTCTTATTAATCAAGATCTAGCAGTTTTAATTGCCTTATTATTGAGACCTGATATCTTACTCAATCCGTGTTGTAATTAACTGAAATTTTCATTGCCAAAGGCAAGGTAGTAACGGAAAATGACACCTGATGGTACAAGGACGCTAACCTTTCAACTTACATCCTTTTATCCATAACTGTAGGTTTCACCTCTTATCAGAGCGTGGTTGCGATCGGTAGGCAGGGCGGTGGTTTAGAATAGTATACCCTTTCTCTGGTCATTTGCTATTTTCTGTGATCATTTCCTCAGTGCGTAAGGATCGCTTACTGTCTATCGAGCATTTTATTAATTTATTTCGTTCTTCACAGGGAGCAAGCTTGCAATGGATCCAAGTGGATGCCTCGGAATCGGGCATCTAAAGATGAAGCGCTTGCAGTATGAATATTGCAATCGGAAGCTTAGCACCGACGGTAGCGTTCCAGAGCTGGAGGCCAGGTTGCGTGTGGCGTTGGGCTCCTAGCTTTGCGTTTCGGCGAGGACCATTGGAGGAATAGGTGTTTCTCTCAATAAATTTCCGCGGCGTGGAATGAGATGCAGCGGAACCAGTCCTTTCTCCAGGACAGACAACCTACTTTTACGCAAATTGGTAGAATTCAGGCTCACGTAGCACATTTGGGAAATCGTGTTGAGCCACCCTGGCTCTTGGTATGTCGGTTTCGGAACTCAATGCAACTTAGCTAGCCTGAAGTTACCAGGGCGGACAGTTGAGCGATCGAGCGAGGAATTTGCGGGTACAAGCAGCGTCCTTAAGCCTGGAAAGTCAGGAATCGGAAGCAAATCTAGCAGCTACCCCCACGAATCAGTTCTTTGATCAGGCGTCTGCGGCCCAAGGTTTAGGTAGCCCTCCGGCTAATTATTTCGCTGGACTACCCAAGCCATTTACGTGCCTACTCAACGGTATTTCAGAGCTTTCATTCGATACCTTGCCCGTGTCCAGCAGTGTTTTTGACAGTTGGTAAGATTTGAATTTCATCCGGATGCCTTGGGAACGTCTCACCATGTGATATTAGTAGGACTACTAAGGAGCTGATTGTCGATAGGTAACTCTCGCAGCAGATGTGAAACGATCTTGAACGCAAATATTACCGGTACGTGCAGGCTTCATTTGAACCGTTGAGCCAATACGTCAAGCGAGTGCGCCTAGCCACCCTGGCTCCTGGTATGTCGGTTTCGGAGTTCAACACTGTATCAAACATTTTAGAGCTGGGCCTTTCCTTCCCACCCCACTAGCTTCCGGGATAGCAAACAATGGTTGATTCGCGAGTTGTGCGCGAGTGTCCTGTAGCATGAGCTCCGAGACCCGTCAACTTACGCCAGGTGAAGAAGGGGTGGGGGATGGGGGTTTTGTTCCCGTAGGAGGCATGCGACATGGAGCATGCATATTCAAGCTCCATCCCAATCCCACCTCTCTTTTATCTGTACCCGTCGAGGAGAAGAAGCCATGTGCGCGCTGTTGTATTCTGGTAGTTTCGTGTCCTTGTTGAACGCTAATTGGTGATTAGAGTTTGGGCATTTGTGTAAATTATCTTCCGTGTGCCCCTCTTTCAGAGATGTCGTGTGGCCAGTGGCCAAGAGTTGCCTCTGGTCAGCGAGATACGCGGTAGTTTGTCCATTTGTAATTTCTCGTGCCCTGTTATGCTCTTGCTTGTTAAAGATGTAGCGCTATATTTGTTTCTCAGGTGTGAGTTTTTTCAGAAAACTGGACTAGTTCTCGACTTTGGGAGCCGCACCTCCTCTTTTAGGTTTTCGCCTCGTGACAAGATGGCGGTTTGCTCTTGTCGTTGTGTGAGGGATTCGATAAACTGTAACTCTGGATAATTTGGTGTGGCCCATCTTGAGCCGTATCAGGTAAGGCAGCTGTTGAATTCAATAGGCGAATTTCCCTGGTCTTCTCTAATTAGTTGGGACTTACTAACGTCATACAATACCACATGCGTTTAGCTGACTATATTCCGATGCGACAGTCTTCTTATCGCCTCTGACCACCCAGAATAAAAATATTGGGACAGAAATTGGCGAGTATGTTGAAGGAGAGGCTCATTAGGCCGTCTACGTCTCCCTATGCGTCACCGATTTTTCTCGTTCCTACAGCTCGGGGCCAGGACTACAGGCCGGTGTTGATTATAGACTCCTTAAGAAAAATGTTATCTTAGAACCTGTCCCTTACCGGATGTTCACAACTGCTTTACCTAGTTTTCAGGGGGCTAAGTGGTTCATGGTGCTTGATCTCAACCAAGCTTATTATGAGTCTAAATGAAACAGGTGTCACTTTCTGGGCCATTTAATTTCCGCGGACGGCATTACGATTGACCAGAAACGAACTGAGTTGTTGAAGATACTTCCTCAGCCTCGAATTACGAAGAAGATAGCCAGATTTCATGGGATGGTGAATTATTATCGCTGTTTCGTCCCTGGTCTTGTACAGATGGCCGCTCGCCTGAATAAATTACGTAAGAAGGAGGAGAAATTTGTCTGGGGTGAGAGCCAACAGGCGGTTTCTGAAGCTATGAAGCCCTCTCTCATGCATCCGCCGGTCTTAGCCGTCCCGGATTAAGGCAAAAGATTTAGCGTTCAAACTGATGCGCCCAATTCTGGTATTGCTGCAGTGTTGTTGCAGGAGGATCAAAGTATAAGATGCCCATTAGCTTTCACGTCTAGTAGCTTGTGTGGTCTCTAGATGTATCAGTGCGAGGCGCTAGTCGTGCCTTTCTCCTTAGAGAAGTTTCAGTTCTATCTTGAGCGTTGGGAATTTGATCTCAAGACAGACAATCAGGCCCCAAGTTGGGCGTTGGGTGTTGGCCCGATCCAAGAAAACTGGTAGGATTACCAGATGGGCGGTCCATATCTCCGAATTTCAATGTAAGGAGTGACCAGTAAAAGGATCTGACAATCATGTCGCCGATGCCCTCAGTCGCATGGTTCAGGAGGAGGTGCCTCTCGAGATTAAGGCTGTTGGTGAGTCTCACTCGATTGTGGGTACTGTTTCAGCTGCTTTCCGCTAGTTATATGTGGACCTTAAAATCAAACTGGATAAATATCCATAATGGGATCCATTAAGATAGCATCTCTTATCCAGTTGTGGGGTCAGCAACTACTCTATAAGGAGTGGCATACTTTATAAACGCGTTAACGAAAACTGGAGCTTTAAAATTTTTTTGTCTCAAGAGCTGATGGCTCTTTTTTCCATCATTTTCATAATTCTCTAGTGGTTTCCTGAGGAGCTAGTGCCTTCTGTTTCCCATCATTTTCATAATTTTCTAGTGGGATGACATCTGGGTCTCCCTAAAACGTCGGAAAAGGTTAAGGCTCGCCTCACTTGGCCAGCTTTGTATAACTATACCAGGCGATCAGTGGGTGAGTGTGAAGCGTGTAAGAAGGCTGAACCTAGCAATGGTCCGACGAAGGGGTTAGTACAATGCAAGCACCAAATCTGTGTCAGAGTTACTGGTGCACCGTTGACAGTAAGCATGGCGTGCGGAGGGCTGTGTCGTCTGCCTGGGCTATAGACTCGGCCTGTGTTTAGAGAGGCACAGTGAGTGACGAGGAGTTGTTGGGTAGACACCAAGGGCAGAATTTGTCTGAGAAACCAAGTCCAAAGACCCCATATGTGTTGGCAAGGGCGTCGGCACCGCCTGTACATGGTCAGCACAAGAACTGCTGGCATATGGACAACAATGTACGTAATGGAGCGAGTGCTGTTGTCTCCAGTGGCACACATGTCATTGCAGGAAGTAAGAGAACGACTTCAGGAGATTCCAAGGGGCAAAGTCTGAGTTGTTTTCAGTTAACGATATTCTTATGTTGAATTTGAGTTGCGGTATAACAAGCAAAGGTCCATTAACTGAAGTCAATTGTAGCTCACTCCGTCATGGCTATTGCACACGGGCCCGTGATAAGTGAATACTATGTAATCTACGCAGGGCGTCCTAAAGTGTATATTGTGTCATCAAGCAAGCCAGTAAATATCATACGCACAATGTTTGTGACTGTGCAGAAGTCAAACATTATTTACCATCTTGTCACCACTATAACTGTGTTCCATACTCTGTGGTTTTTGTGTTGATTTAGTCCAGATCTAGTTATTGAATTCGTTGATCATTCGTTTGTATTGTAAAGCACTCTGTTCTCTTATATGAACGGACTGTTTATGTATGTAACTGGTGTGCTGAGCATGTAGACTTAAGTGTGGTTAGTTAAGTAGTGTATTGGTAGGTGGTGTGTTGGTGATTGGTGGTAGGTAGTAGCTGTGGTCTAGACTTCTGCAGTTGTCTCCATCCAATACTGCCAGCACTTTACGAGAAGTTTTAAGCAATATATTGGTCAGTAGGATTTAGGAGATAGGGATCGTTTCCCATTACCCTACCTTTTTAATGTACAGACGTGTTTGTTTGCGATATTCTTGTTATCCTGCCCTGCCGGGAACATTGTATTGATAATCTAACAGAATTATGACTGAATTTCATATGAAGAGGCGGGTTTGACAAATTATTACCAGCTATCCATCGTTTTCTCGTCGTAAGCTACCTTGAAACTGTTTCTCATGGTTCCCATACTGTTCCAGTCTGTGAGACTTTAAATCCACGGTCCTGTTTTATTCCTAAAACAATCTTGCTATTCTGATATTTTTTCTTGTTCTTGAAAATCAGCAGCTGTTCGATTATGTCTGGCTGCTGATTTTACTTCCTGCATAGCTGCTTTTATTGCGCTGGTTAGATCACACCGAGTGTCACGTCAAATTGCTTATAAAGCGTTTCAGTATCCTAAAATAAATTTCCTGTTTTGAAAATAATAAGCAGAAGACTCTCCAAAAGCTCTCGGCTTATCGTAGTGCAATAGCGTTGGCTGTCAATAGCTTATCCGTGTTTTGCAGATCCCTGACCGCCCAATTACGGTCGAGTCTCCGCAATAATACGGTGTGTGGGTATAATGCCAACCTTAGTTTGACGGCTCTGTAGACCTAAACAACAAACGATATTCTTTAACCAAAACGAGTGATTGTGGGAACCAGCTTTATAGGTCCATATTGCACAAATTTTCGATATTATACATCGACAAATGCTTATTGCAAAAATTAATATGTATCTTATTTCGTTTGTGGACATATGCACTAGGGATTTTGTTAGAAAACTACCCAATGTCCGTTTGGTCCGCCACAGCAGTTTGTTGAAAATATCTACGACGATCTCAGGCACACTGAACGA
The DNA here is from genome assembly GCF_021461385.2 of Schistocerca piceifrons. Classification (NCBI taxonomy): domain Eukaryota; kingdom Metazoa; phylum Arthropoda; class Insecta; order Orthoptera; family Acrididae; genus Schistocerca; species Schistocerca piceifrons. Next base: position 635,092,115 of record NC_060140.1, read on the forward strand.
ACCCGTGACAAAGCGTGTACTCTATTTTTTGGACAGGGATGGGGTAGCTAACCAAGGCTCACGTCACCATGGAAAGTTAGAAATATAAGTAGACAGTGCTTTACTTTGTGGATGAGGATGGTGTCATATGTTACAGAACAGATTGTTACAGAATAGATCTTCCAACAGTGTTTTTCTTAAGGACTTAAATTGGTGACAGTAGCGTTAGCGACATCGTAATTTTTGTGGTGATGGGCGACTGTGATGAACTTCATGAGGGAAAATAATTTTTCCCCCTTCTTGTTTTTTCTTTTCCTACTGATCCATTTTTGTTAACGTCTAACATACATTCTTCTCTATCAGATCACTATAATTCCCCTTTAAAGTTGCTAATAATGGTGGTGAAATAAATCTAAATCCGGAATTTGGTCCTCTTGTGAGATTGAGTGCGACAAACTTTTCTGAACTGTGAAGTTGACTAAATGCGGAACGAGATTCAGACGTTAGAGCGTATCATTAATAACTAATAGTTCTCTCATAATAATCATGGTTTTCATTAAGAACCTCGAAAAACCTTAATTAGGTCGAATCACATAGCTTGTAAGTTTTCTATTAATAAATGCACCAGAGTAGAAAAACAAAAATAAGGCATATGTATTTTCCTCACTGACACTGTGCATAATGATCCGTTACACCGTTAGTGTTGCGTACTTTTAACATCAGGCGGATAAAAAGATGTAATGCCAGAATATTTTTTTCGGTATTGAGGTTGTTTCCTGGACATGTAAATTCCCATATCTGCGACTCTCGTAGCTTTGGATGAGAAGTCAAGTAGAAAAAATTCCACCATGCAGCAGCGGTTCCGTTAAAAATGGCCGGCACAGACTAAGCTTCGAGTGTGACCTAACATAAGCACTGGGTTCTCTTTTGGGACATCCATCCAGCAAGGAAAGTTTCCTGCTAAATAGATTTGAACACAATGGCCAATGCACAGCTACTAACTAACGGTATTTACCTGCCTGGAAATTACTATAAAACACTGTAGAAAAATGTAACACGTGAGTTATGAGTGGGTAGCCATCTACACGAGCCGTTCACACTGAACAATGCCATTGACATTCACAAAAATTGAGAACAGTTTGCCGGCCGGGGTAGCCGAGCGGTTCTAGGCGCTACAGTCTGGAACCGCGCGACCGCTACGGCCGCAGGCTCGAATCCTGCCTCGGGCATGGAGGTGTGTGACGTCCTTAGGTTAGTAAGGTTTAAGTAGTTCTAAGTTCTAGGGGACTGATGACCTCAGAAGCTAAGTCCCATAGTCCTCAGCGCCATTTGAACTATTTTTTGAGAAACGTTTAGTAGCAAGAGAGCAAACGCAAAGAGGAATACAACAGGGCTGTAACAGTTCACCGAATACGTGCTGAGGATAGTAATTGGAGGTGAAAACGGCTGTGAACTGTACAAGGAGTGAACTCACTAGAAAACTTTAGTGGAAGCCTTTGGTAAGGGGAACACAAGTTAGTTAGATAGTAGTATGTTCCTTGTAGCATTTTGCACGATACATCGGATGTGGAACTAGTCACTGTACATTCACATCGCAGATTAATTTTTACATGCGGTTATATTCCGAACATTTTTATTTTATTTTTTTCTTTTCACGAGAAGAAAAGGCAGATATACAGATGTAAGTTAGTAATTCCTACCCACCATGTTTTGCACATTACCATAATATAAATTATTCTACGGAGCACAAGGAGCTATTAAGGATAAATTTTCTCAGTTTGTTATCATATTTTACTTTGCCGTCTGTCAGACATTTTATATCACTGAGTAAATCATCAAAAAGTTTTGTTGCAGAATTGTGCGAACCTTTTTGCGCTATAGACAGAACTTGATGTGGAGTAATGAATGTCATTTATCCGTTTGGTATTACAATTATGTAGTTAATTCTTTCTTTTGAATTGTAGTGGGTGATTTACAACAAAGTTCATGAGGGAATAAGCAAACTGTGAAGCAGTAGTCATAATTCCCAACTCCTCAAACAGATGTCTACAAGATGATCGTGTGTGAGCACCAAATGTTATTCTCACAGTACGTTTTTGGGCAATGAAGACTTTCTTTCTCAGAGCAGAGTTACTCCTGAACATTATTCCATATGGCATTACTAAGTAAAAATATATAAAATATGTTAACTTACCGATTTGTCTCTCCCCAAGATTGCCAACAATTCTAAGCGGAAATGTGGCTGAACTAAGTTGATTTAGGATTTCCAGTATGTGTTTCTTTCCCATTTAAATTCTCGTCAATATAGACTTCTAAGAACTTTTCAGTGTGCACCCTATTTATCAATTTCTCACCATGTGTTACACATATGCTCTCATGCACATCGGAGACGCGGTTTTTCGCTTATTGACTAGTATTAGCTTCTTAGATTTCTAGATACCTGATTAAGACTTAGTCAAATTTCTCTTTGCAACTTTCGATTTTTGACGGTCAATGGCAGGCATATAAATTTCTGTTTCAACTCGTTTCAGTTTATAGCCACGAATTTAAGATCTGTTATCTACAAACTCTAAACTGGTAGTACAATTCAATGATCGTAGTGAAACACAACGTTTTGTATTGCGTATATAATAATAAGTGATCTTAAATCAAGTAGTGGTAACAGTAACGCAGAAATAAAACTAAATATTGAAAAAATCGATTAAAAATAACATAAAATAAAAGGAATTAACTTCAGTTCCGAGTGAATAACTTCTAGTTTATACTAGTAGATAAGTTTCCCGCGTGGTCTGAATAACTCAGTGTTCTGTGACTAACTTCAACTATACATACTTCTCAACCTGTTGATTCTATAATATTTGCATTGGCCACACTGGTACGTGAGTGCTTTTTGCAATCCTAGAGTCTACGCATACCTTTTGGGGGTGGCTTTAGCTTTCTTTCTTGCTTTCTTTCTTTTTTAATACTACGCACACCTACAGAGAAACACAAGACAGAATGAAAGAAAGAACGGTATGGCCACCCACATGCGTATGAGAAGACTCTAGTATAGCCGAATAGCTCACATACCAGTCAGTGAAAATCAAAACTGTTTTATTTGCAACGGTTAGCTACACCTTCCAGGTACTTTTCTACACAGTCGCCGCTCAGACCTAGACATCTGTCGTAGCGTTCTACCAAATTTTCAATTTCCTCGTTATAGAAGACAGCAGCCAGTACTTTTCAACAATTTTCTACTATGGACTGCAGCTCGTTGCCTGTGTCAAATTATTGTCTTCATAGCCAGCGGTTCCTTTGAGCAGAGATGAACCTCAGGGCTAACCAATTACGGGCTGTATTGTGGGTGACCAAACACTTCCCATCGAAAACGGTGCAGGAGCATCTTCATTGCCCCTGCAGAGTGCGGCCGGGAATTGTCGTGAAGAACGAACAACACGCCAGTTATTTTATGTGGATTGCTTAGCTTCAGGCGAAATCTTTCGCCAGACCCTCATACTTGGCGGGAGACTCTAATTTCTACCCATCTTTACGTTCTCACTGTGAGCTCACAACTGAAAAGAGCGACATGATGCGATCGACGGGCGTACTGGACACAGTGCCCAAAGTATCTGTGCAAAGCTTCATCAGATTTTCACTGCATTTTCCATTTCACAACCGATCATTCGTTACCTTCCGAATAACCCTCGTATATCGCAGTCTAATTGTTTACAGTCTCTCTGCCTAACAAAGGGGGCAAACGGAAACGATCAGCGGAAACTTCCTCTCCACATTCACAGATTGGTGTGTTAATACATCTCACATTGGACAGTGACCTGTTAATTGGTGCACCAGTCCTCCAATGGTCGTCACCTGTTAATTGGTGCACCATAACTCCAGTAGGGACTATGTGCCGCAATTTGAATCCATTTCTGATGCTTGGGAATATGATGTAAACCAGCCTTGCAGTGCTTATAGTGTCCCCGTCACACTGCCTTCCATCTAATTTCCAAGCTCGTAAATGTCTTCTGTCAGCGATATCGGCCGCACAAGTAATTGCAGGATTATTGTTTTTTTTTTTAAAAAAAGAATCAACGGAGACGGCTAAACGGGATGTGTTTGCTGGCTACGCCGTGGTGTCGCAACTGAATTTAAAATGACAGACTCGAAGTGCATACAAGCTGTGAGCTCATTTCATCAGATTATGTGAAAGACAAGCGAAGAACAACTGATTCACCACGTCAACAGCAGTGTGGAACAGTCAGAGTGTGTTCCTATAACTAGGCTAACACTAGAGCAGCTTAGAGCGCTGACAGGTTCAGAAAACGAGAACACTGTGTGTATTTGCGGGAGGGGGAAAATCACATCATTTCCTATTACAAAACATCCGTTCTCCCACAGCTCATTCCTACAGTTACAGCATTCCACCTGCATTACGGATATGGACGGAAGACCAGCTCTATTAAGTTGCGAGCTCTATTAAGTTGCGGGGTGTTCTGGTAAATTCAACAAGTGTCTACAAGCTGCGCCTATATGGAGTCTACTGCTGCGAACCAACCGTTAACCGGCTATGGAGGGGACTTCTGATCTGCAAGCCACAGCAATAACGCTTACTGTCCGAGGGTGGGGGCTGAACCCATCTTCCGTGGATGGAGAACCGATCTGCTCGTCTGCAAGCTGTTCAACTTAGGCACTGGGAGCTTGTGTCGTCACTACTGGGCCCGTGTAAGTAACGTGTTACTGGCTGTATGATGGGACCACCACGCAGGCTGAACTTCGTATTCTACTGGAACTTCCGCCTACACGCCATCTCGATAACAGACAAGAGGGACACGCAGATTTGTGGGACCGAGCCTACGCGCAGCTTGACTCATCGAGAGCGCTGTGGCTCTGACGGACGTCCACAGCCACGTCATGCTGCGGGGAGCCATGGCCGCCGCATTCCCTTGCGATGGTCCCACAGGCAAGACAGGATCTGTGTTCAGAAATGTCCTCAACGGGCACTGGCGTGCCGCCTCGAGCTTTCAAGCAGCGCAGACTCAGCATGGCCACTTCTAGCCAGCGCCAGGTAGATGACGAAGTGATTGTGAAATTCTCGCCAATTAATGATTGCTAATTGTATGATGTTTCTTGAGCGCCAGGCGCTATACATGATCACTCAGCCGCGCTCTTTGCTCGACCCGGTTCGAATCGTAACATATGGTATATACTATTATATTGTTCACGCCACAAACGATACCGCTCTGCCCTATAACGTACCACGACGGCCACTGGACATATCCCGAGGGTTAGCAATAAATCTTCTACAGGTTCTACAGGTGTAGTGCGGAAGGCACCGGTGACTCTCAGAAGTACGCTCCGTTGAAATCGTCGCAGTATTGTTTTGTTGCTGCGTAACCAAAGGCGATGCGCCCAGATGCTTGGAGCTAGACCCACAGTGACGTTGAAGATAGCTTCGTCATATGTCCGCATCACTTGCTACGTTAATTTACAGTCAGCAGTGCCAGCATGCGCAGTGATTAATTTTAGCCTTTTCCTAACAGATTTTACTTCTTGTAGAATGTTTCTTTCCCGAACGATGGACAACATATGGAGCCTTAAGGAAAGCTCCTGGTAATCTTTTTGATTACCTTGCTCTGCCCTGCAAGTCACTGGATGCTGCGTCTACTACAATTACCTACAAAGCTCTAAAACACACGTTTGGGGACCCTGACATCTCGGAGGCGTGCGAACATCGCTGGCCAGCAACGTTAATCGAATGCACCGGCGATGCCAGAAATGAGCGGGACTGCATGCTTCGTTGCTTAAGGATACAGTGTACTTTTCCGGCTCAATATTATGTAAAAATCAACACCTATTTCTTTCAGGCACTACTTATAATGTATATGTTATTCAGATTTTATGTTGATGTCAGGTAATACAGCACACTGTCTTAACAAATTGGAAGTATTTTGAACATTTTGGAACCGGCTTAGGGCTACTTAAAAAATTACAAAGAAATTGATGCAATTTTTTTTCCAAAATGCTTCCTCAAATTGAGGTACCATTTAATCCAACGTTATACATTTGAAGGAGACCAAGTTTTTACCAAATATGGACGACATAATGGCTGAGGTACTAGATCTAACCAATTCCAGCTATTATGTGTATTACAAGGATAAAAACTGTGATATTTACATTTTCATTTTCATTTTTATAATGTTTCCCTAGTAAAAATGTATTTTTTTCTATAATTTGGTTGATTCTGAAATAAAGCTTAAGTCTGCTACATAAGTATGGACTATTGCAAGTTTCACAAAAATTATTAGAGCAATGCCGTATTACCGTTGGGAAATAAATGTACCTGAATTCTGAAAAATACGACTTGAGGGAAATTGCGAATGAAGATATGGGTCCAATTAAACTGTGCCTCAGAACATTCCTCAAGCATAGTCTTCATCCTGTAGCAACTCTTCATCTTCAAGCTTCCTCTAGACATTTCTTTTAGCACTCCTCGCTTCTTTGGTAACTTGAAGAACGAATCTTTCAGCTTCATGCACCCTATTGATCTTCCATACTAGAGCCACATTTTACGCCGAAATTTCTCAGGACTTCCAATCTTCCCATCACTCCATCACTGAAACATATCACTGCATCTAGTATACGTACTTTCGATGTATTTAGTCCTACAAAAACATTATTTGTTAATCTCTCCCATATGCAATGGTTGAAACTTTCATTTGTATTCTGAGTGCCCCTGTAAAGACATTTACTAAGCAAAACAGGGTCACTCAGGTCTCTAAGAATTGGTTTTATATCATTCATAACAGGCTCAGGAAGATAATTCCCATGATGGTATATTTTACCACTTTCTTTTGGCTTTTGGTTATCACACCAAGAATCTGCTCCTTTAGGGCAAAGTCCGTGAACAGGGTGGTCATCTGTGGACAACTTATGAAACCAGGTGGCCCATACAGCTTTTATCATTGGTGTAACATCATTCCTAGTTTCAGTTCGTCTAATGGCCAGTCCATAATAACTCTGAAGAAGATCTATTTCAGTTTATTTCAATCTGCCCCGGCCAGACAGAGACTTTCCATCAGATAGCAACTGTCCTTTCATTTCTCTTCGTAGCTTCCTCAATCTAGCAGCCGTCCTCTTAATCACATGTCCACAACACTCTATTTTCGTTACCAAGGTATCACCACAAACATTGAACTCATTAATTTTGTTGAAAGCTCTAAGCCCCCATGGCCTAGGTAGTTCGTATATCTAAATTTATAAATGGACACCTACCTCTGAAATATTTTTAGAGCTCCATCACATTCCATACCTCCACTGAACTCTGTAACCATGACAGGTGTGGCAGCACTTAGATAAGCATTCAACATCAACAACTTTTCCATTCACCAGAGAAGTAGCACTTACAACACCATTCAAGGAACGACATCCTCGACGTTGCCATGCCCCATCAAGTGCAAGAGCAATGTTCTTGGTTCTACTAATATTTACAGTTTCTTCTACTGCACGTTTTATAGATGCTTTAGACACAAACGTCGAGGCACATAAAAGAATTTTTATGTACTTGATGAACCTGATGGGAGGAGGAGGAAGGTCCATCAAACCACAAAGCCTTTGAGCAGCGTTTTTTTCCTTTTCCTATTGGACGAATTGCATATACTAACTTCAAATTCACGTCATATGAATTATGCACAATGTTCGAAGTCATTTTCGAGGGAGATTTATTGTAGGATCTACATAGAACATCTAATTTTGACGCTAAACTCTTCCTGCTACTTTAGTGTTCAGTTATTTCCAGACAGCATACACCATCAAATTGCTTATATTTCGCCACTTTCATTATCGAAGAAGATAAGATCCCCAGATCGTTAACGAAAAATCAACTACAAACAGCGTCATAGTTAACACAAAAATTTTGAATCATCAGGAGGCGTGTCATGTGGGAGTTTCTTCCCTGAAGAAATGATACATAGGCTACTTTTAACAGTGTGGCCTGCTTTGTTTGTGAACTGGTTTCCACGGAACTTCATTTTATTGAATTTCTTGATGCGTGGCATGGTTCGCATTTATTGCACACTATATGTAGCACAACTACATGTAGCACTTGGGCAACAAACATTCAGTACCACGTGAAAAACTGCTTCAGCGAAACAAAAGTAAATACTAGCAAAGATAATCATTAACACACACTAGAAACCTACACTGTTACCAACATATACAATGTATCAAGCGTATAATGGCTGGAAACAGGAGGTTCACAGTTATTTTCGAAATAATACTGGTTTCTGTAACAGAAATAAAGGGTGCGTGGTGGCATACGTGACCATAACTTTAAAATTTGGTATATATAGATAAATTTTCGTTTAAAACCCATGACGTATATATCAATGTAAAGAGGAAAGACTATAGAATTTAATAAAGTCATAAAAATATTCGATTTTCCAGCATTTATATGTACACTGTATCCTTAATTTTCCACGATCTGGAGAGCTCTATTAACGGCATCATCTATAGGTTTCCCTTTTCTGAATCCGTACAGACGTTGTTTAAGACCAGTGGTGGTCAAACTGGGGTCCCTGGGCCGCATGCGGCCCGAGTTAAGAATTCGTGCTGCCCAGTTCTCAGTCGTATTTTATAACAATATGCATCTAGCAACAAACAGCTTAATTCAGAAGTGTCAAAAATGTCAAGAGCTTTTTGAGGCTGAATTTCCTGCTCAGTAACAAACAAACCTGCTTATAGAGACAGTAGTATTTTAAGATATGCATAATGTTAATTGACGTTGGTGCGCAGGGTCGTGTACACTTGATGTTGGTCTTTTACCACATGGGTATAGTGTGGTATCTATAGCAACGATGCCACGGCGTATTAAAGTTCTTAGGTTGGCACTAGGACAGACACCGACGACAGCACCCTCCAGCCGATGCTGTGGAGCTCTACGAGCTCCGCTCGAGATTGTGCCCAATTCGATCAAGAGCAGACGACCGGGACACTTTGCACCTCATTGTAAAGTTACATAACCATTTATTAACTTGTTTTTGCCTATAGTAAACATCTATAAGTTGTAACGCAGTACCGACGTGTCTTACCTTTTCCTGCTCCTACTCGCTTCCTACATTCAGCCAACCTTTCAGTTTTCAGGAGCAGAGCCACGCGCCGCCGTCCAGGCGGAATACAAAATATAGGGGTAAGTATAGCGACCACTGCGGGTTAGAAGACATGAAAAGGGATGTTTTATTGTTCGGCTGCCAGTGGTGACAACTCGCGGGCGTGTGCGACACGTACCAATCAGCTACTGTGGTATGCATTTTGACACGGAAGTAAGCTGGATTTGCACAGACGGTTATCTTCAAATGTGGTACATATTTTTAGCAAGCAATTTAAAATGAAATTAAGGCTGTTGTAATACAACGTAATGAGTGGACAAAGTGACATTCAAAATGTTTAGTAAACATTTTGCATAATGCATTTAAATATAAGTACAGTTGCTGTTATTTGTCAATTAATCATCCGCTCACATAGATAACGCAACTACAGTTCTTCAGGCAATTACAGTATGGCAACTCTGGATCCCTGACGGTGGCAGCGAACTGAAGTAGAACAGTAGATGCGAAGTGTTCCGAATGAGTATTACTCTGGGGCTGGAGGCCTGTTTTTCACACCCCTACCGTATCTAGTCTATTGGGAACGTAAAACATACTAAATTATGTAGGTTACCAATTACTGACAAGGTTGTTATATATGTCGCCCAAGAAGACGTCCCACTATGTTAGTCCCGGCTCTGAGCAAAAGAGTTTGACGACTACTATTTTAAACTCAAGAGCTCACTGTGGCTTGCAACCGGTCGCAGAACAGACGCTTCTGAGTTTTGGCCAAAACTTTTAATAAGCATATAGGTCTACAGTTTTTTTGATGATACCGGGCCTTTATCCTTTCTCTTTCTAATCACTGCCAGGAGCCAGCTATTTGCAACGACTCGTTTAGTAATCTATCTAATACCGCACTATCAGTGCACCTGCCATCCGCACACCCTCAGGACAGATGCTGCCCGAACTATGTGGCTTTCCAGTTGTGAGCTTGGAAATTCCGGCAGCATCTTCCTCGTGAGCGACAGGTATCAACAAGATCTGCTTGTCGGTTTCATTATCTGGTTCGCTTCTACGTCGTGCGAGTGTTTCAGTATTTGTGTTTGTTTTATGATCATGCAGTAGTGCGGTTTTCAGATATTGTGCAGACTCTCTCCATCCACCAGTCACTGGGCAATCCTCTTTACGAACTGTGGACATGACAGTATGTCCCCAAACCTTATCTTCTACGGTCTTCGACGTAGTCAAAGTGCAGTTACGTTCTTGGAAACGTCTCCCAGTGCATTCCTTTAGTTTCCTGAAGCAATGTTTTGTAGCGTGACTTAATTGCCCAGTATTTATGAAGCATCGCAAAGCGGTCTGATTGTCCTACAACATGTTGATAAGCACTTCTTCTTTACGTTACCTCAGCATGGAAAGTTCTCTTCCCATCCAATCTTCTTTTTTAAGTGTAATCTGCTAAATAGGTTTCATAACTTACAAAAAATAAAACATCTGTAATTTTTACACAAGAAAAGCCAATCTATTTACTGTGATGCTCAACCACTCAGCTAAAAGCAAGAACTAACATAACGATCCGAATATCTTTTATAAATATTTACTGCGATTCCATATTTGTACCTTTTTATGTAGACTTGAAATGTGCTTATGTATGCTTGGAACTAACCCCAGCTGTCATAGGCGCTGACGTGAGACCAGTCATCCGTAAGTCACGTGGAAGCATTTGTTTTGCACTGAATTATTTTGGCGATAAGTGAAACGTAAGCGTTCACGACCGGAAATGTCACAGTTAACAAAATGTTCCAGGCTATTACGCCGACAGTAGCGACCCAGGTTCTGAATCGGATAGTCAAAGATCCCCCTTGAAAATGTCCTTCGGAGATGGGGCGAAACGTTGGTATTTAAGGCGAAATACATTAGACCATAGCATAATAGCCCGGAAGATTTTATTAATTATGATAATCCCTAAGTATTTAATTGAATTTATAGCCTTTGTATTTACGCGGTTTATCGTGTAACGGAAATTTAGCAAATTTCCTTTAGTACTAATGCGGATGGCTTCACACTTTTCATCATTTAGATTCAACTGTCATTTTTTGCGACATAAAAATATCTAGTCTAAATCATTCGGCAAATGGTTTTATCATCTGGTTACGGTAAATGACAATATCATCGCAAACAATCTAAGAGGGCTCTCAGATTGCTCCTATATCATTTACGTAGATCAATAACAGCAGAGGGTCTATGACATTTCCTTGGGGATCGCCAGCTGTTACTTCTGTTTTACTCGATGATCTTCTGTCAGTTACTACGAACTGTGATCTTCCTGACAGGAAATCACGAATCCAGTCGCGCACCTCAGACGATATTCAACAGGCACGCAATTTAATTAGAATGCGCTAGTGAGGGAGGATGTCAAAAGCCTTCTGGAAACCTAAAATAGTGGAATCAGTTTTATAGGCCCTGCAGATAGTACTCGTTTCACCGTGCGAATAATGTGCTAGTTTTGTTTCTCAAGAACGATGTTTTCTGAATCCCTGTTGACTGTCAATAAATCGTTCTTTTTTTGGAGCAATTCGTAATGTTCGTACACAGTATATGTTCCAAATCCTACTGTAAATCGACGTTAGACATATGGCTCTATAATCTAGCTGATTATTCATATTTCCTTTCTTAGGCATTGGTTTGATTTATGCAACATTCCTGTCTTTAGGTAAGGAACTTTCGACTAGCGAGCGTTTGTATGAGATTACTAAGCATGGAGCTATTGTATCAGCATGCTATGAAAGGAACGCGATTTGTACACAGTCTGGAGGCTTTATTTCGGTAATCGGTCTATCAAACTAGACTGGCCACTGTGTACCAAAATTTATTAACTGTTTCATAAAATTTGAAAATTCTGCTCATCCATGAAAGGAAAAGAACAACCTTAATTTTAGTTAATCGAGAATGGAGCTCCAGTGCGAAAATGTAAACGTAAGCAATGGGAATGCTTAAGTTATCTACATTAGAGGAGTTTTCGCAATCTAGAGATATTTGGTGTTAGTAGGACATCAGGACAGAAATGTAATGATCATGTCCGTTCCAGAACTGATGGTCAAAATTCAGTGAAGATTAATAGATCAGCTCCCGTAAACCCCCTAAATTAGTAGTAAGTACCAGTCATAGGTTTTTGCTGTCTGCCAAAACTTGTTTTTCAACACACATGAAGTCGTCCACCTGTAAGACAATCTGATATTTTTCTGACCTAATAAACTACATTTATATCTGGAGACTTAATAAGAAGATAAAATCTCTATGCTGCTGATCTAACACGTATGAACAATAACCTTTAAGTTCTCGTTACGTGGAATTGAAACGTGAGAAGTGTGGAAGACATATATATATATATATATATATATACAAGAAGAAATAGTCAACACGGTTCGAAGATTTAGACTAACAGTATGTGGCTGCTTGGGTATTTAGGAAGCAAAAACGACCGATCTCCTTCCGAGATAAATGGTTTCCGTGAACGTTCGCGAACCCCGGCGCAGCTGTTTTCTGTGGCCAGAAGACAGACAGGTCAATCGAGTTGAATTTTTTCCCCTCTACTGAGATAGAGAGCTCCACATAAGGGACGGCAGACGCCCTTTGCGCCTCGCCTCTGCTTCTCCGTCGTCGTGATGGATCGTTCCGTGGTAGCAGATGGGCTGCTGGTTCCACCATTTCTAACGAAAAGAGGAAATACGGCGAGGGATAAGCGCAACGGAAGAAGTAGAGACGGAAATATTACCTAAGAAGCTTCAAGTGTAACTGAAAGGTAAAAATATTTAAAAAAAAAAACGCTCTGAATTTTATAAATGTTCCCATAAATTCTGAATGAATGCGGTAATGAAGGCCACAAGCAAGATTGTAATAATAGATTTTAAGTGGTCTCTCGATCTCAGATGACTGGACTTCATGTAACACTTTTTTGCGAAACAGCGCTTTTTTTGCCTAATATGAATTACAATACGAAATTAAGCAATAACTTCTTTTCTGTACTTCATGCCTCTCCCAGAATTCGGTATTATTATATATCGTTCCTTTGTTTGGTATTGGTGCTTATATAGAGTGTGTGCATTTTGTGTGTCCGTACATGAATGACTGTTCATTTGCACAATGAATCTCATTAAATGTATCTGACTCTTGATGTTAATGTCCATTTGCAATCACTAATCCATCATTTGAAACTTACTTGACTATATTCTACCTAATGTCGGGAGACGCCTGTTATAAACGTTTTAATAACTACTGTAATTGTTCAGAAGACTTAGAGTGGATGAAGTAATCATCCAAATTGGGAAATGATTTGTTTTGAAGTTACTCAAGTGTATCCTCGACTGCATTACGGACAGAATTAGTATGTACGAGTAGTTTCACTAATGAGACCTGCTCTGATAAGGTATTGACGTTGATTTAATATTGTGTGCTGTGTGGCGATCTCGTTTGCTTAAGATGCAGTCTTTTGTACTACGTTACTGTCGTAACTAGCTTTCGTGTCACATTAAGACTGTACTCAGTCTCTTAAAAATGTTTAAATAATGGGATTTGATTGCCACTGTTGTTGCATTGACCTTAGAGTGCTGACATTGTGTGATTCGTTTTTATGGTGCGTTTCTAACTTAGTTGTTCTTTACAACACAGTTCAGTATTTAATGTAACTTACAGGCAATGTAAATAGTTACCGTAGTCATTTGCAGCTCCTTTGCATAATTTCGTTTAATGAGCGGTATCCTCTTCTAAAGGGAGTCCCAAAGTAAAGTATAATCTCTTCGAAACATCCCGATGCCCTGAAGTAGGATGATCAAGATGGCGCATTGAATTGAATGAGTTTTTCTTGTGTCATGAAAATGAAATATTCCATGTTCCAGTTCTTTGTGCGGAAGAAGTGATCTTTAAATTTAATTGAAGAATTAACCGCCGTAAGTGCATGTACCAGGCTAACGAAAATCCATACGAAACTCAAGGAAAATATGTTTTGATCAGGCTGTACTTAATGTCATAGGTGACTCGTATATAGAAACGTAGAAATGTTAACATTTTTGACAGGTGTTAGCATTTTTGTCAATGAAGAATATTACTTTCGTTAGGATGGAGCGCCACTCAACTATCGATACGCGGGAACTAAGGGGAAGTGCTGTGAAGTATCCAGGTCGATCAGTAGATTCAACACATCATTGTGGTAGTGGCAACAGCACATTCTACGTCATAAAACCACAAATATCGAATATCTAAAAGAGCAAATTGAGTAACCCTGCGATTATAAATCATTAGAAATTACTGCAAGCGATATCCAACTCGGTACCAAGTTGTATCTGAAGATGCGTTATGACGGAAGTTGGCCATTCTTAGCAGATACAAAAGTTACACCTTAATGTACATAACACCAAAAATTTATTTTTGTTTTGAAGATCCAGCTACATTGCTGCACAGTAATACAACATCGCAGGGGCTGTAGTGTTAGGGACTCCTTTGTCACACTCATCGGTAATAAGATGGCGCTCTGAAGGCCCGTCTGTGCGCCCTATGTTTTGATTCTGCAGGCACTAACTGTGCTGAGGCTAGAGGTAAACAGTTTGTTCGACGTTGTCGTCAGCAGCAGTACGTTCTCATCAGTGTAGCATGGTTGTACCTGCCACGCCACACTGACGATAACGTACTACTGCGCAACAACTTAAGGCATTTGATAAGGGAAGAAGCTGGATGGAGGTATTATCAGACTGCTCCACATGTTGGGCACAATATATCGGTGGTGTGTCGCTGTCTTCGGCAATGGGGTGTGGAACATTCCCACACAAGCAGACCAGTTTCTGGACGTCTGAGAACTAGGTCTACAGATGTGCATCAAGATCGATGCATTGCGAGAGGGGCAGTGGCCGACCTAAAACCACCGAGAGGAGAAATCTGCGACATGTTGCACCTGATGTGTTACGAAGGACCACTGGAAACAGTCTGCTTGAGGCAGGACTAAGGTCACGTGTGCCTCTGACCAGGCTTGCAGTGAAACCACAACACTGCCAAGCACGGTTATTCTGGCGTCATGAAAGAGTCGACTGGATAGTGGAGTGGCACTCAGTTATCTTCAGTGATGAGAGTAGGTTCAGTCTTTATGTGAGTGACGGACGTACACGTGTATGTCAGTAGCTGGCGAAAGGCCTACTTCGACGTAATTCTTCTCACGACACACAGGTCCCACCGCAGGCCTCGTTGTGTGAGAGGGGGAGAGTTCGAGGTCAGTTTATGTGTTCTGCCGGGTACATTGCACAGATTATCTCCATGCAATTTCCATTTCTCCGAAAAGAAAGTGATGTGTTTTTTCAGAATGGTAATACGTATCTACATACGGCTGCTGTGGCGCAATGTGCTCTTTATGTTGTAGAATGTAATACCCCCTCCCTTTGGGACTGTAACTCCCTTAAAGGTTAAATATTTGAATTCTGAGTGTCTGACAAAGGAGGGAGGCATCACGTAACTGTTTTGCTCCAATATCTGGCTCGAGTTTGTCTCTAGTGCCACAATATACTTTCTGAAGTCGTAACGTTGAAATTGTCAAGTCGGCTTTGTATGAAAATAGCAAAGACGGTCGGATTTCGCCGAAACTAAGACAGCGAGCTAAAATGATGTACGCTGTAATTTAGAAACGACAGCACACTTACTGTGAGCGATAGTTGTCACCAGAACGACCACTCCGCTAATTTAGCAGCCTGAAAAATATATGAAAGACAAAAATATATAAAATGCTTTTGATTAGTGGAATACGGCAGTAAGCATAGCTCTACTGAGTAAAACAAAAAAACGTTTTAAACATATTTTTATTGTTTCATTATAAAATTATGACAACAAATTAAACAGGACCTTCTCGTGTGGAAGCTCGAGATAGAAGGGTAAACGAGAGTGTTGTTAGTGGGTTTCACATATTGTAAAACATTAGAAAAGCGAAAGAGCCCTACATAATAAAACATGCACAAGAGGCGAAACTTCTGCAGCACAATGACGTCTCTGACGTTAACATATCACTCCGATGTGTTCCATTGCCCCCTTGAATGGAGGATACAACGTTTACTACAGTAACTGGATTCGCCATTCAACTTCATTTTTCATAGCATCAAATGTTTGATATATGACCAAATAAAAGTTATGTAGTCACATTGAAGTGAACCTAAGTAGCAACATTAAAGTGATGTCCCTAGTTAATTAATGATGTTTTCTTGAGAGCTATATAATAATGTTTGTTCTTTTACTCATGATATTCATACAAGTAATATGAGTGCATCATATTTGTTGAAGTTTTGCAGCAATGTATGAAGGTTCTTGACTTATTCTTAAGGCTTGGAAATTTCTTTTCTCTCAGGATTGTACTTAAATACCCTGAAAGTTTTCCCTCCCATCTGAGTGTAGTCATTACAAAACCAGAGGAGACAGAAACAGGGCCTTCAGACTTCCACACATATTACGGAATCAAAAACATTATATATCACCAAAAAATAAATCTGCTAGACGTTGTTTCTATGACAAGGTAATTTTGACACAGGTCTAGCTAAAATATCATTCAGTACATTTTTAAATGTCTTTGCTTGTTCAGCTTCCATGCAATTTTGTTTTCATTTCATAAGATTAACACAAATGTATATACTTTTGGATAATGTTCTAAATTTTAGTTAGCATTGTTAACGTGGTGTAGGTGTAGTAGAATATGGTTTTAGTCCACGTTTCATAACAGTAGATGTCAGTTATTAGGAGATGATGGACCGTGTTGACGGTTGGAGGATTCCAGTAGTGATGACAAGGTAGGGCGGATCCAAGGACAGGATACAAGTCATGTTGACAGTTGTTTCAGGAGCAGTCTTAATTGCTAGGTTCCCGACAGAGAGGTCGATAACCAGAAAGGTAAATATGATACCTCGGCATGGATTGGGGTTCATCATCTCAAAGGCATCAGGCAGTCTGGCTTCATTGGGTTACATGGAAGAATTACACATGCGAATTACTATTATATAATACATGCGTTAATAAGTTGTACTGAAAAGATTATCCTTGTTAACATACAAGTGATCTTTGACACAAGTAAAATGACAAAGAGTAAATTACATACGTTAAATGGCCCCATGCTTCACATGGAGGAGGGGGAAATCTTTTTTTTATGTATGTCATCTTCAAAGAATCATTCAGTGTCGAGTACACGATAACTTAAATCATCGCTGTTAGTGCTGAAGTATCTCATTGACTCAGAATCAGTCTTGTAACCAATGACCACAACATAAACGCTGTAAGTGCCTCTGTAGGACTATTTCCTCATAAATTTTAGTATGTGGTTCAAATGAACGGAGTACTTCACATAGAGTACTTCACATCGACTATCACGTTACGCACGAAGCATACAGAATTGTTAAACACACCACTGAGTCACCGTGTCCGTTATGCAGAAGTCATCTGAGTTCCTTAGTGGGTGCGAGTGTTCGTAGTATCGTCCCATCCAAAACGAAGGGAAGTTTATTATTTTGCATCACATTTCATGTGGATAACCGATCGCTGATTTCATCTTAGGTAAGAGCAGTTCATACTCTTTCCGTCGTTGTCGTAGATTTGGTTGCCAGTTGAGCACGTTCTAGCACAATATTTGTTTATTGGGTTTGCATTCACCGGTGCTAAAATATTTCTTAAAACATGAGTTCAGTCGATCATACAATTTCTACAGCCATTATTTACAATCACGAACGTTGACGTCAGCACCACTCCCCACCCCCATGGATCAAAATATTTTAGGAAAGTAAATACAAATAAACGCTTATCGAACAAAAGAATATATCTTTCTTCTGGAACAGAAACAAGTTTACGGTCAGTGAGATTGTTCTTCTTTTACAACACTGGCCTGAACTCGTAAAACCTTGACATTCTCATTGTCTCAACACTTGTAAAATCCGGTATAGCATCGTCCATTCATTGGACAAAATTATCCTTTGCGTATGAGTTTTAAGGCAGAACCACACACGAAAAATCAGCGAAACACAGCGAAAGAACAGGAAACACTCTCAAAAGTGAGCAGAACATTTAGTTAGAACTCGCGAGGTGCCAAATCAAATCTAATAATTCAAGGCCAGTGGGTCAGTGAAGTGAAGTGGAAGGAAGACAAGGATTTCTGGTCAGATGAGTATCGGTTAATATCAACAGCAGCAGAAAATGGTACAACAGGTGTAGGATTCGTTATGAATAGGAAGGTAGGGCAGAGGGCGTGTTACTGTGAACAATTCAGTGAGCGGGTTGTTCTAATCAGAATCGACACCAGACCAACACCGACAACGATAGTTCAGGTATACATGCCGACGTCGCAAGCTAAAGATGAACGATAGAGAAAGTGTATGAGGATATTGAAAGGGCAATGCAGTATGTAAAGGGGGACGAAAAT
Organism: Schistocerca piceifrons; assembly: GCF_021461385.2. NCBI lineage: Eukaryota > Metazoa > Arthropoda > Insecta > Orthoptera > Acrididae > Schistocerca > Schistocerca piceifrons. The sequence goes on from NC_060140.1 coordinate 635,110,583, forward strand.
CTAATAGTCATGGGCGACTGGAATGCAGTTGTAGGGGAAGGAGTAGAAGAAAAGGTTACAGGAGAATATGGGCTTGGGACAAGGAATGAAAGAGGAGAAAGACTAATTGAGTTCTATGACAAGTTTCAGCTAGTAATAGCGAATATCCTGTTCAAGAATCACAAGAGGAGGAGGTACACTTGGAAAAGGCCGGGAGATACGGGAAGATTTCAATTAGATTACATCATGGTCTGACAGAGATTCCGAAATCAGATACTGGATTGTGAGGCGTACCCAGGAGCAGATATAGACTCAGATCACAATATAGTAGTGATGAAGAGTAGGCTGAAGTTCAAGACATCAGTCAGGAAGAATCAACACGCAAAGAAGTGGGATACGGAAGTACTAAGGAATGACGAGATACGTTTGAAGTTCTCTAAAGCTATAGATACAGCAATAAGGAATAGCGCAGTAGGCAGTACAGTTGAAGAGGAATGGACATCTCTAAAAAGGGCCACCACAGAAGTTAGGAAGGAAAACATAGGTACAAAGAAGGTAGCTGCGAAGAAATCATGGGTAACAGAAGAAATACTTCAGTTGATTGATGAAAGGAAGTAGTACAAACATGTTCCGGGAACATCAGGAATACAGAAATACAAGTCGCTGAGGGATGAAATAAATAGGAAGTGCAGGGAAGCTAAGACGAAATGGCTGCAGGAAAAATGTGAAGATATCGAAAAAGATATGATTGTCGGAAGGACAGACTCAGCATACAGGAAAGTCAAAGCAACCTTTGGTGACATTAAAAGCAACGGTGGTAACATTAAGAGTGCAACGGGAATTCCACTGTTAAATGCAGAGGAGAGCGCAGATAGGTGGAAAGAATACATTGAAAGCCTCTATGAGGGTGAAGATTTGTCTGATGTGATAGAAGAAGAAACAGGAGTCGATTTAGAAGAGATAGGAGATCCAGTATTAGAATCGGAATTTAAAAGAGCTTTGGAGGACTTACGGTCAAATAAGGCAGAAGGGATAAATAACATTCCATCAGAATTTCTAAAATCATTGGGGGAAGTGGCAACAAAACGACTATTCACGTTGGTGTGTAGAATATATGAGTCTTGCGATATACCATCTGACTTTCGGAAAAGCATCATCCACACAATTCCGAAGACGGCAAGAGCTGACAAGTGCGAGAATTATCGCACAATCAGCTTTACAGCTCATGCATCGTAGCTGCTTACAAGAATAATATACAGAAGAATGGAAAAGAAAATTGAGAATGCGCTAGGTGACGATCAGTTTGGCTTTAGGAAAAGTAAAGGGACGAGAGAGGCAATTCTGACGTTACGGCTGATAATGGAAGCAAGGCTAAAGAAAAATCAAGACACTTTCATTGGAATTGTCGACCTAGAAAAAGCGTTCGACAATATGAAATGGTGCAAGCTGTTCGAGATTTTGAAAAAAGTAGGGGTAAGCTATAGGGAGAGACGGGTCATATACAATATGCACAACAACCAAGAGGGAATAATAAGAGTGGACGATCAAGAACGAAGTGCACGTATTAAGAAGGGTGTAGGACAAGGCTGTAGCCTTTCGCCCCTACTCTTCAATCTGTACATCGAGGAAGCAATGATGGAAATAAAAGAAAGGTTCAGGAGTGGAATTAAAATACAAGGTGAAAGGATATCAATGATACGAATCGCTGATGACATTGCTATCCTGAGTGAAAGTGAAGAAGAATTAAATGATCTGCTGAACGGAATGAACAGTCTAATGAGTGTACAGTATGGTTTGAGAGTAAATCGGAGAAAGACGAAGGTAATGAGAAGTAGTAGAAATGAGAACAGCGAGAAACTTTACATCAGGATTGATGGTCACGAAGTCAATGAAGTTAAGGAATTCTGCTACCTAGGCAGTAAAATAACCAATGACGGACGGAGCAAGAAGAACATCAAAAGCAGACTCGCTATGGCAGAAAAGCCATTTCTGGCCAAGAGAAGTCTACTAATATCAAATACCGGCCTTAAATTGAGGAAGAAATTTCTGAGGATGTACGTCTGGAGTACAGCATTGTATGGTAGTGAAACATGGACTGTGGGAAAACCGGAACACAAGAGAATCGGAGCATTTGAAATGTGCTGCTATAGACGAATGTTGAAAATTAGGTGGACTGATAAGGTAAGGAATGAGGAGGTTCTACACAGAATCGGAGAGGAAAGGAATATGTGGAAAACACTGATAAGGAGAAGGGACAGGATGATAGGACATCTGCTAAGACATGAGGGAATGACTTCCATGGTACTAGAGGGAGCTGTAGAGGTCAAAAACTGTAGAGGAAGACAGAGATTGGAATACGTCAAGCAAATAGTTGAGGACGTAGGTTGCAAGTGCTACTCTGAGATGAAGAGGTTAGCACAGGAAAGGAATTTGTGGCGGGCCGCATCAAACCAGTCAGTAGACTGATGAAAAAAAAAAAATGCGCGTTGCAAACCTACTCATTTTTATACGTAGTGCCTCACTTCCCAAGCACACGTGCATCCTTACAATTTGATTCTGCGGAGTGAATAAGATCAAGGATCTTAAAGGATTTGCACTTAGGAAAGGGATTCAATAATCACATAATCACAGAGAAAACAATAAATATTGCAGTGCGCACTTAAAATAAAATCTATCACTTCAAGCATTTATATCTAATATGTATCTTGCTGCAGCTTACTTACTACTCTTTGTTCACTTCTTAGACTAAGTCAAGTTAATGCATTACGCATTTGGGTATTAATTATCATTTGTATATATAAGCCTCTCACTAGAGTGTTGTTGTTTGCTGCTCTCGCGACCTGTGAAGCTTGGGTGAGATTCTTATTGTATTTGCTGTCAGCTTGTGAAATTGCAGTATCGCTAATGCTCAATAGTAACGTGAAGTTGCCATAATAAACCATGTTGCTCATATGTTCCTTTACTCAGCTTGTTTATAGCATGGACTCGTCTTACTTTGCGTTGTATAGTAAACTTCCTATTTATTCCATCACGCTTTTACTTAAGGTTAACGTCAGGCCTTTTTAGAACAATTGCACTGCGTTATCAATCTGTTCATGCTTAATCCTAGGTATCTGTTTACTTCAAAGAGATGTTATTTTATCACTTTCATATTACTATCATTTTCATATTACTATTTACCGAAAGAAGTGCATTATTCGCTCCTTCCTGCTCATTCTCAAATTACTATTTAGTGAGGGAAGTGCATTATTCGCTCCTTCCTCTTTCCTCATTTTAGTACCTCGGGGTTAATTAATACCTCTCGAGTACATCATTTTTCTTACATACTAACTTATAACTAAATCTGAAAATCGCCTCTAGGACATGTCCTCCTGCTTACATAAATATTATTCATGTAAATACTTGTCTGCAACTTATTCTGTATTTTATTTTCCAGACACGTTGTTTTAATACATAAGGTTTCCTTTTAGCACCGGTTAACGTCCGTAGTCAGTTCAGTTCAGTTGTTGTCACTCATTGGTTAATCCTGATCTCCAATACCCTAGAATTTTGTTACAGCTTAAATTAACTTAATTCCTGGCGTTATAAAATTTTCTTAAATCATGATGGTGGAGCAATCCTTTGATTTTATTCGTGGTAGGGTCAGACAACAAACAGCTACCAATGTGTGGTTTCCTCATTATCACAAAGGGACCTTCATAAATGTGTTGCCACTTACGATTCTTCTTTAACTTCGGAGGTTAACATACGTTGTCAAAGATATGAGAGCTTGCCTGATTTATGCGTCTAGGTCCAATTCGTTGTCTTGTAACTTTGGAAGGGGGTCTGTCCATTCATTCCTTTCTTTTGATCTCGACATTAACTCATGTGGCGTGAATCCGGTCGACAGATGAGGAAGGTGGTTTACAATCTGTTCGAAAGGTGTTACGAAGTCTACCCACTTAGATTGCTTATTCGGAATGTACGTCCTTATAAATCTGTTAAATTCTTTGAAGATTCTTTCTTTCGGATTCGATTGTGGTCGAAACACGGATATCAAAATTTGTTTGATTCCATGGCGAGCAAGAAATGCAGGCCACGGGCGTGATGGAAAATTTGAAGCATTATCGCACAGGATTGCGTACAGTCTCATGTGCTTAGAAAAATTCACCAGGATTGCTACTAAGTATTTAGCGCCTCCCCTACCGGTGGGTAGTGGACCTGCCAGATCAATACTAAGAAGCTGGTTTGGCCTTTCAGCAATCATTGGATTTAGTGGGATTGAAGTGGAAATGTTTAAGGATTTAGCCGTTTGACAGATGACACAGTTTCTCAATAATTTATGGATTCTCTAATGTAGATACGGAACATAACAGTAAGTCGAGATTTTCCTTTTACATTTTTCTTGTCCGTAGTGACCCAATGAAATGTAAGTGTATCGCAGAAAATGTTCAATGAAATTTCGAGGGATGCAAACACACCACTTCTGAGATGACTCAGACGTCTTATGAAATAGCACTTGGTTATGAACTTTATAAAACTTGGACAACTTGTGGGCCGGATTTTCGTGAAGAATTTGTCTAACCTTTTTCCATTTTGGATCTGTATTTTGAAGAATCTGAATCTGCCTACATAACGGAAGAAAATACATTCTGTGAATTGGATCTTTCATTAACAAAACTTTATAATTAGACATTTGTTCCACCAGTTCGCTGGTTTATGGTAAGCCCTCAGGTGAGCGAGAAAGTGCGTCTGCTATAACATTATCTTTACCTTTTATATATACAATGTCAAAGTCATATTCCTGCAGGAATAAGCACCATCGAGTAAGACGGGGATGTTGCAACTTGCATGTAAGGAGGAATGATAAGGCTTGATGGTCTGAATAGACTTTAATTTTTCTTCCATAGATATAATAGTTAAATCACCTAAAAGCCCATACTACGGCGAGTGCCTCCAACTCTGTAACCGAATAAGACTTTTCGCACTCAGATAACACTCGACTCGCAAAGCTGATCACTTGGATTTGCTCGTGTCCATTTAGTAATTGAATCTGTGAAAAGACAAGCGCCGATACCCACAAAGGAAGCGTCTGCAGTAATACAAAGTTCCTTATCCATCTGAGGATGATGGAGAATGTTACTGTTAACCAGACTGTCTTAAATTTTCTGAAATCCGTCTTGGCATTCCGGCGTCCAATTCCAATGTGAATTCTTTTTTAAAAGGTTGGGAAGAGCGCGATTGTTCAATACCTGATTGGGAACAAAACGTCTGAAAAATGACGTAAGACCGATAAATCCTTTCAGTTGCCTTTTTGTAACAGGGGTTGGAAAGTTTTTTATAGCAAACAATTTTTCCGGGTCAGGTTAAATTCCTTCAGAGGTGATGATGTGTCCTAAAAATTTAATTTCACTTTTTCCAAACTTGGATATCTTAAGATTTGCTGTAACACCATACTCTCTGAATCGTTGAAATACCTTTTGCAGAAGGGCCACATGATCTTCCCAATTTTTCGATGCTACAAGAACGTCATCCACATAGACTGTTACCTCATCTAAAAGTTCAGGACCTAGTACATAATCAAGGGCAGAAATAAAAATTCCGGAACTCACATTTAGTCCAAACGGTACAACTTTGAAATGGTAAGATCTACCTGCAAATATAAACGCAGTGTACTTCCTAGACTCCTGCGCAAGTTTTACTTGCCAGTAACTGCTTTTCAAATCAAGGGTGCTCAAATACTTAACTCCATGAAACTTCTGCAGATGCTCTTCAAGAGCCTCTGGTCTCGTTCTTATGGGTACTATAATTTTATTGATTAATCTTGAATCTAGGACTAGCCTTACGGTACCATCTGATTTTAGTACAGACAATAAAGGACTCGAATAAGGTGAATGAGATACTTCTATCACATTCCAGCGTAACATTTTCCTGATCTCGCACTTGACAGCTTCGCGTCTCGCATATGGAATGGAATAGCTTGTTCTACATTAGGTTGAATGGGGCAGGGCATCCATTCAATATTCAAAGCCTTTTATCAGTCCAGGTTTCTTAAAAAATACTTGAACGTAATCTGTTAACAAATTGTAAAGCTCATCCTTCTGTTTGACCGGGAATTAGGCCTTTATACTCATCGTCATTAACACTTTCAAGATCTGTCATGTCTTCTGTCTGACTGTACTGTTGTCTTTTAGTCCATGGCCGTACTGCTATTTGAAGCACCCCAAAGTTTGTCTTCACCTTACTTCTTAACAAATATACAGTTACTTGTTGCAGGCTTGCTACTAGAGTACAGATTCCACACTCGATGTCAATTTTAGCTTTCGCCTGACTCAAGAATTACATACTCAGGATACATGGCACTAATAGGTTTTTAACAATAAGAAAAATGCACGTTACTGAAATAGACTCTATCTGGATTTGAAGCTGAGTCTGAAGATTTACACGTTGTGTTAGTGGACCAATTACTCCCGAAACGGTGCAACCTTGAATTGGAAGTGATAAAACTTTGTATACAGAGGATGTTTGCTCAAATAAACTTAAAGATAAGACATTTATATTAGCTCCTGTATCTACAATGGCTGTTACTGGTATGTTGGCAATTGGTACTCTTATGGAAGCTTGAACTTGTTCGTCCCGTACGTCATCATAGTCTTTCCTCTCAGTGTCTGCTACTAGATCATCCCGTAAGTTTGTCTCTTTGTCATACCTAATTGCTTTAATTTCGTGTGGACTAAGGGACAAGGTGCCCCCATTCAAACCTGCAGCATCCTCTAGGAGGCTCAAAGGTACTGCTTTTAATTTTCCGATCGATGTTTACTTTCCTGCTGATTTATATTTCTTAAAGTTTCTTCCTTCTGGAACTGGTGTTGGTTTTGTGGTACGAACTCGTTTGGAAATGGATCTTGTTGTCCTGGCGTATTCGCTTGCGCATAATAAATTTGCGTATTATCCGGGCGTTTAGGCTTGAGACTTCCCGAAGGTCCGTTCGCTTGTTGCGTGAAGTGTATATTTTGTGGCTGAAAGCTATTTTGCTGTGGCTTGTGTTGATTGTAACCGTTACTGAAAGGTGTACGTTGGTCTCCACCTTGATTATGCCATTTATTTCCTTTTCACTGACGATTTGAATCGTAAGACTGATCGTTTTGATCATTACCGTTGATCGGTTGCGTGTTTCCATATTGCTGGGGCTGTGTATTATAAAGTGCATTTCCGTACTGATATGGTGACGAATTATACAGGGTGATTCAAAAAGAATACCACAACCTAGGAATTTAAAACTCTGCAACGACAAAAGGCAGAGCTAGGCACTATCTGTCGGTGAATTAAGGGAGCTATAAAGTTTCATTTAGTTGTACATTTGTTCGCCATTTCAGCCAATAAAATTTTTAGTCCCTTTTTCTTCGAAGGTGCTACTGTAACGGGACTACAGTATCTGGAGATGTTAGAGAATTGGCTGTTCCCTCAGCTCGAACAAGAAGCACAACAATTCATATTTCAGCAGGATGGAGCGCCACCACATTGGCACTTATCTGTCCGTAACTACCTGAACGTCAACTACCCGAGGCGATGGATCGGCCGCCAGGCAGCCCGTGACAGAGCACTTCATCACTGGCCTCCAAGAAGCCCTGATCTTACCCCCTGCGATTTTTTCTTATGGGGGTATGTTAAGGATATGGTGTTTCGGCCACCCCTCCCAGCCACCATTGATGATTTGAAACGAGAAATAACAGCAGCTATCCAAACTGTTACGCCTGATATGCTACAGAGAGTGAGGAACGAGTTGGAGTATCGGGTTGATATTGCTCGTGTGTCTGGAGGGGGCCATATTGAACATCTGTGAACTTATTTTTGAGTGAAAAAAACCTTTTTAAATACTCTTTGTAATGATGTATAACAAAAGGTTATAATTATGTTTCTTTCATTAAATACACATTTTTAAAGTTGTGGTATTCTTTTTGAATCACCCTGGATATTGGATTGTATCTCTGGCCGTTATTGTACTTATTTTTGTATTTACTGTTGGAGTACGTAGTGTGTTTATTTTTGAAACCATTGTGGGGTTGGTACTGGCCGTCGCTGTGACGCGCTTTCGCTCGGCCACCATTGTTGTGTGCGTATTTTCTATTGTGCTGGCCGCCTGCACTGAATTGGGCGTTGCCAACATCAACCCTAGAATCCTCGTAAATCAGATCTAACGAGTCTAACACAGATAGGAAAGTGTCCGTATCGTCCCCAGACACGTTTACTAACTTTTCTCTGATCGCAATCGGTAGCTTAGTTTTTAGAATCATAATATCGTCTTTGGCGGTGATCGGCGAATCCCAGAACTTGATTTTCGCTAAATACTTTTCAAAATATCTTCTCAAACTATCGCGCTTACTATTAAACACTTCGGCGTTATAAACCTCTTTTCTCAGGCGCTGCTGCACACGAGAACTCCAGAATTGAGCTAAAAACATCTGTTCAAACTCTTTGTAACTTTTACAAGAGTCGTCCATTTCGGTTCCCCATAAGGCAGCATCGCCTACGATAAATCCAGTAACGAATTGAATTCGCTGGCGCTCACTCCAGCCATTCGGGAAAATTCCTGAAAAGTTTCGGAGGAACACTATTGGATGAATTTCTCTTTTCTACGGGTGAAAGATAGGAAAAACACGATGTTTGATCACGCTTTCCTCCTGCATCAAACTGGTACTGATGGGCTGGTACTCTGCTTGAATTGTGCTTCTATAGAACTATGAGTTTGAGCGTTATCAAATGGTGAACGGTAATGTACCTGCTGTTGTTCATTACATCGTGGTGAATTATTCCACTCTCCTGACACGGGAGGTGGGGAATTTTCAACTTGACATTTTAGTGTACGAACTTCATCAACTATCTGTTGACGCCATTCAGGTAAATCTTGAGCTAACGTTCGTCTTATCTGGCCTAATTCTGACAACACCGTGTCTCCTGTTTTTCCAGGGGCTGCCAATATTTCAAAGGTCACGTTTTTGACAGTTTCCCTGAGTTCGTTCTTGACCTTCTTTTCTGTGAATCCGTCTTTGTTTTTAATCCACTCTTGGTAGTGGTCGGACAATGCTTCAGCATGTGCCTTAACAGTATTCTTTACTTGATCCTCTACAGTAGGAGTCTCAATCTGTTTGGAAAGATCATCAACAACATTCTCGATCGTGTCTACTGCGGTTTTAACTCCTTTGACCTCATCAGAGATTTCAGTATAATCTTCTTTTAAGGTCGCAGCTTGTTTTTGATATTCAATCACTTTTGAATTTATCTCTCCCTTGGCTGCTTCGATTTTTTCATCTAACCGTTTTGAAATATCCTCTATTTTTTACTCTACTTGTGTGTCAATTTCTAGCCTCATGGTCGTGATCTGACTGCTGATTTGGCTTTGGACATTACCCAACAGGGTATTTAAATCAGCTGTTATGTCTGCCTTTAGTTCGGCCTTTACCGAATTTAACAGTGTATTTAGGTCATTTATCTCCGTTTGCAGATCTGTTTTTACAGAATTTATGTCTGCTTTTACTGAATTGCACAGATTTGTAAGGTCCTGATCTTTATTATGCCGTCTTTCGGCCTTTTCAACTAATTTTTCCTGCTTTCCACGTTCCTGTCTTTGCGTTTCTCTCTGTCTTTGACTTTCGAACTTGCGTTCCATTATTGCTTCGATTATTGCGGCCAAGTCATTTTTTTTCAAAAGCGGGAATAGTTTGCACATTAGGACCGGCTTCTAAAACTTCGGTCGAGGCTGCTTCTGCCTCCGCTCGTGTACCTATCGCGCGTGATCGTAATGGAAAGTGAGGTCCATTCGCATCACCGCTGTCGTCTGCTTTTGTTTGTGGCCGCTGTTTACCGTCAGCCACGTTCATGAATTATTTGTCAAACGTCAAATTGCTACAGATATTGTTTGTCACTGCCGTCAGTCGTTTGTCTGTGACGTTGTGCTATGGCTTACTGGGGCCTAAGATGAAATTTTAACTCTGGGTAACAACTGACGTTCATGCACGCCAAGAAGACAAGATGGTTCCTACTAATTACAAACAAATGAAATATCACACGTTTTACCAGTTTTGAGCGTAATTATCCGCCATATCGTAATTTTTTATGCACTGACAACAATGGTACACTTTCACTGAATTTAACTACATAAGAATGGACTATGGACAAATTGAAATAAAGCTGTTTCAAGGCAAGAGCTTGGCTACTGCGTATAAAAATTTGACTTACTATGGCTGTCTTGATGGTGATACGGATGGATACTCGCGTTTTTTGGTAATTTCATCAATCGTTCTTCTGAATTAATTAAAAGGTTTTCCCACTTCTCTTTCTCGGTTGAATTGCATCCACATGAAAAAATGAAATAATTATTAGAACAAGCATTGAAAAATTTTTAAACACATACATGAAATGATTTTTGATCAAGTCCCTGTTCGGGCGCCAAGTGTAGCGTTGCTCTTGGGGGACGAAAAGAAAAAGAATTGTTATTTTTTTTTTTTTTTTGAAAAATGTCGAAAAAGTGAATATTTTGGTGGGCCACTTGGCAACAGAACAGGGAGTTATTACACTATTATAATAACATACGTTGAGCATTAAATACCTGAATAAGAGCAGCATATTGATATATATATTTGAGATCGTTCGGAAGAAACATTATCATTTCTGTGCATTTTTATAGTCGCGATGTAGTTATACCCGGATCAACACTAAGGGACCAGAAGATTTATAGACTTTAAAAGAAATGCAACACTACACAAAAAAGGTGGTTCAGAAATAATAGGAAAACGATAATGTTCCTTCTGCCTCATGCTGCGCTCGGCCCATCAGCGTGATCGTAATTTCTGGTGATGAAGTAACACAAAATAATTATAATTCAAGTAAATGAGGAGATGGAAATCATCAAGGTTACTTTACTAAAATAAGCACACTTATCTGTAACACACCTTTTTTTAATGCTACATACCTTTTCATATTAAATTACAATAGATGACCATTGTGGTTAAATACTTTATACATAAAAGTCAAAATGTCCTCTTGATGCTGTCTGTTCGTAATCAGTTACAAGAAACTACATGTTTTCTGATTGAAAAAAAAATAACGTTTAGCATATTCACTCAATATTTTCACATATAATATAAAATGCAGTTGCGGAACGCAGCAAGTCCGCCTCCGCCTTTCATAGAATACAAACAGTAAACGGTGAGGCGCCAAAAGCCTCATTTGTCTTGAAACAACAGAATTCTTTTTTATACCATTAATCGATACACGTACATAGAGATTTATAGGCACCGCGCACAAACAGCAGAGATAAAGAATAATAGACTCTGTCGCTGCTATCTGATGGTTCATTTCTTTTACTTTACAATTGTTCGATAACTTTAGGCCATCAGGCATTTACTGTTGAGCGTATATTAATGTTTGTGAGGCGAAAATTACTAATATTACAAGCTCTCCGTGCCACTCTATCCTGTCTGCTTACTGTACACATCCCGTAGTCTCCCTCAACGATTTTTACTCACTCACACTTCCCTCCAGTACTAAATTGGTGATGCCTCGATGGCTCAGAATGCATCCTATTAACCGATCCGTTCTTCTAGTCAAGTTGCGCCACAAATTTCTTTGCTCCCCAATTTTATTCAGTATCTCCTCATTAGGCACGTGATCTCCCCATGTAACCTTCAGCATTCCTTTTTAGCACCATATTTCGAACGTTTCTATTCGCTTCTTGTTTGAACTGTTTATCGGCCATGTCTCACTTCCCCAAGTGGCTAAACACCATACAAATGCTTTCGGAAAAGATTTCCTGAAATTTTAATCTCTATCTGATGTTAACAAATTTTGCTTCTTCAATAACGCTTTTCATGTCATTGCCAGTCTTCATTTTCTCTCCTCTCTGCTGCGGCCATCATCAGTTATTTTGCTGCCCTGATAGTAAAGCTCATTTATTTCTTTAAGTGTCTCATATCCTAATGTAATTCTCTCAGCTTCACCTCATGTAATTCCACTACATTCTACCTTCTCTGTTTTGTCTTTGTTGATGCTGATCTTACATCCTCCATTCAAGACACTGTCCATTCTGTTCAATTGTTCTTCCAAATCCTTTTCGGTCTCTGACAGAATTACACTGCGAACAGGAAAACTATTAAGTTTTTATTATTTCTCGCTGGACTCTAATTCCTACTACAAATTTTTCTTTGATATCCTTTACTGCTTACTTCATGTACATGTTGAATAAGATCGGTGACAGGCTTCAACCCTGTCTCACTCCTTTCTCAACAAATGCTTCTCTTCATTCCCCTCGACTATTATAATTGGCGTCTGGTTTCTGTATAAGTTGTACGTAGCCTTTCTATCACTGTATTTTACCAGTGCTACCTTCAGAATTTCAAAGAGAGCATTCCCGTCAGCAGTGTCAATCGTTTTCCGTAAATCTAAAGATGCTACAAATTACGTTTGCCTTTCCTTGACGTGTTTTCTAAGAGACGTTATAGCGTCACTATTGCATCGCGTGTTTCTGCATTTCACCAGATCCAAACAGATCGTCCCCTAGATCGGCTGCTACCAATTTTTCCATTCTTCTGTAGGGAGTTTGTGTTAGTACTTTGCAACGAACACTTATTAAACTGGTAGTTCGGTAGTATTCACGCCTGTCAGCACCTGCTTTTTTTGTTATTGGAATTATTATATTCTTCTTGATGTCTGCGGCTGCTTCTCCTGTCTTACACATTTTGCACACCAGATAGAGGAATTTTGTCTTGGGCTGCTCTCCCAAGGCTGTCAGCAGTTCTGACAGAATATCATCTACTCCTCGGACCTTGTTTCAACCCACATCTTTCAGTTTTCTGTTGAATTCTTTTCGCAGTATAACATATCCCTTCTCATTTCCATTTCTATAATATTGCCCTCAAGCACGTCTCCCTTGTATAGATGCTCTATGCTGCTTTCACCATACAGTTTCTTCTTCTTTCCTTAGGACTGGTTTTAAGTCTGAGTTTTTGATATTCATGCAGTTGCTTCTCTTTTCTCCAGATGGCTCTTAAAATTAGCTGTAGACAGTATGCTCCTAAATTCTTACATTTTTCCTCTAGCCATTCTTGCTTAGGTATTTTGCACTTCCTGTCAGTCCCTTTTTCGACGTTTGTACCTCTTTTCGTCTCCTTCGTTTATTGCACTTTTATATTTTCTCCTTTCATCAGTTAAATTCAGCATCACCTGTATTGTACAAGGTTTTTGTTTTGTTACTTTTTTGAGCCTTTTCTCCTTTTACTGTTTCATCTCTCAAAGCTACCCATTCCTCTTCTACGCTTTTACCTTTTCTCTGAACTTGTCAATCGTTGCCTACTGCTCCCTCTGAAACTCTCAAACAATTTCTGGTCTTTCTAATTATTTAGGTCCTAACTCCTTAATTTCCTAACTTTTCCAATTTATTTTGCTTTAATATGCAGATCATAACCAATAAATAGTGGTCAGAGTTCACATCTGCAAATGGTAATGTCTTACAGTTTCAAATCTGGTTCCCAAATCTCAGTCTTTCTGTGATATAATCTGCCTGAAACTTTACAGTGTTTCCTGGTCTCTCCCACATTTACAATCTTCTTTCGTGATTCTCAGACCAGGTGTTAGTGACGATTAAGTTATACTTCGTGCAAAATTCTCCCATGTGGCTTTCTTTTTCATTATTTTCCCCCATCAGTGTTCACCTGCTATTTTTCTTTTTTCTTTTCTTGTTACCAGAGTACAGCCCCCATAACTATCAAATTTTCCTCTCCCTTAACTACCTAAATAAATTGTTTTATCTCATCATCAATTTCTTTAATCTCTCCATCGCCTGCGGAGCTAATAGGTACATAAACTTGTACTATCGTAATGGGTGTGAACTTCATGTCGGTCTTGGCTGCAATAATGCGTTCATTATGCTGTTCATAGTAGCTTACCATCATTCATCTTTTCTTTTTCGTTATTATACCAACTCCTGCATACACGTATTTCATTTTGTGTTTATGTATTTAAGTGTCTCCTTTTCTTCATAATACACAGGCATACTGATCTAAAATTGGATAGCATTATACGGTCTCTACTAAACTGCCAGACGTAATGAAATTTCTTGGTCAGTTTTTAGTCTTTGTGTGAATGTTGTGGAGCACCTCAATATGTAGTTTTCTTCATCATAGTACATTGTCCATACAGGAGACACGCTAGTACTATAATATCATTTCCCCCTCCATTTGTAATAACTACTATTTAGAGATTATAGCTAATGGTTGAGTGCCACAGGCAGCAGTGCCTAGTAATCAATTAATCTGAAATATACAGCTAGTATCGTAAAGTTTCCTTTACCTAAATCCAAACTACCTAATTTTTTTCCTACAATAAACGTCAAAGTACCAATAGTACTAATCATATCTTTTTGTGTCACTCCAAATGGATACCATAAATGTACATGGCTCCAAAATTTTCTTCAAATATCACCAGTTCAGTTACTTGCTAAATCACTATCAATAAATAATCTATGAATAAATAGTTCATATAAAAAACAAATAAGGTTAATATGGCTGGTGGATACGATCAGTTTATTTTGTTGGTTTTAGAATAACCTATTGAGGTGCTACTTTTGTGGAGAATCCTGAGTGGTTTTCTATGTAAACAAGCTACTGTATTCAGTTCCTTCGATGCAGAAGTGAAGACTCTGGGTGATTTGCCAAAAGAATACTTTCTGCTACCTGATATCTTTCTGTCTGACTTAACTTCATGTCATAATAAGGTTTACTTATGTGTGCTTCTTCTGTAAGTGTGACTATGGTTCGCCGTACCTTTTCTTGCCAGGAACATTCTTCACTTGGAAGATGTGAAAGAGGATCTACGTATTTATTCTTTTCGTTTACACTGAAGCGCCAAATAAACTGGTACAGGAATGCATATTTAGATACAGAGGCATATTCATTACAGGCAGACTACAGTGCTGCGGTCAGCAGCGCTTATTTAAGACAAGTGTCTGGAGCAATTTTTAGATCGGTTACTGGTGCTAGACTGGCAAGTTATCAAAATTTAAGTGGGTTTTAACGTGGTGTTACTGTCGGCGTACAAGCGATAGGACACAGCAACTCAGAGGTAGTGATAAAATGGGCATTTTCCCCCTACGACCATTTCACGAGTGTACCGTGAATATCAGGAATCTGGTACAACATCAAATTTCCTTCCTGCAAGAATGGGAAGGACGACGACTGAAGAGAATCGTTGAACTTGAGAGAAGTGCTACCCTTCCGTAAATTGGTGCAGACTTCAATGCTGGGCCATCAACAACTGTCAGCGTGCGAAACATTCAACGAAACATCACCAATATGGGCTTTCGGAGCCGAAGGCCCACTCATGTATCCTTGTTAACTTCACGACACAAAGCCTTGCACCTCGCCTGGCCCCGTCAACACTGGACTGTTGATGACTGGAAACATGTTGTCTGGTCGGACGAGTCTCGGATAGAATTGTATCGTGCGGATGGACGTGTACGGGTATGGAGACAACCTCATGAATTTCTGGACCCTGCATGTCAGTAGGGGACTGTTCAAGCTGTTGGACTCTCTGTAATGGTGTGGAATGTGTGCAGTTGGAGTGATATGCGGCCCTCATACGTCTAGGTACGACTCTGCCAGGTGACACGTACGCAAGCATCCTGTCTGAACACCTTCATCCATTCGTGTCCATTGTGCATTCCGAAAAACTTGGGCAATGCCAGCAGGGCAATGCGACACGTCCAGAACTGCTACAGAGTGGCTACAGGAACACTCTTCTGAGTTTAAAGACTTGCACTGGCCGCCAAACTCCCCAGACATGAACATTATTGAGCATATCTGGGATGCCTTGCAACGCAGTGCTGAGAAGAGATCTTATCCCTCTCATACTCTTGTGGATTTATGGAAAAGCCCTGCAGGTTTCATGTTGTCAATCCCCAGCACTACTTCAGATATAAGTCGACTCCTTGCTACATTACACTGCTGCACCTCTGCATGCTCGCGGAGACCCTACACGATATTAGGCAGGTTTACCATTTTATTTGACTCTTCAGTTATCTTTCAAACAAGTTCATCTCGAGTGAACTGAGTTGTGTACAGTGCCAAATTTTTTAGTGTCTGTTAGAGTAATTCTAGATATTGTACCGAACATGACTGTCAGTTAGCTGCATAAGTACATATAACCCAACTAGAGTCTCAGAAACTTCTGTGCTTGGAGTTACACTCTGGGAATAATCTTGATATCAAGAGCTGCATCATCTAATATGTAGAAAAGTTTACTTACTTGGCTTGTGAAATCTGATGCAGCACGCTTCCCCAAAGTAGGTATGTAATCACATAGAAATCTTTTCATAACTGTGCTTGTAGTGCTGGACTTGGTGGAACATAATTTGACATATTTTGAGAACATATAATGAATTGCTGCTAAATACATGACTCCTCTCCTAGTTGAAAGCAGGAGTCCAGCAATATCAATACATAAGATTGGTAGTGGTTTGGTTGGTAATATAGGATTCAGTTCTGTATAACAAATTGTATTTACAGCTTTGATTTTCTGACATATCACATATGTCTGCAGAAGCTCTTGGACATGGCTCCACATATTTGTAAAATTAATTTTTCTTGCACACCCTGATGTCCCCATTCATGATGTGCGTATCAGATTAAAACATTTTGGCATGTTGCAGGATCAGAAACATATCATACGTCAGACTGCACAACTCTTCCATAGAACAGTACAACGTTATGATTTCGGAGTGTTACATTAATTTTTCAGTGTTATTATGCGAAATAAGTAGTCTAATGTTTCTCCACCGCTGATCAGTGATCTGTAAATCTGCCACATTTGTACACATAACGCGACTGATGACCTCAGAAGTTAAGTTGCATAATGCTCAGAGCCATTTACACATAACGGAGAAATATTGTCTGTAATGGCTATTATTCATTGACAGTACCCTGTATTTTATGTTTGCTCGGTAAGTTCTGAGAATTCAGGTAAATTCTATGGTAATTGGCATAAAGAGTCCCCTACACCAGTGTCTTTTTCAGAATTGTCTACTGCATACTTCAAAATAGTGTTCCAGTAATAATAATGAGCACTGGGCCAAGCATGGTTTACTTTACACCAGAAAGTTAAATGCTTGAGTCCTTTGATATGTTTGTCAAAAATGAAATAGCTAAAAATTTTAAAAGCCCATACCACAGCCATGGTTTTCAATTCTATGGCAGAATAAGTATGTTCATTAGTGGAAGTTTACACCTACCAGAACGTATAAAGTCTACATATTGTATATCATTCTCAGTATAAAACTGAAATAGCTTTGCACCCAGTTGTGAAAGTAAGACATCAGTGGCCATACGAAAGTCATTTGTTATGTCAGGATGACGTAAAATTTCAGAGTTCACAGAAGCATGTTTGATTCATGGCAGTTCTTTGATCAATTCCACAGTTATCTTTCTTTGGTAAAAGTAATAATGCTGTACTGTTCAAGAGTTGATTAGGCATAAATTGTCCAAATAACGAACAAAGGCTTGTAGCTGAGTGTTGCTCTGGAATTCAGAAATTTCTGTCTTCCACTGATCTTATCTGGATCCAGTGCTATAAGAGTATAAAAAATCACATGACCTAAACATTTAATTTTGTCTCTTCTAAACTTCGATCTCTGAAGGTTGGCTGAGAATGCTGTATGTGAAATTTGAGTAATGCACTTTCTAATAAATCAATATCTTCCTTCCAAGTAGGGACAGCTCTTAATAAATCATCTGCATTTCATGTTACTTTATGCAATATGTCAGGCCCTAATACTTATTCAGTGAAGATATGAAACGTCCTGACCTTGCAATCAATCCAAACAACACACAAGACTGATAACTCCTTCGAGAAAATACATAGGCGGTGAATTTTTTTATAAACACACTTGCCAGTGTGAATCTCTCAGAACGAAGTTTGTAAGGAACCTAACCCAGTGAAACTTCTGTAACTGCTCATCCACTTCTTTTAGTCGAGTTGTAATTGGTGCAGTTTTCTGATTTATAGCCCATGCATTAAGTACAAGGTAGACGTTACCACTGGATATAGCTACTGCTAATAAAGGTCTGCAGTAAGTTGAAAGAGATAGTTTTATTACTTTCCACTCCAACATCTGTTGAATTTTCTTTGTTGTCCGTCTCATGTTTACACCATTGGATGGAATTTTAACTGTGATAGTAAATTTTATTGTGATGCACTTCTATGCACCACTGATAAAATTATGTAATACCTGATTTTTTATCACAAGTACATATTGTAACATGAAACCTTTTAGTTTGGCCTACTGTTGGAGGTTGATAGTAGCAGATTGCATAACCTTTTGTTTTATGTGCCCTTTATTAGTGTTTGTCACACAACTATGTGGAGGTTAACTACTGAGGTATGCAGATTTTTCTTACTAAGTGTGATTCTTATAGCTTGGAAGTTTTCACCATATTCAGCTTCATTTTTAGTAAATCTTCAACTATATTTTTGCCATCGATATTCAGATAGCATTTTCTCGAGGAGAATTCAGTTACTACATCAGCCACCCTGAGAAATTTCATGCAAAAAATTAATTTACTGTTAAACCAGTTATGAATATTTAGGTACAGGTAGACCTTAACTCTGTTTCCTGTCCCCACCTGAACCTGCCCATGAACTTTTACAAGTTATGACCTGACACCATCTGCTTCTATAATTGTGCAATTCTGCACTAGGTAATTGGGTACTTTCATAACTCCACAAGTCCTACTAAATAAACCTACTGACATTACGTTCACAGATTCAGCAGTGTTCAGAAAAATAGTATTTGGAACTTATCTCACAGCTTAGTAAATGGTAGCGTAAAATATATTTTTATGTATATCATAGCATTTTTAGTGGTCAGCAGTTAAGTCATGCCTGATGTCCATGTCCTCATTATATATCAACAACTTTACAGAATTACGTTCTTTGCCCCCATGCCATTCCACAACCGGCACTGGAGGGCTTCATGCTGTCAAATTTAGTTTAACTAATCATTCACACTCTTTGCGGACTCCTCTGTAACTTCGGTAATATTTAAAAGTGAGATTTTGTGCTCGTCAGTTCGTGTCAATAGCACAGTTTTACATTGGACCACTTTGATTGCGAGTACTGTTTACATCCAGGTCACTGTGCTTTCCATAGTGGGAGTTGTACTGACTGTTATTGTCATAGTCTTTACATTGTCCTGCACTGTTATGATAGTTAAAAGTTTGGTATATTCTCTCCTGCTCTTATCTAACTTCTGCGGGCTCTGGTCGGCAGGGTGAACATTTTGCATTGGAGGTTTCATCGACTTCGTTACATATTTAACATGACAGTGTTTTCTCCCACTGGCACTGTAAATCGGTGTTAACGATGGAGCAGATTGACTCACTTTACAATTGCTATTGATGGTGTTGTTATTTGTCTTATAAACCATACACATTTAGGAATCTGGAATGACACGAAATTTTCTAGAACTGTTTCTGGAACATGAACTAGGTATTCTCTTATTTACAGTCTGACACTCTTCAGCAATTTCCTTGGCCCAAATAGCAATTTCCCCATCATATTTGTCGTTAATTTATCTAAGACCTCAGTAATAATCGTTTAAATGACTCTATGAATACTACAGGATGTATATCTTCCTTGTCAGGCGTAAAAACGTGGTACTCTCTGTGCTTAAATAATGTCTCTTGAAGTAAAACAGAGGGTAAAGAAGGAACTGTCCCACTGGTCCCTATAGGGTATGTGGTTTGGTGACAAGCCTGCATGATCTACTAGACTTCTATACTTCCTGTCATAATGGTTGTGACAGCTATAGTGACTACTTTCCCTAGTAACAGAAGTTGATATAATCTATACTACTTGCTTGACCATAGGTAACTCTTACTGTAAATTATGGATCTGCTTAGTTACACAGTCGCACCATTGCGGTAAATCTTTCTCAGTGTATCTTTAATCTGAATTAATTACGTCTTAACCAATTCTTCTGAGGTGTCTCACTGAGACAGCGCTTCAGTAACAGATTGTTGTACTACGGCAATTACTTCAGAAGTTAACTGTATGTCTTTACTTGGGATCCACTGTGAAATACTTTGGGCAAAACGACTCTCTGTGCATCAAATTGATCTTTTATATTAATCCCCTGTTGAGCTGTGAAATGGTCTGCTTCTCTTTCAGTTTACTCATAGATTCTCTTGTGTGAGTTTGTTCGTCAGATAATTGTTTTATTGCCCTGGTATTCAGTTTTCAGTTCCGAAATTTCGGTTATCAAGGCGGCCTGTTTTGATGACAAATTCGTCAATTTGATATTGCTTCATTGCGATATCATTTACCGTAGATGACGTAGTGCTTTGTTATAACGATAAATTAGATGCATTAGGTGATAAGCTCATCAATGTAGATGTAGATATTTCATTGTACATACTTGACATCTCATAGAGTCTGAATGAGAATAGTTGAAAATTTGGTATGATACAGAGCAGTAAAAAGAGCAGATGTAGGGTTGGAATTCCTGCAGTGAAGCGTTAATGTTTTCCATGACCACATTATCGAGTTAGCTACCTCTCGCAATGCGTTATATTATGTCAATACTTTCAGTGTCCATTTACATTGAGTTTCATACATTTACCATAACACAGGGTGGCTGAATTTATGTGTGTAATCTTACGTAATTTTAATTTGAAAACAGTTCACAGATAGTAATATTACTGAAAGTTAACTTTTCAGGAACCCAACATTAATTTTCTGAAACAACTGAGTACTAACACATGATGCTCCACCCGACATAAGGCAGCCATCTGCACTATTATTAAAACTAATTACTATCAAAATTTTAAAATAATGAAATTCCGAATAAAATGTGACTGTGAATAATTAAATTTGTTGGGCACAATCTACAGCTTTCATAGGCCAGTGGGAATAAACAATGTTGTGCTGGCCTTTCGTGTTAAATCATAATATAAATGGCTGTCCTTAGTTTTTTTCAAAATATTGTCTCAACTTGTGAATAACGTGTAATTCTTCCTAACTTCAGTACCTATTCACATTTATGTCCCTCATTAGTTTTACAACAGTATTAGTCCATTGGTCGTTGTTTTCATCATACATGAAGCAGCCACAAAAAAATTTTACAACAAATGTTCATACACAAATGTAAAACAAATAATAGTCTAGTTATAGTCGACACTATAATGTACCCCCCTTTGGGACTGTATGCCCTTTAAAGGTTAATCGTTTGAAAATTAAATTCTTGAAAAAGAAGAGATTTGTCACTTAGCTGACATGAAAATGTTTTGCTGAAAAACTGAGTGATGCGACCGAAGTTTATTTTTCATGCTCTAACATACCTTTTCTTGCCGGGTCGTTGATACTGTCGCAGCCAGAGGACGTAGTTGGAAAACAGTAAGACTGCTGACGTCAGACCATGTAAGTCTTACAGTTAATGCAAAAACTCAATGATGATCGAATTTTGTTAAAATTATGGAATGTGGGCTCGAATGATGTATGTTGTAACTGAGAAACGGAAGCACACCTACGGCCCGCGACTGTGGCGTCACCAGATCGATCACTCCAGCTAATTTAATTGGCTGAAAAATACATAAAAAAATTCTGATTAGCAGAGTATGGTTGTAAGCATATTCCACCTAAATAAAACATAAAGTATTTTAAAGGTATCATTAAATTTTACCACAAATGGCAACAACTTACATGGGATTTTCTCGTGTGGAGGCAGAAGCAAGAAGGATAAAAGAGTGGGTACGTAATTGTTTTCGCATTTTTCCAAAACATTAGAAAAACAGAATTGCCATAAATAATAAAATATGCACAAGAGGTAAAATTTCTGCAATACAATTAAGTCGTTGATGTTAAGATATAACAATGATGTGATTCAACAACAGGTGCCCAGGGTTCAAAGATCATATTAGCTGTGGACAAACGTATGTGACGTGGGGATGTTTGAGCTTACACATTCTCCAGAGCCTCGAAGGTGCATTACCGAATTCCAACGAAAGGTACAAGTTTATCTGAACAATCTCTTGCAGGATGCCTTTCGGCTATCTTTTGATCGCTTGCATGGGAAATACAAGCCTGCGCCGCTTCCAAATTTGGGTTCACTGATTGTTGATGCTGCCGCTTGGGCACCTTTACTGTGTCACGTGTGTTTCATTTGATGTCAATTTGTTTTCATATACTCCTACAATAATGGACTACCTTCACCTCATTTGTTGATCAAATGCCCGTGTCCTTGAGAGTATTACATTTTAATTTATATTGGCTGTCCATACGCCTTTTCTATTTCTGATAACCAATAAGGTTAAGACGATTTGGAAAGCTGATGCTGAACGACAGAATTAAGCTACAAGTGAGGGTTAAATCTTGAACTGAGTTTGCTCGTAAATATCTTAGTGATTTCAGAACGTGTGGAACAAAGTAGAAATGTAAGCAGTGGCACCAGGTAAACAACATGCCCAGTAATATGGGCGTCCGGAGGACAACAGCATCTATTGAAAATTTAAATAAACCCTGTTAATCTACATCTACGTGATTACTCTACTATTCACAATAAAGTACCTGGCAGAGGGTTCAATGAACCACCTTCCAGCTGTCTCTCTACCGTTCCGCTCTCGAACGGCGCGCGGGAAAAACGAACACTTAAACTTTTCTGTGCGAGACCTATGTGATGATCATTTTACCCTATGTAGGACGGAGGAGAAAACTGGTGATGGAAATTTCGTGAGAAGATCCCGTCGCAACGAAAAACGCCTTTGTGTTAATTATTTCCATTCCAATTCACGTATCATGTCTGTAGCACTATCTCCCCTGTTTCGCTATTACATTCAACGAGCTGCCCTTCTTTGAACTTTTTCAATGTCATCCGTCAGTCCCATCCGATGCGGATCCCACACTGCACAGTAACACTCCAGAATAAGGCGGACAAGTGTGATGTAAGCAGTCTCTTTAGTTCACCTGTTGCAACTTCTAAGTGTTCTGCCAATGAATCGCAGTCTTTGGTTTGCATTACCCAGAACATCATCTATGTGATCGTTCCAGTTTAGTTCATTTGTAATTGTAATCCCTAAGTATTTAGTTGAATTTATAGCCTTCAGATTTCTGTGAGTTACCGCGTAATCGAAATTTAACGGATTTCTTTTAGCACTCGTGTGAATAACTTCACGCTTTTCTTTATTCAGGGTCAATTGTCACTTTTCATACCATACAGATATTTTATCTGAACCTTTTTGCAATTCGTTGTGGTCATTTGATAGTTTTACGAGAAGGTAAATGACGGCATCACCTGCAAACAATCTAAGAGATCAACTCAGATTGTCTCCTATGTCGTTAATATAAATCAGGAACAATAGACGGCCTATAACACTTTCTTGGGGAACGTCGAATATTACTTCTATTTTATCCGATGACTTTCCGTCTACACTCCTGGAAATTGAAATAAGAACACCGTGAATTCATTGTCCCAGGAAGGGGAAACTTTATTGACACATTCCTGGGGTCAGATACATCACATGATCACACTGACAGAACCACAGGCACATAGACACAGGCAACAGAGCATGCACAATGTCGGTACTAGTACAGTGTATATCCACCTTTCGCAGCAATGCAGGCTGCTATTCTCCCATGGAGACGATCGTAGAGATGCTGGATGTAGTCCTGTGGAACGGCTTGCCATGCCATTTCCACCTGGCGCCTCAGTTGGACCAGCGTTCGTGCTGGACGTGCAGACCGCGTGAGACGACGCTTCATCCAGTCCCAAACATGCTCAATGGGGGACAGATCCGGAGATCTTGCTGGCCAGGGTAGTTGACTTACACCTTCTAGAGCACGTTAGGTGGCACGGGATACATGCGGACGTGCATTGTCCTGTTGGAACAGCAAGTTCCCTTGCCGGTCTAGGAATGGTAGAACGATGGGTTCGATGACGGTTTGGATGTACCGTGCACTATTCAGTGTCCCCTCGACGATCACCAGTGGTGTACGGCCAGTGTAGGAGATCGCTCCCCACACCATGATGCCGGGTGTTGGCCCTGTGTGCCTCGGTCGTATGCAGTCCTGATTGTGGCGCTCACCTGCACGGCGCCAAACACGCATACGACCATCATTGGCACCAAGGCAGAAGCGACTCTCATCGCTGAAGACGACACGTCTCCATTCGTCCCTCCATTCACGCCTGTCGCGACACCACTGGAGGCGGGCTGCACGATGTTGGGGCGTGAGCGGAAGACGGCCTAACGGTGTGCGGGACCGTAGCCCAGCTTCATGGAGACGGTTGCGAATGGTCCTCGCCGATACCCCAGGAGCAACAGTGTCCCTAATTTGCTGGGAAGTGGCGGTACGGTCCCCTACGGCACTGCGTAGGATCCTTCGGTCTTGGCGTGCATCCGTGCGTCGCTGCGGTCCAGTCCCAGGTCGACGGGCACGTGCACCTTCCGCCGACCACTGGCAACAACATCGATGTACTGTGGAGACCTCATGCCCCAAGTGTTGAGCAATTCGGCGGTACGTCCACCCGGCCTCCCGCATGTCCACTATACGCCCTCGCTCAAAGTCCGTCAACTGCACATACGGTTCACGTCCACGCTGTCGCGGCATGCTACCAGTGTTAAAGACTGCGATGGAGCTCCGTATGCCACGGCAAACTGGCTGACACTGACGGCGGCGGTTCACAAATGCTGCGCAGCTAGCGCCATTCGACGGCCAACACCGCGGTTCCTGGTGTGTCCGCTGTGCTGTGCGTGTGATCATTGCTTGTAGAGCCCTCTCGCAGTGTCCAGAGCAAGTATGGTGGGTCTGACACACCGGTGTCAATGTGTTCTTTTTTCCATTTCCAGGAGTGTATTACTACGAACTGTGACCTTTGTGACAGGAAATCATGATTCCACTCTCACAACTGAGGCGATATTCAATACGCACGCAGTTTGGCCAGAACACACTTGTGAGGAACGATGTCGAAAACCAAATCTAAAAATATGGAACCACTTTGACATCCTATGTCGATAGCACTCATTATTTATTTAGTATAAACAGCTAGGTATGTTTAACAAGAACGTTATTTTCTGAATCCGTGATGACTATGTGTCAATAAATCGTTTCTTCGAGGTAATTCATAACGTTCGAACACAGTGTACGTTCCAGAATTGTACTGCAAATCGACGTTATTGATATGGGCCTTTAATTCAGCGGATTACTCCTATTTCCCTTTTTGGGTATTGGTGTGACTTGAGCAATTTTCCAGTCCTAAGGAAAGGTCTGTGAACGACCGGTTGTCTTTAATTGCTAAATATGGAGCTATTGTATCAGCATACTCTAAGAGGAACCTGCCTAGTACACAATCTAACCCGGAGGCCTTGGCTTTTTTATGTGATTTAAGCTGCTTTGTTACACCGAGGATATCTACTTCTATGTTTCTCATCTTGGCAGTTGTTCTTGATTGGAATTCAGGAATGTTTACTTCGTCATCGGTTTTAGTTTTCTATAGCTACCGGATTGACGTAAAGATACATATTGCACCATGCCAGATCATTTAACTGAGCTGAATGTTCATATTATCAGAATTATTCCAAGATTAGTTACGAATTTATTACGAGATACGGTGCCTGACCATTCATTCCGGTAGTTACATTTGTTTCAAGTATTTCGTCGCTATGGTTATTAATTTGAAAGTATGTGAGTGAATTCGTGGATTTTTAATTTATTACATGGAGTGCAGTTTCACCCAGGTCAGAAATGAACTATTCTTTGAGCTATCACTCCACGTGGGCGTGTAGCTCAGTTTGTCTCTCGTGGCACCTTCAGCAGTGTTTGGCGAATTTGGGGTGGCCTGCGCGGTATCATCTTTCCAGTAAGAAGTCTGAGTAATGGCTACTATAACTTCGTGGTGAGCATGGTTGCAGCGCCTGGCGTGGTCTCAGAGCAAGCTGTGAGCTTATTAGCTCGCTAGCTTTTTAACGGCAGTAAGAAATATTTTGTGCTGTGTTGGGTACAGAACCTACCAGGAGGGTGCTCATCATGCGAGGTGCTAGAGTTGGCAGTGGTTAACGTCAGCATAGCGCTCAATCCCGCGTACGGGAAGTCATACAATGCCTACTCTGTCTGCACCACAACTGATGGGGCGCAGATGCAGCCTCAGCATTGTGGGTGTCCGTCGGCAGCACACACGATCCTGCCAACTGTCTACCTCCACGAGAGCTGCACTACTCCATTGCAGCCGATGTATGCTTAAGGTAAGTTTCAAGGCATTTATTTTATAGTGTCTGTCGCCAAAATTGATGCGGTTCCATATTGGTTCAACATGTTCATGAAAATCTATAGCAGATTCTGTGACCATTAGATTCTAGAAACATAGAATTAATTGACAAATCAGACTCTAAGACTGATAAATTATGTGACAAAGTAAACTCTCATAAGAAAAATCTAGCTGATTTAGTGACAAAACGGATGCAAATCATAAAAAAATTTAAAGCTGAGTTACAACATAAATTTGATGAATATAGAGGAATGTTCAGATCGGAAAGCAATGAAATCCGTATAATGTCAAGAATATTACGAGAACGGAGCAGAACATTTACTTCTTTGAACAAACAAATTTCTTTTATTTATATGTATCCTGGCTACACATATATCGTATATAAAGAATTACCATGCGACAGAATTGCTATAACCTGTATTACAAATCTTATGCATCAACTGTCAAGAGAAACAGGCAGAGAATAACAACAAAATCCAAGGAATAAGGCAACTGTCAACTCGGTCTCTCTCAGAGCACAGATATCAATTTTCACTGCGTGCACTTCATCCTGGTGATGAGGGTTCCCACACACCTCACACACCCACTCCCCCTCCAATAGAGTGGAGCTCCAGGGACATATTGATATTTGTATATTATGTGTCGTCTTGCTTGAGAACTCCTTTAAATGTGTCCATGGCCTCACCTCCCGGGCAGCCTGATGAGTGGAAAATCTCCTTTCTGTGTTGTTCCTTCTTCCTCCGATGATGGTGCTGTTTCTATCTGTCGTCTGTGCTGTATTTTCTTGCCTGGCGTTTGCATGTGCACAGGTTTCAGCTGGTCTACGGAAACGGTTTGTCGTTTCCATTTCACTCCATCTGCATCGATTCTCGCCTTGTGTCATTACTTTACAAAGTATGGAGTAAGGCAGTTGTAGTGGTGGTCACACTGAGTCCACCCTTATCCATGCAAAGTTGCACAAACTAATCCAAAGTTTCATGTGTATGAATGGGCTGCCTTCATCGTGACGTGAGGCCGGGGCAGGGCAGAGCTCGGCCTTATATCCAAACACCTGCCTAACGGTGTACGCTAGTTGCTGCTTCTGATACAAGAAAACCAGCCCACGTGCAAATCCTTCCAATGAACCATTCTGGCATCGACGCTTCTACATCGGTTTGCAAGTGGTGCTCATGGAAATGCTGAAGTTCAGATCGCCAAATGTTGTTCTCAGTGGCCTGTGCCAACGCTCACTCATAGCATTACTTACCACGTGATAAACAGTCATGTGGTGATGCTGGAATCTGCATAGCTTAGCCAGTTCCAAAAAAACGCCGATTCAAACTGACAGCTTTGGTCTGTCCTCACATGCAACGGGCAGCCGAACCATGCAACCCATGTCGACAAAAAAATCCGCACCACTGGCTCCGCCAATACGTCTGCCAGCGGAGCTCCTTCCGCCCAATACCATTCCATAGCTGCTTAAGCAAAGCACAGTGCACGGTGACATCCAGAGTCCCCCTGTCGGAGAATGGGGCCACGGTCTTCGCATGAGCGATCCAGGTAAAGCGCGGCCGCTATTCGCGGCCCAGAGCGCTCGCGGGCAGAGTTTTGGCGCCCACTTTCAGTGTGCGGACTTCGATGCCAGTCTGTGTTGGTTCGGACTCAGTTCGGTAAGAAAAGACACAGAAATAGTGATTTTACCTGCTGACAAGGGAAATGCTACCGTTCTTTTGCCTGCAGCGCTGTACATCGGCAAAATGACGTATTTACTGCAGGGCTCGGCGTATCGTAGTCTCCAGCAGTATACAGGTGATGCAGTACAACGGAAGATATCCGCGCTTCCCACATCCAGTCACTTTCCTGAATGTCTTAAAAAGAGTGTAAGAGTACAAGCGCCAGTTCCACCACGATTCTTTGGTCTGCCCAAATTGTGGGCAATAAAGGAGTCCCAACACAGTACATATCAAAAGATCTTCTGAGCTCATCGTCAGGAAAATGTGAACATCATATAGGAAGATTTTGTACAAAGTATTAAGACTTTGTGTAGCGAACCACCTGACGTATTAGTGAATTTAGATGTGGTCTCTCTGTTCACACGAGTACCTTTAGTGGATTCATTACAACATACAGGAACTAAATTCAAGGAGGATACCTTACATCTATTCAAATGTGTGCTTACCTCGACTTACTTATTATTTAATGAATTATATTTTGAGCAGACTCACCGCGTTGCTATGGGTGGCCCTTTGTCAACCATAGTAGCTAACAATTTTGTGGAAGACTTTGAGAAAAATGCATTTCAGTCAGTGGTGTTGAAACCTAAGTGTTTCAAGAGATATGTCGACGACACATGGAGCAGCTACGCTCCTGCATTTTTCGAAACTTAACGCCCTCCATCCGAGCATTTATTTCACAATGGAAGTGGAGGAAAGGGGAGACCTCCCGTTGTAGGACATCTTCGTCTGAAGAAAAGAAGTCTGTACCTTCGGTCACAGTGTGTTTCGTAAATCAACTCACACTGACCTTTAGGTAAAAATTACGAGTTGCCTTCACCTATCTCAACACAGTGGTGTATTACGGACTCTCGTTCATAGGACTAGAATTATCTAAAATGCAGATAGCTTATCAGCAGAGCTTAGCAATCATAGCCGTATTAGCTCTGTGTTTGTACAAAACGGGTACTCTGAGAAACAGATACGTAATACATTTCAACCTGCGTGCATTAAAGCTCAATAAGAGCCAGAAGAATCGGAGAACCCTACGGAGATAGTTTTTCTACCCTCTGTTGGTGGCATATCCTTTGAGACTGACAGGCTGGAAAGAACAAATTAAATGGGTCTTCCGCTCTCCAGAGCGAGTGCAAACTTTGCTGGGTTCTGTTGAAGAAATGCTAGGTCTAAGGAGACCAGGGATATGTAAAATCCAATGCCAGCATGGGAAATCAGACACTGGCCAGATGTGTCACACTGTTATGTATGTATGCACTGACAAGAGACGTCACACCAGACTGGGCCAGCCAGAAATGTCTGCTGTGGCTTAACACTGTCTTGACACGAGACACAGTATGAACTATGGAGACAAAGATCCTTTCGTTCGATTCCACATACTGGGATTCCATAAGCAAAGAAGCAATTGAAATACCTGTGATTAACGATCTGATTAATAGAGGCACGGGATTTCAGCTCTTCAAAACACGGGAACCAGCGCTGGTGGTACAACGGCATCGTCTGCCGCAAACGAATGAATCAGAGCCAACACAGATAGGGGATCAGAGTCCGCCCGCACCTTTTCCGCTTCGCGCACTCTAAGACCGTAGCCCTTTCTCCGGCACGGATGTCGCCGTACTCTGTCATTCGTCTACGATGAAGTTATAGTTCCACCCCTTGGCGCCTGCGCTTTTGTAGCGAATCGACAAATACACTCCTGGAAATTGAAATAAGAACACCGTGAATTCATTCTCCCAGGAAGGGGAAACTTTATTGACACATTCCTGAGGTCAGATACATCACGTGATCACACTGACAGAACCACAGGCACATAGACACAGGCAACAGAGCATGCACAATGTCGGTACTAGTACAGTGTATATCCACCTTTCGCAGCAATGCAGGCTGCTATTCTCCCATGGAGACGATCGTAGAGATGCTGGATGTAGTCCTGTGGAACGGCTTGCCATGCCATTTTCACCTGGCGCCTCAGTTGGACCAGCGTTCGTGCTGGACGTGCAGACCGCGTGAGACGACGCTTCATCCAGTCCCAAACATTCTCAATGGGGGACAGATCCGGAGATCTTGCTGGCCAGGGTAGTTGACTTACACCTTCTAGAGCACGTTGGGTGGCACGGGATACATGCGGACGTGCATTGTCCTGTTGGAACAGCAAGTTGCCTTGCCGGTCTAGGAATTGTAGAACGATGGGTTCGATGACGGTTTGGATGTACCGTGCACTATTCAGTGTCCCCTCGACGATCACCAGTGGTGTACGGCCAGTGTAGGAGATCGCTCCCCACACCATGATGCCGGGTGTTGGCCCTGTGTGCCTCGGTCGTATGCAGTCCTGATTGTGGCGCTCACCTGCACGGCCCCAAACACGCATACGACCATCATTGGCACCAAGGCAGAAGCGACTCTCATCGCTGAAGACGACACGTCTCCATTCGTCCCTCCATTCACGCCTGTCGCGACACCAGTGGAGGCGGGCTGCACGATGTTGGGGCGTGAGCGGAAGACGGCCTAACGGTGTGCGGGACCGTAGCCCAGCTTCATGGAGACGGTTGCGAATGGTCCTCGCCGATACCCCAGGAGCAACAGTGTCCCTAATTTGCTGGGAAGTGGCGGTGCGGTCCCCTACGGCACTGCGTAGGATCCTACGGTCTTGGCGTGCATCCGTGCGTCGCTGCGGTCCGGTCCCAGGTCGACGGGCACGTGCACCTTCCGCCGACCACTGGCGACAACATCGATGTACTGTGGAGACCTCACGCCCCACGTGTTGAGCAATTCGGCGGTACGTCCACCCGGCCTCCCGCATGTCCACTATACGCCCTCGCTCAAAGTCCGTCAACTGCACATACGGTTCACGTCCACGCTGTCGCGGCAGGCTACCAGTGTTAAAGACTGCGATGGAGCTCCGTATGCCACGGCAAACTGGCTGACACTGACGGCGGCGGTGCACAAACGCTGCGCAGCGAGCGCCATTCGACGGCCAACACCGCGGTTCCTGGTGTGTCCGCTGTGCCGTGCGTGTGATCATTGCTTGTACAGCCCTCTCGCAGTGTCCGGAGCAAGTATGGTGGGTCTGACACACCAGTGTCAATGTGTTCTTTTTTCCATTTCCAGGAGTGTATATCGGCGAGCCACTGCAGCAACACGTCATTAACCACGTAAAGATGGTACGCAGCTGTCGCATTGAAATATTGGGCAGCGTCCACAACATTATCCGAGGCAATGCCCGTGGACCAATGAAGCAGTTATTACTTCGGAAAAGTCTCAAACAGCACATTCCATAGCATGTGGGAATTCTCCCACTGGTCTGTGAACATGTCAGCTGACTCTGCATTTCTGGCATGCTATGCATGTCTTCGCCCCCTTACAGAAATCCCACTTACAGCAATCGTTTTTGTTGGTCACACAGACCGGTACGTATGGAGTTTCACACTCACTTCAGCACTTGTATGGCCTAGCTTGTGGATGCTACCAAAAATCGCCTTCCGTAGTTCCGTGGAATGAAAGGCTAGGGTTACCTAGGCTTATCTCGTACTATGATCCAGAAAATGCTAGCCTTTGTGGCTGTCGGCCTCACTTCCCTAAGCTGCAGCCCTGCAGCGAAGTCCTGTCGATATTCTCGTATCTGAGAGCCCATAGTTTATGCCGCTGCTAAATTTTCATAATCGATTGTCTGTCCGCCATGAACTGACCGATGAATTCTAAATGGTGGAATTGTCGTGTAGAGCAGTTTTTTTTATTTTTATTTTTTATTAACTCCGTGTTGCAAATGTTCATATATTTTGTGTATTAGGCCCTTGCTGTTGGACGTTTCACCTGCGTCGGAATTTACTTTTTCTTTGAACGCTGTGGAACGGTAGCGTGAAACACACATGAATTCCACCCCTCCAAATAAGACAGAAGCCACAATATCCACTTTAATAAATGATATATTCAAAGTGTGTATAAATTCGTATTAGCGCAGCCATTTGTAAGTTGGTTGTGTAGCTAGAAACGAATTCTCCCAAAGGACGAACGATACCTAGTTCACCGAATGTTCCGAAAGATTATATATTTCCATTCGTAGCTGTATTGGAACGTTAATTCTATTCTGGTTATCTTCTAGCGCTGTGAATATTGTATTCTTTTCCATAGCGGCCATGTCAGAGTAGAATATGGTAATCTCGCGGTAAGTTTTCACAATGAATACAGTTCATAATAGTGCTACAATACTCGTAGATATTGTAAGAAACGAAAGAAAACGTTTTCATTGTTAGCTATCTCAGTTTACACATTACTTGTCAATTCGATGCCGATGTACTTATGGCTACTGCCGCATCATCCTCAAAAGAGGTGAAACAATTATTAACAATCATTAGTGTACAGGGCGTTTATAGATTATGTATACAAAAGTAACCATTCTCTCTTTCCAAGCATTAATCCCGACTTGTGGAGTCTGCTGGTTAATCGGGTGTGGCATGTTAATTTTAAGGGGTGACTGGATGCCCTTCCTGTTGCCATCCTGTACCCCCCAGGAAGGAATTAGTGTCCCTCAACTGTCTGTGTCTAGTGCAATCCATGTAATAGTCCTCTGTGTTCAGTTGTCTGCGAGCTGTGTTACTGATGCCGAACGTGGGTACCAGCCCGGCATTCACCCAGCGGGATGTGGGAAACCGCGTAAAAACCACATCCAGGCTGGCCGGCACACCGGCCCTTGTCGTTAATCCAGCGGGCGGATTCGATCCGGGCCGACCCGCCTACCCAAGTCCCGGAAGCAGCGCGTTAGCGCTCTCGGCTACCCTTGCGGGTATACAAACGTAGCCATTAATTGTGAAAAATCTAAAAAACTTACAGAAATATTTGATACCACATTCAGTGAAGTTTTATTCACAAATGTTGAATGTGGCTACACTTTGTAACAAGGCATATGTCCCACCTGTAATCAGTTTCCTGCCAAATCCTACGAACCAAGTCTTGATGTATGCTGGCAGCTACTTGCATTATCCGTTGTCGCAGCTCATCGACGATTCACGGAAGCAGGGGAACAAACACTTTGTCTTTGATGTAAACCCATACACAACAGTACATTGAGGTTAAATCTGGTGATTGTGACGGTTAGGATATTGTTCCATCACGCCCAATTCATGTCGGCAGTTTCCTACGGAGATACACGACAACTTGACGCTGTTAATGTAGTGGAACGCTTCTTGTAGAAAAATAATTTATGTGCCCATATCATGTTGTAATTGAGGCACGAGATAATTTTCAAGTATATCCAGGTGCGATATGTCAGCTACAGTTGACTTCGGAAAAAGGGAAACACGAATCCCGTACATATTCGATTAAGTGACTTGGAGCCTTGTTTCGATAAAGGAAGTAAGAGAGTCTACAATACATATTTTGAGATAAGATGACAAAAAAAAGAGAAAGCGATTCAATCTGAGCAATCTCTGAATACATATATTTATTTATCTAGGGGTTTTTACGATCGCCTGCTACACAGATTAAATGATACACTGGTTTTTATAACTTTTTTCATCTGTACGTCCACCATTTTGCCGATATTTGGACTGAGGCTTTCAAATCGCAATGAACTTATGTTTCAGTTGTGTAATCAACGTTTCTTTCATGTATGTGCTACTGCATTTAAACTGATTCCGCCACATATGCTCTTTGGTATACAATATTGCATTCTTTGCTCATACAGCAATTGGAGAAGAAAAGCTTCTGGAAGGAAGCACACCGCAGAGACGTAAGTTGGACATATATTGAGGTTGTTTCCAGTTCGAGGAGTTCACTCCGTACGCTATTATGAAACTTCCTGGCAGATTACATTTTATATGCCGGAATGGGACTTGAACACAGGAACTTAGCCTTTAGAGGTTGGCGGAGCTATCGACGATGACTGAAAACCCACGCTCAGCTTCGGTTCTGCGTATCTCTCTCTTAACATCGGAATAAATTTCATTTGTGAAGGCGACTCATGGGTCTACCTGGAAAGGTCAATTTGTAAGAACATGGCCTGATGCCAGCAAACGGATTTCGAAGCGTGTTGAGGAACCTGGACAGACGGACTACTGAACGTAGACAAACGCATTTAGAAATGGACAGACGGCTGGTAGTCACAGCCGAGTTCTCGACAAACTCACTAAAGTGTTTATACTTGAAATCTCGGTATTGTCTTCCGCTGAACCGTAAATAAACGGCAGATGTGTAATTTTTAGAAAGCGCCAGGGTTTTGTCTTTGTAATAGAGAAAAGAAGATTCACCTGGGAATATTTGAGAGCGGATATCCTGTTCCAGCGTTTGCCTTGCAATTAGGAAAAACCACCAAAAAATTGGTCGAAACCAAAAGAGTGTAGTGCATTTTACTTTACCCTTGGTACAACTCATCCTGTTCTAAATTACGACTGCTTACAGCGTCTTCCACGGCATGTTCCTATGTAACGAAGTAGACTCGACTTGCTTAACACATACAGAGCTTTAACTGCGCATTCCCAAAGAGCATTTGTTTTTCTCAGTGTCGACCACCAGTTCTACAATGAACTATTCGCTTTACACAGCGAGGTGCAACATTTTTGTCCTTTTCATTCTCTTCGTCAAGGACCAGAGCGGGTAGTTTGAGATCCAGCACTTGTAATAGTGTGTTCCTTTTCGATAAAACGTTTCAGAGTGTATGTCTCTGTTGTAAATGTTTTCTTCTGTGCGTGCGTGCGCATGTGAGCGTGTGTGTGTGTGGGGGGGGGGGGAGGCGGCGTAGGTGTCGGATTGATTGAATATGATGCTTTTGTTGTTACTCATTCGAAATTTGACTGACCACCACAAAAACATAGTGACAATTTTTATCGGAACATAAATAGGACAATTTACGTTCTTGTTGTTTCAGAAAAGTATGAAGTGTCAGTGGCGTCGGGCGACAAATGAGGCCAGATAACACTGTGTATCTTGTTACTGTAGAACATTACCAGTAATATACCTGGATCTGAGAGCTCGATTACTTTCTCAAAATAAAGTGGAAACATATTGTAAAGCAGCTCAGGACAGTACAACCAGAAGCTGTACACTACCATCCCTTCTCACATTGCAGAAAATTTTTAACAGATAAATTTTTTTAATATCATTTATCCCAGGCGTTACCTTTCTAGAAATAGCTTTAAATGATTACCACTAATAGACATTTCGGCGACTCACATCTGCATAAACCAAATTTCGGAGGGGAGTTTCGTAGCGCTGCTGGCGCGGCATTTCAGTAAAAGAGAATTTTACGTTGCATAAGAAGACATACAATGTGAATCTAGAAATTACAAGTTCCTTCCTGTAGAATTTGCCCAAATATTACTGGCGGTTGGCTGTTCAGTTCCACTGTCATTCAAACCAATGTTGCGATACCAAACATGGATTACGTTTATGTCTTGAGTTTCCCTGACCATGGCGTTACGAAGTGTATTATACGACCTATGCTTCAAAAATAAAAATAAATAAGCAGCTCTCGTTTCAGATGCTTTTCAGTGTATGTATTTTTCAATAATTCAAATTGAGAGGTAATGAATTCCCTCGTCCACTTTTTAAGAAGAGAAATAGAACTGAAAACAAAAACAGTATTTCTCATATTCCGCAGTTCCATCGAAGCTTTGATGAAAGAGTGAGTATCTACGGAAGCGATCGCCAGATTGGTAATTGTCAATTTGAGGATGTCAATCAACATTGTCTGAGAAACGACTGATATTCTGCCTGGTCGAACTGGAATCACGATCCGAATATAATCCGTGTTGCGGAAAGTAATTCCAACCAACTGTGATTGCCGTTGCTCCAGAGGGAGGCACGCACGGGAGTAGCAACAGCCACTTGTCCACGTCATTTCTAAGAGATAATTTACGTCGAATCTGCCTGGTGGGAAGTAATCTCGCGAGAGATATTCCGCAAAAAAATACCTAGCTGTCGACATGTTCTCATCCTTCATTATAATTGCATGAGCCCACACGATGGCATTAAAATTTCAAAGCGTTCTTCTTTTGCTGGTATGTCATTCAAACTTGCTGCACAATGATACTATCGTTTGAATTGTCAGCTGCGAATACGGGAAACTGAGATTTTCCTTCGCGCAGAATGGGAATATTATATATATCTAACTTTAAATCAAAAATCATTGTATTGTATTTAGCAGAAAAGTTAGATTTGTCATATCGCACGTACCTCGCAGAGGGCCAAAGAGAGACAAGATGCAACATACATTGCCAGCTTATGCGTGTTTAACTGTCAGTATTCTATGTATATGTGCCCTTCAGTTTTGCGTGCTTGGACAGAGATAAGACGGAAGTTGAATAAGTAATACAACACATCTTTTTCTCATCCTGTTTAACTTGGAAAACTACGAAACCTGTTGTGTGAATTATTCCGTTTCAGCTTCTATAGTTTCATGAAGTTCCGACAGGTGGTGGCGCTACACGTAATCTTAAAAATGGCTTCTATAATGAAGGTGCGTCCCAAGCAGAGAGCTGCCACTGAGTAGATATTCAAAAGTACTTGCCGGATGTCCACGTAGACCTGACAGTGAGCAAAAGCTCGGTGAGTCGTTGGATGAGGCGCCCGTCGTCATTGCAACAAGGTCGTGCAAACCTGTCCGATCTCTCGATTGTCAGCCGGCCGGACACAACTGTGACTCCTGCGATGTTCTAACCTGTATCCAAGCTAATTCGAAATGATCTACACATCACTATCAAATACCGCGCAGCACAGCTGGACGTCTTTGTTGTTAGCACTGACCCACTCGTCTACCAGACGACGCTCATTGCGTACCTCGCCACTTAACAGAAGACAGCAAAGAGCAACGAAGAATCTTCTGTGTGGAATTGCTTGCGAGTTACGAAGCTGACAGTGACAATTTTTGTGGAACATCGCTACAGGGCATGAAACATGGGTTCGTCACCTCGAACGGGAAACAAAACTGCAATCCATGGAGTCGGTCCACACCACTTCTCCCCCGAAAGAAATGTTCAATGCCGCACCCTCAGCGGGTAAAGACAAGGCTACTGTCTTCTGGGACTCTGAAAGGGTTATTCTGTTTGATTTCGTCCCTCACGGTACCACGTTCAACTATGAAGTCTGTTATGCTATCCTCAGGGAACTGAATAAACGAATTCATCCCGTATCTCGCCACAAAAATGCAAACGAACTTCTCCTTCTCCACGACAAGGCCTTACACTAGTCTGCACCAAAGAGGAGCTCGCGAAAGTGCACTGGACTGTTCTTCCCCATCACGCACCATCCGACTTCCGTATGTTTGGCCCAATGAAGGATGTGCTCAGCGGGAAGCAGTACATGATTGACGGGAAGGTAATGCATGCAGCAAGACGTTGGCTCCGTCATCGACCAGTAGAAAGGTACCATGCAGGCATACCAGCCGACCCAGTAAGGTGGCGTAAGGTAATCACGTTGATCGGAGATTATGATTAAAAATAGGGTTTTGTAACCAAAAGAGCGGGGAATAACATGGTGTATTCGAATACTGAAAAAAACAACCCGATTTCAGAAAAAAAATGTGTTGCAGTACTTATTGAACACCCCTCGTATAATTCATGAACAGTATGATATCACAATAACATGGTTGCGTAAGATGAGTCTGTCTCTATGACACTACTGTTAGCATGTAACCTCCTCTAAAACGTCACAAAATTAAAAAAGTGCTTGTTAACACAGTTACTGCCCTATTATAACTTTTTGGCTTTGTTAATGGTGCTGCATGAGTGGCATTATCAGTACCAGGGGAGGTTTTGGAGTGATCTCTGTAGCATTATTACGAAGCTGCAGGCCAAGAAGTCCCTAAATTACGCTGTGGAGGTGCATAGACAAAAGATAGTGACATCGTATACTCCTTTGTTTAGCAGTTACCACTTATTTGGTCTTTATTTACAAGGTAGTGCTGTACCAACTAGTGCAGTAGGAAGGAATGGACCAATTAAGATATGCCTGTCATAAACGTTCACAACAACAATTAGCGAACTCAACAAACCAGTGGCACCACTTGACGCAGTGGCGTGACATAGAGGGTTGATGCCACTAATTGATAGCCTTCTGCCCAGCACCAACTTTGGGTGTCTACCACGCAACAGTAGCACACATACATATATATTCATTAAGTGCCCGACACCGCATCATGGGCATATATACATTTTTTAACCATCACACAGCAGGAACAGGCTTAATCTGAACGAAGACTGACAGTTTGTGAATAATGTATATCCCTTAACGACACATCTAATTACAATAGTTATTCTGTTCGCGCACGTATGCCGACTTCCTTCGCCCTCAGCAGCTTGAAGTGGACAGTGTGATCTTCATCGTGCATACAGTTTCTGATCAAAAGTATCCAGAAACATACTTGTAGACATTAGTGAAGGATATACCTACTGACCAAAACGCACAGTGTATCTAAAACGAAAATCGTTATTTGATTATTGGTTATTTCTTAAACAAACCCATTACTTAAGTTCCGTTCCAGAGATGGAGAAAAATCTGGCTGGTTTGTAAACTATGTCTTAGAGCCGCTAGGACAAGTCCAAGGTCTGATCAAACCATCATGTGGCATACAGAGATTTTTTCCATTCCATGCTCCATAAAGCTTTCCCAACGATTCTATTGACAGTAAGAAGTCTGTAGTGAAAATCAAATGCGTAACACCATCATGTGCCCACCTCCATGGCTGACTGCCATATTGTTGACACAGTTTCTATTTCCGGAACTACCAGGGACATTTCATTTGTGAGAGGAGAAGTGTAGGGTGTACTCAATCTCGTGAGGCCAACTGAGGGGAAACTCGACTGATTAGTAGCGATCCCAAGGCCAAGAAACCTGACAGCAACTGGGAGAGCTATGTGCTGCACATATGCCCATCCACATCATATCTGATGATGCCACTGGCCGAGATTGGCAAAGTTGTCAGTTGAGCCCACTTGGCCCATCTAGGGCCATAATGAAGAACTGTACTTTACTTTAACACCTTCATGCCACATTACAATGTGCGATGGAGAGTATATCAATCAATTTAATCCCATTCCTATACATTTCGCGGAAGACGCATTGAAAGAACAGTTCCAGTAAATATCAGTGTTAGTTCCATTTTCTCGCATTTTATGGTTGTGTTCATTTCATGAGGCGTATTTGGGAGGAAGTGATATTTCGCAAAATTCTTCCCAGAATTTACTCTTTTGGAGTTTCATCACAACAACGAGAGCTATTCTTCTTCAAAGAAATAGGGAGACGCCAACGTATTTTCAAAAATATGTTGAGTATACTATTGCTATTTAGTCAGTATTTAAAAAGAAAATTATGAGCGTTAGTAGAAAAATGTTATTTTAGAAACGAATCTGTTTCCTCCATTGCATCCCAAAGACGGATCATCTGCTACCTGTATCCTTTATCCACTATCTTTGTTCCATTTGGAAATGGTCTGTGGAAAGTACGATTGTCGTTAAACCATCTGATTACCTCCAATTCTTCGGATTATGTCGTTGCTATCATTTAACGAGAAGTATGTGGGAGGAACTATTATTTTACCCCATACTTCCGTCAACGTAATCTTTCGGATTTTTCTCAGCAGTGAAGCTCTCTATGATGCACAATGCCTGTTATGCAACATTTACCATGGAAGTTTGTTTATCATCTCCGTTAAGCGCCAATACTCACGAGCAAATCTAGAAAAAGTCAAATATGTTCTGTCGATGGATTACATTTCTATAAGATTCCTTCCATGCCTCTGATCCTGGAATCTACGTTCTCTTCCATGTGGTCGTGCCACTTTAGGTCGCCCAGAATAGTTACTTGCAGATATTTTATGGCTGTTACTGATTCTAGTCATTTGTCATCAATATTTGTAGTAGAGCATAGTGGATCTCTTCGCATATTTATGTGCAGAGTGTTATGTTTACTTGGGGCCAGCTTCAATTCCCAGTCCCCGTGTCACTCATTAATCCTGTGCAGGTATTTCTGCAATTTTCTGTAGTCTTACGGCATTGGTATCTTCTTATAGACAACTGCATCATCTGTGACCAGCCCCATAACGTTTCCGACATTATATACCAGATCAGTTATAGTGCTATGGCTGCTTCGCGGGTAACCTTCGACCATTCAGTTATGTAACATCATTTTATTAGTCAAGTAACTCCTCAGTTTTCCTCACAAGGGCTGAGTGCACCCCGCTTTACAGCAGCGCTCGGCTGACAGGACGGCCACCCATCCAAGTGCTAGCCCAGACCGAGAGCGCTTAACTTCGATGATCAGACGGAAACCGGTATTACCACTGCGGCGAGGCCGTTGGCTTGTTTCTTACTGGAGTAGAACAACTAGGTTACAACAGCCTCACCACATGTGTTTCCTACTTGAAATATATTCTGATAAATAATAATACAGATCCAGAAAGGTGGGAGACGAGGTACTGGCAGAGGTAAAGCTGTGACGACGGGGCGTGAGTCGTGCTTGGGTAGCTCAGATGGTAGAGCACTTGCCCGCGAAAGGCAGATCCCGAGTTCGAGTCTCGGTCCGGTACACAGTTTTAATCTGCCAGGAAGTTTCAATAATACAGATGACAATATATATAACATTTTTGTTCACAATAAGAAATCTGTAGCATACTTTCAGACTACAATAAGCAACTTTCATGTGTTTTGCACACATATCATTACTTTCCACCTTAGATCGCCTACTTAGGAATAAAATTTAGAGTGTATACGTATTAAAGTAACACCTACGTTGAAGCCTCGTAGCTAGGTTGCCTTCTTGTGGAGTATACCGATACATATTGCAAAGTACCAATCTATTTGCAACGTTTCCAAAGATTGTCATCACATACAGAATCATTGACTGATGAATTAAAATTCTTTGGACAGCGCGGATATAACAAAACGTATACTGTGAGGAGTTTTAGGTCACTAATCGGTGTATAGATTACGCATCACAATTCAAACGTAATTACAAGTGTAAGATTATCACTCTGCAGCGGAGTGTCCGCTGACATGAAACTTCCTGGCAGGTTAAAACTGTGTGCCGCATCGAGACTCGAACTTGGGACCTTTGCCTTTCGCGGGCAGGTGCTCTACCAAGGGAAAGATCCCAAGTTCGAGCCTCGGTCCGGCACACTGTTTTAATCGGCCAGGAAGTTTCGTAGTTACAAGTGTCGAAGTAAAGGATATCTGCTTAACTGTTTATGGAGTATTGGCACCCTGCCACTGATTTCTTTCCTTACAAAAACGTGAAAGACGTCATTCGTAAAGAAATTTACCATTGCTATGTACTTTCCATTCAATATACAGCGAAACAGTTGTAATTTGCTTTGTAGTATTCTACTACATTACCCTAAAGAGCTCAAACCAAAAGTCTACTGCCAGCAGAGTAGTTTGTTGCAAGGTTCTGTAACATATCAATGTACGGAGTAAATTGTTACAATTCTGTTTGCTGATCTATAACTGAGGAAATTCTTATCGTCTTATATTTATCAAAATATAGACATGTGGTGTCATCTCCCTGTTACACCTAGTGCTTACATTAGACCTTCGCAGGTTCTACTGCAAGTTCTGATTACTTCCTCTGCAGACTGCCTCACGAGTTGCACCCTTACGTACAGGACGGTACAGTGCATTAGCTGAACGGTATAGTATGGCATTGTACCCGAATGCAATGCCCTGGTGGTATAGTACATTACATTAGTTGTTCAGTGTAGTATAGCACTGTATCAGAACGCGATACCTGGATGTGATAGTTGCACACCCATTAGCAAAATCTTGTACTGAGATGCTGCATCCGATTGCAATACCTTGAAGGGATAGTACAGCATACTATAGAATGGAATAGTATGGTGCTGTATCCCAACACGGTAGTGGAATTACGTGGCGTGGGATAGGGTGGCACTCATGATGGGCAGTATCTTTGCTGCCCAAAGGCTTCTTGTGTGGTTCACCCGGTCGCAGTTCCTAGAACATTATTTTCATCTGTTACATTCTCCTTGGATCTTTTGAGTATATAAGAACCTATAATAGGTGCCGCTGATCATTATTGTGTTTTAGCAGCGCATGAGAAAGTAAAACAGGAATTTGTCCCCGTTTTAGTCATGAAGCTGAGGTCTATAAGTCGGCTCGGTCACTTGTGACGTGCTAACTGAACTGCAATGCACTATACCTCCACCAAAATGCGTGGATATTAGTGTCTGTAAGGTTGTGACTTAGACTACTATCATTTTATAAATCGTTAGACCTTTATAAGAAGGAGTGCTCCTATAAACAGTTTGTAGGTACACTGACTGGACGGGGAATCCAAATCACTATTTAATGCTACATAAACAAACAAATTCCTGGTAGGCTAACAAATAAGAAAGCACGTAGTCCTACAAAAAATGTTTACTAATTTTCGTATGTACATTTACACACCGAAATAATTCTTTTTTGTGTTTGTTTGGCCTATTTTTTATAATATCCAGCTTAATTCTTAATTTACAATTTAAATCTACATATGAATCATCTAATTTCTTATTCCGCCCAGTAATGTGATATACAATGAATGTATTATCACAAATTCCAATAAGTATGTAATTTTTTTCTGTTAACTATCTGCCTTCTCCGCACAATCTTAGCTGTATTCCTTCTTGCAGTTCTCCTAACTGAGAGCATTTGGGGATTTGAATTTTACCTTTTATTTCCTTAATTACACTATTGTTGAAATATTCCATAACTCCTTGGGTGTATGTTGACAACTCTTAAAACAAACATTCTTGTGTAATTTTTTTTTAGAATTTTAATATCACATCTTTGGCAGGTTAACTACAAGCAGTTATCCCGTCCATGTGAAACACTGCAAACGGCTTTTCTGTTGCTAGGTCGACGATATGCAATTTAATATATTTAGACACAACTTGGCCATCCTGTTTAAGAAGATGCAAATGGGAACAGATGTTTCTCGTGAATTCTTTAACGTAATAAACGTCCTTGAGCCCATCGCTTTCTGTAAGCAATACAACGTAAAGTAACTTTTCATTTCTGTCTACAATAAATTTAGATATTTTCATTCACCAGTTGTATCTAAATTTTTCCATGCACTGAATTTAAAATAATTTGTAAGTCTTGCATGCACGTTTGCAGTGGTCTGGTCTTTTTTTCGATAACGTTTCTTTTTTCTTCGTGGTAGTTGTTTTCGCTATATACTCCAACCTTCTCGCACACAGAAATCATGGTTTGATGTAACTACTCATACACTTCCATTTCGTTAAGATTCCCAGAAAAATCTTACGTTGCATCCAGACCTATATGGTAAATAGTCATCTACATGAAACTGTTGTAATATACCGGGCAGTTGGTCCATTAGATGATCCATTTTAACGTCGGTCAGCTCTAATTTGTGCTGGAATAATCATAGGATTTTTGTATTTACTTGGAATGGTTGTCAGACACGTACGACCACTTAAAATAGTCGTGACAAAAAATTAAATATGTCGTACGATCTGATAATAATTTTGGACATGTATGACTTTAGTATTGTGTAGTATTGTGGTACCTGATAAGCCTGTGGGGACGATTATAGTTGTAGAGGGATATTGATTATTACTTTCACTTTGAGGCGCACTGTTTGCAACGTGCTGTCGTTTAAGCTTGGGATTGAGTCTGATCTTTATTACGAGATACTCATAGTTCGATGTGTTCTTACATTCATTATTCAGAAAAAGGGTCCTTCAAACCAATCAACAACAAGCAGCGTCGAATAGCAACAGTTCTTTAATATGCTGCTAGCTGCCCTAGCTATATCTCTCCTTCAAAGAAATCAGTTCATTATATCTTACAAAAATATAATAAAAAATAAATCATTTGCGTCTGATTTTCAATGTTTCGTTAATTCACTGACTGTTATTTATCACTGCTAAATATATAAAGAGTTGTAGCAACAACCACAAAATAACTGCTGCTGGACCACTGGAGCTTTATTTTCCACAGTTTACACTCTCGCTGACATGGAGGTGAGTCAAAGTATGCATCCAACTAAACTTACTCTTCATAAAAAAGAAAAACAAGTCATAACTGCTATGCACTCCCAATTTACATAGGAGAATAAAAAGAAAACTATTCCCCTTCAGGCGTGTGCCACCTAACTATTTGAAAACATCTTCCAACTCAACATTCTCCTAGAATCTATAAAAAGTACTAATACACAACAACTAAGGTGAGAACTGAAGTACGCTTACTTTAATAGCTTCTCGTGTATTTATATATATGGATACAATGGATACAATTTTGTACATCACAGAATTCCAGAGTCTGGCTCTGACGTCA
Organism: Schistocerca piceifrons; assembly: GCF_021461385.2. Taxonomy (NCBI): domain Eukaryota; kingdom Metazoa; phylum Arthropoda; class Insecta; order Orthoptera; family Acrididae; genus Schistocerca; species Schistocerca piceifrons. The sequence continues at coordinate 635,154,823 of NC_060140.1, forward strand.
TACACAAGACAATAACTTGCACAGACCGTTTTCTATTTTAATTCTTCACAATCGTTATGAGAATTCACGAATGTGCATTTCGTGGAGCTGTTTCAGCGTCACGATTGGCCTCATCTTAATACAGCCGTCAGGCGTAATAACGTGAGACTTGGGGGTGCGCTGATGACAGAAAGCATGGGTCACGTTTCAGTGGTGTCGGTGGAGTCTATCAGCAGGACGGGTTTCACTAGACATGGCCTGCACCTCAACAGGTATGGGAAGGGGAGGTTGGCAAAGCTTATAGGTGAAAGCATAGGTGGGGTTGGTGGGATCACTCATGGAAAAATTCCTGCAGTGGTGGGTGTTAGAGCTGCACCTTTTTTAGATTGAAGTCAGCTGATAGGTATTCCTGCTTAAGGGAAGTCTCTCTAACAAGGGAATCACTTTTGACAAAGCTTAGGTATCCGAGTAATGAGGGAATTAGTATATTTCATCAAAATATAAAAGATATTAGAGATAAAGTTAGTGAACTGCTTATAGATGTTGACTCTGAAATTATTGGTATATCTGAACACTTCTTAAATAAGGAGATAATTCAGAGGCTTCCTTTACCAGGATACAGGTTGGCTGGCAGCTTTTCGAGGAGCTCTCTGCGGTGTGGGGGAGTAGCCATGTATAAGAAAAACTGCACTGAAAAGGTGTTTGAATGTTGTGCAGGTGTGGTTAAATTTAACGGAGCTAAACTTCTATCTGTTATTATTTATAGATCCCCAGACTCCGATTTCACAACATTTTTGCTAAAGCTAGAGGAGGTTCTTGGTTCACTTTATAGGAAATACAAAAAGTTTGTTATATATGGTGACTTCAATATTAATTGTATAAGTGATTGTGCCAGGAAGAGGATGCCGGTGGACCTCCTTAACTCATATAATCTTATGCAAACCGTATTCTTTCCAACGAGAGTGCAAGAGAACAGTAGAACAACCATAAACAACATTTTTGTTCATTCCTCATTACTAGAAGGGCATTCTGTTAGCAAAAAGGTGAATGGCCTTTCAGATCATGATGCACAAATTTTAACTCTAAAAGGTTTTTGTGCTGCAACACATGTTAAATATAGTCATCAGCTGTTTAGGAAAGCTGATCCAGTTGCAACAAAGACCTTTGTAAACCTTATCAAGGAACAAGAGTGGCAAGATGTTTTCAGCGCTGATACAGTAGACGATGAATATAATGCTTTTCTCAAGACTTTTCTGATGCTCTTTGAAAGTTGCTTTCCGTTAGAACGTTCAAAACGGGGTACTAGCACAAACAGGCAGCCTGGGTGGCTGACTAGAGGGATAAGAATTTCTTGTAGAAAGTGGCAATAATATCAAAACGTTAGAAACAGTCAAAATCTAAATGCAGCAGCCCATTACAAACAGTATTGTAAGGTGCTTAATAATGTTATTAGGAAGGCAAAAAGTATGTGATATTCAGTTAGAATAGCTAAGTCTCAGGATAAAATTAAAACCATATGGTCAGTCGTAAAGGAAGTGCCTGGTGTGCAGAGACAGGTCGAGGATATAGAATCAGTGCGTAGTGGGAACGTCCGTGTTGCTGATAAGTCGCATATATGTACACTATTTAATAATCACTTTCTGAATATAGCAGGTGAACTAAATAGAAACCTAGTCCCAACAGGGAATCATATAGCGCTCTTAGAAAAAAAGTGCTCCGAGACTCTTACCTGAAATGCTCCTCCATGATACTGACAAGAGAGAGATTGAGTTAATTATTAAATCACTAAAGACCAAGAACTCTCATGGATATGACGGGGTATCTAGCAGGATACTGAAGTATTGTTCTATGTATGTTAGCCCAGTTCTCAGCCATATCTGTAACTTTTCCTTTAGGAGTGGTCGGTTTCCTGACTGATTAAAGTACTCGGTAGTGAAACCACTTTATAAAAAGGGAGACATTGATAATGTTGACAATTTTAGACCTATTTCTATGCCATCGGTGTTTGCTAAAGTTATCGAGAAGGTTGTATATACTAGGTTACTGGAGCATTTAAATTCTCATAATTTGCTGTCAAATGTTCAGTTTGGTTTTAGAAATGGTTTAACAACTGAAAATGCTACAGTCTCTTTTCTCTGTGAGGTTTTGGACGGATTAAATAAAAGGTTGCGAACGATAGGTGTTTCCTTTGATTTAACGAAGGCTTTTGACTGTGTTGACCACAAAATATTACTGCAGAAGTTGGACCATTATGGAGTAAGGGGAGTAGCTTGCAATTGATTCGCCTCTTACTTTAAGAACAGAAAGCAGAAGGTAATTCTCCGCAATATTGAGAGTGGTAGTGATGTTCAGTCTCAATGGAGCACTGTTAAGTGGGGCATTCCCCAAGGGTCGGTGCTGGGGCCACTGCTGTTTCTTATTTATGTAAATGATATGCCTTCTAGTATTACAGGTGATTCAAAAATATTTCAGATGACACCAGCTTGATAGTGAAGGATGTTGTGTGTAATATTGAAACATTAACAAATAATGTAGTTCATGAAATAAGTTCGTGGCTTGTGGAAAATAATTTGATGCTAAATCACAGTAAGACTCAGTTTTTACAGTTTCTAACTCACAATTCAACAAGAGCCGAAATTTTGATCAGACAGAATGGGCATATTATAAGCTAGACGGAACAGTTCAAGTTCCTACGCGTTCGGATAGATAGTAAGCTGTTGTGGGAAGCCCATGTCCAGGATCTTGTTCAGAAACTAAATGCTGCTTTATTTACCATTAGAACAGTATCTGAAATAAGTGACACTTCAACACGAAAAGTAGTCTGCTTCGCATATTTTCATACGCTTATGTCGTATGGTATTATTTTTGGGGTAATTCTTCTGATTCAAAGAGGGTATTTTTGGCTCAAAAACGGGCTGTTCGAGCTATATGTAGTGTAAGTTCGAGAACCTCTTGTCGACCCCTATTCAAAAGTCTGGGAATTCTGACATTGCCCTCACAGTATATATTTTCTTTAATGTCGTTTGTTGTTAGCAATATTAGCCTATTCCCAAGAGTTAGCAGCTTCCACTCAGTTATTACTAGGCAGAAATCAAATACACATGTGGAATGCACTTCCTTGACTCTTGTGCAGAAAGGAGTGCAGTAATCTGCTGCATCCATTTTCAATAAGCTACCACAAGAACTCAAAAATCTTAGCAGTAGCCCAAACTTTTTTAAGTATAAACTGAAGAGTTTCCTAATGGCTCACTCCTTCTATTCTGTCGAGGAGCTCCTGGAAGAGCTAAAAAATTAAGCAAATTCCAGTGTTGCATTGTTGATTTTCTTTATTTAACCTTACGACTTGTCACCTGAATGTTTTTTTATATTTCATTTTATCTGTTTCTAATATCGTGTTATAATTTCATGTATTGACTCGTTCCATGACCATGGTCCCACGGAACAAGAAAAATAAAAGAAAAGAAAAGAAAAAGAATTGCTGTTGGCCAGTTGTTTAGTAATTCTTCGGTGTAATATCTTGATCTCCGTGCAGCATCCGTGGTCAAAGTTCCGCTTTGTAGTCGCCTTATTAAGCTCAAGCATCGTACGACAAGTAGAACACAATAATTACAGCTGCAATTACCATGCTGTATAAAATATAACTTCATTATTTTCTTAAATCTTAGAAAGAGTTATATAGCCAGCACGACATATTAGTTATGGGCAAGTATCCTAAATAGTTTCCAGTGTTTCCTTCCCAATTTTTCTCAATATGTCACATTCTGGCACATTCTCATACTCATGTGGGAAAATGTAGCTTCATCTTGAATATATCTCGCAGAGATGAACCTGCAACGTAAATAACTTGCACATGCACTAAAAATTTCCTTCTTTGACATTACACATCGCCCATTATCTAATGGGATAAAGATGACAGGAGGGGTGAGGGCGAGGGTTGCTTGCATATGCGTCGTAAATCACTACACTGAGAACAGATTTGGTCTCTTTCTCTCGTTAAGTTTGGATGCTTTAAAGGATAGATGCCTTGATTTTGCCAACACTCACATTGCTGGTAATGCTAAGACATGATCGGTGTAACATCTATACCATGTTTCCTGCTGAATGAGTCTCCAGTACACTAGTCAGCTAAGGTGCTAGAATGGAATACATAACAAAATTTGCACCCGCTCTCAGTTCAATGAAAACGTACGGGCGGGCGGAGACTAAGTGGCCCATATGAGGAAAATCAGAACAACGCTCCTAGTACCTGTAATGATCGTTGAAACATTGACTTAGCTGCCTAGGAGTTGTTAGTAGGAAAGAGAGATGTATTACTCACTTTATACACTAACTAGATGCCGATGTGCAGTGAAGTGGAGAGACTCTGGATAGTATATTACGTGCTAAAGGAGCCACTTTCGAGGACTGAAAAAATCTCATTAAAACTGAGTACCTATATGGTTAGTTCTGCTAATTTCATGATTGATATAAAGTAATGTAGTAAAACAGTAATTAACTGTCGAAGGTGTACTGGTTTATTAGTCAATTTCCTCTGCTACCAAACTACTAAGCCAGTACTTTAAACGTTGCGGTATTCATATTTGCTTACCCTTGTTCATCTCTTAACACTATCTCAAGCCTTTTCTACGCCTCATCTGAAATCTTAGGAATGGCACGGAAAAGATATTATTGTATGGTTTAATATGATGCATGCTTCGTGCTGAATGTCAATAAGGCGCAAATCCTTCAATTACATTCAAAATTACAAGGCTCTTTTCTTTCCGTAAGCAACATTGCGTACTCTGTAATTTGATTGACTCATGAATAACATGGCAGACAGTTCTAACTTCATCCATTGAAATTTCTTCTCCTGTCATGTGTAGGTCTAGACATAGCACAGAATCACACTCAATCGAGGCACGTCAGTGCCGCTCAGCACAGACGGAGAATGCCTGAACTGTCCAGTGCATTAACTTATGTTTTGTTCTAATGGACAAAGATCATCCCAAAGGGCAAGCTACTATGAGACCAATGACCTCCATCACGAGATGTAGCAGAAGGAGCGGAGTAGAAGAGCAGAGGACAGTGGTAAGTTGTTGTGGTTAGTGCTCTGTCAAGGAATCCATCACACCCTTGCCTGCTATGATATCGTTATAGTTATTAAAAGAATTAAAAAAGGAGAAAGAGAGCCTACTCAAAGATTCAGTTTATTTAAATGTTTTAATAAATAGTAACCAGGGAAACGTGATGAAGTCACTGGAGCCATAAATGCGAACTGGGAGCAGCGCCTGAGGAGTCCTCTCTACCAATTTTATGCCTCATGCCACTTGAAGAGAAAAGGGAGACTGATGTCAGAAGTATCCTGCGTGCTTAATTGATGGAAAAACCGAACAAGGGTTTTTTACGGTCTCTTGAGTTTTAATTAATTTTTTCCCCTCCACGGAGCATTCGTTCGTTTCAAATTTTGTGTTTTTCACTGTGCGCCGTTGTTGTCTCGCATTCGTCTTGTATCTTCTTAGATTCAATTACCAGAATCATTTCCGACAGTTCTTTGGACGCCAAGTGCATTTACTTTACTCGCTTTGTATCGGAGAGGAAGGTTTCATTTCTCATCGGAAGTCAGACGTTGATGGCTTCGTAGTTTTCCTTTTTTTTTTTTTTTACCAGAACTGTTTTGCGTTTCTCGATGATATTTGCTTTGTAATTTTAACACTTGTTATTTCTTCATCTTCTTCATCCTCACGCTGGTACGTGATGATCGGAGTTCTAGTTTGAGAGATAGCTTGTGTACAGATTTTCACAACCAGTTCATGCGATTTGATGTCGCTAACGTCAGAGAATGTAATGCATTTGTGATGTATTTTACGGAAGTATCTCAGTCGTTTGCAGACTTCAATCTATTAAGGCAATAAACGTATTATACCGTCGTCATCTTAAGCCAGGCAGTTAAACATTGTTATTCAACCATGAGAACTGCTACAAATAAATGCACAAAAATCCATTATCTGAGGACCACTGTATGCATCGAAGGCAGAGTGATGGAACAGGCTAAGCAATTTACATACTTTATTTCGCTAATTTGGGAAAAATGTAGTAGCAGTCAATACCTTAAGAACAATGTCTGTCGGACTACAGCTACAAGTAGGATGATGAGTTTTCGTGGAAGTATACGAAAATATACGGCCGAAAGAATAGTCGCCTTACACCGCTGCACTAAGCTGCGCTTCAGTAATATGGTAGAGCTACAAGTAACTATCATACTAACCACTGTTATAATAGCGGACTTAACAGCACTGTGTGTGTGGCAAATTAATTGAAGAAATATTCAGCATGGACTTGTAGAACCTTCACGACTCCATATGTCAAACACTAGCCTGATTATATTAGAAAATAGTCCTTCCTCTCTGTCTCTTCACAAGAGACGTACTTACGAAACCATATACTGTATCTTCTAAACTACTGAGTTAAACGAATGCACAACTATCAGTGTTCTGAAGACAGTGGTGTTTATATCAGAAGTGATTGCGAGTGCATGTGTGTGTGTGTGTGTGTGTGTGTGTGTGTGTGTGTGTGTGTGTGTAAGAGGGGGGGGGGGGGGAAGAGGCGATTTAGGCGTCTCAGCACAAAAGTGCCATTGTGACAATAGTAAGCGGCGAACGTGGTTAAAATATTTAATATTAAAAATAAAGAAAAAACACATTTAAAGTTATGTACGTTTGCAGGCTTTCGCGGCCGTTGTCACTTAAGTTAAAATCTTCTGGGTTAAAATTCAATAGCTCTCTGTCATCTTACTCACATTGTCTAAAGAGTTATTTCCAATAACGTACCATGTAATATTTTCAAATTAATAATATTAAAATGAGCTTCTGAAATCGTTACTCATGTGCAGAATTATGGAAAAAACAACAAATCAGTGAGGTGCATCTAGATAACCACTTACAAAAAAAGCCAAGGTACGTCAACCGTGCTGTTAGCATATTAAAACTTCCTTAAATGTTAAGAAGCAACTCAGGCTTTTCGCAGACTATAGAAGATTCTCTCACACTCACCTCACAGTCTGCTGTAACACAAGCCGGATCAGCCTCTGCGCTCTTATCTGAATACGAAATGCGTTCAGCTAATACGTGAATTGCAGAAGTGTCTACATCACGTGAAACACATACTCGTAGTGTAGAGTCTTCTCAAAGTGGTAGATAACTATCATCCATGGAAATGAGCCCTAAACGTAGACGAATGAGCAGGCGGAGCAGTTTTTCAAACAGCTTACGGGAATGCAGCCCGATGGCGTCGTCGACAACCGCTGAGATTTCGTTAGGAGTACATCGTGTATTGAGCAAGCAATAAAGGAAACAAAAGAAAAGTTCGGAGTAGGTATTAAAATCCATTGAGAAGAAATAAAAACTTTGAGGTTCGCCGATGACATTGTAATTCTGTCAGAGACAGCAAAGGACCTGGAAGAGCAGTTGAATGGAATGGACAGTGTCTTGAAAGGAGGATATAATATGAACATCAACTCAAGCAAAACGAGGATAATGTAATGTAGTCGAATTAAGTCGGGTGACGCTGAGGGAATTAGATTAGGAAATGAGACACTTAAAGTAGTAAAGGAGTTTTGCTATTTGGGGAGCAAAGTAACTGATGATGGCTGTAGTAGAGAGGATGTAAAATGTAGACTGGCAATGGCAAGGAAAGCATTTCTGAAGAAGAAAAATTTGTTAACATCGAGTATAGATTTAAATGTCAGGAAGTAGTTTATGAAAGTATTTGTATGGAGTGTAGCCATGTATGGAAGTTTTTTATTTAATCGTGTCCAAGCCATAGACAACCCACATATTACATATACACACAAATACAAATACAATACACATATGTATAAGTAAAACAAACCCAAAATTGGGAGTCACATTACAATATAAAGACAAACATAGTATATATATCATATCACGTCCCGCCAAAATTCGGCGCATTTAACTGCCACTGCCGTAGCGTTTGCCAGATCTTCTCTCATGCACACTTCCCCCATGTTGCTGCATTTCAGGAGGTGTTCCATTGTTTGGGTCTGTCCGCACTGGCACGTGTCCGTCCCGTCTCGGTATCCCCATTTGCACATGTTTACGTTGCATCTGCCAACCCCGTTCGTAGGCGGTTGAGGGTTCTCCATAATGGCCATTTTAGTTCATTTCCAGAGGCCAATTGTTCGTTGGGTGAGATTAGAGGTGCCTGGTCTCCAGTAGGCAGTGTTGCTTTCCATTTTGACAATCTGGCCTTTTGTTTTGAGGTTTCTAGTGGTTGAACTGAGTTGAGGAAACTCCGTTTTGATTTTAGACGTGTGTGTGGACCGTTTTGTCCGAAGAGAGGATGGCGCTGGTCGCGCTGCTGCTTGAGGCGCTCTGCTTCGCTTGCTAGCGCTCGTCGGATGTTGGGTGGAGCTATGCCACTAAGCAAATAAAGTTGGCTAACCGGAGTGGGTCGTAGGCATCCCGTTGATCTTTCCCAAACTGGGGCAGCGTATTCAGCAACCGAGTAGCAGAGTGCAAGTGCCGACGTACGTAAAGTATGTGGGTCGGCACCCCATTTTGTGGAGGTGAGCTTACTCAGAAGGTTGTTTCTTGTTGATAGTTTGCCGCTGACCTTGTCTACATGATGTCTGTAAGTAAGTGTGCGATCAAGGGTGACGCCTAAATAACAAGGAGTGCTGCTGAACGCGATCCGTTGGTTGTTCCACGTGATGTTTAGGGTATGTTTGGCGTCTCGGTTTCGAAGATGGAATAGGCAGGATAATGTTTTTGCTGCGTTCGGGCGTAGGCAGTTGGCTTCGTAGTATGGCGTTAGACCGTTGAGGGCATTCGTAAGGCTAATTTCTATGTCGTTAAAGTTCCGACCCTGCACGGCTATTGCAAGATCATCCGCGTAAGCAAAGCTCCTAGTCCCTGGTGCAACTGGTTGATCATTCACATATATGTTGAAAAGAGTGGGTGCGAGGACACTGCCTTATGTATGGAAGTGAAACGTGGACGATAAATAGCTTAGACAAGAAGAGAATAGAAGCTTTCGAATTGTGGTGCTACAGAAGAATGCTGAAGATTAGATGGGTAGATCACACAACTAATGAGGAGGTATTGAATAGAATTGGGGAGAAGAGGAGCTTGTGGCACAACTAGACTAGAAGAAGGGATCGGTTGATAGGACATGTTCTGAGACATCGAGGGATCATCAGTTTAGTATTGGAGGGCAGCGTGGAGGGTAAAAATCGTAGAGGGAGACCAAGAGATGAATAAACTAAGCGGATTCAGAGGGATGTAGGCTGCAGTAGGTACTGGAAGATGAAGAAGCTTGCACAGGATAGAGTAGCATGGAGAGCTACATCATATCAGTCTCAGGACTGAAGACCACAACAACAACACCGTGAAACTCTCAAGGCAAACCTGCAGCAACTAAGCGCTGTGCAAGTCAGTTTAAAATCTCGGTTTTCAGGGAATCTCCGTAAAGGTAACACACACATAATGTACACACTGAAAACACTAGTGCCATTACAAATCAAAGCTGACCGACGCCAGAAGATATCGATAGTGAAAGTAATGACCAACAGGTGAGGCAGCGTAATCTCTGTCCCTCTGTTTTTTGACAAGCGAGGGAGGAGCATTCCCTCCATAATTTACACAAAAACACCGTCTCTATATACAAAGTTACTTGCTAATTGGGTATCATCAGCTACCTTAATAACACTACCCCAATAGCTGGAAGTACATGTCTGAATCTCCGTGTTGCTGTATTCCATAGAACGACCGCTACCTAGACGACATTCTGCAATGGCGGATTTGCTCGGCTGATGCAAGCATGTGCGCTGCTTATGCTCAGTACACGTGCCCCCCATAGTCCTGATAGTCTGATCAATATATGGCATGCCACAACCGCAAGGAATACGGTAGACACCAACCTTGCTCAAACTAAGATCATCCTTTACGGAATCTAAAAGAATCCTGGTCTTGGATGTTAAGCCCAACACACACTTCACATATTTCCGCAAAATACGACATTCCAGTAAGAAATGCTCCGTGCGTAAATCGAAAAGTCTGTAGACTTTGGTGCCACCTCGATACTATTATCACTCACCCGGTGCCCAGTAGGTCATACAGCAACTCACGTCTGATCTGTCTTTCGCTATAATCATTGTGACGCAAGGTGACTTCGAAATGGTTTAATGCAGATTCTCAAGGTCCGAGATGACATGCGCCCTGTGACCAAGATGCGAAGTACCCCCTCACATTGATCCGGGTGGTAGCAACTATCAGTCTGGAGATATATATCAGCTTGAGTAGGCTTCCTATGGACGGTATGATCCAATGTACCATCCACCTTCCTCCTGCCTGCACATCAGGGAAGGGAAGACAGCCATTCTTTTCCATATCCGTCGTGAAACGAATATTCAGGTGGGTTGAATTCAGATGTTCTAAAAAAAGATATTCAAATTCTCGCAGCCACGCGGCCAAAGAACGAAAGTATCGTCTACACATCTCAAAGAACACACAGATTTCAAATCCGCAGGCTCCACGGCATGTTCTTCAAAATCTTCAATAGACAAATTGGCAATAACAGGTGACAACGGGCTTTCCATTGCAACTCCATTTGTCAGCCCGTAGAAGTGGTCAGTGAGTAAAATGTATGTGGGAGTCAACATACGTCGGAGTAGGTTTTGCTACTTCAACACCAATCCTAACCTCAATCAATCATAACGAACGAGACAGAGGAACGCGAGTAAAGAGAGGGACCACATCGAAACTTTCTGGAATCTCAGAGGCACTGAAACGTATTCCCTCTAATCGAAGTCAGAAATCCGTCGAGCTCTTGACCTGGTGTTCACAGCGACCTGCTAGAGGGATCAACAGAATAGCGAAGTGCCACGACTCAGTCTCCTGCGAAAAGGGACCTTTCTTCAAGAAGCTGTTAGTCTTTCTCGCAACCCTTATTGTGGGGTCAGCACCGATCCGGCGATTCGATGAATCAGTAAACACTGTATCTTTTGAACGTAATTCTGCTTGTCCAAAACAACAATAGCATTTTCCTTGCCCGCAGGTGAAATAACAGTATACGGAACAACTCTAAGAGGTCGTAAGGCATCCCTCTCAGCTACTGTGATATTACCCTTGGATGGACGTGCCCTAGCGAACACACGACCGGTCTCCCTCTCAACCTCTTCTGCAACAATAGGGGGTAGGTTAAAAACAGCTTGGGAGTCGGTACAAAATTTAAACATTTCCCTAGTACGGATAAAGCTGTATCGTCAAGCAAGAGTTAGGCCAGCTCATAGTTTGATGCGATTGTGGACAGGAGAACTAATATGAAGCACATCTTAGGCAAACGTAGGAACGATATTGAGATCACGACGCCTCAGCAAAAACGATAACACACATTGCAATCTTACTCTACTGTTGCGAAGTTCATAAAACCTCCGAAAGCAACAATACATTTCCTCCCTGTAGAGGTAAACAGTTTGAGACCCTAGTTGCTACAGGTGTATACAATGTTCAAATTACTTATAGGAATGCAGGCGGTTGACATCGTTGGCAACCGCCGATATTTCGACAAGAGCACTACCTGCCGTTTTCAAGACAAAACTTGGAACAGGATTGGTTGCATTTTGCGACAATATTATGTGAAGTGTATGTTTCGACCACCATCGAAGATCAGGTCCTTTTAGATTCCGTAAAAGATGATCTTAGCGTAAGCCGGGTGTCTACCACATTCCTTGCAGCTGTGGCATGCCTTATTTCGTCAGACTATCAGGACTGTGGAGGAGCGATGTACTAAGCATCAGCGGAACACATGCTTACAACAGCCTTCCAAATCCGCCACTGCAGAACATTGTAGTCTTTACCAGTCACATTCCTTTCACCTGTTACTGTAAAGCTCATCTTCCTTTCTTTTTTCAAAAATATTCATATTGCCTTGGCACAGGTCATTATATGGAATATAGAATGTTCATAGTTCTGACATGTACTTCCAGCTATTGGGGTAGTTTTATTAAGCAAGCTGTTGAAATTAAATTAGCAAGTAACCTTACAGATAGAGGCGGTGTTTTTGTTTAAATTATGCAGGGAATATAAGAACTATCTCAATAGTGTGGATGTATGATGTTTGGGGACGATACATCGATCTGCTGGGTTTTGAATGGGTGAGTCTTCCTTTATCGCATCCTCTAATTAATTCCCATTAATTCTCAATTGCCCTGCCACTCAGCAGGGAAATGCCGTCTTCACTATCTTTTGGAGGCTGGTAAGGATGTCCTTCATTTCTCGGCCATATTTGTTCGTTAGATACATGCTTTGAATAGATTGGTTGGTTGGTTGTTTTGGGGTAGGAGACCAGACAGCGAGGTCATCGGTCTCATCGGATCAGGGAAGGAAGTCGGCCGTGCCCTTTGATAGGAACCATCCCGGCATTTGCCTGGAGCGATTTAGGGAAATCACGGAAAACCTAAATCAGGATGGCCGGACGCGGGATTGAACCGTCGTCCTCCCGAATGCGAGTCCAGTGTCTAACCACTGCGCCACCTCGCTCGGTCTTTGAATAGATTTAAGACTTAGATATATAGCTTCTGCGGTAATTTTAATGTAACAAAATTTCGAAGAGAGACATTCACAGAAGTGTTCTCTCTTCTACTCCTCACTGATTCAAAACTATTTAGCACCACTGCAGTACCCCAAGTACGTCCTTTGCGTGATAAATAATGAAAGATTATAATTTAATTTATTAGTGGTTCTACCACATTTGACAGCGTTATCGGCGTTCGATCACCTCATGTTGCTGTTACGTAGCCTGTTTCTCGAAGCTACGTATTCCGTAGACAGCCAGCAGTGGAACTGAGTAATCCTCCTCTATATTCTTACTCTAGCAGCCTAGTTCATCATACTGCTTTTGGCTGCGAAGTAATATTGCTGTTTCTCTAAACCAGTGCATTGACCAAGTAATCATTACTAAAAAATGAATACGAGATCTCAGTTTGCTTACTCAGTAGATCTTACTGAAGAATAATATTTATTCACACTAAATCACGAAATCCAAATGTTAATCTGGAAACTAAACAGCAAGTATTGATCGTTTTGAACTGAGTTTTCGTTAAACATATTACTTTACGTTGTAGTCTTTACCATTCACATTCCCTCCACCTGTTACTGTAAAGTTAATCTTCCTTTCTTTTTTCAAAAATATTCTCTCATATATCATAAATATCTATCGTACACCTTTTTAAACATACAGTCATCTCCCTTATAGAAGTCCAGTGCCGTTATTTCAAAGAGGTCGCTCATCACTGCTCCAACGCTTTTCACGTAGTTCGTATGTACTGTATCCGGCTACTGCGTTTCTCTCTGTCGAATAATCTTATAACTATATGAATGGTTGGTGTCTGTTCCTTTGGAAATGTCCGAAATATCAGACACCATGTGGAATCAGTAGTTGTGAAATATATTACGTAAACTGAAGGAGGAGGGGTGAGAAAGGAAAGGGAAGGGATTATTAATGTCTGGTGCAACAGGACTTTCTGTGCCATCAACTGCGACGAATGAAAATGTGTGCCGGACTGGGACGAACCCGTGATCTCCTGTTCATTAGGCAGTTGCGTTAACCACCGCTTCACCCAACCACAGTGTTTATCGCAACTGCGCGCACTATCTCGGCACGCCTCTCGGGTCAGCATTCTCACCTACCCCCATCTATTCGCAGTCCCTGTTCATGTCCTCCATGCTCAGTACTCTGAGATTCCGCCAGGAGATCTGACGTAGTTGAGCATCGGCACCTAATGTGATGGATCCAATGCCCCTATAGGCGAATCAATCATATGGGTGCGTGGAGTCTGTTCTTGCAGACGTGTCAATAGCGCCACGGTATACATTCGTTACTCATTTCCCGTGTAGGACAAGAAAAAGTAACGAAAATATTTATATTATATTTACAGTAGGGGCGAAGCATAAACTGAAAAAGTGGCAGTGAGCTCCAAACCTGGATTAGAGCTAGTACTACCAGAACATGTTATGCACTAATTGCCAGTAGGTCATTATTTGCAACGGAACTGAAATGATTTAGTTTTTGTGGACGATTTGCGAAATTTGCTTTGATCGCACAAAGAGCAACAATTTGTTATTCTGCTGAGTTGAAAACTCTTTCAGCGCAGAGCTATTTCTTTACTTTATGACCGCTTTTGATGCTACATATCAGCATCAGCTGTCTCTATTTCATTAAAGTAAGAAACAAAATTGCCAAGATACGCTACAAGCTTCTTTACATTTTGTTTACTAATTAGGGAGGCAGGGTCATGTCGTTGTCTGCCCGCGAAAGAGAACAGTACGGACGTTCCCATGCCACCTTTGACTTTTTGCGAAGGCATTTGTCTATGTAACATATTTAAGTCCTTAACATTGCATTGTCCTTTTCCAAAGGTGTTTCCTTCTCTAAATTGACGCACAGATGACAAAATAGTAGATATCGAAATAGACGACAGAGGGGTAGAAAAACGATTAAAATCGCTCAAAATAGGAAAGGCCACTGGACCTGATGGGATACCAGTTCGATTTTACACAGAGTACGTGAAGGAACTTGCCCCCCTTCTTTCAGCGGTGTACCGTTGGTCTCTAGAACAGCGTAGCGTTCCAAAAGATTGGAAAACGGCACAGTTTTGAAGAAGGGACGTCAAACAGATGTGCAGAACTCTAGACCTATGTCTATAAAGTCGATCAGTTGTAGAATTTTGGAACACGTATTTTTTGTTCGAGTATAATGACTTTTCTGGAGATTAGAAATCTACTCTGTAGGAATCAGCATGGGTTTAGAAAAAGACGATCGTGTGAAACTCAGCTCGCGGTATTTATCCGCGAGAGTCAGAGGGCTATAGACACTGGTTCCCAGGTAGATGCCATGTTTCTTGACTTCCGCAAGTCGTTTGATACAGTTCCCCACAGACGTTTAATGAACAATATAAGAACATTTGGACTATAAGACCAATTTTGTGATTGGATTGAAGAGTTCCTACATATCAGAACGCAGCATGTCATTCTCAATGGAAAGAAGTGTTCCGAAATAAGAGTGATTTCAGGTGTGCCGCAGGGGAATGTCGTAGGACCGTTGCTATTCAAAATAAATGTAAATGACCTTGTGGATAAGATCGGAAGTTGACTGAGGTTTTTTGCGGATGATGTAGTATATCGAGAGGTTGTAACAATTGAAAATTGTACTGAAATGCAGGAGGATCTGCAACGAATTGACGCATGGTGCAGGGAATGGGAATTGAATCTCAACGTAGACAAGTGTAATGTGCTGCGAATACATAGAAAGAAAGATCATTTATCATTTAGCTACAAAATAGCAGGTCAGCAACTGTAAGCAGTTAATTCCATAAATTATCTGGCAGTAGGCATTAGGAGTGATTTAAAATGGAATGGCCATATAAAATTAATCGTCGGTAAATCGGATGCCAGATTCATTGGAAGAATCCTAAGGAAATGCAGTGCGGAAAAAAAAGGAAGTAGGGTACAGTACACTCGTTCGCCCACTGCTTGAATACTGCTCACCGGTGTGGGATCCGTTCGAGATGGGATTGATAGAAGAGATAGAGAAGATCCAACGGAGAGCAGCGCGCTTCGTTACAGGATCATTTAGTAATCGCGAAAGCGTTACGGAGATGATAGATAAATACCAGTGGAAGACTCTGCAAGAGAGACGCTCAGTAGCTGGGTACGGGTTTTGTTGAAGTTTCGAGAAGATACCTTCACCGAAGAGTCAAGCAGTATATTTCTCCCTCCTACGTATATCTCGCGAAGGGACCATGAGGATAAAATCAGAAGGATTGGAGCCCACACAGAGGCATACCGACAATCTGTATAGAGGTACTCAAGGTACCCTCCGCCACACGCCGTCAGGTGGCTTGCGGAGTATGTATGTAGATGTAGATGCAAGATAGCAGGTCAATGTAAGCGCGAGATAAGCCATTGCAAATGTGAAATGCTGGTACGTTATCAATCGGTGTAACCGCCAGAATGTTGACTGCAGGCCTGCAAGCGTGCATGCATTGCGTTGTACAGGTGCCGGAAGTCAGTTCGTGGGCTGAAGTTCCCATGTCAGTTACACTTGGTCAGTCAATACAGGGACGCTTATTGCTGGTTGTGAATGACGCTGCAATTGACGTGCGATGATGAAGATTTGGAAATTTGTGGTAAGGTCTTATGGGACTAAACTGATGTGTTCATAGGTCCATAAGCCTATACACAACTTAACCTAACTTAAACTAACTTACGCTATGGACAATGCTCACACCCATGCCCGAGGAAAGGACTCGAACCTCCGACGCGGGGAGCCTCACGGACGATGCGGCTACCCCTCCGATGTTGACCTATTCTGCTCGAAAAGAGACAGATCTGGTGAACAAGCAGGGCAAGGCAAGATGTCGACACTCTGCAGAGCATGTTGACTTACAACAACGGTGCGTGTGTGAACGTTTCCTGTTGAAAAACTACCCCTGGAATGCTTTTCAGGAATGTCAGCACAACAGATCGAGTCACCTTATCGACGTACAGATTTGCAGCCACAGTATGTGGGATAATGAAGAAAGCGCTCCTACGAAATCGCGCCGCAGACCATAACTCGAGGCGTAGGTCCAGTGTGTTGGTTGCAGGCCCTCAACTACAACGGACCTCGACCCCAACTTCCAATCAGCTCTCGATAAACACCACTGAAGTCGCAAATGGCGTTGGTCTGGGTCAATGGAGTGCACGCTACGGAGCTTCTGGCTCAGAGCTGTTCGCAGAGGAACCCATTTGCAACAGTTCGTTGTGTTACTGCGGTGCCAACTGCTACTCACATCGCTGCTGCAGATGTAGTACGACGCGCCAGAGCCATACGCCGAACATGATGGTCTTCCCTCTCTTAGTGCCACTTCGCCGTCCGGAGCCGGTCTTAGGCGTGACAGTACGTTCTCGTGGCCACTGTTGGCAGCAATCACATTCATTGATTGCACTCCTGCCACGTCTATCTGCAAGTATCATCCAGTGTCTCTCAGCCATATTACATGACCTCAGTTAAACCCAATGAGGTGTCGACAATGACCTCTTTGTTTCTTCAGGGGCGTTCTTGACTAACGTAAGTCACCATGTCCAGTATCATAGTTCTAACGTCCGATTGCAACAGCGATGTGTAAGGAAGGAACATCCTATTTGTTCTACACTTGTACCACATGATATGACTCGTGAGTTCCGTTTTGGACTTTTTGATTCTTGAATTCCTTCGTTAGCCGGCCGGAGTGGCCGTGCGGTTCTGGGCGCTACAGCCTGGAACCGAGCGACCGCTACGGTCGCAGGTTCGAATCCTGCCTCGGGCATGGATGTGTGTGATGTCCTTAGGTTAGTTAGGTTTAATTAGTTCTAAGTTCTAGGCGACTGATGAACTCAGAAGTTAAGTCGCATTAAAAAAAAATAATAATTCCTTCGTTGTAACATAGTTCCAACCCGTTCATTAGCTTTTTTTTTCATTACTGTGAGAAGTCTACGCGTATTCTAGCCTGTTCTCACTATTCATCACATGTACCTGCGACAGTATTACATTCTTACCACATGACTCATATTCTATAACCAGTAATCTACGACAATTCCCAAGACTAGATACCTGAAAGAATGTTCATAATTTTATGAAAAAGATATTATTGGGCACGAAGCAGACTTAAACTCTGATCTCCCGCTTTGCAGTCCAACACCACGACCACGCAATCACGACGGCGCGGTTCTCACAAGTCGCTCAATGTCGTGTATGTTGAGCTTGAAGCTTTCACTGTTTCTGTTTTGTTTCGTTTTTCATAGTTCAGTGCATCTTTTTCTTGTTTTCGTGCTTCATCTTTCTTGTTTTCATCCTTCATCGATCTTGAGTTTTTTTTCAGTTTTTCGCCGGCTACCCACTGAGCCATTACGCCACTAAATCAGGTGAGGGGGAGGGGGCCGATGAGGAGTTTCTCTTGTTAGCAATTAGCTTCATAGCGTTCCCGCTAGTGTAGGCATGATGCCCCCTCCTGCTCGGCGGTAGTACCCTCACTGTGTTCCTGTCCAAGCGACTAGCCTTCGTGCTGCAGCTCACTAGTGGAGTCGGCCGTTCTCGGAGCCCCTACGGTGCGCCAACCTGTTTCCACTGGTACATTAGAGGAGGCACATTCGATGTACTGAATTTGAGGAGATATGATGGAGTCCGAAGGGTGGGGTTAATGGCAGACCGAAAACACTCGTGGCGTGTTACTTCAGAGTACCACGAGCCAACAACTGTAGACTATTTTTTGATAAGCCTCTTGAGATACTAGGTTTCGGCAGATTGGTGTTCCACAGCCAGTGACTGGTGTGTTTGTATAATATGAAATTTTCCTAAATTTATTTCAGTAGCCAAGCTTCATTGGCTTGTTCAGTGTTAGGGCATTGCGGTTTAGGTGTAGAGGTGTTCTTAATATAACTGTGTATGTACAAGTGTAATGGGCACAACTAAAGATATTTCCAGTGATGACTAAGTGCGGTGTACCGAACTACATTGCGTCATTTTTCAGACTAATAACTATAGCCATTACGGGTCGTAAGTTCTTAGGTTCGTTAATATCATGAAGTATGTGCCAAGAGCAAACCATTAATATTTATTTTCCCCTGTGCAGCGAGTCAGGTATTGAAGAGTGCACACATGCACCCCAAATGGTTAGACTGTATTGAAAGGCATAGTTCAGTTAGTGATACAATATGACTGTGCAGAACATATCGGGTCGTAAAGTGTGTGACGTATTTTTGGGTAGGCTGAGGTACCAGATATAAAGTTACCTGCAATGATACATGTTACACAATAATATATGACTGAAAAGTAAATGAGAATTATTTGAATTATTTCAGATATTGTTGCAGTTGCTGACTCCCTCAGGAGGAATATTCATGCTATAGTGATGACTTTCAGACACTGTCTGACTGTTAAATGAATGCCGCAACACGATTATTTTCGATTTCAGCTTAGATGAACAGAATGACACCATCGCTTCATCTGTGTAGCTATCGTGCTTATTTCTTTCTTATAATTAGTTGACTGACTTCACACAGCAAGCGATACCATGGAACACATGTTTGTAGTTCAGCAACAGCCGAATTCCTTTTAACGAACCCATGTACACTGTTGCAGTATCCGCTTCGGGTTTCAAATAGAATGCACAATTTGTAGTAATTTGAAGTTGCGATGAGTGCAACTCTATAAGACTTAGAAATTCATGAGCTCTGATACCGAAACCCACCAATTTAATAACGTTTCCGAACAGAAAAGTATTTCTCGCTGTGTGTGGTATCCTGCGCTTCAGAATATTCGTATCTTTCTCTCGCGACCAGATGAATTATAGATAGGGCAAAACATTTGCCGAGAGAGCGCGTACGAGAGGAAGGCGAGGGTAAAGGACGACAGACGGATAGTGAGGAGCCAAAATGTTAATAGTGTTGTAACCTTAATTGGATTGGTACCGTGTGAACAAGATGGCAGTAATAATTTGTTACTTGCCCCAAAACCGTTATCTCTGTTTGCGTATTCCCACCATATATGTTCCATTCAGCGCGGTACATACGTAAGATAAAGAGAAGTTATTGGTTGCTGTACTCACGCACGGGCTTTGCTTTGGATAATGCTTCCAATAGCATTCCCTTGTTGCACGATATGTGACTCAATTGGAAACGCTTGCCTCTTTCGGTAGCAGAAACGTTGTGGCCAATCTTGCTCGTGGTCACAAACCGAATATTGACAGTTTACTACATTCTGCAGATACAGTTATTAGTAACTTAGTTCTATCGAACCGCACAAAATCGTTTCAATTATCCAACGGGTTTTATTTTTTGACTGAATGTACAAGGAAATGTAACGCTTCTGGTTCAATAATTCAGCGAACCTCTTGGGAGCACACGATGTGAAAAAAGTTAGAGATAAGTTTTAAAGTTTCATAGTCATCAAACAACATTGTTAATAGGATTACTTACAAAACAGCAGCTTTCCGGAGGAATAGCGAGATGTGATTTTGTGAAGTACTGTCATAAACTAAGTCTATGACATCGAAGGACTCTTCACGACGATATATAGTGGCTCAAAGTGACACAGTTGGAACCGCTTATCAAATTCAATTTCGATGACGTAAAACACTATTATGAAGTACAGCACATCCAAACCACAAACGTTGCCGTGGCTGTCTCCCATTATTCATGAGAGTTAATGAGGGTCAGAGATAAGGAGATAGACCGAGAATAACTTCCTCTTTGTTTTCGAGACGTATATATAAGCGAAGTTGGCTACTACAAAAATGTTTAGTAGAAACTACTCAACAGTGTAAACTTTGTACTTAACGTTAAATATTTTCTATGTATTCACTTACGACAAGAACATTTATTACTCTAACTCAAATTAGCATTCGAACAAGCCAAATTTTGGTTGTATAAACAGAAAAAATATTTCCAGTCTTACTTATGTTGCGATCGTCTATAATGAGAATATAACCACTAATGGAGCTATAGCGTCGTTGTTCAACGACACCATACCCAATTCTTAATCTTCCCATTTTATATTATGGAGGCGAGTTAACACTAGAGGAGAATGCACCTATGACAATTTTTTTCTTCGTTGCTTCATGTCTCGTGATTGGTTTTGTAATCGCATGAAGGAATACGTACTATAGACCCTCATAAGCAGTTTCTTATATTTTCTACATTTGTAAACATTTCGTGTTGTACGCAGTTAAGTGATAAGTGTATAACATGCCAAAGCTATTTGGAATATATTGTTAATTCTTCATGCACAGAAATTTATGGTGACTAAAATGGTATGTATTTTGAGAACTAGTTATGTAACATGCGGACAGCTAAACCACCCATATTGTACATTCAAACAGCAGGAGGTCTTCTACAACGGAACATGTGATACTTGCAAATGACCTTCGTTTTTTAATCTGTTAACAATTTTACCTATCCAGGACATAGAAATTTTTATTATTTTACAGTAACTTGTATTCCAAAATGTTTTTAACCTGTAACTGTTTTTTCATAATACTTCTGCTTACTTTTATTTCGCTTGCTGATAATAACCGTTGTGTTGCAGAGTAATAAAGTAACATAAAGTCAATTGAAGACAGTACTGTCCGGATTTCCTCGACGCAAAGCTTTTAAATTTCAATAGACTAGTTGTTCCTAGGTGCATGTCCATGTTGAACTTTGAAACATGTTTTAACACTTGGAAAACCATAATTTTCTGGAGTAAGTTTTTGTTATTTCAAAAAAGGGCTGCAGCACATTAAAAGAGAATGCCATCATTCAAAAATTGAATAAGAAAAATGTTAAACTTATGTTACAGGGATGGCTGGAAGCAAAAGTATTAGTGATTAGTTCCCTCAACTGCTTGCTCCACATAAGTACTGTATAATAAGGGGCATAAAGGATAATCTCGCCTCACTCTCTTCTCAAACACTGCTTTTCTTTCAATTCCATTGACTCTTGAAACGAGTTTAGTTTCTGCGTAAGTTGTAGGTAACGTTTCCTTCTATACATTTTTACTGACAATAACTTCACAATCCTAAACAGAGTATTTCAGTCAATGCTGTTTCTAAATCTAGAAATATTGAAAGTTTTGATTTCTCTTTCTTCAGTCTGTCCTCTAAGATACATCTAGGATTACTTTTTCGTGTGTCGCTACATTTCTTCTCCGCCCAGTTAATACAGGAGCATTATTTTGACTTAGATCTTCCATTCAAATTCTATTAGCAATATAGCATTTCTCATCTCATGTTCGTAGTGTTGTCATCAAGTTACTTTCCTGCAGTTGTTCTCCATATTGCATTCACCTTCCAGTCATCTATTCTTTTTTGATACCGGCTGTGTTCATAACTTGTCATATTAGTCCAGTTTTTCTCTTTTCTGTAAAGAACGTACGAAGATAGGGTTCAGTGCCCCGTCGATGACTGGTTCATTAGCGACGGACCAGAAGCCCGAATTACGGAAGGAAATCAAAGGAAATACTTTAAATGATTGTATGGCGCTACTGGCCGAGAGATCCCGGATGGAGTTGTTCGGTAGCGTGGTGGAAGTTTTAGAAGTATTCGGCACCTCTTCGGTGACTTGCACGTCGATGAAGATGAGAGGAAATGATTAGTACAACACAAACACCCAGTCCCCGAGCGAGGAAAATTTCCAGCCTGCTGTTAATCTAACCCGGGAACAATCCCAGAAACAGCCTTAAGCGATGTAGGAAAAACAGCGAAAGCGTAAATCCAAATAGCAAGAAGGAGATTTGAATCTGCATCCTTCCGAAGAATATTAGTGTCTTTCCGCTAGGTGAGCCTCGCTCGATTTCTTTAATAATGTTTTGTTTCTATTTAAATTTTTTAAATTTCATTATAAACATCGACGACCATCATTAGTAATCATATGTGTTTTATAATTTCATGCCAGGCTGTAAACGATATTGTTTCTAGGTAAGTGTTTTACGGTTCAAATGATTTAAGATTCTTTAGAACTTTGTAACCATCACCCCAGGTTTGGGAAGTACACCCACCAAGCTAACAGCTGCTATCAATTTATCAGGGACTAACCTCTGTAACATTAGAAGTTTGTCTGTTTACATTTAGATTAATTCCATTGGATCCCTGAACATTCCATTATTTAACATTGGGGTGCAATTGGATGAAAAAAGTATTTTTTTCTGATATTCTTACCTTAGTTCCTTTTTAATTTTGTGTTACTTTCCTGCGGCAAACTTGAGCTTCGTTGAGCAATTTTTCACTGATATAGTTTATTCATACTGATGAGAGGGCCTGACAGTATGCGTTATGAATCTGCAGTATAAGGGTGGCTGATCGCTGTCGGTAGCTGTTCAGCTTATAGCTGATATCCTCCCCTGCCTGATTTTATCTTCCAGCTTTGTAATCGATGCCATTCTTTATTAATTCTTCTGCCATAAGACGGTAGTTTGAGCCGAACTCTCCAGGCAGAACCAGTTTCCCTGTCCCGCTTTCCATACAAGATTACCGATGTGTCACTTCTCATTTGTTGCAGTGTCCAACGAGCAATCATCTTTTCAAGTTTTCTTTCAAGTGTAAGCTTTTACCTCTTCTGCACTGATAGTCTAACTAATCTGTATTTCTTCCCTGTACTTGGGAATTTAATATTCTGTATGTAGTCTGTAAGGTTCCTTTCAGAGTATACTGATACACTAACTCCGTACTTAGCAACCACATACAACCACTCGCTTATAGAAAGATCCGTACCCAGAGACTAACAAGTCACACCAATACCTAAGAAAGGAAATAAGAGCAACCCGCACGTCGATTTGCTATAGGGTTTTGGAACGTGTACAGTGCTCGAACATTGTGAATCACATCGAAAGAAACGATTTATTGGCAGCTAGTCAACACGCATTCAGAAAATATTGCTTTCGTGAAACACAACAAGCTCTTTATTCTCGCGAAGTTATGAGTGCTGTCAACAGGAGACGTCAGATTGATCCCATATTTTTAGATTTTTAGAATGCTTTTGACACCGCTCCTCAGAAGTGATTTCTAATTAAACTGCGTGCCTGTGGAGTTCCGCCTCAGTTGTGTGACTACATTCGTGATTTCCTGGCAGAAAGATCACGGTTCGTAATAACTGACGTGAAGTCATGGAGTAAAACAGAAGAAATATCTGTAGGTCCTAAGGGAATGTTATAGGACCTGTGTTGTTCTTGCATAAGCAATTTAGGAGACAATTTGTGCAGTCCTTGTGGTGTCACCGCCAGACACCACACTGGCTAGGTGGTAGTTTAAATCGGCCGCGGTCCATGTAGTACATGTCGGACCCGCGTGTCGCCACTGTGATCGCAGACCTAGCGCCACCACCAAGGCAGGTCTCGTGATACGAGAGTGGACTCGACCCCAGTTGTACGAGAACCAAGCTACCGCCCAGTTGTACGCGAACCTAGCTATCGCCCAGTTGTACGCGAACCTAGCTATCGCCCAGTTGTACGCGAACCTAGCTATCGCCCAGTTGTACGCGAACCTAGCTATCGCCCAGTTGTACGAAGCCTTTCTCTCTCATTAGCCGAGAGACAGAATAGCCATCAGCTAAGTTAATGGCAACGAACTAGCAAGGCGCCAGTTGTATCAGTGCCTATAGCTTACGAGTATTCAAGAGAGATGTATTCCAAGGAATAAAGAAAAGATAAGTAAAAAGCATCTATATACTTTTCTTCTTATTCATTTATAAGTTCTCATGTTCCAGACTTCACGCCCGTCTGCTGTATGCCGTGCACTATCGGCTACCGCGTAGTCAAGCTTTCTTTTTCAGCAATCCACGGTGTCGGTCCAGCTACCGACACTACAATTATTGGCGACGAGGGAAAAGGACCTTTTTCTGATTGCTTACATTTATTTCTGATTGCTTACATTTATTTGTGTCATGGCTTCGCCACATTCTCCAGATGTACTGTCCGAATTTTATCGCTTGCAGAATCAGCAGACGCAGGCATTACTGGATGCCCTTGGACAGCTCGTCCAGGGTCAACGTGCGCTGCACACCGATGCGGCCGCAGCCGCTTCACCGCTACCGCAGCCACAACCTGCCGTTGCACCGCCTTTTAGGCACTACGACCCGAACCACGAGACCTGGCAAGAGTGGTCTCGTCAGTTCGCATTCCACCTTGCTGCCTACAGAATTCAAGGTAATGAGCGGCAGCCGTTTTTGCTTTCTTGTGTCGGTGTGTCCACATACCGTGTGATAGTGAAATTGTTTCCCCGCCGCGACGTAGCAACTTTGTCATACGAGGAAATTTTGTCTGCATTAGATGCCTATTTCAAAGAAACAGTTAATGTGGTTGCAAAACGGTATACGTTTTTTCGTACAAAACGTACGGCCGGTCAAACTAATAGGGAGTGGGTAGCAACATTGCAAGGACTTACTAGGGACTGTGCCTTTGAATGTGACTGTGGTCTTTCTTATTCAGATACAATGGTGCGTGATGCAATTGCACAGAACGTTTCTGATGTTCGCATACGGGAGCAAATTTTGAAACTAGTTAATCCCTCCCTTCAACAAGTGATAGACATATTGGATAGACAGGACACACTGGACTGTGCTCAGGAATCTTTTGAAACTTCGCCAGCCGTGTGTAACATTAACCGGCCCGCTGGACGCACTGCGCGGCCCGGTAACCGGGCCTCGCGCACGGCGGCACAGCGACCGCCGCGTGCTACGCCGGGTGTGCCGCGCCAGCCCGCAAATGCAGTGAAATCATGCCCGCGGTGTGCTACTAGACATTCGCGTGAACATTGCCCGTCACGCCAAGCTATTTGCTTTTTCTGCAATAAGAAAGGACATGTTCAAAGTGTTTGCCAGAAAAAGCTCAGATCAGACAATCACAATCATTCCAGGCCCTTTGCTTCGCGCCGGAATCGAACCAAGGACACTCAGGCTCGTGGACCTTCGCCTATGGACATTCATGTCGTTAATTCCACTTCGTCCAGTGACACTTTCTCTAACAGTAACAGTGATCGTCCCACAAAAACTGTGCGTCGACGTCGCCGGAAATCACGTCAATTAGCAAGTGATTCTGTACCAGTGTCTGTTCCAATTGCACAAAACAGTCGCTCTTGTCGTCAGCAGGACAATAAACTTTTTGTGGACTTAGACTTTGAAGGCAAAGTGATACCATTCCAGCTCGATACCGGAGCTGCAGTTTCATTGCTCAATCACGACACATACAAACAACTGGGCAAACCTCCGTTGCGTGCCGCAAATGTTAAGCTAACTACATATTCCGGACAGACAATTCCTGTGTTAGGACAGTGCAGCCTTCTTGCAACATTCAAGGGACAAACAAAACTTGTGTCATTTTACGTTCTTCGTTCTTCTTCTGCAGAGAACTTATTTGGTCTAGATTTATTTAAGTTGTTTAACATGTCTATTGTAAATCAGGTCCTAACAGTGAAGCAGACTGTGCCTACAGACAGTGTTTCTCGGCTGTGTGACGAATTTGCAGACATTTTTGCACCGGGCTTAGGTTGCGCTAAAAACTATGAAGCACATTTAGAACTGAAGGTAAACGCGCAACCGAAATTTTTCAGAGCGCGCAATGTTCCCCACGCATTGCGTGATGAGGTCGCAAGAACGTTACACGATCTCGAATCACAGGGTGTAATTGAACGTGTGCAAGCTTCTCTCTGGGCCTCACCCTTAGTAATTTTGCCAAAACCTTCCGGAAAATTGAGACTTTGCGTGGACTTCAAGGCCACAGTGAATCCACAGCTAGTGACTGCTACTTTTCCTTTGCCCCGCCCGGAAGATCTTTTTGCTAAACTGTGCCCGGGACAATATTTTTCAAAGTTGGACCTAGCCGATGCGTACTTGCAAATACCGGTGGACGACGAATCCCAGCGCGTATTGGTGGTTAACACGCATCTTGGATTGTACCGCTTCAAAAGACTGCCATTCGGGTGTGCATCCGCCCCTGCCTTGTTTCAGCGATATTTCCAAACTATTTGTGCGTCGGTCCCTACTGCAGCAAACTATCTGGACGATATAGTGATCTCCGGACAGACAGAAGAAGATCATCTTGCGAATTTACGAACATTATTTCAGGTCTTGCGGCAAAATGGTCTTCGCTTGAGGAAGGACAAATGTGTGTTTTTTGCTCGTGACTTACCATACCTGGGACATGTCATTAATGCCCAAGGCATACATCCGAGTCCAGAGCACCTCCGTGCCATACAAGACTTGCCGTCCCTTCAAAATCTCAAACAGCTACAGAGTGTGTTGGGTAAACTTAATTATTACCATAAATATGTGCGCAATGCCTCTTCCATTTCAGCTCCGCTTCATCGCTTACGCCGTAAAGGTGTTCCGTTCGTCTGGACGCCGGAATGTGAACGCGCCTTTCGCCAGTTGAAATCGGCGTTGCTTTCTAATACTTGCCTTACGCCATTCGATCCCCAGAAACCCCTTTTGTTGATGGTAGATGCATCGGATTTCGGGATCGGTGCTGTGCTTGCGCACAAAGTTGGCTCCCATGATCGCCCTATTGCCTTTGCGTCCAAATTGCTCTCGTCTGCGCAAAGAAATTATTCACAGATAGAGAAAAAAGCTTTGGCTCTCGTGTTTGGTGTTACTAAGTTCCATGATTTCTTGTATGGTCGTCACTTTACCATCATCACAGACCACAAACCTTTGACATCGCTTGTTCATCCGACCAAGCCTGTACCTCCACGTACAGCGCAGAAATTCATTCGCTGGTCTCTTTTCCTCTCGCAGTACCGCTACGATATCTTGTATCGGTCCACTGCTAAGCACGGAAACGCCGATGCGTTGTCCCGTTTGCCTGTTGCTGAGGATAAAGCATTCGATTCTTCCGAACTTGCTTGCATGTTCATTGATTCGGAAACCGATGACGTGGTCGAATCGTTTCCGATTGATTTTCGTCGTGTCGCTACAGCCACAGCTGCTGACCCTGTCCTTGCTACTGTTTTACGTTTTGTTGCTACGCAATGGCCTTTGTCAAAGTCTCGGATCGAGGATCCGTTGGTTCGCCGATTTTTTGCTCACAAGGAGAGACTTTTTGTTCGACGTGGTGTTTTGTTGTTGCGTTCTGATAATGATCAGTCCAGAGTCGTGGTCCCACGTTCGTTACAGTCCTCTGTTTTACGGCTTCTTCACCAAGGACATTGGGGTATAGTGCGAACGAAACAACTTGCTCGTCAGCACTGTACTTGGTTCGGAATCGATGCTGCGATTACGAATATGTGTTCTTCGTGCCCGGCGTGTGCCGAACAACAGTCCGCACCGCCGCGGAAAGTCTTTGCGTGGCCAAAAGCCACTTCCCCTGGGCAACGCTTGCACATTGATTTTGCTGGTCCATTCTGGAATGCTCGATGGTTGGTTCTGGTCGACGCCTTCAGTAATTTTCCTTTTGTTGTCCGGATGTCTTCCACGACGTCCTCCGCCACCATCCAAGCGTTGTCTGCTATCTTTTGCATTGAAGGTCTTCCGCAGACTATTGTTTCCGACAATGGCCCACAATTCATGTCCGCAGAATTTCAGTCATTCTGCCAGGCCAATGGTATTCAACATCTGACATCCGCGCCGTTTTCGCCTCAGTCCAACGGTGCCGCTGAACGATTGGTCCGGACTTTCAAGTCACAGATGTTGAAATTGAAAGAGTCGCATTCTCGGGAGGACGCATTGTTGCTCTTTTTGTCTTCGTATCGCTCTCAGTCCCGAGATGGTCGCTCGCCGGCTGAGTTGCTCCACGGTCGTCCTCATCGCACCTTGATGTCTTTGCTGCATCCGCCGCATCAGGTTCCTGTGCAGCGGCAGACTCCTGCTTTTGCTCCAGGCGACGTTGTATTTTATCGCAACTATCGAGGTTCACGGCGTTGGCTCGCAGGGCGCATTCTTCGCTGCCTCGGCCGCGCGATGTATTTGGTTTTGGGGGCCTCTGGTGAGGTGCGTCGGCATCTCAATCAGCTGCGCCTCTGTCGTCGCTCGGGTTCTGCCGCTCCCCGTCTGCTTTCAGCGACGGTGCCGTCCGGTCAGCGCCCTGGGGACCCATCTACTGGCTCGCCTCATCCCCAGGTGTTACCGACGATGCCTTCCATTTTGCCCCATGGCGACGCGCCGCCGCCGCAGCAGCAGCAGCAGCAGCAGCAGCCGCCGCCGCCGCCGACCGCATTCGACGCTTCGTTGCAGCCGCCAAGCGCCTCCCAGGGTCACGCGCCGCCGATCGCTTCCCGTGACCAGCTGTCCTCCGCCATGGAACTCCCGCCCGCTCCGGACCACATGACGTCATCGCGCGTCGGCTACCCCGACGCCATGGACATCGACCCTTCGGTCCCTCATGTCTTATTACGGGCGCATACACCGCTTGTTGACGTGCACCCTGGACTAGTTTTGCAGGCGTTTCCTAGCTCCCCTCGGACCGGATGGCCGGGTGCGGGTGGCACAGCCTCGCCTGTTGTTAGGCTCCCCACCTCATCGCATACGTCAACATGTGGTCCTCCCCACGGCGGGCGGAAGCCTTATTACACGACCGTTCGCCGATTTGCGGGGGAGGAATGTGGTGTCACCGCCAGACACCACACTGGCTAGGTGGTAGTTTAAATCGGCCGCGGTCCATGTAGTACATGTCGGACCCGCGTGTCGCCACTGTGATCGCAGACCTAGCGCCACCACCAAGGCAGGTCTCGTGATACGAGAGTGGACTCGACCCCAGTTGTACGAGAACCAAGCTACCGCCCAGTTGTACGCGAACCTAGCTATCGCCCAGTTGTACGCGAACCTAGCTATCGCCCAGTTGTACGCGAACCTAGCTATCGCCCAGTTGTACGCGAACCTAGCTATCGCCCAGTTGTACGAAGCCTTTCTCTCTCATTAGCCGAGAGACAGAATAGCCATCAGCTAAGTTAATGGCAACGAACTAGCAAGGCGCCAGTTGTATCAGTGCCTATAGCTTACGAGTATTCAAGAGAGATGTATTCCAAGGAATAAAGAAAAGATAAGTAAAAAGCATCTATATACTTTTCTTCTTATTCATTTATAAGTTCTCATGTTCCAGACTTCACGCCCGTCTGCTGTATGCCGTGCACTATCGGCTACCGCGTAGTCAAGCTTTCTTTTTCAGCAATCCAACTCCACGGTGTCGGTCCAGCTACCGACACTACAGTCCTCTTAGACTGTTCGCAAATGATGCTGTTATTTACCGTCATATAATGCCGACAGATGATCAAAAAGAACTGCAAAATGATTTAGATAATACAGGGTGATTCAAAAAGAGTATCACAAATTTAAATATGTGTATTCAATGAAAGAAACATAATATAACCTTCTGTTATACATCATTACAAAGAGTATTTAAAAAGGTTTTTTCTTCACCCAAAAACAAGTTCAGAGATGTACAATATGGCCCCCTCCAGACACTCGAGCAATATCAACCCGATACTCCAACTCGTTCCGCACTCTCTGTAGCATATCAGGCGTAACAGTTTGGATAGCTGCTGTTATTTCTCGTTTCAAATCATCAATGGTGGTTGGGAGAGGTGGCCGAAACACCATATCCTTAACATACCCCCATAAGAAAAAATCGCAGGGGGTAAGATTAGGGCTTCTTGGAGGCCAGTGATGAAGTGCTCTGTCACGGGCTGCCTGGCGGCCGATCCATCGCCTCGGGTAGTTGACATTCAGGTAGTTACGGACAGATAAGTGCCAATGTGGTGGCGCTCCATCCTGCTGAAATATGAATTGTTGTGCTTCTTGTTCGAGCTGAGGGAACAGCCAATTCTCTAACATCTCCAGATACTGTAGTCCAGTTACAGTAGCACCTTCGAAGAAAAAGGGACCAAAAACTTTATTGGCTGAAATGGCACAGAAAACGTTCACCTTAGGCGAGTCACGTTCATACTGAGTTGTTTCCCGCGGATTCTCAGTGCCCCATATACAGACATTGTGACGGTTGACTTTCCCGTTAGTGTGGAAAGTTGCTTCATCACTAAACACAATCTTTGAAACGAAAGATTCATCTGTTTCCATTTGAGCAAGGATAAAATCACAGAAATCGATTCGTTTAATCTTATCAGCTGCAGACAGTGCTTGAACCAATTTCAGACGATAAGGTTTCACAACTAACCTTTTTCGTAGGACTCTCCATACAGTTGATTGTGGAATTTGCAGCTCTCTGCTAGCTCTGCGAGTCGATTTTCCTGGGCTGCGAACAAATGCTTGCTGGATGCGTGCTGCATTTTCATCACCCGTTCTCGGCCGTCCAGAACTTTCCCCTTTGCACAAACACCCATTCTCTGTAAACTGTTTATACCAACGTTTAATACACCACCTATCAGGAGGTTTAACACCATACTTCGTTCGAAATGCACGCTGAACAACTATCGTCGATTCACTTCTGCCGTACTCAATAACACAAAAAGCTTTCTGTTGAGCGGTCGCCATCTTAGCATCAACTGACGCTGACGCCTAGTCAACAGCGCCTCAAGCGAACAAATGTACAACTAAATGAAACTTTATAGCTCCCTTAATTCGCCGATAGACAGTGCTTAGCTCTGCCTTTTGTCGTTGCAGAGTTTTAAATTCCTAAAGTTGTGGTATTGTTTTTGAATCACCCTGTATATCTGTAAGATGCATATTAACTCAAACAAATACTTAGGGACTGAAGTTAAGAATAACTGAAATTGGAACTATCATATAGACTATGTTGTGGGGAAAGTAAGCCAAAGACTGCAATTTATTGGCAGAACACTTAGAAAATGTAACAGGTTTGCCAAAGAGATACCTTATAATATTCTTGGAAGCTCATTTCTGCAATATTTCTGCGTGGTGTGGGAACCACATCACACAGGACTGACGCACGACATCGAAAATGTTCAAAGAAGGACAGCTCGTTTTGTATTATCGTGAAACAGGGGGGAGAATGTCACGGATATGATTCACGAATTGGGGTGACAGTCATTAAAACGAAGGCGTTATTCACTGCGGCAGAACCTTCTCATGAAATTTCAATCACCAGCTTTCACTTCTGTTAAAATATTTGTTTGCGGCCTATCCGCATAGGGAAAAAGGATCATTACAATAAAATAAGACGAAACAAAGCTCGCACAGAAAGATTTAAGTATTCGTTTTTCCTTCGAGGTAGCAGAGCGGTAAGGTATAAAAGTAGCTTAAGGGTTGTTAGATGAAGTCTCTGCGACGCATTCAATATTGAACTGAAGAATAGTCATGTAGCTGTAGATGTAGATTTCATTTCTGCATTTGCATCTCAAATTTCAGAATATGATTGGCATATTGTGGTATCTGTTGAGAGGCCAGACAAACGTGTGGTTCCTGAAGAGGAGCAGCAGCCTTTTCAGTAGTTGCAAGGGCAACAGTCTGGAAGATTGACTGATCTGGCCTTGTAAAACTAACCAAAACGGTATTGCTGTGCTGATACTGCGAACGGCTGAAAGCAAGGGGAAACTACGGCCGTAATTTTTCCCGAGGGCATGCAGCTTTACTGTATGGATTAATGATGATGGTGTCCTCTTGGGTAAAGTATTCCGGAGGTAAAATAGTCCCCCATTCGGATCTCCGGGCAGGGACTATCAGGAGGACGTCGTTATCAGGAGAAAGAAAACTGGCGTCCAACGGATCGGAGCATGGAATGTCAGATCCCTTAATCGCGCAGGTAGGTTAGAAAATTTAAAAAGGGAAATGGATAGGTTAAAGTTAGATATAGTGGGAATTAGCGAAGTTCGGTGGCAGGAGGAACACGACTTCTGGTCACGTGAATACAGGGCTATAAATACATAATCAAATAGGGGTAAAGCTGGAGTAGGTTTAATAATGAATAGGAAAATGGGAATGCGGGTAAGCTACTACAAACAGCATAGTGAACGCATTATTGTGGCCAAGATAGATACGAAACCCATACCTACCACAGTAGTACAAGTTTTTATCTCAACTAGCTCTGCAGATGACGAAGAAATTGAAGAAATGTATGATGAGATAAAAGAAATTATTCAGATAGTGAAGGGAGACGAAAATGTAATAGTTATGGGTGACTGGAATTTGGTAGTAGGAAAAGGAAGAGAAGGAAACGTAGTAGGTGAATATTGATTGAGGGTAAGAAATGAAAGAGGAAGCCGCCTGGTGGAATTTTGCACAGAGCACAACTTAATCATAGCTAACACTTGGTTCAAGAATCATAAAAGAAGGTTGTATACATAGAAGAAGCCTGGAGATACTGACAGGCTTCAGATAGATTATATAATGGTAAGACAGAGATTTAGGAACCAGGTTTTAAATTGTAAGACATTTCCAGGGGCAGATATGGACTCTGACAACAATCTATTGGTTATGACCTGTAGATTAAAACTGAAGAAACTGCAAAAAGGTGGGAATTTAAGGAGATGGGACCTGGATAAACTGACTAAACCAGAGGTTGTACACAGCTTCAGGGAGAGAATAAGGGAACAATTGAGAAGAATGGGGGAAAGAAATACAGTAGAAGAAGAATGGGTAGCTTTGAGGGATGAAGTAGTGAAGGCAGCAGAGGATCAAGTAGTTAAAAAGACAAGGGCTAGTAGAAATCCTTGGGTGACAGAAGAATTATTGAATTTAATTGACGAAAGGACAAAATATAAAAATGCAGTTAATGAAGCAGACATAAAGGAATACAAACTTCTCAGAAAAGAGATCGACAGGAAGTGCAAAATGGCTAAGCAGTCGTGGCTAGAGGACAAATGGAAGGATGTAGAGGTTTATCTCACTAGGGGTAAGATAGATACTGCCTACAAGAAAATTAAAGATACCTTTGGAGACAAGAGGACCACTTGTACGAATATCTAGAGCTCAGATGGAAACCCAGTTCTATGCAAAGAAGGGAAAGCAGAAAGGTGGAAGGAGTATATAGAGGGTCTATACAAGGGCGATGTACTTGAGAGCAATGTTATAGAAATGGAAGAGGATGTAGATGAAGATGAAATGGGAGATATGATACTGCGTGAAGAGTTGGATAGAGCACTGATAGAACTAAGTCGAAACAAGGCCCCCGGAGTAGACAACATTCCATTACAACTACTGACGGCCTTGGGAGTGCCAGTCTTGATTAAACTCTACCATCTGGTGAGCAAAATGTATGAGACAGGAGAAATACCCTCAGACTTCAAGAAGAATATAATAATCCCAATCCCAAAGAAAGCAGGTGTTGACAGATGTGAAGAAAATTACCGAACTATCAGTTTAATAAGTCACGGCTGCAAAATACTAACGCAAATTCCTTACAGACGAATGGAAAAACTGGTAGAAGCCGAACTCGGGGAAGATCAGTTTGGATTCCGTAGAAATGCTGGAACACATGAGGCAATACTGACTCTATGGCGTATTTTAAAAGCTAGATTAAGAAAAGGCAAACCTACGTTTCCATCATTTGTAGACTTAGAGAAAGCTTTTGACAATGTTGACGGGCATACTCTCTTTCAAATTCTGAAGGTGGAAGGGCTAAAATACAGGTAGCGCAAGGCTATTTCCAATTTGTACAGAAACCAGATGGCAGTTATAAGAGTCGAGGGACATGAAAGGGAAGCAGTGGTTGGGAAGGCCGTGAGACAGGTTTGTAGCCTCTCCCCGATGTTGTTCAATCTGTACATTGAGCAAGCAGTAAAGGAAACAAAGGAAAAATTCGGAGTTGGTATTAAAATCCATGGAGAAGAAATAAAAACTTTGAGGTTCGCCGATGACATTGTAATTCTGTCAGAGAAAGCAAAGGACTTGGAAGAGCAGTTGAACGGAATGGACAGTGTCTTGAAAGGAGGATATAAGGTGAACATCAACAAAAGTAAAACGAGGATAATGGAATGTAGTCGAATTAAGTCGGGTGATGCTGAGGGAATTAGATTAGGAAATGAGACACTTAGTGTCGTAAAGGAGTTTTGCTATTTGCGGAGCAAAATAACTGATGATGGCCGAAGTAGAGAGGATATAAAATGTAGACTGGCAATGGCAAGGAAAGCGTTTCTGAAGAAGAGAACTTTGTTAACATCGAGTATTGATTTAAGTGTCAGGAAGTCGTTTCTGAAAGTATTTGTATGGAGTGTGGCCATGTATGAAAGTGAAACATGGACGGTAAATAGTTTAGACAAGAAGAGAATAGAAGCTTTCGAAATGTGGTGCTACAGAAGAATGCTGAAGATTAGATGGGTAGGTCACATAACTAATGAGGAGGTACTGAATAGGGTTTGGGAGAAAAGGAGCTTGTGGCACAACTTGACTAGAAGAAGGGATCAGTTGGTAGGACATGTGTTCTGAGGCATCAAGGGATCACCAATTTAGTATTGGAGGGCAGCGTGGAGGGTAAAAATCGTAGAGGGAGACCAAGAGATGAATACACTAAGCAAATTCAGAAGGATGTAGGCTGCAGTACGTACTGGGAGATGAAGAAGCTTGCACAGGATAGAGTAGCATGGAGAGCTGCATCAAACCAGTCTCACGACTGAAGACCACAACAACAACAACAACAACAACATTGTAATAGTGTGAACTTCGGTAGAAAATTTCATATTTTCTTTTAGAGGTAACCACAATAGTTAGCAGACTGGAGTTTCATTAAAGGAAATCATCAGTAAGGAAAATATCGACCACATGTTGCTTATGGTTGAGGAAGTGAAAGTGAAATTAGACTTTAAATGCACCAGTATCTTTGAGGTCATTTACAACCATTGTTTATTTTCAGTGGAAGTACTCGCTAGTTTCACGTTCAGAATCAAAGAAAAACGTGTGACATTTATCTGATTGCACAGAAATCAAATGTCTGATTATAGGAGAATACTACAACAATAAATTCATTTTCCATTTATTTTAATCAGTATTTTAAGATTTGATCAAACTCTGAATTAATATCGCCGTGAATCCAATTACTACGATTAAGATCTTTGGTATTGTTACAAAATTTGGCTCAAAGCTCAGTTCATGGATACCATGTGATTTACGAGTATATTGACAGTGGGATCATCAGTTAATTGTGATACCCTGTGGGTACATTACAAATACAACTGCATCTAAGAACCCTCCCACTTTGACAAACAAAATTTTGTAGTAGGTCCCTCCCTAGTTTTTAAGTCCCGTCTGGGCCACGCTTTTGTCCAGGGAACTGTGTGGAACCGCAAATACCTCCTGCCACATCTTCCATGGAAGGGCAAGGTTGTACCGTTACTGACATAATCCGATAGAACCCTCGCTTTAACGTTGTGTTGAAGAGCACAACGTTACTGTCTGTCAACACAGTATAACTTTCAAGGAGACGAAATGGTATGTGCAGGTGTGAGATCTAAAAAATGTATTCGAGCATTATCAGACTGTTTTAAATAATGTGAAAGTCTATATTGCTGCCGATTAATTTACCTTTTGTTTGTCTGCTGTGTTCATTACCCTACATAAACAAGGTTTAATATACACTGTACTAATGTAAATGAATTACAACTTATCACGATAACATTACGAAAACAGCAATTTTTAGGAAATTTGCTGATAACACGAACTTTCAGCTTCGAAACGATCTTTGTGTGTTTCCTGTTAGCAGTCATAGTGAAGTAGCGTTATAGGACGACAGTTAAAATATGTGAATATATCAGGAGGTTTTTCATCTTTATATCTTCACGGTATAGAATAAATGTAGCGATAAAACTTATTGTGGTGAAGATTCCTCCACTGATTGTCGATCTGCATGCTAGTGGCTTTTTCAGAGAACCATTAAACCTCTTGTTTCCTGTGAGATTGGATAACTAACGCAGTATTTCACTTCAAGGGCGAACACGTTACCGCTAACATACAACTGCAGCAGAGATACTATCATATTGTCTGCAGGCGTGAAGTTTAAAAACTATCAGAGAGTTGTCAAACTGTTATAACATTGTAACAGACTATATTGATGCTTATTAATTTACCTTTTACGCTTATCGCCCTATCTGTTTAACGTCCAACATATGCTAATAACACTACGAATAAAATATTCGTTTCAACATTATACAACTGAAAAGTTTTCTTTGTGATTGCATTCACTGAGACACATAATGACATAAATGAAAAGACGACAAATCACTTATTGAAAACTGCCTTTCCACTTATGCTAAGATGACAACTTGCAACATAAATAGCAATGCAAGCAGACGTTCCTGTTGAAACGAGCTTCCTGTACAGAAAAACATAAATTTGCTACCTCCAGGTCATCCCGTAAGTCATAATCACTCAGAATAATAATAAGAAAATACAGAGGGAGTTTACCAGGATAATTTTGAACTGAACCAGAAGTAATTCGACGGTCTTATAGTTGCCAAACGTATTCTACAATGGTGCCAGTCCTCCACTAGACTAATGACAGGCAGAATACGTTTCCATAGTTGATGTGTTTCTTGAGCTGGTGGGCAATCACACATTACAACGACGCGCCCTCTCTGACTGCCATGGCGTTGTATGAGAGCAGAATTATCTAGTATTAGCCACTGAGTTTTATTCGCATTTCTGTGCCTATGATTTGGGTCTAAATCGTAGGTACGAATAGTATCCACTTGCACTCACTGCAAGTCTAACATCATAACTAAAGAATAAGGTAAATTGTGTCGGAAGATTTATTTTTCAGCAGGTATCGTAGGTATTTTTGTTTTTCAATATTAAGTGATCTGCAAACTAAAAAATACCAGAAGTTCTTCACTTTTTTAACATCCCCAGACACCATTAACACTACAAGTACATAACACTGATTTCACTATTATATGCTTCAAAACAATTCTACCTATGATTGGTTTCACTGGCACACATAATAACACAAACGAAAAGACAAAATTACATTGATTACAAAATGCAAACACCCACAAATAAATTTCATAATCTATGGAAAACACACATTTTCAGAATATAAAAGCAAATCGATCAATATAATTTTTCTCAATGTCCGAAAAACAGGCTACTCAAAATCCGCGAAGAAAATTGAACATATGCACTACTGGAGCTCGATTCCAGTTCCTGATTATATGAAACGTGAAGTAATTGTGATAAGAATGTGAAACAATGGACGAAAATGTAACGAGTATGTCATTCTTAAGGAAAACTGTCGTCACGCATTGACTGACTTTTTCATTGTCTCTTGGTTGGATATTTTATATGACTATTAGAAAGAAACACTCACAACACTGGTGTAATATTGTACACCATATATTATATGTTACAATAACTGGTTTTGGCTGTTATGTCATCATCAGGTACAAAAATATCTTTGTAGCTATTGATGGCTTAACAGTCGGAAATCAGTTCGTGTAACAAATAACAAATATTGTAGAATATTACACCAGTGACGTGAGGGTCCCATTCATAAAATCGTCATTCATTCTATAAAAAACCAAAGAGACGAAATGTATCATCTACTCTTCACGATTACAATTTAACTGCAGAGGATTCATTGTCAATAAATTTCTCTTTTGTTTCTCACTAACAACTCCTCTAGGCTATCACAATATGCGTATGAGAACTGGATGTGTAAACGAGACGGCTTTGTTCAGTGTTATTGCATTTGTCCCCGAGTCACACAATGCTAATTATTGGAATTTCATTTCATTTTGGAAGCTATTGGAAAGGCTTAACGCATTTAAAATGCAGTATATCCTGCGCACGTCAGCTTGTCTTCTGATAAAATTGTTCATCGGCTCTTGCTTAGTTAGAAAGTTAATGGTCATATAAACAGAGTAAATCCAGATGAACAAACACATATGGAAACTTGACACCTCACACTTTACATTACTGAGGAGTAACTTGAAAAAGTTGAACATCTGTAAATCAATGATGTTAGATAAAAAGAGGTTGATGAAATAACTGAAAAATTTCGAAAATAAATCTACATCATTTCTTCTGTAAGTATTTCTGTTCCAAAATTGCCGCTAGACAGCAAAAAATTACAAATGTGTATATCAGAGAATCTTTGGTAACTCGAGGTTTTAGTGAGCCGTGCCCGCCACTTTATAGTATCGCGTCACCCAGGCCCGCCCGGCTAGCTGCGCTGTCTAAGGCGCTGCTTCCCGAGCGAGAAGGCGTGCCGGTTCCCGGCACGAATCCGCCCGGCGAATTAGTGTCGAGGTCCGGTATGCCAGCCAGCCTGTGGATGATTTTTAAGGAGGTTTCCATTTGCCTCGGCGAATGCGGGCTGGTTCCCCTTATTCCATCTCAGTTACACTATGTCGACGCCTGCTGCGCAAACACTGTCTCCAAGTACGCGTACACCATAATTCCTCTACCACGCTAACACTGGGGTTTACACTCGTCTAGTATGAGACGTTTCAGGGGGTGGGGAAGGGGGAAGGGCACGGGGGCCGAACCACACAGTAAATCTGGGTTCGGTGTTGGGTGGCGGTGGGGTTGGTGGACTGCTGTGGCCTGTTGTGGGATTGTGACCCACAGAAGGCCACGGCGGGACGAAGCCTCTCCTTCGTTTCTAGGTACCCGGGTCAATACACAATATACACACACACAATCGCGTCATCCCACTCCTAGTGCGGTGCAGTCTCCAACTAACACCCTAAAACTCCATCGAATTGCACAGTATTGTTACTTTCAGAAAGAGAGCCAGAGAGAGAATAAAAATGTCCAGGAAACACAGGAAGTGAAACAATTCAGTTTCCACGGAATTAATGCCGTTTAATCTTACATTAACGAACCTAATATCAACACAGCAATCCCGAAGGACGCAGGACGTAGAGATTAATTACGACAGCATATTAATTTCTCTAGACAGACGTTTTGGGTCATCTTGAATTGGTCAGCCAATGCTTCTGGTACGGAAGTAATGCAACAAGTCCATATTTCATGTGTTAGCGTGGAGTTACATCGGCAATTTCTTAAAATAATTTCTTACAAGTGTAATCCGCCATAATTCGCTCTTTGAAACATTCGAAATTTTGGTTGGTGAAACAAGGGTGAAAATAATGGATATTTACTTTTTCTTAGTCAATAGTTTCCGAGAAAATGACAGTCAAAGACTTGACGCTACTTCGAAGTCGCATGCACGGTATTAAGGAGCATTGTCTTAGTGGTTAAGAGCACAGTCTCTAATTTTTACTCTCCATGTTCAGATAAAATATGATGTTCTTGGTACAGATGT
This sequence comes from Schistocerca piceifrons, assembly GCF_021461385.2. Taxonomy (NCBI): domain Eukaryota; kingdom Metazoa; phylum Arthropoda; class Insecta; order Orthoptera; family Acrididae; genus Schistocerca; species Schistocerca piceifrons. The sequence continues at coordinate 635,194,444 of NC_060140.1, forward strand.
ATGCGACCTTAGTTGTTTCCAGTAAAACAATGGTATTATTGACGAAAGGTGTAAGCAATTCAAATCTGATTAAAATAGATTTTACCTTCATAAATATCGTACAACTCTAAATTTTGCTTTGATTTTTTACATTAAAAGCATAAATGTTCAGAACAGCACGAGCAAATTGGGAAGGTACATACGCCACTGTCACATTTTGTAGCGTACATATCATTAGGAAAAGTAAGTCGTTAACGTTACTAAATACCTCACGATATGTTGATAATTTCACGGCGAACCATCAAACATATAGAACCATTTTTTCGAAAGCTGTAGCCAGCAATTGGTTACCTATGTAGACGTGTATTTTATTAATTGCGTAGTTCCTACGTACGATCTCTGTTTTCTATGCGAGGAGAATAGGTCCCTTCGGTAATGGGTGAATGTAACTCCTCACCTGTCAGTAAAAGCCGGAAGGTTGTCCATTTAAGGTGGGATAGCTTTTCCCACCCACGAATCTTTCCTGATTTTGTGAATGTTGCGTGCTCATTGTGATGCCCTTTTAATAATTGGTATACGTCTTGTTGAACTCGAGGATTAAATTTCCCACCGACTATAAGTTTCCCACATTATGCTTCCTATCTGTGTGAATGTCTACCGTAATCGAAAAAAGTGTTTTTTAGTTATGTGTCTCAGTGAAACCGTTATCTCAGTGAAACCGTTACACTTTAACTTGACTCTGTACGGAATGTAGCTTTGCGCTTCCTAGCAGAAGCATGTAACCATTAATTATACTCTATACCAATCTCCTGTGTGTAAAATAACTAAGTGCATCATTACGAACATTAGAAAGAATCTTTAAAATCATTACGTATCTGACCTATCAAAAACAAATGCTATATAAACTTTATAGTAACGTCAACTTAGATTTCCAAAGGAAAACATCCACAAAGCTACTGACCTAAATAAAAACAGGACTTTCAAACCATTTATGATTTCACTGATTGTAATCTGAATATACAGTCACTGCTCCCCTTAGTACATAAATCTGTGATCAGTTCAGGGCCTCTGATCTCTTTGGCTTCATTGTGCTACAAAAGAGAGCTGAGGTATGGCCTGTAACTGCGTGCCACTATTGCGAGCTGAAGTAAATCGTGCTGCTTTGTCATTACTTAAATAATAAAATAAATAATAATGATAAATAAAAATAATAAAAAACCATGAGCAAAGCAAGAGTGATACGCACCAGCACAATTCCGTCAAACATCGCGAACTGCAATGCAAGTCCGTGTTAGTCTGTTTAAAACTTTTCAGTAGCATATGGAATGTGGTAGCTCAGTGTCACATAGTTTGAAAACTTGTCCACTTTAAGTTCTTATTCATTAGCAGATGTTAAGAGATATAAACGTACCTACATCATTGGGCATTCTTATTAACAAGTTGTTATCGTTATTAAATTCCATGGAGAAGAAATAAAAACTTTGAGGTTGGCCGATGCCATTGTAATTCTGTCAGAGACAGCAAAGGACTTGCAAGAGCAGTTGAATAGAATGGACAGTGTCTTGAAAGGAGGATATAAAATGAACATCAACTCAAGTACAACGAGGATAATGGAATGTAGTCGAATTAAGTCGGGTGATGTTGATGGAATTAAATTAGGAAATGAGACACTTAAAGTAGTAAAGGAGTTCTGTTATTTGGGGAGCAAAGTAACTGATGATGGTCGAAGTGGAGAGGATATAAAATGTAGGCTGGCAATGGCAAGGAAATCATTTCTGAAGAAGAAAATTTGTTAACATCGAGTATAGATTTAAATGTCAGGAAGTAGTTTCTGGAAGTATTTGTATGGAGTGTAGCCATCTATGGAAGTGAAACGTGGACGATAAATAGCTTAGACAAGATGAGAATAGAAGCTTTCGAAATGTGGTGCTACAGAAGAATGCTGAAGGTTAGATGGGTAGATCACATAACTAATGAGGAGGTATTGAATAGAAATGGGGAGAAGAAGAGTTTGTGGCACAACTTGACAAGAAGAGGGGACAGATTGGTAGGACATGTTCTGAGGCATCAGGGGATCACAAATTTAGCATTGGAGGTCAACGTGGAGAGTAAAAATCATAGAGGCAGACCAAGAGATGAATACACTAAGCAAATTCAGAAGGATGCGGGTTGCAGTAAGTACTGGGAGATCAAGAAGCTTGCACAGGATAGAGTAACATGGAGAGCTGTATCAAATTAGTCTCAGGACTGAAGACTACAGTCACAACAACATCATTGAAAATAAACAGAAAAATTCACAGAGTTAGCTTTTTGGTCAAAACTTTCTAAAAATTATTTCATTATACAAGATTTATATTCAGCATTCAAAAATGAAACAGTGAAATAAGTGATGTATTTCTTTCCTGAGTTCATGCATTTACGAGCTAATGACACAACAGTACCAGATAGCTAGCAATGCGAGTTAAGAAAATTTATAAAGTAAAACCGAAAAAAATCCCACTCCCTGTAAAGCCAGCGCGTGTGGTAAATTGGCTTCTTTAACGTATTCCAAGTTACAGCAAAAGATTTCTGATATTAGGCCTCAGTACCAGTAGACACATCTACTTCCAACAATGTTCGACACTCTCTCTCTCTCTCTCTCTCTCTCTCTCTCTCTCTCCCTCTCTCTCTCTCTCACACACACACACACACACACACACACACACACACACACACACACGCACACGCAACACACACACACACACACACACACACACACTCACATGTACTGACTGCTTGACAACAACATAAACTTTGGACTCCTGAGAGTATTCTTTGTACATGTGCTCATGAAAAGTAGTTATTGAGATCAGTATCACAGACAAAGCTGCGACTCTTCATACTTTTATAACATTTTAAATTCTTGAAGACAAATAGAAAGTGTTTCCACAAGTTTTCCGGAGAGTATTAATCCGTACTGTGAGTGTTGCGAAAGTGCAACCTCACAAGTATATAACAGTTACGGCGATGGAGGACCTAAGTCACAAACGAAGGACTTCCTTCAGATAAATCTAAAATGCTCGTTTCATGAGTGTTCCATCTATTTACAGAGGCTGCTGTATCGGCTTACCAGCCCCTTCAACAAATTTAAGGAAACCCAAGACGGAAAAACTCATCTTTCAAAGGTATGTCAATTAAAGTTGAATATATATATATATATATATATATATATATATATATATATATATATATATATATAGGGTGAGTCACTAACTATTGCAAACCTAGAATAATTCCGAAAGTTGATAGTAGCTGAAAAGTTTGTGGGACAAATGTTGGATGGAAAAACGGGGGCAATAATGTGACGTTGGTTTTGTGTTGGTAGGAGGGGCCGCGTCAGATATATGAAGGTCAATTTTGTTTTTTTTAATGGGGGTGTTATTGTTTAGTACTTATTTTCTGATAGCGGCTATTGAGACGAATCCAATGATGTGTAACAGGGAGGTATTTGAAAACCAAAATGGTGGCAAGAACGTGCATTCACAGTAGGTATTCGAAGTGACAACCATTGGTGTCAGTGCAGTGCTGCAATCTCCTTATGATGGATTGAGTGTTATTCATTATCACTGCGGCAGTTACCGAAGCACATGCTCTGTCAAATCTTTCTCGTATATCGTGCAAAAAGTAAATATTCACCGAATACAGCATATCCACCTAACGTGCCGTTCACATGTAAACACCGTTCGACGGTTTCGCAATACAACAATGATAGAAACGATAAGACCAGTATCGTGGAATCAAGCGAATGTCAATGATGTAGTCCGTCGAAGTACAAGTCGATATGCTTCTCATTTACGGAGAATGCCAACGAAATTAATTGAGAGCTAGAGACTTACACGGTGAAAGTTATTCTCAACGGACTCACCCTATGGTTCGTAAATTTAAATATGTGTCTGATAAATTTCTGTCCCCCTCGCCCCCATGAACCATCGACCCTGCGGTTGGTGGGGAGGCTTGAGTGCCTCAGCGATACAGACATCTGTACCGTAGCTGCATCCAAAACAGAGGGGTGTCTGTTGTGAGGCCAGACAAAGGTGTGGTTCCTGAAAAGGGGTAGCAGCCTTTTCAATAGTAGCAGGGGCAACAGTGTGGACAATTGACTTATCTGGCCTTGTAACGCTAACCAAAGCGGCCTTGGCTTGATGTTACTGTGAACAGCTGAAAGCAAGGAGAAACTACAGCCGTAATTTTTCCCGAGGGCATGCAGCTTTACTGTATCGTTAAATGATGATGGCATCCTCTTGGGTAAAATATACCAGGCTGGGACTACTCAGGAGGACGTCGTTATCAGGAGAAATAAAACTGGCATTCTACGGATCGGAGCGCGGAATACCAGATCCCTTAATCGGGCAGGTAGGTTAGAAAATTTAACTAGGGATATGGATAGTTTAAAGTAAGATAGAGAGGGAATTATGAAGTTCGGGCCCGCATCTCGTGGTCGTGCGGTAGCGTTCTCGCTTCCCACGCCCGAGTTCCCGGGTTCGATTCCCGGCGGGGTCAGGGATTTTCTCTGCCTCGTGATGGCTGGGTGTTGTGTGCTGTCCTTAGGTTAGTTAGGTTTAAGTAGTTCTAAGTTCTAGGGGACTGATGACCGTAGATGTTAAGTCCCATAGTGCTCAGAGCCATGAAGTTCGGTGGCAGGAGGTACAAGACTTCCGGTCAGGTGAATACAGGATTATAAATACAAAATCAAATAGGGTTAATGCAGGAGTAGGCTTAATAATGAATTAAAAATAGAAATGCGTGTAAGCTACTACAAACAGCGTAGTGAACGCATTATTGTAGCCAAGACTGATACGAAGCTCACGCCAACCACAGTATACAAGTTCATATACCAACTAGCTCCGCAGGTGACGAAGAGATTGATAAAATGTATAATGACATAAAAGAAATTATTCAGATAGTGAAGGGAGACGAAAATTTAATAGTCATACCCTCAGATTTCAAGAAGAATATAATAATGCCATTCCCAAAGAAAGCAGGTTTGGACAGAGATGTAAATTACTGAACTATCTGTTTAATAAGTCACGGCTGCAAAATACTAACACGAATTCTTCACAGACGAATGGAAAAACTGGTAGAAGCGGACCTCGGGAAGATCAGTTTGGATTCCGTAGAAATATTGGAACGCGTGAGTCAATATTGAGCCTACGACGTATCTTAGAAGGTAGACTAAGGAGAGGCAAACCTACGTTTCCAGCATTTATAGACTTAGAGAAAGCTTTTGACAATGTTGACTGGAATACTCTCTTTCAAATTCTAAAGGTGGCAGGTGTAAAATATAGGAAGCGAATGGCTACTTACAATTTGTACAGAAACCAGAGGGGCATGAATGGGAAGCAGTTGCCGGGAAGGGAGTGATACAAGGTTGTAGCCGGTCCCCGATGTTATTCAATCCGTATATTGAGCAAACAGTAAAGGAAACAACAGAAAAATTTGGAGTAGGTATTAAAGTCCATGGAGAGGAAATAAAAACGTTGAGGTTCACTGACGACATTGTAATTCTGTCAGAGACAGCAAAGGAGTTGGAAGAGCAGTTGAACGAAATGGATAATGTCTTGAAAGGAGGATATAAGATGAACATCAACAAAAGCAAAACAAGGATAATGGAATGTAGTCGAATTAAATCGGGTGATGCTGAGGGAATTAGATTAAGAAATGAGAGACTTAAAATAGTAAAGGAGTATTGCTATTTGGGGACCAAAATAACCGATGATGGTCGACGTAGAGAGGATATATAATGTAAAAAATGGCTCTGAGGAAAAATGGTTCAAATAGCTCTGAGCACTATGGGACTTAACATCTGTGGTCATTAGTCCCCTAGAACTTAGAACTACTTTACCTAACTAACCTAAGGACATCACAGACATCCATGCCCGAGGCAGGATTCGAACCTGCAACCGTAGCGGTCACGCGGTTCCAAACTGAAGCGCCTAGAACCGCACAGTCACACCGGCCGGCTATAAAATGTAGATTGGCAATGGGAAGGATAGCGTTTCTGAAGAAGAGAAATTTGTTAACATCGAGTATAGATTTAAGTGTCAGGAAGTCATTTCTGAAAGTATTTGTATGGAGTGTAGCCATGTATGGAAGTGAAACATGGACGATAAATAGTTAGGACAAGAACAGAATAGAAGCTTTCGAAATGTGGTGCTACAGAGGAATGCTGAATATTAGATGGGTAGATCACATAACTAATGAGGAAGTATTGAATAGGATTGGGTAGAAAAGAAGTTTGTGGCACAACTTGACTAGAAGAAGGGATCGGTTGGTAGCACATGTTCTGAGGCATCAAGGGATAACCAATTTAGTACTGGAGGGCAGCGTGGAGAGTAAAAATTGTAGAGGGAGGCCAAGAGATGAATACACTGAGCCGATTCGAAAGGACGCAGGTTGCAATAGGTACTGGGAGATGAAGAAGCTTGCAAAGCGTACGGTAGCATGGAGAGCAGCCACAAACCAGTGTCTGGAATGAAGACCACAACAACAACAACAACATGATATATTGAGACCAAGAGGATCTTTAAGGTATCCGAAACACATCCCGCAAAGTAAAATTACTAACGAGGAAGAAAACTGGTTCTCTTGCCACTGTGGTTGTATATTCTTGTGCTAGTTCACGTCAAATTGCATGGGAATCTGGCAAGAGCGAGAGTAGTGTTCTTCGTGTTCTGCATCGCGATAAATATCATCCTTATCATGTCAGTCTCCACCAAGAATTAACTGGTACGGACTGTATGCGTCGCATTGAATTCTGCCGATGGGGTATTCGTCAGATTCAAATGGATGTCACATTTATTAATTTGATTTTGTTTACTGACGAGGCTACGTTTCCGAACCATGGAAACATTAATTATCATAACATGCATTATTGGGCTACTGCAAATCGATGTTGGCTGCGGCAAGTAGAATACCAAAAACCGTGATCAATTAATGTATGGTGTGGGATTTTGGAGGCAGAATTATAGGCCCCAATTTAATCGAAGGAAACCTTAATGGTAAGAGGTACACCACATTCCTGCAAGAAATATTAGGTCTGTTACTGGAAGAAACACCCTTAAGAACGAGGAACAGAATGTGGATCAACAAGATGGGTGTCTGGTACATTTCTCGCTGATAGCTAGAACTGAATTGCAGAAACAATTCCCAAATGGTTGGATTAGACGCGGAGGAGAATTCGTGTGGCCGGCTTGTTCGCCAGCCTTGACGTCTCTGGATTTTTTCTTGTGGGGATTCGTGAAAGACATTGTTTATAAGACGTTCCAACTACAGTTGAAGATATGCGAGAGGGATTTTGTCGGAGCACGTGCTTCGATAAGTACCGATGTGATAATGAATACCGCTCAATCCATGATAAGAAGACTGCAGCACTTCATTGAAACCGATGTTCATCGCTTCGATCACCTTCTGCAAATGGACATTCAAATGATTATCACTTCGAGCAACTTCTGTAATTGTCGTTCATGCCACCTTTGTGGCCATCGTTGACCTTCAGAACCTTATTGTTACACATCATTGGATTCGCCTCGATAGCCGCTGTCAGAAAAGAAGTATCAAACTATGGAATCCCATAAAAAAAGTCGACCTTCATATCTATGGAGCGACCCTACCTATCAATAAAAAACCAACGTCATACTATAGCCTCCGTTGTCCCACGCAGGTTTTGTCCCACAAACTTTTAAGGCCTTAACATACTTGCGGAGATATTCTTGGTGGCAATAGTCAGTGACTCAGCCTGTGTACAGGGTGATTATAATTAAAGTTAAATTTCAAACCGCTGTTGAAATAACACCACGGGTCAGAATGACGTAAAATTGCAGTGGAATATTATCGGAGAAAGGGGAAAAAGCATGGCAGAAGAAAAATGAATAGTTACAAAATGTAGCAATAGATGAGGCTGTAACAATCATAATTTAATAGCGGTCGACTACAAATGACAAACCAATCATAAAACAATGCCTAAGGTGTACGTTTGATATTAAACAAACAGTTCTACTCAGTGTGGATGGGTGTATAGGCGTGATACTGTTAGTTACTTAAGGCCATTCACCACAGCAAGGACACATCGCATTAGATGGGAAAAATCGGTTTTTAACAGTCCTGAGGCCACAAAAGGAATAAAAAGCATAAACCAAAATCAAATCGGATTATTAATTTTCGTGTGACTGGTGCAAAACATGTTCAATATGCTGTCCACCGTTTTCTGCAACAAGTTGAAATCGATAAACAGCATGTTCCACAGCTAATGGAAGTGTTCCTAGAGCCACGTTCAGAATGTGTTGCGCAACGCGCGCCTTCAATGCAGCTAAACTTGCAATCGGAACACTGAACACAAGATCTCTCAGATAGCCCCCAGCCAGAAGTCACACGGATTAAGATCAGGGGATCGGGATGGCCAGGCTGTAGGGAAATGGTTGCTGATAATTCTAGCATCTCCAAAAAGGCGCTTCTACAGCTGCTTAACTGGATTTGCAATGTGCGGAGGCGCGCCATCTTGTATAAAAATGATCCCATCCACACATCCACGCTGTTGAAGAGCTGGAATGAGATGGTTGAGCAAGAGACACTCATAACTGTTACTAGTGACGGTACGGTTCGAAAACATATGGCCCTGTGATAAAGATGCCACAAAGCCGCACCACACAGTAAACTTTTCAGGATGAAGTGTCCCATATTGGACAATTCTTTGTTTTTATGAATCCTATCACATGGAAGTGGGCTTCGTCTGTCCACAAAATCTTCCACGGTCAATCAATGTCCACTTCCATGATAGCAGGAAATTCTAATCAAAGATCTCTCTTCCTGGCAGGTCAGCAGGAAGTAACTCGTCCACATGGGTAAATTTGAATGGATAACAAGTAAGGATGTTTTGGAGGATTTTACGCACCATAGTATATGTAAAATGTTCAGGCAGTTCTCCATGCACTACACGTTTGAACACCACCACTCGTCTCCTCCTGCATTGCTGTGGCCACTGCTTCCGCTGACGTTGAATCAATTTGTTTCTTCCCTCTTCGAGGTTGCACACCAAAAGAACTCGTCTTTTCGTATTTTCGAATCATTTTCTCCAGGCCCAAGAAAGTCATCGAACCAACACCTTTTTACAAACCCTTCCGTGATCGAAACTTCTGCAGAGTGGCGTGTGCACAGTCATCATTCTTGTAATACAGCTTTACAAGCAGAGCGCGATCCTGAATTGAGACAGTCATGGCGGACGTCGCAGACGCGAAAGGAGGAAAAGCCGTGCACCCGGCGTTTTTATACCAACTTCAATGGGTCGTGTGCGTGACAGGTGTTTTCATTTATGTGTTCTGATACAGCGCCATCTATTGATCATCCCCATATCCAGGCAAGATTTTACAAAATACAATAAGACCAGTTAATGTAAAACCAAAGAATCCATGAAATGGGCGTTCAGCTCAAATTTTCATAACGAGAAGTTCTTTACATAATTCGAGATTTTTAAACTCAGTTTTACAAATCCCAAAAATGAATGATCAGCCTCAACAGTAAAACTGAAAGAGTCTGTGTAATGGGCCTCCAGGTCAAATTTTCAGTGCAAAGTTCCTTACGCAATTGCAGACTTATCAAATTAAATTTTACGGAAATTTTACCATAATGAATAAACAACACAATTCATATTAAATAGTAAGAATTAACAGGGTGGGTATTTCATTAAAATTCAACCCTGAACAATCAAGGTCAGAGGCCCTCAACCCTGAACGTAGAAAACATTCTGTTTAAATTGGTGCCCCACTGGAACAGTTCAGAACTGCTAAAACTAAGCGCAGTCCTCTGAAGCAGGATAACTCTTAATACCAAACAACGTTTAATGAATGGCTCTGAGCACTATGGGACTCAACTGCTGAGGTCATTAGTCCCCTAGAACTTAGAACTAGTGAAACCTAACTAACCTAAGGACATCACAGACATCGATGCCCGAGGCAGGATTCGAACCTGCGACCGTAGCGGTCTTGCGGTTCCAGACTGCAGCGCCTTTAACCGCACGGCCACTTCGGCCGGCAAACAACGTTTAATCATGGCATGCATGTAGCAAGCGTAGTCTGAACCCAAAAGACCAAGTAAACTCTAACGGGAAAGGTAATATAATATACAGTGCTGTATATTGGTTACTGAAAAACAAGTTAACTAAATCACAAATGCGGCAACCCGGAAATAGGTGTATCACGGTCAGGAGCTATCACGCCACGCACCGCGACCGCACCGCTGGACTGCCGAAAGGAATTTGCACCACCGAAATGCAACCCAAGTTGCGGACCCAGTACTGTGTGAACTACGAATGTATTTACTACAGCAGAAACACAGAGAAGTAGTGGCAGTGTGCCTGTGGTACCAATCGGTTCGGTAACCCTTACGTTCAGTTTGTCAAGAAGTATGAGACTCCCAAAACTCTAGTAATTGCGACAGTATTTTGAACTCTGTCAATAAACTGGTAAGGAAACAGTTAACAATTAAAACTAAGTTGATAAAAATGGCTTACAAAATTAAGTTCAAGTGCAACAGAATGAAAATGATATAACATAAGGATCTGCTGCTTACACTTTGTCATGCTAAACTAGGATCCGACATTCAACCAACGCATACAATGTGCATTATACAGGTCCACTATAAGCCGCATACAATGTCACAATATACCTTAATGGGGCCAAGATTTGATAATGACTATAATCCTTTAAAACAATACTTAACACAAGGTCCAATATCATCTCTGAAAAATTTTTCTTCATTAAATTCAGGGCTGCTTAAGCTTAAGTACAAGAATTAAAATGTTATTTGCGAATCCCAATTTGTCTAGCTCAGATTTGCGAGAAGATAGCACATGGTAACTTAAAAGTTAATTTATTATCTCTTATATCTGTAAGCTATTCATATCAGGGTCATTGCAACTTGGCAGATAGCAATCTGTCATTACCATCAAAAATTGAAAATCGAAAACTCCAAACTTTTAAGCCTCATCCGTACTGCAAAAGCAGCAATAAGGTGAACATTCCGCCATCAGGGAGGCCCCATGCCACAGGTGCTTCACCTCAGCCACGTTCCAGCAGCAGAGGCTTCCAGGCCTCCCAAGAAACCAATCACTTCCTGAGCGACTCCAAGCCCAGGAGCTTCCTGTCGACTCCGCACCGACGCTGCTGTGCGCACACGCCAGCAGGACTCACTCCCAGCAAGTGCGGCCTGTGGGAAGCCCTCAGAGATCAACTTCTTGCAGTCGAAGAGCGATTAGATTGTGATGCCATGGCTCAACCTTCCCCTTCAACACCACAATTCAGCGCGTCCCTGTGCTGGTAACTAAGGGATGAAGGAGGAGAAAGGTAACAACTTATTCTTTATTTGGGTAACATGCACCTTCGGTAGCTTACCAGTGATCAGGTTGTGGACCAAAGCGGTAACTGGGCTTAAACCTCCAGCACATCACATACCCACAAAAAAGCGTGGCACCAGTGTGCAGGAAACACCAACATCTCTGTTTGTGGCAATATGAAAATTCTGCTACCTTGACCTTAACCTCATGTCTCCCCTGATTTAACAGCATGCTTGCCTATGGTGCACCAATTCTATGTTACATCTGGCCCTTCTCCAATTATGCTGAATGACCTCTGGGCCGCACGGGATTAGCCGAGCGGTCTAGGGCGCTACAGTCATGGACTGTGTGGCTGGTCCCGGCGGAGGTTCGAGTCCTCCCTCGGGCATGGGTGTGTGTGTCTTTGTGCTTCGAATAATTTACGTTAAGTAGTGTGTAAGCTTAGGGACTGATGACCTTAGCAGTTAAGTCCCATAAGATTTCATATACATTTGAACATTTGAATGACTTCTGGAGTAATTTTTTTCAGGGAGGAGCTCATTGATCGACCACAGGTTGGCCAAAGGAGAGTTGATGACGTTTGAAAACTTTATGAAAGCGAGAGTTGCTTTAATAGCTTCATACTACACTAAATTAATGGCGAATTTCAGACATTGTAAATATACGTCCCGCATGTTCTGAGAGTGGGCATGAAAATAATGAAGGTTTCGACAGACTCTCTCAGCAAAATAAGGCTGAGGGTAATAAGGGGTAGTTATGATATACCTAATGGTGCTCACAAAGCAAAATTTCCTAAACTCCCTCGACATGAAGGCTGGGGCGTTATCACTCATCAACGATTTTGGTGGCCAAAAGGTAGAAAACTTAATCAACAAAAATTGTAAATAGACAAGGCAACTGTCACCCCTCAAGTTGATATAAACCATATCAATCTGGAGAAGGCGTCAACTAGGACCATACTATAAAAGTCTCCCTTTCGAGTACGAGGATGAGGACTCATATAAACAACGGAAAGTTATACATGGGTCAACTCACCCGAATGGATTTTCTTTGTGTTACAGCTTTGCCTTTGCTACCTCACACAGCACCCAATCCAGCACCAGATGACCAATGTCTCTTTGCAGGGATGGCTACGTAACATGTCGTTGAATTGAAATAGTTTTTTGTGCCGGCCGCGGTGGTCTCGCGGTTCTAGGTGCTCAGTCCGGAACCGCACGACTGCTACGATCGCAGGTTCGAATCCAGCCTCGGGCATGGATGTGTGTGGTGTCCTTAGGTTAGTTAGGTTTAAGTAGTTCTAAGTTCTAGGGGACTGATGACCACAGATGTTAAGTCCCATAGTGGTCAGAGCCATTTGAACAGTTTTGAGTTTTTTATGTAAACAATACCTTTGTTTACGATGTAGCCTGGCACCCGTTCCTCCTGGAGTAACTTATTTTTAACTAGTAATATCAAGAGGTCCTACTCTTGTTTCTTCCTAAGATCCCCAGGGAGCTCTCGGACCTCAGTTAATACCCCCCGCCTCACCCTCACTCACACACACCAGCAACACATTGGTTCTCCAATCCGTTCCAACGAACTTTCTCCGCAAACATTTGGTTTAATCTTCCACAATCTACTTATCCGGAACTCTAACGTGCTTCACCATTAATTGAAATGTGGATCACTCAGTGTGCTATCCCGCCGGATTTTCTAGGGCGCCCCAAAACCCAGCTTAAACCCTGTTTATCGGTTTATGGGAACAGTTCCCTGTGCTCGAGGTGAAACCTATATTTTTTCTAAAGGAAAGAACATAGCTAGCGCCTCCCACTTATGGACCAAATACTTGAGCTCAGCTGCTGATACCCTTCTTGAGGCGTAAGCTACTGGACGCCGATCTCCATGTTGGTCTTGCAGGAGAACGGCAGGTAAACCAGTATTAGATGCACCAATCTGAACAATAAATGGGAGCTCAAAATCAGGACTGGCCTATACTGGAGAGTTACTCTGAGCCGTCATAAAGGCTTCAAAGGGGACTTGATGGCTTTGTCCTCTATTCAATACTTGGCCGTTTTCCGCAGGTTGTTAAGCGGAGATGCTAACTGATAGAAATTTAGCAAGAATTTTCGGAAGAATTTGTCGTGCTATTAAATCCGGAAACTGCTTTCTTGTTCCAAGGGGATTGCCGTGGGGGAGGGGGAGAAACCTTTGTAAATCAAGAGTCCGCTCTTGGTCAGTTCTAAAACTATCTGCTGAGACTTACACAAGAAGAAAATCTGTTGACGAGCCAAGGTGGTCTTAGAGGGGTTGAAAGTGAGGCCGGCTCCCCGCAGGCAAAGACCTCATGCTGGTGTTGCAGACGTTTGGCAAGGAGGGCGCTATAATTCACCACATCACCAAATGGTGGTAAAGGTGGTAAAGGTACTTAATCATCGAAAACATTATCTAGGAGGCGAGACAGTAGCCCCAGTAGAAACACGGATTGGTACTCTGTTAGACTTGCAAAGGTTGCAGTCCTGCAGAAGGCAGTAACATGCTTAGTCCTCAGTCAACGGCTTGATTTAAATCGAGAACAGTAAAGAATGAAGCACCGAAATACTAGGGAAAATAATTATGAAGATCAGGCAGCGGCGCTGATTCCAGAATCAACTTTTAAATCAGAAGCCCATAGTCCACAACCGGGCGTAATCTTCGCTTGCCCCCTACATACAAGAAGTAGGGGAGAGACGTATGGCGATGTCAAGGTTATAACTATACCATGTTTGAGTAGACAATCTATAAGAAACTTTGAGCACCTGAACGTCATCCATATAAGTCACCCCCTGTTTGTTCTTAAATACGTTAGGGAAACAACGCAAAATTTTTAAAAGTTGCGCTGCTTCCTCGGATCCCCAATGGCTAACACAGAATTTCGATCATTGATTCTGCGCAACGTCGACTACTCTGGAATTCTTACACGAGCACAACGCTGTCCCTTCAAACGAGCGAAATTTAAAGAAAACAAGCTTTGTCGGCGCTGTAAGATGTTGCACCCCAAAAAGAAGTCGATGGACAAATTTCTGATCACTGACAACCTATAAGCCCAGAAATTCACAGTACTAAGTAGAGCATTCGTGGTCTAGGGTTGTGTCGTTCATTAGAAATCAAAATGTCTTCATTCTTGGATTCGAGCCCCGCCAACGATTAAATTTTGAATAAAAATCATTATCAATGGCGGTCGAAGACTTCCGGCATAAGAAGTTCCCCTCACTTAGAAAAAGGTCTTGCCAAAGTTGACGGAGGAGCGGACATAGTCTCAGCATTCACTTGCTCTTGAGGTGAGGAACTGCCCCTGAAAGTGGAAGGATCAGTAATGATCAACGGTATAAGGATGCATTAATGTCAGATAACGCGTATCCACAGGACATGTGGCCCGTAATTGAAAAAGTGTCATGATGATCTCTCCATTGGCAAAAGATTTTGGACTAATCCTCCATTGAAATCTCCAGGACGGGACTGCCAAGGGAAAAGTGACAATGAGAAGAAGGTTGAATAATCAACGATAGGTTAATGTTCTACAAGTCTGGGCATGGAATATCTGAACATTGAACGTGGTTGGGAATCTAGAAAATCTGAAAATCTAAATGCTAAGTTTACATCTACACTGGTGTCCAAAATAGAAGCAACAAACCGCTGTTGCCTCGTCCTGTGTGTAATTGAGGGTATAATCACATAAACTGTCGACAGATGTCAGCTGCAATGTTCTGCATGGAAGATGCTATTTCGGTCAACGGAAAACCACGCCAACGATGATGTCAGGGCAACTATCAAATTTAATAATATTTGCCGGATAGTCTCACCCCACAGTCACAGCAGTGCATTTGGCACAGAGAAGACGCCCACGAGATTCTTTGTGGGGGAGGGCCATAAGAAGAATGGAAGAAGGATAGTCACAAACTCATGTGGCCGGATGGATTAACGTGGATCGTTCTGTTGTTCTCCGGATGTGGCGACAGTTTACAGAGACCGACACCATATGTCGAAGTCCTGGGCAGGGCCGACCGAGCAAGACGTCAGAAAAAGAAGACAGTTATTTGGCTGTCGAGGAACGACGGTAACGTCTTGGTACTGGGCAGAAATTGGCATCTGACACCGCACCATCCACTTGACGCGCTTTAACGAGGCGAACGGTGCAGAGAGGGCTTTGACAAAGAGGGCTTTATTGTCTATCGTCGAGTTGTCAACATGGCATCTGCATAGTCGATCTGTGTACCAATGTTCTTTTCACTGATGATTCCCAATTTGCTCTGAAGAGTGATTCTCGACGGTTTCGCATCTGAAGGGAATGTGGAACACGATATCGAAATCTCAACATTCCGGAAAGGGACCGATATGGAGGAGGGTTGTTAATGGTATGGGCAGCGATTATGTTGACCACTCAAACACTTCTTTATGAAATTGTAAGGGTGAATCGGAAAGGTTTAACTGCTATCAGGTATTGTGACGAGATCTTGGGACCTCATGTACGATTGTTGCGAGATGCTGTGCGCCCAGACTTCGTATTGATGGACGATAATGTTAGACCTAATAGAGAACGAGTGGTTGATGTTTTATTGGGAATGGAAGATACTGCACACATGGCGTGGCCTGCTCGGTCTCCAAATTTGAATGCCATAGAGCATGTCTGGTATGCACTAGGAAAATAGACTGCATGACGTCATCGTCTACCAACCACTCTCCAAGACCTGCGAGCAGCTCTGCAGGAGGGTTGGGCGTTATTGCTTCAACATGACGTTGATGACGTTATTCACAGCATGCTCCGTCGTTGTCAGGCCTGCATTGCTGCCAGAGGTGGTTACACCCAATAGTGAGCACTTTCCGTTAGTTGCTTTAATTTTGTACACCAGTGTAGATATAGTGGGAATCATGGAAGTGAAATGGAAGGAAGGCAAGGATTTCTGGTAACCTGAGTATAGGATAGTAGCAGCAGTAAATGGTAGAATGGGAATAGGCTTCTGTATAAATATGAAAATGGGGCAAGGAGTGAGTTACTGAGAATAGTTCAGTGACAGGGCTGTTTTCATCAGAATCCGTAGCAAACCAACACCGACAACGATAGTTCAAGCCGAAGAAGACCCAACAGAAGAACTATTTGTGGATAATGGACAGCAAATTCAGTACGTAAAGAGAGAAAAAAACGTAAGATTCATGGGGGATTGAAAGAGTAACGGGATAATTTGGGATTGGAATGAGGTAGGAGAAAAACTAATTGAGAGCAAAAATTGAGAACAAAAAAATCGGGGAGGCACGAGAAGATTTCAGTTACATTGCATCATGGTCAGGCAGAGATTCCGGAAACAGATAAACGACTGTGAGGCTTACCCAGGAGCAATTGTAGACACAGATAATTTTTTTTATATTTGTGGTAAGGCCTTATGGGACCAAACTGCTGAGGTCATCGGTCCCTAAGCCTACAGACTACTTAATCTAACTTAAAGTAACTTTCGCTATGGGTAACACACACATCCATGCCCGAGGGAGGACTCGAACCTCCTACGGTGGGGGGGCGGGGGGGGGGGGGGGGAGCCGCACGGACCGTGACAAGGCGTCAAGACCACGCGGCTACCCCGCGCGGCAGACTCAGATAATAATTTAGTAGTGATGAAGAGTTGGCTGAAGTATATGACAGAAATCAGGAATAATCAACAAGCGAAGAAGTTGGATGCGGAAGTACTAAGGGAGAACTCACTTGAAGTTCTCTGAGAATATAGATAACGCGATAAGGAATAGCTTAGTAGGCAGTTCAGTAGTAGAGGAATGAACATTTCTAAAAGGGCAATCACAGAATTTGGAAAGAAAAACATGAGTACAAAGGAGGTAACTGTGGAGAAACCATGGGTAAATGAAGCAACGCATCAGTTGATCGATGACAGAAGGAAGTACAAACATCTTCAGGAAAATTCAGGAATACAGATATACAAGTCACCTAGGAATGAAATAAACAGGAAGTGCGGGGAAGCTAAGTAGAAATGGTTGCATGAAAAATGTGAAGAAATCGTAAAAGTGAACATTATAGGAAGGAATGTTATAGCGTGCAGAAAATTCAACAAATCGTCGGTTAAATGAAAAGTAACGGTGGCAACACTGACAGAGCAATATAAATTCTACTGTTAAATGCAGGGGAGAGAACGGATAGGTGGAAAATGGCCTCAATGATGAAGAACACTTATTTGATTAGATGATATGAGAAGAAACAGGATTCGATATCGGAGAAATAGGGGAACTTAAAAGCACTTTGGAAGATCGAATAAGGCAGAAGGGGCAGAGAACATTATATTAGGTATTCTAAAGTCATGGGGAGAAGTTTCAACAATCTAAATATTTATGTTGGTGTGTATAATGTATGAGTCTGACGATATAGCATCTGACTTTTGGGAAAACATCATCCACACAATTCTGAAGATTGCAAGAGTCGACAAGTGACTGAATTATCGCACAAAAGAGCCAACAAGTGCGAAAATTATCGCAATTAGCTTAACATTCCATGCATCCAAGTTGGTGCCTGTGTGACCAAAGCTGCCTCGCCTTCAGAGCCGACGCAGTTCTGTTTCGCTAAAGACAAGAAAAATATACACAAGAATGGAAAAGAGAATAGAGGATGTTTAAGATGATGGTCAGTTCGGCTGACGTTGCGGTTGATAATGGAAGCAAGACTAAAGGAAAATCAAGACACGTTCACAGTGTTTGTCGACATAGGAAAGCGTTCGACATTGTAGAATGGTGCAAAATATCCGAAATGCTAAGTAAAAAAGGGCAAGCTGTAGGGAAAGACGGGTAATACACAATACGTACAAGAACCACGACCGAATAATAAGTGGACGACCAAGAGCGAAGTACCGGGATTAAAAATGGTGTAAGACATGGCTGTAGTCTTTCACTTCTGCTGTTCAGTCCGTACATCGAATAAGCTATGATGGATATGGAAGAAACGTTCAAGAGTGGAATTAAAATTCAAGGTGATGACATTGCTATCCTAAGTGAAAGTGAAGAAGAATAACATGATATCCTGAATCGAATGAACAGTCTGATGAGAACAGAATATGAACTGAGAGAAAACCGAGAAAAGACGAAAGTTATGAGAAGTAGCAAAAATTAGAACAGAGAGAAACTTAACATCAGGATTGACGGTCACGAAATAGATGAAGTTAAGGAATTCTCCTATCTAGGCAGCAGAATAGCACATGATGGACCGAACAAGGATGGCAAAAAAAAGCAGACTAGCACTTGGTGAAAACGTCATTCCTGGCCAAGAGAAGTCTACTAGTATCAAACATAGACCTTAATCTGAGGAAGAAATTTCTGAAAATGCATAGTACAGCACGGTAATGATACATGGGCTGTGGGGAAAACGGGAAAAAGAAGAGACTCGAAGCATCTGAGATGGGGTGATACAGACGAATGTTGAAATTTAGGTGGACTGATAAGGTAATAATGAGCAGGTTCCCCGCACAATCTGCGAGAAGTGGAATATTTGGAAAATACTGACAAGAAGAAGTGACAGGATGGTAGGACGTCAGTTAAAACATCAAGGAACAATTTTAGTGTTACTAGAGGGAGATGTAGAGGGTGGAAATTGTAGTTGAGACAGAGATTGGAATATAATCAGCAAATAATTGAGGACATAGGTTACGATTGCTACTCCAAGATGCAGAGCTTGGCACAGGAGACGAACTCGTGGTAGACCACATGAAACCAGTCAGACGGCTAATGACTGAAAAAAAAATTGGTTTAGCCAATAGTAAGCGTGAGTGGTGGGTCAACTGTATGGATGTTGGGACGTTCTGCAGGACGGTACAGAGTTGTTTCATTTCTTCACTCCCAGCCGTCTTAAAGGACAGACGCTCATTTACTTCAGCTTTGAGTCAGACTAGACACATTCCACTGTCTGTCTGTCGCCGTCTTCATCATGGCCGGGCACCAATCACACGAATGTTAACTGTCACCTCTCTTAATTATATTCATGGCGCACCCAGACTGGCAGTTGTCCTTACTCTCACCCCTATTAACCCTTCTGTATGCTGTGTTTTCAGAATATATTGAAGGTTTAACTTATTTCACTTTTTAATTTCAGTCTGCCTCCGTTCCGATGTACCCTCTCTCGTCCTGAGCATGCTCCTTTTTCTTTGACATCTTCACATTATCGTACGTAACCACGACCAAAGTTCCTCTACGATTTATTATCTAATTATTATATTTCAGGCTCACTCTTTGATTTATGTCCTAAAAGTGGCTGTCTTCCCCCTCTCACTGGCAAGAAATTCTAAAGTTTGAGTTGTGTCATTATCATATTGCTCAGAAAAGGTGGCATAGCCTACATAGTTGGCAGATTTGACTAGGGGAATGATCAAAGCCTGTATAGTTTTCAGATTTATCATGAATTAATAAATGCCTCATTCAGCAACGCCCTCTCCAAAATTAATAATACAAAAATAGCTCCCAAGGATTTTTCGCTCCAGAATAATTGCTCAAGTTTCATTTCTTATGTGAACTGAGTCACATTCGGTAGCCTTGCACTGACATCCTATATACATCCTTATCGTTATAATTTATGACTCTGTATGACTACCAGAAGTTTTTTTCCAAGATACCATTCTCTTAATCAACGTAACTAACGACCCATTATGATGTCTCTATCAAACATATCTAACCACGGTAAGTCTATGAAGACGGTATTATAGTAGACGTGTAAAAAAGCGATAAATTAAAAACATTCACCTATCGTAAGTTTAAAGTGATAAGAAACCATGTGACACAACTTAAACTGTTGACTTGACCTATGTAAATAATTTATAGTTCATTGCCGCAGCCTGTGTGGTTCTCAAATTATCGCCACTGCCATGTGTGTGCGGAATAGACAGGAAATACAGGAAATATGCACTTGCGGGCTTTAATTTGTTTAAACGTCACTACTCATGTCAGCCCATTTCGCGAAATCCGCTGTTGTGAAATATACTATGTGAACCAAATTACATGGGGAGCGAAAGCAATATGTATACCCAAGGTAAATCCCACACCACGATATTACAGTGGACTTGTAAAAATGGTGATAAATTAAAGAAATCCAGCTAGCCTAAGTTTAAAATAGAAATTCCTGTGTGTTACAGTTAACGGACTCTCGAGCTATCTGGCAGGGTGTCGCGACGCCTTCTGGAATGGGTATGGCCGGACCCAGCGACGTGCCGCCCGCTGCTACCAGCCAGAGCACTCCCCCAGCATCCCGTCGCACGTCTGGTGCTTGCGTGCAGAGCGAGGGAGATGCTGGTAGATGTGGGGCAGAGCTCAGAAGACGTTGATATATCACCTATAGATGTGGACGTGCAGACCGAACCACAGATCCCGCTTCCCTCGCGTGTACCGCCGCCAGCTGCAGCCAGGCTGAACGAACACAGTTACTTCTAAAATCGATGTATAACACTTAAGAAAACCCATACTCAGAAATTTATTTGGGCAGTGTGCATAAGTGGAGACAACGTAGTTCTTGTGAAACGGTGTTAGGAAAAATCCGAGAACTTGTATTCAAAGAAGACGACATATTTCAGAATCATCAATGACTTGTCGAGACGCACATCATATTTTAAAAATGCAAATCATGACTGGTAGTAGGAAAGAAATAGTTATTATATATGTAGACCCATTACTGCAGGTCCATAATCCTGTACGTTACATGTATTAATATTACAAACGGCGACAGGGAGCCGATTAACAAACAGTACGTTTTGCATTTTAAGCGTTTCAAGTTAGTGCAGCGTAATATTCTGTGAGTCTTGTCACTATCTAATTGCGAAATAGTGGAGAACGTGTCACAGGCACGTTGCATGACTTGGGGTCAGAATCTTTTCCCACGTAGACATGCATACCCCTCTGTTCGTTTCGCAAGCAGAGATGCGAGCTTCGGAACTCCAATATGCGCACGAAAATGGGATATCTAGTCATAATTTCGATTCAAAGGGTCATTGTAGGGTCGCTGTGGCTTACAACAGTTGACATCGGAACCTTCTTGTGGTATGTTACGGAGAGTTCATTCATTTAACTCCAGTTCCGGTTCCATTTGAGAATGGTGTGCGTAAAGAGCGATTGTACCAACGACTCGTAATGAAACAAAGTTAAGTCAGAGGTTTACTAAAACCACTGTATTAATTCCTCACTACGATAATTTCATGGTATGTACCTGCGAGGAAGTATCACGCGGCCTGGAAAGTACTATCTCACATTTCCGTTTGTTTCTACAGTAAGTCTCTCTGTGATATGCAACACCGCTCTTGCGTCATCTAATACCACTGAATCCTGTTCAGCATTCTCGGAAGAACCGGTGACGAGACGTGCCTCTCTTCGTTGGAACTTCTCTATCTGTTCTATTAATGTGAGCCGGTAAGGATCCCTGACTGGTGAGCAACACAAAAGTTGGTCTTACAGCTGCCACTTCTTTCCTAAATGAATCTCACATCCTTAAGATTATTCCAGATGACTTTAAGCAGGGCATACGCTTTCCCTCGTATTTAATTTTATTTTATGTAATTATTCATCTCTCTGGATGATTCTTTCCAGGTATTTTTTACGCTTATTACTGTTTCCATCGATAGTGTAACCGTACGCTAGTGGACTCGTACGCCGATTTACTTGCATTGCGCTATATTTACTTACATTAAGTGTCAACCCATCCTCCACAGGACTTCTGGTAGTCTCCTACTGTCTTGTAGCACTGCTATCTTCCAATGAACAACAGCGCTGTCTGCAAACAGCCCCATGTATTGATCGAGGAAAAAATTGTGGGCTACATGCCTCTGCAGATACTCTAATCTCTCTTACATTATTCTTATGATCGCTACACCAGATAAACGATTCCGGTGGTTTAACGGTCTAACAGTCTTCGTTGAAAGCACTTCCTTTAAATTTATCCAATAGCATTTCACGAGAAACACATCGTCTTTTTTCTAAAGATTTCCATTCAAGTTCTCCGAGATTTTCTGTTACATTTTCGAATGGTATGTACCAAACTCATACAATTATAGCTGCCTTGTGGAGTTTGTGGCGTTATCCACTTTGTCTTGTAGAGTTGTGTGACAAACTTCCACCTTAAAAGAGGTAGCAAGAATTTTTATTTCTTGCCTCCTAGTCCCTCGTGATATCTAACAAATGCATTTGCTTTCCATTACAAACACAACTTGGTCATCTGCAACAACTACTTATCAGTTCAGAAATCGTGCCTTGAGGCTGTCTGTGTTTATGAAGTCACTTTACTTTAGATCGCTCTGGATGGTTCCTCCTATACATTGTATGGTAGTTACTGCTTTCGACGATTTATAACCAGTAGTGGATTTCTTCAATGTATACCCAATAAACTAGCAAAATTTGCGTATTAGACAAGCAAGCGGTTTCTACTTTGTACACATACCTTTATTCACCAGCCCAAATCACCTACCTACGGAAGAAATTTAGAGGTGTATGTATATTAAGTGAAGTGTATATGGTTGCTTCTTAGCTAGTATATTGTTTCCCTGTGCTGTGAAGCGGTGCATGTTGCAAAGCTCCAATCTATCTACAACGAATTTGATGACTGTGATACCATATAAGCATCATTGACTAACTGGAAAAATGTGTAGTTTGTGGACTTCTGGGTCACAGCTACAAGTTCGGACCATGTAGCATATTTAAAAAAATCGTATATTGCAGAATGTCCTTACCTTGCAATAATCGAAATAAACTACGCCCACTCCGTTATTTACAGAGCCTCGAAACCATTCCACTGTTTTCCTTGCTTACAATAGTAGTCCATAACTTACTTTCAGTTCTGCTGTTAGCCTATGACCTATTTTTCCCTGTTTCAGGATCAGCATCCAAGAATTTATAAACTGTAACCATCCCCGCCACTCCAACCGCCTTGACTACCCACGGCCCACTGTTTTAAACTTTATATCACTCCCCACCACTGCAGACTGATATGGTCCTGTCACGGTATATAGACAGCAACAGATTTGGTGAGGAGTTTTTTGTATATAAAAGCACCTGATCATCCTTATAGCCAGCTGTCAATTCAGTGTTGCTTCTCACAAGTACATTGCAATTGACTGCTTACAGGCAAAACGCATCAGTGTTGATCAGTACTAGACCTTGAGTTTGACGTCGTAGTTGAACTAGAGGGTATACAACAATATAAATCTTTCGTTCGACCAAATAATATGAAGCCGCTTGTATAAAAGTCTACCATAATTGAAAGTTAACACACCAGAGAATACAACCCACCACACAAAGTGAACATCAATGTTATCCTTAGCAGAGTAGTCATCCCTTGATAGTGACAGCAGTCATGTTACACCTCAATAACATCAGTGTTTGGTTGTACAGCACAGCAACTACTGGGTCACGATACGACACATAGTCTATGTTCAAGAAAGCAAAAGTGTTAGAAATAGGTAAAGCGCGTATGATTTTGTGGATTTTGCCATAGACAGAATACACCAAATAACTGACAGTGTAAAACACGCATTCAGTGATATGGTTGAGTGTATCATATTGTATAGAGTTCGAGTGAGCACTGAATTGGGTGACTGCACATCTACATGGGAAAAGTCATATACCCACACAGACTGTAACTTGTACAAATACAACTGTTGCTAAATATTTTTATATGGTGAGTGATCGCAGTGAAAGAAGATTAACCATGTATTAATAAGTTTATATATAAGAGTATAATAAAATTAATATTGTTTTTAAAAAAGGTTGCAATGTATATTATATTATTGTTGTATTTTAATCTGTTTTGTACATGAAACATTCTTATTGCAGCGTGAGAGATGCATTAACAGCAACTTGTAGCACAAACATCAGACTCAGCTTGTTCACAAGCACTCCCTACCCTGAAAGCTGTATGAGTAGTGTCAATATGTGAGGCATATGTACTTTTTTCTACTTTTTTGAACAATTAAGTTAAAACAGTAGTACTTCATGTGTGTTTTACATTCTAAAATGTTCATATTTTTGATAAATAATGCCCATAATTTTATGTTTTGGGTACAGGACTGAATTTCGTTGATTGTGATCGAAGATCTAAAAGCATACCTGTACGACAAACAAAATTCGTGTGTGGTTGCTTTTATTTCGTACGTATAGTAGTACCGAAACGCCTACTAAGGGGCAACTCTATTGTGTAACCATTTACCACTGCCATTTACAGTAAGTGCTAATATACACTGAATAGACTAAGAAACTGGTACACCTGCCTAATATCGTGTAGGGCCCCAGCGAACAACCAGAAGTGTCGCTACACGACATGACATGTGCTTGACTAATTCCTGAAGTATTGCTGGAAGGAAGTGGCATCATGAATCCTGCAGGGCCGTCCATAAATCCGTAAGAGTACGAGGAGGTGGCGATCTCTACTGAACAGCATGTTGCAAGGCATTCCAGATATGCTCAAGGTAAGTGTTTAAACTCGGAAGTGTGTTCCTGGAGCTACTATATAGCAGTTTTGGACGTGTGAGGGTGTCGCATTGTCGTGCAGAATAGCCCAAGTCCGTCGGAATGCACGATGGACATGAATGGATGCAGGTGATCAGACAGGATGTTTGCGTAGGCGTCACCTATCAGACACATCAGGGGTCCCATATTACGCCAACTGCACACGCCCCACACCATTACAGAGCTTCCACCGGTCCACCAGCTTGAACAGTCCCCTGCTGACATGCAGGATCCATTGATTCATGAGGTTTCCTCCATAAACGCACATGTCCATCCGCTGGATACAATTTGTAACGAGATTCGTTCGACAAAGAAACATGTTACAAGTCATCAACAGTCAAATGTTGCTGTTGACGGGCCCAGGCGAGGCGTAAGGCTTTGTGTCGTGCAGTCATCCAGCGTCCGCGAGTCTGCTTTCGGTTCTGGAAACCCATATTGATGATGTTTCATTGAATGGTTCGCACGCTGAAACTTGTTGATGGCCCAACATTGAAATCTGCAGCAGTTTGTGGATTGGTTACACTTCTGCCACGTTGAACGATTCTCTTCAGTCGTCGTTGGTCCCTTTCTTGCAGGATCTTCTTCCGGTCGCACCGATGTCGGAGATTTGATATTTTACCGGATTCCTGATACTCACGGTACTCTCGTGAAATGGTAGTGTGGAAAAAGCTCCATTTCATCTCTATTCTGTGTCCCATTGCTGACTATAACATCACGTTCACACTCACTTAAACCTTGATAATCTGCCATTGTAGCAGCAGTAACAGGTCTAACAACTGCGCCAGACAGTTGTTGTCTTATATAAGTGTTGCTGAGCGCAGCACCATTTTCTGCCTCTTCACATATCTCTGTACCTGAATACGCATGGCCTTAGCAGTTTCTTTGGCTCTTCATTGTATGCATGCCTGTGCTGCAGCCAGATGGAATACTTCGTATTTAAAGTAATTTGTAAACCATGCTTGCTCCTCTGCGATGACCTGCTCTTCTCCAGTAGCAGTTTACACTCCTACATCATGGACGCTGTTTCTGCTACATACTCCAGTTTTTGTATGTTCGACTTCATTCTTTTCTATTCCAAGTTTTCTTTTGTATATGCATAGTACGTTAAATGTGCTTAACATGTTACTGCTGCATATATAGTGATGATATTTCACCACCAGGACAAGCCTGGTACATGGAATAAGTGGTGTGACTGCTGGTAGCCGCATGCCAGTCAACGTGTTAAAGAGTAATTTCCTTAAGGATGAATGGTTTAAGTGCGTTTCACTCATTGGACTTTTTTCGTAAGTCATTTCAAATACCATTGTTTCCGGGATCGAATCCCAATTCGGTAATATCTAAATTTGACGGTTTATGGAGAACAATGTCACTGATTGATAAAAGATATGCTTCTTCAACTTTAACGTAACACTTCTGCATAACAGATTATCTTTGATGGAGTCTATGTTAACAATCTCCACTTAATTTATGGGTAAATAATTCAAACTCTGTGTAGATAGAACATAGTTTAGAGTCTTCGAGACAGTCTCCCACAAACGAACCATCCATTCCATAGTCATAAACTGTGCCCCCAGTCTGCGAGTACCATGCTCTTTATGCAAGGAAGATGTACAGGTTCCTCATAAACACATATCAGTGCACTTGACAAAATCCATGACATAGCTACCGATAACTTTCCCACACGTGGGTTGGTGATTTGACATATTAATTTGTTATATATCTTTATTTTACAATAGAAGCTCATCATATGAAACAATCTTATCCTCGTTTACGGTAACATTACTGTTTCGTTAGTGGTCCTCTCCTACACACAGAACTTACTGTTTGATGTTAGTTGGTCATACATGTCAGTTTTGTTAAAAATCGCAGCAAAATATTGAGGTATACCTATGTCCAGAAGTTAACAGTCGTCTGTAAAAAACTGATGTAATAGTCGTGGCAGTCGGTCCATTAAAACTTCCATTTCAATGTTTGTCATTTCCACTTTATGTGTTACAGTGACATAATTTTATGTATTTTCTCGGAATGATTTGCAGTGCTTCTTTGCATTTATTTCCAACATGCCTCTTCCTACTGCCTTATGCTCTTGTGCAGCAGAAATTGCTGGTTCGTGTCGACATTGTTTCTTTAGAACGTTTACCCTTTTCTCTATTAAAACATACATATATGATGTTATCTCTGTCTTATAACTAATGCTTAGGAGCAATTTCTTTATTAGAGCCTGTGCAAGGACACAACTTGATTTTCGTAGTCTCCATGGCCCCCTTGATAGCACTTTAATCTGTTGTTTTGACGTTTATAATCTTATTCGGTGGTCGATCACGTTTCCTCGAAAAAATAAACCCAACCTATCAATTAAGGTTACACTTTTTACTAATTTAACTGTCCTCAGAGGTCCTGTTGTTTGGATGATATTCAGTTTGTCAATTTCGCGGACTTATTTGCACCTACTATCAGACGGGTACTAACAAACAACCGGGAGTCCACTGCTAGAAATATTCAGAGAAAGTGTAGTCACTGAAGCACAAATTAAACACTGACCAAGAGTGAGTGATAGTTCTAATAACTCATTAATCATCACAGTTCACATACTACCACGTAATAATGTACCAAGTAAAAGTAAACTGCAACAGTTAACTTAGTTCAGTCAACTTTGGATGCGTAATGGGGGTCTTTCAGACCTGACAAATTTTCGTTCTCACAAGAAATTCTCTTAAAATTTATTTATTTTAGATGATGACCAGTGTAATCCTTGGAAATATACTGGACCCTCATCTGGAGGTACAAATTAATTATTTTATTTTATAAATCTTGTAATCCTGCTCGTATAATTCGGGACGGAGGTCTTTCAGATCCATAGTGAATCAGCTGCTTTCCCGGTATTTTATTTATATTTTACCAGAATGTCATGTTAAAGTAGCCAGATTACTGATAACCATTACCTGTGTAGCTCAGTTGTACTCTTTACTGAGAGGTCAGATGTGGTGTAAAAGCTATATCCAAATACTAAACTGAAGGTCTGTATTGTTCTCATTGCCAAAACACTTTCAGATGAACACGAGTTTTACATAATAAATGAGTATTTAAGATACTGTTATGCCTTACTCAGAACGTAATTGTATACTGTACTACCTGTGAGACAGACCAACATCTGTAGTCAGCCATGTGACCAAAACTTTAAATTAGTTATTACTGATTTGCTTTAAGATGAAGCACTCTTTGACCAAGAAGACAACATAAATTTAATTACCGATGGTGATCAGAATAATGAATCCACGTCTTGTAGCGTCACAGGTGAAAGAAGCGATGAAACTCAATAGAATAAATCACTGCCATCAATGAGCAGGATATGGATACACTATGACACGGTCCAGTAAAAGATAGTGTGGCTAAACAAAAAAGAAAATCCACTCGAAATGAAGGATCCCATAACAACAGAACTTCTACTATCATTTTCACATGAAAGACAATGTGATAGTAGTACACAGTCTGGCCAAAAACAACAGATGTTTGATGGTACTAAATCTTTGCAAATTAGCTGTGAAAGATGTAAAATGAGCATTATTTGATAGTCAATGTATATCGGGAGTTTATCGCCATCAACAGAAGCTAAGTACATACAATTGGAAGAGGCAATCAATAAGATAGTATTCTGTCTTAGAGGCAAGCTATTAGATTCAGTAGAAGAAGAAAATCTTGTGCTTATTTCCACAGCAACATCCTAATTACATTGAAGGCAGAGCTGATAAAAACAAAACTTTTCTCATGTGCCCCCTAAATAAAGTTACATAGATAATGGCAAGTTGTGGAGTTAGGAGCCAATCGACGAAAGTTCCAGCAACTGAAAAGTCACGAAAAAGGTGAATCTTCATGTGCCCACATGTGAAGCGGTCAATCATTCTGCAAATGCTAAAAAATGCAAAGATCATTGTGAAATTATTGTGAAGAGTATTACTTTTAATGAGCAAATATTTTTATATTGAACAGTAAAGTTGAAAGATATTAAAATCGGGAAAGTTAAATAACATAGTTTATAACGTTGAATTTCATAGTATAATAAAAGAAAAGTAACAGTATCATCAAATACTTTCTTCAATATTTTATACTATTTCCTCAATACCAGTAGTTGATTTTTGTTTAAAAGTAGTAGTCCTAAAAACCCATTTCATGGATGTACACTAGTCCAGACTAGTCATGCATCCAAGGGTGAATGAAAGCCATAACGTTAACAGGAATTTGTTCAAATGACAATGGCAGATCAAGTCTACTAATAAACACTAAACGATAAATATCCACTGATTCGAGTTACAGAAACCATTTGGAATGTTTCACATACTGACATTACAAAGCTTCCGTAATTGCCAGCACACAAATTTCTGCAAACAACTTGTGCATAGGTGTGTTGTGGGAAAATACTGGAAGCAGACACAACGTAGATGTTACATGTTTGTTAGCTCGGTGAGGAGTGGGAGGACAGTGCAGATTTTAGGAGACATCTTACTTTCAAAGTCTAGTGTATGAAATAGTCGTTATTTCGGAAAGTGCTGAATAATTTGTGAAAAACTGATAGGTTTCCACATGTTGCAGAGGCGCGAGTGATTAACTGGCCCACACACATGACTTATAAACCAATGTGTAGAACACGGTGGTGCAACTACAGGTGAAACGTCCCCTTAGAAAAATTATACAGGACTGTGCTTAAACTGATACACAATATTTTTTAGCGCAACGCAATCTGACTTTCAATAATCCCTACAAAAGAATGGCCCTGTCTAATATTAACCTATGCGTTTCGCAAATCACTTACCTCACAAAAATCTTCGTTACTCGAACCACTGCAGTACAGCGAGCGCCACTACTGCCAGCTGAATAAAAGATTCAAACTACGGAAGGCACTAACTACTGATAGGCATAGTTAGCAAATGAAAGATTTTAATAGAGAACAAACAATGTATTTACCTTAATAGTCATAATATATATAGCAGTTCATGACAAATTTCAAAACTCCGCCATCTCTCTCCCCACATCAACCACTGCTGGCGGCTCACCTCCAACTGCGCAACGCTACGCGCTGTTCACATCCAGCTGCCGCTGCCCAACACTACAATGGCAGACAACAATGCAAACTAGCCACCGACTGCACACAGCACAGCCAGTGATTTTTATACAGAGGTGGCGTTACCAATAAAAAAACCTAAACAGCCTACTTACACAGGTCTCTGAGTCCAGTAGTGCAGTAAATGATCTATCATTGACAACTGAAGCGGATTTTTTATCTAACCAATATGACGCTCTTAAGATTTTCATACAGAATAAGCACATTAACCAACAACTATTAAATGAAGACACCGATTCCAACTTGATCTTTTAAAGTTTTTCAGCTACATTAATTTGAAAACACAAAACTGAACACTGTAGTCCCTTAACCCGCTTCTATTTTTAGTTTTCACGAAATTTCATTTATAAATAGCTTAAGTACATGATGCAATACAAACCTGCCAAAGTCAGCAGGTCGAAATTACTTATGTTTATCCCAGTTCCATATTTCAAATAAAAAAATTGAATTCACATTACAGTAATGTTCTACAAAAGTAACAATCATTAATTTTTAAGTCTCTTCACATCACTGAAGCAGCTCTTGCCGTTTGGCCAGAATCTTTATGACAATTACTCAAATTGAAAAACTTGCAAAGTATTGTTACACTGAAAAATGTACAGTAATGTACCACATGTCAGTGTACAACAAATATACTTTCCCAGATATGAAATACGTGCAGCTCGCTCATACATGAATAAATTTATCCATAGTCGTCAGAAACAGTCTCAAAAACCTCTAAAAGTGTTTCGGGATAGGTTGCGCTGAGAAATAATAGTTAAAAACATCGATATTTTACACCGTTTCCGTGATAATTAGCACTGAAGTTAGTCAACCAGGCCGTTGAAGGTAAAATTCAAGTGGAGTGTAGAGATATTGTCGCCAAACGTATTTTTCGTTTAGTTTTCTAATACCGAACGGCAGAGCGAAAGCAAAATTGGACATTAGACGGTAGTAAGAGTCGAACCCGAGCCAGAGACTGAATAGTCATGTGCAACATCAAGTACGCTGTGAGAACAAGTGACAATAATTGTATGTTGCGGATCGCTTAAATTTGCGCGCACAACGGACTGATTTTCTAACTTCAGTGCTAATTAACTCTGAAACTGCAGAACGTATCGAATTTCTTTCGTTATGAATAATTTCTCTGCACAAACTACCCTGCGACACAGTAAAAAACTGTATCTGACCAACTCGTATGGATCCTCTCAGTGGTTTAATTAAAGCTAATGTATCTCCACTAGCTTACGACGACACACAACCTCTGCGCCACACAACTAATGTGTTTGTCACAACTAAATTCAACAATTTAAATGTATCTAAATCCAGCTGAGATCATATCATGACTTTCGAAACGCGTAATGGTGCTACAGATAAAAATATAAGTGTCTAAACAAGCATATCAACAATGTTTGGTATTGTATCTAGTCTGTTTCAGCCCTCAACAAGCTGTCCATTACTGACAACATATTACAAGATAAAGCATAATAAAGATTATCTTATTTATTAAATCCCTCGTTAAAATGATCGATCTTACGTACTGGAAACGTTACACCTAGAAAATCGTCATTTTGGTCCTAAGAACTGATATCTTGGGACTCACAAGAAATAGGGTGCCTTAGATCTCTTGCAAAAAATTAAATGTCAGCTGGTATTTTATGCGGCAATACTTTTCGCAAGCTATTTATCAGCGTTCATTTAGCAGAGACGCAGCACATTTTCAAGCAAGTTACTCGTAAATGAATCACTGGCCTCGTAAATCAATGATTGGGTGCCTAAATGCCAAAGTTTTATCCGTTAAATCACGAATAGTGTGCTGTGTTTCGTGCTGTGTCCTGCTCATCAAACGAGACCATTCGTTTACGATAGTAGCTGTTACGAGAGAGTAGAACGAGCGAGACGGCGCAGCAGTTCTTGCAGTAGACTCGAAGTCCAGGAAATTGGTGTTCAAATATCCGTCCACCCTCCAAGATTTAGGTACTTCTTTGGGTTCATGAAATTGCTGAAGGTGAATAATGGAAGGATTCCAATTAAAAGTTTATGAGCTTCCTACACTCTTAAAGTGCGAACTCGTGGAGCTCCTCTAAAGGCCCCTTGACAGACAGAACTTCCTTCATTTTTAAAAGAGAATCCCATACGTGTAATGAACTTACCGTTTCTTATGTGATCTTCAGTCCCAAGATTGGTTAGTTATAGCTCTACATGCTGCTTTGTCTTGTGCAAGCCTCTACATCTCTGAGTAACTACTGCAACCTACAGCCTCACTAGGTCTCCCTCTAAGACTTGTACCCCCATACATCCCTCCAGTATTAAACTGGTGATCCTGTGTTGTGTTCTATAAACCGATCCCTTCTTCTGGACAGGTTGTGCCACAAACTTATTTTCTCCTCAGTTGCGTTCAGTACCTCGTCACTAGTTACGTGACCTACCCATCTAATCTTCAGCATTCGTTTGTAGCACCACATTTCTAAAGCTTCTGTTCTCTTCTTGTCTGAACTGTTTATCGTCCATGTTCCACATTCATACATGCCTAAAATCTGCACAAATACTTTGAGAAAAGACTTCCTGAAACTTAAATCTATACTCGATGTTAACAAATTTCTCTTCTTGAGAAACGCGTTTCTTGTCATTGTCAGTCTGCCTTTTATATCCTATCTACATCGAGCATCATCAGTTTTTTTGCTGCCCGCTTAGCAAAACTCATCTACAACGTCTAGTGTCTCGTTTCCTAAACTAATTATCCCAGCATCACCATATTTAATTCGACTATATTCCATTATTCTCATTCTTTATTTTGTTGATGTTCATCTTACTACCTCCTTTCAAGACATTGTTATTTCCGTTCAGCGGCTCTTCTAAATCCTTTGCTTTCTCTGACAGAATTTCGTCGTCATCGGTAAACCTTAGGGTTTTTATTTCTTCTTTGCTTTCATTTACTGCTTTATCGGGGATAGGCTAGAACACTGCCTCACTCCTTTCTCAACCACTGCTTCCATTTCATGCCCCTCGGCACTTACGTCTCCTTTCCGGTTTCTGTAGAAATTATTAACAGCCTTTCGCTCCAGGTCAGAATTTCAAAAAAAGAAATCCAGCCAAGGTTGTCAAAAGTTCTCTCCAAGTTTAGAAATGGTATAAACCTAAGTTTGTCTTTCCTTAACCTCTCTTCAGATCGTAGGGTAAGTATTGCCTCTACATTTCTCTGCATTTCTCTACTTTTCTCCGAAATCCAAACTGATCTACCCCGAGGTCGGCTTCTTTTCTATTCTTCTGTAAAAAATTCGTGTGAGTATTTTGCAACCATGATTTATTAAATTGATAGTTAGGTAAAATTCACATCTGCTGTCATTAGAATTGAAATTATTATTTTCTTATTGAGGTCTGATGGTATTTCGCTTGTGTCATGTATCCTGCAGAACAGATGGAACGGTTTTGTCTTGGCTGGTTCTCCCAATGCTATCAGTAGTTCTGACGGAATATCGTCTCCTCCCAGGGCCTTGTTTCGAGTTAGATCTTTCAGTTCTCTGTGGTCTTATTCTCCTACTTATACCAGGTACTGTGATTTGAAGGTAATTGTTACCGCCCTTTACTCATCGACATGAACTGTACTTCCATGGTCTGTAATCCTATGAATAATGCGGCTAGTCTTGATGTGAAGTATGTAGGAGGAATGTTGTCAAGTTTTCACATAATTGGCGTATCATTGTAGTGCTAAAACGATCACTGAAATCGTTTACTAATAGTACATTTATGTACTTCTTTAATAGAATTCTTTACTTTCTTCTTGTCCAGGATATTCACTCGAATCACACTTCCGTATTTGGTCCTTCCTTCTACCATTGTCACGCCGTTGACTTTATCAACTCTAGCATTTTGGATGATTCTTTATTCTCCTTCGAGATTATTAAGTCTCCACTTCACAACGCCAATAAACTGAATAGCAAACATTTCGTTTCCCATTCATCTCTAATCCAAGGCTTAGAGAGGGTTTCCCTGCATCCAGCCCATTACGGAGTTGCGGGTCCCCAATTGGTAACAAATTGGAACGTGCCAATCCAAGGAAGAGTCGGAATCTTGGTCGTGGGTGCTCTTTCTAATTTATTAATGGGAGAATGTTATCAATTGCACCAGTCACAAATCAAAAATTGTGTGTACTCCAGAACATAACCAATATACGGAGAAAGACAGATAGCTACTCATCGTAAAGATGACACACTGAATTGCAGACAGGCTAAATGAAAATACGGTTACACATTTAGATTTTGGCTAAAGTCTACTTCAGAAAAGGAAATACACACAGACACGGATTCATTCTCCGAGGTGGTGGAGAAGGTGGTCATGTGTGCGTGAATGGTTCAAATGGCTCTGAGCACTATGGGACTTAACATCTGTGGTCATCAGTCCCCTAGAACTTACAACTACTTAAACCTAACTAACCTAAGGACATCACGCACATCCATGCCCGAGGCAGGATTCGAACCTGCGACCGTAGCAATCGCGCGGTTCCGGACCGAACGCCTAGAACCGCTCGGCCACTGCGTGCGTGAAGTTTGCTTGCTGTGTGACTGAATATATATGTGTGTTTCCTTTTCTGAAGAATGTATGTGCGTTTGTATGTTGGTGGTGATGGTGGGATTGTGGGTTTGTGGTATTTGAAAATCTATTGTCAGTACGTTGTCAGATGTGTGTGTTTGTGTGTGTGTGTGTGTGTGTGTGTGTGTGTGTGTGTGTGTGTGTGTGAGTATGTGTGTGTGCGTGCGTGTGTGCATGTGTGTGTGTTGAAGAATTTTTTCTCAATCCATTCCCACGCTTGCACTGTTTGAAAACAACGTGCTCAACATTTACAGCGCCGAGGCATCACCTAACAACGTAATCTGCATTCCTATGTTTCAAACAACAGCTTTCATTAGAAGTAATTATCGAGCTTTGAACGGAAAGTACTATGTTTATTAACTGTAGGTCATTAGCTTTCTTCTTAAGAACTTCTTTTAAGCTGCTGAAATAGTGTGGCCTTTACTACACTCACACACTGTAAAAGAAGAACGGAGTAAACGACAATATGCCTACTTGCAGTATTGCACTTACACCATCTTCCTCCGAGTGTGGTCGACACACCACAGACTGCTCGCTCTTGATATCCGGCGTGAAACAACTGGAGTCTCCCTCTCTGACCACGCTGTGATTGGCCGCCACTGCTTTGCATGAGAATTAGCTGCAAACGCGGCGCAGCCCACCCGATCACCTGTCCGAAAAATATATTTGCGGGAGGAGAAAAACAGCAACCACTTGAACAACTTTTCGTAAGTGCTAATGAAACCGGTGGAGGCATACTTGTGCAAACAGGACAATAATTGTGTGGACTTTATGCCACGCGGGCGGCCGCGACCCGTGAATAAACACAGGGCCGTTGCATAATTCATGGCCGACGCGGCACGGCCGCGGGCGCTGCTTGTGGGCGAGGCGGCGCCCGAGGCGTCGCTCTGGACTGGACTGGACTAGGCTGGAGCACTCTGGACCGCAGCGCAGCGGACTGGACTGGGCTGGGACGGCCAATCCCAGGGGGCGAGCGGCTTTCATCTGCCTGTCACGCCAGCCGGCTTGAGTTTTTCGCTTAAAAGTTGTACTTGAGGTTCGACAGCTCACGCTGTCACATGGAGCGAGTATGTCACGACCATGTTTACACAGATTGTTATGGCCGCCGTCACAGCTTCACAGTGCTCATCATCATCATCACCATCATCGTCATCATCATCATCATCATCATCATCATCATCATCATTATCATCAACATCATCATTCCACTAACCATTGGAAGGGAAGATCATATAGTGCTTTAGCACATTGTTTCCATCGATCTAGCGTCATCAACACTTAGTCGACGTAGTTGTAATGGGTGGCATATTTTCTGCGGCTTCTTCCTCTCCATCACGTAGCTTCTACAGATATCTCCGACACATGGCCAATACACTGGCATCGCTCGCATTTCGTGATTTTTATTTAGTTATATACTTACATTTCAATCCCATTTCCACACATGATATTCCTCTACGCCCTACTTGTCTCTCCACTCTTTCGTTGTTACAGGTGCAGTGAAACTCCCCGCCAGCCTTCATTCAAAGATAAGTAATAAATTTGTGTTCGAAGTTCTAACTGTACATTATTGGTAAGCGTCAAATAAAGTATGGTGAATGATGAGATTTTGGTTTCCTTATCTGTATGACTGAGCTTTGTATCTCATTGTTTACTCACATGGAATAATCTTCTGTGTCCTGCTTATACTTCCACACCCCTTCACGTTTGAATTCAAGTTTTTGTAATTCATTTGTTTAACAAAGCTGTCGAGCAAAGACGTTTCTCATTCGAACTTCATAGGCGTAAAGAAGAAGCAGTCTTTTGTTTTGCTCAGTCGTTCACATCAGTTTATATTCTATGACGGTGAGTTAAGAAGCAATGCCTCCGAAAGTTTTATTTGAAAGCTGTTAAAGCTTTTTAACTAAAACAAACGCTATTAACATTTTACATCTTTGTTTGATGTCTACGTGTTTATTTCTCAACAAAGTCATCCTGGCGACGAACACATTTCTCCCAAATAAAGGCCAATTTGTTGTTACCTTCACTGCGCAAAGTTTGACTTTGTCGAAGGATCTGCAACCTCCCTCTGCTTGCACTGATCATCATTATCAAAGTGAAGTCTTTGAAGGTGTTCTTTTAGTTTGTTTAAAAACGGGAGCAAACCATATGGTGCCAAGTTGGAGCTGTGTGGATGATGATCGATGACAGTGAACACTAGGAGACGGATTGTTGTAGATGTCGCAGTGTTCGTGTGTGGTCTGGCAATGTCCTACTAAGAGAGAGGGTGCTGTACTAGTGGACTGACTCTTTGAATTCGAAACTCCATTACAGCGTGTTGTTTCTCACGCACCGACAAGTTACGTTACAAATCGTCA
Source organism: Schistocerca piceifrons (assembly GCF_021461385.2). Taxonomy (NCBI): domain Eukaryota; kingdom Metazoa; phylum Arthropoda; class Insecta; order Orthoptera; family Acrididae; genus Schistocerca; species Schistocerca piceifrons. The sequence continues at coordinate 635,231,297 of NC_060140.1, forward strand.
TGTAACGAACTACAGTTAGGAGCCCTCTCGCAACAGAGGGCTGCAAATGTGTGGGCATAGACAATAAAGATGTAAAATGTTAATACTGCTTAAGAGTTTTCTGATTAATAATTTGGAGGCATTACTTTCACCCCACCCTCGTATCTTACTGAGACCGATCTTCAGACTCATAGAAAACACCTAGTGGCTGCCGCTGATAACTTGTCCGTAGATAGTTCTGAGAATACAGCTGTGCGATAGATTTCTAGGAATGTGACCAAGTTATGGTGTATCGTGCTCCAGCATACCGACTGAGGTCATATGACGTATCGAAGTGAATGAAAGCTGTAAAGCTGAGAAGGGTAATGTGACAAGATGCAATGGACACAAGTAATGTTACTTAAAATCCGTCATGATTCCCATTTTTTTTTAATTTTATTATTCATATGACCGGTTTCGGTTCATTCAGAACCATCTTCAGATCTGATATTTCAGTTACAGGAGTAACCCGTCCAAATCCAGCAACTTTCACATGCTACGTAACATGTGACGTAGCATGTGAAAGTTGCTGGATTTGGACGGGTTACTCCTGTAACTGAAATATCAGATCTGAAGATGGTTCTGAATGAACCGAAACCGGTCATATGAATAATAAAAAAAAATGCAGTCAAGACGGATTTTAAGTAACATTATAAAATCACTGGTTGCTGTTATCCCATAAGACTTTATGTCTGTTTTTGCAAAGGACACAAGTAACTTTAAGCCACATGTCACAGACTACCCGAGGATGTAGAAAAGCACATCAATAGGAAGCGATGAAATAGGAAAGGAGGAAACACCAAGATCAAGAAAATAAAGAGATGCGGTCAAGGAAAAGTGAACTTGGTAGTAAACAGCAGACATTCACGTAGGCGTGTTAAACTGTCAATTATAAAAACAACACAAACGTAGATAACGATCCAAAAATGAAAACAATTCCGTGATGGATGATGTCATATAAAACTGGACGGTCTCATCAAGAGAATAGTCAAAGCAAACGGATAGCCTGTAAACACACGGATATGGAAGAGCTCAGGTAAAGTAAACAAAAGACCTAGGGTCTGCAGCAGCAGTTGCTACACGACCATAGTCACGGCAGGCTCACGGCATGAAGAATACGAGATTTCTGTTACTGTTACAAACCACTAGCCCTAAATAACTAACACGACATTGACTAACCAATGAAATCGCAGAAAGATTTCAGAATCCTAGATATCATCGTCCAAAGCTACACAAAATTAAATGATTACTTAAGTCCTGTTAGGTAGATGGGAAGTAGAACTTATATTTCTTTTTCATTGTTTCTTGTGAAACTCGTCTACAACATACACGACCAGTTCACTAGAGTGGCTGATCTGTCGAATGTGATGAGCTGGTTGGAATCTCTGAAGAGACTATGGAGACACAACGAAAAATAAAACTACATAAATAGTTATTTTTATTTACACAACAATGTAACTGAGATCCTCATGCAAAACCAGTGACAGCAAAACGATATACGTAGTTTCATTACATATGCCTCCAAGAAACTCATTTCGTTTTATAAAAGAAAAGCAAAAGACATAAAAAAACGGGAAATTACTGCAAGAGCTAACTCAGTTTTTCCTGCTTTTGTTAAAGCAAGTGCCATTGTCACAACTTCGTCTGCAACTATAAACTTATAACAGTATGATGAGTATGATAACAGCATAATGAGTGCTTAAAATAACGCGTAATCAACATGATTGACTGCTGTTGTTGGTGATATCAGTCCGAAGATTTCTTAGTTTCTGAAGGAATTGAGTGGTCTCACGACAGAGCTATCTGTATCCTTTGCTATGATAAAATCGTGTTCCGCATTCGTGTTGCACTCCTTTCAGTTCTGAGAAATGAGTAAGTAATATGATTACATTATGCTCAGAGAAAGATTCAGAAATCAGATACTGGATTGAAAGGTGTAAAAGTCAGGAAGAATCAATACGCATGGAAGTGGGATACGGAATTACTAAGGAATGACAAGATACACTTGAAGTTTTCGAAGGCTACAACCAGAACACTAAGAAATAACTCAGTGCGTAGGTCAGTTGAAGAGGAATGAGTATCTCTAAAAATGGCAATCGCAACAGATGGGAATAAAAATATAGGTACAAAGAACGTTACTGCGAAGAAATCATTGCCAACAGCAAAAAATACTTCAGATGATCGCTGAAAGAAGGAAGTACAAAAACGTTCAGAGAAATCAATCTCTATGATGGGGAAAATTTGTCTGTTGTGATAGAAGAAGAAGCAGGAGTCGATATAGAAGAGATAGGGGATCTAGTTTTAGAATCAGATTTTAAGAGAGCTTTGGAGGACTTAACATTAAATAAGGCAGAATTTATAAAATCATTGGGAGAAATGGCAACAAAACGACTACTCGCGTTGGTGTGTAGAATGTATGAGTCTGGTGACACATCACCTGACTTTCGGAAAAATATCATCCACACTATTCCGATGACTGCAAGAGCTGACAAATGCGAGAATTATCACACAATCAGCTTAACAGCTCATGCATCCAAGTTATTGACAAAAATAATATACAGAAGAATCGAAAAAAATATTAGGATGTGTTAGATGACGATCATTTAAGCATTAGGAAACGTAAAGGCACCAGAGAAGCAATTCTGACGGTACAGTTGATTCTGAAAGCAAAGGTTAAAAAAATCAGGAGACGTTCAGAGGATTTGTCGACCTGGAAAAAGCGTTCGACAATCTAAAATCGTACAATGTATACGAAATTCTGAGAGAAATGGGGGTAAGCGTAGGAGAGACGGATAATACACACTATGGACAACAGCCAAGAGGGTAATAAGAGTGGACGAACCTAGAACAAAGTGCTTGGGTGAAAAAGGCCGTAAGACAGGAATGTAGACTTTCACCCCTGCTGTTCAATCTGTACATGGAAGAAACAATGATGGAAATAAAAGAAAGGTTCAGGAGTATACTTAAAATTCAAGGTGAAAGGGTATCAATGATACGATTCGCTGATGACATTACTATTCTGAGTGAAAGTGAAGAGGAATCAATTGATCTCCTGAATGGAATGATCAGTCTAATGAATACAGAATATGGATTGAGAGTAAATCGAAGAAAGACGAAAGTAATGAGAATTAACAGAAATGAGAACAGCTTGAAACTTAAACATTAGGAGTGATGGTCACGAAGTAGATGAATTGTACCACCTAGGCGACAATATTACCAATAACGGACAGAGCAAGAAAGACATCAAAAGCACACTAGCACTGGCCAAAAGGGCAATTCTGGGAAAAAGAGGTCTATTAGAGTCAGAATAGGCCGTAATTTGAGGAATAAATATCTGAAAAAGTACGTTTGGAGCACAGCGTTTTATGATAGTGAAACATGGACTGTGGGAAAACGGGAAGAGAAGAGAATCGAATCATTTGAGATGAGGTGCTACAGACGAATGCCTGCGCAGAATCGGAGAGGGAATAACTGACAAGGAGAAGAGACAGGATGATAGTACATGTGTTAAGAGATCTAGGAATGACTTCCATACTACCAGAGGGAGTTGTAGAGGACAAAAACTGTGGACGAAGACAGAAATTGGAATACATCCAGGAAAGAACTGAGGACGTAGTTTGCAAGTGCTACTCTGTGATGAAGAGGGCACAGGGGAGGTATTCGTGGCGGGCCGCATCAAACCAGGCAGAAGACTGATGATTAAAAAAAAAAGGTGTAAAATATCGCTCATTAATAAGAATCCAGAATAAATCAGAAATAGTATAATCAATTGTTGGACCCAATCTGAAACAGAGTTGCAAGTGTTACAAGACACGAGATTTCACTGCATATATTAAATATGTCAAAGAAAGGCCTGCTGCATTGTCCAATACTTCAAAGGTAATATCGAAAATAATTCATTTCTTGAATAGTATGGTGCCACCAGTTAGAGAAGACGAAAGTAACATCAGTTTTTAGTCAAAGCAAAATTCGGTGATATGTCTATGACAGTCTATCCTGTGAGAGTCACTTCATAGCTGCACAACTCCCACAAACTACATCGATTTCTACCTGCTGTACTGAAGCTTTAGTCCGACTCTTTTCATTTTTCCTCAGTACTTTCCACCATTACGAAACAGGATTTTTTTATGTCTCATATTGTATCCTATCAATCTATCCCCCTTTGAGTGATGTGCCTAAATTTATTTGCTCCTCAATTCTATTCAGTAGTTCTTTTTGAGTTATCCGAGCCAAGCTTCAGCGCCAAATTTCTAAAGATCTGTTTGTTCTTGTCTGACCAATTTATCGCAACGATCTGGGTAATCCAGCCCAAGCTTTAGCGCCAAATCTGAAAATATCTAGCCGGCCACGGTGGCCGAGCGGTTCTAGGCGCTTCAGTCCGGAACCACGCAGCAGCTACAGTCACAGGTTCGAACCCTGCCTTAGGCGTGGATGTGTGTGATGTCCTTGTTAGGTTTAAGTGGTTCTTAGTTCAGGGGACTGATGACCTCAGCTGCTAAGTCCCATAGTACGTAGAGTCATTTGAACCATTTGAAAATATCTGTTTGTTCTTCTCTGACCAGTTTATCGTCCACGGTCACTTCCATACAAGGCTACACTACATACGGACTGCTTTAGAAATTAATACCTAAATATGAATTTACATTCGATATTAAAAAATTTATGTTTTACTTATGTGCTACTTTCTTTGTTTCCAGTCTCCACTATCCATGATTTCTACTCCAGATATGGTCGCTTATTTTGCTGCTCTAATAACAAAACGAAACTAATGCTTCTGTGTCGCATTGCCTAATTTAATTTCCTTAGCATTGCACGATTTGATACGTAATTCTTATCATACAGAGTTTTCTATGAAATCCAGATCCGCCTCCTTTACGTAGTGTGTACAATGTTTTAAGATATTGTCGTTTCCTTCCTTTCTGGTGTGAAAGGAAGAATGAGTGCGAGTATTTGTGGTATGCACGCTCGGTGGTAACAGAGAAGTTCTGTCTGTTAGGGAACAGTAGGACCAACAACTGAGTAAGTAGATACGATTTCTAAGGTAAAGAGATTTGTCTCCTTGGTGTGGTTCTGCCCGTCCCTTGTCAGGTTGGTAAAGCAAGCTACCTCTCTGATCACTTCCTATTTTATCTGTGGGACACTCTTGGACGGGGCCCACGCTAGTCAGTCTGCGGGCAGTTTCTTAAGTGGTAACATCTCCGGGTAAGCGCGTGTGTGGTGAGTCCAAAGGACAAAGAAATTCTTAAGTTGTCAGCCTAACTGAAATATTAATTTGTTTTCTTACAGATCTACACAAAGAATGTTTTATATATTATTTTAAATCGGGATGCAGTGCGATTTCGGTGTTGTTTCGGAGCGTATTGCGGTAGTTGCTTTGTTTCCAATCCAATAAAGGAAAGTGGAAGCACGTTGTCAGAAGGCGTAAATATGATTAAAATCATCGCTCTTTAGTGTGAATGTGTGTATAACTGTTTTCTCTCGTTGAAATTCTTGACATTAATAATTTCTCTTTGTGTTCAACCCACGTGATGTATGCTTTGTAGTAGCAGTACCCTCGTGCTCGTAAAATTGTTTTAGCCATCAGGTCAATACTATGCCGTTATTAACGCAGTTCGGAAGTTTTGTAGTTAATATGTTTCGATTTGATGTTGACATTAAAATCGTTGTGGTATTACACATGTTGTGTAAATGCACTTGTGCACGTGGAACATGTGCTGTAGCAACAAAACTAGCCCTCAGCTACTCGTATTCAAACTTAATTAATCGCTACCGCGAGCAGTTTTCATATTTCACAGTTTCTAGAAATATTTTTATAGAGCCTTTTGGTAAGATTGTGGATATATCGAAACTCTTGATCTTTGTCTACGCTCCCAATACCAGTCTGTGGTTATCCAATGGGAACACGACTATGCCAGGAGCGGAATTTCTTTTCTTAAATAGAATGGATTGGTGACGATTGTTTGTTTTTTCTTGTGTACCCTTGAACCATCTTTGTGTGCTTGTTTGAATGCGGTATCCCGTCCTGTTTCCTATTCTCTGAAAATCACGTTTTATGCTAATTGAATCCCCTCTGAGTAACACTTATCTTAATTAATTCGCAACAGTAAATAAGGCACCAGCTTTGAGGCAGACTTAGCATTTGTTATATGTTTTACTGAACATTGACGTATTTTAAAATTAATATCAAAGTTTAATCTTACTTTACTTCCCTTTAATTTAATTTTCCCCATTATCTAATTACTTAAAATAATAAAACTATAAGAAATGAGCTGATAGTGTGGATGATTATTTCATATATTTAAAAATTCATTAAATTTGTCAGTCACTCACGCATACTTTCCACCCTAGGTTCGGAAGGTTTTAAAAACATTAGGCTCGTTATAACTGTAAACAACATTTGTTAAAATTAACGACGAGGGCATATTTTTTATGGCACAGGTAAATGATATGTTATAAATGACCCGACGTTCCCTACAGTTAGCCTCGCTATTGCAGCTGGATTTCACCGTACATATAATTTACTAGTGGTGACTGAAGTTGCTTTGGCGTCAATCAGTCGTTCTGACCCTAATTTCAGCTTAGCCGCTTAAGACTCTCTCACTGTCGAAGTGAAATATAATTACAGTGAAATGAATACCCCTAGCTGCATACAGGAGTTCATATAGGCCTAAGTCAACGGGGACCGTTGAAAATGTGTGTCCAGAACGGGACTCGAACCCGGGATCTCCTGCTTACATGGCAGACGCTCTATCCATCTGAGCCACCAAGGACACATAAGATAGTGCGACTACAGGGACTTATCCCTGACACGCCTCCCGTGAGACCCACATTCCCAGCCTGTTGTCCCGCACTATATTCATAGTGCCCCTGCCCATGATAATCATCACTCGCGGATTGCTGGCGATTCCCGTAAGAGTTCAGGCACTATTTGTGCATCCGCACAGAAGAAGATGGTCAAATGGCCGGTGAGCCTTAACTCCATCTGTATGAAGATGGTATATGTTCTTTCGGACATGTTGGAGCCCCTGTCGGGGCACACATTTTCAACTGTCCCCGTTGACTTAAATTAACGCCTGTATGCATTTCACTGTAATTTCATTCTAACCGATGGTATATGTTATTTCGGATGAAATCTTCATATAGAAGTGAAATGTTCCAAAGGTGGTGCCGGCTGGCTGTCAAGTATTTCCCGATAACGCTTGGTTGAAGTAAGTTTCTGCAGTGTGTTTCAGAAGGGAATGATTCGGTTCTCTGTGTCTCTCTGGTGTCAAGTAATTTCGACTGACCGCGTCATAAACATTGCGAGTTGCGCCTTAATAGGCGCTCACTCCCCCCCCTCCTCTCATCGCAGGAGGTTAAAAGTTAAGAAGTTCGTTATACTTGGTGCTCCAAAACTGTGTCCTACTCTCTCTCTCTCTCTCTCTCTCTCTCCCTCTGTCTACATTCAAATGTTGGCCAATAATGGTGGACCTTTGTATCAACAGCTGTGTTCCTTAATCCCACCTCTCAATTGTCTGGGTTAACGAATGGTAGGTGTTTTTATAGCTCGATAAGCATTTTGTCTTACGCAGCCTGACCGTGATGGCGTGTCTCACAATCTTCAAAGGTGGCCTAAATATGTCGGTTTCCACTTGACACTCTCAGATGTTATCTTAGCGGTGTGTGTATTTCGGCGAATTTATCTGCCAACAGTAGCAGGCCACACACAGCTCGCTAAAAACAGTCTCCATTGTACCCGCACAGCCTAAAGACACAATCTGCATAGAGGCTTTTAACTGGTACGGAACCATATTTCATTTACTGGCAGAGATTAATTTATTTTGATTTTATTTGTCTTTTTATTTCGGGTTTTAAATCAGTTATGGGCAGTTTGAGGTAAACGGTTGCGTGGCAGTGATATATAAGGCTCCCCAACATACTATACATATCAGCTAGGGCAATGATTAATAGATGGAAATATGGTTACCTCCTAACTTTGTTTCTGTTTCCAGTATCAAAACTGGATCAATAACAATTACAAAGTAATCGCGAAAGAAAAAGGAATGAAGCTACCTCAGTAAGAGCGCAGATTTGAGATTTTAACTTAGGGTATAATTGTGAGAGTGTGAATTGGCTCTCATCTTATCCTATTTATTCTAGGTAATCGGACTTTATTTACAACAAATTATCACCGGCCGAGAGTCGAGAGCACTTTCCTTTATATCGCGTCATGCTCTGTGGACTGCATTGTGAACTAACTGGCGAATATTACGAATTCAGTGGATTAAGTAATCGATTTTTGTTCATTAGTTTATGCATTTTTGGGAGTTTATACGATTCCGCGCGAACGAACAACGTGTTCCCTTCTAGATGACACCTGGGCTGGTCCTTTTCACGCGTCTCGCACAGCACAGCTGTTTTTTCTATCCGGCCCTTGCTTTCACTAGTCTTTGGTGGCCACCCTCCCTCCGCTACAAACGATGGTCTTCATCGCGTGTTTCTGTCACGCACAGGAGTCTCCACACACTCTAAATCTACATCGAAACCTACATTTATACTCCAAAGAAAAATCTACATTACGGTGTGTAGCGGAGGGTACTTTTCGTACCACTCTCATCTGCATCTTTTCCAGTTCCATTCGCATATGGTTCACGGGAAGAAAGATTGCTAATAAGCCTTCGCATTGTCTCGCATCTTTCTAGTTTTATCTTATTGGTATTGTCGCAAGATATACCCTTCGCAACTTAAACAGTTGACCATAATGTGATGCGAAATGCCTCTCTTGAAGCGTCTGCTAGTATCTCCATGACGCTTTCGCTCTTACTAAGTGAACCTGTAACGAAACGTGGTACTCTTCTTTCAATCTCCTATATTTCATCCATCAATCCTGTCTGATACAAATCCGATACTGATGAGACGTGTTCAACTGTTTGTCTAAAGAGTGTTTTGTAAGCTACTTCCTTCGTTGATGGATTACATACCCTGAAGATTATTCCAATGAATCTCAGTCTGGCATCTGTCTTACTTGTGATTAATTTTATGTGATCTTTCCATTTAGAATCACTCCATATTATTGTCCTAGACATTTTAGTGAAGTAACTGCTTCTTGCTATTGTCGTCAGTGAAAGTTCTTTTTCTCTATGTACTCGCATACTTTACATCTGTTTATCTGCACGATACGTCGAGCCTCTGTGGGTATTCCTGCGTTTCGCTACAGTTCTCTAGTGTCGCAGTATCTCTGTATGTGACTGCGTCATCCGGGAAAGCCTCAAGGAACTTCCGTCATCCACTAGGCCATTGAAACGTCCCCTTAGAAAAATTATACATGACTGTGCTTAAACTGACATACAATATTTTTAGCGCAACGCAATCTGACTTTCAAAAATCCCTACAAAAGAATGGCCCTGACTAACGTTAACCTATACGTTTCACAAATCACTTACCTCACAAAAATCTTGGTTACTCGAACTACTGCAATACAGCGAGTGCCACTATTGCCAGCTAAATAAAAGATTCAAACTACTGAAGGCACTAACTACTGATAGGCATAGTTATCAAATGAAAGATTTTAATAGAGAACAATGTATTTACCTTAATATTCATCAAAAGTCGTAATATATATAACAGTTCATGACATCCAGTCTTACAAATTTCAGAATACAATCACCATCGAAGAGTCTTGTACTATATAGCAAGTCAATAAACCACCACTTGTGCACTCACAAGGTTTTTTTTTAATTGTCTTTAGAACCAGCAGTGCTGTTATCCAGTCCCTTGCTGAATTATTAACACACGTGAGAACACTATCAGTTGTAACAACTAGAACGGCTTCTGGACACTAAATGTAACAATTGTGTTACTAAATGTGACACTTCTGTCACTCAATGTAACTGTGTTTTCTCTTTTGATGCTGTCAATTGTCAGGATGAGCATTCTAAAGCATTCTGTAAGGGTGAAAATATTAAATAAATTAACTTTTCTCTCTTACAACATGTGGGCAGGGTGGGTTCTTCCTTGGCTCGGGTATGAGGTCGAATGAAACATCATTCTTACATAAGTTAACTTTTATTGAAAGTTTCGTACAACTGTATCTTACTGGGACGTTCTGGTTCGGAGAGCGGCAGCCGTGTCGTTTGCGTAGCCTTCTGCTGCGACAGCGGCGGCGGCGGCGGCGGCGGCGGCGTCTGATTACGCGTAGCGGTGTGTATCTCGTGTCGCCGTCTCGCCCAGCTGACCGGAGACGCGCAGCGCGAGGTGGCCCGTTTAATTATTGCGAGCGACGTCGTGCATCGGATGGTGATACCTTGAATGTGGCGTCCCAGTGTTTCTCTTCTCTAAGCGGCCGCGTGTGTTGTGCGTCGACCAGCGGAGCGGCGCGGCGGTGGAAGGCCAGTGTCCCGAACTCGAACCACGGACTCCCGCTTGCCAGTCTTCGGCTGTCAGGTCTTCATCCCAGCTCACAGGTAACTACTGATGTGAGGCCGTCTCCTTCCCGTCCTCACGAGTCACCCGGGTATGTAAAAACCAGACTTCCAATACCTTTTAACTTCTGTCTTCTGGCGCCGCGACTGCTGGTTGCTATTCCATTACAGCGGCGGACTTGGTGCGTCTGTGCATGATGCAGTCTCTTCTTGCATGACGGTCTTCAGCACCGAAACTGACTGAAAACTACTGCTACTCTTCTTTTCTTCCTTCGTCTCTCGTCTTCGTCTCCGTCTGTCTTCATCTGTCTTCAATTGTCTTCCTCTCGGGCCCACCGCGTCTCGCGTATTTATTCACTTCAGTTCACTGGGGGTGAACGACTTCACGGCCATTGCCTCTTCTGTCACGTTGAAAAGCTTCTCGAAGAATCTTCTTGACCTCGGTCATTGGCTCTTGGAATGTAGGCGGGGGCCTCTGATCGCATGTGACGACTGAGAAACACGTGAGCCGGTCATTGCTTCTTCCGTCACGTTGAAAGGCTTCTCGAAGAATCTTCTTAACGTCGGTCATTGGCTCTTGGAATGTAGGCGAGGGCCTTTGCTCATGCGACAACTTAGAAACACGTGAGCCGGTCGGGCGATGCCCTGACGGCTGAATCGACAGCGCCCGCTTATGTGGAACTCGCTGATTCCACGGTCATTGTTTCTTCTGCCCGCTGAATGCCAGTATGTAACTCTCTAAACTAAACCAAGTTTTCCATTTATATTCTAATTTCTTAGTTCACTTTGATTTCACTAATTTATTTACTTAATTAACGCTCAACATTCCTCCACCCTTCGGAGAAATTCGCCCTCGAATTTACCACTCAACATTCCTCCACTCTTCACACGGAAAAAGCACAAGCACTGAAAACTCTCGACTTAGAAGATTGCACACGCTTCACATTAAGTACGTGGAAAATACTTTATCACTTTACAAAAGCACTGTACGGTCATGAATCACATAGGTCTTACATAAATGGTTGTAATAAGTGTAACAAATCTTGATGACAATGAATAAACTAAAAACAGATTTTGCACTTAGAAAATTACATAGCAACAGCTGTTTAATCTACCCTATACTAATGCAAGAATATCTATTCTACAGTATTGTTTATTTTAACAAGAGACTGTTTAATAAAGAATGAAGTACAATAAACAAAATTAATACACTAATGCTCAAAAGTAACTGCTGAAGTACACCAGTTAAGAGTGTGGTATCCAGTTAACAGGGATTTGATGAAGTGGTATATTATTATTTGGCTTATTTTTTCGTCTTAAATAACAGGAAACTGTACAAAGCAGAAACACCAACACAAAGGTTCCAGATATACCCGTTCCTAGCATTATAATTTTAGTTTTGTGTTCACCTTTTAATTTTAAGACATGTTGCATCATAACATTGGCATCAATTTTGCCTTGCTGCGAGTTTATGAACATATCTAATGACTTCAGAAGGGAACTGTCAAGGGAGTAATTGAGGTAGGATAGGTTTTGTGTAGGAAATGCTTGCATGGCGTTTTCTGAAAAAAGCAAACAACATGGTTATGAACCTACAAACCTAGTAAAAACAAAAACAAAGAAAAAAAGGAATACATTGTTAACTACAAGATCTACATGTTTCTACGTTCAACTTTTCTTTCTTAAAAAATAAACCATTATAATTTATTAATTATTTACATTTGTATACTGTCCATAGTCTACTAAGATTCAACTAGGACATTCGCACCCTTGAACGTAGATTGTATGGTGCCATGTCTGTATGTTGTGCTGGCATGGCCACTCTTTTTCCTTTACGGGAACTTCCTCCACCCTTCGGAAAAGCAGACACTATTGTTGAAGGAATTACATCTGGAGCGCCCTTAAAAGGTTTTAAACGACTTGCATGGACAATGGTAGTTCGGGTGGGCAGTTGCAATTTAACGTTGACTGGTGACGTGATCTCAATAATTTGATAAGGACCTCTGTAGTTTGTTACAAATTTCTTCGTTTTTCCTTTAGCTATGTAAGGAGTTGAAAGCATAACCCACTGACCGATTTTGTAATTTGGATATTTAGCTTGGGTATTACCTAATCTTTCCTGTCGTTCCAAAGCCTTTGTATTAGATTTTTGAACCTTTTTCCATACCTCCTTCATCATTCGACTGAAATCTCTTACTGTTTCTCCGACTTTTCCGTTTTTCTGCCTGATTACATCAAAAGGGGACGGCATTTTTTTCCCATAGACCACTTCATAAGGTGACATGCCAGTTACTTCATGCGTTTTGGCGTTGTATACCGACACGATTATTGGTAAATACGTATCCCAATTGGAATGTTGTTCGTTAATATAATAACTAAGCATCTTGCCAATTGTCCGATGAACTCTTTCTGTGCGCCCGTTGCACTGAGGGTGTAACGGAGTTGTGCGTAATTTGCGTATTTTTAATAAGTGGCATAGCTGTTTCATTAATTCAGACATAAAATTAGATCCCTGATCTGTGATAATAGCTTCAGGTACTCCAAATTTAAGTATCCAGTTGTTAACTAAAGCTTGGGCAACTGTATTTGCTTGCTGATCTGGGAGACTCACCATAGCTAGATAGCGTGAAAAGTGATCGATAATTGTAAGGACATACTTATTACCAGCAGGTGTTTTATGAAATGGCCCGTAGAGATCGACTCCGCAGATTTGAAATGGACATGAAGCCTCGGGGAGCCTCTGTAAGGGTATTTTTGAACGACAAAGTTCAGCTCGTTGTGCGCACGCAATGCAATTACGAACGTACTGCGCAACATCCTGCTTTCTGGTTTGCCACCAAAATCGCTCTGCTACTCGTCTTTCGGTTGTCCGCTGTCCTCCGTGTCCTGCAAGGATATGATCGTGGGCCTCTGCCATTATTTCTTGTCTAAGGTGTTGGGGAACAACAATTCGCGGTCCAAGTTTTGTTTTACGGGATAATACACCATCTTCAAAGCAAAATTGTTTTTGAGTTGCGTATTTTTTACATTCTGTATCCTCATCTTGTGCCTTTCTCCAGTCCTCAGTATCTCGGCCTGTTGCTTCCAAAAGTGCTATTTTCTGACTTAGGCAATCTGCATTCGTGTGTTTTTTGCCTGGTTTATGGATAACTTCGAAATCCATTACTTAATTAACACTCAACACAGTCACTACTTCTCACATGTTGTGCATATATTACGACCAACAAAATAGTCTGCAGTGAAATGATACTTATACATAAGAATAGAATAACAAAGGTACAAAATACATGATTAAGAAACATAAAAGTACAGATAACATTTGTAGTAACACAGACTTTACAAAAGAATAGAAATAAACATGCAGATCAGTGTTACAAAAATTATGACATAAGTAAATATATAAAATAATGAGTATATACATAAAAGATCAGAATAACTTTCGAAACTTCAACTTCACACATCAGCATTAAAACAGAATAGAATAAATAAAGTCTAAACATCTTTACAAAGAAAATAACATATTATCAGAAATATTCTACAACATAAATCTTATTAGCTAAACACATAAAGACAGGAAAAAGACAAATACACAAGAGTGCACAAACACATAGTGGGTTTACACAAGGAAAGGACAGGGTTTGTTTTACTGCAGTATTTTGCAGACAAAACTTTCTTTACTTCTTGGAGATCTCCCTTCATTGTTCATTATTTCCAAAAAGTCCTATCCAAACATGTTTTCTGTATTTTGTTCACATCCTCTTTCAAAAATAATTTTTCTCCACTGTACATTACTTTTTTTTTGCCAAACCATTTTCTTATAGCTTCTCAAAGCATTTCTTCCAATTCATCATAGTTAGTTTCGTATATAGTCTACCCCCTCTTAAGCTAACTTAAATCTACTGAGCTCAGATATATATACCAAGGGACGAGGCAATGCAGCTGCACATAACAAATTAACACAAACAGCAATGACAAAAAAATTCAAATTGGCAAAGCAAGCAGCACTAAAATAAATTAGCAGAGCAATTGCAATATTACAACTAACATAAGGCAATGTGCAGCAAACAATAAAAATTAATCAGTAGTAAAACTGCCTTAACAGAGTAATAGAAAGTCAAATTCAGTAACACTATGCCTGGCAAACAGCAGCAGCAAATGCAGTAACTTATATCTAAACATGACATAGCTCAAGCAGAAAAAAATATTACACTAAAGGCAACAATGCAGACAAGGGAAATGTATAATCACATCGTAATGTCTATGTAATTAAAGTGGTGCACCACAAAAACTAATTCTACAAAAAATTACCAACTACTTGTAAAGAAAATTATGTATGCAGTTACTGTTATCAGTCCCTTCTTATTGTTCTTTCCATTCCAAGAGTTCATTTTTCGAAGAATGTGGATCATAAAATAATTATTTAATAGATCTGTTGACAGAAAGTGTTCACATTAGCAAATACATTTAATTTTATTTTATGGAACCAATGCTGCAAGACAACTGGAAGCCAGATATCAAATGAAATAGGCAACTATGTACGAAGTAAAGCATAAGAACATCATTCAGTAGTCATGAGGCTTTTCATAAGTTAGGAGAAATTCTCTCAATTCTCGTAGAAAGACACTTGTCCTAATCAGGTGTGCTGATGTGCGAATATTTCCCATGAATTTGTAAGCATAAGTAGCAAAAAGTACGAGTAATCATATGTTTCCAAGTAATGCGTGTCGTATTTGTGATGCTTTCTACAAAGGAATGTCAGTAGCAAGGATAATGGTCTCTTTTTTTTCCACCTGTGAGTCTGAAAGGCACACACTAATGGCTTTTTCCCAGGTGACTACCCTGCAGCTGGGTGCCCACCACGCATTATGTGAAGGTCACTTAACTCTCCTACCGAAATATTTATGACAGCAGTTTGCGCTACAGTGACAGTCTGATATAAAAAATTTCACAGCACGAGAATTTGCGTTGCAAATGTGCAGAAAAAAAATCCTATGAATATAACAGTGTTCTAAAAGTTTTCGTCGGCATTGTGATACATTCGCACATTTACACACATTTCATAACTCTTAAAGTACGATTCTTGGTTTCCAACATCCTTTTCCACAAATCAGAGTCCCTAACCACTACTCATTATTCATATACATACTCGTCGACACTTCTTCAATATTTCATCAAAATAAATACGTAGCATAATCAAATTCCTCATTTACGGTAGCATCATCTTATTGATCATAAACATACCTAAACAGAATAATACACATCGTCGTTGTAAAAGTAACATCATAAAACCTCAGTCAAGTCTCAAAAACATCGTAGCTTTCTGCAATAGCGTCAAAACCTAAAATAAATTCTCTGCTCATTTCAATAGTGTCATCTACCTCAAACGTACTTTAAAATCATACTCCCTTACCAAATACACCATTCAAAGCTCTCAGAGTATCACAATGGTTCCGAAAAAATATGAACAGCTCACAAAGTACAGACAAAATACAATTTCATAAGTGTGAAGTTACCCAACTGTCTAATTGCGTAAACATGTGCCACTGATGTAGTAAAAAAAATGTTTATCTCTCAGTTAAATGATCAGATAGCTGTGTAATTTGTGTGTTATAGAAATATGGTACCGATGTGTAAAGTTGTATAACCAAATACCATATTAGCTAGGGCTCCTTGTGCTTGCCAAACACATGGTACACAAAGTAAGCGTGTACCCCCCTGAGGATTAATGTAACTATACCCTCAGGTGTTACAGATTACAGCAAGGGAATGAAATGTATCACGGAAAACCTTTGTATCTTTGTAATTCAAAAATCTTTAAAAATAAATGTTTTAAGTACAAAATTAATCACTCAAATACATGTACTGTAGCGCTAAACTGTGCGTCTTGTTGTAAGATAATCTCTGTGGAAGTGTCGTAATTATCGCCTCTGAAAGCTAAGTTCTGCAGACGTCTATGTACTTACCCCATGATAAACAAAAGTGAAATGCTTTGCGTATAGATAACTTAGTTATTACGCTTATTGCCGTGATGAAGAAAGTACTGTGCTGTAACGTATTGTCGTGCTACGGAAAGGCTGTCTCATTGTAGCTATACCACAAAAGTTACTACTAAAACATGTTTTACTTTCCAGAATAATACAGAAAAACTGTGCAGATATAAAACAGAAACAGCGCAAAAGCAACATTGTAAATTGTCACTCATTAGTAGCGTCGTGATAAAATCGTGTAGCTGTCACATAAACTAACCACTGTGTCATCCGGTATCTCACAGAAAGTACTTTAAATCCAGAATGTATTTTCAAGTAAATCAAAATGTTGCATTAAAATCTCATTAGCAGTACTGGTAAACGTTCTAAGTATGTGAGCCTTATAGTCGTTACGTAATCATGCAACTAACAAGCAAGAATGTACAAATAACAACACTGTGTCGTCTGTTCACTATAATAATGCATTCGTAATTTCTGTTGAAGTAAGTTCTCTTGGTTCTTGACTGGATATTTAACTTCAAACAATGTTGCATGGTAACACTTTCTTATAACTCTGACAAAGCATACTAGAAATGTGAAGTGAAAAGTTTTATGCCAAAGACAATGTTATAAAGCAGATTATCTTTCAATAAACGGTTTAACATGTGAAATGTGGTGTAGTCTTTTACCCTTTCCAGTGCGCAGAGTTTCAGCTTCAAAGCAATTATCATGTTGTATACGTCGGTAAAGAATGCTAAAATTTTTCTCAATGTTAGCGTCTATGTAATTTTTCCCTGAGCCAGCCGGCGCACGTGGCTGCCTGCGGTGCGAGTTATTGTCTGTCTCTTTGTTGGCGTGCGTCGTTATTGGGATTAGGAGACCTAACTTCTACAAATTCACCTTGTCGAGAGGGCCCCGCCCTGTTTGAATTCCGCCAGTTCTGATGCAATTCAGGTCTGTCGTTACGATCATATCGTCTGTCGTCATGTCGGTAGATTCCATAGTTTCTTTCTTGTTGGTCATGGGGTGGAGAATTTCTCCCTGAATCGTAACTGTGTGCTGGACCGTTGCATCTAAAGTTATTCTGTCTCCCTTGATAATAATTATTTTGGTTGCCATATTGTCTGCTTCTCTGATTGTCTCTGTGATAGTCACTACTGCGGAGAGGTGATCTTTCCCTGTAATTGTTACTACTCTGCCAACGGTTGTCATATGGATGGTGTCTGTTTTCGTCACGATTTGTGTTGTGAGAATAGCCTTGTCGTGTCCAGTTATTATTTCTTTCATCGCGTAATTGTGACGGATGTGACCTGTAATTGTTGTGTTCCTGTTTTCGCGTTCCGCGATAGTCAGCGTCAATTTTCAATTCTTGTAACAGTCCCTGGAAAGCTTCAATGTCATCTTTGCAACATCCTGCCAAAATAATATGTCGTAAATGTTCAGGTAGTTTGATTAAACAAATGCGGATGAGTTCTGAGGGGCTGTATGGGTTTGACAGGTACTGATTCTTGTGCAACATGTCTTCAAAATATTTCACAAGACTGGAAAATTCAGATTGTTCGAAATGGTTCATCATTACAATGCGATGTTTTACTCGGTCTTGTGTAGCTTGAGACCAATATGCTGAGAGGAAGGCATGACAAAATTCTCCTTCACTGAGACAATCATGACTGACCGATCGCATTCTTTCAGCTGGTTCATTCTCTAAGTAGCCACACATAAATTCTAATCTAAGCTCTAATGTTCAGTTGGGAGGAAAACAATGACAGAATTGATGGAGCCACGCTTGTGGATGAATGTCGTTGCCAGATTTCTAAAATGTTTTAAATTTACGTGTAGTAATGAACAGCTTATAGTCAAAATCATCGTGTCGGCGAGTAGCACATCGGTCATTGTTACGTCGTGTCGGCGGTTCCATCTCAAAATTCGGTGCACTTTGCCAATTTCTTTCATAATTTCCGAAATGCCCTGTGTTATTATTTTGTGGCTTTTCCATATATCTAAGTTCCTCTTCACGTGTTGGAGCGCGAGTGTCCTCTGAAATATGTAATTTCTGTATTACTTGTGCCAACTGATCTTCTACTTCCAGTATTTCTCTTTTGAATTGTGTATTAATTTGATTCTGATTTTGTTTGAATTTCTTAATTTGTTCATTATCTTCTGTGTCAGTGATGGCTACAGGTCTTGTGTCATTCAGATCATCATCTACCTTTGTAGATAAGTTAGTGAACTGATCTGAAAGTTCAACTACTTTATCCGATAGTGATATTATTTCCTCCGTGTGTTTTTCTGAACCAAGTTTCAGAGTGTCCATTTGTGTTGAAATGGTATCTACTGTGTCCTTTAAGTTTTCCTGAGATTTTGCAAGTTGCGTAACCGAATCGGTAGATGCAGCTGATTCAATTTTAGCTTGCAAGGCGTCGTGATTTTCATGAACAACAGTTTGCAGTTCTTTTATGGCTGCTTCGGGATTCTGTAATACAATTTCATGACGTGAAAAGATAGGTTGGAAATGCTCACAAATTTTTGTTTTTACGTCATTACAGACTTTTAGACATTTCGATTCAATGTTATGTAACTCAGTAGTTAAATCTTCACGTGTTTGTTCAAATGTGGTGTCTAACTTCCGAAGATTTTGTGCCATTGTGTCTAACTTTTGAAGCTTTTGCTGTGTTTGTCTCTGATTTTGTTCCATTGTGTCTAACTTTTGAAGATTTTGTTCCATTGTGTCTAACTTTTGAAGGTTTTGTCCCATTTGTTTCTGATTCTGTTCAAGCGTTGTGCCTAACTTTTGTAGCCTTTGTCCCATTTGTTGCATTAACTGTAATAACAGAGCACTGGTGTCTGAAACATGTTCCTCAGTGCTACTCGGCACTGCATTTGAACCGGTAAAATTCGCATTTTGAAATGCAGAAAATGTGTCATGATTTATTTGAGAAAACGGTGAGGACGCAAAACCTGAATCTACAGTATTTGCAAGATTGTGTCCAGTCATTTCGGAATCCTGAGGCGGGCTGTTGCCGACCGATCGATCGATAATGCTTCCCTGTTCACTAATTGTTTCTTGCCTACACCATTATTTGCAGCCCGTTCCGTTTCCCTATGCACAATTACCAAATTACTACTCTGTACATTAGTTAATTCATTACATGGTGGCGCTAACACACTGCTTTCGTCTCCACTGTCATTTCTCAGTTTACTTTGGAGCCTAGTATTACGTTTTTCACACGCCATTATTGTCACAATATTTCACACGACAACACAGATTAACACAGTTTGAAGAGCAAAAATAAGAGAACACATTAACATAGCACTGAAAATAATATCTAGTTAATTGCAAGCGCAGCTGCGAAATACTTGGTGCAAATTTACATATGTGCCACACCTGTTTTACTGTACAACAATGAAAGACTGCAACTACAAAGAAGATTCTCTCTACAATTACGCACTAGCAAGAAACAAAATCTACACTAATTACACAAACTACAAGAAATAAATCAGAAGATTCCAGTGAGGTATCCTCAGCTAAGGGTCGACATATGAAACGTCCCCTTAGAAAAATTATACATGACTGTGATTAAACTGACATACAATATTTTTAGCGCAACGCAATCTGACTTTCAAAAATCCCTACAAAAGAATGGCCCTGAATAACACTAACCTATACGTTTCACAAATCACTTACCTCACAAAAATCTTGGTTACTCGAACTACTGCAATACAGCGAGCGCCACTATTGCCAGCTAAATAAAAGATTCAAACTACGGAGGGCACTAACTACTGATAGGCATAGTTAGCAAATGAAAGATTTTAATAGAGAACAAACAATGTATTTACCTTAATATTCATCAAAAGTCATAATATATATAGCAGTTCATGATATCCAGTCTTACAAATTTCAAAACTCCGCCATTTCTCTCCCCACATCCACCACTGCTGGCGGCTCACCTCCAACTGCGCACCGCTACGCGCTGTTCACATCCAGCTGCCCAACACTACAATGGCAGACAACAATGAAAACTAGCCACAGACTGCACACAGCACAGCCAGTGATTTTCATACAGAGCGCTACGTAACGTTGCCAATAAGAAAACATAAACAGGCTACTTACACCATTTAAATATATTGTGAGAAGGAATGGTCCTACAACAGTCTCCTGGTTTACAACCGAGGTTATGCATATGCGGGCACGGCTTACTGTATAGGCATTCAGCTACTAAAAATTAATAATCTTCCGTATTCCCCCACCGTGGAGAAGTAACATCGCCAGAACATCGACTCCTAACGCGGAGAGTTTGGACCCATATGCAGTACATGTATTTATACGACTACTAGAATAGTACAGTAAACCACAATTTCCCCAGAGGTCGAGTATTCTCAAAACAGGATTTGCAGACGAAGGTATGTTCTATAATGGAACCTGAGTTACAGTTTTGAATATGCAGTCTGTTAAAATTTGTGACTCATTCGTAAGGATTTGATAAACTAGGTAAGAGCGCACACGGCACTTGGATGTTACTTACTTCCTAGATGGTGCCGCATGCAACATCTTCTCGATGTCGGCAGCCACAGCAGCGGGCGTTACTCGGAATCTGTACGTATAGACCTCCACACAACCTGCATACTAAACATCCGCTTTGAGCTGGTTTCGAGAACAGAAAAAACATTTTAATATTTACGAATGGAGCGGGAGTAATATTTGTGGCAAATATAGGATAGGTTCAGTATCTTAGGTATATTGTTTAACTTTTACAGTTCACCATCAATACGGAAACAATATCTGTTGATCAATGTAATGAAGCGAGCCGCACTTTGTTTTCGTCGAATGCCTTCCGTGATTGTTTCACCAATGTTCTCGGTGTAGTATTAACTGCTATGGTCGTTCCTTGACTAAGTCAATTCGAGATTAATTTTCGGCACCCGTAAATGCGTGAAACTTCCTCATATCCATATCTAGAATTGGAATACCTGTATCAACTGTCACTTCTACTGTTAGTACAATTATCCCAGACGCTATATCAATCCCTTGCGAGGCACACGGCAGACACTCTCCGTAGTCAGCCACTATCGAGAAACTTTGTCCTCGCTTGTTCGCTACGCAATAGGTCCCTGCTAAGGTTTGCTGTTCTGTTCATCGTCGATGGTTCGCTTCTGCTCTTTTTCTTTCAGTAGATATTATTCGAAATTACTGTAAGCGTCCTTACAAATATGCAAGGTGTAACAAAGAAGTGTGGCCAAACACTCAGGGAACACATAGAGGAAGAAAATATACTACATGGACATGGATCCGGTAACGTTTTCTGTCCATTTTAGAGCCCATATTCTACTTTTATTACAATCACGTCAATCATGGGAAACACACAGAGGGCCGCACGGGATAGCCGCGTGGTCTGAGACGCCTTGTCACGGTCCGTGCGTCTCCCCCCGTCGGAGGTTCAAGTCCTCCCTCGGGCATGGGTGTGTACACTGTCCATAGCGTTAAGGTAGTTTAAGTTAGATTAAGTACTGTGTAGGTTTGGGACCGATCACCTCATCAGTTTGGTCCCATAAGACCTTACCACAAAATTCCAAATTTCCAAACACAGAGAGAGAGAGCCTACTACCATAACATGAAACGTTCTCTTACGTGAAATGCTCAAAATACCCTCTTGGTTACGTTTGGTTAGAATGTACAATAAGCTTTAATGCTTAGATTCACCGACAATGTTTGTTGTGTCAAAGGAACGAAGATAACACTTACATGCCAGTCACTTCATTACTAGTGTTGACATGCGACTAACCTCACCGGCCTATTAGCCCTAAGTACGTAACACCAGCTGTTTAGTGTCCATAGCGGACAGTACACGCGCGTAGGATCAACGGTTTAGTATTAATCACTGACTTGATTATCTGTACAGTGCACTGCAAGTGTGCGCAATGCGGAGCTGGCAGATGCCCGTTTGCTCTACGGAGTGGAAGATGTTAGAGGCCATGGGGAGGTCTAGAAGAACGAGGTCACCTCTGCTGGAGGAGAGAATTCTTCGTGCAGTTGATGACAATCTTAGTGTCAGTGTTAGACAGTTAGTTGCAACAAGCTATGTTCAACTCATGAATGCCTGGAGAGTTCTACATTAGAACCTGCTCTGCCGGTGTAACGTACAGCGTGTGCAGGTACTGCAAGCAGCTGATTTTCCTGCAGGGGTACACGTCTATGAATGGTTTATAGAACACACCATTAGCCCTGAATTTAGCACAAACGTGTGGTCAGCGTGCAAGGCTTCGTTTCAATGTGATCGTATCGTAAATTTTCACAATCAGCACATGCGGGCTGTCGAGAATGCTCACGAAATTGTGCAGTTAAGTCATCAACAAAGATTTTCAGTCAACCTCTGAGTCGGCGTTGTTAGTGTCAGGATTTCATTTTCTTCCATCTAACTGAGAGAGTTACCATGATTTCTTACATAATACTCTACACGTTCTGCTAGACAATATGCCTTTACGAGTCCGACAAAACATGTACTTCATGATCGATGGAGTTTCTCTTTCAGTGTAAATGATCATAAGCTTCTAAATAACAAATTTTTTGACAGATTGATAGATAGTTGTAGACCAACGACATGGCCTCAATGCTCTCCGGACATAAAACCATTAGACTTTTACTTTTGTGGTCATTTGCAAGGCTCCTGCATACGGAAACGCGGTACAAGATGTACAGAGTCTTCATGTACGTACTGTGTAACACTGTAAAAAAAAAGTAATTCTACAGGCATTCATCAGAGATTCAATGAGATGACGGGTTGATGCATGTATACTTGGTAACGAAGGGCGATTGAAAATTTCATTTACGGAAATATTTCATAATGTGCTGATATTTCTTTTGCTTTGTATGTTGCATGATTAATGTGTCGAAGAGGTCTATAAACTGAGTTCTAATAAGGAAAATACGGTCTTTCGGGTCCCATGTACATGTAGTATATTTTCTTCCTCTATGTTTGAGGAATGTTTCCTGAAAGTTTGGCCGTACCTTTTTGTTACATCCTCTATAATTTGTAATATTTACAGTCTCTTTTGGATTCCCTTTTTTAGTTCGATTCTTCTAGACCCTTTTTATATCCTCTGAAGAACTTTACTTTTTAAACTGTTGTCCCCGTTGCCCCCACTTGGTCATTCCGCCGACGCCACAACAAAGCTTGGCTTACGAGTATATTATATAATCTTGCAAAATCATTCGCCATCAAAACAAAATTCACAAGTATTTTCATCACATCCTAAATGAAACATAATCCTTACAAATGTTTCCCTATTTATTCGTTTCGTAGTATCTGTATGTTACCACCCTTGCTATAAATGTTTAATTTCTTCAACGGCTGTTTTGACTCTCCTATATGAGGAATCAGTCATTCCCACAATCATTTCATTTTCCATTTCATCACATTTTCCATGCAGCCACTTCGTCTCACCTTCCATGCACTTCCTGTTTATTGCATTCCTCAGCGACTTGTATTTCAGTGTTCCTGAATTTCCCTGCACATGTTTGTACTTCCTTCTTTCATCGATCAGCTGAAGTATTTTTTCTGTTGCCCACAGTTTCTTTGCAGCTACTTTCACTATATCTATGTCTTCCTTTCCAGCCTGTATGATTGTCCTTTTTAGTCGATAGGTGGAAAGAATACCTTGAAGGCCTCTATGAGGGGGAAGATACGTCTGATGTGATAGAAGAAGGAACAGGAGTCCATAGGGACGAGTTAGAGGATCCAGTACTAGAATCTCAATTTAAAAGAGTTTTGGAGTATTTAAGATCAAATAATGCAAAAGGGACAGATAACATTCCATCAGAATTTCTAAAATCATTCAAAGAAGTGGAACAAAAGTACTATTCACACTGGTGTGTAGAATGTATAAGTCTGGTGACATACCATCCCACTTTTGGAGACAGGTCATTAACACAATTCCGAAGACTGGAAGAGCTGACAAATGCGCGAATTATCTGACAATCAGCTGTGAAGCTCATGCATACAAGTTACTGACAAAAATAACACAGGCCAACGATGGAAAAGTTTTTGCTAAAAATACCTTATCTTACTTTTTTAGGGTGGGAAATCCAAATATGATACTTAAAAAACTGTATCGCCCACCATTTCTTCAAATATTACAGTTAAATTTATTAAATTAAGCTATATTTTAAGGATTTAATAGCTTTTATATAGTAATAATAATTTAAAAAGGATGTGTAATGAATGTAGATGACATTGGTAGCACTGCTGAAAAACATTTGCTGGCAAAAAAGGTAGATTCTATTTTTGTGTTAACAGATGGTGTTTGTTTACTGTCAGCCTAACATCACTTTCCTGTTTACTGTACATGCGCTCAGTACAATGTTTCATCATGGTTGTAAAAACTCTGCTGACAGTTTTTGCTATATTTGTGGTGAATTTGTAATTAAAAAACACCAGGTAAACATGACAGACTTTGTGGAAAAGGTTTATCTATCATACTTTGGATCTAAACTAAGTGATCAAGATAAATCTGCCACATAAGGTATGTTATGTGTGTGTTGAAGATCTAAGAAAATGGTCCAAAAAGGAGAAAAAGGCCTTTAGATTTGCTGTTCCTACGATATGGAGGGAGCCAAGAAATCATTCCGATGATTGTTACTTTTGCAGTGTTGGTGTTACCGGTCATATTTAGAACAACAAGAAGGTAATAAGCTACCCTAATCTTCCGTCCGCCATCCGACCAGTAGGGTATGGTGTAGATTTGCCGGTTCCTGAATGAAAATATTATTTAAATGCTATTCCAACAGAAGTGTTTTCTGATGTACAGTCTGATTTAGATGAACCAGATGATGATGAATTCCATTGTAATACAGAAAGCCTAGAGCCAAAATTGTTTACTCAGACCGAGCTTAACGATTTGGTTAGGGATCTGGGCTTAACTAAAGAAAAAGCTGAATTGCTTGGCTTTAGATTAAAATAAAAGAACTTATTGGCAGTTGGAATCAGCATATACATGTACAGAAGGAGAGAGCGGCAATGTTCCAAGTTTCTTCAACAAGAAGGTGATTTAGTGTACTGCTCAGACATTCCTGGTCTGATGAATGAGTTTGGTACTGAATACAAGAAGGAACACTGGAGGTTGTTCATTCATTCATCCAAAACTAGTTTAAAGGCTGTTTTATTGCACAATGGTAAATTGTCTGCATCTATACCTGTTGACATTCTGTAGATATCAAAGAAAGCTATGAAAACCTAGAAATAGAGTTAAATAAAATAGGCTGTTCTGCTCTTGGTTGGATGATATGTGGCGATCTAAAAGTAATATGCATGCATCTTGGTCAGCAAGTTGGCTTTACCAAATTTCTATGTTTCTTTTGTGTATGGGACAGTAAGGGCAGGGATCAACACAGGTGCAGAAAGAACTGACCTGTGAGGGAGTCTTTCAAACCTGGTGAGAAGAACGTTCTCCACCAAACCCTTGTAGATCCAAAAATCGTACTCCTATCACATCTACATATAAACTTCGGCCTAATGAAACAGTATGTAAAGGCTTTGCCTAAAGATGGACCATGTTTAAGCATCTCTGCCGAAAGTTTCCACACCTTTCAGAAGCTAAACTAAAAAAAGGCGTCTTTGTCGGACCTGACATTAGGACATTGATGTTTGATGTTAACTTTCAATCCACAATGACCTTAAATCCCCCCCATGAACCATGGACCTTGCCATTGGTGGGGAGGCTTGCGTGCCTCAGCGATACAGATAGCCGTACCGTAGGTGCAACCACAACGGAGGGGTATCTGTTGAGAGGCCAGACAGACGTGTGGTTCCTGAAGAGGGGCATCAGCCTTTTCAGTAGTTGCAAGGGCACCAGTCTGGATGATTGACTGATCTGGCCTTGTAACAATAACCAAAACGGCCTTGCATTGCTGGTACTGCGAACGGCTGAAAGCAAGGGGAAACTACAGCCGTAATTTTTCCCAAGGGCATGCAGCTTTACTGTATGATTACATGATGATGGCGTCCTCTTGGGTAAAATATTGCGGAGGTAAAATAGTCCCCCATTCGGATCTCCGGGCGGGGACTACTCAAGAGGATGTCGTTATCAGGAGAAAGAAAACTGGCGTTCTATGGATCGGAGCGTGGAATGTCAGATCCCTTAATCGGGCAGGTAGGTTAGAAAATTTAAAAAGGGAAATGGATAGGTTGAAGTTAGATATAGTGGGAATTAGTGAAGTTCGGTGGCAGGAGGAACAAGACTTCTGGTCAGGTGACTACAGGGTTATAAACACAAAATCAAATAGGGGTAATGCAGGAGTAGGTTTAATAATGAATAGGAAAATAGGAATGCGGGTAAGCTACTACAAACAGCATAGTGAACGCATTATTGTGGCCAAGGTAGATACGAAGCCCACGCCTACTACCGTAGTACAAGTTTATATGCCAACTAGCTCTGCAGATGACGAAGAAATTGAAGAAATCTATGATGAAATAAAAGAAATTATTCAGATTGTGAAGGGAGACGAAAATTTAATAGTCATGGGTGACTGGAATTCGAGTGTAGGAAATGGGAGAGAAGGAAACATAGTAGGTGAATATGGATTGGGGGACAGAAATGAAAGAGGAAGCTGCCTGGTCGAATTTTGCACAGAGCACAACATTATCATAACTAACACTTGGTTTAAGAATCATGAAAGAAGGTTATATACATGGAAGAACCCTGGAGATACTAAAAGGTATCAGATAGATTATATAACGGTAAGACAGAGATTTAAGGAACCAGGTTTTAAATTGTAAGACATTTCCTGGGGCAGATGTGGACTCTGACCACAATCTATTGGTTATGACCTGTAGATTAAAACTGAAGAAACTGCAAAAAGGTGGGAATTTAAGGAGATGGGACCTGGATAAACTAAAAGAACCAGAGGTTGTACAGAGATTCAGGGAGAGCATAAGGGAGCAATTGACTGGAATGGGGGAAATAAATACAGTACAAGAAGAATGGGTAGCTTTGAGGGATGAAGTAGTGAAGGCAGCAGAGGATCAAGTAGGTAAAAAGACGAGGGCTAGTAGAAATCCTTGCGTAACAGAAGAAATATTGAATTTAATTGATGAAAGGAGAAAATATAAAAATGCAGTAAGTGAAAGAGGCAAAAAGGAATACAAACGTCTCAAAAATGAGATCGACAGAAAGTGCAAAATGGCTAAGCAGGGATGGCTAGAGGACAAATGTAAGGATGTAGAGGCCTATCTCATTAGGGGTAAGATAGATACCGCCTACAGGAAAATTAAAGAGACCTTTGGAGATAAGAGAACGACTTGTATGAATATCAAGAGCTCAGATGGAAACCCAGTTCTAAGTAAAGAAGGGAAAGCAGAAAGGTGGAAGGAGTATATAGAGGGTCTATACGAGGGCGATGTACTTGAGGACAATATTATGGAAATGGAAGAAGATGTAGATGAAGATGAAATGGGAGATATGATACTGCGTGAAGAGTTTGACAGAGCACTGAAAGACCTGACTCGAAACAAGGCCCCCGGAGTAGACAATATCCCATTGGAACTACTGACGGCCGTGGGAGAGCCAGTCCTGACAAAACTCTACCATCTGGTGAGGAAGATGTATGAAACAGGCGAAATACCCTCAGACTTCAAGAAGAATATAATAATTCCAATCCCAAAGCAAGCAGGTGTTGACAGATGTGAAAATTACCGAACTATCAGCTTAATAAGTCACAGCTGCAAAATACTAACACGAATTCTTTACAGACGAATGGAAAAACTAGTAGAAGCCAACCTCGGGGAAGATCAGTTTGGATTCTGTAGAAACACTGGAACACGTGAGGCAATACTGACCTTACGACTTATCTTAGAAGAAAGATTAAGGAAAGGCAAACCTACGTTTCTTGCATTTGTAGACTTAGAGAAAGCTTTTGACAATGTTGACTGGAATACTCTCTTTCAAATTCTAAAGGTGGCAGGGGTAAAATACAGGGAGCGAAAGGCTATTTACAATTTGTACAGAAACCAGAAGGCAGTTATAAGAGTCGAGGGACATGAAAGGGAAGCAGTGGTTGGGAAGGGAGTAAGACAGGGTTGTGGCCTCTCCCCGATGTTGTTCAATGTGTATATTGAGCAAGCAGTAACGGAAACAAAAGAAAAATTCGGAGTAGGTATTAAAATACATGGAGAAGAAATAAAAACTTTGAGGTTCGCCGATGACATTGTAATTCTGTAAGAGACAGCAAAGGACTTGGAACAGTAGTTGAATGGAATGGACAGTGTCTTGAAAGGAGGATATAAGATGAACATCAACAAAAGCAAAACAAGGATAATGGAATGTAGTCTAATTAAGTTGGGTGATGCTGAGGGAATTAGATTGGGAAATGAGGCACTTAAAGTAGTAAAGGAGTTTTGCTATTTGGGGAGCAAAATAACTGATGATGGTCGAAGTAGAGAGGATATAAAATGTAGGCTGGCAATGGCAGGGAAAGCGTTTCTGAAGAAGAGAAATTTGTTAACGTCCAGTATTGATTTAAGTGTCAGGAAGTCATTTCTGAAAGTATTCGTATGGAGTGTAGCCATGTATGGAAGTGAAACATGGACGATAAATAGTTTGGACAAGAAGAGAACAGAAGCATTCGAAATGTGTTGCTACAGAAGAATGCTGAAGATTAGATGGGTAGATCACATAACTAATGAGGAAGTACTGAATAGGATTGGGAAGAAGAGATGTTTGTGGCACGACCAGAAGAAGGGATCGGTTGGTAGGACATGTTCTGAGGCATCAAGGGATCATCAATTTAGTATTGGAGGGCAGCGTGGAGGGTAAAAGTCGTAGAGGGAGACCAAGAGATGAATACACTAAGCAGATTCAGAAGGATGTAGGTTGCAGTAGGTACTGGGAGATGAAAAAGCTTGCACAGGATAGAGTAGCATGGAGAGCTGCATCGAACCAGTCTCAGGACTGAAGACCACAACAACAACAACAACGACCTTAAATGAGAAAGAAGCATGGGTATCAGTCAAGCAAGTCGTTACAAAGTTCTTAGGACATGAAAAAGATGCAGAATATGTTTCTATTATAGCTACAATGTTAAAGAAGTTTATAACTTTAGGATGTTTAATGAGCTTGAAAGTTCACTTTTTGAAATGCACCTTGATTACTTCCCAGACAATATGAGAGATGGTAGTGAGGAGCAAGGAGAGTGTTTTTACCAGGACATTAAAGTGATGGAAAAACGCTACCAAGACCGCCGTAACACCAACATGATGGGGGACTACTGTTGGTCACTTCACCAAGAAGTACAGCAGGCGAATCATCATACAAGAAGCTACACAAGAAGCTTCAAATAAAAACGAGAAAGAAAATACAAACCAATTCCAGCTTACATGTGCAACCTCTATTAACACATATCACGTTTTAAGTAGCTTACTGTAAATACAAACCATGCTTATGTTGTAACAAAGCGTTTCACTAATTTCCCCATTTACCGTATAGAACAGGATTTTTATACTATATAATGAAAAGCATATTGCTCGAAAACTATGGGTGATACAACTAAATTAGGGCTAGATTTGGATTCAGCTTCTAAAAACCCATAAAGATAAAATAACTTAAAAAAATTGTTGGTCTGTGTAATATATAGAAGAATCGAAAAGAAAATTGAGTATGTGTTAGGTAAAGGCATCAGAAAGGCAATTCTGATGTTGCGAATGATAATGGAAGCAAAACTAAAGCAAAATAAATACGAGTTCATAGGATTTGTCGGCCTCCAGAGAGCGTTCGACAGCGTAAAATGGTGCAAGATGTTAGAAACTCTGAGAGAAATAGGGGCACGCTATACAGAGAGACAGTAATATACAATATGTACAAGAGCCAGAAGGGGATAATAGGAGTTCTTAAACAAGAACGAAGTGCTTGAATTAAAAAGTGTATAAGGCATGGATGTAGTCGTTCATCCCTACTGTTCAATATGTACCTCAAAGCAGTAGTGATGAAAATAAAAGAAAGATTAAGGAGTGGAATTAAAATTCAAGGTGAAAGCATATAAATGGTAAGATTCACGGATGACATTGCTATTCTCAGTGAAAGTGAAAAAGTATTACATGACCAGCTAAATGGAATGAACAGTCTAATGAGTACAGCATATGAACTGAGAGTAAATCGAAGAAAGACAAAAGTAATTAGATGTGACAGAAATGAGAACAGCGAGAAACGTAAAATCAGTATTGATGGCGACGAAGTAGATGAAATTAAAGAGTTCTGATACCTAGGCAGCAAAATAAACAACGACTGACGAAGCAAGGAGGATATCAAAAGCAGACTAGCAATGGCAAAAAGGGCATTCTGGCAAAGAGAAGTCTACTGGTCAAACAAAAGCCTTAATTGGAGGAAGAAATTTCTGTGAATGTACGTTCGCAGCACAGCAGTGTATGGTAGTGAAACATGGACGGTGGGAAAACAGGATCAGAACAGCATTGAATCATTTGAGATGTGGTGCTCCAAACGAATGTTGACAATTAGGTGAACTGATAAAGTAAGGGACGAGGAAGTTGTGAGCAGAATCGGAGAGGAAAGGAATATGTCGAAAACACTGACAAGGAGAAGGAACACAATGATAGGACATGTGTTAAGGCATCAGGCAATGGCTTCCATGGTACTAGCGAGATTTGTAGAGGACAGAAACTGTAGAGGAAGACAAAGGTTGGAATACATCCATCAAATAATTGAGGACGTAGGTTACAAGTGTTACTCTGAGATGAAGAGGTTGAACCAGGAGAAAAAAAAAACTATCTGAATTCCAAGGTAAGAATACCCAGCCTAAACGGAGCGAGAATATAAGATTTCCTATTCTCGCTCTAAACGGTTTCCTGTGTGGTGCACGTGGCAGAAAGGTTTCTATTTTCCGAGACTCCCCCGATCCAAAACCTCCTTCATCAATATCAGTGAGACAGAATCTGTCGTAGCAATAATCAATCTTCTTTCCTTCACGGGTGACGTTAAATCGGGTGAACGGAAAAAAAACGACCGCTATCTGCGACATGGAATGAAAAGCGGACAGAAATTGAACTCACGCCAAATCCTACCCTTGAAAAGTCCCATCGAAGTTCCCAGCCACCGAACTTCTTGTAGAAACGTACTACCTCTTCCAGAAATGGAAAAGTTTTTTGAGTTCCACGTTTCATTATCATTTTATGTAATGGGAAGCTTGTCGGACATGAATAAAAGATATATAAAGCTGCACATAATACATGAAAACTAGAGAATAAAACACATGCAAACGCTGGTACGAACAACAAAGCAGTGAGCACAAGGTGAAGCAAAAATAGAGAATAACAATGACTGGGGAAAGACTGAAGGGACAGACAGATTTAGAAGCAGTGTATCTAATTAGCATCCTATGAGCCATTTAGAGAAACGGAAATACTGTAAGGGCAGGTATCAAAGACGTGTTGGGCATCATCAGTGTTTGAATGATACGCCTGCAAAATGAAGTTCTAAATAGCGATCAACGTGAATTTCTCTTGCCATCTCGTTATTACATTCATATTTTGCTGTATAAAATATACTGAAACATTTGTGCTTCTGTAAGTCCATTTTATTCTCATGTCCTGCGCCAGCTCCAAAGCTCAAATGCATCAGTACGCTGCTTGTCTCAGGACTCAACAGTAGCAGAAGACGGAAAAGACGAGTGTTCCAACAAGTCGGACCTTTGTGCAGTTCCCTATCTCTCTGTTCTGCCAGATATTGGTGAGCATTCCAGTAGCCACTCCCCATAGCATGATCCAACTGTTCATCTCAATTTTCACAGCATTGCGTCGCAAATGGTTGACGCAAGACAGATAAAAGAATACACGACTTCCTGTTCCTATAATCGATCTGTAAGTTGAACCTGTGCTGCTTGATCGTTTATCATGAGTTTATACTTGCTAGGATTGATGTCTAATCGTATGACATGTCGTTTACTTTTATTAGCAACTCAGCAAGTTTATCTACGCTGCCGGCTAAATGCAGAATGCAGTCATGAAATTCGAGACAGTTAATAGTTTTCCCACCAGTTTTGAGATGCCATTATTCCAGCCGTTGAGAGCATGCCTAATGACATTTTCTGCATAGTTGCTGTACAGTTGTACAGTTGAGACAATAGAACACAACCGTGTTTGACACCTTTTCATACAATGAAGGAATCTGACGTGTCAGCACTTGTGTTCACAGCTGTGGGGTGATTATTGCATAGAATTATGATCAGCGTTGTCAAGTGTGATAAAACACCGAACCCTGCAAGCACCTGCCACAACTTTTCCCAGGTAACACAGTAAAAGGGTTTCCTGTACTCAAGGAAGCAGACGGTAACAGCAGCACACAACTCATGAGTTTTCTCGATTATTTGTTGTATGTTGAGAATCTGTTCAAGAGTTCCTTTTCCTTCGACCAATCCCCTTTGTTCGGTGGCTATGTGAAGCTGAATACAAGGCTTGTGAGGGATGTGGAAGCAATCGTTCTGTAGTGGGAGCAGTTCCTGAATGACCCTTCCTTGTGTATGGGGATGAAGAGAGATTTCTGCGTTCTTCTGGCCACCACCCAGTCTCTCACATTCTTGTACACAATTTTCTGCTCCATTTATTTGAATATTTCCCAGATAAACGATTAGACCATGTTATTTATAGTTCTTCAGGTGTTGGCTTAAGTTCTATACTTCGTTGTGTACGATTGTAAGTCCCGATGTAAGCAACTCAAATGCTTGACTGCCTTTACTGTTCCTAATTCCAGAATACTACTTTTCTCAGTAGTGTTTACATCTCGCAACATCTTAATTGTCTCCGATAAGATTCCCATTCCCATCGTCCACCACCCTCGCACGAGGATGAAATTTGGCGGTGATGTTTTTGAGTTTCTTGTAGAGATCACGTACTTTACTATGGATATGATGTTCTATTTTATCGCAGATACCATTAATGAAGTGTGCCCTTCCCTTCCTTAAGTCCAGTTGTACTTCCTGCACACGTTCTTATAACTGTCTTCATCTTGGGTAGTTTTCTTCAGATTTCGTCACTCTTAAGCTAACTGTTGTGTGTACTGTGATATCCAAGGACGTTTTTTGCTCTTTATGATGTCGGAACTGACGAGGAAAAGACTCTGTCATTCGGTCTCATATTTGTGATGATGGTGCTCCCTTATCAAGATTTATGTTATGTAGTTTTGCTGTGACATCAGTGTCTGTGACTCGTAGTTGTCTTTCTCCGCTCTTCTTGGAGGATTTGAGCTCAGTCCGCATTTTCATGGACAGCAGATTTTGACCACTTCCCCAGCCAGCTGAAGGAAATGCCTTACAGCCCAAGACTGAAGTCTTTCTAAGTCTTTGCACTAGGATAAAGTCAGTCTGGTTTCTAAACCTATCCAAGTGTATAGACTTGGACTAACACATAGTCATAGTCATGTCGTTACTCACAGATATCCAGTAAGTACCTGTTTCGTTTATTTCCCACATGTTGGCCGTATGATTCAACCACTGATTGTAACTGCATCTCTGGGGAAGTGTCTCCACCTTTGCCATTAAAGTTTCTTTGAATTGTTGCCTGTTCTTTGTTAAAGACTTGTTACAGTTGTTCATAGAATCCCTCCCTCTACTCGTTTGGTGCTGCAGTAGTAGAGGCATAGATCTGAATGATGTTGAGTTAACATGGGGAAGAATTAAGTTTAATAGTGATGATTATGTCATTAACGGGTCCATAGCCAATAACGCAATAGTTCTTTTTTCTAGGAATGACTACTTCAACACATCTCCGCTTTGATTACTACTCCCTAAGAAGTACACATTGTTCGTTCCTTGGGTCATTGAATGGCCCCTTGCTTCCAATGAGTCTCACTACGCCCAAGAATATCGCTCATTCGCGCTGTTTCTCTATCTACTGTGGGAACGGTTTCTGCCTGAAATAGTTCAGGCACATTTCGTGTTGCAATCATTTTACAATCCGCAGGGCTAATTTGCGCTGTGGTGTGGGTCTAGTGGCCTCTTTCAGTCCTGCCACATCCCCCCCTCCCAACCACCGACCCCCTCCACCACCCTTAGCTCTAACTGGGGGAATTGAAGCTTTGGATAATTTAAATCTGGGCTAATCCACGGGGTTATAGTGGGAAAATGCGCGAATTTAAGAAAAGTTTTTTGATGGGGTCGGGGCCGACAGTCTTTAGAGTCTGTTAGCTGGTGAATAATATTGCACATTACTTTCCGATGCGCAATAATACTGAATGTGCAGGGGTAAGTTAGGAGGATTCGCTATAATATTGACGTAATCAAAACCTTTTAAAATATATTGCACTGCCCGAAAATATTATGCCGTCTCACGTTTATTACAGTCTCTGGGCATATTTGTATCCGCCATTTGTTGTTGTTGTCATGGAAAGTTGAAAAGGAGCACAAAACAAGGAGAACAGGATGTTTTGTTAGAGTGCGTTGAGGTATATAAGACAATACCGGCACTGTGAGGTGCGAAGGAGGTAATTAAAAAAAATTAAGAATGGCTGATACGAGGTTTTTTGTACAACGTGAAACGGGTTGGTATAAGTACTGGCGGCTGGTTCAGTAATGCCTGGCCAAAGGACAGACTCAATTTCCTGTTGTGCTTGGCAGCTATGACAGAATGGAATAGTGTAATGAATAGTATAATTAACTTGAAATTCGTGCAAGAATGCACGTATGGTCCCAGGAACATTGTCAAAAACGTGAGAGTGTTTAGTTAAAATTCGTTTTAATTGGAATTTGTCTTCATCGGATGCTTCCTCATTGGTGCCAACTTTGGGTAGCATTATTTGCTAGATGTCAGTGTGTGACTGGTCGCCCGAAGAATAAAAAAAGGGATTTGCTGAAGTAATACAGGATGTGAACTAGTTTGCATTTTTGCTTGACGTTAAGAAATATAATCAACTGATATCCTATTCTTGGATAAACACATTATAGTCAAAGTGCTGAGTAATTGGAAAGTCTTCTTAGTGAGGGAAATGCGGGAATTGTTGAAGTCTAGGATTGCTTTATGACAGTTTAAGAAATAGTTGCCAAGGATTATTTCTCTACAACAAACAAGACTTCAGGCAGGCATCCAGTATCGCACTAGTCACAACATTTACTTTTGAAGATGTACACTTCAGTTTGTATGTGTGGTTTTTTCATCAGTTTCTGAGCAACTTCACAGCCCCACTGAATGAAACATGTGAAATAAACAAACATTTGCACAAGTACTGTCAAAAATAACAGGTACTGTTCAAAAATGTAAAGGCAGTAACGTATCACTTCTGAAAATGTAAGTCCCTGATCTAATCTAGAGTTACAGCATGTTGAGTAATTTACTCTTTCTGTTATACATGAACATATTTTCCCCTCTATGAAGGTTAGACTTACAGCACACAAGCAATATTTACTTTTTACTGTCCCTGAAGAATAGTACACCCTCCTCCCTATGAAGGCTATCCAATTTCAGCTTACGAAAAATTTTCATTTCTTAACTGCATGATAACATCACACTTACCTAGGTAAAAGAAAGGTCACCCAAAGTGGTTACCAAATAGTAGTTGACAGTTCTACAGAAAAAGTGACTGCTCTGAATAATGAATCAAAGTTCAACCAGCAAAAAATTAACCCTGCTGTTATTGCTACTAAGTTATAACCAGCAAAGTTTTATTGTAGTTTTCAGTCAAAAGTTTGTATTATATTCCAACCAAATGCAGCAAGCTGTCTTACGAAACTTCAAAGTTTACAAATGAAAAGCATTCTAATTTTAAACCACTTTATTATTGATTAAGGAACAAAACAGATTTATTTAAGTGTTGCCTTAGCATTTCTTTGTGAAGAATAAAATTGTAACTACCTGCTACATGATGCAATCTGATTTTCATATAACATGAAATTATGGCCCTTAATAGTTGTACAATATGATTTTCTGGCAATAAATTGTCTCTGGCATGGACATTTAATTCTTCAAATACACTGAAGTGCTGTAGTTTCTCCAGTACGGTAATTTCCACTACAAGTTTAACATTGCCTCTAGGTGGCTTTCCTCCATTTACAGCTTGTATTTCTCTTAAAATAATTTCGCACTCAGAACATACTATTACAACACTATGTGAAGGTATTGTCAAACCTCCATTATTTTTCCTTCTTAAAA
This sequence comes from Schistocerca piceifrons, assembly GCF_021461385.2. Taxonomy (NCBI): domain Eukaryota; kingdom Metazoa; phylum Arthropoda; class Insecta; order Orthoptera; family Acrididae; genus Schistocerca; species Schistocerca piceifrons. The sequence continues at coordinate 635,267,816 of NC_060140.1, forward strand.
ACTTGTTATACATTAAATCATCGTAAGTTCCAAAAAGGGAAGAAACACATGTTGAACACATTACAACATTTTTCAAATGCTGCACAACGTAGCCAGCTATGTACACTACAATATTTTCTGAATATTCTGTCAGGATGGAGGGTGACTGAATATAGTCATGGTCTGGTATGTGAGACCAATTTTCATTCAAGTCAGATACAAGGCCTGTATCAATATCATTCACTCGACTTTTTGAAAATAGAACGGGATCAAACCATATTTCTTGAAACATATCCTTTTTCCAAGACAATTATGGAGTTACAGATTCTGATGAACAGTTCCCAGTGCTTTTACATTTTATCTCATTCCTCACTAATAGCTGCCTGTAAGCAGAACGGAACTGCAAAGCAGAAGGATTATTATTCCAACCAAACCTACCTCGTATCATGCAGAAAAACATCTGTATATGATCTTGGCTGAATTTATACATTAACAAATATTTGAGGTAATCAGACTCAACAAGATCAACAAACAGCCCCCTAATACTGTGAATGATGCATAAGAATCCTATTATTGGCGTTTTACGCTGTGTCTTATAGATCTCTTTTCCAGTAATATCTTTCAATCCCAATAAATAAGATTCTGCCTTTGATAGAAAAGGTTCCCAGATGGGTTTGTTTGAGACCCGTAAAGCAGATTTGTAACCAACTGCTAATGGACTTTTGCAATTGCAAATGTCAAATAGCCTATCAAACATTTCACAAAAATCTGCTGTACCTTTAGCATCTTCAAAGGTATCAAGTTGTAGGTCTTCACTTAAGTCCCTTAGGCTTGTACAAACTGAGGAACTAAGCACTTGTACAGCTAATTTTACTTTCATCTTTTGTCTCTGAAATGTAACATGATTTCTTTTCAATCTGTTACCCAAAACTAGGCCCTCCTGACACTGTAATTTTTCTAATGCAACTATGTGTTCCCACTTGATGACATTTCCATGCACATCTATCATAACTTTCATATCTGAAAATAAATTTCTTACTAATTTTAAAATATGACAGGCATCGAGAAATATAAATACTTTTTCAGCAGTACTGGGATGCAAAAAATAAGGCTGCAAATGGTTAACATTTATAACTGCTCCTAGTTTTGAGGCAAATGTCAAGTTAGTGTTTAGACCATCAAATGTGAGGCCCACACACTTCACACTAACTTCGTGCAAGAGTCTGTGTGCATTCTGCACCACACCAAAGTTTTCTTCAGAGGACATGCTATTCACTAAAAAATATGCAATTGGGATTTTTCAATTAGTGTTTACACCCACAACATGAAGCACTAATGCTTCTTTGGCTTCCAGTAACTCTTCATTCTGAACCCCAAAACCTCTGTCAACATAACCAATGAACTGATTCCCATCCCAGTCTAGTCTTTTTTTAATCGACATTTCATCAAATGTTAAACAGACGTTGTTGTTGTGGTCTTCAGTCCTGAGACTGGTTTGATGCAGCTCTCCATGCTACTCTATCCTGTGCAAGCTTTTTCATCTCCCAGTACCTACTGCAACCTACATCCTTCTGAATCTGCATAGTGTATTCATCTCTTGGTCTCCCTCTACGATTTTTACCCTCCACGCTGCCCTCCAATACTAAATTGGTGATCCCTTGATGCCTCAGAACATGTCCTACCAACCGATCCCTTCTTCTGGTCAAGTTGTGCCACAAACTTCTCTTCTCCCCAATCCTATTCAATACTTCCTCATTAGTTATGTGATCTACCCATCTAATCTTCAGCATTCTTCTGTAGCACCACATTTCGAAAGCTTCTATTTTCTTCTTGTCCAAACTATTTATCGTCCATGTTTCACTTCCATACATGGCTACACTCCATACGAATACTTTCAGAAATGACTTCCTGACACTTAAATCAATACTGGATGTTAACAAATTCCTCTTCTTCAGAAACGCTTTCCTTGCCATTGCCAGCCTACATTTTATATCCTCTCTACTTCGACCATCATCAGTTATTTTGCTCCCCAAATAGCAAAACTCCTTTACTACTTTAAGTGCCTCATTTCCTAATCTAATTCCCTCAGCATCACCCAACTTAATTAGACTACATTCCATTATCCTTGTTTTGCTTTTGTTGATGTTCATCTTATATCCTCCTTTCAAGACACTGTCCATTCCATTCAACTGCTCTTCCAAGTCCTTTGCTTTCTCTGACAGAATTACAATGTCATCGGCGAACCTCAAAGTTTTTATTTCTTCTCCATGAATTTTAATACCTACTCCGAATTTTTCTTTTGTTTCCTTTACTGCTTGCTCAATATACACATTGAACAACATCGGGGAGAGGCTACAACCCTGTCTCACTCCTTTCCCAACCACTGCTTCCCTTTCATGTCCCTCGACTCTTATAACTGCCATCTGGTTTCTGTACAAATTGTAAATAGCCTTTCGCTCCCTGTATTTTACACCTGCCACCTTTAGAATTTGAAAGAGAGTATTCCAGTCAACATTGTCAAAAGCTTTCTCTAAGTCTACAAATGCTAGAAACGTAGGTTTGCCTTTCCTTAATCTTTCTTCTAAGATAAGTCGTAAGGTCAGTATTGCCTCACGTGTTCCAGTGTTTCTACGGAATCCAAACTGATCTTCCCCGAGGTTGGCTTCTACTAGTTTTTCCATTCGTCTGTAAGAGGACGTGTTAGTATTTTGCAGCTGTGACTTATTAAGCTGATAGTTCGGTAATTTTCACATCTGTCAACACCTGCTTTCTTTGGGATTGGAATTATTATATTCTTCTTGAAGTCTGAGAGTATTTCGCCTGTTTCATACATCTTGCTCACCAGATGGTAGAGTTTTGTCAGGACTGGCTCTCCCACTGCCATCAGTAGTTCCGATGGAATATTGTCTACTCCGGGGGCCTTGTTTCGACTCAGGTCTTTCAGTGCTCTGTCAAACTCTTCACACAGTATCATATCTCCCATTTCATCTTCATCTACATCCTCTTCCATTTCCATAATATTGTCCTCAAGTACATCACCCTTGTATAGACCCTCTATATACTCCTTCCACCTTTCTGCTTTTCCTTCTTTGCTTAGAACTGGGTTTCCATCTGAGCTCTTGATATTCATACAAGTCGTTCTCTTATCTCCAAAGGTCTCTTTAATTTTCCTGTAGGCTGTATCTATCTTACCCCTAGTGAGATAGGCCGCTACATCCTTACATTTGTCCTCTAGCCGTGTTTGCTTAGCCATTTTGCACTTCCTGTCGATCTCATTTTTGAGACGTTTGTATTCCTTTTTGCCTGCTTCACTTACTGCATTTTTATATTTTCTCCTTTCATCAATTAAATTCAATATTTCTTCTGTTACCCAAGGATTTCTACTAGCCCTCGTCTTTTTACCTACTTGATCCTCTGCTGCCTTCACTACTTCATCCCTCAAAGCTACCCATTCTTCTTCTACTGTATTTATTTCCCCCATTCCTGTCAATTGCTCGCTTATGCTCTCCCTGAATCTCTGTACAACCTCTGGTTCTTTTAGTTTATCCAGGTCCCATCTCCTTAAATTCCCACCTTTTTGCAGTTTCTTCAGTTTTAATCTACAGGTCATAACCAATAGATTGTGGTCCGAGTCCACATCTGCCCCTGGAAATGTCTTACAATTTAAAACCTGGTTCCTAAATCTCTGTCTTACCATTATATAATCTATCTGATACCTTTTAGTATCTCCAGGGTTCTTCCATGTATATAACCTTCTTTCATGATTCTTAAACCAAGTGTTAGTTATGATAATGTTGTGCTCTGTGCAAAATTCTACCAGGCGGCTTCCTCTTTCATTTCTGTCCCCCAATCCATATTCACCTACTATGTTTCCTTCTCTCCCTTTTCCTCCACTCGAATTCCAGTCACCCATGACTATTAAATTTTCGTCTCGCTTCACAATCTGAATAATTTCTTTTATTTCATCATACATTTCTTCAATTTCTCCGTCATCTGCAGAGCTAGTTGGCATATAAACTTGTACTACTGTAGTAGGTGTGGGCTTCGTATCTATCTTGGCCACAATAATGCGTTCACTATGCTGTTTGTAGTAGCTTACCCGCATTCCTATTTTCCTATTCATTATTAAACCTACTCCTGCATTACCCCTATTTGATTTTGTGTTAATAACCCTGTAGTCACCTGACCAGAAGTCTTGTTCCTCCTGCCACCGAACTTCACTAATTTCCACTATATCTAACTTCAACCTATCCATTTCCCTTTTTAAATTTTCTAACCTACCTGCCCAATTAAGGGATCTGACATTCCACGCTCCGATCCGTAGAACGCCAGTTTTCTTTCTCCTGATAACGACATCCTCTTGAGTAGTCCCCGCCCGGAGATCCGAATGGGGGACTATTTTACCTCCGCAATATTTTACCCAAGAGGACGCCATCATCATGTAATCATACAGTAAAGCTGCATGCCCTCGGGAAAAATTACGGCTGTAGTTTCCCCATGCTTTCAGCCGTTCGCAGTACCAGCAATGCAAGGCCGTTTTGGTTATTGTTACAAGGCCAGATCAGTCAATCATCCAGACTGTTGCCCTTGCAACTACTGAAAAGGCTGCTGCCCCTCTTCAGGAACCACACGTTTGTCTGGCCTCTCAACAGATACCCCTCCGTTGTGGTTGCACCTACGGTACGGCTATCTGTATCGCTGAGGCACGCAAGCCTCCCCACCAACGGCAAGGTCCATGGTTCATGGGGGGTAAACAGACGTAAACATCACCATTTACCTGCTTTGCTCTTTCTGAAATTGCTGAAAATGCTTCAGCAGTAAACCCTGGCTTTCCATCTACAGAGTTGTACCAACATCTTAGCGTATTTGGATGTGGCAAAGCTAAGTCTAATGATTTACGCACGTATTCATATGCACATGGAGAATAAAAATACAAAGTTAATGAAAATGATTTCAGTTTTTCAGAGTATTCAGTGTTCTTGCTAGAAAACATTCTCCTAAATAATTCTACAGAGACATCGGAAAAAGTCTCCTCAATTAGGCCAGCAGTTCTCTCACTGATTAAGTTTTTGGCTTGCAAATCAGTCACAAGCTCCTTTAAACACTTTATTTTCTCTTCTTGTCTTTCACACTTCACTTTCTTTGCATACAATTGTTTTCGTATGCTTCTAATCTCACAATCCTTCTTTTCTGTTATTTCACTCACTGTCTTTTGTATGTCCTTGGACATTTTTGCAGCGAATAAGTGTGATCGTTGTTAACACTACAAGTACTTGTTGTGGGTTCTGCTTCCATTTCTTGTTCAGCTGTGGCAGTGGAACTAGCTGCTTTAGTAGAAGTTTCTGAGGTACGTGGTGTATTTCTCTAAAACAGAAATATTTATCAACATTACTAAAACAGGAGAGTGCAGAACAAAACAGTCTTATGATAATTAGTTAGTTGCTTGTTTCATGATTTAAACACAATAAAGATCATGATAAGCACAGTATAAGGGTTATACTACACACATGATTGTTACTTAAACTATATGCTGAGTATTTACAGAAAAAAAGCACATTTCAAAACACACACACACACACACACTCACACACACACAAACACCCACACTTACTTTTTTGTTCAGAACTATACTACAGAGAGTTTAAAGTTATTACCAAATAGCTTATGAAGATAAGGTATTTGGTAATATATTTACTTTGAAGCACACTGTTACACTTAGTAGGCTATGGATCATATTGTATCCAACTATTTTACAGATTTCTCAGACAGTGAATTGATGATTCTGTGCCTAACTTGTGTTTTCCTTATTGTGTTTAAATTCCATTTGTACTAGAAAATGCATGAAAAAATAAAACTTCCATCGAGAGAAGTTGTGAAATCAGATTACAATTACACACATTCAGTTGCATTTTATAACGATAAAAAGCCTGCTAACTCAAATTTCGTGTTGCTTGCAAGTCAACCTCTTTAAAACTTTTGTAATTGAAATAAAATATGGTTCACAAAGAAAAACTGACCTTCTGCTGTACATGGTTTGGAAAACGAAAGATGGATGGAACAGCATCATCTTTCAGCTTTCTGCGATTTACGTAATTTGCAAGGAAACAACTTTCTTCAAAATGATCGGAACATATAAAATGGTATTCTGTCGGTCGGAAATCTTGCCTCCTGACAGCGTGTAACCATTTTTGTGACAGCTGTGGTTTTGAGAAAGGAAACCTGCAAATAGATGCACAGACATTATGCTAATACCGCGTTACAAAAACATTTATTAAGCAAGTGCACTGACATACAAAACAACTTAAAATATCCACATACCTGTGAAATGTAATATTCGTTCCTTTCTCGAATTTATTTGTACAATTCATCGCTGCACAACTCTTCACCATTGTACTTCTTTTGATTGGAACGTACAGACATTAGAATTAGGGGTAACAAATACTGTATGTACGCCCCAACAAATATAGAACGTTGAATCAGGCACTTCACAAACAACAACACTACACAACACATCAGACTACAACCACTATAATGGTGTCCAGCCGAAGGTTCAAATTATCCCGCGACAGCAGCGCCATCAGTGAGTCTGGTTATTATTTACAAGGTCTTTGGGATCTACGTCCCCACAAAAGTTTTATTAGCTATGATCTTACACTATTTTAATCCACCATTACGGTCGGTACAACTACGTTTAGCAATTATGGTTCATCTAGCTCGGATATTATTAAGATAACTGATTCAATGTATGTAATTATGAAAGTATCAGCGAATCTCCATGTTCATTTTCATTTTCTGAAGTATGTTTTGCCGTACTGTGCCACAAATGTCGAGTACGTTAGTTTCCACATTGGCGCCATTGCAGAGAAAGCTGTAACTAAAAATACGTCATGCAGTTAAAATTAACAAACTAGTGTGCTACTGATAAATATGCAATGTTCAAATATTTTTGCTTTGGTGTACAAAAACGTTTCTGCACGATACGGTAACATCCATAAAAGGAAATCATTATAATGAATTATTTCGCACACCACAGTATTGGGTGTAATAAATCTGAGTTAACATTTTTACAGTTTAGAACATTGTAAGAAGATATGTGATAAAAAAATTAAACATTATCTGTTTAAAAGACAATTTTATACATCACGTTACAATTACACTACACATTAATCATTCATTCACATTTACACACACACACACACACACACAGAGAGAGAGAGAGAGAGAGAGAGAATATGTAGTAGCACTCTATAATGTGAGACCAGATAAACAAATTTCATCTGAATTCCGTTTGTATATAGTCACAAGTTGTATCATTCTAATGAAGAAGTATTTCCTTTTCATGTACTTTGTCACTGAAATGAATTAGGAAGAAGAAAAGTAAAGGAAACAAAATGAAATCATCTAATAAACTGGAGTTGTCCACTTACACTGCACTGCATCTCAGTATTATTTCGAGAAGTTATCACAGGTAAGAACATACCTGCATGTGTTTACTTGCAAGTCGTTTACCAGTAAACCTACGCTACTTGCGCACACCATACATTTTGATGTGGCTATAGACAAACGCAGCACGAGTTACGTGCGAAAGATCTGTTGCGAGACAGTCTGTTGCAGCGACTTTAAATGCAGTCGATAAACAATTTTGCGCCAATATTAGGGTGTTTAGTTATAAAATCTTTTGTTTTTTGTATATTTTATTTGTATTGCGCGTGAAATTTAATAGCAGCTTAGCAAAATGTTTAGGCCAACGCGAAAGGAAATCCCTGACGCTGGGCAGAATGATAGTGTTCAGGAAAAAGATACGACAGTGATTCAGACTTTACCGACAGCTGCAGTTCCCACATGGGAAGTAGAAACCCAAATTATAGATAAAAGTATTCTGGATTCGGAACAGGATGTAGCTGACAAAGAACATATGTTTACTACGTGCAGTAGTAAAAATGTGTCCGATATTTCTGTGCAGGGGAAGCGTCAGCCCATCTTCTAACACAGAAAGTACCAGGAACAGATTTAATTACTATCTTGTTGCAGAAAGTAGATGTAAGAGAAAATGAGCGTGAAGCCAAAAAGGCTGCATCAGAAAAAGAGCGTGCAGGCAAACAGGCTTCATTAGGGAAAAGAGCGTGAAGACAGACAGGCCCTTAGGGAAAAACTATTCTTGATAGAGTCTGGAAAGGAACGAGATAGGAAACAGGCTTTATTAGATAAAGAGCGGGGAACGAAGTAGGAGCTCAAGAAAAAGGAATTTAACTAAATTGAGCACTACCTGCTCGAGATGAGGACTTAGTATCAAGACTGAATATAATCTTAGATACTCGTGATAACACTATAGTGGAGAAGATTACGGAGGATCTAGATAGTATTCGTGAAGTCATCACTACTCTACAGACTAACTGCAAAGACTTGCCGGATGGAGTGAAAAAACTGACGGCAGATCTGGAGGGAATGAAAGTATTTCATGACACTTTAGAAGGTGAAATGAAAAATGTCACTTCAACTATGGACAAAATGAATACACAGATGAGGGAGACTATCCATAGAGAGGTACAGAAAGAGGTAGAAAATGTCACAGTAGAGGTAAAGTTGAAACTTGCCAAGGCTTACGCTAGGAGCAAACTAGTATTCATACCTTTCCCATGTCGCAAGGTAACCGACAAAAGCAGGTCGAAGGACCTGAGAGGCAAATGCATAATGAAAACAACGCAGAACGAAATGATGCAAGCCACACTGGTCCTCAATACGATAACACATCAATAGCAGCGCCTATGTATGAAACCGTGACTAGGGATGAAAGAATGCCGTGTAATAACACCGGCTATGAGACAAACCGAAGTATGTCTTACAGGGAATCAGGCATACCAACTCTGACAAACTTAATGCAAGAGGAAAGTTTGATAGAACATGGCCAGTTTCAAACTGTCAATGATCACAAAGTAAGTATCCACCCTGTGGTATTCAAAAACAATATGTGAAGGTTCAGGAACTGAAAGGCAGAAAATTCGGTTCTCGTCTCACATATAACTGGAGACGCCTCACTATTGGCATTCCAAGTTGCAAAGACATGTAAAACATCTCTGAATTTTGAGGAATTCTTTTTAGAGCCGTTCTGGTCTACATGTGTGCAGGAACACCTTAGGAAGCTTGTGTACAGCCCACAATTATAGTCTCCCAGTGGTGAATCTCAGAAAATACGTCTAGAAATATATTAACATGACCAGGCCATAGGATGAACCGATCTCTCATAGAGACGTTCTCGGAATATTAAAGGCTCGTCTTCCCATAAGTGTACGAGAGAAATTAATCAATATTCCTTATACTGAGCTGGAGAATTTACATTCAGTAATCGATTCGTTGGATCTCATACAGGAGGACACCGAGAAATCAAACGACAACGAGTGGAACGATAATAGTTACCGCAGTGATGATAACCGCATAAATGGCGCTTTCTGGCACGATAACACCGGAAACAACTGTCAGAATCATAAAATTAGGTCAAAATCTAGTGGCAATTGTAATGACAACAAAGCGAAATAATAACGGTTTTGATAACAACAACCATAATAAAAATTTAGTACTACAAACTGGTTGTGGCAGAATCCCGGAACCAGTGGAAGGATGAAAAATACAGTGCCATCACCACAGCACCCATAAAATATGCACATTTATCAGACGTCGACGATACCGGTGGCAGACAGTAGTTCACAGCAACACAGTCACGCGCAAACATGTGCATCACCCAACCGGACGTAATCACACCGCGTACGCATTGTGGATGTGACGGAAGCTGAGCAATGTTCACATTCGCAGGCGTCAAATTGTGGTGACCCCTGTAGGCCTTCGTCTGTCGGTCTCGGCACAGAATGAAGGCACAATGATAATTAGCCATTTTGCGATACAATAAAGGGGATGGCCCGAAGTAGGTGACTCAGGAAACCTGTAACTGTACGAAAGATTAGGTGAAAGTGGTACAAGCCGCTGCTTACGGTTCCATCAACGGTGTTGATGGCCAGATGCATATAGACACAGGAGCTTCTATTTCAGTTCAAACATATCTGTTCTAACGTACCAGTCACATCAAGTATTTGCCTACATTCCCCGTAAAGAACTGCAAGGTCGTGGGGACTATTAGTGCTAAAAGCCAAGTGATAAAACACTAGGTCCAGGCTGACGTCATTGTCGAAAAGGAGCTACTTGTTGCTCTTTTCTATTGGTAAATAATTCGTCAGTTTCTGTGGTCCAGGAATGGGACTTGATACGACTCACAGATCGACCTCTCAAGCGGACTTATTTGCATAGTAAACAGTGGAAAAAAGATTGTACTGGATTTTGGAATAATAATTGATATTCATGGTAAGTACCGCCATGGTGTCAAGGTGAAGTGCGCACGACCGGGTATTTTGTTTTTCACAACTGACCAGATGTTTAGGACGGGTGGTAGGGACAGAGCATCGAGTGACATTATACTGAGTGCACTATCCGAAAATTAACTCGAGCAATTAAACAAAGAACCGACTCCTGGAGATAACATCTTGGACCTACTGATAACAAACAGACCCGAAATTTTCGACTCTGTAAACGCAGAACAGGGAATCACTGATCATAAGGCCGTTGCAGCATCCCTGAATATGGAAGTAAATAGGAATATAAAAATAGGGAAGAAGGTTTATTTGTTTAGCAAGACTAATAGAAGGCAGATTGAAGACTACCTAACAGATCAAAACGAAAATTTTTGTTCCGACACTGACAATGTTGAGTGTTTATGGAAATAGTTCAAGGCAAACATAAAATGCGTTTTGGACAGGTACGTGCCGAGTAAAACTATGAGGGACGGGAAAAACCCACCGTGGCTCAACAACAAAGTTAGTAAAATACTGCGAAAGCAAAGAGAGCTTCACTGAAAGATTAGACGCAGCCAAAACCTCTCAGACAAACAGGAGCTAAACGATGTGAAAGTTAGCATAAGGAGTGCTATACGTGAAGCGTTCAGTGAATTCAAAAGAAAAATCCTATGTACCGACTTGGCAGAAAATCCCAGGACGTTCTTGTCTTACGTTAAATCAGTAAGTGGCTCGAAACAGCATATCCAGACACTCTGGGATGATGATGGCATTGATACAGAGGATGACACGCGTAAAGCTGAAATACTAAACACCTTTTTCCAAAGCTGTTTCACAGAGGAAGACCACACTGTCGTTCCTTCCTTAAATCCTTGCATTAACGAAAAAATGGCTGACATCGAAATATGTGTCCAAGGAATAGAAAAGCAACTGAAATCACTCAACAGAGGAAAGTCCACTGGAGCTGACGGGATACCAATTCGATTCTACACAGAGTACGCGAAAGAATTTGCCCCCCTTCTAACAGCCGTGTACCGCAAGTCTCTAGAGAAACGGAAGGTTCCAAATGATTGGAAATGAGCACAGGTAGTCCCAGTCTTCAAGAAGGGTCGTCGAGCAGATGCGCAAAACTTTAGACCTATATCTCTGACATCGATCTGTTGTAGAACTTTAGAACATGTTTTTTGCTCGCGTGTCATGTCATTTCTGGAAACCTAGAATCTACTCTGTAGGAATCAACATGGATTCCGGAAACAGCGATAGTGTGAGACCCAACTAGCTTTATTTGTTCATGAGACCCAGAAAATATTAGACACAGGCTCCCAGGTACATGCCATTTTCCTTGACTTCCGGAAGGCGTTCGATGCAGTTCCGCACTGTCGCCTGATAAACAAAGTAAGAGCCTACAAAATATCAGACCAGCTGTGTGGCGGGATTGAAGAGTTTTTAGCAAACAGAACACAGCATGTTGTTCTCAATGGAGAGACGTCTACAGACGTTAAAGTAACCTCTGGCGTGCCACAGGGGAGTGTTATGGGACCATTGCTTTTCACAACATATATAAATGACCTAGTAGATAGAGTCGGAAGTTCCATGCGGCTTTTCGCGGATGATGCTGTAGTATAGAGAGAAGTTGCAGCATTAGAAAATTGCAGCGAAATACAGGAAGATCTGCAGCGGATAGGCATTTGGTGCAGGGAGTGGCAACTGACCCTTAACGTAGACAAATGTAATGTATTGCGAATACATAGACAGAAGGATCCTTTATTGTATGATTATATGATACCGGAACAAACACTGATAGCAGTTACTTCTGTAAAATATCTGGGAGTATGCGTGCGGAACGATTTGAAGTGGAATGATCATATAAAATTAATTGTTGGTAAGGCGGGTTCCAGATTGAGATTCAATGGGAGAGTCCTTAGAAAATGTAGTCCAACAACAAAGGAGGTGGCTTACAAAACACTCGTTCGAGCTATACTTGAGTATTGCTCATCAATGTGCGATCCGCACCAGATCGGGTTGAAACAGAAGATAGAGAAGATCCAAAGAAGAGCGGCGCGTTTCGTCACAGGGTTATTTGGTAAGCGTGATAGCGTTACGGAGATGTTTAGCAAACTCAAGTGGCAGACTCTTGAAGAGAGGCGCTCTGCATCGCGGTGTAGCTTGCTGTCCAGGTTTCGAGAGGGTGCGCTTCTGTATGAGGTATCGAATATAATGCCCCCCCCCCCCTACTTATACCTCCCGAGGATACCACATATGTAAGATTAGAGAGATTGGAGCGCGCACGGAGGCTTTCCGGCAGTCGTTCTTCCCGCGAAACATACGCGACTGCAACAGGAAAGGGAGGTAATGACAGTGGCACGTAAAGTGCCCTCCGCCACACACCGATATAGATGTAGATGTAGAAGAAGGTTACTGTGATACAAACGTTGCACATAACGAAGAAGCACCTAATGTGGATAATTTAGCGCAGGCTGAAGTATCAGAATCAGATTACTTAAGTGACGAGCAAAATCATGAGCTAGTAAGCTTACTCCACCATTACAAGGAATTATTCTCGGAAAAAGCCGTGGGAGATATGGGGATAAACGTACGGCATGCAAGTATACGGACATCAGACCTATTGGAGTAAGGCGTATTCTGAGCTGTGGCCTCAGAAAGAGGCAGTGATGAAGGAGTTACGAAAAAAATTGACTGGGCTATGATCGACACTTCTTTGTCACCTACTGCAGCTCACTGTTAGCTGTGGCTAATCCTGATTGTAGCGTTCGCTTGGTGCTGGATGCATGCAAAATCAGTAAAATTCATTGTGCCCATCAGGACACGAACCGACAACCTGGAAGAACAGCTCCAGAAATTTTTCGGAACAAGGTGCTTTACCTCGATCGATTTACGGTCAACGTACCGGCAAATCGAGCTGTACGAACGATCGAAGAAATACACTGCGTTCGTATTTGCTGCCAGAAGCTACCAGTTTAGAATTCTGCACTTGGGTAAGCACAGGTGTGTTTATCGTCCCAACTGAGTTGCTAGATCGTGTGACAGTTTATTTCGACGATTTCTGCTTCTTGGACTGTCACTTGCCAGGAACTCTTATAACTGATTGACAAAGTGTTGGTTAAGTTTGCGGACGCAGGCGTAACCACCAATTTAAAGAAATCTAAGTTCGGATGACATGAATTAAAATTGATGGGCCACACGATTTGTCCCCAAAGTAAAGTACCTCAACTGGGAAAAATGGACGGAATAAAACAGTTCCCATGATCCCATATCCAAGAAACAAGAGGTATCTCAAAGCCTCTATGGGACTTGCTTCCTTCTTTAGTTGCTTTGTCCTCAAACTGTTACTCAATGGTGAGGCACTGCTAAATCTTCTAAAGTAGAATGTTCATTGGTTTTGCACAAATGCATGTAAAGATGTCTGTGATAAAATCAAACAGACACACATAAATTCAAACATCATACAACACCCCAACATGGGTAAAGATTTTTGGCTTACAACGGATGCCTCATCTTACTGGCTTGCCTTTCCTAGACCTACGAATCATTGGATAAAACGGAAATGCCAGTTATCGAGTTTGTAAGTAGGGTACTGTCAGGATGTGAAAGGGCCTACATAGTGAAAGAGTTGGGAGCATTGGCGGTTGGTGTGGGCTTTCAAAATGTACCATTATTATGTACATGGAAAACATGTGAAGGTGTTCTGTGACCACCAAGCTTTAAGTTTCCTGTCGTGAGGTCGATTATTGCACACGCGGGTGTTACGTTGTACGTTGGCGCTCAAAGATTGTGATTTAGAAATTCGCCACGTCAGGAGTAGGACAACGTCACTGCAGACCTTTCGTCCCGCCTTCTACAGTGTCTGCCGGACTTCAGAGACATGGTCGAGCGATTGACAGAACTCCGGGTACTGCTGATAAAAGACGCCGCTTACAGACAGCTATTCGTAAGTATATGTAGGAACGCAGAATTATAGAAGGAGGCAAATCCGCTTAGGCGAAATGTAAAACAGGCTCCCATGAGCGATTTCAACCTGCACTATCAGTTGCATGATGAAGTAATAACACTAACATGCCGTGAAAAAAGCTAATGTTACCCTCTGGGAGGATTTTGAAGATTGACCACGCGTGTGTCTAACGGACAAAGGTATCGGACTATATTGTCAATAAAATTCTTCTGGGTTTGAGGCCGCATTGTCATCTATTAAATTCTGCCGTTCCGGCGACTGTTACAAGGAGCCTTCCTCAGAGTATATTGCTAACTGTTTAATGAGCACTAGTTTGGTTCCTTCGTTGACATTTCCTTTTGAATAGCAAACAGGATACAAAATGACACAGTGCACTCTGAACTGTGTGGAGCAGCAGGTACCGATAACGCACACATCAGTGTATTATAAGAAGTAAATTTGTACCAAGCTCATACCAGTGACAGCTACACTCAAGAGCATTACTTAATCAAACAATGGAATGTTACTGCATGAAGTGCAGAACTAAATTTGAACATGAGGGCTTTTATCTTAACTAACATTAAAAAAATCACTGAAGATGAATAATCTCATAGCTACACTGTTTAAGCTCTTCTAAATACATCAGTTTTCCTTAGCAACAGCAATAGTTCAATTTCTTCCTAATAAGTGGATGATATGATGGGGACCCATAAACTAGTATAGTTTCTCGAGTCAACTATCCCTCTGATTATTTACAGTAAAAAAAAAGACTCAAAATATGATTATTCACTTCACTTGGAGTAGTTCATAATTCACTCTCTAAGAAAACACAACACTGCGCTTAATTAACTTCAAAAAAGAAACCATTCATGATAGAAATCAAAACCACACTGTTTTTGAAAATGAGCTTAATTTATCTGTCTGTTTATCACCTGTGAAGCAAGTATCTTAGACAATAATATTTACATAATCTTGCACTGTATTCTTAGAAAACTATAATTTGTATTAAGCGAAGGATATTTTAGCAAAATCCTACCTAACTTCCCATTTGTGGTTTTAACATTAACTTTTTCTACCCATTTACATTAGGCAAAAATCACTTTAAAACACTAGAATGCAAGCATTGTTCATTTAAATCAGGATACTCATCTTTAGTAGAATTTAGGTGAGGACCATGCATAGGTTCGTGATCAGGATAGAAAATGTGGTTCTGTACACAAATTTGTTTTTGTGATTATTATTCAAACCACACAAAAATTAACTGGCCCATGCCCATATTCATTACTGAATGTATGAAGTTAGTGAAGCAATGGTGAAGATTGGTGGCAAGCGACATGGCGTTTAACTGTACCCATGGCTCTTTATGTTTGAGTGCTTTATAAAATCTCTTCTTGGCGTTGGATTTTCACCATATTACAGCCATTCCTTTTTACCGAGAATACCGAATAACGGGCAGATCCACATCCGAGGCAAATCCATTGTAAAGCGACTTCCAGTTGCCTCTCTTAGCAACTTTGAAGTTTACCGTGCTACAGCTAGCCACATACTGCTCACCGTTCACACCACGCCGCTCAGTTCGACCGCCAAAACCACCGTTTACATCGCGTCATGCCACTTCCTTTGCGGAGGGGCTTCCCTACATCTTTTATATGTTACAAATACAAGTGCCCTAAGCATGAACCAGCTTTCAGTAAACATTTTCTTTTTATGCACATACACTTATTACAATAATTTGTCATTTTAAAAATCATTTTGTTTTTTTTTCATATGTACATTACAAAACTCTAATTTCCCTGTCACAAATAAAGGACTTTAAACAAAAAAAAATACACACACCATAATTTCAGGTACACACTTAATAATATAAACCTACTTCTAATCGATATAAGTGTTACAAACTTATTTTCAGACAGGATATAAACACAGACAATTGGTGCATCCGTATAACAACAGGCAGTTTAGTCTGTTTTTATCTGGTACATGCATCACTCCTGGGGACATTTCGGTATTAACAAATGTGCAAGTAAAATTGCCAGGTATTCTTATAATCCTAACTTAAGGAGATGTGTTCTACACGTAATCAGAATCTGTGTCATTTGTCAGAAAACTAAGCCCAACAATGTATGCTCTAAAACTGAATTACATCCCAATCTACCGGCGAAACCCTTACAGTTGACTGCCATTGATGTTACAGTCCCAGTACCTGTAGCTACATAAGGGGTAACGTATCTTGTGACATTGTACGATATTTTCACTAAACATATTAAATTACGTCATGTCAAGTCCGCAATTTGCACTTTCATTCTGAACAAGATCGTCTCTGATTGCTTTCTGTCCTGACCCGACTCAATCATTTCTGATAATGGATCCTACTTCACCAGCAAGAAGAGGAAGGCTTCCTGCTGCGTGACATCAAATACAAATTACTTTCACTTTTTAATCCAAAATGTAATCCCATTAAAAGAATCTTCAAGGATTCAATCTTTTCATTAGAACTTAAGCCGCTTCCAAACAAACTTTGGGAATACATTACGTCTGCTCTTTGAAACCATCTATAATCATTTACTTCACACTTCGACAGGATTCTCCACTTCCGAACTGATGTTCACAGAGAATGAGCAAATGAATGGATAAATCATTTACCTCGGATTTCGACATACCCTGTAACACAGGACATTAAGGTAGAACAGGTTTTCAGTACTCTTGCAAAACAAGCCAATATCAGAAAGAACAAGTACGACAAAATATTTCTAAGTTCCAATCCTACCAGACAGGATGTTTAGTCTTACTGAGATCGCTTCCTGAGGCCTCACTTCCCAAAAGACAGAACAAAATGCACTTACTGTCCACAGGGCCATATAAGGTAGTAAAAGTGCCAGATGAAGGCTGTCACCTCCTCGCAAATCCAGACACATTGGAGGTAAAAGGACTTTACCCTCAAGCTGACCTAAAGCAATTTGTAGTTTAATAATCGACATTTCACTGTGATCCGTGAAAATAGTAATTACAGTTATTCTCTTGTTGCTAGTAAGTAACTTTTATATTTATTATGTGCATAGTAGGTTAAGCTAAAGCGAAAATAAATACTCTTCAAGTGCCCAAAACTTTGTGTACTAGGAACATCTGTGTCCATCAGACTTTTTAAAGTACTTCGATTAAATAAATATTTTTGCCTATGATGAAACCACACTCATTCACTTCATGAATTTAACATCCAACTTGTTTTTTGTATGTAATTATGTTAGTCTCCTATTTTTTGTCTATCTGTGTGATAATTTGAATGTGTTATGTAAGGAACGTATTACCTGAATATCTGACGAAAATATACTGAAGTCATAGTATGACTACGAATGTATGTACTACGAACGCTAGGCGGATGTTCCCTACACTTGCGGATACCGATCGATGTTTACAGCTTTGCAGAGACATGTTTCGGGGCGATTTTTGTCTGCTTGTCGCTTTGAGTCGTGTTTAGACTCGTTTAAGATCGCATTTTTTCATTTTTTTGCTCGCGTGTGTGCTTCTTGTTAGGAAAGTAACACTTGCGTATTGGTACCCGTTTTATCATGTCAAAGGCAGAGGCCGAAGGCAAGAATCTGTACGAATAAAAACAGCACTGTACCACATAATCGGCCTTGTAGTCCAGTGCGATCAAATGGTGTGACTGTCTACGGAGGGCACTTTTCTTTGATGCAAATTATAATTATAATTGATGGTAATGCAAAAATGCAACAACTGTAAATTTTGACAAGATGTATTTCAGTCGCAAGTTAAATGTGACTGATGAAATTGGACAGAGACTGTACTGACGTGCGATAGTGTCTTCGTCAAAGTTCGTAAAAAAGAGAGAGGTTGGTTGATTTATGCTAAACATGAACCGTATACGAACGATGTTTACAGCGCAAATCTGTAAATGGACTTTGCATTCTATTTATCGTTTTCCATGGATCCCTTGGAGATGTGGAAAGAGTCAAAGGTGTTTTTTTTTTTCACAGATGTATGTATTTTGTACAATTATAATTCAGACTGAGTTATTGCAATAATGACTGTGCGGACGATGCGGCCTATTCTAAACCTTATTTTAGATCTATATGACGATGCTATGCTGATTATATTTATATGTTTTGACGATGCCATTGTGGCCTTATTATTTTAGGACATGGTGTAAAAAAGTTCTGAGGATGGTCATTACGGACTGAAACCGGTCATCGTCTAAAGAATTCACATTGTGATCAAAGACTGAAAAAAAAAACATTTAAAACTAAAGGTAGCTCAAGATACCCTTAGCGCTCCCTCCTTGAGGTTTTCCTGTATCCGCCACTGCTATATATTATATAAGAGATGAAATTATGCCACTTCGACGTGTATGGTCTGTTGACGTGACTTGACGTCCGCGCTTCATCAGGGTCACCCCGACCCCTGGGTAGGCGGATTCCTAGTAGGCTAACACTACCTTGCCTCCAGGTATTCTGTGGAATGGTGTGTGTTGTGTTCTTCTTGTTTTCTTCTTGTCAGCCGGTTGCCCTTCTCAGGTTTTCTTGTCTTTTGTGCTGCCTGCTGTGCAGACAGCTATGAGGGCCTACTTCGCTGCTCCCGGCGCGGACGGTGTAGGAGCGCCTTACTGCGACGGCTGCTGGGATGCCGGTGGGGCGGACAGCATTGCCTCGGCAACTCTCTGCAGCGTGTTAGCGAGGTGCGTGACCTTGTCGGCTGTGCGCCTGGGCGCGGACGGCGGACAAATCGGTCGACAGTCTTCTGCGCACCTTTAGTTCCACGACCACCGCCACCCGGTACAGACGAGCAAGACATCTATATGCTGCTTGCACAGATTGCATCATCGCTCGCAGAAGTGAGTAGAACACTTTCAGCTTCGTACTACCCTCGCCGCCACCATTGAAGCGACGATCTGAAGAGCTGTACCGGCAGCCAGAGACGCATTTACACCTGATCATCAAGCCTAGAGCTCCAAGACTCGACGAACTCAGGATTATGACGTACAACGCCGACAGACTAACCCACGACGTTCCAGAACTACAGCAATTTATCATAGACAACAACATCGACAACAACAACATCGACAACAACAACATCGACGAAACGTTCATGAAGCCTGGGATACGATCGAATATCCCCAACTACAGATGTTACAGGACCAACAGACTGACGCACGGAGGGGGCACCGCCATTTTCATTCGCCGTTCAATCATCCATCACGAAGTGTAACCACCCATCACCCTCCACATCGAAGCCACTGCTGTTATTGTGGAGACCCAGACCGGACCAATTACCTTCATAGCAGTCTACCACAGTCCTGGACAGCTTCTTGACCTGGATGACACCCGAGTACTACTCCGCACGCCAGGAAAACTGTTTGTAACAGGAGACTTGAACTCCAAACATGTCGCCTGGAACTCTCTGGTCACGAATATGAGCGGCCGCCTTCTCCTGCAAGCAACTGAAGAGGGAAATGCCTATGTATGTGGAACAGAAGAGCCAACATGTTATCCATCTCGTGGTCGACCGGACATCGTTGACATCTCCACCACTAAAGGCATCTCCCACTTCATTACCGATAAAGTCGTACATGCGCTAAATTCCAATCATCTACCAGTCATCCTGTATCTGCATATTGCACCATAACATCACGCCGGCCACCTCAGTCTCAGATGCACCAACTGGAACGCTTTTCGTGAACATGTCTCATTCTCTGTCGACGTACTGCAAGCTGACAAAGACATCATTGAAGACTCCGATACCGACTTCACCGACTCCATCACTGAGGTGCTCACCCTCGCCACACCACCACCGAAGAAGACTCACCTACCGACGCCGGGGCTGCCACCACAAATATTAGCAACCATCTGTCAAAGAAACCGGCTCTGTCGTGAATGGCGCATAACGAGAGATCAACACCTCAAACGGCAGATAAACCAGCTGAGAAGAGACATCAAATCCGCAATAGTTTCCCATAAAAACCAGCAGTGGGCAGCGAAACTCCGAGCCTTTACGCCAAACGCGATGCATTGGCACTCGGTCAGATTTTTCATCAACCGACGGACGACGATTCCACCTCTCCAGACTCAGAACAGGACTGAATATCGACCGGAAGACATAGCAAATATGTTGGCAGACAATTTTGAAGGCAACTTTCAACCACTGAACGACAGGGTGGATCCACAACGAATAGACACCTTTGAACGTGAAGCGGAGGCTCTACTCGAGGAACCTGACGAAGAAGACGACCCCATCCCGCCCATTACTGCAGAAGAAGTGCAGGCAGGCATCCGGGAACTACCACCGAACAAAGCCCCCGGCTCAGATGACATCCATGGTCGTCTCATGAAGCAATTTCTTGGACAGCGATAGTGCCACTTGCAGCAATCTTCAACTGGATTCTCACCACAGCAGTCTACCCAGCCCAGTGGAAGCATTCTATAGTGGTTGCTGTACCTAAATTGGGAAAAGATCGACGCTGCCGCCAGAGATATCGACCCACCAGCCTTCTCCCTGATATCAGCAAACTGTTTGAGCGGCTTTTATTACCACGACTGC
Organism: Schistocerca piceifrons; assembly: GCF_021461385.2. Lineage (NCBI taxonomy): Eukaryota > Metazoa > Arthropoda > Insecta > Orthoptera > Acrididae > Schistocerca > Schistocerca piceifrons. The sequence goes on from NC_060140.1 coordinate 635,288,633, forward strand.
CGAACATCATCAACCAACATGGCAGCCTACCTCAGGAACAGTTAGGCTTTCGTAGCGGCCACAGCAAGACACAATAAACACTGCGAGCAGTTGAATACATCACTGAAGCCTTCAACAAGAAAGAATTCTGCGGAGAAGTCCTGCTTGACGTTACGACGGCTTTTGATAGTGTCTGCCATGAAGGCCTCCTATGGAAGCTCAACCATCTGAGATTTCCCAAGACTTACCTCCGCTTGATTGCTTCATACCCGCAGAACCGCACTTTCGCCATCCGGATAGAAGATGCACTCTCAACAGCTCGTCGCATCAACGCCGGCGTTCCCCAAGGATCTTTCCTCGGGCCAGTCCTATACTCCACACCAGATATCCCTTGACAACCACGATTGGATAAGGCTATCTACGCTGACAACACGATGTCTACACGCGAAGCCGCTGGAGAGAGGTCCTCGTGCCCCATCTCCAGAGCGCCTACGCCATTGAGCAGTCGGTAGCCAAGTGGCGCATCAGTTTTAATCCAGCCAATACCCAAGCAGTCATCTTCACTCGTCGGAAGACCATGCCTGTCCCACAACTGCGCCTCTGTAACACCGAACTACCTTGGGAAGACTATGCACGTTATCTTGGCGTCATCATGGACAAACGACTGCCTTGGAAGCTCCATACAGAAGACGTCCGTGCAAAGGTCAGTCAACGGATACGGGTCCTGTACCCCCTCATCAACGAAGGATCCGACCTCTCTGTCACAAATGGACTTCTGATTGTCCGAATGTACGTTAGACCCCTATTGGACTATGCCTGCGAAGTCTGGGGCTGCACAGCAAGAATACACATACAGCGCCTACAGTCGCTATAGAATAAGCGAATAAGGCAACTGAAGAACTTGAAGTCCTACAACGACACCTGGAAATTGCACGACGGTTCTAAAGGAACACTGAAGACGCCAGAAACCCACTCCTCAGAGCACTTGGAGACCCTCAAAATCCACGAGACTGCTACAGAAGACCCATTGCCCTATTCGACCGAATATAAGACGATGTAACCAGAAGACGTACTCCTTTTCCCCACAGCCCTAAAGGGCACTGAAGACAATTTTCTCCTGAAGATATAATATTTCCGCACCACAAAAAGCGCAGAAGTTCATCCCCCCCCCCCCCCCACACAAACACACTGACACACAAGATACACTGAAAATAAAGATGAACAAAACCTACACGCCAAACCCAAGAAGAAGCAGCAAATGGTAACAAGTAAAACCTACACCAAATACCTATAGGATTAGCCATAAGAAGGTGGACAGAGCGTTGGCGAGCAACCGCGGCTTTAATAACTTCACAGCCGCGGTAATTCGCCACGTGTGAGCCGCCACAGTTGGCACACTTCGGTGTGTGCGTCCTCGGCAGCGGACAGCTCGCGTGGGCGCCTGCGCACTTCACGCATGCCTCGGGGAAAGGGCAGTGGCGAGCAACGTGGCCCACCGCTGGCAGCGGAACCACTGCACCAACCCCCTCTTCTGCCACAGGTTTCCCAAGGTGACCGTTGTGTTGGCCACCCGTTTCAGCTGGTAGAGCCGCCTGTTCTCCGGTGTGTCGGTGGCGATCACCAGCAGAGAAGGCGACTTCTTGTGCGGGACGTGGAACTTGACTCGCGTCACGTTGCGCACGCTGAAGTCAAGCTCCACCAGATCGTCTCTCAGAAGTTCTGGTTCAGCCGCCTTTAAGAAGCCCTTGATGACTTTCTTCAGTAACCTCTCGGGGACGGCGGCGTGCATGAACCAGTACAAGCCCTGGTTCCATGCCTCGCTTGTCACCTTGATGTAGTCGTCGGTATTTGCTACTCGCAGCTGCACAAGGTTCCCCGCTGTATCTCGCACCGTCAAGTCTGCAGTCGTCCGCTACTTCACGAGCTGCAGGAAACCTTTGTAGTCTTTGGCCACCTCAAAGACTATGGTCAGCGGCCGTCGCTGCCACCGTCGGGCGGTGGTGTCCGATCGGGAGGCGGCCAGAGTGGGCAGCGGCCGTGGTATCAGTCTGCTCGGATGCTGTCGGCTGCTCGGACTTCTCCTCGTCTGCTAGCGCGCCGTGGCGGTTAGCAATATCCGTGGGCGGCGGGTAAGGCGTCGCCCTGGATCTGGCCGCCCGCCGAGACGTGACGGTGGTCCAGGTGGCACCCGCCACGCTATCATCTGGTGTGGCGCGTCTTCTGCCGCCGTTGGTTGAGACAGAAAGCTGCCTGTTCTTCTTGGGCGCCTCTTCGGCGACTGCTGGTGCTGAGGAGATTGGCCTTTTGTGCCGCTGGCTCTCTCGTCAGCCGGGAGTGGGTCATGTACTATGACGTCATCTTCACCAGAATTGTCGCCCAAGCAGTAGTCCATGGACGGTGGCCGGGTCGTTGTAGCCGGCGCGTCAGAAGGGGCCGCCGGGGCAGCAGGCTCCTCCGAATGGTGGTCTGCCACGCCAGCATCACCAGTCGTCATAAGTGGAGGGCCAGGAGGGGCCGTCGACCGACCAGACTCGGCCGAACGGCGATCCGCCACACCCATCGCTCTATTCAGCGCTCCTCGGAACTCCGGGCGTAACCACGACATCTCGGCTCGCTGCCGGAGCGACGAATGGAGATATACTGTTAAGCCACAAACGTCGTAAACAGTCCAGGGGGCTATGTGCCGTCTCCTGGCGTATTTTTCCCTGTGAATATACTTGAGGATGAGACTTAATATTTTTCTATAGAATGTGAAAGACGTTGACATTTTTTCATGTGAAATGCGTAGAGTGAAAAGGACAAAGACAATAAGCACGATTAATTATCTGTGTAGACGATGATTAAAAAAACAATATATAGTCTGTTAATTCTGATTTACCTGATAAAACAGAAAACATTGTACCTTTTCAGGCAGTATCAGTGACCTAGCAAGAAGCGCTCTTCCTACGTTTCACATTAAGAAGACTGTAATAAGTGTAATAATTGTTAATTTATCTAAATCATTTTCAGAATACAATATGTTATTTGTTACTGTTGAAACCATCTTTTATTTATAGAAGAATTGAGTTCTTACCTCCAGATTATTAGTCAATAGTAATAATAATAATAACGTTTATTTGTCCATGTTAAATTTACAGTCTTGGACATCGTCATTATGTTCAATAATATCAATATCATGTCATTCCAAGAATGAATATATACATCAAGTAGCACATCGTATATCATTACATGCAATAATGTTATAAACACATTAGAACATTATATATCACTCCATACATATAATGATTATATACATCAATTAGCCAATTATAACAATACCACCAATAATATACTGCAGTATGTAAAAGAGTAAACTAACAGTACTTCAGCTCAGAATTCTTTTCATGAGAATAAACATCTTTCTATTAACCAATTTTTCAACTTGCTCTTGAAAAGATTGCCTTGGAGTTGCTTTATATTTTTTGACAACTTATTATAGAATTATGATCTTACCCCATTGTTGTCCGCCATTATGGTCAGTACAGCTATTTTTGGTAATTACGTCTCTTCTAGCTCAGGTATTATTAAGATAACTTATTCAACTCATGCATTTATGAAAGTATTAACGCACCCCCATCTTTATTTCCATTTTATGATGCAATTTTGTTGTGCTGGGCCACAAATATCGGGTACGTTATTTTCCACATAGGTGCCATTACAGAGAAAGCTGGAACTAAAAAAGCTTTACACAACTAAAATTAACAAACCAGTGTACTACTAGTAAATATGCAAATATATAAGCCCTAAAGTTTCAACCCCTGAGACCAAAAGAGATCATGTTCAAATATTTTTGCTTTGGTGGGCAATAACGTTATCTGCAACATAGCGTAACTTCAATAAAAGGATATCATTACAAACAATTATTTAGCACACCAAACTATTGGGTGTTACAAATCTGTGTTAACATTTTTACAGTTTAAGTGATTGTAAGATTGTAAGACAATTTCATATAACATTTTACAATTAGATTTCACGCCGACCAGCCACTCACATTTACACAGACGTATACACATACACACACACACACACACACAAACACACACACACACACACACACACACATAATTGTGCTACAAACTACAGCGACATCCACAAAACTTCTGTGCTCATAAATCCCATTGCTGCCATGATCATTGTCAATTACAGCTCCGTTACTGAGTAACTCGGAAATTCAAAATTATATATGTAAGTATGTGAAGCTTGAAATAAAGAGACGAATGCATTAACAAAACTATACATAAGTAAAGTAAAACATTTATTACCTGCAATATTAAAAATTCACTTTATATTAATGATGGGAAAGCCTGAACAAATTTTCTTTACTTCGTTATAAACACGTATGCTATCCATCTTTGAAGAAAAATCAGTAAATCACAAATTGATCCACACATTGTAACTTTATCATAAAAATCCCTAATTCTAAATCACTGACCAAGTTAATTACTATGTATGGATGTCTCAGCAAATGCACAATTACAGTAGCTTTTGAGGTCTTCTGAATGAATTTACAAAATATCTCTCCATAAATCAAAGAAATATAAGGAAATTATTGCCATCAGACAGCATGGTCCGAACACATCTTTCTCCATTTCAAGATATAACTCGACAGCTCCTCTCTCTCTCTCTCTCTCTCTCTCTCTCTCTCTCTCTCTCTCTCTCTCTCACTCCACTCACAAGCAATCAATCTACTAACAATGTCTCGCAGCAGCTACCTCTTTGGTAGAGATGTTGCCCGCTATCACTCGGATGCTGTTGAAGCTTTACTTTTCCGTGTGACATCAAAAATATTACCAGTACTACAATTTTCTGTGTAAAACAAACCCCTTATAATGTCTATTATACTTAAAAATCTTTAAGAGTTTTCACATAAAAAATGCAGAGAGATTACTTTCAGTATGTCCTGGTAGATTAAATAAGCCGCTAATAGTCGAATACGAGTTACGCTCATTGGGAAAGACAGTAAAGTGACGTCGGCAGGAGTAATATGGATATAATAGCAAAATCAACATTACTGAAAAAGAGCAATTTGTTAACATCGATCATATATTTAAATTTATGAAAGTCTATTCTGAAAGAACTTGCCTGCAGTGTTAGCTTTCTGCAAAAGTGAATTTTGACTACAAATAGTATGTAGACAAGAAGAGAATTATGGTGACACTGAAGAGTTCGAATGATTTGGTGGGAAGATCGGTAACTATTGAATGTAGTTGTATCTGATAACTTATAAATGTAATGGGAGCAGTGAAACAAGAAGTTTATGGCACAACTTGACAAAAAGGAAGAGACCGGTTGCTAGGACGCATCTTGATGTGTAAAACAATAGTTAACCTGGTAGTGGAGATCAGTGTGAGTGCGGGTTTAAACATCTTGAGTGAGACCAAGCGTTGAACATACTAAGTACGTTTAGGCGGTCACAAGTTGCAGTCGTTGTGCATAGGTGAAGAGACTCGTACAGAAATCACTAATGCGGAGAACTGCATCATACACGAGTTAGGCTAGAAGACCATAAAAACTGCATTTAAAGAAAACAGCTGCGTTTTACAGGTCTGATTTTCCTGACAACGCGCAATTTTTTTTAGGGAGTATACATTTCCTGTATATGAATTTCGAGCTTCGAATAACCGTTCATGCAACGGTCGTTATTGGACCGAAATATTTCGTATCAGTGCTACAAAACGATTTTACACTGGGATTACATGCCCTCTTTCCCAGTCTTTGCTCAGTCTCTACTGCCCGCAAAACTGCCTGTAAATAGTTTAGAACGAAGCTTACTCAGCACCGTATCTGTCAGTGTAGGATGTAATAGGATTCCGTCCATTGTATATTGCTCCTTTGAGAAGATTTACGTGTTTCTGAAAACTCAAAATTCTGATACTCTGCATCATTCATTTGCTACTGTGCACGATGATCAAATGGTGATTCGGTAATGTGGCCCTCTTGCATAAACGCGTGTTCAGATTCCTTAGATACCACCTTTTTGTGTTTGTCACAACTATTTTGAACACCAGACTGAAGTACGAATGTTGGGAGGTTTAGCGCATAATCCAGAGGTCTATAGAATTACTGAGCTCCATTATGACTGCAGTTACTTATTACATACGGGGTTTATTGAAAACGAATGTCACTCATTCAGAGAATAGTATATCTCAACCAATACTTTAACATATGGAAAGAATTAAATTTAGTGGATTTTTCAGTTTCTTCCCCATTTTCCAGATCGCTTATCTCCTGTATTGCCAATAGCGATTACCGTTACGACAGATAAAATTCTTATGCACCAAATCCACCCAACTACACCGAAATGAATATTACAGCTAACTGTAAAAGTTAATATCAGTATCGCTCATGACCAGTCTCCGACGTGTAAAAATGTTTAAACTGTGACCAGCGAAATTCATCTGATACTGAAAAGTACATATTATAGTCACTTTACCTTGTATGTGGCCGCTTGTAAATTATAGAGATCGTCTTCCCTAGAAACGAGAATGATAAGTGAGGCACTTAGGCACTTTAGTTAATTCTGGTTTGGAGGATGATTTGGATATTGGTTTTTGCATAAAAGTAAAATGCGGTTTTGTGACATTTATTATACGAGAAACCTCAGTCTCAAATCTAGAATTCAGATAAAATGCGTCAGAACTGTAAGTTCATTGACATTATATGCACTGTGACGAAAGAAAACAAACCATCTGTAATTAATTGTAGGTGGAAAACAATTAGTACTTCACACAATAGCAGAACGTATCATTAACATGTGGTCGGAAAAATTAATATCCCATAGTCGGTTAATGTCTCAATAAAGTGGAGTAACTAGGAGAAACGACGAAACGAATTTTTATTTTCTACCGAAAAATAAGAAAGCATGCAAAACAGAATGTGCTGCACACGCAAGCGTTATGAAATATAACCCAACGGAATTACAGCCACATGGTCCAATACACACAGAAATGTGGCATAAATTCATTTATTAAAGATCATAATATAACAGAAGTGACAATGCAAAATAGTCTCAGGATGATTTAAATAATAAATAAAAATAGTTTGGAAACATTTACTGAAATAGCATGGTGAACAGACTGACCTACAGCACGTGGTTCAAAGAACAAAGGAAGTGGCCTAAATTCAATTACTTCAATCAGACTCTACCTTAAATCAGTAAACTCAACACTGCTGTGATACTTTAAATAGTGAATTAAAACAGTTTGAGGACATTTACTGACCTCGCAACGTTCTTTCTTGAATAATTAATTTTTAATGGCTTTTAATGAGTGCCTGCGCACATGACAGATACACTCCTGGAAATGGAAAAAGAAACACATTGACACCGGTGTGTCAAACCCACCATACTTGCTCCGGACACTGCGAGAGGGCTGTACAAGCAATGATCACACGCACGGCACAGTGGACACACCAGGAACCGCGGTGTTGGCCGTCGAATGGCGCTAGCTGCGCAGCATTTGTGCACCGCCGCCGTCAGTGTCAGCCAGTTTGCCGTGGCATACGGAGCTCCATCGCAGTCTTTAACACAGGTAGCATGCCGCGACAGCGTGGACGTGAACCGTATGTGCAGTTGACGGACTTTGAGCGAGGGCGTATAGTGGGCATGCGGGAGGCCGGGTGGACGTACCGCCGAATTGCTCAACACGTGGGGCGTGAGGTCTCCACAGTACATCGATGTTGTCGCCAGTGGTCGGCGGAAGGTGCACGTGCCCGTCGACCTGGGACCGGACCGCAGCGACGCACGGATGCACGCCAAGACCGCAGGATCCTACGCAGTGCCGTAGGGGACCGCACCGCCACTTCCCAGCAAATTAGGGACGCTGTTGCTCCTGGGGTATCGGCGAGGACCATTCACAACTGTCTCCATGAAGCTGGGCTACGGTCCCGCACACCGTTAGGCCGTCTTCCGCTCACGCCCCAACATCGTGCAGCCCGCCTCCAGTGGTGTTGCGACAGGCGTGAATGGAGGGACGAATGGAGACGTGTCGTCTTCAGCGATGAGAGTCGCTTCTGCCTTGGTGCCAATGATGGTCGTATGCGTGTTTGGCGCCGTGCAGGTGAGCGCCACAATCAGGACTGCATACGACCGAGGCACACAGGGCCAACACCCGGCAATATGGTGTGGGGAGCGATCTCCTACACTGGCCGTACACCACTTTTGATCGTCGAGGGGACACTGAATAGTGCACAGTACATCCAAACCGTCATCGAACCCATCGTTCTACCATTCCTAGACCGGCAAGGGAACTTGCTGTTCCAACAGGACAATGCACGTCCGCATGTATCCCGTGCCACCCAACGTGCTCTAGAAGGTGTAAGTCAACTACCCTGGCCAGCAAGATCTCCGGATCTGTTCCCCATTGAGCATGTTTGGGACTGGATGAAGCGTCGTCTCACACGGTCTGCACGTCCAGCACGAACGCTGGTCCAACTGAGGCGCCAGGTGGAAATGGCATGGCAAGCCGTTCCACAGGACTACATCCAGCACCTCTACGATCGTCTCCATGGGAGAATAGCAGCCTGCATTGCTGCGAAAGGTGGATATACACTGTACTAGTGCCGACATTGTGCATGCTCTGTTGCCTGTGTCTATGTGCCTGTGGTTCTGTCAGTGTGATCATGTGATGTATCTGACCCCAGGAATGTGTCAATAAAGTTTCCCCTTCCTGGGACAATGAATTCACGGTGTTCTTATTTCAATTTCCAGGAGTGTAAATTGGACTGTCTTACCTCTAAAGCGGGAATGGTGGAACGCAATATATTCTGGTCTCTCAGTCAAAAAAATGCTAGCTACAGGCTCAGCAGTGTGGAATGCTGTCCATGATACTTTGAAATGCACAAGAAAATTTATTAGCTGATAAATGAAAACATTTAAGAAAAATCCAACTTCTTTGAAAAACATATGACATGGACAGGGAGGCGGTACTGATTGTCGTGCACTACTAACACTGATTTATTTAATAAAACTATACTACAAGTTAAGTTTTGCTTTTCAAAAAACATATGACAATTGTAGTTACATTGGTTAGAATGATATATCATACTTACTAATTGATCCGCAAACAATGACTAAATCAGCTTAAATGCAAATCATCAAATTAGATACAGGGCTGTTAACGAATCTTAGAAACATTACAAAACTGAAATACCTAGCTAGCATTTTTATCAGTCAATTTACATTCTGGGGTTACTCAACAACTGATAATTATCAGCCAACTCATCTATACTAACGCGCTGGCAAAACGAAAATCATGATTCTTTAACATCTTTACTTTGCTTGCATGAAGAATTCTGCTTATATGTTCCTGTGATTCCTACTTTAACACTGCGACGGTTCACAAAGCACACCACAAAAGCTGCCTACACCATCCTCTTTCACTCACCTCTCCTACAACCATGCGCCAAGAGCTCTCTTACTCCAACACTACTACCTCACACCAGAAGCAGTATCTTTCGCTCTGCAGTAGTGCACAGTCACCGATGCTAGTTTCATTTTAGTTTACATTAATATTAGTATCGTATTCGAGTGCCACATACAAGTGTGCCCAAGTAGACGCCGTTCAACCTTCAGCCACGTGGATCAAAGTAAAAAGGCAGTGTAATAAATTCAGTTGATTAAGTCAGAATCCACTCGAAATGAATCAACGAAACACTCCCGCGACATTTTAAGTAACGAATGAAAAGAGATTCGTAATATTTACTGATGCTACAGATGAATAAGACGTCCATTTCCAGCCTGGCGTCAGTTCTCAGCGGGACTCATCAGCAGAAGAAGCATTCTCCTGATGATGGCGACCAGTTGGATCGCCGAAATATCAAGTTGATTTTAGGATCCCGCAGCAAACCTGAAGAGACTTTCAAGACTTATTACAATATGAACAATCTCACCCGTAATGACGTGGTTCAATGTACGAAGACAACGGCATCAGTTTACTTAACTAAACGGAACATCTATGAAACGCAGCTCTCAGAAAGCTTCATGGAGGAGACGTACCACCTACTCATATCTCACCAGCGTTTGCCAGTACAGACCAGCTAGACATGCGTCCGCATTCAGTTGCTGTCAAAAAAACAAGCTTCGTTTTAATGTTGGTGAAACCGCACGCTGCTCTAGCTGTTCCCACTTCACCTGAATTGCACTTGTCTTGTTATTTCCAACTTTGGTAGAAAAGGCTTCTACAGATTCACAAAGTTCTCTGATCAAAGATTTGTGCGTGCAACCACGGAATGACAGACATCATGCACAGATCCATTGGAATGTTGGCAGGATGTCTACAAGTAACTAAGGGAAGACCTCAGCTGCTATCACTAGTTTGACGTTTCAGAATAAATGGGGAACATGTCTTCAAATCCCTTTCTCCAACTGTAAGAAATTTCTTCGTCTTTTGGAGTCTGGGGGAGGTTAATGTGGCCTGAGTTGTGAGACCTGTCGTCATCTTAGTGATCAACACATCTGAAGCTAAGCTCTAGAAGTATTGAAACACAATCAATCAAACTGTAATTAATGTCAAAGAAGATGCATAGATCTCTGGAAAACAGTCTAAATCCTTATAAATCGTTAGCTGAACGGAAACGTTTTTTCCTTACTCTTCGGAGATCTTCCTTTTCTGCCTTTTCAATGTAACTCTTTAATTTGACCACACTCTTCACTATACCTACCGTACGAGCTGCGTCATTCTCTGACCCTCAACTGAAATACTTTTATATTGTGGCAATCCTGCTAAACACTGCGTCTGTTTTTACTTTTATTTCATATCCTAAGTTTATTGTACCACATATTATTGCTACTAGATACCAGTTTTTCGTTACTTCACCCTTGTGTCGTGCTGCCGAAAGCAGAAGTAGGCACTCCGATACAGCTCTTGATTAAACGTGATGAGTATTTTGCTGCAGCACTAAACAAAATTTTGATATGCTTCTTCAGAAAATTCTTCGTAATCTATCGGTTCTCCCAACCTCTCTTTATTAGCTCCCACTGCCTTTCATGGAAGGATCATTTCTTTTCTGACTTGGTACTATTTACGAAGAGTAAAACAAGGCTGCGCCATATCAGCCATGATTTATGACATAATTTCAGTTTAATGCTTCACTTACGAGAAGTAGACTTAAATATGTAATTTTTGTACAGCGTATGTTAACATGGTCATCCTAAATAAACTGCTAAATAAATGCCCGGTGAATGAAGTGCTCAATATTAGAAATACAACTCTAACAATAAAATTCGGAATACACTTTCAATTATAAACTTTGCATTGCTACTCACAGACTTGGGTGCTACTATGATAAGCATAAACAAGGCATATAGTTTACAAAGAATAATGTGCAATTTATGTTCAAGACATTGAGAATCATCGTTGGGAATTGTACGATAATTGGGAAGGTCATATCTTCTTCTCTCCTTGCTGTAACGTATTGCAGTCTGACATGAGAAGGTTGGCACGACAAAGCTTATCGCTTCCCGGACAGACGACAAGCTACTGCACTGACTGTTTCCTCTTTGAAACTTAAGGAGGTTAATTATCCTCAGGTTTACTTTCTTGTGCTGGAATCGAGTGAGATTCCGTGCGCTGTCAACACAGCTTAGAGTATGATGACTAATCACAGGGGACTGTGGATATCTTAACCAGCAGTCACATGAAAGTACTTATAATCATAGCAAACAAAGTTCTCACTAATCTAGACAAGAAGCTACATTATCACTTCAACGGACATGGTCAGAAGGAGCTTAAGGCCTTATTTTAATTTTTAATTTCTTTTAGTTATCGTGGTTCTCAGTAACAGAATAAGGAGTGTTGTCGTACCATTACGTATTTCGACAGAGTTTTCCTTAATTGAAGCTAGAAGCTTGTTAGTAGAATTACGTATAATGGTGTTGTAACAATCGTTCATGACACTTATTGTGGCTTGTTACAGTCTAAATTGACAGAAGTTCCCAGCAGAAAGACACACATTCTCTTCAGTATAAATTGGTTTCTCCAGGTTTCTTCTTTATATTATTGCATCTGAGTTGAGAAAATTTAATTGATTCGGATTTATGGTCTATATGGGCTATCACACTACTTGTCAACAGTTGCCTCATTCTCATGCTTTCTTTATCGAGCTTCCTGGTCACCAGAGATAAGAGGTGAAACGTTTGATTTGGTGACCAGACCGTTTAACGTTACTGAGAGAATTTTAAGCATACCATCGCGAGAGCATAAATCAGATACTAACAGAGTAACAAAAGCCATTCTATTGTCTGGAATGTGTGAATGTGATTTCTTATAAACAAAACAATTTTCTTAGATAATATTATTGAACATACAAATTTTCTACTCACACAACGAATAGTAAGCTTCTCAAGAAATCGTCAACATATTTCACTGTATGAGTACAAGCCCAATCCTTGAGCAGCATATCGCTAGCACACGATTCCATACATAATGTAGTTCGTTTTTCCGACGCATAAATAATAAAGTGGCATAATTTTCATGTTAGGTGTAAACTTTTCCACAGAACCTGAAGCCGATAATGATTTGTTGGAGCATTTATATTAAATGGCAGTAACACTAATTAAAAAATAAATAAAATAAAATTCAGCACTGCTTTAACTTATAGTTACTCCATTTCCAACAATTTGTACAACCCGGGATGAGCTCTAAGATATGTATATTTTCTGCCTCTACTCAGTAAGTCAAATTTTGAGGAAAGGAGTATTTTTGCGTTATAACAAAGCTGATCCTTCAATGGCTGTTACATTACGACATCCTAGATTCTAAATGGACTCTGAAAGACGAGTATTTCATTCTCATACACTATGCACATCTTTTATATTTTATTCGTTTGGCAGTTCTTTCATTATCTTACAACTGCAGTGGGATGGCTAATAGCTAGACAATTTCCTACTGCAATATTACGCATATCGGCGAGAGAGAATGGGCGCAGGGTATTTTCGTTATGTGTGAACCCAATTTTGCAGTCTCCCTGGAATGGCCTTGATGGCTTCCTTTTCCCTCGTTGATCCTTGCTGTAGGGAGTATGTGGGACCAGTTTGAAAGCTGTGTAACAGCCAAAGTTGTCCCCAGTTCCTAACCTCACTAGTTATGGTACTAACCCTGAAGATTAAATTCTCATTCCCTTTTAACGCTGCAAAGTAGCCTCCCTGACGAAACTCTGGCCGTCTTCTGGCGAATCACGAACCATTTTCCGGTGTACGGGAGGCTAGCAGTAACAGTATAGCCTTTCGCGGAAATCCCGTGGCCTCTGATTGGCCGGGTTGGGAGCGCGTCACTTCTCGTACCCAACGCTCCCCGCTATCCTTTGGAGACGTGGAACCTCGGTCCGTTCTGTCCTGTTCGCGTGCTGTTAATTCCATAGAAACATCTTAGCCTTGCAGTGATTTTATTTTATTCGCTTAAACGGGTGTTGCTATGACGGATATTTACGTGTGTTACATGGTTCTCGGTGGGGAGGCCACTTTGACGCTTTCTTATCCCGCTGTTTATCCGTTACTCTGTTTAGTCTACGGTAGCGGCGAGCGCAATTCCACTCTCCTGTACAAATGATAGTGAATTCTTTTAGTCACAACGATCACAAGCCTTATTCCTCTTCCCACCACTTCTCTTTCTTAGCCATTGTGGAAAGGGCAGACAGCTGAATCAATCTTTCTTTCCTCTCGCAAGATTGTGTTCAACAGCGTCTGTGTGAGCGAGAATATCAACATAATTTTCTTTGTATGTGTGGCAAGTTCTCGTTTACGTCCTTTTTGTAATAAATAAGTCATATTAAATTCTATCTATATTCATTAATTCAATGAAACTCTTCTCCCATATAAAAGCAGCTTGCAACCTCATATTAACCCTTATGATCAGCAAATTAACTAACCAATAAATATTTTGCTTAGTCGGTCTCCGTAAGGTCGTGCGGATCTCGCGCTTGTCTGTGTTTGGACCAAGTTTGTTCTCACAGACGCGTTTCGACCATTGGACCTACGGAACCGCTGATAAACTCACGAGGTGTGGTCCCTCAGAAAGCCCGAAAATTTTCGAACTCGTTCTCCAAAGTCATCTCTGGCAGAATACTACTATACTCTCCGTACCCTAGTTAAATTGCCCACTCTACAATGTTTTGTTGTTGGTTGCTTTATCGCTTTCTTTTTCGTCACTAATACATGTTACTGACAGGTGTTGAGGTCTCCTAGACTGTGCCACGTGAACTATGTACCTGTTTTCATCAGCAGAGTACAAAATGTGTTCACAGGAATGTGTCAGTTTTAACGATCTTTAGTTTGATTAAATTGTTAGTCGGTGGATGGACGAAGATGTCAGCGATATAGTTGAAAAAAATAGATGAAAAAGACGACGATTATACAGTAGAGAATGATCACAGTTATGCTAGTGGATGATCATTCAGAGGAAGAACTCAGGACCACGTGATGTGTACCTTTCTGTTTCTCCAATAAAATGCTTGAAGTGTTGGCTAAAATCTGAGTGGTGGCAAAGAAAAATATCCATCTCAGTACTGAATGTCAGTTTTGCAAACTGTCAATTTTAGCTATCCAGAGTAATTCTAATGTGTAAGTTTAAACCCTGAAACTTACTTTTGTGTGAAAGTTGACTTGCTGCAAAGACATCAAAACTTTTCAAAATGTAAAATTCAGTTAATTTATGTGAATTATTTAAAAAAAGGCACAAAAGTATGCCATTTTGTGTGATATAAAGTAAATTACTGCACGATTTATTTAGCGCAAAAAAACCAGCAAGGTATATTTAAACAACACTTAAATAATTGTAAAAATTAATTTTATATAACTTAAATTAAAATTTTCAAATGATTTGCGCCTTAAATCTCGGTTTAACAGAGATCTTTTCTTAGTAAACGTTACAGAAAACTCACCTCGTCAGTTAAGGGGTAAATCAAAGTCTTTCCTTCCGAATAAGGGAGAATTCATGGCTCTCTGCGAGTCATAAACAAAATTCCACTCGATATAGTGAAAGTTGGTTGCCTTAGCCTGAATAGATGAGTTTGAAATAAATAACTATCGCCTGTTCACTAAATTTATCTGTCGAGGACTCTTTCCCCAGTTCCCACAGAAAAGGATTTGAAACAAAAAAGGCTCCACTTTTAATTCTTTTAAAATCATCTGTTCGGTATAAGTTAATACTTTATTCCGCTGTTCACTTCTTAATGGGACTGCTTTCTGTATAAGATAATTTTCCTCCCAGGTAGTAGAATGGTTTTTAAATAGTGAACATAGTGTGTCCCACAAGGGAGCCTCGCGTTCTTTACTGACGGTGTCTATAAAGAATAATTTGTTGGTTTATTCCTCCCGCGGGAGACCTCTTCCACGTAGAAACTGTCGTCAATAAGCTTTAGAGACAGTCGCTGAGCTGAAAAACCTTTGTTGACGAAGCTTATCGAAATACGTGTGTTTGCTGTACATTGATGGAAATGACATTTCTATTACACATTTCAAGCTTTCTCCTTTGGATATGGAGGAGGTTTTCGCTTCTCGGTACTTCTGTGGGGAGAGTGTATTCGACACTTCAATTCTACCAAAGATATCTGCTATCGACATCTCATTTCAAGCTGTAACACATACTCCATGTAGAGAGTCCCGTCATTGTTTGACGTTTAGTAATTGCCTCCAGACAAGAATGACGTAGAAAATCGCGTTCTGAAAGATCCTCTCATATCCCAGTAAAACTAATGCACTCTGACGTTAATGTCTCGTTTCACTTTAATAGAATGTTATCCAACTAAAATACGTTGTCAATTGCCTGAGAATTTCCTTAAATTCTGTAGGTTGTCAAATATTGTGAACGAATTCTTTTAATTTTCAGATAGAGCTTGTAGCCGATATAAAAATATAAAATTTATATAGCACAGCGAATAAAGACATAATCAATGAGACAATGAAATCCCATTGTGAGTCAAGTATTTTGCGCTTGTAATGACATTTGCTTGTATTTAATAGACCCCATACTCTAGAGTATATTCTAATTCACTAACTAAAAAGTCAATAACGTGTCTCTGCGAATTAATTTCGAGGTCAGTTATAGTCAACGTGGTTGATCTGAAAAAAGTGTTAGCGTTTGCCTCCTACCCGTCAGTGAAAAAAATTAGCTGTCACCTGTTAATCATGTTAGCCTCTACGTTGGGTTAACGTAGCAGCGATTAAACTAACAAACCGAGAACATTTTCAACATAATAACACTGAATTAGCGTACCGTATAATGGTCCCAGATCGATAGAGCACTACATTTCACTGAAATTAGCCCTGCGTCAGTAGTTACGCGTTGGGATCAAAACAATGGGGAGATGATCACAGAAAACGCTAAGTATCCGAAAGGTTTTAAGACTGTAGTCACAGTTTGCTTAAACCTTCAGTTTTACGTCACTCAATAAAACAGTTAATGATAATTACAAGAGCAGAGAGGGAAGATCTCGGCATGCATTGTAGGACTGTCTTTCCATGTAAAAGTACTTCTTCCCTAACTAATCTCCCATAATTTTTATGGATTATTCCTAACGTGTTTGCAGTGAATAGTTTCCATCCTTTACATACGCCTCTAGAATATCTTTAAACTATCCGTCAATGCAAACCAAAACTATTCATTAAACACGAAATATGTTTCATGACCCCCATTTATTTACGTATGAGAACAAATGGAAGTCAAACAGTACTTATCTGGTTCTTATTGTAAATGATCCAACAAGTAATACCTTAGTATTCTCCACAACGCGAAAACCTTTGCGGAGAGGTGAAATGAAAGACAATATTCTTCGTAGGTGATTAAGGTCTCTTCTCCCGTATTCCTTCATCAATTTCATTCAAAAGGCGTGATTAATACTGGTCCGATATCTTTTTATTCCAGAATATGAAACTAATTTTCACATTTTTCTTACAGAATCACTTCCATTCACCAATTTTCTGATTCATTTCTGATGTGAGTTGCTTGCCATAACATCATCCTCAGTTGCCGACCATAGTGAGATAATTAATTATAGTCTTCTTTCAACCAATACAATACAACGCTGTTACCCAAGCTTGCACCATTTACTGCAATTTTGGGACGTATTTCGCTTGAACTATCTAAAACAGAAGTAGAGTCACTTACTTAGCTTTGGCAGAACGACGGCGAAAAAAGTGAAATTAGAACTTTACAAAATTACAAACCGCTTTTCAACTGGTTTTCTGTTCCAGAGGACGTTACAGGAAGTAGCTGAATACTCATTCGTAAAAAAAGGAATAAAACGGAACAAAATGTAAAACAGAACTTGATCTTTAGCAGCAGCATTCAGAAAACAGGGCTCAGAGAACTGGTTCTACTACTCAGGAACTTGCTAGAGAGAAAGATTAAACGGGAAAATTTGGACTGCTTTCATTGCCTTAGGGGAGCTACTGAGCACTATTAGAGGGAAGAAAGCTGTCGTAATATGCGATCTCACACTGTAAGTTTAGAATAATAATATTAAAGACATCGAAAACGAAATTGGAGCACTGAGAATAACGGGGAACAATATAAAGCCAAGATCTGATAAGTTGTGAGATAAGGTTGTTCACTAGCGCCTTATTTACTTAACCGTCTCATCGAAAAAGATAGGTTCTATAGGACCAGAATTCTTGTCCTACAAAAGGTCTGCCGATGATATTACCTCAATGGCTGGTAGGGAAAAATATTTGAAAAATATACTTCATAAATTGTCTGTCATTTGTAAGAAGTTTATCTTAAAGTTCATTGTCAATAAAGTGAATTTATCATAGTAAGCAAGCAAAAAGTGAAGATACCTAACATTCTTATTGAAAGTAAAGACACGGAATTCTTTATTTAGTCAACCAGAACAATATCTGGAAGAACTACAGATGGTATCAATAAACGAAGATAACTACTAATGCAGAAGTCGAAAAAATGTATGAAGACATTCATCTGTGAAAGTGGGACACAGTGGACGACACACGTAAAGCGCTTGGAAACAGCTGAGAACTGGATATCAAGGGGACTAACAAAGAGCACATGGACTCATGGCTAAACAAATAAATTAAAATAAAATGAAGAATTTCTGAAGGATGTCAGTGAACTGAGTAACCTCATAGCAACAAACTACAAAAGAACACAATGGTCTTTAGACATTTATTTAGACTCAATAGGTTTTAACGGCTGCTGGAACCAAAAATTAGCGAAATAAAATCAAGGGGGGCAAGGAAATGAAATTGTCAGGATTTATTGGCAGGAACAGGGTGCCAATATTGTCCAGAAATAAAAAAGACAGCACAAAATAGACGATAATATTTACAGTGACAAGGCATAACATTGAGGCGATGGTAAGTCATATTTGACATACATCACTCCCTTCTCAGCTCTTGAAAACAACAAAAACCGTCGTAAACAAGTAGTGTTTAATGTGTAATATTTTGAACAAACAAACTAAAACTATTTTAAAAATCATTATAAATAAAGTTATTCCATGGGTGAAGACAGCCCGTGATGCTGTTGTGAAGTAAAATGATGTTTAGTTTATGTCACTAACATCTTTACACCAGGTGCACGGCCTTCACCTTCCCAACGAATAAATTACTATAGTCGACATATTAACCAATAGTTTCAATCGCGCGCATAGCTGGAAGAGGACTAGACGTGTGCCGGCATCATCGATGTTGCACCCTACGAGTACATGGTTAGCGGGAAAACCGTCCTGGGTCGGGCACCGGCGGGGGTCGCAGGATTAATTACGCCGCGACGCCTTTGACGCCGTCCGGCGGCCGCTCGATAACCGGAGACCTCTCACCCCCGCCCCCTGGTGAGGGGGCGGGGCGGCTCTGTCGCGCAACTTGCCCGTAACTACTGTCATTAGAGCCAAAGGGTGTGTTGCAGGAAATGAGGGGCGTCGTGTTCGCCTCTTCAGTAGCGACCGAGATCTCCGCGATCGCGTTGCATAGACACAGTTAATGAGACACGGTGGTGATCCGGTATTCGTTATCTCCATCTTCTGTGGAACAAAGAAACGCAGCTTCGGGAGAGCTGTGCGGATTTCTCTTTCACTTGGGCCGCAGCCACTACCTCTTAGACTGAGGCGGCTCACATCAAACTCTTACACAGGTTATTCGGTAAGAGATCTTCTGTCTTTACAAAAAAAAGCCATTACGTACACACAGACGCGCGCGCGCGAACACACATAAACACACACACACACACACACACACACACACACACACACAATGACTTAAACAAGCATTTTATAGCTACGTATAAGCACGGTTTCGAACTGAACTAATTTGGAAATCAGTTACGATATGCACACTTGCGTTCCTGTGAAGTAATAACCGCTGCACTGTTAGGCGGAGAAGTTTACTTTTAATGTTTCTTACAAAAATATACTTTTCTGGCGTTGGCAAAAAATACAATTCCTTTTAGTTATCATATTCTTTATCTACTATTACTTCCTCCATCGATACAACCATTCAAACAAGTATAATTTTTTAACACTATTAAACTTTTTCCTTTTCTTTCTTGACGCCGAGACACTAGTCGGTATCATTTACGATTTTATTTATGTAATTTACCTTACACAAATAATGATTTGCATGTCAGGTATATTTTGCGCCACATTCTGTTTTGTGAAAGTGATGTTTGATGTCATTCTCCAGAGAAATTTTTCGACCAAGTAAATATCAGGTGATGCTTCGGGAGTGCAGGAAATCATTGTTTACTACTTCAATCGACATGAGATCAGGACCTCTGTTCCCTTTTGCTTTTTCTCGGTCGCGAAATGGTAATCATAGACACTACCAAACGATGTATTTCCAACATTTAGCTACAACTTCTGATTCTCTGCATAGTTGTTGCTCCGTCTTAGATATTTGTCGTAGCGGCATACCAAATTTCCAACATTTGGGTAAAAATATGAAAATCATAGGGAGCCGAGTCCGCACTGTATGGTGAGTGATCAACACCTCCCATCGAAAACGCTGCAGGAGTGTCTTTGTTGCAGCTTCTAGGATATTACCGAGATTCGTCACGAAAAACGACAATGCCTGATGCCAACACTCCTTCTCGCTTTAAGAAGACTAAATTCTCCAATGGCCTGATCTACCTTCTGAAAAAGATCATCGGTTGACAGCGGCTCCTTCCCCTGACTGCCAGTATCATGAACATCTGTACGTGATGAACATTCTCATGCCCCTCATTATTAATGAAATCTGGTGGAGCAACACAGCATGAAGAAATCGAATGATAGCTCGAACTTCTCGTCTGGCTAGGGACAGTATTGTTCCAGACATCTTCACGTGCACACTGGGCACCCAGATCTGAAAAGTGGGTTGTGACGTTTTCGATAGGCATAATAGAGACAGTGCGCAATGCTTCATCTGATTTTTACTGTGGACTAATTTTTCCGTCGATTACACCTTGAAGAAAAGTAGCCCCCTTATTTGTGTGCTGTAATCAATTTTATGCTTGCGTTATGGTAGTAATACTGGTTACACAGTGTGATATTCCTGGCTGTGGGCGCCAGTATTTTGTTTTGCTAGAAGCTCGTCTCGATGTAGCTTGACACACACGAAGTAGCATATGATACAAACGTGTATTGAGGTACAAACGACAGATGGTACAGTATGTACCAGTCCCACGGGAGAGTCCGCCAATTGTACTGAAATTGCTTCTGACTGATCGGCACATTCGGGTGTTAGGCGCCAAAACGCATAACTTCCATTATTAATTATTTACACATTTTTCTTTGTATTTAACCCAGTTTTCTGTATGACAGTCTCTCATGATTATCCTATTAGTTTATCGTTTTTGTTTATTAAATTTCACTACTTATGAGAAATATGAGGTAACGACATTGCAACCGAAGTGCTTCGGACACCTTCGGGTAGCTTTGGCGCGCCTGTCACTCTGTTTCGGGCATGCTTCAGAGCCGGACATGTTTCGGGCGTTCCAGCGGGCCGGACGCTTATCACCGTTTCGGTCGTTCTGGGGGAACGGACATGAACTCTATATCGAAAGTTGTTAGAAACGTTACCATACAATTAAAGCAGCTTTGTCGAGTGTCGTAAAAGACAGTATGAAATGCGTGATTATTTAAAATATGGCAAAACAGGATACAGTAATGAGAATTGTCGCCTACCATCATTGTCAGTACTACAGATCTTGCCCTCTGTAGAACGGAGACTAACCTGGGCAAGTTGCATCCCATAAAATGCACAATCACAGGTTCCAGTTAACAGCATAGCAGACCCCTCCGAAGAAGATCCCACGACTGGCGAGTTGTCATCTGCGCTGGAGACACAACTTTAGAAGTCGACAGGTTGGTGCAAAGAACAGTTAGAGACTCTTATTCAATCTCTCCAGATCTCTCCAGCCTCCAGATCTGACTTCCCAAGCACACGCGTAATTTATAACAGCACCAAGTACCCTCGTTGATGGAAATGCCAAGCTCAGATGTCTGTTGGGTTGCCTGTCGCCTTGGTCGACAGCGTCCACTGTTGCCTTTCCTGAGAGAAAACTGTGCAAATAATGGAGTGCCATGCGGTACCAAGCTGATAACCATGTGCATTCCGCGTATATTTAATAGCAGGAACCGACAAGTCTTTACAAAAGTGCGTCTTTACTTTGTATTAATTTACAGTTAGAGAACAGTCTAGGTTGCAAAAGACAGTTGAAGCTTTACGAGTATTTACACGTTTCACCTTTTTGAGGCTTCAGAATTTGTTTGGGAACTGAAGGTAGCACATTAGTCACAAACTGTCAAGCTTTCGTCTATTTATAACTAAGGTTGTATTTAAGTGGGTTTTATGTTGACGAGTTGCGCAACAGATTGATCTGACAAGTACCCTTTGGCTCCTGCAAGAAGCAGTTTCCATCCCACATTATTACAGACGCTCCTAACATACCAAAAAGAAATGCCTGAAAAACTTTCAGCAATAAATATCTTCTGGAGTCGTCCGCTGTAAGGAAAAGACAAAAAAATATTCTATTTCCTTACATAACTAGTGGGATACTTGGGTACTTGAGTATTGCTTGTTAGTGTAAGAAAATATTAAACGAACGGAAAATATTATTTACTGCAAAATCTGAGAAAATCAAGTGAAACTTTTATTTATAAATTGATGTACAAATTTCCGGTTTCTTTTCGGAATAGGAGGTTACCTCTTATGGATAGCAATGCTGTTAATGTAATTTATATACAAAGTGTGGGAAAGCTGTTTTATCTCTTTTCATTAAGAATGTTATTTACTCAGCAGAATGGCTGAGAGCTGCACCTACTCAACATGAATAATTATCTGACTGAATATTTCTAAGTACGGTCGAGGCTTTTGCGTGAAATGTAATGGAATGACGTGAATGAAGTATTTTATTTCTAATGGACGAAAGATGGGGCTCTCCTATGCTGCACCACACAGTACGATGAGATGCGACGACTGCTGCTTGCATCGTTCGCTGCAGAAATATAACAAAACTAGCTCTTTCTATCTGGACTGACCTTCGCCAATTAAACTCTCACTGCCCCTTGATGAAGTCAAAGACTCCTGTCTGCCCCTAGTCTATTGGCATGGTACCCTGGTCAGACAACCAGTCCACTGCGATTCCACTCAACGTTCGCTCGCAGGCGCTGACTAATACTCTGTCTGTGTTCACATCGCACATTAAGTGTCGCGGCCAACACAGTGAACAAATGCTTAATCGCGAGGCACTCAATATAGAGTATCACTCCAATTGGCTAGCGACAGAGGTGTTCTCCCAGTGCAGTACTGAGTAGAGACTACGCTCCTCTCTCTCTCTCTCTCTCTCTCTCTCTCTGTACACTCACGAACGCACTCACTCCCCCTGTGTGTTCCTGCTTCAAGAGCATCACCGGAACGACGCCTCTCCATGCAAAAAGCAAAAGAGTATATCATCTGCTGTCTTTCCCTCACTCCTCCGGCTCATTACGTCAGAAATAGTCCGCCAATCAGCGTTACTCTTACAAATGGGAGAATGGCACTTCGTTTAAGCCGACAAATCTGGAAATATATAGCACCTGCATTAGACGTTTACTGACCACCTGTGAGAACTCTGAAACTGCGCACTAGGTTCATCAAGGAGTGCGTATGCTGGGGCTCTCCCAAACAATACAGCGGGTTTTGCTTTTAAGGTGAACATGCAGGCCATTATCCCTTTCCTCTGGCAAAAACTGTTTTGGTCCCTGGGCAGTCAGCCGGCTGGCACAGCTGCATGCTAACTCACCCTCCTACGGACTTTCCAGCGGGCTGGTTGCCTCCACTGAACTAAAACTCCTGTGGCCACCATGTCCTGAATATTTGTGTATGCCAGCCTCGACTTTTTAATCTCGGTGCGCACTTGCGATTTATTTATTGGATTTGCAAATGGTTCAAATGGTTCTGAGCACTATGGGACTTAACTGCTGTGGTCATCAGTCCCCTAGAACTTAGAACTACTTAAACCTAACGAACCTAAGGACATCACACACATCCATGCCCAAGGCAGGATTCGAACCTGCGACCGTAGCGGCCACGCAGTTCCAGACTGTAGCGCCTAGAACCGCATGGCCACGCCGGCCAGCTTTGGATTTGCATATCGATTAAATGGAAATATGTAAAACTGACTCTACCCTATCGAGTTTGGCCTTGAATGAAACATCTTGATACGCAGAATACGATGGTGAAGTCAGAATATGTTAGAAATGAAGGTCAGGAGACCATGCCAATTTACAAGGTGTTACTCACAATTCCTCAAAAACATTCTGAAAGTGTCTCAAAAGGGCGAAATTAGTAAATAGTACCACTAATCTCATTTGCAACCGAGACTAGATGTCTTACCGCATATATATAACTAAGGTTGCTGCACCATAGCTGTAGAATGGGAGAATCTATATACTGATTTAATTAGTTTTCTGGTAAAGACTTTGCACGGTTTACTAACAAATTTTGAATGACTGGCTTCTGTGTGACGTTCAAACTTATTTGCAAGCATTCACACTGTAGCCTAAACTTTCTAACATCACAGGCACTGTGTTTTCTGTTCGCCATAGGTATTTGTTGATGCAACCTCAAACCCAAAATCACTTTCAACTAAATTGCAGTATTCTCACTTAATATCAACCCCTGCCAATGGTTTGTGGCACACCTTCTTCATCTTCAGTAAAAACTTTTAGAATTGGTTTAATCACCACACTATTGAACTATGTAGCAATATAAGAGTAAAGAAGGGAAAGCCATCTCTACCACAAGAGCTTTTCCTCCTTAAGTAATTGGTTGCAAACAGAGGTTTTAATTTTTCTTTCACAACGCTTACTTCCTGCAATTTGCCTTGCACCTTACAGGGTGTGCAGTTGAGAAATCAGCAGTTGTCAGCGACATCATCTGACCGCATTCGCATAAGTTGTTCGAACAAACTTATGGTTATTTAACAGGCTTTGCTCAGCCACCGTTGATTTTCCTAATTTCCAGCAGATAAGGCAAAGCATGCTACTGGCCAGCTATTAATGATAGCCAAACCCTTCCCAATTCTAATATTAGCAGGATGTACTTACAAGGATTGAAGCTGTTGGTGAAAGGCATAAAATTATTTGTTTCACCTGCTCAGAAGTTATCGTCAACACAACTGATTATCGTAATAAATTACATCTATTATCGGAGAGCTCCACTTACCGGATTCTGAAATAGGATCTCATGTCACCATGGAGCATGATGACGAAGAAGGTATTAAAAAACTCAAGTCTCCTTGACGAACTTGTGAAAAATTGGAGGCCAAGAGGATCTCGACCCAGGTTGTAGGTTCTACTTAAGGTCCAAAGGGACGGCTTTCCACTCAGACCAATCATGAGTACAATCGGCTCTCAAAAGTACAGGCTGTCAAAGTATCTATCAAAATAACTGCACCAGTGGTCAGCAACTGCAGAAAACATTTTAACGGTTCTCAGATTGGTACACCCGCTAAACCCACTGGGCAGAACAGGTAATACGATTGTGAAAAGGGCCAAGGGTTGAGGTCAGTTTCTGCTTCTAACTGTCATTTATTGTAATTTAATAACCTTTACAAACCACAGCGGCACATAGCCGAATCTTTACCGAATGCAACTCTTTCATGGCTGAAGCCTCCAACAAGAAACCTTAACAAGATAAAAGTCCAATTAAGATAGCAATAAAATAATTTTAAAAAAACCATGTGCAACGTGCAATACATACGGCGGAGGGCCACAATGAAATTCCAAAATTTTAGAATATATTACCATAGACCTTTAAAGGCAGAAGGCCAACAAGAAATCTTAAAAAATAAAAAATTGAATTAATATAGCAATAAAATAATTTAAAACACAAAAAAGCAACATATGCAAGGCCAACATAAATGGCTGAGGGCCACAATTAAATTTCAAGACTTCAGAATATATTACCATAGACCCTTAAAGGCAGAAGTCCAGCATGTTTAACAACAGGAAATCTTAAAAATCAACAAAGTAAAAATCTAATTAAGATAGAAATAAAATAATTTAAAGAAACAACATATGCAAGATGCAATACCAATGGCTGAGGGCCACAGTTAAACTTCAAAATTTTAAAGTATATTACAATAATCTCTAAATGCAGACAGCCGCAGTGTTTAAGCTTGAAAGATAAATTTAAAAATTGATTTTGCAAGATTTTAAGAAAACAAAACATAACCATAACCCTAAAATTTAAAATAGCTGACAAGAGATAATTAAACACCGGTAGCACCCAGAAAGCCTCCAGGGAGGTCGGTCTTCCCCGTGTTCACTTAGGTGAGGCAGGTGGTGAGCCCAACTATACTTGATCCATCGGAACCCAACCAGGGGACAGCCATGGACCGACCGACACAACGACTTGCTTCCTGTTACTCAGTGCATGAGAACTCAAACCGGCAATGTTATAACGTGGTAATCCACAATGGAGTATGCTTTAGCTGTCAAAGTTACACACCATGTTGGACAGAGACAACAGGTGAGGAAAGGACGCTGCCTGAAATTACATTAGTAGCCAGGGCAGGTAACCGGAACACTAACGGCCACTAGGCAGAAATTTCCGCTAGTTCATTTGAATTTGAAACTCGGTAGTAGTTAAGTTCACTCAATAGAACACTGCCTGAATTTACGTCAGTGCTCAGGGCAGGTAACCAAAACACTAACGGCTAGAAGACAGGAAATTCCACTGGTTCACTCAAGTCATAGTCGACCAAAATAGTTAATTGCACTGCATGTCAGCTAAATCTCAGCTGTAGAACCACTCGGTGTTGCTCACCGGAAAACCTCCCCAACAGCAAACCACTGAAGCGAACTACCACAACACGAACAGATGTGGCTTGGGTAGTTGAAACCACTACTCAGCTTTGACGTATAGGATCGGTGAACCACGAAGCTTGTAGCGGTCGAGCGGCCCCAGCCGACTGCACCGCGCGGAGATAACTTCCCTCGTCCGCAACAAGAAACCGACGGACTCCAGACCTCCTTGCCGGAAATTATATGCACCAAACCAAAGATGGTACACGGCGCAAATATCGATACACAACACTGCCGCCAGACGTAGAAGGAAGAAGAATCACGACGTAACCGCGACAAGGGCGTAAAACCAAACACAGATAGACAGCGAATTTTACGAAAACGCATAGTTGGGAGACAGCACAGCTCATAGATGTCTACGAATGCCATCAAGCACATGAGGATAGGCCTGGCTGAAATAATGATTTGATTTGGCATAATTTCCCTGTTTATATAAGTACCAATAGAAGAAACGTTAAGACTATCAGTCGCTCATTTCTTTCCACAAATCTTAAAATTATATCGACACACAATAGCGACTATGCATTTTTTTATATTGAAATTATTATAAACTGACTGATGGAACAGCTAAGGGTTCACCAACGTCATCAGCCTTAGCCAATTTTTTCACGGAAGATTTTTAAGAATGAGAGTTGAATAATGGCCCTGTCTGTCCATCCCGCTTCTTCAGGAATGTTGACGATACGTTTCTAATTTGGCCACATGGCAGGGTGGCGCTGCAGCAGGTTATCAACAACATAACAGCATGCATCCGAACGCAAGATTTAGAATGGAGATGAAGAAGAACGGAACGTTGCCTTTTTTAGATTTGTGGTCGAATGAAATACTGACGGACAACTTCGACATTCTGTGCATGAGAGACAAAGCATACAGACTTGTACATTAACAGGCGTAGCTTTCACCATCCAACCCAGCCGAGAGCTATGTTGTACATCCTGATACACAGAACCAGGATCATTTTGGACACCGAGCACCTCGGCTACGAGATGAATCAGCGACCACTGTGTTCAGAAGGAATGAATATTCCGTACTTGATATTAGGTCAATGCTGTTGAGAAAACCTAGACGCGATGCCGTTCAATAAAGCCACTACGACCAGCACATAATGCTGTTACGTTTCTGCTGTACGACAGCCAATAAGATACGTAGTCGTAAGCAGGCAAGGAATCAGATCTGTGTAATACCTGCCCTGGAAAATTAATGATGTGTTGCAACCTGTTAAAAATTATCTCAGCCTGAGACATCGAGGGATTTAAAATATTCCTTGCGATCCTGGCAGCAATTACGTGGAGCAATCGATATGGACAACTGTCGACTGCTGCATGGACTATCAGCGTCCCATGAAGCAGAGGAGTTTTGAAAAATTTGCGGTGGCTAAACACAGCCTGTTAAATAAGCTCAACATGATATTTGAACGTTCGAGAATTCTGAACTACGCTGTGAAAGATTGGGATCGGTCATTAGAGATGCAGGCTATGTGACAAAAAAATCAAAGGGGACACCGGATATGGGATTAGCAATGTGCGCTTGATAAAGATACAGCACAGAAGGACCCCTCCTGCAGTTTGCCATCTGATACGAGGACACGTGTTCTCGGGGTGGTGTCGTTGGTTAGTAATCAAAACGTCCTCGGTTCCGGATTCGAAACCCACCACAGTTAAAAATTTGATTAATAGTCAACATTGGCGGCTCACACTTCTTGCATAGGAAGTCATCATCATTCTGCCAACGGCCTTGTCAAAGGTGGAGGAGGAGAGGACTGAGGTCCAGGGCACTCACTTTTCCTTGAAGTAGAAAACTGTAAAGACAGAAGAATCAACTTTTTTTCTATTTGAAATTTGTGGTATGTCTTGTAGGTCCTAACTGTTGAGGCCATCGGTCCCTACGCTTACACACTACTTTTCTTTAAAAAAGAATACTTTAGTCAACAAATATATTGATACGTGATAGCCCACCACCTTACTCATTAGTGGGTCTTAATTATCTACAATACAATTGTTTTCTTAGCAGCATTTATTACTATTCCAAATTTCCTACTTTACTACTAACTACACGATATGAGGATTTAAGTTACGTTATGGGCAAGTGTTAGCGCCTACTGAAATATTATTCTTAGTATCCTAGCAAGCTAAATCCTGTAGCATTACAAGCGTGCCAGTATATCTATAAACCTACTATTTTTGGCCGTGCTCACCGAGGTAACCCGAGTGGGCGTGCCCCTGGCACTCGGCTGACCTTAATTGAAAGTAGCTGCAGGTACTGTTAGTGTTGTTCAAAAAACTGCATTCTACTTAAAACCACCTAACTACTGTCAGTCGTCTTTAGTGTGCTATGAGTCAAGTTCTGGATTATTTCACCCCTTCCTCCTGTTCCAGAACGTGGCGGATACCGACCGTCACGGCGATCGGCCAGTCCATGCTCTGGCGGAATGGAATAGGTGCGGGGAATGTCATTTATGTACTACGAATTATTGATTCTCCCTACAGTATTCTTGGAGGACCTTTGCTGATACCCTGGTGGCAAGACTGACAATGATTCTGAATTTAGAGGGGTTCCTGATTAGGTGATAAGTGTCTCTGCTCGGTAATTGACGATTTAATTAGGTGGCAATGTCAGCGAAAAGGGGTCTCTCATAGATTACATGGTCTGGACTACCTGTTTCAGCATCACAGACACACGAGGGGGTAGCCCTCTTCCCGAAATAGTAATGATTTGCCGGGAACGGTCCATTCCCTGTAAGGAAGTACAGCAATCATTTACTTGGTTCAAAGTGTGTGAGCTGGAGCCGTTTCTTGATGTAAGTCCTTCTTCCCGTCTCATCTTTATCCCAAAGTTCATTCCCCCTTCTTCTGATTCCAAATCTACCCCCTATCTGCACCCCCCAGAATATGTTCATTTTCTTCAATTTCCCTTCTTTTGACCCAAGAGCAGGCTGTCTGTGCTGCCTGTTCCCTGATGTTTTCTCTAGGGGACACAGCCCCATGAGAATCATTAGTGACCCCCCCTCCCCCCAGGAGATGTACGGCAAGCTCCAATCGAATGTAGAAACATGTTGCGCTGCACCCTCCTCACGGCCATTGCAGGCACGACTCTTGTGTGAGCCTGTGCTCCCAGACTCTGGATCAGTAGCCTACAATGGAGGTGAGAACGGTGTTATGATTTGATAAGGTCTGGGGGTAGATGAAATCCCTTGTGCCCAATCACAATAAGGTTATTCAGTGCTTCTAGGTCACCACTTCTATGTGTTGAGCGAAGTTCCATCCTTTATCTGTAATGATGCCCAAGTATCATGCCTCATGACGCCGAATAATTGGTGAGCTGTCGATCCGCACTGTTGGGTTTCTGGCAAAGTGACCCTTTAATAACAAGTATGTTGATTTATTGGGCGCTTTTTCATTTTTGTATTTTGGCACCATTGTGTCATTATATTCATTGCCCTTTCAATCATAGGTTCCAGATCTTCACGGCTAGGTCTGCTCACCAGCAGGTGGAGGTCGTCCACGTAGGCTAACGCCTCTACCATATCTGCACTGCTCTCCAGGCTGTTCAGGAGTGGCTCCATATTTACGTCCCAAAAGAGCGGCACCAGCACAGAGCCCTGTGGACACCCCCTCGTAATCTTTATGCCAACTGTCCCGCTAGGGAATGATAGCCAGACCTCCCTTGCCATACAACAGCTCCTGAGACAGCCATTAAGCGGTCTGGGATACTCTTTCTCCCACAAGCAGGAGAAGAGCGAAGGCTACCAGAGGTTGTCAAAGGCGCCACTGATGCCAACCATAATGCCAACTATGTACTTGAGTGGGGACGACCCACAGACCTTGGCCAGCAGGGCAGTTGCGTCAGATGCAGAGCACCCTGGCCGGAAGTCGAACTGCTTGCCGCTCACCCCACACAGCACTCCGTGTGCCGTCAGTCTGTCAGCTAGCAACCACTCTAGCAATTTGCCCAGCAGGTCCAAGAGACAGACAGGCCTGTAGGGCTTAACTTCATTTGTGTCTTTGACCTGGTCATTCTTGATGATCACTACATTGGCCTGTTTCCAGATAGAGGGAAACAGCCTGAGACGCAATGCCTAATTGTATATTCTAGTCAGAGGTGTTACCAGTTGCCGTCTGGTCTGGGGCCTTACCTCTGTTTAATGGTTTTATATGTGCCCCCACACTTCTTCCTCGGAGAATGCATACACCACAGTGCTATTCACATATTCTCATTGAACTGCTTGCCTAATTAGACGTGGCTCTTCTGTATCTTCTTGCTCTTTATCCACAGGGAGCAGGCATCGGAGGAGGAACTCAACAGTTTCCTGCCAGGATCCTGTCATCCGGTTCCCTGACAGTTGAGAGAACCACTGGCGACCGAATGTTCTCTTTTACTATCTTGTAGGGAATGCCCCAGGGATCAATAGCCATTTGGCTCTGTACATATTTGTCTCAACTCTGGAACGCAACTGTTCTCAGCCCCTTCGGAAACTGCTCTTTGGAGTCTCTATAGATTCGCAACCAACGTTGGTTTTCTTCACAGACGACACTTCGCTGGTAGTACCTCCTCGCCCTCCTGACAGACTGACGCATCTGCCCTAGCTCCGCAGACCATGGCGACGGAGAGGCCGCTATGGCTCTCCTCCTGTAGAGCTGCCTTCACCGCTCTGGTGAGTGCACTCACCAGTTCCTCTGCGTATCTGTTGACGTCTTCGTCACCTTCCGGTCATATCAGGGTGTCATACTCTCTTGCAAGGCGGTCCCAGTCAGTTCTATTCTAGTTGAGCTGCAATTCCCAATCTACGGCCCAGCGGCACTCCCTGTCCGAGAGCGTGAAAGTAATTAGGTTATTGTCACTTGTGGTGACCCTGTCTCCAAGCATCCAATTTTGAATATTGCCAGCCATATTTGCCGACATTAACGTAATATCGATGTTCGTGCCCCCACCCCCTCCGGCAGTATAGGCGTCTACTTGTCTATTAGCGATAAGTAACTGTAAGGACATGATGGTCTCCTTCATGTTTCCACCTCTTTCATCCCGAGTGCCACTGTGTCATAGGGGGCCGTTAGCATTCATGTCTGCCACCATTGCTAGCTTGTGCCCTGTCAGCACCGTAGATACCTGCACGAGTTGGTCAAGGTGTACTTCCACAGGGTGAGTCAAAGATGAGGAAAAATATGTCGAGGACCGCATGCTGCTGTGCGTAATGCGTGACGCAGCGTTGTTAATTTCGTTCTCCTCGGTGTACTGTGTACGTAAAACAAAGAAACCTTTTAACCATTGAACGAGATATCGACGAGCCGCACAATCACGACATGTCATTCACCCATAGATACAACACGTGACACACCTATGAGCTGATGTGTATTTACCAGAGTTTGAAAGATACGAAAAAGAAGAAACCCCATCGTAATGTATGTGAAATTGTATCAGAACTTGTGAATCACACGTTTATGACGGGAACGTAGTGTACAGTCCCATGTTACGGAATGTTTATCCTGTAAGCGGATAGAGTGGTCAACAGCGGAAGTGAAACCGCGTTGTGCATGACTTGTTTACAACACCTCTGCTCTGCTCACTCTGCCCGATACTCGCCGTGTCGACAGCTTCTAACGGCTGCGTCGCAGTGTTACTACAGTACCGTGGCAAGTTTCACAAACGAGAAATACGCCGACATCCACGTCACCTACGGGCTTGCAGATGGAAGAGCTGACATTGCAAGGCAACTGTATCCTTGCCGGCGCCTTCCATCCGCAAAAACGTTTTACCCTGTGGACAGGCGCTTGAGGTAGTATGGTGCATGGGTAGCACCTCCAGGATTTAGTTGTCGTGGCCGACCATCGACGTACAGTGCGGATGACGAAGAAATAGTGTTACTAACTGTTGCAGAGGACCGAACAATAAGCACCAGGTCTCTCGCCACTGCGGTCGGAATGTCACAATCTTCTGTTATGCGAGCACTCCATAGAAACCATTACCATCCATTTCGTATGCAGAAGGTACAGGCATTACTGGCGGAAGATTATCAGGATAGGCTGGACTTCTGCAACTTCATCTTACGGCGTCAGACCCACGACCAGCATTTTTCACGAACAATATTATTCACCGAAGAAGCCTATTTCAAGAAGGAGTGTATTGTGAATTCACATAATTGTCACGAGTGGGCGGAAGGAAACCCGTACAGCAGAGTGATACGAAGGTACCAACAACGATGCGGTGTCAATATCTGGTGTGGTATTATTGATCACCATCTCATTGGGCCACACGTGCTACCACAAAGGCTTACAGGAGAGCGGTACCTGCGTTTCCTGGATGTTACACTATCGGAATTGTTTGGCCTCTCGTGTGAACCTGTGGTACATGCATGATGGTGCCCCGCTCACTTCAGCTGCACAATGTGACGCTACCTGGACAGTGCCTTCCCTTCGAAATGGCACTGCCGTTGAGGCCCTGTAGCATGGCCAGCAAGATCTGCAGACCTGAATACTCTGGATTTCTTTTTGTGGGGCCATCTGAAATCTGTGATTTATGAAGGAGAGGTTGTTGATGTCAACACCCTTCAACGCATAATACAACATGCCTGTGATGTTACGCAAAGAGATACAGACATGTTGGATCGTGTTCAGCAATCCTTTCTGCGAGGAGTTCAACTTTGCCACACACATCGTGGCCGTCATTTCGAAGAGTACTTATAAACCGCCACTGCATATTCTGGTCATGTGTTTCTATGTTAGTTTCGATTTGTACAGCTGTATTGTATTTGTTTGCATTAACTGGCACATACCTGTGTAGTTGTATTGTCATTCTGCATCTTTGTACTCGTTTCTTGAAACTAAGACTGAGACACAAAAACCAAATCATAAAACATTCGTGTACATTAGAGTAGCCCCTCCTCACGTTCCTTTCCCTATGCCAACTAGCCAAGATACGTAATACCGGCCAGCGTAAACGATATGAAAGAAATGTTGACGCTGTCATTGTCACGCAGACCGTGGCTTGACGCCGCATGTCTCGCCTTGTTGTGAGCGGCTAGACTATCTACAACACTCGCATGTTATGCCCAGTTGCCGATATGTCACCTTGGCCAATGTCGGCGCACAGTACCCCCAAAAGTCCACTTCATCGCTTCATATTTACCGACTTTTACCATTCAATTGCATTGTCATTTATTGACATAGGAACATGCGGAAAACGAATTTATGTTTTTAGCTCAGTGTGTGACACTTTTCACAACATATTTTTCCTCATTTATGGCTCACCCTGTCTCTTGGGTCTGTATTGAAAATACATAGTCGCGCTGGATTAGCCGAGCGGTCTCAGGCGCTGCAATTATGGTCTGTGCGGCTGGTCCCGGCGGAGGTTAGAGTCCTCCCTCAGGCATGGGTGTGTGTGTTTGTCCTTAGGATAATTAAGGTTAAGTAGTGTGTAAGCTTAGAGACTGATGACCTTAGCAGTTAAGTCCCATAAAATTTAACACACATTTGAACATTTTTGAAAATTCATATTCACCAGACATAGGATACCTACTGGCGACTGAAGCTATACGACATTACAGTGATCATTGGAAAGATGTGTAAGCACTGTGATTCGCAAAGCTTTGTTTACTACTATAATGGTGGCTTTCGGTCATTCCAAAAAGCTTAATACTTGCCAATTTGCAGCAGCAAATGCTATGTGCCCTGCAAGAGATGATTTCAGCCTTAAATAGAAATATTGAAAAAGGTAGGGAGATTTTTCTCTTTAGCAAAAGTGACCAAAAGCAGATTTCAGAGTACTTGTGGCTCAACACAAAAGTTTTATCTCAAGTCCAGGTAGTGTTGATGATCAGTGGACAAAGTTCAAAACCATCGTACAATATGCATTAGATGAAAATGTGCCAAGCAACATCATAAGAGATGGAAAAAAATGTCCCCTGCAAGAGATGATTTCAGCCTTAAATAAAAATATTGAAAAAGGTAGGGAGATTTTTCTCTGTAGCAAAAGTGACCAAAAGCAGATTTCAGAGTACTTGTGGCTCAACACAAAAGTTTTATCTCAAGTCCAGGTAGTGTTCATGATCAGTGGACAAAGTTCAAAACCATCGCACAATATGCATTAGATGAGTATGTGCCAAGCAAGGTCGTAAGAGATGGAAAAGAACCACCGTGGTACACAAACAGAGTTAGAAAACTGCTACAGAAGCAAAGGGAACTTCACAGCAGACATAAACATAGCCAAAGCCTTGCAGACAAATAAAAACTACACGAAGCGAAATGCAGTGTGAGGAGGGCTATGCGAGAGGCGTTCAGTGAATTCTAAAGTAAAGTTCTGTGTACTGACTTGGCAGATAATCCTAAGAAATTTTGGTTTTATGTCAAAGCGGTAGGTGGATCAAAACGAAATGTTCAGACACTCTGTGGTCAAAATAAACAGATAATGACAGCCTAAAGGCAGAAATACTAAATGTGTTTTCCCAAAGCTATTTCGCAGAGGAAGACTGCACTGTAGTACCTTTTCTAGATTGTCTCACAGATGACAAAATGGTAGGTATCGAAATAGATGACAGCGGGATAGAAAAACAATTAAAATCGCTCAAAAGAGGAAAGGTCGCTGGACCTGATGGGATACCAGTTCGATTTCACACAGAGTACACGAAGGAACTTGCCACCCATCTTGCAGCGGTGTACCGTAGGTCTCTAGAAGAGCGTAGCGTTCCAAACGTTTCGAAAAGGGCACAGGTCATCCCCGTTTTCAAGAAGAGACGTCGAACAGATGTGCAGAACTATAGACCTATATCTCTAACGTCGATCAGTTGTAGAATTTTGGAACACGTATTATGTTCGTGTGTAATGACTTTTCTGGAGACTAGAAATCTACTCTGTAGGAATCAGTATGGGTTTCGAAAAAGACAATCGTTTGAAACCCAGCTCGCGCTATTCGTCCACGAGACTCAGAGGGCCATAAACACGAGTTCCCAGGTAGATGTCGTGTTTCTTGGCTTCCGCAAGACGTTTGATACAGTTCCCCACAGCCATTTAATGAACGAAGTAAGAGCATATGGACTATCAGACCAATTGTGTGATTGAACTGTAGAGATCCTATATAACGGAACGCAGCATGTCATTCTCAATGTAGAGAAGTCTTCCGAAGTAAGAGTGATTTCAGGTGTGCCGCAGAGGAGCGTCGTAGGACCGTTGCTATTCACAATATATATAAATGACCTTGTGGATAACATCGGAAGTTCACTGAGGCTATTTGCGGATGATGCTGTACTGTATCGAGAGGTTGTAACAATGGAAAATTGTACTGAAATGCAGGAGGATCTGCAACGAACCTGACGCATGGTGAAGGGAGTGGCAATTGAATCTCAATGTAGACAAGTGTAATGTGGTGTGAATACGTAGAAAGAAAGACCCTTTATCATTTAGCTACGAAATAACAAGTCAGCAACTGGAAACAGTTAATTCCATAAATTATCTGGGAGTAGGCATTAGGAGTGATCTAAAATGGAATGACCATATAAAACTAATCGTCGGAAAAGCAGATGCCAGACTGAGATTCGTTGGAAGAATGCTAAGGAAATGCAGTCCGAAAACAAAGGAAGTAAGTTACAGCACACTTGTTCACCCACTGCTTGAATACTGCTCACCAGTGTGGGATCTGTACCAGAAAGGGTTGACAGAATAGATAGAGAAGATCCAACGGAGATCAGCGCGCTTCGTTACAGGATCATTTAGTAATCGCGAAAGCGTTACGGAGATGATAGGTAAACTCCAGTGGAAGACTGTAACGCCGGAAATGCATATCCTCCTGTTTCCATCTATTGTACTATTATTTTTTTTCCTTGTTTTGTTACCTCAAGATATGACATTTCTGTCTCTTTATATATTGTAATTGTTTTACTGTTTGTATATATATATTTATGCACTCATGTCGATGTATAATTGGTTTGTTTCGTAAATATTATTTGTATTTTTACGCTGGGTCTTGCCTAGGGAAAACTGCTATCGAACGATTACGTCGATAGGTCGTGTGACGAATCAAAGTGTGTAGGATCTTTGGTAGTGTTAACTCTGCCGCGTGGAGCGCGGGCAGAACAGTGAGAGTCTGGCGGGAGTAGCGAGTGGAGCAGGTGTTGTGTGACGCTCCCGCGAGTTGCCGCGCTTTCGGGGTTTGGCAGCATGTAATTGCGCTCGACTCGCGATGATAGTTTCTGACATGGTGTCGCGGACGGGAAACATTAACTAGCGCACATCAAGAGCCCGTTTCGTCTGGTGACCGTGTCGAGAAGAAGGCGCGCCAACATCCAGCTTCTGCAACAGCGACGGCCGACAATGAGTGACTGTCGCCACCTCCTCGACCGACGGCTTCAAACCTTCAATCAACCAACAAGGAAGACTAAAAGCACGTAAAGTTTCAGAACTGTATGGCAGACCTCAGCTTTTCAAATTGTTCCATTTGCCTCGCAAAATTACAGCAACTTAGCATGAACCTTTGTTGCTCATTGTCCCAATTGCATTGCCAAGCAGGGTCCCTTCCTTTTCCGAAATGAACCCGAGTGTCGTTGAAATTCAAACGCCAGCATTAAAATAATATAATTAGATTTCACTGCTTTAATTTCAAAGTTCAGTAGCTGGCTACAATATTTAGGTTACACGAGCACAAATTTAGAGTGCGAGTTTTGTTAGCATATTTTAGCTTACCTGTGACTGCAGCTCAGCTTGGTACGTACTAAATTTTACTATTGTTAATAGTTCAGAATCATTTAATTCAAGTTCAAAGTAAAATCTCTTGTTTCTAAATTGCGTAGAGTCAAGTTGCTTTTGAAATGATTGTTGAGGTAGTCCAAGACTAACCGTATTTTACTGGATTTCGATGTGCTTCAGAAAGAAAGCTCACTATTAACTTCAGTCACTAAATTAACTTTCGATTTTCCGGTTTTATTAATTCTTTTGCTAAATTAAGTCAGAGTGTAGCGAAATTTATTACTTCTGACAAACTTTCAGTTTTCACACTACACGTGTCAACCTTCAGTTGCCACGCTTCTAGTGTTAATTATATGTGTAATAACCTTTCTTTTTCAGTTACTATAGTAATTGTCCTTAGAACTGGCGACCGTGATTTCCCCCAAATATCTAATTACCGCTAGTTAATTGTTAACGTAACGGCCGCACATTTACTTTCTTTATTGACTTTACCCCTTTTCAAAATTAATTTCCACCAGTTTCATTTGCATTTTTCCTTTCATTTAGATGTAACCCTTTCCTCCCTCTTTACCGATAGATTAACTTCGGTGACGATTGCTTTTCCCAAATTTCCATTAGGTACACGCGGTTTAATTTTTCACTGTCATTAAGGTCGATAAGTGAGGGGGGAGGTTACACGTGGCGACCTGGTGACAGGACAATCTTCAAATTTGAGGTTGTTCTGGACACGAATTTTGCATTGTGCAAATCTTGTAACAAAGTACTGGTTACGAAATGGTCGATACGTCAGCGAGAATATTCCTGTGAGGAATCCTAATTAGAGTTGGGATTTTGTATTTATATTGAAAATTATTAAAATGAGTGAAGGCAACAATTACCAAAATTTGGTAGACTTAGATACGGAACAATCGGTCGAACAGTGGGAAACGCGCACAGCGGTACCCATTGTTCCGGGGCATTCGGCTAGCATGAAAGATGTGACCGCCGAAACGCAACAAAGAGCAGAAATGGAATTCCAGACTTTAGAAAATGTTTCGGAATCGGAAGTGAAAATCAAATCTGAATCCCTTGATAACGAATACGGGGGGACAATGAAAGAGGAAGCCGCTACGCAAGTAAAACCGGTGGTTTCCGGGAAATTAACTGATTTATTGAATGTTTTGATTAACGAAATCAAGAGTCAATCGGCAGAAATTAAAGCTCAGGCTGCCAAGCAAGAAGCTCAGGCTGCCGAGCAAGCAGCTCAGGCTGCCAAGCAAGTAGCTCTGTCTGAAAAAATTGAACGAATGCTAGACAATCAGAACAAAGCTATTAATGTTGTTAACAACAATGTTGAAGTTGTTAACACAAAAGTTGATAAAATCAAAGACGTTATTGTCGTGATTAATACCGAAATCGGTAACCTTAAACAGGAAATGATAGGCGTTCAGGCGGAAATTGCGAGCATAAATACTCGTTTTGATTCCGAAATTAGCAGAATCGAGAAAAGTGTAGGAGACGCAGTTGCTCCGATCATCGAGAATAAGGTGACGGAACAAACTCAATTAGTGAGAAAAGAGGATCAACAGAAGGTGGAAACTTTAAAGGCTTTAGTATCCGAAGTAGATACCAAAGTGACGAAGCAGGCTAACACCTGCGAAGAGAAAAAGAGGGAAGTGGAAACGCTTGCGACAACCACTTGCCAAGTGATTACGAGGATGTCGGAATTAGAAAGGAAACTTGACGAAAAACAGAGCTATGTGCCAATCTGTGCACATAGTTCGGAGTTGTTGACGAAAGAGGAGCGGTTCGACCCCTTGAAAAAAGACGGTATACACCCGACGGATTTCATTAAAAATTGTGAAAGAGTTTTACCCAGATCATGGACTAATGAGAGAAAAATTAATGCGGTTATTGATGTGTTGGCTGGTGATGCCAAGCGTTGGGGCCTAAACCTCAACATTACGAACCTGACTTTTGACGAGTTTAAAAATTTGTTTCTGGCTGAATACTGGTCAGAGCAAAAACAGCAAAGTGTCTGGCGCGAATTTGTCGTATCGAGGCCCTTCGATGCGAATTCGCGCGGCACGATGAAGGAATTTTGTGAGGGCTGGATCCGCAAGTTGGAATATTTGCGTGATCGCCGCACGGAATCCGAAATAGTCTGGGAACTCTACAAAAAGCTTCCAGATGATACAAAACGCTACGTAGGAAGCAATTACAGGACAATAAATGATTTCCTGGAAAGAGTGGAGGACGAGGACAATTGGCGCAATAATCGCGACAGTGGTAGAGGCCGTGGTAACAACAACGGGTACCACAGCAACCACACCAACGATAACCATGGGAATAATGCATACCGCAACCATGGCAGCAATAACAATAATGGTTCGGACCGTAATAACAATCGGTACAATGCAAATAATAACCGGAATGACGGAAACCAGTATCATACTAGTGTGATACGGGCTTCACAGAATAGTAATAACGCCAGAGGGTGTGACCAGCCGCCTCAGCAGTATCCGGGGAGCGTATCTGCTGGGACGAGACAGGGAAACCATTAGCCGCGCCGGTGAGGGGCCGACCGGGCGTGGAGAAATTTTGGCGGCCCAATAACAGGAGAAAACCCAGGTGTCGTCGTTATGAAAATTCCGTATGGAATAATCAACGGCGGGAGAGTGTGCCAGTGTTAGGAGAAAGGAGTGCGCCCACAAGTAGTAGATCAGCTGTAGACACGGCAGTAGGAAGTACATTCACTGTCAGTGAGAACAATTTAAGTAGTGTTCCGGAAATCGATTATAAAGTGGCAGCTGTAATACCCACAGCGGAACTGGAGATTGAGTTTAAGAATGATTCGCAATTGTTTAGAGAAGATCAGATGTCGGATAAAACGTCCGTCATTGAGCGAGAGGATGCAGAGAGGGATGAGGTCTGGTTAAGGCAGTTCGGTCGCTTATACGACGAACTAAGAGATTATAGGGGTCTGTATTGGAGAAGTGTTTATGGGGAGCGCGTGCAGTATTTGCCGCGTCTCGTCCCACAGGAAGATAGTATTTGTGAAGTGATTGAAAGTTCTGGCCCTAACCGGCAGACTTTACCAGAAATAGTTGATGTTAATGGGCAGCACGAGCAAGATTCGTCGTGTTTCGTCCCGCAGGAGTTAGATGTTGAAGGAGTAACGGAAAGTTCTGGCCCTAACCGGCAGACTTTACCGAAAGTTATAGTGGTAGAAGTAGCCGACCCATCCGACGCAAACCTCCAGTTTAAACATTGCGAGAGTATTAAGGGGAAAGATTACGAAAATTTTAGTGATAGCCGGACACAATTGGTAGAAAAGCACATAGATTTCAGCGTGTATGAGGTTAGAGCTGACGTTATGCGGTCAGACGGTAGCAGTGTGGGTTGCGCAGATCCAGAGGAAGTAATTTCAGATGCGACTGGGCACATTCCTCCAGGTAGATTGGCAGATGAGATCAATCTGACCAAAGAGGAATCAACGAAGGTGACAATTAGTGAATCGATAGCAAAGCAACACTCACTAGTTGACGAGTTACAGGAAAAGCTACAGACTAAGCCTCAGGGCAGACGTGTTGAAATTAAAACTGTATGTGAACAGAGGCTGAAAAAGCCGCCAGATAAACCGGATTTAGGATCAAAGCCGGATGGTTTTTTCTGGAATGACCTGGATATAGACGAGGATTTACTGTGGGAAAATAAAGAAACAGTCGAGGACATGTGTAGGCAGATAGTAGTGTCTGTTAATATGCACGACCTACAACTAAACGTGTTGATTGACACCGGTGCAGAATTGAGTGCTGTATCTGGGAAAATATTTGAGTTACTGAAAGACAGACCTGGCATCGTAGTTATGCCAGTAACAGGAGTGAAAATTATCGATGCTACTGGGAAGGCCAGTAAACCGGTCACG
This sequence comes from Schistocerca piceifrons, assembly GCF_021461385.2. Taxonomy (NCBI): domain Eukaryota; kingdom Metazoa; phylum Arthropoda; class Insecta; order Orthoptera; family Acrididae; genus Schistocerca; species Schistocerca piceifrons. The sequence continues at coordinate 635,329,499 of NC_060140.1, forward strand.
AAACAAACTTTTGTCAACTTCGAGATTTGTGGGGCACGATTTGAACAAGAGTTTGTCGTCGTGCCAGACTTAACTACGGAAGTAATTATCGGGTTAGATTGGCTATTAAAGTACCGTGCAGTGATTAACTGCGAAAGCAAAACGTTGACATGTACGTCCCAAGATAAAACAATGGTAGTTGGTTTTGACGAGGCAGGAGACGGTGTGCATAGGCAATACCAGCCTATACACATTGTTAACTGGCCTGATGGTATTGACGTAGGTATGAATCTGAACTACTGTAATGTGAAGAATCTCTGCATTGACAATAATGTAGAAAGTGAATTGGAAAGTATTGTAGACGGTGTGTCAAACGTAACACACGAACAAAGACGAGGCGGACTTTCCCGTACCTATTGCCATCACAACCATAGGGCATGGGGCAAATATGTAGCAGTATTTGAGAGAATTATGAACACCTTGAGACATGAATCGACGGGATTTTCTCCAGAGGAAATCCTGTTGGATGACAGAAGTAAAAGTTTGGTGGAAGAGATAATCAAATTCCCTCCACGGATTAACACTAGTATTGGTGTGAAAAAAGATCGTTTGCGAGAAGTAATGAAGCTAAAAGCCGATGCTCGCATACGTCGTCATGACGCTAAAGCGCGTTTTGCTAAGTTTGCAATCGGAGACTTAGTACTTGTAAAAGCTCTTGAGAAATCGAGCGAGATAGACAATGAAATCTCTAAATTTAAGTTTGATAAAGAAGTTGTAATTAATAAGTAATTAATTTTGACTAAATGATTTAAGAGAGAGTGATTATTTATCAATTGAAAAATCCAAGCTGCTAATTTAAGTTTTCAGCTGAGTCACAGTAGATTAAGCAACGTAAATATGATTTTGTAACTAGCTGTAAGATTTCATGAATATGTGTTTTACTAGTCATTGCCGATGTACTTAGACGCTGTTTTAAGTTTCAGGCTAGTACATGCGTGTGATGATGGACAGTGTTGAGTTATCCACTGTGATAGTATTAAGGGACTCCTTGAGATTACTCGGGAGTGAGTTTTTCCTAAAGAATTCAGTGAAACGGACGTTCTGGAAACGCCGTCACAAGGGCGAGTGAGATCAAGCGTGCCGCACACGCGGGCGCAACAATACTGGCGGGGCGGAACCGCTGTCGGCTCTTGTGCCGCTGTCGGCTCTTGTGCCGCTGTCGGCATTCTTTGTACTTGCGAGTACGGAAGGCGGAGTTGTTTTTCTTCCCGGACAGCTGATATGAAAGAATTCTGTTGTCAATATTTATGTTTTTTTCGATCTGATGTGTTATTTTCCTGTTTAGCGTTAATTGGACATGACGAGAATATTAATTATGAAAAGGTTACATAAATATGTGTATTCTATGTAATTAATTATTAGTTTGCGTATTTTGATATACCTGTTTTTTATGACCATGTACTCTGATCAATTTTGCAAATAGTATTCCATTTCTTATAGTGTTACGAATTTTAATGATTTTGGAATAGCTAAACCGTTTTCTATGTTTTCTATGAATTTTAATATGTTGTCAACCTGTTTTATTTTGTGCAAGATGACAGAGTGGAATAAGATTAGCAGTGTCTCCACTCAATTATTATTGTCTAAAAATTGGTTTATGGTTAATTAGAAGAATGCTAAATTTTGTTGATGTTTTGAGCATATGCATTTCCGCTGTTTCTTTTTTGGGACATTTTCTGAGTCTGTTTACGTTACACGAACATCCTCAGACAATGTGGGGCACGTGTAACGCCGGAAATGCATATCCTCCTGTTTCCATCTATTGTACTATTATTTTTTTTCCTTGTTTTGTTACCTCAAGATATGACATTTCTGTCTCTTTATATATTGTAATTGTTTTACTGTTTGTATATATATATTTATGCACTCATGTCGATGTATAATTGGTTTGTTTCGTAAATATTATTTGTATTTTTACGCTGGGTCTTGCCTAGGGAAAACTGCTATCGAACGATTACGTCGATAGGTCGTGTGACGAATCAAAGTGTGTAGGATCTTTGGTAGTGTTAACTCTGCCGCGTGGAGCGCGGGCAGAACAGTGAGAGTCTGGCGGGAGTAGCGAGTGGAGCAGGTGTTGTGTGACGCTCCCGCGAGTTGCCGCGCTTTCGGGGTTTGGCAGCATGTAATTGCGCTCGACTCGCGATGATAGTTTCTGACATGGTGTCGCGGACGGGAAACATTAACTAGCGCACATCAAGAGCCCGTTTCGTCTGGTGACCGTGTCGAGAAGAAGGCGCGCCAACATCCAGCTTCTGCAACAGCGACGGCCGACAATGAGTGACTGTCGCCACCTCCTCGACCGACGGCTTCAAACCTTCAATCAACCAACAAGGAAGACTAAAAGCACGTAAAGTTTCAGAACTGTATGGCAGACCTCAGCTTTTCAAATTGTTCCATTTGCCTCGCAAAATTACAGCAACTTAGCATGAACCTTTGTTGCTCATTGTCCCAATTGCATTGCCAAGCAGGGTCCCTTCCTTTTCCGAAATGAACCCGAGTGTCGTTGAAATTCAAACGCCAGCATTAAAATAATATAATTAGATTTCACTGCTTTAATTTCAAAGTTCAGTAGCTGGCTACAATATTTAGGTTACACGAGCACAAATTTAGAGTGCGAGTTTTGTTAGCATATTTTCGCTTACCTGTGACTGCAGCTCAGCTTGGTACGTACTAAATTTTACTATTGTTAATAGTTCAGAATCATTTAATTCAAGTTCAAAGTAAAATCTCTTGTTTCTAAATTGCGTAGAGTCAAGTTGCTTTTGAAATGATTGTTGAGGTAGTCCAAGACTAACCGTATTTTACTGGATTTCGATGTGCTTCAGAAAGAAAGCTCACTATTAACTTCAGTCACAAAATTAACTTTCGATTTTCCGGTTTTATTAATTCTTTTGCTAAATTAAGTCAGAGTGTAGCGAAATTTATTACTTCTGACAAACTTTCAGTTTTCACACTACACGTGTCAACCTTCAGTTGCCACGCTTCTAGTGTTAATTATATGTGTAATAACCTTTCTTTTTCAGTTACTATAGTAATTGTCCTTAGAACTGGCGACCGTGATTTCCCCCAAATATCTAATTACCGCTAGTTAATTGTTAACGTAACGGCCGCACATTTACTTTCTTTATTGACTTTACCCCTTTTCAAAATTAATTTCCACCAGTTTCATTTGCATTTTTCCTTTCATTTAGATGTAACCCTTTCCTCCCTCTTTACCGATAGATTAACTTCGGTGACGATTGCTTTTCCCAAATTTCCATTAGGTACACGCGGTTTAATTTTTCACTGTCATTAAGGTCGATAAGTGAGGGGGGAGGTTACAAGACTCTGCAAGAGAGAGACTCAGTAGCTCGGTACGGGCTTTTGTTGAAGTTTCGAGAAAATACCTTCACCGAGAAGTCCAGCAGTATATTGCTCCCTCCTACGTATATCTCGCCAAGAGGCCGTGAGGATAAAATTAGAGAGATTAGAGCCCACATAGAGTCATACCGACAATCTTCCTTTCCATGAACAGTACGAGACTTGAATAGAAAGGAGAACCGATAGAGGTACTCAAGGTACCCTCCGCCACACACCGTCAGGTGGCTTGCGGAGTATGGATGTAGATGTAGAAGAGAGTATGACTCCTGTAGACAGAGCACGTCTAGGCCCGTATCCTTCGTCACCCTCCAAAACTCCTGCGTGACCAGCCTCTTATTATGTGCAACCTATCTGAATTGCTGCTGTCATGGGAACATATGATTCTGGAAAGCTCTTTCCCCACTCAAAATCTATTCTTCCGTTACATAGGACAGATTATAAATTTCATCTAAGTCCAATATTTCATTTAGTCTTTCAAAAATCTTCTTCACAAGGTCACGCAGGGTGCCGAAGTTGGTGGAGAGATTCATAGTCTTCAACAGTATTCTACGAACAGCCTCCATGCCTGAGAAGGTGACTTCACGCCCATACTTGTGCCCTACACGCATTACATGTTATAGTGCTGTGGTCAGGACAGCTGGCTCCTCCAGACGTGACAACTGCATGGAGTGTTCAAGGTTTCTGTAAATTCTCACAGGATCAACCTCCAATCGTCTGACTAGGGGCTAACGTGGGATTGTGCTAGCATTTGTGCTGCTGAGAGCACTAATTTGTATTATTTGTTCTGCAGCAGAGTTTTCTTGGACAGATAACAGTCGGCCCACTACAACAGGAGGCCTGTCTTGTGTTGCCCAATTTTCTGGCAGTCTATGTCCCCGGCAGTAGGGAGAGGGAGCGGCCACTTTTTCCAAAAGGTCAGTCAGGATGCTAGCGCCCACCATTGCCAACCTTCGTGATTTGCCTTGTGGAATTAAGGTTAAAAATTGTTTGAATTTTGCAGCTCTTGCTACGTCCCTTCGCCTCTTGCACAGGATTTTCTTTTTGGCATCCTGTGTGCCGTTGTGGCCTCTACCATAATCATGCCTTGATTTAAGTCTCTGCTCCTGTATCCTATATGTGGGTCAATTTCTTCCTGTGGCATTGCACGTCTTTGGTAGAAGGAATACAAATTCCTTGTCTTGTGCAGTTTCTCTTTTTACGATCTTTTGCCCCACACCTGGAGCAAGCTGGCTTCTGATCACAGTACTTATGTATACTATCTAAATCTCCACAGTAATGACAGCTAGGACCGCCAAGTGGTCTCGCACATATATTGTGTGAGACCCAACGTAGATCTTGCCCTTAGTCGTGAGCTTTTTCCACATTCTGCCAGATACTTCCACTACGTGGTGAACTACAGCTGTTTCCCTGGGTCCGGTTTTAAATCATAATTTGAATTTATTTTTGAACTCTTCAGTATTCATGATGTCAAAATTTTGGGTTCTTATGATTCCACATAATTCATTGTTGCCTATAGTAACTGGTATATAATACATGATAACAAGTGGGTTTTTATTTTTAGGAGGTTCACAATTTGTGATTGATTAATATTTTATTTTTATCCTATTCTGTTGCTACATCTACAATCACTACGTTTTTGGTTGCTTTAACTCTGTTAACTTTTATTGTTTCTTTATTAGGATTGAACATTGTCGTAAATATTTCATGAACTTTCTTTGTGTCTTGACTGGGTAAGGGTCTTAGAATGACTGCTGTGTCTGGTCTTTGCGACACTTTAACTATTTTCTCTCTGGTAGTTTGGCATTTTGGTGCAGCTTGAGCCAGCACAACAGCCCATGATTTGGTGGGTTGCTTGCCCAACCTTTCATTTTCTTTTTCGAGTCCCTTGCGTGAGCGATAGCCCAGGAGGCGAGTTAATTTTTTAGTGTCAGGATCGCTTCCATTTTTATCACTGGTTTCAAGGAACTGCATTATTCTGACATGCATTTCGCTAATAATTTCCTCGGTGTGCTTGAGTCCCCTTGTGGGAAGGGAACAGAAAACATAGATGGCCTCGCAGGCACACACGATTTGCTGGTCTCTTCTTTGGCCATGATTGTTGACAAGCGAAAATGGATTGGGAGCACGCCTCTTGCCCCAGACTAGCTCCTCTGGCATGAGGGGGAGGTAGGAGGGGGAGTTGGCTGCAGCAGCTCGCACACAGACCTCGCCCCGAGGCCAAGGGCACTCCTGAGCAGCCGGTTTCAGCACGTGGTTTCCAACGTACTGGTCCCCCCTCAGTGGCCCCATCATTGATGATTTCACCGAGGACTCCTACGCAATAACACTCCGCATTCCAGAGAGGCGGATGCACTCCTCACCGTTTGCCGCTTACTAGACTAAGCTTCCACCTTTCGGCCAAGGACCCACTCCTACTCAGGTGGTAGGCCGGTCACCCAGTCGTTCAAAGATCAGGACCCCGCTAACCTGGCCCAGGCGATGTCACCATCCCCTGGGTTTGGCAGAACACGAACTGGTTACCCACGGGTGCAGTGAAGCGTCCTTGCCGACTGGTGGCGAGATCCCACGCCGACGAATAAGGTTGCCGGTATGCAGAGCACCTGGTTTTCTGTACAATGCGCAGAGAGGGAGGGGAGCAGCAGCCACCCAGTGCAGAGGGGTTGCACACAGAGTGAGAAATACTCCCTACAGTCTAGCAGTCCTGCTCAACCCTCCACCCCAAGGGGACAGATCTTCAGCTCCTGGACACAACTACCCCCTGTGCCACGCACCCTTCACTTTCGCATCAGGTTATTATAACTTAAACTAACTTCCAGTAAGGAGAACACGCACACCCATGCCCGAGGGACGACTCGAACTTCTAACAGAGGGAAGCTGCGCGAACCCTTACAAGACGCCTCAGACTATGGGGCATAAAAGAATCAGCAGTTATCAGTGGCATGAGAAAGCAGAAGGCAATGGAAAGCACTGCATTAAGGAAACATAACGTGTAACCACAGGATATGTGGCCTGTGACGGAAAACGTGTCATGATGATCTCTCCATTGGCGAAAGGTTCCATAATAGTCCCCCATTCGGATCTCCTGGACGGGACTCTACAGGGGGAGTTTACTATGAGAAATAGATTGAGTAACCAAGTAACCAACGAAAGGATAACATTCTACGAACCAGTATGTGGAATATCACAAGCATGAAAGTGGTAGGGAAGCTAGAAATTTGGAAAAGGGAAATGCAAAGGCACAGTCTGGATACAGCAGGGGTCAGTGACTTGAAACGGAAGGAAGACAATCATTTCTGGTCAGTGAGTATAGGGTTGTATCAACAGCAGCAGGAAATGGTACTGCAGGAGTAGGATTTGTTATGAATAAGAAGTTAGGCCACACAGTGTGTTACTGTGAACAGGTCAGTGATAGGGTTGTTCTTATCAGAAAATCAACACCGACGACGATAGTTCAGATGTACATGTCGATGTCACAAGCTGAAGATGATGAGAAGAAGAGCTCACAGGAGAATATGAGCTTAGGACAAGGAATGAGAGAGAAGAAAGACTAATTGTCTTCTGCAATAAATTTCAACGCGTTAACGCATCGGAAGCATATCCGGCAAAGGAAAGTTACTAACGAGGAAACGGAAATTGATACTCTTGTCACTGTGGTTCGAGATTCTTGTGCTAGTTCACGTCAAATTGCAAGGGAATCTGGCATGAGCCAGAGTAGTGTTGTTCGTGTTCTGCACCGCCATACATATCATCCTTACCATATCAGTCTCCACCAAGAATTAACTGGTACGGATTGCATGCTTCGCATTGAACTCTTAAAATGGGCTCAACATCAATTTTAGAGGGATGACACATTTATCAACTTGGTTTTATTTACTGACGAGTCTACATGCAGGAACCATGGAAATGTTAATTTGCCTAATATGCATCATGCAGTCAATGAGGAACTGGACGAAAAGTTCTTGGTAAACAAACCACGCTAAATTTCGATAACATTCCTAAATTCTGTTGACTACCTTCATATCATCATCAGAGGCTATGCTTGGCTGTGGTGAAACTGGGGAAGTCCCGACTTTTTCTCTGTTTATCATACACATATTTAAATGTACGAATTGTAGGGTGAGTACTTTGAGAATATCTTTCAGCATATAAGTCTCTAGCTATCACTGAATTTCGTTGGTACTCTCCGTAAATGAGAAGCATATGGAGCTGTTCTTCGAAGGAATGTATCATTCATATTCGCTTGATTGGACGCTAGTAGTCTTACCGTTCCTATTACTGTCGTATTGCGAAACTGTTGAATGGAGTTTACATGTTAATGGCACGTTAGATGGATACGCCGTATTCGGCGAATATTTACTATTTGCACGATATGCGAGAGAGAATTGTCGGAGCATGTGCTTCGATAAGTGCCGAAGTGATAAGGAATACCACTCAATCCATGATAAGAAAATTGCAGCACTGCATTGATACCAATGGTCATGACTTCGAACACCTTCTGTAAATGGACGTTCATGCCACCTTTATGACCTTCGGTGACCTCCAAAGACCTTACTGTTACACATCATTGGATTGGTCTCGATAGCTGCTATCAGAAAATAAGTACCGAACCTGAGCATCCCATTAAAAAAAAACAAAGTTGACCTTCATATATCTGACGCGACCCCACCTAGCAACAAAAAACCAACATCATATTATGGCTCCCGTTGTCCCATGCAACAATTGTCCCCAAACTTTTCAGCTCTTATCATACTTTTGGAGTTATTCTAGGTGGCAGTAGTTAGTGACTCACACTGTAGACACCCCAATGAGAAATATCCGAGGGGTACCAGGAATCGTAGTTGAGTCCTTCCTCACCGAAAGAAGCGACGCTAACAATTCTGCTATGGAAGTTCTCGCATTCTAGTTATTACGTAAATCACAACTACGTAGGACGCTCCTTGCAGTGGATTGTAAACATAAGCCAACGGCTTTTCCTCTCGTCCGTACTATATGATTTAGTGTTCCAAGCAGTGCATTGCTTTAAGGGTAATGCACCACAGAGACAGAGCCCTTTCCTGCACAGTTTTGGAAACACTGTTCTGGACTAACAGGGTTGGTGCAGTAATTTATTAAGTGGGCGTTGTTATTTTCTCTTTTGACCTAACGCTACATACAGCTAATTTGTTGCCCCGAGTTGTGTTGTGTTCAGGGTGACGCTGTGGCTAACGTGGCTGGATGCCGTGCTGGGCGTCACCAGTTCAAACCGGATCACGAGGGTCATTTCTGCAATGTTCTTCATATGTACTAGATGGTCCAGTCACATTATAGGCCATGGCTTATGTTCGACGTCAACGAGCAAAAACCACTCAAGGCGGCAGGTCGTAGCATTAACGGTGAAGGGTACATGAAGCGCGTCGGAGGGAGGGTGGTGGTGGTGGGGGGAGGGAGGCAGCGCTGGAAAACGATCAGTCTTTGTCGTAATGCGGAAAGGGGGTTCAAATGGTTCAAATGGCTCTGAGCACTATGCGACTTAACTTCTGAGGTCATCAGTCGCCTAGAACTTAGAACTAATTAAACCTAACTAACCTAAGGACATCACACACATCCATGCCCGAGGCAGGATTCGAACCTGCGACCGTAGCGGTCGTTCAGCTCCAGACTGTAGTGCCTAGAACCGCACGGCCACTACGGCCGGCCGGAAACGTGGTGATTTATCTCACATCCAAAAGGTCATGATCACTGAATTTCAGGCCAAGGTTGGAAGCATTTTCGAAACAGCTATGTCTGAAGAATGTTCGTGTGCCACTGTGGTTAAAGGACACTGGGAATGGAAAAATGCTGCTATCCCAGACCGGTGACAAGGTGACTGTGGTGCGCCACGAGCCATACACGGGAAGGGTGGATGACGGATGTGAAGATGTGAACAGGCGAATACATGTCCCACTGTAGAACAATTGACCACTCACATGAACGACGGAGCTATCATGCTGTGTAGGTGGTCAAGGACTACTTTGGATCAGAAACTGTCACAATCAGCCACAACTCATCCCCAAAGGTATGATCATAGGGACAGCTGAACCAGTCCAGAAAGTGACGAAGAGCCGCGTTTCGCATCAACACAGACAATGCAGTGGAGGAAGCTACTATGAAGTTGCGAATAGGATTTGACCTGCCCGAGGGACAAAGTTGGTGAGCGTTAGCCGTTATGCCCCGATTTTCGCATGATTTCAAATGTGGATTAGAGAAAAGACACACCAAATGGCCCATGATGAAACCCTATATGAACACTGGAGTTCATTCATTAATTTTCCGGCGCTTACGTACCGTGTTGCCGGCTGGAAGAAGTTAATTCCGGAGGAAGTAGAGAAGGTTGTGCAAGATGAAATAATTTAAACCTTCAGAGATTCTTTCTTATCTTCTGTGGTCCTTGTGAGAAAGAAAAACGGCACAAGGCGTTTCTGTATAGACTGCCTATGACTGAACAAAAGTATCTATGCGTTGTCTCATACTGATGACTGTTGATCGCTGTTTGAAAGATATAATGTATTTCTGAAATAAGAATTTGCAGAATGGCTACTGGCAAAATGAGGCTGCTGAAGCTGACCGGCTAAATGATACTTTCGTAAGTTCTGATGGCCTCTATGAGTTTTAATCTACGCCATTTACACTGTGTAATGTTCCAGCCACCGTCGAACATATGATGGAAATCCTGTTTTTTACACCTGGAATGGACGACGTGCCTTTGCTGCCTAGATGACACTGACGTCTTTACAAAGACATCTGAAGTACATCTAAGGCCACTGCCAACCGTGGTCGTGTGTGTTCAGACAGCAGGCCTCCACATAAATCCGAAAATATGCCTCTTCAACAGCCAATAAACAAAAATCTTTGGGCGTTAGTGAATGGCAATGGAATCTGTAGCAGTCCAGCAAAAATTAGAGGAGTCACAAATATTCCGAGTCCTAGGCACATTCATGATGTGAGAAGTTTCAAAGGGACATGCTCGTATTACTGGTGATTCATAAAGGGCTCTTGTACCAACGAATGTTCGTTACAAGAACTACTTCGTGGAGACGTGAAATTTTACTGCAACTGCTTGACCGAAACAGCATTTAATTCTTTCTAAGGGATGTTAACAATTTATCCAGTCTTAGTGGTTGTGGGATTACAGGGATCAGACTGCAACGGTCATCGATCTCAAGTCTTAGTACTGTATGATGAAAATGTCATCACACTAACACTAGCTGTTGTGGTGTAGCTACAGTTATAAAGTAAGTTCAGGAAGGTGCTCAGAAGTTGATAGTTTATGCTTCCAGAGTACTCTCCAAGTCCGGGATGAACAGTTCTACAAACGATAAAGATTGCCTTTCAGTTGTTTCGTCCATTAACTAGTACTTTCATGCTCGAATTTCGTAAGTTCCACACATGTTTATTTGGCAAGCAATTCAGTCTTCCGATTGGACTACCATCCATTCAGTATCACTAGCATGAAGGCTTCATTGGGTCGACTGAGTCACTGAGGCGTCAGGGGTACGTCAGGGGTACGACACCATAGTGGTATACGAAGTGGGCCCAAACACAAGGACGCAGACAGCCTTTCAAATTATCCTTTGGTGGAAGAAAGCATTATGGGTGAAAACTAGTCATCATTTCACTAAACGATGTTGCTGCTGAACAGAGGGAAGATCCAGCACTGCAGAAAAATATAGATTCTCTAAAGACTAGAGAAACCACCAAAGGAGAATTCTAGTTAAAAAATAGGGCATCCTGCAAGATAAATTATGATTTATGGGGCAGAGACGGTTTCTCGTCACCCCAGTTCATCTACAGCCAGCTATCCTGAAGTATTTCACAACATCTGGGATTTGTGAAGGCTCTAGACAGAATCAGACGCTAGTATCACTAGCCAGGTCTCTACCAATCGGTTGGAGACTAGGTGAACCGCTGTAAGGAATTCCTCCGACGAAGCATGTGCTGAAGTTGAATTTCAGCAATCTGGTACCAATCCCACCTGCAACAGCATCATTCCACCGAACTGGATCGACCTCTTAAGGAGGTTCCTAAAGCCGACCATTGGGAATCCATGAATAATACTCTTCACTAACTACCTCACCCGCTGCGCAGCTGGCAAAGCCGTGCAGACTGATGAACTGGAAACAAAATGTTCCTTGTGGAAGACATCATTTTGAAACATGGAGCACACGGTGTGATGATCTCTGACAGTTAAAATTTTTCTATTGTAGACTGGATCAGAGGTAATTTCACGTTTATATAACGGTCAGTCAAATGAAAACCGAACACCAGGCACTACAGCTCCATGGATTTGTTCTGTTCAAATATCACGTGCATTAAGACATTTATCCGGCTGGCAGAGGAGATTATCAGTTCCTGGTTTATAGAACGTAGTCAGCCGCTGACGGATCGACAGTCGTACCCACTGTAGCACCTCATTATCCGGCGGATATCACTGTTCTCACATGTCTTTCTTCAAGTCGCTAAAGATATGAAAGTCACACGGCGAAAGATCAGAACTGTATGGAGGATGTTTCAGTGTTTCACCACCAAATCACTGAAGTGTAGCCTTTGTCTGATTAGCAGTGCGGGGGCGGGCATTAGCATGCAACAGGGTGCTTTTCTCTGACAGTATTGCAGTACATTTTGAGTTTATGCTGTTTCTCCAAAGCGCTACGCATACGTTGTGGTTCCACTCTCGAGGAACTCGACGAGTAGAGGTCCCCAGCAGTTGAAGTAGGCTATCATGATAATACAGGAATTTGTATGAACAGCTTGAGATTTTTTTAGTGGTCGAAGAGGTGGGATGTTTTCACTGTTGGTTTTGCCGTTTGGTCTTGGGCTGTCGGAATGCTGTCGGATAGAATGATTCCGTTACATGATAATGCCTGCCTCCAAACTGCCAATCTGACAAAGGCTACGCTTCAGAGATTTGGTTTGAAAACCCTGCAAAACCTCCATATAGCCCAGATCTTGCACCCTGTGGTCTTCAGATCGTTGGTGATCTGAAGAAAGACATACATGGACAGCATTTTGAATCCGACGAGGAATTGCAACGGTGTGTGCGGTTGTGGACCCGTCAGTGACCAACCTATTTCTACGAACCAGGAATTGATTGCCTCGTCTCCCCTTCGCAGAAATTTCTTAACACATGTGGTTATTGCTTTCTAATGGAACCATTCCATGGTCTCACTGTGGCGTGTGTTCGGTTATTATTTCATTGCCTCTTATACATCACTCACAGGGTGACAACGGCCTAACTTACACAGTCGAATGGTCTCGCAGTACGCTTCAAGAAGACGTTGGAAGATATGTTCTCGATGTACACTGATCTCAAACACAGCCGAACAGGATACTGCAGGCTTCGTACGGTTCTTTCTGCTCCACAGTTAGGAGGCCAAAATGACAGTGGATACATTGTTCCCATTTCAGCTGGTCGATGTTCAGGATGACAACGTGAGACACCTCACCAACAGGACGCACGAAGGTAGGCAGTTGGTTTGCAGGCAGTTGGTTTGCATGTGGACTCTGGGTGAGCAAGACAACATCCGAGAGCTCTATAACGCCAAGCACCGGCCAGTGATATACAGGAATTGACGCCTGTGTCGAAAGTGACACTACCGGAAAAGTTATTTAAGTACTATTTTTGGCAGTATTGTATCCGTCGTTCGACGGTCGCCACATCTGAAGTCGAGAAAGTTGACCATTCCCTAGTTCAGTCCAGAGGAATATATTGACGATTGGAGGTTCAACGTAACTGACGAAACCACTTGGCGGTCTTGTAAATCCAACTGGAAGGGCTATCCTCGTTTCTCACGATAACAGAGATTAACAACACGACCAGTATCCGCCAGTGCCATGATTCAGAGGACTGTGGTGTTGTATTCGGCTGCAATACGAATTGCTGAAGATATGAGTCGCTGTTGCTTCGGGAGAGAGAGCGATGTCAACAATCGCCTCGCATACAGCGCAGCCTACTAGTTTACGACACTGGTTAGCGGGCTGCGTACCGCCGGTTGAAACTAGACTACCGGCAGTTATTTGATATTTAATTATTCAAATTTCTTAGGTTTGTAATGTTAGTATATTGAGGAATATTCCATATTTGTGTAAATACCACATTTCTGGAATACGAGATGATTGTATAAATAGATGCATTGCCCATCCAGGTCAGTTTTGATCCATTCTGGCTGTAGAATATAATACTGTCCGATGAAAAGTATCGAGGCACTCATTAATCAATTTTAATAAGGGGTTGTGTCCACCCTTCGTGTTTATAACAGCTTCAACTGTGCTGGGGACACTTTCAGTAAAGTGTCTGCTGTCACGTGGAGAATGCATTCCTGTTCTTCCTTTAGAGCCGAAACCAAAGGGCTTTGGCTGCTGTAAGCCGTCGTTCTAACTCATTTGAAATATATTCTAGTGGGTTTGTGATGGAACTAGGCGCAGGCTAAGCCATTTGACAAATGTTACTGCACACGATGACTTCCCTCAGAGATGTTGCGTTATGACGGGATGCATTGTCCTCGTACAAACAGTCATCGTCTCCGAACTGTTCCTCTGCAGCTCGCAGTGCAAAAAGCAGTAAAATGCGTTCCTGTTCTTTCCAATTTAGCTTTTATCTTAAGTGCAATAAGGACACCACACCCTAATCACAAGAAAATTCCCCGATACCACAACGCTTCCTATTTCCCATTTTATTGTTGGCATTGCACATAACGGCACGTAACGTTCTCGACGCCAAAAGCTAATCATTCAGTCTGATTGCCAGAGTGTTTAGTATGATGCATCACTCCATTCACTTGTTTCCAACGGTCCACTGTGCAGTGGCCTCGCTCTTTATGCCACCTTAGGCGTCGCTTAACGCTGACTACAAAAATGTATGGCTTATGGGTAGCTGCTCCACCTTTGTACCCCATTCTTCTTACCTTCCTGCGAACCGTCATTATGCTATTTCGACTGCTGGCAGCACTTTGGAACTCAGTACTTATTATTTCCGTTGTTTTGACGTGATTTTGTACAACAACCTCCCGAAACGCTCAACTGCTCTCTTGTAGGCACACGATTTCGGTTTGACCTTGGAGTAACAGTGGTTATTCATTTGTGTTCCCACTCCACAATTACATCACTTATAGTCGAACTGGGTAGCTTTAGAAGAGATGAAATGCCGCTGATGGGCTTATTACTCAGGTGACATCCAATGCTTAGCCTACGTTCGAAGAGACTTACGCATATTTGTCCAGATCGACGCATTATGCTGTTACTGCTTCCCTTCTTTTTGTTCTGGTAGGTCCTCCTCGCACGACATGTACTTTACGAGCTTCTGTTTACCTGTATGCTTCGTAATTAAATTAACAGGTTTACTGCGTGATTCTGTATTTGCTGGCCACATTCTCTGTTTTCAGTACCTGTCACACTAGTATCGGCATAGTGGTTACGTTTTGTTCGAACAGTCAGTTACAGTTCTAAGGCACCGTATTTAGCTAGCAGCTTCCAACCTTGAGTACCACCGGGGAGTACATCACCGTTAACTGTTTTATGAGTTTCTAACTAGAACTGACTTATTTCGATTCAACTGAGTGCTTTATAGCTTCTTAAAGTTGTAGGTTTTTATATTTCTTGCGCCCTTGTGTATTTACAACACAGTCACGTATCTTCATAAATGTGAAGTGCCGAGTTTCAATGTGTTTAGCACGGATAAGGACTGTGATTGCTGTATTCAAATGCGTACTGAGTTGGTGACATTCACTCAGAGCTCCAGGTGGTGCTTGCTTCAGCCACACAGCTTCTTTATGTGGACATCACTGTATGGGGACCGGTGAGTTTTCCAACTCGTGACATTTGTCCTTGAGTCGGTCCACTACAGTGGCGGACCCAGTAACCCTCTGGACTGAGGTTGCATCCTCATCCATGGTTGTGTGAGAGATCTTTCCAGAATGTGGCAGGCAGCGTATCACATTCTATAGATCCGATTATGAGACAGATGCAATCTCTTGTCCGGTATCACAAGAAGCCTCCCAGGCTGCAAAATTCGGGCATTCACAAATGGTGCGATTACAGGAGATTTGCAGTTACAGTGTTAGGCACGTAATGGGAAATGGCTGCCAAGGAGGGAAAGAGGTCCAATGTGCATTCTGTGTGCATACCGGGGAAAGTCATCCTAGATGTGGAACAAGTTTTTCTGTATGCCATAAAGAACACAGGTTGCAGGTCACTACAGTGGTAGTTCACGTCGGTACTGGTGATATGTATCGTTTTGGATCGAAAGAGATTCTCTCTGGTTAGCGGCGTCTGTCTGAATTGGTAAAAACTGCCAGTGTTGCTAGTGTGATGAACGTACTGTTCATCATCTGTGGCATGGCTGACAGGATCGACTGTGGACCTTCCGTACAAATCCGAGTGGAGGTTCTTAATCAGTAGATCAGACGGTTATCAGATCGTGCAGGCTGCAGCTTCCTTAACTTGAGCGATAGGTTTGAAGAATATCGGATTCCGCTCAATAGCTCACGGATCCCTAACACACAGGAGGCCGCTAAACGGATAGCGAGGACTATGAGATATTGACTGGACGGTCCTTTAGCTTGCAGGAACTTTGTAATGAACAACTGTCGTTGCTGCTTTGCGAAAGAACTAGAGTACTAAGAGCTAACAGAAAGCACCGAACCTCAAATAATTGTACGTACTTAAATCTGGCTAAATCCGGATACGCGTGCAGCCGAAACTTTTACAATGAACCTAATAGTGTTCAAAAATGATAAATTAAATACAGTTGGTGTTGGCTGAGTTTGCTGCTGTCAGAAGCAGTTTTTCTTGTAGTGAAACTGAATTACATAGTTCCTGCGGGTTAGTATGGTTAGAGGCTATACTTGACAACTGGAATATATTGGTTCCTCTTACCGACCGTCTGGCTGAGAAGACACAATTGCTAAGACTTACATAGGAAACTTGAGTATCGTACCAAATAGGTACCCGATTTAGTCAACTACAGTTGATGATGACTCCAGTTTAATAATACACTGAAGCGCCAAAGAAACTTGTATAGGCATGCTTATTCAAATACAGACATATGTAAACAGGCTGAATACGGCACTGCGGTCGGCAGCGCTTATGTAAGGCAAGTGACTGGCGCAATTGTTAGATCTGTTACTGCTCGTACAATGGCAGGTCATCAAGATTTAAGTGAATTTGAACGTGGTATTGTAGTCGGCGCACGATCGATGGGACACAGCATCTCCGAGGTAGCGATGAAGTGGGGAATTTTGCGTATGACCATTTTATAAGTGTACCCTGAATATCAGGAATCCGGTAAAACATCAAATCTCCGACATCGCTGCGGCCGGAAAAAGATCCTGCAAGAACGGAACCGACGAGGACTGAAGAAAATCGTTCAACATGACAGAGGTGCATCTCTTCCTCAAATTGCTGCAGATTTCCGTGCTGCTCCATCAAAAAATCTGAGCGTGCGAAACATTCAACGAAACATCATCTATATTGCCTTTCGGAGCCGAAGGCCCACTTCTGTAACCTTGATGACTGCACCACACAAGGCTTTACGTCTCGCTTGAGCCCTTCACCACCAACATTGGAGTGTTGATAACTGGATAACTGGAAACATGTAGCCTGGTCGGAGGAGTCTCGTTTCAGATTATATCCAGCGGATGGACTTGTACGGGTATAGAGACAACCTTATGAATCCATGGACCCTGCAAGTCAGCAGGGGCTATTTAAGCCGGTGGAGGCTCTATAATGGTGTGGGGAGTGTGCAGTTAGAGTGATATGGGACCCCTGACACATCTAGATACGACTCTAACAGGCGCCACGTACGTAAGCATCCTGTCTGATCACTGAGTCACAGCGCCAGAGATTGCGCCAAAGATTATTTTTCCGCCGCCTCCACTGGTGCAGTAGTAGTTCAGAGGTTGTCGAGGGCAGTAGTAGTTCAGATGATGTCGAGTGCAGTTGTTGTTCTGTTGAGCGAGAGAGTAGATGCTGTTCCGTTGGTGTAATGTATAGATGGAAGATGTTGCAATGATCACAGTGTATTTTTCGTCAATATATACTGAGGTAAAAAAAAGGTATTACAGATTTATTTAATGACAATGCCTCTTGGTCACAGGCACAGTCAACAAAGCATCTGGCTCGTGTTCATGTATTAGATTTGTAATTCTGGTTTCTATGTGCAATTACAGTATTTGTGGTGTTTCAATTAGTTCATTGTAAATGGTGTTTAAAATATCTTGTCGTATTGAGGAAGAACCGAGCCAGATACATGTACGTTGAGTCACACTACCACACACAGGACAGTTACACTTGTGCTTTGTTGTTTCGTAGCTTTTATAGTTGCAGGGGACTTTATTAATCAATTGTGTTAATGGAAATTTCTTGTCATTCTTTATTTTTATTTTATGCAGTCAGATTGCGTAGTAATACTAGTCAGGGCCAACCGGTTACGAGACTTCGTAACCGGACACACAGCTACTAAAATTATTGCATCTTATTTTTTTAATTAAGCCTCCACGCATCACCTGCATCCATTCATGTACATTGTGCTTACCGACGGATTTGGGCAATTCCTCTAGAACAACGCCACACACGTTCATAATTGCTACAGAGTGGTTCCAGGACACTCTTCTGAGTTTAAACACATCTGCTGGCCACCAAACTCCATAGACACGAACATTGTTGATCATATCTGGGATGCCTTGCAACGTGCTGTTCAGAAGAGATCTCCGCCCCAACGTAATCCGATGGATTTATGGACAGCCCTGCAGGATTCATGCTACCAATTCCCTCCAGTATTACTTCAGATATTAGTTAAGTCCGTGTCATGTCATGTTGAGGCACTCCTGCGTGCTCATGAGGGCCCTACACGATATGAGGCAGATGTATGTTCCTTTGGCGTTTCAGTGTATAAAGACAGAACTCATACTACATGCTTTCTCCGAAAATTGTTTTGAGAAAATAGCTCAGGAACTTCCAAAGTTACTTCATCAGTGAAGACGCAGAAAATAATTCAGAATTTGAATCAAGAAAAGCAGCAAACATAAGTAACTTAGAAGCATATATATTCTGTGTAGCGAAGCAGCTAAGATCACTTAATAATGAATGTCTGCGGTATATCACCAACGTCCATTTTCAGTAGCATTTTGGAACGTATATTGCCTTCGACAATTATGAACTTCCTCGAAGATATTTTGACAAATAGTCTGCAAGTATCCAGAAAACATTATTCTTGTTGAATACAATGTACTGGATTTTTCCGACTGGGAGTGGATGGCGGGGTAATTAAGTGACGAGACTGAACTGAGTACAATTTATTAACAAAAACATCCATTCGATGAAGCTAGTGCTCCTTGCTGGCCACGGGGCTGCAGGGCTCGCATTTGCAAGAGCATCAGCTCAAGGGGACAGGCTGGCACCACAGTTTCTCCAGTCATAAACACCGATCTCAGTCCGTATCTAAGACAGGTACAATGCAGCGGTCCCACTTACAATACTCCCAGAGCCTTTAAGCACAATGAATGGTAGTCAACCCAACAGCGAGACAGACAGACTACAAAAGTACTGTGGAAAGTTAAAATTAAATTTAAATAAATTTATTCATCTATCCTGATCGATATTACTATCTCTAAAATATACCCTTTCATTAATATAAGATTTGCTCAATAAAATATTAAGTAACAAAAGTGATCAGAAATAGAATCTGAGTTTAATTACGTTGGCCTCATGGACAAGAATCACAGTACACGTGACCCAAAATACGACGGACATATACACACCGTAGACATCAACTACTACAAACCACACACGTACAGCACAATTACTAATGCCCACTGTGTCGGCTTATCATACAGCATTGTGTTTTAACTCGTTACTGCCCAAACACCACAACCCAAATAAATCGCGCAGTGGTATTTGATGGCTAAGCGCAGCTTCAGGTAAAGTTAAGAGTCTTACTCATGATTCAAATTACCTTCAGCCAAAAAAGTGAACACAATAACTTAAATTATAGCGGTGCACCACTTCTAAGATTAAGAAGGTGTCCGTTTGAGGAACTAGTGATTCTAAATCTATTTTTGTCTTTTGGCCTTTTGTCTTTTAAATTTGAATACACACTAACCAGCAGTGGAACAGCTCTCTGGAATACCGCGTCTGAACGCCTCGATTTTCCCTATGGTCACACTCTCAATGTTTAATCCCTAGAATTTTTAAGGAATATAACATCGTAACCAGTGTTTTGATTACGGGGAAAGCTTTCACTGCATCACGCACGTGGGGTCAGACGCAAACGCTTCAATAATTTAGCAAACTTGGACAGGCCTTTGCACAGACAACACACACTGGGAAGACGTTTGTGGCCACATTCAGTATAAGGGCGTAACGCAACACCGCCGGCCACTACAGTAGTGAGCAAAGTAGAAAAAAATCAACAAACTACAACCATCCATAACTTCGGCAAACCAGACCAGTAGCAGCAAGTGACTTGGTGGGGACAGAATAGCTAAAATGGTCCCAGTTCGTGATACCACTTCACATCAGACTCAAAAAACACTAACCTTGTTCCGTGCCGATCGGTGGTGCACAACACCCGTAGCACCCAGCAGTGTTTCATCAGTAGTGCCGACTTTCCAGCAGTTTACGAAATTCTCAGCGTTGGCTACCGGTAGCACTATCAGTCCACATTGCACTACCGATCCCAATTCTGTATCAAAAGATAATCATCGGAGACACAGTAAAGCTAAATGCTTCATAACTGATCAAAGTATTGTCAATGCGTCTGTATGCATCACTCAATATCATCTTTTGTGCTACTACAACGACGTTAAGAACTCTCACCGACAAACAGTATAAATCACCTGGCAACTCAACAACCAAAAAACTTTCTATCAACACGTAATGTTGCTTTTGCAGTATCAGTACCACAGGCAATAACAAAAACAATCCCATTAGACGGATAGTTTAAACGACTTGGTGGAATACGCAATTCACTGTTGCTGGCCAAAGCTGAGTTCCCAAAAGAAGAACATTTAACTCTCCATGCTAAGCATCTCACTATCGTGTACCATATCACCGGATAACAAATAGGAGATGTTACGATAAGTGACTCCTAGAGCCAACTGCCGCTATTTGCTTTCCCCAAGCACTCAAAGCTTCCCAAAGAGGATACTCCCACCTACGTATAGAGAAATAATCACCACAATAAAATAAGAGAAATCAGAGCGCGAACAGAAAGCTTTAGGTTTTCCTTTTTCCCACGTGCCATTTGAGAATGGAATGGTAGAGAAGTAGTATGAAAATGGTTCAATGAACCCTCTGCCAGGCACTTAAGTGTGAATTGCAGAGTAACCACGTAGATGTAGATGTAGATGAAACGTAGGGACGAGCCACCAAATTTGACTGTGAGGAGGTGGGGGTGTGAATTCAAATTGCCGGGACGACTAACATCCGGTACGTCAGCTAGTAACTCATTCTAATGAAGTATATATTCTAATGGCTGTTATCGGTAGATCACCTCAAATGATTCCATATTTCTAGATTTCCAGGAGACTTTTGATAGCGTTTATAACAAGCGGCTTGTAGTCAAATAGCCTGTCAAGGCAGTATCGTCTCAGCTGCTGGATTTGTTATTTCCTGTCAGTGAGGTCATTGTTCATAATAATTAGTGGAATCATTGAGTGAAACTGAAATGATATCTGACGTTCCCCAAGAGTGTTATAGGGCCTCTGCAGTTCGTAAACGATATAAATGTTTCAGAATACAACCCAAGCCGCTATCTTAGATATTTTGCAGATGATACTGTCGTTTACCATCTGATAAAAGCATCGGAAGATCAAAACCAACTCAAAATGTTTTAGACAAGATCTCTATATGGTGCGAAAATTGGCAATTGTTGCCTAAATATTGATACGTGTGAGGTCGTTCACATGAGTTGTAAAATGAATTCGTTAAATTTCGGTTACACTGTGAATCACATAAATCGAAGGGCTATCAATTCAGTTACATACCCAGGAGTAAAAACTAAGAGTAACTTAAATTGAAACGATCACATAGATATAGTTACTAGGATTGAGATCAAAAGACTGCGTTTTATTGACAGAACATGTAGAGATTACAACAGATACACTGAAGAGAGTGCCTACATTACGATTGTCCGTCTTCTGTTTGAGTATTGCTGTGCCGTATGGGATCCTTACCAGATAGGATTGACGGAAAGCATCGAAAATTACCAAATAAGGGCATTTCTTCTTATATTATAATGAAATAGGGGAGAGAATGTCACGGATGTGATACGGGAGTTGGAAATAGAATCATTGAGGCAAAGATGGTTTTCGTGTCAGTGAGGGCTTTCCACGAAATGTCAAACACCAACTTTTTCCTCCAAACGCGAAATTATTTTGTTGACGCCCGCCAATATCGATTGAAATGATGATCGAAATAAAATAAGAGGAATCGAAGCTAGTGCGGAAAGTTATGCTTGTTCGTTATCCCTGCGCACGATTCAAGCGTGGAGGGTTAGAGTAATAGTGGAATGTGGCTCGATGAACACTTCTGTCAGGTACTTGCAGATTATGAACTGCAGAGTAGTACTGTAGATGTAGATCTAGTTGACGATTCCGCATCACACAGGAGTGTTCGCATACTTTTCATCAGCTAGCGTAATAGTTAACGTTGAAAATAACATAAACGTTCATTTCAAAGATTCATATCGACTTAGTGTAATGTAAGTTCTACAAGATATATAAGAAATACAGCGTCTATTGAAGGCACAGTCACAGATCTGATTGTAAACTAAGAGAAATGTGTTGAGTCCTGGTTTTTCTTTCTGGAGACTTTAATCAAATGCTGCCCGATACGTCGAAGTAACTCCGCCCTATGTAATCCACACAAGTACAAAACATTCATTTTTGTGGAGATATGTGTCAAAGATTTATGAAAAGCAAAATATTACAGAACAGTCCGCCTCCGTTAGCTGGGTGGTGCCGGCACGATAGCTCAGCGTATTCGGCCAGAGAGCTGGCTGGTCTCTGTAATAAAAAAACTGAGTGAGGGATCAAGAGCGACATTCAGCGGATATCATGTGGCGTCCGTTACGACCAAATACAACGAACTATAACGAACCAAATTCGAATGCCATGCATTGGGTCCGGTTTCTATTCCCGACTGGATCGGAGATTTTCTCCGCTCGGGGAGTGGGTGTTGCATCGTCCTCACCATCATATCATGATCATCGACACGCAAGTCGCCCAATGTGACTACAAATCGGCGGCCGAACCTCCCCAGGTGAGGACTCCAGGCCATCAGTACCATACGATCGATTCACTTTATTTCCGAATTGGTGAATAGCTGATTGGATGTGAGTGTTTACGTCATCTAGAACTCGTGACTGGTACACAGAGATCAGTTGAATTGTGTCGTCCATCGTAAAGCTAGCAGATGATGTTTACAAATCACAATTTGAATTGTCTCCGAGGGAAGGTAATATTTATGTGACGACGTCCACGATTTACAGTATTAAATTCTTACCCTTTTACCAGGCAATTTACTGCATATAAGTCTAAAGCTTTGCCGTAGTGGATCCCATTAAAGACACGAAACTTTCACGAGACTTCTGAACTCAATTCATCCGGCTCTATTAACACAACTCGTTTTGTTTCCTTTTGACTTATAATCCTGAGCTAATAAAGAGTATCAAAACGAATTCGGGGACTAGAAAATACAGGGCTGTCGCACCAAGACTGAATACCATAACTCCAAAATCCGTCAAAAATAAACGAAAAAATACCTATTCAAAAAATCTGAGAAAAATTCACTTGACGCCTTCCTGAGAGACAATATCCACTCCTTCCAAATTAACAATGTAAGTGTAGACCAGATGCGGCTTGAATTCAAAGAAATAGTATCGAAAACAATTGAGAAATTTATACCAAGTAAATTAACAAACGACAGAGCTGATTTTCCGTGGTATAAAAAACAGGTCAGACACAGTTACAGAAACAACGAAAAATGTACGCCTAATTTAAACGAGCGCAAAATACGCGAGAAGCTAGAAATTTAGCGCGAACTTCTATGCGGAATGCTTGTAATAGTTTCCACAATGAAGTTTTTTCTTGAAACCTGTTAGAAAATCTAAAGAGATTCTGGTCGTATGTAAGGTATACTACCGGGAAGACACGATCAGTGCCTTCTCTGTGCGATATCAATGGAAATACTATCAATGACAGTTCTGCTTAAGCCGAGTTACTAAACAAGATCTTCCTAAATTCCTTCACCAAAGAAGACAAATAAATAATCAAGAATTCGAATCACGAACAGCTGCCAAAATGAGAAACTTATAAGTAGACGTCCTTAGGGTAGTGACGAAACTTAAAGCACCCAATAAAAGCAAGTCTTCCCGTCCAGATTGTATACCAATTAGTTTCCTAATGCAACAGCTTCATAGTTTACAATCACGCACAACCACTCGCTCGACACGAAAACCTGTACCCAAAAACTGGAATGTTGCACGGGTCACACCAATATTCAAGAAAGGCAGTTGGACTAATCCACTAATTTACAGGTCCATATTATTAACGTCGATATGCACCAGGATTTTGGAACATGTACTGTGTTCGAATATTATGAATTACCTCGAAGAGAACAGACTATTGACACCTAGTCAGCATCAATTTAGTAAACAACGTTCTTGTGAAACAGAACTAACTCTTTGCTCACGTGAAGTGTTGACTGCTATACAAAATAGGTTTCGAAATGATTCCGTATTTCTAGATTTCCGGAAGTCTTTTGACGTCGCACCTCACAAGCGACGTTTAATCAAATTGCGAAAGAATGTCATCTCTGTTTTGCCTCTGTATTTGTGATTTCCTGTGAGATTTACAGTCAGAGAGGACGCAATTCGTAAGTCATCGAGTAAAACAGATTTGTGGCGTTCCCCGAGATAGCGTTGCAGGATCTCTATTGCTCCTGATCTATATAAATGATTTAGGAGACAATCTGAGAGGCCGTCTTATGTTGCTTGAAGATGGTGCTGTCATTTATCGTCTAGTAAAATCATCATACGGTCAAAGTCAATTGCAAAACGATTTAGATAAGATACCTATATGGTGCAAATTGGCAATTGTCCCTTAATAATGAAAAGTCAAATCCTAAGGTCGTAAATTCAATTAAATACCTAGGAAGCGCAATTACGATCAACTCCATTTGGAATGAACACAAAGAAAATTTTTTGGGAAAGGGGAACCTATGACTGCATTTTACTGGCAGAAGACTTGGCAGATGCAACAGATCTACTAAAGACACTGCCTACTCTACGCTTGTCCGTCCTCTTTTGGAGTACTGCTGTATCGTGTGGCATCCTTATCAGATAGAATTAATGGAGTACATTAAGAAAGTTCAAAGAATGGCAGCATGTTTCGTATTATAGAGAAATAGAGAATAGAGTTCAAAGAAAAGATACAGGATTTGGGGTGGAAATCACTAGAACAAACGCGTTTTTTGTTGCGGAGGAATCTTCTCATCAATTTTCAATCACGACTTTCTCCTCCGAATGCGAAAATATTTTGTTGACGCTGACCTGCATACGGAGGAACGATCATCTTAACCAAATAAAGGAAATCAGAGCTCGCACGGAAAAATGTAGTCGCTCGCTGTTCGAGAGTGCGATAACAGAGAAGTATTGTAAAGGTGTTTCGATAAAACCTCTGCCGGTCGCTTAATTGTAATTTGCGGAGTAGCTATATAGATGTAAATATATATTAATGTACGATTTGCAGTTATTGTACGACGAATACCTACCAAAATGTTACAATGGTCCAAGGTTGTAAGTGAACTAGGTTTCAGTCTCATGGGTGTGAGATGAATGCAGGTATGTCTGTGTTGTCAGGACGCCACTGTGGAACCTGTACAGCGTCCTTCGGCGCTAATAAAACAAGATTAGTAAGTTAATATTCATTCATTCAGATTTCCACTTCCGCGCCTTCTCATTACCCGGTGACATGTAAGAATTTCATTGACACCTTCTTCGGCTTGGCTGTGCTTGTAGCCAAAGTCGGTGGTCCAGCAGTTTAGTCAAAGTCTTACAAGCTATTGCCTGGCAGTGACATCATGTCGACATACTGCGTTAGGGTGTCCTCGATTCCGCTCCGGAAGAAGACGATGACCCATAGTGACCTATCAGGATGTATTCGGCTGATCCTGGCTGAACCGGACAGACAGGCCCCGGCAACCGGAAGCGCATGCAGCGATGATCAGACACAGAGGAAGCGGATGCCCCTTTCACCCAGCAATGTTGATGTTTGAGGAGGGGCAAGGACCGTGAGACTCACTGGTGTTGGAAGGCTGTCAGTCTCGACATCAGCGATGTGGGAGGCGGGAAGTCCGTGAGAGGCAGGTCGTGGTTACTTGGATTTTGTCATCACGGTAAGGGCAAACGGCGTGTACAAGAGTAGTGCTGGAACATCTGCTACATCAATCTCACTATACTGTAATAAACACTGAATCGAGTGCCTTGGTATAAACGCCATCGAGCCTAAAGACCAACTGACTCAGAGCAGGAGCACTGCGGTATTTATGGAGACGGAAGGGAGAGAATGACGTGAGGCTCTGTTCGTTATGACTGAATGTGGCGTGTTCCTTTACTAGTTGTCAGCAGTCGTCGTTCCTCTGTGTTCACTAAACAATTTGTTACAGGCTGTTAACGTCACTGTGAAGTCCCTGATAGGTAATACTGCGTCCGAGATATAGACTGTTGCCCCACATGACATGAATGAGCGAATATATCTCTGTCATTCTCTCTCTCACTGGATGTTCTGATGAACGATTAAATTACACGTGGCGATAGATGACGGTGTACCAACGTGCGCTCATGTCTGTGACCGACTAGCGGTGTTCATTATTTCTTTCTGCTGCATAGCTACGTCACCACAACTGTGGCTGTCGCTGTGGCTGCGCTGGCGTGAATCTACAAAAATTTTTGATTTCGCCCCATTTTTACTCTGTGGCGTAACACCACTTACTCTGACGCATCTCCCTCCTTTAACAGGTTGCAGTTTTCGATGATACTTAAGTTTTCTACCATGGTCAACAACTGCAGAGTAGGATCTCACGTGCTTTTTCACGGACAACTTGTTTACTCACCGATATTTTCATCCAATAATTTATTTATTCTTACTCTTTAGCGGAAACTATAAGGACTTACAATCAGAAAGGCCGTTAGTTTAGTTATGAATGTGTAAATATTTTTTCCTTGCAATCTGTAAACTGAGCTCATACCTAAAAATAAAAATTAGTTTGATTTTATATCATAAACAGATTTCTACACATTATTCTTTGTAATACGTAACGAAGAATACAGCACCCCCGGGTTATCAGCTCTTGGGATATGCAGTCAGCTACAAGGCGTATTAAAGCTTCAACTTTTCATAGATTGGCTTCTGTAGTAGGCCTACACCATCGTATAGGGATGTGCTGGAAAGTAGTGACTCCATATTTTAGCCACGAAGCATAGATAAGTGGAATGACAATAATGTTTGTTCATTTAGAAAGCTCTAAGAATTTCCACAAAAAATATTCAAAGGCATTACGCTTCAGCCCGCCCTCGTACATTTATATTCATTTCCACAGTGTGTAACCAGTATTTGTATTTGGTTATTCCGCCGTTTTCTTGCTAATAAAAAAAGGTAATACTGTGGTGGCAAAAAAGTTCGTTGATGCACTTCATGTTCTCACGCTTCGCTTATCGAAATTTAAGTGACAGTAAAGTGCCTGTTTACCATGATGATTATACAGACTCAAACATTTAAGTGATTCCACTGCAGCTCTATTCTCTCTGGGCACTTAACCTTCTTCGTTTCCTTATGAATTTGCTTTACCGGTCCGCTAATTCATCCATGATTTGGCGATTAGTGTTACTTTCATTCTGAGCCTGCATGTCTTTTCCTTATTCATAAAGTCTGTGAATGTGTGTAGGCTTCATTTCGCGAGTATTTGTATTTTGTATACGTGCATGGAGGAGATGGGAAACCAGATGGCTTTAGCAACCGCACATCAATCCAGTGCATTTCGTTGCTTGTATAACTATTCAGTCGCAAATTAGGCTCAAATGGCTCTGAGCACTATGGAACTTAACATCTGCGGTCATCAGTCCCCTAGCACTTAGAACTACTTAAACCTAACTAACCGAAAGACATCACACACCTCCATGCCCGAGGCAGGATTCGAACCTGCGACCGTAGCAGTCGCACGGTTCCAGGCTGAAGCGCCTAGAACTGCTCGGTCACATAGGCCGGCTCGCAAATTAGATTAATCATACAAAAAGATTGATTAGTGATCTCATATTTAGTCCTGTTACTGAAAAAATAACTAGAAAATTATGACACAATACGATGTACTTCACATTGACATCCTGGTACCCAACGAACGATTTTAATAGAAATTATATGATCAGAGGTGTCAAATACAAATTCCTGAACTGGTATTCCTTATGTCATTCATGATGTACCTAAAGTAATTACAGTGAAATCATTATTTTTGTCATAAGTGTATCATATTCTTGCCTATATTAAATATGAGATTTTTGTAATTGTGCTCTGAGTGTAATCGATGTTTGGCGGTTTATCAACTGTAGTGAGGATATATGACTATGCACCGACACACCATGAATTGCTTTATAACGTAATTTATTTTATTCTCTTTGATATGCATTGCACCACTTTGTTCTCACCATCAGTTGTCGATTTGGAATGCAGTTTATAAACTGTTAAGTGACCTGGTACATTGCAAGCCACTCAACTGGCATGGAACTGATTAAACGCCTATAACTGGAACGTATTCTTGTGCATGTTGCTTACCAGTAATTGATTTTACCCTTTTTCAGATACAACACAAGCAAAACATCGATTTAATTACTAATGAAAATTAGATCAAACTGTGGCACGTTCTCATACTGCGCTTAATTGAATTTACACACACTATATATTTCTTTTCGAAAGCGCTGCTAAATAATTTTCTGTTAATTAACCGAGTTGGTCAGATGTAGATAAATCTCTTGTACATGTAATCAACACAAATAGAATCCCACGTAATAGACTTCAAACTCTCTGACGTCAAAGATTCATTTATACGTGTGTGATGAGAGGTGTGAGTGAAGTTGTGATATAGTGTATTAAAGCAATAAGATCAGCATGAAGCTAAAGAGAGAGAGAGAGAGAGAGAGAGAGAGAGAGAGAGAGAGAGACAGAAATGGTGGTGTGGCCTAAAACGTTCCACTTACGTTCGAGTTTCTGTGAAAACAAATATGTCACCTATTGGTCTTATAGATAAGCAAACAACAAAAAAGACTTTAATTTATAGAAATGGTGGCCAGTTTTAATTATTAATTTACGTATGTGGTTATAATAAAATTGTTTAGTTAATAATGATATGGTTAACACATCTGGTTTTGAGAAAAGTTCGTTATATTTGTGCATAGTGAGGTACTGCTGGGCTAATTTAGAAGTAACCTAATGGGATCAGCGTCCGCAGACAATTGTCGAACGTAGGGCTAGATTCAAATCTTGCCAAGTTTGATACAGCTGACTCGCCATTTCGTGTCCGAAAAACCAAATTTGACAAGGACTACATAAAATTTATTATATCTCGAAACACTGATAGTTGTCTGTTTAGTATTTTGAACGTAAAATACTTTGCTACCCAAACGATAAGCATATTTCAATAGTATATGCAACGTACATTTTTAATTTTAATGTTAATGTTTTAATTTATAAACTGACGATTTAATTTATATTACGATACGATAACAGTGTAAAATTCATGACTTTATCACCTGACGATAATGATATTTCGCCTAGCATGATTCTGTGAGTACTTTCCTGAACGTGATAAATGATGATTGTCAGGCGACTGAAATTCGTTGTGTAAATAAAGAATTTGACCAGAACATAAAGGCTGTAACACCACGTTTTACAAATACACAAGTGCTGTGGGGCACCACTTCATGAAAATATACAGGATATGTGAAATCAAAATGGCCCGTTCGACTGGCAGCAGTAATGGAGGAACGATAGATCTACAGTTGCTTCCAACAGGATGTAGCATATTCCTATACAGCCGACCAAACCGTTGAGCTCATCCGCCCAGTCTTCACGACTGCCAGAGCTGTTAACAGAGGTCAGTCTGATCGCCGCCATAGCTGGCCACCCAGGGCAACTGAGCCGTCGGTGCGCGGTTACTGTGTGTTGGGAACCGTCAAGTGTAAGGTGTACCGCAACATGACTCATAGCCTTCAAGAAATGCAGGAAAACAATTCGGATGAGACTGCAGCATTTCCAGCAGTCCTGCCTCGATCTGTCTTCAGCAACTTGCTGACAGGGGCTCAAACGTGCCTTGAGCTGAATGTTAGTTACTTTCTACGTATGGTATAGTTAGTACTGTATTTCCTTTCCTATGCTGTGTTTATTTACGACCTGGAACTCTGTTCTCCGGGTCACTTTTATTTGCCCCACCTTGTATCTGAATGTTAATATTTTAATATGCACATGGGTACTACCTCTTTGACTAAACGAGCTGAAATTAACTTCTGTCATGCTTAAATTCAGAATATCGAACGAGCTATGAAATAGAAGTACTGGTGGGACATATTCACAAAAGTAATTTTTTTCATATTCTCATAATGTAAGGTTGAAACGGGAAATTAAAAATCTGAAATACGAGTATAACATCATATCGAAGGATAAAATCCTGAGCCGGCCGGAGTGGCCGAGCGGTTCTAGGCGCTACAGCCTGGAACCGGGCGACCGCTACGGTCGCAGGTTCGAATCCTGCCTCGAGCATGGATGTGTGTGATGTCCTTAGGTTAGTTAGGTTTAAGTAGTTCTAAGTTCTAGGGGACTGATGACCACAGATGTTAAGTCCCATAGTACTCAGAGCCATTTGAACCATTTTTCATAAAATTCTACTGGATATAAACAAAAATGACACATCGATATCTTTAGAAAATGAGAAACTGGTAATAAACTATTGAAAACGGCTATTCAAGTTCGATGCCCTCTGTGACTATTTGTTTATAAAACTACACATCCGACCACTTCACTGACTGTATTGCATTACTTTCATGGTTACCATATTTTTACTGTCGACTAGCATAAGTGAAAAAACATAATGTGTTACTAATGCTTGATTTTTTGGTTGTCTGGGTAAAGTGTAACCGGGTGTTAGTATATGGCTAGATTACCGTAGAAAATACATCGGAACCATCCCCAAACTTGTCGGTAGAATCAACTTTTTAGCAGCGTAGGACGGCACCATGGAATACTCGTCTCTCTAGCTGGTCGCATTAATGCGCAGCGTAGTAAGTGAAAAAAAGAGTTCATAGCTCTGTGAGTAAATGTTGCACTGATTTGCACCCATAAACTTTGGGAATCTCTCAATCCTTGAGAGCTCATTACACCTTGCGTCCATCTTAAAATTTCACAGTTTTTTCCCCTCTCTTCTAGCACGGAGATTGGTTTTTTGTTTCTTCGGTTATACGTGGGATTAATCACTGATGTATACAACTACACCGTACCAAACCGTGAAGATGTTACAAACTTTCATGGGCAATGGATAAGGATAAATGTATCAGTCTAATGTAGGATACCCAGATCTGGAAACGACAGAATCGAAAGCTACAGGCGAATATCTTTCTAAGCCTCTAACATTGGAATGCATGTACCGGTCCTGTTCTTGCTAAGACTGTAGCGTTGGCAGGTTTCAGAGGTATTGGCACCAAACAAAACAACAAAAAATCTAGTAAACATGGATTCTTAAAAACGCATATCTTAACAGCTATGAGCAGTTGTTCGTCTCCGATACTATGAAACTAATCTCTTTTACTGCAAGCTGTTTCGTTTCCATATTTTGGGAAGAGGTAGTATGGCGAAAACAAAAATAATACAGTATATATGTGTTCCAAAATGCTTACGTTAAGACCTATGAGCACTTGTTTTTCTTTGCTACTGTGAAACACATTTCATCGGCTGAACAAATGCCCTATGATCTTAAGTTATGCATTTTAAAATCCATATTTACTGAACATTTTTCCTTGTTTTCGTCCATACTACTAGCTCTGAAAGTTGCCTACCCTAACATCTTAGCAACAGTTGTAGCGGTATATGTATTTCTCCGTCATACATATTAGAATGACTTTCACATACAACTTTCGATTCGGTCGTTTCAGGACCAGGAGGTAAGACCTCAAGTTGACACATGTACATTTCCCCCTGAAAGTCTGTAACATCATCACGAAATAGCCCTGTACAATGACTGATAAAACTGTAATATTTCACATCGCTGTTGGTAATATTAAGTCCGCGGTATAATGGAGTCACAGATTATTAGATAATCGAGATAAATCTGCAATGAACGAAAGAAAAATTCCCACCTTCCAAGGGGGGGGGGGGGGGAGGGAAGTTGCCCTTCATGTGCCTCTCCACACACCCTCACCATTTTGAGGACGCTTATTACTACTGGAACAGAAATAAGAAGCGTTAGACAAATTGCATTGTCATTCCAATGAAATGAATACCTCTAGCTGCGTACAGGCGTCGATATAAGTCAAAGGGGACAGTTGAAAATGTGGGCCCCGAACGGGACTCGAACCCGTGATCTCCCGCTTACATGACAGACGCTCTGCCTATCTGAGCCACCGAGGAAGCAGAGGTTATTGTGACTGCAGGGACTTACCTCTGGCACGCCTCCCGTGAGACCCACAATCCCATATTATCGCCCGCACTATATTCATAGTGCCCCTGCCCAATATACCCATTACTCGCGGCTTTTTGCCGATTCCCGTAAGAATTTGGACACTGCTTGTGCATCCCCCCCATGAACCATGGACCTTGCCGTTGGTGGGGAGGCTTGCGTGCCTCAGCGATACACATAGCCGTACCGTAGGTGCAACCACAACGGAGGGGTATCTGTTGAGAGGCCAGACAAACGTGTGGTTCCTGAAGAGGGGCAGCAGCCTTTTCAGTAGTTGCAAGGGCAACAGTCTGGATGATTGACTGATCTGGCCTTGTAACAATAACCAAAACGGCCTTGCTGTGCTGGTACTGCGAACGGCTGAAAGCAAGGGGAAACTACAGCCGTAATTTTTCCCGAGGGCATGCAGCTTGGGTAAAATATTCCGGAGGTAAAACAGTCCCCCATTCGGATCTCCGGGCGGGGACTACTCAAGAGGATGTCGTTATCAGGAGAAAGAAAACTGGCGTTCTACGGATCGGAGCGTGGAATGTCAGATCCCTTAATCGGGCAGGTAGGTTAGAAAATTTAAAAAGGGAAATGGATAGGTTGAAGTTAGATATAATGGGAATTAGTGAAGTTCGGTGGCAGGAGGAACAAGACTTCTGGTCAGGCGACTACAGGATTATAAACACAAAATGAAATTGGGGTAATGCAGGAGTAGGTTTAATAATGAATAGGAAACTAGGAATGCGGGTAAGCTACTACAAACAGCTTAGTGAACGCATTATTGTGGCCAAGATAGATACGAAGCCCACGCCTACTACAGTAGTACAAGTTTATATGCCAACTAGCTCTGCAGATGACGAAGAAATTGAAGAAATGTATGATGAAATAAAAGAAATTATTCAGATTGTGAAGGGAGACGAAAATTTAATAGTCATGGGTGACTGGAATTCGAGTGTAGGAAAAGGGAGAGAAGGAAACATAGTAGGTGAATATGGATTGGGGGACAGAAATGAAAGAGGAAGCCGCCTGGTCGAATTTTGCACAGAGCACAACATAATCATAACTAACACTTGGTTTAAGAATCATGAAAGAAGGTTGTATACATGGAAGAACCCTGGAGATACTAAAAGGTATCAGATAGATTATATAATGGTAAGACAGAGATTTAGGAACCAGGTTTTAAATTGTAAGACATTTCCAGGGGCAGATGTGGACTCTGACCACAATCTATTGGTTATGACCTGTAGATTAAAACTGAAGAAACTGCAAAAAGGTGGGAATTTAAGGAGATGGGACCTGGATAAACTAAAAGAACCAGAGGTTGTACAAAGATTCAGGGAGAGCATAAGGGAGCAATTGACAGGAATGGGGGAAATAAATACAGTAGAAGAAGAATGGGTAGCTTTGAGGGATGAAGTAGTGAAGGCAGCAGAGGATCAAGTAGGTAAAAAGACGAGGGCTAGTAGAAATCCTTGGGTAACAGAAGAAATATTGAATTTAATTGATGAAAGGAGAAAATATAAAAATGCAGTAAGTGAAACAGGCAAAAAGGAATACAAAGGTCTAAAAAATGAGAACGACAGGAAGTGCAAAATGGCTAAGCAGGGATGGCTAGAGGACGAATGTAAGGATGTAGAGGCCTATCTCACTAGGGGTAAGATAGATACCGCCTACAGGAAAATTAAAGAGACCTTTGGAGATAAGAGAACGACTTGTATGAATATCAAGAGCTCAGATGGAAACCCAGTTCTAAGCAAAGAAGGGAAAGCAGAAAGGTGGAAGGAGTATATAGAGGGTCTATACATGGGCGATGTAGTTGAGGACAATATTATGTAAATGAAAGAGGATGTACATGAAGATGAAATGGGAGATATGATACTGCGTGAAGAGTTTGACAGAGCACTGAAAGACCTGAGTCGAAACAAGGCCCCCGGAGTAGACAATATTCCATTGGAACTACTGACGGCCGTGGGAGAGCCAGTCCTGACAAAACTCTACCATCTGGTGAGCAAGATGTATGAAACAGGCGAAATACCCTCAGACTTCAAGAAGAATATAATAATTCCAATCCCAAAGAAAGCAGGTGTTGACAGATGTGAAAATTACCGAACTATCAGCTTAATAAGTCACAGCTGCAAAATACTAACACGAATTCTTTACAGACGAATGGAAGAACTAGTAGAAGCCAACCTCGGGGAAGATCAGTTTGGATTCCGTAGAAACACTGGAACACGTGAGGCAATACTGACCTTACGACTTATCTTAGAAGAAAGATTAAGGAAAGGCAAACCTACGTTTCTAGCATTTGTAGACTTAGAGAAAGCTTTTGACAATGTTGACTGGAATACTCTCTTTCAAATTCTAAAGGTGGCAGGGGTAAAATACAGGGAGCGAAAGGCTATTTAGAATTTGTACAGAAACCAGATGGCAGTTATAAGAGTCGAGGGACATGAAAGGGAAGCAGTGGTTGGGAAGGGAGTAAGACAGGGTTGTAGCCTCTCCCCGATGTTGTTCAATCTGTATATTGAGCAAGCAGTGAAGGAAACAAAAGAAAAATGCCGATTCCCGTAAGAATTTGGACACTGCTTGTGCATCCGCACAGAAGAAGATGGTGAAATGGCCGGTGAGCCTTAACTATATATATATATATATATATATATATATATATATATATATATATATGAAGATGTTTGTTCTTTCGGACATGTCCGAAGGAACAGATACCGTCTTCATATATATATATATATATACATAAATTGCACTGTCGCCACTGGAGTAGTGTGGATACTTCTTACTGTGAGCTCCATCAGAACAGATAGCATCTTCATGTATATATATATATATATATATATATATATATATATATATATATATATATATATATTGCACTGTCGCCACTGGAGTAGTGTGGATACTTCTTACTGTGAGCTCCATCAGACATATCTTCCTCTCAAATTTTGTCATTCCAGGACGATTACAGTGAGTGAGAAGTCGACGTATTAGATGATATAATGCTGACGACGCTGGACTATATTCCAAGAGAGGGTTCCGGGAGATTTAGGATTTCCGTAGTTTTTCTGAACCTTTTAATGAAAATAGCGGAGTTGTTCGTTTGAAAATGACACATGCGATATTCTCGCCTATCTTTGTTCACGCAGAACTTGAGCACCGTGTCAAATGAAACCGTCGATGATAGAAAGTTAAACACTGATGTTCGACTGTTTTCTTCCGTGAAAATATATGGTACCAACGTCATTTACAGCGGAAGCAGATATATTTCTAGATGTATCTCAACTCACTTGCCGTCAAGCTACCAGACGTATCCAAAACTATGTTATTCCAATGGCAATGGACATCAAATTAGTTGCTGTATTTTGAGACGTGCTACAGATCTCGGTACGTACTAAAGTTGGTTTCCATCATTCTGGGAAAAGGTTGCAAGAAGCAATAGTATATGCTGTTTTCTCAAAATGGTGAATATGTTGTACTACCTTTTGTTCACATATTTATTGTGCTTAAATAGCCATGTTTGAAGATTATGTTTGTACATGAATTAGAAACAATAATAACAAGAAGAGGAAGAGAGAAAAGAACTAATTATCTTACACCAATAGAAAGGTGTGTGAGCAGTATGGGTATAATAAAATCTGAAGAAAGAATCATATAGATAGAGGAGGAGTGCTAAATAACAGGATAAATTTAGCAGGAAATATGGAAGAAAACAGAAGCAGAGATGAGGACGAGGAAAAGTGGGCAATTGTAAATAACATGACGGGAATATTAGATCTCTGTTCGGCAGGAGAAAGACAGCAGGCATATCTCGATAAGAAGACTACGCCCTTCATGGCTGAGTAATCGTTAATTTTCTCTTCATTGTAACATGGATTTGTGTTAAATTAAACCTACTGACTACTGTAATGCAGTCATATGAGTATAATTAATAAGTGTATGGTTATGCAAAGGTACCGTCAAGGTTCTGAACTTAATAGATCTTTTACTCCAGTAAAGGAAAGATAACAGGTGTTTCAAATACGTGGAGGGCGTAACGTAACCACTATTTGTCCCTGTTCTTCAGATATCTATCTTCATTTAACATTTTTTTTCTTTGCGGTGATAATATTTTTCTATCAATAATATGAAGCAACATACACAAATTGTTATAGCTTTTATTAGGAAGCGTGACAAAGATGCCGAGAAACGTAAAATCGAAGATAAAAGCCCAGATTGCGTAACATTCTTACGTGATGGTGGTAAAAGTCGACATAGAAGTTGCATTGTCGTGACCTGTGCCTGTGTGAAAGGCTTATTTTACATCAACCAGCGAGCCGAGAAGTCGGCACTTTTGCCGGTCCGACACGGGACCTACCGCCTCTTCACACGTAGCCGACAGCCGCACGTGTCTTGTGCGTATTCAGTTGAACTCGACTACAAATGGAGCAAGACCAGCTATTAGCGTGGTATCTCTCTACAGACGTTTGAAAAACAAAAGAAGAAGAAGAGTGCATTGGGTCCGTCCACTCAATATGAGAAGAGACGGATCGAGTGCATTCGTTGTTCTTTTAAGGAATTAACGGCAGGTGAAGGTAAGTTTTTAATTATTTGCGGATGAGTTAACGAACTTTTGGCGATCTACATCACGAATGAAGAGCTAAATTCAGCGCCGTAATACTCCCTTCCAGCCTATACAAATGTTGGCAATTACAATCAGGTGAGTGGAAAAGAAAACAGTAGCTAAAATTTAAAAATAAATCATTATCCTAAAGTATGTAAATTTTTGTTATCACCTTAAAAAATTTAAACATTGGTTAAACATTAAGCGACTCAATACTAAATTTTCAGTGACTTACGAAACGTAGGGATCCGGAAGATATTCCGGAAAATTCTTCTACTGCTCGTTCGCAATACTGTGTGTCGGTAGTGGGTGATTGATTATTTACTGCAACATTTGTAGATTGTTGTTCCTGGTAGAGAGGGAAACCTACTTGAGGTACTAGGGTGAGCGGTTGTATTAACGTTTCCAAACTACTCCTTATGTTTCTTAATTTCGGAGAGAAGCTGCATAACCCTTAACAGAAATTCGACTCCCTCACTGTCATCAAATGTTCCCAAAGTTGGAACTATCCCGCTGAAAAAGATATACGCCGATTGCGTTTCCTGCGTAGCGCATTAATCACCTCTACCTATACTGGGTCAAATTTCCTTTCTTTTATTATTGCTTGATTCTACTGTTTTAAAACTACGTATTTCCTTTGTGATTGTCTCATTACCACCATTTTCTCTAAGCTGAGCGTCATGTGACCGAAAAAGTGTCATGAGAAAATTATTTTTCCGTATACTCATCATTATTAGTGAGTGTGAAACTGTCGGCAGTCGGACGTCCTTCTATTGTTTTCTTCAAAAACTGAAGCTATTGACTGTGTATATACGTTCTGGGTGGCTGGCTCTCACTGCCATATTTTACGGATGACTTATACATCCTCTCACTCCTGTGGAAAAAATCGTGAACAATCGCCCACTACTTCATAACAAATTTGCCTGAAACAAGAATACTATCTGAAGTGCTACGTCACACTACTATCCTTACAAAAAAGTTATATGGTATTCATCCTGTCTGAAATAATACATCATGAAAAGCGGAGAAGTTTTTAGAAACCCATTCAGTTTTGCTCTCGGTTTCAAAAGTATTGGAGAGCAGTAGGAGATCAAAATTTTTATGTTGTAAAACCACATGTGGGTAAGTTATTACATACAAAGTTTCAGGTTTATTTCGCAATTTATTCCCGAGAAGTGAAAGGCAAAACTACACATTTTTTCATTGGGTTATTTTTTCGCTCGACTCAGCTTCAAGTTATCTGTATGAAAGTTGGTAATGCAATCTTCTTTTTATTATTTCATTTAAGAGAGAGCAAAACGTTGTACAACATGTCGTAGACTTCTTTCTTTCACGAAAATACTGCCGGAGATATGTCTCAATGCTGTCGAAAATTGTGGGCGCACTATGCGATGGTGCGGTATGGTGTGAAACAGATGCGTATATTTCTACAAGCATTTAATTTGCAGAAGTAGAACACTGCCATTGTTAATTGGGGATGTGTAAAAATGTTCGTACATAGTTTCACCAATATCTGTGATGATCATGCGGGAATTCTTTCCTACATTAGACCACTGTGCACGGAATGGTCCTAATATAGGATTGTTCACTTTATTTCTTCCATTATTGTTACGTTAGGTATACACTACCCACTTTTCCAGAAATATATAAAAATGTACTATTACTGAAACAGTTATTTTTTTCCAGATATCTGACCAGTGGCTGAACGTTCACAGATCTTCATTATAGTTACAGGCTTGGCATTTCCACAATCAATAAAACAGTCAGATGTGTGTGAGGCAAGCTGTTTGGTCTATACGTTATGAATGTATGCCTCTACCCACCAATGACGACTTTGAAAACATTGCTGGAAATTTTGAGCAAAGAGCAAAATTGCCTCACTGCATTGGAGCTGTAGATGGAAAACACAGTGGTATCGTCCATCTACATAACTCAATGTACTACAATTACAAAGGATATTCATCAATAGTGTTGATGGCTGTGGCTGACTCTTACATTTACCTACGTAGATGTCGGCAGTTATAGCAAAGAGAGTGATTCTACTGTATTTAAAGAATGTTCTTTGTGAAATTCACTGATGGAAAAAAATAGTAATTCCTGAAGACAGGTGCCTTCGTAGTACAGTAAGTCCATAGGTACCTTTTTTTTTTTAATTGGTGATGAAACGTTTGGACTGCATCAACTCCTTCTACGACCATCCTCTGGACACCAATTAACAGTTGCTAGAAGAGTGTTCGATTATCGCCTGTTAAGAGCTCGGAGGTACGTAAAATATTCATTTGGGATACTGTCTAATCAATGGAAGATTTTAATTTAAGACCCGATTTTACTCTTGACATTGTGAACGCGTGTGTTGTTTTGCTCAATACCATTCTTAAAAAGGAAGGCTACAATCCCGAAGGTACATTGCCCATAACTGGACATGGAAGTATAACAAGAAGTGAATGTGTACGTGGGGAAATTTCTGACAATAATGTACGAAAAATGATGACGGATTATTTTATGACACCAGAGGGATCTGTGAAATGGAAATTATCTAAAATTTAATGTGCCTCAGTTGTAATTTTTTTGTGTTTAAAGTAAAAAATAAAGATTTGTACTTATCATAATCGTCTCTATCTTTGTCATACACCCGTTCAAAGCCTTCGTTCAGTTCTTTGCAAAATTCCATCCATGCATTCCTCGTTAGTATTCTGTCCTTATAAGTACCTAAAGTCTTGTCCCACAAAATGGTCGTTCCTGAATTACTGTTGTCAGGATTTCGGTATCAATTTCCGCTATGACGCATGTCCAGAACAGATTGAACCACCAACAAAGCAAAACACAACTGGTCGGCACACCATAGTTGTCGGGCAGAAGTGTGGCGCTCTACTGTTCGGCATCTGCGCCTTTATTTCCGCACGACACCGACAACGGGCTGACACAGTGGGTGGCGCCGGCATCCCACAGCCCCGGCCTGGCTGTCGTTTACCCGTCCCCGTCGTCTGTCGGCGTGGTGCGAATCATCCCGCAAGCGCCCCACCCTCACAACGGGCTAACCGGTCTCGAATACCGGGTGCCGGGTAGATGCGAAATAAGCCTGAGTGGCTACCTGGCAGTGCGGATGAGCACATGGACGGACGGACCTGTTGGAACTGAACGGCGCCGCCATCATGGCGCGTTGTGCGGTCCCATAAAGTGAGTTCGGTGGCAGCTCTAATGACCTCATTCCGTCACGGAGCTGACGCGTAG
This sequence comes from Schistocerca piceifrons, assembly GCF_021461385.2. Classification (NCBI taxonomy): domain Eukaryota; kingdom Metazoa; phylum Arthropoda; class Insecta; order Orthoptera; family Acrididae; genus Schistocerca; species Schistocerca piceifrons. The sequence goes on from NC_060140.1 coordinate 635,369,454, forward strand.
ACTCCAACTACAGGTCTTAAAGTTTCATCCGCCTGCGGCGCGTTTGAACAGCCCTCGCCACGGTTGTAAACCGCAGACAAATGCTGCCACCTCTCCTGTGTCGGCGTACCTCGTCAGCAGTAGTAAATGAGTCGCCAAGGAAATTAGTCGGTTTACGACTAGTTGTTCTCATAAAATACTCGCTTATACTATCAATATTGAAAGATCTTATCTACAGGTCCCCATTTTATTTTTAGAGATTAATGGCGCACGTTTGTTTGCAGCTGCTAATGAATTTTGCATACTGAATTGAACAAACGCCCATATAAGGTGTGAGATGATTTTCTGCACGTGTTGAAACTCTGTTTAAAAAAAATGACTGAAGAAAGAACCGTTACCTTCGCTACACGAAAGAGCTAAAGCTAAAAGTTTTGAATTAAATGTTTTCACAAATTCAAAGAAGTTTACAATTCACAAACCTGCAAGGCTAACATTTCTATATGTTAATAACATTAACGAAAAGGATTATAAAATAAAGTACTTGAAAATCCGTCAAATACATTCACTCGGGGCAGTACATCGTCGTCCAGTGGAAGAGTTTGCATCACACTGCCACAGCTTACCTTAATTAAGTGATATAACGACCCCGGCCTTTTTGCAACTTTCGAGTAGTGTACAATCTGCTTTGTGTTTCTTCCACATTGCTGTATAAACAACCAGAGTTGTTATCGTTCTGCGCGAAACATTAACGACCTGTGTATGAGGTGTCAACTAACAAGAGTGCTAATTTAGCACCTTCTTATAAGGTCGCTTTCTTGTCGTTTGTTCGGTAAAAATTTTGCAATTGATTTTAAGGTAACCTCGAAAGCTAGAGACTTGAAACTTTCAACACAGCTCAGAACCGGATGACAATGCAATATTACCTTGTGACTACGAAGGCGAGGGCACTCAGCGACTTGCCTTTCTTCTTACGAAGTTTATCAAACTTCTTCACAAGTTCCACCATCTCCTCCCCGTAGAGGCTTCTTATGTGACTACGAAGGCTTTCCCGGCGTAATAATTGATAACATTCTTCTCGGGTATGCAGCCGGATCATACCTTGCTCCCTTGTTTGTGTCTAGCGGAGTGTACCTTATTTACCACAACAATTTCCTAATGAGACACATTAAACGTTCAGCATAGCTCAAACTCGTTGACAATGAATTATGTATACAATTTCGTGTCTGGTGAGTGGTGGAGGGTACTTCGTGTAGCATTGGTATTTCCCTCTTTTTATGTTCCACGAATGATTACTTTTTGGTAAGAACGGTTACTGGTAAGCCCCATGTGAGATCGATTCTGTCAAATTTTTACCTTTAAGGTCTTTTCATGAGATAGTCGTAGAAGAAAGCAATATATTGGTTGACTCAGATACTGAAGTAATCCTGAAATTTACCACAGGTCTCTGTTATAATCTCGTCGAAAAACTTGAATAAGGTTGAAAATTTTGACCTCACAAGGCTAAAAAGCAGAAAATATTTGAATACAAAACTTTTTAACACTATACAGTTTTAAAAATTGTGCTTGTGATCTTTCAATTATGAAAATACTTCTAGAATTTAAAACGAAAATCTTGGGACACTTGCAATACATAATTCATGCACGTATAGTTTATATCCTTATAATTATTTCTTGCATAGGCCTCGGGTTCTTTTTGCTTTACATTACGCAAATATTTTCATTGCTATTAAAAGTTTATAAGCACACATTTCCTGGACTACCTGTATAGGGAGGGAATCTGTATACGACTGGGAAATATCGTTTAATACATTCTAGTCAGTTTTTAAATCATGTTTATTAAAAGATTTTTTATTCAAATAATTATTTATGATTTGACTGAGCCAGGCATTGTTACGAGAGCGCAACTGCTGATTTTTTTCATGTATGGTATTTAGTGTCTAGGATACGTCTGTGATTTTCAAAGTAACTTGGCTTTGTTTAAAACATTACCTTGATTAGAGAAACATTTGTACCGTTTCAAAGTGAATTTATCTTACACTGAAATTGTCACTCGTAAATTAAGTTACAATATGAAGATTAATAGCAGTTTGATGCTATCACTCTGCTACGACAGCCTGACTGCAATACTGTATCTTATTTACTGCTTTGACAAGTTCAGTCTTCCCAGTCTACATTCGCTACTATACTGTAAAGATAATTTATACTGTCTTACGCTTTTGGTGAAAATAACGAAGCATGCGCGTCACGGATATTTTGAGAAACTTAGTAATACGATTGCCTATACATTTCACACTTAACTAATATGCCCATTGAGCTGTTTCAGTGCAGTGGATAATGGTCCATTTCACTAACAAACCTATGTGTGTATGAAAATCACTACGCCTCTCCGGCCGTATCCATCTTAAGTCATCTAAGGACTATCGTGATGCCGCAACGTAATGTGACACAAATTTGTTATGCGAGATTCCGTGGCTAGCTCGAGTCATCTGGAGTTTCTCTATTTACGCCACTGTGAATAATAGCACCAAGGCAGAGATGCTGTAGGAGCAGTAGATGAACTAGATTTGATTTCATTTTGGGTGGAAATATTTTGAAAGTATTTGGTTTTTAATATGTAAGAGATTTCCTACTTGCCACTATATTCCTTTAGTCCAAAATTAGAAGCTCATCCCTCATTATTCCGAGATATTTTAATGTTTCGATAGAGTAATATGGTTGCAGCAAGATGTAGGGGAAGACTTGTTTCATTAAAATATTCACTGATGAGCTTTCGGCGCGATTTACAATTAATTTGAATCCCAGATTTTCTACTGATTTTATAGTGATGGGTCATTCATGCGTAAATGGGCAAGACCGATGTTCCTAAAACTTAGAGTAAAATGATTAATAAATAAAACTCTTTACAAGTGTAACTGGCACCAATAACATGCCAGGACTCCGTAATCACGAAAATACGTAACCGTTCCTTCGACACTTCTCCACAGCTCGCAGCTGAGGTTGCGATCTGAGCTACTGCCGATAACACGCGTTCTGAGAACAGCATATCTCAGACACCAACTTATGAAGTTAGGAAGACGGAGTCATATAGACGGCCGTTCGAAGGCATTATTCTTATAAACTTAGCTATCCAGGCGCGACCCACGATTTGTCGTCCAGTTTTGCATCCGTCGGTAGCTCATCTCTTATCTTCCAAACTTCACAGAACCTGTCCAGCGTACTTTGTCGGTCTAGCACACCGAAAAAAAACGCATCTTCCTGAGAAATAGCTTAGCCACTTTCTAGGGGATCGTTTCCAACATCGATGCTTATACATCCACCATACAGTCCGGATCCCTCACGAAATGATTTACGTATTTTTAAAACCCCAAATAAAGACATTTGAGACCGTCGATTGGCATGGAACGAAGAGTTGCATTCCATGGTACTGTAATGGCTCTGTTCGCAATCGCAAATATTTTATCATGAAAAAGGCGGTCGTCCTTTGTCACAGAGGGATACGTGTACTTGCTGTTATGCCAATTACTTTTAAAATAATAAACAGTTCTTTCCATTTGTCTAACTATCATTTGACTTCCCGTCAAAGACGACCCAAGAATAGTTTATCTGGATGTAAGTGCTGTGGCTGGATATATATCACGGAAAGCTGTAACCATATCTGAACCATAATGACAGAAAGTACATTGCTGCTACAGTATACAGAAATCAGTGATGAGAGCGTATATACGGTAGACGTTCCATCCCCTCAGCATCAGCTGTGGCTTCGGGATGGTTCCTATATAATAAATACCTTCGAAAGGACGGCTGCAGGTTTCATTTTATTACATATGTGAACGGCCGAAGTCCCTCAAATCTTCAATCAGAAGGGTGGACCAAATCGAACAATAGAGCGATGCAAACATTGGACATGAGATGGCACTAAGGATCGAATGAAACCAAAGACTGGCAGTCTCTTGCGCTGTCATTTACGCTATGACAACAACTGATATTAACTATATCTGGCAGACCGCTCGAATTTATGGGCACAAAGGGCTGGTTGGATAACTTTGGTACTAATTGAAACTGAAATGCCGCAAGTTATCGAATTTTTTTCTTATCAATTATTTCTCAGCACAAACTGTCCTGCAACGCCGTTACAAGTTTTTCAGACTGTTTCTGACCACCCTCTTTCTGACTCAGTCAAATACTGTATCAAATATTTTTTTCTATGCAGTTTGTGAATTTTAAGTAAATATTCTATACATCACGATTAACATGTCTACAGTTTTTCACGTCTTATGAAGTATAATAACTACAGGGTTGCTCCACGTATGGGCGAATTATTTTATTCCACAAATATTCTGTGAACAGTTTTATAAGCACCCGTTTCAACACATTTTCTCTGGTTTCAGCTGTATCGTGTAATCCGGTGTCTTAACTGATGAAATATTATGTTTTCTTCATAATCTTATTTTTTTTCCGTTGTCTCTTACCAAATTTTCATAGTGTTCTCTCACATCTTCTTCAATTCATTTCCGAATAGCTTTGTTCAATTCAGTATACTATATTATGTTCCTATTAACGTTTGCTTGAAACTTTCATCTTATAGTTTAAAAATTGCATTGCCCCACATCTGTTGCAGCTTGCATGAATACCGCACGTTTTGTCTACATTTGTGTAACGTATGTATTTTACGTCACTCTGAACAAATTCAATGATCTATATTCCTTACTTCTTGCCTCATAAGACGTTCTTTATCTTTTTGTGTCTTTCCAGATGTTTTGTGGTCCCAGTTCCGTCATGAGAAATCTTTTTGAAGAAATATCCCACTACTATTGCTGTATCACGGACCACGTTGGGTAAAAAAAAAGGCTTAATGGTCTTTAATCTAACTGAATGTCATCTCTATTTTTACTATAAGACTCCTAGTCGTGGATGCGGACAATACCCCTGCATAGCTGAAGGTAACTTCGTAAAATATTTCAGGACGCATTGATAGGGCTCACACGGAGCGATGAATGTGTTTGTAGGGCGTTACAGGCTCGCGTATACCCAGCTCGGCGGAGTCGTCTCACGAAAGGCCCGTAAATTGGGCATTTTGCACTCTCGCATTCGCTCGAGCACAATGCATTCGGGCGTGCTTGAGTATGAATGTTCGGAGTGGGCTGGCGCTGGTCGAATGAGCCGCCGTGGGGAAGGGAGGGAGGGGCGTAGGCCGGCCGGTCTGGCGCGCTCGCTGCTTGCTGCTGAGACTGTTGATAGTAGCAGGCTCTCTGTATCTGCAGGCTCGTGTCGCTCCCAGCTGACTGAACCACTACCACTCAGATCAGTTCAGTAAAACGGCTGACGTATATTCACTCACAGTGTTTCTAATGTTAGCCAATCAGGTTACTACAAGTAAGTTAGAAAAGAAATCTTGTAATCCCGAAACTACACAAAATTTCATGAAAACAAAATATGATTCCTTTCCAAAAAATATATTACTAACAAATTTAATACTCAACAGCCCTTCTGGTTGCCTTCTACAAACTCAGTTTCACTTGGAAATATGTCACAAATTCCCCTATTGCACAACATTCCTTCACATAGTTTTGATAAAATATCACATTCTCACGTTAAATATGTCATCCATTCACTTTCTCAGTCTCTCCAAAACACTCACACTACCATAACTCAGTGAAATAATAATTTTCCAAAGTACTTTTTATTTCGTCAGAAATCTGTGGTGATGAAACTAAAGAAAATTTCAGAAAATTAGATTTTATGTACCTATCCTCTTAGTTGTTGTTTCAATTGAAACTGTGGACAGATACATAGCAGTGTGCAACTTAGTTTGACAATGGTAACACTGTTATTACGTGTTTAGGTAAAAATTTATGTAAAACAATAAACTGGTAGCCAGGATCGCAGGAATTCTTATTCCATGATTACCAGATCGGCGACACTAAACCTGCCATCGTCGGATCTTAGGACACATACAGATTACAACACCCATGCAAATAATGGTGATATTAATACTTGCCTATAACATGCAGGCCTTACAGAATTGTCGTAAATAGCACATAGGCGTCCAAGAGAGATGACGTTATAACGTTAAGTGTCTACATTACATACAAGCGCAAGCTAGTACCTGTGCGAGCGTGAAAACCAAAATCTACTCTCCTCTCGGCTCCACGGCAAGCCATGCTTTCGTGCAAGACACAACTCGTAATAACATGCTACGTTACACAGCCTTGTGCAGCACGGATCGCTGTGAGATGTGCAGTAAGAGCGTCAGTGAGGTTCTGGAAGCTACCAGCAGGGAAGTGGTGACATGCCGACTCCAGTGCAGTGGCTATCTTCTATAGGTCTCTCTGTTGAGGATCCATGGCACGAACAGCCCGATGGAAGTGGTCCCACAGTTTCTCAACAGGGTTTAAGCCCATGCAGTTTGGTGGCCAGGGACTACAGTAAACTTGTCCTGGTGCTCTTTGCACTACGCACGCGAGCTGTATGACACGTTTCATTGTCGTGCTGGTAGACGCCAACGTGTCCACGGAAAACAAACTGTATATAGGGGTGGATATGGTCCCCAAGGACAGATACTTGAGCTGATCTATATTTCCTTCCACAATAATGAGGGAATGCGAAGAAAATTTTCCCCTGACCATAACGCTCCCTGCTTCGCCCTGGAACCTTCCGGTGAATGCTGCAGGGTATTTGCTTTCAGACGTTTCACGTCGATGTACCACGAAACGTGATTTGTATAAAAAGTCCACCTGTCGCCAGTCAGACGGCCGCGGTGGTCTAGCGGTTCTAGGCGCTCAGTCAGGAACCGCGCGACTGATACGATCGCAGGTTCGAATCCTGCCTAGGGCATGGATGTGTGTGATGTCCTTAGGTTGGTTAGGTTTAAGTAGTTCTAAGTTCTAGGGGACTGATGACCACAGATGCTAAGTCCCATAGTGCTCAGAGCCATTTGAACCATTTTTTTTGTCGCCACTCAGTCGATGTCCAGTTGCGGTATTGGCTCGTAAATTCCAGCCCTTGCCGTCGAAGAGACATTGTTGGTAGCCCTTGTTCACCAGGGCGGCCAGTTGCTCAACAATTGCAAGTCTGTTTGCCCATACACAGCTCCGCAGTCGTCGTTCATACCTGTCATCTACGACTCGTGGTGCACCGCAGATGCCTCTGCGCCGGTTTTGGGTAGCGCCATTTTGGCATGTGCTGTATACATTATTACCGCGATGCGCAAATAATTTACAAACTTAACCATTTTGGAAATGCTTTCACCGTTGATTGATCAGAAAGCCAAAGACCATGCCCTTTTGCACGTCAGATAAAGCTCTCCTTCTCCACATCACAATAACGCCTGCAATAACATCTCCATGTCCCTCCCCGCCCCGCCAGCACGCCTTAAATACCCTCCCACTGCTAACGATGCCATCTGCCGACTGCAAGTGGTTACTGCATGTTGGCGTCGAACATAGGCGGTGGTTACATTTATGTGACTGGACCGTATATGCAAGGGGGGCAATCCGATTACTGCCGATTCGTATGTTCAATCAAGTGCGACTCTGATGAAGGTATATAAGCACAGACATGTACGTAAAGCATTAGTGCGGCCTCTGAACGGAAACTTCTGATGGTCCACTATGTCTCAGATCACTATCGCCAAGTACACATTAGTTTGTTCAGTAGTTTAACCTTTAACAAAATGTCAATATTGAAAAGCATTACTTCAAAATACTGTCATCGCGGGCAGATCTCGTGTATCATGCAAAGTATATACGTTCTCTTGAATGATTTTCAAGGGTACTGCTAATAACAGAGATGCAAGCTCTGCGTAGCACAATGCGTCGACACTAGTGAGTAGAAAACTTGGTCCTGTTCGCACGACCGTGACGTGCCCCCTATTCGGAAACTGTCTGTAATGCAAGAAAACATCCGCTTACATAGTTTTGCAGGAAAGAACCGGAACGTTGTGCTATTAACATAAGAGCGTGACACTATGGAAATAGTCACGAATGCAGTGATCCATTGTATGCCGATTAGAAGTGACTTACATAACTTTACAGGAAAGATTGTGTACATTCTGCTACTAACATAATAGCGCATCTGATTTATACTAGGTCGAAGCGCAAGTTCGCGGCGTTTTCATTTTCCGTGAAGGTATTCCGGTTGCTATGGGTTTACTTATCGATTGTCATTTTTTATTTGTATTTCACTGTTGCTGTCTGAGTTTACATATAATCATTTTGTCGTTTGGAGAGAGTGAGAGTTGCTGTGGGCGCTAGAAAATGGAGTGTCGAGAGGAAAAATTGGAACATTTCCTACACATTACTCTACTGTTTGAGTTCAACAGAGGGGCGACAGCCGCGGAGGCAGCCAGGATCATTTTCGCTTTGTATGGAATAATGCCGTTGGACAGAACACGGCAAGAAAATTGTTTTCTCCTTTTAAGAAGGATCATTTTGATATTAGTTACTATACGTGTTCAGCAACACTTTCGGAATTTGATGAAGATCATTTAAATGAATTAATCGACAATGATCCACGTCAGTGTACTCGAGGAGAGGTAAATCTGATGAACTGCAATCATTCCACCACAGTGCGACATTTGCATACCATGGGGAAGTTTCAAAAGTCGGTAGTAGGGGTACTGCATGCTCTAAGCCAAAATCATAAAAATCAGCGGGTGGCCATACGCAAATCCCTGCTTTATCAACAACAATTGTCTCGTTATCAATACAGACCATTCCTGCCCTGTACCATAACTAGTGACGAGAAACAGTGTGCTTATCCTAACGTAATGAAAAGAAGGGAATGGTTGAGCACAAATGAAGCAATAACTCACCGTACAAATACCTACACGCATCAACGAAACATAATGTTATGCATCTGTTAGAACAGCAACGACGATGAACTACGAATTGCTTCCCCGTGGGGCAAACATTGCTGCTGACATTTATTGTCAGCAACTGGACGTTTTTCATATGCGATCCAAGAACAGCGACCTGCATGAAGTGATTTTATTTTACGATAACGTCCGCTCGCATTCTGCTGGACTGACAAAAACCACTACAAAGAGACTGGGCTGGGAAGTCTGTCCGCATCCGCCTCGTTCACCAGATTTACATCTTTTCCGCTCTGTATCGAACAACTTCAAGGCACTTCGATTCCGGATGAAAATATGCCCTGAACATAGTTCGACGAGTTCTTCGCCTCAAAACCACTTGAATTCTAGAGACGAGGAATCGAAAGTTGCCCCAGCCTTGGCAGACTGCTGTAAATAGTGAATGAGAATATGTTGTTGGCGACCAAAGTCTCTGTCATGTGAATATGTTGTGTTTATTAAAGTTATGGAAAGGCTACGAACTTATGCACCAACCCAATATTACAGCACTTAAGCTGTTTTGAAGTGAGATCCAGTACATACGGGCATGGGGGAATCAATTGTTTTTTCAAGGATTTCTCATGAACATATGACTTTAATATCGACTTTAAAATGTTAGGGACCATTGCGTTACGAAAACAGTGAATTACTTGCTCCTGCCTATGTATGAATTATTTGCGTTTAGGGAATAACAGAGGACATTTTCCCCGATATTCTGCTATCGTTGGTTATTAACATGAAAAAGAGAAGGCAATAACAAAGAAGGAACAGCATACAGCTTGCGATCAGTATATTGTCTAACTTTACAGATCTTCCAAAACCTCTATTTGGTTGTGGCACTCTGTATTCAGGCTGCGTCTGCTTGTAATGCTAGCCGACTACACGTACGCTACCAGAACTTTTTTTATCGACTCCTATTAGAAAAGTTCCCCGGTGTTTCGCTGGCGCGAACCACGAGCTGCTCCCAAGAAGCCAGGCCATTCAGGCCCGCGAATATCAGCAAACTTTCGTAATAAATGCCAGATAAAAAATCAGAAAACCGACGTATGCTGGTAACGCGACACTTGACAGGCGCGAAAGCGTACACAGTTTGGTTAGTGTCTGACATATTCTGCGACTGCAGTCAACATAGTCATGAAACAGATCACATTCCATTAGGAACTATCTTTAACAAAGTGATCCACATATCAAGAAAGTACCGTCACTATAGTAAAGTCTTGGTAGTAGCTAATGCAAAAATAGTGCAGTAATACTTACTGTGGATCAAATTTTATCCGTCGTCCACGATTTTAACCACAATTGGGAAAACAAATATATAAACGTAGATTTTCGCTTTAGTAGAATACGACGTAAGTTATGCAATTTTACAGTAATAACCCAGTACGTTGTGCACACATCACGTCTATACAATTCCAAACAATATTCCAGCCTGTTCCAGAGGTGCAGAAATTTAGCGTAGTAATAATAATGAGCGAACGGCATTGGTGGCCGGGAGACCCCTCGCGGGGCGGTTCGGCCGCCGCTCCACAAGTTCTTTAACGCCACTACGGCGACTTGCGAGAGAATGAGGATGAAAATGATGATGAAAGAAACACAACACCCAGTCATCTCGAGGCAGAGAAAATCCCTGAACCCGCCGGAAACCGAACCTGTGACCCCATGCGCGAGAAGCGAGAACGCTACCGCAAGACCACGAGCCGCGGGCTTCAGCGTAGTGCTACGTATGGAAGCACAAATCACAAGGAAAGTAACTTGAAATTCTTATCTTTTACTCTTTGCTCATCCCTGCTGCCACAGGCTCTCTCTCTCAGGAACGCTGTCATCGTTTATTTTTCTCCACATACTAAATCATTTGTATTTCATTAAATATCAACACTGTGACTGCAAATTTAAATACAACTGCAAATTCTGTTACTAGTTTCCCGTCATCAGTCTTCTAACTCGTTTATTCTCTCCATCATAGAGTTGCACTCACACCAAAGTGTCTCATTATCCGTTAGTGTTGGGAATATATTTCTCCTGTCACCCTCTATAATTTTGTCAGATTTTCGCTGCACCCCGGCACTGTATGTATGGTCGCCCCAACTCCTCCCTCTTCTCCATCTCCTCCCCCTCCTTTCCCTGCCATTCTTCACTCACTAGGCCAATTGCTTCAGCTGTAAAATCAGAGAGGTGTTGTCCTGTTGCTTGTTTGATTTCCTGCCTCCGGCCAACTGCCCCCTCCCCCGGCAGATCTCGGCTCCTGTTCGAAAGCTTGTGCAGCTTGCATGGTTGCCAGATCATCCAGGCTCGCCAAGTGTCACTCTCGTACTTTACACTGTAGTCTGTGTAGCATCATGTAGCCTCAGCAGCGGACATCATCCGGGCAGAACATGGTAGGAAATCTGGCATATAAGTATTAATTCACCTCTCTCTCGTTGTTCGTTGTGGATGTGTGTAATTTCACAAATATTTTTTTCCACAGACAAGAGCCCTCTGACACAGTAAATCAGAAATCAGCATTAACTGATATGTTGGAGCAGGAGACGACTGTTTGAGCTCCTTTTGTCTGCACTGCCTCCACTGATCGAACCACAGAACATGGACAGGTAACCTCATATTTCGGAACAGGACACGCAGCCCACCGATCTGAAGCCTTATGGTCCCAGGGTACTTCCGTTCACCTCTACATATAATCTGCCTGCCAGCGGATCAAAGCGTGTAATTACAGGGTTAGAAACCGATAGTGACTGAGCTGTATCAACATAAATGGAGAATGTTAAACATGGTATCAAAGTGTGGTTTGTGGGTACCGTGTGGGGTGCCGTATGCTGTACAATCTAGTTCATTGTTGTTCAGTTGATGAAGGGGTATCACCTGTCACATACTACAATCGACATCCACATCTATCGCCTTAAGGTAAGCATCATCGAATTGTAGGAAGATGCAACACCAAGGTAACCTCTGGAGACTCTTCCGTTTATTAACATCATTCAGGTGTCACGAATTTGTGTGATCTATACAATGCATTATGGATTACGATAGACAATCCGAGCCATTAGGAACAATATGTCAAAGCTGAATTCAAAGGGTTTGTAAGCTGTCTGCATGAGCGTAGTATGTATGTGAATGACTTAGAAAACTGTCTAAATTCATGTGTCCACACAGTGCCAAAGACAGCTACTGTTACCCACACCTGTATTAAAACCCTACAAGTGGAATTTGCACATGTAATACGTAAATTTTTGTGTTGCATCCATGTGTTTGAATGTGATGCACTGTGCATTTAACGCATATAAGAAACAATTATTTGGGAAATACTGACGTGTGCACAATGTAGGGAGAGAAAAAAGAGAGAATATTTTTTTACGATTCTGAATAACAGTTTATGACAACATTAATTGTAAACAACATCTTCTTACGAAATTCTTTCATTTTTTTTCTAATCGCGTCCTGTGATTTAAGAATTTATAGATGTGTGCAGCTATTGTATCTCAATGAGTAAGGTAACTGAAAAGGAAATACTTACTATCCATTCAGACTGGCTAATCTAAAGTGCCACAACGCTTTGTCTAGATTATGACTTTTTCTTTTAAGAAAGACCTGTAGATGGAAAATAATTTTATTTATCTCTTTTTACAACCCTCACAGTATAGTTTGATAGGAGGAGCTCCATTAATTGTGCTTACAAATCATAATATATTTAATTAGATTCAAACTTAGAAATAAGTGCATGACTCTGAATCATTTGAGGTTTGATTGCCACCTTTTTTGTGTATAAACTGAATATGCTGTGTACACATCTGAGGCTGTGTGTGTATGTCTGTAAGCATATTGAAAAGTTCAAGTTTTTCATCTGTTCGAAGTCATCAAAGACTTAATTTTGGTTAGTTTTCACATTCAGCCTGTAAACCAAAAGCAATTGGTTAATGAAAGCTATGTGAAATATCGCATGACTTATATACAGTACAACTGCCAATGTAATTGGGTTTGAGTATTCAAGGTGTGTTTTGTAAATGAGAAAAGGGATGAAGGGTAAAAAAATGCCTTCATGTATTCACTGTACAAATACAATATTATTTTTTGTAGAGTATGTTCTCTACAAATACTGAAACATTCTTTGTTAGGCATTTATTCCTACAAGGATACTTTCTTACACTAATTTTAATAACGACTTGCAGAATAGAAAAAATATAATCTATGTTGTAAGAAATGCAGCAGCAAGATTTATATACATTATGTTCTGATGAAAATCTTTGAAGTTGTTACAGTGGGACACTCTTTACAATGTCATTTGAAATATCGTTATTGCAATGGAGAAATTTACAATGTCATTAGATATGTAGTTGTTGTAATGGAAACTTTTGTTTGAAATTTGACTCTTGTAATGTTGTTTTTGGTTTGCAGGCTGAATGTGAAAACTAACCAAAATTAAGTCTTTGATGACTTCGAACAGATGAAAAACTTGAACTTTGCAATATGTATACAGTCATACACACACAGCCTCAGATGTGTACGCAGCATATTCAGTTTATACACAAAAAAGGTGGCAATCAAACCAGACACATATGAAGAAATACACATTTATTTCTACTATGTTAAACAAATCATAGTAGTCCACACACTAATATACACATACACCATTTAGAGGTAAATACATACACTCTCTCTCTCTCTCTCTCTCTCTCTCTCTCTCTCTCTCTCTCTCTCTCTCTTCAACCTCGACAGCCATTGAAGTCGCACAACACAAACATCCTTTCCTTGCCTTTGGGTGGCACTTGTCACTGTACAGTATGTGTTCTTTTTCTATCTAAGACCACCAAACCCTTCAATCTGCGATCCTTTCACTTGTTTTTCATTAGGACGACAACATTATTATTGGCAGGTATTATGCCATTAGGAATACTGGCCTCATATCCAGATGTGCCGAATGCGTTGGGTTGACATCATAATTACTTGATATGGATGGCAGACCTTCACCCAATATATGACGCTGTCTGTATCCATAAAAAGTAACTTCCTGTGTGTAAAACGATTTTACACAAACATGTGATGAAGCAGCTACATGTGGAGTTTGGATAGGATGAATATGCACCTGCCAACGTAGAAAGGTTTAGTGAACTATAACGAAACATTTGCCATCGCCAGAACGACGAAATCTTTGTTGAAGATTTCTTGACCAGATTTAAATGGTTGAGGAACTCGACCCTCTCACAGATTCCAATACTGTTTGCAGCATGTCAGACCGGACTATTGAGTGCTCACTGCCAGAAACAGACAATCCATTTCACTAGTAATTTTCAGTTTAACTAGTAGTTGCAAATCATCGTAACTCACCGTCTCTCCTCACCTGTCTCTTCGTAACATCTTTGACAGATATTAATCTTCCTAACGGGCCGAAGCTCCTAAAATTACAAAAAATTGTATACGTACGTGAATTAACATTATACAATAAATTAGAATTTCTGGGTAATACATTACATTCTATCTCTTCACACAAAATCATTGCCTTTGAAGGTCAGAAGCATCAGCAGAGAAAACAGAATTTAAAAAATCAGAACAGAAGAAAAATTGATACCGATTTCATTAATATTTCGTAGAACTCTAAACGATTAGTAGCAGTACATATACAATATAAAACATATGCAAATTAAGTCCGTTACCCTACGGTCGATTAAAATGACTTGTCAGGCAAAGCAATACATTATTTAGTCAACAAAACTCACTGTATGATCGACAAGTAATTTACGTACAGTTTATCAATGTAAAATTGAAATCTGCTACACCTTAGACGTCTTTTCGAACACACGGCGTAGTCTACGAAAGCACTTCGTTGGTACAAAAGGCTAATATGTTTACCGAGAGTTAAGACACGCGTCGTTGCCGAGGCGCAAACCTGTCCCATCTCCCGCGTGCCGGCCGGCCACACAGGGCTGTGACTGCTGCAGTGTTGGAACGTGCGGAAACTCGTTGTTCGACTGGACGTCTCTGTTGGTAGCGCTGACATACTCGCCCACCAGCGGGGGTACTCAAAGGTTTTCCTTGCCGCCTAATGGAAGACCATAAGGAGCAGCGAAAGATCAGATGTGTGGAATTGCTTTCGCGTTACGAGGCTAATCGTGACAACATTTTGTAGAAAATTGTCACAGACGATGAAACACGGCTTTATCACCTCTAACCGGAAACCAAATGGCAATCCATGGAGCGGCGCTACACCAACTCTCCTCCGAACAGAAACTTAAAAGCCCTACCTTCTTCCGGTAAAGTGATAGCGACGGCCTTCTGGGACTGTGCAGGGGTTCTTCTGTTTGATGTCATCACTCATGCTACAACGATCAACTATGAACTGTGCTGTGCTACCCTCGGCAAACTGAAGAAACGAGTTCAGCGCATTCGTTGCCACAAAAATAAAAACGAACTTCTCCTTCTCCATAACAACAAAACGCCTCACAAAAGTCTACGCACCCGAGAGGAGCTCACAAACTTCAATGGACTGTATTCCCTCATCCGCCCTACAGCCCCATCTCGCACATTCCGACTTCCATCTGTTAGGCCCAATGAAGGATGCGCTCCGCAGTAAGCAGTGTATGGGTGATGTTGAGATTATTGATGCAGCAAGACGTTGGCTCCGGTGTCGACCAGCAGAATGGCAACATGCGGGATGTAGACCCTCACAGTAAGCTAGCGTATGGTCGTCGCATTGAAGGGAGATTATATTGAAAAACAGTGTTTTGAAGCTAGAAGAGTGAGGAATAGTAGGTATATTGGAATCTTGAATGAAACAATCCCGCTGTCAGAAAAAAATGTGTTGCATTACTTATTGAACGCTACTCGTATTTCCGAAAGGAAAAAAGAATACGGCAGGTGAGGACACTTATGTAATATTGTGGCATAACTGCTTCAGCATGTCAGTAACGACATCTCACTTATCTGTGGAGAGACTCCATACTGCAAAAGATATGATGGCATATGATGGCTACCAGTGAACATCTCAAAGATACAAGAAGCAGTTCAGTTTGACTGAGTTAATATCATCCCAAAAGGACCCAAGCGAATTGCTGGTACTGTTGCAGTCCACAAGTGATCAAAACCTGACAGTCACTTACGCTCTGCGCATTCATGATGTAGGGGCGAACTTGGCCATTACTAACCGTCGCAGGTACAGGCTGTGCAGACCGAGGGTACGTGGTGAGCACAAGAGACGCCGCCCACTCGTCTCCCGGCGGCAGTGAGTAAAGTGCTGAGCGCTGTTCGCGCTAGTTTTGCTTACTGCCCTGAATAATAAGCAGACGTCTGCAGATGACGCTGGGCCTAGGAAACTTCTCAGTTGTTTCTTGTAATAGCCAGAAGTTTCAATTAGTAGCGACAGGGTATCTCAGAGAAGTGCCAGTGCCGAACTTCCTATAAGGCCGCTCATCCCTGCTCAAAACGAGGGCGTGGAGAGACAGACATTGAATTCTGTAACGCCTCGAAAGAGACAGTACTGCGATAAACTTTGGAATTATCAGTTTTGCGTGTCTTTTGCTTGCAACTATTCATTGTTCTCTTTCGTTTAGAACTATTAAACAAACACTCTGTACAGTAGCAACATATTTACGCTTACCTGTTTGTATAAGTACCAATTTGTCATTGATATCTGGCATTCCTCTTTAAGGCTATGATATTTGAAGTTTGGACTGCCGTAGATATAATTCTAGTAGCTAAATGATTAAGTACTGTTGACATAACGTCAGATTTTATTAATCAAAATCTTCTTATGCAGAGAAGATTATTATTTTTCTTAGTGTCTCACGAGAACATATTTAAAACTGGTAAGGTAATTTACTTGTCTCTTCAGAAACTTTACTGTAACAGGGCTTAAGGTGCGACCCACATTTGTGTTTAGAGGGTAGCAGCTAAAGTATCTCTGAGATAATAATAATATTTTTCTGTATCTATACACTCTACAGCAATGATGTAAATCGTAAGAAGTTTTAAAACAAGTAATATGTATATGATTTATAAAAAATTTAAATAGGAGAGTCATTTCAAAAGCCCGGCATACTGAACACGCGCGACTGTTACAGCAGCGTGATCAAGATGAAATTCGTGTCACTTATGAGCGAGGTTTTAAGCGTGATGGTAGTATATGTGTCTGTTGGTTCGCGTGGCTGTGTCGTGAATCATTTAGTTTTAAAATGGAAAACCGAATCAGGTCTGATCACACGTAACGACCACTGTTTCTACACCAGAATCGAAGAATCCCTACGTGGAAAGAACCCAACAGGAGCTTACAACGCTTTGAGGGAAGTGTGTGGGAATAATGTTGTGGGTCGTAACACTGTATTACAGTGATCTGGTCGTTTCCGTGAAGGTCGGGTAAGCACTGAGGGACATCCAAGAAGTGGATGGCCACCAGCTGCAGCAGACTATAACTCTCAAGTTATTGTTAAAGATATTTCTATAGAGGATCGACAAAAACATGTGAGGAATTAGCATTGGAGGCCAGAATATCTGTCACGTCAGTTCACTGAATCATAACAGACAAAGATGAAAAAAGTTTCTGGCAGATGGGTTCCGCAAGAACTGACTGAAAAGCAGACAGTCGGCAGCAAAAGAATAGCAGAAGAATTGCTTCAAAGCTATACATCTGAAGGGGAACAGTTTCTGAAAAGGACTGTTGCACTTGATGAGACATGGAAAAGAGATATTTGAGCCAGAAAAGTCTCTGTCGTCTCAATGGAAAAAATTCCGTCGCCAACTATTAAAGGGGAAGCTGATGAAGATCTTAGCGTATGACATGAATGGAATCACACCTACGAATACAATGCCCCAAGGGATGGCTGTAACAGGCATGTATTGTATTGTATTGTATTGTATGTTAACCGGGGGCCGTGGCAGAAGGAAAACCGCCCAAAAACCATCCACAGACTGGCCGGCTCACCGGACCTCGACACAAGTCCTCCGGGCGTATTCGTGCCGGGGGCCAGGCGGTCATTCCCGCCAGGAAAGCCGTGCGTTAGACTGCACGGCCAACGGGACGGGCAACAGGCATGTACTATAAGCTACTTCTGCGAAACATTTTGCGCCCGAAAGCACGTCAAAGAACGCCTGAAATGCTTGCGGCTGGTTTCCTCAGTTTGCACGATAATGCAACACCCTATATTGCCGTACCAGTGGGAGAAACACTCGCAATATATGGATGGGAAATACTTGCTCACCCACCACAAAGTCCTGACATGAGCCCTCTAGACTTTGTTTCCCAAATTGAAGGAATAAGTCCGTGGAGAACTTACAACTGATGAAGTTTCCAGTTAGATGGCCCGAGTAATCAGACAGCTCAATAGTGAAGGTGCTCTATCCTGAATACAGAAGTTACCAAAATGTTGGACAGCTGTCACAAGGAAGAATGGAGGTTATTACGAAAGCTTGGAAAGGTATTTTGTAAAATAAATTATTTTCTTCGATTCTATCTTACAGTGTGAAGAACTTTGGAAACGGCCCACGTATGAGAATTACAAGAGGCCAGGAATGATCCAGATGCACTACGGTAAGACGAGAAGTACACATGAAGGGTAGAGTATTTGTATGCTTTTATACTCATAAAAATGAGTTCTTTATTGAGCAATTGACGTTGAATGGTGCTCATTTTCAACTTAACTAAGCTTGCCTCCTGACCAGCGAAAGGTGTTTCTATCATATTAGGTAGACCCTCCCATAATAAGGAGTACAATTTGTGTGGCCTACATAATTTGGAAACAGATATTTTGAAGGATAAAATTTTTTTAGTTCTATAACATTTACACTATGGGGAATAAGTGAGAAATAAACATAAAAATCTCATATAAAAGCTGTGTGATTATAATAGACCACCGTTACAGCTTACATCGCTTGTGGAAATATAGAAGAAATGTAGGCAACAGGAATTATGTTAGGAACAAACTCACTGGGTAAGTAGCGATGATGAAGTAAGTTATTGTAGTTTATTCATCCATGGATTGTTTTAGAAGGATGTTGGACATATCTTTGAATTGCAGTTAAGGAACCGCAAAAATTATATAATTCATACATATGACGATTTACATACTTCCGGGTCTAGTTTGACAAGGATGGGACAGGTAGTCGACCATGGCCTTATAGTAAGAACTGTGCAAGAACTTGCCTGAAAGAATTTAGGAAAACCACAGGAACCTCAGCTAGGATGCTCAGATATAAACTGGAGCCTCAACTCTCTCAGATACAAGGCCAATCTGTTAGAAACAGTGCTACCTCATTCAGTTTATCTGTAGTAGCTCGGTCGAGTCTTAATACGGTGCCTTCTACCTCTTCCCGTTACATTTGGTGTTGCTGTTACTTTCGGCGTCAGAAGTTGCCACTACAATTGGTGTCAGGATAGCGGACGTCAGCTGTACAGTATGACGTTTGAGCCCACCACCTGCATTACAGTCACAAAATGCGGTGAGTGTTGACCAATTTTTCTTTTTGAGTGATGGATGTTTTCTTCCTTTTTTTGTTTGTGTTTTGAGTATGGCTCATGGCAGGCCATTGTAGATGTTTTGCATGGGCATAGTATTTTTTGTCGTCAAAGTAAGTGTTAGTGTATTTGAGTCAGTAAGATTTATTTTCCTTTTTTGGCGGCATTTCATTGCTTTTGCATTGTGATTCTTCAGTTTCTCCCGACGTATTTGTTGCTCGAACAGTCCACAGGTATACTGCCGATTCATAGTGTCCTACGGGCACAAATTTCGGCGATCAGCCATGTCGCCATCGTTAGGTGCGCTGACGAACTGAGCTCCTGAGGGCGGGCGGACGTAGCAAGCACATCGACGCTACGACAGATTCCGACTCCCACGTCTTCGCGACCGCCGGCGCACAGGTGCGGACGGCGAAGAGAGCGGCCCGCGGGGGAAGGGGATTTAAATCGGCCGCCCGTCCTCAGGAGCTCAGTTCATCAGCGCACCTGACGATGGCGACATGTCTGATCGCCGAAATATTGAGCCCATTGGACTCTATGAAACGGCAGTATACCCCTGGACTGTTCCAGCTACTTTTGCATTGGTTTATGATGATACTGAGAGTGATGATACGGAGCTGTAAGAAGTAAGGTTGTTCTTGCACTTAATGTTTTCTTTTGGCACTAATTGCGGACGAAAGCAACACAATGGCAGAGTCAAGAACGCAAGGTGTGTCGGAACCAGAAGCGGTGCGGATTTTGATGGAAAAGATAGAACAATTGACAGCGGACAATACGCAGTTGCGAAGTGAATTAACATCTAGAAGTGAGTGGGAATCCACATCGGATCAGTCGTTTCTGCCTTGGATGTCGCAGCAGGAGATTGATCCAGCTGCCGCAAGTTTGATTATTACGCTTTCTGGCCAGGCATCTGAGGATGTGCGTTTGTTTGTGGAGGACTTGGAAACTTCGGCTGTGATTAATGGTTGGTCTGATGAACAGTTGTTACATGTAGCCAAGATTAGATTAATGGGTGAAGCGTAGACATATGTAAGTTGTTCTGAGGCTTTAAGGAAGGCAGGACAGTTTAACCAACTGAAGGAGGTGCCTTTACAAAGGTACAAGAAACAGAATAGGGCTCTGTACTTTAGGGAGAGGAGAATAAGAGAAATTAACAAGTACACTTACGAGTTGGGTCAAAGCGAAGAAGCGAATGGCGTTAAGTTCCCAGAGCCCGATGAAAGGACACTTGATGTATTTTTGAGGGGATTACCAGCACATATGTCGCGGAAATTGCGCGAAGGAACACCGAAAGATTTGTATTTGGCCATTCAGCTGGCAATCCCATATAAGAAAATAGATGTGGCAGTGGGGTACTTGATAGACAAACAGTGTTTACAGGAGGTATAAAATGTTGTTGGTGTGGTCATACAGGGCATATTCAGAGGCAATGTACCCAGTCACTGAGGAATAGAGGAAGGGGTGGAAATCAGCAGCGTGGAGGATGGAGAAGTGGAGTTAGTAGAGATGGACAATCGTTAAACAACAGAGGGGACCCAAGACCCACCTAAGGGAGCTCCATTTAATCGCAGTGCTACAAATACGCATGGAGAGGTCGAATGTTCAGTGGTAGGATCCATAGGAACTAAAACGTTTAAGATTTTGTTGGACACAGGGGTGCAAATGTCAGTAGCTACTAAGAGTTTTATGGGATGCAGGAAGTTAGACCCACCACGTTATAGGTTGCGTGGAGTCGGGGGATGAGGAGGTCATACCGTTGGGGCCAGTGATAGTTGACTTTCGCATAGGGAAAGTCCGACTTGATGTATGCATGGAGTTAGTACAATGGGTAAGCGAGGGCTACGACAGGATCCTAGGAGTAGATTTCTTGCATCAACATCATGCCAAAATTGACCATGGACAACGAACTGTGGAACTTGGTGGAACGTTATTTCAGCTAGCGGAAACTTTTGTTGATGCAGATGTGTCGCGAGGGTGTGCAATGTAATGAACAAACGAATTGAACCGCGTACATTCACATGAAGGCTTAATCCGCATGAGTGTGTGTCTGGTGGTGCCAGGAATTCACTTTGTGTAAGTGTGGAATCGAATCTACCTGTAGGTATAGCATGTGTTATTGAACCATTGGAGGATAATGAAGGTTTGGGTCCATTTGGTTGTTTTGTTAACGAAGTATTCTACGGGTACAAGAGGGAAACGACGGGCGAGTAGTTCCCGTGAAAGTGGATAATTTTTGTGCTGTAGCTGAAAATTTGAGTTATAGTAGCAAATTAGGATGTGCCAGATGACGAAGACTGTGTTTGAGATGTAGGCGAAGCGATCAACCACTATCTGCCGATAGAACTGCATTGCATGACAAAATTAAGCATTTGAAAGGAGGGGAAAGAGAGCATGTGGAAGAATTGTTGTGGGAATTTAAGGATTTTTGTTTCCCGCAACGGCTGTTGCCAGCAACTCCATTAGTTCAACATAGCATACCAACAGGGAATGAAGCACCAGATTACCGTAAACCATACAGAACACCGAGGTATTTGCAGCCGATTGTAGAGGAGTGCATGGATCAGCAGCTTGCGGACGGTATTATAGAGCATAGTAATAGTTGCTGGTGAGTGGGCATTGTCGTTGTGCTTAAAAAATCGGTGGACGGAACAAAGAAATACAGGTTCTGTTGTGACTACCAGTACCTCAATAAGAAGACAGTAATGGACGCATACCCCATTCCAATAATATCAGAGACTTTGGACCACTTAGTACCAGTAGATTTCTGCGATGGATTTGACAAGTGGTTATCATGATTTAGAGGTGGCTCCAGAGGATCGTCCATAAACTGCGTTCTCTATTCCTGGATGACATTACCAGTACATCAGAATGATATTCGGTTTGAAAATCGCTCCGGCAACGTTTCAGAGGTTGCTAGAGAGTGTTTGAAACCGTGGCAGCGTCTTGTTTCTTTGGATGACATTATAGTGTTTTCAAGTAGTATGGAGCAACATAGACAGCAGTTAAGGGATGTCTTTATGTGGTTAAGAGCAGCTCGTTTGACGTTGAGCCTGGAGAAGTCTTTTCGCATTAGAAGAAGTAATATATTTGGGTCATATTACAACTAGGGACGGAGTGCTAACAGGTCCGAGGTTGGTACAGGCTGTAAGGGATTTTCGGGAACCGAAAACTTTTAAGGAAGTGCAGTCATTCATCGGAATTTGCAGTTTCTATCGAAAGTTTGTGAAGGGTTTTGCAGATTACGCACAGCCGTTGATGCGACTGTTATGGAAGGGTGTGAAATTTGACTGGACAGAAGAGTGTCAGAAAACATTTGATAAACTGAAAGAAGTATTAACATCAAGTCGGGTTCTCTTGTTTCCAGATTATGAAAAGCAGTTTATACTAGCATGCGATGCGTCGAATGAGGCATTAGGGTGTGTTATTAGTCAGGAAATTGATGGGGAAGAATATCCTGTAGCCTATGCGTCCAGGCAGTTAAATGCAGCACAGAGGAATTACTCAAAAACAGAGAGGGAGATGCTTAGCGTAATCTATGGAGTCACATATTTTAAATGTTATTTATATGGGAGAAGATTTCAGGTAGTGACAGATCATACCGCGTTGAAGTGGTTGCTGGGGTTGAAGGATCCGTCCATTAGACTCGTTAGATGGGCTGTGAGGCTTAGTCAGTTCGACTACGAGGTGGTGCACAAGCCTGGGAAGAAGCACGGTATTGCGGATGCACTAAGTAGGAAGGTGCAAAAGTAGAAGTCATAGGTTATGACCTAGCAGTGTGGAAAAAATTGCAGGACGCGGACAACGATTGTAAATTGTATCAGAGACAGCCATAATTTAATATGTACGACGGTCTTCTGTGCAGGGACACGAAGTTACGACCAAGCGTAGTAGAGCCTGTGAAGCTGAGAGATGAGGTTTTAAAAGAATCACATTATCGCGTGTTATCTAGCCATGGAGGGCGTAGAGCGACGAATAGGAGATTGGCGGAGAGGTATTGGTGGAGTGGTAGGAAAGGAGATGTGGATCAGTATGTCAAGAATTGTATACCATGTGCGCAGAGTGCAGATTTGAGTCGGAAATAGATACATCTACAATGATTGCCGGAAGCGACATGTCTATTCTCTATGTTGGGGATCGATGTCTTAGGACGTTTCAGGCGAACACCATTGGGGAACAGATTCGTTCTGACAATAATAGAGCAGAATGAGATTTTCACGCTGCAGCGGAGTGTGCGCTAATATGAAACTTCCTGGCAGATTAAAACCGTGTGCCGGGCCGAGACTCGAACTCGGGACCTTTGCCTTTCGCGGGCAAGTGCTCTACCAACTGAGCTACCCAAGAACGACTCACGCCCCGTCTTCACAGCTTTAATTCTGCCAGTACCTCGTCTCCTACCTTCCAAACTTTACAGAAGCTCTCCTGCGAACCATGCAGAACTAGCACTCCTGAAAGAAAGGATATTGCGGAGACATGGCTTAGACACAGCCTGGGGGGTGTTTCCAGAATGATATTTTTACTCTGCAGCGGAGTGTGCGCTGATATGAAACTTCCTGGCAGATTAAAACAGTGTGCCGGGCCGAGACTCGAACTCAGGACCTTTGCCTTTCGCGGGCAAGTGCTCTGCCAACTGAGTTCGAGTCTCGGCCCGACACAGAGTTTTAATCTGCCAAGAAGTTTCAATAAAAGACCATTTTTCGAGGTATGTGGAGATGGTGGCTATGCCAAATCAACAGGCAGCAATGGTAGCGCAATCTTGGTAAATAACTGGATTTTTAAATTTGGTGTACCGGAGACAATAATTGGTGACCAAGGGACCAACTTCAAGTCGGATTTAATGAAGGAACTGTGTAAATTGTTGAACGTCAGGAAGTTGAGGACGAGCGCGTTGCATCCACAGGCGAATTGAGGGACAGAACGGGTACGCAGAACAATAGGGAAGATGCTGAGTTTTTATGTGGATTCTCATCGCCGTCAATAGGACGAGTATTTGAAGCATATTGTATGTGCATATAATGAAAAAATCCATAAAAATACCAGTTTGTCTCCATATGAGGTAGCGAAAAATGCGGTCACCGTTTGATTTAATGAAGCTACAGAAAGGAAGGAACAGAGAATCTGTACGTCCGTTCGCAAGAACAATTCTGGAGGTTTGGAAACAGGTACAAAAGGCGAATACGAAGGCTTTGGAAAGCCAAGAAGACGCAGTGAAGAGGAAAGGTAGTTTACCGCAGTATAGAGTAGGGCAATGGGTAATGCTATCCAGCCCCTATACGCCAAAAGGAAAAACGAAGAAGTTCGTCATGAGGTAAAGGGCAATATCAAGTAGTTGAAACCACATCCCCCGTTAATGTTAAGCTTCACCTGCCAACTAGAACAACGATAATACATATTGGACAGTTGCGGCCATTTAAGGGTTGCCCAAATGTGACTCGCGGCATGTCACAGGAAGGAAAGGGAACGAAAGAGAGAGTGAAGAGAGATACTAAGCATAGAGAAAACCTGGAAGATAGAGTACAGCACGAAGTACCGTATGCTTTGCGATCCAGAGAGTAGTAGAGTATTTGTAGTTTTTTCTTTTTGTTTTCTTGTTATGTATCAATGGGTTTGCGTAGATTAATTAGGCATGTTATTTTCGTGTATGTGTTTTCGTGTATTGTGAGCCTACTGGGGATAGCAGTCTTTTTGAAGAGGGAGGAAGAGTGATGGTGATCCCTGTGCTCATGTCACTGCATAGGGGAGCGTTGAGCAAGTTTGTAGAAGTAAAAAACTGAGGAGGTATTGCTGATTTCAGCAGCTAGCAACTGGCACTCCGAGATGACAAGGGAGCAATTGCGGAGCTGCCATAGAAGGAAGGTAACGGTATGTCCAGCCAGGGTGATAGGCAGCAATCCGTACACGTGCACGGTGCAGTTATATTTAGCCAGGAGGAAAGGAACAGACTGTCCAAGGGACATCGTGGAGCCAAAATTGGGCTTGCAATGGGTCGGGATGTATTGTATCTTCTTTACCTACGAGAATCTAGTAGTAGTAGGAAGTTGTTTTGAGTGGGGAGTATATGCAAAAGCGAAACGTATAGAGCTCGAGGAGAGCAGAATTTTAATCAATGGAACTGTGTGTATCATAATAGGACCAACCTCCAAACTGCCAGCATCAATTTCAGGATTCACGCAATTGAATGTTACACAGCCATAGCTTTACTGGCCAGAAGCCACTAGGAGCCAGGTCTATTGAGATCCGTAAACCAGTTCATTTTAGAGCAAGAGGGGCGCATATCAGGCGAACAGCTTGTGCTACATGTCGCTCAGTATAGGGAAAGGCAACGACCAATAACGATCATTTGGAGAACCTCTGTTCCAGGTGTCTTCGCAGCCTTAATTCTGTTATGTGTTGTTTTCATTCTGATCAGGCAGAGAGCCAATTCCAAGAGGTAGTCCAAGTCCCAGTGGATTGGCGTGAGATGGGTAGGTAAGTGGTTGATCGAACAGTGGTCGTCCAGTAAAGAATTTTGGCGTTTTGTGTAATGTGTTTTAAGAGGCAGTAGATCACATTTAAGTTTTCTAAAAGTAAGGAAAGACCCAAATAAGTTAAGAGTTAGTTAAAGGTCGATCCAGGTACCAGGTGTTTCCGAAGAGGGAATAATGTAGCAGCACCACAGTTTAAGATAGGAGTGTTAGATTCGGTGCAACATTTCTGAGTGCACAAGTTGCAGCCAGATGCAGGACTGTTGACAGTAAGTTACGATGACCAGCAGCTGC
Organism: Schistocerca piceifrons; assembly: GCF_021461385.2. Classification (NCBI taxonomy): domain Eukaryota; kingdom Metazoa; phylum Arthropoda; class Insecta; order Orthoptera; family Acrididae; genus Schistocerca; species Schistocerca piceifrons. The sequence goes on from NC_060140.1 coordinate 635,395,471, forward strand.
AAAGTAGATTGGAGGCCACAGGGTTCATCAAACCACTGAAAAGAGTAAACGCAGTGGTTTACATGGATCAAGTTACAGGCAGAAGGGGCCCGCTGGCACAACCTAGGTGTTGTGAGTACATGACTCAGAGCAGCGAGTTAGGAAAACAGAGGGACACAGCCTCGTATAAATAGGTGCCGGTTTTCTAGCATGGCATTCAAGTGTGACAGCTCTCCTGGTTGGTTTGTTGGTTTGGGGAAGGAGACCAGACAGCGTGGTCATCGGTCTCATCGGATTAGGGAAGGATGGGGTAGGAAGTCGGCCGTGCCCTTTCAGAGGAACCATCCCGGCATTTGCGTGGAGTGATTTAGGGAAATCACGGAAAACCTAAATCAGGATGGCCGGACGCGGGATTGAACCGTCGTCCTTCCGAATGCGAGTCCAGTGTCTAACCACTGCGCCACCTCGCTCGGTCAGCTCTCCTGGACAGCAGGGCGTGTCACACCACCGGTTACACACAGCAACAGATGGGACGCCAGCATTCCAGTCCACTGCGGGTCACTGGTTCGACCCTCTGAGGCCTATGTGGGGTCCATAGCCAGCCAGCGAGAGGCCGCTCCATGGCTCGCTACTGCAGGCTTGCTTGTTGGCTCCTAACACACGCCGGAGGCATCCCGAGGCGAGGGCCACAGATTTGGACGTCGGATCGCAGGCGCTTGTTTTCGCCCACGACGTTGAAGAAGCATGCAGCGGGCCGCCTGCGGCTCCCGGCGAGCAGCGCTGAGGCGGTAGGGGCGAAGATCGCTGAGTTGTCTGTTGGCGCATCCTGACGTCGAGGCCGTACAATGCTGACACACAGCAGTGTGGGCACAGGTTCATGAGCAGTCATTCCGCGCCAAGCCGTTTCGCCGTCAGCAAAGTGGTGTCCTCTATTGTGGGACCTGGTGACGCAGACTGAGGGGACCATGGCACTGTAGTTGAAAACAATACAAAAGCTCGGACAAGTCTTAAAACGGTTCCTTCTGCCTCTGCCTGCTACATTTGGTGTTGCTGTTACTTTCGGTGTCAGAAGTTGCCACTATAGTATACAATAACGCTTGACAAAGAAATTATTAAATATTACAAAAGGCTAGTGTTCATTCTTCGATCATTGCACACCCCAAGTCACTGTACACACTATACACACATCTTTTTTTAACTTAGCACTTGATAGTGTCTGCAAAATATGTTGTGAATATAGTTAGTAGTATAGAAGTAATAAATTAAAATTTCGTGCCTGTTGCTGCAGTTTTACTGAATGAACAGCGAAAATGTATTAAGCAAGAACCTTTTTTATGTACTTACATATCCCATAGCTTATTTTAATAATTCTTTTATGGAAATCATGTGGAATGTGTGCCAGTTTATGGGATGTTTCTACATGGCCAGTGTCACCATTAATGAAAATACTATTTTTAGTCCTAATCACTCAGTTAAGCTGGAAAACTAATATTCTCTTACAGGCCACAAGTTTTTTATAAAAATCCTTTCACAGAATACAAGGATTTATACAGGACTAATGATTTTTCTTCGATTTAAAACTTGCTTTGCTATCTGTCATATATTTTATAGCATTGGGCAAATGATAAACAGTTTTGTTGCTGCATATTGAATTACTTTCTGAGCCACTGACAGTTTTAATTATGGTGAATACAGGTAAGTCTTTCCTCAAGTATTGTAGATATAGACGACATCAGTCGTCTCAAACTGAGATGGATTTATAAGGAACTTCACTAGGGAATATATGTTTTGCGCTGGTGCAGTTAAAACGCCTTACTCCTTGAAGACTTGCCTAAATGACAACCATGGGTGAAAACCACATATTGTCCACAGTGATCGCTTTTGTGCTTGCAGTAGTATATTCGTAAGTAACGAGCTACCCCAGAAAATTGTTTCATAGCACAATATTGACCTGTGTGGAAATATGCAAAATAGGTCAGCAGATTGATTCGTTAATTTTGAAGATTAGTGTTTATATGAAGACCAAAAGTGGCTGGAATTAACTGTTTGAGCAGCTCAGTGATGTGTATCTTCTAGTTCAAGCCCTCATCAGTATGTATATCCAAAATTTGGATCATGTTTCCATGTTTCCGACTGCTATTCGTGTGCTACATAAATTACTGGTATGTCTCCGTTTTTGTACAGAACTAAATATAGTGTGTTTTCTCAAAATTATGGGACAGTCCATTATCAGAAAACGATATGTAATGGTTTGAAAAGTTTAAAATTTCTTCTGTTACTTTCTCTCTAATAGAATTTATTATAACATTAGTATCATCTGTAAAAAATACTAATTCTGCTTGACTAATGTCGAAAGTCATTCAAATGTATGAGGAATAGGAGTGTACCCAAAATTGAAATTTCAGGTGCTCTCTTCGTGATTTCTCCCCAGTATCTTAAATTGTCTAAAAAACGAAAGCATGTAAGTTGTAAATGAAATTTCGTACTGATATGCGAAAAGTTGTTCTAACTTAATAAGTAATATCCTTAATAATATATGTAATGCATGACTGGCCCAGGAAATGTTCCCATAAAGATTAAAATATGCAATTGTTAAAACTTTTATAAGAAAATTGACAACGAAAACTTAAATAACTTTCGCTCAGTTTCGTTTAACCCATACGGACACCGATCCCTTCTAGTCAAGTTGTGCCACAAATTTCTATTCTCCACAATTCTAGTCAATACCTCCTCATTAGTTATGTGATCTACCCATCTAATCTTCAGCATTCTTCTGTAGCAACACATTTCGAAAGCTTCTATTCTCTTCTTGTCCAAACTTATTGTCGTCCATGTTTCACTTCCTCACATGGCTACACTCTATACAAATACTCCCAGAAACGACTTCCCAACACTTAAATCTATACTCGATGTTAACAAATTTCTCTTCTTCAGGAACGCTTTCCTTGCCATTGCCAGTCTACATTTTATATCCTCTCTACGTCGACCATCATCAGTTATTTTGCTCCCCAAATAGCAAAACTCCTTCACTACTCTAAGTGTCTCATTTCCTAATCTAATTCCCTCAGCATCACCTGATTTAATTAAACTATATTCCATTACCCTCGATTCGCTGTTCTTGATGTTCATCTTATATCCTCCTTTCAAGACACTGTCCATTCAATTCAACTGCTCTTCCAGATCCTCTGCTGTCTCTGACAGAATTACAGTGTCATCGGCAAATCTCAAAGTTTATATTTCTTCTCCATGGATTTTAATTCCTACTCGAAATATTTCTTTTGTTTCCTTTACTACTTGCTCGATATGCAGATTAAATAACATCGGGAGTATGCTACAACCCTGTCTCACTCCCTTCCCAACCAATGTTTCCCTTTCAAGCCCCTCGACTCTTATAACGGCCATCTGGTTTCTGTACAAATTGTAAATAGCCTTTCGCTCCCTGTATTTTACCCCCGCCACCTTCAGAATATATATATATATATATATATATATATATATATATATATATATATATATATATATATATATATATATATATATATATATACACTCCTGGAAATTGAAATAAGAACACCGTGAATTCATTGTCCCAGGAAGGGGAAACTTTATTGACACATTCCTGGGGTCAGATACATCACATGATCACACTGACAGAACCACAGGCACATAGACACAGGCAACAGAGCATGCACAATGTCAGCACTAGTACAGTGTATATCCACCTTTCGCAGCAATGCAGGCTGCTATTCTCCCATGGAGACGATCGTAGAGATGCTGGATGTAGTCCTGTGGAACGGCTTGCCATGCCATTTCCACCTGGCGCTTCAGTTGGACCAGCGTTCGTGCTGGACCTGCAGACCGCGTGAGACGACGCTTCATCCAGTCCCAAACATGCTCAATGGGGGACAGATCCGGAGATCTTGCTGGCCAGGGTAGTTGACGTACACCTTCTAGAGCACGTTGAGTGGCATGGGATACATGCGGACGTGCATCGTCCTGTTCGAACAGCAAGTTCCCGTGCCGGTCTAGGAATGGTAGAACGATGGGTTCGATGACGGTTTGGATGTACCGTGCACTATTCAGTGTCCCCTCGACGATCACCAGTGGTGTACGGCCAGTGTAGGAGATCGCTCCCCACACCATGATGCCGGGTGTTGGCCCTGTGTGCCTCGGTCGTATGCAGTCCTGATTGTGGCGCTCACCTGCACGGCGCCAAACACGCATACGACCATCATTGGCACCAAGGCAGAAGCGACTCTCATCGCTGAAGACGACACGTCTCCATTCGTCCCTCCATTCACGCCTGTCGCGACACCACTGGAGGCGGGCTGCACGATGTTGGGGCGTGAGCGGAAGACGGCCTAACGGTGTGCGGGACCGTAGCCCAGCTTCATGGAGACGGTTGCGAATGGTTCTCGCCGATACCCCAGGAGCAACAGTGTCCCTAATTTGCTGGGAAGTGGCCGTGGGGTCCCCTACGGCACTGCGTAGGATCCTACGGTCTTGGCGTGCATCCGTGCGTCGCTGCGGTCCGGTCCCAGGTCGACGGGCACGTGCACCTTCCGCCGACCACTGGTGACAACATCGATGTACTGTGGAGACCTCACGCCCCACGTGTTGAGCAATTCGGCGGTACGTCCACCCGGCCTCCCGCATGCCCACTATACGCCCTCGCTCAAAGTCCGTCAACTGCACATACGGTTCACGTCCACGCTGTCGCGGCATGCTACCAGTGTTAAAGACTGCGATGGAGCTCCGTATGTCACGGCAAACTGGCCGACACTGACGGCGGCGGTGCACAAATGCTGCGCAGCTAGCGCCATTCGACGGCCAACACCGCGGTTCCTGGTGTGTCCGCTGTGCCGTGCGTGTGATCATTGCTTGTACAGCCCTCTCGCAGTGCCCGGAGCAAGTATGGTGGGTCTGACACACCGGTGTCAATGTGTTCTTATTTCCATTTCCCGGAGTGTATATATATATATTATATGGTAAGACAGAGATTTAGGAACCAGATTTCTCCCGGGGCAGATGTGGACTCTGACCACAATCTATTGGTTATGAACTGTAGATTAAAACTGAAGAAACTGCAAAAAGGTGGGAATTGAACGAGATGGGACCTGGATAAACTGAAAGAACCAGAGGTTTTACAGAGTTTCAGGAAGAGCAGAAGGGAACAACTGACAGGAATGGGGAAAAGAAATACAGTAGAAGCAGAATGGGTAGCTTTGAGGAATGAAATAGTGAACGCAGCAGACGATCAAGTAGGTATAAAGACGAGGGCTAGTAGAAATCCTTGGGTAAAAGAAGAGATATTGAAATTAATTGATGAAAGAAGAAAATACAAAAATGCAGCATGTGAAGCAGGCAAAAAGGAACACAAATGTCTCAAAAATGAGATCGCCAGGAAGTGCAAAATGGCTAAGCAGTGATGGCTAGAGGACAAATGTAAGGATGTAGAGGCTTATCTCTAAGGGGTAAGATAGAAACTGCCTATAGGAAAATTAAAGAGACCTTTGGAGAAAAGAGAACCACTTGCATGAATATCAAGTGCTCAGATGGATTCCCAGTTCCGAGCAAAGAAGGGAAAGCAGAAAGGTGGGAGGAGTATATAGAGGGTCTACACGGGGGCTATGTTCTTGAGGAGAATATTATGGAAATTGAAGAGGAGATAGATGAAGATGAAATGGGAGATATGATACTGCGTGAAGAGTTTGACAGAGCACTGAAAGACCTAAGTCGAAACAATGCCCGGGAAGTAGACAACATTCCATTAGAACTACTGACAGCCTGGGGAGAGCCAACCTGACAAAACTTTACCATCTGGTGAGGCGAAATTCCCTCAGACTTCAAGATGAATATAATAATTCCAATCCCAAAGAAAGTAGGTGTTGACAGATGTGAAAATTACCGAACTATCAGTTTAATAAGTCACAGCTGCAAAATACTAACGCGAATTCTTTACAGACGAATGGAAGAACTGGTAGAAGCCGACCTCGGGGAAGATCAGTTTGGATTCCGTAGGAGTGTTGGAACACGTGAGGCAATACTGACCCTACGACTTATCTTAGAAGAAAGATTAAGGAGAGGCAAACCCACGTTTCTAGCATTTGTAAACTTAGAGAAACCTTTTAACAATGTTGACTGGAATACTCTCTTTCAAATTCTGAATGTGGCAGGGGTAAAATACAGGGAGCGAAAGGCTATTTACAATTTGTACAGAAACCAGGTGGCAGTTATAAGAGTCGAGGGGCATGAAAGGGAAGCAGTGGTTGGGAAGGGAGTGAGACAGGGTTGTAGCCAGTCCCCGATGCTATTCAAACTGTATATTGAGAAAGCAGTATGGGAAACGAAAGGAAAGTTCGGAGTAGGTATTAAAATCCATGGAGAAGAAATAAAAACTTTGAGGTTCGCCGATGACATTGTAATTCTGTCAGAGACAGCAAAGGACTTGGAAGAGCAGTTGAACGGAATAGACAGTGTCTTGAAAGGAGGATATAAGTTGAACATCAACAAAAGCAAAACGAGGATAATGGAATGTAGTCGAATTAAGTCGGGTGATGCTGCGGGACTTACATTAGGAAATGAGACACTTAAAGTAGTAATCGAGTTTTGCTATTTGGGGAGCAAAATAACTGATGATGGTCGACGTAGAGAGGATATAAAATGTAGAGTGGCAATGGCAAGGAAAGCGTTTCTGAAGAAGAAAAATTTGTTAACATCGAGTATTGATTTAAGTTCCAGGAAGTCGTTTCTGAAAGTATTTGAATGCAGTGTTGCCATGTATGGAAGTGAAACATGGACGATAAATAGTTTAGACAAGAAGAGAATAGAAGCTTTCGAAATGTGGTGGTACAGCAGAATGCTGAAGATTAGATGGGTAGATCATATAACTAATGAGGAGGTACTGAATAAAATTGGGGAGAAGAGGAGTTTGTGGAACAACTTGACTAGAAGAAGGGATCGGTTGGTAGGACATGTTCTGAAGCATCAAGGGATCACCAATTTAGTACAGGAGGGCAGCGTGGAGGGTAAAAATCGTAGGGGGATACCAAGAGATGAATACACTAAGCAGATTCAAAAGGATGTAGGCTGCAGTAGGTACTGGGAGATGAAGAGGCTTGCACAGGATAGAGTAGCATGGAGAGCTGCATCAAACCAGTCTCAGGGCTAAGACCACAACAACAGCAACCTTCAGAATTTGAAAGAGGGTATGCCAGTCGATATTCTCATTAACTTTTAAGTCTACAAATCCTAGAAATGTAGGATTGCTTTTCCTTAATCTATCTTCTAAGATAAGTCGTTGGGTCAGTATTGCCTAACGTGTTCCAATATTTTTACGGAATCCGAACTGATCTTCCCCGAGGTCGGCTTCTGACAGTTTATCCATTCGTCTGTAAAGAATTTGCGTTAGTATTTTGTAGTCGTGTCTTATTAAACTGATAGTTCGGTAATTTTCACATCTGTCAACACCTGATTTGGCTCAAATGGCTCTGAGCACTATACGACTTAACAACCGTAGAGGTTACTCGACTCCAGACTGTAGCGCCTAGAACCGCACGGCCACTGCGGCCGGCAACACCGGCTTTCTTTCGAATTGGAATTATTTTATTCTTGTTGATGTCTGAGGGTATTTCGCCTGTCTCATACATCTTGCTCACCAGATGGTAGATTTTTGTCAGGACTGGCTCTCCCAAGGCTGTCATTAGTTCTAATGGAATGTGGTCTACTCCTGGGGCCTTGTTTCTACTTAGGTCTTTCAGTGCTCTGTCAAACTCTTCACACAGTATCATATCTCCCATTTCATCTTCATCTACCTCCTCTTCCATTTTCATAATAATGTCCTCATGAACATAGCCCCTGTGTAGACCCTCTATATACTCCTTCCACCTTTCTGCTTTCCCCTCTTTGCTTAAAACTGGGTTTCCATCTGAGCTCATGATATTCGTTCAAGTGGTTCTCTTTTCTCCAAAGGTCTCTTTAATTTTCATGTAGGCTGTACCTATCTTATCCCTAGTGATATATGCCTCTAAATCCTTACATTTGTCCTCTAGCCATCCCTGCTCAGCCATTTTGCACTTCCTGCCGATCTCATTTTTGAGACATTTGTATTCCTTTTTGCCTGCTTCTTTTACAGCATTTTTATATTTTCTCCTTTCATCAATTAAATTCAATATCTCTTCTGTCACAAAAGGGTTTTTACTAGCCGTCGTCTTTTTACCTGCTTGATCCTCTGCTGCTTTCACTACTTCATCCCTCAAAGCTACCCATCCTTCTTCTACTGTATTTCTTTCCCCCATTCTTGTCAATCGTTCCCTAATACTCTCTCTGAAGCTCTCTACAACATCTGGTTCTTTCAGTTTATCCAGGTCCTATCTCCTCAAATTCCCACCTTTTTGCAGTTTCTTCAGTTTTAATCTACAGTTCATAACAAACTGATTGTGGGCAGAGTCCACATCTGCTCCTGGAAATGTCTTACCATTTAAAATCTGGTTCCTAAATCTCTGTCTTACCATTATATAATCTATCTGACACTTTCCAGTGTCTCCAGGCTTCTTCCATGTATACAACCTTCTTTTATGATTCTTGAACCAAGTGTTAGCTATGATTAAGTTATGCTCTGTGCAAAATTCTACATGGCGGCTTCCTCTTTCATTTCTTACTCTCAATCCATATTCACCTACTACGTTTCCTTCTCTTCCTTTTCCTACTGTCGAATTCCTATCACCGATGACCTTTAAATTTTCGTCTCCCTTCACTATGTGAATAATTTCTTTTATCTCATCATACATTTCATCCATCTCTTCGTCATCTGCAGAGCTAGTTGGCATACAAACGTGTACTACTGCAGTAGGCGTGAGCTTCGTATCTATCTTGGCCACAATAATGCGTTCACTATGCTGTTTGTAGTAGCTTACCCGCACTCCTATTTTTTTAATCATTATTAACTTTACTCCAGCATTTCCTCTATTTGTTTTTGTATTTATAACCCTGTATTCACCTGATCAGAAGTCTTCTTCTTCCTGCCACCAAACTTCACTAATTCCCACTATATCTAACTTTTACCTATCCATTGACCCATTTTAAATGTTCTAACCTACCTACTCGATTAAGGGACATGACATTCCACGCTCCGATCCGTAGAACGCCAGTTTTCTTTCTCCTGATAATGATGTGTTCTTGAGTATTCCCCGCCCGGAGATCCGAATGTGGGACTATTTTACCTCCGAAATATTTTGCCCAAGAGGAATCCATTATCATTTAACCATACAGTAAAGCTGCATGCCCTCGAGAAAAATTACGGCTGTAGTTTCCCCTTGCTTTCAGCCGTTCGCAGTACCAGCACAGCAAGGCCGTTTTGGTTAGCGCTACAAAGCCAGATCAGTCAATCATCCAGACTGTTGCCCCTGCAACTCCTGAAAAGGCTCCTACCCTTCTTCAGGAGCCACACGTTTGTCTGGCCTCTCAACAGATACCCCTCCGTTGTGGTTGTATCTACGGTACGGCTACCTGTACCGCTGAGGCACGCAAACCTCCCCACCAACGGCAAGGTCCATTGTTCATGGGGGAGGGGGGGTGAGCATCAGCATTAGTAGGTGTAAAATTCAGTACGCATCCACAAAACACTGAAGGACCATGGAGAATAACTTGCGCACCTACTCCGCTGATCGTAGTAACAGATGTATTATCAACAACTTTATACACTGTAAGGAGCGTACACCTAAAATAACGCGGCACAGCTATTCTTTGAATTATTCAGCACAACATTTGGCCTTTTTTTGTTAAGTAGGAGTGAAACCAGTTGTGTATGATAATATTTGCCGAGAAGTATAAATAGCAACTTTTCTGAAATCCAAACTGTCAGATATTTAATAATTTGCTTCTGATAAAATTCTCTTGTGTGCGTTTATTTTTCGAATGTTTTGGAACAAGATTCTGCTAAATTTACTGGTGTTGGTATTACTTCCAGTTGCTTAAGGCTTGGTAGAATGATATTCATAATCTACGACCACGCTTCTTCGCCTGAACGATGTAGCCCTATTTTTGCTGCTACATTTAAGAAGTTAAAAGAAGCTTGCATATCGTAAATTATCTATTATCTGTCAGAACACTGTCTTTTAATTTAATTGTTGCGGTATCTTCTACACTCATATGATGTCCTGTCTTCCGTTTGACAATAACACATATATTATTATTTTCAATTTCTGTTAAGCTCTCCATATCTCTAGACATTTTAATGACTTCTCTTGGCATATTACAGTATTTTTGTAGGTACAAGTAAATTTCCCCTTTCTTTCATAATCAATTTTAATCCCTGCAGTTATCTACAAGGAAATCTGTGCAGACTACTAACTATATTTTATTCTCTGACAGATGGTTTAATAATGCATCTATATTTCTCACAAATAGCTGATAGTTTCCTATATGGGGTCTGTAGACAATTACAAGTATTCTGAAGTACCAACTCACAGTCAAACGCTTCTAGGCTTCGATTCACAAAAAACCTGTTTGTATCAAAATTTCTGAATTTGTGTTCACCTTTTACATTGGTTGCTACTTCTCCTCTCTCTGTGTTCACTTTACACAATACTGATGTGTAATCCCTTATATTTAACTTCACTCTCCCCATGGTTACATGGTGTTAAGAGCGACACACACCGTCTATGGCTTCAGAAATTCTCACATGTTCTAAACATACGACTAGCCAATCTACCGTATTTTTCAGCACTCTACGTTTAATATGAAACAAACCAATTTTACTTTTTTGGAAGATGCAAATCGAACATGCAACTGTTGACGAGAGATACAAATCATTGAAGATCTGCCTCATACTAGACGCCCTCGGTCATCAACCCCGGATGAACACCGTTACCAAAAACATTCGTTTCGTGGATACACTGACATAATTCATCAGAACTGCGCGCTGCATTTTAGAAGTTAACTGAGAGGGATGTGTCGACCTAAACGGTATTAAACCGACTCCACACTACCAGTTTGGCATCTAAGCTTTCATCGCTAACAACAATGAAAAGATGCAGAGTGGTGGTGAGGAAGACTGTGAACAAAGGTACATGTGAAATGGAACATGGTTCGTAAGTGCTGATTCTCTTTAGTGGCAAGCAGACTTGTGTGGGACCTGATAATGTCTTAGACGACTAAGGAAGCGCCTAGGTAGCAGTGCATGTTTCAGGCTTGCAAGAGAGTGGTGGAGCTGTCATGTTTGGGGCTGATATCATATACGGATGATTTGACAGCTCTCATGCCCATGAAGGAGCTGTGCAATATTGGAACAAGATCCGCCAAGATGCTGCCCAGCACTAAAATCAAAAACTCGGTCATATATTCGTCTATCAAGATGATAACCACATAGTGCCCATCTAATCTTTCTGCATAAGGTACGAATCGCCAGTATGGTAACTGCTGCCATGGGACCAATTTAAACTTAAAATGCGTCTTCGCAAGAAAAATTGGAAATTCGTGGTAAGGACCAAACTGCTGAGGTCATCGGTACCTAGGCTAATCTAACCGTGACAGGACGCCCTAGTCCGCGCGGCTATCCCGAGCGGCTCGTCGTAAGAACGCTCCTCACTCTTCCTATGACCCGAGGTGAGTGACTAGCAGCGACTCTACCACACTTAGGACACCGTGCTCACGATGGTTTAAGAGTGTGACAATGCATGAGGAGGAAAAATGTGGTATAGGAAGTAACCCAGCACCAGGTTTTGAATTCACAGATCGAACAGACTTCGTTTATTTTGGTTACTGTTTTGTTTATGTTCACAGTACAGGTAATATTTTAGTTTCGTGAGGCTTACTCTTATACCCCCTTCTTCCTTTGAATCCTCGTGCACACATGTTCAGAGGAATCCAGGTGGTGTTCAGCTGTGTTTTAGCAGTTTATATAGGCTGTCCCGTTTAAAACTGGTACATTGACGTACCGGTTAATCATTTTGAGTTCAGTTACTTGTGAAGTGGCAACACTGTCTCGAAAATTGGCTACACCGAATTTGATCGAAAATCTGCGTGCAGCTGTGTGTTAATGCGTCAGTTGTGAGAAGCTCGTATTGTTGAGCTGTTAGAGAAATGGGGCAAATTGATATCATGGAGTGTTACATAAAGACAGGCTGCATCAAGGAATATAAGGAAATGTTTCAAGTGAAGTATCCTGGTAGGAAACTTCCCACAACCAGAACTATTCCACATCTGTGCAACAAATGGAGGACTCTAAGATACGTTCAGAATGGGCAGAGGAAGAGGCAACCGACAGTGAGGATCTCTGAAGCTACTGACAGAATTCGCATGGACATTACGAGAAGTTGGTAAGGAGGTCATCGCAGCAGGTAGGTGTTTAGTGTAGATCGCGTCATTGTATCCTAAAAGATATTAAACTGAAAGCAAATCGTATGAATGTGGTGCAAGAGTTGAATTTTTAGGAGCAGGAAACAAGAGCGCATTATTGTAACTGGCTGTTAACATCAATTGCTAACTGTCACTTGTACTCCTTCCTTCTTTGTTTCATCTCAGATGAGGCCTGGTTTCATTTTTCAGATTCTGTAAACTCCCAGAATTGCTGATACTAGTCGAAGGACAACTCACCTATTATACATGAAGTACCTCACTACTCAGAGAAAATCGGTGTGTGGTGTGCGCTGTCAGGTATGTGCATTATTTGCCCATTTTTTTCAATAGCGCTTTAAACAGTACCACACATCTTAGAGAACTTTGACTCTTTCTTTGCCTCTTTAACAGATGCAGAAACGCTATACGCTATGGTCCAACAAGATGGAACAACCGCTCACACATCTAACCCAAGTATAGCTGACGTCACTAACGCCTTCCCTGAAGACAGACTTGTCAGTAGAGGCGTCTGACCCCCAAGGTCCCAGACTTAACATAGTCTGATTTTTATTTATTGAGCACACTAAAAAGTAGAGTGTATGCTGACAGTCGTCGCACAACACGCGGTAATAAATATAACATTATTAGTGAAATTAACAACACCACGCCTGCGGAAGTATAGCGTGTTGCTGGTAACGTCATCATACTAAGTCAGTGACGCTTAGATGCATATGGCCACCACTTCACCATCTTTCATGAACAGGTAACTACATGTTTTTAACTATTCCATTATCTGTTCTTTTTTATTTAGGCCTAGTTCATTGTTACTTGAATCTCGGGCGTGAGGCGTAACGGTTTTATAGGTGTAAAAACAGAGGAACATCGTTAAGACTTACATATATCAGTACACAAGAAATTGAAACCACAAGCTTAAGAGCAAAGAATTTTAAAAATGTATTCCTGTGCGTAATGGTAATGTTTCTTCTTCTGTAGTGGTCAATCCAAGGATTTGTTTGCAACAGCTACAATGGCAGCTTGTCTCCATTCTGTGCGTCTATCAGTTTTTCTCTTCATTTCTTTATAGGTGTTACATCCCACATCTTTCACGATTTGATCCATGTACCTCAGTCGTGGTCTTCCTCTTGGTCTTTTTCCCTCGACATACCCCTCTATGATTGTGTTCAGGAGTCCTTAATGTCTTAATAGATGGCCTGTAAATTGCACTCTTCTTTTAACAATGAAACAAGTATGGTAATGTTAAGAGCAGAATAATCTCTAATAATTTCCCAAATACTTCGAAGAATGTATTTTTTTCACATTGCTCATTGAGTAACAGATTTCTGTATGTGAATCTGATCCATGTATTCTACATACTATGGTCTCAGTTCGAGTGTAAATCTTGTGCTTATACTATCTTAGATACTGACAAAGTGATGGCCTGTGTCTCTTATATGGAAGGCTGTTGCATACTTGCTCGTGCTTAGTGTGTTCTATTGAAAGGTAGTGACGATTTTTAGTTGGACGTAGCAGATATCACCTGTCTGATTTCTTTGACGAACGAGCTTTCTGTGCATGGTATTTGATACAAATTTTCCTTTATACATTGTGGGGCAGTTTGTAGAACAGTTTTGAGCAGTGTGTGCGTTAGTATCGATACCTGGAGCTCACGAAATTTGTCTGTATCCATACCTTAGAGGCGAGTTCAGCGGCGTCCGGCCAGACGCAGCACAGCGAATCGGCGGTAGGATTTAACCGCACGCTTGCTTGCTTCTAGTGTCACTGTTTCCTTGGTTTTTCACAGAGTAACTAGGGTCATAACTAGGTCCGTTTCTTTATGTTATGGATGGTGACGCTTAATTGCGTACGGTATGCTTACGACATTCGAAGACTTTCTGTACCTGCTGCCTTTGCAGTAGTGGGTTCGCCTCTTCACAGTCGGCACTTTTCTGTCTCTACGGCTTCGATTTACGGATGCTGAGTCGCGATTATTTACTATACAACCAAGAACCAGCGTAGAAAGAGAAACGGGGAACACTTTTTGTCACTTGTGGCTGAAGCAATGATTGTGGTTCTTGAAAACCATGTCTTTCGAGCGACACTTATTATGGAAATGTAATTTTGGATCTTGCACGAAACGCTGTCTACCTTTCATTGGTGACTTTCTTACTGACCTGTTCATAAAACAGATGTATTTGTTTTCAGCTTTATACTTAATTTAAGGCTAGCTAGAAGGGAGATGAAGGTGCATATCAGGTTCAGCATCCGCTCTATTGCCGTATTTGGTATTTGTAGCTGCATATACTGAGAATCCCGTTTCAGGCAAGTTTGGGGCAAGTTATGTACATTAATCACAAACGCTGCACCAAAATTCATCAAGTTACATTATTTTACACAATAATTCCTTGCTTGAATCTGATGACATCTCTAAAAAGGTTTCATAGATTTCGTTTCCATATTTTGTGACATCTGCAAATTCCGTGCAAAAGACTTCTCAGCACATGAATACATTTTCAGTTTTGTATTCTGCTCTTTAGTAAAATACACCTCAAAAGATGCGCGCTTGTCATGGAGACAGCTGACCAATGCCTCAACTGTTTCATTTGACAATTCTGTTGTCTCACCATCGAACATATTCAGTGTCAAAAACATTTCCAGCTCACTCTTGCCAACACAAGCAATCGAAACGTCATTTTTTGTTTTGAGGCGTTTATTCTGTGATTAGCACCTGTCATCCTTCTAAAATTAGACTACTTGCAAGAAAAGCTACTCGCACTAAACAAGTCACTTTTCTCAAATGGCCTTTAAATTTAAACTAAATGTCAATAATAAAAGCTTCTAATTCACGCCCTAGTTCGAATGATCTTGTTAAGGTCTAGCCTTGGGCTGAAACAGTAGTGTTTCATGTCTGCATCCACAATATTCATACACCACTGGACATTTTCGGCCCTGAAGAGTGTGGTTTAACGTAACTTATTATTTTTACTGCTTCACGAAGAACCATTTATAAATTTTCTGGTATCTTATTTGTTGCAAGTGCTTGTCTATGGAAACTACAACGGCTGGAACTACAGTCTGGAGCTCTACTTTTGATCCTGCTGCTCCCCGCTGTTTTCCAGGTCATTGCCTTAGCCCCATGCGAACGAGTAACAACACAGTCATTCCAAACGAGATCATTGATTTAAAAAATTGTTAATCATATTGAAAATTTCTTTCTTGGAAGTGTTAGTTAGCGGTGTACACATAAGCCAGTCTTCTTTGAGTGAATGTTTACATGAGTATGATACAAGATCAGCAAGAGGATCAGTTTTTCACATTCAATGAGTCGTTAGATATCTTATCTTGAAACCATGGAGCTAGCAGACTCTACCACCTTACTGAATCTCATAGCCTTGACTGAAAATTTTGAAGTTGATGTTGCACCTTCTCGTGAACCACGTTTGAACATTTGGTGCCAGATTTGCTTGCAACATCTTTAAGCCAAAGCTCCATTCTGTCTTTTGAACTCAACACTTCAGTTTTACAGTACGACAAACATATAATCACATCGCCACAAGATATTGAATTTTAATGCTATAGTCAACAACAAACATAAAGCGGATATACTTCGGTCCGAGAGTAGTGTACGGCTTCGCCATGAAGAATTGAACTGAACGTTGCAATCAAAACTAGAGTACGAACTGCATCCTGTGATGCTTGGCGCTGGTTTGTGTTTCCCTGGATGGTGAATCTATTTGCAAGTTAAATTTGTTGTGTTGAAGATGACCAACTATTTCCTATTTGATATAGCGAGCCACATAATTAATGAGACACGAGAAAAATGTCGTTTCCAAGCAGCACTGTAGAATGATGTTCTGCAGATTTTTAGTTGAGCATACATTGTATTATGTGTGCCAGACATCGAATTCACTGCGGCCCAAGAGCGGTGCGCGGATTCACCATGCCACCTGAACTGGACTGCAAGTTGCAGTCGCAAACCGGAGCAGGAACTGAATTGTGCTGATTAGCGTGGGGTTATATAACCCTGGGTGATGAAACTAGATAGCGAAGCGACACAGCGCTTTGATGCGGCTCGAGGTGTTTTGTGGGAGAGAGAGAGATGGAGAGAGCATAATGGAGTCCTCATGGCGTGTGTGGACGAGACAGCACACAGCGAGAGTGAGAGAAAGAGAGAGAGAGAGAGAGAGAGAGAGAGAGAGCGAACGAGAGAAGGAGAGGGAGGGAGAGGAAGAAAGAGTCTTTTGTTGGTATTTTTAGATCGCAGCATTATTGCAGATTTATTATGCTAGGTGTCGCCTCTAAAAACCAACATTGTTATTGTATTTAGAAGAGTTATTTTTCTCATTGTGTGACAAGCCTTGATGTATTTTGTTCTATTAGTTGGTATTATTTTGGTGAAGCCCTTGCAGATACCTTGTGCAGCACACATTGAATGCCACTGATCTACACGTGAGAGCCAAAGAAACTGGTACACTTGCTGAATATCGTGTAGGTCCCAGTGAGCAAGCACAAGTGCCGCAACAAGGTATGGCATGGACTTGACAAACGTCTCAAGTAGTGCTGGAGGGAACTGATACCGTGAATCCCTCAGGGTTCTCCATAAATCCGTAAGAATACCAGATCTCGTCTAAATAGTACATTGCAAGGCATCCAAGATATGGTCAATAATGTTGATGTCTGAGGAGTTTGATGGCCGCAGAAGTGCTTAGAGTATTCCTGGAGCCACTCTGTAGCAATTCTAGACATGTGAGGTGCTCATTGTCCTGCTGGAATTGTCCAAATCCGTCGGAATATATAATGGACATGAATGGATGCAGGTGATCAGACATGATGCTTACGAATGTGTCACCTGTCAGAGTCGTATCTATATGTATCAGGGGTCCCATATCACTCGAACTGCACACGCCTCTCACCATTACAGAGCCTGTACCAGCTTGAACTGTCCCTTGCTGACATCCGGGGTCCTAGGATTCATGAGACTGTCTCCATACCCGTATACGTCCATCCGCTGGATACTATTTCACACGAGACTCGTCCGACCAGGCAACATGTTTCCTGTCATCAACAGTCCACTGTAGTTGTTGACGTGCCCAGGAGAGGAGTAAAGCTTTGTGCCGCGCAGTCGTCGCGGGTACACGAGTGGGCCATCGGCTCCCAAAGCCCATATCGATGATGTTTCGTTAAATGGTTCACACTCTGACACTTGTTGATGGCCCAGCATTGAAATCTACATCAATTTGCGGATGGGTTGCACTTCTGTCACTTTGAGCGATTCTTTTCTGTCGTCGTTGGTCCCGTTCATGCAGGATCTTTTTCTGGTCACAGTGATGACGGAGATTTGATGTTTTACCGCATTACTAATATTCGCGGTACACTGGTGAAATGGTGGTACGCGAAAATCCCCGCTTCATCGCTACCTCGGAGGTACTGTGTCTCATCGCTCGTGCTGCTACTATAACACCACGTTCAAACTCTCTTAAACCTTGACAACCTGCCATTGTAGCAACAGTAACCGATATAACAACTTCGCCGGACAATCGTTGTCTTATAGAGGCGTTGCAGCCCACAGCGCCGTATTCTGCCTGTTTACGTATCTCTGTATTTGAATAGTCATGCCTATACTAGTTTCATTGGTGCTTCAGTGTAAATAAAGAATAAGAGCTGGAAACTAGCGATTAATAATGTTTGTTAATGTTACACAGGTCCTGTCCAGAGCGTAAGAGTGAAACAAAGGAAACTTTTTGTTGTCGCCTACTTATCGATTTCATTTTATTTAGGCATTAACTGAACACGCTGAACAATATATTGGAACACATGACATATGACTGAAGTTCACTAGTTGTTGCATTACTAAAAGTACAGGATTACTTTCTCATGGAGGCTATTGTTTTTAATTTATATGGCTCTGAGCACTATGGGACTTAACATCTATGGTCATCAGTCCCATAGAACTTAGAACTACTTAAACCTAACTAACCTAAGGCCAGCACACAACACCCAGTCATCACGAGGCAGAGAAAATCCCTGACCCCGCCGGGAATCGAACCCGGGAACCATGGTTTAGTTTATAGAGAGGCTATCAAATGTCAAGTGGATCAAGCGGTCAAGACATCTTTAACACTATTACGACATCGTCAGCCAAATATTCAGTATTTTAACCACCTGAAGGACACTCCATTCAGAGCAAATAACAGAAGATTAAGCTCCTCTCTGAAAGGCTCTGACAAAAATTGGGAAATAAGTTGCCTGCGTCCTCACTCCGCCTTCTTTACCTAAAACGTTTGGAATGGGGACAGATACGTGCTCTTATAACACAGAACATTTTAAATATTTTCATCCATTCTCTCTTCGTAGTGAAGCCCCCCATAATCATCATATCCCTCTCTCTGTCACTGTCTGTATATACTGATGTGACGAAAGTCATGGGATTGCGGTATGCACCTACACAGATGTATTAACGCGTACACCAGGTATAAACCGCAGTGCATTGGCGGGGCTGTCATTTGTACTCAGGTGATGCATGTGAAAAGTTTCAGAAGTGATTATGGCGGCAAGACGGAATTAACAGACTTAGTGTGCGGAGTAGTAGTTGGAGCTAGACGCTTGGGCCATTCCATTTCAGAGGTCGTGAGAGCATTCAGTACTCAGAGACCCACAGCGTCAATAGTGACGAGAATACCAAATTCTGGCGTTACATCTCACCACAGACAACGTGGTTGTACGCTAGACGCTGGAAAAGCGTGGCCTGTCAGATGAGAACCGATTTCACTTGGTAAGACTAATGACAGGCTTTAGGTGTGGAGCAGACCCCAAAAAACCAAGGACCTAAGTTGTCAACAAGGCACTGAGCAAGCTGGAGGTGGCACCACAATTGTGTGGGCTGCGTTTATATGGAATGAAATGAGTCCTCTGGTCCAACTGAACTGATCATTGACTGGAAATGGCTACGTTCGGCTACTTGGGGACCATTTGCTGCCATTCGTGGGCTTCGCGTTATGGGGAACAGTGCGCCATGTCATCTGACCACAATTGTTCGTAACTGGTTTGAAGAACATTCGGGACTAGTCAAGCGAATGATTTGGTCACTGAGATACCCAACTTGAAACCCATCGAACTTTTATGGAGCATATCGAGAAGTCCGTTCGTGCACAAAACACTGGACTAACAGGAGTTTCTCAATTGTGGACGTTTATAGAGACACCAAGGCTTAGTATTCCTGGAAAGTATTTCCTATGACTTGTCGAGACCATGCCACGTCGTCTTTCTCCACTACTTCGGGTAATTTTGTCCTGTCAGTCTCTCCCAATGTCACTGTCTTCATAGCTTTCTCTCGTTCTTCCTTACCAATGTCCCCATGTCTCCCACTTTCACTGTCTCTTATTCCAGTTCTATTATCATTGTCCCGTTACTTCTTCTCTCTCATTGCCTTTGTATCTTTCTACCTTGCTTACACGAAGCCATCTTTCTCTTCAATTACAACTGCCTCCTCTTCACACATTTCCTAGAGGACAGTCGACTGGGAATAAGGGTGAGGGGGGGGGGGGGGGGCAACTGGGAAACATATTTCGTGTTAAATTTCGTCAGTCTGGTGGGGTGGTCCACCCTCCCCCCCTCCCTTAAGCCTGTGTAAGGTACCCACTCTTCTCTATTTCCTTTTACTGCTACTGTATCTCACTAACCATCACTATCTCCTCTGTTTTCGGCTCCCATCGTTATTGTCTTCATCCATATCTCTTTATCTTCCACTGCCACTTTCTCTACCTCAGTACCACTCTCTCTTCTCTCTCACTCTCCCACTTGCACTTTCCGCTGTCTCTCCCGTGTCACTTCCTCTCTATTGCTGTCTTTCAGGAAAAAGAAACACGAATATGAAACTTCCTGGCAGATTAAAACTGTGTGCCCGACCGAGACTCGACCTCGGTACCTTTGCCTTTCGCGGGCAAGTGCTCTACCCTCAGAGCTACTGATGCACCTTCGCAGGAGAGCTTCTGTAAAGTATGGAAGGTAGGAGACGAGATACTGGCAGAAGTAAAGCTGTGAGTACCGGACGTGAGTCGTGCTTCGGTAGCTCAGAGGGCAGAGCACTTGCCCGCGAAAGGCAAAGGTCCCGAGTTCGAGTCTCGGTCGGGCACACAGTTTTAATCTGCCAGGAAGTTTCATATCAGCGCACACTCCGCTGCAGAGTGAAAATCTCATTCTGGAACACGAATATGTTTGAACTGCAAAATTTTTCGTGAGGATGCTGAATGAGGATTGAGGCAGCTGGCTCCCAACTTTTCTGCCAGCGCGTTTTTTGTGCTCCAACAGGACCATTCTGCAGGTAGTTCCCCTCTTTTCCCTGTTACAGGGGGTGGGCTACTTATATAAAATGAATTTTGTAGGACAATAAAGCTCTGATAGTTTAGTTACGTACTTAGACACATTTACGTACTTTGACAAATACAAACCAAGAAATAAGTACGCATATGAGGTTAACATATAATCGTCTCCCATCCAACGCAAATTCAATTTACACTATTTCACATAAAAGTGCACAACATTTTTAGACTACACCTATAGTATACCAAAAAATGCCATATTTTATCTGCAAGTACAAGGAATTTATTATGACAAAATAATATTTTATAATGTGCTTATGCCACCAGGTGGCACCATAATTTTCAGGTCAAGACAGCCAGTACAGGAATGACGTGCCCATTACACACAGACAGTGCGTCATTTTGTTTTATTGGTGGAAAATCGTGACTAGAAACACTGTTTGGAGACCTCAGAGCCCTAACTATGTCTATGTCACTAGAACGCTTTCCATGCGCTCGCTACGTCAGTTTGTATTTTCGCCTCGGATATGATATTACATGCATATATCATGAGCATAAGTAACTTTGAACCTAGGGATCTCGGTAACGGATAGTGAAATCGAAAAAGTTTCAAGTTTTCATGAGAACATCATCTTCAGTACATATAGTAGAAGCTTCGACGTTCTGCCATGAATAGAAATTATATAAGTGGCCATCCCTACTATTGATACTTTTGGTACCTATAGATCATAGTAATTATGGTTTCTACGGGTTTTCTCAGGAAATATCCTCGAGTAAATGGCGCTTTATAAGTCTGTAAGCCTCATCCTAGACCGCACCAAATGCATTAGCACCAATCGTTTTCCTGAGTTTGCTTGGATGGAGGAAGTGTGTGATGTTTGAATATTTACCCTATACTGTAGGATATCTATAGCATACAAGTATACAAGTAGTCACGTGGCCAAAGCCTTTCCAAAACATTTGACCTCCTATCTAGCTGATAAATAGAACCTCGTATCCGACACCCAGAAAAATAGCGTTTTCGTGTGTGACTATTTATAGCACATTTGTACCATACACTGTAGTGTACGGACCGATATAAGGGAAAAAAGCCACCACGGGAGACGCCCATTACAGACAATGCGTTGCTAAACAGTGAACAATATATGGCTACAGGTATTGTTTTCGTACAAGTTTAGCGAGAGATGATCGTCTTAGAGATGACAATTCCCATTTCTACATGGCGTAATTCAAATGCTCTAAGGTCACAACGTCCGTAAGTTGCTGTAAAACCTGCCTTACAATGATATTCGAGGAAAAGTATATCGTGAAGAAAACCGGAAATGACTGCCGTTGGTCGATGTATATCCTGGAGGTTAATATATTCCCAGTTGAGAATCGCTTTTGGAGAAACTGCCGTTTGGTAGATGCTGTTAACAACACAGTCTCATATGTTGGTGATTTGCAGAACTAGGGCAGGAAACGATGCCGTAACTGTAACTGCCGAGGCCTGGAACTTGGAAGATACAAGGAAGTTCTCCAACGACCGTTAACGCGACGTGCTTCTGCCTCCCGAAGTTATGTTCCTTCACTGTCCTTCAACAGAGGTGGCTTGCGTAAGCTACTAGCTCCTTCAACAGCTGAATGTTTACGACTGAAGATTTAGAATGACAGAATCCATTATCAGGCTGCGAAATTACTTAAGGAACTTTTATAAGAAGAGTAGAATTTGCAGTAGTATTTACATATAGATGGAAATTGTAACTTTCATAACATTTTTGATGGAACGGCCGTGATAATAAATATTTATTACGATAATGAACTTCGTACGGTGTGATTAGTTTTTGTTTAGACAAATACGCTGTTATTGAAAAGTTTCAGATTAAGTCCGTAATCTGCTCTGAAAATGCCGTAAATGTGCTCTGACGTTCCGTATTTAAGTAAACAAGCTGCTCCCATCTATCCGCTTTGTTTTGTGTGTGTGTGTGTGTGTGTGTGTAACTACGTTTTTATGGAACAGACACTACGTGTACTACATGCGCTGATTCTCAATACAGAATATGTACCACTTTGGTATAGCTAACTTATGAGTACTACTAGTGCATGGATATACGTATATGTATGCTCATATAATAAGGGGCAAAAAAATTCATACATCAGAGATGATGCTCTTGTGATAATGTAATGCGGACTAATTTTAAAGGAAGCTAGCAATCATCTATTCTCAGTAAAGCAGTTAATTAAGAACGTATGGCTCCTTTACCGATTTTAAACAGACTGGTTTACCATTAGACGGCTGTTAACGTTTAAAATTACCTTCATGAGAGTGTGCTGAAAATCAGTCTTATGAATTATGTATGTTTAAAAGACTAAAGCTTTCTTTTTAAAATAAGACAAACGTTGTTAACTTTATATATACTTGTTCTTCTTGTCTTCCTATTTGTTTCTCAACATACCCACCACGGCGACGAACACATTTGTCCCAAAGAGAGATCAGTTCGTTGATACCGTCATTGTTGAAAGTTTGACATTGTTAACCGAATCACAGCATTATTTCTCCTTGCGCCATTCCATCAGTATCAAAATGAGGTCCTCGTCGGTGTTCTTCAAGTTTTGGAAACAGAAGAAAATCGGGTGAGGCCAAGTGGGGAATCTATGGAGGATTATCGATGACTTTGAACCCAAGACGTCGGATTGTAGCACATGTCATTGCACTCACGTGTGATCTGGCACAGGCAGCATGCTGTTTCTCACCCATCGACCTAGTGACGTTACCAGCGCGATGTTAAACGTTACAGTTCATTATCCTCTAGCGTCCGAGCACTGCAAATATGTAGATATGAAGAATTAAGATTTATAATGTTAATGACGTTTGTTTTACTTAAAAGCAGTAAGAGTTACCACACAAAAAATTGGGAGGCATTACCTATCAACACGCTATCATGGCTCATGCTATACACGTGACAATGGAACCTGTCGGTTCGAAACCGCAAACGGCGCTTAATAAATAACATAACTAATGACTGGCGTGTGTTTTTACTTTTTTTGTAAGAATTAACTACTAATTTCATATATTTTCGACCTAGTAGCAGAAAGATTAAATGCTTTGATACAAGCAGGTAGCTCTCGATGCAGAGCATTTCCTTCATGATTTACATATACTACAAAAAAGACATAAAACCTTACTTCAATTATGTGCCAATAAACTTTAGTTAAATTTGGTTCAAATGGTTCTAAGCACTATGGGACTTAACATCTGAGGTCATCAGTCCCCTAAGACTTAGAACTACTTAAACCGAGCTAACTTAAGGACAGCACACACATCCATCCCCGAGGCAGGATTCAAACCTGCGACCATAGCAGCAGCGCGGTTCCAGGCTGGAGCGCCTAGAACTCCATGTAGCTGAATGTATCCGATTCACAGGGCTCAAAGTGAAACCGTTACGAAATACTGTATGTGCAGCAATTCTGATCCCATGAAATAATAAATTTACAAAGAATTTTGAAGATTTCAGTGCTCTCATATTCCTTAACGTAAAACAAAGTGCGTTTCAATTTGATGAAATGCATTCAGTACCTTTACCAATAATATTTCGCATTATATACGATAATCCTCTCCACAGCTATCCTGTTTAAATTTATTTTAAAACATTTCATTTGCTTCTTAGAGATATGGATTATAAACTTTTAGGATTGTTACTTATTGGGATATATTATTGCTTATTACGAATTTACTCTTTTCTCTCTTGAAACATGCTTCATTCTACTATTAATTTACCATAGAGAGACTACCATCTTTACATATCACAAACTTAACTCGTTGCTGTCATTTTTCTTTGATGTTTGAGACCAGCAGATTCTGCTAAATTGTTGCTCGTCAACAGTAGACATTTTTCTCTTTTCAAAAAGGTTCAAATGGCTCCAAGCACAATGGGACTTAACATCTGAGGTCATCAGTCCACTAGACTTGGAACTACTTAAACCTAACCTAAGGACGTCACACACATCCATGCCCAAGGCAGGACTCGAACCTGGGACCGTAGCAGCAGCGCGGTTCCGGTCTGAAGCACCTAGAACCACTCGGCCACAGCGGCCGGCTGTTTTCATGTACGTTTCATTTCACCGTTCACCGCTGAAGTAACACTACTAGCTTTATGTATGTATCACATGGGTAACTCTGTCCAGAGTTTTTTGTTCAATATTCAAAATCTGCAGTTACACAGGAAAGCGATTACTTTAGTAGTTGAGACTATCGTCTTTGGTTTACCTTCTGCCTGTACACCAGTTTCCTTTTGTCTATATACCAGTAAAGTCGTATGTTGACATGTACCGCTGCAAATTTGTTCAATTCTAACTTATTCTGATGGTATATTCACCACGACTGATAATTGCTATTGGATAACGTGGTGATTTACTTATTGTTTTACGTAAATCAAATCTTATTGTGTAATTTCCTTGTATGTTGGCACTGAACATGGCTATTTATAGCTGAAATCTGGATTTCAAAAATAATAAGAAAGCAAAGAGAGTGTGTCTGATTTCTGTGTTCCTATACTTTCTTACAATAGTCTGCGGTCAGGGTGCACAACGATTCCACATAAAATCAAAGTTAGTTAAGATGTAAAGTTGTTACACATGACCGAGATGACAGTAGGAGCAAAACGTATGTTATGTACCATGAGGAACTAAGTAATGATCAAGCACTGGATGAAATTTGGAAAGGCCTAGTATAACTTTATAAGAGGCAGAATAGTTGCGGATTCTATCAAAAACAACTCAATCGGTTGTCGCAAGGATAAATGAATTTGCCGAGGTTTTTATTGATAGGATGCAGAGTATAAATGGGCATTGGATAGATTCATAAAAGAGCTGTCACCGGATGTTTTAATAAAAGGCGAGTGCAGTATTTCTAAAATACTCGGCTGACGCTACCGGCGTATCCACGACGCAGGAGGAAATAGATGTAGCGACAAAAGTTCGTGATAAAAGAAACGTCTTCTCTACAGACGCGTAGTGCTAACGTTCCATGTTATATGCCAAGAGAGCGTCATCAAAGAAAGTGCAAAAAGTGTGGGGACGTTGGACGCTGAAGCTAGGAGCGTAAGGGAAGAGGGGGAATGTAAATTATCAGCCATTAAACTACAACGGGGGCCCCACGTCCACCAAACGGCTCTCCGAATATATTTTGACACTACGGAAACGTATTGCGTGATTGGCTTTGTAGACTGTAGGGAACATAGATTTGTGGTAGATAAGGATGCTACTGAGACATGGCGAGTCTAGATCTCTTGGGAAGCAGCTGTTAAACCCTCCACGTTATAGATTATGTGGAGTGGGGCAATAATGATGTACGATCGGTATATTCAGCGATGTTTTCAGACTGGAGCAAGGCCATTCTGGGGTAGTTTTGCCCCTTATAGGTGAAGGGTACTGCACGATCTTGGGGTTAGTGAGGGCCTCTACATGAGCCTCTTCATCATGTTGTTTAACATTTAACTTTATGTACCCACATCTGGCACATCAATTCTGGGCTCAGACTGTAAACTACATAAAAAAGTGACTGAGCAGCTGCGTTGGTGTGTATAGTGACCACAAGTTATATTACTAAGATTTTTCGTAATTGTCGGAGCCCCATACGCATATTCAATACATCTATGAGTAGTATGTCAGTATATACAGCCTTTCCTCCTCTCACCTGATGAGTGAAAAGTATGAATTGGAGAGCACTAGATAAATTTCAGTATCTAGATCTGTGGGAGTAAAAGTAGCCTGCTACTGTTGCAGAATATCCAGCCCTATAAAGCACGTACCAGGTAGCAAAGAGGTTTCTGTTAGCCTTGGACGAAGCTCTTCTTCATCTTGGCACCACTCAATAGGGAGCTCTCTGGGCACTTCGAAAGAACGGAACGCGAGGGCACAGACATACGCTACATACGCTGCTAGACTAGCAATACCGTATACAATATCATTGGTGTCACTGAAGCCAGCAGTTTAGAATAGCAATATGGCGGCGAGCGCAAAGACTTGTAAGCAGTTGTTTGATTACTGCTAAAAAACTCATAACATATGGGAATAGATCGATAAAACTACGTTAGTTTTAGAGTTTTAACATAATGGTCATTACATGCGTCGTGTTTAGCTGTAATTTTTCGTACAGCAGACGGAATATGCAAGGAAAGGAACATGTCTCAATGCAATAACTAGAAACATCTTACGTGTTTTTGCTTTTGTGCTGTATCTAAGCGTAAAGAATTACGTTTCACTTTGTCATACCCGAAATACCGCCATTATTTAAATAGGTTATGTATATATTAAGGGGTTTAATACTCTCGTATTCTAATGGCTCTGAGCACTATGGGACTTAGCATCTGAGGTCATCAATCCCCTAGAACTTAGAACTACTTAAACTTAACTAACCTAAGGACATTACACACATCCATGCCCGAGGCAGGATTGGAACCTGCGAACGTAGCGGTCGAGCGGTTCCAGACTGAAGTGCCTAGAACCGTGCAGCCACACCGGCCGGCACTCTCGTATTGACGGACGTATCTTAATGAAGTGCGATTAACCAGTTTTTATCAGCTTCGGGTTTTCTTCGAATAGTATGCCCGTTATGAAACTGCTCCTACAAGCAGAACGTGCAATGCGTCGTGGATAACAAGTGTCTTTATGCTCTTATGAAAACTACAGTCTCTTTTAAACGGGTGTATGTGTAACTTGATGCTTTCTCGTAACACTGTTCCATGCCTAATGTGATAAACTCAAAGAGTATGTAAATATTTATTCAACTGAAGAAATTCTTTAAACCACTTCGTATAACTTCCAACACCACGTCGTTTCAGAAAATTGTTTTAGTATCACACACAGACTTCCTGACGCCGCCATATTACTTCACCAAACGCCAGGCTCCAGTAAAAGCTAAGTCTTTGCCTGTCTAGTGATGTATATCTGTGCGCGTGGGTTCCAAAAGGCAGTGTTCCGAGAGACGCGAGACGGGCGACACTACGAGTGAGTGTGCCTATTCATAATTAATGCGTTATCTTATTTTTGTAGATTTCAGCTCCAGTCAAAATTAACCTATTGGTGTTCTCTCATTGCTTGTTGACCGTCATACGCAATTTTTGTGGTTAGTTTCGGAACGTTATAACCAGTTTTCACTCGGCTACGCTTACTAGCCATTGTTCCGCACATGTTCAAACATGTAAACTCGTGACGTATCTTCTCAGTTCTGTCTGATTTAGTTCGTTGTTGATCTCACGAGTATAGCATAACTGAAAATATTTCTGAGACTTTGGTAGTTTAGTTTTCGGTTCGTAATCTAGTTTCCACGTGTCTTTATCGTCTCAGCATGTGTTAAATACGGATCTGAGAGCCCTAAGTTCGCAGATCGTGTGTTACAGTAACACATCCTGTCCAATTTGCTTAGCAATTCTCAATGTTAGGACTTTTTTTTATCCAGAATTTCTGTTTGTGACGACCACATGTTCGCGGATTCAGAGAGTTGGCCGGCCGAAGTGGCCGAGCGGTTCTAGGCGCTAGGTTTGAATCCTATCTCGGGCATGGATGTGTGTGATGTGCTTAGGTTAGTTAGGTTTAAGTAGTTCTAAGTTCTATGGGACTGATGACCTCAGAAGTTAAGTCCCATAGTGCTCAGAGCCATTTGAACCATTTTTTTGAGAGAGTCGTTACATTTCACAGTTACTGATTCTCTGGGTAAGACTTTCAAATTAGTTCCAGAACCTCTTCTATGCAGCAACTATTAACAGTTTGTTCTTATCGGTGAAGTCTTCTTCACTTGCTTCGTGCACTCAGGCCAACGGAACGACCGTTTGCCAACCACATGCATATTGGTGAAGTTTCTCTTTATTCTTACATTTGTCCTGAATTTCCATTACATGTGTATATGTGCGTGCATGTCGCCAATGAAAGATCTCTCTGACGCTACGCCTCCAAGACGCAGTTGTAAAATTAATTTTATAACTCAGCCGAGAGTGTTATGAACAACAGCAACCATCGCCTATTTATTAGTTGTTTGCTTCATTAGTTTGTTCAGTTGTTCTTGAATAAACGTGATATTTTTACCAGAGCACATGCTTACATATTCCCTCACAAACTTACATTTTACGTCCTACTTCTATCCGTTGTTCAACAGATAAACATGTCCACGTTATTTATTTAATATTTATTCAACTACCATAAGAATTCCAGATCTTTCACCGACAGATACCCTCCATATGGTGACCCTGACCTTTGTGTACGCTCTACCTAGAAATTTTCTGTGAAAAAGCTGTATTCCCGTAGGATGTATAAATGTACTAACCAAACGTTTTTTCCATGTAGCACTGGGGAAACGTCCGTGCTGTTTCAAGTATCCATCAGCTTGAAAACAGCGTTGTGTTGTGTACTGCGTTGTTTCTTTTGTACCATTTCTGAATTCAAGTGTTTAAAGTTTTTACTGTCTTTTCATTTATATTCCGATAAGTAGGGTCGTGTAACATTTAAAATTTGCTCTCGCAGCATTTTATGTAGGGGTAGAAATCGTTTTATTGTGTTTTGCGTGCATAAGATATTATTACGTTAAACCGTTTCAATCCACGCGTGACGTGCAGTAATTTTCGTTCCGTGCTAGGCGCGTCTTCAAATATTAGTCAGACATCAGCTACAAGGATGGACACGCGTAGCCGCTCCAAGAACAGTTCGAGACGCCGTGAAATAGAAGATACCGCGCCACCAGAAGATGCTTCACTTCACGAGTCAGAAATCATGGAGAATAATGTAAACAATATACCTGCCTCGCAGAGTGTTATCGACCCAAGCGTATCGTTCTGCGTACGTGATTTCAGTGGTTCTGCTGAAATATTATAATCCCACAGTGTACAACCTCTACCACCAGTTAGCTCTGAGAAATAATGTGCGACACAGAGTTCCCAAAGTGCATCGCAATTTACCTATTTGATCGTTTTCTTTCAGTGGTTCTACCACACACATAACATGTTTATTGATAGTTCCCTTCTCACGTTCACCCAAGGTAATACCCCTGTACCTTGCAGTACATCATGTACATGTAGAGGTAAAACTCCCTATCTGACAAGAACGATAACCGACACAGTAATCAAAAATACACAATGTAACTGACTACCTTGACTCACACTTTCGACTTTCTTATACACGTACCTGTAAAAAATGAAAGGCCCAAATTAAAATTTGAAGCCAAATTGAAATACACGAGAAATAAATTATAATTTGTTCGCAGAAGTATCGTACACATTTGTGATATACATTGTGAAACTTTAGTGTCCATCAGTACGGATAATTTTCATGCCAATGTCGAAGGTTTGTCGAAGGGATTATTGATCGCCCATTTAGATGTAACAGGTGAGTGCAATCTAGACAGGAAAAGTTCGAACTCTAGTCATGACCCAGCCGCCATTATAAATGCTACACATTCAAAAGTGGAACATCTTGAAGAAGCCATAAAAACAGAAATTAGTGTCGGAATTGAAGGACCTTCTTAATCCTCGTGTCCTGTTACGAGCAATACCAGTCATGCAACACAGGATTCCAACTGTGAATAATATGCCACATAGTGTGCCCCATCATCTGAAACCGTTAATGGTGAAATTCTTTAACCAGTCTGTTCTGTGCACCATTTGTCTTAGTTCTGAAAAAATAATTCGATGAGGTGGGAAACGAAATAGTGAATCTGCCGAGATTCCAGATACGTAGCGTAAATACACGTAAAAATAAAAGTATGTATCCAATATCTAATATATTTTTTTTTCACAATAGATCCAACAAGTCGTACAAACACTGCCTTTACAGTTACCTTGGGTCGTTACCAGTATTAGAAAACACTGTTTAGTTTTAGTTTTTTCAGTAGCTGTAGGCTGGAAATTTGGGAGGATTAAAACCAAAACAGCTGCGGCGTATCTTGATGATATCATGTTTGCATAGGGTGTGAAGGAACATATGCAATGATTGAGAGAAGTTTGTAACAGCGTGTGTTTAGCACACATGATCCTTAGCAGCGAGAAGTAACGTTTTGTTGAGAAGGAAGTGCCTTATTTGGACAAATAATTGTCCATGATGCAGTAATAGGAGATTCGAGGTTAACACTTTCGATAACTAAGATTGTTAAGAAATTACGTCGGCTTTGGGGCTGGCAGCTACAGTGGGAACTTCATAATGAGACTTGCATAACCAGAATATCCACTCACCCACTTATTAAACAAATTATGGTACCAACAAATCACCCACAAACAACATGGTTATTGGTATTGGATAATACATCAGGTAGTATTACATGATGACCCATAAAACTGACTCAACTTGATCTCGAAATAATTCACAAGCTTGGTAAAACACATGGAACTGTGGATGGGCTTAGCAAGAAAAGTGGTGTACTGAGGACAGTAGATCAGGGTCTACTGGAGTGACAGAGAACATAGGCTGATGATGCAAGGGGAAGTCTAACAGGAATCCAGCCACAGTTCGCCATTCATGACAGGGTATTATGAACGACAACGAGACTAGCGCTTGTCGTAGTAATCCTTGCCACACTGCACAAAGAACTGTTGAAGGAGGCATATGATCACATCTGGTCATGGGGGATGTAGAACCACAGATTTAGGAATAACTGAATGTTGCTGGTGGCGAATACATAAACAAGTTGTAGAACGGTAGTAGAAAAACTGTGTGTCATGTGCTTAGAGTATGGAAAGTCATTAACGTATGCCACTAGAGATGTTTCCAGCAGTTACTAAACCTTTCAGATATTTTAGGACCTTTCATCGAGACACCAACGGGAAACTGCCACGTTGTGACTTTTATAAACTATCTTCGCTATCTTGTGTTGAGTGCTAATGAATCAGTTCTGGGAGGGTAGTACAAGCAGTGCTAAATAATTGTTTACTACAGTTCAGTGTTGCAGAGACAATAATCACGTATCAGGGCACCAACTACATGTCGTAACTGATGGAGCAGCCACGTCACTCGTTACGTATTTGTGTGCCAAGAACAAGCTTATTTCATCCACAGACTAACGGAAGGAAGGAATTGGTACATTGAACAATAGGTGTGATGCCAAGCTACTATGGGAATAGGCACCTTATGATTGGGATACTCTCTTCTCGTACGTGGTAGCAGCTTATACACGAAATTCAAAAACGCATGATATCACAGGTCAATCGCTGTACAAGGTGCTCTATGGTTGATAAATGCCTTCACCATCTGAGGTAATCGAAGCAAAGTTTGGAAAAGACGGTGGACCCACACCAAATTTTGTGAGAACATTAAAAGAAATGTCGAAATAATTATAAATGCTAACACCAAGGAGCTATAACATCAAGAAAAATTGGGAAAACGCAATACTGAGTTACCAGAATATCGTCTAGGTCGGTGGGTGATGCATAAGCAGCCCATAAACTCGATACCAAAATCCGAATCAAGTTACTGATGCGTCAAGCTGCAATTAACAAACAGTAAAACCGTTGTACGTGATGTAGAGGAGAAAGACTAGCCGCATTCTTCGACATGAAATTTTTATAATAATTTATTATTTGTGTGTTTGTATTTGGCTTGACATTTTAATTTGGGCTGTTCACTGTTTACACATACGTTATAGGGAAGTGAAAAGTGAGGATCATGTGAATCAAGCTGGTCAGTTGTACTGTGTATTTTTGTTTACTGTATCGGATATTGCTCTTGTTAGATACGGAGTTCTACCTCTACATGTACACTTGACAGCAAAAAAAGTGGGTCACTGCCGAATGCAACCAACATAACGTAGCTGTGTAGCAGCCGGTCGGAGTGGCTGTGTGGTTCTAGGCGCTGCAGTCTGGAACCGAGCGACCGCTACGGTCGCAGGTTCGAATCCTGCCTCGGGCATGGATGTTTGTGATGTCCTTAGGTTAGTTTGGTTTAATTAGTTCTAAGTTCTAGGCGACTGATGACCTCAGAAGTTAAGTCGCATAGTGCTCAGAGCCATTTGAGCTGTGTCCAGGTCCTCTAAACACCAAAACCCCGTGGGGTACAGTCGTTTGACTACACACAATGGGTACTGCAAGAGACTACTAAGAGACCAAAGGTCTTTATGGCAGTTAGTCTAAGTGTCAACTAATATCGTCATACAAAACATATTAGAAAACACGTTCTTAGCGATGAGACACCCAATAACACTCGTAAACTAACCTTAATTACAACAAGTGACATCCCAAAAGTTCTGAGAAAACGGATTATTTTGCATATATCGTACAGTAACCCTTATTCAAATATAAATACTTGAGACAATATATGGAGTTACAGAGCTGTACGACAATTGGAAAAAAGTTTTTCGCTCTCTAAAAGGTTTTCCATCCACGTGCTGAAGGTCGCTCAACGGCGAGTGGCTCTGGAAACTGCATATTGGACGAACCAGTAGAAAAACGCGATTAACGGCAACAAGCACTCTAAGGAAATCTCAACATTAACAGCGATTCACCAGTAATATAATTGTTCTCGTAACACATCAGCAGCTACGTGTACACAAATTTGAACCTTAAATGACATGACCAATGTCGTCGTTCTGGACCTGGATTCAAACTCAGCACCTATAGCCATTGCTAATTAAGCTAAGCTTTGTTTGTGCCTTATTGAGACCGGATCACTAGGCATAAGGAGACGAAGTACAGACGTTTGCACCAGTATCGGTTATCAATTCAGATCCTGAAAAAAAATGACGAAAATGTTTGTACTGAACTGGGAATCCTGCCATAATAGTTACCGTCCTGGGAACTGCCCCCAACGACGTTTAATATGGTGTCATTGACAAGGAACAAGGTATGCTCATGTTTAAAATTGAAATGCCACCATATAAAGCTTGTGACAGGGATGCGAACCCAGCACCTAATCGGACTGTTAACGAAGTAAAGTCATGCTCAAAAGTATCCGAACGACATGGATTGCATTCCGACAGATTCCCATGCAACCCGCATAACTCAGCTGTCTAGCAGGTCCTCTAATCGTTCCTTGATACAGCCGTTTGAATATTGAAAACGGTTCCAACAAGTCACCACTAGAAAACACTGCTCTGTATCACAGTAACTCGGGATGTTAAGTAATACCACGACACTAAAAATATCAGGGAACACCTCATCACAGATAAGACTGTCCTTACGGCTTGTAAGCTCGCATTTATTGCAATAACTGACATACCTGAAATATTAGCACTCTCATTATTACGTCAGATAGGTAATGCATGTAGTAAGTTCGTCGTATTCATGATTTCCTCTTCAAAGTAGCATACCATACTCGTTATTTAACACAAAATGTCATTAAAAATTTACGTTATTCACGAGTAGCTAGTTGTGAATATGTATGAACTTCAAATGACACGACGAACCGCCTCGTTCTGCATATGGATTCAAATACAGGTCATGCAAACTAAGATTTCGTGACTGACGGAAATTAAGAGTAATTCCTGACTAGGCATAAAGAGAGTGATATACCTCGATTTTGGATAGTATCAGTTAACAAATATCAACTTTAAATTACATAACGTAAACATTTTTAACGGTCGCGAATTCCTACCCAGAAATCTATTGTCCCTGTTAACGAACTACGAGAGATGTTAAATACTGCTACTTCCCAAGTAACTTACTTGAAATGCAGTGAGGTAAGGCTTTGTGTTGGACAGGGATTCGAACCCAGAATCTAATCGGATTGTTATCGAAGCAGAATCAACTTTGACATACCGGATTTTCTCGGCAGTAGCTAGATGTATTAAATGAAATGACGAGACGAAAGATTAATTTTTCCTTTCCAGGACTCCAACCCGGCACGTATCACTGTCATATTCTAGAGAAAAGGAACGTTAAGTATAGGTTTGTTACACCAGCAGCGACATCTACCGTCGTTGGATAAGCAGCTGCAGCAGCAAGTCGTATACTCCTAGCTCACTCATTTGCTACATAGTTTAATTCTTAGTTTCTTTGCGTGTTTTTGGTACTTGCATTGTCTAATTCATAAATTTCTGGCGTATTATAGTATTTGAGAGTTGTAGCATCGCGCTTTAGTACCTGAATAGTGTAAATTCGCGTAGTCGTTTGTCTTCTGTTTTTGTTTTGAACGGCCAGTGTCAGTTGGTCACAGTCAGTGTGCTCCGTGCCGCCATTGGATAAGCAGCTGCAGCAGCAAGTCGTATACTCCTAGCTCACTCATTTGCTACATAGTTTAATTCTTAATTTCTCTCTGTGCTTTTGGTACTTGCATTGTCTAATTCATAAATTTCTGGCGTATTATAGTATTTGAGAGTTGTAGCATCGCGTTTTAGTACCTGAATAGTGTAAAATCGCGTAGTCTCCTTCCGCCGCCGAGCAGTGTGTCAGCAGTGCGCAAGTAGCAGCATTACTGCATTTACTAGGCAATCGTGTATTTTAATAACCGTTTAAATTTTGTGTCGATTTGTTTGCGCTCTCTGTAGATTAGTTCAGACGTTCTTTGCACAACAGTTTTTAGCATGGATAGGGACTGCAACAGCTGTGTTCCGATGCAGGCTGAGTTGGCATCCCTTCGCTCCCAGCTTCAGGCAGTGTTGGCTTGGGTCACACAGCTTGAGGCTGTTGCCAATGGGCATCACTGTGGGGTTCCGGATGGAGGTTTGTCGGGGACGGCCAGCTCGTCCCACGCATCCCCCGATCGGACTACGACTGTGGTTGCCCGGGATACTGCCCGCATTGAGGCTGATCCCTCACCTGTGGTAAAGTGGGAGGTCGTCTCAAGGTGTGGCAGGGGGCGAAAGACATTCTGGAGGGCTGAACGGAAGGCCTCTCCAGTTTGTCTGACGAACCGGTTTCAGGCTCTGTCTCAGGCTGATACTGATCTTCGGCCTGACATGGCTGCTTGTCCTGTTCCAGAGGTTGCCCCTCAGTCTGCAAGATCCGGGCGGTCGCAGAGGGTGGGCTTGCTGGTAGTTGAGAGCTCCAACGTCAGGCGCGTAATGGGGCCCCTTAGGGATATGGCAGCAAAAGAGGGGAAGAAACCCAATGTGCACTCCGTGTGCATACCGGGGGGAGTCATTCCAGATATGGAAAGGGTTCTTCCGGATGCCATGAAGGGTATGGGGTGCACCCATCTGCAGGTGGTCGTTCATGTCGGCACCAATGATGTGTGTCGCTGTGGATCCGAAGAAATCCTCTCTGGCTTCCGGCGACTATCTGATTTGGTGAAGACTACCAGTCTCGCTAGCGGGATGAAAGCAGAGCTCACCATCTGCAGCATCGTCGACAGGACTGACTGCGGACCTTTGGTACAGAGCCGAGGGTCTGAATCAGAGGCTGAGACGGTTCTGGGACCGTGTCGGCTGCAGATTCCACGACTTTCGCCATAGGGTGGTGAGGTTTCGGGTTCCGCTAGATAGGTCAGGAGTCCACTACACGCAACAAGCGGCTACACGGGTAGCAGGGGTTGTGTGGCGTGGGCTGGGCGGTTTTTTAGGTTAGATGGCCTTGGGCAAGTACACAAAGGGCAACAGCCTCAACGGGTGCAGGGCAAAATCACGACATGCGGGGACCAAGCAGCAATCGGTATTGTAATTCTAAACTGTGGAAGCTGCGTTGGTAAAGTACCGGAACTTCAAGCGCTGATAGAAAGCACCGAAGCCGAAATCGTTATAGGTACAGAAAGCTGGTTGAAGCCAGAGATAAATTCTGCCGAAATTTTTATAAAGGTACAGACGGTGTTTAGAAAGGATAGATTGCATGCAACCGGTGGTGGAGTGTTCGTCGCTGTTAGTTGTAGTTTATACTGTAGTGAAATAGAAGTTGATAGGTTAATAATTGGCTCCTTTTACCGACCTCCCGGCTCAGCAGCATTAGTGGCAGAACAACTGAGAGAAAATTTGGAATACATTTCACATCAATTATCTCAGCATGTTATAGTCTTAGGTGGAGATTTCAGTTTACCAGATATAGACTGGGACACTCAGATGTTTAGGACGGGTGGTTGGGACAGAGCATCGAGTGACATTATACTGAGTGCACTATTCGAAAATTGCCTCGAGCAATTAAACAGAGAACCGACTCGTGGAGATAACAACGTGGACCTACTGATAACAAACAGACCCGAACTTTTCGACTCTGTATGTACAGAACAGGGAATCAGTGATCATAAGGCTGTTGTAGCATCCCTGAATATGGAAGTTAATAGGAATATAAAAAAAGGGAGGAAGGTTTATCTGTTTAGCAAGAGTAACAGAAGGCAGATTTCAGACTACCTAACAGATCAAAACGAAAATTTCTGTTCCGACACTCACAATGTTGAATGTTTATGGAAAAAGTTCAAGGCAATCGTAAAATGCGTTTTAGACAGGTACGTGTCGAGTACAACTGTGAGGGACGGGAAAAACCCACCGTGGTACAACAACAAAGTTAGGAAACTACTGCGAAAGCAAAGAGAGCTTCACTCTAAGTTTAAACGCAGCCAAAACCTCTCAGACAAACAGAAGCTAAACGATGTCCAAGTTAGCGTAAGGAGGGCTATGCGTGAAGCGTTCAGTGAATTCGAAAGTAAAATTCTATGTACCGATTTGACAGAAAGTCCTAGGAAGTTCTGGTCTTACGTTAAATCAGTAAGAGGCTCGAAACAGCATATCCAGACACTCCGGGATGATGATGGCATTGAAACAGAGGATGACACGCGTAAAGCTGAAATACTAAACACCATTTTCCAAAGCTGTTTCACAGAGGAAGACCGCACTGCAGTTCCTTCTCTAAATCCTCGCACAAACGAAAAAATGGCTGACATCGAAATAAGTGTCCAAGGAATAGAAAAGCAACTGGAATCATTCAACAGAGG
Source organism: Schistocerca piceifrons (assembly GCF_021461385.2). Taxonomy (NCBI): domain Eukaryota; kingdom Metazoa; phylum Arthropoda; class Insecta; order Orthoptera; family Acrididae; genus Schistocerca; species Schistocerca piceifrons. The sequence goes on from NC_060140.1 coordinate 635,432,910, forward strand.
AAAGTCCACTGGACCTGACGGGATACCAATTCGATTCTACACAGAGTACGCGAAAGAACTTGCCCCCTTCTAACAGCCGTGTACCGCAAGTCTCTAGAGGAACGGAAGGTTCCAAATGATTGGAAAAGAGCACAGGTAGTCCCAGTCTTCAAGAAGGGTCGTCGAGCAGATGCGCAAAACTTTAGACCTATATCTCTGACGTCGATCTGTTGTAGAATTTTAGAACATGTTTTTTGCTCGAGTATCATGTCGTTTTTGGAAACCCAAAATCTGCTATGTAGGAATCAACATGGATTCCGGAAACAGCGATCGTGTGAGACCCAACTCGCTTTATTTGTTCGTGAGACCCAGAAAATATTAGATACAGGCTCCCAGGTAGATGCTATTTTTATTGACTTCCGGAAGGCGTTCGATACAGTTTCGCACTGTCGCCTGATAAACAAATTAAGAGCCTACGGAATATCAGATCAGCTGTGTGGCTGGATTGAAGAGTTTTTAGTAAACAGAACACAGCATGTTGTTATCAATGGAGAGACGTCTGCAGACGTTAAAGTAACCTCTGGCGTGCCACAGGGGAGTGTTATGGGACCATTGCTTTTCACAATATATATAAATGACATAGTAGATAGTGTCGGAAGTCCCATGCGGCTTTTCGCGGATGATGCTGTAGTATACTGAGAAGTTGCAGCATTAGAAAATTGTATCGAAATGCAGGAAGATCTGCAGCGGATAGGCACTTGGTGCAGGGAGTGGCAACTGACCCTTAACATAGACAAATGTAATGTATTGCGAATACATAGAAAGAAGGGTCCTTTATTGTATGATTATATGATAGCGGAACAAACATTGGTAGCAGTTACTTCTGTAAAATATCTGGGAGTATGCGTGCGGAGCGATTTGAAGTGGAATGATCATATAAAATTAATTGTTGGTAAGGCGGGTACCAGGTTGAGATTCATTCGGAGAGTCCTTAGAAAATGTAGTCCATCAACAAAGGAGGTGGCTTACAAAACACTCGTTCGTCCTATACTTGAGTATTGCTGATCAGTGTGGGATCCGTACCAGATCGGGTTGACGGAGGAGATAGAGAAGATCCAAAGAAGAGCGGCGCGTTTCGTCACAGGGTTATTTGGTAACCGTGATAGAGTTACGGAGATGTTTAACGAACTCAAGTGGCAGACTCTGCAAGAGAGTCGCTCTGTATCGCGGTGTAGGTGTAGCTTGCTCGCCAGGTTTCGAGAGGGTGCGTTTCTGGATGAGGTATCGAATATATTGCTTCCCCCTACTTATACCTCCCGAGGAGATCACGAATGTAAAATTAGAGAGATTAGAGCGCGCACGAAGGCTTTCAGACAGTCGTTCTTCCCGCGAACCATACGCGACTTGAACAGGAAAGGGAGGTAATGACAGTGGCACGTAAAGTGCCCTCCGCCACACACCGTTGGGTGGCTTGCGGAGTATAAATGTAGATGTAGATGTAGATGTGAGCGTGTTTGAACTAGAAATAATATGACGGAGTGTTCAGTACTGACTGAGAATCTAACCACAAACATATCGTTGTTGACTGCACACATAGAGACGACACTTACCGAAATTTTCTTTACCAGCAGCTCGGAATAACATCCTTGAACTTACAGTGATCTCGCAAATAGTTCTGTGTCTCACTGGGAGTCAAAAACGTCAGATATCGTTAGTGTTGACAACGAATGAAAATGCATTGAAAACAAAAATTATTATCCACCAGAAGATAGGTTTTCTCATGATAGAGCTTGATAATACATAGTGAAAAGTTTAATGCTGGGCCAGGATTCCAACCCATTCATGCGCAATATATGTGGAGATGTTGAGGAATCTGCAGTTATGAACAAACAACAAGTTGCAGTCGAGCTGTATTGTCACGAAGGGATCAAATTCTGCGTTAAGGGCGGTCTGAGTTGCACTCCCAGTTGAGAACCAATTTTATCGACATACTGCAGCTCAAATAAAAGACGGAATAAGTATCCCATGACCATACACAGGGTTTGTTTCGTCACTAGAATAAATAACTAATATAAGAAAGGTTACTGGTGATAGAGTTTCTACATGTCGCCACTCCTTACTTTGTTGTGGTTCCACCTAACGTCTACTTGGTAGAGAAGGAATATCATGTTTTCTTCACTTGGCGTAGCCAGAAGAGAATAGAATCTGCCTCTGCCTATCAGAAAACATCGGTAGAAGTTGGAATCGAACCGAGACTATCATCATATGAAACTATCAGCAGTCCAACAGACCAGCACACCCACTTCTCTACGACTCATATCTCTATCATAACACCGTTGCGGCACACGAGAAGAGAATTCCGACACACAGGCTCCTTGTAGTGGTTTGCAGGATGTTCGGTACATTCATTTACTTGGTTGACCGAATCGCCATGAACTAGGTGCCTTGGCTACCCAACATACATTCGACTCTATTTTGTAATCACCTAAATAAAATAACGTAACTGCCACCTACACAGGACTGCCAACAGTGTAGAATGCAGAAATTTAAATAGGAAGTGTTCCTTTCCATTTGAGCTACTCAATTGCGCTGTCTGTTTGTTGAAACAATCGTGCAGTGCAAAAGAAATGCTGTAACTGTCTGTCTCTCAGAAGTCTATATCCGGCAATATGCATTATCTCACAGCACTGTGGAATGCCGAAGTTCTGGAGGAACTGTTGTTCACTTCCAGAGGTACTATAGCTACGTTACAGCTAGTAGCGAAACGGTAAGCGTCGTGCACTGTTGATAAGACGTCGCGTGTTCTACATTTTTTTTAAACGCAATTCTGCTGTCTGCTGAAGTTATCAATTTAATGGAACTTTGAAAATAATTCTTTTCACTTCTCAACCCAAAATAGTCGCATGTGGAAAAAAGGCTAACTTCTGCGTCATTTTGTTCTTTTAGGGTTTAATAGACGACCAGGCAGCAGATGGGCTCGAAGCTTTGGTATTATGTATGGGGAGAGCTCATCACGCCGAAATAGTCAGAAAAGTATTTTCTACATTAGCTGTCGTCTGGTAGTGGCATTTTATTCTTCTTCAAACCTTGTTTGACAGCTTTAACTCAGAATAAGTTTTCTACATGCATGTAATCAATAAACTGCATGTGAATTGTCAGACTGTTATAGACAACATCAGAGAATTCGCATATATCGTTGATGATTAATTTCTCTCTCATGTTTAGTATTGTTTTAACAACAGTAAAAGAAACCTTACGAAAACTGTGCACTGTATTGTAAGAAATGAAATAAATCTACCCACGATAACCTTACGACGAAAGTCTGTTGTAATAAAATTGAGTATCTGTAGACAAGCGTGCTCTATCTGCACAAATTAGTAAAACACTTGCAACGTCCCCTTTTGAAAAATTATACATAACTGTGTTTAAACTGACACACAATATTTTTAGCGCAACGCAATCTGACTTTCAAAAATCCCTACAAAAGAATGGCCAAACCTAAACAGCCTACTTACATAGCCCCCATGCTCCCCACAAAAAATTTTACAAATTGTTTTGGGCAGTGGCCAATAACGATTTGATAAAATTTTTCATAATTACAATAACCAAGATATCAAATCCACACACTTATTGATACAATATTGGTCAAAAGCTAATATTTTCTCACAGTCCATAAAGACAGTCCTGATCATTCATCACAGTAAACTTGCAGTGTTTTTCTCAAAGTTTGAGCAGTAAACGAAAATGCACACGGAAGTAGTGGATTTCCATGCCGTCTTGAAGAAGTAGTGTTGTCCTTCCAACAGAAAGACAGTGCTGACTCTTGACATGCAGACAGGTAATGGGCCACAACAGAGCAAACCCACAGTAGAGTCAGTCGAAGTTTTGAATAATATTGGTAGGTAGGTCATCACAGAGCAGACCCACAGTAGTCCTGGTAGAGAGTATGGCACCAGAGGTGCAGACCCACTTCAGTCGTTGTTGAAATAGGTATTGGTGGGTCATCAAAGGTGCAAACACACTTCAGTCCTTGTAGAAATAATGGTATTGGTGGGTCATCAAAGGTGCAGACCCAATGTAGTCCTTGTAGAGACGGCCAGCAGCCATCTGTTGCGACTGTGCAGGTGCACAATCACCATCGAAGAGTCTTGCAGAGAATATAGCAAGTCCATGAACCACCACTTGTGTACTCACAAAACTTTTTGGAATATCCTTAGAATCAGCAATGCTGTTAACCAGTCCCTTGCTGAATTATCAACACACATGCAAACACTATCAGTCCCTACTTCTCACATACTGTCCGTATACTATGACCAACAGAAACGTGTGCAGTGAAATGTAACTTACAAGTTACTTCATTTGATGAACTGGTGTCAATTACAATTTTATAACATAAGAATACAATAATAGTGGTACGAAAATTTCTGTTCCGACACTGACAATGTTGAGTGCTTATGTAAAAAGTTCAAGGCAATCGTAAAATGCGTTTTTGACAGGTACGTGTCGAGTAAAACTGTGAGGGACGGGAAAAACCCACCGTGGTACAACAACAAAGTTAGGAAACTACTGCGAAAGCAAAGAGAGCTCCACTCCAAGTTTAAACGCAGCCAAAACCTCTCAGACAAACAGAAGCTAAACGATGTCCAAGTTAGCGTAAGGAGGGCTATGCGTGAAGCGTTCATTGAATTCGAAAGTAGAATTCTATGTACCGACTTGACAGAAAATCCTAGGAAGTTCTGGTCTTACGTTAAATCAGTAAGAGGCTCGAAACAGCATATGCAGACACTACGGGATGATGATGGCATTGAAACAGAGAATGACACGCGTAAAGCTGAAACACTAAACACCTTTTCCCAAAGCTGTTTCACAGAGGAAGACCGCACTGCAATTCCTTCTCTAAACCCCCGCACAAACGAAAAAATGGCTGACATCGAAATAAGTGTCCAAGGAATAGAAAAGCAACTGGAATCACTCAATAGAGGAAAGTCCACTGGACCTGACGGGATACCAATTCGATTCTACACAGAGTACGCGAAAGAACTTGCCCCCCTTCTAACAGCCGTGTACCGCAAGTCTCTAGAGGAACGGAGGGTTCCAAATGATTGGAAAAGAGCACAGATAGTCCCAGTCTTCAAGAAGGGTCGTCGAGCAGATGCGCAAAACTATAGACCTATATCTCTTACGTCGATCTCTTGTAGAATTTTAGAACATGTTTTTTGCTCGCGTATCATGTCATTTCTGGAAACCCAGAATCTACTATGTAGGAATCAACATGGATTCCGGAAACAGCGATCGTGTGAGACCCAACTCGCCTTATTTGTTCATGAGACCCAGAAAATATTAGATACAGGCTCCCAGGTAGATGCTATTTTTCTTGACTTCCGGAAGGCGTTCGATACAGTTCCGCACTGTCGCCTGATAAACAAAGTAAGAGCCTACGGAATATCAGACCAGCTGTGTGGCTGGATTGAAGAGTTTTTAGCAAACAGAACACAGCATGTTGTTATCAATGGAGAGACGTCTACAGACGTTAAAGTAACCTCTGGCGTGCCACAGGGGAGTGTTATGGGAGCATTGCTTTTCACAATATATATAAATGACTTAGTAGATAGTGTCGAAAGTTCCATGCGGCTTTTCGCAAATGATGCTGTAGTATACAGAGAAGTTGCAGCATTAGAAAATTGTAGCGAAATGCAGGAAGATCTGCAGCGGATAGGCACTTGGTGCAGGGAGTGGCAACTGACCCTTAACATAGACAAATGTAATGTATTGCGAATACATAGAAAGAAGGATCCATTATTGTATGATTATATGATAGCGGAACAAACACTGGTAGCAGTTACGTCTGTAAAATATCTGGGAGTATGCGTGCGGAACGATTTGAAGTGGAATGATCATATAAAATTAATTGTTGGTAAGGCGGGTACCAGGTTGAGATTCATTGGGAGAGTGCTTAGAAAATGTAGTCCATCAACAAAGGAGGTGGCTTACAAACACTCGTTCGACCTATACTTGAGTATTGCTGATCAGTGTGGGATCCGTACCAGGTCAGGTTGACGGAAGAGATAGAGAAGATCCTAAGAAGAGCGGCGCGTTTCGTTACCAGGTTATTTGGTAGCCGTGATAGCGTTACGGATATGTTTAATAAACTCAAGTGGCAGACTCTGCAAGAGAGGCGCTCTGCATCGCGGTGTAACTTGCTCGCCAGGTTTCGAGAGGGTGCGTTTCTGGATGAGGTAACGAATATATTGCTTCCCCCTACTTATACCTCCCGAGGAGATCACGAATGTAAAATTAGAGAGATTAGAGCGCGCACGGAGGCTTTCAGACAGTCGTTCTTCCCGCGAACCATACGCGACTGGAACAGGAAAGGGAGGTAATGACAGTGGCACGTAAAGTGCCCTCCGCCACACACCGTTGGGTGGCCTGCGGAGTATCAATGTAGATGTAGATGTAGATGTAGATTAAAAATATAACAGTACAGATAACATTTGTAGTAACACAGACTTTACAAAACAAGAGAAATAAACATAGACATCAGTGTTATAAGAATTATGACATAAGTAAATAAATAAAATGATGGGAATAGTTTTCGAAACATTAATTTCACACATGAGAATTGAAACAGAACAGAATTAATAATGTGTAAACATCTTTACAAAGAAAATGACATATTACAAAAGCAAATTATATTTGAGGATAACAGTATTCCGCATCATAGTGAATGTAGCTTAGTACCAGAAAAATTCTACAACATAGATCATATTAGCTAAACACATAAGGACAGGAAAAACACAAATACACAAGAGTACACAAACACATAGCAGAATAACACAGGAGGAAAGGACAGGGTTTGTTTTCAGTGTAAAATTTGATACTGCAGTCCATCCCAAAACTTCATTCCATAGATCTTTCATCTTATTTCAACATTTGTTTCCACCAAACAAATCCTATCCAAGCATGCTTTCTGTATTTATATGTTCACATATTTCTTACCTCATTATTTATTTTCCATTATCTTACCTCATCATTTATTTCCAAGAAAATCCTACTTAAACCTGTTGTCACTATACCCTACTTTTTTGTTCATATCCTCTTTCAAAAATAGTTTTTCTGCACTGTACACTACTTTTTTGGCCAAACCATTTTCTTATAGCTTCTCAATGTATTTCTTCCAATTCATCACAACTTGTTCTCTTATATGGCCTACCCCATCTTAAGCTAACTTAAATCTACTGAGCTCAGATGCTAAACTAAGGGATGAGGCAGTGCAGCAGCATAAAACAACTAATACAAACAGCAATGAAAAAAATAGAAATTGTCAAAGCATGCCCCAGTAAATCTAAATTACCAAGCAATGCAACAATACCACTAATATGAGCCAATTTGCAGCAACAAGAAAAATAAATCAGTAGTAAAACTAGCTTAACAGAGTAATACAAAGTGAAATTTAGTAGCACTATGCCTGGCAAACAGCAGCAGCAAATGCCATAACTTATACCTAAACATGACAAAGCTCAAGCAGAAAAAATAGTACACTAAAGGCAACAATGCAGATAAGGGAAATGTCTGTCCACCTCTTAATATCTATGTCATTAAAGTGGTGCACCACAAAAACAAATTCTACAAAAATTACCAAGTACTTGAAAAGAAAATTATATATGCAGTTACTGTTATTAGTCCCTTCTTATTGTTCTTTCCATTCCAAGAGCTCCTTTTTCGAAGAATGTTGATCATAAAGTAATTATTTAATAGATCTGTTGACAGAAAGTGTTCACATTAACAACTGTGTTTTATTTTATTTTATAAAACTAATGCTGCAACACAGCTGGAAATCAGATGTTAAACAAAATGAGCAATCTCTCAACTAGAAAGACAATAGATGTAAAATGTTTCTCATCATTTCATTAGGCATTTTAGTAAATATCATAAATTAACAGCTCCACAGTGTAATCATATGTTTTCAAGTTTGAGCGTGTCGTATTTGCGATGCTTTCTACAAAGAAATGTCAATAGCGAGGATAATGGCCTCTCTTTATTTTTTTTCCACCTGTGCGTCTGAAAGGCACACACTAATGGCTTTTTTCCAGGCGATTGTCACGCAGCTGGGTGCCCACGACGCATTATGTTAATGTGGTCACTTAACTTTCTTACCGAAATATTTACGACAGCAGTAACAGTCTCATACAAAAATTTCAGTCTCATACAAAAATTTCACAGGTCGAGAATTTGCGTTACAAATGTGTAGAAACAAATTTCTATCAATATAACAGAGTCCAAATAATTTTCGGCGGCATTGTGATACATTCATGCATGTACACACATTTCATAACTCTTTAAAGTACGATTCTCAGCTTATTGATCGTAAACGTACCTCAACAGCATACTACACATCGTCATCGCAATAATAACATCATAACAAATCAATCACATCTCATAATCGTCACAGCTTCTTTCAATAATTTCAAGACCTTCAATAAAGTCGTCTACCTCAAACATACTTCAAAAATCATGATCCCTTACCAAATACATCATTCTAAGCTCTCATAGTATCACAACGGTTCTGAAAAAATATGAAGATTTCACAAAGTACAGACAAAATACAATTTCATAGGTGTGAAGTTATCCAACGGTGTAATTGCGTAAACATGTGTCACTGACGTAGTAAAAATAAGTTTGTTTCTCTGTTAAATAATCAGATAGCTGTGTGATTTTGTGTTAGAGAAATATGGTACCGATGTGTAAAGTTGTATAAGCAAATACCATATTAGCTAGGGCTCCTTGTGCTTGCCACACACATGATACACAAAGTAAGCATGTACCCCCCTGAGGATTAATGTAATTATACCCTCAGGTGTTACAGATTACAGCAATGGAATGAAATGTATCACGGAAAACTTTCTTTGTAATTCAAAAAAATCTTGAAAAATAAATGGTTTAAGTACAAAATTAATCACTCAAACGCGTGTCCTATAGCGCTAAATATGCGTCTTGCTGTAAGACAATTATGTGGAACTGTCGTAGTTATCGTCCTCTGTAAGCAAAGTTCTGCTGAAGTCAATGTACTTACCTCATCATAAACGAAAGTGAAATGCTTTGCGTGTAGATACCGTAGTTATTACGTACCTTACCATTATCAAGAAAGTACTATAATGTAACGTATTGTTGTGCTACGAAAAAGGCTGTCTCATTGTAGCTATACCACAAAAGATACTACTAAAACATGTTTTACTTTCCAGAATAATACAGAAACACTGTGCAGATATAAAACAGATACAGCGCAAAAGCAACATTGTAAATTGTCACTCATTAGTAGCATCGTGATAAAATCGTGTAGCTGTCACATATACTAACCATCTGTGCATTCACGCTCTCAACAGGTCAGTCGGCATCAAGCCGTGGTCGAGTGAACGTCGTACCTGCGCTAGTTTAGTTTTTGTGGCAGTTTGAAATGTGTGCTGCAATAGAAAACCCCGCCAAATGTGAAGTGCGTGCTGTCATAAGGTTTTTTACAGCCAAAGGATATTCTGCAGCAGCTATTCATCGTGAGCTTTGTGCCGTGTACGGACCAAGAGTTATGAGTGAAGGAGTTGTCCGTGAATGGGTACGTTTATTTAAAAGTGGACGAGAAAACGTTCATGATGAAGAGAGGAGTGGTAGACCATCATTGGTGGCTGAGAATTCATAGTCTCACTATCGATAGCTCTGACTTTGGCCATCTTTGGTGGCACTAGTGTTCAGTGTGTGTGTGTTATCTTTCCTGCTTGGGTCCGAGAACCGAGGTATTAAATTTGCATGTACGCCGCCTGTCCGTTGCAGTTTGCCTTGAAAATGGCGGGGTGTTCTCCCGCCGAAATATCGGCGGTCGCTGAAAGTGTTACCTGGCTGAATTCCCGGAAGTTATTTGAAAGTTGTATACGCCAGGAGAAACTCAGGTCTCACATCGTTCAGACAGTTGATGCAAAAGTTCGTGAAAATCGACGTTTCTCAATGTCGGAGTTGTCTACTGGTTTTCCACAGATTTCTAAGACTCTCTTGTACGAGATAGTGACAGCAAGATTGGCTTACCGTAAGTTCTGTGCACGATGGGTGCCCAAAATTCTTACCGACCACCACAAAACTCAAAGAATGGCCTCTGCATTAGACTTTCTGTCACGTTATGAGGACGAAGGAAAACCATTGTTAAACAGAATCGTGACCGGTGACGAAACCTGGATTAAGTACGTGAACCCTGAGACAAAAGAACAATCAAAGATGTGGGCACATTCAAATTCGTCTACCAAACCAAGAAAAGCCTCGCAAGATTTTTCTGCCAGAAAACTGATGGCAACGGTGTTTTGGGATGCCAAAGGGGTATTGTTGGTTGAATTCATGGAACTTGGTACGACCATTAATCAAGACGTGTACTGTGAAACAATAAAAAAGTTACGATGGGCTATACAGAACAAACACCGTGGTATGCTGACTTCCGGTATCGTTTCTTTGCACGATAACGCCCGTCCTCACTCTGCTCGCAGAACAATGGCCCTTCTTGAGTCCTTCAAGTGGGACGTTATCAACCATCCACCTTACAGCCCAGACCTGGCGCCAAGTGATTATCACCTCTTCATGCATTTGAAGAAATGGCTCGGGTCACAGCGGTTTGATGACGACGAAGAGCTCAAAGATGCGGTCACAGGCTGGTTACAGGCACAAGTGGGTGATTTTTAAGCAGAAGGAATTTCAAAGCTTGTGAAGAGATACGATAAGTGCCTCAATCGCTATGGAGACTATGTAGAAAAATAGTGCAAAGGTGTAGCTGTAAGATGTATATATTAAAATATTTTAATTTAACTTGGTGTATTTTTTTAAATCAACCGGAGGTTACTTTCTGAATGGCCCTCGTATTTTCAAGTAAACCAAAATGTTGAATTAAAATCTCATTAGCAGTATTGGTAGATGTTCTAAGTATGTGAGCCTTATAGTCGTTACGTAATCGTGCAACTAACAAGCAAGGATGTACACACACAATAACACTGTGTCGTCTGTTCACAATAACAATGCATTCTTAATTTCTGTTTAAATAAGTTCTCTTGGTTCTTGACTGGATATTTGACTTCAAACATTGTTGCATGTTAACAGATTCTAAGTCTGACAAAGCATACTAGCAACGTAAAGTGAAAAAATATATGGCAAACACAAAGTTAAAAAGTAGATTATATTTCAATAAACGGTTTTTCATGTGAAATGTGGTGTAAACCTTTACTCTTCCTAGTACACAGAGTTTCAACTTCAACGCAATTATCATGTGGTATACGTCGGATTCTGTAAGGTCCATTGTAAACTAGAAAGAATTTGCGACTCAAGTGTTTCTTCTTATGTGACAATGAATGAGCTTTAATGAGAACTTTCTGACCAATATATAATTTCTTTGCATTTGCTTTACCATTTAGTTTTCTCCTTTTGTCTGCTGCAGATTTTATATTTTTAATAGCCAAATCAGTTACGTCTTTGTGTCGAAGTTTACGTGTATTCGGGAAAGGTACAAGCTCTCTGATTCTGTTCGGTGGTTTTTCATTCTTCAGTACAAGAATAGGTGGTAAAGCAGTGGAGTCATGAGGCATTTCATTCAGCACGTTTTGAAATAAGTGTAAATATCTGTCCCAATGTTGATGCTTTCTGTGACAATAAAGTCTGCAAAGCTTATTGATTTCTTTCATAATCCGTTCGGAGGGGTTACAATGTGGTGAGTACAATGAAATAAAAACAGGTTTGATTTTATGATTCCGAAGCATGCATGACCAAACAGCAGATCTGAATTGCGGTCCGTTATCTGAAATGACTTTACTAACATGTCCTACTTCACGTAAGAAATTTTTAACAAAGGTGTTGGATACAGACTCTCCAGTGGCTTTACGTAACGGAGTGAAAGAAACAAATTTTGAAGTAAGTTCAACAGCGACTAGAATGTATGAAAATCCATTCGATGTTCTGACAAGCGGTCCCAAGAGATCAACAGCAGCAAATTCTTTTAATTTAGAAGGAATGATAGGAAACAGCGAAGCACGATGGGAGACAGTATAGGGTTTCGCCTTTTGAAAAAGTTTACAAATAGACAAGACTCTTCGAATTCTCTTTTTCATATTGTTAAAACAAGTCGTTCGAAGAATATGATAACATTTTCGTGGGCCAAAATGTGCATAGCTGAAATGAATGTACCAAATGAGCTTATTAACAAAATCGTCAGGAATGCAAAGTACCCATAGCTTGTCATCAACAATGCAGCGTTTGAACAGTATGTTGTTTCTAACCAGATAATAATGCCGAATCTGTGTGTGTGTCTTTTCATGCCATTTGATTTTGATGTCTTTCCAAATCGGATCTTTATCTTGCTCATGAGCAATGTCCTTTAAAGGTGTGGTGATGAAGTTTTCAAAAGCGACTTTCTGAATGTAAAGAATACTGAAATTTTTCTCGAGGTTGCCTTCTGTATTACTTTTCTCAAGCCCAGCCGGTGCGCGTGACAGTGCGTCCGCAACAATGTTCTCCTTGCCGGGAATGTAGACTATTGTGAAGTGGAATTCTTGCAGAAACAATGCCCAACGTTTTAACCTGTCATGATTTAATTTTGAAGACATAAGAAATTGTAAGGCACGATGATCACTGTATACTTTTACGTGCTTGCCAGAAAGAAAGAAACGGAATTTGTTAAATGCCCGAACGATAGCTGAAGCTTCTAATTCAGTAACGGAATAATTTTTTCAGATTTTGTTAGCACTCGGCTAGCAAAAGCAATGGTTTTCTGAACAGTAGTGTCATTTTCTATGGCTGCTTGACGTAAATGGGCACCAAGACCAACTTTAGAAGAATCCGTGCTAAGGCAGAAATCTTGTGACAGATCTGGATGAGCTAGTATTGGCGCGTTAAGTAACGATTCTTTCAATGGATAGATCTGGAATGGCTCTGATTGCTTCTAACTTTTCAGGATCCGGCTGAATGCCTTCAGAAGAAATAGTATGTCCCAAAAACCTCACCTTTGACCTACCGAATTCAGACTTTTCCAAGTTAACTGTAATTCCAGATTCTGCAAAAATACGTAACAAACTGTTGAGGATGCGATTATGTTGTCCCCATGAGGCTTCTGCTATCAGAATATCGTCCACATATAAGGTGATCTGACGTTTTAAGAACTCAGGTAATATGGAATTTAGCCCTCAAATGAACGCTGCCGAAGATATGTTCGAAACAAAAGGAAGTTGCCGAAATTGATAACAAACGCCGAAACAAAGGAAAGCTGTGTATTTTCTACATTCTGGATGAAGTTCGATCTGATAAAAGCTGGATCTGAGATCAATGGAAGACAACACTTTTACACCATTAAAATTTTGAAGAAGTTCTTCCAACGTTTGCGGCCTGTCTGTTTCAGGATTAATGATAGTATTGATTTGTCTCGAATCTAAGACATGACTGATCGATCCATTTTTCTTCTCAACAACATGTAATGGATTGTTGTATGAGCTTACTGCAGGCTCAATAATGCCCTCGTCAAGCATAGATTATATTTCTGTTCTAACACGGTCGCTATAATGTGCTGGAATTACGTATGATCTAACACAAAATTAAGTATGCTCACGAACACAAAATTGGTATTGAAATCGCTTGATTGTTCCTGTTTTGTGAGTAAAACCTGCAGAATGTGCTTGTAAAATCTCAAAAGGGTCCTGCCTATCAGTGTCATTACAATTCTTAAGTGTTTGAATTTTATTCTGAATTCGTTGATACCATCCCTGTCAGTACTTGCAGAGTGATTGTTAGTGTCTATTTCTGTAGGAAATTCCGAACTGCTATCTAACAGAAGGTAAAGCCGATTAATTTCCTCATCATGGTTTGAGAGCCAATCTTCAAATTTCAAAGCTATTGACTTACCTTCTTTCTCTAAACTTATTTCAGCATCGTGAAAGTTTAAGATTGCTTTGTATTCATTCAAAAAGTCTACTCCCAATATAATTTCCGTCGACAATAATGGAACAATAAGAAAGTTCATAGAGAAGCTGTGGCTTTGACAAAAGAATTCTAAGTTGGTTTGTTGGCGTACATCTACACTTTTTCCAATGATTGCACCTTGTAATTTAATCTACGTAACGGAAGTGTGGGGCAATCGTTCGATTTGTTGCATTTGCTAAAAGCTGTTTCACTAATTACTGAAATGGGACTGCCAGAGTCAAGTACTGCCGTAAATTTTACGTCATTTACTGTAATGCGAATCACAGGATATGCAATGTTGTTATGTTTTACGTCGTGTTCCTGGAGTAAGATGTCCCTAATGTCTTCCATTTTTACGTAATTACTAGCTATGGCAGCTGCATCGTCAGTTTCATAAGTACTTTTTGTGGCTGCCAGCGGTATGAGACATTGCCTATTGTGTCTTTGTTGGCGCGCGTAGTTATTGGGATTTGGAGACCTAACTTCTGCAAATTCACCTTGTCGAGAGGGCCCTTCTCTGTTTGAATCCCACCAGTTCTGATGCAATTCAGGTCTGTCGTTACGATCATATCATCTGTCGTCATGTCGGTAGATTCCATAGTTTCTTTCTTGTCGGTCACGTGGTAGAGAATTTCTCCCTGAATCGTAACTGCACGCTGGACCATTGCATCTAAAGTTATTCTGTCTCCCTTGATAATAATTATTTTGGTTCCCATATTGTCTGTTTCTCTGATTGTCTCTGTGATAGTCACTACCATGAAGAGATGATCGTTCCCTGTAATTATTACTACTCTGCCAACGGTTGTCATACGGGTGGTGTCTGTTTTGGTCAAGATTTGTGTTGTGAGAATAGCCTTGTCGTGTCCAGTTATTATTTCTTTCATCGCGGAATTGCGACGGATGTGACCTGTAATCGTTGTGTTCCTGTTTTTGCGTTCCGCGATTGTCAGTGTCAATTTCCAGTTCTTGTAACAGTCCCTGAAAAGCTACAATGTCGTCTTTGCAACGTCCTGCCAAAACAATATGTCGTAAATGTTCAGGTAATTTGATTAAGCAAATGCGGATGAGTTCTGAGGGGCTGTATGGGTTTGACAGGTATTGATTCTTGTGCAACATGTCTTCAAAATATTTCACAAGACTGGAAAATTCAGATTGCCCGAAATGTTTCATCATTATGATGCTATGTTTTACTCAGTCTTGTGTAGCTTGAGACCAATATGCTGAGAGGAAGGCATGATAAAATTCTCCTTCACTGTGGCAATCGTGAATGACCGATCGCATTCTTACAGCTGGTTCATTCTCCAAGTAGTCACACATAAATTCTAACCTGTGCTCCAATGACCAGTTGGGAGGAAAAAAATGAGAGAATTGATGAAGCCATGCTTGTGGATGAATGTCGTTGTCAGAATTCTTAAATGTTTTCAATTTACGTGTAGTAATGAACAGCTTATAGTCAAAATCATCGTGTTGGCGAGTAGCATATCGGTCATTGTTACGTCGTGTCGGCGGTTCCATCTCAAAATTCGGTGCACCATGCCAATTTCTTTCATAATTTCCGAAATGCCCTGTGTTGTTATTTTGTGGCTTTTGCGAATTTCTAAGTCCCTCTTCCCGTGTTGGAGCGCGAGTGTCCTCTGAAATATGTAATTTTTGTATTACTTGTGCCAACTGATCTTCTACTTCCCGTATTTCTCTTTTGTATTGTGTATTAATTTGATTCTCATTTTGTTTGAATTTCTTAATTTGTTCATACTCTTCTGTGTCAGTGATGGCTACAGGTCTTGTGTCATTCAGATCATCATCTACCTTTGATGATAAGTTAGTGAACTGATCTGAAAGTTCGGCTACTTTATCCGTTAGTGAAATTATTTCCTCAGTGTGTTTTTCTGAACCAAGTTTCAGAATGTCCATTTGTGTTGAAATCGTATCTACTGTGTCCTTTAAGTTTTCCCGAGTTTTTGCAAGTTGCGTAACCGAATCGGTAGATGCAACTGAGTCAATTTTAGCTGGCAAGGTTTCGTGATTTTCATGAACAATAGTTTGCAGTTCTTTTATGGCTGCTTCGTGATTCTGTAATGCATTTTCATGGCGCGAAAAAATATGTTGGAAATGCTCACAAATTTGTGTTTTTACGTCATTACAGACTTTTTGACATTTCGATTCAATGTTATGTAACTCAGTAGTTAAATCTTCACGTGTTTGTTCAAGTGTGGTGTCTAACTTCCGAAGATTTTGTTCCATAGTGTGTAAGTGTTGCTGTGTTTGACTCTGGTGTTGTTCCATTGTGTCTAACTTTCGAAGATTTTGTTCCATTGTGTCTAACTTTTGAAGCTTTTGTTGTGTTTGTCTCTGATTTTGTTCCATTGTGTCTAACTTTTGAAGCTTTTGTCCCATTTGTTGCATTAATTGTAATAACAATGCACTGGTGTCTGAAACATGTTCCTCAGTGCTTTTCGGCAGTGCATTTGCACCGGCAACATTCACATTTTGACAAGCGGAAAATGTGTCTTGACTCATTTGAGAAAACGGTGAGAACCCAAAACTTGAGTCTACAGTATTTGCAATATTGTGTTCTGTCATTCCCGATTCCTGAGACTAGCTGTTGCCGACCGATCGATCGATAATGCTTCCCTGTTCACTACCTGTTTCACTGTCTACACCATTACTTGACGACCGCTCCATTTCCCTATGCACAGTTACCAAATTACTACTTTGAATATTAGGTAATTCATTACATGGTGGCACTAACACACTGCTTTCGTCTTCACTGTCATTTCTCAGTTTACTTTGGAGCCTAGTTTTATGTTTTTCACACGCCATTATTGTCACAATATTTCACACGACAACACAGAAAAACACAATTTGAAGAGCAAAAATAAGAGAACACATTAACATAGCACTGAAAATAATATCTAATTAATTGCAAGCGCAGCTGCGAAATACTTGGTGCAAATTTACATGCGTGCCACACCTGTTTTACTGTACAACAATGAAAGACTGCAACTACAAAGAAGATTCTCCCTACAATTACGCGCTAGCAATAAACAAAATCTACACTAATTACACAAACTACAAGAAAAAATCAGAAGATTCCAGTGAGGTATCCTCCGCTAAAGGGTCGACATATGAAACGTCCCCTTTTGAAAAATTATACATGACTGTATTTAAACTGACATACAATATTTTTAGCGCAACGCAATCTTTCAAAAATCCCTACAAAAGAATGGCCTGACTAACATTAACCTATAGCTTTCACAAATCACTTACCTCACAAAAATCTTCGTTACTCAAGCTACAGCAATACAGCGAGCGCCACTACTGCCAGCTTAAATAAAAGATTCAAACTACGAAGGCACTAATTACTGATATGCATAGTTAGCAACTGAAAGAGTTTGATAGAGAACAAACAATGTATTTACCTTACTAGAGTTCAAAAGTCATAATATATATAGCAGTTCATGACAACCAGTCTTACAAATTTCAAAACTCCGCCATCTATCTCCCCACATCCACCACTGCTGGCGGCTCACCTCCAACTGCGCAACGCTACGCGCTGTTAACATCCAGCTGCCCAACATTACAATGGCAGACAACAATGCAAACTAGCCACAGATTGCACACAGCACAGCTAGTGATTTTTCATACAGAGCGCTACGTGTCATTACCAATAAGAAAACCTAAACAGCCTACTTACACACTATTGACTTAGATTTCGATTGGGTTTGTGTTTAAAGGGTATGCTGTGTCATACTCAACAGGTATGCAAACGCGGAGATTCATAAATAAAGTTACGTATTCCTAGAAACCCAAAATTTGCTTGTCAGCAGCGTAAAGAGGCGTTACCTGTTGTGCAACATTGTAAGTTTTTCACCATTGCACTATGAGCTGAAAGTATTTTCTTACGATTTGCTTATCGATGTTTGACCTGACTGCTTGCAGCTCTTACACAGAAGGGATAAAAACGTTACATTCAATGAGGCTGGAACAGCGAACCGTAACAGTCGCTTTTCCACAGGTCAGCACGTCAACACAGAGCTAGCGGATAGATATGGTTTGCGCCATCCACTTACGAGGCCAGTAGTGGCTAGAACTCGTAAACTGATATTTGCAGATTAGTTGCGATTGCCACGTTCAATGACCTTGCTTAGCTGAAAACCGTAAATTTACAATCTTCTGTTACACCTCAAGCGATAACAACTCAGGTTATTCAATGGAAATGACACGAGAAATCAAGTGAACTTTGAGGCTTAATTCCGTGCACACCAGGAAGTAACTCGTCGATCACAGAGTTGCCAAACATACCTTGCGTTCTTGCCAAAGCTCAGTTACATTACCAGCAAGAAGAAGACGAACCGATGTGATCCTACAGCGGGCTGGGAAGTGACCGTAGTTGGTGCCTCAAAGACGCGGCTGCTACGGCCTGGAATACGTAATGCGTCTGATTCGCATTTCTGTAACTAGGTTTAGGGACTGGAGCTTAATTGCTAATACTACTCAGAACTGACTGCTACTAAGCATCATAAATCAGTAACTCACATAGTTGTTTTTATATTTCTTTCGTAATTGTACTCAAAACTAAGAAACTCATTCACGGACGTTTTCGTGACTCGCCGATAGTCGAGCACAACAAACAATTAAAAATTAAAAGAGAATGTGTGTGTGTGTGTGTGTGTGTGTGTGTGAGAGAGAGAGAGAGAGAGAGAGAGAGAGAGAGAGAGAGAGAGAAAGAGAGAGAGACAGAGAGAGAGAGAGGGGGAGAGAGAGAGAGAGAGAGAGAGAGAGAGAGAGAGAGAGTAAAAAATTGTTGTAAAAAAATTGAATCTGGTATGTAATGAAACGTTTCATCAAAATAACTCGTTCCACATCATTACGACATGTCGTATTCATGATCTATGGAACAAATATTAATTTAATCTAATCTAATCATATCATATTGCTGACTATCCATGAAGAGTCACGAAGTACAGAAATTTTCCCTATATCAGTAACCAAATCTAAACTTGTAATAAACCGGGACTCCTATCAAGACCCTTTCATCCCTGTTAACTAACCGTGAAAGATGTCTGATATACCTCAATTCAGAAGTAACGAAGTGAGTATGAATTTAAAGATGAAGCGCATGATGTGAAGTTCTGCGACGGAGATACGAATCCAAGACGTAATCGGATTGTTAACTAAGTAAAATCAAATGTTACGTATCGGTTTTTCTTGCCAGCTACTAGGTGTTTAATCTAAAATAAGGACACAAATTTTTGTGCCTGAGCGACAATCGAACCGCACTCCTATCGTTCTTCTCTATTGTCCACGAATATTGTTTAAGTATCAATTGCTTACTCACCAACAGTAAGATGTGTGCGTGTTTGTCCAGAAATTGTTGGCAACATGAACAGACATTAAAAATGCACGTTAATTTTCACTACCAGGCCGGTGTGCACGTGACAGGGCTTGAAATGAAATTACGAGTATTTTTGTACTGGATCAGTATTCGGACCCACATATTTACCTTTGGCGGAGACCTAGAGAAGACTGCAGTCTTGGGAAAAGGAATGAAATGATTGATCTACACTGTTCCGAGAGATTCAGATCCCCGAAAGAGGAGATACGAATTCGAATCACAGTCCAGCACCAAATTTTTCAACTTCTCTAGTTCAATCGAGTACAAGTAAGATAAGAGCCCTGTTCCTTTAGGCGGCTATCAGTTCATCAAATAAAATAAATATTTTTAATGTAAGTAAGTTTACTGGTGACAGTATTTCTGTTTACCCTGACCTCCACCTATGTTATTTTCCAACGTAAACCAGCTCTGTCCAGTTTGGAATGAAGGAACGTGATGTTTAATGCGGATTCTGGATTATAACAGCTTTCTCTTGAGGTTACCAGAGGTAAAGTAAACCTGTTTGTGCCTCTTAAAAGTAAATGCCTGAACCCACACATTTCACTTGTGATAGTTCATTCCACCAGACCATTGTGGCCACATTTCCCAGCCCCAGGAGTGTGCTGTAATGAATAATGTGCTTAGCTTACTAAACTAGTCACGGTGGAAAACACGCGAGTCTATTAAATGGTTAAGTAGAAGCAAGCTTCTGACGTGGAGATTATGGTATTCTCATGTCATCAGGATGTAAAGACTCTTCTAGGCGTCATAGCCTCGATTTGAAGCCATTTTGAAATTTTCACTAATTCAGGAAATTTCTTGGTTCCAGAAAATCCACTGTGAAGTGTGAAGTTACCGGATAATTCGGTTATCACCGTCATTATTACTACCATTTTCTTCATACCGCTGCTGGAACACATGTGCTTGAAGATCATTTAAGTCCTTTTGGTTATTATAGAAGTAGTTGCCCAAGAACAAGTTCTTTCCCTGTCTACAGATTCCTTTTCATGTTAACATCAAACATCAGCAATTACTCGTAGATCACATTAAAACTAAAGTAATTGATGAAGACGTTGCTTGATAACGAAAACGCGCTGCCTTTCTTCATTTACTTGCGCCTAGAAATGGCTTTCGAATACTGCCAAACCAAAAACCAAGGGATCTTACTGCCTTCCAATATACGTCGCTGTCGGTTCTTCCATATGATTTGGTCGACGTGACCTGTTTCAGGTTGTGTATGGCACAGAATGTTTTAGAAAATCAATTGTTTTCCTTTGCAATAAACAGAAAGATTTTCATTCTAAGCTATCCAAGTCCAAAATTTTCGCAATATTAATTCAAATTTAATATTCGCTTCCATAATGTAAGGAAAGTATTTCACAGTTGCAAAACCCGCATCCGACTCACTGTCCTTACACTTAGTCGCTGGCCATAAATTCTAGCTCAAAGTGACGCCAGTTTAAGTAACCTAATGTAGCGAAGACTGTTTGCCAGTGCTCTTTCTCACCGGAAAATATGCAATTCACTTATTGGGCTCCATAAGTACAATGTAACAGTAATTTCTGTGTGTATGCAATGCATACGGATTGTAGAATTTAGTGGTTCTCTCTCTTCCACTTCTGTGTACAATATGCCTGACCTAAACGGGCCCTTTATCATTACAGGCCCTGGGCGGTGCAACATCATATTGACAACAGTAATGTTCTTATACTGACAACCTGACTGTTCGTTTTACCCGATTTTGTAATCATTTAAATAAAACAACATGACCTTCCAGTGGGAGACATTTCGGCCCCCTTTTCCTTCTGTGAAATTTGTCAGTAAGCTATTTGCCTTCCAACCAGCGAAATGTGGCAGAGTACGGCTAGTAAACGAATTACAAACCACGATTTAGTGCCGTTAACACGATTTCTTTAAACATTGGCGTAGCTGAAGGAATTTTCATTTCTTCTTAAATCGTCTTATGCAACAACGTTCACAGATATCTCAAATAGGAAAAGCTCTTTATCCAGGTACGAAGGTTGTAAAACAAACTTCCCACAGTTTGTGTCAGGTTGATCTTATCGTCTCATAGCACTGCGTAAGTATTTTGTGTAAGAGGTATTAAAGTAGTGTTCCTGTAGCTGTGGGAATCATTGGTAGAAAACGAGTTTCACACCAATGGGTACAGTACTGATAAATATTCAAAATGATTATCAACCTAAGGGTGCGTTCATCCACAAACAGAGGCGTATTTGTAATATTGAAGCTAGACTAGGTATCCTTGTCTTCCTTGAGTAGGCAGTGGAAGGCGTTTACACACACGTATACAAGGGTAATCCGAAAGGTAAGGTCTCCTAAGGGACACGGAAGTGCCAACGCAGGCACAAACGAGAGATCCTTAATTTTAAGGGCAAGCAGAATCCATAGTGTTGGCTGCATGGTGGCAAGGTGATAAAGAGCAAGACAATGATACGAAGGTCTCAGGTTCGATCCCACTCCAGTCCCACGATTTTTATGTGCCGTTTTACACATATTTCCCATGGGGCAGTGTTTGTTGATGTGAAAAATGCCGAGTTGCGCTGTGGTCCGAAAGCCACGTGAAACTGTAGGTCCCCTATTAACTGGCTAGGTAAGTTAACTCAAAGGTCGGATGAAAGCAACAGCATATGAACTGCCCCCTCAGTTTATTGATTGGATAGCCTACGAATTGCTATTTATTTATTTAATGGGATAATAATAAATGTTAAAAGGTGGCAATTTTAATTAAGCACCGTTATTTACTCTTTCGATTGTTGCGAGTCAGCGATAGTGCAATGCTGATCGGTTTGGAAAATACACATTTTATAAGAATTATTTGGTCCAGGAAACACTTTGGCGATCACAGTTGCGATTTAGACGGTATTCACGTAATTGTACTGATTAAAAGTTATCGTTTCCGAAAGACGCAGGTTCGATTAAAGTTGTGTGCACTTCTGCGCGTATAATGAAAATATTCATAACATGTCGTATAACAAAAAGAAACATGCAAATCACAACCGTGATCAAACGAAGAAAATATATGATAACATAAATGTTCTTCGCTGTTATTCAGGACAGGCTCAGATTTGACCTCGCAATTTTTAGTTATAGGAAATGACAAGACGTTACACTTGGGAGATATTAGTTTTGAATAACTTGCATTTACCTTCTCTCTCCTTTTTACAGCCTTTATACCTTCACATCGATTAAGAAACTTTTCCTTCTCTACCGAGCAGTACGAGAACAAAATTCAGACTCTACAAAATGTCTTACATCGAATTATTACAAGCTTAACCCTTAACAATCATATATAGTTTCGTCGGCCGCGGTGGTCTCGCGGTTCTAGGCGCGCAGTCCGGAACCGCGCGACTACTCCGGTCGCAGGTTCGAATCCTGCCTCGGGCATGGATGTGTGTGACGTCCTTAGGTTAGTTAGGTTGAAGTAGTTCTAAGTTCTAGGGGACTGATGACCACAGCTGTTAAGTCCCATAGTGCTCAGAGCCATTTGAACCATTTTTGATATATAGTTTCGTAGTACAAACAATGCTAAATTATTCCGTGTACTAGAAAGCGTTTGATACACTGAGCACAAAAATGAAAATAATAAAATTATAATTCCAATTTTAATATCATGAATACTTCTTTAAATCATGGAAATAAAGTTTGACATCGTCGTAATATTAATTTTCATCGTTGTAGCACTACACATACCACGTCCAACAAGTCCGTGCCTATTAAAGCACTGTGATGTTCAAACCACTCTTGCGACTGATGACTGTTTTACTTTCTATGAGTTCCAGAATTAATGATCTTCGGGTTATTAAAATTTTTGTGTTTTCATGCTGTAGCTTTGATACCAGTAAACGTAAGTAACCGGCCGAACACTGTCATCGTTCGATTTGTCAAGGTGGTAGACGACGATGCTGTCGACCCCAGTTAGAATTTTGGTCATGGCTATGTTTCAGTCGAATACCTCTATGGGCCTTTCTGCGTATATCAAGGTATACTTTTATACACTTGGTACGCTTCCAAATTGCTATCTGATAGAGCTGTATTTAGCAACATGAATCAGATATGTTTTGCGTGCAATATATCGGACAACACGTCAGCGCAGCGAGATTTCGTTTATATGTTGCGCATGGTGCAAGAAATATTTGTGTTTAGATTGCTTCTGTGACAGGTTTCACCCCACTGAATGCGAGCAAGCTCGCGAATAGGCTGTCAATAACTGGAATTACGCAATAACACACTTAAAAGTTGTATTTTCGCATTATGTATCCCGATGAAAATAACTGTAAACAGGTTATATGCCTGCTTGCTTATTATCGCGCTTCACGATGCTTTCCTCAAAAAAATTAAAATTAAAATAAAAAGAGAGAGAGAAAACAGAAATGTATTTCAAATATCAGCTCAGTGACGCCATGTTCGTCTCGTGATGTAAAACAAGGATAGGTGATAGTTAATATCTCGTTGTACTAGCGATATGTATGGTTACAGGGTTCTTTGTTTTCTCTCTGCAAACAACTAGAACAGAATTCAGTAACAAACTGGTAAGAACACCTACTCAGTGCGCCAATTAAACACTCAGCCATTCTTGGTTATTTTGTCAACAGTCTGCAATGCAAATGGCTCTGAGGACTATGGGACTTAACATCTATGGTCATCAGTTCCCTAGAACTTAGAACTACTTAAACCTAACTAACCTAAGGACAGCACACAACACTCAGTCATCACGAGGCAGAGAAAATCCCTGACCCCGCTGGGAATCGAACCCGGGAACCCGGGCGCGGGAAGCGAGAACGCTACCGCACGACCACGAGCTGCGGACAGTCTGCAATGCAGTAAACATCCTTGATTATTGATTTGTAATTGCTAGCATTGTTATTGTTATTCGTCAACCCACAACAGCTTTCCTATCACTCATTGCCGCCGATGCACGTAACGAATGGATCAGGATGAATGGAATGTGGGATGTTTCGTCATTGAGAATATACACATTTATCTCGGCGTCCTGTGTCAAGGTAATATGAAAATCTCAATACGAAAAGACGACAATAACACCCAACTATTTCTGTCCACTTAACACCATAACGACAGACAGATTGGCGTCTCACTGTATTTTGATTATAATTCGTTAGCCTTTTTGTGACCTCATTTTAATACCTCGTGGGAGCAGGCATAATATTTTGCTTTTTGAACACCGAACAATAACACACAAAGATAGTAGATGGAAGGATACAAAGAAAAAAATCAGACTCATTGGTGTGGATCCAGTTCACCATAAGAAGACTAAACAAGAGGGAAACATTACAAAAGCAATGAATACGCTGGTTAGTATACATTATTTGTATAGATCTGAAGATGAAAAAGCGCAGATCTGCACAGTGCCCGCATCTGCACTTTAGTTTCTGTCTTAATGGGCATAATTTTTAGTTTCTTCTCTTCTGAATTATCAAATGAATTGATTATTACATGGTACAGAATAATTAGGTAACTGTGTTTCTTACAGCTTCCATTCGCACCAACATTTTTCTACATTCTCGTGCAATTCATGAAATTCTACTTCTATGATCACAAGACTGCACATAGATGCAATCGATTTCGAGGTGCAAAGTGTTTGTTATCTTACTTTTCGTGACAGGTTGGTAAAGTTGATTTCCAAAGACTTTTTTATTGTACTGAAATAATCTTTTGTAACAAAGTAACAAGGTAAGTGTTTTATTCGTATACATTTTGTAGGAAACTGTAATCGTGATGGAAGATTACACACCTGAATGTTTGACACAGCTGATAGGAGAAAACGCAGCATATTAACCAAAGCCCGCGCCTCCTCTCCGTATCTTCCTATGACACGAGCACAGGATTCTCCTATAACGCTACAGAGCTGTTCCTAGCACAGCTGAGAATTGGCAACATCGTCACAAACATTTGGCAACACTGTGACAGTGCAATCACTTCCGCGTATGACACTGAATTGACTCGCTAAATTCACTTGATATTCCCTTTCCATTTGAATGACTCGTGCTATATAATCCTCATGTAAACTAAGACACTGAGACAGAAATTTGAATTTTTTGGCAAAAGAAATGCTATTCTTCACATAAGTGACAACTTTTAATATCTTTCAGGACGCCTTATGAGGCTGAGCGACCAATACCACGACGAGAGTGGCGTGCTGGCAGCAGTGTGTCCGTAGCCCCGTGGTACCGCCCCTGTCTCGTGTTCCAACGGTTAAGAAAATCGTCAGTTCTAACCGTGGTAGGGGCAGCGCGTACGAGCTTTTTTTGTGTATTATTTCATGGAGCTGCGAATTCCCAGAAAAAATTCTGTAACAAAATCAGAAGAAAACCTTTACACATCAAATCCTCTTGGCAGCTCGACACAGTAAGTTGTGTTAATGGTCGTAGATCTCAGCTTTCTGAGTGCCAAGCTGCCATACAATACAAGGGTCTCTGAAGAAATGCGAATCGACCGTCAACGATACGAAATTCAATAATGTTCTTCACTTAAGACTCCCATGCCAGGGTGATAAGTATGAAGGAAATAAATTGATTAGCAAATCGCAAGAAAATACTTTCAGCTCAAAGTTCAATGGTGAAAAACTTACAATGCTGCACAACAGGTAACGCCTCTTTCCGCTGCTGACAAGCAAATTTTGGGTTTCTAGGAATACGTACCTTTATTTAGATGCTGGGTAGGAATTCGCGTGTGTTAAAAATGTTACGTTATGCATTTTAAAGTTGATATTTGCTAACTGATACTGTCCAAAAATGAGATATATCACTCTCTTTATGCCTAGTGAGGAATGACTGTTAAAATCCGTCAGCCACGAAATCTTAGCCTGCATGATTGGTTCAAATGACTCTGAGCACTATGGGACTCAACATCTGAGGTTATGAGTCCCCTAGAACCTAGAACTAATTAAACCTAACTAACCTAAGGACATCACACACATCCATGCCCGAGGCAGAATTCGAACCTGCGACCGTAGCAGTCACGCGGTTCCGGACTGAAGTGCCTAGAGCCGCACGGCCACCGCGGCCTAGCCTGCATGACCTGGGTTTGAATCCATATGCAGAACGAGGCGGTTCGTCGTGTCATTTGAAGTTCATACATATTCTCAAACTAGCTGCTCGTGAATAACGTAAATTTGTAATGACTTTTATGTTAAATAACGAGTATGGTATGTTACTTTGAAGAGGAAATCATGAATACGACGAACTTACTACGTGCATTACCTATCTGACGTAATAATAGAGTGCTAACATTTCAGGCATGTCATTTATTGCAATAAATGTGGGCTTACAAGCCTTAAGGACAGTCTTATCTGTGATGAGGTGTTCCCTGATATTTGTAGTATCGTGGTATTACTTTACATCTTGAGTTATTGCGATACAGAGCAGTGTTTTCTAGTGGTGATTTGTTGGAACCATTTTCAATAGTCAAACGACTGTACCAAGGAGCGATTAGAGGACCGGCTAGACTGCTGCGTTATGTAGGTCGCTTGGGAATCAGGTGAAATGCAATTCAGGTCGTTCGGATACTTTTGAGCACGACTGTACATAAAATCAGAAGTTAAATATCAAATGCTTTCACCACTAGCGAAATGCTGGAACCTTAATTGACGATAGAATTGTTTTTGCCTGACTGGGATTCGAACCCAGCATCTAGCACCGTCGTTTCCTAGCCAGGAACAGACGATAAATAGCTATTGTTGGTTCACCAGTAGCGAGATGGGCGCATGTTTAGCTAGACAACAGGCGACGAAAAGTTATGTGCTGAAAGGAATTCAAGCCCCGCACACGTGGTCATGAAGAAACTTTAACTACCAAATTCTTTTCCAATAATAGCTAGGAATGACATGTTTGTACTTTCAATGATGTGATGGAAAATACTCTGCTGGCTAGAAGTTGAATCCACAACATGTGGTCGTTGGTGATCAGAACGAACACAACGTCAAACGGAAATCCGTTTTCACCAGTAGGATGGAGAGGAAATTTTGAACTTGAAAAGATGTAAGGAAACGTTTGATCTTGTAATGTTGTGAAAAAATGCTCATCATGTGGCTGTGAGTTGAAACGAACACGTTACAGCTGACAACGCACGAAGAGACGTTGAAAATGCAACTATTTTTCACCAGTAGTTCGGAGTGCACATGCTAGGGCTTGAAATGAAATAATTAATATTTTGTGCTGATCAGGATTCGAAACCAGATAGGTGCCTTTCGAGGACGCCTAGAAGAGTTTGCAATCTTCTGGAACACAGTGAAATCGAATTCTAATCCCAGTCCAGCACCACAATTTTCAACGTCTCAGTTTCAAATTAAGTAAGACCCTTGTGAACTTACATGGCCATTGGTTCATTAAATGAAATACGTTTTCTAGTTTACGACGGCTTGCTGGTGACAGAGTCTCTGCCTTACGGGTTTTATCCATCTGTCACAGCTCAAACGAATGCCCAGTGGGCCGCGAAGGGATGTTATCTTTACTGCGAATATTGAACTACGGAGCTTACTGGCGTCCTGCACTTGGCGTTACTAGGGGTGAAGGAGAGCTACTTGTGTATGTTAAAAATCTACGCCTGACGTGAGATGTGAACCTACACGTTTTTCACATCAATACAAGATTAATCCACCAGACCACAGAATCCCCTGCCAAGCACATAATTATGAATTGCAGAGTTTTCATTTAGATGTAGAAGCAGATGTCAAGGGACGCGTAACAGGAAGGAGGGCGGGATCTGGGAATGGATAGAAGTGCAGAAGTCCAAAATATAAGCGTGAAATGCTTGCAAAGTATTGCTTACTTAGACGTGTGCCACAGTTCGTTTTATCTTAGGA
This sequence comes from Schistocerca piceifrons, assembly GCF_021461385.2. Classification (NCBI taxonomy): domain Eukaryota; kingdom Metazoa; phylum Arthropoda; class Insecta; order Orthoptera; family Acrididae; genus Schistocerca; species Schistocerca piceifrons. Next base: position 635,461,064 of record NC_060140.1, read on the forward strand.
CCGAGAGATAAGGAAGGACTGTTCTCAGAACGAAGAATGAGTTATAGGGAACAGGATATCAAAGAATACGGTTTCATAGGTGGTGAGAGGAATGATAGAGTAAAGACAGCAGACATTAAAAGAGAAAATGTAGCGTCATTGGAAACCGCTAGATTTGTTTACAAAGTTTTGGGGGAGTGTAATAGAAGGGCACTTGCGGCGGTAGTGTCAGAGAGAGTGTGAGAGAGAATAGAAGAGATATTAACAACGATTAAACATAAATGTTCATATGTGTGTGAAATCCTATGGGACTTAACTGCTAAGGTCATAAGTCCCTAATCTTACACACTACTGAACCTAAATTATCCTAAGGACAAACATATACACCCATGCCCGAGGGAGGTCTCGAACCTCCGCCGGGACCAGCCTCACAGTCCATGACTGCAGCGCCTGAGACCGCTCGGCTAATCCCGCGCGGCGAGTAAACATAATATGAAATCGTTGGCGTATTGTGTGGAGGACGGAGGGTGTATTCATGGATGTAGGGGAAGAGAGAGACGTATTTGAAATAACAAAAATATTTGAAATAACAGAAACTACTGTGACAGAGTCCATCTACGCTGATTAGTTTGTATGTAGACAGGGTATAAATCAAATCAAAATAGATTACTCAACAAACTGTATATTCAAAAGAAACCCACTTGAATTAAAAGGGCAACTCAAAGGAAAGCTAACCCATATTGTATCTTTTCTGTTGCCACGCGATCTTCCACTAGCTCCCAATGAGGAAAATTGACGAAAAAGAAGACATAACAAACCATTTTAAGAACTCTAATATTTTATCCAGAATCCTTCATTATTTTGTACTTCTATCACGCGTCATGGCATAGAATGCATAAACCGTCGGACGTAACAGCCTGAAGAAGCAACTTCCTCCCAGGCTTCCAGGACGCCGTCCCAAAGAGCGTCCGCAGTAGTTGGTTGGTTTCGTGGCCAGTTCTCTGTTAATGTTCTGGCGACCTCAGCCCACATGTTTTCCATGGAGTTCATATCAGCCGCCCGTGGCGGCCAGTCCATGACGTTGACGCCAATCGAGGAGAGCCGCTGCTGAACAAATGCAGACTTGTGAATGGGAGAATGGTCCTCTTCAAATGTGACGTCCCCTTTTTCGTACAGCATTCGCACTGACGGAAGCATCACATTTTGCAATATGTGGGCATACTGCGCGCTGTCCAGAGTTCCTTCTATCCTGTGAAGAATTCCCGCCCCTCTCGCAGAATTCCAACCCCAGCAGGTAACAGATAGCCGGCCACTTCTTCTCGTCGTGGTTACATATTCGCGTCGATGGCGAGTCCCTTGCGGCCTGTAAACGATTCGTGGAAAACACCTTTTCATCAGTGAAAATGACGTTGTCCCACGACGCCTTCAGATGGAGCTCCGCAAATGATAGCCGGTGTAAATCGCTGTCTTCGCTGAGCTCTTGTTTCACGGCGGATCGTCGTGCATGCAGCCCAGCGTGCCTCAGCTTTCGGCAAATCGTGTCACTGGAGCCGGGGAAGTTGGTCTCCCGCCCTAACTGCTTCGCGTTCAGAAAGGGATTTAGGGATTTTCTCTGCTCCTAGACACTAGGTCCCCGTCTTCCTGCTGTGAGATCACTCTCTTCCTGCCTGAGCCAGGAGCCCTGTTGGTGGTGCCTCTTTCAAGGCAGATCCCTCACCATCTCGTTGCAGTGATATGTGGTACGCCATACCGTCTGCCAGATTCTCTGATGGAACATCCTCCTTCTTCAATGAAAGCGACGACTCTACCTCAGCCGGCCAGAGTGGCCGAACGGTTCTATGTGCTTCAGTCTGGAACCGCGCGACCGCTACGGTCGCAGGTTCAAATCCTGCCTCGGGCATGGATGTGTGTGATGTTCAAACGGTTCAAATGGCTCTGAGCACTATGGGATTTAACATCTGTGGTCATCAGTCCCCTAGAACTTAGAACTACTTAAACCTAACTAACCTAAGGACATCACACACATCCATGCCCGAGGCAGGATTCGAACCTGCGACCGTAGCAGTCGCGCGGTTCCGGACTGAGCGCCTAGAACCGCTAGACCACCGCGGCCGGCATGTGTGATGACCTTAGGTTAGTTAGGTTTAAGTAGTTCTAAGTTCGAAGGGACTGATGACCTCAGATGATAAGTCCCATAGTGCTCATTTGAACCATTTTTTGACTCTACCTCGAATAGACCTCTCCCAGTGAGCCATTACGGCAGACAGCCTGACGTGTAATTCTGCTTGCCGCTCTTATACTGATTCCAGGAGAGGAGGTAAACATATTTACGTCAAACGGAGCGGCAGAGGCGGAGGCATGCGGCGCAGCCGTGCTGGCTCGTCCCGGGCTGTTGGCCCACCAACGCCACCGCCAGCTCGCTCACTTGCGTCTCGCCTCGGCCAGCCTGGCTGGCCCGTAGCTCGCGAGCCGCGGCTAGTACAGACCCGGGCCGCATGGCCACGATCACCTCTTGAAGGATCAAAAGTTACACCTAACCTAGCCGAGTCTGTAGTGCAAACTAACGCTACAGGTATTATGCTATAACATGTGCAGGTACACATACAGTTGACGATTTATTCAAATATTTGACAAACAGTACTTTCAAAAATACATTCATTTTAAACATAGCTACCACAAAATATTTTACCTAGCTAGCAATAGCATGACGCAGGAAACTATACTTTCTTGTAAGCGCTGTGCATTAGATGTAGCCTTAAGAAAACCTGTATTCAACCACGACAACTAAGCGGAATGTAAAAGTAAACAGGTTTGGCAGCAGCTTGTCGAAATAATAGTATATACTTAGTATATAATACACGTTTTGTGCACTTATAACAAGTTCTCAGTGTCTCTGAAACAATACTTTTTGCTGTGGCACTTCATTTACACCTCAATGATACACGACTACTAGAGAACATTGCTCTTTACGGCAGTCAATCCACTTGTAAATTAACATTATGATATCGTAGATATTAGGCAACACGTTACTAGGGATGAGTAAGGCCTTAAGGTTTGCAACTAAACATGCTACTCCTAGCTACTACTGAATATGAAGTTGATTGTTAACGTGTCTTCATAACCATGTGTGCGGCCTTCGACTCTCAGTCAGCAGAGACGTTTTCGTCACCTTATTTCTAGTTAAACGTGTCCACATCTCGCTGATGGTGGACCAACATTGGACATTTCTCATCTGTTCCTGGTTAGACAACGACGGCGGTAGGAGCCGGGTACGAATCCCGGTCAGGCAATACAACTTCAGTCGTCATTTAAGGTTCCAACCCACTACTGGTGACAAACTGTGATATCTACATTCTGATTTTACGTACTTATTCAACAATCCGATTAGGTGCTGGGTTCGCATCCTTGTCCCCAGCATTACATGAAGGCATTTCCAATTTTAAACATGTGCATTCTTTATTCGTTGACAATGCAACACTATACAACGTCTTTCGAGGTTAATTACCAAGAAGGTAATTGTCACGTTAGGGTTCCTGCTTTCGTACAAACATTATCGTCATTTACGTTCAAGTTGAGAATTGATAACTGATACTGGTCCAGACGTCAATATTTGACGTCTCTTTCTGCCTAGTGATCGAGTCTCGATAAGGCAAAAAGCTTTGCTTGGTTAACAATGGCTTTACGTTCTGGGTTTGCATCCGGATCCAGAACGAAGACGTTGGTCATGTCATTTAAAGTACAACTTCGTGTACAAGTAACTGTTGATGAGTAATGTGAACAATGATATTACTTGTGATTCGCTGTTAATGTTGGGATTTCCGTAGAGTGGTTGCCGCCATTCATCACGTTTTCTTTTAACTGCTTTGTATTACATAAAGTTGATGCGAAACCACTCCCCGTTGAACGTTGAACGACGTTCAGCGTGTGTTGGATAAACCTTTCAGACAGCAAAGAACTAGTTTCCGATTGCCATACATCTTTATAAATCCATATACTGTCTCAAATATTTCATTGTGCCTAAGGATTACTGAGCGATTTATGTGACAAAACTAGTTGTGCCATAACATTTGCAACGTCACTTATTGTAATTAAGTTTAGTTTACAAACGTTAAGGACTATCTGATCTCTTCTGTACTATCGTGGTTTTACTTTACATCTGGATGGACTGTCATAAAGACTGGTGTTCTCTAGTAGTCTCTAGCAGTACTCATTGTGTATCTTACAATGACTGTACTGTGGAGGGTTGCGACTATGTGCAACACAGATATGCTATGTTGGTTGCATACATTCAGGTGCAGCCCACACGTTGGAATTCAGGGGTGACCCACTTTTTTTGCCGTCGAGTGTACGTCTACAGCTACATGGCAACTCTGCAAATCGCAAAAATGTGCCCCCATTCTTTGAACTTTCTCCATGTACTCGGTTAATCCTATGTGGTAAGGACTCCACACCGCCCAGTAGTACCGCAAAAGAGAACGGACAAGCATAGTACAGGCAGTCTCATTAACTAATCTGTTGCATCTTCTAAGTGTTCTGCCAATAAAATGTAGCCTTTGGATCGCCTTTCCCACAAATTCTATGTGTTCCAATTTAAGTTGCTCGTAATCATAGTTTCTAGGTATTTAATTGAATTTACTGCCCTCAGATTTGACTGATTCACCGTATAACCAAAGCTTAATGGACACCTTTTAGCATTCATGTGGATGACCTCACACTTTCATTATTCAGGGTCAATCGTCAAATTTCGCGCCTTGAAGTTATCTGATCTAAATCATTTTGCAATTGGTTTTGATCTTCTGATGACTTTACTAGACAACAAATGACAGTATCATCGGTAAACAACCTAAGATGGCTGCTCATATTGTTTCCTAGATTGTTTATATAGATAAAGAACAGCATAAAACCTGTAATACTCTGCTCATATTGTTTCCTAGATTGTTTATATAGATAAAGAACAGCATAAAACCTGTAATACTACCTTGGGGAAGGCCAGAAATCACTTCTGCTTTACTCCATGATTTTCCGTTCATTACTACGAACTGTGACCTCTCTGACAGTAAATCACAAATCCAGTCTCATAACTGAGACGATATTTCATGACCACGCAATTTCATTACAAGCTGCTTGTGAGGTGCACTGTCAAAAGCCTTCTGGGACTGTAGAAGTACAGAGTCGATCTGAAATTCCTTGTGGATAGCTTTCAGCATTTCTTGTGAGTTAAGAGCTAGAAGTTTTCACAAGAAATATTTTTTCTAAATCCTTGTTAACTATGTGTCAGTAGACTTTCTCTTCTAGGTAATTCACAATGTTCGAATTCAGTATATGTTCCAAAATACTTACACATATCGACGTTAATGATACAGGCCTGTAATTTAATGGATTACTCCTATTGCCTTTCTCGAATATTGGTGTGACCTGTGCAACTTTACAGTCTTTTTTCACAAGAAATATTTTTTCTAAATCTTTGTGAACTATGTGTCAATAGACTTTCTCTTCGAGGTAATTAATTATGTTCAAATATAATATACGTTCCAAAATAATTATATATATCGACGTTAATGATACGAGCCTGTAATTTAATGGATTACTCCTATTGCCTTTTTTGAATATTGGTGTGACCTGTGCAACTTTCCAGTCTTTGGATACGGATCTGTCGTTGAGCGAGCGATCTTATATGATTGTTAAGTATGGAGCTATTGCATTTCAAAGGAACGTAAACAGTATACCATCTGGACCGCAAGACTTGCTTTTATCAAGTGATTTAAGTTGCTTCACTACTCTGAGGATATCTACTTATAAGTTACTCATGTTGGCAGCTGTTCTTGGTTCGATTTCTGGAATATTTATTTCGTCTTTTTCGGTGAAGGAATTCTGGAAGCCTGTGTTTAGTAACTCAGCTTTAGCAGCACTGTCATCGACAGTATTTCCATTGCTATCGTGCAGAGAAGGCATTGATCGTGCCTTGACGCTAGCATACTTTACATACGACCGGAATCAATTTAGATTTTCTGCCATGTTTCAAGATAAAATTTCATTGTGGTAACTACGCACATCAAAAAACAGTTTTGCATCACCTCGGTTCAGGGAGTTCCGGAACGTGTACAGATAACTGGAATAGAGTTAAACATAAACATCATTTCCGCCCTTTTTATTGCTCCTCAATACCACACATTGCATCTTGTACCACAGCGAGACCTTCAGATGTGGTGGTCCAGTTTGTTGTACACACCGGTACCTCTAACACACTGGAGCACGTCATGTTGCGTTGATGCATGCCTCTATTCGTTGTGGCATACTATCCACAAGTTCATAAAGGCACTGGTGGTCCAGATTGTTCCATTGCTCAATGGCGATTCAGCGTAGATCCCTCTGAGTGGTTGGTGGGTCACGTCGTCCGTAAACAACCCTTTTCAATCTATCCCAGGCATGTTCGGTAGGGTTCATGTCTGGAGAAGATGCTGGCCACTGTAGTCGTTATCCTGAAGAAAGTCATTCACAAGATGTGCACGATGTGGGCGCGAACTGTCGTCCGTCGAGACGAATGTCTCACCAATATACTGTCGATATGGTTGCACTATCAGTCGGAGGATGGCACTCACGTATCGCACAGCCGTTACAGCGCCTTTCATTATCACCACCGGCGTACATCGGCCTCACATAGGGCCACCCCAAAACAGCAGGGAACCTCCACCTTGCTGCACTCGGTGGACAGTGTGTCTAAGGCGTTCAGCCTGACCGGGTTGCCTACAAACACGTCTCCGACGATTGTCTGGTTGAAGGCATCTGCGACACTCATCGGTGAAGAGAACGTGATACCAATCCTGAGCGGTCCATTTGGCATGTTGTTGGGCCCATCTGTACCGCGCTGCATGTTGTTGTGGTTGTAAAGATGGACCTCGCCGTGGACGTCGCGAGTGAAGATGCGCATCATGCAGCCCATTGTGCATAGTTTGAGTCGTAACATGACGTCCTATGGCTGCACTAAAAGCATTATTCAACATGGTGGTGTTGCTGTCAGAGTTCCTCCGAGCCGCAGTCCGTAGGTAGCGGTCATTTACTGCAATATTAGCCCTTGGGCGGCCTGAGCGAGGCACGTCTCAGCATCTCCTCCATGTCCGAACATCACTTTGGTTCACTCCGAGAAGCCTGGACACTTCCCTTGCTGAGAGCCCTTCCTGGCAGAAAGTAACAATCAGGACGCAATCCCACCGCAGTATTGACCGTCTAGGCGTGGTTGAACTACATACAACACGAGCCTTGTGCCTCCTTCCTGTTGGAACAGAAATGGAAATTCTGTGTGGCTAGGGCATCCCGTCGGGTAGACCAGTCGCCTGGTGCAAGTCTTCCGAGCTGCCACCACTTCGACGACTTGTGTGTCGATAGGGATGAAATGATGATGATAAGGACAACACAACTCCCAGTTCCTGAGCGAAGAAAATCTCCGACCCAGCAGGGAATCGAACCCGGGCAATTAGGTATGACATTCCGTCACGCTGACCACTCAGCTACAAGGGGCGGACCCTGTTCGAATGACTGGAACTGACTGGCTGTCGGGCCCCCTCCGTCTAATAGGCGCTGCTCATGGATGGTTGTCTACATCTTTGGGCAGGTTTAGTGACATCTCTGAACAGTCAAAAGTACTGTGTCTGTGATTCAGAATCCACAGTCAACGTATATCTTCAGGAGTTCTGGGAACTGGGGTGATGGAAAACTGTTTTGGATGTGTGTTATAAGCATTCTGCATAGAAATCCACGCTAAATTTCGAGCTTCTATAAACGATGGCTAATCTTGAAGATTTTGTGTTCGTTCATATTTGGCATGCTTTTTTCGCTGTTTCTGCGAAAGTGTTCTCACCTGTTTTGTGTACCATGGGGGATCAGCTCAATCGTTTGTTAATTTATTTGGTATATATCTCACAGTTGCTGTCGATACTATTTTTCTGAATTTATGTCACATCTGGTCAACGTTTACTTTTCGAATTTGAAAGGACTGGGGTCAAGCGAATATTTATCTGCTTTTTTTGAGTAGATACCTTTCTCGTTTACTTCCTGAATCTGGAAGTTACGGTATTCAGTCTCGCTATGGCAAACCTACGTTCAGTACTCCCTGTATTCGCATTGATGCTCGTTATTAGCTCAGGATTATTTGTTGCTAAGAAGTCAAGTGTGTTTTCATAAACGTTTAGTACTCGAGTGGGCTCCTGAACTAATTCTCGAAATATTTTTCATAGAATGCGTTTAGTACAATTTTGGTTGATGTTTTATACCTACCTCCGGATTCAAACATGTATTTTATGCCTACATGTCAAGGATAAATCGAAGAGTTAGACTCAGGTTTTTTCAGAAATTTTATCATCTGTGTTGGCAGGTCGGTAAAAGAATACAATCATTATTTTATTTCGGTTGCCAAGAGTGATCATATTATCTCACCGAAATTATCTACTTCACTCTCGCTACAAAATAAACCACTTCGATCAGTAACGAACAGGCCACCACCAACTGTATTTAGGCTATCCTTTGTGAACACCGTTAAGTCCTTTGCAAACTTTTCGACTGAACTTATTTCCGGCTTTAGCCAGCTTTCTGTGCGTGTAACAACTTGGAGGCTTGCTTAGCTTCATTTCTCGTCTCTTGAAAAAATGTTTCTTTGATTGTAAGTTATTGTGTGTAATTAGACTGCGCATGTTGTCACTTGGGAGAAATGCACAGTGCATTAGTTTTTGTTTAATACGTTGTAACCTCCCCACAAAATAAACTAATATAAATAATATTCACATTTGGTGTTACCTCTCAACAGTAAAAAATATAATTATGTCGTTCACATTCAGTATGACCTACCAACAGGAAAATTGCGTAACCTATCAATAATAAAATGTGACTAATATCTCAATAGAAAAATTGTGACTCACTTATAACTTTTCAATAATTGACTGTGAAATTGAACTGGTAAATTTTAGACGTCAGCAGTGCTGTGTCATGGCCCTGAAAGATCATTCTGAATAAATAGAAAATTCTTACCTCAATAAGGTCGCCGGATAACGCAAATATATCTGCTCCTATAAGAATTTTTTCTGGCACAGCCGCGTGCAATGCTGGCCGATAGATTTGTCATGTATAAAAAGAACAACTGATTTTTCTTTGCAATAATTGGGATGACCATGGATTGGAGAAATTAGTAAATTCTTTAAATTGAAATGAATGATCGTCAAAAGTTACTTTTATGAGAAAGACTATTACTAAGTGAATTTTTTTAAACATTTACAGGGGACTTGAGATAACAATACTACATATGCGCGAGGCTGCTTTTACCTTATACGAGGGCAACCCACAAAGTACATTACGTTTTGGAATTAAAAATACATAAAGTATTGGAAAGAGTTTCTATTATATACAGTTGAAAGCCACGCTTCAATTCTACTTTTCTACATAGCTGCCATTTAAATTAAGGCATTTATCGTAGCGATGGACGAGCTTGGAAATTCCTTCGTCGTAAAATTCGGCCCCCCTGCGCGTTCAACCACGCGGTTACCTCTTCTCGAAGCTGTGCGGCGTCATCAAAACGCTGCGTAGCCAACCACTTCTTCATTGCTGGGAATAAGTGGAAGTCGCTCGGTGCCAGGTCGGGACTGTACGGCGGATGAGGAAACAACTCCCACTTAAAAGATTCGAGAACTTCACGAGTTGCATTTGCCGTGTGGGCCCGGACGTTGTCGTGAATCAGCAAGATCTTTGAGCCCAACTTTCCCATGCGCTTGTTTTGTACTGCTCTTCTGAGGTTGTGCAGAGTTTGGCAATACCTTTGAGAGTTTATTGTAGTGCCTCTTACCAGGAAATCCACAAAAATCGTATTTCTACCGGGTTACTGATTAACCACGTGGCTGAAGGCGCACGCGGCCGAATTTTACGACGAAGGAATTTCCGAGCTCGTCCATCGCTACGATAAGTGCCTTAATTTAAATGGCAACTATGTAGAAAAGTAGTATTTAACTGTGGCTTTCATCTGTACATAATAAAAAAAATTTCCAATACTTTATTTATTTTTAATTCCAAAACGCAATGTACTTTGTGGATAGCCCTCGTACTACAACGCTGAGACTCCGCCATCGCTGCACACGACTGGCCCAGCCAACACGATACACCAGACTGCTAGCTACTACTTACTGCTACTAACACACAGTTCCTACTGCACTCAACACTGCTCTTTGGTCTGAGATTCTCTTATAGCTTACATATCGCAGGCTGCGCGTGAGCAATCCATCGAAATTACATCTGCTCGAGTGCGCTAACAATAAATTCCTTAATCATGGACCTCTTACATAACCCTCCACCGGGGGGGCGGGGGGGGCGGCAAAAATTTGGCAGCGATGGTAAGTCAATTGGACTTGCCATGAGCAGGAAATTTTTCTATAATCTATTTAGTTTACTAAGTCTACATTCACAGAGTATATACATGAATATAAGTGCAGAACATATTAAACAATGAAATATAGTGCACACGCACCGAGTACAGAACATATCAATAAATGACAAAATGTATACGCAATGAATACAAAATATATTAAAAAATTACATAAAGTGCACATACATTATAAAAGTCTTTAGCATATTTAGGAAAACTAATCATATTAACAAATGAAATAAAGTGCACACGCGCTGTATAAGTCTTTAGCATTTATTTACAAGAACTAAATAAATAAACAGCACACGCACTGTAAAACTCTTTAGCATTTTTCCAACAATGAAACATATGAAGGAGTGAAATAAAGTGCACACGCACTGTAGAAGTCTTTAGCATATTTAGGACAACATCTTATTAACAAATGAAATGAAATGCACACGCACTGAATATGTCTTTATCATTTTACAAGAATTTAAACGCACTGTATTAGTCTTTACCATTTTACAAGAACTAGAAAAGGAATGGGAAGGATTGCATCATGGTTGTAGCACAGTAGGTTGCACATAGCTGCACTGAAAGTCCATATCTTCCTACAGAAGCACAACACCAAGTGAGACAATCTGAAGTTCTCTTCCCTGAAGTATTCATCAGTGTAACCAAGAAACTGAAATGTTGCATCAATATTGTATGTTATCATTTTGGTCGTACACTAGGTACACCAAACAGTAGGACCATAATAACATCTCCATCGTTCAAGGTGATGGACAGCTTTTATGTCAACACCACATTCTTGTAGAATCCATACTCTTACAGCAACGTGGAATTAGTGCAAAAACCAAATATAGTGCTCTATGATCATGAGGATGGACAGGACATACGGATATTGCAGTAACTGTTGGTAATTAGGTCAGAAGGTGAAGGACTTTAAGTCTTATGCTAGTCATCATTGAGAATTACATTAGTGTATCAACCGATTTGAATAATTATTGGCACTCATTGGTTAGTTACTAAACATTTCTGTACTATGTACGGACTATTACAGAACAGTATTCATAAGTCATCTTATTACAGTAATTATTACAGAACATTATTCATAAATCATCTAATTACAGTAAATATTGGCACTCATTGGCCAGTTACAAACCATTTTTATGCATTATTCAGAAGTCTTCATTCAAAGCAAGAGTTAATTAATGGCATAGCATTTATAGAGTATAACAAAATATTATTTATAGAAATTGTTGGTATAGCATTTATGCATAATTACAAAACATCATTCAGTATTACTCAGAAGTCATCATTCAAGTGACATAGGACATGTTTAAAATGTAACACACTGTCACTATTACTCAAGGTCTGTGGTCCAATAATACATAGATATAATGGATTCAATACATCTGAGAAATTTGCATTATATTTAGGACTAGAAATACATCTTAAACTGGTAGCATTATTTAGTTGTATACTAGTAATAGTTGGGACAGGTAATAATTTTTTTTGTGCAAGCAATGCATTGCGTTGGATTCGATAATTGCTGGGGCATGAAAATATATGCTTCTGGCTTATTGCTGGAAATAAGGATTAATAATGTCATTCGTCATGAGTCAGCTGTAGCAAGATTATGAAACAAGTAGAGTATATGTGATTACATTCATGAATGATATACACAACTGAGTATAAAAATGCAAGTATTAGAACAAGTTTCATAACTAAGTCTTATAGCATATTAATATCATGAAAAGCTTCTCCTGGAAAAAATACAAAATGGATTATTGAGCTGAAAGAAGAAATGTATTCATATTACGCTGAAAAGTAGTGAACTTCGAATTAACAGGTAATGAAACGTGTACTTAAAATGTATGTACCCTAGCTGTCTTTTCCAAAACATTCAGTCACTATACTATGCAACGTAAGACATACTGTCAAAACGAACTGCAACAAATACTTAAATAACTACATAGCATCTCTTAACTAGTAGAAAATATTTAAACTTCATCATTATCCTCATCTGCAAGGAAAAACTTCATTATTCATATTATTATAACTTCATCATTCTCATCATCTGCAAAGAAAAACTTCATTACTCATATTACCATATTCTTCATACAACAATTCATCATCATTTATCATCATCTGCAAAAAACAGACACTTCATTATTCATTATTCAAATTACCATTTACTTCATACAACTATTCATAGTATAGAGTTTCTTACTTCTAGCATATTTCATCACTAAAACTAACATGTGTAGTTCTGTCTGACAGCTTGCTCAATCGCCTCGTAATCTGAAAGAAAAATAATTAGTCAAGACTGCTTTCATCCGATGTGTATAGTATATTCCTGTTAATGCCTGTTAATTCTCACCCATTTACTCTTCATGACACGGTATTGCGTTTTCTTTCGTTCATTCCGATGGTGAAATTTCCATTCCAGAGTAAACCACTGTGCTTTGTTTAATTTATTTCTTGTGCACGTTATTGCTTTCTGAAAATGATGAATAAGGATTAATATCATGCATTTAATCAGATACCCATCAAATTTAAAATTTGTTTTTAGTGATATGGCTAAGCATACAGCATAGCATGACAGAAAACGTATTATGTTAAAAACATAGACAGTTTTCAAGTGCAAAAAATGTACACACAGTATCATAATGTAGTAGCAAAAAATGTAAAATAGTCACGATGTTGAGATATTATCAGGAAAAAAATGTTAAAGTCAACTGGTGTTAGTTACATCTTAAAGATTTCATAGTACATTCAGAGAAAAATTCTTCTTTCGATAGGAAAACAAACATACATACAAAAATAATCGAAAATGTGCACGGTCTGATATATAACGACAAGAAAAGCGACCTGCTAACCTAGCCTTGCCGGGATTTTGCCAGGAAAAAATATGATAATCATCAGTAAGTGATCATATCAATAACCGGAAAACGCATTACAATGTGATAAATCAGAAAGTATGTTCATTCAATAAAGGGTTTAATATTGGAGACATGGTGATTGCCTTTGCTTTTTCTGGTTCTCAAAGTTTCAACATGTACTACATTGGGATGAGGAATGCTTCGTATTCTATATGGACCTGCGTATAGAAGCTCAAATTTACTGCGTCTACTTTTTCCTCTGTTGGATAAACAGTGTGTACGTACTAATATCTTCTGTCCTATGTGAAAGTACGGCGTGTACAAACCTGTTTTTGCTGTCTTCTCCGGCGCTCTGCGTCACGTTTGATGTTGTTGAGCGCAATGTCAATTATTTGATGGTGGCGTAGTCGACGAGATGTAGGAAAGGGTACTAATTCTTTAATTTTGTTAGGTGGTTCAACATTTGTCAGTATAACAGTCGGAGATAACATAGTAGATTCTTTTGTTATGGAGTTCATTACATCCTGGAATTAAAGTATGTGTGTATCACAATCAATATGTCTTTTATGGCAGTATATTCTACATAGTTTACCAATTTCTATCATTAGTCGTTCACAAGGGTTCGAAGAAGCGTGATACTTTGATATATAGAACGGAGAAATGTTTCTAGCTCGTAACATACGGGTCCATATTGCAGATCGAAATTGTGGTCCATTGCCGGAAATTACTTTCAATACATGCCCCACATGATGTAGAATATGTTTTAGAAATGCATTCGAAAGAGATTTAGCAGTAGCTTTGCGTAACGGAGTGAAGGTAACACATTTCGAAGTGAGTTCAACAGCGACAAAGATGTAGCAAAAACCTCTGTTAGTTCTGGGCTTCGGTCCAAAAATGTCTACAGCGGCCATGTGTCTCAATTTAACAGGTACAATGGGATGTAACGGAGGAATATGTGAATTCGTGTCTGATTTAGCCTTCTGGCAGATTTTACATGACGTTAGAACTCGTCGAATACGTTTCTCCATGTTCGCAAAATAAAATTTCTGTCTCAGTATAAGAAAACATTTTCTGGCTCCGTAATGTGCGTAACTTAAATGAGTATACCAAATTAATTGGTTGACAAGTTCGTCAGGAATGCATAGTAACCAACTGTTGCTGTCAGGGTGAGAGCGGCGAAACAGAATGTTATTGCGTACAGTGTAATGGTTTCTGATGGTAACATTATTCCTATCTTGCCAAAGGTGTTTAATTTCTTTCCATAGTTGTCTTTGCTCTGCTCCTGTGCTATGTCTCGTAATGACGACGAAATGAAATTTTCAAATGCGACTTGTTGAACATACATGACGCTAAAATTTGCTTGGCAGAAGTTGGTTGCGATGTCTTGCTGATTGTTGCTGAGAGAACGGGATAGTGCGTCTGCTACAATATTTTGCGTACCGGGAATGTCAATAATTGTAAAATTAAATTTCTATAAATAAAGTTTCCATCTGCTTAACCTGTCGTGTGTAAATTTTGCGGAAAGTAAAAACTGTATAGCTCTATGATCTGTGTAAACGGTCGTATGTCTTCCATAAGGAAAATGCCTAAATCTCGTAAATGCCCATACAACACGTAATGTTTCAAGTTCTGTGACAGAATAATTGCGTTCAGCAGGTGACAGAATGCGACTTGCAAAGGCGATGTTTTTAATTACTGTAGTACCATCTTCTTCAATTTCCTGAAAAATGTGTACGCCTAAAGCGGTGTTAGAACTGTCGGTGGCAATGGAAAAATTTCTAGTAAGATCTGGGTGTGATAAAAGAGGTGCATTCAACAATGCATGTTTAAAATTAACAAATTCCAAATGTGCTTGGTTATCTCAGGACCAAATAGCATTTTTACCCGTCAACTGGCATAATCTAGGTGTATCCAAGCAGAGTAATGAATAAATTTACGGAAAAAGTTAATTAATCCCCGAAAGCTGATTAGTTGTTTCTTTGTTGTTGGAACAGTCATGTCACGTAAAGCTTGAAGTTTTTCCGGGTCAGGCGCAATGCCTTCTGCTGAAATTACATGTCCAAGAAATTTTATAGAAATTTTACCAAAGTGTGATTTGCTAAGATTAACTGTGAGTCCTTGTGAACGAAAAGTTTGCAACAGTTGTTCAAGAATCAGATTGTGTTCAGACCAGTTAGCTTCGGCGATAAGGATGTCGTCTACATACGTAGTGATTCTGTCTTTGAGTTCTGTCGGAAGTATAGTATTTAAGCCGCGAATAAATGCTGCTGAAGAAATTGTTAAACCAAACGGTAATTTACAAAATTGATAACAGTCACCAAAACAGAGAAATGCTGTGTACTTTCTGCAGTTCGGATGGAGCTGAATTTGCCAAAATCCCTATTTCAAATCTAATGTGGAATAAATAGCAGTACCATGAAATTTCTGTAGAAGTTCTTCTAGTGTCTGTGGGCGATCTGTTTCATTAATAATAATGTCGTTGACATGACGCGAATCAAGTACGAGGTGAAGTGAACCATCCTTTTTCTTAACAATATAGAGCGGGTTTATGTACGGACTAACTGCCGGTTCAATAATTCCTTGCTCAAGCATAGCTTGCAGTTCTTTCTTAACTTGTTCTCTGTAGATATACGGAATAGGATAATGTTTGGCTTTAAATGTGTCGTGCTGTTTAACTTGAAATTCATACATAATACCAGACATAGTCCCAGGGACGTTGTCAAAAACTTGAGCTTGCTGTAAAAGAATTTTGCGTAGTTGCGTACGTTCGTCGTCTGTATTTCCACTGCTCTGTTTAACCTTATCAGAAATCAATTGTATAACGTCATATTCGGCTTCGTCTGGTGCATTATAGTTGTATACGTACGTATCTGTGAACAATGTCGAATGACAGTCCGTGTTACGCGATATAGAAAAGACCTCTGTTCGATTAATTGCCTGTTCATCTGCAGATAAAGCGTGCTGAAATTCTAATGCCAGTTGTACATTGTCATCCTTTAACATTAAATAGGAATTTTGAAAGTCAATAATTGCGTCATCTTGTGTCAGAAAATTCGTACCTAAGGAATGTCTGTTGTCAATAAGGGAAGAATCCAAAAATTTGAGTGAAATGTATGATCTGCAATACAAAATGATCAGTGTGTCTGTAATTTTACATCTACTCCTTTAACAGATACGGCTTCTTTTACTTTAGTTCTGCCTAATGGTAATGTGGGATAGGTATTCTCTTTGTTACATTCGCTGAAAGTTTCTTCACTTATAACTGACATGGGTGATCCAGAATCGATTACTGCTGAAAATTTGGATGATCCAATCTTTACTTCAATGACAGGGTGGGAAATGGTTCTTTGAATAACTGGTTCTTCCTGCTAAAGAGTGTCTCGGATGTCGACAAAAGTAATATTTTCGTGAACAAGATTCTGTGTGTCAAAAGTAGTGCTTACGTTGCTGGAAGATTCATTCTGCACTATATCTAGTCAAATTCTTTCTGACGTGCTGTTATTTGCGGGAGGATGCTGTGGCATTTCAACTGTTTGTACTGTTCTGTTATTTCTTCCTGACGTATTAGGTTCGGGATGATACCGACTGTCTGGTTCATTCATAATAATCTGTTGTGGATGATTCTGCTGCTGGTAAGACTGACTGTTACGCTGAAAACTGTGCTCATTACTTTTACGTCTGTCATAATAATCGTCGCTATACGGCACGTTGCGATAGGAATTGAAATGATGTGTTTTCTGTACATTCTGATTTCCTTGTTGCTGTGCGTTACTGTTTGGTGGAGCCGAGCTATACGGGTAGGCGGCGAAACATTAAAGCTTGGTTGACCTTACTGACTACATTGTTGATTAGGTATGCTAACCGACTGGTTTTGTTGATGTTGTGGGGAAAAGCCTCTATTGTTGCCAAATTGTCTTTGCTGTTGCTGATAACTATGAAGATACTGATCATTAAAATTTTGTCTGTTATTAAAGTTCTGGTGGTTGTCATTCCTAGACCGTCTATCACCTTCGCAATTAAAATAGCGTGGCTGATCATGATTCCCATATGCTTGTTTTCCTTGGTTATGATGTGAAAATTTTTTGTTAATGAAGGAATAGTCTGCTTCCTGAACTACCAAAAGCTGTAACAGATCTCTGAATGCCGAAATATTTTCTTTCTGCTGACCTGTTAAAAGTGACACTCTTAACGATCGTGGCAATTTAGAAATACATAATTGGATAAGTGCTGAATCACTGTATGGCTCACTTTAGTATTGGTTTTGCTGTACCATGTGTTCAAAAAATTGCATGACAGTATGAAAATTTGAGTTCTCATAATTCGGTAAGCTAATTAATTGATCCTTGATTCCGAGCTGTGTCATCTTCGACCAATACGCTGACAGAAAAGCATTCTGAAATTCTTCTACCGTGTAGCATTGTCTCGCGATCGGTCTCATACGAGTTGCCGGTTCGCCTTCCAAAAAACTGCAAATAAATTCAAGTTTGTGTGTTACGGGCCAAGTTGGTGGAAAAGCAAAGCTAAATTGTTGTATCCAATCCAAGGGTTGAATCTGCGTTCTGCCATTGTTAAATACCTTAAATTTTCTCACGGATAGAAAGTGCTTATAATCAAAATTATCGTCTCTGTATGTCTGAGCAGGTTCAGGATTGTACGATAATCTGTTTTTCTGTGACTGTTCGGAATCTAAGTCACGTACACTCTGTAAATTACCTAAATTACATTGGCTGTGTGAATGTGACAAATGTTCACAATGTGGCGTATGCTGTGACGTGTTAGAGGCTAAAACTTTTTTCATTTCTGTCACTTCTTGCTGTAAAGTTGACAATTTTCTACGCAATGTATTATTGGACGAACTTATCTCCCTGTAAATTTTGGAATTCGGGTGTTTGATTGAATGAAATAGGTGACGCATCATCTGATTTGGTGTCATTGTTATTTTCGATAACGTCAATATGACTGGCCAATTCATCAAATTTTCCACACAGTGCTTTTACGTGTTCGTAGTTTTTAGTGTCACAAGCATTAATATGTTTTTGTATTTTACGTGTGGTTTCGTTCAATTTCTTAACGTCTGCTTTGATGGCACCAGGATCCTGTATTAATTCTAATTGTTCAAGTCTGTTGGTCACTGTCTGAAAGGCTACTGTGTGTGTGTGTGTGTGTGTGTGTGTGTGTGTGTGTGTGTCTGTTTTCGTTTTAAGATCGGAGATTTCATCATGCAATTCGGTGTTCAGCTGTTTGATTTCATCTGATACTGTTGCAATACTGTTGTCTACATGTGTTTTTGCCTTCGTAAACGTTTTACGCTTATCTTCCTGTCTCTGTGCAGTAATTGTTTCCATGACATGTTTCTTTACTTTGTACTGTTCCTGTATAAATTTACGGTAACGCGTTTCACTGCTTTGTATGTGGTGATTAAAACGTTCGTCAATTTGAATGTTTTGTTGTTCAAATTTCGTGTCTACTTTCGCATCCAGTGTACGTGAAAGTTCTGGTGACATTAATTTAAACTCGTCGCGTAACTGTGTTGCGTTTTCAGAACATTGTTTAGCGACTGCACTAATTTCATCTCTAAGTAATTTGGTTGTGGCTGCATGTGTATTACTTAATTCTTGTGCCACAGATCTAATTTCTTTACTACTGTTCCTAGCACAAGCCTTAATTTCCTCACGTAATTGTTCTTTAGTATCATGACATTGCACGGCAACGACTGTAATCTGTTCACTAAGCTGTTTGAAATTGCTGTCATGTTTTTCATTCAACTGTTTGGAATTGTTGTCTAGTTTTTCATTAAGTTGTTTATTCGATTCATTAAGGTTATCTTGTTTTTCATTAAGTTGTACCAATAATGCCATAACTGGATCCATGCCAAAATTAGCTGCCGTATTCTCTGTGCTATGTGATGATGTATCTGTATGTGTCACGTTTTGTATAACCATTTGGTCATCCTCTGATTCCGGAAAAGGTTTGCCAATCGGACGTGCACTGTTGGTCACTACAACGGAATCAAATAAACTTGATTTGTTTTGTGAATATTGTTCACCTTCGTTAAAAACATTTGTCTGTTCAGTGTGTAAACTTTGCAGATCAGGTGTTTCAAAATGGGCAGCGTTCATTGTAACGAAACATGCCGCGTCATAAATTGTCGTTAAATTCAGTGTGGGCATAACTGAATGTGTTTGTTCATCATCTGGAATAAAATCATTACTAGTAATCGGTACGCTCTGGTTATCTGTAATTAGAGGATTATCACTATTACATTGACTGTCGCTAGTATTATCGGTCAAATTATTCGAGTCAGATTTTTCACTCATTGCACATCGCGATGTACTGTTAACAGTTTTTCGCGGCATTTTCACAAATCAAAATTAAGCACAAAATCAAAGGCAAAGCAAAAATGGAACAAATACAATTACAACGAAGAGCAATAAATTGCCGATGACCTGTTTAAGAAAGAGTGAGAAGTTAGTAAATGCATTGCGCCAGATGCAAACTACGTTTAAAATTTAGTAAATAAGAGCAGATATATAACTGACTACCTCTCAGAAATTCACAAAAATTCGATCCAGGACGGTTGTCGACAAGTGTAACCTCCCCACAAAATAAAATAAATAATATTCACATTTAGTGTAACCTCAAAACAGAAAAATTCCTAAAACTCTCAACAGTAAAAAATATAATTATGTCGTTCACATTCAGTATCACCTACCAACAGGAAAATTGCGTAACCTATCAATAATAAAATGTGACTAATATCTCAATAGAAAAATTGTGACTCACTTATAACCTTTCAATAATTGACTGTGAAATGAAACTGGTAAATTTTAGACGTCAGCAGTGCTGCGTCATGGTCCTGAAAGATCATTCTGAGTAAATAGAAAATTCTCACCTCAATAAGGTCGCCGGATAACGCATATATATCTGCTCCTACAAGAAATTTTTCTGGCACAGCTGAGTGCAATGCTGGCCGACAGATTTGTCATGTATAAAAAGAACAACTGATTTTTCTTTGCAATAATCGGGATGACCATGGATTGGAGAAATTAGTAAATTCTTTAAATTGAAATGAATGATCGTCAAAAGTTACTTTCTATGAGAAAGATTATTACTAAGAGATTTTTTTCAAACATTTACATGGGACTTGAGATAAAAATACTACAAATGCGGGAGGCGGCTTTTACCTTATACTACAACGCTGAGACTCTGCCATCGCTGCACACGACCAGACCAGCCAACACGATACACCAGACTGCTAGCTACTACTTACTGCTACTAACACAAAGTTCCTACTGCACTCAACACTGCTCTTTGGTCTGAGATTCTCTTATAGCTTACATATCGCAGGCTGCGCGTGAGCAATCCATCGAAATTACATCTGCTCGAGTGATTCTCTTATAGCTTACATATCGCAGGCTGCGCGTGAGCAATCCATCGAAATTACATCTGCTCGAGTGCGCTAACAACAAATTCCTTAATCATGGACCTCTTACAACGTTTCCAAGTGATCCAGACTGCTGGAGGAGCATGTCAGATACACTCATTCATAGGAGAGACTGAAACGGGATTCTTATGGGATATCTTGGCACAGCATCCCTATTTCCAGAGTGGAAGGATGCACTGGATGTATTTTGTATACCAACCAGAAGTATTTACCACGAGCTGTTATGAGCATGGTCGACTTAACCGTGTGGATTGGCTGGAGCTGCAAGGCTTAATAAACAGCACTACTTGTCATGTCTTGGGGCTAGCTTTCATCTTCCAGCTACGATAACACGCGCTACAATTGTGAACGTAGCATATCCTTTGTTGTAATTACCTTTGTTGTGCTTATAGAGAAGCTCCCAGCCCTAATCAACCAACCTGAACGGTTACTTAGAACCTACCTCCTCAACTCTCTAGACCATTTAACAGTAACCTAGTAAGAACGTATCTCGTAGAGGAACATCTACACAAAAGACAAAGTGCAACACAAATCCCTCAGTAACACATCATAAACTGAATTTAACTGATTAAGGGAAAAAATGTAGAGGTAGGGCAAGTGGAGGAAGCTAAAGGGAATGCAGACAACTAAAAAAAAAAAAAAAACCTGTAAAGTAGCATGGCTGAAGGGACAAAAGGAGATATGTAAAGCTATAGAGCATTGAATGACTGAAGTAAAGCTTTGCATAGGAAAACGGAAGTAGCTGTACGAATACCGTAGAAGCAACAAGAGCTAAGACGGCAATAAGTACTTATGGAACCAGGAAAGACAAAAATAATTACAGAATATAGCCAAGGGCTATACAAAGAAAAGAAAATTGAATTTACTACAGAAAGAACACAAGAGGAAGATGAAGATATGGGAGATAAGATATCGCTAGAAGAATCTGACAGAGCACTGAAAAATCTAAGCCAGCCGCTGTGGCCAAGCGGTTCTAGGTGCTTCAGTCCGGAACCGCACTGCTGCGTCGCTCGCAGGTTCGAATCCTGCCTCGGGCAAGGATGTGTGTGACGTCCTTAGGTTAGTTAGGTTTAAATAGTTCTAAGTCTAGTTGACTGATGACCTCAGATGTTAAGTCCCATAGTGCTCAGAGCCATTTTTTGTGTCTTTTTTTTTTAATTTAAGCCGAAAGAAAGCATCTGGAATTCACGATATTCTCACACAAT
Organism: Schistocerca piceifrons; assembly: GCF_021461385.2. Classification (NCBI taxonomy): domain Eukaryota; kingdom Metazoa; phylum Arthropoda; class Insecta; order Orthoptera; family Acrididae; genus Schistocerca; species Schistocerca piceifrons. The sequence continues at coordinate 635,482,958 of NC_060140.1, forward strand.
TTACTGACACCTTAGGGAGAAAATGTTATGACAACAACTACAGAAAAAGGTTGAAACACTCCAGCCCGCTTCATAATTGATAAATCCTGCGCAAGCACGCTCTGCATGAGGCACTTGCTTATGAAGTTAACAAGCCTCAAAAGTCGATATGCAAGGTGCCTAGATCTCCGTTGCACCTCGCGTGTCTTATCTTTGTGATCTCTAATACTTGGACAGGTGCGAGGCAGTGAGAGGTTATTGCGCCATAATTCGTCTTCCGGTATGCTCCAGTCGAGATCACACACTTTGTGCTAGGTACTTGTCCTATGTTGTTATGGCGGTGATTCACTGCTCCAGCATGCGGTTTGCCTAAGATTACTCTTCGTTGCAATTGATATTCACGTTTTTCGTACGCAATTCGTTCACGGTTCCCGTGTTTCAAGTACGTATTTCTAATTATTTTAACTCAAATTTCTCGAATGGTGTGTTCGGCACTTTACTATTTGACTTAGTGATTCGTTTGTAAGCTACTAGAATCTACGTGGACACTGGATGTGTGCTGAAATCAAGCTATAACATTTCCGTCTGCGAGTAGAACTGCCTTTAGATCACTCTCTCTCTATCGTAGAAGCCGTTGAAAACATTTTGTAACTTTCTCATAGATAATGTTGGGCAGGTAACTGAGTTACGTACTTGTTCATCAGCTGTACTCTACTGTACTATTTACATATACTGCCCTTACGGAAATGCTCATGGTGTATTATTTATTCTTAAACATTACATCATTCATTTCTCACATTTTCTGTTGGCATATTTACTGAGGTAGACGATTTTCCTTTGCCCTCCAGTATAGTCACGTGGAATTATTCATTTATACCGTTACGAGCTGGCCTGGAGGCGCCTAACCTCATTTTCCTGGGGGGTTTGTTAAGAACTAAAGCAGCTATACGCGTTGAAATTCGCACACCAGCGATCTTTCGTGAGATTTTTCAGTAATATAAGGATATCATGAAGGAGGCGGGGCTTTTAGTTGCAGATTAACGCTTTTCAGGGTTGCTACTGATCCATACACATTTTTAAATGAACCCTACAACAAACGGCAAGCACTTTTGTCCGTTACAAGTAGAGCCCGTAAGACAAGGTGCATCACACTTTTCGTCTACGTTTAGGCATTAAATGCGCTTAATATTCAGTTTGTAATCTCCCCACAAAATATAAATACGAAAATGAACCAAGTGTAACCTGCCCAGAAAATAATCTAATGCATTTAAATATTAATATTTGAATGTAACCTCTGAACAAAATTGGTTCCCATTCATAATCTCTGTGCAGAAATGCATTCACATTTAATGTACCCCCAAAATTCTTCTCTCATTGAATGTAGGCTCGAAACAGAAAAATTCCTAAACCAAAAAATAATAAAAAAAATTAGTGACCTGGTAAATTTTATGACGACAGCAGCGCTGCGCCACGGCCCTGTATTCTGAATAAAAAAAGCAAAAATTCTTACCTCAATAAAAACTGCGAATACATCTGCTCTTACCTAAAAAAAATTTCGGCACAGCTCCGTGCAATGCTGGCCTATGCTTTGTGATTCGTGAAAGGAATGATCATGCATTGAATAAAATCTTTAAATTGCAATGAATGCTAAAAAAAATACTTTATATTATAAAATTTACTATTGGGGCATTTTTTAAAAGATATTGAATGACAGTTAACATACATTACTAGATATGCGCAAGGCTGCTTCTTTACCTTCTACAATAATACTCATCGTCCAGAGTCCCGACCAGAGCAGACTGCAGACAAGCGCAGACACGCGCAGACTCCTGCCGACTACTGCCGACTCACGCAGACTACTCAAGACTACTGTCGACTACCGACAAGCAACAACTAACTACATACTGCTCTCTGGTCAGAGACTCTCCTAAGTCTTGCCAGTTGCAGGCAGCACATACATCGCATACATCTTACATAACCCTCCACTGGGGGGGGGGGGGGGGGGGGGGCAAAAATTTGGAAGCGATCGTGAGTCAATTGGACTTGCCATGAGCAACAAATTTTTCCTAATTAACTAAGTTTATAAACACAGAATATATACAGGGTGTTTCAAAAATGACCGGTATATTTGAAACGGCAATAAAAACTAAACGAGCAGCGATAGAAATACACCGTTTGTTGCAATATGCTTGGGACAACAGTACATTTTCAGGCAGACAAACTTTCAAAATTACAGTAGTTATAATTTTCAACAACAGATGGCGCTGCGGTCTGGGAAACTCTATAGTACGATATTTTCCACATATCCACCATGCGTAGCAATAATATGGCGTAGTCTCTGAATGAAATTACCCGAAACCTTTGACATCGTGTCTGGCGGAATGGCTTCACATGCAGATGAGATGTACTGCTTCAGCTGTTCAATTGTTTCTGGATTCTGGCGGTACACCTGGTCTTTCAAGTGTCCCCACAGAAAGAAGTCACAGGGGTTCATGTCTGGCGAATAGGGAGGCCAATCCTCGCCGCCTCCTGTATGTTTCGGATAGCCCAAAGCAATCACACGATCATCTAAATATTCATTCAGGAAATTAAAGACGTGCGATGTGGCCGGGCACCATCTTGCATAAACCACGAGGTGTTCGCAGTGTCGTCTAAGGCAGTTTGTACCGCCACAAATTCACGAAGAATGTCCAGATAGCGTGATGCAGTAATCGTTTCGGATCTGAAAAATGGGCCAGTGATTCCTTTGGAAGAAATGGCGGACCAGACCAGTACTTTTTGAGGATGCAGGGACGATGGGACTGCAACATGGGGCTTTTCGGTTCCCCATATGCGCCAGTTCTGTTTATTGACGAAGCCGTCCAGGTAAAAATAAGCTTCGTCAGTAAACCAAATGCTGCCCACATGCATATCGCCTTCATCAATCCTGTGCACTATATCGTTAGCGAATGTCTCTCGTGCAGCAATTGTAGCGGCGCCGAGGGGTTGCCGCGTTTGAATTTTGTATGGATAGAGGTGTAAACTCTGGCGCATGAGACGATACGTGGACGTTGGCGTCATTTGGACCGCAGCTGCAACACGGCGAACGGAAACCCGAGGCCGCTGTTGGATCACCTGCTGCACTAGCTGCACGTTGCCCTCTGTGGTTGCCGTACGCGGTCGCCCTACCTTTCCAGCACGTTCATCCGTCACGTTCCCAGTCCGTTGAAATTTTTCAAACAGATCCTTTATTGTATCGCTTTTCGGTCCTTTGGTTACATTAAACCTCCGTTGAAAACTTCGTCTTGTTGCTACAACACTGTGTTCTAGGCAGTGGAATTCCAACACCAGAAAAATCCTCTGTTCTAATGAATAAACCATGTTGTCTACAGCACACTTGCACGTTGTGAACAGCACACGCTTACAGCAGAAAGACGACGTACAGAATGGCGCACCCACAGACTGCGTTGTCTTCTATATCTTTCACATCACTTGCAGCGCCATCTGTTGTTGAAAATTGTAACTACTGTAATTTCGAAAGTTTGTCCGCCTGAAAATGTACTGTTGTCCCAAGCATATTGCAACAAACGGTGTATTTCTATCGCTGCTCGTTTAGTTTTCATTGCCGTTTCAAATATACCGGTCATTTTTGAAACACCCTGTACATATATATAAGTGCAGAACATGAAATAAAATATAGTGCACATGCACCGAGTACAGAACATATCAAGCAATGACAAAATGTATACGCAATGAGCACAAAACATATTAACAAATGACAAAACTGCACGCGCACTGTAGTACAGAACATATCAGGAAATCACAAAATGTATACGGAATGAGTACAAATCATATTAACAAATGACATAAAGTGCACACGCATGACATAAAGTGCACACGCACTGTAGTTCAGAATATATTATGAAATCACAAAATCTATGCGCAATGAGTACAAATCATATTAACAAATGACATAAGTGCACACGCAGTGTAGTTTTTTTAATTTTTATTTTATTTTACAAGAACTAGGATAGGAAAGGGAAGGATTGCATTACGGTTGTAGCACATTAGGTTGCACGCAGCTGCACTGAAAGTCCATATCTTTCTACAGAAGCACAACACCAAGTGAGACAATCTGGAATTCATTTCCCTGAAGTATTAATCAGTGTAGCCAAGACACTGAAATGTCGTATTAATATTCCATGTTATCATTTTGGTAGTACATTAGGTACACCAAACAGTGGGACCTGAATAACATCTCCATCGCTGAAGGTGGTGGACAGCATGTCGTGTCAACACCACGTTCTTGTAAAGTTCACCAACGTAGAATTAGTGCAAAATCCTAATATAGTGCTCCATGAGCATGTGGATAGACGGGACAAACGGATATTGCAGTAATTTCTGGTAATTAGGTCAGAAGGTGAAGGACATTAAGTCTTATGCCAGTCATCATTGATAATTACACTAGTCTATCAACTGATTTCAGTAATTCGTCGCGCTCATCGCCGGTTACTGAACGTTTCTGTACCATGTATGAAGTATTACAGAATAATGTTCATAAGTAATGTTTACAGAGAACATTGGCACTCATTGACCAGTTACAAACCATCAGAAGTCATCAATCATAACAGGAGTTATAAGTGTAGCATCAAGCTACTAGTATTCATATATATAGCATAAAAGTGACATAATGCAAATTTAAAATATGAGAAACAGTGGCATTCGTTGGCCAGCAAGTATTGAATATTACAAAACATTCTTCATCGTTCAAGTGACATATGGCATATTTAAAAATAATTATTGGCACTCAGTGGCCAGTTACAAAACATCAGAAGTCATCAATCAAAACAAGAGCTAATGAGTGTAGCATCAAGCTACTGGTATTCATATATATAGCATGAAAGTGACATAATATAAATTTAAAGTATAAGAAACAGTGGCATTCATTGGTCAGCAAGTATTGAATATTACAAAACATTTCTCATCATTCAAGTGACATATGACATATTTAAAAATAATTATTGGCACTCATTGGCCAGTTACAAATCATTAGAAGTCATCAGTCAAAACAGGAGTTAAAGAGTGTAGAGCATGCATGCATTATTACAAAATATCATTCACTATTACTCAGAACCCATCATTAAGTGACATAAGACATAATTAAAATGTAACACTCTGTAACTATTACTCAAAGTCTGTGATTAGAAAACATCATTCAGTATTACTCATAACTATTTTAAATTGGTAGTATTATTTGGGACTGGTAATACATTTTTTTGTGCTAGCAATTAATTGCGTTGGGATCGATAATTAATTGCTGGGGCATAACAATATTTGGTTTTGAATTATTGCTGCAAATGAAGATGGGTAACATCATTTGTCAGCTGTAGTAAGGTTATGAAACAAATAGAGTATATATGATCACATTCATAAATGACACAGGTTTAATGACCAACTGCTTATAGCACATTAATTTCATGAATAATTTCTCCTGCAAAAAATACAAAATGGATTATTAAGCTGAAAGAAGAAACGCATATTATGCTGAAAAGTAGTGAACTTCGAATTAACAGGTAATGAAATGTGTATTAAATATATATGTTCTCTAGCTGTCCTTTCCAAAACCTTCAGTCATCATACCATGCGACATAAGACATACTGTCAAGACGAACTGCAACAAATACTTAAATAACTACATAGCATAAATACATTAACTTTAACATTATCCTCATCTGCAAAGAAAAATTTCATTATCATTACTATCATCACCTGCAAAGAAAAACTTCATTATCCGTATCATCATAACTCCATTATTATCAACACCTGTAAAGAAAAACTTCCATATTAGCAAATTCTTCATCACTATACATCATCATTCATTGTCATCTGCAAAAAAGTCACTTCATTATTCATTATACAACTATTCATAGTATAGAGTTCCTTATTTCTAGCATAATTCATCACTAAAACTAAGATATGTAGCTCTGTCTGACAGTCTGCATCAATCGCCTCGTATTCTGAAAGAAAAAATTAGTTAAGACTGCTATCATACGATGTGTATAGTATATTCTTGTTAAAGCTTGTTAATTCTGATCCATTTGCTCTTAGTGACGAGGTATTGCATCTTCTTTCGTTCATTCCGAAGGTGAAATTCCTATAATTTATTTCTTTTACTCGTAATTTCTTTCTGAAAATGATAAACAATTATTAATGTCTTGCATTTAAATCATATACCCATTAAATAGAAACTGGTTTCTAGTGATATAATTAAGCATACAGCATAGCATGACAGAAAACGTAATATGTCAAAAACATAGACAGTGTTCAGATGCAAAACTGTACACAGAGTATCACAATGTAGCAGCAAAAAAATGTAAAATAGTTACAATGTTGAGATATCATAAGGCAAATGTCAAAATCAACTGGTGTTTGTTATATCTTAAATATTTCATAGTGCATACAAACAATACAGGAAATCAATCATACGTACATAAAAAATGGAAAATGTGCATGGTCTGATGTGTAACGACAAGAAGAGCGACCTGCTAACCTTACCTTGCCTGGCACTTGCCAAGAAAAAAATACGATAATTATCAGTAAGTGTTCATGTGAATAAAATTGCATAAGTGGTACAAAAAATCAGGAAAAGGCATTACAGTGTGATAAATCATAAAGTATGTTCACTCAATAATGGGTTTGATGTTGGAGATATGATGATTCCCTTTCGTTTTTCTGGTTATCAGAGTTTCGACGTGTACTACATTGGGGTGAGGAATGCTGCGAATTCGGTATGGACGTGCGTACAGAAGCTCAAATTTACTACATCTACTTTTTCCTTTGTTAGATAAATAATGTGTGCGTACTAATATCTTCTGTCCGATGTGAAAGTCAGGGCGTGTACAAACTTGTTTTTGCTGTCTTCTCCGGCGCTCTGCGGCACGTTTCATGTTGTTCGGCGCAATGTCAATTATTTCATGGTGTCGTAGTCGACGAGATGTAGGTAAGGTTACTAATTCTTTAATTTTGTTAGGTGGTTCAACATTTGTCAGTATAACAGACGGAGATAGCATAGTAGAGTCATTTGGTATGGAATTAATTACATCCTTGAATGAGAGTATGTGTGTGTCCCAATCAATATGTTTTTTATGGCAGTATATTCTGCACAATTTACCAATTTCTTTCATTAATCGTTCACAATGGTTCTAAGAAGCATGGTACCTGGATATATAGATCGGTGAAATGTTTCTAGTTCGTAACATACGTGTCCATATAGCAGATCGAAACTGTGATCCATTGTCGGAAATTACTTTCAATACATGCCCTACATGAAATAGAAAATGTTTTACAAGTGCCTTCGAAACAGTTTTAACAGTAGCTTCGCGTAACGGAGTGAAGGTAACAAATTTTGAAGTGTGTTCAACAGCGACAAAGATGTAGCAAAACCCTCTATTAGTTCTGGGAATCGGACCAAAAATGTCTACAGCGGCCATGTGTCTCAATTTAACAGGTACAATGGGATGTAATGGAGGAATATGTGAAGTCGTATCTGACTTAGCTTTCTGGCAGATTTTACATGACGCTAAAACTCGTCGAATACGTTTCTCCATGTTGGTAAAATAACAGTTCTGTCTCAGTATAAGAAAACATTTTCTGGCTCCGTAATGTGCGTAACTTAAATGAGTATACCAAATTAATTTGTTTACAAGTTCGTCAGGAATGCATAATAACCAATTGTTGCTGTCAGGGTGAGAGTGGCGAAACACAATATTATTGCGTACAGTGTAATGGTTTCTAATGGTAACATTATTCCTATCTTGCCAAGGGTGTTTAATTTCTTTCCACACGTTGTCATTACTCTGCTCTTGTGCTATATCTTGTAATGTCGACGAAATGAAATTCTCAAATGCAACTTGTTGAATGTACATGACGCTGAAATTTGCTTTGCAGAAGTTGGTTGCGATGTCTTGCTGATTGTTGCTGAGAGAACGGGATAGTGCGTCTGCTACAATATTCTGTGTACCGGGAATGTGAACAATTGTAAAATTAAATTCCTGCAAATAAAGTTTCCATTTACTTAATCTGTCGTGTGTAAATTTAGCCGACAGTAAAAACTGTATAGCTCTATGATCTGTGTAAACGATAGTGTGTCTGCTATAAAGAAAATGCCTAAATCTCGTAAATGCCCATACAACACATAATGTTTCAAGTTCTGTAACAGAATAATTGCGATCAGCAGGTGACAGAATGCGACTCGCAAAGGCTATGTTTTTAATTACTGTAGTGCCATCTTCTTCAATTTCCTGAAAAATGTGTACGCCTAAAGCGGTGTTAGAACTGTCGGTGGCAATGGAAAAATTTCTAGTAAGACCTGGGTGTGATAAAAGTGGTGCATTCAACAAAGCTTGTTTCAGATTCATAAATTCAGAATGTGCTTGGCTATCCCAGGACCAAATAGTGTTTTTACCTGTTAATTGACTTAATCTAGGGGTGTGTAAAGCAGAGTAATGAATAAATCTACGAAAAAAGTTAATTAAACCCAAAAAGCTGCGTAGTTGTTTCTTCGTCGTAGGAACAGTAATGTCATGTAAAGCTTGAAGTTTTTCCGGGTCAGGCGCAATGTCCTCTGCTGAAATTTCATGTCCAAGAAATTTTATAGAAGTTTTGCCAAAGTGCGATTTACTGAGATTAACTGTGAGTCCTTGTGCACGAAAAGTTCGTAACAGTTGTTCAAGAATCAGAATTTGTTCAGACCAGTTAGCTTCTGCAATAAGAATGTCGTATACATACGTTGTGATTCTGTCCTTAAGTTCTGTCGGAAGTATTGTATTCAAACCGCGAATAAATGCTGCTGAAGAAATTGTTAAACCGAACGCTAATTTACAAAATAGATAACAGTCACCAAAACAGAGTAAAGCCGTGTACTTTCTGCAGTCCGGATAGAGTTGAATTTGCCAAAATCCTGATTTCAAATCTAATGTGGAATAAATGGCAGTACCATGAAATTTCTGTAGAAGTTCTTCTTGTGTTTGTGGGTGATCTGTTTCATTAATAATAATGTCGTTGACATGACGCGAATCAAGTACGAGGCGAAGTGAACCATCCTTTTTCTTAACAATATGGACCGGGTTTATGTACGGACTAACTGCCGGTTCAATAATTCCTTGGTCAAGCATAGCTTGCAATTCTTTCTTAACTTGTTCTCTGTAAATGTACGGAATGGGATAATGTTTGGCTTTGAATGTGTCGTGCTGTTTAACTCGAAATTCATACATAAAACCGGCCATAGTACCAGGAACGTTGTCAAAAACCGGAGCTTTCTGTAAAAGAATTTTGCGTAGTTGCGTGCGTTCGTCGTCTGTATTTGCACTGCTCTGTTTAACTTTATCAGAAATCATTTGTATAACGTCATATTCGGCTTCGTCTGGTGTATTATAGTTGTGTGCGTACGTATCTGTGAACAATGTGGAATGACAGTCTATGTTACGTAACACGGAAATGCCCTCTGTACGGTTAAATGTTTGTTCTTCTGCAGATAAAGAGCGCTGAAATTCTAAAGCCAGTTGTACATTTTGATCCTTTAACATTAAAAAGGAGTTTTCAAAGTCAATAATTGCGTCGTGTTGTACCAGAAAATTCGTACCTAAAACAACGTCTGTCGTCAGTAAGGGAACAATCCAAAAATTTGAGTGAAATGTATGATCTGCAATACAAAATGATAAATGTGTCTGTAATTTTACATCTAATCCTTTACTAGATACTGCTCCTTTTACTTTAGTTTTGCCTAATGGTAACGTAGGATAGGTATTCTCTTTGTTACATTCGTTGAAAGTTTCCTCATTTATAACTGACGTAGGAGATCCAGAATCAATTAATGCTGAAAATTTGGATGATCCAATCTTTACTTCGATGACAGGGTGTGAAACGGTTTTTTGAATAACTGGTTTTTCCTGCAAAAGAATGTCTCTGATGTCGTCAAAAGTAATAACATTTTCGTGAACAAGATTCTGCGTGTCAAAAGTATTGCTTGCGTTGCTGGAAGATGCAACCTGTACTGTATCTAGTCAAATTCTATCTGACGTGCTATTATTTTCAGGAGGATGCAGTGCCATTTCAACTATTTGAACTGTTCTGTTATTTCTTCCTGACGTATTACGTTCGGGATGATATCTACTGTCTGGTTCATTCATGATAATTTGTTGTTGCGGATGATTTTGTTGTTGGTAAGACCGACAGTTATTAAACGTACGCTGAAAATTGTGCTCATTACTTTTACGTCTGTCATGATATTCATTTCTATACGGTGCATTGCGATAGGATTTGAAATAGTGTCTAGGCGCTCAGTCCGGAACCGCGGGACTGCTACGGTCGCAGGTTCGAATCCTGCCTCGGGCATGGATGTGTGTGATGTCCTTAGGTTAGTTAGGTTTAAGTAGTTCTAAGTTCTAGGGGACTGATGACCACAGATGTTAAGTCAGATAGTGCTCAGAGCCATTTTGAAATAGTGTGTTTTCTGTACGTACTGATTCCCTTGTTGCTGTGCGTTACTATTTGTTGGAGCTGACGCCATGCGTGTAGGCGGCTAAATAATTAAAGCTTGGTTGACCATGTACATTACATTGTTGGTTAGGTATGCTAACCGGTTGGCTCTCATGCTGTTGTTGTGAAAAACCCCTATTGTTACCAAAATGCGTTCGCTGTTGCTGATAATCTTGACGATACTGATAATTAAAATTTTGTCTGTTATTAAAGTTCTGGTGGTTGTCGTTCCTGAAGCGTCTATTAGCTTTGCTATTGAAATTGCGTGGCTGATTGTAATTGCTGTATGTTTGTTGACCTTGGTTATTATATGAAAAATCTTTGTTTATAAAGGAATAATCCGATTGCTGCCCTTCCAAAAGCTGTAACAGATCTCTGAATGCCGAAATATTTTCTTTCTGTTGACCCGTTAAAAGTGACAGTCTTAATGATCGTGGTAATTTAGAAATGCATAATTGAATAAGTGCAGATTCACTGTATGGTTCACTTAAGTACTGGTTTTGTTGGACCATGTGTTCAAAAAATTGTGTGACAATGGAAAAACTTGAGTTCTCATAATGTGGTTAACTAATTAATTGATCCTTGATTCCGCACTGTGTCGTCTTCGACCAATACGCTGACAGAAAAGCATTCTGAAATTCTTCTACCGAGTAGCATTGTCTCGCGATCGGTCTCATACGAGTTGCCGGTTCGCCTTCCAAAAAACTGCAAATAAATTCAAGTTTGTGCGTTACAGGCCAAGTCGGTGGAAAAGCATAGCTAAATTGTTGTATCGAATCCAAGGGGTGAATCTGTGTTCTGTCACTTTTAAATACTTTAAATTTTCTCACGGACAGAAAATGCTTATAATCAAAATTATCGTCTCTGTATGTCTGAACAGGTTCAGGATTGTATGAGAATCTATTTGTCTGTGATTGTTCGGAATCTAAGTCACGTACTCGGAATGTGCCGTATGCTGTGACGTGTTATTGACCGAAACATTTTTCATCTCTGTCACTTCTTGCTGTAAAGTTGACAATTTTCTACGTAATGTATTATTGGATGAATCTATCTCACTGATCGTCTGCTGTAAATTTTGGAATTCAGGTGTTTGATTAAATGAAATCGGTGAAGTATTGTCTGATTTGCTGTCATTCTTACTTTCGATAACATCAATACGACTCGCCAATTCATCATATTTTTCAGTCAGTATTTTTACCTGATCATCGTTTTTAGTGTCACAAGCATTAATTTGTTTTTGAATTTTACGTGTGGTTTCGTTAAATTTTTTAACGTCCGCTTTGATGACATCGGAATCCTGCATTAGTTCTAATTGTTCAAGTCTGTCGGTCACTGTCTGAAAGTCTACTGTGTGTGTATCTGTTTTTGATTTAAGATCGGAAATTTCATCACGCAATTCGGTGTTCAACTGTTTGATAGTATTAATTTCGTCTGATACTGTAGCAATATTGTTGTCTACGTATGTTTTTGCTTTCGTTAACAATTTACGTTTATCTTCCTGTCTCTGTACAGTAATTATTTCCATAACTTGTCGTTTTACTTTGTTTTGTTCCTGTATGAATTTACGGTAAAGCGTTTCACTGTTTTGTAGGTGGTGATTAAAACGTTCGTCAATTTGACTGTTCTGTTGGTCAAATTTCGCGTCTACTTTTGCATCCAGTGTACGCGAAAGTTCTGCTGACATTAATTTAAACTCGTCGCGTAACTGTGTTTCCCTTTTCAGAGCATTGTTTAGCGACTGCACTAATTTCGTCTCTAAGTGATTCTGTTGTAGCTGTTTGCGTATTCCTTAATTCTTGAGCAACAGATCTAATTTCTTCACTACTTTTCCTAGCACAAGCCTTAATTTCCTCTCATAATTGTTCTTTAGTATCATGACATTGCGCGGCAATGGCTGTAATCTGTTCACTAAGTTGTTTGGAATTGTTGTCTAGTTTTTCATTAATTTCATTAATTTGTTGGTTGAGATTTTCACTAAGTTGTTTGTGATTGTTGTCTTGCTTATCATTCAACTGTTCGAAACTTTCATTAAGTTGCTTGAAGTTGTTGTCTTGTTCTTTTTTTGACTGTTTAAGACTTTCATTAATTTGTTTATAATTGTTGTCCTGTTCTTTCTTATGTTCATTAATTTGTAGCAACAATGCCATAATTTGATCCAACCCAAAATTAGCAACTCTATTCTCTGTGCTGTTTAATGGTGTAACCATTTGGTCATTCTGTGATTCTTGATAATGCTTGCTAATCGGATTTGCACTGTTAGTCACTACCTCAGAATCAAATAAATCTGTCGTACTTTGAGTACACTGTTTATTTTCGTTAGAAAAATTTATCTGCTCACAATTCAAATTTTGCAAGTCGGGTGTGTTAAACTGGGCAGCGTTCATTGTAACAGAACGTGCCGCGTCATCAATTGTCGTTAAATTGACAGACGACACAATTGAATTTATTTGTTCATCATTAGGATCAAAATCATTACTAGTGGTCGGTACGCACTGATTGTCTGTAAATGGAGGATTGTCATCATTACACTGAGTGTCGCAAATATTATCGGTCAAATTATACGAGTCAGCTATTTCACTCATTGCACATCGCGATGTACTGTTAACAGTTTTTCGCGGCATTTTTCACAAATCAAAATTAAGCACAAATGAAACAAAGGCAATGCAAAAATGCAACAAACACAATTACAACAAAGAGCAATAAATTGCCGATGATCTGTGAAAGAAAGAGTGACAAATTAGTAAAAGCGTTGCGCCAGATTCAAACTACGTTTAAGTAAATAAGAGCAGATATATGACTACTTATCAGAAGATTCACAAAGAAATACGATCTTGACCGGATGTCGCCAAGTTTAACCTCCCCACAAAATATAAATACGAAAATGAACCAAGTGTAACCTCCCCAGAAAATAATCTAATGTATTTAAATATTAATATTTGAATGTAGCCTCTGAACAACATTGGTTCCCATTCATAATCTCTGTGCAGAAATGCATTCACATTTAATGTACCCACAAAATTCTTCTTTCATTGAATGTAAGCTCGAAACAGAAAACTTCCTAAACCCAAAAATAATAAAAAAATTAGTAACATGGTAAATTTTATGACGACAGCAGCGCTGCGCCGCGGCCCTGTATTCTGAATAAAAAAAGCAAAAATTCTTACCTCAATAAAAACTACGAATATATCTGCTCTTACCTAAAAAAAATTTCGGCACAGCTCCGTGCAATGCTGGCCTATGCTTTGTGATTCGTGAAAGGAATGATCATGCACTGAATAAAATCTTTAAATTGAAATGAATGCTTTTTTTTTAAAAAAATTACTTTATATTATAAAAATTATTATTGGGGCATTTTTTAAAAGAAATTGAATGACAGTTAACATACATTACTATATATGCGCAAGGCTGCTTCTTTACCTTCTACAATAGTACTCATCGTCCAGAGTCCCGACAGAGCAGACTGCAGACAAGTGCAGACACGCGCAGACTCCTGCCGACTACTACCGACTCACGCAGACTACTCAAGACTACTTTCGACTAGCGACAAGCAACAACTAACTACATACTGCTCTCTGGTCAGAGACTCTCCTAAGTCTTTCCTGTTGCAGGCAGCGCATACCTCTTACAAGTTGCTGTTAGTTGGAACGGCTTTAGACAAAAGAAACTTGTAGTACTTACGAAGATACGATCACGTCTTTACATAGTTGGTACGAATCAAATTTGCGTTATCCGCGGTTACATATAATTAAACTGACAAAATATTCGGTGTGAAACTTATTAAAAATTTATTTGAAAATTGGTATGACATGTCAGGTTTCTAGAATTATATGGGATCGATACCACATTCACAAGATGTCGAGCAGTTGTGCGTTTCGTAAATCGTATTATGTCCACCTAATAAATATGGAGAAGATCATGAACTTCAGCACTATCATTGAGTCATTTTCGGTCATTGACCTCTCGATGTGGTTCCTAGGCATCACAGGTATTGCAGAACAGTTTGCTAATTTACAGTCCAGTGATTATTTTTGTGAGTAGATATACCTAGCAGACTGAGCTGTGACCGAGAGGGAAGCACTGAAAGCGAAGTTCTCCAACGCAGCTAGAAGCTGTACAAATAAATGATTAGGTAGGGAGATTATAAAATAATCTACGCTTATCTGAGGTAATCTCTTTCATTGAATGTAATGTAGTGTGCGAGAACACAACAGAATCTTCAAGTAAGGGGCTATGTTCCTGTGGTAATCAAGTTTGGCTGTTCAAAATCGACATAGGATGCACTGTTAGGCGCTACTAGAGTAATTTATTGAATTAATGGTCTCTTCTCATCAATAAATTTTATTTCGTCATCGTTGTGCATCAGTGACGAAGAGTACAACAGCCTATTCTCCAGGTGGGACATCATTTCGACGTTGTCTGTGGCACTTGACTCGTACGTTGGTCACGATAAAATTTATTACTGTACGGCACGGCTGCCTTCAGGTGCAAATAAACAAATCCTCCTTTATCATGTTTGTCCAACGGAGTCTGAGGAATGCGGAAATTTCTCTACTGTTGGAGGGATGCGAGTCTAGTCTACTCTTCAAACAAGGGAAAGGACTTAACGTTTGAATGTGGTTGCCGTAGTGTCGTCTTTGCCAGCTCTGAACGAAAAAACCTTGGAGCAGCCGCTTAATAGTTGTTCTGTGTATGTTTTCGATCTCGCAGATGTCCTCAGTTACTTTTATGCGGGCTCAGCTCATCTCGATCTTCCTAACCCGACAGGCTTTCTCGTGCACATGACACCTCTCTGGTTTCTTTTTTTTCAGTTTAGAGAAAGCATACTATACCGGCTGAAGCTGTATCATCATTAGTCAGCTCGATTAATGGTGCTTTATGGCAGGATAATCTATTATATTGCCTATACCCAGTCAGTGTTTTACTCCAAGAAAAATTTGAGCACTGTATGTGAGTTCCTCAACGGAGGGTCCTGAGTTTCATGACCTTTACCATCACGATTAACAATACAAAGCCCGCGGTAAGAAGACCAGATTAGTGTAACTTATTCGTGAATGATTCTGTGATTTTTTCTGTCCCTCCAATCCTAAAACCACTAATTACAACAAGCAATACCATCAACAGTGGAGAAGAGTGGTCGGTCAATGGCACACTTTACTTTTCGGGTGGAAAAGTTTTCTGTATCTGTTTTCACAATCACACGTCTCAGATAAAATGACACTGTTACCACACTTACAGGAATTGGAAACCAGGGACATTAAAGAGCTCGGCACCTTAAAGTGCCTTATCTGCAAAATCGCGAGAGAGGATTTATAGGTTTTTCTGCCGCTCTCTTTGTTCATATGCGCTCGGTATATAGATCAGTAAAAACTGTACTTGTAAAGATCTTCGACGCTGATATGTATCAAGGGATACGGATAGCTACTAAGGGCTTCAGGACCAGCCCATGTGGTGTAGCTGGATACCCGTCTCACTATCTATACAGCAGCAACGTCACGTGATGTGATAGGCAAATAGGGTCTTTCTGATCCTAGAGTTCTATCAAACTGCTAAGCTTAGCATACTAATGGTTCTGCAAACCAGCAACCTGCCACCTAATTATTTTCAACCATAGCTATTTCTTATTACGATTAGTGTGTATAAAAGTGGTATGTAGTAAGACACAGGAGTTAACATTTCCTAAAAGAAGAGCACCCTACACACAGAGAAATGTATTAAAACTGTATTTAGTTTCAGTATGTATTACCCTCTTCGTCCTGTGTACAAACTAAACAAATGGTTCCTTAATTTTTCATCGTGCGTTTGGAAATATGTAGCTTTCTTGGACATAGTGACAATTCTCCGTACCGTTTTCTGACGCGCTTCCTCTGTTAACAGAATTACAATGATGACTTAAAACTCTCGTGTTACACTGATAATCAATGTGTTATGGGAAAAGTAAGACGTAATTATAGCTAGCAATCTTGAAAATAAGACACATACTAACATTCAAATGCTGTATATATACGAAGAGTGAGTCCATCGTGGCAGTCTAATTGTCAAAAGCCGTATTTATCATCAAAGTGCTTGCAGGAGAAGTACGTGTAGTATTCGAGGGCCGGCCGCGGTGGCCGAGAGGTTCTAGGCACTTCAGTTCGGAACTGCGCGACTGCTACGGTCGCAGGTTCGAATCCTGCCTCGGGCATGGATGTGTGTCATGTCAGGTTAGTTAGGTTTAAGTAGTTCTTAGTTCTTGGGGACTGATGACCTCAGATGTTAAGTCCCATAGTGCTCAGAGCCATTTGAACCTTTTTTGAGCCAAGTATTCAGGGGTGATCACAAAGAAACGGGTATTATTGTTTTTCTTATAGAACCTTTATTTATTCACCAACATAAACTTTGTCCCCTTCAAAGTACTCTCGATCAGATATAATAGACTTCTGCAGTGCTTTTTTCATTCTCTGAAGAACTTCTAGAACTCACTTTTCGTTATTGTGCTCAGATTCTTCAGCGATTCTGTTCCTATGTCATCAATTGTGTAACATGACGTCGTTTCATGGTTCTCTTCAGCCTCGCGAATAGAATGAAGTCGCAGGGAGCCATGTCGGACAATTACGGTGGCTGGGTCAACGTAAGGGTTTTGTTTTTTGTCAGAAAATCACGAATATGCATTGAGTTGCGAGTGAGAACATTACTGTAGCGCAATTTCCACAAGTGATTTTGCCACAGTTCAGATCGTTTTCTACGGACTGTATCACTCAAACGACGTGTAACTTCCAAGTGATATCCGTTATTGACCATACGACCATATAGTAAGAACTCGTGATAATCGAAGAAAACGATGAGAAGAACCTTCACATGAGATCGAATTGCCGAATAGTTTCGGTCCTGCCTCTTCTGGCAGTTTTCATCAGACAACTGAGCTTGTCTCTTCAGGCAGTTTTCATTGGGACAATTGGACCTTGGTTTCAACGACATACTCATATACCGCTGTATCGTTAGTTGTTATTATCTTTTTATAATTTGTGAATTACTGTCGACTTCAGTCAACAATCCCTGTGTGATGTCTAAGACAAGTCGTTTTTCGTAGAAATTCAACAATGTCGGAGAAAACTTTTCTGCTACACTTTTCATGATCAAGATATCCGAAAAAATTGCATGGCTGAGTCAAAAGACATCGTCAGCAAACTTTCTGATGGAGATTTGTCGAATTTCAAGAACCATTTTTTGTGCCTCTTCCACACTGTCGTCAGTTATTGACGGGCTAGGTCTCCAGGCCGGTCATAGGCTTCAACGACTTCTCCACCCCCTTTTAACTGTTTACGCCACTCTTCTCTTACTCATAGTAGATTCGCCAAAGCAAGAGTCAATATTTAGAACGTGGTGTTGCACTTTATTCCATTTCTCAAGCAAAGTGTAATGTGTTGAGCCATCTTTAGCGAAAGTCAAAATTTTCCCAGTACTTGGAACCATGTATGACCTCTTTGACTGTCAGTACTGAACTAAGTATTTAAAACAGCTGGAAATGCAAATATAAAAATGGTTCAAATGGCTCTGAGCACCATGGGACTTAACAGCTGAGCCGACCGAGGTGGCAGAGCGGTTCTAGGCGCTTCAGTCTGGAACCGCGCTATCGCTACGGTCGCAGGTTCGAATCCTGCCTCGGACATGGATGTGTGTGATGTCGTTAGGTTAGTTAGGTTTAAGTAGTTCTAACTTCTAGGGGACTGATGATCTCAGAAGTTAAGTCCCATAGTGCTCAGAGCCATTTTGAACTTAACATCAGAGGTCATCTGTCCCCTAGAATTTACTTTTCCATCACACCTCGTACACCTAGTGCATGAAACAATAAACAGTTCGAACAGGATTTAATCAGGACTCTGCAAACAGAGCCTCATTCACAGTTGTTGACTATTTAAAGCATAATAGTGTCCCACTGTCGCAGTGTAGACTATGCGCATTCATGACTACTTTACCATCATCGTATCGAGGGCGTGACGAAAGGCTAATTAGCTGCAGCCACCTCACCATCCAAGTTTACTGCATGTTCGGCATCAGCCAAACATACGTAGATGCAAAAGTCACAGAACGCTGTCGCTAGGCAATATCTCTACCAAGACGTCAGTTTTTGTGCTCCTTTAATTCTGCTGCAAGTCGGCTCGACTCATCTGTCTTCATATCTCCTTACTTTAGCTACCTCTGCGGAACTTTAACGCATTTTGTCCCCCCCCCCCTCTCTCTTTCCATTATATCTTTACCGAGTTCTCTGTTCTCTGAAAGAGTAAAAGTTTCTCAGACTTTGTGCGCCCTCATATCAAGAGAATGTGCCATGAGAGGTGGATGGAAATCTTAATGGAAGCTCTGTTCTAAGACGACATTCCAAGTCACTGCCGTGGCACTGGCTGCAAATATACATGACAATAAGCATAACGCCTACAAAGCTTTTTGAAATGTCAAGTAAAGCTTTGAATGTCTGACGGAAAATTACTCACTACTTCCCTGCGTTTCATATTACAGCTTTAGACTACATATGAAGACAATATGAAATATCGTTGCGCCTAGCTGAGAGTTCTGCTAACGATGATACAAGCCGGTAGTTGTAATATTAGACGTAGTTACCAGCAGAGATAGAGAAAACAGATCAGTTAAAAGCAATAATGTTCATCACTTTACCAACCTATATTCTGTGACAAGAAATCAAGATTAAATAAATCTATGAACAAAGATTAACTTCACATCACTGTTTATATTATAAGCTACGGAAAATAGCTGGTACCGATTAAGAATGAGAAAGAAACCATAAAGGAATTAAAACCTACGTTACACAGACCACTGATGCAATTTGTTGTTTACCAAGCGTACACAGTGATTTGATACTACAATATTGTTAATGGTTTCATATATTGTGACTTTATGTTTAGATGGTTTCCAGTAAATGAAGAACGCTCGTCACTTTCACGGTGGTCGCGTGACACATTGACTTACTAAGCCTCTGCTCATTCCGCAACATCAATGGTCCAAGTGTGAGGTGTGGATGACTCAGTGGTGGTGCAGTATGGAATTATGTAGATATGGGTAGTAACAGAATGGAAAGAAGAAGACAGAACTTGGTAGCGGTATAGACTTCTTATTCACGAGCACATTTATTTCTATGATTTGGCCTTTTCGTGTCTGATTCTGTTTCGAGGTGTTCAGACAAACTCAAGATTTAACTTTTCCCACAGACGGCAGACACAGACAACATCTAAGATTATCATTCATAATACCGGACCAAGACGTCTAAGTGAGTTGGTTAACTACATGGCAGTGATGGTCTCGCCAATCTATCTTCACACGGATATATTTGTGAGTCTTATTCACGTGATGATGTAGTTGCGAACTTAGGTGCAATATTTAGGTTTTAAGCTGATGAAGCGACTACTGTACATTCTTTACAAGATAAATTACTGCAAAATGCAGGCTATTTGTTGCGCAAGACGGATCTCAAAGACTCCAGTATGCGACAAAATTTAAAAAACAAAGATTGACAGATAAAAATAAAATGCTGCAAGAGGTTGAGCGACATGAATATAGCGTATGGTTTACAAGTGTTATTGTTCAGACATATAAATTACAACAGAACTTCGTTAAAATACAACATAAGCTTTACATGTTATTGGAAAATATTCTTGTAACTTGATTTATGAGACTTTGGGTATATACTGCAAAGTGATTTACTTACATTATTTTAAAGGTATAATTCTTCAGATTTGATAGTGTACTAAAATTACTTGAAGATGATACTTATCATGATTATTTTGAAAATATCTGCAGCAATTATAAGACAATAGTGATTATTAACGATCACATACTGCACCCTACATTTAATTGAGCAACTAACACGGTTACATCAGCAAGCGATTTTAAAATATATATAAATAGTGTAATCTCAGGTTGCTGCACACTTATGATTTATATAAATAATTTTTTTTTTGAGGAACTAAAATTCTACGGTATTATTATTACGATACAGATGTATGTTATAAGAATTATATCTTGTGTCGTTTCTAGTAGGTACTATAGAAACTTTTCAAGCAGTTAGTTTTATGATAACCATTTAAGTCTATATTCGTTAAAGTAATTCTTTAATATGGGTATTTCGCTTTCTGCAAAAAAATGCCAGAGTTGTCTAAAAATCTGGTTCTATAAGAGCTATTTACATTCACTTCAGTGGGCCATTACTGACACAGACCGCAATATGCTCTTTACTACACCTACCTCCAATACCCAACAAAAACTTTCTGAAAACAAATTCTCTGGGGTCCAGTCTTGACTAAAAATCTGGTTCTATAAAAGCTATTTACATTCACTTCAGTGGGCCATTACTGACACAGACAGCAATATGCTCTTTACTACATCTATCTCCAATACCCAACCAAAATTTTCTGAAAAGAATATCTCTGGGGTCCAGTCCTTCCATTTGGGTTATTTTCCCATATGAATTGAATCTTACGATCAGAAACTGCACTTGAATTACAACTGATCTGAAGATGGCCGAATATTCAGCAGAAATCAGTAATCACTAAACGTTACACAATTGCGATCTGGACTATTAAAATATCTAGTCTATTTAAAAAAGGAATAATCTTATTCGGCTTGTTTAATCCAACGGATATCTATGGAAGGTTCTTGTTGTCGCTGTGATATTCAGTTTTAAAGACAGGTTTCATAAGCTCTCCATTCTACTCTGTAGTGTGCAAGCGTCTTCATTTCTACATTCTGCTAAAAATTGTAATTATTTGCATCTGCCAACTGTAGTCGAATCTTTCTTTCCCTGTACAGAGTTTACTCCCACATCTACCTCCATTACCGTATTGACGGTTCTATGATGCCGCGGGATATGTTGTATTAACCGAGCCTTTCTTTCGGTAAGGATATAAAATCAAACTCTTTCCTCTCCAGTTATGCTCAGTACCTCTTCATTAGAGACAGATTTTGAAAGAACTCTGGAAGACTTGAGGTCAAATAAAACATAAGGGATAGTTGATATTCGATCGGAATTTCTTTGGGGGAAATGGCAACAAAACAACTATTCGACTTGGTATGTAGAACATGACACTGACGACGTAACATCAGACTTTCGGAAAAATATCATCATTTCAAAATCAAGATATGCTCATAGGATATGTCAATCTAGAAAAAACATTACACAATGTGAAATGATGCAAGATGTTCGAATTTATGAGAAAAATAGGAATAAACTGTAGTGAAAGACGGGTAATATATGTAAAATACTCTATTTAAAAAACAGTCGTAGGCTGGACGGTATTCTCTACTCACTCAAGCAGTGAATGTAGTGTCGTGCGTCACTTATATTTTCAGATAGGCTGATGATGCCCTGTCCACGCGAAATACGTCACTCTTCAGTTAATAAAGTATATTGTTCACCCTACGACTGTTTTAAGGAAGAACAAAAAGAGCGGAAGACCAAGAACAAAATGCTTGGATAAAAAAGTGTGTAACGTAGGGATGTAGTATTTCGCCTCCACTGTTCAGTCTATACATAGAAGAAGCAATGACGGAAACAAAAAAAAGGTTCAAGAGAGGGATCAAAATTCAAGGTGGAAGGATAACAATGATATGATTGGCTGATGAGATTGCTATCCCCAGCAAAAGTCAGGCGCTGTTATAGGGTCTGTTAAATATAATGGACAATATAATGAACACAAAATATGGATTGACAGTAAATCGAAGAAAGACGGAAGTAATGAGAAGTAGTAGGAATGAGAACAGCGAGAAACTTAAGATCAGAACTGGTGATCACGAAGTAGGTGAAGTTAAGAAATTCTGTTACCTAGGCTGCAAAATAACCCGTAACAGACGAAGCACGGAGGACATAAAAAGCAGACAAATACAGGGAAAGAGAGCGTTCCTGGAGAAGAGAAGTCTGCCGGTATCAAATTGACCTTAATTTGAGGATGAAATTTCTGAGAATGTACATTTGGAGCAAAACATAGTATGATAGCATACCTCGGACTGTGGAAAACTGGAAGAGAAGAGAACTGAAGCGATTGAGGTATTTTGTTACAGAAGAATGTTGAAGGTCAGGGAGACTGGTAAGGAATGTAGAGATTCTCCGCAGAGTCGGCGAAGAATTGACCACATGGAAATCACTGACAGGAAGAACTGAAAGGAAACAGGAAGACAGGACATATTTTAAGGCACCAGAGAGTATCCTCCATGATACCAGAGGGAGCTGTAGAGGGTAAAAACTGTAGGAGAAGACAGACTGAAATACATCCAGAAAATAGCTGAGCACATTGGGTGAAAGTGCTACTCTGAAATGAACACGTTGGGGCAGGAGAGAAATTTGCCTCAGGCTGCATCAAACCAGTCCTAAGATTGGTAGCTCAGAAAAAATATGTAGCAACATGTTTTTAAATTTACTACTCTCACGTCAGAACATTATCCACGTTCCACTTTCGTATAATGCTACACCTCACACAGATACCTTCCGTAAAGTCTTCCTAGCATTTAAATTTATATTCGCTCTATAATAAATTTCTCCTTTACTAGAACTCTTGTTTCCGTCCTATCTGTATTTCATATTATACCTACTAGAGCCATCATCAGATATTTTGTTACCCAAATATCAAAACTCGTCTATTATTTTTAATGTCTCATTTCCTAATCTAATTAACTCAGCATCTTGTGGTTTGATTCTACTACATTAAAATAACTTTGTTTCACTTCTGTTGATGTTCATCTTACATCCTTTTTTCAAGATGCGATCCACTCCATTTTACTGCTTTGGCATCACTGAAGGAATTGCAGTATCATCGGCAAATCTCGAACTTTTTATTTCCGCTCTCTGTACATTAATTCTTTTTCCAAATTTAGCTTTGGTTTTTGGGTTTCCTTCGCAACTTTCAGAATGGATACCAAGGATAGTGAGATTGACTGGAACACTGTCTCACTTCCTTCCCGACTGCCACTTTCATTATACATCCTTTTGCCCTTAGAAGCGCAATTTGGTTTCTGTACAAGATGTAGATAACATTTCGTTTTCTGTGTTCTATTGTTGCTACCTTCATAATTTCTACGACTGTAATCCAGTTAACATTGTCAAAAAGTTCTTCTATATCCGTAAATGTTATGGAGGTTTGTTTGTCCTTCTTTAAGTTAACCTCTAAGGTAAGCTACAGCGCATGTATTACTCGACGTTTCTACATACCTCCGTAATCCCATCTGATATTCATCAAATGTATCATCTCATACATTTTCGATTGTTTTGGAAGTATTTCGTATCAATATTTCGCAACAGTCACTTATGAAATAATTGTTTCCTTAGTATTCAGACCTGCCAGTTTGTGATCTATTTGGAATTGGTAATATTACTTTCTCCTTGAAGCCCGAGGGAAGTTCGATTGTGTCATGCACTCATCAGGCTGGAATGTGTTGCCGTGCCTGGCTCTCCCAAGGGTGCCACTGATTATGAGGGAATGTTGTCTACTCCTGAGGGCTAGTTTTGACCGTTGTGGACCGATTTCTTCAGCACTACGAAGTACGATACTACTGCCAAATAGGATTCGCCTCGCGAATGTATTTTTTTTTAGATAGGTTTATATACGAAGCTTTCATTCCGTGAGAGCGACACTTCAGACATCTAGTTCTTGCAGGCTATTATTATCCACCGCATTCGTGATCACTGTGCCGTCCTTGCAACACCTTAACATCAGTACAGTTTGAGTTAATGACGTAAAAGCCGTTTAACGGCTACTATGGTTTTTATACTGTTGTAACCAATCTGTATAATGTAGAAGCAGGTAAAATTGCCGTTAGTGAACTATAAGATTCCAGCAGCTTATCATTCATAATGGACTGTTTTTCACCTTTCTCTTTTTTCTGTACCTTTTTAAGCACATCAGACTTAGTTCATTTCTAACTTGAGTGCATCTTAACTTCAAACATGTATGGCTTATATAACATGTAAGCAATGTTATATAATTGTTACCGTAACGCATTCTCATTGTAAAATTGAATTCATGTAACAGGTAGATAGCCAATGTCATCGAGTGGCGGCCGAAGAAACTGATCATGACATCCTATTCGAGTTGTTTGATGCAAATTTCACAAGTCGCGCCCTTTGTATTGTAATTCCACACGTGTAAACATACAGTCAAGGGAGCTAAGTAAGTATATCTTGGCTTACGTTACTCAAACAGCAGGGAGTAACAGAACATTTATAAGGAACATAATAAGATTTTGAATATAATAACATTTGGTCTGTTATCTTGTTTTCCATCAATTTATAGATTATACTATCACATCGTAGAACGCCTGCTGTTTGGTTTTAATCATCACACATACTTTAGAGGTTGTTGACAAAATAATAAACAGACATAAAGTATATTACTATTCCAAAATACGTCATTTGTTAGTGGAAAAGAATGCGTTACACTTTCGTCGTTCACAGCTGCAGTCACAGTTGAGTTTCGTAAAGTAGTTTACCTCACTAAGTTGTATTGCAGTTCCAGCATATTAAAAGGATGAATAGCTGCACATGCGCAACACATGTACCTAACTATTTATATTTCCTGATAACCCACATATATGCGACTTTGTGAAGTACTATCGGTTTCAAAACGTACAGAACTGTTTTACATGTCCACTTGAAAGCTGCGACAACAATCAAATATGAAAAGCGATTACCACCTGCTTTAATGGGAAATGTGAAAAGAGATTACCACCTACATGAATGGAAGAGCAGATTTATCCGAGTGAATTTCATTAACGTCCTGTTGACGTCAGTTGGACCGTGACAAAATGAATTTAATGTTTTAATGTCATTACCAGATCCATTAACATACAAAATTCATGAGTACACAAAGCGTTACC